>NW_027362764.1:19177672-21799133 GCF_046119375.1 Phyllobates terribilis | reverse complement strand
CCCCTATGTACAAGAATATAACTACTATAATACTGTCCCCTATGTACAAGAATATAACTACTATAATACTGCCCCCTATGTACAAGAATATAACTACTATAATACTGCCCCCTATGTACAAGAATATAACTACTATAATACTGCTCCTATGTACAAGAATATAACTACTATAATACTGCCCCCTATGTACAAGAATATAACTACTATAATACTGCTCCTATGTACAAGAATATAACTACTATAATACTGCCCCCTATGTACAAGAATATAACTACTATAATACTGCCCCCTATGTACAAGAATATAACTACTATAATACTGCCCCCTATGTACAAGAATATAACTACTATAATACTGCTCCTATGTACAAGAATATAACTACTATAATACTGCCCCCTATGTACAAGAATATAACTACTATAATACTGCTCCTATGTACAAGAATATAACTACTATAATACTGCTCCTATGTACAAGAATATAACTACTATAATACTGCTCCCTATGTACAAGAATATAACTACTATAATACTGTCTCCTATGTACAAGAATATAACTACTATAATACTGCCCCCTATGTACAAGAATATAACTACTATAATACTGCCCCTATGTACAAGAATATAACTACTATAATACTGCTCCTATGTACAAGAATATAACTACTATAATACTGCCCCCTATGTACAAGAATATAACTACTATAATACTGCTCCTATGTACAAGAATATAACTACTATAATACTGCCCCCTATGTACAAGAATATAACTACTATAATACTGCCCCTATGTACAAGAATATAACTACTATAATACTGCCCCCTATGTACAAGAATATAACTACTATAATACTGCTCCTATGTACAAGAATATAACTACTATAATACTGCCCCCTATGTACAAGAATATAACTACTATAATACTGCTCCCTATGTACAAGAATATAACTACTATAATACTGCTCCCTATGTACAAGAATATAACTACTATAATACTGCTCCCTATGTACAAGAATATAACTACTATAATATTGCTCCTATGTACAAGAATATAACTACTATAATACTGCTCCTATGTACAAGAATATAACTACTATAATACTGCTCCTATGTACAAGAATATAACTACTATAATACTGCTCCTATGTACAAGAATATAACTACTATAATACTGCTCCCTATGTACAAGAATATAACTACTATAATACTGCTCCTATGTACAAGAATATAACTACTATAATACTGCTCCTATGTACAAGAATATAACTACTATAATACTGCTCCTATGTACAAGAATATAACTACTATAATACTGCCCCCTATGTACAAGAATATAACTACTATAATACTGCCCCCTATGTACAAGAATATAACTACTATAATACTGCCCCCTATGTACAAGAATATAACTACTATAATACTGCCCCCTATGTACAAGAATATAACTACTATAATACTGCCCCCTATGTACAAGAATATAACTACTATAATACTGCCCCCTATGTACAAGAATATAACTACTATAATACTGCTCCTATGTACAAGAATATAACTACTATAATACTGCCCCTATGTACAAGAATATAACTACTATAATACTGCCCCCTATGTACAAGAATATAACTACTATAATACTGCTCCTATGTACAAGAATATAACTACTATAATACTGCCCCCTATGATACAAGAATATAACTACTATAATACTGCTCCTATGTACAAGAATATAACTACTATAATACTGCCCCCTATGTACAAGAATATAACTACTATAATACTGCCCCTATGTACAAGAATATAACTACTATAATACTGCTCCTATGTACAAGAATATAACTACTATAATACTGCTCCTATGTACAAGAATATAACTACTATAATACTGCTCCTATGTACAAGAATATAACTACTATAATACTGCTCCTATGTACAAGAATATAACTACTATAATACTGCACCCTATGTACAAGAATATAACTACTATAATACTGCTCCTATGTACAAGAATATAACTACTATAATACTGCTCCTATGTACAAGAATATAACTACTATAATACTGCCCCTATGTACAAGAATATAACTACTATAATACTGCCCCCTATGTACAAGAATATAACTACTATAATACTGCTCCTATGTACAAGAATATAACTACTATAATACTGCTCCCTATGTACAAGAATATAACTACTATAATACTGCTCCTATGTACAAGGATATAACTACTATAATACTGCTCCTATGTACAAGAATATAACTACTATAATACTGCCCCCTATGTACAAGAATATAACTACTATAATACTGCCCCCTATGTACAAGAATATAACTACTATAATACTGCCCCCTATGTACAAGAATATAACTACTATAATACTGCCCCCTATGTACAAGAATATAACTACTATAATACTGCTCCTATGTACAAGAATATAACTACTATAATACTGCCCCCTATGCACAAGAATATAACTACTATAATACTGCTCCTATGTACAAGAATATAACTACTATAATACTGCCCCCTATGTACAAGAATATAACTACTATAATACTGCCCCCTATGTACAAGAATATAACTACTATAATACTGCTCCTATGTACAAGAATATAACTACTATAATACTGCTCCTATGTACAAGAATATAACTACTATAATACTGCCCCCTATGTACAAGAATATAACTACTATAATACTGCTCCCTATGTACAAGAATATAACTACTATAATACTGCTCCCTATGTACAAGAATATAACTACTATAATACTGCTCCCTATGTACAAGAATATAACTACTATAATACTGCTCCTATGTACAAGAATATAACTACTATAATACTGCTCCTATGTACAAGAATATAACTACTATAATACTGCTCCTATGTACAAGAATATAACTACTATAATACTGCTCCTATGTACAAGAATATAATTACTATAATACTGCTCCCTATGTACAAGAATATAACTACTATAATACTGCTCCTATGTACAAGAATATAACTACTATAATACTGCTCCTATGTACAAGAATATAACTACTATAATACTGCTCCTATGTACAAGAATATAACTACTATAATACTGCCCCCTATGTACAAGAATATAACTACTATAATACTGCCCCCTATGTACAAGAATATAACTACTATAATACTGCCCCCTATGTACAAGAATATAACTACTATAATACTGCCCCCTATGTACAAGAATATAACTACTATAATACTGCTCCTATGTACAAGAATATAACTACTATAATACTGCCCCCTATGCACAAGAATATAACTACTATAATACTGCTCCCTATGTACAAGAATATAACTACTATAATACTGCCCCCTATGTACAAGAATATAACTACTATAATACTGCCCCCTATGTACAAGAATATAACTACTATAATACTGCTCCTATGTACAAGAATATAACTACTATAATACTGCCCCCTATGCACAAGAATATAACTACTATAATACTGCTCCTATGTACAAGAATATAACTACTATAATACTGCCCCCTATGTACAAGAATATAACTACTATAATACTGCCCCCTATGTACAAGAATATAACTACTATAATACTGCTCCTATGTACAAGAATATAACTACTATAATACTGCTCCTATGTACAAGAATATAACTACTATAATACTGCTCCTATGTACAAGAATATAACTACTATAATACTGCTCCTATGTACAAGAATATAATTACTATAATACTGCTCCCTATGTACAAGAATATAACTACTATAATATTGCTCCTATGTACAAGAATATAACTACTATAATACTGCTCCTATGTACAAGGATATAACTACTATACTACTGCTCCTATGTACAAGAATATAACTACTATAATACTGCCCCCTATGTCCAAGAATATAACTACTATAATACTGTCCCCTATGTACAAGAATATAACTACTATAATACTGCCCCCTATGTACAAGAATATAACTACTATAATACTGCCCCCTATGTACAAGAATATAACTACTATAATACTGCTCCTATGTACAAGAATATAACTACTATAATACTGCCCCCTATGCACAAGAATATAACTACTATAATACTGCTCCTATGTACAAGAATATAACTACTATAATACTGCCCCCTATGTACAAGAATATAACTACTATAATACTGCCCCCTATGTACAAGAATATAACTACTATAATACTGCTCCTATGTACAAGAATATAACTACTATAATACTGCTCCTATGTACAAGAATATAACTACTATAATACTGCCCTCTATGTACAAGAATATAACTACTATAATACTGCTCCCTATGTACAAGAATATAACTACTATAATATTGCTCCTATGTACAAGAATATAACTACTATAATACTGCTCCTATGTACAAGAATATAACTACTATAATACTGCTCCTATGTACAAGATTATAACTACTATAATACTGCTCCTATGTACAAGAATATAATTACTATAATACTGCTCCCTATGTACAAGAATATAACTACTATAATACTGCTCCTATGTACAAGAATATAACTACTATAATACTGCTCCTATGTACAAGGATATAACTACTATAATACTGCTCCTATGTACAAGAATATAACTACTATAATACTGCCCCCTATGTACAAGAATATAACTACTATAATACTGTCCCCTATGTACAAGAATATAACTACTATAATACTGCCCCCTATGTACAAGAATATAACTACTATAATACTGCCCCCTATGTACAAGAATATAACTACTATAATACTGCTCCTATGTACAAGAATATAACTACTATAATACTGCCCCCTATGCACAAGAATATAACTACTATAATACTGCTCCTATGTACAAGAATATAACTACTATAATACTGCCCCCTATGTACAAGAATATAACTACTATAATACTGCCCCCTATGTACAAGAATATAACTACTATAATACTGCTCCTATGTACAAGAATATAACTACTATAATACTGCCCCCTATGCACAAGAATATAACTACTATAATACTGCTCCTATGTACAAGAATATAACTACTATAATACTGCCCCCTATGTACAAGAATATAACTACTATAATACTGCCCCCTATGTACAAGAATATAACTACTATAATACTGCTCCTATGTACAAGAATATAACTACTATAATACTGCTCCTATGTACAAGAATATAACTACTATAATACTGCTCCTATGTACAAGAATATAACTACTATAATACTGCTCCTATGTACAAGAATATAATTACTATAATACTGCTCCCTATGTACAAGAATATAACTACTATAATATTGCTCCTATGTACAAGAATATAACTACTATAATACTGCTCCTATGTACAAGAATATAACTACTATAATACTGCTCCTATGTACAAGATTATAACTACTATAATACTGCTCCTATGTACAAGAATATAATTACTATAATACTGCTCCCTATGTACAAGAATATAACTACTATAATACTGCTCCTATGTACAAGAATATAACTACTATAATACTGCTCCTATGTACAAGGATATAACTACTATAATACTGCTCCTATGTACAAGAATATAACTACTATAATACTGCCCCCTATGTACAAGAATATAACTACTATAATACTGTCCCCTATGTACAAGAATATAACTACTATAATACTGCCCCCTATGTACAAGAATATAACTACTATAATACTGCCCCCTATGTACAAGAATATAACTACTATAATACTGCTCCTATGTACAAGAATATAACTACTATAATACTGCCCCCTATGCACAAGAATATAACTACTATAATACTGCTCCTATGTACAAGAATATAACTACTATAATACTGCCCCCTATGTACAAGAATATAACTACTATAATACTGCCCCCTATGTACAAGAATATAACTACTATAATACTGCTCCTATGTACAAGAATATAACTACTATAATACTGCCCCCTATGCACAAGAATATAACTACTATAATACTGCTCCTATGTACAAGAATATAACTACTATAATACTGCCCCCTATGTACAAGAATATAACTACTATAATACTGCCCCCTATGTACAAGAATATAACTACTATAATACTGCTCCTATGTACAAGAATATAACTACTATAATACTGCTCCTATGTACAAGAATATAACTACTATAATACTGCTCCTATGTACAAGAATATAACTACTATAATACTGCTCCTATGTACAAGAATATAATTACTATAATACTGCTCCCTATGTACAAGAATATAACTACTATAATATTGCTCCTATGTACAAGAATATAACTACTATAATACTGCTCCTATGTACAAGAATATAACTACTATAATACTGCTCCTATGTACAAGATTATAACTACTATAATACTGCTCCTATGTACAAGAATATAATTACTATAATACTGCTCCCTATGTACAAGAATATAACTACTATAATACTGCTCCTATGTACAAGAATATAACTACTATAATACTGCTCCTATGTACAAGGATATAACTACTATAATACTGCTCCTATGTACAAGAATATAACTACTATAATACTGCCCCCTATGTACAAGAATATAACTACTATAATACTGTCCCCTATGTACAAGAATATAACTACTATAATACTGCCCCCTATGTACAAGAATATAACTACTATAATACTGCCCCCTATGTACAAGAATATAACTACTATAATACTGCTCCTATGTACAAGAATATAACTACTATAATACTGCCCCCTATGCACAAGAATATAACTACTATAATACTGCTCCTATGTACAAGAATATAACTACTATAATACTGCCCCCTATGTACAAGAATATAACTACTATAATACTGCCCCCTATGTACAAGAATATAACTACTATAATACTGCTCCTATGTACAAGAATATAACTACTATAATACTGCCCCCTATGTACAAGAATATAACTACTATAATACTGCTCCTATGTACAAGAATATAACTACTATAATACTGCCCCCTATGCACAAGAATATAACTACTATAATACTGCTCCTATGTACAAGAATATAACTACTATAATACTGCCCCCTATGTACAAGAATATAACTACTATAATACTGCCCCCTATGTACAAGAATATAACTACTATAATACTGCTCCTATGTACAAGAATATAACTACTATAATACTGCTCCTATGTACAAGAATATAATTACTATAATACTGCTCCCTATGTACAAGAATATAACTACTATAATATTGCTCCTATGTACAAGAATATAACTACTATAATACTGCTCCTATGTACAAGAATATAACTACTATAATACTGCTCCTATGTACAAGAATATAACTACTATAATACTGCTCCTATGTACAAGAATATAACTACTATAATACTGCTCCTATGTACAAGAATATAATCACTATAATACTGCCCCTATGTACAAGAATATAACTACTATAATACTGCTCCTATGTACAGGAATATAACTACTATAATACTGCCCCCTATGTACAAGAATATAACTACTATAATACAGCTCCTATGTACAAGAATATAACTACTATAATACTGCCCCTATGTACAAGAATATAACTACTATAATACTGCCCCTATGTACAAGAATATAACTACTATAATACTGCCCCCTATGTACAAGAATATAACTACTATAATACTGCTCCTATGTACAAGAATATAACTACTATAATACTGCCCCTATATACAAGAATATAACTACTATAATACTGCTCCTATGTACAAGAATATGATTACTATAATACTGCCCCCTATGTACAAGAATATAACTACTATAATACTGCCTCCGCATGTACAAGAATATAACTACTATAATACTGCTCCTATGTACAAGAATATAACTACTATAATACTGCTCCTATGTACAAGAATATAACTACTATAATACTGCTCCTATGTACAAGAATATAACTACTATAATACTGCTCCTATGTACAAGAATATAATCACTATAATACTGCCCCTATGTACAAGAATATAACTACTATAATACTGCTCGTATGTACAAGAATATGACTACTATAATACTGCCCCATATGTACAAGAATATAACTACTATAATACTGCTCCTATGTACAAGGATGTAACTACTATAATACTGCCCCAATGTACAAGAATGTAACTACAATAATACTGCTCCTATGTACAAGAATATAACTATTATAATACTGCTCCTATGTACAAGAATATAACTACTATAATAATGCCCCCTATGTACAAGAATATAACTACTATAATACTGCCCCTATGTACAAAAATATAACTACTATAATACTGCTCCTATGTACAAGAATATAACTACTATAATACTGCTACCTATGTACAAGAATATAACTACTATAATACTGCCCCTATGTAAAAGAATATAACTACTATAATACTGCTCCTATGTACAAGAATATGACTACTATAATACTGCCCATATGTACAAGAATATAACTACTATAATACTGCCCCTATGTACAAGAATATAACTACTATAATACTGCTCCTATGTACAAGAATATAACTACTATAATAATGCCCCCTATGTACAAGAATATAACTACTATAATACTGCCCCTATGTACAAGAATATAACTACTATAATACTGCCCCCTATGTACAAGAATATAACTACTATAATACTGCCCCCTATGTACAAGAATATAACTACTATAATACTGCTCCTATGTACAAGAATATAACTATTATAATACTGCCCCCTATGCACAAGAATATAACTACTATAATACTGCTCCTATGTACAAGAATATAACTACTATAATACTGCTCCTATGTACAAGAATATAACTACTATAATACTGCCCCCTATGTACAAGAATATAACTACTATAATGCTGCTCCTATGTACAAGAATATAGCTACTATAATACTGCTCTTATGTACAAGGATATAACTACTATAATACTGCTCCTATGTACAAGAATATAACTACTATAATACTGCCCCCTATGTACAAGAATATAACTACTATAATACTGTCCCCTATGTACAAGAATATAACTACTATAATACTGCCCCCTATGTACAAGAATATAACTACTATAATACTGCCCCCTATGTACAAGAATATAACTACTATAATACTGCTCCTATGTACAAGAATATAACTACTATAATACTGCCCCCTATGCACAAGAATATAACTACTATAATACTGCTCCTATGTACAAGAATATAACTACTATAATACTCCCCCCTATGTACAAGAATATAACTACTATAATACTGCCCCCTATGTACAAGAATATAACTACTATAATACTGCTCCTATGTACAAGAATATAACTACTATAATACTGCTCCAATGTACAAGAATATAACTACTATAATACTGCCCCCTAAGTACAAGAATATAACTACTATAATACTGCTCCTATGTACAAGAATATAACTACTATAATACTGCCCTCTATGTACAAGAATATAACTACTATAATACTGCCCTCTATGTACAAAAATATAACTACTATAATACTGCTCCTATGTACAAGAATATAACTACTATAATACTGCTCCTATGTACAAGAATATAACTACTATAATACTGCCCCTATGTACAAGAATATAACTACTATAATACTGCTCCTATATACAAGAATATAACTACTATAATACTGCCCTCTATGTACAAGAATATAACTACTATAATACTGCCCTCTATGTACAAAAATATAACTACTATAATACTGCTCCTATGTACAAGAATATAACTACTATAATACTGCTCCTATGTACAAGAATATAACTACTATAATACTGCTCCTATGTACAAGAATATAACTACTATAATACTGCTCCTATGTACAAGAATATAACTACTATAATACTGCTCCTATGTACAAGAATATAACTACTATAATACTGCTCCTATGTACAAGAATATAATCACTATAATACTGCCCCTATGTACAACAATATAACTACTATAATACTGCTCCTATGTACAGGAATATAACTACTATAATACTGCCCCCTATGTACAAGAATATAACTACTATAATACAGCTCCTATGTACAAGAATATAACTACTATAATACTGCCCCTATGTACAAGAATATAACTACTATAATACTGCCCCTATGTACAAGAATATAACTACTATAATACTGCCCCCTATGTACAAGAATATAACTACTATAATACTGCTCCTATGTACAAGAATATAACTACTATAATACTGCCCCTATATACAAGAATATAACTACTATAATACTGCTCCTATGTACAAGAATATGATTACTATAATACTGCCCCCTATGTACAAGAATATAACTACTATAATACTGCCTCCGCATGTACAAGAATATAACTACTATAATACTGCTCCTATGTACAAGAATATAACTACTATAATACTGCTCCTATGTACAAGAATATAACTACTATAATACTGCTCCTATGTACAAGAATATAACTACTATAATACTGCTCCTATGTACAAGAATATAATCACTATAATACTGCCCCTATGTACAAGAATATAACTACTATAATACTGCTCGTATGTACAAGAATATGACTACTATAATACTGCCCCATATGTACAAGAATATAACTACTATAATACTGCTCCTATGTACAAGGATGTAACTACTATAATACTGCCCCAATGTACAAGAATGTAACTACAATAATACTGCTCCTATGTACAAGAATATAACTATTATAATACTGCTCCTATGTACAAGAATATAACTACTATAATAATGCCCCCTATGTACAAGAATATAACTACTATAATACTGCCCCCTATGTACAAGAATATAACTACTATAATACTGCCCCTATGTACAAAAATATAACTACTATAATACTGCTCCTATGTACAAGAATATAACTACTATAATACTGCTACCTATGTACAAGAATATAACTACTATAATACTGCCCCTATGTAAAAGAATATAACTACTATAATACTGCTCCTATGTACAAGAATATGACTACTATAATACTGCCCATATGTACAAGAATATAACTACTATAATACTGCCCCTATGTACAAGAATATAACTACTATAATACTGCTCCTATGTACAAGAATATAACTACTATAATAATGCCCCCTATGTACAAGAATATAACTACTATAATACTGCCCCTATGTACAAGAATATAACTACTATAATACTGCCCCCTATGTACAAGAATATAACTACTATAATACTGCCCCCTATGTACAAGAATATAACTACTATAATACTGCTCCTATGTACAAGAATATAACTATTATAATACTGCCCCCTATGCACAAGAATATAACTACTATAATACTGCTCCTATGTACAAGAATATAACTACTATAATACTGCTCCTATGTACAAGAATATAACTACTATAATACTGCCCCCTATGTACAAGAATATAACTACTATAATGCTGCTCCTATGTACAAGAATATAGCTACTATAATACTGCTCCTATGTACAAGGATATAACTACTATAATACTGCTCCTATGTACAAGAATATAACTACTATAATACTGCCCCCTATGTACAAGAATATAACTACTATAATACTGTCCCCTATGTACAAGAATATAACTACTATAATACTGCCCCCTATGTACAAGAATATAACTACTATAATACTGCCCCCTATGTACAAGAATATAACTACTATAATACTGCTCCTATGTACAAGAATATAACTACTATAATACTGCCCCCTATGCACAAGAATATAACTACTATAATACTGCTCCTATGTACAAGAATATAACTACTATAATACTCCCCCCTATGTACAAGAATATAACTACTATAATACTGCCCCCTATGTACAAGAATATAACTACTATAATACTGCTCCTATGTACAAGAATATAACTACTATAATACTGCTCCAATGTACAAGAATATAACTACTATAATACTGCCCCCTAAGTACAAGAATATAACTACTATAATACTGCTCCTATGTACAAGAATATAACTACTATAATACTGCCCTCTATGTACAAGAATATAACTACTATAATACTGCCCTCTATGTACAAAAATATAACTACTATAATACTGCTCCTATGTACAAGAATATAACTACTATAATACTGCTCCTATGTACAAGAATATAACTACTATAATACTGCCCCTATGTACAAGAATATAACTACTATAATACTGCTCCTATATACAAGAATATAACTACTATAATACTGCCCTCTATGTACAAGAATATAACTACTATAATACTGCCCTCTATGTACAAAAATATAACTACTATAATACTGCTCCTATGTACAAGAATATAACTACTATAATACTGCTCCTATGTACAAGAATATAACTACTATAATACTGCCCCTATGTACAAGAATATAACTACTATAATACTGCCCTCTATGTACAAGAATATAACTACTATAATACTGCCCTCTATGTACAAAAATATAACTACTATAATACTGCTCCTATGTACAAGAATATAACTACTATAATACTGCTCCTATGTACAGGAATATAACTACTATAATACTGCCCCCTATGTACAAGAATATAACTACTATAATACAGCTCCTATGTACAAGAATATAACTACTATAATACTGCCCCTATGTACAAGAATATAACTACTATAATACTGCCCCTATGTACAAGAATATAACTACTATAATACTGCCCCCTATGTACAAGAATATAACTGCTATAGTACTGCTCCTATGTACAAGAATATAACTACTATAATACTGCCCCTATGTACAAGAATATAACTACTATAATACTGCTCCTATGTACAAGAATATGACTACTATAATACTGCCCCCTATGTACAAGAATATAACTACTATAATAATGCCCCCTATGTACAAGAATATAACTACTATAATACTGCCCCTATGTACAAGAATATAACTACTATAATACTGCCCCCTATGTACAAGAATATAACTACTATAATACTGCCCCCTATGTACAAGAATATAACTACTATAATACTGCTCCTATGTACAAGAATATAACTATTATAATACTGCCCCCTATGCACAAGAATATAACTACTATAATACTGCTCCTATGTACAAGAATATAACTACTATAATACTGCTCCTATGTACAAGAATATAACTACTATAATACTGCCCCCTATGTACAAGAATATAACTACTATAATGCTGCTCCTATGTACAAGAATATAGCTACTATAATACTGCTCCTATGTACAAGGATATAACTACTATAATACTGCTCCTATGTACAAGAATATAACTACTATAATACTGCCCCCTATGTACAAGAATATAACTACTATAATACTGTCCCCTATGTACAAGAATATAACTACTATAATACTGCCCCCTATGTACAAGAATATAACTACTATAATACTGCCCCCTATGTACAAGAATATAACTACTATAATACTGCTCCTATGTACAAGAATATAACTACTATAATACTGCCCCCTATGCACAAGAATATAACTACTATAATACTGCTCCTATGTACAAGAATATAACTACTATAATACTCCCCCCTATGTACAAGAATATAACTACTATAATACTGCCCCCTATGTACAAGAATATAACTACTATAATACTGCTCCTATGTACAAGAATATAACTACTATAATACTGCTCCAATGTACAAGAATATAACTACTATAATACTGCCCCCTAAGTACAAGAATATAACTACTATAATACTGCTCCTATGTACAAGAATATAACTACTATAATACTGCCCTCTATGTACAAGAATATAACTACTATAATACTGCCCTCTATGTACAAAAATATAACTACTATAATACTGCTCCTATGTACAAGAATATAACTACTATAATACTGCTCCTATGTACAAGAATATAACTACTATAATACTGCCCCTATGTACAAGAATATAACTACTATAATACTGCTCCTATATACAAGAATATAACTACTATAATACTGCCCTCTATGTACAAGAATATAACTACTATAATACTGCCCTCTATGTACAAAAATATAACTACTATAATACTGCTCCTATGTACAAGAATATAACTACTATAATACTGCTCCTATGTACAAGAATATAACTACTATAATACTGCTCCTATGTACAAGAATATAACTACTATAATACTGCTCCTATGTACAAGAATATAACTACTATAATACTGCTCCTATGTACAAGAATATAACTACTATAATACTGCTCCTATGTACAAGAATATAATCACTATAATACTGCCCCTATGTACAAGAATATAACTACTATAATACTGCTCCTATGTACAGGAATATAACTACTATAATACTGCCCCCTATGTACAAGAATATAACTACTATAATACAGCTCCTATGTACAAGAATATAACTACTATAATACTGCCCCTATGTACAAGAATATAACTACTATAATACTGCCCCCTATGTACAAGAATATAACTACTATAATACTGCTCCTATGTACAAGAATATAACTACTATAATACTGCCCCTATATACAAGAATATAACTACTATAATACTGCTCCTATGTACAAGAATATGATTACTATAATACTGCCCCCTATGTACAAGAATATAACTACTATAATACTGCCTCCGCATGTACAAGAATATAACTACTATAATACTGCTCCTATGTACAAGAATATAACTACTATAATACTGCTCCTATGTACAAGAATATAACTACTATAATACTGCTCCTATGTACAAGAATATAACTACTATAATACTGCTCCTATGTACAAGAATATAATCACTATAATACTGCCCCTATGTACAAGAATATAACTACTATAATACTGCTCGTATGTACAAGAATATGACTACTATAATACTGCCCCATATGTACAAGAATATAACTACTATAATACTGCTCCTATGTACAAGGATGTAACTACTATAATACTGCCCCAATGTACAAGAATGTAACTACAATAATACTGCTCCTATGTACAAGAATATAACTACTATAATACTGCTCCTATGTACAAGAATATAACTACTATAATAATGCCCCCTATGTACAAGAATATAACTACTATAATACTGCCCCTATGTACAAAAATATAACTACTATAATACTGCTCCTATGTACAAGAATATAACTACTATAATACTGCTACCTATGTACAAGAATATAACTACTATAATACTGCCCCTATGTAAAAGAATATAACTACTATAATACTGCTCCTATGTACAAGAATATGACTACTATAATACTGCCCATATGTACAAGAATATAACTACTATAATACTGCCCCTATGTACAAGAATATAACTACTATAATACTGCTCCTATGTACAAGAATATAACTACTATAATAATGCCCCCTATGTACAAGAATATAACTACTATAATACTGCCCCTATGTACAAGAATATAACTACTATAATACTGCCCCCTATGTACAAGAATATAACTACTATAATACTGCCCCCTATGTACAAGAATATAACTACTATAATACTGCTCCTATGTACAAGAATATAACTATTATAATACTGCCCCCTATGCACAAGAATATAACTACTATAATACTGCTCCTATGTACAAGAATATAACTACTATAATACTGCTCCTATGTACAAGAATATAACTACTATAATACTGCCCCCTATGTACAAGAATATAACTACTATAATGCTGCTCCTATGTACAAGAATATAGCTACTATAATACTGCTCCTATGTACAAGGATATAACTACTATAATACTGCTCCTATGTACAAGAATATAACTACTATAATACTGCCCCCTATGTACAAGAATATAACTACTATAATACTGTCCCCTATGTACAAGAATATAACTACTATAATACTGCCCCCTATGTACAAGAATATAACTACTATAATACTGCCCCCTATGTACAAGAATATAACTACTATAATACTGCTCCTATGTACAAGAATATAACTACTATAATACTGCCCCCTATGCACAAGAATATAACTACTATAATACTGCTCCTATGTACAAGAATATAACTACTATAATACTCCCCCCTATGTACAAGAATATAACTACTATAATACTGCCCCCTATGTACAAGAATATAACTACTATAATACTGCTCCTATGTACAAGAATATAACTACTATAATACTGCTCCAATGTACAAGAATATAACTACTATAATACTGCCCCCTAAGTACAAGAATATAACTACTATAATACTGATCCTATGTACAAGAATATAACTACTATAATACTGCCCTCTATGTACAAGAATATAACTACTATAATACTGCCCTCTATGTACAAAAATATAACTACTATAATACTGCTCCTATGTACAAGAATATAACTACTATAATACTGCTCCTATGTACAAGAATATAACTACTATAATACTGCCCCTATGTACAAGAATATAACTACTATAATACTGCTCCTATATACAAGAATATAACTACTATAATACTGCCCTCTATGTACAAGAATATAACTACTATAATACTGCCCTCTATGTACAAAAATATAACTACTATAATACTGCTCCTATGTACAAGAATATAACTACTATTATACTGCTCCTATGTACAAGAATATAACTACTATAATACTGCCCCTATGTACAAGAATATAACTACTATAATACTGCCCTCTATGTACAAGAATATA
Source organism: Phyllobates terribilis (assembly GCF_046119375.1). Lineage (NCBI taxonomy): Eukaryota > Metazoa > Chordata > Amphibia > Anura > Dendrobatidae > Phyllobates > Phyllobates terribilis. The sequence continues at coordinate 21,782,567 of NW_027362764.1, read as the reverse complement.
ACTACTATAATACTGCCCTCTATGTACAAAAATATAACTACTATAATACTGCTCCTATGTACAAGAATATAACTACTATAATACTGCTCCTATGTACAGGAATATAACTACTATAATACTGCCCCCTATGTACAAGAATATAACTACTATAATACAGCTCCTATGTACAAGAATATAACTACTATAATACTGCCCCTATGTACAAGAATATAACTACTATAATACTGCCCCTATGTACAAGAATATAACTACTATAATACTGCCCCCTATGTACAAGAATATAACTGCTATAGTACTGCTCCTATGTACAAGAATATAACTACTATAATACTGCCCCTATGTACAAGAATATAACTACTATAATACTGCTCCTATGTACAAGAATATGACTACTATAATACTGCCCCCTATGTACAAGAATATAACTACTATAATACTGCCTCCGCATGTACAAGAATATAACTACTATAATACTGCTCCTATGTACAAGAATATAATTACTATAATACTGCTCCTATGTACAAGAATATAACTACTATAATACTGCTCCTATGTACAAGAATATAACTACTATAATAATGCCCCCTATGTACAAGAATATAACTACTATAATACTGCCCCTATGTACAAGAATATAACTACTATAATACTGCCCCCTATGTACAAGAATATAACTACTATAATACTGCCCCCTATGTACAAGAATATAACTACTATAATATAGCTCCTATGTACAAGAATATAACTACTATAATACTGCCCCTATGTACAAGAATATAACTACTATAATACTGCCCCTATGTACAAGAATATAACTACTATAATACTGCCCCCTATGTACAAGAATATAACTGCTATAGTACTGCTCCTATGTACAAGAATATAACTACTATAATACTGCCCCTATGTACAAGAATATAACTACTATAATACTGCTCCTATGTACAAGAATATGACTACTATAATACTGCCCCCTATGTACAAGAATATAACTACTATAATACTGCCTCCGCATGTACAAGAATATGACTACTATAATACTGCCCATATGTACAAGAATATAACTACTATAATACTGCCCCTATGTACAAGAATATAACTACTATAATACTGCTCCTATGTACAAGAATATAACTACTATAATAATGCCCCCTATGTACAAGAATATAACTACTATAATACTGCCCCTATGTACAAGAATATAACTACTATAATACTGCCCCCTATGTACAAGAATATAACTACTATAATACTGCCCCCTATGTACAAGAATATAACTACTATAATACTGCTCCTATGTACAAGAATATAACTATTATAATACTGCCCCCTATGCACAAGAATATAACTACTATAATACTGCTCCTATGTACAAGAATATAACTACTATAATACTGCTCCTATGTACAAGAATATAACTACTATAATACTGCCCCCTATGTACAAGAATATAACTACTATAATGCTGCTCCTATGTACAAGAATATAGCTACTATAATACTGCTCCTATGTACAAGGATATAACTACTATAATACTGCTCCTATGTACAAGAATATAACTACTATAATACTGCCCCCTATGTACAAGAATATAACTACTATAATACTGTCCCCTATGTACAAGAATATAACTACTATAATACTGCCCCCTATGTACAAGAATATAACTACTATAATACTGCCCCCTATGTACAAGAATATAACTACTATAATACTGCTCCTATGTACAAGAATATAACTACTATAATACTGCCCCCTATGCACAAGAATATAACTACTATAATACTGCTCCTATGTACAAGAATATAACTACTATAATACTCCCCCCTATGTACAAGAATATAACTACTATAATACTGCCCCCTATGTACAAGAATATAACTACTATAATACTGCTCCTATGTACAAGAATATAACTACTATAATACTGCTCCAATGTACAAGAATATAACTACTATAATACTGCCCCCTATGTACAAGAATATAACTACTATAATACTGCCCCCTATGTACAAGAATATAACTACTATAATACTGCTCCTATGTACAAGAATATAACTACTATAATACTGCCCCCTATGTACAAGAATATAACTACTATAATGCTGCTCCTATGTACAAGAATATAGCTACTATAATACTGCTCCATATGTACAAGAATATAACTACTATAATACTGCTCCTATGTACAAGAATGTAACTACTATAATACTGCCCCAATGTACAAGAATGTAACTACAATAATACTGCTCCTATGTACAAGAATATAACTACTATAATACTGCTCCTATGTACAAGAATATAACTACTATAATAATGCCCCCTATGTACAAGAATATAACTACTATAATACTGCCCCTATGTACAAGAATATAACTACTATAATACTGCTCCTATGTACAAGAATATAACTACTATAATACTGCTACCTATGTACAAGAATATGACTGCTATAATACTACTCCTATGAACAAGAATATAACTACTATAATACTGCTCCTATGTACAAGAATATGACTACTATAATACTGCCCCCTATGTACAAGAATATAACTACTATAATACTGCTCCTATGTACAAGAATATAACTACTATAATACTGCTCCTATGTACAAGAATATAACTACTATAATACTGCCCCTATGTAAAAGAATATAACTACTATAATACTGCTCCTATGTACAAGAATATGACTACTATAATACTGCCCATATGTACAAGAATATAACTACTATAATACTGCCCCTATGTACAAGAATATAACTACTATAATACTGCTCCTATGTACAAGAATATAACTACTATTATAATGCCCCCTATGTACAAGAATATAACTACTATAATACTGCTCCTATGTACAAGAATATAACTACTATAATACTGCTCCCTATGTACAAGAATATAACTACTATAATACTGCTCCTATGTACAAGAATGTAACTACTATAATACTGCCCCAATGTACAAGAATGTAACTACAATAATACTGCTCCTATGTACAAGAATATAACTACTATAATACTGCTCCTATGTACAAGAATATAACTACTATAATAATGCCCCCTATGTACAAGAATATAACTACTATAATACTGCCCCTATGTACAAGAATATAACTACTATAATACTGCCCCCTATGTACAAGAATATAACTACTATAATACTGCCCCCTATGTACAAGAATATAACTACTATAATACTGCTCCTATGTACAAGAATATAACTATTATAATACTGCCCCCTATGCACAAGAATATAACTACTATAATACTGCTCCTATGTACAAGAATATAACTACTATAATACTGCCCCCTATGTACAAGAATATAACTACTATAATGCTGCTCCTATGTACAAGAATATAGCTACTATAATACTGCTCCTATGTACAAGGATATAACTACTATAATACTGCTCCTATGTACAAGAATATAACTACTATAATACTGCCCCCTATGTACAAGAATATAACTACTATAATACTGTCCCCTATGTACAAGAATATAACTACTATAATACTGCCCCCTATGTACAAGAATATAACTACTATAATACTGCCCCCTATGTACAAGAATATAACTACTATAATACTGCTCCTATGTACAAGAATATAACTACTATAATACTGCCCCCTATGCACAAGAATATAACTACTATAATACTGCTCCTATGTACAAGAATATAACTACTATAATACTCCCCCCTATGTACAAGAATATAACTACTATAATACTGCCCCCTATGTACAAGAATATAACTACTATAATACTGCTCCTATGTACAAGAATATAACTACTATAATACTGCTCCAATGTACAAGAATATAACTACTATAATACTGCCCCCTATGTACAAGAATATAACTACTATAATACTGCCCCCTATGTACAAGAATATAACTACTATAATACTGCTCCTATGTACAAGAATATAACTACTATAATACTGCCCCCTATGTACAAGAATATAACTACTATAATGCTGCTCCTATGTACAAGAATATAGCTACTATAATACTGCTCCATATGTACAAGAATATAACTACTATAATACTGCTCCTATGTACAAGAATGTAACTACTATAATACTGCCCCAATGTACAAGAATGTAACTACAATAATACTGCTCCTATGTACAAGAATATAACTACTATAATACTGCTCCTATGTACAAGAATATAACTACTATAATAATGCCCCCTATGTACAAGAATATAACTACTATAATACTGCCCCTATGTACAAGAATATAACTACTATAATACTGCTCCTATGTACAAGAATATAACTACTATAATACTGCTACCTATGTACAAGAATATGACTGCTATAATACTACTCCTATGAACAAGAATATAACTACTATAATACTGCTCCTATGTACAAGAATATGACTACTATAATACTGCCCCCTATGTACAAGAATATAACTACTATAATACTGCTCCTATGTACAAGAATATAACTACTATAATACTGCTCCTATGTACAAGAATATAACTACTATAATACTGCCCCTATGTAAAAGAATATAACTACTATAATACTGCTCCTATGTACAAGAATATGACTACTATAATACTGCCCATATGTACAAGAATATAACTACTATAATACTGCCCCTATGTACAAGAATATAACTACTATAATACTGCTCCTATGTACAAGAATATAACTACTATTATAATGCCCCCTATGTACAAGAATATAACTACTATAATACTGCTCCTATGTACAAGAATATAACTACTATAATACTGCTCCCTATGTACAAGAATATAACTACTATAATACTGCTCCTATGTACAAGAATATAACTACCATAATACTTCTCCTATGTACAAGAATATAACTACTATAATACTGCTCCTATGTACAAGAATATAACTACTATAATACTGCTCCCCATGCACAAGAATATAACTACTATAATACTGCTCCTATGTACAAGAATATAACTACTATAATACTGTCCCCTATGTACAAGAATATACTATAATACTGCCCCTATGTACAAGAATATAACTACTATAATACTGTCCCCTATGTACAAGAATATAACTACTATAATACTGCACCCTATGCACAAGAAAATAACTACTATAATACTGCCCCCTATGTACAAGAATATAACTACTATAATACTGCCCCCTATGCACAAGAATATAACTACTATAATACTGCTCCTGTGTACAAGAATATAACTACTATAATACTGCCCCCTATGTACAAGAATATAACTACTATAATGCTGCTCCTATGTACAAGAATATAACTACTATAATACTGCTCCTATGTACAAGAATATAACTACTATAATACTGCTCCTATGTACAAGAATATAACTACTATAATACTGCCCCCTATGTACAAGAATATAACTACTATAATACTGTCCCCTATGTACAAGAATATAACTACTATAATACTGCCCCCTATGTACAAGAATATAACTACTATAATAGTGCCCCCTATGTACAAGAATATAACTACTATAATACTGCTCCTATGTACAAGAATATAACTACTATAATACTGTGCCCTATGCACAAGAATATAACTACTATAATACTGCTCCTATGTACAAGAATATAACTACTATAATACTGCCCCCTATGTACAAGAATATAACTACTATAATACTGCCCCCTATGTACAAGAATATAACTACTATAATACTGCCCCCTATGTACAAGAATATAACTACTATAATACTGCTCCTATGTACAAGAATATAACTACTATAATACTGCCCCTATGTACAAGAATATAACTACTATAATGCTGCTCCTATGTACAAGAATATAGCTACTATAATACTGCTCCTATGTACAAGGATATAACTACTATAATACTGCTCCTATGTACAAGAATATAACTACTATAATACTGCCCCCTATGTACAAGAATATAACTACTATAATACTGTCCCCTATGTACAAGAATATAACTACTATAATACTGCCCCCTATGTACAAGAATATAACTACTATAATACTGCCCCCTATGTACAAGAATATAACTACTATAATACTGCTCCTATGTACAAGAATATAACTACTATAATACTGCCCCCTATGCACAAGAATATAACTACTATAATACTGCTCCTATGTACAAGAATATAACTACTATAATACTGCCCCCTATGTACAAGAATATAACTACTATAATACTGCCCCCTATGTACAAGAATATAACTACTATAATACTGCTCCTATGTACAAGAATATAACTACTATAATATTGCTCCTATGTACAAGAATATAACTACTATAATACTGCCCTCTATGTACAAGAATATAACTACTATAATACTGCTCCCTATGTACAAGAATATAACTACTATAATATTGCTCCTATGTACAAGAATATAACTACTATAATACTGCTCCTATGTACAAGAATATAACTACTATAATACTGCTCCTATGTACAAGAATATAACTACTATAATACTGCTCCTATGTACAAGAATATAATTACTATAATACTGCTCCCTATGTACAAGAATATAACTACTATAATACTGCTCCTATGTACAAGAATATAACTACTATAATACTGCTCCTATGTACAAGAATATAATCACTATAATACTGCCCCTATGTACAAGAATATAACTACTATAATACTGCTCCTATGTACAGGAATATAACTACTATAATACTGCCCCCTATGTACAAGATTATAACTACTATAATACAGCTCCTATGTACAAGAATATAACTACTATAATACTGCCCCTATGTACAAGAATATAACTACTATAATACTGCCCCCTATGTACAAGAATATAACTACTATAATACTGCTCCTATGTACAAGAATATAACTACTATAATACTGCCCCTATATACAAGAATATAACTACTATAATACTGCTCCTATGTACAAGAATATGACTACTATAATACTGCCCCCTATGTACAAGAATATAACTACTATAATACTGCCTCCGCATGTACAAGAATATAACTACTATAATACTGCTCCTATGTACAAGAATATAACTACTATAATACTGCTCCTATGTACAAGAATATAACTACTATAATACTGCTCCTATGTACAAGAATATAACTACTATAATACTGCTCCTATGTACAAGAATATAATCACTATAATACTGCCCCTATGAACAAGAATATAACTACTATAATACTGCTCGTATGTACAAGAATATGACTACTATAATACTGCCCCATATGTACAAGAATATAACTACTATAATACTGCTCCTATGTACAAGGATGTAACTACTATAATACTGCCCCAATGTACAAGAATGTAACTACAATAATACTGCTCCTATGTACAAGAATATAACTACTATAATACTGCTCCTATGTACAAGAGTATAACTACTATAATAATGCCCCCTATGTACAAGAATATAACTACTATAATACTGCCCCTATGTACAAAAATATAACTACTATAATACTGCTCCTATGTACAAGAATATAACTACTATAATACTGCTACCTATGTACAAGAATATGACTACTATAATACTGCTCCTATGAACAAGAATATAATAACTATAATACTGCTCCAAGGTACAAGAATATGACTACTATAATACTGCCCCCTATGTACAAGAATATAACTACTATAATACTGCTCCTATGTACAAGAATATAACTACTATAATACTGCCCCTATGTAAAAGAATATAACTACTATAATACTGCTCCTATGTACAAGAATATGACTACTATAATACTGCCCATATGTACAAGAATATAACTACTATAATACTGCCCTTATGTACAAGAATATAACTACTATAATACTGCTCCTATGTACAAGAATATAACTACTATAATAATGCCCCCTATGTACAAGAATATAACTACTATAATACTGCCCCTATGTACAAGAATATAACTACTATAATACTGCTCCTATGTACAAGAATATAACTACTATAATACTGCTCCTGTGTACAAGAATATAACTACTACAATAATGCCCCCTATGTACAAGAATATAACTATTTAATACTGCCCCTATGTACAAGAATATAACTACTATAATACTGCTCCTATGTACAAGAATATAACTATTATAATACTGCCCCTATGTACAAGAATATAACTACTATAATACTGCTCCTATGTACAAGAATATAACTACTATAATACTGCCACTATGTACAAGAATACAACTACTATAATACTGCTCCCATGTACAAGAATATAACTACTATAATACTGCTCCTATGTACACGACTATAACTACTATAATACTGCCCCCTATGTACAAGAATATAACTACTATAATACTGCTCCTATGTACAGGAATATAACTACTATAATACTGCCCCTATGTAAAAGAATATAACTACTATAATACTGCTCCTATGTACAAGAATATGACTACTATAATACTGCCCATATGTACAAGAATATAACTACTATAATACTGCCCCTATGTACAAGAATATAACTACTATAATACTGCTCCTATGTACAAGAATATGACTACTATAATACTGCCCCCTATGTACAAGAATGTAACTACTATAATACTGCTCCTATGTACAAGAATGTAACTACTATAATACTGCTCCTATGTACAAGAATGTAACTACTATAATACTGCCCCTATGGACAAGAATGTAACTACTGTAATACTGCTCCTATGTACAAGAATATAACTACTATAATACTGCTCCTATGTACAAGAATATAACTACTATAATAATGCCCCCTATGTACAAGAATATAACTACTATAATACTGCCCCTTTGTACAAGAATATAACTAATATAATACTGCCACTATGTACACGACTATAACTACTATAATACTGCCCCCTATGTACAAGAATATAGCTACTATAATACTGCCCCTATGTACAAGAATATAACTACTATAATACTGCTCCTATGTACAAGAATATAACTACTATAATACTGCCCCTATGTACACGACTATAACTAATATAATACTGCCCCCTATGTACAAGAATATAGCTACTATAATACTGCCCCAATGTACAAGAATATAACTACTATAATACTGCTCCTATGTACAAGAATATAACTACTATAATAATGCCCCCTATGTACAAGAATATAACTACTATAATACTGCCCCTATGTACAAGAATATAACTACTATAATACTGCTCCTATGTACAAGAATATAACTACTATAATACTGCTACCTATGTACAAGAATATGACTACTATAATACTGCTCCTATGTACAAGAATATAACTACTATAATACTGCTCCTATGTACAAGAATATGACTACTATAATACTGCCCCCTATGTACAAGAATATAACTACTATAATACTGCTCCTATGTACAAGAATATAACTACTATAATACTGCCCCCTATGTACAAGAATATAACTACTATAATACTGCTCCTATGAACAAGAATATAACTACTATAATACTGCTCCTATGTACAAGAATATGACTACTATAATACTACCCCCTATGTACAAGAATATAATTACTATAATACTGCTCCTATGTACAAGAATATAACTACTATAATACTGCCCCTATGTAAAAGAATATAACTACTATAATACTGATCCTATGTACAAGAATATGACTACTATAATACTGCCCATATGTACAAGAATATAACTACTATAATACTGCCCCTATGTACAAGAATATAACTACTATAATACTGCTCCTATGTACAAGAATATAACTACTATAATAATGCCCCCTATGTACAAGAATATAACTACTATAATACTGCCCCTATGTACAAGAATATAACTACTATAATTCTGCTCCTATGTACAAGAATATAACTACTATAATACTGCTACCTATGTACAAGAATATGACTACTATAATACTGCTCCTATGTACAAGAATATAACTACTATAATACTGCTCCTATGTACAAGAATATGACTACTATAATACTGCCCCCTATGTACAAGAATATAACTACTATAATACTGCTCCTATGTACAAGAATATAACTACTATAATACTGCCCCTATGTAAAAGAATATAACTACTATAATACTGCTCCTATGTACAAGAATATGACTACTATAATACTGCCCCTATGTACAAGAATATAACTACTATAATACTGCTCATATGTACAAGAATATAACTACTATAATACTGCTCCTATGTACAAGAATATAACTACAATAATACTGCTCCTATGCACAAGAATATAACTACTATAATACTGCCCCTATGTAAAAGAATATAACTACTATAATACTGATCCTATGTACAAGAATATGACTACTATAATACTGCCCATATGTACAAGAATATAACTACTATAATACTGCCCCTATGTACAAGAATATAACTACTATAATACTGCTCCTATGTACAAGAATATAACTACTATAATAATGCCCCCTATGTACAAGAATATAACTACTATAATACTGCCCCTATGTACAAGAATATAACTACTATAATTCTGCTCCTATGTACAAGAATATAACTACTATAATACTGCTACCTATGTACAAGAATATGACTACTATAATACTGCTCCTATGTACAAGAATATAACTACTATAATACTGCTCCTATGTACAAGAATATGACTACTATAATACTGCCCCCTATGTACAAGAATATAACTACTATAATACTGCTCCTATGTACAAGAATATAACTACTATAATACTGCCCCTATGTAAAAGAATATAACTACTATAATACTGCTCCTATGTACAAGAATATGACTACTATAATACTGCCCCTATGTACAAGAATATAACTACTATAATACTGCTCCTATGTACAAGAATATAACTACTATAATACTGCTCCTATGTACAAGAATATAACTACAATAATACTGCTCCTATGCACAAGAATATAACTATTATAATACTGCCCCCTATGTACAAGAATATAACTACTATAATACTGCCCCCTATGTAAAAGAATATAACTACTATAATACTGCTCCTATGTACAAGAATATAACTACTATAATACTGCCCCTATGTAAAAGAATATAACTACTATAATACTGCTCCTATGTACAAGAATATGACTACTATAATACTGCCCCTATGTACAAGAATATAACTACTATAATACTGTTCCTATGTACAAGAATATAACTACAATAATACTGCTCCTATGCACAAGAATATAACTATTATAATACTGCCCCCTATGTACAAGAATATAACTACTATAATACTGCCCCTTATGTACAAGAATATAACTATTATAATTCTGCCCCCTATGTACAAGAATATAACTACTATAATACTGCTCCTATGTACAAGAATATAACTACTATAATACTGCTCCTATATACAAGAATATAATTACTATAATACTGCTCCTATGTACAAGAATATAACTACTATAATACTGCTCCTATGTACAAGAATATAACTACTATAATACTGCCCCTATGTACAAGAATATAACCGTTATAATACTTCCCCTTATGTACAAGAATATAACTACTATAATACTGCTCCTATGTACAAGAATATAACTAGTATAATACTGCTCCTATATACAAGAATATAATTACTATAATACTGCTCATATGTACAAGAATATAACTACTATAATACTGCCTCCTATGTACAAGAATATAACTACTATAATACTGCCCCTATGTACAAGAATATAACTACTATAATACTGCTCCTATGGACAAGAATATAACTACTATAATACTGCTCCTATGTACAAGAATATAACTACTATAATACTGCTCCTATGTACAAGAATATAACTACTATAATACTGCTCGTATGTACAAGAATATAACTACTATAATACTGCTCCTATGGACAAGAATATAACTACTATAATACTGCTCCTATGTACAAGAATATAACTGTTATAATACTGCCCCTGTGTACAAGAATATAACTACTATAATGCTGCTCCTATGTACAAGAATATAACTACTATAATACTGCTCCTATATACAAGAATATAACTACTATAATACTGCCCCCTATGTACAAGAATATAACTATTATAATACTGCCTCCGATGTACAAGAATATAACTACTATAATACTGCTCCTATGTACAAGAATATAACTACTATAATACTGCCCCGATGTACAAGAATATAACTACTATAATACTGTCCCTATGTACAAGAATATAACTACTATAATACTGCTCCTATGTACAAGAACATAACTACTATAATACTGCCCCTATGTAAAAGAATATAACTACTATAATACTGCTACCTATGTACAAGAATATGACTACTATAATACTGCTCCTATGTACAAGAATATAACTACTATAATACTGCTCCTATGTACAAGAATATGACTACTATGATACTGCCCCCTATGTACAAGAATATAACTACTATAATACTGCTCCTATGTACAAGAATATAACTACTATAATACTGCCCCTATGTAAAAGAATATAACTACTATAATACTGCTCCTATGTACAAGAATATGACTACTATAATACTGCCCCTATGTACAAGAATATAACTACTATAATACTGCTCATATGTACAAGAATATAACTACTATAATACTGCTCCTATGTACAAGAATATAACTACAATAATACTGCTCCTATGCACAAGAATATAACTACTATAATACTGCCCCTATGTAAAAGAATATAACTACTATAATACTGATCCTATGTACAAGAATATGACTACTATAATACTGCCCATATGTACAAGAATATAACTACTATAATACTGCCCCTATGTACAAGAATATAACTACTATAATACTGCTCCTATGTACAAGAATATAACTACTATAATAATGCCCCCTATGTACAAGAATATAACTACTATAATACTGCCCCTATGTACAAGAATATAACTACTATAATTCTGCTCCTATGTACAAGAATATAACTACTATAATACTGCTACCTATGTACAAGAATATGACTACTATAATACTGCTCCTATGTACAAGAATATAACTACTATAATACTGCTCCTATGTACAAGAATATGACTACTATAATACTGCCCCCTATGTACAAGAATATAACTACTATAATACTGCTCCTATGTACAAGAATATAACTACTATAATACTGCCCCTATGTAAAAGAATATAACTACTATAATACTGCTCCTATGTACAAGAATATGACTACTATAATACTGCCCCTATGTACAAGAATATAACTACTATAATACTGCTCCTATGTACAAGAATATAACTACTATAATACTGCTCCTATGTACAAGAATATAACTACAATAATACTGCTCCTATGCACAAGAATATAACTATTATAATACTGCCCCCTATGTACAAGAATATAACTACTATAATACTGCCCCCTATGTAAAAGAATATAACTACTATAATACTGCTCCTATGTACAAGAATATAACTACTATAATACTGCCCCTATGTAAAAGAATATAACTACTATAATACTGCTCCTATGTACAAGAATATGACTACTATAATACTGCCCCTATGTACAAGAATATAACTACTATAATACTGCTCCTATGTACAAGAATATAACTACTATAATACTGCTCCTATGTACAAGAATATAACTACAATAATACTGCTCCTATGCACAAGAATATAACTATTATAATACTGCCCCCTATGTACAAGAATATAACTACTATAATACTGCCCCTTATGTACAAGAATATAACTATTATAATTCTGCCCCCTATGTACAAGAATATAACTACTATAATACTGCTCCTATGTACAAGAATATAACTACTATAATACTGCTCCTATATACAAGAATATAATTACTATAATACTGCTCCTATGTACAAGAATATAACTACTATAATACTGCTCCTATGTACAAGAATATAACTACTATAATACTGCCCCTATGTACAAGAATATAACCGTTATAATACTTCCCCTTATGTACAAGAATATAACTACTATAATACTGCTCCTATGTACAAGAAGATAACTAGTATAATACTGCTCCTATGTACAATAATATAACTAGTATAATACTGCTCCTATATACAAGAATATAATTACTATAATACTGCTCATATGTACAAGAATATAACTACTATAATACTGCCTCCTATGTACAAGAATATAACTACTATAATACTGCCCCTATGTACAAGAATATAACTACTATAATACTGCTCCTATGGACAAGAATATAACTACTATAATACTGCTCCTATGTACAAGAATATAACTACTATAATACTGCTCCTATGTACAAGAATATAACTACTATAATACTGCTCGTATGTACAAGAATATAACTACTATAATACTGCTCCTATGGACAAGAATATAACTACTATAATACTGCTCCTATGTACAAGAATATAACTGTTATAATACTGCCCCTGTGTACAAGAATATAACTACTATAATGCTGCTCCTATGTACAAGAATATAACTACTATAATACTGCTCCTATATACAAGAATATAACTACTATAATACTGCCCCCTATGTACAAGAATATAACTATTATAATACTGCCTCCGATGTACAAGAATATAACTACTATAATACTGCTCCTATGTACAAGAATATAACTACTATAATACTGCCCCGATGTACAAGAATATAACTACTATAATACTGTCCCTATGTACAAGAATATAACTACTATAATACTGCTCCTATGTACAAGAACATAACTATTATAATACTGCCCCCTATGTACAAGATTATAGCTACTATAATACTGCTCCTATGTACAAGAATATAACTACTATAATACTGGTCCTATGTACAAGAATATAACTACTATAATACTGCCCCCTATGTTCAAGAATATAACTACTATAATACTGTCCCCTATGTACAAGAATATAACTACTATAATACTGCTCCCTATGTACAAGCATATAACTACTATAATACTGCCCCCTATGTACAAGAATATAACTACTATAATACTGTCCCCTATGTACAAGAATATAACTTCTATAATACTGTCCCCTATGTACAAGAATATAACTACTATAATACTGCTCCCTATGTACAAGAATATAACTACTATAATACTGCTCCTATTTACAAGAATATAACTACTATAATACTGCCCCTATGTACAAGAATATAACTACTATAATACTGCCCCTATGTACAAGAATATAGCTACTATAATACTGCCCCTATGTACAAGAATATAACTACTATAATACTGCCCCTATGTACAAGAATATAACTACTATAATACTGCCCCCTATGTACAAGAATATAACTACTATAATACTGCCCCTATGTACAATCATATAACTACTATAATACTGCTCCTATGTACAAGAATATAACTACTATAATACTGCTCCTATGTACAAAAATATACTGTAACTACTATAATACTGCTCCTATGTTCAAGAATATAACTACTATAATACTGCTCCTATGTACAAGAATATAACTACTATAATACTGCTCCTATGTTCAAGAATATAACTACTGTAATACTGCTCCTATGTACAAGAATATAACTACTATAATACTGCTCCTATGTACAAGAATATAAATACTATAATACTGCTCGTATGTACAAGAATATAACTACTATAATACTGCTCCTATGGACAAGAATATAACTACTATAATACTGCTCCTATGTACAAGAATATTACTGTTATAATACTGCCCCTGTGTACAAGAATATAACTACTATAATGCTGCTCCTATGTACAAGAATATAACTACTATAATACTGCTCCTATATACAAGAATATAACTACTATAATACTGCCCCCTATGTACAAGAATATAACTATTATAATACTGCCTCCGATGTACAAGAATATAACTACTATAATACTGCTCCTATGTACAAGAATATAACTACTATAATACTGCCCCGATGTACAAGAATATAACTACTATAATACTGTCCCTATGTACAAGAATATAACTACTATAATACTGCTCCTATGTACAAGAATATAACTATTATAATACTGCCCCCTATGTACAAGATTATAGCTACTATAATACTGCTCCTATGTACAAGAATATAACTACTATAATACTGGTCCTATGTACAAGAATATAACTACTATAATACTGCCCCCTATGTTCAAGAATATAACTACTATAATACTGTCCCCTATGTACAAGAATATAACTACTATAATACTGCTCCCTATGTACAAGAATATAACTACTATAATACTGCCCCCTATGTACAAGAATATAACTACTATAATACTGTCCCCTATGTACAAGAATATAACTTCTATAATACTGTCCCCTATGTACAAGAATATAACTACTATAATACTGCTCCCTATGTACAAGAATATAACTACTATAATACTGCTCCTATTTACAAGAATATAACTACTATAATACTGCCCCTATGTACAAGAATATAGCTACTATAATACTGCCCCTATGTACAAGACTATAGCTACTATAATACTGCCCCTATGCACAAGAATATAACTACTATAATACTGCCCCTATGTACAAGAATATAACTACTATAATACTGTCCCTATGTACAAGAATATAACTACTATAATACTGCCTCCTATGTACAAGAATATAACTACTATAATACTGCTCCTATGTACAAGAATATAACTACTATAATACTGTCCCTATGTACAAGAATATAACTACTATAGTACTGCTCCTATGTACAAGAATATAACTACTATAATACTGCTCCTATGTACAAGAATATAACTACTATAATACTGCTCCTATGTACAAGAATATAACTACTATAATACTGCCCTCTATGTACAAGAATATAGCTAGTATAATACTACCCCTATGTACAAGAATATAGCTACTATAATACTGCTCCTATGTAGAAGAATATAACTACTATAATACTGCTCCTATGTACAAGAATATAACTACTATAATACTGCTCCTATGTACAAGAATATACTGTAACTACTATAATACTGCTCCTATGTTCAAGAATATAACTACTATAATACTGCTCCTATGTACAAGAATATAACTACTATAATACTGCTCCTATGTTCAAGAATATAACTACTATAATACTGCTCCTATGTTCAAGAATATAACTACTGTAATACTGCTCCTATGTACAAGAATATAACTACTATAATACTGCTCCTATGTAGAAGAATATAACTACTATAATACTGCTCCTATGTACAAGAATATAACTACTATAATACTGCTCCTATGTACAAGAATATAACTACTATAATACTGCTCCTATGTACAATAATATAACTACTATAATACTGCCCCTATGTACAAGAATATAACTACTATAATACTGCCCCCTATGTACAAGAATATAACTACTATAATACTGCTCCTATGTACAAGAATATAACTACTATAATACTGCCCCCTATGTGCAAGAATATAGCTACTATAATACTGCCCCTATGTACAAGAATATAACCAGGGGAGGAGTCCTGAGGAGATAATTTGCATATTCCCACTGCATTTTGGGGTAAGTGAAGAGTCTCCGCGAGCTCAAAGAACACTGGATTTTGGCTGTTGGAGCTGAAAAGAGGACATCGGTAAACCGCGCGCATTTTGAAGCTTTATTTTTAAGCTTTTTTCACTGTTTTCAGAACATTAACAATAAGAACATGGAAGAGTCCAGGAGCCATTTGGTGAGCTGCATATCCTGCTACATGTTCACAGACTTGCCAGTGGAAAAGCCAAACTTCACATGCCAGAAATGCAAGCTTGTGTCCCTGTTGGAGGAAAAGTTGCGAAATCTAGAAGAGAGGTTAACTACCTTGAAAATCATTAAGGAAGGTGAAGAGTTCTTAGACAGAGCAGAATTATCTCTTCATGATTCAGAAAGAGAAGAAATTCTCTCTGCACCTGAGGAAACAGAGGAATGGAAGCCTGTGACCCCGAGAAGCCGGAGGATCGAGAGGCAGTCAGCACCCATACTGCTCAGGAACCAGTACCAGGCTCTCACGCAGGAGAACCATGAAGAAATACAGCAAAATAAGACTTTGCCAGCAATGAATAACCTTGTAAGCCCTCAGAATCCTCCTGGATGGAGAAAGAAGAATGTTGTGAAGAAAAAACGGAGAGTGGTGGTCATGGGGGATTCCCTGTTAAGAGGAACAGAGGCCGCTATCTGCAGACCAGACATAACCTCAAGAGAAATGTGCTGTCTTCCAGGAGCAAAAATTAAAGATGTGTCTGACAGGATATCAAGACTCTTCAGACCTACAGATCACTACCCATTCCTGCTAATACATGTGGGGACAAATGACACCGCAAGAAAGGACCTGGAAACCATCTGCAGTGACTTTGAAGACTTAGGCAAGAAAGTGAAAGAATTGGGAGCGCAGGTGGTCTTCTCATCCATCCTCCCAGTGGATGGCCATGGAACAATGAGGTGGAATAAGATTCTACAGGTGAACAACTGGCTACGTCGATGGTGCCATCAACAAGGATTTGGATTTCTGGATCACGGAATGAATTACCTATATGATGGACTACTTGCTAGAGATGGGGTGCACCTTACGAAGACTGGAAAACATGTATTTGGAAGTCGCCTTGCTACACTCATCAGAAGAGCTTTAAACTAGAACAATGTGGGAAGGGAAGCAAAAGGCCAGAAAAAGCCATACAGCTGACAAATACTATTGAGATCTCTGCTACTGGAAGTGGAAAGGAAGAACAAAGACAAAACAATTTAAATAATAAAAATATGGGAGGAAGAGAAACCAATCACAAACTAAAATGTTTTTATACAAATGCACAAAGCATGGGCAACAAACAAGGAGAATTGGAACTACTAACGCAGGAAAAGGAATATGATGTCATTGGAATCACTGAAACTTGGTGGGACGATACACATGATTGGAATAAAAGGCTAAAAGGATACAACTTATTTGCAAGAAACAGACTTGATAAACGAGGAGGAGGTGTTGCATTGTATATTAGAAAAGCGTATATCTGCACAGAGATTGAAGCTTCAGAGACTGGGAGTTCTGTGGAAACTGTTTGGGTAAGAATACAAGGAGAGAACAACGGAAAGGACACCATTGTAGGCATTTACTACAGGCCACCTGGGCAAGCTGAAGATATGGATGAACTCTTTATGTATCAAATGACCAAGTTCTCCAAAAAATATGACGTAGTGGTCATGGGAGATTTCAACTATCCAGACATTTGTTGGGAATCTCTCTCAAGTAAAACTAACAGGTCAAGCAAATTCTTATCCTCTCTTGCTGACAACTTTATCTTCCAAAAGGTAGGGGAGAAAACAAGGGGATCTGCTACTTTGGATCTAATCCTTATAAACAGGGAGGAAATGGTTGAGGAGGTAAAGGTGGCTGGGACCCTAGGAGGCAGCGATCATGCTATTATAGAATTTTGGATAACTAGAGGAGGAAGACATGTGAAGACTCAAACTTCAAGGTTAGATTTTAGAAAGGCAGATTTTAAGAGACTCAGAAAGAGAATAGGAGGGATCCAATGGCTGGATGTCCTTAAGGACAAAAATGTCCAGGAAGGATGGGAAATTTTTAAAAATGAGATTCTCAAAGCACAATCGTTAACAATCCCGAAAAGTAGGAAGAATGGGAAGCATTTAAGGAAACCAGGATGGATGAACACAGAACTTAAACACATGCTAAAAAGAAAGAAAGAAATGTTTATTAAATGGAAAGAGGGAGGCATATCTAAAGAAGATTATAATGCAGTCTGCAGATCCTGCAGGGCACGTATCAGGTTAGCTAAAGCTGACAATGAATTAAGGCTTGCAAGAGATGTCAAAAGCAATAAAAAAGGATTTTGGGGGTATGTCAAAAGTAAAAAAAAAGTCAAAGATGCTATAGGATTTTTACAGGATGAAAATGGAGAAATGGTAAGAGAGGATGTTGAGAAGGCCGAACTTTTTAATTCCTATTTTGCATCTGTTTTCTCTCAGAAAGAAAATGTAACATCAACTGATCTTCACTGTCCTTTTAAAGGAATAGAGGAATCCAAGTTATCAGTAAACAGAAAGATTGTGAGGGAATATTTAGCTAACATAAATGAGTTCAAGTCTCCAGGTCCAGATGAATTACACCCCAGAGTACTGAAGGAGATTGTAGAAGAAATTTTAGAACCACTCTCCATAATCTTTGAAAATTCTTGGAGAACAGGAGAAGTCCCAGAAGACTGGAGAAGAGCAAATGTTGTTCCTATCTTCAAAAAGGGGAAGAAGGTGGACCCAGGGAACTACAGGCCGGTGAGTCTGACTTCTATACCAGGAAAGATCTTTGAACAAATTATTAAACAACATGTATGTAAGTACATGGATAAGAATGAAGTGATTAACCAGAGTCAGCATGGGTTTGTAACTAACAAGTCATGTCAGACTAACTTAATTTCCTTCTATGACAGAATCACTGACTGGGTGGATCAGGGAAATGCTGTAGATATAGTATATCTTGACTTCAGCAAAGCATTTGACAAAGTATCTCACATCATCCTTATTGAAAAAATGACCAAGTATGCAATGGACCAGGCAACTGTTAGGTGGATTCATAACTGGCTTAGTGATCGGACTCAAAGGGTGGTTGTAAATGGCTTCACATCCAGCTGGATGAATGTCTCAAGTGGGGTACCACAGGGCTCCGTCCTGGGACCTGTATTGTTCAACATCTTTATCAATGATTTAGATGAAGGAATTGAGGGTAAACTGATTAAATTTGCTGATGACACAAAGCTAGGAGGGATAGCTAATACTAGAGAAGAGAGAGAGAGGATTCAAAAAGACCTAAATAAACTGGAGCAGTGGGCAGCAACCAACAGAATGATTTTTAACAGGGAAAAATGCAAAGTACTACATCTGGGCAATAAAAATGAAAAAAGCATATACAGAATGGGAGGAATAGAGCTAAGCAACAGTACATGTGAAAAAGACTTAGGTATACTAATAGATCATAGACTGAACATGAGTCAACAGTGTGATGCAGCAGCAAAAAAGGCAAATACAATTCTGGGATGCATTAACAGAAGCATACAGTCTAGATCACGTGAAGTCATTATCGGTCTTTACTCCTCTTTGGTCAGACCTCATCTGGAATACTGTGTACAGTTTTGGGCACCACATTTTAAAAAAGACATCGACAAACTGGAGCAAGTTCAGAGAAGAGCGACCAGAATGGTGACTGGTCTGCAAACCATGTCCTATGAGGAACGGTTGCAGGATTTGGGAATGTTTAGCTTGCAAAAAAGAAGACTGAGAGGAGACTTAATAGCTGTCTACAAATATGTCAAGGGCTGTCACATTGTAGAAGGATCATCTTTATTCTCATTTGCACAAGGAAAGACTAGAAGCAATGGGATGAAACTAAATGGGAGGAGACACAGATTAGATATTAGAAAAAACTTTTTGACAGTTAGGGTGATTAATGAGTGGAACAGGCGGCCACGAGAGGTGGTGAGTTCCCCTTCAATGGACGTCTTCAAACAGAGGCTGGACAGACATCTGTCTGAGATGATCTAGTGAATCCTGCTTTGAGCAGGGGGTTGGACCAGACGACCCAGGAGGTCCCTTCCAACTCTACCATTCTATGATTCTATGATTCTATGATAACTACTATGATACTGCCCCTATGTGCAAGAATATAACTACTATAATACTGCTCCTATGTACAAGAATATAACTACTATAATACTGCTCCTATGTACAAGAATATAACTACTATAATACTGCCCCCTATGTACAAGAATATAACTACTATAATACTGCCCCTATGTACAAGAATATAACCACTATAATACTGCCCCTATGTACAAGAATATAACTACTATAATACTGCTCCTATGTGCAAGAATATAACTACTATAATACTGCCCCTATGTACAAGAATATAACTACTATAATACTGCCCCTATGTACAAGAATATAACTACTATAATACTGCCCCTATGTACAAGAATATATCTACTATAATACTGCCCCTATGTACAAGAATATAACTACTATAATACTGCTCCCATGTACAAGAATATAACTACTATAATACTGCCCCTATGTTCAAGAATATAACTACTATAATACTGCTCCTATGTACAAGAATATAACTACTATAATACTGCTCCTGTGTACAAGAATATAACTACTATAATACTGCCCCCTATATACAAGAATATAACTACTATAATACTGCTCCCTATGTACAAGAATATATCTACTATAATACTGCTCCTATGTACAAGAATATAACTACTATAATACTGCCCCCTATGTACAAGAATATAACTACTATAATACTGCCCCTATGTACAAGAATATAACTACTATAATACTGCTCCTATGTACAAGAATATAACTACTATAATACTGCCCCTATGTACAAGAATATAACTACTATAATACTGCTCCTATGTACAAGAATATAACTACTATAATACTGCTCCTATGTACAAGAATATAACTGTTATAATACTGCCCCTGTGTACAAGAATATAACTACTATAATACTGCCCCCTATATACAAGAATATAACTACTATAATACTGCTCCCTATGTACAAGAATATATCTACTATAATACTGCTCCTATGTACAAGAATATAACTACTATAATACTGCCCCTATGTACAAGAATATAACTACTATAATACTGCCTGTATGTACAAGAATATAACTACTATAATACTGCCCCTATGTACAAGAATATAACTACTATAATATTGCTCCTATGTACAAGAATATAACTACTATAATACTGCTCCTATGTACAAGAATATAACTACTATAATACTGCCTGTATGTACAAGAATATAACTACTATAATACTGCTCCTATGTACAAGAATATAACTACTATAATACTGCTCCTATATACAAGAATATAACTACTATAGTACGGCCCCCTATGTACAAGAATATAACTATTATAATACTGCCCCCTATGTACAAGAATATAACTACTATAATACTGCTCCTATGTACAAGAATATAACTACTATAATACTGCCCCGATGTACAAGAATATAACTACTATAATACTGTCCCGTATGTACAAGAATATAACAACTATAATACTGCCCTCTAAGTAGAAGAATATAACTACTAGAATACTGCTCCTTTGTACAAGAATATAACTATTATAATACTGCCCCCTATGTACAAGTATATAGCTACTATAATACTGCTCCTATGTACAAGAATATAACTACTATAATACTGGTCCTATGTACAAGACTATAACTACTATAATACTGCCCCCTGTGTTCAAGAATATATCTACTATAATACTGTCCCCTATGTACAGGAGTATAACTACTATAATACTGCTCCTTATGTACAAGAATATAACTACTATAATACTGCCCCCTATGTACAAGAATATAACTACTATAATACTGTCCCCTATGTACAAGAATATAACTACTATAATACTGACCCCTATGTACAAGAATATAACTACTATAATACTGACCCCAATGTACAAGAATATAACTACTATAATACTTCCCCCTTTGTACAAGAATATATCTACTATAATACTGCCCCCTATGTACAAGAATATAACTACTATAACACTGTCCCCTATGTACAAGAATATAACTACTATAATACTGACCCCTATGTACAAGAATATAACTACTATAATACTTCCCCCTTTGTACAAGAATATAACTACTATAATACTGCTCCTATGTACAAGAATATAACTACTATAATACTGCCCCGATGTACAAGAATATCGCTACTATAATACTGTCCCTATGTACAAGAATATAACTACTATAATACTGCTCCTATGTACAAGAATATAACTATTATAATACTGCCCCCTATGTACAAGAATATAGCTACTATAATACTGCTCCTATGTACAAGAATATAACTACTATAATACTGGTCCTATGTACAAGAATATAACTACTATAATACTGTCCCCTATGTTCAAGAATATAACTACTATAATACTGTCCCCTATGTACAAGAATATAACTACTATAATACTGCTCCCTATGTACAAGAATATAACTACTATAATACTGCTCCTATTTACAAGAATATAACTACTATAATACTGCCCCTATGTACAAGAATATAACTACTATAATACTGCCCCTATGTACAAGAATATAACTACTATAATAATGCCCCCTATGTACAAGAATATAACTACTATAATACTGCCCCTATGTACAAGAATATAACTACTATAATACTGCTCCTATGTACAAGAATATAACTACTATAATACTGCTCCTATGTACAAGAATATACTGTAACTGCTATAATACTGCTCCTCTGTACAAGAATATGACCACTATAATACTGCTCCTATGTTCAAGAATATAACTACTATAATTCTGCTCCTATGTACAAGAATATAACTACTATAATACTGCTCCTATGTTCAAGAATATAACTACTGTAATACTGCTCCTATGTACAAGAATATAACTACTATAATACTGATCCTATGTACAAGAATATAACTACCATAATACTGCCCTCTATGTACAAGAATATAGCTACTATAATACTGCACCTATGTACAAGAATATAACTACTATAATACTGCTCCTATGTACAAGAATATAACTACTATAATACTGCCCCCTATGTACAAGAATATAACTACTATAATACTGCCCCTATGTACAAGAATATAACTACTATAATACTGTCCCTGTGTACAAGAATATAACTACTATAATACTGCCCCCTATGTGCAAGAATTTAGCTACTATAATACTGCCCCTATGTACAAGAATATAACTACTATAATACTGCCCCTATGTGCAAGAATATAACTACTATAATACTGCCCCTATGTACAAGAATATAACTACTATAATACTGCTCCTATGTACAAGAATATAACTACTATAATACTGCCCCCTATGTACAAGAATATAACTACTATAATACTGCCCCTATGTACAAGAATATAACTACTATAATACTGCCCCTATGTACAAGAATATTACTACTATAATACTGCCCCTATGTACAAGAATATAACTACTATAATAATGCCCCTATGTACAAGAATATATCTACTATAATACTGCCCCTATGTACAAGAATATAGCTACTATAATACTGCTCCTATGTACAAGAATATAACTACTATAATACTGCCCCCTATATACAAGAATATAACTACTATAATACTGCTCCCTATGTACAAGAATATATCTACTATAATACTGCCCCTATGTACAAGAATATAACTACTATAATACTGCCCCTATGTACAAGAATATAACTACTATAATACTGCTCCTATGTACAAGAATATAACTACTATAATACTGCCTCCTATGTTCAAGAATATAACTACTATAATACTGCTCCTGTGTACAAGAATATAACTACTATAATACTGCCCCTATGTACAAGAATATAACTACTATAATACTTCCCCTATGTACAAGAATATAACTACTATAATACTGCCCCCTATGTACAAGAATATAACTACTATAATACTGCTCCTGTGTACAAGAATATAACTACTATAATACTGCTCCTGTGTACAAGAATATAACTACTATAATACTGCTCCTATGTACAAGAATATAACTACTATAATACTGCTCCTATGTACAAGAATATAACTACTATAATACTGCTCCTGTGTACAAGAATATAACTACTAAAATACTGCTCCCTATGTACAAGAATATAACTACTATAATACTGCCCCTATGTACAAGAATATAACTACTATAATACTGCTCCTGTGTACAAGAATATAACTGCTATAATACTGCCCTCTATATACAAGAATATGACTACTATAATACTGCTCCTATGTACAAGAATATAACTATTATAATACTGCCCCCTATGTACAAGAATATAGCTACTATAATACTGTTCCTATGTACAAGAATATAACTACTATAATACTAGTCCTATGTACAAGAATATAACTACTATAATTCTGCCCCCTATGTTCAAGAATATAACTACTATAATACTGCCCCTATGTACAAGAACATAACTACTATAATACTGCCCCTATGTACAAGAATATAACTACTATAACACTGTCCCCTATGTACAAGAATATAACTACTATAATACTGACCCCTATGTACAAGAATATAACTACTATAATACTTCCCCCTTTGTACAAGAATATAACTACTATAATACTGCTCCTATGTACAAGAATATAACTACTATAATACTGCCCCGATGTACAAGAATATCGCTACTATAATACTGTCCCTATGTACAAGAATATAACTACTATAATACTGCTCCTATGTACAAGAATATAACTATTATAATACTGCCCCCTATGTACAAGAATATAGCTACTATAATACTGCTCCTATGTACAAGAATATAACTACTATAATACTGGTCCTATGTACAAGAATATAACTACTATAATACTGCCCCCTATGTTCAAGAATATAACTACTATAATACTGTCCCCTATGTACAAGAATATAACTACTATAATACTGCTCCCTATGTACAAGAATATAACTACTATAATACTGCTCCTATTTACAAGAATATAACTACTATAATACTGCCCCTATGTACAAGAATATAACTACTATAATACTGCCCCTATGTACAAGAATATAACTACTATAATACTGCCCCCTATGTACAAGAATATAACTACTATAATACTGCCCCTATGTACAAGAATATAACTACTATAATACTGCTCCTATGTACAAGAATATAACTACTATAATACTGCTCCTATGTACAAGAATATACTGTAACTACTATAATACTGCTCCTCTGTACAAGAATATGACCACTATAATACTGCTCCTATGTTCAAGAATATAACTACTATAATTCTGCTCCTATGTACAAGAATATAACTACTATAATACTGCCCCTATGTACAAGAATATAACTACTATAATACTGCCCCTATGTACAAGAATATTACTACTATAATACTGCCCCTATGTACAAGAATATAACTACTATAATAATGCCCCTATGTACAAGAATATATCTACTATAATACTGCCCCTATGTGCAAGAATATAGCTACTATAATACTGCTCCTATGTACAAGAATATAACTACTATAATACTGCCCCCTATATACAAGAATATAACTACTATAATACTGCTCCCTATGTACAAGAATATATCTACTATAATACTGCCCCTATGTACAAGAATATAACTACTATAATACTGCCCCTATGTACAAGAATATAACTACTATAATACTGCTCCTATGTACAAGAATATAACTACTATAATACTGCCTCCTATGTTCAAGAATATAACTACTATAATACTGCTCCTGTGTACAAGAATATAACTACTATAATACTGCCCCTATGTACAAGAATATAACTACTATAATACTTCCCCTATGTACAAGAATATAACTACTATAATACTGCCCCCTATGTACAAGAATATAACTACTATAATACTGCTCCTGTGTACAAGAATATAACTACTATAATACTGCTCCTGTGTACAAGAATATAACTACTATAATACTGCTCCTATGTACAAGAATATAACTACTATAATACTGCTCCTATGTACAAGAATATAACTACTATAATACTGCTCCTGTGTACAAGAATATAACTACTAAAATACTGCTCCCTATGTACAAGAATATAACTACTATAATACTGCCCCTATGTACAAGAATATAACTACTATAATACTGCTCCTGTGTACAAGAATATAACTGCTATAATACTGCCCTCTATATACAAGAATATGACTACTATAATACTGCTCCTATGTACAAGAATATAACTATTATAATACTGCCCCCTATGTACAAGAATATAGCTACTATAATATTGTTCCTATGTACAAGAATATAACTACTATAATACTAGTCCTATGTACAAGAATATAACTACTATAATTCTGCCCCCTATGTTCAAGAATATAACTACTATAATACTGCCCCTATGTACAAGAACATAACTACTATAATACTGCCCCTATGTACAAGAATATAACTACTATAACACTGTCCCCTATGTACAAGAATATAACTACTATAATACTGACCCCTATGTACAAGAATATAACTACTATAATACTTCCCCCTTTGTACAAGAATATAACTACTATAATACTGCTCCTATGTACAAGAATATAACTACTATAATACTGCCCCGATGTACAAGAATATCGCTACTATAATACTGTCCCTATGTACAAGAATATAACTACTATAATACTGCTCCTATGTACAAGAATATAACTATTATAATACTGCCCCCTATGTACAAGAATATAGCTACTATAATACTGCTCCTATGTACAAGAATATAACTACTATAATACTGGTCCTATGTACAAGAATATAACTACTATAATACTGCCCCCTATGTTCAAGAATATAACTACTATAATACTGTCCCCTATGTACAAGAATATAACTACTATAATACTGCTCCCTATGTACAAGAATATAACTACTATAATACTGCTCCTATTTACAAGAATATAACTACTATAATACTGCCCCTATGTACAAGAATATAACTACTATAATACTGCCCCTATGTACAAGAATATAACTACTATAATACTGCCCCCTATGTACAAGAATATAACTACTATAATACTGCCCCTATGTACAAGAATATAACTACTATAATACTGCTCCTATGTACAAGAATATAACTACTATAATACTGCTCCTATGTACAAGAATATACTGTAACTACTATAATACTGCTCCTCTGTACAAGAATATGACCACTATAATACTGCTCCTATGTTCAAGAATATAACTACTATAATTCTGCTCCTATGTACAAGAATATAACTACTATAATACTGCTCCTATGTTCAAGAATATAACTACTGTAATACTGCTCCTATGTACAAGAATATAACTACTATAATACTGATCCTATGTACAAGAATATAACTACCATAATACTGCCCTCTATGTACAAGAATATAGCTACTATAATACTGCCCCTATGTACAAGAATATAACTACTATAATACTGCTCCTATGTACAAGAATATAACTACTATAATACTGCCCCCTATGTACAAGAATATAACTACTATAATACTGCCCCCTATGTACAAGAATATAACTACTATAATACTGCCCCTATGTACAAGAATATAACTACTATAATACTGCCCCTATGTACAAGAATATTACTACTATAATACTGCCCCTATGTACAAGAATATAACTACTATAATACTGCTCCTATGTACAAGAATATAACTACTATAATACTGCTCCTGTGTACAAGAATATAACTACTAAAATACTGCTCCCTATGTACAAGAATATAACTACTATAATACTGCCCCTATGTACAAGAATATAACTACTATAATACTGCTCCTGTGTACAAGAATATAACTGCTATAATACTGCCCTCTATATACAAGAATATGACTACTATAATACTGCTCCTATGTACAAGAATATAACTACTATAATACTGCCCCTATGTACAAGAATATAACTACTATAATACTGTCCCTGTGTACAAGAATATAACTACTATAATACTGCCCCCTATGTGCAAGAATATAGCTACTATAATACTGCCCCTATGTACAAGAATATAACTACTATAATACTGCCCCTATGTGCAAGAATATAACTACTATAATACTGCCCCTATGTACAAGAATATAACTACTATAATACTGCTCCTATGTACAAGAATATAACTACTATAATACTGCCCCCTATGTACAAGAATATAACTACTATAATACTGCCCCTATGTACAAGAATATAACTACTATAATACTGCCCCTATGTACAAGAATATTACTACTATAATACTGCCCCTATGTACAAGAATATAACTACTATAATACTGCTCCTATGTACAAGAATATAACTACTATAATACTGCTCCTGTGTACAAGAATATAACTACTAAAATACTGCTCCCTATGTACAAGAATATAACTACTATAATACTGCCCCTATGTACAAGAATATAACTACTATAATACTGCTCCTGTGTACAAGAATATAACTGCTATAATACTGCCCTCTATATACAAGAATATGACTACTATAATACTGCTCCTATGTACAAGAATATAACTATTATAATACTGCCCCCTATGTACAAGAATATAGCTACTATAATACTGTTCCTATGTACAA
Source organism: Phyllobates terribilis (assembly GCF_046119375.1). NCBI lineage: Eukaryota > Metazoa > Chordata > Amphibia > Anura > Dendrobatidae > Phyllobates > Phyllobates terribilis. The sequence goes on along the minus strand of NW_027362764.1, from coordinate 21,752,548 downwards.
GAATATAACTACTATAATACTAGTCCTATGTACAAGAATATAACTACTATAATTCTGCCCCCTATGTTCAAGAATATAACTACTATAATACTGCCCCTATGTACAAGAACATAACTACTATAATACTGCCCCTATGTACAAGAATATAACTACTATAACACTGTCCCCTATGTACAAGAATATAACTACTATAATACTGACCCCTATGTACAAGAATATAACTACTATAATACTTCCCCCTTTGTACAAGAATATAACTACTATAATACTGCTCCTATGTACAAGAATATAACTACTATAATACTGCCCCGATGTACAAGAATATCGCTACTATAATACTGTCCCTATGTACAAGAATATAACTACTATAATACTGCTCCTATGTACAAGAATATAACTATTATAATACTGCCCCCTATGTACAAGAATATAGCTACTATAATACTGCTCCTATGTACAAGAATATAACTACTATAATACTGGTCCTATGTACAAGAATATAACTACTATAATACTGCCCCCTATGTTCAAGAATATAACTACTATAATACTGTCCCCTATGTACAAGAATATAACTACTATAATACTGCTCCCTATGTACAAGAATATAACTACTATAATACTGCTCCTATTTACAAGAATATAACTACTATAATACTGCCCCTATGTACAAGAATATAACTACTATAATACTGCCCCTATGTACAAGAATATAACTACTATAATACTGCCCCCTATGTACAAGAATATAACTACTATAATACTGCCCCTATGTACAAGAATATAACTACTATAATACTGCTCCTATGTACAAGAATATAACTACTATAATACTGCTCCTATGTACAAGAATATACTGTAACTACTATAATACTGCTCCTCTGTACAAGAATATGACCACTATAATACTGCTCCTATGTTCAAGAATATAACTACTATAATTCTGCTCCTATGTACAAGAATATAACTACTATAATACTGCTCCTATGTTCAAGAATATAACTACTGTAATACTGCTCCTATGTACAAGAATATAACTACTATAATACTGATCCTATGTACAAGAATATAACTACCATAATACTGCCCTCTATGTACAAGAATATAGCTACTATAATACTGCCCCTATGTACAAGAATATAACTACTATAATACTGCTCCTATGTACAAGAATATAACTACTATAATACTGCCCCCTATGTACAAGAATATAACTACTATAATACTGCCCCTATGTACAAGAATATAACTACTATAATACTGTCCCTGTGTACAAGAATATAACTACTATAATACTGCCCCCTATGTGCAAGAATATAGCTACTATAATACTGCCCCTATGTACAAGAATATAACTACTATAATACTGCCCCTATGTGCAAGAATATAACTACTATAATACTGCCCCTATGTACAAGAATATAACTACTATAATACTGCTCCTATGTACAAGAATATAACTACTATAATACTGCCCCCTATGTACAAGAATATAACTACTATAATACTGCCCCTATGTACAAGAATATAACTACTATAATACTGCCCCTATGTACAAGAATATTACTACTATAATACTGCCCCTATGTACAAGAATATAACTACTATAATAATGCCCCTATGTACAAGAATATATCTACTATAATACTGCCCCTATGTACAAGAATATAGCTACTATAATACTGCTCCTATGTACAAGAATATAACTACTATAATACTGCCCCCTATATACAAGAATATAACTACTATAATACTGCTCCCTATGTACAAGAATATATCTACTATAATACTGCTCCTATGTACAAGAATATAACTACTATAATACTGCCCCCTATGTACAAGAATATAACTACTTTAATACTGCCCCTATGTACAAGAATATAACTACTATAATACTGCCCCTATGTACAAGAATATAACTACTATAATACTGCTCCTATGTACAAGAATATAACTACTATAATACTGCCTCCTATGTTCAAGAATATAACTACTATAATACTGCTCCTGTGTACAAGAATATAACTACTATAATACTGCCCCTATGTACAAGAATATAACTACTATAATACTTCCCCTATGTACAAGAATATAACTACTATAATACTGCCCCCTATGTACAAGAATATAACTACTATAATACTGCTCCTGTGTACAAGAATATAACTACTATAATACTGCTCCTGTGTACAAGAATATAACTACTATAATACTGCTCCTATGTACAAGAATATAACTACTATAATACTGCTCCTATGTACAAGAATATAACTACTATAATACTGCTCCTGTGTACAAGAATATAACTACTAAAATACTGCTCCCTATGTACAAGAATATAACTACTATAATACTGCCCCTATGTACAAGAATATAACTACTATAATACTGCTCCTGTGTACAAGAATATAACTGCTATAATACTGCCCTCTATATACAAGAATATGACTACTATAATACTGCTCCTATGTACAAGAATATAACTATTATAATACTGCCCCCTATGTACAAGAATATAGCTACTATAATACTGTTCCTATGTACAAGAATATAACTACTATAATACTAGTCCTATGTACAAGAATATAACTACTATAATACTGCCCCTATGTACAAGAACATAACTACTATAATACTGCCCCTATGTACAAGAATATAACTACTATAAAACTGTCCCCTATGTACAAGAATATAACTACTATAACACTGCTCCCTATGTACAAGAATATAACTACTATAATACTACCCCCTATGTACAAGAATATAACTACTATAATACTGTCCCCTATGTACAAGAATATAACTACTATAATACTGACCCCTATGTACAAGAATATAACTACTATAATACTTTCCCCTTTGTACAAGAATATATCTACTATAATACTGCTCCCTATGTACAAGAATATAACTACTATAATACTGACCCCTATGTACAAGAATATAACTACTATAATACTGACCCCTATGTACAAGAATATAACTACTATAATACTTCCCCCTTGGTACAAGAATATATCTACTATAATACTGCTCCCTATGTACAAGAATATAACTACTATAATACTTCCCCCTTTGTACAAGAATATATCTACTGTAATACTGCCCCCTATGTACAAGAATATAACAACTATAATGCTGTCCCATATGTACAAGAATATAACTACTATAATACTGACCCATATGTACAAGAATATAACTACTATAATACTTCTCCCTTTGTACAAGAATATAACTACTATAATGCTGCTCCTATGTACAAGAATATAACTACTATAATACTGCCCCGATGTACAAGAATATAACGACTATAATACTGTCCCTATGTACAAGAATATAACTACTATAATACTGCTCCTGTGTACAAGAATATAACTATTATAATACTGCCCCCTATGTACAAGAATATAGCTACTATAATACTGCTCCTATGTACAAGAATATAACTACTATAATACTGGTCCTATGTACAAGAATATAACTACTATAATACTGCCCCCTATGTTCAAGAATATAACTACTATAATACTGCCCCTATGTACAAGAATATAACTACTATAATACTGCTCCTATGTACAAGAATATAACTACTATAATACTGCCCCCTATGTACAAGAATATAACTACTATAATACTGCCCCTATGTGCAAGAATATAGCTACTATAATACTGCCCCTATGTACAAGAATATAACTACTATAATACTGCCCCTATGTGCAAGAATATAACTACTATAATATTGCCCCTATGTACAAGAATATAACTACTATAATACTGCTCCTATGTACAAGAATATAACTACTATAATACTGCCCCCTATGTACAAGAATATAACTACTATAATACTGCCCCTATGTACAAGAATATAACTACTATAATACTGCCCCTATGTACAAGAATATTACTACTATAATACTGCCCCTATGTACAAGAATATAACTACTATAATAATGCCCCTATGTACAAGAATATATCTACTATAATACTGCCCCTATGTACAAGAATATAGCTACTATAATACTGCTCCTATGTACAAGAATATAACTACTATAATACTGCCCCCTATATACAAGAATATAACTACTATAATACTGCTCCCTATGTACAAGAATATATCTACTATAATACTGCTCCTATGTACAAGAATATAACTACTATAATACTGCCCCCTATGTACAAGAATATAACTACTTTAATACTGCCCCTATGTACAAGAATATAACTACTATAATACTGCCCCTATGTACAAGAATATAACTACTATAATACTGCTCCTATGTACAAGAATATAACTACTATAATACTGCCTCCTGTAACATACCTGGCGGCGTCCTTGCATGGTGGTCCATCTCCCACTGTGCAAGAGCGCGCACTTGATCTCCTGTCTAGAATGTCTCTCTGGCTTCCCTCCATGCTGTCTGTTTGTGTCTGTTTCTGCTGCTTAAGGGCGGCGCCCGATCACTTCCTGCCTTTTGTACCTGCTGTGGGTCACACCCCTTGTGCGTCCTCAGCCTATTGCTGTCTGTCACTTGGTATATAGCTCAGCAGCTCCCTTCTATCCCTGCCTGAGCATAGTGTTTCCTTCAGTGTGTGCTTGCACTCTGAAGGTGCCAGGTCCCGTCTCTTGTCTCCTGCTTTTTGTATCAGTTCCCGTGTCTGAACTGAGTCCTGTATGTCTCCTGCTTTGCGGTATCAGCTCCCGTGTCTGAACTGAGTCCTGTATGTCTCCTGCTTTGCGGTATCAGCTCCCGTGTCTGAACTGACTCCTTTCTGTGTTCTCTTGTCTGTCCTGTCTGAACACGCTCCTAGCCTGTTCCTCTCGCCTTCTAGTGGCCGATTTCCTAGACCCGCTCCTGTGTCTGGTCTGTCCTGTCTGAACACGCTCCTTGCCTGTTCGTTCCGCCTTCTAGTGGCCGATTTCCTAGACCCGCTCCTGCGTCTGGTCTGTCCTGTCTGAACACGCTCCTTGCCTGTTCGTTCCGCCTCTCTGGGGGCCGTATTCCCAGACCCGCTCCTGTATCCCTCTGCAGTGTCGGTCTCCTCCGTACACTCAGTTCCAGTCTGAACTCTCTCCTGTCCTTTACCTGTTTTGCCTCTATGTCCGTTCCCTTCCTTTTTCTGCAGAGTCTGAACTCGTACCTAACTCCTGCTTGTTGTCTCTGCAAGTACTGTGTGAGTATCTGGCTCTGTCTTTCCCTTCCTGTCTGTTCCGTGTGAACAGAGCCCTGTCCTCCCTGCTCAGCCTTGTCTGCACTCTAGCTGTGCTTGCCTGTAACCCTCTGCCTGTATTGTTCCTGAGTCCCGGTGTGTACTGGGTCCTATCCCGCCTGTGTTCCTACCTGCTAGTGCCTCCCTGTCTGCACTCTAGCTGTGCTTGCCTTTACCCCCCTGCCTGCATACCAGTCGTGCCTGCCTATACCCTCCAGTCTGTGTACCAGCCTGTTCCTGTATTCCCCTGTGTGGGTCAACAGCCGTGTCCGGGGTCTGTCCTGGAGTAGCACCTGGTCCCTCTGCTCGGTTCCTCCTTGGTGCACTGGCGTCGTATGCCGTCGTGCGACCCTGGTCGGATCGGGTGAATACTTAGTCACGCCCCTCCAGGCATTCACTCTCCGGCACGGTCCAGTGGAATCACTACCAATCACACGCACACGCCGCTTAGCCCGGGCGTGTGCATAACACCTCCTATGTTCAAGAATATAACTACTATAATACTGCTCCTGTGTACAAGAATATAACTACTATAATACTGCCCCTATGTACAAGAATATAACTACTATAATACTTCCCCTATGTACAAGAATATAACTACTATAATACTGCCCCCTATGTACAAGAATATAACTACTATAATACTGCTCCTGTGTACAAGAATATAACTACTATAATACTGCTCCTGTGTACAAGAATATAACTACTATAATACTGCTCCTATGTACAAGAATATAACTACTATAATACTGCTCCTATGTACAAGAATATAACTACTATAATACTGCTCCTGTGTACAAGAATATAACTACTAAAATACTGCTCCCTATGTACAAGAATATAACTACTATAATACTGCCCCTATGTACAAGAATATAACTACTATAATACTGCTCCTGTGTACAAGAATATAACTGCTATAATACTGCCCTCTATATACAAGAATATGACTACTATAATACTGCTCCTATGTACAAGAATATAACTATTATAATACTGCCCCCTATGTACAAGAATATAGCTACTATAATACTGTTCCTATGTACAAGAATATAACTACTATAATACTAGTCCTATGTACAAGAATATAACTACTATAATTCTGCCCCCTATGTTCAAGAATATAACTACTATAATACTGCCCCTATGTACAAGAACATAACTACTATAATACTGCCCCTATGTACAAGAATATAACTACTATAAAACTGTCCCCTATGTACAAGAATATAACTACTATAACACTGCTCCCTATGTACAAGAATATAACTACTATAATACTACCCCCTATGTACAAGAATATAACTACTATAATACTGTCCCCTATGTACAAGAATATAACTACTATAATACTGACCCCTATGTACAAGAATATAACTACTATAATACTTTCCCCTTTGTACAAGAATATATCTACTATAATACTGCTCCCTATGTAAAAGAATATAACTACTATAAAACTGACCCCTATGTACAAGAATATAACTACTATAATACTGACCCCTATGTACAAGAATATAACTACTATAATACTTCCCCCTTGGTACAAGAATATATCTACTATAATACTGCTCCCTATGTACAAGAATATAACTACTATAATACTTCCCCCTTTGTACAAGAATATATCTACTGTAATACTGCCCCCTATGTACAAGAATATAACAACTATAATGCTGTCCCATATGTACAAGAATATAACTACTATAATACTGACCCATATGTACAAGAATATAACTACTATAATACTTCTCCCTTTGTACAAGAATATAACTACAATAATGCTGCTCCTATGTACAAGAATATAACTACTATAATACTGCCCCGATGTACAAGAATATAACGACTATAATACTGTCCCTATGTACAAGAATATAACTACTATAATACTGCTCCTGTGTACAAGAATATAACTATTATAATACTGCCCCCTATGTACAAGAATATAGCTACTATAATACTGCTCCTATGTACAAGAATATAACTACTATAATACTGGTCCTATGTACAAGAATATAACTACTATAATACTGCCCCCTATGTTCAAGAATATAACTACTATAATACTGTCCCCTATGTACAAGAATATAACTACTATAATACTGCTCCCTATGTACAAGAATATAACTACTATAATACTGCCCCTATGTACAAGACTATAGCTACTATAATACTGCCCCTATGTACAAGAATATAACTACTATAATACTGCCCCTATGTACAAGAATATAACTACTATAATACTGCCCCTATGTACAAGAATATAACTACTATAATACTGCCCCTATGTACAAGAATATAGCTACTATAATACTGCTCCTATGTACAAGAATATAACTACTATAATATTGGTCCTATGTACAAGAATATAACTACTATAATACTGCCCCCTATGTTCAAGAATATAACTACTATAATACTTTCCCCTATGTACAAGAATATAACTACTATATTACTGCTCCCTATGTACAAGAATATAACTACTATAATACGGCCCCTATGTACAAGACTATAGCTACTATAATACTGCCCCTATGTTCAAGAATATAACTACTATAATACTGCCCCTATGTACAAGAATATAACTACTATAATACTGCCCCTATGTACAAGAATATAACTACTATAATACTGCTCCTATTTACAAGAATATAACTACTATAATACTGCCCCTATGTACAAGAATATAACTACTATAATACTGCCCCTATGTACAAGACTATAACTACTATAATACTGCTCCTATGTAGAAGAATATAACTACTATAATACTGCTCCTATGTACAAGAATATACTGTAACTACTATAATACTGCTCCTATGTACAAGAATATAACTACTATAATACTGCTCCCTATGTACAAGAATATAACTACTATAATACTGCTCCTATTTACAAGAATATGACTACTATAATACTGCCCCTATGTACAAGAATATAACTACTATAATACTGCCCCTATGTACAAGACTATAGCTACTATAATACTGCCCCTATGTACAAGAATATAACTACTATAATACTGCCCCTATGTACAAGAATATAACTACTATAATACTGCTCCTATGTTCAAGAATATAACTACTATAATATTGCTCCTATGTACAAGAATATAACTACTATAATACTGCCCCCTATGTACAAGAATATAACTACTATAATACTGCCCCTATGTACAAGAATATAACTACTATAATACTGTCCCTGTGTACAAGAATATAACTACTATAATACTGCCCCCTATGTGCAAGAATATAGCTACTATAATACTGCCCCTATGTACAAGAATATAACTACTATAATACTGCCCCTATGTACAAGAATATAACTGCTATAATACTGCTCCTATGTACAAGAATATAACTACTATAATACTGCTCCCTATGTACAAGAATATAACTACTCTAATACTGCCCCTATGTACAAGAATATAACTACTATAATACTGCTCCTATGTACAAGAATATAACTACTATAATACTGCTCCTATGTACAAGAATATAACTACTATAATACTGCCCCTATGTACAAGAATATAACTACTATAATACTGCTCCTATGTACAAGAATATAACTACTCTAATACTGCCCCTATGTACAAGAATATAACTACTATAATACTGCCCCTATGTACAAGAATATAACTACTATAATACTGCCCCCTATGTACAAGAATATAACTACTCTAATACTGCCCCTATGTACAAGAATATAACTACTATAATACTGCCCCTATGTACAAGAATATAACTACTATAATACTGCTCCTATATACAAGAATATAACTACTATAATACTGCCCCTATGTACAAGAATATAACTACTATAATACTGCCCCTATGTACAAGAATATAACTACTATAATACTGCCCCTATGTACAAGAATATAACTACTATAATACTGCCCCTATGTACAAGAATATATCTACTATAATACTGCCGCTATGTACAAGAATATAGCTACTATAATACTGCTCCTATGTACAAGAATATAACTACTATAATACTGCCCCCTATATACAAGAATATAACTACTATAATACTGCCCCCTATGTACAAGAATATAACTACTATAATACTGCCCCTATGTACAAGACTATAGCTACTATAATACTGCCCCTATGTACAAGAATATAACTACTATAATACTGCCCCCATGTACAAGAATATAACTACTATAATACTGCCCCCTATTTACAAGAATATAACTACTATAATACTGCTCCTATGTTCAAGAATATAACTACTATAATACTGCCCCTATGTACAAGAATATAACTACTCTAATACTGCCCCTATGTACAAGAATATAACTACTATAATACTGCCCCCTATGTACAAGAATATAACTACTATAATACTGCCCCTATGTACAAGAATATAACTACTATAATACTGCCCCCTATGTACAAGAATATAACTACTCTAATACTGCCCCTATGTACAAGAATATAACTACTATAATACTGCCCCTATGTACAAGAATATAACTACTATAATACTGCTCCTATATACAAGAATATAACTACTATAATACTGCCCCTATGTACAAGAATATAACTACTATAATACTGCCCCTATGTACAAGAATATAACTACTATAATACTGCCCCTATGTACAAGAATATAACTACTATAATACTGCCCCTATGTACAAGAATATATCTACTATAATACTGCCCCTATGTACAAGAATATAGCTACTATAATACTGCTCCTATGTACAAGAATATAACTACTATAATACTGCCCCCTATATACAAGAATATAACTACTATAATACTGCCCCCTATGTACAAGAATATAACTACTATAATACTGCCCCTATGTACAAGAATATAACTACTATAATACTGCCCCTATGTACAAGACTATAGCTACTATAATACTGCCCCTATGTACAAGAATATAACTACTATAATACTGCCCCCATGTACATGAATATAACTACTATAATACTGCCCCCTATTTACAAGAATATAACTACTATAATACTGCCCCTATGTACAAGAATATAACTACTATAATACTGCTCCTATGTTCAAGAATATAACTACTATAATACTGCTCCTATGTACAAGAATATAACTACTATAATACTGCCCCCTATGTACAAGAATATAACTACTATAATACTGCCCCTATGTACAAGAATATAACTACTATAATACTGTCCCTGTGTACAAGAATATAACTACTATAATACTGCCCCCTATGTGCAAGAATATATCTACTATAATACTGCCCCTATGTACAAGAATATAACTACTATAATACTGCCCCTATGTACAAGAATATAACTACTATAATACTGCTCCTATGTACAAGAATATAACTACTATAATACTGCCCCCTATGTACAAGAATATAACTACTCTAATACTGCCCCTATGTACAAGAATATAACTACTATAATACTGCCCCTATGTACAAGAATATAACTACTATAATACTGCTCCTATGTACAAGAATATAACTACTATAATACTGCCCCTATGTACAAGAATATAACTACTATAATACTGCTCCTATGTACAAGAATATAACTACTATAATACTGCCCCTATGTACAAGAATATATCTACTATAATACTGCCCCTATGTACAAGAATATAGCTACTATAATACTGCTCCTATGTACAAGAATATAACTACTATAATACTGCCCCCTATATACAAGAATATAACTACTATAATACTGCTCCCTATGTACAAGAATATATCTACTATAATACTGCTCCTATGTACAAGAATATAACTACTATAATACTGCCCCCTATGTACAAGAATATAACTACTATAATACTGCCCCTATGTACAAGAATATAACTACTATAATACTGCCCCCTATGTACAAGAATATAACTACTATAATACTGCCCCTATGTACAAGAATATATCTACTATAATACTGCCCCCTATGTACAAGAATATAACTACTATAATACTGCTCCTATGTACAAGGATATAACTACTATAATACTGCCCCCTATGTACAAGAATATAACTACTATAATACTGCTCCTGTGTACAAGAATATAACTACTATAATACTGCCCCTATGTACAAGAATATAACTACTATAATACTTCCCCTATGTACAAGAATATAACTACTATAATACTGCCCCCTATGTACATGAATATAACTACTATAATACTGCTCCTGTGTGCAAGAATATAACTACTATAATACTGCCCCCTATGTACAAGAATATAACTACTATAATACTGCTCCTATGTACAAGAATATAACTACTATAATACTGCCCCTATGTACAAGAATATAACTACTATAATACTGCTCCTATGTACAAGAATATAACTACTATAATACTGCTCCTATGTACAAGAATATAACTACTATAATACTGCCCCCTATGTACAAGAATATAACTACTATAATACTGCCCCTATGTACAAGAATATAACTACTATAATACTGCCCCCTATGTACAAGAATATAACTACTATAATACCGCTCCTATGTACAGGAATATAAGTACTATAATACTGCTCCTATGTACAAGAATATAACTATCATAATACTTCTAAAATGTTGTAGACACAAAATAATAATAATAATAATAGACCTGCCATCTCTACCTGTGACTCGGTATATTGCGCTTCCTCCCTGTCCTATCCTCTGACTTTTGCCGTTCTCCGCCCCTCCCTTGTGATATAAGGCTTCTCCTGGCTGACGTTCGCTCTTCCCCTGCGTCCGGTCAGTGCTCTTGGGGGTTGCGGTTCTGTGAGTTTCGCTCTCTGGTTTCTTTGTGTAATTAAACTGAAATGATGGTGAAATATTTACCTTGAATTGATTGAGTTTGACGTTAAATAGGATGAACCTCCCGGGATGGGAGGGACCTGAAATGTTAGGAAACCACAAACAGATGGTGGAATTGGAGCGGAGTGTGCGGCCCGGGTCCTCGCACAGATGTGCGCTGCAGGTGGAGATGGTCGGAGATGACGTCAGACTGTTCCCCTACATCGTCAGCTCCGCTGGCCGTAAGGATCGGGGTTCTAATATGGAGATCCTGGACCATAACTGTGTCCGAGCGCCAGTGACGTCACGTTTCTTTATGATTGGATACATCTAGCAGTTATACACAGTAACATTCCTATAATTTGTGTGTGATAATCCAGACTTTCTACAGTCTCTCAATTTATTCCTAAATATTGTGTGAGATTTATAGTCGGTGCATCTAAGGTGACAGATAAAGATTAGTGATGAGCGAGCATGCTCGCCACTGCTCGGTAGTCGCCCGAGCATCTCACTGATCGGCATTCTGCGAGTATTTCCGTAGTTGCTCGGTGGGAACTCGGGTCCCCTCCCAGCATGTTTGGCGCTCTTTACTGAGCCAATGAACATGCAGGGATTGCCTGCCACGCACTGTAATGCTGTAGCCATGTTGGTTGTGGCATTATAGTGATTGGCTGGCCGCACAGCATCATCAGGTCTATATAAGACCCGATGACCCCATGCTCGTAAAAGTCTACCCCAGAAACAGGAAGAGTAGGGAGAGGTGCTGCTGAGCTAGGGAGAGAATTGGCGGTGTAATAGTTAGGTATAGGTATTCCACAGCAAGATATATATCCATCTGAACTTAGGCTATGTTCACACATGTTGTGTTTTTCAGCACTTTTTGCTGCCGATTTTTATGCAAATTTTCAGCTGCGTTTTTAAGTACCAGCAAAGTCTATGAGAAACCAGAATTCTCTGTTCACACATCTTTTTTTTTTTGTTGTTGCGTATTTTGGTTGGGTTTTTGGAAAATAGAGCAGGTCACTTCTTTCAGCGTTTTATCAGCATTTTTTCACCCATGGGAAGTGATGGGTGGTGAAAAAAACGCAGAAAAAAAAACGCATCAAAAAAGCACCAAAATTTGCATCAGCGTTTTTTCAGCGTTTTTGATGGTAAAATAGAATGGGGTTCTTTTTTTCACAGAACTTTATGTACATGCATAAATAGAGACAGAAGGACAGTGAAAAAATGCTGAAAAAACGCACAAAAAATGCAGCCAAACCTGCGGTTTTGATGCAGCTGATTTCCTGCCAGAAATCAGTTTTGCTGCAGATTTGGGAGGTAAAAAAACCCAACATGTGTGAACATAGCCTAACAGTCCTTCTAAGCACTAATCCAGCTGCATATATTACTGATGATAGCAGGAGTTAGGCAGGCAGAGTTTGTGGACAGTGTCTAGAGCACAAGAGGGTCCATTGCACGTTCAGTCTGCTGCTGTTACAGATATCCATAGCTCTACATATCAGGGCTAATTTTTTTTTGCTTTTAATCCTGATTATTTGCTTAAAAAGCAATACAGTACACAATTTTACTGCTCCATTTGCTTGTTAGCAGAATACAGGATTTTATTCACATTGCTGTATTGTGTGTATTACTGTGGTGACATTTTTTGGAGTATGCCAAATATTACACTCCAGTTAACGTCTGCCAGTTGTGTGTTGTTCAAACCTATTCACAGTTGGTCGCTGACCAATAGCATATCTGTGAACAATGTTGTCAGAGTATTTTTACAGACTGACCTTAAAACATACAAAAACAAATCTAAAATGGATTTTTCCGGAAGAAATGTTAAGAAACATTCTTTGCAGGGTCATGACTTGTATATAATGCAAAATAAATAACAAATAACAAAAAAAAGTTATGGACTGTGGAAGAGATTTATGTGACCAGAATGAACACTCATCTCGAGCTGATGATACCACCTAGCACCTGTCCCTTTTGTAAATGCATCTAACAGCAGCATCGATAGGGAATAGAATAGATTTGTGTTTTTTTTTGGCAGCACCAGCAGCAACCAGTATAAGGCAATAATACCTGTCTGGATCGGTGTAATACGCTATCCATACTACGATACCTCACCCGTAAAAGATTTTCAGGTAAGACAGGTAATATTCTAGAATATAGACTCTATATAAATTGTCCTTCCCATTATTAACTATACTGTTGGGGATATGCAGCAATTTCAAGGGCTACCAAAAATTAGGATGCACTCCAATACAGGTTTGAAGAGACATAAAAAATAAATGATAAAAACACAGCAAGATCTTTAGTATGAAAACCAAACTCGCCAATGTAACCTCAGTGTAATCACACTGTTCAGAATCTGCACCTCCTCCTCCATCACCACATCAGTCACAAGCTGACAGCACTGCAGCACTGCCTTGGCCAAGCGGCAACAGGCTGTGCTGAAGATAACATGCTTAATGCTTAGGTGACAAACCGCCCAGCGCTGCAGAGTTGTTGAAAGCTGTAACACAGCAGCCTGATCTGTGGCTCTCACCGCTGAACATACAGCCAGGCATGGTCGTGTGTGACAATGGGCGGAACCTGGTGACAGAGAAATGACAGCCGGGGTAGATACGGTTTCCCTCTATGCCAGTCCTTTCACCGAGCTAAAGAATATGGCTGTGGTGGAATACAATAATACAATTCTCTCCGAGAAGCAGTCCTGGCTAAGAAAAGTCTGTGTGAAGGTTCCCGGACACTATAGCTGATTTTTTACTGTGGATTGGCTTTAGCAATCTATAATACTTAAGATGTAATCTGGCATCTTGGCAAAGCCCAATTCTATTCTCCCTCTGATATCTAACAAACAGGTCATGCTGGAGAAACTTGCACCTACTGCCACTCAGTGTCTTCAGCTCCTTTGTGAGAAACTAATGTTTGGGCAGCCCGTCTACCAAATAAAATTCCTGAGATGGAAATTGTGGATGGCTTCGCTACTGGTACTGGGTGCTAATACCAAACCATGGCGTGCCATTCACTGGATATTCCTGGCTGGTTGAAGACAAGATCATTCCCACAGAAAAGTACCAGTGCCACGGAATGACAAGAGGATGTCCGGTGGACGGCACAACACATGGATGCAATGGAAGATAGGGGGTGAAGGAGGGCCCTAGTATTAGGGAACAAGAGAAAGGACACCTCCTGACACCAACCTGTGTCTGTCCCTAAACTCCCCTATCGTTCCTGACAGGTCCTTCCCCCGTGCGCGATAACGGCCCTAAGCTCTCGCTGGCCCTGGACTTAACCTGGCTAGTGCGCAGGCCAGTGAGACACTAGTCTCACCACTACAATAGGACAACACAATGATCTATAACCGGCAGTCAGCTGATGGATCATGTGGCTATTTAAAGGGAGGTGGGAGTGGCATCAACCAACATCAGCTGATTGCTAACAAAAGGCTGCCAGCAAGAGACTAACATTAACCCTTGCTGGACCAATAGGAAAAAACTACATTTAAATTACCGCACAACCAGAGTTGCCACGAATCTCCAAATTATTTGTGACAACCAGCAAACTAAGTAGATGGTGGCCTCTATCATCATGAAGGAGTTTGCTTGTTGTCTAGGAGATTGACCACCACTGCTGTCTACCTTGTGAACATTGTTTTGAAGCTTGATTGACCCAGGGCCTGCAATCGTCTTTGTCGGGAGGACGTGTTCCGTCCCAGGGTCCGACTGGGTCCCGGCTTCTACAATATTAACCCATTGTGCTGTTAGCAAGATGTACCGTCCCTGTCCACAAGCACTTGTCCACGTGTCTGTGGTTAGGTGGTCCTTCCCAGTAACTGTTCTGGGACCCGTGCTTGTATAAGGCGGGGATGGCACACCGGGAGAAATACTGGCGGCTGAGGACCGGGTACTGTGGGACAGCCGCCGCCGTGAGGTTGCGGAAAGCTTCCTCCTCCACGAGCCTAAAAGACAAAATTTCTAGTGCAAGCAGTTGAGAGATGTGGCAGTTTAGTATTGTGGCCTGTGGGTGGGTGGTTGGTTGGCTGCGTATTTGCACTTGCGTTCCAAGGACTGGGGTAGGGGACAACTGAAAGCTGAGGACAACTGACGAACATGCCGACTCCAAGTAGAAAATATCTCCCGGATCCACACATTCCTCAAACAAGAATCCGCAAAAACAATTGTGCATGCCCTCATCCTCTCCCGCCTCAACTACTGCAACCTCCTGCTCTGTGGACTCCTTTCTAATACTCTCACACCTCTCCAATCTATCCTAAACTCTTCTGCCCGACTAATCCACCTGTAACCCCTCTATTCCCCAGCTTCTCCTCTCTTAATCCCCTCACTGTCTCCCCATTGCCCAGAGACTCCAGTTCAAAACCCTAACCTTGGCATGCAAAACCACCCACAACCTCTCTCCTCCATACATCTGTAGCACCCTGAGGATTCGGCTGCTGCAGGGGTATTGCACCTCAACCCAGAGGTGTGATATTCCACTCCCGGGTAAGGATGGAGTGTGGACCTGAGCTCGGTAGGCTGCATGCACTACACACATCCCATTTCCGAGGGGCAGGCCGACGGTACTCCCACTTAGAAATGTGCAGGTACGACCGAGTCTGTTCCTGGCTGGAGTGGGAGGGGGGTGGAACATCCCAAGTAGTGTAGGGGCAGATAGGGGGAGCAGCCTGGGTAAAGTTAGGAGCTCATTGGGTGCTGGTCACCTGGGCTCACACATAGAGGGAGTATATAAGGTGGGCACCATCTTAGAACAGGGTCAGTCTGTCAGAGTCAGTAAGAAGCAGAGGTCCAGATGAGCCTGCAGAGAGAGAGTGGAGCAGAGAAGGAAAGACCCAGAGGGGGAAAAAGAAAGGACTCTGAGAACCCAAATTCAATCCCCGGGTGAAGAGTCGGCAATAGGGTACCGGATCCCAAACTGGTGGGGGCAAAAGCACACCCTAGCCAGAGACCGGAGGCCGTGGGCAGCGTCTGCCACGGCCACCCACCACATCCACCCCGAAGGCAAACCACGTGGAGGGTCAGGGAACCCAAGGCCAAGGGTCTCCCAACAGAAGGCCCGAGGGAGCTGGACCTAGGTGGATCACTAGTGGGGACGGCCAGAGGAAAGGACAGAAGGAGAGCTCAGGGTCACGCTCCGGACTTGCTTGGGGGTTGGCTGAACCCAGGACCTGATGGACGCAGCACGGCTCGGGTGGTCACTTGAAGCTGGAGTGACCGGAACATCAGCAGTGAGTAAATACCCTAAACTGCACAACCCGACTCTGTCTTCACTTAACATCTATGCTGCACCACCACAACCCCCATCCTCTGCACCTGACCCCCTGAGGCTATACCCCACCCGTTGGGGGTTATACTACCAAAAGCTGCACCAACACCATCAGCCTCAGCGGACCCTGCTGCAGCGGCAGCCATAGTGACCGCAATACAACGGGTGGCGTAGTCGACAATAAAGAACTTAATAACATCTGTAGGACTGCCACATACAACTGAGCTTGACACCCTGGGCACGGACCGGGTCACAGTCACTCGGCGACTACAACTCCCATCTGATCCGGCTCCGGGTAT
The DNA here is from genome assembly GCF_046119375.1 of Phyllobates terribilis. NCBI lineage: Eukaryota > Metazoa > Chordata > Amphibia > Anura > Dendrobatidae > Phyllobates > Phyllobates terribilis. The sequence continues at coordinate 21,734,999 of NW_027362764.1, read as the reverse complement.
TCCCCCTAAAGAATATGGCCCAGGGGGTGCGTCAACTTTGGCGTAGTCGGCAGGATTACGTGCCCACAACAACCGGGTACTGCGTGCCTGAAGAAAAGAACGAGTTTACCTCAAAAAGAAGTCTCCTGCCGGTTCCGGAGGGTCCCCGCCATCGGACTCCATCACAGGTCGATTCCCGCCGGTTGTCCGCCATCAACAGCTTTTTCCCGCCATCTGCAGAGTTTCCCGCCACTGGGAAGCGGTTCCCGCCATTTCCAAAGGTTTCCCGCCTTGTCAGAGCGGACGCCATTATGGGCGTGCCAGAGGGTGGCAAGAGGCCACCTCCCATCGTGGGCCAGGACCGAAAATGGTGCCAAAAGTGGAAACCGCCCCCACCAACAGAGACTGTGATGCTAGAGGTGTCTGTCAGCGTGAAAGAACTGCCCCTGGAGCTGACAATCACCAAGTGGCCCCGGGACCGCCCTCGAAGTGGGAGGACTGAGAAGAAGAGAACAAAGATGGGTGCCGCCTGGAGCAGTCTGGAGCGAGCGCACCCGGAGGCAAGAAGCCTGGAGAAGAGTATCGGAGGAGCTTACCCGGAGATGGCGAGAAAGCAGAGCAGCACCGGCCCGTTGGCCAGGAGCCTGCTAGAAACAGAGGAGGGAGAGCAGAGCAGCACCGGCCCGCTGGCCAGGAGCCTGCTGGAAACAGTGGAAGGAGAGCAGAGCAGCACCGACCCGTTGGTCAGGAGCCTGCTGGAAGCAACGACCCCACTAGGCCTAGTGGAGGTCCTAGCACAGCTCCCCCGAGACCGGGAGTGTGCACAGACCGCTCTGGAGGGCCTCGCAAGGAGGATGGCCCGGGTGCAGCGAGAGACGTTGGCGGAGTGGAGCCGTGAGATGGCCCAGCAGACCGAGACCTGTCAGCGGAGCACGCCACCCAAGACGAGGAGACAGACCGCCTCTGAGGATGGCGCGGGAGGACTGAAGGCCGGAGACGGCGCCGAGAAGGGAGCCGAACGAGTGGAGGCAGGTAAAGGGGACGTCTATACCCCAAACCGGGAAACCGCGTACCTGCCCCAGCTCCCCGTCGCAGAGCCCGAAGTATCCCCTGCCGTGCCCGTCGCTGCAACGTCACCGCCGCAGACTAGGCCTCAAACGGGAGCCGCGTCCCCTGTGACGTCACACGCCTCGACCCCGAGCGTGACCAAGCAGGAAGTACGATCGGCCTGGTCGCAAGGCCTAGTACCCCCGGGCGCCGCAATACCAACAGCGCCCCCTACCTCCGCGGAGCCACCGGCCTGGTCGCAGGGCCAAGTAGCCCAGGGTGCCGCCGTCCTTACGGTGCCCTTCACCTTCCAGATACCCCAGGCCTGGCCGCAAGGCCCGGGCAACCCGGGCGCTAACACCACCGCACCCATAAGACCAAGAGTGCCGCATCTGGGAGAGGACCTGTTTACCCAACACACGTGCCCGGATAGGCAGCCTTTCATCTGGCCCCAGGAATATCATGAACTGGAACGGCAGAGGAAGGCTGGGGCCATGTGTGCACCCCTGATCCCGGCTCCAAAGCCCGTAAAGAGGATCTCGCCCCCGCTAGAAGAGGCCCAATTTGAGTGGGACCCCACCGGAGAAGATCTCATGGGGTTCACTCAGGAGACTCGGGCAGCTGCAGCGGAGCGTGCTGAGTGCTGCCGCCAGCAACTCGAGGTCTTTGAGAGGGAGCGGAGAGAGAGGCGGGTCCGGGAACAACAAGCCCAGATAAGGAGCGCGGAGCAGAAGAGCCGGGCCAGGAGAGACCCCCGTGCAGCGCATAGTCCCCGCACCACCGGGACTGTGATCAAGTTTAACATGCAGCATGGGTGGGGCTTCATCCGAGATCACCGCACCCCAGGCGACGTCTTCGTGACCAGGAGAGACGTTGAGTCCCATCTACCGGAGGGACACAGAGGACGTGACCTGTATATAGGGGACGAGGTCACCTTCACCCGGCACAAGTGTGCCAAAGGACCTTACGCCCTCCATGTGCATCGCCTGACGGAGGAGGAGCTGCGGTGTGAGGAAGAACAAGAGGACCCGGACGGGTCTGAAGCTAAAGGTAACCACAAAGAAAGAGCATGAGGACGTCGTCGTTGAGTACGGCAGAGTAGAAGCTGTATATAGTTACCCGTAGGGGTACCAAAGAAACTGTTGCTGCTATTATAGTCCCCGTTGGGACCAGCAAGTGTGAACTGTTTACCCGTTTATCCCTTAAATCCCACTGACCGAGGACTGAGAGCGGTCATTCCTCCCTTATACCTGGCCGAGGACTGAGAGCGGCCATATCCCCTGTATATAGTTGCGCGTCCTAAAGCGCTCCCTACTGGTTTTACAGGAAAGCCACGAGTTTTTCAAGAAAAGACTGTCGCACTTTACCCGGTCACACGTTGCACAGTGACCGGAGGAGGAGCAGAGGCGACGAGAATGTTATTTATATGAAAAGTTTTCTGATATATATATATGATATTTTATATGTTTTTACTATGTTGTTTATATGAAAAAAAAAAAATTTGTATGTTTTGTGGATGTTTTATATCTTACAGCCCGAGGACGTGCTGTGATTTACCAGGGGGGAATGTAGCACCCTGAGGATTCGGCTGCTGCAGGGGTATTGCACCTCAACCCAGAGGTGTGATATTCCACTCCCGGGTAAGGATGGAGTGTGGACCTGAGCTCGGTAGGCTGCATGCACTACACACATCCCATTTCCGAGGGGCAGGCCGACGGTACTCCCACTTAGAAATGTGCAGGTACGACCGAGTCTGTTCCTGGCTGGAGTGGGAGGGGGGTGGAACATCCCAAGTAGTGTAGGGGCAGATAGGGGGAGCAGCCTGGGTAAAGTTAGGAGCTCATTGGGTGCTGGTCACCTGGGCTCACACATAGAGGGAGTATATAAGGTGGGCACCATCTTAGAACAGGGTCAGTCTGTCAGAGTCAGTAAGAAGCAGAGGTCCAGATGAGCCTGCAGAGAGAGAGTGGAGCAGAGAAGGAAAGACCCAGAGGGGGAAAAAGAAAGGACTCTGAGAACCCAAATTCAATCCCCGGGTGAAGAGTCGGCAATAGGGTACCGGATCCCAAACTGGTGGGGGCAAAAGCACACCCTAGCCAGAGACCGGAGGCCGTGGGCAGCGTCTGCCACGGCCACCCACCACATCCACCCCGAAGGCAAACCACGTGGAGGGTCAGGGAACCCAAGGCCAAGGGTCTCCCAACAGAAGGCCCGAGGGAGGTGGACCTAGGTGGATCACTAGTGGGGACGGCCAGAGGAAAGGACAGAAGGAGAGCTCAGGGTCACGCTCCGGACTTGCTTGGGGGTTGGCTGAACCCAGGACCTGGTGGACGCAGCACGGCTCGGGTGGTCACTTGAAGCTGGAGTGACCGGAACATCAGCAGTGAGTAAATACCCTAAACTGCACAACCCGACTCTGTCTTCACTTAACATCTATGCTGCACCACCACAACCCCCATCCTCTGCACCTGACCCCCTGAGGCTATACCCCACCCGTTGGGGGTTATACTACCAAAAGCTGCACCAACACCATCAGCCTCAGCGGACCCTGCTGCAGCGGCGGCCATAGTGACCGCAATACAACGGGTGGCGTAGTCGACAATAAAGAACTTAATAACATCTGTAGGACTGCCACATACAACTGAGCTTGACACCCTGGGCACGGACCGGGTCACAGCCACTCGGCGACTACAACTCCCATCTGATCCGGCTCCGGGTATTCCCCCTAAAGAATATGGCCCAGGGGGTGCGTCACATCTGTGACCTAGTCTCCCGGTACGTACCTGCACGCAACCTCCGATCCTCACAGGATCTCCTTCTCTACTCCCCTCTTATCACTTCTTCCCACAATCAAATACAAGATTTCTCCCATGCATCTCACCTACTCTGGAACTCTCTACCCCAACATATCAGACTCTCGCCTACCGTGGAAACCTTCAAAAGGAACCTGAAGACCTTCCTCTTCCGACAAACCTACAACCTACAGTAACCACTGCTCCACCATACCGCTGCAAGACCAGCTCTGTTCTCACCTACTGTATCCTCACTCATCCCTTGTAGACTGTGAGCCCTCGCGGGCAGGATCCTCTTTCCTCCTGTACCAGTTGCCGTCACGTTTTTGTTCAAGATTATTGTAATTGTTTTTGCTATGTATACCCCTTTTTCACATGTAAAGCGCCATGGAATAGATGGCGCTATAATAATAAAAATAATAATAATGTGGTCCAGACTCACGGCTACTGAGACTGGACCATGTGGAAGACAGGAAGGTGGTGGTTGCAAACTGACTGGAAGCATTATCTATTTATCTGCTATCCAACCAAGAACCTTTTCACACTGGTCTAGCTTCAATAGCGGTGTTCCGCGGCCCCCTAGAAAGTGGGACAGGAAGTCGACATGATGTTTTTTGTGCTCCCTCAGCAGGCACAGTTTCGTTTTTCCCACGGCCTCTGCGTGCACTATCACCATCACCATTAAATCCACTTCCCCGTCCCTTGCCACTCGCCTTGCCCATTTTAAATGGAGTTCAATTGTCACGTTGCCAAAAATGTCTGTATTATTACCACAGTAATATAGGATCACGTCTGATGACCACGGGGTCTTCCTCATGCTGTTCCCATGTCTTTTCAGCGCTGTATGAATATGTCTGATCATGTCTCACACACCACATGGCCAGAAAAGGTTGTAAAATATTAAAATGACATTTACTGGTAAACGTATTTTTCCCCATTGAAAGCAATGCAAAAGGGCAAAAACCCATCAAAAATGCTAAGTGTGAGCATAGCCCAAGGTGTGGAGGAACATTTTTGTTTTTGGTTATTTATTTTGCCTTATATACAAGTCATTACCCCGGAAAGGATGTTCCTTAACATTTTTTCCGGGAAAATCCATTTTGGTTTTGTTTTTATATGTGTTATTGTGAGTCCGTAAAAGTGGCGTAATACTCTGACAACGTTGTTGACAGCAGTGACCTGAGAGTCAGAAATGCTTTCAGGGGTCTTCCCCATGCTGTTCCCATGTCATTTGAGCACTGTTCCCATCGATTTCGGCAATTTTTAGGCACCCACCAGACCTCCGGGGGGAGGCACCAGAAAAATGCTCGGGTTTCCCATAGACTTACATTGGGCTGGTTGCTCGGATCGAGCACCCAAGCATTACGATTCGCTCGACCCGAGCAATGAGTACTCAAGCATTTTAGTGCTCGCTCATCACTAGTAAAGATCTAAATATCAGAATAATTAACCCCTGAGACCCATCCATACTCAATACATCAGTGATGTCATCACCAGAGGGCCAGGCTGTTAACCTCCCGCACAGGGTATAAAGGCTGGTTGTCAGTAACAAACGTCGGGGCTGACAACCTCCCACACGCGGTATAAAGAATGGTTGTCAGTAAGAAATGTCACGGCTGACAACCTCCCACACATGGTATAAAGGCTGGTTGTCGGTAACAGGCGGGCAGCTGACAACCTCCCACACAGGGTATAAAGGCTGGTTGTCAGTAACAGGCATCGTGGCTGACAACCTCCCACAAAAAATAGACAGTATTGTTGTCAGCAAAATGCGGGGGGGCTGACAACCTCCCACACAGAGTATAAATGCTGGTTGTCAGTAACATGCATCGAGGCTGACAACCTCCCACACAGGGTATAAATGCTGGTTGTCAGTAACATGCATCGAGGCTGACAACCTCCCACACAGGGTATAAATGCTGGTTGTCAGTAACATGCATCGAGGCTGACAACCTCCCACACAGGGTATAAATGCTGGTTGTCAGTAACATGCATCGAGGCTGACAACCTCCCACACAGGGTATAAATGCTGGTTGTCAGTAACATGCATCGAGGCTGACAACCTCCCACACAGGGTATAAATGCTGGTTGTCAGTAACATGCATCGAGGCTGACAACCTCCCACACAGGGTATAAATGCTGGTTGTCAGTAACATGCGTCAGAGCTGACAACCTCCCACACAAGGTATAAAGGATGGTTGTCAGTAACATGTGTCGGGGCTGACAACCTCCCACACAAGGTATAAAGGATGGTTGTCAGTAACATGAGTCGGGGCTGACAACCTTCCACATAAGGTAAAAAGACTGATTGTTACTAACATGTGTCAGGGCTGACAACCTCCCACACAGGGTATAAAGGCTGGTTGTCAGTAACATACGTCGGGGCTGACAACCCCCACACAGTATATAAAGGCTGGTTGTCAGTAACATACGTCGGGGCTGACAACCCCCACACAGTATATAAAGGCTGGTTGTCAGTAACATACGTCGGGGCTGACAACCCCCACACAGTATATAAAGGCTGGTTGTCAGTAACATACGTCGGGGCTGACAACCCCCACACAGTATATAAAGGCTGGTTGTCAGTAACATACGTCGGGGCTGACAACCCCCACACAGTATATAAAGGCTGGATGTCAGTAACATGCGTCAGGGCTGACAACCTCCCACACAAAGTATAAAGGATGGTTGTCAGTAACATGCATCAGGGCTGACAACCTCCCACACAGTGTAAAAAGGATGGGTGTCAGTAACATGTGGCGGGGCTGACAACTTCCCATACAGTATATAAAGGATGGTTGTCAGTAACATGCATCAGGGCTAACAACCTCCCACACAGGGTATAAAGGCTGGTTGTCAGTAACATGCGTCAGGGCTGACAACCCCCACACAGTATATAAAGGCTGGTTGTCAGTAACATGCGTCAGGGCTGACAACCCCCACACAGTATATAAAGGCTGGTTGTCAGTAACATGCGTTGGGGCTGACAACCTGCCACATAGGGTATAAACGATGGTTCTCAGTAACATGGTTCGGGGTTGATAACCTCTCACACAGGGTATAAAGGCTGGTTGTAAGTAACATGCTTCGGGGCTGACAACTTCCCATTCAGTTTATAAAGGATGGTTCTCAGTAATATGGTTCGGGGCTGACAACCTATCAAACAGGGTATAAAGGTTGGTTGTCAGTAATATGCATCAGGGCTGACAACCTCCCACACGGATATAAAGGCTGGTTGTCAGTAACATGCTTCGGGGCTGAGAACTTTCCACACAGGGTATAAAGGCTGGTTGTCAGTAATATGTGTCAGGGCTGACAACTTGATACACAGTTCATAAAGACTGGTTGTCAGTAACATGTGGGCAGCTGACAACCTCCCACACAGGGTATAAAGGCTGGTTGTCAGTAACATGCGGGCGGCTGACAACCTCCCACACAGGGTATAAAGGCTGGTTGTCAGTAACATGGGGGTGGCTGACAACCTCTCACACAGGGTATAAAGGTTGGTTGTCAGTAACATGCGTCGGGACTGACAACCTCTCACAAAATGTATAAAGGCTGGTTGTCAGTAACAGGCGGCGGGGCTGACAAACTCCCACACAGGTTATAAAGGCTGGTTGTCAGTAACATGGTTCGGGGCTGACAACTTCCCACAAAGGGTACAAAGACTGGTAGTCAGTAACATGTGCCGGGGCTGACAGCCTCCCACACACTGTATAAAGGCTGGTTGTCGGTAACAGGCGGGCAGCTCACAACCTCCCACACAGTGTATTTAGGCTGGTTGTCAGTAACATGCGGGCGGCTGACAACCTCCCACACAGGGTATAAAGGCTGGTTGTCAGTAACATGCGTCGGGGCAGACAACCTTCCACACAGGGTATAAAGGCTGGTTGTTAGTAACATTCGTCGGGACTGTCAACCTCCCACACAGGGTATAAAGGCTGGATGTCAGTAACATGCATTGGGGCTGACAACCTCCCACACAGGGTATAAAGGCTGGTTATCAGAATCATGTGGCGGAGCTGACAACCTGCCACACAAGGTACAAAGGCTGGTTGTCAGTAACATGCATCAGAGCTGGCAACCTCCCACACAAGGTATAAAGGACGGTTCTCAGTAACATGCGTCAGGGCTGACAACCTCCCACACAAGGTATAAAGGCTGGTTGTCAGTAACATGCGTCAGGGCTGACAACCTCCCACACAAGGTATAAAGGACGGTTCTCAGTAACATGCGTCAGGGCTGACAACCTTCCACACAGGGTATAAAGGCTGGTTGTCAGTAACATGCATCAGAGCTGGCAACCTCCCACACAAGGTATAAAGGCTGGTTGTCAGTAACATGCGTCAGGGCTGACAACCTTCCACACAAGGTATAAAGGCTGGTACTCAGTAACATGCGCCGAGGCTGACAACCTCCAATACAGCGTAAAAAGGCTGGTTGTCGGTAACAGGCAGCGGAGCTGACAACCTCCTACCAGGGTATAAAGGATGGTTGTCAGTAATATGCATATGGGCTGAAAAACTCCCACACAGGGTATAAAGGCTAGTTGTCGGTAACAGACGGGCAGCTGACAACCTCCTACACAGGGTATAAAGGCTGGTAGTCAGTAACATGTGCCGGGGCTGACAGCCTCCCACACACTGTATAAAGGCTGGTTGTCGGTAACAGACGGGCAGCTGACAACCTCCTACACAGTGTATTTAGACTGGTTGTCAGTAACATGCGGGCGGCTGACAACCTCCCACACAGGGTATAAAGGCTGGTTGTCAGTAACATGCAGGGGGCTGACAACCCCCACACAGTATATAAAGGCTGGTTGTCAGTAACATGCGTTGGGGCTGACAACCCCCACACAGTATATAAAGGCTGGTTGTCAGTAACATGCGTCGGGGCTGACAACCTGCCACACAGGGTATAAACGATGGTTCTCAGTAACATGGTTCGGGGTTGATAACCTCCCACCAGGGTATAAAGGCTGGTTGTCGGTAACAGGCGGGCAGCTGACAACCTCCTACACAGTGTATTTAGACTGTTTGTCAGTAACATGCGGGCGGCTGACAACCTCCCACACAGGGTATAAAGATTGGTTGTCAGTAACATGCGTCGGAGCTGACAACCTCCCACACAGGGTATTAAGGATGGTTGTCAGTAACATGTGTCGGGGCTGACAACCTCTCACAGGGTATTAAGGCTGGTTGTCAGTAACATGCGTCAGGACTGACAACCTCCCACATAGTATATAAAGGCTGGTTGTCAGTAACATGCCTCGGGGCTGACAACTTGACACACAGTTTAAAAAGGCTGGTTGTCAGTAACATGCTTCGGGGCTGAGAACTTTCCACACAGGGTATAAAGGCTGGTTGTCAGTAATATGTGTCAGGGCTGACAACTTGATACACAGTTTATAAAGACTGGTTGTCAGTAACATGTGGGCAGCTGACAACCTCCCACACAGGGTATAAAGGCTGGTTGTCAGTAACATGCGTCAGGGCTGACAACCTCCCACACAGGGTATAAAGGCTGGTTGTCAGTAACATGGGGGTGGCTGACAACCTCTCACACAGGGTATAAAGGTTGGTTGTCAGTAACATGCGTCGGGACTGACAACCTCTCACAAAATGTATAAAGGCTGGTTGTCGGTAACAGGCGGCGGGGCTGACAAACTCCCACACAGGGTATAAAGGCTGGTTGTCAGTAACATGGTTCGGGGCTGACAACTTCCCACAAAGGGTACAAAGACTGGTAGTCAGTAACATGTGCCGGGGCTGACAGCCTCCCACACACTGTATAAAGGCTGGTTGTCGGTAACAGGCGGGCGGCTGACAACCTCCCACACAGGGTATAAAGGCTGGTTGTCAGTAACATGCGTCGGGGCAGACAACCTTCCACACAGGGTATAAAGGCTGGTTGTTAGTAACATTCGTCGGGACTGTCAACCTCCCACACAGGGTATAAAGGCTGGTTGTCAGAGTCATGTGGCGGAGCTGACAACCTCTCACACAAGGTATAAAGGCTGGTTGTCAGTAACATGCATCAGAGCTGGCAACCTCCCACACAGGGTATAAAGGACGGTTCTCAGTAGCATGCGTCAGGGCTGACAACCTTCCACACAAGGTATAAAGGCTGGTACTCAGTAACATGCGCCGAGGCTGACAACCTCCAATACAGCGTAAAAAGGCTGGTTGTCGGTAACAGGCAGCGGAGCTGACAACCTCCTACCAGGGTATAAAGGATGGTTGTCAGTAATATGCATTGGGGCTGAAAAACTCCCACACAGGGTATAAAGGCTGGTTGTCAGTAACATGCATCGGGGCTGACAACCTCCCACACAGGGTATACGGGCTATGTGATAACTGGGACCCCGCACTTGTGCACTTGGGGGCGCTAGTTGGTACGTACACGTGCATATCTTGCACACCGCAGTGTCAGGGGGCCATGGCTCATTTTATAAAACATATATTTAAATAAATAACCTGAGGCGAGTGTATGGGGGGATTCCGTGGGGGATCACTCATCTCTCGCTCTGTTGATAGTGTGATACTGTAGAAGGACCCTGTTACAGAGTGTATGGGGGGATTCCACTGGGGATCTCTCATCTCTCGCTCTGCTGATTGTGTGATACAGTAGAAGGTCCCCGTTACAGAGTGTATGGGAGGATTCCGTGGGGGATCTCTCATCGCTCTCTGTTTATTGTGTGATACTGTAGAAGGACCCCGTTACAGAGTGTATGGGGGGATTCCGCAGATGATCACTCCTCTCTCGCTCTGTTCATTGAGTGATACAGTAGAAGGACCCTGTTACAGAGTGTATGGGGGTATTCCGCGGGGGATCTCTCATCTCTCGCTCTATTGATTGTGTGATGCTGTAGAAGGACCCCGTTACAGAGTGTATGGGGGTATTCCGCGGGGGATCTCTCGTCTCTCACTCTGTTGATTGTGTGATGTTGTAGAAGGACCCCGTTACAGAGTGTATGGGAGGATTCCACGGGGATCTCTCATCTCTCGCTCTATTGATTGTGTGATGCTGTAGAAGGACCCCGTTACAGAGTGTATGGGAGGATTCCTTGGGGATCACTCATTCTCCTGTTCTATCTGGATGTGTCCATCATGTTCCAGACACAGGACGTTTCGCCCATACAGCAGTCAGTACAGTCTGAGATGATTTGCTGCGTGCCGGTGATAATCCCGTTCCTCTAGTCTCTTTTCATTCTTCATTAGCCGGCTGTTCCCACATAATGAATCCCCTCTGATCCCGAAGCCCCCAGTTGTCGGTGTATTCATCTTTTATTATCGTGTTCATGAATGGCGCCAAACTGTCCAATGTAGTCTTAGCGGAGGGCGAGGTAACGGCGTCCATGGGCAGCGGCAGGGCAAATGACAATATTGTCACCCCTGGTGGAAGTATCGGACATGGTGGAAGACCCCACAAGGCTCAGATGATTCCTTCTGCCGTTATGTGCCGTGTTATGTGTTCCAGCTGCCAGCGAGGGCTGCACTGTGTCTACACTAATGTGTCTACACGAAGGCTATCAGACATTGAGGGACTGGCAGTACTGTGTACATCCTCAGCCTGGGAATAGACAGAGAGAATGCAGGACAGACAGGCAGAGCGGCATTGTGCAATGCAGCAGTAGAGTGCCCGCGCCATGGCTGCAGGGCTGGTGCACTGCCACAATGCCGCCATAGATATCGCCACAAACCAACAAAGGAGCATGTAAGGAGCTCTGTCCTGAGCCGCCTGCCGGTGTCTGTCTCAGGTATTACAGCAGAACACCTGCAGGACGAGAGCGCCATTTCTGAGGGAGAGCGAGGATAGCCACCAAGGAAAAGAGATCAGAGACGTCTTCCTGACTGTTAAGAGACGGCATCCAACAAGTGGGAACAGATGAGTTGCCATAGTGGCTAGGATTTACTACAGGGCGGTATGGAGGATAATTCCGGATTGTGAGGAGTAGACTACAGAGGAGTCTGAGTGCTGATGTGTGAGTGTGAGAAGGAGTAGTCACACCAGAGGAGTCTGAGTGCTGATGTGTGAGTATGAGGAGGAGAAGTCACACCAGAGGAGTTTGAGTGCTGATGTGTCAGTGTGAGGAGGAGTAGTCACACCAGAGGAGTCTGAGTGCGGATGTGTGAGTGTGAGGAGAAGTCACATCATAGGAGTCTGAGTGCTGATGTGTCAGTGTGAGGAGGAGTAGTCACATCAGAGGAGTCTGAGTGCTGAAGTGTGAGGAGGAGTAGTCACATCAGAGGAGTCTGAGTGCTGATGTGTCAGTGTGAGGAGAAGTAGTCACACCAGAGGAGTCTGAGTGCTGATGTCTGAGTGTGAGGAGGAGTAGTCACACAAGAGGAGTCTGAGTGTTGATGTGTGAGTGTGAGGAGGAGTAGTCACAACAGAGGAGTCTGAGTGCTGATGTGTGACTGTGAGGAGAAGAAGTCACACCAGAGGAGTCTGAGTGCTGATGTCTGAGTGTGAGGAGGATTAGTCGCACCAGAGAAGTCTGAGTGCTGATGTGTGAGTGTGAGGAAGAGTAGTCACACCAGAGGAGTCTGAGTGCTGATGTGTGAGTGTGAGGAAGAGTAGTCACACCAGAGGAGTCTGAGTGCTGATGTGTGAGTGTGAGGAAGAGTAGTCACACCAGAGGAGTCTGAGTGCTGATGTGTGAGTGTGAGCAGAAGTCACACCAGAGGAGTCTGAGTGCTGATGTGTCAGTGGGAGGAGGAGTAGTCGCACCAGAGGAGTCTGAGTGCTGATGTGTGAGTGGGAGGAGGAGTAGTCGCACCAGAGGAATCTGAGTGCTGATGTGTCTGTGTGAGGAGGAGTAGTCACACCAGAGGAGTCTGAGTGCTGATGTGTAAGTGTGAGGAAGAGTAGTCACACCAGAGGAGTCTGAGTGCTGATGTGTGAGTGGGAGGAGGAGTAGTCACACCAGAGGAATCTGAGTGCTGATGTGTCAGTGTGAGGAGGAGTAGTCACACCAGAGGAGTCTGAGTGCTGATGTGTGAGTGTGAGGAAGAGTAGTCACACCATAGAAGTCTGAGTGCTGATGTCTGAGTGTGAGGAGGAGTAGTCACACCAGAGGAGTCTGAGTGCTGATGTGTGAGTATGAGAAGGAGTAGTCACACCAGAGGAGTCTGAGTGCTGATGTCTGAGTGTGAGGAGGAGTAGTCACAACAGATGAGTCTGAGTGCTGATGTCTGACTGTGAGGAGAAGAAGTCACACCAGAGGAGTCTGAGTGCTGATGTGTAAGTGTTAGGAAGTGTAGTCACACCAGAGGAGTCTGAGTGCTGATGTGTGACCGTGAGAAGGAGTAGTCACACCAGAGGAGTCTGAGTGCTGATGTGTGACTGTGAGAAGGAGTAGTCACACCAGAGGAGTCTGAGTGCGGATGTGTGAGTGTGAGGAGAAGTCACATCATAGGAGTCTGAGTGCTGATGTGTCAGTGTGAGGAGAAGTAGTCACACCAGAGGAGTCTGAGTGCTGATGTCTGAGTGTGAGGAGGAGTAGTCACAACAGAGGAGTCTGAGTGCTGATGTGTGAGTGTGAGGAGAAGTAGTCACACCAGAGGAGTCTGAGTGCTGATGTCTGAGTGTGAGGAGGAGAAGTCACACCAGAGGAGACTGAGTGCTGATGTCTGACTGTGAGGAGAAGAAGTCACACCAGAGGAGTCTGAGTGCTGATGTCTGAGTGTGAGGAGGAGTAGTCACATCAGAGGAGTCTGAGTGTTGATGTGTGAGTGTGAGGAAGAGTAGTCACACCAGAGGAGTCTGAATGCTGATGTGTGAGTGTGAGGAAGAGTAGTCGCACCAGAGGAGTCTGAGTGCTGATGTGTGAGTGGGAGGAGGAGTAGTCGCACCAGACGAATCTGAGTGCTGATGTGTCTGTGTGAGGAGGAGTAGTCACACCAGAGGAGTCTGAGTGCTGATGTGTGAGTGGGAGGAGGAGTAGTCGCACCAGAGGAGTCTGAGTGCTGATTTGTGAGTGGGAGGAGGAGTAGTCACACCAGAGGAATCTGAGTGCTGATGTGTCAGTGTGAGGAGGAGTAGTCACACCAGAGGAGTCTGAGTGCTGATGTGTGAGTGTGAGGAAGAGTAGTCACACCATAGAAGTCTGAGTGCTGATGTCTGAGTGTGAGGAGGAGTAGTCACACCAGAGGAGTCTGAGTGCTGTTGTGTGAGTGTGAGAAGGAGTTGTCACACCAGAGGAGTCTGAGTGCTGATGTGTCAGTGTGAGGAGAAGTAGTCACACCAGAGGAGTCTGAGTGCTGATGTCTGAGTGTGAGGAGGAGTAGTCACAACAGAGGAGTCAGAGTGCTGATGTGTGAGTGTGAGGAGAAGTCACATCATAGGAGTCTGAGTGCTGATGTGTGAGTGTAAGGAGAAGTAGTCACAACAGAGGAATCTGAGTGCTGATGTGCGAGTGTGAGAAGGAGTAGTCACACCAGAGGAGTCTGAGTGCTGATGTCTGACTGTGAGGAGAAGTAGTCACACTGGAGGAGTCTGAGTGCTGATGTGTGAGTGTGAGGAGAAGTAGTCACACCAGAGGAGTCTGAGTGCTGATGTCTGACTGTGAGGAGAAGAAGTCCCACCAGAAGAGTCTGAGTGCTGATGTCTGAGTGTGAAGAGGAGTAGTCACATCAGAGGAGTCTGAGTGCTGATGTGTGAGTGTGAGGAAGAGTAGTCGCACCAGAGGAGTCTGAGTGCTGATGTGTGAGTGTGAGGAGGAGTAGTCACACCAGAGGAGTCTGAGTGCTGATGTGTGAGTGTGAGAAGGAGTAGTCACACCAGAGGAGTCTGAGTGCTGATGTGTGAGTGTGAGGAGAAGTCACATCATAGGAGTCTGAGTGCTGATGTGTGAGTGTGAGGAGAAGTAGTCACACCAGAGGAGTCTGAGTGCTGATGTCTGACTGTGAGGAGAAGTAGTCACACTGGAGGAGTCTGAGTGCTGATGTGTGAGTGTGAGGAGGAGTAGTCACACCAGAGGAGTCTGAGTGCTGATGTGCGAGTGTGAGAAGGAGTAGTCACACCAGAGGAGTCTGAGTGCTGATGTGTGAGTGTGAGGAGGAGTAGTCACACCAGAGGAGTCTGAGTGCTGATGTCTGAATGTGAGGAGGAGTAGTCACACCAGAGGAGTCTGAGTGCTGATGTGTCAGTGTGAGGAGAAGTAGTCACACCAGAGGAGTTTGAGTGCTGATGTCTGAGTGTGAGGAGGAGGAGTCATAACAGAGGAGTATGAGTGCTAATGTGTGAGTGTGAGGAGAAGTAGTCACACCAGAGGAGTCTGAGTGCTGATGTCTGACTGTGAGGAGAAGAAGTCACACCAGAGGAGTCTGAGTGCTGATGTCTGAGTGTGAGGAGGAGTAGTCACACCAGAGGAGTCTGAGTGCTGATGTGTGAGTGTGAGGAGAAGTAGTCACACCAGAGAAGTCTGAGTGCTGATGTGTGAGTGTGAGGAGGAGTAGTCACACCAGAGGAGTCTGAGTGCTGATGTGTGAGTGTGAGGAGGAGTAGTCACACCAGAGGAGTCTGAGTGCGGATGTGTGAGTGTGAGGAGAAGTCACATCATAGGAGTCTGAGTGCTGATGTGTGAGTGTGAGGAGAAGTAGTCACACCAGAGGAGTCTGAGTGCTGATGTGTGACTGTGAGGAGGAGTAGTCACACTAGAGGAGTCTGAGTGCTGATGTGTGAGTGTGAGGAGGAGTAGTCACACCAGAGGAGTCTGAGTGCTGATGTGTGAGTGTGAGAAGGAGTAGTCACACCAGAGGAGTCTGAGTGCTGATGTGTGAGTGTGAGGAGGAGTAGTCACACCAGAGGAGTCTGAGTGCTGATGTCTGAATGTGAGGAGGAGTAGTCAGACCAGAGGAGTCTGAGTGCTGATGTGTCAGTGTGAGGAGAAGTAGTCACACCAGAGGAGTCTGAGTGCTGATGTCTGAGTGTGAGGAGGAGTAGTCACAACAGAGGAGTCTGAGTGCTGATGTGTGAGTGTGAGGAGAAGTAGTCACAAAAGAGGAGTCTGAGTGCTGATGTCTGACTGTGAGGAGTAGAAGTCACACCAGAGGAGTCTGAGTGCTGATGTCTGAGTGTGAGGAGGAGTAGTCACATCAGAGGAGTCTGAGTGCTGATGTGTGAGTGTGAGGAAGAATAGTCACACCAGAGGAGTGTGAGTGCTGATGTGTGAGTGTGAGGAAGAGTAGTCGCACCAGAGGAGTCTGAGTGCTGATGTGTAAGTTTGAGGAAGAGTAGTCACACCAGAGGTGTCTGAGTGCTGATGTGTGAGTGTGAGGAGGAGTAGTCACACCATAAAAGTCTGAGTGCTGATGTCTGAGTGTGAGGAGGAGTAGTCACACCAGAGGAGTCTGAGTGCTGATGTGTGAGTGTGAGAAGGAGTAGTCACACCAGAGGAGTCTGAGTGCTGATGTGTAAGTGTGAGGAGGAGTAGTCGCACCAGAGGAGTCTAAGTGCTGATGTGTGAGTGTGAGGAGAAGTAGTCACACCAGAGGAGTCTGAGTGCTGATGTCTGACTGTGAGGAGAAGAAGCCACACCAGAGGAGTCTGAGTGTGAGGAGGAGTAGTCACACCAGAGGAGTCTGAGTGCTGATGTGTGAGTGTGAGGAAGAGTAGCCACACCAGAGGAGTCTGAGTGCTGATGTCTGACTGAGAGGAGAAGTCACATCAGAGGAGTCTGAGTGCTGATGTCTGAGTGTGAGGAAGAGTAGTCGCACCAGAGGAGTCTGAGTGCTGATGTGTAAGTGTGAGGAAGAGTAGTCACACCAGAGGAGTCTGAGTGCTGATGTGTGGGTGTGAGGAAGAGTAGTCGCACCAGAGGAGTCTGAGTGCTGATGTGTAAGTGTGAGGAAGAGTAATCACACCAGAGGAGTCTGAGTGCTGATGTGTGAGTGTGAGGAGGAGTAGTCACACCAGAGGAGTCTGAGTGTTGATGTGTGAGTGTGAGGAGGAGTAGTCACACCATAGAAGTCTGAGTGCTTATGTCTGAGTGTGAGGAGGAGTAGTCACACCAGAGGAGTCTAAGTGCTGATGTGTGAGTGTGAGGAGGAGTAGTCACACCAGAGGAGTCTGAGTGCTGATGTGTGAGTGTGAGGAGGAGTAGTAACACCAGAGGATTCTGATTGTGGATGTGTGAGTGTGAGGAGAAGTCACATCATAGGAGTCTGAGTGCTGATGTGTGAGTGTGAGGAGAAGTAGTCACACCAGAGGAGTCAGAGTGCTGATGTCTGAGTGTGAGGAGGAGTAGTCACATCAAAGAAGTCTGAGTGCTGATGTGTGAGTGTGAGGAGGAGTAGTCACACCAGAGGAGTCTGAGTGCTGATGTGTGAGTGTGAGGAGAAGTCACACCAGAGGAGTCTGAGTGTGGATGTTGGAGGGTGAGGAGGAAAAGTCACACCAGAGGAGTCTGAGTGCTGATGTCTGAGTGTGAGGAGGACTTGTCACACCAGAGGAGTCTGAGTGCTGATGTGTGAGTGGGAGGAGGAGTAGTCACACCAGAGGAGTCTGAGTGCTGATGTTTGAGTGTGAGGAGGAGAAGTCACACCAGAGGAGTTGAGTGCTGATGTGTGAGTGTGAGGAGGAGTAGTCACACCAGAGGAGTTTGAGTGCTGATGTGTGAGTGTGAGGAGGAGAAGTCACACCAGAGGAGTCTGAGTGCTGATGTCTGAGTGTGAGGAGGACTAGTCACACCAGAGGAGTCTGAGTGCTGATGTGTGAGTGGGAGGAGGAGTAGTCACACCAGAGGAGTCTGAGTGCTGATGTGTGAGTGTGAGGAGGAGAAGTCACACCAGAGGAGTCTGAGTGCTGATGTCTGAGTGTGAGGAGGAGAAGTCACACCAGAGGAGTTGAGTGCTGATGTGTGAGTGAGAGGAAGAGTAGTCACACCAGAGGAGTCTGAGTGCCTATGTGTCAGTGTGAGGAGGACTAGTCACACCAGAGGAGTCTGAGTGCTGATGTGTGAGTGTGAGGAGAAGTAGTCACACCAGAGGAGTCTGAGTGCTGATGTGTGAGTGTGAGGAGAAGTAGTCACACCAGAGGAGTCTGAGTGCTGATGTCTGAGTGTGGGGAAGAGTAGTCACACTAGAGGAGTCTGAGTGCTGATGTGTGAGTGTGAGGAGAAGAAGTCACACCAGAGGAGTCTGAGTGCTGATGTCTGAGTGTGAAGAGGAGTAGTCACATCAGAGGAGTCTGAGTGCTGATGTGTGAGTGTGAGGAAGAGAAGTCACACCAGAGGAGTCTGAGTGCTGATGTGTGAGTGTGAGGAAGAGTAGTCGCACCAGAGGAGTCTAAGTGCTGATGTGTAAGCGTTAGGAAGACTAGTCACACCAGAGGAGTCTGAGTGCTGATGTGTGAGTGTGAGGAGGAGTAGTCACACCAGAGGAGTCTGAGTGCTGATGTGTGAGTGTGAGAAGGAGTAGTCACACCAGAGGAGTCTGAGTGCGGATGTGTGAGTGTGAGGAGAAGTCACAACATAGGAGTCTGAGTGCTGATGTGTGAGTGTGAGGAGAAGTAGTCACAACAGAGTAGTCTGAGTGCTGATATCTGACTGTGAGGAGAAGTAGTCACACTGGAGGAGTCTGAGTGCTGATGTGTGAGTGTGAGGAGGAGTAGTCACACCAGAGGAGTCTGAGTGCTGATGTGCGAGTGTGAGAAGGAGTAGTCACACCAGAGGAGTCTGAGTGCTGATGTGTGAGTGTGAGGAGGAGTAGTCACACCAGAGAAGTCTGAGTGCTGATGTCTGAATGTGAGGAGGAGTAGTCACACCAGAGAAGTCTGAGTGCTGATGTCTGAATGTGAGGAGAAGGAGTCACACCAGAGGAGTCTGAGTGCTGATGTCTGACTGGGAGGAGAAGAAGTCACACCAGAGGAGTCTGAGTGCTGATGTCTGAGTATGAGGAGGAGTAGTCACATCAGAGGAGTCTGAGTGCTGATGTGTGAGTGTGAGGAGGAGTAGTCACATCAGAGGAGTCTGAGTGCGGATGTGTGAGTGTGAGGAGAAGTCACATCATAGGAGTCTGAGTGCTGATGGGTGAGTGTGAGGAGAAGTAGTCACACCAGAGGAGTCTGAGTGCTGATGTCTGACTGTGAGGAGGAGTAGTCACACTGGAGGAGTCTGAGTGCTGTTGTGTGAGTGTGAGAAGGAGTAGTCACACCAGAGGAGTCTGAGTGCTGATGTGTGAGTGTGAGGAGGAGTACTCACACCAGAGGAGTTTGAGTGCTGATGTCTGAATGTGAGGAGGAGTAGTCAGACCAGAGGAGTCTGAGTGCTTATGTGTCAGTGTGAGGTGAAGTAGTCACACCAGAGGAGTCTGAGTGCTGATGTCTGAGTGTGAGGAGGAGTAGTCACAACAGAGGAGTCTGAGTGCTGATGTGTGAGTGTGAGGAGAAGCAGTCACAACAGAGGAGTCTGAGTGCTGATGTGTGAGTGTGAGGAGAAGCAGTCACAACAGAGGAGTCTGAGTGTGGATGTTGGAGGGTGAGGAGGAAAAGTCACACCAGAGGAGTCTGAGTGCTGATGTCTGAGTGTGAGGAGGACTTGTCACACCAGAGGAGTCTGAGTGCTGATGTGTGAGTGGGAGGAGGAGTAGTCACACCAGAGGAGTCTGAGTGCTGATGTTTGAGTGTGAGGAGGAGAAGTCACACCAGAGGAGTTGAGTGCTGATGTGTGAGTGTGAGGAGGAGTAGTCACACCAGAGGAGTCTGAGTGCTGATGTGTGAGTGTGAGGAGGAGAAGTCACACCAGAGGAGTCTGAGTGCTGATGTGTGAGTGTGAGGAAGAGTAGTCGCACCAGAGGAGTCTAAGTGCTGATGTGTAAGCGTTAGGAAGACTAGTCACACCAGAGGAGTCTGAGTGCTGATGTGTGAGTGTGAGGAGGATTAGTCGCACCAGAGGAGTCTGAGTGCTGATGTCTGAGTGTGAGGAGGAGTAGTCACACCACAGGAGTCTGAGTGCTGATGTGTGAGTGTGAGGAAGAGTCGTCACACCAGAGGAGTCTGAGTGCTGATGTGTGAGTGTGAGGAAGAGTAGTCGCACCAGAGGAGTCTGAGTGCTATTGTGTAAGTGTGAGGAAGAGTAGTCACACCAGAGGAATCTGAGTGCTGATGTGTGAGTGTGAGGAGGAGTAGTCATACCATATAAGTCTGAGTGCTGATGTCTGAGTGTGAGGAGGAGTAGTCACACCAGAGGAGTCTGAGTGCTGATGTGTGAGTGTGAGAAGGAGTAGTTACACTAGAGGAGTCTGAGTGCTGATGTGTGAGTGTGAGGAGGAGTAGTCACACCAGAGGAGTCTGAGTGCGGATGTGTGAGTGTGAGGAGAAGTCACATCATAGGAGTCTGAGTGCTGATGTGTGAGTGTGAAGAGAAGTAGCCACACCAGAGGAGTCTGAGTGCTGATGTCTGAGTGTGAGGAGGAGTAGTCACACCAGAGGAGTCTGAGTGCTGATGTGTGAGTGTGAGGAAGAGCAGCCACACTAGAGGAGTCTGAGTGCTGATGTCTGACTGTGAGGAGAAGAAGTCACATCAGAGGAGTCTGAGTGCTGATGTCTGAGTGTGAGGAAGAGTAGTCGCACTAGAGGAGTCTGAGTGCTGATGTGTAAGTGTGAGGAAGAGTAGTCACACCAGAGGAGTCTGAGTGCTGATGTGTGGGTGTGAGGAAGAGTAGTCGCACCAGAGGAGTCTGAGTGCTGATGTGTAAGTGTGAGGAAGAGTAGTCACACCAGAGGAGTCTGAGTGCTGATGTGTGAGTGTGAGGAGGAGTAGTCACACCAGAGGAGTCTGAGTGCTGATGTCTGAGTGTGAGGAGGAGTAGTCACACCAGAGGAGTCTGAGTGCTGATGTGTGAGTGTGAGAAGGAGTAGTCACACCAGAGGAGTCTGAGTGCTGATGTGTAAGTGTGAGGAGGAGTAGTCGCACCAGAGGAGTCTAAGTGCTGATGTGTGAGTGTGAGGAGAAGTAGTCACACCAGAGGAGTCTGAGTGCTGATGTCTGACTGTGAGGAGAAGAAGCCACACCAGAGGAGTCTGAGTGTGAGGAGGAGTAGTCACACCAGAGGAGTCTGAGTGCTGATGTGTGAGTGTGAGGAAGAGTAGCCACACCAGAGGAGTCTGAGTGCTGATGTCTGACTGAGAGGAGAAGTCACATCAGAGGAGTCTGAGTGCTGATGTCTGAGTGTGAGGAAGAGTAGTCGCACCAGAGGAGTCTGAGTGCTGATGTGTAAGTGTGAGGAAGAGTAGTCACACCAGAGGAGTCTGAGTGCTGATGTGTGAGTGTGAGGAAGAGTAGTCGCACCAGAGGAGTCTGAGTGCTGATGTGTAAGTGTGAGGAAGAGTAATCACACCAGAGGAGTCTGAGTGCTGATGTGTGAGTGTGAGGAGGAGTAGTCACACCAGAGGAGTCTGAGTGTTGATGTGTGAGTGTGAGGAGGAGTAGTCACACCATAGAAGTCTGAGTGCTTATGTCTGAGTGTGAGGAGGAGTAGTCACACCAGAGGAGTCTAAGTGCTGATGTGTGAGTGTGAGGAGGAGTAGTCACACCAGAGGAGTCTGAGTGCTGATGTGTGAGTGTGAGGAGGAGTAGTCACACCAGAGGATTCTGAGTGTGGATGTGTGAGTGTGAGGAGAAGTCACATCATAGGAGTCTGAGTGCTGATGTGTGAGTGTGAGGAGAAGTAGTCACACCAGAGGAGTCAGAGTGCTGATGTCTGAGTGTGAGGAGGAGTAGTCACATCAAAGAAGTCTGAGTGCTGATGTGTGAGTGTGAGGAGGAGTAGTCACACCAGAGGAGTCTGAGTGCTGATGTGTGAGTGTGAGGAGAAGTCACACCAGAGGAGTCTGAGTGTGGATGTTGGAGGGTGAGGAGGAAAAGTCACACCAGAGGAGTCTGAGTGCTGATGTCTGAGTGTGAGGAGGACTTGTCACACCAGAGGAGTCTGAGTGCTGATGTGTGAGTGGGAGGAGGAGTAGTCACACCAGAGGAGTCTGAGTGCTGATGTGTGAGTGTGAGGAGGAGAAGTCACACCAGAGGAGTTGAGTGCTGATGTGTGAGTGTGAGGAGGAGTAGTCACACCAGAGGAGTCTGAGTGCTGATGTGTGAGTGTGAGGAGGAGAAGTCACACCAGAGGAGTCTGAGTGCTGATGTCTGAGTGTGAGGAGGACTAGTCACACCAGAGGAGTCTGAGTGCTGATGTGTGAGTGGGAGGAGGAGTAGTCACACCAGAGGAGTCTGAGTGCTGATGTGTGAGTGTGAGGAGGAGAAGTCACACCAGAGGAGTCTGAGTGCTGATGTCTGAGTGTGAGGAGGAGAAGTCACACCAGAGGAGTTGAGTGCTGATGTGTGAGTGAGAGGAAGAGTAGTCACACCAGAGGAGTCTGAGTGCCTATGTGTCAGTGTGAGGAGGACTAGTCACACCAGAGGAGTCTGAGTGCTGATGTGTGAGTGTGAGGAGAAGTAGTCACACCAGAGGAGTCTGAGTGCTGATGTGTGAGTGTGAGGAGAAGTAGTCACACCAGAGGAGTCTGAGTGCTGATGTCTGAGTGTGGGGAAGAGTAGTCACACTAGAGGAGTCTGAGTGCTGATGTGTGAGTGTGAGGAGAAGAAGTCACACCAGAGGAGTCTGAGTGCTGATGTCTGAGTGTGAAGAGGAGTAGTCACATCAGAGGAGTCTGAGTGCTGATGTGTGAGTGTGAGGAAGAGAAGTCACACCAGAGGAGTCTGAGTGCTGATGTGTGAGTGTGAGGAAGAGTAGTCGCACCAGAGGAGTCTAAGTGCTGATGTGTAAGCGTTAGGAAGACTAGTCACACCAGAGGAGTCTGAGTGCTGATGTGTGAGTGTGAGGAGGAGTAGTCACACCAGAGGAGTCTGAGTGCTGATGTGTGAGTGTGAGAAGGAGTAGTCACACCAGAGGAGTCTGAGTGCGGATGTGTGAGTGTGAGGAGAAGTCACAACATAGGAGTCTGAGTGCTGATGTGTGAGTGTGAGGAGAAGTAGTCACAACAGAGTAGTCTGAGTGCTGATGTCTGACTGTGAGGAGAAGTAGTCACACTGGAGGAGTCTGAGTGCTGATGTGTGAGTGTGAGGAGGAGTAGTCACACCAGAGGAGTCTGAGTGCTGATGTGCGAGTGTGAGAAGGAGTAGTCACACCAGAGGAGTCTGAGTGCTGATGTGTGAGTGTGAGGAGGAGTAGTCACACCAGAGAAGTCTGAGTGCTGATGTCTGAATGTGAGGAGGAGTAGTCACACCAGAGAAGTCTGAGTGCTGATGTCTGAATGTGAGGAGAAGGAGTCACACCAGAGGAGTCTGAGTGCTGATGTCTGACTGGGAGGAGAAGAAGT
This sequence comes from Phyllobates terribilis, assembly GCF_046119375.1. Taxonomy (NCBI): domain Eukaryota; kingdom Metazoa; phylum Chordata; class Amphibia; order Anura; family Dendrobatidae; genus Phyllobates; species Phyllobates terribilis. The sequence goes on along the minus strand of NW_027362764.1, from coordinate 21,711,846 downwards.
CACACCAGAGGAGTCTGAGTGCTGATGTCTGAGTATGAGGAGGAGTAGTCACATCAGAGGAGTCTGAGTGCTGATGTGTGAGTGTGAGGAGGAGTAGTCACATCAGAGGAGTCTGAGTGCGGATGTGTGAGTGTGAGGAGAAGTCACATCATAGGAGTCTGAGTGCTGATGGGTGAGTGTGAGGAGAAGTAGTCACACCAGAGGAGTCTGAGCGCTGATGTCTGACTGTGAGGAGGAGTAGTCACACTGGAGGAGTCTGAGTGCTGTTGTGTGAGTGTGAGAAGGAGTAGTCACACCAGAGGAGTCTGAGTGCTGATGTGTGAGTGTGAGGAGGAGTACTCACACCAGAGGAGTTTGAGTGCTGATGTCTGAATGTGAGGAGGAGTAGTCAGACCAGAGGAGTCTGAGTGCTTATGTGTCAGTGTGAGGTGAAGTAGTCACACCAGAGGAGTCTGAGTGCTGATGTCTGAGTGTGAGGAGGAGTAGTCACAACAGAGGAGTCTGAGTGCTGATGTGTGAGTGTGAGGAGAAGCAGTCACAACAGAGGAGTCTGAGTGCTGATGTGTGAGTGTGAGGAGAAGCAGTCACAACAGAGGAGTCTGAGTGCTGATGTGTGAGTGTGAGGAGGATTAGTCGCACCAGAGGAGTCTGAGTGCTGATGTCTGAGTGTGAGGAAGAGTAGTCACACCACAGGAGTCTGAGTGCTGATGTGTGAGTGTGAGGAAGAGTCGTCACACCAGAGGAGTCTGAGTGCTGATGTGTGAGTGTGAGGAAGAGTAGTCGCACCAGAGGAGTCTGAGTGCTATTGTGTAAGTGTGAGGAAGAGTAGTCACACCAGAGGAATCTGAGTGCTGATGTGTGAGTGTGAGGAGGAGTAGTCATACCATATAAGTCTGAGTGCTGATGTCTGAGTGTGAGGAGGAGTAGTCACACCAGAGGAGTCTGAGTGCTGATGTGTGAGTGTGAGAAGGAGTAGTTACACTAGAGGAGTCTGAGTGCTGATGTGTGAGTGTGAGGAGGAGTAGTCACACCAGAGGAGTCTGAGTGCGGATGTGTGAGTGTGAGGAGAAGTCACATCATAGGAGTCTGAGTGCTGATGTGTGAGTGTGAGGAGAAGTAGCCACACCAGAGGAGTCTGAGTGCTGATGTCTGAGTGTGAGGAGGAGTAGTCACACCAGAGGAGTCTGAGTGCTGATGTGTGAGTGTGAGGAAGAGTAGCCACACTAGAGGAGTCTGAGTGCTGATGTCTGACTGTGAGGAGAAGAAGTCACATCAGAGGAGTCTGAGTGCTGATGTCTGAGTGTGAGGAAGAGTAGTCGCACTAGAGGAGTCTGAGTGCTGATGTGTAAGTGTGAGGAAGAGTAGTCACACCAGAGGAGTCTGAGTGCTGATGTGTGGGTGTGAGGAAGAGTAGTCGCACCAGAGGAGTCTGAGTGCTGATGTGTAAGTGTGAGGAAGAGTAGTCACACCAGAGGAGTCTGAGTGCTGATGTGTGAGTGTGAGGAGGAGTAGTCACACCAGAGGAGTCTGAGTGCTGATGTCTGAGTGTGAGGAGGAGTAGTCACACCAGAGGAATCTGAGTGCTGATGTGTGAGTGTGAGGAGGAGTAGTCACACCAGAGGAGTCTGAGTGCTGATGTGTGAGTGTGAGGAGGAGTAGTCACACCAGAGGAGTCTGAGTGCGGATGTGTGAGTGTGAGGAGAAGTCACATCATAGGAGTCTGAGTGCTGATGTGTGAGTGTGAGGAGAAGTAGTCACACCAGAGGAGTCTGAGTGCGGATGTGTGAGTGTGAGGAGAAGTCACATCATAGGAGTCTGAGTGCTGATGTGTGAGTGTGAGGAGGAGTAGTCGCACCAGAGGAGTCTGAGTGCTGATGTGTGAGTGTGAGGAGGAGTAGTCACATCAGAGAAGTCTGAGTGCTGATGTGTGAGTGTGAGGAGGAGTAGTCACACCAGAGGAGTCTGAGTGCTGATGTTTGAGTGTGAGAAGAAGTCACACCAGAGGAGTCTGAGTGTGGATGTTGGAGGGTGAGGAGGAGAAGTCACACCAGAGGAGTCTGAGTGCTGATGTCTGAGTGTGAGGAGGACTAGTCACACCAGAGGAGTCTAAGTGCTGATGTGTGAGTGGGAGGAGGAGTAGTCACACCAGAGGAGTCTGAGTGCTGATGTGTGAGTGTGAGGAGGAGAAGTCACACCAGAGGAGTCTGAGTGCCTATGTGTCAGTGTGCGGAGGACTAGTCACACCAGAGGAGTCTGAGTGCTGATGTGTGAGTGTGAGGAGAAGTAGTCACACCAGAGGAGTCTGAGTGCTGATGTCTGACTGTGAGGAGAAGTAGTCACACTGGAGGAGTCTGAGTGCTGATGTGTGAGTGTGAGGAGGAGTAGTCACACCAGAGGAGTCTGAGTGCTGATGTGCGAGTGTGAGAAGGAGTAGTCACACCAGAGGAGTCTGAGTGCTGATGTGTGAGTGTGAGGAGGTGTAGTCACACCAGAGGAGTCTGAGTGCTGATGTGTCAGTGTGAGGATAAGTAGTCACACCAGAGGAGTCTGAGTGCTGATGTCTGAGTGTGAGGAGGAGTAATCACAACAGAGGAGTCTGAGTGCTGATGTGTGAGTGTGAGGAGAAGGAGTCACACCAGAGTAGTCTGAGTGCTGATGTCTGACTGTGAGGAGAAGAAGTCACACCAGAGGAGTCTGAGTGCTGATGTCTGAGTATGAGGAGGAGTAGTCACATCAGAGGAGTCTGAGTGCGGATGTGTGAGTGTGAGGAGAAGTCACATCATAGGAGTCTGAGTGCTGATGTGTGAGTGTGAGGAGGAGTAGTCACACCAGAGGAGTCTGAGTGCTGATGTGTGAGTGTGAGGAGGAGTAGTCACACCAGAGGAGTCTGAGTGCTGATGTTTGAGTGTGAGAAGAAGTCACACCAGAGGAGTCTGAGTGTGGATGTTGGAGGGTGAGGAGGAGAAGTCACACCAGAGGAGTCTGAGTGCTGATGTCTGAGTGTGAGGAGGACTAGTCACACCAGAGGAGTCTAAGTGCTGATGTGTGAGTGGGAGGAGGAATAGTCACACCAGAGGAGTCTGAGTGCTGATGTGTGAGTGTGAGGAGGAGAAGTCACACCAGAGGAGTCTGAGTGCCTATGTGTCAGTGTGCGGAGGACTAGTCACACCAGAGGAGTCTGAGTGCTGATGTGTGAGTGTGAGGAGAAGTAGTCACACCAGAGGAGTCTGAGTGCTGATGTCTGACTGTGAGGAGAAGTAGTCACACTGGAGGAGTCTGAGTGCTGATGTGTGAGTGTGAGGAGGAGTAGTCACACCAGAGGAGTCTGAGTGCTGATGTGCGAGTGTGAGAAGGAGTAGTCACACCAGAGGAGTCTGAGTGCTGATGTGTGAGTGTGAGGAGGAGTAGTCACACCAGAGGAGTCTGAGTGCTGATGTCTGAATGTGAGGAGGTGTAGTCACACCAGAGGAGTCTAAGTGCTGATGTCTGAGTGTGAGGAGGAGTAATCACAACAGAGGAGTCTGAGTGCTGATGTGTGAGTGTGAGGAGAAGGAGTCACACCAGAGTAGTCTGAGTGCTGATGTCTGACTGTGAGGAGAAGAAGTCACACCAGAGGAGTCTGAGTGCTGATGTGTGAGTGTTAGGAGGAGTAGTCACATCAGAGGAGTCTGAGTGCGGATGTGTGAGTGTGAGGAGAAGTCACATCATAGGAGTCTGAGTGCTGATGTGTGAGTGTGAGGAGAAGTAGTCACACCAGAGGAGTCTGAGTGCTGATGTCTGACTGTGAGGAGGAGTAGTCACACTGGAGGAGTCTGAGTGCTGTTGTGTGAGTGTGAGAAGGATTAGTCACACCAGAGGAGTCTGAGTGCTGATGTGTGAGGAGGAGTAGTCACACCAGAGGAGTCTGAGTGCTTTTGTGTGAGTATGAGAAGGAGTAGTCACACCAGAGGAGTCTGAGTGCTGATGTGTGAGTGTGAGGAGGAGTACTCACACCAGAGGAGTCTGAGTGCTGATGTGTGAGTGTGAGGAAGAGTAGCCACACTAGAGGAGTCTGAGTGCTGATGTCTGACTGTGAGGAGAAGAAGTCACATCAGAGGAGTCTGAGTGCTGATGTCTGAGTGTGAGGAAGAGTAGTCGCACCAGAGGAGTCTGAGTGCTGATGTGTAAGTGTGAGGAAGAGTAGTCACACCAGAGGAGTCTGAGTGCTGATGTGTGGGTGTGAGGAAGAGTAGTCGCACCAGAGGAGTCTGAGTGCTGATGTGTAAGTGTGAGGAAGAGTAGTCACACCAGAGGAGTCTGAGTGCTGATGTGTGAGTGTGAGGAGGAGTAGTCACACCAGAGGAGTCTGAGTGCTGATGTGTGAGTGTGAGGAGGAGTAATCACACCATAGAAGTCTGTGTGCTGATGTCTGAGTGTGAGGAGGAGTAGTCACACCAGAGGAATCTGAGTGCTGATGTGTGAGTGTGAGGAGGAGTAGTCACACCAGAGGAGTCTGAGTGCTGATGTGTGAGTGTGAGGAGGAGTAGTCACACCAGAGGAGTCTGAGTGCGGATGTGTGAGTGTGAGGAGAAGTCACATCATAGGAGTCTGAGTGCTGATGTGTGAGTGTGAGGAGAAGTAGTCACACCAGAGGAGTCTGAGTGCGGATGTGTGAGTGTGAAGAGAAGTCACATCATAGGAGTCTGAGTGCTGATGTGTGAGTGTGAGGAGGAATAGTCGCACCAGAGGAGTCTGAGTGCTGATGTGTGAGTGTGAGGAGGAGTAGTCACATCAGAGAAGTCTGAGTGCTGATGTGTGAGTGTGAGGAGGAGTAGTCACACCAGAGGAGTCTGAGTGCTGATGTTTGAGTGTGAGAAGAAGTCACACCAGAGGAGTCTGAGTGTGGATGTTGGAGGGTGAGGAGGAGAAGTCACACCAGAGGAGTCTGAGTGCTGATGTCTGAGTGTGAGGAGGACTAGTCACACCAGAGGAGTCTAAGTGCTGATGTGTGAGTGGGAGGAGGAGTAGTCACACCAGAGGAGTCTGAGTGCTGATGCGTGAGTGTGAGGAGGAGAAGTCACACCAGAGGAGTCTGAGTGCCTATGTGTCAGTGTGCGGAGGACTAGTCACACCAGAGGAGTCTGAGTGCTGATGTGTGAGTGTGAGGAGAAGTAGTCACACCAGAGGAGTCTGAGTGCTGATGTCTGACTGTGAGGAGAAGTAGTCACACTGGAGGAGTCTGAGTGCTGATGTGTGAGTGTGAGGAGGAGTAGTCACACCAGAGGAGTCTGAGTGCTGATGTGCGAGTGTGAGAAGGAGTAGTCACACCAGAGGAGTCTGAGTGCTGATGTGTGAGTGTGAGGAGGAGTAGTCACACCAGAGGAGTCTGAGTGCTGATGTCTGAATGTGAGGAGGTGTAGTCACACCAGAGGAGTCTGAGTGCTGATGTGTCAGTGTGAGGATAAGTAGTCACACCAGAGGAGTCTGAGTGCTGATGTCTGAGTGTGAGGAGGAGTAATCACAACAGAGGAGTCTGAGTGCTGATGTGTGAGTGTGAGGAGAAGGAGTCACACCAGAGTAGTCTGAGTGCTGATGTCTGACTGTGAGGAGAAGAAGTCACACCAGAGGAGTCTGAGTGCTGATGTGTCAGTGTGAGGATAAGTAGTCACACCAGAGGAGTCTGAGTGCTGATGTCTGAGTGTGAGGAGGAGTAATCACAACAGAGGAGTCTGAGTGCTGATGTGTGAGTGTGAGGAGAAGGAGTCACACCAGAGTAGTCTGAGTGCTGATGTCTGACTGTGAGGAGAAGAAGTCACACCAGAGGAGTCTGAGTGCTGATGTGTGAGTGTTAGGAGGAGTAGTCACATCAGAGGAGTCTGAGTGCGGATGTGTGAGTGTGAGGAGAAGTCACATCATAGGAGTCTGAGTGCTGATGTGTGAGTGTGAGGAGAAGTAGTCACACCAGAGGAGTCTGAGTGCTGATGTCTGACTGTGAGGAGGAGTAGTCACACTGGAGGAGTCTGAGTGCTGTTGTGTGAGTGTGAGAAGGAGTAGTCACACCAGAGGAGTCTGAGTGCTGATGTGTGAGGAGGAGTAGTCACACCAGAGGAGTCTGAGTGCTGTTATGTGAGTATGAGAAGGAGTAGTCACACCAGAGGAGTCTGAGTGCTGATGTGTGAGTGTGAGGAGGAGTACTCACACCAGAGGAGTCTGAGTGCTGATGTGTGAGTGTGAGGAGGAGTAATCACACCATAGAAGTCTGTGTGCTGATGTCTGAGTGTGAGGAGGAGTAGTCACACCAGAGGAGTCTGAGTGCTGATGTCTGAGTGTGAGGAGGACTAGTCACACCAGAGGAGTCTAAGTGCTGATGTGTGAGTGGGAGGAGGAGTAGTCACACCAGAGGAGTCTGAGTGCTGATGTGTGAGTGTGAGGAGGAGAAGTCACACCAGAGGAGTCTGAGTGCCTATGTGTCAGTGTGCGGAGGACTAGTCACACCAGAGGAGTCTGAGTGCTGATGTGTGAGTGTGAGGAGAAGTAGTCACACCAGAGGAGTCTGAGTGCTGATGTGTGAGTGTGAGGAGGAGTAGTCACACCAGAGGAGTCTGAGTGCTGATGTGTGACTGTGAGGAGAAGTAGTCACACTGGAGGAGTCTGAGTGCTGATGTGTGAGTGTGAGGAGGAGTAGTCACACCAGAGGAGTCTGAGTGCTGATGTGCGAGTGTGAGAAGGAGTAGTCACACCAGAGGAGTCTGAGTGCTGATGTGTGAGTGTGAGGAGGAGTAGTCACACCAGAGGAATCTGAGTGCTGATGTTTGAATGTGAGGAGGTGTAGTCACACCAGAGGAGTCTGAGTGCTGATGTGTCAGTGTGAGGATAAGTAGTCACACCAGAGGAGTCTGAGTGCTGATGTCTGAGTGTGAGGAGGAGTAATCACAACAGAGGAGTCTGAGTGCTGATGTGTGAGTGTGAGGAGAAGGAGTCACACCAGAGTAGTCTGAGTGCTGATGTCTGACTGTGAGGAGAAGAAGTCACACCAGAGGAGTCTGAGTGCTGATGTCTGAGTATGAGGAGGAGTAGTCACATCAGAGGAGTCTGAGTGCGGATGTGTGAGTGTGAGGAGAAGTCACATCATAGGAGTCTGAGTGCTGATGTGTGAGTGTGAGGAGAAGTAGTCACACCAGAGGAGTCTGAGTGCTGATGTCTGACTGTGAGGAGGAGTAGTCACACTGGAGGAGTCTGAGTGCTGTTGTGTGAGTGTGAGAAGGAGTAGTCACACCAGAGGAGTCTGAGTGCTGATGTGTGAGGAGGAGTAGTCACACCAGAGGAGTCTGAGTGCTGTTGTGTGAGTATGAGAAGGAGTAGTCACACCAGAGGAGTCTGAGTGCTGATGTGTGAGTGTGAGGAGGAGTACTCACACCAGAGGAGTCTGAGTGCTGATGTCTGAATGTGAGGAGGAGTAGTCAGACCAGAGGAGTCTGAGTGCTGATGTGTCAGTGTGAGGAGAAATAGTCACACCAGAGGAGTCTGAGTGCTGATGTCTGAGTGTGAGGAGGAGTAGTCACAACAGAGGAGTCTGAGTGCTGATGTGTGAGTGTGAGGAGAAGCAGTCACACCAGAGGAGTCTGAGTGCTGATGTCTGACTGTGAGGAGAAGAAGTCACACCAGAGGAGTCTGAGTGCTGATGTCTGAGTGTGAGGAGGAGTAGTCACACCGCAGGAGTCTGAGTGCTGATGTGTGAGTGTGAGGAAGAGTCGTCACACCAGAGGAGTCTGAGTGCTGATGTGTGAGTGTGAGGAAGAGTAGTCGCACCAGAGGAGTCTGAGTGCTATTGTGTAAGTGTGAGGAAGAGTAGTCACACCAGAGGAATCTGAGTGCTGATGTGTGAGTGTGAGGAGGAGTAGTCATACCATATAAGTCTGAGTGCTGAAGTCTGAGTGTGAGGAGGAGTAGTCACACCAGAGGAGTCTGAGTGCTGATGTGTGAGTGTGAGAAGGAGTAGTTACACTAGAGGAGTCTGAGTGCTGATGTGTGAGTGTGAGGAGGAGTAGTCACACCAGAGGAGTCTGAGTGCGGATGTGTGTGTGTGAGGAGAAGTCACACCAGAGGAGTCTGAGTGCTGATGTCTGACTGTGAGGAGAAGAAGCCACACCAGAGGAGTCTGAGTGCTGATGTCTGAGTGTGAGGAGGAGTAGTCACACCAGAGGAGTCTGAGTGCTGATGTGTGAGTGTGAGGAAGAGTAGCCACACTAGAGGAGTCTGAGTGCTGATGTCTGACTGTGAGGAGAAGAAGTCATATCAGAAGAGTCTGAGTGCTGATGTCTGAGTGTGAGGAAGAGTAGTCGCACCAGAGGAGTCTGAGTGCTGATGTGTAAGTGTGAGGAAGAGTAGTCACACCAGAGGAGTCTGAGTGCTGATGTGTGGGTGTGAGGAAGAGTAGTCGCACCAGAGGAGTCTGAGTGCTGATGTGTAAGTGTGAGGAAGAGTAGTCACACCAGAGGAGTCTGAGTGCTGATGTGTGAGTGTGAGGAGGAGTAGTCACACCAGAGGAGTCTGAGTGCTGATGTGTGAGTGTGAGGAGGAGTAGTCACACCATAGAAGTCTGAGTGCTGATGTGTGAGTGTGAGGAGGAGTAGTCACACCAGAGGAGTCTGAGTGCTGATGTGTGAGTGTGAGGAGGAGTAGTCACACCAGAGGAGTCTGAGTGCGGATGTGTGAGTGTGAGGAGGAGTAGTCACACCAGAGGAGTCTGAGTGCGGATGTGTGTGTGTGAGAAGTCACACCAGAGGAGTCTGAGTGCTGATTTCTGACTGTGAGGAGAAGAAGCCACACCAGAGCAGTCTGAGTGCTGATGTCTGAGTGTGAGGAGGAGTAGTCACACCAGAGGAGTCTGAGTGCTGATGTGTGAGTGTGAGGAAGAGTAGCCACACTAGAGGAGTCTGAGTGCTGATGTCTGACTGTGAGGAGAAGAAGTCACATCAGAGGAGTCTGAGTGCTGATGTCTGAGTGTGAGGAAGAGTAGTCGCACCAGAGGAGTCTGAGTGCTGATGTTTAAGTGTGAGGAAGAGTAGTCACACCAGAGGAGTCTGAGTGCTGATGTGTGAGTGTGAGGAAGAGTAGTCGCACCAGAGGAGTCTGAGTGCTGATGTATAAGTGTGAGGAAGAGTAGTCACACCAGAGGAGTCTGAGTGCCGATGTGTGAGTGTGAGGAGGAGTAGTCACACCAGAGGAGTCTGAGTGCTGATGTGTGAGTGTGAGGAGGAGTAGTCACACCATAGAAGTCTGTGTGCTGATGTCTGAGTGTGAGGAGGAGTAGTCACACCAGAGGAGTCTGAGTGCTGATGTGTGAGTGTGAGGAGGAGTAGTCACACCAGAGGAGTCTGAGTGCTGATGTGTGAGTGTGAGGAGGAGTAGTCACACCAGAGGAGTCTGAGTGCGGATGTGTGAGTGTGAGGAGAAGTCACATCATAGGAGTCTGAGTGCTGATGTGTGAGTGTGAGGAGAAGTAGTCACACCAGAGGAGTCTGATTGCTGATGTCTGAGTGTGAGGAGGAGTAGTCACATCAGAAAAGTCTGAGTGCTGATGTGTGAGTGTGAGGAGGAGTAGTCACACCAGAGGAGTCTGAGTGCTGATGTGTGAGTGTGAGGAGAAGTCACACCAGAGGAGTCTGAGTGTGGATGTTGGAGGGTGAGGAGGAGAAGTCACACCAGAGGAGTCTGAGTGCTGATGTCTGAGTGTGAGGAGGACTAGTCACACCAGAGGAGTCTAAGTGCTGATGTGTGAGCGGGAGGAGGAGTAGTCACACCAGAGGAGTCTGAGTGCTGATGTGTGAGTGTGAGGAGGAGAAGTCACACCAGAGGAGTCTGAGTGCCTATGTGTCAGTGTGAGGAGGACTAGTCACACCAGAGGAGTCTGAGTGCTGATGTGTGAGTGTGAGGAGAAGTAGTCACACCAGAGGAGTCTGAGTGCTGATGTCTGACTGTGAGGAGAAGAAGCCACACCAGAGGAGTCTGAGTGCTGATGTGTGGGTGTGAGGAAGAGTAGTCGCACCAGAGGAGTCTGAGTTCTGATGTGTGAGTGTGAGGAAGAGTAGTCACACCAGAGGAGTCTGAGTGCTGATGTGTGAGTGTGAGGAGGAGTAGTCACACCAGAGGAGTCTGAGTGCTGATGTGTGAGTGTGAGGAGGAGTAGTCACACCATAGGAGTCTGAGTGCTGATGTCTGAGTGTGAGAAGGAGTAGTCACACCAGTGGTGTCTGAGTGCTGATGTGTGAGTGTGAGGAGGAGTAGTCACACCAGAGGAGTCTGAGTGCTGATGTGTGAGTGTGAGGAAGAGTAGTCACAGCAGAGGAGTCTGAGTGCGGATGTGTGAGTGTGAGGAGAAGTCACATCATAGGAGTCTGAGTGCTGATGTGTGAGTGTGAGGAGAAGTAGTCACAGCAGAGGAGTCTGAGTGCTGATGTCTGAGTGTGAGGAGGAGTAGTCACATCAGAGAAGTCTGAGTGCTGATGTGTGAGGGTGAGGAGGAGTAGTCACACCAGAGGAGTCTGAGTGCTGATGTGTGAGTGTGAGGAGAAGTCGCACCAGAGGAGTCTGAGTGTGGATGTTGGAGGGTGAGGAGGAGAAGTCACACCAGAGCAGTCTGAGTGCTGATGTCTGAGTGGGAGGAGGAGTAGTCACACCAGAGGGGTCTGAGTGCTGATGTGTGAGTGTGAGGAGGAGAAGTCACACCAGAGGAGTTGAGTGCTGATGTGTGAGGAGGAGAAGTCACACCAGAGGAGTTGAGTGCTGATGTGTGAGTGTGAGGAAGAGTAGTCACACCAGAGGAGTCTGAGTGCCTATGTGTCAGTGTGAGGAGGAGTAGTCACACCAGAGGAGTCTGAGTGCTGATGTGTGAGTGTGAGGAGGAGTAGTCACACTGGAGGAGTCTGAGTGCTGATGTGTCAGTGTGAGGAGGAGTAGTCATACCAGAGGAGTCTGAGTGCTGATGTATGAGGAGAAGGAGTCACACCAGAGGAGTCTGAGTGCTGATTCCTGAGTATGACTAGTAGTCACCACCAGATGAGTCTGAGTGAGAATGTCTGATTGTGAGGAGGAGTAGACACTCCAGAGGAGTCTGAGTGCTGATGTCTGAGTATGAGGAAGAGTATTCACACCAGAGGAGTCTGAGTGTGAGGAAGAGAAGTCACACCAGAGGAGTCTAAGTGCTGATGTATGAGGAGGAGTAGTCACACCACAGGAGTCTGAGTGCTGATGCCCGAGTGTGACTAGTAGTCACACCAGATGAGTCTGAGTGCTGATGCCTGAGTGTGACTAGTAGTCACACCAGATGAGTCTGAGTGCTGATGCCTGAGTGTTACTAGTAGTCACACCAGATGAGTCTGAGTGAGTATGTCTGATTGTGAGGAGGAGTAGTCACAACAGAGGAGTCTGAGTGCTGATGTGTGAGTGTGAGGAGAAGTAGTCACACCAGAGGAGTCTGAGTGCTGATGTCTGAGTGTTCGGAGGAGTAGTTACATCAGAGGAGTCTGAGTGCTGATGTGTGTGTGTGAGGAAGAGTAGTCGCACCAGAGAAGTCTGAGTGCTGATGTGTGAGTGTGAGGAGGAGAAGTCACACCAGAGGAGTCTGAGTGCCTATGTGTCAGTGTGAGGAGGACTAGTCACACCAGAGGAGTCTGAGTGCTGATGTGTGAGTGTGAGGAGAAGTAGTCACACCAGAGGAGTCTGAGTGCTGATGTCTTACTGTGAGGAGAAGAAGCCACACCAGAGGAGTCTGAGTGCTGATGTCTGAGTGTGAGGAGGAGTAGTCACACCAGAGGAGTCTGAGTGCTGATGTTTGAGTGTGAGGAAGAGTAGCCACACCAGAGGAGTCTGAGTGCTGATGTCTGAGTGTGAGGAAGAGTAGTTGCACCAGAGGAGTCTGAGTGCTGATGTGTAAGTGTGAGGAAGAGTAGTCACACCAGAGGAGTCTGAGTGCTGATGTGTGGGTGTGAGGAAGAGTAGTCGCACCAGAGGAGTCTGAGTTCTGATGTGTGAGTGTGAGGAAGAGTAGTCACACCAGAGGAGTCTGAGTGCTGATGTGTGAGTGTGAGGAGGAGTAGTCACACCAGAGGAGTCTGAGTGCTGATGTGTGAGTGTGAGGAGGAGTAGTCACACCATAGGAGTCTGAGTGCTGATGTCTGAGTGTGAGGAGGAGTAGTCACACCAGTGGTGTCTGAGTGCTGATGTGTGAGTGTGAGGAGGAGTAGTCACACCAGAGGAGTCTGAGTGCTGATGTGTGAGTGTGAGGAAGAGTAGTCACACCAGAGGAGTCTGAGTGCGGATGTGTGAGTGTGAGGAGAAGTCACATCATAGGAGTCTGAGTGCTGATGTGTGAGTGTGAGGAGAAGTAGTCACAGCAGAGGAGTCTGAGTGCTGATGTCTGAGTGTGAGGAGGAGTAGTCACATCAGAGAAGTCTGAGTGCGATGTGTGAGGGTGAGGAGGAGTAGTCACACCAGAGGAGTCTGAGTGCTGATGTGTGAGTGTGAGGAGAAGTCACACCAGAGGAGTCTGAGTGTGGATGTTGGAGGGTGAGGAGGAGAAGTCACACCAGAGCAGTCTGAGTGCTGATGTCTGAGTGGGAGGAGGAGTAGTCACACCAGAGGGGTCTGAGTGCTGATGTGTGAGTGTGAGGAGGAGAAGTCACACCAGAGGAGTTGAGTGCTGATGTGTGAGGAGGAGAAGTCACACCAGAGGAGTTGAGTGCTGATGTGTGAGTGTGAGGAAGAGTAGTCACACCAGAGGAGTCTGAGTGCCTATGTGTCAGTGTGAGGAGGAGTAGTCACACCAGAGGAGTCTGAGTGCTGATGTGTGAGTGTGAGGAGGAGTAGTCACACTGGAGGAGTCTGAGTGCTGATGTGTCAGTGTGAGGAGGAGTAGTCATACCAGAGGAGTCTGAGTGCTGATTCCTGAGTATGACTAGTAGTCACCACCAGATGAGTCTGAGTGAGGATGTCTGATTGTGAGGAGGAGTAGTCACTCCAGAGGAGTCTGAGTGCTGATGTCTGAGTATGAGGAAGAGTATTCACACCAGAGGAGTCTGAGTGTGAGGAAGAGAAGTCACACCAGGGGAGTCTGAGTGCTGATGTCTGAGTGTGAGGAGGAGTAGTCACACCAGAGGAGTCTAAGTGCTGATGTATGAGGAGGAGTAGTCACACCACAGGAGTCTGAGTGCTGATGCCCGAGTGTGACTAGTAGTCACACCAGATGAGTCTGAGTGCTGATGCCTGAGTGTTACTAGTAGTCACACCAGATGAGTCTGAGTGAGTATGTCTGATTGTGAGGAGGAGTAGTCACAACAGAGGAGTCTGAGTGCTGATGTGTGAGTGTGAGGAGAAGTAGTCACACCAGAGGAGTCTGAGTGCTGATGTCTGAGTGTTCGGAGGAGTAGTTACATCAGAGGAGTCTGAGTGCTGATGTGTGTGTGTGAGGAAGAGTAGTCGCACCAGAGAAGTCTGAGTGCTGATGTCTGAGTGCGAGGAGGAGTAGTCACATCAGAGGAGTCTGAGTGCTGATGTGTGAGTGTGAGGAAGAGTAGTCGCACCAGAGAAGTCTGAGTGCTGATGTCTGAGTGCGAGGAGGAGTAGTCACACCAGAGGAGTCTGAGTGCTGATGTGTGAGTGTGAGGAGGAGTAGTCACACCATAGAAGTCTGAGTGCTGATGTCTGAGTGCGAGGAGGAGTAGTCACACCAGAGGAGTCTGAGTGCTGATGTGTGAGTGTGAGGAGGAGTAGTCACACCATAGAAGTCTGAGTGCAGATGTCTGAGTGCGAGGAGGAGTAGTCACATCAGAGGAGTCTGAGTGCTGATGTGTGAGTGTGAGGAAGAGTAGTCACACCATAGAAGTCTGAGTGCTGATGTCTGAGTGCGAGGAGGAGTAGTCACACCAGAGGAGTCTGAGTGCTGATGTGTGAGTGTGAGGAGGAGTAGTCACACCAGAGGAGACTGAGTGCTGATGTGTGAGTGTGAGGAGGAGTAGTCACACCATAGAAGTCTGAGTGCTGATGTCTGAGTGCGAGGAGGAGTAGTCACATCAGAGGAGTCTGAGTGCTGATATGTGAGTGTGAGGAGGAGTAGTCACACCAGAGGAGTCTGAGTGCTGATGTGCGAGTGTGAGGAGGAGTAGTCACACCATAGAAGTCTGAGTGCTGATGTCTGGGTGCGAGGAGGAGTAGTCACATCAGAGGAGTCTGAGTGCTGATGTGTGAGTGTGAGGAAGAGTAGTCGCACCAGAGAGGTCTGAGTGCTGATGTGTAAGTGTGAGGAGGAGTAGTAACACCAGAGGAGTCTGAGTGCTGATGTGTGAGTGTGAGGAGGAGTAGTCACACCATAGAAGTCTGAGTGCTGATGTCTGAGTGCGAGGAGGAGTAGTCACACCAGAGGAGTCTGAGTGCTGATGTGTGAGTGTGAGGAGGAGTAGTCACACCAGAGGAGTCTGAGTGCTGATGTGTGAGTGTGAGGAGGAGTAGTCACACCAGAGGAGTCTGAGTGCTGATGTCTGACTGTGAGAAGAAGTCACACCAGAGGAGTCTGAGTGCTGATGTCTGAGTGTGAGGAGGAGCAGTCACACCAGAGGAGTCTGAGTGCTGATGTGTGAGTGTGAGGAAGAGTAGTCACACCATAGATGTCTGAGTGCTGATGTCTGAATGTGAGGAGGAGTAGTCACACCAGAGGAGTCTGAGTGCTGATGTGTGAGTGTGAGGAGGAGTAGTCACACCAGAGGAGTCTGAGTGCGGATGTGTGAGTGTGAGGAGGAGTAGTCACATCAGAGGAGTCTGAGTGCTGATGTCTGAGTGTGAGGAGGAGTAGTCACACCAGAGGAGTCTGAGTGTTGATATGTGAGTGTGAGGAGGAGTAGTCACACCAGAGGAGTCTGAGTGCTGATGTCTGAGTGTTCGGAGGAGTAGTCACATCAGAGGAGTCTGAGTGCTGATGTGTGAGTGTGAGGAAGAGTAGTCGCACCAGAGAAGTCTGAGTGCTGATGTGTAAGTGTGAGGAAGAGTAGTCACACCAGAGGAGTCTGAGTGCTGATGTGTGAGTGTGAGGAGGAGTAGTCACACCATAGAAGTCTGAGTGCTGATGTCTGAGTGCGAGGAGGAGTAGTCACATCAGAGGAGTCTGAGTGCTGATGTGTGAGTGTGAGGAAGAGTAGTCGCACCAGAGAAGTCTGAGTGCTGATGTGTAAGTGTGAGGAGGAGTAGTCACACCAGAGGAGTCTGAGTGCTGATGTGTGAGTGTGAGGAGGAGTAGTCACACCATAGAAGTCTGAGTGCTGATGTCTGAGTGCGAGGAGGAGTAGTCACACCAGAGGAGTCAGAGTGCTGATGTGTGAGTGTGAGGAGGAGTAGTCACACCAGAGGAGTCTGAGTGCTGATGTCTGACTGTGAGGAGAAGAAGTCACACCAGAGGAGTCTGAGTGCTGATGTGTGAGTGTGAGGAGGAGTAGTCACATCAGAGGAGTCTGAGTGCTGATGTGTGAGGAGGAGTAGTCACATCAGAGGAGTCTGAGTGCGGATGTGTGAGTGTGAGGAGAAGTCACATCATAGGAGTCTGAGTGCTGATGTGTGAGTGTGAGGAGAAGTAGTCACACCAGAATAGTCTGAGTGCTGATGTCTGACTGTGAGGAAGAGTAGTCACACTGGAGGAGTCTGAGTGCTGTTGTGTGAGTGTGAGAAGGAGTAGTCACACCAGAGGAGTCTGAGTGCTGATGTGTGAGGAGGAGTAGTCACACCAGAGGAGTCTGAGTGCTGTTGTGTGAGTGTGAGAAGGAGTAGTCACACCAGAGGAGTCTGAGTGCTGATGTGTGAGTGTGAGGAGGCGTACTCACACCAGAGGAGTCTGAGTGCTGATGTCTGAATGTGAGGAGGAGTAGTCAGACCAGAGGAGTCTGAGTGCTGATGTGTCAGTGTGAGGAGAAGTAGTCACACCAGAGGAGTCTGAGTGCTGATGTCTGAGTGTGAGGAGGAGTAGTCACAACAGAGGAGTCTGAGTGCCTATGTGTCAGTGTGAGGAGGAGTAGTAACACCAGAGGAGTCTGAGTGCTGATGTGTGAGTGTGAGGAGGAGTAGTCACACCAGAGAAGTCTGAGTGCTGATGTGTGAGTGTGAGGAGGAGTAGTCACACCACAGGAGTCTGAGTGCTGATGTGTGAGTGTGAGGAAGAGTCGTCACACCCGAGGAGTCTGAGTGCGGATGTGTGAGTGTGAGGAGAAGTCACATCATAGGAGTCTGAGTGCTGATGTGTGAGTGTGAGGAGAAGTAGTCACACCAGAGGAGTCTGAGTGCTGATGTCTGAGTGTGAGGAGGAGTAGTCACACCACAGGAGTCTGAGTGCTGATGTGTGAGTGTGAGGAAGAGTCCTTACACCAGAGGAGTCTGAGTGCTGATGTGTGAGTGTGAGGAAGAGTAGTCGCACCAGAGGAGTCTGAGTGCTATTGTGTAAGTGTGAGGAAGAGTAGTCACACCAGAGGAATCTGAGTGCTGATGTGTGAGTGTGAGGAGGAGTAGTCATACCATAAAAGTCTGAGTGCTGATGTCTGAGTGTGAGGAGGAGTAGTCACACCAGAGGAGTCTGAGTGCTGATGTGTGAGTGTGAGAAGGAGTAGTTACACTAGAGGAGTCTGAGTGCTGATGTGTGAGTGTGAGGAGAAGTAGTCACACCAGAGGAGTCTGAGTGCTGATGTCTGACTGTGAGGAGAAGAAGCCACACCAGAGGAGTCTGAGTGCTGATGTGTGAGTGTGAGGAGGAGTAGTCACACCAGAGGAGTCTGAGTGCTGATGTGTGAGTGTGAGGAAGAGTAGCCACACTAGAGGAGTCTGAGTGCTGATGTCTGACTGTGAGGAGAAGTCACATCAGAGCAGTCTGAGTGCTGATGTCTGAGTGTGAGGAAGAGTAGTCGCACCAGAGGAGTCTGAGTGCTGATGTGTAAGTGTGAGTAAGAGTAGTCACACCAGAGGAGTCTGAGTGCTGATGTGTGGGTGTGAGGAAGAGTAGTCGCACCAGAGGAGTCTGAGTGCTGATGTGTAAGTGTGAGGAAGAGTAGTCACACCAGAGGAGTCTGAGTGCTGATGTGTGAGTGTGAGGGGGAGTAGTCACACCAGAGGAGTCTGAGTGCTGATGTGTGAGTGTGAGGAGGAGTAGTCACACCATAGAAGTCTGTGTGCTGATGTCTGAGTGTGAGGAGGAGTAGTCACACCAGAGGAGTCTGAGTGCTGATGTGTGAGTGTGAGGAGGAGTAGTCACACCAGAGGAGTCTGAGTGCTGATGTGTGAGTGTGAGGAGGAGTAGTCACATCAGAGGAGTCTGAGTGCTGATGTGTGAGGAGGAGTAATCACATCAGAGGAGTCTGAGTGCGGATGTGTGA
Organism: Phyllobates terribilis; assembly: GCF_046119375.1. NCBI lineage: Eukaryota > Metazoa > Chordata > Amphibia > Anura > Dendrobatidae > Phyllobates > Phyllobates terribilis. The sequence continues at coordinate 21,694,468 of NW_027362764.1, read as the reverse complement.
GTGTGAGGAGAAGTCACATCATAGGTTTCTGAGTGCTGATGTGTGAGTGTGAGGAGAAGTAGTCACACCAGAGGAGTCTGAGTGCTGATGTCTGACTGTGAGGAAGAGTAGTCACACCAGAGGAGTCTGAGTGCTGATGTGTGAGGAGGAGTAGTCACACCAGAGGAGTCTGAGTGCTGTTGTGTGAGTGTGAGGAGGCGTACTCACACCAGAGGAGTCTGAGTGCTGATGTCTGACTGTGAGGAGAAGAAGTCACACCAGAGAAGTCTGAGTGCTGATGTGTGAGTGTGAGGAGGAGTAGTCACACCACAGGAGTCTGAGTGCTGATGTGTGAGTGTGAGGAAGAGTAGTCGCACCAGAGGAGTCTGAGTGCTATTGTGTAAGTGTGAGGAAGAGTAGTCTCACCAGAGGAGTCTGAGTGCTGATGTGTGAGTGTGAGGAGGAGTAGTCATACCATAAAAGTCTGAGTGCTGATGTCTGAGTGTGAGGAGGAGTAGTCACACCAGAGGAGTCTGAGTGCTGATGTGTGAGTGTGAGAAGGAGTAGTTACACTAGAGGAGTCTGAGTGCTAATGTGTGAGTGTGAGGAGGAGTAGTCACACCAGAGGAGTCTGAGTGCGGATGTGTGAGTGTGAGGAGAAGTCACATCATAGGAGTCTGAGTGCTGATGTGTGAGTGTGAGGAGAAGTAGTCACACCAGAGGAGTCTGAGTGCTGATGTCTGAGTGTGAGGAGGAGTAGTCACACCACAGGAGTCTGAGTGCTGATGTGTGAGTGTGAGGAAGAGTCCTTACACCAGAGGAGTCTGAGTGCTGATGTGTGAGTGTGAGGAAGAGTAGTCGCACCAGAGGAGTCTGAGTGCTATTGTGTAAGTGTGAGGAAGAGTAGTCACACCAGAGGAATCTGAGTGCTGATGTGTGAGTGTGAGGAGGAGTAGTCATACCATAAAAGTCTGAGTGCTGATGTCTGAGTGTGAGGAGGAGTAGTCACACCAGAGGAGTCTGAGTGCTGATGTGTGAGTGTGAGAAGGAGTAGTTACACTAGAGGAGTCTGAGTGCTGATGTGTGAGTGTGAGGAAGAGTAGTCGCACCAGAGGAGTCTGAGTGCTATTGTGTAAGTGTGAGGAAGAGTAGTCACACCAGAGGAATCTGAGTGCTGATGTGTGAGTGTGAGGAGGAGTAGTCATACCATAAAAGTCTGAGTGCTGATGTCTGAGTGTGAGGAGGAGTAGTCACACCAGAGGAGTCTGAGTGCTGATGTGTGAGTGTGAGAAGGAGTAGTTACACTAGAGGAGTCTGAGTGCGGATGTGTGAGTGTGAGGAGAAGTCACATCATAGGAGTCTGAGTGCTGATGTGTGAGTGTGAGGAGAAGTCACACCAGAGGAGTCTGAGTGCTGATGTCTGACTGTGAGGAGAAGAAGCCACACCAGAGGAGTCTGAGTGCTGATGTGTGAGTGTGAGGAGGAGTAGTCACACCAGAGGAGTCTGAGTGCGGATGTGTGAGTGTGAGGAGAAGTCACATCATAGGAGTCTGAGTGCTGATGTGTGAGTGTGAGAAGGAGTAGTTACACTAGAGGAGTCTGAGTGCTGATGTGTGAGTGTGAGGAGGAGTAGTCACACCAGAGGAGTCTGAGTGCTGATGTCTGAGTGTGAGGAGGAGTAGTCACACCAGAGGAGTCTGAGTGCTGATGTGTGAGTGTGAGGAGGAGTAGTCACACCAGAGGAGTCTGAGTGCTGATGTGTGGGTGTGAGGAAGAGTAGTCGCACCAGAGGAGTCTGAGTGCTGATGTGTAAGTGTGAGGAAGAGTAGTCACACCAGAGGAGTCTGAGTGCTGATGTGTGAGTGTGAGGAGGAGTAGTCACACCAGAGGAGTCTGAGTGCTGATGTGTGAGTGTGAGGAGGAGTAGTCACACCATAGAAGTCTGTGTGCTGATGTCTGAGTGTGAGGAGGAGTAGTCACACCAGAGGAGTCTGAGTGCTGATGTGTGAGTGTGAGGAGGAGTAGTCACACCAGAGGAGTCTGAGTGCTGATGTGTGAGTGTGAGGAGGAGTAGTCACACCAGAGGAGTCTGAGTTCGGATGTGTGAGTGTGAGGAGAAGTCACATCATAGGAGTCTGAGTGCTGATGTGTGAGTGTGAGGAGAAGTAGTCACACCAGAGGAGTCTGATTGCTGATGTCTGAGTGTGAGGAGGAGTAGTCACATCAGAGAAGTCTGAGTGCTGATGTGTGAGTGTGAGGAGGAGTAGTCACACCAGAGGAGTCTGAGTGCTGATGTGTGAGTGGGAGGAGAAGTCACACCAGAGGAGTCTGAGTGTGGATGTTGGAGGGTGAGGAGGAGAAGTCACACCAGAGGAGTCTGAGTGCTGATGTCTGAGTGTGAGGAGGACTAGTCACACCAGAGGAGTCTGAGTGCTGATGTGTGAGTGGGAGGAGAAGTCACACCAGAGGAGTCTGAGTGTGGATGTTGGAGGGTGAGGAGGAGAAGTCACACTAGAGGAGTCTGAGTGCTGATGTCTGAGTGTGAGGAGGACTAGTCACACCAGAGGAGTTTAAGTGCTGATGTGTGAGTGGGAGGAGGAGTAATCACACCAGAGGAGTCTGAGTGCTGATGTGTGAGTGTGAGGAGGAGAAGTCACACCAGAGGAGTCTGAGTGCCTATGTGTCAGTGTGAGGAGGACTAGTCAAACCAGAGGAGTCTGAGTGCTGATGTGTGAGTGTGAGGAGAAGTAGTCACACAAGAGGAGTCTGAGTGCTGATGTCTGACTGTGTGGAGAAGAAGCCACACCAGAGGAGTCTGAGTGCTGATGTCTGAGTGTGAGGAGGAGTAGTCACACCAGAGGAGTCTGAGTGCTGATGTGTGAGTGTGAGGAAGAGTAGCCACACCAGAGGAGTCTGAGTGCTGATGTCTGAGTGTGAGGAAGAGTAGTCGCACCAGAGGAGTCTGAGTGCTGATGTGTAAGTGTGAGGAAGAGTAGTCACACCAGAGGAGTCTGAGTGCTGATGTGTGGGTGTGAGGAAGAGTAGTCGCACCAGAGGAGTCTGAGTTCTGATGTGTAAGTGTGAGGAAGAGTAGTCACACCAGAGGAGTCTGAGTGCTGATGTGTGAGTGTGAGGAGGAGTAGTCACACCAGAGGAGTCTGAGTGCTGATGTGTGAGTGTGAGGAGGAGTAGTCACACCATAGAAGTCTGAGTGCTGATGTCTGAGTGTGAGGAGGAGTAGTCACACCAGTGGTGTCTGAGTGCTGATGTGTGAGTGTGAGGAGGAGTAGTCACACCAGAGGAGTCTGAGTGCTGATGTGTGAGTGTGAGGAAGAGTAGTCACACCAGAGGAGTCTGAGTGCGGATGTGTGAGTGTGAGGAGAAGTCACATCATAGGAGTCTGAGTGCTGATGTGTGAGTGTGAGGAGAAGTAGTCACAGCAGAGGAGTCTGAGTGCTGATGTGTGAGTGTGAGGAGGAGTAGTCACACCAGAGGAGTCTGAGTGCTGATGTGTGAGTGTGAGGAGGAGTAGTCACAGCAGAGGAGTCTGAGTGCTGATGTCTGAGTGTGAGGAGGAGTAGTCACATCAGAGAAGTCTGAGTGCTGATGTGTGAGTGTGAGGAGGAGTAGTCACACCAGAGGAGTCTGAGTGCTGATGTGTGAGTGTGAGGAGAAGTCACACCAGAGGAGTCTGAGTGTGGATGTTGGAGGGTGAGGAGGAGAAGTCACACCAGAGCAGTCTGAGTGCTGATGTCTGAGTGTGAGGAGGATTAGTCACACCAGAGGAGTCTGAGTGCTGATGTGTGAGTGGGAGGAGGAGTAGTCACACCAGAGGAGTCTGAGTGCTGATGTGTGAGTGTGAGGAGGAGAAGTCACACCAGAGGAGTTGAGTGCTGATGTGTGAGGAGGAGAAGTCACACCAGAGGAGTTGAGTGCTGATGTGTGAGTGTGAGGAAGAGTAGTCACACCAGAGGAGTCTGAGTGCCTATGTGTCAGTGTGAGGAGTAGTCACACCAGAGGAGTCTGAGTGCTGATGTGTGAGTGTGAGGAGGAGTAGTCACACTGGAGGAGTCTGAGTGCTGATGTGTGAGTGTGAGGAAGAGTAGTCACATCAGAGGAGTCTGAGTGCTGATGTGTCAGTGTGAGGAGGAGTAGTTATACCAGAGGAGTCTGAGTGCTGAAGTATGAGGAGAAGGACTCACACCAGAGGAGTCTGAGTGCTGATTCCTGAGTATGACTAGTAGTCACCTCCAGATGAGTCTGAGTGAGGATGTCTGATTGTGAGGAGGAGTAGTCACTCCAGAGGAGTCTGAGTGCTGATGTCTGAGTATGAGGAAGAGTATTCACACCAGAGGAGTCTGAGTGTGAGGAAGAGAAGTCACACCAGGGGAGTCTGAGTGCTGATGTCTGAGTGTGAGGAGGAGTAGTCACACCAGAGGAGTCTAAGTGCTGATGTATGAGGAGGAGTAGTCACACCACAGGAGTCTGAGTGCTGATGCCCGAGTGTAACTAGTAGTCACACCAGATGAGTCTGAGTGCTGATGTCTGACTGTGAGAAGAAGTCACACGAGAGGAGTCTGAGTGCTGATGTCTGAGTGTGAGGAGGAGTAGTCACACCAGAGGAGTCTGAGTGCTGATGTGTGAGTGTGAGGAAGAGTAGTCACACCATAGATGTCTGAGTGCTATTGTGTAAGTGTGAGGAAGAGTAGTCACACCAGAGGAATCTGAGTGCTGATGTGTGAGTGTGAGGAAGAGTCCTTACACCAGAGGAGTCTGAGTGCTGATGTGTGAGTGTGAGGAAGAGTAGTCGCACCAGAGGAGTCTGAGTGCTATTGTGTAAGTGTGAGGAAGAGTAGTCACACCAGAGGAATCTGAGTGCTGATGTGTGAGTGTGAGGAGGAGTAGTCATACCATAAAAGTCTGAGTGCTGATGTCTGAGTGTGAGGAGGAGTAGTCACACCAGAGGAGTCTGAGTGCTGATGTGTGAGTGTGAGAAGGAGTAGTTACACTAGAGGAGTCTGAGTGCTGATGTGTGAGTGTGAGGAGGAGTAGTCACACCAGAGGAGTCTGAGTGCGGATGTGTGAGTGTGAGGAGGAGTAGTCACACCAGAGGAGTCTGAGTGCTGATGTGTGAGTGTGTGGAGGAGTAGTCACACCAGAGGAGTCTGAGTGCTGATGTGTGAGTGTGAGGAGGAGTAGTCACACCAGAGGAGTCTGAGTTCGGATGTGTGAGTGTGAGGAGAAGTCACATCATAGGAGTCTGAGTGCTGATGTGTGAGTGTGAGGAGAAGTAGTCACACCAGAGGAGTCTGATTGCTGATGTCTGAGTGTGAGGAGGAGTAGTCACATCAGAGAAGTCTGAGTGCTGATGTGTGAGTGTGAGGAGGAGTAGTCACACCAGAGGAGTCTGAGTGCTGATGTGTGAGTGGGAGGAGAAGTCACACCAGAGGAGTCTGAGTGTGGATGTTGGAGGGTGAGGAGGAGAAGTCACACCAGAGGAGTCTGAGTGCTGATGTCTGAGTGTGAGGAGGACTAGTCACACCAGAGGAGTCTGAGTGCTGATGTGTGAGTGGGAGGAGAAGTCACACCAGAGGAGTCTGAGTGTGGATGTTGGAGGGTGAGGAGGAGAAGTCACACCAGAGGAGTCTGAGTGCTGATGTCTGAGTGTGAGGAGGACTAGTCACACCAGAGGAGTTTAAGTGCTGATGTGTGAGTGGGAGGAGGAGTAGTCACACCAGAGGAGTCTGAGTGCTGATGTGTGAGTGTGAGGAGGAGAAGTCACACCAGAGGAGTCTGAGTGCCTATGTGTCAGTGTGAGGAGGACTAGTCACACCAGAGGAGTCTGAGTGCTGATGTGTGAGTGTGAGGAGAAGTAGTCACACAAGAGGAGTCTGAGTGCTGATGTCTGACTGTGTGGAGAAGAAGCCACACCAGAGGAGTCTGAGTGCTGATGTCTGAGTGTGAGGAGGAGTAGTCACACCAGAGGAGTCTGAGTGCTGATGTGTGAGTGTGAGGAAGAGTAGCCACACCAGAGGAGTCTGAGCGCTGATGTCTGAGTGTGAGGAAGAGTAGTCGCACCAGAGGAGTCTGAGTGCTGATGTGTAAGTGTGAGGAAGAGTAGTCACACCAGAGGAGTCTGAGTGCTGATGTGTGGGTGTGAGGAAGAGTAGTCGCACCAGAGGAGTCTGAGTTCTGATGTGTAAGTGTGAGGAAGAATAGTCACACCAGAGGAGTCTGAGTGCTGATGTGTGAGTGTGAGGAGGAGTAGTCACACCAGAGGAGTCTGAGTGCTGATGTGTGAGTGTGAGGAGGAGTAGTCACACCATAGAAGTCTGAGTGCTGATGTCTGAGTGTGAGGAGGAGTAGTCACACCAGTGGTGTCTGAGTGCTGATGTGTGAGTGTGAGGAGGAGTAGTCACACCAGAGGAGTCTGAGTGCTGATGTGTGAGTGTGAGGAAGAGTAGTCACACCAGAGGAGTCTGAGTGCGGATGTGTGAGTGTGAGGAGAAGTCACATCATAGGAGTCTGAGTGCTGATGTGTGAGTGTGAGGAGGAGTAGTCACAGCAGAGGAGTCTGAGTGCTGATGTGTGAGTGTGAGGAGGAGTAGTCACAACAGAGGAGTCTGAGTGCTGATGTGTGAGTGTGAGGAGGAGTAGTCACAGCAGAGGAGTCTGAGTGCTGATGTCTGAGTGTGAGGAGGAGTAGTCACATCAGAGAAGTCTGAGTGCTAATCTGTGAGTGTGAGGAGGAGTAGTCACACCAGAGGAGTCTGAGTGCTGATGTGTGAGTGTGAGGAGAAGTCACACCAGAGGAGTCTGAGTGTGGATGTTGGAGGGTGAGGAGGAGAAGTCACACCAGAGCAGTCTGAGTGCTGATGTCTGAGTGTGAGGAGGATTAGTCACACCAGAGGAGTCTGAGTGCTGATGTGTGAGTGGGAGGAGGAGTAGTCACACCAGAGGAGTCTGAGTGCTGATGTGTGAGTGTGAGGAGGAGAAGTCACACCAGAGAAGTTGAGTGCTGATGTGTGAGGAGGTGAAGTCACACCAGAGGAGTTGAGTGCTGATGTGTGAGTGTGAGGAAGAGTAGTCACACCAGAGGAGTCTGAGTGCCTATGTGTCAGTGTGAGGAGTAGTCACACCAGAGGAGTCTGAGTGCTGATGTGTGAGTGTGAGGAGGAGTAGTCACACTGGAGGAGTCTGAGTGCTGATGTGTGAGTGTGAGGAAGAGTAGTCACATCAGAGGAGTCTGATTGCTGATGTCTGAGTGTGAGGAGGAGTAGTCACATCAGAGAAGTCTGAGTGCTGATGTGTCAGTGTGAGGAGGAGTAGTTATACCAGAGGAGTCTGAGTGCTGAAGTATGAGGAGAAGGAGTCACACCAGAGGAGTCTGAGTGCTGATTCCTGAGTATGACTAGTAGTCACCTCCAGATGAGTCTGAGTGAGGATGTCTGATTGTGAGGAGGAGTAGTCACTCCAGAGGAGTCTGAGTGCTGATGTCTGAGTATGAGGAAGAGTATTCACACCAGAGGAGTCTGAGTGTGAGGAAGAGAAGTCACACCAGGGGAGTCTGAGTGCTGATGTCTGAGTGTGAGGAGGAGTAGTCACACCAGAGGAGTCTAAGTGCTGATGTATGAGGAGGAGTAGTCACACCACAGGAGTCTGAGTGCTGATGCCCGAGTGTAACTAGTAGTCACACCAGATGAGTCTGAGTGCTGATGTCTGACTGTGAGAAGAAGTCACACGAGAGGAGTCTGAGTGCTGATGTCTGAGTGTGAGGAGGAGTAGTCACACCAGAGGAGTCTGAGTGCTGATGTGTGAGTGTGAGGAAGAGTAGTCACACCAGAGGAATCTGAGTGCTGATGTGTGAGTGTGAGGAAGAGTCCTTACACCAGAGGAGTCTGAGTGCTGATGTGTGAGTGTGAGGAAGAGTAGTCGCACCAGAGGAGTCTGAGTGCTATTGTGTAAGTGTGAGGAAGAGTAGTCACACCAGAGGAATCTGAGTGCTGATGTGTGAGTGTGAGGAGGAGTAGTCATACCATAAAAGTCTGAGTGCTGATGTCTGAGTGTGAGGAGGAGTAGTCACACCAGAGGAGTCTGAGTGCTGATGTGTGAGTGTGAGAAGGAGTAGTTACACTAGAGGAGTCTGAGTGCTGATGTGTGAGTGTGAGGAGGAGTAGTCACACCAGAGGAGTCTGAGTGCGGATGTGTGAGTGTGAGGAGAAGTCACATCATAGGAGTCTGAGTGCTGATGTGTGAGTGTGAGGAGAAGTAGTCACACCAGAGGAGTCTGAGTGCTGATGTCTGACTGTGAGGAGAAGAAGCCACACCAGAGGAGTCTGAGTGCTGATGTGTGAGTGTGAGGAGGAGTAGTCACACCAGAGGAGTCTGAGTGCTGATGTGTGAGTGTGAGGAAGAGTAGCCACACTAGAGGAGTCTGAGTGCTGATGTCTGACTGTGAGGAGAAGTCACATCAGAGCAGTCTGAGTGCTGATGTCTGAGTGTGAGGAAGAGTAGTCGCACCAGAGGAGTCTGAGTGCTGATGTGTAAGTGTGAGGAAGAGTAGTCACACCAGAGGAGTCTGAGTGCTGATGTGTGGGTGTGAGGAAGAGTAGTCGCACCAGAGGAGTCTGAGTGCTGATGTGTAAGTGTGAGGAAGAGTAGTCACACCAGAGGAGTCTGAGTGCTGATGTGTGAGTGTGAGGAGGAGTAGTCACACCATAGAAGTCTGTGTGCTGATGTCTGAGTGTGAGGAGGAGTAGTCACACCAGAGGAGTCTGAGTGCTGATGTGTGAGTGTGAGGAGGAGTAGTCACACCAGAGGAGTCTGAGTGCTGATGTGTGAGTGTGAGGAGGAGTAGTCACATCAGAGGAGTCTGAGTGCTGATGTGTGAGGAGGAGTAGTCACATCAGAGGAGTCTGAGTGCGGATGTGTGAGTGTGAGGAGAAGTCACATCATAGGAGTCTGAGTGCTGATATGTGAGTGTGAGGAGAAGTAGTCACACCAGAGGAGTCTGAGTGCTGATGTCTGACTGTGAGGAAGAGTAGTCACACTGGAGGAGTCTGAGTGCTGTTGTGTGAGTGTGAGAAGGAGTAGTCACACCAGAGGAGTCTGAGTGCTGATGTGTGAGGAGGAGTAGTCACACCAGAGGAGTCTGAGTGTGGATGTTGGAGGGTGAGGAGGAGAAGTCACACCAGAGCAGTCTGAGTGCTGATGTCTGAGTGTGAGGAGGATTAGTCACACCAGAGGAGTCTGAGTGCTGATGTGTGAGTGGGAGGAGGAGTAGTCACACCAGAGGAGTCTGAGTGCTGATGTGTGAGTGTGAGGAGGAGAAGTCACACCAGAGAAGTTGAGTGCTGATGTGTGAGGAGGTGAAGTCACACCAGAGGAGTTGAGTGCTGATGTGTGAGTGTGAGGAAGAGTAGTCACACCAGAGGAGTCTGAGTGCCTATGTGTCAGTGTGAGGAGTAGTCACACCAGAGGAGTCTGAGTGCTGATGTGTGAGTGTGAGGAGGAGTAGTCACACTGGAGGAGTCTGAGTGCTGATGTGTGAGTGTGAGGAAGAGTAGTCACATCAGAGGAGTCTGATTGCTGATGTCTGAGTGTGAGGAGGAGTAGTCACATCAGAGAAGTCTGAGTGCTGATGTGTCAGTGTGAGGAGGAGTAGTTATACCAGAGGAGTCTGAGTGCTGAAGTATGAGGAGAAGGAGTCACACCAGAGGAGTCTGAGTGCTGATTCCTGAGTATGACTAGTAGTCACCTCCAGATGAGTCTGAGTGAGGATGTCTGATTGTGAGGAGGAGTAGTCACTCCAGAGGAGTCTGAGTGCTGATGTCTGAGTATGAGGAAGAGTATTCACACCAGAGGAGTCTGAGTGTGAGGAAGAGAAGTCACACCAGGGGAGTCTGAGTGCTGATGTCTGAGTGTGAGGAGGAGTAGTCACACCAGAGGAGTCTAAGTGCTGATGTATGAGGAGGAGTAGTCACACCACAGGAGTCTGAGTGCTGATGCCCGAGTGTAACTAGTAGTCACACCAGATGAGTCTGAGTGCTGATGTCTGACTGTGAGAAGAAGTCACACGAGAGGAGTCTGAGTGCTGATGTCTGAGTGTGAGGAGGAGTAGTCACACCAGAGGAGTCTGAGTGCTGATGTGTGAGTGTGAGGAAGAGTAGTCACACCAGAGGAATCTGAGTGCTGATGTGTGAGTGTGAGGAAGAGTCCTTACACCAGAGGAGTCTGAGTGCTGATGTGTGAGTGTGAGGAAGAGTAGTCGCACCAGAGGAGTCTGAGTGCTATTGTGTAAGTGTGAGGAAGAGTAGTCACACCAGAGGAATCTGAGTGCTGATGTGTGAGTGTGAGGAGGAGTAGTCATACCATAAAAGTCTGAGTGCTGATGTCTGAGTGTGAGGAGGAGTAGTCACACCAGAGGAGTCTGAGTGCTGATGTGTGAGTGTGAGAAGGAGTAGTTACACTAGAGGAGTCTGAGTGCTGATGTGTGAGTGTGAGGAGGAGTAGTCACACCAGAGGAGTCTGAGTGCGGATGTGTGAGTGTGAGGAGAAGTCACATCATAGGAGTCTGAGTGCTGATGTGTGAGTGTGAGGAGAAGTAGTCACACCAGAGGAGTCTGAGTGCTGATGTCTGACTGTGAGGAGAAGAAGCCACACCAGAGGAGTCTGAGTGCTGATGTGTGAGTGTGAGGAGGAGTAGTCACACCAGAGGAGTCTGAGTGCTGATGTGTGAGTGTGAGGAAGAGTAGCCACACTAGAGGAGTCTGAGTGCTGATGTCTGACTGTGAGGAGAAGTCACATCAGAGCAGTCTGAGTGCTGATGTCTGAGTGTGAGGAAGAGTAGTCGCACCAGAGGAGTCTGAGTGCTGATGTGTAAGTGTGAGGAAGAGTAGTCACACCAGAGGAGTCTGAGTGCTGATGTGTGGGTGTGAGGAAGAGTAGTCGCACCAGAGGAGTCTGAGTGCTGATGTGTAAGTGTGAGGAAGAGTAGTCACACCAGAGGAGTCTGAGTGCTGATGTGTGAGTGTGAGGAGGAGTAGTCACACCATAGAAGTCTGTGTGCTGATGTCTGAGTGTGAGGAGGAGTAGTCACACCAGAGGAGTCTGAGTGCTGATGTGTGAGTGTGAGGAGGAGTAGTCACACCAGAGGAGTCTGAGTGCTGATGTGTGAGTGTGAGGAGGAGTAGTCACATCAGAGGAGTCTGAGTGCTGATGTGTGAGGAGGAGTAGTCACATCAGAGGAGTCTGAGTGCGGATGTGTGAGTGTGAGGAGAAGTCACATCATAGGAGTCTGAGTGCTGATATGTGAGTGTGAGGAGAAGTAGTCACACCAGAGGAGTCTGAGTGCTGATGTCTGACTGTGAGGAAGAGTAGTCACACTGGAGGAGTCTGAGTGCTGTTGTGTGAGTGTGAGAAGGAGTAGTCACACCAGAGGAGTCTGAGTGCTGATGTGTGAGGAGGAGTAGTCACACCAGAGGAGTCTGAGTGCTGTTGTGTGAGTGTGAGAAGGAGTAGTCACACCAGAGGAGTCTGAGTGCTGATGTGTGAGTGTGAGGAGGCGTACTCACACCAGAGGAGTCTGAGTGCTGATGTCTGAATGTGAGGAGGAGTAGTCAGACCAGAGGAGTCTGAGTGCTGATGTGTCAGTGTGAGGAGAAGTAGTCACACCAGAGGAGTCTGAGTGCTGATGTCTGAGTGTGAGGAGGAGTAGTCACAACAGAGGAGTCTGAGTGCTGATGTGTGAGTGTGAGGAGAAGCAGTCACAACAGAGGAGTCTGAGTGCTGATGTCTGACTGTGAGGAGAAGAAATCACACCAGAGAAGTCTGAGTGCTGATGTGTGAGTGTGAGGAGGAGTAGTCACACCACAGGAGTCTGAGTGCTGATGTGTGAGTGTGAGGAAGAGTCGTCACACCAGAGGAGTCTGAGTGCTGATGTGTGAGTGTGAGGAAGAGTAGTCGCACCAGAGGAGTCTGAGTGCTATTGTGTAAGTGTGAGGAAGAGTAGTCTCACCAGAGGAATCTGAGTGCTGATGTGTGAGTGTGAGGAGGAGTAGTCATACCATAAAACTCTGAGTGCTGATGTCTGAGTGTGAGGAGGAGTAGTCACACCAGAGGAGTCTGAGTGCTGATGTGTGAGTGTGAGAAGGAGTAGTTACACTAGAGGAGTCTGAGTGCTAATGTGTGAGTGTGAGGAGGAGTAGTCACACCAGAGGAGTCTGAGTGCGGATGTGTGAGTGTGAGGAGAAGTCACATCATAGGAGTCTGAGTGCTGATGTGTGAGTGTGAGGAGAAGTAGTCACACCAGAGGAGTCTGAGTGCTGATGTCTGAGTGTGAGGAGGAGTAGTCACACCACAGGAGTCTGAGTGCTGATGTGTGAGTGTGAGGAAGAGTCCTTACACCAGAGGAGTCTGAGTGCTGATGTGTGAGTGTGAGGAAGAGTAGTCGCACCAGAGGAGTCTGAGTGCTATTGTGTAAGTGTGAGGAAGAGTAGTCACACCAGAGGAATCTGAGTGCTGATGTGTGAGTGTGAGGAGGAGTAGTCATACCATAAAAGTCTGAGTGCTGATGTCTGAGTGTGAGGAGGAGTAGTCACACCAGAGGAGTCTGAGTGCTGATGTGTGAGTGTGAGAAGGAGTAGTTACACTAGAGGAGTCTGAGTGCTGATGTGTGAGTGTGAGGAGGAGTAGTCACACCAGAGGAGTCTGAGTGCGGATGTGTGAGTGTGAGGAGAAGTCACATCATAGGAGTCTGAGTGCTGATGTGTGAGTGTGAGGAGAAGTAGTCACACCAGAGGAGTCTGAGTGCTGATGTCTGACTGTGAGGAGAAGAAGCCACACCAGAGGAGTCTGAGTGCTGATCTGTGAGTGTGAGGAGGAGTAGTCACACCAGAGGAGTCTGAGTGCTGATGTGTGAGTGTGAGGAAGAGTAGCCACTCTAGAGGAGTCTGAATGCTGATGTCTGACTGTGAGGAGAAGTCACATCAGAGCAGTCTGAGTGCTGATGTCTGAGTGTGAGGAAGAGTAGTCGCACCAGAGGAGTCTGAGTGCTGATGTGTAAGTGTGAGGAAGAGTAGTCACACCAGAGGAGTCTGAGTGCTGATGTGTGGGTGTGAGGAAGAGTAGTCGCACCAGAGGAGTCTGAGTGCTGATGTGTAAGTGTGAGGAAGAGTAGTCACACCAGAGGAGTCTGAGTGCTGATGTGTGAGTGTGAGGAGGAGTAGTCACACCAGAGGAGTCTGAGTGCTGATGTGTGAGTGTGAGGAGGAGTAGTCACACCATAGAAGTCTGTGTGCTGATGTCTGAGTGTGAGGAGGAGTAGTCACACCAGAGGAGTCTGAGTTCAGATGTGTGAGTGTCAGGAGAAGTCACATCATAGGAGTCTGAGTGCTGATGTGTGAGTGTGAGGAGAAGTAGTCACACCAGAGGAGTCTGATTGCTGATGTCTGAGTGTGAGGAGGAGTAGTCACATCAGAGAAGTCTGAGTGCTGATGTGTGAGTGTGAGGAGGAGTAGTCACACCAGAGGAGTCTGAGTGCTGATGTGTGAGTGTGAGGAGGAGTAGTCACACCAGAGGAGTCTGAGTTCGGATGTGTGAGTGTCAGGAGAAGTCACATCATAGGAGTCTGAGTGCTGATGTGTGAGTGTGAGGAGAAGTAGTCACACCAGAGGAGTCTGATTGCTGATGTCTGAGTGTGAGGAGGAGTAGTCACATCAGAGAAGTCTGAGTGCTGATGTGTGAGTGTGAGGAGGAGTAGTCACACCAGAGGAGTCTGAGTGCTGATGTGTGAGTGGGAGGAGAAGTCACACCAGAGGAGTCTGAGTGTGGATGTTGGAGGGTGAGGAGGAGAAGTCACACCAGAGGAGTCTGAGTGCTGATGTGTGAGTGGGAGGAGGAGTAGTCACACCAGAGGAGTCTGAGTGCTGATGTGTGAGTGTGAGGAGGAGAAGTCACACCAGAGGAGTTGAGTGCTGATGTGTGAGGAGGAGAAGTCACACCAGAGGAGTTGAGTGCTGATGTGTGAGTGTGAGGAAGAGTAGTCACACCAGAGGAGTCTGAGTGCTGATGTGTGAGTGTGAGGAGGAGTAGTCACACTGGAGGAGTCTGAGTGCTGATGTTTGAGTGTGAGGAAGAGTAGTCACATCAGAGGAGTCTGAGTGCTGATGTGTCAGTGTGAGGAGGAGTAGTTATACCAGAGGAGTCTGAGTGCTGAAGTATGAGGAGAAGGAGTCACACCAGAGGAGTCTGAGTGCTGATTCCTGAGTATGACTAGTAGTCACCTCCAGATGAGTCTGAGTGAGGATGTCTGATTGTGAGGAGGAGTAGTCACTCCAGAGGAGTCTGAGTGCTGATGTCTGAGTATGAGGAAGAGTATTCACACCAGAGGAGTCTGAGTGTGAGGAAGAGAAGTCACACCAGGGGAGTCTGAGTGCTGATGTCTGAGTGTGAGGAGGAGTAGTCACACCAGAGGAGTCTAAGTGCTGATGTATGAGGAGGAGTAGTCACACCACAGGAGTCTGAGTGCTGATGCCCGAGTGTAACTAGTAGTCACACCAGATGAGTCTGAGTGCTGATGTCTGACTGTGAGAAGAAGTCACACGAGAGGAGTCTGAGTGCTGATGTCTGAGTGTGAGGAGGAGTAGTCACACCAGAGGAGTCTGAGTGCTGATGTGTGAGTGTGAGGAAGAGTAGTCACACCATAGATGTCTGAGTGCTATTGTGTAAGTGTGAGGAAGAGTAGTCACACCAGAGGAATCTGAGTGCTGATGTGTGAGTGTGAGGAAGAGTCCTTACACCAGAGGAGTCTGAGTGCTGATGTGTGAGTGTGAGGAAGAGTAGTCGCACCAGAGGAGTCTGAGTGCTATTGTGTAAGTGTGAGGAAGAGTAGTCACACCAGAGGAATCTGAGTGCTGATGTGTGAGTGTGAGGAGGAGTAGTCATACCATAAAAGTCTGAGTGCTGATGTCTGAGTGTGAGGAGGAGTAGTCACACCAGAGGAGTCTGAGTGCTGATGTGTGAGTGTGAGAAGGAGTAGTTACACTAGAGGAGTCTGAGTGCTGATGTGTGAGTGTGAGGAGGAGTAGTCACACCAGAGGAGTCTGAGTGCGGATGTGTGAGTGTGAGGAGAAGTCACATCATAGGAGTCTGAGTGCTGATGTGTGAGGAGAAGTAGTCACACCAGAGGAGTCTGAGTGCTGATGTCTGACTGTGAGGAGAAGAAGCCACACCAGAGGAGTCTGAGTGCTGATGTGTGAGTGTGAGGAGGAGTAGTCACACCAGAGGAGTCTGAGTGCTGATGTGTGAGTGTGAGGAAGAGTAGCCACACTAGAGGAGTCTGAGTGCTGATGTCTGACTGTGAGAAGAAGTCACATCAGAGCAGTCTGAGTGCTGATGTCTGAGTGTGAGGAAGAGTAGTCGCACCAGAGGAGTCTGAGTGCTGATGTGTGGGTGTGAGGAAGAGTAGTCGCACCAGAGGAGTCTGAGTGCTGATGTGTAAGTGTGAGGAAGAGTAGTCACACCAGAGGAGTCTGAGTGCTGATGTGTGAGTGTGAGGAGGAGTAGTCACACCAGAGGAGTCTGAGTGCTGATGTGTGAGTGTGAGGAGGAGTAGTCACATCAGAGGAGTCTGAGTGCTGATGTGTGAGGAGGAGTAGTCACATCAGAGGAGTCTGAGTGCGGATGTGTGAGTGTGAGGAGAAGTCACATCATAGGAGTCTGAGTGCTGATATGTGAGTGTGAGGAGAAGTAGTCACACCAGAGGAGTCTGAGTGCTGATGTCTGACTGTGAGGAAGAGTAGTCACACTGGAGGAGTCTGAGTGCTGTTGTGTGAGTGTGAGAAGGAGTAGTCACACCAGAGGAGTCTGAGTGCTGATGTGTGAGGAGGAGTAGTCACACCAGAGGAGTCTGAGTGCTGTTGTGTGAGTGTGAGAAGGAGTAGTCACACCAGAGGAGTCTGAGTGCTGATGTGTGAGTGTGAGGAGGCGTACTCACACCAGAGGAGTCTGAGTGCTGATGTCTGAATGTGAGGAGGAGTAGTCAGACCAGAGGAGTCTGAGTGCTGATGTGTCAGTGTGAGGAGAAGTAGTCACACCAGAGGAGTCTGAGTGCTGATGTCTGAGTGTGAGGAGAAGTCACATCATAGGAGTCTGAGTGCTGATGTGTGAGGAGAAGTAGTCACACCAGAGGAGTCTGAGTGCTGATGTCTGACTGTGAGGAGAAGAAGCCACACCAGAGGAGTCTGAGTGCTGATGTGTGAGTGTGAGGAGGAGTAGTCACACCAGAGGAGTCTGAGTGCTGATGTGTGAGTGTGAGGAAGAGTAGCCACACTAGAGGAGTCTGAGTGCTGATGTCTGACTGTGAGGAGAAGTCACATCAGAGCAGTCTGAGTGCTGATGTCTGAGTGTGAGGAAGAGTAGTCGCACCAGAGGAGTCTGAGTGCTGATGTGTAAGTGTGAGGAAGAGTAGTCACACCAGAGGAGTCTGAGTGCTGATGTGTGGGTGTGAGGAAGAGTAGTCGCACCAGAGGAGTCTGAGTGCTGATGTGTAAGTGTGAGGAAGAGTAGTCACACCAGAGGAGTCTGAGTGCTGATGTGTGAGTGTGAGGAGGAGTAGTCACACCAGAGGAGTCTGAGTGCTGATGTGTGAGTGTGAGGAGGAGTAGTCACATCAGAGGAGTCTGAGTGCTGATGTGTGAGGAGGAGTAGTCACATCAGAGGAGTCTGAGTGCGGATGTGTGAGTGTGAGGAGAAGTCACATCATAGGAGTCTGAGTGCTGATATGTGAGTGTGAGGAGAAGTAGTCACACCAGAGGAGTCTGAGTGCTGATGTCTGACTGTGAGGAAGAGTAGTCACACTGGAGGAGTCTGAGTGCTGTTGTGTGAGTGTGAGAAGGAGTAGTCACACCAGAGGAGTCTGAGTGCTGATGTGTGAGGAGGAGTAGTCACACCAGAGGAGTCTGAGTGCTGTTGTGTGAGTGTGAGAAGGAGTAGTCACACCAGAGGAGTCTGAGTGCTGATGTGTGAGTGTGAGGAGGCGTACTCACACCAGAGGAGTCTGAGTGCTGATGTCTGAATGTGAGGAGGAGTAGTCAGACCAGAGGAGTCTGAGTGCTGATGTGTCAGTGTGAGGAGAAGTAGTCACACCAGAGGAGTCTGAGTGCTGATGTCTGAGTGTGAGGAGGAGTAGTCACAACAGAGGAGTCTGAGTGCTGATGTGTGAGTGTGAGGAGAAGCAGTCACAACAGAGGAGTCTGAGTGCTGATGTGTGAGGAGGATTAGTAGTCACACCACAGGAGTCTGAGTGCTGATGTGTGAGTGTGAGGAAGAGTCGTCACACCAGAGGAGTCTGAGTGCTGATGTGTGAGTGTGAGGAAGAGTAGTCGCACCAGAGGAGTCTGAGTGCTATTGTGTAAGTGTGAGGAAGAGTAGTCTCACCAGAGGAATCTGAGTGCTGATGTGTGAGTGTGAGGAGGAGTAGTCATACCATAAAACTCTGAGTGCTGATGTCTGAGTGTGAGGAGGAGTAGTCACACCAGAGGAGTCTGAGTGCTGATGTGTGAGTGTGAGAAGGAGTAGTTACACTAGAGGAGTCTGAGTGCTAATGTGTGAGTGTGAGGAGGAGTAGTCACACCAGAGGAGTCTGAGTGCGGATGTGTGAGTGTGAGGAGAAGTCACATCATAGGAGTCTGAGTGCTGATGTGTGAGTGTGAGGAGAAGTAGTCACACCAGAGGAGTCTGAGTGCTGATGTCTGAGTGTGAGGAGGAGTAGTCACACCACAGGAGTCTGAGTGCTGATGTGTGAGTGTGAGGAAGAGTCCTTACACCAGAGGAGTCTGAGTGCTGATGTGTGAGTGTGAGGAAGAGTAGTCGCACCAGAGGAGTCTGAGTGCTATTGTGTAAGTGTGAGGAAGAGTAGTCACACCAGAGGAATCTGAGTGCTGATGTGTGAGTGTGAGGAGGAGTAGTCATACCATAAAAGTCTGAGTGCTGATGTCTGAGTGTGAGGAGGAGTAGTCACACCAGAGGAGTCTGAGTGCTGATGTGTGAGTGTGAGAAGGAGTAGTTACACTAGAGGAGTCTGAGTGCTGATGTGTGAGTGTGAGGAGGAGTAGTCACACCAGAGGAGTCTGAGTGCGGATGTGTGAGTGTGAGGAGAAGTCACATCATAGGAGTCTGAGTGCTGATGTGTGAGTGTGAGGAGAAGTAGTCACACCAGAGGAGTCTGAGTGCTGATGTGTGAGTGTGAGGAGAAGAAGCCACACCAGAGGAGTCTGAGTGCTGATCTGTGAGTGTGAGGAGGAGTAGTCACACCAGAGGAGTCTGAGTGCTGATGTGTGAGTGTGAGGAAGAGTAGCCACACTAGAGGAGTCTGAGTGCTGATGTCTGACTGTGAGGAGAAGTCACATCAGAGCAGTCTGAGTGCTGATGTCTGAGTGTGAGGAAGAGTAGTCGCACCAGAGGAGTCTGAGTGCTGATGTGTAAGTGTGAGGAAGAGTAGTCACACCAGAGGAGTCTGAGTGCTGATGTGTGGGTGTGAGGAAGAGTAGTCGCACCAGAGGAGTCTGAGTGCTGATGTGTAAGTGTGAGGAAGAGTAGTCACACCAGAGGAGTCTGAGTGCTGATGTGTGAGTGTGAGGAGGAGTAGTCACACCAGAGGAGTCTGAGTGCTGATGTGTGAGTGTGAGGAGGAGTAGTCACACCATAGAAGTCTGTGTGCTGATGTCTGAGTGTGAGGAGGAGTAGTCACACCAGAGGAGTCTGAGTTCAGATGTGTGAGTGTCAGGAGAAGTCACATCATAGGAGTCTGAGTGCTGATGTGTGAGTGTGAGGAGAAGTAGTCACACCAGAGGAGTCTGATTGCTGATGTCTGAGTGTGAGGAGGAGTAGTCACATCAGAGAAGTCTGAGTGCTGATGTGTGAGTGTGAGGAGGAGTAGTCACACCAGAGGAGTCTGAGTGCTGATGTGTGAGTGTGAGGAGGAGTAGTCACACCAGAGGAGTCTGAGTTCGGATGTGTGAGTGTCAGGAGAAGTCACATCATAGGAGTCTGAGTGCTGATGTGTGAGTGTGAGGAGAAGTAGTCACACCAGAGGAGTCTGATTGCTGATGTCTGAGTGTGAGGAGGAGTAGTCACATCAGAGAAGTCTGAGTGCTGATGTGTGAGTGTGAGGAGGAGTAGTCACACCAGAGGAGTCTGAGTGCTGATGTGTGAGTGGGAGGAGAAGTCACACCAGAGGAGTCTGAGTGTGGATGTTGGAGGGTGAGGAGGAGAAGTCACACCAGAGGAGTCTGAGTGCTGATGTCTGAGTGTGAGGAGGACTAGTCACACCAGAGGAGTTTAAGTGCTGATGTGTGAGTGGGAGGAGGAGTAGTCACACCAGAGGAGTCTGAGTGCTGATGTGTGAGTGTGAGGAGGAGAAGTCACACCAGAGGAGTCTGAGTGCCTATGTGTCAGTGTGAGGAGGACTAGTCACACCAGAGGAGTCTGAGTGCTGATGTGTGAGTGTGAGGAGAAGTAGTCACACAAGAGGAGTCTGAGTGCTGATGTCTGACTGTGTGGAGAAGAAGCCACACCAGAGGAGTCTGAGTGCTGATGTCTGAGTGTGAGGAGGAGTAGTCACACCAGAGGAGTCTGAGTGCTGATGTGTGAGTGTGAGGAAGAGTAGCCACACCAGAGGAGTCTGAGTGCTGATGTCTGAGTGTGAGGAAGAGTAGTCGCACCAGAGGAGTCTGAGTGCTGATGTGTAAGTGTAAGGAAGAGTAGTCACACCAGAGGAGTCTGAGTGCTGATGTGTGGGTGTGAGGAAGAGTAGTCGCACCAGAGGAGTCTGAGTTCTGATGTGTAAGTGTGAGGAAGAGTAGTCACACCAGAGGAGTCTGAGTGCTGATGTGTGAGTGTGAGGAGGAGTAGTCACACCAGAGGAGTCTGAGTGCTGATGTGTGAGTGTGAGGAGGAGTAGTCACACCATAGAAGTCTGAGTGCTGATGTCTGAGTGTGAGGAGGAGTAGTCACACCAGTGGTGTCTGAGTGCTGATGTGTGAGTGTGAGGAGGAGTAGTCACACCAGAGGAGTCTGAGTGCTGATGTGTGAGTGTGAGGAAGAGTAGTCACACCAGAGGAGTCTGAGTGCGGATGTGTGAGTGTGAGGAGAAGTCACATCATAGGAGTCTGAGTGCTGATGTGTGAGTGTGAGGAGGAGTAGTCACAGCAGAGGAGTCTGAGTGCTGATGTGTGAGTGTGAGGAGGAGTAGTCACACCAGAGGAGTCTGAGTGCTGATGTGTGAGTGTGAGGAGGAGTAGTCACAGCAGAGGAGTCTGAGTGCTGATGTCTGAGTGTGAGGAGTAGTAGTCACATCAGAGAAGTCTGAGTGCTGATGTGTGAGTGTGAGGAGGAGTAGTCACACCAGAGGAGTCTGAGTGCTGATGTGTGAGTGTGAGGAGAAGTCACACCAGAGGAGTCTGAGTGTGGATGTTGGAGGGTGAGGAGGAGAAGTCACACCAGAGCAGTCTGAGTGCTGATGTCTGAGTGTGAGGAGGATTAGTCACACCAGAGGAGTCTGAGTGCTGATGTGTGAGTGGGAGGAGGAGTAGTCACACCAGAGGAGTCTGAGTGCTGATGTGTGAGTGTGAGGAGGAGAAGTCACACCAGAGGAGTTGAGTGCTGATGTGTGAGGAGGAGAAGTCACACCAGAGGAGTTGAGTGCTGATGTGTGAGTGTGAGGAAGAGTAGTCACACCAGAGGAGTCTGAGTGCCTATGTGTCAGTGTGAGGAGTAGTCACACCAGAGGAGTCTGAGTGCTGATGTGTGAGTGTGAGGAGGAGTAGTCACACTGGAGGAGTCTGAGTGCTGATGTGTGAGTGTGAGGAAGAGTAGTCACATCAGAGGAGTCTGAGTGCTGATGTCTGAGTGTGAGGAGTAGTAGTCACATCAGAGAAGTCTGAGTGCTGATGTGTGAGTGTGAGGAGGAGTAGTCACACCAGAGGAGTCTGAGTGCTGATGTGTGAGTGTGAGGAGAAGTCACACCAGAGGAGTCTGAGTGTGGATGTTGGAGGGTGAGGAGGAGAAGTCACACCAGAGCAGTCTGAGTGCTGATGTCTGAGTGTGAGGAGGATTAGTCACACCAGAGGAGTCTGAGTGCTGATGTGTGAGTGGGAGGAGGAGTAGTCACACCAGAGGAGTCTGAGTGCTGATGTGTGAGTGTGAGGAGGAGAAGTCACACCAGAGGAGTTGAGTGCTGATGTGTGAGGAGGAGAAGTCACACCAGAGGAGTTGAGTGCTGATGTGTGAGTGTGAGGAGGAGTAGTCACACCATAGAAGTCTGAGTGCTGATGTCTGAGTGTGAGGAGGAGTAGTCACACCAGTGGTGTCTGAGTGCTGATGTGTGAGTGTGAGGAGGAGTAGTCACACCAGAGGAGTCTGAGTGCTGATGTGTGAGTGTGAGGAAGAGTAGTCACACCAGAGGAGTCTGAGTGCTGATGTGTGAGTGTGAGGAGGAGTAGTTATACCAGAGGAGTCTGAGTGCTGATGTGTCAGTGTGAGGAGGAGTAGTTATACCAGAGGAGTCTGAGTGCTGAAGTATGAGGAGAAGGAGTCACACCAGAGGAGTCTGAGTGCTGATTC
Organism: Phyllobates terribilis; assembly: GCF_046119375.1. Taxonomy (NCBI): domain Eukaryota; kingdom Metazoa; phylum Chordata; class Amphibia; order Anura; family Dendrobatidae; genus Phyllobates; species Phyllobates terribilis. The sequence continues at coordinate 21,672,868 of NW_027362764.1, read as the reverse complement.
CTGAGTATGACTAGTAGTCACCTCCAGATGAGTCTGAGTGAGGATGTCTGATTGTGAGGAGGAGTAGTCACTCCAGAGGAGTCTGAGTGCTGATGTCTGAGTATGAGGAAGAGTATTCACACCAGAGGAGTCTGAGTGTGAGGAAGAGAAGTCACACCAGGGGAGTCTGAGTGCTGATGTCTGAGTGTGAGGAGGAGTAGTCACACCAGAGCAGTCTAAGTGCTGATGTATGAGGAGGAGTAGTCACACCACAGGAGTCTGAGTGCTGATGCCCGAGTGTGACTAGTAGTCACACCAGATGAGTCTGAGTGCTGATGTCTGACTGTGAGAAGAAGTCACACGAGAGGAGTCTGAGTGCTGATGTCTGAGTGTGAGGAGGAGTAGTCACACCAGAGGAGTCTGAGTGCTGATGTGTGAGTGTGAGGAAGAGTAGTCACACCATAGATGTCTGAGTGCTGATGTCTGAATGTGAGGAGGAGTAGTCACACCAGAGGAGTCTGAGTGCTGATGTGTGAGTGTGAGGAGGAGTAGTCACACCAGAGGAGTCTGAGTGCGGATGTGTGAGTGTGAGGAGGAGTAGTCACATCAGAGGAGTCTGAGTGCTGATGTCTGAGTGTGAGGAGGAGTAGTCACACCAGAGGAGTCTGAGTGCTGATATGTGAGTGTGAGGAGGAGTAGTCACACCAGAGGAGTCTGAGTTCTGATGTGTGAGTGTGAGGAGAAGAAGTCACACCAGAGCAGTCTGAGTGCTGATGTCTGAGTGTTCGGAGGAGTAGTCACATCAGAGGAGTCTGAGTGCTGATGTGTGAGTGTGAGGAAGAGTAGTCGCACCAGAGAAGTCTGAGTGCTGATGTGTAAGTGTGAGGAAGAGTAGTCACACCAGAGGAGTCTGAGTGCTGATGTGTGAGTGTGAGGAGGAGTAGTCACACCATAGAAGTCTGAGTGCTGATGTCTGAGTGCGAGGAGGAGTAGTCACATCAGAGGAGTCTGAGTGCTGATGTGTGAGTGTGAGGAAGAGTAGTCGCACTAGAGAAGTCTGAGTGCTGATGTGTAAGTGTGAGGAGGAGTAGTCACACCAGAGGAGTCTGAGTGCTGATGTGTGAGTGTGAGGAGGAGTAGTCACACCATAGAAGTCTGAGTGCTGATGTCTGAGTGCGAGGAGGAGTAGTCACACCAGAGGAGTCTGAGTGCTGATGTGTGAGTGTGAGGAGGAGTAGTCACACCAGAGGAGTCTGAGTGCTGATGTGTGAGTGTGAGGAGGAGTAGTCACACCAGAGGAGTCTGAGTGCTGATGTCTGACTGTGAGAAGAAGTCACACCAGAGGAGTCTGAGTGCTGATGTCTGAGTGTGAGGAGGAGTAGTCACACCAGAGGAGTCTGAGTGCTGATGTGTGAGTGTGAGGAAGAGTAGTCACACCAGAGGAGTCTGAGTGCTGATGTGTAAGTGTGAGGAGGAGTAGTCACACCAGAGCAGTCTGAGTGCTGATTCCTTAGTATGACTAGTAGTCACCACCAGATGAGTCTGAGTGAGGATGTCTGATTGTGAGGAGGAGAAGTCACACCAGAGGAGTCTGAGTGCTGATGTGTGAGTGTGAGGAGGAGTAGTCACACCATAGATGTCTGAGTGCTGATGTCTGAATGTGAGGAGGAGTAGTCACACCAGAGGAGTCTGAGTGCTGATGTGTGAGTGTGAGGAGGAGTAGTCACACCAGAGGAGTCTGAGTGCGGATATGTGAGTGTGAGGAGGAGTAGTCACATCAGAGGAGTCTGAGTGCTGATGTCTGAGTGTGAGGAGGAGTAGTCACATCAGAGGAGTCTGAGTGGTGATATGTGAGTGTGAGGAGGAGTAGTCACACCAGAGGAGTCTGAGTGCTGATGTGTGAGTGTGAGGAGGAGTAGTCACACCAGAGGAGTCTGAGTGCGGATGTGTGAGTGTGAGGAGGAGTAGTCACACCAGAGGAGTCTGAGTGCGGATGTGTGAGTGTGAGGAGGAGTAGTCACACCAGAGGAGTCTGAGTGCTGATGTGTGAGTGTGAGGTGAAGTAGTCACACCAGAGGTGTCTGAGTGCTGATGTCTGACTGTGAGGAGAAGAAGTCACACCAGAGGAGTCTGAGTGCTGATGTCTGAGTGTGAGGAGGACTAGTCACACCAGAGGAGTCTGAGTGCTGATGTGTGAGTGGGAGGAGGAGTAGTCACACCAGAGGAGTCTGAGTGCTGATGTGTGAGTGTGAGGAGGAGAAGTCACACCAGAAGAGTTGAGTGCTGATGTGTGAGGAGGAGAAGTCACACCAGAGGAGTCTGAGTGCTGATGTATGAGGAGGAGAAGTCACACCAGAGGAGTCTGAGTGCTGATGTGTGAGTGTGAGGAGGAGAAGTCACACCAGAAGAGTTGAGTGCTGATGTGTGAGGAGGAGAAGTCACACCAGAGTAGTTGAGTGCTGATGTATGAGGAGGAGGAGTCTGAGTGCTGATTCCTGAGTATGACTAGTAGTCACCACCAGATGAGTCTGAGTGAGGATGTCTGATTGTGAGGAGGAGTAGTCAGTCCAGAGGAGTCTGAGTGCTGATGTCTGAGTATGTGGAAGAGTAGTCACACCAGATGAGTCTGAGTGTGAGGAAGAGTAGTCACACCAGAGAAGTCTGAGTGCTGATGTCTGAGTGTGAGGAGGAGTAGTCACACCAGAGGAGTCGGAGTGCTGATGTCTGAGTGTGAGGAGGAGTAGTCACACCACAGGAGTCTGAGTGCTGATGCCTGAGTGTGACTAGTAGTCACACCAGATGAATCTGAGTGCTGATGCCTGAGTGTGACTAGTAGTCACACCAGATGAGTCTGAGTGAGGATGTCTGATTGTGAGGAGGAGGAGTCACACCAGAAGAGGCTGATTGCTAACGTGGGAATGTCTGGATGAGAAGTCACTCTAGAGGAATTTAATAGTTAAGTATTACTTGGATTACTGATTCACAGGTAGCTGAAAATGTTCCGCGAGTGTGAAGAGCTGTGAAATATCATCTCAGAGAATAGATCACAAACATCTAAAATTTCCGGATAAGAGCTACTTTCTTAGTATTGCTGCCAATCGTGGTGACTGTGAGATTGTGCTGTGCTGTATTGTGAAAGATTTACAAACTGTGCAAGAGTGATGGAGGAGCTGCTGAGGAGTTTGCTGGCAGACTCATTGCTGTATGACATTAAGGTTTTTGCCTCACCCATCCCCCTTGGGAATAAAATGATTAAATTGCCTGATATTTAGCTGTGTGCTTCTGTCATCCCCGAGTGAGAACCTCTCTACCACCAATGACTATTGTATCCACATTCTTAAACTGAAAACTCATTATATCACTGATGGGTAGTCACTTCCTCTTCTACTTTTTCTTTCACTTCCTCTTCTGTTTTTCTTTCGCTTCCTCTGCTTTTTCTGTTCTCTTCTCCTCCACTTTCTGCCAATTTTCATTCACTTATTTTTTCTTGTACAGCTTTTCTTCTTCACTTCCTCATTCTTATTTATCCTCCTTTTCTTCTTCCTCATTCACATCTCCCTCTCTTTCCTCCTCTTCTTCTTCTTCCTCTTGTCTTCTCCCTCTTTTTCTTTCTCTATTTCTTCCTCTTCTTCGTCTTCTTGTGCTTCCCTTTTTCCTTATTTTTCTTTTTCTTAAACCTTTTTGTCCCCGATTCACCTTTGCGCTCGCGTTTTTGTCTTGTTTCGCATCTTTTTTGTTTCTACTCCTTCACCCCCTCTTCTTTCTTGTCTTTGTTTTCATTTTCTGCCTCTAATTTTCTTTCTCCTCGTCCTCATCTTTTTGTGCTTCTCTAACTACTTCTCCTTTTTTTTTTTCTTTATTAAACTTTCCTTCTCTTATTTTTAGTCTTCTTCTTTACCTCTCCTAATTAAGTCTTTTCTTCTTCTATGTCTTCTTGCTCTTCTTCTCAGTCTTCTTTGTCTCCGTCTTCTCCTCTCCTTCCTTTTCTCCTTGTTTCCTCTCCTTCTCTCCTCCTTTTCTGCCTCTATTTCTCCACTTCTTTCATGTTACTTATAACACACTTTGTAGTAATTTCCTATGCTGTAAGCTGTGATGATGGGAGCCGTGAGCCGCGGGCAGTATGTGGTCGGTGGTGGTGCCAGCCTTTCTGTGTGTGAGCGAAACGTGGGAGTTGTGTGCAGTTGAGGAACTTGATGTGAGCACGAAGGTGGCAGATATTCAATCCTCCTCACATTATCAGAGGTGGAGGTCTCAGTTGGGCCCCTGGGACCCCTAAACTGAGCAGTATGTTTATCCTGTGGAGGGATCTGTTATGTCTGCCATTGCTGGGGTTCCCACAGATCCTGAGGTTCAGCTCAGAGCAATTATTCAGCTTTTTGGTGTTAGTTCTTCCCGAGCTCCAGGTCCTCACACCTCCACCCCGCACAGGGCGAGGACTTACAGTCAGGAGCAGATAGCGCCACATTCTGGTTTACCACCCCGGAGATCAAACACCGACTGACAAATCTAAAAATATTCCCCAACCACCATTCTCTGCATTTGGTGCTGACTACAACATGAGGGGAAACAATGGGATATAGGAGCCCACCCTCCACACCAAGAGCATGCCAGAGCCACAGCAGCACAGAGCATTTCAGGACATGGCATTTGCAGAGTGCAAAGTGCTCATAGATTGGGTCTACAACTACATTGTACCTATGTTCGTTTCTTTTCCCTTCTTCCTCCAGCAGAATTCACAAGGCTGCTACCGCATACACTGCGGAGCTGCACTCATAAACTGGCGCTTCTTCCAGGATTCTGTGCTGTTCTTGCCTGAAATGATTTATCTGATGTGGAGAAATCCTGAGGCTGAGAAAGAACCTGAGGACATACAGAAACTCCATGTATCCACTCAATGAACACTGCTCAAAAAAATACAGGGACCCCTGAAATCCCCCCTCCTAGATGTGATTGAATGAAATCTTCTCATTGAATACTTTGTTCTGTACAAAGCTGAATGTGCTGACAACAAAATCACACAAAAATCATCAATGGAAATCACATTTATTAACCAATGGAGGCCTGGATGTGGAGTCACCCCCAAAATTAAAGTGGAAAGACACATGGGTGTACCCACCGTGGGGCAGGGGGGGGGGGCAGCTGCCCTCCCCCTAGAAGCAGGCACGCAAGCCGCACACCAGGGCCGGCGTCAGCACCCGGCGCACCCGGGCAAATGCCGGGGCCCTGAGCAGGCGGCGGAGCCCCTCACCGTCAGCGCCTGCTCCCCCCCACTTGCTCAGGGCCCCGGCACAATACTTACCCCTCCCCGTGCCTCCGCAGCAGCTCCTGCATCCTCCGCGGCTGCTGCACTGTGACGTCTCAGGTCAGAGGGCGCGGTGACGTCTTTACACCGCGCTCTCTCCTGAGCAGTCACAGCGCAGAGCGGGATGAGGCCGGCAACGCTGGAGTCCGGAGCAGCGGCAGCAGGTGAGATGTGAAGTGAGTATTGGATTTTTTTTTTATTATATGGAGGCCTGTGGCAGTATAAGGGAGGGGGGTGAGGTGGGGGTTTGTGACATCCTGCATGTGGCATTATAAGGGGGGGGGGTGTGACATCCTGCATGTGGCATTATAAAGAGAGGGGGGGTGACATCCTGCATGGGGCATTATAAGGGAGGGGGGTGTGTGACATCCTGCATGGGGCATTATAAAGAGAGGGGGGGTGACATCCTGCATGGGGCATTATAAGGGAGGGGGGTGTGTGACATCCTGCATGGGGCATTATAAGGGAGGGGGGGTTTGTGACATCCTGCATGGGGCATTATAAAGGGGGGGTGACATCCTGCATGGGGCATTATAAGGGAGGGGTGTGACATCCTGCATGGGGCATTATAAGGGGGGGGTGACATCCTGCATGGGGCATTATAAGGGAGGGGTGTGACATCCTGCATGGGGCATTATAAAGGGGGGTGACATCCTGCATGGGGCATTACAAGGGGGGGTGTCACATCCTACATGGGGCATTATATGGGGGGGTTTGTGACATCCTGCATGGGGCATTATAAGGGGGGGGGTGACATCCTGCATGGGGCATTATAAGGGGGGGTGACATCCTGCATGGGGCATTATAAGGGGGGGTGACATCCTGCATGGGGCATTATAAGGGGGGGTGACATCCTGCATGGGGCATTACAAGGGGGGGTGTCACATCCTGCATGGGGCATTATAATGGGGGGGGGGTGACATCCTGCATGGGGCATTATAAGGGAGGGGGGGTGACATCCTGCATGGGGCATCATAAGGGAGGGGGGGTGTGACATCCTGCATGGGTCATTATAAGGGAGGGGTCTGTGATATCCTGCATGGGGCATTGTAAGGGAGGGGGGTGCGTGACATCCTGCATGGGGCATTATAAGGGAGGGGGGGTGACATCCTGCATGGGGCATTATAAGGGAGGGGGGGTGTCATCCTGCATGGGGCATTATAAGGGAGTGGGGGGGTGACATCCTGCATGGGGCATTATATGGAAGGGGGGGTGACATCCTGCATGGGGCATTATAAGGTGGGGTGACATCCTACATGGGGCATTATATTGGGAGCACAGCCTGCATGGGGCATTATGTGGGGGGAACAGCCTGCGTTGGGCATTATGTGGAGGGAGCAGCCTGCGTGGGGCATTATGTGGGGGAACAGCCTGCATGAGGCATTATGTGTGGGGAACAGCCTGCATGGAGCGTTATATGGGGGCCAGTATTCTGTATGAAGCGTTATATGGGGGCCAGTATTCTGTATGGAGCGTTATATGGGGGCCAGTATTCTGTATGGAGAGTTATGTGGGGGCCAGTATCCTGCATGGAGCGTTATATGGGGGCCAGTATCCTGCTTGGAGCATTATATGGGGGCCAGTATCCTGCATGGAGCATTATATGGGGGCCAGTATCCTGCATGGAGCGTTATATGGGGGCCAGTATCCTGTATGGAGTGTTATATGGGGGCCAGTATTCCATATGGAGTGTTATATGGGGGCCAGTATCCTTTATGGAGTGTTATATGGGGGGCAGTATTCCGTATGGAGCGTTATATGGGGGCCAGTATTCTGTATGGAGCATTTTATGGGGGCCAGTATTCTGTATGGAGCATTATATGGGGGCCAGTGTCCTGTATGGAGCGTTTTATGGGGGCCAGTATTCTGTATGGAGCGTCATATGGGGGCCAGTATTCTGTATGGAGCGTTATATGGGGGCCAGTATCCTGCATGGAGCGTTATATGGGAGCCATTATTCCGTATGGAGCGTTATATGGGGGCCAGTATTCCGTATGGGGCCTTATATGGGGGCCAGTATACTATGTGGAGCGATTCACCGGTTTCTGAGCTATTGCGGAATTTACAATAGATATCACTCATGCAATGTAAGAAGTGAAATCTTTGCATTGTACTATATATATATTTCTCTTCAGTATCTGTGACCATGGCTATCTAGTTTTGATCCTGGGTACGCCCATGGAAAGACACACTACAGGCTGATCCAACTTTGATGTTGTAATGCACACGCCCGGACTGACTGGCGTGTGCGTGTATATGTAGTGATTCCACTGGACCGTACCAGAAAGTGAATGCCTGGAGGGGCGTAACTAAGTATCCACCCAATCCGACCAAGGTCGCACGACGGCATACGACGCCAGTGCACCAAGGAGGAACTGAGCAGAGGGACCAGGTGCTACTCCAGGTCAGACCCCGGACACGGCTGTTGATCCACACCGGGGAATACAGGAACAGGCAGGTTAGGCTGGCACACCGACTGGTTGGTATAGGCAGACACGGCTGGTATGCAGACGGGTGGACACTGGCAAGCACGACTGATATGCAAACAGGGTGCTACTGGCAGGTACGGCCGGTATGCAGGCAGGAGGATGCTGGTAAGCACGACTGGTATGCAGGCAAGGAGGTACTGGCAGGTTGGAGCACAGAGTGGATAGGACCCAGTACAGACTGGGACTCAGGAACAGAACCGCAGATGCGGTGGACAAAAACAGCAGAGTGAGGCCGCCCAGAGCGGCGAGCAAGAGCAGAGCAAGATGAGACCGCCTGGAGCGGAGAGCAAGAGTGGAGCAGGACGAGACTGTCGGAGCAGTGAGCAAAGGGTTAGAGCAGAGCGAGACTGCCGGAGCAGTGAGCAAAGGGTCAGAGCACAGCGAGACTGCCGGAGCAGCGAGCAAAGGGTCAGAGCAGAGCGAGACTGCCAGAGCAGCAAGCAAAGGGTCAGAGCAGAACGAGACTGTCGGAGCAGTGAGCAGAGCAGAGCGGAAACCACAGAAGCGGTGAGCAAGGCAGAGCAGAGCGGAAACCGCAGAAGCGGTGAGCAAGGCAGAGCAGAGCGGAAACCGTAAAAGCGGTGAGCAAGGCAGAGCAGAGCGGAAACCGCAGAAGCGGCGAGCAAGGCAGAGCAGGCAAGCACAGCCGGAGCGGTGAGCAAGGCAGAGCAGGCAAGAACCGCCGGAGCGGTGAGCAAGGCAGAGCAGGCAAGAACCGCCGGAGCAGTGAGCAAGGCAGAGCAGGCAAGAACCGCCGGAGCGGTGAGCAAAGCAGAGCAGGTAAGAACCGCCGAAGCTGTGAGCAAGGCAGAGCAGGCAAGAACCGCCAGAGCGGTGAGCAAGGCAGAGCAGACGAGAACCGCCGGAGAGGTGAGCAAGGCTGAGCAGGCAAGAACCACCGGAGCGGTGAGCAAGGCAGAGCAGAGGGGACAGGGCTCTATTCACACGGAACAGACTGGAAGGGAAAGGCAGAACCAGATACACGCAAGATACTTGCAATGAAGTAGCGAGTGGACTCTAAACTCACAAACGGAAGTACAGCGACAACGAGTAGGAGTTAGGTGCAGGTTCAGACTCTGCAGAAAAAGGGAAGGTACGGACATAGAGAAAAACAGGAAGCAGGATTGGAGACAGTTCAGACAGGAACTGTAACAGCAACAAAATACAGGAACGAGCCAAGGTAAAGCCAAGTGCTGGTTCAGACAATGCAGGAGAAAGGGAAGGTACGGACAGAGAGAAACAGGAAGCAGGTTAGGAGACAGTTCAGACAGGAACTGTACTGCAACAAATACAGGAACGAGTCTGGGTATGCGGCCCCCAGAGGGCGGGACGAACAGGCTAGGAGCGTGTTCAGACAAGCCTGGAAATACAGCTTCCAGGAAAGGCAGAAAGACAGCTGGCTAGAGAGCACAGACAGGACTCAGTTCAGACACGGGTACTGATACCACAAGGCAGGAAACATAGACAGGACCTGGCACATCAGTGACAAGCAGCCAACTGACAGAACAAGATGCTCAGGCATGGATTTCAAAGAGGAGCTGGTTTAAATACCAGGTGACAGACAGCAATAGGCTGAGGACGCATTAGGGGTGTGTCTGCAGCAGCTACAAGAAACAGGAAGTTTGACGGGCGTCGCCCTAAGCAGCCAGAGCAGAGCAAAGCAGACAGTATGGAAAGAAGCCAGAGTGGCAGTCTGGACTGGAAATCAAGTGCGCGCTCCTGCACAGTGGGAGATGGACCACTATGCAAGGACGCCGCCAGGTATGTTACAGATGTAAATGTCCTTAAAACAAGTCAAAATGAGGCTCAGTATTGTGTGTGGCCTCCACGTGCCTGTATGACCTCCCTACAATGCCTGAGCATGCTCCTGATGAGTCTGAGTATTGTGTGTGGCCTCCACGTACCTGTATGACCTCTCTACAATGCCTGGGCATGCTCCTGATGAGGCTGAGTATTGTGTGTGGCCTCCACGTGCCTGCATGACCTCCCTACAACGCCTGGGCATGCTCCTGATGAGGCTGAGTATTGTGTGTGGCCTCCGCATGCCTGTATGACCTCCTTACAATGCCTGGGCATGCTACTGATGAGACTGAGTATTGTGTGTGGCCTCCACGTGCCTGTATGACCTCCCTACAACGCCTGGGCATGCTCCTGATGAGGCTGAGTATTGTGTGTGGCCTCCACGTGCCTGTATGACCTCCCTACAACGCCTGGGCATGCTCCTGATGAGGCTCAGCATTGTGTGTGGCCTCCACATGCCTGTATGACCTCCCTACAACGCCTGAGCATGCTCCTGATGAGGCTGAGTATTGTGTGTGGCCTCCACGTGCCTGTATGACCTCCCTACAATGCCTGGGCATGCTCCTGATGAGGTTGTGGATGGTCTCCTGTGGGATCTCCTCCCAGACCTGGACTAAAGCATCCGCCAACTCCTGGACAGTCTGTGGCACAACGTGACGTTGGTGGATGGAGCGAAACATGATGTCCCAGATGTGCTCAATCGGATTCAGGTCTGGGGAACGGGCGGCCAGTCCATAGCTTCAATGCCTTCATCTTGCAGGAACTGCTGACACACTCCAGCCACATGAGGTCTGGCATTGTCCTGCATTAGGAGGAACCCAGGGCCAACCGCACCAGCATATGGTCTCACAAGGGGTCTGAGGATCTCATCTCGGTACCTAATGGCAGTCAAGCTACCTCTGGCGAGCACATGGAGGGCTGTGCGGCCCTCCAAAGAAATGCCACCCCACACCATTACTGACCCACTGCCAAACCGGTCATGCTAAAGGATTTTGCAGGCAGCAGATGGCTCTCCACGGCGTCTCCAGACTCTGTCACGTCTGTCACATGTGCTCAGTGTGAACCTGCTTTCATCTGTGAAGAGCACAGGGCGTCAGTGGCCACTTTGCCAATCCTGGTGTTCTGTGTTGGGCTGTGTGCACAACCCCCATCTGTGGACGTCGGGCCCTCATACCACCCTCATGGAGTCAGTTTCTAACCGTTTGTGCAGACACATGCACATTTGTGGCCTGCTGGAGGTCATTTTGCAGGGCTCTGGCAGTGCTCCTCCTGTTCCTCCTTGCACAAAGGCGGAGGTAGCGGTCCTGCTGCTGGGTTGTTGCCCTCCTACGGCCCACTCCACATCTCGTGGTGTACTGGCCTGTCTCCTGGTAGCGCCTCCAGCCTCTGGACACTACGCTGACAGACACAGCAAACCTTCTTGCCACAGCTCGCATTGATGTGCCATCCTGGATGAGCTGCACTACCTGAGCAACTTCTGTGGGTTGTACTGTAGACAGCGCCTCTTGCTACTGTAAGGGGTGAGAGAAATGACAAAATGAAAAAGTGTCCAAAACAACAGCCAAAAAGGATGAGAACAGAGAAATGGTCTGTGGTTACCACCTGCAGAACCGCTCCATTCACTTGGAGTTATATTCTGTTGTTTAAGTGTTCCCTTTATTTTTTGAGCAGTGTATATAGTATATATAGAGAATATACAGGGAGGGTCACACAGTATACAGCATATATAGAGTATATACAGGGAGGGTCACACAGTATACAGTATATAGAGAGAATATACAGGGAGGGCCACACAGTATACAGCATATATAGAGTATATACAGGGAGGGTCACACAGTATACAGCATATATAGAGAATATACAGGGAGGGCCACACAGTATACAGTATATAGAGAGAATATACAGGGAGGGTCACACAGTATACAGCATATATAGAGTATATACAGGGAGGGTCACACAGTATACAGTATATAGAGAGAATATACAGGGAGGGTCACACAGTATACAGCATATATAGAGTATATACAGGGAGGGTCACACAGTATACAGTATATAGAGAGAATATACAGGGAGGGCCACACAGTATACAGTATATATAGAGTATATACAGGGAGGACCACACAGTATACAGTATATATAGAGTATATACAGGGAGGGCCACACAGTATACAGTATATATAGAGAATATACAGGGAGGGTCACACAGTATACAGCATATATAGAGAATATACAGGGAGGGCCACACAGTATACAGCATATATAGAGAATATACAGGGAGGGTCACACAGTATACAGTATATAGAGAGAATATACAGGGAGGGCCACACAGTATACAGTATATATAGAGTATATACAGGGAGGGCCACACAGTATACAGTATATATAGAGTATATACAGGGAGGGCCACACAGTATACAGTATATATAGAGTATATACAGGGAGGGCCACACAGTATACAGTATATATAGAGTATATACAGGGAGGGCCACACAGTATACAGTATATATAGAGAATATACAGGGAGGGTCACACAGTATACAGCATATATAGAGAATATACAGGGAGGGCCACACAGTATACAGCATATATAGAGAATATACAGGGAGGGTCACACAGTATACAGTATATAGAGAGAATATACAGGGAGGGCCACACAGTATACAGTATATATAGAGTATATACAGGGAGGGCCACACAGTATACAGTATATATAGAGTATATACAGGGAGGGCCACACAGTATACAGTATATATATATAGTATATACAGGGAGGGACACACAGTATACAGTATATATAGAGTATATACAGGGAGGGCCACACAGTATACAGTATATATAGAGTATATACAGGGAGGGCCACACAGTATACAGTATATATAGAGTATATACAGGGAGGGCCACACAGTATACAGTATATATAGAGTATATACAGGGAGGGCCACACAGTATACAGTATATATAGAGTATATACAGGGAGGGCCACACAGTATACAGTATATATATATAGTATATACAGGGAGGGACACACAGTATACAGTATATATAGAGTATATACAGGGAGGGCCACACAGTATACAGTATATATAGAGTATATACAGGGAGGGCCACACAGTATACAGTATATATAGAGTATATACAGGGAGGGCCACACAGTATACAGTATATATAGAGTATATACAGGGAGGGCCACACAGTATACAGCATATATAGAGTATATACAGGGAGGGCCACACAGTATACAGTATATATAGAGTATATACAGGGAGGGCCACACAGTATACAGCATATATAGAGTATATACAGGGAGGGCCACACAGTATACAGTATATATATAGTATATACAGGGAGGGACACACAGTATACAGTATATATAGAGTATATACAGGGAGGGACATACAGTATACAGTATATATAGAGTATATACAGGGAGGGCCACACAGTATACAGTATATATAGAGTATATACAGGGAGGGACATACAGTATACAGTATATATAGAGTATATACAGGGAGGGACACACAGTATACAGTATATATAGAGTATATACAGCCTGAGAACATTCAGTTTGGGCAGAGTCACTCGATTTCAGCGGTAAATTCAACGTATTAAAGTCATATAACGCCAATCGGATTTGCCTTTTACAGATGATTGTGTTGATTTCTCCAGACCACAGTGTAATAATTGAAGGGTTAAAAAATGAATGTAACGCACCTCTCCCCAGCGAGCATCGGCCTGAGACGTCATGGCATGGGGAGTCCTACTCCATGTCTGGAGCCGTGAGTAGAGCTCTAGGCTGGGGGAATCAGGCGAGGGCCACAGTGAGGGTCACAGGCGAGGGCCACAGGTGAAGGCCACTGGCGAGGGCCACAGGCTAGGGCCACAGATGAAAGCCACAGGCGAGAGCTACAGGCGAGGGCCACAGGTGAAGGCCACAGGTGAGAGCCGCAGGTGAGAGCCACAGGTGAGGGCCACAAGCAATGGTCACAGGCGAGGGCCATAGGTGAGGGCCACAGGTGAGAGTCACAGGCAAGGGTCACAAGCAAAGGCCACAGGCGAGGGCCACAGTTGAGAGCCACAGGTGACGGCCACAGGCGAGGGACACATGTGAGGGCCACAGGCGAGAGCCACAAGCGAGGGCCACAGGTGAGGGCCACAGGTGAAGGTCACAGGTGAGAGCTACAGGCGACGGCCTCAGGCGAGGGCCACAATTGAGAGCCACGGATGGGGGCCACAGGTGAGGGCCACAGGTGAAGGCCACAGATGAGAGCTACAGGCAAGGTTCACAGGCAAAGGTCACAGTTGAGAGCCACAGGTGAGGGCCACAGGCTAGGGTCACAGGTGAAGGCCACAGGCGAGGGCCACAGGTGAGAGCCACAGGCGAGGGACACAGGTGAGGGCCACAGGTGAGAGCTACAGGCAACGGCCACAGGTGAGGGCCACAAGTGAGAGCCACAGGTGAGGGTCACAGGTGAGGGCCACAGGCAAAGACCAGAGGCGAGGGCCACAGGTGAGATCTACAGGCGAGGGCCACATGCGAGGGCCACAGGTGAGAGCCACAGGTGAGAGCTACAGATGAGGGCCACATGTGAGAGCGACAGGTGAGGGCCACAGGTGAGGGCCACAGGTAAAGGCCAGAGGTGAGGGCAACAGGGGAGGGCCACAGGTGAGAACCACAGGCGTGTGCCACAGGTGAGGGCCACAGGTGAGGGTCACAGGCGAGGCTACAGGTGAGGGTCACAGGCGAAGGTCAGAGATGAGGGCCACAGGGGAGGGCCACAGGCAAAGGCCAGAGGCGAGGGCCACAGGTGAGTGCCACTAGTGAGGGCCACAGGTGAGGGCCACAGGTGAGAGCCACAGGCGAGTGCCACAGGTGAGAGCCACAGGCAAGGGCCACAGGTGAGGGCCACAGGTGAGAGCTACAGGGGAGGGCCAGAGGCAAGGGCCACAGGTGAGAGCCACAGGTGAGGGCCACAGGTGAGGGCCACAAGTGAGAGCCACAGGTGAGGGCCACAGGTGAGGGCCACAAGTGAGAGCCACAGGCGAGGGCCACAGGTGAGAGCCATAGGCGAGGGCCACAGGTAAGAGCCACAGGCGAGGTCCACAGGTGAGAGCTACAGGTGAGGGCCACAGGTGAGTGCCACTGGTGAGGGCCACAGGTGAGAGCCACAGGTAAGGGCCACAGGCAAAGATCACAGGCGAGGGCCACAGGTGAGATCCACAGGTGAGGGCCACAGGTGAGAGTCACAGGCGAGTGCCACAGGTGAAGGTAACAGGTGAGTGCTACAGGCGACGGCCACAGGCGAGGGCCACAATTGAGAGCCACAGATGGGGGCCACAGGCGAGGGTCACAAGCGAGGTTGACAGGCGAGGGCCACAGGCGAGGGTCACGGGTGAGAGTCACAGGCGAGGGCCACAGATGAGAGCTACAGGTGAGGGCCATAGGTGAGAGCCACAGGTGAGGGCCACAGGTGAGGGCCATAGACGAAGGTCACAGGCAAGAGCCACAGGTGAGAGCCACAGGTGAGGGCCACACGTGAGGGCCATAGGCGAAGGTCACAGGCGAGTGCCAAAGTGAGGGTCACAGGTAAGGGCCACAGGCAAAGACCAGAGGCGAGGGCCACAGGTGAGATCTACAGGTGAGGGCCACATGCGAGGGCCACAGGTGAGAGCCACAGGTGAGAGCTACAGGTGAGGGCCACATGTGAGAGCGACAGGTGAGGGCCACAGGTGAGGGCCACAGGTAAAGGCCAGAGGTGAGGGCCACAGGGGAGGGCCACAGGTGAGAACCACAGGCGTGTGCCACAGGTGAGGGCCACAGGTGAGGGTCACAGGCGAGGCTACAGGTGAGGGTCACAGGCGAAGGTCAGAGGTGAGGACCACAGGGGAGGGCCACAGGCAAAGGCCAGAGGCGAGGGCCACAGGTGAGTGCCACTAGTGAGGGCCACAGGTGAGGGCCACAGGCGAGGGCCACAGGTGAGAGTGACTCACCCCCTGGGCCATGTTGTAGTGCGGCGCACGTGTGCGCGGGGGAATACCCGGAGCCGGATCCGATGGGGGTTGTAGTCTCCGAGTGGCGGGGACCCGGTCCGTGCCCAGGGTGGTCAAACCAAGTGGCAGTTATTGGTATGATGGTATTAGTGTCCGACTACGCCACCCGTTGAATGCGGTTATGAAACCGCCGCTGCAGGGCAGACCGCTGAGGCCGGTGGTATGGTTGTGCAGCGTGGATGGTATAACCCCCAACGGGAGGGGTATAGCCTCAGGGCAGCTGGTGAAGCAGGAAATGATGATAGTGGTAGTGGTGGTGTGACAAGGAATCGCAGAGACTTGTGGTGCAGGTTTAAAGCTTTACTCACAGTTGGTGTTCAGATCACTTCGGCCAAGAGTGACCACCCGAGCCGTGCTGCGTCCACCAGGTGCGGGACTCGGCCAACTCCCAGGCAGTTCCAGAGCGTGGTCCTGAGCTCCCCTCTCCTCCTTCCTACTGGCCGTCCCCACCAGGGATCCACCTTTGTCCGGCTCCCTCGGGCCTTCTGGTGGTGAAACCTTTCCCGGCTTCCCTGACCCTATACGTGGTATGCCTTCCTGGTGGATGCGGCGAGGGGTCGCGCCAAAACTTGACCACGACCTCCGGTTCCTGGCTAAGGATAATTGGCCTCCACCAGTTTGGGATCCGGTACCCTGTTCTGCCAACCCTTCACCCGTTAACTCGTGGGATCTCAGGGTTCCCTCTCTTCTTGCGTCTCGGGGCCTTTCTTGGTGTTCCTGTTTCTCCTTCTTCTTCTTTCTCTCTCTCTCTCTCTGCCTCAGGCCTCCTCTCCAGGCCTGGCTCTGGAGCTGGGCCCAGACTGAGCCACCGCTCCCTGTCAGCCCTCTCTGGCTGAGCTCCTCTCTGGACTGACTCCTGATCCAAGATGGTGCCCCCCTTATATACTCCCTTCTGACACCCGAGCCCAGGTGACTAGCACCCAATGGGCTCCTACCTATGCCCAGAGTCCCTCCCCTCTCTGCTCCTACACCACTGGGATGTTCCACCCCCCTCCCACTCCAGCCAGGGACAGAAGCTGTCGTACCTGCACATCTATCTGGTGGGAGTACCGTTGGTCTGTCCCCCGGAAATGGGATGAGTGTAGTGCATGCAGCTAACTGAGCCCAGTTCCACGCTCCATCCTTACCCGGGAGTGGAATACCACACCTCTGGTTCGAGGTGCAATACCCCTGTAGCAGCCAAGTCCTCAGGGTGCTACAAGAGCCACAGGTGAGAGCCACAGGCAAGGGCCACAGGTGAGGGCCACAGGTGAGAGCTACAGGGGAGGGCCACAGGCAAAGGCCAGAGGCAAGGGCCACAGGTGAGGGCCACAGGTGAGGGCCACAAGTGAGAGCCACAGGTGAGAGCCACAGGTGAGGGCCACAGGTGAGGGCCACAAGTGAGAGCCACAGGTGAGGGCCACAGGTGAGAGCCATAGGCGAGGGCCACAGGTAAGAGCCACAGGCGAGGTCCACAGGTGAGAGCTACAGGTGAGGGCCGCAGGTGAGAGCCACAGGTAAGGGCCACAGGCAAAGGTCACAGGCGAGGGCCACAGGTGAGATCCACAGGCGAGGGCCACAGGTGAGATCCACAGGCGAGGGCCACAGGTGAGCGTCACAGGTGAGGATCAGAGATGAAGGCCACAGGGGAGGGCCACAGGCAAGAGTCACAGGTGAGGGTGACAGGCGAGGGCCACAGGCGAGAGTCACAAGCGAGGTTGACAGGCGAGGGCCACAGGCGAGGGCCACATGTGAGAGCTACAGGTGAGGGCCATAGGTGAGAGCTACAGGTGAGGGCCACAGGTGAGGGCCATAGACGAAGGTCACAGGCGAGGTCCACAGTCGAGTGCCACAGTGAGGGCCACAGGTGAGGGTCACAGGCGAGTGCCACAGTGAGGGCCACAGGTGAGGGTCACAGGCGAGGTTACAGGTGAGGGTCACAGGCAAGGGTCAGAGGTGAAGGCCACATGGGAAGGCCACAGGCAAGGGTCACAGGCGAGGGTGACAGGCGAGGGCCACAGGCGAGGGTCACAGGCGAGGGTGACAGGCGAGGGCCACAGGTGAGGGTCACAGGCGAGGGCCAGAGGCGAGGGTCACATGCGAGGGCCACAGGCGAGGGTGACAGGCGAGGGTCACATGCGAGGACCACAGGCGAGGGCCAGAGGCGAGGGTCACATGCGAGGGCCACAGGCGAGGGTGACAGGCGAGGGTCACAAGCGAGGGTGACAGGCGAGGGTCACAGGCGAGGGCCACAGTCGAGGAGAAAAGGAAAAGGAGGGCACCACCCTAAATATAACTAGGGATCCACCTGTCACATACAAGTACAGACAACATTGAATACAAAAAGAGAGAAGCAGTATACTTTTTAGAATCAGAAATACTTGTATTAGTTTATTAATCAGATTAAACAAACAGCCAAACACATATAAAAACAATAAAAAAAAGCAAAGCGCTTATACAAATGTACAAAACCACAACATAATAATGTACTGGTCAATCCTCAAATACATATATAGAATTATGCCACCAAAACGCTAATGTGTCCCTATAGTATTCATCCAAATATATCATAGAACATAACAGCAACAACTAAGATTCAGATTCATCTAGTGGTAATAATGTTGTAGCAGATGGTATCCACACAGTAAAATACAGAACCTGGACGTGCTGCTGGCACAATTCTCCTAGATAAATAAGAGTATTTCCAAAAGATGCAAACATTCGCCGCTGCTATAATGGAATATATATGGAATAATATGTCCTGACCATAGGTGACCGGTAAGAATGCACAGAGAGGATATGGCAACCCCGACCCCACGCGTATCGCCACTATACCAGAGGCTTCATCAGGGGACACAAGGGCCACAGGTGAGTGCCATAGGTGAGGGAGCCACAGGAGAGGGCCACAGGTGAGGGCACAGGCGAGGGCACAGGCGAGGGCCATAGGCGAGGGCCACAGGTGAGGGTCACAGGTGAGGGCCACAGGCGAGGGCCACAGGTGAGTGCCATAGGTGAGGGAGCCACAGAGGAGGGGCACAGGCGAGGGCACAGGCGAGGGCCACAGGTGAGGTTCACAGGTGAGGGAGCCACAGGAGAGGGCCACAGGCGAGGGCACAGGCGAGGGCCACAGGCGAGGGCCACAGGTGAGGGTCACAGGTGAGGGCCACAGGCGAGGGCCACAGGTGAGTGCCATAGGTGAGGGAGCCACAGAGGAGGGTCACAGGCGAGGGCACAGGCGAGGGCACAGGCGAGGGCCACAGGTGAGGGTCACAGGTGAGGGAGCCACAGGAGAGGGCCACAGGCGAGGGCCACAGGTGAGTGCCATAGGTGAGGGAGCCACAGGAGAGGGCCACAGGTGAGGGCACAGGCGAGAGCACAGGCGAGGGCCACAGGCGAGGGCCACAGGCGAGGGCACAGGCGTGGGCCACAGGTGAGAGCACATGCGAGGGCCACAGGGAGGGTCACAGGTGAGGGCACAGGCGAGGGCCACAGGGAGGGTCACAGGTGAGAGCACATGCGAGGGCCACAGGGAGGGTCACAGGTGAGGGCACAGGCGAGGGTCACAGGTGAGGGCACAGGCGAGGGCCACAGGAGAGGGCCACAGGCGAGGGTCACAGGTGAGGGCCACAGGCGAGGGTCACAGGCGAGGGCACAGGTGAGGGTCACAGGTGAGTGCACAGGCGAGGGCCACAGGGAGGGTCACAGGTGAGGGCACAGGCGAGGGTCACAGGTGAGGGCACAGGTGAGGGCCACAGGAGAGGGCCACAGGCGAGGGTCACAGGTGAGGGCCACAGGCGAGGGCACAGGCGAGGGTCACAGGTGAGGGCACAGGCGAGGGTCACAGGTGAGGGCACAGGCGAGGGCCACAGGAGATGGCCACAGGCGAGGGTCACAGGTGAGGGCCACAGGCGAGGGTCACAGGTGAGGGCACAGGCGAGGGTCACAGGTGAGGGCACAGGCAAGGGCCACAGGGAGGGTCACAGGTGAGGGCACAGGCGAGGGTCACAGGTGAGGGCACAGGCGAGGGCCACAGGTGAGGGCCACAGGCAAGGGCCACAGGCGAGGGTCACAGGTGAGGGAACAGGCGAGGGTCACAGGAGAGGGCCACAGGTGAGGGCACAGGCGAGGGTCACAGGTGAGGGCACATACGAGGGTCACAGGTGAGGGCCAGGGAGAAATGACTATTTTATTTATCCATTTGTCACCCGCAACCTGCACTAGGGCAAACCCAGCATCATGGCGCTGGATGACATTTGTTTTTGAGAAAAGTGAATTGCAAAAGATATTTTTTGTGAAATTCAAAGCAAATTGGATTCCCTCCAAATCAGCTCTGTAGTCGGGGTCTGATCCTGGGATGATAATGAGCAGCAGAAGCAAACGCTCCCCCCATGACAGCGGCGGAGGAGAACCCCAGAGAAGAGTGGCGGAGTAGATCGGTGGAGGAGAACCTCGGAGGAGAGCGGCGGAGGAGAACCTCGGAGGAGAGCCTTAGAGGAAAGCCCCGGAGGAGAATCTTCAAATAGAGCCCCGGAGGACAATCTCGGAGGAGAATGGCGGAAGAGAGCGGCGGAGGAGAACCTCGGAGGAAAGAGGAGGAGGAGAGCCCCAGAGGACAGCCTCGGAGGAGAGCCCCGGAGGAGAACCTCAGAGGAGAGTAGCGGAAGAGAGCGGTAGAGGAGAGCGGTGGAGGAGAACCTCGGAGGAGAGAGGAGGAGGAAAGCCTCAGAGGAGAGCGGTGGAGGAGAACCTTGGAGGAGAGCCCCGGAGATGAATCTTCGAGTAGAACCCCGGAGGAGAATCTCGGAGGAGAGCCCCAAAGGAGAGCCCCGGAGCAGAGTGGCGGAAGAGAGCCACAGAGGAGAGCAGTGGAGGGAACCTCGGAGGAGAGAGGAGGAGGAGAGCCCCGGAGGAGAACCTCAGAGGAGAGTAGCGGAAGAGAGTGGTGGAGGAGAACCTTGGAGGAGAGAGGAGGAGGAGAGAGGAGGAGGAGAGGAGTGGAGGAGAACCTCGGAGGAGAGCCCCAGAGGAGAATCTTGGAGTAGAGCCCCAGAGGAGAATCTTCGAGTAGAGCCCCGGAGGAGAATGGCGGAAGAGAGTGTGACGCCCTATGGCTGCAGGCTGTCACAGAATTCCTGGGTGTTGCACAGATGGATTCTCTCCAGTGGCCTCAGTTCATGCAGACACCTCCACCCAAGTCCACTAGATGGAGCCCTGTCAGGTATATATATACTGGGGGGTGGAGTTCAGGAAGTCAGTCAGTGGGAAGCAGTGAGTGTGACACGATGCTGCAGCACCAGACAAGCTGAAGTCTGTTTGGCTGAAAGCCAGCCTAGGCCCAAGCTGCGGGCTAGTCTGGCCAGTGAGGGCCTAGAGTGGGCCAGAAGGCAGAGGAGAGGAGAAGAGCCATCTGGGACAGAGGGACCATAGAAGGTTCGTCCCAGACGCAAGCCGGGCACCAGGCCCGTGCTTATTGGGATCTCTATGCCCAGCAGGCATACTGAGGAGGATTTCATATCCCTCAGTCCACCCGTGAATACCGCACATTCAGAGGACTAGGTACCACAAAGGCCCCAGCGTCCAGGGATCATGGTAACCAGTGGGAAAGCCCTCGCTGCCAAGCAAGACGGGTGAGCATCAAGGGAGCTAGACCCTGTTCCAGGCAGGTGAGAAGCTCCAGGGAGAGAGACAGGAAGATACAGAAAGGAGGCCTTACACCCGCTCACTGGGGAGCAAGACCAGAAGTGCACACCACCTACAAGTACCCCGGACCGTACCTGACTACCATCTGCAGTAAAGGTACTGAAACTAGCCCCGGTGTGTGTCTGTTCTTCCTCTGACCCGGCTGGGTCCCCTCTCTCCTGAATCCCTTCACACCATCCCTGCCCCGGGGGCCCGCTCCACCTGTGGGGAGCAGAAACACCTCAGCTGCCATTCCAACACCCCCGGAGGTCTGAAGCAGCGCTGGTAATCATTACCAGGTACCACAGATGGCGTCACAAACTGTTTATTTATTTTATCCAAGTTCCAATCCCCTTTTTCAAAAGTGACCCCAGGGTACGGGCCCGGGAGCCGACCACCGTGACATCCCCAAACCAGGTAAAGGCCCAGGTACCGAGTCATCCCCATCCCCTGGGCGCATCAAGAGCGGCGGAGGAGAGCGGTGGAGGAGAACCTCGGAGGAGAGAGGAGGAGGAGAGCCCCGGAGGACAGCCTCGGAGGAGAGCTCCGGAGGAGAACCTCAGAGGAGAGTAGCGGAAGAGAGCGGTGGAGGAGAGTGGTGGAGGAGAACCTCGGAGGTGAGAGGAGGAGGAAAGCCTCGGAGGAGAGCGGTGGAGGAGAACCTTGGAGGAGAGCCCCGGAGAAGAATCTTCGCGTAGAGCCCCAGAGGAGAATCTTAGAGTTGAGCCCCAGAGGAGAATCTTGGAGTAGAGCCCCAAAGGAGAGCCCCGGAGGAGAGTGGCGGAAGAGAGCGCTGGAGGAGAAGCTCGGAGGAGAGAGGAGGAGGAGAGCCCCGGAGGACAGCCTCAGAGGAGAGCCCCAGAGGAGTGCCTCAGGTGAGAGCCCCAAAGGAGAGGCTGTAGGAGAGCCCCAGAGGAGAGCCCCGGAGAAGAGTAGCGGAAGACAGCGGTGGAGGAGAGCAGTGGAGGAGAACCTAGGAGGAGAGAGGAGGAGGAGAGCCCTGGAGGAGAACCTCAGAGGAGAGTAGAGGAAGAGAGTAGCGGAGGAGAGTGGTGGAGGAGAACCTTGGAGGAGAAAGGAGGAAAAGAGAGGAGGAGGAGGAGAGCAGTGGAGGAGAACCTCGGAGGAGAGCCCCGGAGGAGAATCTTGGAGTAGAGCCCCGGAGGAGAGCCCCAGAGGAGAGCTCCGGAAGAGAGTGGCGGAAGAGAGCGGTGAAGAGCAGTGGAGAAGAACCTCGGAGGAGAGAGAAGGAGAGCCCCGGAGGACAGCCTCAGAGGAGAGCCCCAGAGGAGTACCTCGGAGGAGAGCCCCCAGAGGAGAGCCCCGGAGGAGAGCCCCAGAGGAGATCGCCAGAGGAGAGCTCCGGAACCTTCATCAGTCCCTGTACTCACAAGGGTAATGTCAGCGGCTCTAAGCTCCTATTGGATGAGACAGACAAAACTCCTTGTTATGGCGGCCCTAATTATGTACAACATTGTATATGTATGGTAATATTATGTGCAGTATATGTGGCAGCCCTCTGTGTTATGCCCTATTTATGTACATGTATGGTGATATTACTTATGTGTAGTATCTATCGCGCTACTCGATGTACAATTTGGCAGAGCTAGTTATGTTTGTGTGTGTCTGTATTGTTTATGTTTCAGTGTTGGTGCTTCTATCGTGTACATGGTCTTGGCACCGGGCCCTCTCCCCAACCACCATCACAATTTCAGTGGTCTTCACATCCCCCAGGATACAGACAGCATTGATTAGTAATTAGTGTGATCCACCATTCAGCCTGCACCTGTGCGTCTGAGGCTCCACCTGCAGGCGCGATGATGTCACTACACCTGCAGCGTGGCGCCTCAGTACTCTGACTACACAGCTCCAAGTAGAACACCAGGGGCTGCGGAGACCATGATAGTAAGTGAGCCATCATAATGACAGGTCATTGCACTGTGTGTGGAAGGGACTAAAGAGATATCTTACTGTGGGAGGCCCTGTGCTTTGGGGGTATTATAATGTGTTGAGGACTGTGGAGTCGTCATACTTTGCTGGAGACTGTGGAGTTGTAACGCGGATGGTTGCGGACCCACTGCGCTACGGCCTGACTTCCTCTGGAGGGGTGTGACTATGTGACTACTGGATATTCACCAGAGACTCTCATGGTGAGGATAGGCTGGGCCGCCGGTAGCCATCAGGTCCCACTCCAGGGCAGTCCCCAGGACTGCAGCAGCTGACCGAAGGGTCAGAGACATGGCTACAAGGTACAGGAGAGCAAAGGCAAAGATATAGTCAGATAATCTGAAGTCAGGGCAGGCAGCACAGGTTCAATATTAATAGCTGAGGTCAGGAGTGGACAGGTCAGACAGGACGAGTAAATGATCTGGAGCAATATCGGGAGTAACCATATAAACAAGCACAGGACACTAGCAGATGCTCAGGCAAGGAGTTGTGGGAGGAGCTGCCTCAAATATACCCTTCTCGCACGTGATAGGCCAGGGAACCTAATCTCTGCATGATACAGCAGGGTTAAATTCCTGCAGAAACCAGCCGCGCCTGCCTATAGCCAGGTGGAAATAGCAGGAAATTGCAGCAGTGCTGAGGAATGCTGCAAGAGGCAAACTCATCGAGACGGCCTGACACGAGGAGAAGCAGCAAAGTGACCACGGTGAGTAGGGCGGCACTGAGGAGGCGTGCGACTTACTGCCATGTTAGAGGTGATTGTTTCTCTGGATATCATGCTCTGTGTGTTTAGGTGGCAGCATTTTTGGGAACATCATACTCTATAATGACCATGAAATATGAGAAAACTAAGGGGCTTCAAATGGGACATAATTACTTTGTACGTGCCACAATACATGTCCTTTATAAAAGTTGAGGAATATGACCCCGCTGAATATATATGTATATATATTTTTTTGGGGGTGGGAAGGGGGGAATTGGAACTTTTACTGTGGGGCAATGTGATTTCTATGGACGTCACTGAATATAACGAGACTATTTCCCCCAAAATGGAGCATCTTGAGGTTTGTTTTGCATTGATGCCGGAGCTTTACAATTATATGTCCATATTAGACGCTCAGGTTGTGGAGTCAGTTTTCTTGTTTATTTTCTAGAAGCCAATATAACATATAATGAGAGTACGCCCTGCGGCCGTACAAGACATGAATGCTTCTCAGTGGCTCTGGTGATTATCGTATTACCAAATCTTCTACGTCAGACGAACCTAGAACAACCAGCAGAAACGACGTCCTGCTGCTCCGTGCAAGCCTCCATCATGAGCGACCCAGGACCGGGGAGACCAAGCTTCTAGCCATTCATTTTACCCAAGCAACCAATCATAGTTCAGCTTCATTTTACTCAAACAGCCAACCAGAGCTCAGTTTTCATTTTGTCCAATCAGAGCTGAGCTTTCATTTTACCTCAGCAATGTAAGAGGTGACTGCAGCCGTCGTCTCCTTCCTGCGGTCAATGTTTCTCGGTGGAGGTCGCTCGTATTGTGTGTGAGTACAACATGGCGCATGTGATAGTTTGGGCAGGGGTGTTATAGGGTATTAAAAGGTATTTTAGGGCTAGGGTATTAAAAGATTACAGCCCAAGCCCTGAAATATATGTCTCACCATACGATCTTCTCCACCATCACTAAAATCTATACATATACACACTACCGTTCAAAAGTTTGGGGTAATTTAGAAATGTCATTAGAACACAGACATTGGACAGAGGAAGATTGGAAAAAAGTTTTATGGACAGACGAATCAAAGTTTGAGATGTTTGGATCACACAGAAGAACATTTGTGAGACGCAGAAGAACTGAAAAGATGCTGGAAGAGTGCCTGACGCCATCTGTCAAGCATGGTGGAGGTAATGTGATGGTCTGGGGTTGCTTTGCTGCTGGTAAAGTGGGAGATTTGTACAAGGTAAATGGGATTTTGAATAAGGATGGCTATCACTCCATTTTGCAACGCCATGCCATAACCTATGGACAACGCTTGATTGGAGCCAATTTCATCCTACAACAGGACAATGACCCAAAGCACACCTTCAAATTATGCATGAACTATAGGGAAGAAGCCGGCAGCTGGTATTCTATCTGTAATGGAGGGGCCAGCGCAGTCACCAGATCTCAACCACATTTTGTTGTTGTGGGAGCAGCTTGACCGTATGGTACAAAAAAGTGCCCATCAAGCCAATCCAACTTGTGGAGGGGCTTCAGGAAGCATGGGGGGAAATGTCTCAAGAAACCTCAGCAAATTAACAGCTAGAGAGCCAAAGGTCTGCAATGCTGGAACTGCTGCAAAGGAGCATTCTGTGACCAAAGCAAAGTGTGAAGGAGAAAATTATTCTTTCAAATAAAAATCATTATTTCTAACCTTGTCAACGTCTGGACTATATTTTCTAATCATTTTGCAACTCATTTGATGAATAAAAGTATCATGGAAAACACAAAATTGTCTGGGTGACCCCAAACTTTTGAACGGTAGTGTAATTATCATTTATTTCTTTGTAGCTACAATACCAGGATTTATCTACAACCACAATTTCCAAAAAGGTTTGACAAAACAAAAATGCAATTATTTAGAAATCTCTTCTCTCCGTATTTTATCGCATAAAACAAAGAACAGATCAGAAGTTGAGCATTGGACATTTTTCTATTTCATTTGAAAAAATTAATTTAGGAATTGTTGGCAGAGGCACATCCCAGAACAATTGTGCTTGGGTCATGTCCACCATTATGCAAGGGCCATGTCAGCCATTGTGCCCAGGCCATGTCCAACGTTGTGTCTGGGTCGTGTCCACCATTGTGCCTGGGCTGTGTCCACCATTGTGCCCGGGCCATGCCCTCCATCGTGTCCAGGCTGTGTCCACCATTGTTCAAGGGCCGTGTCCACTGTTGTGCCTTGGTCATGTCCACCATTGTGCCAAAGCCGTTTCCACCATTGGTGCTTGGGTTGTGTCCACCGTTCGTGTCCCGGTGGTGTCTACCATTCTGCCTGGGATGTGTTTAACATTGTGTCTGGGTCATGTCCAATGTTGTGCCCGGGTCGTGTCCACTATTGGTGTCCACCGTTGGTGCCCCAGTTGTGTCCACCATTGGTGCCCCAGTTGTGTCTACCGTTGGTGCTCCGGTTGTGTCCACCATTCTGCCCAGGCTGTGTCCAATGTTGTGCCTCGGTCGTGTCCAACGTTGTGCCTGGGTCGTGTCCAACGTTGTGCCTGGGTCGTGTCCAACGTTGTGCCTGGGTCGTGTCCAACATTGTGTCCGGGCTGTGTCCAATGTTGTGCCTGGGCTGTGTCCAAAATTGTGCCCGGGCTGTGTCCACCATTGTGCCCGAGCCATGTCCACCAGTGTGCAGCATCTCTACGTCTTCTTACCAGAGTCTGTAAACAAGTGAGAAATTCACTGGAGTTTTGAAATAGTAATGTTGTCCCTTCTTGCCTGATATCAGATTCTTGCTGCTCCTGAGTTTGCGGTCACTCCAGGGCTTAACGTTTCATAAAGCACCAAATGTTTTCTATGGGTGAAAGATCCAGACTGCAGATGGCCTGTCCATCATGAAATGCTTCTTCTGCGGAGCCATGCTGCTGTGATGGATGCAGGATGTAGTTTACCATTGCCCTGCTGAAATTTACAAGTCTTTCTTTGAAATAGAGAATGTCTGGGTGGAGCAGATGTTGTTCTATCACCTCTGTATAATTCTCAGCATTGATGGCTCCTCTCATGTGTGCACTGCCCCTGCCATAGGCACTAATGCGGCCCCGTACATCAGAGACATGAACTGCGGCTAATAACAAGCTGGATGGTCTCTTTCCTTGATAAAAAGCTGGATGGTCCCTCTCCTTCGTAACAAGCAGGATGGTCCCTCTCCTCGATAACAAGATGGATGCTTCTTCTCCTAGATGACAAGCTTGAGGGTCCCTCTCCTCCATAACAAGCAGGATGGTCTTTCTCCTCGATAACAAGCTAGATGGTCCTTCTCCTCGATAACAAGCAGGATGGTCCCTCTCCTCCATAACAAGCAGGATAGTCCCTCTCCTCGATAACAAGCTGGATGGTTCTCCTCCTTCTGAGTCCGCAGGACACCGTGTCCGTGGTTTCCATAAAGAATTTCCCATTTTGATTGCTCTGACCACAGAACAGTTTTCCATTTTGTCTCTGTCTATTATAAATGAGCATTAGGCCAGAGAACACAGCAGCATTTTTGCATTGTGTTGATGTGTGGCTTCTTCTTTACATTATGGAGCATTACTTGAATTTGTGGATTACACCTCAACCTGTGATCACAGACAATGATTTCTGGAATAAAAACCTATAAATAACGCACCAAAGAAATGCTATGCATAAAGCAATACAAAAAAACAACATACATAAATAATTTTATTAATTACAAGTAATAATAGACAAAAAAAAACAAAGAAAAAAACGTTTAAAAACAGCCTATTAAAACACGAAAAAAAGGAGAAGGCAGTGTGGTCACCGGTATATCAGAGTATGGCACAAAATAAATGCATATATTAAATCAATAGTCAATACATGAAAGAAAGGGAGAAGTTTTTACACAGACAAACCGAACATAATAATAATCAGGGAACCATAACCAAGTTTATAACATTCTCAATTCATATGATTATCCTTCAATGAAGCTCTGACCAACCAAAGATAATAAATAACTAATATCAAGCACTTCATATAGAAAGACCACTCTACCAGAGCTTCAAAAATAAAGCACAAGAGTGCTTATCACCAATACCCAACAACACTCGCCATCATTAAAGCACCTTAAAGTAGTAGACCACACGGCCCAGTACCCCCATGATTTCTGTAAGTTTTCCTAAGCCCATGCAGTGATTTATGCCTGTATATAATGCAGTGCAGCCTGAGGCCCGGAGATCGCGAGCATTCGATACTGACCATCGGTCTTATTCCTTGTGCACATGGATTTCTCCAGAATTTCTCAACCTTCTGATGAGATTATGTTCTGTAAATTGAGATATTCAAAGTCTTTACAATTTTACGTTGAAGAACATTTTTCTGAAATGATTCCACAATTTTTAGCCGCAGCTGTTCACAGATTGGTGACCTCTGACCATATTTGCTGCTGAGAGACTCTGCCTCTCTAACATGCTCTTTTTATGCAGTCATATGATTTAGTTGACAATTGTGTTTTTCATTAATGCTGTACCAGTTAATGGTCCACCTCTTGTTCACCCTGTCCCAACTGTTCTGAAATGTGTTGCTACCATCAATTTTGAAATAGAAAAATGTTCAACATTAACGTTCTGATCTGTTCTCTGTGTTGTTGTGAATAACGTATGGAGATAAGAGATTTCTACATCATTGCATTCATGTTTTCTTTACAGTTTACACAGCATCCCAACTTTTTTGGAATTGGGGTTGTATTACCTATGTACAAAACGCACTATAAAACCAATATTACCAAAATGATCAATATACTTGGGCCAAATAATTCCACTACACGATGACCACTAGCATTATTACTGCATAGTGTGTAAATAATATTACCGTAACTACAGAATAACACACACTGTGCAAAGACCAATATTACCAACAATACAACTAAACATCTACCAATACATAATGAATGAATTGCAGCAAACTTCCTAGACAAACAATAACACTGGTATTACCCCATACAGTAACCATGTAGAGGTAGATACCACTCCTGAACTGTCAACCATATGAGATTACAGTACAGATAGATACAGTATAGTGACTTACAGATGGCCTTCTTTCTGGGAGTCGTTCACTTTTCCCGTCTTTTCCATCTGGCCCAGACCGACATGACCACTTCTTCCAGCCACGACTTGTATTTGAGAGTCTACAACACAGACCGTTCCCATCTATTCCAAACCTACAAAAATCATCATTACGCCTGCACCTGCAGCATGGAACAGTGACCTACAAGTGAAAAGCATCAACGGACAGTTTGACATGAAACAAGGGCTCATGTCTCTTGACTTACTGAACAAAGGAACAGTACGTCTGGCATGATTAAAAATAATTCACCCCCGCAGCAGTGGCCAGATTGACGCTGTGTCGTCACAACACCCACAAACACTGACATAGTATGATCCCCCCCTTTTAGAATAGTCCTCCCCACAACCACCAACCTAATATGGTGCCTCGACAAGACCCCACACACAGTGAAATACCCTACAGCCCCCCTACATATATATTATGATGCTTCCACAGTCCCCACAGGCACGATCATAATGTCACCACAGCCCACCGTGTAATTACCCTCCCATTGTATAGTTCCTCCACAGCTCCAATACAAAGTATGATCTCCATCAAAGCATAATGTCGCCACAGCATGATACCCCCACACTACATTATCCAAAAACAGTATGAGGTCCCCATATTACGTTACCCCCACACACAGTATGAAGTACCCACAGTACATTCCCCACATACAGTATGATGTCCCCACAGTACATTCCCCCACACACAGTATGATGTCCCCACAGTACATTCCCCCCACACACAGTATGAAGTCCCCACAGTACATTCCCCACATACAGTATGATGTCCCCACAGTACATTCCCCCCACACACACAGTATGATGTCCCCAGAGTACATTCCCTCCACACACAGTATGATGACTCCACAGTACATCCCCCACACACAGTATGATGTCCCCACAGTACATTCCCCCACACACAGTATGATGTCCCCACAGTACATTCCCCCCACACACAGTATGATGTCCTCACAGTACATTCCCCCACACACAGTATGATGTCCCCACAGTACATTCCCCCACACAGTATGATGTCCTCACAGTACATTCCTCCACACACAGTATGATGTCCTCACAGTACATGCCCCTCTACACACAGTATGATGTCCTCACAGTACATTCCCCCCCACACACAGTATGATGTCTCCACAGTACATTCCTCCACACACAGTATGATGTCCCCACAGTACATTCCCCCACACACAGTATGATGCCCCACAGTACATTCCCCCACACACAGTATGATGTCCCCACAATACATTCCCCCACACACAGTATGATGTCCCCACAGTACATTCCCCCACACACAGTATGATGTCCCCACAGTACATTCCCCACACACAGTATGATATCCCCACAGTACATTCCCCCCACACACAGTATGATGTCTCCACAGTACATTCCTCCACACACAGTATGATGTCCCCACAGTACATTCCCCCACACACAGTATGATGTCCCCACAGTACATTCCCCCACACACAGTATGATGTCCCCACAATACATTTCCCCACGCACAGTATGATGTCCCCACAGTACATTCCCCCACACACAGTATGATGTCCCCACAGTACATTCCCCACACACAGTATGATGTCCCCACAGTACATTCCCCCCACACACAGTATGATGTCCCCACAGTACATTCCCTCCACACACAGTATGATGTCCCCACAGTACATTCCCCCCCAAACACAGTATGATGTCCCCACAGTACATTCCCCCCACGCACAGTATGATGTCCTGACAGTACATTCCTCCACACACAGTATGATATACCCACAGTACATTCCCCCCACACACAGTATGATGTCCCCACAGTACATTCCCCCCACACACAGTATGATGTCCCCACAGTACATTCCCTCCACACACAGTATGATGTCCCCACAGTACATTACCCCCCACACACAGTATGATGTCTCCACAGTACATTCCCCCACACACAGTATGATGTCCCCACAGTACATTCCCCACATACAGTATGATGTCCCCACAGTACATTCCTCCCCCCACACACACAGTATGATGTCTCCACAATACATTCCCCCACTCACATAGTATTATGTCCTCACAGTACATTCCCCCCACACACAGTATGATGTCCCCACAGTACATTCCCCCACACACAGTATGATGTCCCCACAGTACATTCCCCCACACACAGTATGATGTCCCCACAGTACATTCCCCCACACACAGTATGATGTCCCCACAGTACATTCCCCCCACACACAGTATGATGTCCCCACAGTACATTCCCCCACACACAGTATGATGTCCCCACAGTACATTCCCCCACACACAGTATGATGTCCCCACAGTACATTCCCCCACACACAGTATGATGTCCCCACAGTACATTCCCCCACACACAGTATGATGTCCCCACAGTACATTCCCCACACACAGTATGATGTCCCCACAGTACATTCCCCCACACACAGTATGATGTCCCCACAGTACATTCCCCCCACACACAGTATGATGTCCCCACAGTACATTGCCCCAAACACAGTATGATGTCCCCACAGTACATTCTCCACATACAGTATGATGTCCTCACAGTACATTCCCCACACACAGTATGATGTCCCCACAGTACATTCCTCCACACACAGTATGATGTCCCCACAGTACATTCCCCCACACACAGTATGATGTCCCCACAGTACATTCCCCCACACACATAGTATGATGTCCTCACAGTACATTCCTCCACACACAGTATGATGTCCCCACAGTACATTCCCCCACACACAGTATGATGTCCCCACAGTACATTCCCCTCACACACACAGTACGATGTCCCCACAGTACTTTCCCCCACACACAGTATGATGTCCCCACAGTACATTCCCCACACAGTATGATGTCCCCACAGTACATTCCCCCACACACAGTATGATGTCCCCACAGTACATTCCCCCCACACACAGTATGATATCCCCACAGTACATTCCCCACATACAGTATGATGTCCCCACAGTACATTCCCCCCACACACACAGTATGATGTCCCCAGAGTACATTCCCTCCACACACAGTATGTTGACTCCACAGTACATCCCCCACACACAGTATGATGTCCTCACAGCACATTCCCCCACACACAGTATGATGTCCCCACAGTACATTCCCCCCACACACACAGTATGATGTCCCCACAGTACATTCCTCCCCCCACACACACAGTATCATGTCCCCACAGTACATTCCCCCACACACAGTATGATGTCCCCACAGTACATTGCCCCCACACAGTATGATGTCTCCACAGTACATCCCCCCCCACACACAGTATGATGTCCTCACAGTACATTCCCCAACACACAGTATGATGTCACCACAGCACATTCCCCTCACACAGTATGATGTCCCCACAGTACATTCCCCCACACACAGTATGATGTCCCCACAGTACATTCCCCCCACACACAGTATGATGTCCCCACAGTACATTCCCCACACACAGTATGATGTCCCCACAGGACATTCCCCCCACACACAGTATGATGTCCCCACAGTACATTCCCCACATACAGTATGATGTCCCCACAGTACATTCCCCCACACACATAGTATGATGTCCTCACAGTACATTCCTCCACACACAGTATGATGTCCCCACAGTACATTCCCCCACACACAGTATGATGTCCCCACAGTACATTCCCCCCACACACACAGTATGATGTCCCCACAGTACATTCCCCACACACAGTATGATGTCCCCACAGTACATTCCCCACACACAGTATGATGTCCCCACAGTACATTCCCCCACACACAGTATGATGTCCCCACAGTACATTCCCCACACACACAGTATGAAGTCCCCACAGTACATTCCCCACACACACAGTATGAAGTCCCCACAGTACATTCCCCCCACACACACAGTATGATGTCCCCACAGTACATTCCCCCACACACAGTATGATGTCCCCACAGTACATTCCCCACACACAGTATGATGTCCCCACAGTACATTCCCCCACACACAGTATGATGTCCCCACAGTACATTCCCCACACACACAGTATGAAGTCCCCACAGTACATTCCCCACATACAGTAAGATGTCCCCACAGTACATTCCCCCCCCACACACAGTATGATGTCCCCAGAGTACATTCCCTCCACACACAGTATGATGCCTCCACAGTACATTCCTCCCCCGACACACAGTATGATGTCCCCACAGTACATTCCCCCACACACAGTATGATGTCCCCACAGTACATTGCCCCCACACAGTATGATGTCTCCACAGTACATTCCCCAACACACAGTATGATGTCACCACAGCACATTCCCCTCACACAGTATGATGTCCCCACAGTACATTCCCCCACACACAGTATGATGTCCCCACAGTACATTCCCCCCACACACAGTATGATGTCCCCACAGTACATTCCCCACACACAGTATGATGTCCCCACAGTACATTCCCCCCACACACAGTATGATGTCCCCACAGTACATTCCCCACATACTGTATGATGTCCCCACAGTACATTCCCCCACACACATAGTATGATGTCCGCACAGTACATTCCTCCACACACAGTATGATGTCCCCACAGTACATTCCCCCACACACAGTATGATGTCCCCACAGTACATTCCCCCCACACACACAGTATGATGTCCCCACAGTACATTCCCCCACACACAGTATGATGTCCCCACAGTACATTCCCCACACACAGTATGATGTCCCCACAGTACATTCCCCCACACACAGTATGATGTCCCCACAGTACATTCCCCACACACACAGTATGAAGTCCCCACGTACATTCCCCACATACAGTATGATGTCCCCACAGTACATTCCCCCCACACACAAAGTATGATGTCCCCACAGTACATTCCCTCCACACACAGTATGATGCCTCCACAGTACATCCCCCACACACAGTATGATGTCCTCACAGCACATTCCCCCACACACAGTATGATGTCCCCACAGTACATTCCCCCCACACACAGTATGATGTCCCCACAGTACATTCCTCCCCCCACACACACAGTATGATGTCCTCACAGTACATTCCCCCACACACAGTATGATGTCCCCACAGTACATTGCCCCCACACAGTATGATGTCTCCACAGTACATTCCCCAACACACAGTATGATGTCACCACAGCACATTCCCCCACACACAGTATGATGTCTCCACAGTACATTCCCCTCACACAGTATGATGTCCCCACAGTACATTCCCCCACACACAGTATGATATCCCCACAGTACATTCCCCCCACACACAGTATGATATCCCCACAGTACATTCCTCCACACACAGTATGATGTCCCCACAGTACATTCCCCCACACACAGTATGATGTCCCCACAGTACATTCCCCCCACACACACAGTATGATGTCCCCACAGTACATTCCCTCCACACACAGTATGATGTCCCCACAGTACATTCCCCCACACACAGTATGATGTCCCCACAGCACATTCCCCCACACAGTATGATGTCCCCACAGCACATTCCCCCACACACAGTATGATGTCCCCACAGTACATTCCCCACACACACAGTATGAAGTCCCCACAGTACATTCCCCCACACACAGTATGATGTCCTCACAGTACATTCCCCCCCCACACAGTATGATGTCCCCACAGTACATTCCCCACATACAGTATGATGTCCCCACAGTACATTCCCCCCACACACACAGTATGATGTCCCCACAGTACATTCCCTCCACATACAGTATGATGTCTCCACAGTACATTCCCCCACACACAGTATGATGTCCTCACAGTACATTCCCCACACACAGTATGATGTCCCCACAGTACATTCCCCCACACACAGTATGATGTCCCCACAGTACATTCCCCCACACACAGTATGATGTCTCCACAGTACATTCCCCCACACACACACAGTATGATGTCCTCACAGTACATTTCCCACACACAGTATGATGTCCTCACAGTACATTCCCCCCACACAGTATGATGTCCTCACAGTACATTCCCCCACACACAGTATGATGTCCCCACAGTACATTCCCCCCCACACACAGTATGATGTCCTCACAGTACATTCCCCCAGACACAGTATGATGTCCCCACAGTACATTCCCCACATACAGCATGAAGTCCCCACAGTACATTCCCCCCCCCCCCACACACACAGTATGATGTCCCCACAGTACATTCCCCCAACACACAGTATGATGTCCAAACATTACATTCCCCACATACAGCATGAAGTCCCCACAGTACATTCCCCCACACACAGTATGATGTCTCCACAGTACAGTCCCCCACACACACACAGTATGATGTCTCCACAGTACATCCCCCCCACACACAGTATGATGTCCTCACAGTACATTCCTCACACACAGTATGATGTCCCCACAGTACATTCCCCCACACACAGTATGATGTCCCCACAGTATATTCCCCCCACACACAGTATGATGTCCCCACAGTACATTCCCCACATACAGTATGATGTCCCCACAGTACATTCCCCCCACACACACAGTATGATGTCCCCACAGTACATTCCCTCCACATACAGTATGATGTCTCCACAGTACATTCCCCCACACACAGTATGATGTCCTCACAGTACATTCCCCACACACAGTATGATGTCCCCACAGTACATTCCCCCACACACAGTATGATGTCTCCACAGTACATTCCCCCACACACACACAGTATGATGTCCTCACAGTACATTCCCTACACACAGTATGATGTCCTCACAGTACATTCCCCCCACACAGTATGATGTCCTCACAGTACATTCCCCCACACACAGTATGATGTCCCCACAGTACATTCCCCCCCACACACAGTATGATGTCCTCACAGTACATTCCCCCAGACACAGTATGATGTCCCCACAGTACATTCCCCACATACAGCATGAAGTCCCCACAGTACATTCCCCCCCCCACACACACAGTATGATGTCCCCACAGTACATTCCCCCAACACACAGTATGATGTCCAAACATTACATTCCCCACATACAGCATGAAGTCCCCACAGTACATTCCCCCACACACAGTATGATGTCTCCACAGTACATTCCCCCACACACACACAGTATGATGTCTCCACAGTACATCCCCCCCACACACAGTATGATGTCCTCACAGTACATTCCCCCACACACAGTATGATGTCCCCACAGTATATTCCCCCCACACACAGTATGATGTCCTCACAGTACATTCCTCCAGACACAGTATGATGTCCCCACAGTACATTCCCCCCACACACAGTATGATGTCCCCACAGTACATTCCCCCACACACAGTATGATGTCCCCACAGTACATTCTCCCCACACACAGTATGATGTCCTCACAGTACATTCCCCCACACAGTATGATGTCTCCACAGTACATTCCCCCACACACAGTATGATGTCCCCACAGTACATTCCCCCCACACACAGTATGATGTCCCCACAGTACATTCCCCCACACACAGTATGATATCTCCACAGTACATTCCTCCCACACACAGTATGATGTCCCCACAGTACATTCCCCCACACACAGTATGATGTCCCCACAGTACATTCCTCCACACACAGTATGATGTCACCACAGTACATTCCCCCACACACAGTATGATGTCCCCACAGTACATTCCTCCACACACAGTATGATGTCCCCACAGTACATTCCCCACATACAGCATGAAGTCCCCACAGTACATTCCCCCCCCCCCACACACACAGTATGATGTCCCCACAGTACATTCCTCCACACACAGTATGATGTCCCTGGGCCATGGGGTACTCAGTAGCCGGGCTGGTCGATGCTGGGGGACGTCACGGTGGCTGTGACCCGGTCCGTGACCCAGGTCGGTCAATAAAAGGGGAAAAGTAAAAGGGGAATAAAGATTTGAGAGATAATGTTCGTGATGCCACCTGTCGTATGCAGCTATATGGGGCCTGCCGTTGCGGTGCAGATGTGGCGCCCTGCTGCGCATGAATGCCATAGATCCTAGAGGGGTGCATGAACGGATTCCTCCACAAGAGGCCCCCACAGCACACACACACCTCCACCTTCCACCTCAGACCACCAGAGGGAGCCCTGATAGGGATATAAAAAGGTAAGTTGGAGCTAGGCAGTTCAGTGTAGTCTAGGAGTTCCTCTAGAGAGTTCCTGCAGAGTGAGACACAGAAACAGGTCAGGCTGCAGTGGAGCTCAGTCTAGTTTCAGTTTGTAGTCTAGCCCGAACATAGCTAAAGGTTCAGCAGTGGAGCACCAGACTCCTGCAAGCTATACTCAAGTAGCTCAAGTTAGAGAGCTTGGAGCGTTGCCGACGCTCAGAGAGCGGCAGAAGAAGCAGCCAGCTAGCTGCCGGTGTGTATAGCCTAGTGAGGGCCCCGAGTAGGCCGAAGGCTAGAGGAGTGAGTAGCATTGGGGGCAGAGGAGCTGTACAAGCTCACCCCAGAAAACATATACCGGACACCGGGTTCGCGTCTACAGGGTCGTATACCCCCCTGTAGAGACAACCGGAGACCCCTGGAAGACTTCAGGTCCCAGGATCACCCCAGAGCTGATACGTACCAGAGCCAGGAGTCCCGGAGGCCCTCAAGCTGGGAGCATGTACTCCAAGAGAAGGCCCTACCGCAAAGTCAGTCGGTGCAGGACAGAGACAAAGTTAGGCCTAGCTCCAGGCAAGTCAGAAACTTACTACACAAAGGCAAGAAACAGGAGGCCCTATACCCGCTCACTGGGGAGGATCCTGCCTGATATGCAACCTTCACCCTACAGTGCTCCGGAATGTGCCTGCATTTCCATCAGTAAAAGGTAATGAAATGACTGTCGTGTCTGTCCCTGTTCTTACTCTCGCCCGGCTGGGTCTCCCCTGTCCTGCATCCTTACATCCCCGCTGCCATGAGGCCTAGCTCCACCTGTGGGGAGCTATACCAAGCAAGCTGCCTTAACACTGGCCTCATTGGGCTGCCGCAGCGCTGGTCATCCTCACTAGACACCACAGGTGGCGTCACGAACTTCTATATAATTTTCCACCCTTTTTAAAGAGAGTCCCAGAGTACGGACCCAGTAGCCGACTACCGCGACATCCCCCAAGATCAGGCAACAAGGCCCGGGCGTCGAGTTATCCCCATCCCCTGGGCTACACACAGATCCACTGGAGCTGATGGTGACGCAGCAGAGTTGGTTCAGCTCTCCACAGGCAGAGCGAAGCTCCAGGGCAGGAAATAGTGATGTTATGAGGTAGATGTTGCTGATGCTGTGTAGTACAGGGCTGGTGATGGCGCAGCAATTATTCAAGGACACAGTGGGGTGCAGTCTTCAGGTTTTACTCACAGTTGTTAAGTTCCTCAGGTTACACTTTCCGGATTATAACCGCCCACGTCGTCCTGTGTTCACCAAGGAAGGGGTTCAGCAGCTCTCAAGTATTTCAGGAGTACTTAAACGGGACCCCGTTCTATGTTCCTTCCTCGGTCATTTTCCTGCGCTGGCTCTCACCCTCCTGCCCTGTGCCTCACACTCAGTGTCCCACGCCGGTAGCCTTGGATCTTGTCGGGCGACTTGCAATCCCCTGGACCCTATGCGGCCACCTTTTTGGTGATGTAATTGTGGTGGTTGGTTGCTACACCTTGCAAGTACAGCAGCCTCCGGTTATCTAGCTGAGCCTGATTATTCTCCACTAGTTTAGGGGCCGGTCCCCTCTGCGGCCTGATCCCTCCACGTCCGTGTAGATTCGGGCGCACGGGTGGCTTCCTGCACTCCCCGTGCCCCTGGGATCCCCTCTGTCTCTGGAGCCTTCTTCTGCTCCCGTCCTCACTCTCTCTCTTTCCTGGGCCTCTCAGATTAGGCCCGCTCTTCTCTCTCCTGAGCGGAGCTCCTTCTGAGCTCCCACTCCCACTGTTTCTCCTCTTTACTGACTGAACTGAATTCCTTCTAGATGGTTCCCTTTCTTCTTATACTCCTTCTGACGGTGCTCCCCTGATCTACTTCCTCCACCCACACCTACTACATGGTTCCCCCTCTCTTGGCCCACCCCCCCTTCCAACCAGGGACAGGTCTCAGTAGTGGATTCATGCATCTTGCCCCGCCTGCTGGTCTGGAGTGGTGTAGTGCTGGATGCAGGTGTGTGGGTCCTGGGTAGTACTCCTTCCTTACCTAAGAGTGGGGTACCACATCTCTGGGTGAGATGCAGTACCTCTGTGGCGACTGAACCCACAGGGGCGCCACATCCCCACAGTACATTCCCCCACACACAGTATGATGTCTCCACAGTACATTCTCCCACACGCAGTATGATGTCCCCACAGTACATTGCCCCCACACAATATGAAGTCCCCATATTACATGATCTCCACACACAGTATGATGTCCTCACCGAACATTCCCCCACACAGTATGATATTCGAAAAAGTACATTCCCCCTCACACAGTATAGTGTCCCCACATTACATTCCCCACATACAGTATGATGTCCCCACAGTACATTCCCCTCACACACAGTATAATGTCCCCACAGTACATTCCCCCACACACAGTATGATATTCGAAAAAGTACATTCCCCCTCACACAGTATAGTGTCCCCACATTACATTCCCCACATACAGTATGATGTCCCCACAGTACATTCCTCCACACACAGTATGATGTCCCCACAGTAATTTCCCCCACACACAGAATGGTGTCCCCACATTACATTCCCCTCACACACAGTATAATGTCTCCACATCACATTCCCCTCACACACAGTATGATGTCCTCACAGTACATTCCCCCACACACAGTATGATGTCTCCACAGTACATTCCTTCCACACACAGTATGATGTCCCCACAGTACATTCCTCCACACACAGTATGATGTCCCCACAGTACATTCCCCACACACAGTATGATGTCCCCACAGTACATTCCCCTCACACACAGTATAATGTCCCCACAGTACATTCCCCCACACACAGTATGATATTCGAAAAAGTACATTCCCCCTCACACAGTATAGTGTCCCCACATTACATTCCCCACATACAGTATGATGTCCCCACAGTACATTCCTCCACACACAGTATGATGTCCCCACAGTAATTTCCCCCACACACAGAATGGTGTCCCCACATTACATTCCCCTCACACACAGTATAATGTCTCCACATCACATTCCCCTCACACACAGTATGATGTCCTCACAGTACATTCCCCCACACACAGTATGATGTCTCCACAGTACATTCCTTCCACACACAGTATGATGTCCCCACAGTACATTCCTCCACACACAGTATGATGTCCCCACAGTACATTCCTCCACACACAGTATGATGTCTCCACAGTACATTCCCCCACACACAGTATGATGTCCTCACAGTACATTCACCCACACACAGTATGATGTCCCCAC
Source organism: Phyllobates terribilis (assembly GCF_046119375.1). NCBI lineage: Eukaryota > Metazoa > Chordata > Amphibia > Anura > Dendrobatidae > Phyllobates > Phyllobates terribilis. Next base: position 21,632,432 of record NW_027362764.1, on the reverse strand, counting down.
AGTACATTCCCCCACACACAGTATGATGTCTCCACAGTACATTCCCCACACACAGTATGATGTCCTCACAGTACATTCCTCCACACACAGTATGATGTCCCCACAGTACATTCCCCCACACACAGTATGATGTCCCCACAGTACATTCCCCACACACAGTATGATGTCCCCAAAGTACATTCCCCTCACACACAGTATGATGTCCCCACAGTACATTCCCCCACACACAGTATGATGTCCCCACAGTACATCCCCCACACACAGTATGATGTCTCCACAGTACATTCCCCCACACACAGTATGATGTCCCCACAGTACATTCCCCTCCCCACACACAGTATGATGTCCCCACAGTACATTCCCCCACACACAGTATGGTGTCCTCACAGTACATTCCCCCACACAGTATGATGTCCTCACAGTACATTTCCCCACACACAGTATGATGTCCCCACAGTACATTCACCACACACAGTATGAAGTCCCCACAGTACATTCACCACACACAGTATGATGTCCCCACAGTACATTCCCCCACACACAGTATGATGTCCCCACAGTACATTCCCCCCACACAGTATGATGTCTCCACAGTACATTCCTCCACACACAGTATGATGTCCTCACAGTACATTCCCCCACACACAGTATGATGCCCCACAGTACATTCCCCCACACAGTATGATGTCCTCACAGTACATTTCCCCACACACAGTATGATGTCCCCACAGTACATTCACCACACACAGTATGATGTCCCCACAGTACATTCCCAACACACAGTATGATGTCCCCACAGTACATTCCCCCACACACAGTATGATGTCCCCACAGTACATCCCCCCCACACACAGTATGATGTCCTCACAGTACATTCCCTCACACACAGTATGATGTCCTCACAGTACATTCCCCCCACACACAGTATGATGTCCTCACAGTACATTCCCCTCACACACAGTATGATGTCCTCACAGTACATTCCCCCACACACAGTATGATGTCCCCACAGTACATTGCCACACACACAGTATGATGTCTCCACAGTACATTCCCCCACACACAGTATGATGTCCCCACAATACATTCCCCCACACACAGTATGATGTCCCCACAGTACATCCCCCACACACAGTATGATGTCTCCACAGTACATTCCCCACACACAGTATGATGTCCTCACATTACATTCCTCCACACACAGTATGATGTCCCCACAGTACATTCCCCCACACACAGTATGATGTCCCCACAGTACATTCCCCACACACAGTATGATGTCCCCACAGTACATTCCCCTCACACACAGTATGATGTCCCCACAGTACATTCCCCCACACACAGTATGATGTCCCCACAGTACATCCCCCACACACAGTATGATGTCTACACAGTACATTCCCCCACACACACTATGATGTCCCCACAGTACATTCACCCCACACACAGTATGATGTCCCCACAGTACATTCCCCCACACACAGTATGGTGTCCTCACAGTACATTCCCCAACACAGTATGATGTCCTCACAGTACATTCCCTACACACAGTATGATGTCACCACAGTACATTCCCTCACACACAGTATGATGTCCCCACAGTACATTCCCCCACACAGTATAATGTCCTCACAGTACATTTCCGCACACACAGTATGATGTCCCCACAGTACATTCACCACACACAGTATGATGTGCCCACAGTACATTCCCCCACACACAGTATGATGTCCCCACAGTACATTCCCTCACACACAGTATGATGTCCCCACAGTACATTCCCCCACACACAGTAAGATGTCCCCACAGTACATTCCCCCCCCCACACACAGTATGAAGTCCCCATATTACATGACCTCCCACACAGTATGATGTCCCCACAGTACATTCCCCACACACAGTATGATGTCCCCACAGTACATTCCTCCACACACAATATGATGTCCCCACAGTACATTCCCCACACACAGTATGATGTCCCCACAGTACATTCCCCACACACAGTATGATGTCTCCACAGTACATTCCCCACACACAGTATGATGTCCCCACAATACATTCCCCCACACACAGTATAATGTCTCCACAGCACATTCCCCCACACACAGTATGATGTCCCCACAGTACATTCCCCACACACAGTATGATGTCCCCACAGTACATTCCCCCACACACAGTATGATGTCCCCACAGTACATTCCCCACACACAGTATGATGTCTCCACAGCACATTCCCCCACACACCGTATGATGTCCCCACAGTACATTCCCCACACACAGTATGATGTCCCCACAGTACATTCCCCCACACACAGTATGATGTCCCCACAGTACATTCCCCCACACACAGTATGATCTCCCCACAGTACATTCCCCACACACAGTATGATGTCCCCACAGTACATTCCCCACACATAGTATGATGTCCCCACAGTACATTCCCCACACACAGTATGATGTCCTCACAGTACATTCCCCACACACAGTATGATGTCCTCACAGTACATTCCCCCACACACAGTATGATGTCCCCACAGTACATTCCCCACACACAGTATGATGTAACCACAGTACATTCCCCCACACACAGTATAATGTCTCCACAGCACATTCCCCCACACACAGTATGATGTCCCCACAGTACATTCCCCACACACAGTATGATGTCCCCACAGTACATTCCCCCACACACAGTATGATGTCCCAACAGTACATTCCCCACACACAGTATGATGTCCCCACAGTACATTCCCCACACACAGTATGATGTCCTCACAGTACATTCCCCCACACACAGTATGATGTCCTCACAGTACATTCCCCCACACACAGTATGATGTCCCCACAGTACATTCCCCCCACACACAGTATGATGCCCCACAGTACATTCCCCCCACACACAGTATGATGTCCTCACAGTACATTCCTCCACACACAGTATGATGTCCTCACAGTACATTCCTCCACACACAGAATGATGTCCCCACAGTACATTCCCCCCCACACACAGTATGATGTCCTCACAGTACATTCCTCCACACACAGTATGATGTCCTCACAGTACATTCCCCCACACACAGTATCATGTCCCCACAATACATTCCCCCCCCACACAGTATGATGTCCTCACAGTACATTCCCCCCCACACACAGTATGATGTCCCCACAGTACATTCCCCCACACACAGTATGATGCTCCACAGTACATTCCCCACACACAGTATGATGTCCCCACAGTACACCCCCCCCACACACACAGTATGATGTCCTCACAGTACATTCCCCCACACACAGTATGATGTCTTCACAGTACATTCCCCCACACAGAGTATGATGACCCCACAGTACATCCCCCCACACACAGTATGATGTCCTCACAGTACATTCCCCCACACACAGTATGATGTCCCCACAGTACATCCCTCCCCCCACACATAGTATGATGTCCCCACAGTACATTCCCTCACACAGTATGATGTCCTCACAGTACATTCTCCCACACACAGTATGATGTCCTCACAGTACATTCCTCCACACACAGTATGATGTCCCCACAGTACATTCCCCCACACACAGTATGATGTCCCCACATTACATTCCCCCACACACAGTATGATGTCCTCACAGTACATTCCCCCCACACACAGTATGATGTCCCCACAGCACATTCCCCCACACACAGTATGATGTCCTCACAGTACATTCCCTCCACACACAGTATGATGTCCTCACAGTACATTCCCCCCACACACAGTATGATGTCCTCACAGTACATTCCCCCCACACACAGTATGATGTCCCCACAGTACATTCCCCCACACACAGTATGATGTCCTCACAGTACATTCCCCCCACACACAGTATGATGTCCTCACAGTACATTCCCTCCACACACAGTATGATGTCCTCACAGTACATTCCCCCCACACACAGTATGATGTCCTCACAGTACATTCCCTCCACACACAGTATGATGTCCCCACAGTACATTCCCCACACACAGTATGATGTCCCCACAGTACATTCCCCCACACACAGTATGATGTCCTCACAGTACATTCCTCCACACACAGTATGATGTCCCCACAGTACATTCCCCCACACACAGTATGATGTCCCCACAGTACATTCCCCCACACACAGTATGATGTCCTCACAGTACATTCCCTCCACACACAGTATAATGTCTCCACAGTACATTCCCCACACACAGTATGATGTCCCCAGAGTACATCCCCCCCCACACACAGCATGATGTCCCCACAGTACATTCCTCCACACACAGTATAATGTCTCCACAGTACATTCCCCACACACAGTATGATGTCCCCACAGTACATCCCCCCCACACACAGTATGATGTCCCCACAGTACATTCCTCCACACACAGTATGATGTCCCCACAGTACATTCCCTCCACACACAGTATGATGTCCCCACAGTACATTCCTCCACACACAGTATGATGTCCTCACAGTACATTCCCCTCACACACAGTATGATGTCCTCACAGTACATTCCCCCCACAAACAGCATGAGGTTCTCACAGTACATTCCCCCCCACACAGTATGATGACACCACAGTACATTCCCTCACACACAGTATGATGTCCCCACAGTACATCCCACACACATAGTATGATGTCCCCACAGTACATCCCCCACACATAGTATGATGTCCCCACAGTACATTCCCCACACATAGTATGATGTCCCCACAGTACATTCCCCACACACAGTATGATGTCTCCACAGTACATTCCCTCCACACACAGTATGATGTCTCCACAGTACATTCCCCCACACACAGTATGATGTCCTCACAGTACATTCCCCACACACAGTATGATGTCCCCACAGTACATTCCCCACACACAGTATGATGTCCCCACAGTACATTCCCCTACACACAGTATGATGTCTCCACAGTACATTCCCCCACACACAGTATGATGTCCCCACAGTACATTCCCCACACACAGTATGATGTCCTCACAGTACATTCCCCACACACAATATGATGCTCCACAGTACATTCCCCACACACAGTATGATGTCCCCACAGTACACCCCCCCCACACACACAGTATGATGTCCTCACAGTACATTCCCCCACACACAGTATGATGTCCTAACAGTACATTCTCCCACACACAGTATGATGTCCCCACAGTACATCCCTCCCCCCACACACAGTATGATGTCCCCACAGTACATTCCCTCACACACAGTATGATGTCCTCACAGTACATTCCCCCACACACAGTATGATGTCCCCACAGTACATTCCCCCCCCAAACACAGTATGATGTCCCCACAGTACATTCCCCCACACACAGTATGATGTCCTCACAGTACATTCCTCCACACACAGTATGATGTCCCCACAGTACATTCCCCACACACAGTATGATGTCCCCACAGTACATCCCCCCCACACACAGTATGATGTCCCCAAAGTACATTCCTCCACACACAGTATAATGTCTCCACAGTACATTCCCCACACACAGTATGATGTCCCCACAGTACATCCCCCCCACACACAGTATGATGTCCCCACAGTACATTCCTCCACACACAGTATGATGTCCCCACAGTACATTCCCTCCACACACAGTATGATGTCCCCACAGTACATTCCTCCACACACAGTATGATGTCCTCACAGTACATTCCCCCCACACACAGTATGATGTCCTCACAGTACATTCCCCCCCACACAGTATGATGACACCACAGTACATTCCCCCACACACAGTATGATGTCCCCACAGTACATCCCCCACACATAGTATGATGTCCCCACAGTACATGCCCCATACATAGTATGATGTCCCCACAGTACATTCCCCACACACAGTATGATGTCTCCACAGTACATTCCCTCCACACACAGTATGATGTCTCCACAGTACATTCCCCCACACACAGTATGATGTCCTCACAGTACATTCCCCCCACACACAGTATGATGTCCCCACAGTACATTCCCCCACACACAGTATGATGTCCTCACAGTACATTCCCCCCACACACAGTATGATGTCCCCACAGTACATTCCCCCACACACAGTATGATGTAATCACAGTACATTCCCTCCACACACAGTAATATGTCCTCACAGTACATTCCCCCCACACAGAGTATGATGTCCTCACAGTACATTCCCTCCACACACAGTATGATGTCCCCACAGTACATTACCCACACACAGTATGATGTCCCCACAGTACATTCCCCCACACACAGTATAATGTCCTCAGAGTACATTCCTCCACACACAGTATGATGTCCCCACAGTACATTCCCCCACACACAGTATGATGTCCCCACAGTACATTTCCCCACACACAGTATGATGTCCTCACAGTACATTCCCTCCACACACAGTATAATGTCTCCACAGTACATTCCCCACACACAGTATGATGTCCCCACAGTACATCCCCCCCACACACAGTATGATGTCCCCACAGTACATTCCTCCACACACAGTATAATGTCTCCACAGTACATTCCCCACACACAGTATGATGTCCCCACAGTACATCCCCCCCACACACAGTATGATGTCCTCACAGTACATTCCTCCACACACAGTATGATGTCCCCACAGTACATTCCCCCACACACAGTATGATGTCCCCACAGTACATTCCCCCACACACAGTATGATGTCCTCACAGTACATTCCCTCCACACACAGTATAATGTCTCCACAGTACATTCCCCACACACAGTATGATGTCCCCACAGTACATCCCCCCCACACACAGTATGATGTCCCCACAGTACATTCCTCCACACACAGTATAATGTCTCCACAGTACATTCCCCACACACAGTATGATGTCCCCACAGTACATCCCCCCCACACACAGTATGATGTCCCCACAGTACATTCCTCCACACACAGTATGATGTCCCCACAGTACATTCCCTCCACACACAGTATGATGTCCCCACAGTACATTCCTCCACACACAGTATGATGTCCTCACAGTACATTCCCCTCACACACAGTATGATGTCCTCACAGTACATTCCCCCCACACACAGTATGATGTCCTCACAGTACATTCCCCCCCACACAGTATGATGACACCACAGTACATTCCCCCACACACAGTATGATGTCCCCACAGTACATCCCCCACACATAGTATGATGTCCCCACAGTACATCCCCCACACATAGTATGATGTCCCCACAGTACATTCCCCACACACAGTATGATGTCTCCACAGTACATTCCCCCACACACAGTATGATGTCTCCACAGTACATTCCCCCTCACACAGTATGATGTCCTCACAGTACATTCCCCACACACAGTATGATGTCCCCACAGTACATTCCCCACACACAGTATGATGTCCCCACAGTACATTCCCCCACACACAGTATGATGTCTCCACAGTACATTCCCCCACACACAGTATGATGTCCCCACAGTACATTCCCCACACACAGTATGATGTCCTCACAGTACATTCCCCACACACAGTATGATGTCCCCACAGTACATTCCCCACACACAGTATGATGTCCTCACAATACATTCCCACACACAGTATGATGTCCTCACAATACATTGCCACACACAGTATGATGTCCCCACAGTACATCCCCCCAACACACAGTATGATGTCCCCACAGTACATTACTCCACAAACAGTATGATGTCCTCACAGGACATCTCCCCCACACACAGTATGATTTCCGCACAGTACATTCCTCCACACACAGTATGATGTCCTCACAGTACATTCCCCCCCACACAGTATGATGTCCCCACAGTACATTCCTCCACACACAGTATGATGTCCTCACAGTACATTCCCCCCACACACAGTATGATGTCCTCACAGTACATTCCCCCCACACAGTATGATGTCCTCACAGTACATTCCTCCACACACAGTATGATGTCTCCACAGTACATTCCCCCACACACTGTATGATGTCCTCACAGTACATTCCCCCACACACACTATGATGCCCACACAGTACATTCCCCCACACACAGTATGATGTCCTCACAGTACATTCCCCCACACACAGTATGATGTCCCCACAGTACATCCCCCACACATAGTATGATGTCCCCACAGTACATTCCCCCCACACACAGTATGATGTCCTCACAGTACATTCCCCCACACACAGTATGATGTCCTCACAGTACATTCCTCCACACACAGTATGATGTCCCCACAGTACATTCCTCCACACACAGTATGATGTCCTCACAGTACATTCCCCCCACACACAGTATGATGTCCTCACAGTACATTCCCCCCCACACAGTATGATGTCCTCACAGTACATTCCTCCACACACAGTATGATGTCTCCACAGTACATTCCTCCACACACTGTATGATGTCCTCACAGTACATTCCCCCACACACACTATGATGCCCACACAGTACATTCCCCCACACACAGTATGATGTCCTCACAGTACATTCCCCCACACACAGTATGATGTCCCCACAGTACATCCCCCACACATAGTATGATGTCCCCACAGTACATTCCCCCCACACACAGTATGATGTCCTCACAGTACATTCCCCCCCACACAGTATGATGTCCTCACAGTACATTCCTCCACACACAGTATGATGTCTCCACAGTACATTCCTCCACACACTGTATGATGTCCTCACAGTACATTCCCCCACACACACTATGATGCCCACACAGTACATTCCCCCACACACAGTATGATGTCCTCACAGTACATTCCCCCACACACAGTATGATGTCCCCACAGTACATCCCCCACACATAGTATGATGTTCCCACAGTACATTCCCCCCACACACAGTATGATGTCCCCACAGTACATTCCTCCACACACAGTATGATGTCCTCACAGTACATTCCCTCCACACACAGTATGATGTCTCCACAGTACATTCCCCCACACACAGTATGATGTCCTCACAGTACATTCCCACACACACAGTATGATGTTTCCACAGTACATTCCCTCCACACGCAGTATGATGTCCTCACAGTACATTCCCTCCACACACAGCATGATGTACCCACAGTACATTCCCCCACACACAGTATGATGTCCTCACAGTACATTCCCGACACACAGTATGATGTCCCCACAGTACATTCCCTCTACACACACAGTATGATGTGCCCACAGTACATTCCCCCCACACACAGTATGATGTCTCCACAGTACATTCCCCACACACAGTATGATGTCCCCACAGTACATTCCCTCACACACAGCATGATGTCCCCACAGTACATTCCTCCACACACAGTATTATGTCCCCACAGTACATTCCCCACACACAGTATGATGTCCCCACAGTACATTCCCTCCACACACAGTATGATGTCCCCACAGTACATCCCCCCCCCACAAAGTATGATGTCTCCACAGTACATTCCTCCACACACAGTATGATGTCCCCACAGTACATTCCCCCCACACACAGTATGATGTCTCCACAGTACATTCCCCACACACAGTATGATGTCCCCACAGTACATTCGCCCACACACAGCATGATGTCCCCACAGTACATTCCTCCACACACAGTATTATGTCCCCACAGTACATTCCCCACACACAGTATGATGTCCCCACAGTACATTCCCTCCACACACAGTATGATGTCCCCACAGTAAATTCCCCCACACACAGCATGATGTCCCCACAGTACATTCCTCCACACACAGTATTATGTCCCCACAGTACATTCCCCACACACAGTATGATGTCCCCACAGTACATTCCCCCACACACAGTATGATGTCTCCACAGTAAATTCCCCCACACACAGTATGATGTCCCCACAGTACATTCCCCCCACACACAGTATGATGTCCCCACAGTACATTCCCCCCACACACAGTATGATGTCTCCACAGTACATTCCTCCACACACAGTATGATGTCCTCACAGTACATTCCACACACACAGTGTGATGTCCCCACAGTACATTCCCCCCACACACAGTATGATCTCCCCACAGTACATTCCCCCCACACACATTATGATGTCCCCACAGTACATTCCCCACACACACAGTATGATGTCCCCACAGTACATTCCCCCCACACACAGTATGATGTCCCCACAGCACATTCCCTCCACACACAGTATGATGTCCCCACAGTACATTCCCCCCACACAGTATGATGTCCCCACAGTACATTCCCCACACACACAGTATGATGTCCCCACAGTACATTCCCCCCACACAGTATGATGTCCCCACAGTACATTCCCCCCACACACAGTATGATGTCCTCACAGTACATTCCTCCACACACAGTATGATGTCCCCACAGTACATTCCCCCCACACAGTATGATGTCCTCACAGTACATTCCCCCCACACACAGTATGATGTCCTCACAGTACATTCCCTCCACACAGAGTATGATGTCCCCACAGTACATTCCCCCACACACAGTATGATGTCCTCACAGTACATTCCTCCCACACACAGTATGATGTCCCCACAGTACATTCCACCCACACACAGTATGATGTCCCCACAGTACATTCCCAACACACAGTATGATGTCCCCACAGTACATTCCCCACACACACAGTATGATGTCCCCACAGTACATTCCCCCCACACAGTATGATGTCCCCACAGTACATTCCCCCCACACACAGTATGATGTCTTCACAGTACATTCCTCCACACACAGTATGATGTCCGCACAGTACATTTCCCCCAAACAGTATGATGTCCTCACAGTACATTCCCCCCACACACAGTATGATGTCCTCACAGTACATTCCCTCCACACACAGTATGATGTCCCCACAGTACATTCCCCCACACACAGTATGATTTCCTCACAGTACATTCGCCTCCCACACACAGTATGATGTCTCCACAGTACATTCCCCACACACAGTATGATGTCCCCACAGTACATTCCCCACACACACAGTATGATGTCCCCACAGTACATTCCCCCCACACACAGAGTGTGATGTCCCCACAGTACATTCCTCCACACACAGTATGATGTCCCCACAGTACATTCCCCCCACACACACAGTATGATGTCCTCACAGTACATTCCCCCCACACACAGTATGATGTCCTCACAGTACATTCCCCCCACACACAGTATGATGTCCTCACAGTACATTCCCCCCACACACACACAGTATGATGTCCCCACAGTACATTCCCCCCACACACAGTATGATGTCCCCACAGTACATTACCCACACACAGTATGATGTCTCCACAGTACATTCCCCCACACACAGTATGATGTCCTCACAGTACATTCCCCCCACACACAGTATGATGTCCCCACAGTACATTCCCCCCACACACAGTATGATGTCCCCACAGTACATTCCTCCACACAGTATGATGTCCTCACAGTACATTCCCCCCACACACAGTATGATGTCCCCACAGTACATTCCCCCCACACACAGTATGATGTCCCCACAGTACATTCCTCCACACACAGTATGATGTCCCCACAGTACATTCCCCCCACACACAGTATGATGTCCCCCACAGTACATTCCCCTCACACACAGTATGATGTCCCCACAGTACATTCCCACACACACAGTATGATGTCCCCACAGTACATTCCCCTCACACACAGTATGATGTCCCCACAGTACATCCCCCTCACACAGTATGATGTCCCCACAGTACATTACCCCACACAAAGTATGATGTTCCCACAGTACATTCCCCCACACACAGTATGATGTCCCCACAGTACATTCCCCACACACAGTATGATGTCCCCACAGTACATCCCCTCACACACAGTATGATGTCCCCACAGTACATTCCCCACACACAGTATGATGTCCCCACAGTACATTCCCCACACACACAGTATGATGTCCCCACAGTACATTCCCCACACACAGTATGATGTCCCCACAGTACATTCCCCCCACACACAGTATGATGTCCCCACAGTACATTCCTCCACACACAGTATGATGTCCCCACAGTACATCCCCTCACACACAGTATGATGTCCCCACAGTACATTCCCCACACACTGTATGATGTCCCCACAGTACATTCCCTCCACACACAGTATGATGTCCCCACAGAACATTCACCCACACACAGTATGATGTCCCCACAATACATTCCCCCACACACAGTATGATGTCCCCACAGTACATTCCCCCACACACACAGTATGATGTCACCACAGTACATCCCCCCACACACAGTATGATGTCCTCACAGTACATTCCCCCCACACACAGTATGATGTCCCCACAATACATTCCCCCACACACAGTATGATGTCCCCACAGTACATTCCCCCACACACAGTATGATGTCCCCACAGTACATTCCCCCACACACACAGTATGATGTCCCCACAGTACATACCCTCACACACAGTATGATGTCCCCACAGTACATTCCCCCACACACAGTATGATGTCCCCACAATACATTCCCTCACACACAGTATGATGTCCCCACAGTACATTCCCCCACACACACAGTATGATGTCCCCACAGTACATCCCACCACACACAGTATGATGTCCCCACAGTACATTCCCCCACACACAGTATAATGTCCCCACAATACATTCCCCCACACACAGTATGATGTCCCCACAATACATTCCCCCACACACAGTATGATGTCCCCACAGTACATTCCCCCACACACACAGTATGATGTCCCCACAGTACATCCCCCACACACAGTATGATGTCCCCACAGTACATTCCCCCCACACACAGTATGATGTCTCCACAGTACATTCCCCACACACAGTATGATGTCTCCACAGTACATTCCCCACACAGTATGATGTCCCCACAGTACATTCCCCACACACAGTATGATGTCCCCACAGTACATTCCCCCCACACACAGTATGATGTCCCCACAGTACATTCCCCCCACACACAGTATGATGTCCCCACAGTACATTCCTCCACACACAGAATGATGTCCCCACAGTACATCCCCTCACACACAGTATGATGTCCCCACAGTACATTCCTCCACACACAGTATGATGTCCCCACAGTACATTCCCCCCACACAGTATGATGTCCCCACAGTACATTCCCCCACACACAGTATGATGTCCCCACAGTACATTCCCCCACACACAGTATGATGTCCCCACAGTACATCCCCTCACACACAGTATGATGTCCCCACAGTACATTCCTCCACACACAGTATGATGTCCCCACAGTACATTCCCCACACACAGTATGATCTCCCCACAGTACATCCCCTCACACACAGTATGATGTCCCCACAGTACATTCCTCCACACACAGTATGATGTCCCCACAGTACATTCCCCACACACAGTATGATGTCCTCACAGTATATTCCCCCACACACAGTATGATGTCCTCACAGTACATTCCTCCACACACAGTATGATGTCCCTACAGTACATTTCCCCACACACAGTATGATGTCCCCACAGTACATTCCCCACATACAGTATGATGTCTCCACAGTACATTCCCCCACACACAGTATGATGTCCCCACAGTACACTCCCCCTCACACAGTATGATGTCCTCACAGTACATTTCCTCCACACACAGTATGATGTCCTCACAGTACATTCCCCCCACACACAGTATGATGTCCCCACAGTACATTCCCCACACACACAGTATGATGTCCCCACAGTACATTCCTCCACACACAGTATGATGTCCCCACAGTACATTCCCCCACACACAGTATGATGTCTCCACAGTACATTCCTCCACACACAGTATGATGTCCTCACAGTACATTCCCCCACACACAGTATGATGTCCCCACAGTACATTCCCTCCACACACAGTATGATGTCCCCACAGTACATTCCCTCTACACACAGTATGATGTCCCCACAGTACATTCCACCACACACAGTATGATGTCCTCACAGTACATTCCCCCACACACAGTATGATGTCCTCACAGTACATTCCCTCTACACACAGTATGATGTCCCCACAGTACATTCCCCTCCACACACAGTATGATGTCCCCACAGTACATTCCCCACACACAGTATGATGTCCCCCACAGTACACCCCCCACACACAGTATGATGTCCCCACAGTACATTCCCCACACACAGTATGATGTCCCCACAGTATATTCCCCACACACAGTATAATGTCCTCACAGTACATTCCCACACACACAGTATGATGTCCCCACAGTACATTCCCCCACACACAGTATGATGTCCTCACAGTACATTCCCCCACACACAGTATGATGTCCCCACAGTACATTCCCCCACACACAGTATGATGTCCCCAGAGTACATTCCCCCACACACAGTATGATGTCCCCACAGCACATTCCCTCTACACACAGTATGATGTCCCCACAGTACATTCCCCCACACACAGTATGATGTCCTCACAGTACATTCCCTCTACACACAGTATGATGTCCCCACAGTACATTCCCCCACACACAGTATGATGTCCTCACCATACATTCCCCCACACACAGTATGATGTCCCCACAGTACATTCCCCCACACACAGTATGATGTCCCCACAGTACATTCCCTCTACACACAGTATGATGTCCCCACAGTACATTCCCCCACACACAGTATGATGTCCTCACCGTACATTCCCCCACACACAGTATGATGTCCCCACAGTACATTCCTCCCACACACAGGATGATGTCCCCACAGTACATTCTCCCACACACAGTATGATGTCCCCACAGTACATTCCTCCACATACAGTATGATGTCCCCACAGTACATTCCCTCACACACAGTATGATGTCCTCACAGTACATTCCCCCACACACAGTATGATGTCCTCACAGTACATTCCCCCACACACAGTATGATGTCCTCACAGTACATTCCCCCACACACAGTATGATGTCCCCACAGTACATTCCCCACACACAGTATGATGTTCCCACAGTACATTCCCCCACACACAGTATGATGTCCTCACAGTACATTCCCCCACACACAGTATGATGTCCTCACAGTACATTCCCCCACACACAGTATGATGTCCCCACAGTACATTCCTCCCACACACAGTATGATGTCCCCACAGTACATTCCCCCACACACAGTATGATGTCCTCACAGTACATTCCCCCACACACAGTATGATGTCCTCACAGTACATTCCCTCTACACACAGTATGATGTCCCCACAGTACATTCCCCTCCACACACAGTATGATGTCCCCACAGTACATTCCCCACACACAGTATGATGTCCCCCACCGTACACCCCCCCCACACAAAGTATGATGTTCCCACAGTACATTCCCCACACACAGTATGATGTCCCCACAGTATATTCCCCACACACAGTATAATGTCCTCACAGTACATTCCCACACACACAGTGTGATGTCCCCACAGTACATTCCCCCACACACAGTATGATGTCCTTACAGTACATTCCCCCACACACAGTATGATGTCCCCACAGTACATTCCCCCACACACAGTATGATGTCCCCAGAGTACATTCCCCCACACACAGTATGATGTCCCCACAGCACATTCCCTCTACACACAGTATGATGTCCCCACAGTACATTCCCCCACACACAGTATGATGTCCTCACAGTACATTCCCTCTACACACAGTATGATGTCCCCACAGTACATTCCCCCACACACAGTATGATGTCCCCACAGTACATTCCCTCTACACACAGTATGATGTCCCCACAGTACATTCTCCCACACACAGTATGATGTCCTCACTGTACATTCCTCCCACACACAGGATGATGTCCCCACAGTACATTCTCCCACACACAGTATGATGTCCCCACAGTACATTCCTCCACACACAGTATGATGTCCCCACAGTACATTCCCTCACACACAGTATGATGTCCTCACAGTACATTCCCCCACACACAGTATGATGTCCTCACAGTACATTCCCCCACACACAGTATGATGTCCTCACAGTACATTCCCCCACACACAGTATGATGTCCCCACAGTACATTCCTCCCACACACAGTATGATGTCCCCACAGTACATTCCCCCACACACAGTATGATGTCCTCACAGTACATTCCCCCACACACAGTATGATGTCCTCACAGTACATTCCCCCACACACAGTATGATGTCCCCACAGTACATTCCTTCCACACACAGTATGATGTCCCCACAGTACATTCCCCCACACAAAGTATGATGTCCCCACAGTACATTCCCCCACACACAGTATGATGTCCCCACAGTACATTCCTCCCACACACAGTATGATGTCCTCACAGTACATTCCCTCCACACACAGTATGATGTCTCCACAGTACATTCCCCCACACACAGTATGATGCCCCCACAGTACATTCCCCCACACACACAGTATGATGTCTCCACAGTACATTCCCCCACACACAGTATGATGCCCCCACAGTACATTCCCCCACACACAGTATGATGTCCTCACAGTACATTCCCCCACACACAGTATGATGCCCTCACAGTACATTCCCCACACACAGTATGATGTCCCCACAGTACATTCCCCTCACACAGTATGATGTCTCCACAGTACATTCCTCCACACACAGTATGATGTCCTCACAGTACATTCCCCCACACACAGTATGATGCCCTCACAGTACATTCCCCACACACAGTATGATGTCCCCACAGTACATTCCCCCACACACAGTATGATGTCTCCACAGTACATTCCCTCCACACACAGTATGATGTCTCCACAATACATTCCCTCCACACACAGTATGATGTCCTCACAGTACATTCCCTCCACACACAGCATGATGTCCCCACAGTACATTCCCCCACACACAGTATGATGTCCCCACAGTACATTCCCCCACACACAGTATGATGTCCTCACAGTACATTCCCTCCACACACAGTATGATGTCCCCACAGTACATTCCCCCACACACAGTATGATGTCTCCACAGTACATTCCTCCACACACAGTATGATGTCCCCACAGTACATTCCCCCCACACACAGTATGATGTCCTCACAGTACATTCCCCCCACACACAGTATGATGTCTCCACAGTACATTCCCCCACACACAGTATGATGTCCCCACAGTACATTCCCCACACACAGTATGATGTCCTCACATTACATTCCCCCACACACAGTATGATGTCCTCACCGTACATTCCCCCACACACAGTATGATGTCCCCACAGTACATTCCCCCACACACAGTATGATGTCCCCACAGTACATTCCCTCTACACACAGTATGATGTCCCCACAGTACATTCCCCCACACACAGTATGATGTCCTCACCGTACATTCCCCCACACACAGTATGATGTCCCCACAGTACATTCCTCCCACACACAGGATGATGTCCCCACAGTACATTCTCCCACACACAGTATGATGTCCCCACAGTACATTCCTCCACACACAGTATGATGTCCCCACAGTACATTCCCTCACACACAGTATGATGTCCTCACAGTACATTCCCCCACACACAGTATGATGTCCTCACAGTACATTCCCCCACACACAGTATGATGTCCTCACAGTAGATTCCCCCACACACAGTATGATGTCCCCACAGTACATTCCCCACACACAGTATGATGTTCCCACAGTACATTCCCCCACACACAGTATGATGTCCTCACAGTACATTCCCCCACACACAGTATGATGTCCTCACAGTACATTCCCCCACACACAGTATGATGTCCCCACAGTACATTCCTCCCACACACAGTATGATGTCCCCACAGTACATTCCCCCACACACAGTATGATGTCCTCACAGTACATTCCCCCACACACAGTATGATGTCCTCACAGTACATTCCCTCTACACACAGTATGATGTCCCCACAGTACATTCCCCTCCACACACAGTATGATGTCCCCACAGTACATTCCCCACACACAGTATGATGTCCCCCACCGTACACCCCCCCCACACAAAGTATGATGTTCCCACAGTACATTCCCCACACACAGTATGATGTCCCCACAGTATATTCCCCACACACAGTATAATGTCCTCACAGTACATTCCCACACACACAGTATGATGTCCCCACAGTACATTCCCCCACACACAGTATGATGTCCTCACAGTACATTCCCCCACACACATTATGATGTCCCCACAGTACATTCCCCCACACACAGTATGATGTCCCCAGAGTACATTCCCCCACACACAGTATGATGTCCCCACAGCACATTCCCTCTACACACAGTATGATGTCCCCACAGTACATTCCCCCACACACAGTATGATGTCCTCACAGTACATTCCCTCTACACACAGTATGATGTCCCCACAGTACATTCCCCCACACACAGTATGATGTCCCCACAGTACATTCCCTCTACACACAGTATGATGTCCCCACAGTACATTCTCCCACACACAGTATGATGTCCTCACCGTACATTCCCCCACACACAGTATGATGTCCCCACAGTACATTCCTCCCACACACAGGATGATGTCCCCACAGTACATTCTCCCACACACAGTATGATGTCCCCACAGTACATTCCTCCACACACAGTATGATGTCCCCACAGTACATTCCCTCACACACAGTATGATGTCCTCACAGTACATTCCCCCACACACAGTATGATGTCCTCACAGTACATTCCCCCACACACAGTATGATGTCCTCACAGTACATTCCCCCACACACAGTATGATGTCCCCACAGTACATTCCTCCCACACACAGTATGATGTCCCCACAGTACATTCCCCCACACACAGTATGATGTCCTCACAGTACATTCCCCCACACACAGTATGATGTCCTCACAGTACATTCCCCCACACACAGTATGATGCCCCCACAGTACATTCCCCCACACACAGTATGATGTCCTCACAGTACATTCCCCCACACACAGTATGATGCCCTCACAGTACATTCCCCACACACAGTATGATGTCCCCACAGTACATTCCCCACACACAGTATGATGTCTCCACAGTACATTCCTCCACACACAGTATGATGTCCTCACAGTACATTCCCCCACACACAGTATGATGCCCTCACAGTACATTCCCCACACACAGTATGATGTCCCCACAGTACATTCCCCCACACACAGTATGATGTCTCCACCGTACATTCCCTCCACACACAGTATGATGTCTCCACAATACATTCCCTCCACACACAGTATGATGTCCTCACAGTACATTCCCTCCACACACAGTATGATGTCCCCACAGTACATTCCCCCACACACAGTATGATGTCCCCACAGTACATTCCCCCACACACAGTATGATGTCCTCACAGTACATTCCCTCCACACACAGTATGATGTCCCCACAGTACATTCCCCCACACACAGTATGATGTCTCCACAGTACATTCCTCCACACACAGTATGATGTCCCCACAGTACATTCCCCCCACACACAGTATGATGTCCTCACAGTACATTCCCCCCACACACAGTATGATGTCTCCACAGTACATTCCCCCACACACAGTATGATGTCCCCACAGTACATTCCCCACACACAGTATGATGTCCTCACATTACATTCCCCCACACACAGTATGATGTCTCCACAGTACATTCCTCCAACACACAGTATGATGTCCCCACAGTACATTCCCCCACACACACAGTATGATGTCCCCACAGTACATTCCTCCACACACAGTATGATGTCTCCACAGTACATTCCCCCCACACACAGTATGATGTCCTCACAGTACATCCTCCACACACAGTATGATGTCTCCACAGTACATTCCTCCACACACAGTATGATGTCTCCACAGTACATTCCCCCACACACAGTATGATGTCTCCACAGTACATTCCCCCCCACACACAGTATGATGTCTCCACAGTACATTCCCCACACACAGTATGATATCCCCACAGTATATTCCCCCACACACAGTATGATGTCCCCACAGTACATTCCCTCCACACACAGTATGATGTCCTCACAGTACATTCCCCCACACACAGTATGATCTCCACACAGTACATTCCCCCACACACAGTATGATGTCCCCACAGTACATTCCCCCACACACAGTATGATATCCCCACAGTACATTCCCCCACACACAGTATGATATTCCCACAGTACATTCCTCCACACATAGTATGATGTCCTCACAGTACATTCCTCCACACACAGTATGATGCCCCCACAGTACATTCCCCCACACACAGTATGATGTCCCCACAGTACATTCCCCACACACACAGTATGATGTCTCCACAGTACATTCACCCCCACACACAGTATGATGTCCCCACAGTACATTCCCCCCACACAGTATGATGTCCTGACAGTACATTCCCCCACACACAGTATGATGTCCTCACAGTACATTCCCCACACACAGTATGATGTCCCCACAGTACATTCCTCCACACACAGTATGATGTCCTCACAGTACATTCCCCCACACACAGTATGATGTCCTCACAGTACATTCCCCCACACACAGTATGATGTCCCCACTGTACATTCCCCCACACACAGTATGATGTCCTCACAATACATTCCCCCACACACAGTATGATGTCCTCACAGTACATTCCTCCACACACACACAGTATGATGTCCTCACAGTACATTCCCCCCACACACAGTATGATGTCCCCACAGTACATTCCCCCCACACACAGTATGATGCCTCACAGTACATTACCCCCACACACAGTATGATGTCCCCACAGTACATTCCCCCCACACACAGTATGATGTCCCCACAGTACATTCCCCACACACAGTATGATGTCCCCATAGTACATTCCCCACACACAGTATGATGTCCCCACAGTACATTCCCCTCACACACAGTATGATGTCCTCACAGTACATTCCCCTCACACACAGTATGATATCCCCACAGTACATTCCCCCTCACACAGTATGATGTCTCCACAGTACATTTCCCCACACACAGTATGATGTCCTCACAGTACATTCCTCCACACACAGTATGATGTCCCCACAGTACATTCCCCCACACACAGTATGATGTCCCCACAGTACATTCCTCCACACACAGTATGATGTCCCCACAGTACATTCACCCCCACACAGAATGATGTCCCCACAGTACATTCCTTCACACACAGTATGATGTTCCCACAGTACATTTCCCCCACACACAGTATGATGTCCCCACAGTACATTCCCCACACACAGTATGATGTCTCCACATTACATTCCCCCACACACACAGTATGATGTCCTCACAGTACATTCCCCCACACACAGTATGATGTCCCCACAGTACATTCCCCCACACACAGTATGATGTCCCCCACAGTACATTCCCTCCACACACAGTATGATGTCCCCACAGTACATTCCTCCACACACAGTATGATGTCTCCACAGTACATTCCTCCACACACAGTATGATGTCCTCACAGCACATTGTCCCCACACACAGTATGATGTCCCCACAGTACATTCCTCCACACACAGTATGATGTCCTCACAGTACATTCCCCACACACAGAATGATGTCCCCACAGTACATTCCACCACACACAGTATGATGTCCCCACAGTACATTCACCCCCACACAGAATGATGTCCCCACAGTACATTCCTCCACACACAGTATGATGCCCCCAGAGTACATTCACCCCCACACAGAATGATGTCCTCACAGTACATTCCCCCACACACAGTATGATGTCCTCACAGTACATTCCTCCACACACAGTATGATGTCCTCACAGTACATTCCCCCACACACAGTATGATGTCCTCACAGTACATTCCCCCACACACAGTATGATGTCCTCACAGTACATTCCCCCCACACACAGTATGAAGTCCCCACAGTACATTCCCCCACACACAGTATGATGTCCTCACAGTACATTCCCCCACACACAGTATGATGTCCTCACAGTACATTCCCCCCACACACAGTATGATGTCCCCACAGTACATTCCCCCCACCCACAGTATGATGTCCCCACAGTACATTCCCCACACACAGTATGATGTCCTCACAGTACATTCCCCACACACAGTATGATGTCCTCACAGTATATTCCCCCCACACACAGTATGATGTCCCCACAGTACATTCCCCCACACACAGTATGATGTCCCCACAGTACATTCCTCCACACACAGTATGATGTCCCCACAGTACATTCCCCCCACACACAGTATGATGTCCCCACAGTACATTCCCCACACACAGTATGATGTCCCCACAGTACATTCCCCACACACAGTATGATGTCCCCACAGTACATTCCCCCCACACACAGTATGATGTCCCCACAGTACATTCCTCCACACACAGTATGATGTCTCCACAGTACATTCCCCCACACACAGTATGATGTCCTCACAGTACATTCCCCCCACACACAGTATGATGTCCTCACAGTACATTCCCCACACACAGTATGATGTCCTCACAGTATATTCCCCCCACACACAGTATGATGTCCTCACAGTACATTCCCCCACACACAGTATGATGTCCTCACAGTACATTCCTCCACACACAGTATGATGTCCCCACAGTACATTCCCCTCACACTCAGTATGATGTCCCCACAGTACATTCCTCCACACACAGTATGATATCTCCACAGTACATTCCTCCACACACTGTATGATGTCTCCACTATACATTCCCCCACACACAGTATGATGTCTCCACAGTACATTCCTCCACACACAGTATGATGTCCTCACAGCACATTCCCCCCACACACAGTATGATGTCTCCACAGTACATTCCTCCACACACAGTATGATGTCCTCACAGCACATTCCCCCCACACACAGTATGATGTCCCCACAGTACATTCCTCCACACACAGTATGATGTCCTCACAGTACATTCCCCACACACAGAATGATGTCCCCACAGTACATTCCACCACACACAGTATGATGTCCCCACAGTACATTCACCCCCACACAGAATGATGTCCCCACAGTACATTCCTCCACACACAGTATGATGCCCCCAGAGTACATTCACCCCCACACAGAATGATGTCCTCACAGTACATTCCCCCACACACAGTATGATGTCCTCACAGTACATTCCTCCACACACAGTATGATGTCCTCACAGTACATTCCCCCACACACAGTATGATGTCCTCACAGTACATTCCCCCACACACAGTATGATGTCCTCACAGTACATTCCCCCCACACACAGTATGAAGTCCCCACAGTACATTCCCCCACACACAGTATGATGTCCTCACAGTACATTCCCCCACACACAGTATGATGTCCTCACAGTACATTCCCCCCACACACAGTATGATGTCCCCACAGTACATTCCCCCCACACACAGTATGATGTCCCCACAGTACATTCCCCACACACAGTATGATGTCCTCACAGTACATTCCCCACACACAGTATGATGTCCTCACAGTATATTCCCCCCACACACAGTATGATGTCCCCACAGTACATTCCCCCACACACAGTATGATGTCCCCACAGTACATTCCTCCACACACAGTATGATGTCCCCACAGTACATTCCCCCCACACACAGTATGATGTCCCCACAGTACATTCCCCACACACAGTATGATGTCCCCACAGTACATTCCCCACACACAGTATGATGTCCCCACAGTACATTCCCCCCACACACAGTATGATGTCCCCACAGTACATTCCTCCACACACAGTATGATGTCTCCACAGTACATTCCCCCACACACAGTATGATGTCCTCACAGTACATTCCCCCCACACACAGTATGATGTCCTCACAGTACATTCCCCACACACAGTATGATGTCCTCACAGTATATTCCCCCCACACACAGTATGATGTCCTCACAGTACATTCCCCCACACACAGTATGATGTCCTCACAGTACATTCCTCCACACACAGTATGATGTCCCCACAGTACATTCCCCTCACACTCAGTATGATGTCCCCACAGTACATTCCTCCACACACAGTATGATATCTCCACAGTACATTCCTCCACACACTGTATGATGTCTCCACAGTACATTCCCCCACACACAGTATGATGTCTCCACAGTACATTCCTCCACACACAGTATGATGTCCTCACAGCACATTCCCCCCACACACAGTATGATGTCTCCACAGTACATTCCTCCACACACAGTATGATGTCCTCACAGCACATTCCCCCCACACACAGTATGATGTCCCCACAGTACATTCCTCCACACACAGTATGATGTCCTCACAGTACATTCCCCACACACAGAATGATGTCCCCACAGTACATTCCACCACACACAGTATGATGTCCCCACAGTACATTCACCCCCACACAGAATGATGTCCCCACAGTACATTACTCCACACACAGTATGATGCCCCCAGAGTACATTCACCCCCACACAGAATGATGTCCTCACAGTACATTCCCCCACACACAGTATGATGTCCTCACAGTACATTCCTCCACACACAGTATGATGTCCTCACAGTACATTCCCCCACACACAGTATGATGTCCTCACAGTACATTCCCCCACACACAGTATGATGTCCTCACAGTACATTCCCCCCACACACAGTATGATGTCCCCACAGTACATTCCCCTACACACAGTATGATGTCCTCACAGTACATTCCCCCACACACAGTATGATGTCCTCACAGTACATTCCCCCCACACACAGTATGATGTCCCCACAGTACATTCCCCCCACACACAGTATGATGTCCCCACAGTACATTCCCCACACACAGTATGATGTCCTCACAGTACATTCCCCACACACAGTATGATGTCCTCACAGTACATTCCCCCCACACACAGTATGATGTCCCCACAGTACATTCCCCCACACACAGTATGATGTCCCCACAGTACATTCCTCCACACACAGTATGATGTCCCCACAGTACATTCCCCCCACACACAGTATGATGTCCCCACAGTACATTCCCCACACACAGTATGATGTCCCCACAGTATATTCCCCACACACAGTATGATGTCCCCACAGTACATTCCTCCCACACACAGTATGATGTCCCCATAGTACATTCCTCCACACACAGTATGATGTCTCCACAGTACATTCCCCCACACACAGTATTATGTCCTCACAGTACATTCCCCACACACAGTATGATGTCCTCACAATGCATTCCCCCCACACACAGTATAATGTCCTCACAGTACATTCCCCACACACAGTATGATGTCCCCACAGTACATTCCCCCCACACACAGTATGATGTCCCCACAGTACATTCCCCACACACAGTATGATGTCCTCACAGTACATTCCCCACACACAGTATGATGTCCTCACAGTACATTCCTTCCACACACAGTATGATGTCCCCACAGTACATTCCCCCACACACAGTATGATGTCCCCACAGTACATTCCTCCACACACAGTATGATGTCCCCACAGTACATTCCCCCCACACACAGTATGATGTCCCCACAGTACATTCCCCACACACAGTATGATGTCCCCACAGTACATACCCCACACACAGTATGATGTCCCCACAGTACATTCCTCCACACACAGTATGATGTCTCCATAGTACATTCCTCCACACACAGTATGATGTCCCCACAGTACATTCCCCACACACAGTATGATGTCCTCACAGTACATTCCCCACACACAGTATGATGTCCTCACAGTACATTCCCCCCACACACAGTATGATGTCCCCACAGTACATTCCCCCACACACAGTATGATGTCCCCACAGTACATTCCTCCACACACAGTATGATGTCCCCACAGTACATTCCCCCCACACACAGTATGATGTCCCCACAGTACATTCCCCACACACAGTATGATGTCCCCACAGTACATACCCCACACACAGTATGATGTCCCCACAGTACATTCCTCCCACACACAGTATGATGTCCCCATAGTACATTCCTCCACACACAGTATGATGTCTCCACAGTACATTCCCCCACACACAGTATGATGTCCTCACAGTACATTCCCCACACACAGTATGATGTCCTCACAGTACATTCCCCCCACACACAGTATGATGTCCTCACAGTACATTCCCCACACACAGTATGATGTCCTCACAGTATATTCCCCCCACACACAGTATGGTGTCCCCACAGTACATTCCCCCACACACATTATGATGTCCTCACAGTACATTCCTCCACACACAGTATGATGTCCCCACAGTACATTCCCCTCACACACAGTATGATGTCCCCACAGTACATTCCTCCACACACAGTATGATGTGCTCACAGTACATTCCTCCATACACAGTATGATGTCCCCACAGTACATTCCCCTCACACACAGTATGATGTCCCCACAGTACATTCCCCCCACACACAGTATGATGTCCCCACAGTACATTCCTCCACACACAGTATGATGTCCCCACAGTACATTCCCCCACACACAGTATGATGTCCTCACAGTACATTCCCCCACACACAGTATGATGTCCTCACAGTACATTCCCCCACACACAGTATGATGTCCCCACAGTACATTCCCCCACACACAGTATGATGTCCTCACAGTACATTCCCCCACACACAGTATGATGTCCCCACAGTACATTCCCCCACACACAGTATGATGTCCCCACAGTACATTCCCCCACACACAGTATAATGTCCCCACAGTACATTCCCCCCACACACAGTATGATGTCCCCACAGTACATTCCCCCACACACAGTATGATGTCCTCACAGTACATTCCCCCACACACAGTATGATGTCCCCACAGTACATTCCCCCACACACAGTATGATGTCCCCACAGTACATTCCCCCACACACAGTATGATGTCCCCACAGTACATTCCCCCACACACAGTATAATGTCCCCACAGTACATTCCTTCCACACACAGTATGATGTCCCCACAGTACATTCCCCCACACACAGTATGATGTCCCCACAGTACATTCCCCCACACACAGTATGATGTCCCCACAGTACATTCCCCCACACACAGTATAATGTCCCCACAGTACATTCCTTCCACACACAGTATGATGTCCTCACAGTACATTCCCCCCACACACAGTATGATGTCCCCACAGTACATTCCCCCACACACAGTATGATGTCCTCACAGTACATTCCCCCACACACAGTATGATGTCCTCACAGTACATTCCCCCACACACAGTATGATGTCCCCACAGTACATTCCCCCACACACAGTATGATGTCCCCACAGTACATCCCCCCATACACAGTATAATGTCCCCACAGTACATTCCCCCCACACACAGTATGATGTCCCCACAGTACATTCCCCCCACACACAGTATGATGTCCCCACAGTACATTCCTCCACACACAGTATGATGTCCTCACAGTACATTCCTCCACACACAGTATGATGTCCCCACAGTACATTCCCCCACACACAGTATAATGTCCCCACAGTACATTCCCCCCACACACAGTATGATGTCCTCACAGTACATTCCCCCACACACATAGTATGATGTGCCCACAGTACATTCCCCCACACACAGTATGATGTCCCCACAGTACATTCCTCCACACACAGTATGATGTCCCCACAGTACATTCCCCCCACACACAGTATGATGTCCCCACAGTACATTCCCCACACACAGTATGATGTCCCCACAGTACATTCCCCACACACAGTATGATGTCCCCACAGTACATTCCCCCCACACACAGTATGATGTCCCCACAGTACATTCCTCCACACACAGTATGATGTCTCCACAGTACATTCCCCCACACACAGTATGATGTCCTCACAGTACATTCCCCACACACAGTATGATGTCCTCACAGTACATTCCCCCCACACACAGTATGATGTCCTCACAGTACATTCCCCACACACAGTATGATGTCCTCACAGTATATTCCCCCCACACACAGTATGATATCCCCACAGTACATTCCCCCACACACAGTATGATGTCCTCACAGTACATTCCTCCACACACAGTATGATGTCCCCACAGTACATTCCCCTCACACACAGTATGATGTCCCCACAGTACATTCCTCCACACACAGTTTGATGTCCTCACAGTACATTCCCTCCACACACAGTATGATGTCCTCACAGTACATTCCACCACACACAGTATGATGTCCTCACAGAACATTCCTCCACACACAGTATGATGACACCACAGTACATTCCCCTCACACACAGTATGATGTCTCCACAGTACATTCCCCCACACACAGTATGATGTCCTCACAGTACATTCCCCCACACACAGTATGATGTCCTCACAGTACATTCCCCCCACACACAGTATGATGCCCCCACAGTACATTCCCCCCACACACAGTATGATGTCCCCACAGTACATTCCCCCACACACAGTATCATGTCCCCACAGTACATTCCCCCACACACAGTATGATGTCCCCACAGTACATTCCCCCCACACACAGTATGATGTCCCCACAGTACATTCCTCCACACACAGTATGATGTCCTCACAGTACATTCCTCCACACACAGTATGATGTCCCCACAGTACATTCCCCCACACACAGTATAATGTCCCCACAGTACATTCCCCCCACACACAGTATGATGTCCTCACAGTACATTCCCCCACACACATAGTATGATGTCCCCACAGTACATTCCTCCACACACAGTATGATGTCCCCACAGTACATTCCCCCACACACATAGTATGATGTCATAGAATCATAGAATCATAGAATCATAGAATGGTAGAGTTGGAAGGGACCTCCTGGGTCATCTGGTCCAACCCCCTGCTCAAAGCAGGATTCACTAAATCATCTCAGACAGATGTCTGTCCAGCCTCTGTTTGAAGACGTCCATTGAAGGGGAACTCACCACCTCTCGTGGCAGCCTGTTCCACTCATTAATCACCCTGTCAAAAAGTTTTTTCTAATATCTAATCTGTGTCTCCTCCCATTTAGTTTCATCCCATTGCTTCTAGTCTTTCCTTGTGCAAATGAGAATAAAGATGATCCTTCTACAATGTGACAGCCCTTGACATATTTGTAGACAGCTATTAAGTCTCCTCTCAGTCTTCTTTTTTGCAAGCTAAACATTCCCAAATCCTGCAACCGTTCCTCATAGGACATGGTTTGCAGACCAGTCACCATTCTGGTCGCTCTTCTCTGAACTTGCTCCAGTTTGTCTATGTCTTTTTTAAAATGTGGTGCCCAAAACTGTACACAGTATTCCAGATGAGGTCTGACCAAAGAGGAGTAAAGACCGATAATGACTTCACGTGATCTAGACTGTATGCTTCTGTTAATACATCCCAGAATTGTATTTGCCTTTTTTGCTGCTGCATCACACTGTTGACTCATGTTCAGTCTATGATCTATTAGTATACCTAAGTCTTTTTCACATGTACTGTTGCTTAGCTCTATTCCTCCCATTCTGTATATGCTTTTTTCATTTTTATTGCCCAGATGTAGTACTTTGCATTTTTCCCTGTTAAAAACCATTCTGTTGGTTGCTGCCCACTGCTCCAGTTTATTTAGGTCTTTTTGAATCCTCTCTCTCTCTTCTCTAGTATTAGCTATCCCTCCTAGCTTTGTGTCATCAGCAAATTTAATCAGTTTACCCTCAATTCCTTCATCTAAATCATTGATAAAGATGTTGAACAATACAGGTCCCAGGACGGAGCCCTGTGGTACCCCACT
Organism: Phyllobates terribilis; assembly: GCF_046119375.1. Lineage (NCBI taxonomy): Eukaryota > Metazoa > Chordata > Amphibia > Anura > Dendrobatidae > Phyllobates > Phyllobates terribilis. The sequence goes on along the minus strand of NW_027362764.1, from coordinate 21,602,741 downwards.
TGAGACATTCATCCAGCTGGATGTGAAGCCATTTACAACCACCCTTTGAGTCCGATCACTAAGCCAGTTATGAATCCACCTAACAGTTGCCTGGTCCATTGCATACTTGGTCATTTTTTCAATAAGGATGGTGTGAGATACTTTGTCAAATGCTTTGCTGAAGTCAAGATATACTATATCTACAGCATTTCCCTGATCCACCCAGTCAGTGATTCTGTCATAGAAGGAAATTAAGTTAGTCTGACATGACTTGTTAGTTACAAACCCATGCTGACTCTGGTTAATCACTTCATTCTTATCCATGTACTTACATACATGTTGTTTAATAATTTGTTCAAAGATCTTTCCTGGTATAGAAGTCAGACTCACCGGCCTATAGTTCCCTGGGTCCACCTTCTTCCCCTTTTTGAAGATAGGAACAACATTTGCTCTTCTCCAGTCTTCTGGGACTTCTCCTGTTCTCCAAGAATTTTCAAAGATTATGGAGAGTGGTTCTAAAATTTCTTCTACGATCTCCTTCAGTACTCTGGGGTGTAATTCATCTGGACCTGGTGACTTGAACTCATTTATGTTAGCTAAATATTCCCTCACAATCTTTCTGTTTACAGATAACTTGGATTCCTCTATTCCTTTAAAAGGACAGTGAAGATCAGTTGATGTTACATTTTCTTTCTGAGAGAAAACAGATGCAAAATAGGAATTAAAAAGTTCGGCCTTCTCAACATCCTCTCTTACCATTTCTCCATTTTCATCCTGTAAAAATCCTATAGCATCTTTGACTTTTCTTTTACTTTTGACATACCCCCAAAATCCTTTTTTATTGCTTTTGACATCTCTTGCAAGCCTTAATTCATTGTCAGCTTTAGCTAACCTGATACGTGCCCTGCAGGATCTGCAGACTGCATTATAATCTTCTTTAGATATGCCTCCCTCTTTCCATTTAATAAACATTTCTTTCTTTCTTTTTAGCATGTGTTTAAGTTCTGTGTTCATCCATCCTGGTTTCCTTGAATGCTTCCCATTCTTCCTACTTTTCGGGATTGTTAACGATTGTGCTTTGAGAATCTCATTTTTAAAAATTTCCCATCCTTCCTGGACATTTTTGTCCTTAAGGACATCCAGCCATTGGATCCCTCCTATTCTCTTTCTGAGTCTCTTAAAATCTGCCTTTCTAAAATCTAACCTTGAAGTTTGAGTCTTCACATGTCTTCCTCCTCTAGTTATCCAAAATTCTATAATAGCATGATCGCTGCCTCCTAGGGTCCCAGCCACCTTTACCTCCTCAACCATTTCCTCCCTGTTTATAAGGATTAGATCCAAAGTAGCAGATCCCCTTGTTTTCTCCCCTACCTTTTGGAAGATAAAGTTGTCAGCAAGAGAGGATAAGAATTTGCTTGACCTGTTAGTTTTACTTGAGAGAGATTCCCAACAAATGTCTGGATAGTTGAAATCTCCCATGACCACTACGTCATATTTTTTGGAGAACTTGGTCATTTGATACATAAAGAGCTCATCCATATCTTCAGCTTGCCCAGGTGGCCTGTAGTAAATGCCTACAATGGTGTCCTTTCCGTTGTTCTCTCCTTGTATTCTTACCCAAACAGTTTCCACAGAACTCCCAGTCTCTGAAGCTTCCATCTCTGTGCAGATATTCGCTTTTCTAACATACAATGCAACACCTCCTCCTCGTTTATCAAGTCTGTTTCTTGCAAATAAGTTGTATCCTTTTAGCCTTTTATTCCAATCATGTGTATCGTCCCACCAAGTTTCAGTGATTCCAATGACATCATATTCCTTTTCCTGCATTAGTAGTTCCAATTCTCCTTGTTTGTTGCCCATGCTTTGTGCATTTGTATAAAAACATTTTAGTTTGTGATTGGTTTCTCTTCCTCCCATATTTTTATTATTTAAATTGTTTTGTCTTTGTTCTTCCTTTCCACTTCCAGTAGCAGAGATCTCAATAGTATTTGTCAGCTGTATGGCTTTTTCTGGCCTTTTGCTTCCCTTCCCACATTGTTCTAGTTTAAAGCTCTCCTGATGAGTGCAGCAAGGCGACTTCCAAATACATGTTTTCCAGTCTTCGTAAGGTGCACCCCATCTCTAGCAAGTAGTCCATCGTATAGGTAATTCATTCCGTGATCCAGAAATCCAAATCCTTGTTGATGGCACCATCGACGTAGCCAGTTGTTCACCTGTAGAATCTTATTCCACCTCATTGTTCCATGGCCATCCACTGGGAGGATGGATGAGAAGACCACCTGCGCTCCCAATTCTTTCACTTTCTTGCCTAAGTCTTCAAAGTCACTGCAGATGGTTTCCAGGTCCTTTCTTGCGGTGTCATTTGTCCCCACATGTATTAGCAGGAATGGGTAGTGATCTGTAGGTCTGAAGAGTCTTGATATCCTGTCAGACACATCTTTAATTTTTGCTCCTGGAAGACAGCACATTTCTCTTGAGGTTATGTCTGGTCTGCAGATAGCGGCCTCTGTTCCTCTTAGCAGGGAATCCCCCATGACCACCACTCTCCGTTTTTTCTTCACAACATTCTTCTTTCTCCATCCGGGAGGATTCTGAGGGCTTACAAGGTTATTCATTGCTGGCAAAGTCTTATCTTGCTGTATTTCTTCATGGTGCTCCTGCAAGAGAGCCTGGTACTGGTTCCTGAGCAGTATGGGTGCTGACTGCCTCTCGATCCTCCTGCTTCTCTGGGTCACATGCTTCCATTCCTCTGTTTCGTCAGGTGCAGTTCGAATTTCTTCTCTTTCTGAATCATGAAGAGATAATTCTGCTCTGTCTAAGAACTCTTCACCTTCCTTAATGATTTTCAAGGTAGTTAACCTCTCTTCTAGAATGTCCCCACAGTACATTCCCCCACACACAGTATAATGTCCCCACAGTACATTCCCCCCACACACAGTATGATGTCCTCACAGTACATTCCCCCACACACATAGTATGATGTCCCCACAGTACATTCCCCCACACACAGTATAATGTCCCCACAGTACATTCCCCCCACACACAGTATGATGTCCTCACAGTACATTCCTCCACACACAGTATGATGTCCCCACAGTACATTCCCCCACACACAGTATAATGTCCCCACAGTACATTCCCCCCACACACAGTATGATGTCCTCACAGTACATTCCCCCACACACAGTATGATGTCCTCACAGTACATTCCCCCACACACAGTATGATGTCCTCACAGTACATTCCCCCACACACAGTATGATGTCCCCACAGTACATTCCCCCACACACAGTATGATGTCCTCACAGTTCATTCCCCCACACACAGTATGATGTCCTCACAGTACATTCCCCCACACACAGTATGATGTCCCCACAGTACATTCCCCCACACACAGTATGATGTCCCCACAGTACATCCCCCCACACACAGTATAATGTCCCCACAGTACATTCCCCCCACACACAGTATGATGTCCCCACAGTACATTCCCCCCACACACAGTATGATGTCCCCACAGTACATTCCCCCACACACAGTATGATGTCCCCACAGTACATTCCCCCCACACACAGTATGATGTCCCCACAGTACATTCCCCCACACACAGTATGATGTCCCCACAGTACATTCCCCCACACACAGTATAATGTCCCCACAGTACATTCCCCCCACACACAGTATGATGTCCCCACAGTACATTCCCCCACACACAGTATGATGTCCCCACAGTACATTCCTCCACACACAGTATGATGTCCCCACAGTACATTCCCCCCACACACAGTATGATGTCCCCACAGTACATTCCCCACACACAATATGATGTCCCCACAGTACATTCCCCACACACAGTATGATGTCCCCACAGTACATTCCTCCACACACAGTATGATGTCTCCACAGTACATTCCCCCACACACAGTATGATGTCCTCACAGTACATTCCCCACACACAGTATGATGTCCTCACAGTACATTCCCCCCACACACAGTATGATGTCCTCACAGTACATTCCCCACACACAGTATGATGTCCTCACAGTATATTCCCCCCACACACAGTATGATGTCCCCACAGTACATTCCCTCACACACAGTATGATGTCCTCACAGTACATTCCTCCACACACAGTATGATGTCCCCACAGTACATTCCCCTCACACACAGTATGATGTCCCCACAGTACATTCCTCCACACACAGTTTGATGTCCTCACAGTACATTCCTCCACACACAGTATGATGTCCCCACAGTACATTCCCCTCACACACAGTATGATGTCCCCACAGTACATTCCCTCCACACACAGTATGATGTCCCCACAGTATATTCCTCCACACACAGTATGATGCCCCCAGAGTACATTCCCCTCACACACAGTATGATGTCTCCACAGTACATTCCCCCACACACAGTATGATGTCCTCACAGTACATTCCCCCACACACAGTATGATGTCCTCACAGTACATTCCCCCCACACACAGTATGATGCCCCCACAGTACATTCCCCACACACACAGTATGATGTCCCCACAGTACATTCCCCCACACACAGTATGATGTCCCCACAGTACATTCCCCCACACACAGTATGATGTCCCCACAGTACATTCCCCCCACACACAGTATGATGTCCCCACAGTACATTCCCCCCACACACAGTATGATGTCCCCACAGTACATTCCTCCACACACAGTATGATGTCCTCACAGTACATTCCTCCACACACAGTATGATGTCCCCACAGTACATTCCCCCACACACAGTATAATGTCCCCACAGTACATTCCCCCCACACACAGTATGATGTCCTCACAGTACATTCCCCCACACACATAGTATGATGTCCCCACAGTACATTCCTCCACACACAGTATGATGTCCCCACAGTACATTCCCCCACACACATAGTATGATGTCCCCACAGTACATTCCCCCACACACAGTATAATGTCCCCACAGTACATTCCCCCCACACACAGTATGATGTCCCCACAGTACATTCCCCCCACACACAGTATGATGTCCCCACAGTACATTCCCCCACACACAGTATGATGTCCCCACAGTACATTCCCCCCACACACAGTATGATGTCCCCACAGTACATTCCCCCACACACAGTATGATGTCCCCACAGTACATTCCCCCACACACAGTATAATGTCCCCACAGTACATTCCCCCCACACACAGTATGATGTCCCCACAGTACATTCCCCCACACACAGTATGATGTTCCCACAGTACATTCCTCCACACACAGTATGATGTCCCCACAGTACATTCCCCCCACACACAGTATGATGTCCCCACAGTACATTCCCCACACACAGTATGATGTCCCCACAGTACATTCCCCACACACAGTATGATGTCCCCACAGTACATTCCCCCCACACACAGTATGATGTCCCCACAGTCCATTCCTCCACACACAGTATGATGTCTCCACAGTACATTCCCCCACACACAGTTTGATGTCCTCACAGTACATTCCCCACACACAGTATGATGTCCTCACAGTACATTCCCCCCACACACAGTATGATGTCCTCAGAGTACATTCCCCACACACAGTATGATGTCCTCACAGTATATTCCCCCCACACACAGTATGATGTCCCCACAGTACATTCCCCCACACACAGTATGATGTCCTCACAGTACATTCCTCCACACACAGTATGATGTCCCCACAGTACATTCCCCTCACACACAGTATGATGTCCCCACAGTACATTCCTCCACACACAGTTTGATGTCCTCACAGTACATTCCTCCACACACAGTATGATGTCCCCACAGTACATTCCCCTCACACACAGTATGATGTCCCCACAGTACATTCCTCCACACACAGTTTGATGTCCTCACAGTACATTCCTCCACACACAGTATGATGTCCCCACAGTACATTCCCCTCACACACAGTATGATGTCCCCACAGTACATTCCCTCCACACACAGTATGATGTCCCCACAGTATATTCCTCCACACACAGTATGATGCCCCCACAGTACATTCCCCTCACACACAGTATGATGTCTCCACAGTACATTCCCCCACACACAGTATGATGTCCTCACAGTACATTCCCCCACACACAGTATGATGTCCTCACAGTACATTCCCCCCACACACAGTATGATGCCCCCACAGTACATTCCCCCACACACAGTATGATGTCCCCACAGTACATTCCCCCCACACACAGTATGATGTCCCCACAGTACATTCCCCCCACACACAGTATGATGTCCCCACAGTACATTCCTCCACACACAGTATGATGTCCTCACAGTACATTCCTCCACACACAGTATGATGTCCCCACAGTACATTCCCCCACACACAGTATAATGTCCCCACAGTACATTCCCCCCACACACAGTATGATGTCCTCACAGTACATTCCCCCACACACATAGTATGATGTCCCCACAGTACATTCCTCCACACACAGTATGATGTCCCCACAGTACATTCCCCCACACACATAGTATGATGTCCCCACAGTACCTTCCCCCACACACAGTATAATGTCCCCACAGTACATTCCCCCCACACACAGTATGATGTCCTCACAGTACATTCCCCCACACACATAGTATGATGTCCCCACAGTACATTCCCCCACACACAGTATGATGTCCTCACAGTACATTCCTCCACACACAGTATGATGTCCCCACAGTACATTCCCCCACACACAGTATAATGTCCCCACAGTACATTCCCCCACACACAGTATGATGTCCTCACAGTACATTCCCCCACACACAGTATGATGTCCCCACAGTACATTCCCCCACACACAGTATAATGTCCCCACAGTACATTCCCCCCACACACAGTATGATGTCCTCACAGTACATTCCCCCACACACATAGTATGATGTCCCCACAGTACATTCCCCACACACACAGTATGATGTCCCCACAGTACATTCCCCCACACACATAGTATGATGTCCCCACAGTACATTCCCCCACACACATAGTATGATGTCCCCACAGTACATTCCCCACACACACAGTATGATGTCCCCACAGTACATTCCCCCACACACATAGTATGATGTCCACACAGTACATTCCCCCACACACACAGTATGATGTCCCCACAGTACATTCCTCCACACACAGTATGATGTCCCCACAGTACATTCCCTCCACACACAGTATGATGTCCCCACAGTACATTCCCTCCACACACAGTATGATGTCCCCACAGTACATTCCCCCCACACTTAGTATGATGTCCCCACAGTACATTCCCCCCACACACAGTATGATGTCCCCACAGTACATTCCTCCACACACAGTATGATGTCCTCACAGTACATTCCTCCACACACAGTATGATGTCCCCACAGTACATTCCCCCACACACAGTATAATGTCCCCACAGTACATTCCCCCCACACACAGTATGATGTCCTCACAGTACATTCCCCCACACACATAGTATGATGTCCCCACAGTACATTCCTCCACACACAGTATGATGTCCCCACAGTACATTCCCCCACACACATAGTATGATGTCCCCACAGTACCTTCCCCCACACACAGTATAATGTCCCCACAGTACATTCCCCCCACACACAGTATGATGTCCTCACAGTACATTCCCCCACACACATAGTATGATGTCCCCACAGTACATTCCCCCACACACAGTATGATGTCCTCACAGTACATTCCTCCACACACAGTATGATGTCCCCACAGTACATTCCCCCACACACAGTATAATGTCCCCACAGTACATTCCCCCACACACAGTATGATGTCCTCACAGTACATTCCCCCACACACAGTATGATGTCCCCACAGTACATTCCCCCACACACAGTATAATGTCCCCACAGTACATTCCCCCCACACACAGTATGATGTCCTCACAGTACATTCCCCCACACACATAGTATGATGTCCCCACAGTACATTCCCCACACACACAGTATGATGTCCCCACAGTACATTCCCCCACACACATAGTATGATGTCCCCACAGTACATTCCCCCACACACATAGTATGATGTCCCCACAGTACATTCCCCACACACACAGTATGATGTCCCCACAGTACATTCCCCCACACACATAGTATGATGTCCCCACAGTACATTCCCCCACACACACAGTATGATGTCCCCACAGTACATTCCTCCACACACAGTATGATGTCCCCACAGTACATTCCCTCCACACACAGTATGATGTCCCCACAGTACATTCCCTCCACACACAGTATGATGTCCCCACAGTACATTCCCCCCACACTTAGTATGATGTCCCCACAGTACATTCCCCTCACACACAGTATGATGTCTCCACAGTACTTTCCCCCACACACAGTATGATGTCCTCACAGTACATTCCCCCACACACAGTATGATGTCCCCACAGTACATTCCCCCCACACACAGTATGATGTCCCCACAGTACATTCCCCCCACACACAGTATGATGTCCCCACAGTACATTCCCCCCACACACAGTATGATGTCTTGCTTGGCATGAAAAAGAAAACGCTATGCAGAACTGCCCCAAAGAAGAACATTGGTCCGAGAGCTATCCGATAAGACATAGGATAGCACATGTCTGATTTATACGCTCGTGTGAGCGAGCCCTAATTGTCTTCTTCTGTCCAGTCACCGGTGTGGTCTTCACTGGGACATCTTCTGCGTCTTCCTGCACTCGACATCTTAGATGTCTCCTGCGCTGACTAGACTGACATCATACAGTGCACTTCTACATGACTCGTGCCGTGCATTGCAGACTAATCATTGCTGAAAATACCAAGACAGCCGTGTGCTGAAAGATGGCGAACCTGGCCCAACGAAGACTGGAACGATGACTGAACACAAGGAGGAAGGTGAACGCCAGGTGAAAATTGAGGTTTTCAACTTCTATCCCAGCCCTTTTCAATGGCTGCCGGCCGGCTACAATCTTGACATTTTAGTGCAAAGCAACTGCAAGAATTTTTTGGGGGGGAAATTTGAGTTCAGCTGAGAATGATTCGCTCATCTCTAGGGTTTCTGCTTCCAGCATGTGGATGTGATATTGGAGGGCTTCATACAATTCGTGTGGATCAATCTTTACTGACTTTCATCTGTTCTTACATAAAGTTGTCCCGAAAAAAGAAATGTTTTTTTTTTGGATCCCTATGGATACAACTCAAATATCTATATCCATCATACACAATGCTTGCTGCTTAGTCATAGGTTGATGAACAGCGTCAAGTGGGCTCTGCGAAATATGTAAAGCCGGTAATTGATGCCACGTTTTTCCATTAATGTGCACGCAAAATCCTCCTCTCTGGAAACCGGAGTCACTGCGCACAATCCCCGTTTATCTCTGACTCCACGAAATACTCGCGGCCCCTAAATTAGATTATCTCAACCGAGGGAAACCTCCGCACCCAGCGCAGCGAGAGGAGGGAACGACGAGGGGCTCCAGGGAACGACCCACATGTTTAACTTGTGGTTTACAGAGATAAACATTAAATCACAATACCGGGCCGCATGTCTGGAAGCCATTACAGCGCTGACATTCAGGGGAACTGATACGCTGGAAATATTAGCGCCGACCCCTCCGACATTCTTTACGTTGTTTGCAAAAAAAGAAAACAAACGTTCGAGTAAAATCTACATTTTATGTCTAATAAACTGAAGACGACTGACGATGAGAACAAACCACGAGAGAATGACGAAGACCCTGTCACCCAAACGCTGACCTCAACTAACAGCAAATATAACAGAGGGTGAAAAAACGCAAAAACTCCATACTCACATCTATACGTAACAACTGTATAATCAGCAAGTAAAGGTGTCAGAGAGAGATATCCAGCACAAAGCAACTCAAGATACAGGAACCGTAATACATGACTGCAAACCACATAAACACTATAATAAAGCCGCTTTCTCCAAGAACATAACTATTATAATACAACATCTATATAAAAGTATATAACTACTATAATACGGCCCCAATGTACAAGAATATAACTACTATAATACTGCTCCCTATGTACAAGAATATAACAAATATAATACTGTCCCTATGTACAGGAATATCACTACTATAATACTGCTCCTATGTACAAGAATAGAACTACTATAATACTGCCCCCTATATACAAGAATATAACTACTATAATACTGCCCCTATATACAAGAATATAACTACTATAATACTGCCCCCTATGTACAAGAATATAACTATTATAATACTGCCCCTATGTACAAGAATATAACTACTATAATACTGCTCCTATGTACAAGAATATAACTAATATAATACTGCTCCTATGTACAAGAATATGATTACTATAATACTGCCCCTATATACAAGAATATAACTACTATAATACTGCCCCTATGTACAAGAATATACCTACTATAATACTGCTCCTATGTACAAGAATATAACTACTATAATACTGCTCCTATGTACAATAATATAACTACTATAATACTGCCCCTATGTACAAGAATATAACTACTATAATACTGCTCCTATGTACAATAATATAATTACTATAATACTGCCCCCTATGTACAAGAATTTAACTACTATAATACTGCTCCCTATGGACAAGAATATAACTACTATAATACTGCCCCCTATGTACAAGAATATAGCTACTATAATAATGCCCCCTATGTACAAGAATATAACTACTATAATACTGCTGCTATGTACAACAATATAACTACTATAATACTGCTCCCTATGTACAAGAGTATAACTACTATAATACTGCCCCTATGTACAAGAGTATAACTACTATAATACTGCCCCTATGTACAAGAATATAACTACTATAATACTGCTCCTATGTACAAGAATATAACTACTATAATACTGCCCCTATGTTCAAGAATATAACTACTATAATACTGCCCCCTTTGTACAAGAATATAACTACTATAATACTGCTCCTATGTACAAGAATATAACTACTATAATAATGCCACTATGTACATAAATATAACTAATATAATACTGCCCCTCTGTACAAGAGTATAACTACTATAATACTGCCCCCTATGTACAAGAATATAACTACTATAATACTGCCCCTATGTACAAGAATATAACTACTATAATACTGCCCCTATGTTCAAGAATATAACTACTATAATACTGCCCCCTTTGTACAAGAATATAACTACTATAATACTGCTCCTATGTACAAGAATATAACTACTATAATAATGCCACTATGTACATAAATATAACTAATATAATACTGCCCCTCTGTACAAGAGTATAACTACTATAATACTGCCCCCTATGTACAAGAATATAACTACTATAATACTGCCCCTATGTACAAGAATATAACTACTATAATACTGCCCCTATGTACAAGAATATAACTACTATAATACTGCCCCTATGTACAAGAATATAACTACTATAATACTGCTCCCTATGTACAAGAATATAACTACTATAATACTGCCCCTATGTATTATTATTATTATTTATTATTATAGCGCCATTTATTCCATGGCGCTTTACATGTGAAAAAGGGGTATAATACAAGAACAATTATAATAATGAACACAATGTGACAGCGACTGGTACAGGAGGAGCGAGGACTCTGCCCGCGAGGGCTCACAATCTACGAGGGATGGGCGAGGATACAGTAGGTGAGGGTAGAGCTGGTCGTGCAGCGGTATGGTGGAGCGAAGACCCGGCCCGCGAGGGCTCACAGTCTTCAGGGGATGGGTGAGGATACAGTAGGTGAGGGTAGAGCTGATCGTGCAGCGGTATGGTGGAGCGGTGGTTACTGCAGGTTGTAGGCTTGTCGGAAGAGGTGGGTCTTCAGGTTCCTTTTGAAGGTTTCCACGGTAGGCGAGAGTCTGATACGTTGGGGTAGAGAGTTCCAGAGTAGGGCAGAAGCACGGGAGAAATCTTGTATACGGTTGTGGGAGGAGGAGATAAGAGGGGAGTAGAGCAGGAGATCTTGTGAGGATCGGAGGTTGCGTGCATGTATGTAACGGGAGACTAGGTCACAGATGTATGGAGGAGACAGGTTGTGAATGGCTTTGTATGTCATGGTTAGGGTTTTGAACTGGAGTCTCTGAGCAATGGGGAGCCAGTGAAGAGATTGACAGAGAGGAGAGGCTGGAGAATAGCGGGGGGACAGGTGGATTAGTCGAGCAGCAGAGTTTAGGATAGATTGGAGGGGTGCGAGAGTGTTAGAGGGGAGGCCACAGAGCAGGAGGTTGCAGTAGTCAAGGCGGGAGATGATGAGGGCGTGCACTAGTGTTTTTGCAGATTCATGGTTGAGGAATGTGCGGATCCGGGAGATATTTTTGAGTTGGAGTCGGCAGGAGGTGGAAAGGGCTTGGATATGTGGTTTGAAGGAGAGTTCCGAGTCCAGGGTTACCCCAAGGCAGCGAGCTTGTGGGACTGGGGAGAGTGGGCAGCCATTGACGTTGATAGATAGGTCAGTTGGGAGGGTTGAATGAGATGGCGGAAAGATGATGAATTCTGCTTTGTCCATGTTAAGTTTTAGAAATCTGGCAGATAAGAAGGCTGAAATAGCGGACAGACATTGTGGGATTTTGGTTAGTAAGGAGGTGATATCAGGTCCAGAGAGGTAGATCTGTGTGTCAGCATAGAGGTGATACTGAAAGCCGTGAGACTCTATGAGCTGTCCCAGGCCTAAGGTGTAGATGGAGAAGAGCAGGGGTCCTAGAACTGAACCTTGGGGGACACCGACAGATAGGGGGCGAGATGAAGAGGTGGTGTGTGAGTGGGAGACACTGAATGTCCGGTCTGTTAGGTATGAGGAGATCCAGGATAGGGCCAAGTCTGTGATGCCGAGAGATGAGAGAGTCTGGAGTAAGAGGGAATGGTCCACTGTGTCAAAGGCAGACGACAGGTCTAGGAGGAGGAGGACAGAGTAGTGTCGCTTAGATTTGGCGGTTAGTAGGTCGTTTGTGACTTTAGTCAGTGCAGTTTCAGTAGAATGGTGCGGTCGGAAACCAGATTGTAGGCGGTCAAAGAGGGAGCAGGAGGAGAGGTGGGAGGACAGTTCAGAATGGACATGTTGTTCCAGTAGTTTTGAGGCATAGGGGAGAAGTGATATGGGGCGATAGCTAGACACGGAGGATGGGTCAAGGGAGGGCTTTTTGAGGATGGGTGTGATTGAGGCATGTTTGAAGCACGAGGGGAAGACACCAGTTGTTAGTGACAGGTTGAAGAGGTGGGCTAGGGCTGGGATGAAGATAGTGGTAAGGTTTAGGATGAGGTGGGCCGGGATTGGGTCAAGTTTACAGGTGGTGAGGTGTGATTTGGAGAGTAAGGAGGAAAGTTGATCTTCAGAAATGGTGGAGAATGTAGTTTTGGAGGAGGAGGGTTGAGTAGGTGTGGGGAGGGGGGGTGGGGGCTTTAGGCAAAAACTTTGTCTGATGGTGTCAATCTTCTGCTTGAAGAATGAGGCAAAGTCTTCAGCTGAAATAAGAGGAGAGGGAGGAGGCACTGGGGGACGGAGGAGAGAATTGAAGGTGTTGAATAGTTGTTTAGGGTTGTGAGACAGGGAGGATATGAGAGATGCAAAGTATGCTTGTTTTGCTGCAGTGAGTGTGGACTTGAAGGTAGTGTGGGACTGTTTGAATGCGATGAAGTGCTCATGGGAGTGGGACCTTTTCCATCTACGTTCAGCAACCCTGGAGGCCCGTCGCAGTTATTTAGTTAGGCTGGTGTGCCAGGGTTGTCTGTTGATTGTGCGAGCCTTGGTATGCATGAGGGGGGCGACCGAATCGAGAGCTGCAGCTGTTGTGGTGTTGCATAAAGTGGCAGCAGCTTCGGCATCATGTAAGGAACTAATGTCTGTAAGAGGGAGGAGGGATTCAGAGAGAGAGTGTAGGTCAAGGTGTTTGAGATTTCTACGAGGGTATGCAAGTTTGTGGAGTGGGGATTGTTGCCCCGGGGAGGAGAGAGAAGAGAATGTGAGTAGGTTGTGGTCAGAAAAAGGGAGAGGTGAGTTAGAGAGGTTAGATAGGGAACAGAGGCTGGTGAAGATGAGGTCCAGCGTGTGGCCCTCTTTGTGGGTGGGTGTGGAAGACCACTGAGTAAGACCAAAGGAGGAAGTGAGGGATGGAAGCTTAGAGGCAGCTGAGAGGGAAGTGTCAATGGGGATGTTAAAGTCGCCCATGAGGATAGTGGGGATGTCAACGGAGAGGAAATGAAGTAGCCAGGTGGTGAAGTGGTCAAAGAAAGTGGTGGTTGATCCTGGGGGGCGGTAGATGACAGCCAGTTGGAGGTTGGATGGGGAGTAGATGCGCATGCAGTGCACTTCAAAAGAGGGGAGAGTAATTGCGGGCGGCAGTGGGATATGGGTGAAGGAGCAGTTTTCTGAGAGGAGGAAAGCTATTCCTCCACCGTGCTTGCCGGTGGGGCGGGGGGTATGGGAGAGGTGGAATCCGCCATACAAAAGTGCAGCAGGAGAAGCTGTGTTGGAGGTGGTGAGCCAGGTTTCAGTGATGCCGAGGAAGGAAAGCTTGTTAGTGATGAAGAGATCGTGAATGTAGGAAAGTTTGTTGCAGACGGAGCGAGAGTTCCATAGAGCTCCTGTTAGTGGAACTGGGGAAGCGAGGGCTGGGCGTATAGGTATAAGGTTAGAAGGGTTACGAGAGTTTGGGATAGATCGTGGGTAGGAGGTGGAAGTGATTGTAGGGATGTGGTGAGGAGGACCGAGATGTGAAGAGATGTCGCCGGCAGTAAGGAGGAGCAGAGAAAGCGTTATTAGGTGGGAGCAGGAGAGGGCATGAGGTGGCTGTCTGTGTTTGGAGACAAAGGATTGTATGTTGTGGAATAGCTCTGAGGAGGAGGTGAGATGGGTGGGGAGAATGGAGGGAGAGATGAAGAGTTCCTTACTAGGTGTAGGGATTAGGGGTGGTTGTAAGAAGTGAAGGATTAAGGGGGTGAGAGTGAAAACAAAGACAAACATTGTTTACTGTGACAAAGTATCCAGGTACCTTCAGTTCACTTCAGGTTCAATTCAGGATTAATTCAAATTTCAGACACTTCAGCTCATGGACACTTAAGCTGAGGGACACAGACTTCAAGTTCTCAATATATGGGCTACAGAATGCATTCAGCTGTGAACCAGAGGGGAGTGGCCTGTGCTCATCTTGATCAGCTGATTAGATTGAACCAGATGCTGGATGCTCAAGACAGAGTAAACAAGGCCATAAATGAAAGTGGGGGTGGCTGGGTCACAAACCAGTGGGACACAGGGGTAGAGAAATATAGAGAAATCTGCATGGGAGTCAAGACGGAAAAGCTGGGTGACATACCATTAGAGAATTGGAACAGAACGGTATAGGAAAGACAGCATGGAATTCAGCATGTACAAGAATATAACTACTATAATACTGCCCCTATGTACAAGAATATAACTACTATAATACTGCCCCTATGTACAAGAATATAACTACTGTAATACTGCTCCTATGTACAAGAATATAACTACTATAATACTGCCCCTGTGTACAAGAATATAACTACTATAATACTGCTCCTATGTACATGAATATAACTAATATAATACTGTCCCTCTGTACAAGAGTATAACTACTATAATACTGCTCCCCTATGTACAAGAATATAACTACTATAATACTGCCCCTATGTACAAGAATATTACTACTATAATACTGCCCCTATGTACAAGAATATAACTACTATAATATTGCCTCTATGTACAAGAATATAACTACTATAATACTGCCCCCTTTGTACAAGAATATAACTACTATAATACTGCTCCTATGTACAAGAATATAACTACTATAATACTGCTCCTATGTACAAGAATATAACTACTATAATACTGCCCCCTATGTACAAGAATATAACTACTATAATACTGCCCTCTATGTACAAGAATATAACTACTATAATACTGCCACTATGTACATGAATATAACTACTATAATACTGCCCCTATGTACAAGAATATAACTACTATAATACTGCCCCTATGTACAAGAATATAACTACTATAATACCGCCCCCTTTGTACAAGAATATAACTACTATAATACTGCTCCTATGTACAAGAATATAACTACTATAATAATGCCACTATGTACATGAATATAACTAATATAATACTGCCCCTCTGTACAAGAGTATAACTACTATAATACTGCCCCTATGTACAAGAATATAACTACTATAATACTACCTTCTATGTACAAGAAAAAAACTACTATAATACTGCCCCTATGTACAAGAATATAGCTACTATAATACTGCTCCTATGTACAAGAATATAACTACTATAATAATGCCACTATGTACATGAATATAACTAATATAATACTGCCCCTCTGTACAAGAGTATAACTACTATAATACTGCCCCTATGTACAAGAATATAACTACTATAATACTGCCCCTATGTACAAGAATATAACTACTATAATATTGCATCTATGTACAAGAATATAACTACTATAATACTGCGCCTATGTACAAGAATATAACTACTATAATACCGCCCCTATGTACAAGAATATAACTACTATAATATTGCTCCTATGTACAAGAATATAACTACTATAATACTGTCCCCTATGTACAAGAATATAACTACTATAATATTGCTCCTATGTACAAGAATATAACTACTATAATACTGCGCCTATGTACAAGCATATAACTACTATAATACCGCCCCTATGTACAAGAATATAACTACTATAATACTGCCCCCTTTGTACAAGAATATAACTACTATAATACTGCTCATATGTACAAGAATATAACTACTATAATAATGCCACTATGTACATGAATATAACTAATATAATACTGCCCCTCTGTACAAGAGTATAACTACTATAATACTGCTCCCCTATGTACAAGAATATAAATACTATAATACTGCCCCTATGTACAAGAATATAAGTACTATAATACTGCCCCTATGTACAAGAATATAACTACTATAATATTGCCTTTATGTACAAGAATATAACTACTATAATACTGCCCCCTTTGTACAAGAATATAACTACTATAATACGGATCCTATGTACAAGAATATAACTACTATAATAATGCCACTATGTACATGAATATAACTACTATAATACTGCCCCTATGTACAACAATATAACTACTATAATACTGCCCCTATGTACAAGAATATAACTACTATAATACCGTCCCCTTTGTACAAGAATATAACTACTATAATACTGCTCCTATGTACAAGAATATAACTACTATAATAATGCCACTATGTACATGAATATAACTACTATAATACTGCCCCTCTGTACAAGAGTATAACTACTATAATACTGCCCCTATGTACAATAATATAACTAATATAATACTACCTTCTATGTACAAGAATATAACTACTATAATACTGAACCTATGTACAAGAATATAACTACTATAATACTGCCACTATGTACAAGAATATAACTACTGTAATACTGCTCCTATGTACAAGAATATAACTACTATAATAGTGCCACTATATACATGAATATAACTAATATAATACTGCCCCTTTGTAGAAGAGTATAACTACTATAATACTGCCCCTATGTACAAGAATATAACTACTATAATACTGCCCCTTTGTACATGAATATAACTACTATAGTATTGCCCCTATGTACAAGAATATAACTACTATAATAATGCCCCCTTTGTACAAGAATATAACTACTATAGTACGGCTCCTATGTACAAGAATATAACTACTATAATAATGCCACTATGTACATGAATATAACTACTATAATACTGCCCCTATGTACAAGAATATAACTACTATAATACTGCCCCTATGTACAAGAATATAACTACTATAATACCGCCCCCTTTGTACAAGAATATAACTACTATAATACTGCTCCTATGTACAAGAATATAACTACTATAATAATGCCACTATGTACATGAATATAACTAATATAATACTGCCTCTCTGTACAAGAGTATAACTACTATAATACTGCCCCTATGTACAATAATATAACTACTATAATACTACCTTCTATGTACAAGAATATAAATACTATTATACTTCTCCTATGTACAAGAATATAACTACTATAATAGTGCCACTATGTACATGAATATAACTAATATAATACTGCCCCTTTGTACAAGAGTATAACTACTATAATACTGCCCCTATGTACAAGAATATAACTACTATAATACTGCCCCTATGCACATGAATATAACTACTATAATATTGCCTCCTATGTACAAGAATATAACTGCTATAACACTGTCCCTATGTACAAGAATATAACTACTATAATATTGCCTCCTATGTACAAGAATATAACTACTATAATACTGCCCCTATGTACAAGAATATAACTACTATAATACTGTCCCTATGTACAAGAATATAACTACTATAATACTGCTCCTATGTACAAGAATATAACTACTATAATACTGCCCCCTTTGTACAAGAATATAACTACTATAATACTGCTCCTAAGTACAAGAATATAACTACTATAATAATGGCACTATGTACATGGATATAACTAATATAATACTGCCCCTCTGTACAAGAGTATGACTACTATAATACTGCTCCCTATGTACAAGAATATAACTACTAAAATACTGCTCCTATGTACAAGAATATAACTACTATAATACTGCCCCTATGTACAAGAATATAACTACTATAATACTGCCCCTATGTACAAGAATATAACTACTATAATACTGCCCCTATGTACAAGAATATAACTACTATAATGCTGCCCCTATGTACAAGAATATAACTAGTATAATACTGCCCCTATGTACAAGAATATAACTACTATAATAACGCCCCCTTTGTACAAGAATATAACTACTATAATACTGCTTCTATGTACAAGAATATAACTACTATAATAATGCCACTATGTACATGAATATAACTAATGTAATACTGCCCCTCTGTACAAGAGTATAACTACTATAATACTGCTCCCTATGTACAAGAATATAACTACTAAAATACTGCTCCTATGTACAAGAATATAACTACTATAATACTGCCCCTATGTACAAGAATATAAATACTATAATACTGCCCCTATGTACAAGAATATAACTACTATAATACTGCCCCTATGTACAAGAATATAACTACTATAATACTGCCCCTATGTACAAGAATATAACTACTATAGTACTGCCCCTATGTACAAGAATATAACTACTATAATACTGCCCCCTTTGTACAAGAATATAACTACTATAATACTGCTCCTATGTACAAGAATATAACTACTATAATAATGCCACTATGTACATGAATATAACTAATATAATACTGCCCCTCTGTACAAGAGTATAACTACTATAATACTGCTGCTATGTACAAGAATATAACTACTATAATACTGCTCCTATGTACTAGAATATAACTACTAAAATACTGCTCCTATGTACAAGAATATAACTACTATAATACTGCCCCTATGTACAAGAATATAACTACTATAATACTGCCCCTATGTACAAGAATATAACTACTATAATACTGCTCCCTATGTACTAGAATATAACTACTAAAATACTGCTCCTATGTACAAGAATATAACTACTATAATACTGCCCCTATGTACAAGAATATAACTACTATAATACTGACCCTATGTACAAGAATATAACTACTATAATACTGACCCATTTGTACAAGAATATAACTACTATAATACTGCCACCTTTGTACAAGAATATAACTACTATAATACTGCTCCTATGTACAAGAATATAACTACTATAATAATGCCACTATGTACATGAATATAACTACTATAATACTGCCCCTATGTACAAAAATATAACTACTTTAATACTGCCCCTATGTACAAGAATATAACTACTATAATACTGCCCCTATGTACAAGAATATAACTACTATAATAATGCCACTATGTACATGAATATAACTAATATAATACTGCCCCTCTGTAGAAGAGTATAACTACTATAATACTGCCCCTATGTACAAGAATATAACTACTATAATACTACCTTCCATGTACAAGAATATAACTACTATAATACTGCCCCTATGTACAAGAATATAACTATTATAATACTGCCCCTATGTACAAGAATATAACTACTATAATACTGCTCCTATGTACAAGAATATAACTAATATAATACTGCTCCTATGTACAAGAATATGATTACTATAATACTGCTACTATGTACAAGAATATAACTACTATAATACTGCCCCTATGTACAAGAATATAACTACTATAATACTGACCCTATGTACAAGAATATAACTACTATAATACTGACCCCTTTGTACAAGTATATAACTACTATAATACTGCCACCTTTGTACAAGAATATAACTACTATAATACTGCTCCTATGTACAAGAATATAACTACTATAATAATGCCACTATGTACATGAATATAACTAATATAATACTGCCCCTCTGTACAAGAGTATAACTATTATAATACTGCCCCTATGTACAAGAATATAACTACTGTAATACTGTCCCTAAGTACAAGAATATAACTACTATAATACTGCTCCTATGTACAAGAATATAACTACTATAATACTGCCCTCTTTGTACAAGAATATAACTACTATAATACTGCTCCTAAGTACAAGAATATAACTACTATAATAATGCCACTATGTACATGGATATAACTAATATAATACTGCCCCTCTGTACAAGAGTATAACTACTATAATACTGCTCCCTATGTACAAGAATATAACTACTAAAATACTGCTCCTATGTACAAGAATATAACTACTATAATACTGCCCCTATGTACAAGAATATAACTACTATAATACTGCCCCTATGTACAAGAATATAACTACTATAATACTGCCCCTATGTACAAGAATATAACTACTATAATACTGCCCCTATGTACAAGAATATAACTACTATAATACTGCCCCTATGTACAAGAATATAACTACTATAATACTGCCCCTATGTACAAGAATATAACTACTATAATACCGCCCCCTTTGTACAAGAATATAACTACTATAATACTGCTTCTATGTACAAGAATATAACTACTATAATACTGCCCCTATGTACAAGAATATAACTACTATAATACTGACCCTATGTACAAGAATATAACTACTATAATACTGACCCCTTTGTACAAGTATATAACTACTATAATACTGCCACCTTTGTACAAGAATATAACTACTATAATACTGCTCCTATGTACAAGAATATAACTACTATAATAATGCCACTATGTACATGAATATAACTAATATAATACTGCCCCTTTGTACAAGAGTATAACTACTATAATACTGCCCCTATGTACAAGAATATAACTACTATAACACTGCCCCTATGCACATGAATATAACTACTATAATATTGCCTCCTATGTACAAGAATATAACTGCTATAACACTGTCCCTATGTACAAGAATATAACTACTATAATACTGCTCCTATGTACAAGAATATAACTACTATAATACTGCCCCTATGTACAAGAATATAACTACTATAATACTGTCCCTATGTACAAGAATATAACTACTATAATACTGCTCCTATGTACAAGAATATAACTACTATAATACTGCCCCCTTTGTACAAGAATATAACTACTATAATACTGCTCCTAAGTACAAGAATATAACTACTATAATAATGCCACTATGTACATGGATATAACTAATATAATACTGCCCCTCTGTACAAGAGTATAACTACTATAATACTGCTCCCTATGTACAAGAATATAACTATTAAAATACTGCTCCTATGTACAAGAATATAACTACTATAATACTGCCCCTATGTACAAGAATATAACTACTATAATACTGCCCCTATGTACAAGAATATAACTACTATAATACTGCCCCTATGTACAAGAATATAACTACTATAATACTGCCCCTATGTACAAGAATATAACTACTATAATATTGCCCCTATGTACAAGAATATAACTACTATAATACCGCCCCCTTTGTACAAGAATATAACTACTATAATACTGCTTCTATGTACAAGAATATAACTACTATAATAATGCCACTATGTACATGAATATAGCTAATGTAATACTGCCCCTCTGTACAAGAGTATAACTACTATAATACTGCTCCCTATGTACAAGAATATAACTACTAAAATACTGCTCCTATGTACAAGAATATAACTACTATAATACTGCCCCTATGTACAAGAATATAACTACTATAATACTGCCCCTATGTACAAGAATATAACTACTATAATACTGCCCCTATGTACAAGAATATAACTACTATAATACTGCCCCTATGTACAAGAATATAACTAGTATAATACTGCCCCTATGTACAAGAATATAACTACTATAATACCGTCCCCTTTGTACAAGAATATAACTACTATAATACTGCTTCTATGTACAAGAATATAACTACTATAATAATTCCACTATGTACATGAATATAACTAATGTAATACTGCCCCTCTGTACAAGAGTATAACTACTATAATACTGCTCCCTATGTACAAGAATATAACTACTAAAATACTGCTCCTATGTACAAGAATATAACTACTATAATACTGCCCCTATGTACAAGAATATAAATACTATAATACTGCCCCTATGTACAAGAATATAACTACTATAATACTGCCCCTATGTACAAGAATATAACTACTATAATACTGCCCCTATGTACAAGAATATAACTACTATAGTACTGGCCCTATGTACAAGAACATAACTACTATAATACTGCCCCCTTTGTACAATAATATAACTACTATAATACTGCTCCTATGTACAAGAATATAACTACTATAATACTGCTCCTATGTACTAGAATATAACTACTAAAATACTGCTCCTATGTACAAGAATATAACTACTATAATACTGCCCCTATGTACAAGAATATAACTACTATAATACTGCCCCTATGTACAAGAATATAACTACTATAATACTGCTCCCTATGTACTAGAATATAACTACTAAAATACTGCTCCTATGTACAAGAATATAACTACTATAATACTGCCCCTATGTACAAGAATATAACTACTATAATACTGACCCTATGTACAAGAATATAACTACTATAATACTGACCCCTTTGTACAAGTATATAACTACTATAATACTGCCACCTTTGTACAAGAATATAACTACTATAATACTGCTCCTATGTACAAGAATATAACTACTATAATAATGCCACTATGTACATGAATATAACTAATATAATACTGCCCCTTTGTACAAGAGTATAACTACTATAATACTGCCCCTATGTACAAGAATATAACTACTATAACACTGCCCCTATGCACATGAATATAACTACTATAATATTGCCTCCTATGTACAAGAATATAACTGCTATAACACTGTCCCTATGTACAAGAATATAACTACTATAATACTGCTCCTATGTACAAGAATATAACTACTATAATACTGCCCCTATGTACAAGAATATAACTACTATAGTACTGGCCCTATGTACAAGAATATAACTACTATAATACTGCCCCCTTTGTACAATAATATAACTACTATAATACTGCTCCTATGTACAAGAATATAACTACTATAATACTGCTCCTATGTACTAGAATATAACTACTAAAATACTGCTCCTATGTACAAGAATATAACTACTATAATACTGCCCCTATGTACAAGAATATAACTACTATAATACTGCCCCTATGTACAAGAATATAACTACTATAATACTGCTCCCTATGTACTAGAATATAACTACTAAAATACTGCTCCTATGTACAAGAATATAACTACTATAATACTGCCCCTATGTACAAGAATATAACTATTATAATACTGACCCTATGTACAAGAATATAACTACTATAATACTGACCCCTTTGTACAAGTATATAACTACTATAATACTGCCACCTTTGTACAAGAATATAACTACTATAATACTGCTCCTATGTACAAGAATATAACTACTATAATAATGCCACTATGTACATGAATATAACTAATATAATACTGCCCCTTTGTACAAGAGTATAACTACTATAATACTGCCCCTATGTACAAGAATATAACTACTATAACACTGCCCCTATGCACATGAATATAACTACTATAATATTGCCTCCTATGTACAAGAATATAACTGCTATAACACTGTCCCTATGTACAAGAATATAACTACTATAATACTGCTCCTATGTACAAGAATATAACTACTATAATACTGCCCCTATGTACAAGAATATAACTACTATAATACTGTCCCTATGTACAAGAATATAACTACTATAATACTGCTCCTATGTACAAGAATATAACTACTATAATACTGCCCCCTTTGTACAAGAATATAACTACTATAATACTGCTCCTAAGTACAAGAATATAACTACTATAATAATGCCACTATGTACATGGATATAACTAATATAATACTGCCCCTCTGTACAAGAGTATAACTACTATAATACTGCTCCCTATGTACAAGAATATAACTATTAAAATACTGCTCCTATGTACAAGAATATAACTACTATAATACTGCCCCTATGTACAAGAATATAACTACTATAATACTGCCCCTATGTACAAGAATATAACTACTATAATACTGCCCCTATGTACAAGAATATAACTACTATAATACTGCCCCTATGTACAAGAATATAACTACTATAATACTGCCCCTATGTACAAGAATATAACTACTATAATACCGCCCCCTTTGTACAAGAATATAACTACTATAATACTGCTTCTATGTACAAGAATATAACTACTATAATAATGCCACTATGTACATGAATATAGCTAATGTAATACTGCCCCTCTGTACAAGAGTATAACTACTATAATACTGCTCCCTATGTACAAGAATATAACTACTAAAATACTGCTCCTATGTACAAGAATATAACTACTATAATACTGCCCTTATGTACAAGAATATAACTACTATAATACTGCCCCTATGTACAAGAATATAACTACTATAATACTGCCCCTATGTACAAGAATATAACTACTATAATACTGCCCCTATGTACAAGAATATAACTAGTATAATACTGCCCCTATGTACAAGAATATAACTACTATAATACCGTCCCCTTTGTACAAGAATATAACTACTATAATACTGCTTCTATGTACAAGAATATAACTACTATAATAATTCCACTATGTACATGAATATAACTAATGTAATACTGCCCCTCTGTACAAGAGTATAACTACTATAATACTGCTCCCTATGTACAAGAATATAACTACTAAAATACTGCTCCTATGTACAAGAATATAACTACTATAATACTGCCCCTATGTACAAGAATATAAATACTATAATACTGCCCCTATGTACAAGAATATAACTACTATAATACTGCCCCTATGTACAAGAATATAACTACTATAATACTGCCCCTATGTACAACAATATAACTACTATAGTACTGGCCCTATGTACAAGAATATAACTACTATAATACTGCCCCCTTTGTACAATAATATAACTACTATAATACTGCTCCTATGTACAAGAATATAACTACTATAATACTGCTCCTATGTACTAGAATATAACTACTAAAATACTGCTCCTATGTACAAGAATATAACTACTATAATACTGCCCCTATGTACAAGAATATAACTACTATAATACTGCCCCTATGTACAAGAATATAACTACTATAATACTGCTCCCTATGTACTAGAATATAACTACTAAAATACTGCTCCTATGTACAAGAATATAACTACTATAATACTGCCCCTATGTACAAGAATATAACTACTATAATACTGACCCTATGTACAAGAATATAACTACTATAATACTGAACCATTTGTACAAGAATATAACTACTATAATACTGCCACCTTTGTACAAGAATATAACTACTATAATACTGCTCCTATGTAAAAGAATATAACTACTATAATAATGCCACTATGTACATGAATATAACTACTATAATACTGCCCCTATGTACAAAAATATAACTACTTTAATAATGCCGCTATGTACAAGAATATAACTACTATAATACTGCCCCTATGTACAAGAATATAACTACTATAATACTGCTCCCTATGTACTAGAATATAACTACTAAAATACTGCTCCTATGTACAAGAATATAACTACTATAATACTGCCCCTATGTATAAGAATATAACTACTATAATACTGACCCTATGTACAAGAATATAACTACTATAATACTGACCCCTTTGTACAAGTATATAACTACTATAATACTGCCACCTTTGTACAAGAATATAACTACTATAATACTGCTCCTATGTACAAGAATATAACTACTATAATAATGCCACTATGTACATGAATATAACTAATATAATACTGCCCCTCTGTAGAAGAGTATAACTACTATAATACTGCCCCTATGTACAAGAATATAACTACTATAATACTACCTTCCATGTACAAGAATATAACTACTATAATACTGCCCCTATGTACAAGAATATAACTATTATAATACTGCCCCTATGTACAAGAATATAACTACTATAATACTGCTCCTATGTACAAGAATATAACTAATATAATACTGCTCCTATGTACAAGAATATGATTACTATAATACTGCTACTATGTACAAGAATATAACTACTATAATACTGCCCCTATGTACAAGAATATAACTACTATAATACTGACCCTATGTACAAGAATATAACTACTATAATACTGACCCCTTTGTACAAGTATATAACTACTATAATACTGCCACCTTTGTACAAGAATATAACTACTATAATACTGCTCCTATGTACAAGAATATAACTACTATAATAATGCCACTATGTACATGAATATAACTAATATAATACTGCCCCTCTGTACAAGAGTATAACTACTATAATACTGCCCCTATGTACAAGAATATAACTACTATAATACTGTCCCTAAGTACAAGAATATAACTACTATAATACTGCTCCTATGTACAAGAATATAACTACTATAATACTGCCCCCTTTGTACAAGAATATAATTACTATAATACTGCTCCTAAGTACAAGAATATAACTACTATAATAATGCCACTATGTACATGGATATAACTAATATAATACTGCCCCTCTGTACAAGAGTATAACTACTATAATACTGCTCCCTATGTACAAGAATATAACTACTAAAATACTGCTCCTATGTACAAGAATATAACTACTATAATACTGCCCCTATGTACAAGAATATAACTACTATAATACTGCCCCTATGTACAAGAATATAACTACTATAATACTGCCCCTATGTACAAGAATATAACTACTATAATACCGCCCCCTTTGTACAAGAATATAACTACTATAATACTGCTTCTATGTACAAGAATATAACTACTATAATACTGCCCCTATGTACAAGAATATAACTACTATAATACTGACCCTATGTACAAGAATATAACTACTATAATACTGACCCCTTTGTACAAGTATATAACTACTATAATACTGCCACCTTTGTACAAGAATATAACTACTATAATACTGCTCCTATGTACAAGAATATAACTACTATAATAATGCCACTATGTACATGAATATAACTAATATAATACTGCCCCTTTGTACAAGAGTATAACTACTATAATACTGCCCCTATGTACAAGAATATAACTACTATAATACTGCCCTATGCACATGAATATAACTACTATAATATTGCCTCCTATGTACAAGAATATAACTGCTATAACACTGTCCCTATGTACAAGAATATAACTACTATAATATTGCCTCCTATGTACAAGAATATAACTACTATAATACTGCCCCTATGTACAAGAATATAACTTCTATAATACTGTCCCTATGTACAAGAATATAACTACTATAATACTGCTCCTATGTACAAGAATATAACTACTATAATACTGCCCCCTTTGTACAAGAATATAACTAGTATAATACTGCTCCTAAGTACAAGAATATAACTACTATAATAATGCCACTATGTACATGGATATAACTAATATAATACTGCCCCTCTGTACAAGAGTATAACTACTATAATACTGCTCCCTATGTACAAGAATATAACTACTAAAATACTGCTCCTATGTACAAGAATATAACTACTATAATACTGCCCCTATGTACAAGAATATAACTACTATAATACTGCCCCTATGTACAAGAATATAACTACTATAATACTGCCCCTATGTACAAGAATATAACTACTATAATACCGCCCCCTTTGTACAAGAATATAACTACTATAATACTGCTTCTATGTACAAGAATATAACTACTATAATACTGCCCCTATGTACAAGAATATAACTACTATAATACTGACCCTATGTACAAGAATATAACTACTATAATACTGCCCCTATGTACAAGAATATAACTACTATAATACCGCCCCCTTTGTACAAGAATATAACTACTATAATACTGCTTCTATGTACAAGAATATAACTACTATAATAATGCCACTATGTACATGAATATAGCTAATGTAATACTGCCCCTCTGTACAAGAGTATAACTACTATAATACTGCTCCCTATGTACAAGAATATAACTACTAAAATACTGCTCCTATGTACAAGAATATAACTACTATAATACTGCCCCTATGTACAAGAATATAAATACTATAATACTGCCCCTATGTACAAGAATATAACTACTATAATACTGCCCCTATGTACAAGAATATAACTACTGTAATACTGTCCCTAAGTACAAGAATATAACTACTATAATACTGCTCCTATGTACAAGAATATAACTACTATAATACTGCCCCCTTTGTACAAGAATATAACTACTATAATACTGCTCCTAAGTACAAGAATATAACTACTATAATAATGCCACTATGTACATGGATATAACTAATATAATACTGCCCCTCTGTACAAGAGTATAACTACTATAATACTGCCCCTATGTACAAGAATATAACTACTATAATACTGCCCCTATGTACAAGAATATAACTACTATAATACTGCCCCTATGTACAAGAATATAACTACTATAATACCGCCCCCTTTGTACAAGAATATAACTACTATAATACTGCTTCTATGTACAAGAATATAACTACTATAATACTGCCCCTATGTACAAGAATATAACTACTATAATACTGACCCTATGTACAAGAATATAACTACTATAATACTGACCCCTTTGTACAAGTATATAACTACTATAATACTGCCACCTTTGTACAAGAATATAACTACTATAATACTGCTCCTATGTACAAGAATATAACTACTATAATAATGCCACTATGTACATGAATATAACTAATATAATACTGCCCCTTTGTACAAGACTATAACTACTATAATACTGCCCCTATGTACAAGAATATAACTACTATAACACTGCCCCTATGCACATGAATATAACTACTATAATATTGCCTCCTATGTACAAGAATATAACTGCTATAACACTGTCCCTATGTACAAGAATATAACTACTATAATACTGCTCCTATGTACAAGAATATAACTACTATAATACTGCCCCTATGTACAAGAATATAACTACTATAATACTGTCCCTATGTACAAGAATATAACTACTATAATACTGCTCCTATGTACAAGAATATAACTACTATAATACTGCCCCCTTTGTACAAGAATATAACTACTATAATACTGCTCCTAAGTACAAGAATATAACTACTATAATAATGCCACTATGTACATGGATATAACTAATATAATACTGCCCCTCTGTACAAGAGTATAACTACTATAATACTGCTCCCTATGTACAAGAATATAACTATTAAAATACTGCTCCTATGTACAAGAATATAACTACTATAATACTGCCCCTATGTACAAGAATATAACTACTATAATACTGCCCCTATGTACAAGAATATAACTACTATAATACTGCCCCTATGTACAAGAATATAACTACTATAATACTGCCCCTATGTACAAGAATATAACTACTATAATACTGCCCCTATGTACAAGAATATAACTACTATAATACCGCCCCCTTTGTACAAGAATATAACTACTATAATACTGCTTCTATGTACAAGAATATAACTACTATAATAATGCCACTATGTACATGAATATAGCTAATGTAATACTGCCCCTCTGTACAAGAGTATAACTACTATAATACTGCTCCCTATGTACAAGAATATAACTACTAAAATACTGCTCCTATGTACAAGAATATAACTACTATAATACTGCCCCTATGTACAAGAATATAACTACTATAATACTGCCCCTATGTACAAGAATATAACTACTATAATACTGCCCCTATGTACAAGAATATAACTACTATAATACTGCCCCTATGTACAAGAATATAACTAGTATAATACTGCCCCTATGTACAAGAATATAACTACTATAATACCGTCCCCTTTGTACAAGAATATAACTACTATAATACTGCTTCTATGTACAAGAATATAACTACTATAATAATTCCACTATGTACATGAATATAACTAATGTAATACTGCCCCTCTGTACAAGAGTATAACTACTATAATACTGCTCCCTATGTACAAGAATATAACTACTAAAATACTGCTCCTATGTACAAGAATATAACTACTATAATACTGCCCCTATGTACAAGAATATAAATACTATAATACTGCCCCTATGTACAAGAATATAACTACTATAATACTGCCCCTATGTACAAGAATATAACTACTATAATACTGCCCCTATGTACAAGAATATAACTACTATAGTACTGGCCCTATGTACAAGAATATAACTACTATAATACTGCCCCCTTTGTACAATAATATAACTACTATAATACTGCTCCTATGTACAAGAATATAACTACTATAATACTGCTCCTATGTACTAGAATATAACTACTAAAATACTGCTCCTATGTACAAGAATATAACTACTATAATACTGCCCCTATGTACAAGAATATAACTACTATAATACTGCCCCTATGTACAAGAATATAACTACTATAATACTGCTCCCTATGTACTAGAATATAACTACTAAAATACTGCTCCTATGTACAAGAATATAACTACTATAATACTGCCCCTATGTACAAGAATATAACTACTATAATACTGACCCTATGTACAAGAATATAACTACTATAATACTGAACCATTTGTACAAGAATATAACTACTATAATACTGCATCCTTTGTACAAGAATATAACTACTATAATACTGCTCCTATGTAAAAGAATATAACTACTATAATAATGCCACTATGTACATGAATATAACTACTATAATACTGCCCCTATGTACAAAAATATAACTACTTTAATAATGCCGTTATGTACAAGAATATAACTACTATAATACTGCCCCTATGTACAAGAATATAACTACTATAATACTGCTCCCTATGTACTAGAATATAACTACTAAAATACTGCTCCTATGTACAAGAATATAACTACTATAATACTGCCCCTATGTATAAGAATATAACTACTATAATACTGACCCTATGTACAAGAATATAACTACTATAATACTGACCCCTTTGTACAAGTATATAACTACTATAATACTGCCACCTTTGTACAAGAATATAACTACTATAATACTGCTCCTATGTACAAGAATATAACTACTATAATAATGCCACTATGTACATGAATATAACTAATATAATACTGCCCCTCTGTAGAAGAGTATAACTACTATAATACTGCCCCTATGTACAAGAATATAACTACTATAATACTACCTTCCATGTACAAGAATATAACTACTATAATACTGCCCCTATGTACAAGAATATAACTATTATAATACTGCCCCTATGTACAAGAATATAACTACTATAATACTGCTCCTATGTACAAGAATATAACTAATATAATACTGCTCCTATGTACAAGAATATGATTACTATAATACTGCTACTATGTACAAGAATATAACTACTATAATACTGCCCCTATGTACAAGAATATAACTACTATAATACTGACCCTATGTACAAGAATATAACTACTATAATACTGACCCCTTTGTACAAGTATATAACTACTATAATACTGCCACCTTTGTACAAGAATATAACTACTATAATACTGCTCCTATGTACAAGAATATAACTACTATAATAATGCCACTATGTACATGAATATAACTAATATAATACTGCCCCTCTGTACAAGAGTATAACTACTATAATACTGCCCCTATGTACAAGAATATAACTACTATAATACTGTCCCTAAGTACAAGAATATAACTACTATAATACTGCTCCTATGTACAAGAATATAACTACTATAATACTGCCCCCTTTGTACAAGAATATAATTACTATAATACTGCTCCTAAGTACAAGAATATAACTACTATAATAATGCCACTATGTACATGGATATAACTAATATAATACTGCCCCTCTGTACAAGAGTATAACTACTATAATACTGCTCCCTATGTACAAGAATATAACTACTAAAATACTGCTCCTATGTACAAGAATATAACTACTATAATACTGCCCCTATGTACAAGAATATAACTACTATAATACTGCCCCTATGTACAAGAATATAACTACTATAATACTGCCCCTATGTACAAGAATATAACTACTATAATACTGCCCCTATGTACAAGAATATAACTACTATAATACCGCCCCCTTTGTACAAGAATATAACTACTATAATACTGCTTCTATGTACAACAATATAACTACTATAATACTGCCCCTATGTACAAGAATATAACTACTATAATACTGACCCTATGTACAAGAATATAACTACTATAATACTGACCCCTTTGTACAAGTATATAACTACTATAATACTGCCACCTTTGTACAAGAATATAACTACTATAATACTGCTCCTATGTACAAGAATATAACTACTATAATAATGCCACTATGTACATGAATATAACTAATATAATACTGCCCCTTTGTACAAGAGTATAACTACTATAATACTGCCCCTATGTACAAGAATATAACTACTATAATACTGCCCTATGCACATGAATATAACTACTATAATATTGCCTCCTATGTACAAGAATATAACTGCTATAACACTGTCCCTATGTACAAGAATATAACTACTATAATATTGCCTCCTATGTACAAGAATATAACTACTATAATACTGCCCCTATGTACAAGAATATAACTTCTATAATACTGTCCCTATGTACAAGAATATAACTACTATAATACTGCTCCTATGTACAAGAATATAACTACTATAATACTGCCCCCTTTGTACAAGAATATAACTAGTATAATACTGCTCCTAAGTACAAGAATATAACTACTATAATAATGCCACTATGTACATGGATATAACTAATATAATACTGCCCCTCTGTACAAGAGTATAACTACTATAATACTGCTCCCTATGTACAAGAATATAACTACTAAAATACTGCTCCTATGTACAAGAATATAACTACTATAATACTGCCCCTATGTACAAGAATATAACTACTATAATACTGCCCCTATGTACAAGAATATAACTACTATAATACTGCCCCTATGTACAAGAATATAACTACTATAATACCGCCCCCTTTGTACAAGAATATAACTACTATAATACTGCCCCTATGTACAAGAATATAACTACTATAATACTGACCCTATGTACAAGAATATAACTACTATAATACTGCCCCTATGTACAAGAATATAACTACTATAATACCGCCCCCTTTGTACAAGAATATAACTACTATAATACTGCTTCTATGTACAAGAATATAACTACTATAATAATGCCACTATGTACATGAATATAGCTAATGTAATACTGCCCCTCTGTACAAGAGTATAACTACTATAATACTGCTCCCTATGTACAAGAATATAACTACTAAAATACTGCTCCTATGTACAAGAATATAACTACTATAATACTGCCCCTATGTACAAGAATATAAATACTATAATACTGCCCCTATGTACAAGAATATAACTACTATAATACTGCCCCTATGTACAAGAATATAACTACTATAATACTGCCCCTATGTACAAGAATATAACTACTATAGTACTGCCCCTATGTACAAGAATATAACTACTATAATACTGCCCCCTTTGTACAAGAATATAACTACTATAATACTGCTCCTATGTACAAGAATATAACTACTATAATAATGCCACTATGTACATGAATATAACTAATATAATACTGCCCCTCTGTACAAGAGTATAACTACTATAATTCTGCTGCTATGTACAAGAATATAACTACTATAATACTGCTCCTATGTACTAGAATATAACTACTAAAATACTGCTCCTATGTACAAGAATATAACTACTATAATACTGCCCCTATGTACAAGAATATAACTACTATAATACTGCCCATATGTACAAGAATATAACTACTATAATACTGCTCCCTATGTACTAGAATATAACTACTAAAATACTGCTCCTACGTACAAGAATATAACTACTATAATACTGCCCCTATGTACAAGAATATAACTACTATAATACTGACCCTATGTACAAGAATATAACTACTATAATACTGACCCATTTGTACAAGAATATAACTACTATAATACTGCCACCTTTGTACAAGAATATAACTACTGTAATACTGCTCCTATGTACAAGAATATAACTACTATAATAATGCCACTATGTACATGAATATAACTACTATAATACTGCCCCTATGTACAAAAATATAACTACTTTAATACTGCCCCTATGTACAAGAATATAACTACTATAATACCGCCCCTATGTACAAGAATATAAATACTATAATACTGCTCCCTATGTGCTAGAATATAACTACTAAAATACTGCTCCTATGTACAAGAATATAACTACTATAATACTGCCCCTATGTACAAGAATATAACTACTATAATACTGACCCTATGTACAAGAATATAACTACTATAATACTGACCCCTTTGTACAAGTATATAACTACTATAATACTGCCACCTTTGTACAAGAATATAACTACTATAATACTGCCCCTATGTACAAGAATATAACTACTATAATACTGCCCCTATGTACAAGAATATAACTATTATAATACTGCCCCTATGTACAAGAATATAACTAATATAATACTGCTCCTATGTACAAGAATATGATTACTATAATACTGCTACTATGTACAAGAATATAACTACTATAATACTGCCCCTATGTACAAGAATATAACTACTATAATACTGACTCTATGTACAAGAATATAACTACTATAATACTGACCCCTTTGTACAAGTATATAACTACTATAATACTGCCACCTTTGTACAAGAATATAACTACTATAATACTGCTCCTATGTACAAGAATATAACTACTATAATAATGCCACTATGTACATGAATATAACTAATATAATACTGCCCCTCTGTACAAGAGTATAACTACTATAATACTGCCCCTATGTACAAGAATATAACTACTATAATACTACCTTCCATGTACAAGAATATAACTACTATAATACTGCCCCTATGTACAAGAATATAACTACTATAATACTGCCCCTATGTACAAGAATATAACTACTATAATACTGCTCCTATGTACAAGAATATAACTAATATAATAATGCCACTATGTACATGAATATAACTACTATAATACTGCCCCTATGTACATGAATATAGCTACTATAATACTGCCCCTATGTACAAGAATATAACTACTATAATACTGTCCCCTTTGTACAAGAATATAACTACTATAATACTGCTCCTATGTACAAGAATATAACTACTATAATAATGTCACTATGTATATGAATATAACTAATATAATACTGCCCCTCTGTACAAGAGTATAACTACTATAATACTGCTCCCTATGTACAAGAATATAACTACTAAAATACTGCTCCTATGTACAAGAATATAACTTCTATAATACTGCCCCTGTCAGGCAAAAGGTATTTTTGCCCGAGTTTTAAAAAATGAGAGATATTTTTAAAAAAGAAATCCCCCCCACCCCTATCCGTTTGTAAGAAGACATAGAGAACTGCAGTGCTGACCCCCACCCTAAGAATTTTTATTAGCGTCGTAAACTCTCAGTGTAGCACAGCTTCTAGCTCAAACTAGATTATTCCCTCCAAAATTGCCATTGTTTAAAAGCTTGTACAGTTAATGTAGAATTTAAAAAACACACATGACGGTTACTAATCCAGGGAACACATTTTTGGAATGTTCACATCTGCCTGGTTACAATGATATATTTTTCATAACTGAGATACCCCCAGAAATCGAGGAATTGGTTTCTTAGCTTCTGAGCATCATAAAGAGGTCCTGTTTAATATCCATCTGCATGAAAATTAGTGACGGCCAACATGATGTCTCCATCTTGGATGTGGGACCCCCCCACACCAAGATATGAAATCTGAAGGTTTCTATGTTCTATGCAGCTGGGCGGTTTCACAAAACCGAGCCCCCGTGTGAGGTAGACAAAATGGGCGGTTCCTAATAATTTGGCCCTGTTGCTAAAAAGCAAATCGGCCATTTTCAGGTCATTCTTCTTAGGGACGTCGAACGCACGCACATCACGCGGCGTAAGAAGAATCACCTCTAATTTCCGGGGAGCCGTCCCCCCCACAGAATCTGAGACCATCACCTTGTGAAGCAGGTTTTGCTATTACTTATCCCTTTTATTTTAATAACTGTTTATGCATACATGTAAATTGTCTCCTTTATAATATCTTGTATATATTTTGTAAACACTGCCCCCCTTTTGGGAGTAAATCATTATTATTTACCAGCTTCGTTCTTCTTGTCCTATGTCGAGCAAACACGTTCCTCACTCGCTAATTCACGTTACCTACCAGGTACCCGATCCACCTGTTAAGCGATCGGTGGTGGCAGTATACCAGTATTTATGTGATATTGTGGTTTGAGGGTGGCTGGTCGGAGGTATATATACGTTCCTGGAAGGAACTGGTGGTATATATACGTCCTGTCACATCACGTGCCGCAATAGTCGACATAAATTAGAGCAGCGGCACCCGTGCTTATCCTCTGTCAATACCGTGTTTGACCAGCAGGATAAGGGGGCGCCAGAGAGCTGCAAGGTCTGACCCAAGAGTGGGTGTTGTTTTCATGACAAATTGGTGGCAAGCGGTGGGATCATAGGACATTAGTGATCTGGTTTGAGCAATCATTCTTCTCACTAAAAACTTGCACAAAAGTTTTGAAGATCGAACTCAGTGTTTATTAGATCTGAGACAATACTGTATGTGTAGCAGTTACCCCTACCCTTCTTCGCTTTTTCTTTTCTATTTTTATTTTGGTGATCATGGTCGTATTTGGGGAGTCCTGGTATCACCAGCAGAAAAAGGACACTCTTACTGGAATATGTATAATCAAAGGCATTGACCCCCACGGCAAAAGCAAAGAACAAATGATTGCTGAACTGTTACAAGATGCTGCAGAGCCCGTCCAACAGCAGAGCCCTGACGAGGGGGCGGCCAGCCAAGGCCCGGATGGCGCTGCTGCAGGGGTGCCACCTGTGATTGCCAGCCATACCCGCAACCAGGGTAGTGTGGACCCCCACCTGCAGATGGCCTTGGAGCAGCTCGCCACAGACAATCATGATGGACGACTGGAGCTGATCCTGAAATTCCAGGAGCGGGCTGAGCGACAAGCCCAAGCTGACCGAGAGGCTGCTGAGCGACAAGCCCAAGCTGACCGAGAGGCGGCTGAGCGACAAGCCCAAGCTGACCGAGAGGCTGCTGAGCGACAAGCCCAAGCTGACCGAGAGGCTGCTGAGCGACAAGCTGACCGAGAGGCTGCTGAGCGACAAGCTGACCGAGAGGCGGCTGAGCGACAAGCCCAAGCTGACCGACAACACCAGCTGGAGCTAGCCCGGATTCAGAAGGAGTCGCCCTCTACGCAGACCCGTGAGTCCAACAGTGCCAGCTGCTTTAAACCTCGTCCTGAGCACTTCCCTGTGATGGAAAAGGATGGGGACTTGGACACATTTCTGCGAGGCTTTGAAAAGGCCTGCAGGCAGTATCAGCTGCCAACAGACGAGTGGGCAAAATATTTAACTCCAGGGCTCCGAGGAAAAGCTTTGGAGGTGTTTGCTTCCCTCCCTCGAGAGCAGGATGGAGACTATGAGGCCGTCAAGCAGGCCCTGATAAAAAAGTACCAGCTGACTCCGGAGGTTTACCGGAAAAAATTCAGAACCCTCCAACGTGGACCACATGACACCTACCGTGATGTGGTAGACGGGCTCAGAACCAACTTTGAGCAGTGGATCCAAGGACTGTCAGCGGCCACCTTTGAGCAGCTAAAGGACCTGATGGTGAAAGACCAGTTCCTGCATCTGTGTCCGACTGAGGTACGGCAGTTCGTGATGGATCGGGAGCCACCTGATGCCAATAAAGCAGCGCAGATCGCAGACACCTACGAGGCCAACCGGAGACCAGAGGTGCGGAAGCCGGTCGTCGCCAGCTGGAAAGGGGGTAAGCCATCAACCACCATCCCTGCCCCTGCCAGCCGACCTTCCGGAGGCCTTTTTCCCGTTGCCAAGGCCCTGCCTGCATCCGATGCCCGCAGGTGTTATTCCTGCAACCAGACTGGTCATCTCAGCGCCACTTGCCCAGAGAAGCAGAGGAAGAACCCCCCATCCAAGGCCCCAGGGCCTAATGCCTCAGTTCTTTTGGTGGGTGGGCCGGTTGGGAGGGCCTGTGAAAACTTTCAGTCTGTCAGGGTGGGGGACACTCTCACTGTAGGCCTCAAGGACACTGGGGCCGAACGAACCCTCATCCGACCCGAACTGGTGTCCCCTGAAGCGCTTATTCCAGGAAAGACCCTGACTGTCACTGGGATTGGGGGCGTCCGATGCCCCTTGCCCGGGTTTTTATTGATTGGGGTGCGGGGAGTGGGGTGAAGGAAGTGGGAGTATCCAAAAACCTACCTGCAAATGTTTTGTTGGGAACTGATTTGGGGAGGATGTTTGCTTATTATGTCCCTGACACCCCTCCCCGATCTGATACGGTTGGTAAGGTTAATACTGATGATGATTGATGGATGATGATTGATGATTGATGATTGATGATTGATGATTGATGATTGATGATGATGATGTTTTGGAAGGTGCAGGAGAACTCAGCCATGTCACTCTGCGGGGTGATGTTGCTGAGGATCCCCTAGCAGGAGCAAAGGTCAGTGCCAAGGGTAATGGGGAGAGGCACGAGGACCATGGCGCAAGTGGTGCTGTGCCAGTGACCAGTGTCACAACAGATGGTGACCTGGCTGATAGTCGCTGCCCCATACGTAGCACTGTGCCTGAGGTAATGGAGGATGATGGAGAAGTAGTTCTCATGGCCTCGCAGGCTAATGAGACTAGGTTATTCCCCGGGGAGACGGCCTATATAGCCGCTGTTACCCGCAGTCAGAGTGCCCAGAACGCAAGTAACGCCCTGCCTTCTGGACCCTCCTCGAACAGAGGAATAACTGAATCAGGTATGGACCCAGAGCCGGTCCCAGAGGGTCCCAGTGAGGACGTGGCCTTAACCTCACTTCTGGCTTCCTCCAGCCAGGAGTTTCAGGCAGCTCTGCACTCAGATGCTAGCCTGGAGACGTTAAGGAGCCTCGCGGAGAAACCCACCTCCGAGTCGGATAAGGAGAGGGTATTCTGGGACCAAGGGAGGTTGTACCGGGAGACAGTTCCCTGTACACCCCAACAGGAGTGGCTGAGGGAAAGACAGCTGGTCGTCCCCTACCAATTCAGGGATGAGTTGTTGTGGATCGCCCATGAAATTCCGCTCGCTGGACACTTGGGGGTCAGCAAAACCAAGGCCCGGCTGTCTCATCACTTTTATTGGCCCAAAATGAGGACAGATGTGGTGAACTACTGTCGATCCTGTACCACGTGTCAAAGAGTGGGAAAGTCAGGGCCGGCCCCCAAAGCCCCCCTGATCTCTTTGCCAGTGATAGAGGAGCCTTTCCAGAGGATTGCTGTGGACATTGTGGGACCACTGGCCATACCCAGCAGCTCTGGAAAACGATTCATCCTTACCGTGGTAGACTATGCTACCCAGTATCCGGAGGCAGTAGCCCTGTCCTCAATTAGGGCGGATAAGGTGGCGGACGCCCTCTTGGCCATCTTTTCGCGAGTAGGATTTCCCAGGGAGATGCTTACCGACCAGGGGACTCAGTTCATGTCACGCTTAATGGAGGCCCTATGTAAGAAAATGCAGGTGCAGCATCTGGTATCGAGTGCGTATCACCCACAGACCAATGGTTTGTGTGAGCGATTCAACGGTACCCTCAAACAGATGTTAAAAATGCTGGTTGAGACCCAGGGTCGCGACTGGGAGCGTTACCTCCCACACCTGCTATTTGCTTACAGAGAGGTTCCACAGGCCTCGACGGGGTTCTCCCCCTTTGAGCTCCTGTATGGCAGGCGTGTCTGAGGACCCCTTGGGTTGATAAGGGAATTCTGGGAAGAAGAGCCGAGCTCCCCAGGAGTGTCCATCGTGGAGTATGTCATGCGCTTCCGTGACAAGATGCAGACCTTGACGCAGTTGGTGCATGACAACATGGCGCAAGCCCAGGCTGACCAGAAGCATTGGTACGACCAGAACGCCCGAGAACGGACCTACCAGGTGGGTCAGAAGGTGTGGGTGCTGGTCCCCGTACCAAAGGACAAGCTTCAGGCGGCCTGGGAAGGCCAGTACGTCATTCACCAACAGCTCAACCCGGTCACCTACGTGATCACACTTGACCACGAGCGGGGTAGGCGGAAGGCGTTTCACATTAATATGATGAAGGCTCATCAAGAACGTGGAACCTGCGTCCTACCGGTCTGCAACCTGCCCGAGGATGGGGAGGATGACCCCCTCTTGGACATGCTCGCCCAAGCGAAGGCCAGCGGGTCCCTAGAGGATGTAGAGCTAAGCGACTTGCTATCCGCAGACCAGAGGTCTCAGATGCAAGCAGTGCTGAAACCCTTCCAAGCAGTGTTCACCAACCTGACTGGCAGGACTGAAGTGGCGGTCCATGAAGTGGACACCGGGAATCATGCCCCACTCCGGCGGACAGCCTATCGAATCTCCGACGAGGTGCAGCATGTCATGCGCCAGGAGGTCGAGGAGATGCTGCAGTTGGGGGTGATTAAGCGGTCCAAGAGCGCGTGGGCCTCACCTGTAGTCCTGGTGCCTAAGAAGGACCGGACCACCCGGTTCTGTGTGGACTACAGGGGGCTCAACGCTATCACCGCCTCTGACGCACAACCAATGCCACGCATTGAGGAGCTGCTGGAGCGGTTAGCCAGCGCGAGCTATCTCTCCATTATGGATTTGAGTCGGGGATATTGGCAGATTCCCTTGAGCCCCGGGGCCCAGGAGAAGTCCGCCTTTATCACCCCCTTCGGATTGTATGAATCCACGGTCATGCCCTTCGGCATGAAAAATGCCCCTGCCACGTTCCAGCGAATGGTCAACCACCTGCTCCAGGGACTGGAGAGGTACGCAGTGGCGTACCTGGATGACATTGCCATCTTCAGTCCCACCTGGGAGGATCACCTCGAGCATCTGCAGCAGGTGCTCGGGCGCATTCACCAGGTGGGCTTGACCATCAAGCCGGGAAAGTGCCAGATGGGCATGAACGAGGTCCACTACCTGGGGCACCGGGTAGGTGGGGGTACTCTGAAGCCAGAGCCTGGGAAGGTGGACGCTATCGTGTCCTGGCCCACCCCCAGGACCAAGAAGCAGGTGCAGTCCTTCTTGGGCACCGCAGGGTACTATAGACACTTTGTGCAGGACTATAGTAGCCTTGCGAAGCCCTTGACAGACCTCACCAGGAAGAGCCTACCCCATTCCGTCAAATGGACGGATGAATGCGAGGTGGCCTTTAGGGCTTTGAAGACTGCCCTGAGCATCTCTCCTGTACTAAAGGCGGTCGACGGCACACGGCCACTCTTAGTACAGACCGACGCCAGTGAGTTTGGCCTCGGTGCTGTACTCAGCCAGGTCGACTCGGGGAACCAAGAACACCCCGTGTTGTACCTAAGCCGGAAACTGCTGCCGAGGGAAGTGGCCTATTTCACCATAGAGAAGGAGTGCCTGGCCATTGTATGGGCCCTCAACCGCTTACAGCCTTACTTGTACGGGCGCCCCTTCACTGTCGTGACTGACCACAACCCCCTGAGTTGGCTGCACACCATGTCAGGTGCCAACGGAAGGTTGCTACGCTGGAGCCTCACCCTCCAGCAGTACGACTTTACCGTTCAACACCGCAAGGGCAGCGAGCATGGCAATGCTGATGGGTTGTCCCGGCGAGGGGAGCCTCCAGACATACGCTTGGAGGAGTACCAGAAGGTCCTACCTCCATAGCGCAGTCTAAAAGGGGGAGGTGTCAGGCAAAAGGTATTTTTGCCCGAGTTTTAAAAAATGAGAGATGTTTTTAAAAAAGAAAATCCCCCCACCCCTATCCGTTTGTAAGAAGACATAGAGAACTGCAGTGCTGACCCCCACCCTAAGAATTTTTATTAGCGTCGTAAACTCTCAGTGTAGCACAGCTTCTAGCTCAAACTAGATTATTCCCTCCAAAATTGCCATTGTTTAAAAGCTTGTACAGTTAATGTAGAATTTAAAAAACGCACATGACGGTTACTAATCCAGGGAACACATTTTTGGAATGTTCACATCTGCCTGGTTACAATGATATATTTTTCATAACTGAGATACCCCCAGAAATCGAGGAATTGGTTTCTTAGCTTCTGAGCATCATAGAGAGGTCCTGTTTAATATCCATCTGCATGAAAATTAGTGACGGCCAACATGATGTCTCCATCTTGGATGTGGGACCCCCCCACACCAAGATATGAAATCTGAAGGTTTCTATGTTCTATGCAGCTGGGCGGTTTCACAAAACCGAGCCCCCGTGTGAGGTAGACAAAATGGGCGGTTCCTAATAATTTGGCCCTGTTGCTAAAAAGCAAATCGGCCATTTTCAGGTCATTCTTCTTAGGGACGTCGAACGCACGCACATCACGCGGCGTAAGAAGAATCACCTCTAATTTCCGGGGAGCCGTCCCCCCCACAGAATCTGAGACCATCACCTTGTGAAGCAGGTTTTGCTATTACTTATCCCTTTTATTTTAATAACTGTTGATGCATACATGTAAATTGTCTCCTTTATAATATCTTGTATATATTTTGTAAACACTGCCCCCCTTTTGGGAGTAAATCATTATTATTTACCAGCTTCGTTCTTCTTGTCCTATGTCGAGCAAACACGTTCCTCACTCGCTAATTCACGTTACCTACCAGGTACCCGATCCACCTGTTAAGCGATCGGTGGTGGCAGTATACCAGTATTTATGTGATATTGTGGTTTGAGGGTGGCTGGTCGGAGGTATATATACGTTCCTGGAAGGAACTGGTGGTATATATACGTACTGTCACATCACGTGCCGCAATAGTCGACATAAATTAGAGCAGCGGCACCCGTGCTTATCCTCTGTCAATACCGTGTTTGACCAGCAGGATAAGGGGGCGCCAGAGAGCTGCAAGGTCTGACCCAAGAGTGGGTGTTGTTTTCATGACAGCCCCTATGTACAAGAATATAACTGCTATAATACTGCCCCTATGTACAAGAATATAACTACTATAATACTGCCCCTATGTACAAGAATATAACTACTATAATACTGCCCCTATGTACAAGAATATAACTACTATAATACTGCCCCTATGAACAAGTATATAACTACTATAATACTGCCCCCTATGTACAAGAATATAACTACTATAATACTGCTCCTATGTACAAGAATATAACTACTATAATACTGCTCCCTATGTACAAGAATATAACTAC
The DNA here is from genome assembly GCF_046119375.1 of Phyllobates terribilis. NCBI lineage: Eukaryota > Metazoa > Chordata > Amphibia > Anura > Dendrobatidae > Phyllobates > Phyllobates terribilis. The sequence goes on along the minus strand of NW_027362764.1, from coordinate 21,558,817 downwards.
TATAATAGTGCCCCCTATGTACAAGAATATAACTACTATAATACTGCCCCTATGTACAAGAATATAACTACTATAATACTGCTCCTATGTACAAGAATATAACTACTATAATAGTGCCCCCTATGTACAAGAATATAACTACTATAATACTGCCCCTATGTACAAGAATATAACTACTATAATACTACCCCTATGTACAAGAATATAACTACTGTAATACTGCCCCCTTTGTACAAGAATATAACTACTATGATACTGCTCCTATGTACAAGAATATAACTACTATAATAATGCCACTATGTACATGAATATAACTAATATAATACTGCCCCTCTGTACAAGAGTATAACTACTATAATACTGCTCCCTATGTACAAGAATATAACTACTAAAATACTTCTCCTATGTACAAGAATATAATTACTTTAATACTGCCCCTATGTACAAGAATATAACTACTATAATACTACCCCTATGTACAAGAATATAACTGCTATAATACTGCCCCTATGTACAAGAATATAACTACTATAATACTGCCCCTATGTACAAGAATATAACTACTATAATACTGCCCCTATGTACAAGAATATAACTACTATAATACTGCCCCTATGAACAAGTATATAACTACTATAATACTGCCCCCTATGTACAAGAATATAACTACTATAATACTGCTCCTATGTACAAGAATATAACTACTATAATACTGCCCCTATGTACAAGAATATAACTACTGTAATACTGCTCCTATGTACAAGAATATAACTACTATAATACTGCTCCCAATGTACAAGAATATAACTACTATAATACTGCCCCCTATGTACAAGAATATAACTACTATAATACTGCCCAGATGTACAAGAATATAACTACTATAATACTGCTTATTATTTCATAGCAGTGCCCACCTCCTTGTTAAGGATATTTAGTTTTGGTCAGTTCTCTGACGTTTCTCGGGTGGTTGCACGCAAATACAATATTGGTATTTTGCCATTTATTATATACTATTATATATATTTTTTGTTGTTTATTATTATTGTCTGATTGACTGTGATTCCCTTTTCTTTTTTTTTTTTTTTTTTAAGGATAATGGCGTTTGATTTTGAGGCCAGGGAAGCGGCTTGGAGCAAACAGAGCTTCACTGCCTTTCCTTCCCCCACATTGGCGGAGGACAATGATTTCAATCGTCTCGCACGGGATTTGACGGATCTGCACAAGTCAGTCACACGAGTTTGGTGGAATATATCTAGCCTTGAGGAATATCAAAGACTCTCTATCTATCCACGTGGACTGAGAGTCCAGATATTTCCAGCCTGGGAACCCACCCCAGAATTTAAGGCCACGTGGGAATCAGGTCTATTACAGTGTTCCAATGTCGTAGTCAATATGTTAATCCAACATGACAGGGATCTCTTTCAGACATTGAAAATTCGTATTAAATCATTGGAAACTCAGATGTCCAAATATGATTATAACAAATTTATAGTGCCCTTTCAAACCAAATTGAGGGACACCATTGATCGTTTTGATAAGGATACCATGGAGAGGAAAAGAGCCAAGTTAAATAGGGATAAAGCCGACTATGATAGGAATCAAGCCTATAAATGGAAACATAGGGGTAATTTGCGCAAACTTTCATCTGTCAAATACATGGAAGGAGGTTCTTTGTCAAGTATAGGCCATAGTGATCATTTTTTAAGCCCAGACACGAGCGACACCGACGGCGGACGAGACGGGGGAAACATAAGCAACGGCAGCAAAAAAACAGGATCACATTCTGTGAGGACCATGGCCACCAGGACATACAAGAAGAGAAACAGATTCTAAGTCAAAATTCTGACCAACTTCAGATTATCAACCTTTCTTCTTATACATTAAATGATGTTGAAAGGTCTGTATTACAGAAGGAAAAAAAGAGAGGGGTCGCTCACTGGTCTATTCGGGTGCTCTGAAGAAAAGAGTAATCTCAATTGCAAAAAGAACTTCGGCACTCCATACATGAATATATAAGAAATATTGTATCTAGACTAATGTCACTTTGAAAAATGAAGGTTTTTTGCGCATAAGTTGGCCAATTTATGTGTGCCCATCAACCACGACAAGGTCACCTTCGTATGATGGGAAACTACGCTACGCTACCACTGGATATGCCACTCTTGGGCTGTAAGCCTGTATGGACAATATGTCTCTGCTTGGGCTTTTAACCTACAATGTAACCTAGAAGTTTGACAGCCTTTTTTCTGACCATGTGTCCCTCCCATTCAGTCACAGGTGGTTTTAACTAGCTCTACCAGCCCATACATTGTAGGTTAAAAGCCCAAGCAGAGACATATTGTCCATACAGGCTTACAGCCCAAGAGTGGCATATCCAGTGGTAGCGTAGCGTAGTTTCCCATCATACGAAGGTGACCTTGTCGTGGTTGATGGGCACACATAAATTGGCCAACTTATGCGCAAAAAACCTTCATTTTTCAAAGTGACATTAGTCTAGATACAATATTTCTTATATATTCATGTATGGAGTGCCGAAGTTCTTTTTGCAATTGTATTACAGAAGGGTCTTTCTTTCTCTCCCATGGTACCGGTTGATAAATTTATCTTGCTAAAAGACATATCTTTTTTGTAGGAGAATTATTCTTAAGGTCATCTATACTAAATCTGATTTATTCTCAGACCTCTCCTCCCCCACTGATAAACAGGTCTTCCGAGACTTACTTGAACTTCTTGAGGACAATCAGTCTTATCAAGGTAGGAAAAAGTTTCCGCATCGATCACCATCTAACATTTTACCATCTTTGTCTTTGGTTCCAGCAGTTTCTACATTTTTTGAGGTTATGAAAGATGAGATTAGGAGATTACCTGTTAATAAAATATCTCATCAAAATTTAAACACTATGGAGAGACGTGCCCTCCTCTGTCTGCAGAAAAACCAGGAATTCCTGATAAAGGAAGCAGACAAGGGGGGCAACATCGTCTTATGGCCTTGTGGTATGTACACTGCTGAAGTACATAGACAGCTTAATAACACCAGATTTTATTTGAGACTTCCTTCGGACCCCACACAGGTCTTCTCGGCTAAGCTTGAACGACTACTCTTGAAGGCTTTTTCTATGGGAACTATTAATAAACAAGAGAGGGAATTTATGATAGTGAGGAAACCCTCCATACCCACTTTCTATATTTTGCCCAAAGTCCACAAAAATCTGGAATGTCCACCGGGTCGACCTATTGTGTCAGGTATAGGAAGTATTTGTGAGAAGGCATGTATTTACATAGATTTTTTCTTGCAGCCCCTCGTTACCAGTTTACCCTCTTATCTCAGGGACTCATCTCATCTGATACGGACTCTTACCTCTCTTTGTTTACCTGACCACTTTTTACTCATCACTGTTGACGTTGAATCGCTATATTCAAATATAGCCCATAAAGATGGCATAGCGGCAGTTCTTTATTTCCTGAATGCTACAAGTGGAGGTAATCGCCTACATGACTCTTTTATTGTGGACCTCTTGAACTTCATTCTTACTCACAATTATTTTGTGTTTGATCATATCTTCTATCGACAAATCTCTGGGACCGCCATGGGGGCGCGTTGTGCGCCCTCCTTTGCCAACCTTTTCTTGGGTTGGTGGGAGGACACACACGTGTACCCCTCACAGGCATACAACCGGGGGGTCTTTAAATGGTTACGCTTTATAGATGACATTCTGATTATCTGGACGGGCACGGAAACTGAGGCACTTGCATTCATTGATAGGCTGAACGTAAATGATTTTAACATTCATCTTACCCACTGTATATCTTCCTCTGCAGTTAACTTCTTGGATTTGGAGATCAGGAAAGTGGGTGACTCACTTGTATCGAAATTACATAGGAAATCTACTGCTACTAATAGTCTCCTACACTACCAAAGTTTTCATCCTAGAAACTTGAGAGACAGCATACCGGTGGGACAGTTCTCAAGGGCCAAAAGGAACTGTACAACACAGGAGGACTACAAAACCGAGGCCAGAAATTTAACCTCACGCTTTCGGGAACGTGGATATCCTAAAGCGGTAATCTCCAAGGCTCATCAGAAGGTTTTGGTCAAGCCACGGGAGATGTTGCTACAATCGCGTGTTAATATGGAGGATACACAGATTAGATTTTTTACTAGGTTCAATAATCAATGGAATGAAGTGGGTAGTCTGTTTCGGAAACATTGGAATATACTTAAAACGGATAGTCGTCTTTCTAGCATTGTACCAGAGAGACCGTTGTTGACGGCTAGACACGCCCCTAATTTAAGGGATAAACTTATGCATAGTCATTATACACGCCCCACTTGTAGTACTTCGGGCGGTAGTAAATTTAAGGGTTCATTCCCTTGTGGCGACTGTTCTGCTTGTCCATTCTTCTCATCTGGAAAAATTTTCACTAATCCGACTGACAACCATCAATATCCTTTGAGGGACTTTATCAATTGCAGGTCTACAAATGTTGTATATGCATTGACCTGTCCCTGTCCGAAGGTTTATGTAGGCCAAACGTTGCAGGAACTCCGTAGACGGGTACAGCAACATGTCTCTAACATCCATCTTGCTGAACAGGATTTGAAAAAGGGCAGAGCCATCTCATCAGTGGCCCTGCACTTTTTCCAATGCCATTCTGGTAGCCCTAATAAAATGCGAGTTACGGGTCTTCAAAAAATGAGGCCTAATTTACGTAACCCGGATCACACTAAGGATCTACTGAGATCTGAATCAAGGTGGATTTTTGTTCTTGATACAGTGGCCCCTAGGGGTATAAATGAGGACTTTTCATTTACTGGTTACTTGGCTTAAATTCCCATGGTATCCTTTCTGTTAGAGTCCCGTTTTGGCTTGAGGGCCTTCTGGTTTCCTCCTTTTTCCTCTCTCTTTCTCCTCCATTTTTCCGGTTATCTCCTCTCGTGTGGCTGGCTTGTGCATCTCCTTAATTTTAATTTTAATTTTACAATAAGCTAATCTCTGGTCATCATTGCAAATGCCATGCCCTTACATCTATATGCATATTATATGTATTGTCATTAGACTTTATCAGCCACCTTGTAATGGCCCACAATCTGTATATGATTGTTGTCTGTTTTATGTTCATTTGTGGTTGGTTTGTCTTATGTCTATGTTTGTATTGTCATGATTGGTCACACTCTTATGCACATTTGGTGACTTTCTGATTCTAATTACATCTTTCATCTTGTTCTTGGCCTAGTCAGGCATTTTTCTTGATTAGGGCTAGCCCTCTTGTCTCTGTACCGGTGCATTTTTTGTAGCGGACGCGCTACTTCCGGGGGTGTTTATTTACATATATATATGTTTTTTGCGCTTTGTTTTTTGTTTTCTTTTTTGTGGCTGTGGGACCATGTCCCGTGCGATCCCAATGGGGGCGGCTCCTAGAACCGGATATGATGTTTCCTGTCTAGTTCCGGTTGCGTTCCACCATGGCGTCTGGGTGGAACGCATGAGTGATAGGAAGGGGCGGCGCTTCGCCGACCGGATATGACGTCTTATTCAATTCCGGTTGTGTCATACCATAGCACGTGGGCCGCACGCTGTGGAAACAGGAAATGATCGTTCGATCCGCCACGATACTGGAGAGACTTAGTGAGGGTATTTATTTTCACCTGAAGGGAATCACACTAAATTGGATAGACTATTTAATATACACATGTGTCCACTGACAACATACCCCTGACGAAGCTGCGGTCTAGCAGCGTAACGCGTAGGGTCTCTGGTGCCAACAGGTAACTATGTCACTTTATTATTTTTGACCTTTTCCTTTGACCACTTAAGAGTGTCTGCTTGGTTATATATAGGGCCTTCATTCATGATCCCATATCGTATACCAGGTGGGATGATATGTTTTGACATACGCTGATATTACAAGGGCCCCTAGTTTAAGCAGACTACTACTTCCACTCATTCCTCTATTCTTTGATCTATTTATCATTATGTATGGTCCGATTATTTGGGAGTACGTGGTTTATTATCCTTATTTGGTCTAGTGGTACTGTGCCACCCTTTATTAGGGTGACATAGCTTGGTCAATAAGCCTTATTGTATTATGAGATGGTAAATATATTATATTAAATGATACCTGTGGCTTTAGGGGGATTTATTACTTTGGAACACTACATTATTCCTCCCCTATGAATATTGCTATGCTTTGTCTGTTTTTAATTGTTTTTATTTTTCTGTGTTGTCAGTCTGTAATCATGTAATAAAGATTTTTTCATTTTTCTAATATTGGGTGTGCATGGTTGTATATCCTGAGTCTTTTCTCTTCTTTCTTATATTATGTAACTATATCAGGTTACTATAGCACTGCATAACATTTATTATTTCATAGCAGTGCCCACCTCCTTGTTAAGTATACTATAATACTGCTCCTATGTGCAAGAATATAACTACTATAATACTGCCCCCTATGTACAGGAATATAACTACTATAATACTGCTCCTATGTACAAGAATATAACTACTATATTACTACTCCTTATGTACAAGAATATAACTACTATAATACTGCTCCTTTGTAAAAGAATAAAACTACTATAATACTGCTCCTTATGTACAAGAATATAACTATTATAATACTGCTCCTATGTACAAGAATATAACTACTATAATACTGCCCCTATGTACAAGAATATAACTACTATAATACTGCCCCTATCTACAAGAATATAACCACTATAATACTGTCCCCTATGTACAAGAATATAACTACTATAATACTGCCCCTATGTACAAGAATATAACTGCTATAATACTGCCCCCTATGTACAAGAATATAACTACTATAATACTGCTCCTATGTACAAGAATATAACTACTATAATACTGTCCCCTATGTACAAGAATATAACTACTATAATACTACTCCTTATGTACAAGAATATAACTACTATAATACTGCTCCTTTGTAAAAGAATAAAACTACTATAATACTGCTCCTTATGTACAAGAATATAACTATTATAATACTGCTCCTATGTACAAGAATATAACTACTATAATACTGCCCCTATGTACAAGAATATAACTACTATAATACTGCCTCCTATATACAAGAATATAACTACTATAATACTGCTCCTATGTACAAAAATATAATTACTATAATACTGCCCTCTATGTACAAGAATATAACTACTATAATACTGCTCCTATGTACAAGAATAAAAATACTATAATAATGCTACTATGTACAAGAATTTAACTACTATAATACTGCCCTCTATGTACAAGAATTTAACTACTATAATACTGCCCTCTATGTACAAGAATATAACTACTATAATACTGCTCCTATGTGCAAGAATATAACTACTATAATACTGCCCTCTATGTACAAGAATATAACTACTATAATACTGCTCCTATGTACAAGAATAAAAATACTATAATAATGCTACTATGTACAAGAATTTAACTACTATAATACTGCCCTCTATGTACAAGAATATAACTACTATAATACTGCCCCTATGTACAAGAATATAACTACTATAATACTGCTCCTATGTACAAGAATATAACTACTATAAGACTGCTGCTATGTAGAACAATATAACTACTATAATACTGCTCCCTATGTACAAGAATATAACTACTATAATACTGCTCCCTCTGTACAAGAATATAACTACTATAATACTACCCCCTATGTACAAAAATATAACTACTATAATACTGCCCCTATGTACAAGAATATAACTACTATAATACTACCCTCTCTGTAGAAGAATAAAACTTCTATAATACTGCCAGTTATGTACAAGAATATATCTACTATAATACTGATCCTTTGTAAAAGAATAAAACTACTATAATACTGCCCCTTATGTACAACAATATAACTATTATAATACTTCTCCTATGTACAAAAATATAATTACTATAATACTGCCCTCTATGTACAAGAGTATAACTACTATAATACTGCTCCTATGTACAAAAATATAACTACTATAATACTGCCCCTATGTACAAGAATATAACTACTATAATACTACTCCCAATGTACAAGAATATAACTAATATAATACTGCTCCCAATGTACAAGAATATAACTAATATAATACTGCTCCTATGTACAAGAATATAACTACTATAATTCTGCCCAGATGTAAAAGAATATAACTAATATAATACTGCTCCCAATGTACAAGAATATAACTAATATAATACTGCTCCTATGTTCAAGAATATAACTACTATAATTCTGCCCAGATGTACAAGAATATAACTAATATAATACTGCTCCTATGTGCAAGAATATAACTACTATAATTCTGCCCAGATGTACAAGAATATAACTACTATAATATTGCCCCCTTTGTACAAGAATATAACTACTATAATACTGCTCCTATGTACAAGAATATAACTACTATAATAATGCCACTATGTACATGAATATAACTAATATAATACTGCCCCTCTGTACAAGAGTATAACTACTATAATACTGCTCCCTATGTACAAGAATATAACTACTAAAATACTGCTCCTATGTACAAGAATATAACTACTATAATACTGCCCCTATGTACAAGAATATAACTACTCTAATACTGCCCCTATGTACAAGAATATAACTACTATAATACTGCCCCTATGTTCAAGAATATTACTACTATAATACTGCCCCCTTTGTACAAGAATATAACTACTATAATACTGCTCCTATGTACAAGAATATAACTACTATAATAATGCCACTATGTACATGAATATAACTAATATAATACTGCCCCTCTGTACAAGAGTATAACTACTATAATACTGCTCCCTATGTACAAGAATATAGCTACTATAATACTGCCCCTATGTACAAGAGTATAACTACTATAACACTGCTCCTATGTACAAAAATACAACTACTATAATACTGCCCCTATGTACAAGAATATAACTACTATAATACTGCCCCTATGTATAAGAATATAACTACTATAATACTTCTCCCAATGTACAAGAATATAACTAATATAATACTGCTCCCAAAGTACAAGAATATAACTAATATAATACTGCTCCTATGTGCAAGAATATAACTATTATAATACTGCCCCCTATGTACAAGAATATAACTACTATAATACTGCTCCTATGTACAAGGATATAACTATAGTAATACTGCTCCTATGTACAAGAATATAACTACAATAATACAGACTCCTATGTACAAGAATATAACTACTATAATACTGCCCCTATGTACAAGAATATAAGTACTATAATACTGCCCCTATGTACAAGAATATAACTACTATAAGACTGCTGCTATGTACAACAATATAACTACTTTAATACTGCCCCTATGTATAAGAATATAACTACTATAATACTGCCCCCTATGTTCAAGAATATAACTACTATAATACTGCCCCTATGTTCAAGAATATAACTACTATAATACTGCTCCTATGTACAAGAATATAACTACTGTAATACTGCTCCTATGTACAAGAATATAACTACTATAATACTGCTCCTATGTACAAGAATATAACTACTATAACACAGTCCCTATGTACAAGAATATAACTACTATAATACTGCTCCTATGAACAAGAATATAACTACTATAATACTGCCTCCTATGTACAAGAATATCACTACTGTAATACTGCCCCCTATGTACAAGAATATAACTACTATAATTCTGCTCCCTATGTACAAGAATATAACTACTATAATATTGCCCCTATGTACAAGAATATGACTACTATAATACTGTTCCCTAATTAAAAGAATATAACTAATATAATACTGTCCCTATGTACAAAAAGATAATTGCTATAATACTTCCTCCTATGTACAAGAATATGACTACTACAATACTGCTCCTATGTACAAGAATATAACTACAATAATACAGCCTTCTATGTACAAGAATATAACTTCTATAATGCTGTCCTCTATGTACAAGAATAAAACTGCTATAATATTGCTTCTATATACAAGAAAATAACTACTATAATACTGCTCCCTATGTACAAGAATATAACTACTAAAATACTGCTCCTATGTACAAGAATATAACTACTATAATACTGCCCCTATGTACAAGAATATAAATACTATAATACTGCCCCCTTTGTACAAGAATATAACTACTATAATACTGCCCCGTAATTACAAGAATATAACTACTATAATACTGCTCCTATGTATAAGAATAGAACTACTATAATACTGCTCCTATGTACAAAAATATAACTACTATAATACTGCTCCCAATGTACAAGAATATAACAACTATAATACTGCCCAGATGTACAAGAATATAACTACTATAATACTGCTCCTATGTGCAAGAATATAACTACTATAATACTACCCTCTCTGTAGAAGAATAAAACTTCTATAATACTGCCAGTTATGTACAAGAATATAACTACTATAATACTGCTCCTTTGTAAAAGAATAAAACTACTATAATACTGCCCCTTATGTACAAGAATATAACTATTATAATACTTCTCCTATGTACAAAAATATAATTACTATAATACTGCCCTCTATGTACAAGAATATAACTACTATAATACTGCTCCTATGTACAAGAATAAAACTACTATAATAATGCTACTATGTACAAGAATTTAACTACTATAATACTGCCCTCTATGTACAAGAATATAACTACTATAATACTGCCCCTATGTACAAGAATATAACTACTATAATACTGCTCCTATGTACAAGAATATAACTACTAAAAGACTGCTGCTATGTAGAACAATATAACTACTATAATACTGCTCCCTATGTACAAGAATATAACTACTATAATACTGTTCCCTCTGTACAAGAATATAACTACTATAATACTACCCCCTATGTACAAAAATATAACTACTATAATACTGCTCCTATGTGCAAGAATATAACTGCTATAATACTGCTCTTGTGTAGAAAAATAAAATTACTATAATACTGCCCCTATGTACAAGAATATAACTACTATAATACTACCCTCTCTGTAGAAGAATAAAACTTCTATAATACTGCCAGTTATGTACAAGAATATATCTACTATAATACTGATCCTTTGTAAAAGAATAAAACTACTATAATACTGCCCCTTATGTACAACAATATAACTATTATAATACTTCTCCTATGTACAAAAATATAATTACTATAATACTGCCCTCTATGTACAAGAATATAACTACTATAATACTGTTCCTATGTACAAAAATATAACTACTAAAATACTGCCCCTATGTACAAGAATATAACTACTATAATACTGCTCCCAATGTACAAGAATATAACTAATATAATACTGCTCCCAATGTACAAGAATATAACTAATATAATACTGCTCCTATGTACAAGAATATAACTACTATAATTCTGCCCAGATGTAAAAGAATATAACTAATATAATACTGCTCCCAATGTACAAGAATATAACTAATATAATACTGCTCCTATGTTCAAGAATATAACTACTAAAATTCTGCCCAGATGTACAAGAATATAACTAATATAATACTGCTCCTATGTGCAAGAATATAACTACTATAATTCTGCCCAGATGTACAAGAATATAACTACTATAATATTGCCCCCTTTGTACAAGAATATAACTACTATAATACTGCTCCTATGTACAAGAATATAACTACTATAATAATGCCACTATGTACATGAATATAACTAATATAATACTGCCCCTCTGTACAAGAGTATAACTACTATAATACTGCTCCCTATGTACAAGAATATAACTACTAAAATACTGCTCCTATGTACAAGAATATAACTACTATAATACTGCCCCTATGTACAAGAATATAACTACTCTAATACTGCCCCTATGTTCAAGAATATTACTACTATAATACTGCCCCCTTTGTACAAGAATATAACTACTATAATACTGCTCCTATGTACAAGAATATAACTACTATAATAATGCCACTATGTACATGAATATAACTAATATAATACTGCCCCTCTGTACAAGAGTATAACTACTATAATACTGCTCCCTATGTACAAGAATATAACTACTATAATACTGCCCCTATGTACAAGAATATAACTACTATAATACTGCCCCTATGTACAAGAGTATAACTACTATAACACTGCTCCTATGTACAAAAATACAACTACTATAATACTGCCCCTATGTACAAGAATATAACTACTATAATACTGCCCCTATGTATAAGAATATAACTACTATAATACTGCTCCCAATGTACAAGAATATAACTAATATAATACTGCTCCCAAAGTACAAGAATATAACTAATATAATACTGCTCCTATGTGCAAGAATATAACTATTATAATACTGCCCAGATGTACAAGAATATAACTACTATAATACTGCTCCTATGTACAAGGATATAACTATAGTAATACTGCTCCTATGTACAAGAATATAACTACAATAATACAGACTCCTATGTACAAGAATATAACTACTATAATACTGCCCCCTATGTACAAGAATATAAGTACTATAATACTGCCCCTATGTACAAGAATATAACTACTATAAGACTGCTGCTATGTACAACAATATAACTACTTTAATACTGCCCCTATGTATAAGAATATAACTACTATAATACTGCCCCTATGTTCAAGAATATAACTACTATAATACTGCTCCTATGTACAAGAATATAACTACTATAACACTGTCCCTATGTTCAAGAATATAACTACTATAATACTGCTCCTATGAACAAGAATATAACTACTATAATACTGCCTCCTATGTACAAGAATATCACTACTGTAATACTGCCCCCTATGTACAAGAATATAACTACTATAATTCTGCTCCCTATGTACAAGAGTATAACTACTATAATACTGCTCCTATGTACAGGAATATAACTACTATAATATTGCCCCTATGTACAAGAATATGACTACTATAATACTGTTCCCTAATTAAAAGAATATAACTAATATAATACTGTCCCTATGTACAAAAAGATAATTGCTATAATACTTCCTCCTATGTACAAGAATATGACTACTACAATACTGCTCCTATGTACAAGAATATAACTACAATAATACAGCCTTCTATGTACAAGAATATAACTTCTATAATGCTGTCCTCTATGTACAAGAATAAAACTGCTATAATATTGCTTCTATATACAAGAAAATAACTACTATAATACTGCTCCCTATGTACAAGAATATAACTACTAAAATACTGCTCCTATGTACAAGAATATAACTACTATAATACTGCCCCTATGTACAAGAATATAAATACTATAATACTGCCCCCTTTGTACAAGAATATAACTACTATAATACTGCCCTGTAATTACAAGAATATAACTACTATAATACTGCTCCTATGTATAAGAATAGAACTACTATAATACTGCTCCTATGTACAAAAATAAAACTACTATAATACTGCTCCCAATGTACAAGAATATAACTACTATAATACTGCCCAGATGTACAAGAATATAACTACTATAATACTGCTCCTATGTGCAAGAATATAACTTCTATAATACTACCCTCTCTGTAGAAGAATAAAACTTCTATAATACTGCCAGTTATGTACAAGAATATAACTACTATAATACTGCTCCTTTGTAAAAGAATAAAACTACTATAATACTGCCCCTTATGTACAAGAATATAACTATTATAATACTTCTCCTATGTACAAAAATATAATTACTATAATACTGCCCTCTATGTACAAGAATATAACTACTATAATACTGCTCCTATGTACAAGAATAAAACTACTATAATAATGCTACTATGTACAAGAATTTAACTACTATAATACTGCCCTCTATGTACAAGAATATAACTACTATAATACTGCCCCTATGTACAAGAATATAACTACTATAATACTGCTCCCTCTGTACAAGAATATAACTACTATAATACTACCCCCTATGCACAAAAATATAACTACTATAATACTGCTCCTATGTGCAAGAATATAACTGCTATAATACTGCTATTGTGTAGAAAAATAAAATTACTATAATACTGCCCCTATGTACAAGAATATAACTACTATAATACTACTCTCTCTGTAGAAGAATAAAACTTCTATAATACTGCCAGTTATGTACAAGAATATATGTACTATAATACTGATCCTTTGTAAAAGAATAAAACTACTATAATACTGCCCCTTATGTACAACAATATAACTATTATAATACTTCTCCTATGTACAAAAATATAATTACTATAATACTGCCCTCTATGTACAAGAGTATAACTACTATAATACTGCTCCTATGTACAAAAATATAACTACTATAATACTGCCCCTATGTACAAGAATATAACTACTATAATACTGCTCCCAATGTACAAGAATATAACTAATATAATACTGCTCCCAATGTACAAGAATATAACTAATATAATACTGCTCCTATGTACAAGAATATAACTACTATAATTCTGCCCAGATGTAAAAGAATATAACTAATATAATACTGCTCCCAATGTACAAGAATATAACTAATATAATACTGCTCCTATGTTCAAGAATATAACTACTATAATTCTGCCCAGATGTACAAGAATATAACTAATATAATACTGCTCCTATGTGCAAGAATATAACTACTATAATTCTGCCCAGATGCACAAGAATATAACTACTATAATATTGCCCCCTTTGTACAAGAATATAACTACTATAATACTGCTCCTATGTACAAGAATATAACTACTATAATAATGCCACTATGTACATGAATATAACTAATATAATACTGCCCCTATGTACAAGAGTATAACTACTATAATACTGCTCCCTATGTAAAAGAATATAACTACTAAAATACTGCTCCTATGTACAAGAATATAACTACTATAATACTGCCCCTATGTACAAGAATATAACTACTATAATACTGCCCCTATGTACAAGAATATAACTACTATAATACTGCCCCTATGTTCAAGAATATTACTACTATAATACTGCCCCCTTTGTACAAGAATATAACTACTATAATACTGCTCCTATGTACAAGAATATAACTACTATAATAATGCCACTATGTACATGAATATAACTAATATAATACTGCCCCTCTGTACAAGAGTATAACTACTATAATACTGCTCCCTATGTACAAGAATATAACTACTATAATACTGCCCCTATGTACAAGAATATAACTACTATAATACTGCCCCTATGTACAAGAGTATAACTACTATAACACTGCTCCTATGTACAAAAATACAACTACTATAATACTGCCCCTATGTACAAGTATATAACTACTATAATACTGCCCCTATGTATAAGAATATAACTACTATAATACTGCTCCCAATGTACAAGAATATAACTAATATAATACTGCTCCCAAAGTACAAGAATATAACTAATATAATACTGCTCCTATGTGCAAGAATATAACTATTATAATACTGCCCAGATGTACAAGAATATAACTACTATAATACTGCTCCTATGTACAAGGATATAACTATAGTAATACTGCTCCTATGTACAAGAATATAACTACAATAATACAGACTCCTATGTACAAGAATATAACTACTATAATACTGCCCCCTATGTACAAGAATATAAGTACTATAATACTGCCCCTATGTACAAGAATATAACTACTATAAGACTGCTGCTATGTACAACAATATAACTACTTTAATACTGCCCCTATGTATAAGAATATAACTACTATCATACTGATCCTATGTACAAGAATATAACTACAATAATGCTGCCCCTATGTTCAAGAATATAACTACTATAATACTGCTCCTATGTACAAGAATATAACTACTGTAATACTGCTCCTATGTACAAGACTATAACTACTATAATACTGCCCCTATATACAAGAATATAACTACTATAATACTGCTCCTATGTACAAGAATATAACTACTATAATACTGTCACTATGTACAAGAATATAACTACTATAATACTTCTCCTATGAACAAGAATATAACTACTATAATACTGCCTCCTATGTACAAGAATATCACTACTGTAATACTGCCCTCTATGTACAAGAATATAACTACTATAATACTGCCCCTATGTACAAGAATATAACTACTATAATACTGATCCTATGTACAAGAATATAACTACTATAATACTACCCCCTATGTACAAAAATATAACTACTATAATACTGCTCCTATGTGCAAGAATATAACTGCTATAATACTGCTCTTGTGTAGAAAAATAAAATTACTATAATACTGCCCCTATGTACAAGAATATAACTACTATAATACTACTCTCTCTGTAGAAGAATAAAACTTCTATAATACTGCCAGTTATGTACAAGAATATATGTACTATAATACTGATCCTTTGTAAAAGAATAAAACTACTATAATACTGCCCCTTATGTACAACAATATAACTATTATAATACTTCTCCTATGTACAAAAATATAATTACTATAATACTGCCCTCTATGTACAAGAGTATAACTACTATAATACTGCTCCTATGTACAAAAATATAACTACTAAAATACTGCCCCTATGTACAAGAATATAACTACTATAATACTGCTCCCAATGTACAAGAATATAACTAATATAATACTGCTCCTATGTTCAAGAATATAACTACTATAATTCTGCCCAGATGTACAAGAATATAACTAATATAATACTGCTCCTATGTGCAAGAATATAACTACTATAATTCTGCCCAGATGTACAAGAATATAACTACTATAATATTGCCCCCTTTGTACAAGAATATAACTACTATAATACTGCTCCTATGTACAAGAATATAACTACTATAATAATGCCACTATGTACATGAATATAACTAATATAATACTGCCCCTCTGTACAAGAGTATAACTACTATAATACTGCTCCCTATGTACAAGAATATAACTACTAAAATACTGCTCCTATGTACAAGAATATAACTACTATAATACTGTCACTATGTACAAGAATATAACTACTATAATACTGCTCCTATGAACAAGAATATAACTACTATAATACTGCCTCCTATGTACAAGAATATCACTACTGTAATACTGCCCCCTATGTACAAGAATATAACTACTATAATTCTGCTCCCTATGTACAAGAGTATAACTACTATAATACTGCTCCTATGTACAGGAATATAACTACTATAATATTGCCCCTATGTACAAGAATATGACTACTATAATACTTTTCCCTAATTACAAGAATATAACTAATATAATACTGTCCCTATGTACAAAAAGATAATTGCTATAATACTTCCTCCTATGTACAAGAATATGACTACTACAATACTGCTCCTATGTAAAATAATATAGCTACTATCATACTGCTCCTATGTACAAGAATATAACTACAATAATACAGCCTTCTATGTACAAGAATATAACTTCTATAATTCTGTCCTCTATGTACAAGGATAAAACTGCTATAATATTGCTTCTATATACAAGAAAATAATTACTATAATACTGCTTCCTATGTACAAGAATATAACTACTAAAATACTGCTCCTATGTACAAAAATATAATACTATAATACTGCCCCTATGTACAAGAATATAAATACTATAATACTGCCCCCTTTGTACAAGAATATAACTACTATAATACTGCCCCGTATATACAAGAATATAACTACTATAATACTGCTCCTATGTATAAGAATAGAACTACTATAATACTGCTCCTATGTACAAAAATATAACTCCTATAATACTGCTCCCAATGTACAAGAATATAAATACTATAATACTGCCCAGATGTACAAGAATATAACTACTATAATACTGCTCCTATGTGCAAGAATATAACTACTATAATACTATCCTCTCTGTAGAAGAATAAAACTTCTATAATACTGCCAGTTATGTACAAGAATATAACTACTATAATACTGCTCCTTTGTAAAAGAATAAAACTACTATAATACTGCCCCTTATGTACAAGAATATAACTATTATAATACTTCTCCTAAGTACAAAAATATAATTACTATAATACTGCCCTCTATGTACAAGAATATAACTACTATAATACTGCTCCTATGTACAAGAATAAAACTACTATAATAATGCTACTATGTACAAGAATTTAACTACTATAATACTGCCCTCTATGTACAAGAATATAACTACTATAATACTGCTCCTATGTACAAGAATATAACTACTATAAGACTGCTGCTATGTAGAACAATATAACTACTATAATACTGCTCCCTATGTACAAGAA
Organism: Phyllobates terribilis; assembly: GCF_046119375.1. Lineage (NCBI taxonomy): Eukaryota > Metazoa > Chordata > Amphibia > Anura > Dendrobatidae > Phyllobates > Phyllobates terribilis. Next base: position 21,540,538 of record NW_027362764.1, on the reverse strand, counting down.
TATAACTACTATAATACTGCTCCTATGTACAAGAATATAACTACTATAAGACTGCTGCTATGTAGAACAATATAACTACTATAATACTGCTCCCTATGTACAAGAATATAACTACTATAATACTGCTCCCTCTGTACAAGAATATAACTACTATAATACTACCCCCTATGTACAAGAATATAACTACTATAATACTGCTCCTATGTGCAAGAATATAACTACTATAATACTGCTCTTGTGTAGAAAAATAAAATTACTATAATACTGCCCCTATGTACAAGAATATAACTACTATAATACTGCTCCTATGTACAAGAATATAACTACTATAATACTGCTCCTATGTACAAGAATAAAACTTCTATAATACTGCTAGTTATGTACAAGAATATATCTACTATAATACTGCTCCTTTGTAAAAGAATAAAACTACTATAATACTGCCCCTTATGTACAACAATATAACTATTATAATACTTCTCCTATGTACAAAAATATAATTACTATAATACTGCCCTCTATGTACAAGAGTATAACTACTATAATACTGCTCCTATGTACAAAAATTTAACTACTATAATACTGCCCCTATGTACAAGAATATAACTGCTATAATACTGCTCCCAATGTACAAGAATATAACTAATATAATACTGCTCCCAATGTACAAGAATATAACTAATATAATACTGCTCCTATGTACAAGAATATAACTACTATAATTCTGCCCAGATGTACAAGAATATAACTACTATAATACTGCCCCCTTTGTACAAGAATATAACTACTATAATACTGCTCCTATGTACAAGAATATAACTACTATAATAATGCCACAATGTACATGAATATAACTAATATAATACTGCCCCTCTGTACAAGAGTATAACTACTATAATACTGCTCCCCATGTACAAGAATATAACTACTAAAATACTGCTCCTATGTACAAGAATATAACTACTATAATACTGCCCCTATGTACAAGAATATAACTACTATAATACTGCCCCTATGTACAAGAATATAACTACTATAATACTGCCCCTATATACAAGAATATTACTACTATAATACCGCCCCCCTTTGTACAAGAATATAACTACTATAATACTGCTCCTATGTACAAGAATATAACTACTATAATAATGCCACTATGTACATGAATATAACTAATATAATACTGGCTCTCTGTACAAGAGTATAACTACTATAATACTGCTCCCTATGTACAAGAATATATCTACTATAATACTGCCTCTACGTACAAGAATATAACTACTTTAATACTGCTCCTATGTACAAGAATATAACTACTATAATACTGCTCCTATGTTCAAGAATATAATTACTATAATACTGCTCCTATGTACAAGAATATAACTACTATAATACTGCCCCCTACATACTAAAATAGAACTACTATAATACTGCTCCTATGTACAAGAATATAACTACTATAATATTGCTCCTATGTACAAGAATATAACTACTATAATACTGCCCTCTATGTACAAGATTATAAGTACTATAATACTGCTCCTATGTACAATAATATAACTACTATAATACTGCTCCTATGTACAAGAATATATTTACTATAATACTGCCCCTATATACAAGAATATACTGTAACTACTATAATACTGCTCCTATGTACAATACTATAACTATTATAATACTGCTCCTATGTACAATAATATAATTACTTTAATACTACCCTTATGTACATTAAGATAACTACTATAATACTGCTCCTATATACAAGTATATAACTACTATAATACTGCCCCTATGTACAAGAATAAAACTACTATAATACTGCTCCCAATGTACAAGAATATAACTGCTATAATACTCCTCCTATGTACAAGAATATAACTACTGTAATACTGCTCCTACGTACAAGAATATAACTACTATAATATTGCTCCCTATGTACAAGAATATAACTACTGTAATACTGCTCCTATGTACAGGAATATAACTACTATAATATTGTCCCTATGTACAAGAATATAACTACTATAATACTGCCCACTATGTACAGGAATATAACTGCTATAATACTGCTCCCTATGTACAAAAATATAACTACTATAATACTGCTCCTATGTACAATAATATAGCTACTATAATACTGCTCTATTTGGAGGAATATATCTACTATAATACTGCCTCTATATACAGGAATATAACTACTATAATACTGCCTCTATACACAGGAATATAACTACTATAATACTGCCCCTATGTACAAGAATATAACTACTATAATACTGCCCCCTATGTACAGGAATATAACTACTATAATACTGCTCCCTATTTACAAGAATATGACTAATATAATACTGTCCCTATGTACAAAAAGATAACTACTATAATACTGCCTCCTATATACAAGAATATAACTACTATAATACTGCTCCTATGTACAAGAATATAACTACAATAATACAACCTCCTATGTACAAGAATATAACTACTATAATGCTGTCCTTTATGTACAAGAAGAACACTACTATAATACTGCTCCAATATACAAGAATATAACTATTATAATGCAGTTCCAATAAACAAGAATACAACTACTTTAATACTGCTCCTATGTATAAGAATTTAACTACTATAATACTGCTCCTATGTACAAGGATATAACTACTATAATACTGCCCCTATGTACAAGAATATAACTACTATAATACTACCCTCTATGTACAAGAATATAACTACTATAATACTGCCCCTATGTATAAGAATATAACTACTATAATACTGCCCTCTATGTACAAGAATATAACTACTATAATACTGCCCTCTATGTACAAGAATATAACTACTATAATACTGCCCCTATGTATAAGAATATAACTACTATAATACTGCCCTCTATGTACAAGAATATAACTACTATAATACTACCCTCTATGTACAAGAATATAACTACTATAATACTGCCCCTATGTATAAGAATATAACTACTATAATACTGCCCCTATGTACAATAATATAACTACTATAATACTGCTCCTATGTACAAGAATATAACTACTATAATACTGCTCCTATGTACAAGAATATAACTACTATAATACTGCCCCCTACGTACAAGAATATAACTAGAATAATACTGCTCCTATCTATATATATAATCGTCTTATCCCGTCTGTCTGTCTGTCTTTCTGTCTGTCTGTGTGTCTCTCTGTCCAGGAAATCCCGCTTCGCTCATTTTGTCCGCCAGCGGTCAATCAGCGCCGCTGGATTTCTGAAAAAAGATGGCGGCCGTTAGCGGCTCATCTGCGTGACGGAGGTCAGCGGCGATGCAGCCGGGAGATGACCGGCGCGAGGCGCTCATCTCCCAGTCGGTACCAGCAGAAGGAACCCGACCGCCGGACCCATCTGCGGGCCCGAGATGCAGCCGGGAGATGAGCGGCGCGAGGCGCTCATCTCCTGGCCGGTAGCAGCGGAAGGACCGCCGGCGTCGCTGACCTCCATGCGGAAGGGAGGACCGGGGAGCGGCGCTGCCTGTGCGGATACTTCTGCTGCGAGAACCAGGGACATGAGCGACTGCTCGCAGCAGAAGTATCCCGACCCGCAGCGCCGCTCCCCGGTCCTCCCTTCACACCCTAGCCTCTGATGTCCCCACAGTATCCTCATGGTGTTACAAAGATCCGGACATTTGTGTTAAAAATCGCTGATTGGTCGCTGGCGCTGCCCGCAACCAATCACCGATTTGGGCGCCAAATTTAAATATCGGCCGCGACCAATCAGCACAGCGGTGTTTAAATGTGGAGCCAAGATCGGTGATTGGTTGCGGCCGATATTTAAATTTGGCGCCCAAATCGGTGATTGGTCGCTGCCAGCGCCAGCGACCAATCAGCGATTTTTAACACAAATGTCCGGACCTTTGTAACACCATGCGGATACTGTGGGGACATCAGCGGCTAGGGTGTGAAGGGAGGACCGGGGAGCGGCGCTGCGGGTCGGGATACTTCTGCTTCGAGCAGTCGCTCATGTCCCGGGTTCTCGCAGCGGAAGTAGCCGCACAGGCAGCGGCGCTCCCCGGTCCTCACTAATACGATTCCGCTCCCCGCTCCTCACCAATATAATTCGCTGATTGGTCGCGCTCTCCGCACGCGACCAATCAGTGATCTTGGCGCTAAAGTTAAACACCGCTCTGCTGATTGGTCGCTGCCGCCGCCCGCGACCACTCACCGACTTGGGCGCCACATTTAAATAGCGGCCGCGACCAATCACCGATCTTGCCGCCACATTTAAACACTGCTGTGCTAATTGGTCGCGGACGCCAGCCGCGACCAATCAGCGAGCTTGGCGCCAAATTTAAACAATGCTCTGCTGATTGATCGCGGTCGCTGGCCGAGATCAATCAGCAGTATTGGCGCAAAATTTAAACAACGCTCTGCTGATTGGTCGCGGATGGCAGACGCGTCCAATCAGCGAGATTGACGCCAAATTTAAACAATGCTCTGCTGATTGATCGCGGTCGCTGGCCGAGATCAATCAGCAGTATTGGCGCAAAATTTAAACAACGCTCTTCTGATTGGTCGCGGCCGTCAGCCGCGACTAATCAGCGATTTTGGCGCCAAATTTAAACACCGCTCTGCTGATTGGTCGCGGCCGTGACCAATCAGCGATTCTGGCGCCAAATTTAAACCCCGCTCTGCTGATTGGTCGCGGCCGGCGACCAATCAGCGATTCTGGCGCCAAATTTAAACCCCGCTCTGCTGATTGGTCGCGGTCGCCGGCCGTGACCAATCAACAGTATTGTCGCCAAATTTAAACACCTCTTTGCTGATTGGTCGCGGTCGCGACTAATCAGCGATTTTGGCGCCAAATTTAAACACCGCTCTGCTGATTGGTCGCGGCCGCCATCCGCGACCAATCAGCGAGATTGGCGCCAAAATTAAACAACGCTCTGCTGATTGGTCGAGGCCGGCGACCGCGACCAATCAGCAGAGCGATGCAGAGCGGGGTTTAAATTTGGCCCCAAAGTCGCTGATTAGTCGCGTCTGACGGCCGCGACCAATCAACAGAGCGTTGTTTAACTTTTGCGGCAAAATCGCTGATTGGTCGCGGCCGTCAGACGCGACTAATCAGCGACTTTGGGGCCAAATTTAAACCACGCTCTGCATCGCTCTGCTGATTGGTCGCGGTCGGCGGCCGTGACCAATCAGCAGTATTGGCGCCAAATTTAAACACCGCTCTGCTGATTGGTCGCGGCCATCGACCAATCAGCGATTTTGGTGCCAAATTTAAACCCCACTCTGTATCGCTCTGCTGATTGGTCGCGGTCGGCGGCCGCGACCAATCAGCAGTCTTGGCGCAAAATTTAAACACCGCTCTACTGATTGGTCGCGACTAATCAGCGATTTTGGTGCCAAATTTAAACATGCTCTCCAGTCCTCACTAACACGGTTCGCAGATTGGTCGCGGACGCCGCCCGCGACCAATCACCGATATTGCCGCCAAATTTAAACACCGCTTTGCTGATTGGTCGCGGTTGCCGAACGCGACCAATCAGCGATTTGGGCGCCAAATTTAAACGCCGCTCTGCTAATTGCGCCCCGTCGGCCTCATACCTATTCTAGAATACCCGATGCGTTAGAATCGGGCCACCATCTAGTGTACAAGAATATAACTGATATAATACAGCTCCTATGAACAAGAATATAACTACTATAATACTACCTCCTATGTACAAGAATATAACTACTATAATACTGCCCCCTATGTACAAGAATATAACTACTATAATACTGCTGCTATGTACAAGAATATAACTACTATAATACTGCTCCCTATGTACAAGAATATAACTACTATAATACTGCTCCTATGTACAAGAATATAACTACTATAATACTGCCCCCTATGTACAAGAATATAACTACTATAATACTGCCCCCTATGTACAAGAATATAACTACTATAAAACTGCCCCTATGTACAAGAATATAACTACTATAATAATGCCCCTATGTACAAGAATATAACTAATATAATACTGCTCCTATGTACAAGAATATAACTACTATATTACTGCCCCTATGTACAAGAATATAATTAGTATAATACTGCTCCCTATATACAAGAGTATAACTACTATAATACTGCTCCTATATAGAAGAATATAACTACTATAATATTGCTCCTATGTACAAGAATATAACTGCTATAATACTGCTCCTATGTACAAGAATATGATTACTATAATACTGCTACTATGTATAAGAATATAACTAGTATAATACTGCCCCCTATGTACAAGAATATAACTACTATAATACTGCCCCCTATGTACAAGAATATAACTACTATAAAACTGCCCCTATGTACAAGAATATAACTACTATAATAATGCCCCTATGTACAAGAATATAACTAATATAATACTGCTCCTATGTACAAGAATATAACTACTATAATAATGCCCCTATGTACAAGAATATAATTAGTATAATACTGCTCCCTATATACAAGAGTATAACTACTATAATACTGCTCCTATATAGAAGAATATAACTACTATAATATTGCTCCTATGTACAAGAATATAACTGCTATAATACTGCTCCTATGTACAAGAATATGATTACTATAATACTGCTACTATGTATAAGAATATAACTAGTATAATACTGCTCCCTATGTACAAGAGTATAACTACTATAATACTGCTCCTATATACAAGAATATAACAACTATAATACTGCTCCTATGTACAAGAATATGATTACTATAATACTGCTACTATGTATAAGAATATAACTAGTATAATGCTGCTCCCTATGTACAAGAGTATAACTACTATAATACTGCTCCTATATACAAGAATATAACAACTATAATATTGCTCCTATGTACAAGAATATAACTACTATAATACTGCTCCTATGTACAAGAATATAACTACTATAATACTGCTCCTATGTACAAGAATATAACTACTATAATACTGCCCCTATGAACAAGAATATAACTACTATAATACTGCTCCAATGTACAAAAATATAACTACTATAATACTGCTCCTATATACAAGAATGTAACTAATATAATATTGCTTCTATGTACAAGTATATAACTACTATAATTCTGCTCCTATGTACAAGAATATAACTACTATAATACTGCGCCCTATGTACAAGAATATAACTACTATAATACTGCTGCTATGTACAAGAATATAACTACTATAATACTGCTCCTATATAGAAGAATATAACTACTATAATATTGCTCCTATGTACAAGAATATAACTACTATAATTCTGCTCCCTATGTACAAGAATATAACTACAATAATACTGCTCCTATATACAAGAATATAACTACTATAATACTGCCCCTATGTACAAGAATATAACTATTATAATACTGCTCCTATGTACAAGAATATAACTACTATAATACTGCTCCTATGTACAAGAATATAACTACTATAATACTGATCCTATGTACAAGTATATAACTACTATAATACTGCCCCCTATGTACAAGAATATAACTACTTTAATACTGCTCCCTATTGACAAGAATATAACTACTATAATACCGCTCCTATGTACAAGAAGATAACTACTATAATACTGCCCCTATGTACAAGAATATAACTACTATAATACTGCTCCCAATGTACAAGAATATATCTACTATAATTCTGCTCCCAATGTACAAGAATATAACTACTATAATACTGCTCCTATGGACAAGAATATAACTACTATAATACTGCTGCTATGTACAAGAATATAACTACTATAATACTGCCCTATGTACAAGAATATAAATACTACAATACTGCCCCTATGTACAAGAATATAACTACTATAATACTGCTCCTATATGCAAGAATATAACTACTATAATACTGCTCCTATGTACAAGAATATAACTACTATAATACTGCTCCCTATGTACAAGAATATAACTATTATAATACTGCTCCTATGTACAAGAATATAACTACTATAATACTGCTCCTATGTACAAGAATATAACTACTATAATACTGCTCCTATGTACAAGAATATAACTACTATAATACTGCTCCTATGTACAAGAATATAACCACTATAATACTGCTCCTAAGTACAAGAATATAACTACTATAATACTGCTCCTATGTACAAGCATATAACTACTATAATACTGCTCCTATGTACAAGAATATAACTACTATAATACTGCTCCTATGTACAAGAATATAACTACTATAATACTGCTCCTATGTACAAGAATATAACTACTATAATACTGCCCCCTATGTACAAGAATATAACTACTATAATACTGCTCCTATGTACAAGAATATAACTACTATAATACTGCCCCTATGTACAAGAATATAAGTACTACAATACTGCCCCTATATACAAGCATATAACTACTATAATAATGCTCCTATGTACAAGACTATAACTACTACAATACTGCCCCTATATACAAGCATATAACTACTATAATACTGCCCCCATGTACAAGAATATAACTACTATAATACTGCTCCTATGTAAAAGAATATATGTACTATAATACTGCTCCCAATGTACTAGAATATATCTGCTACAATACTGTTCCTATGAACAAGATTATAACTACTATAATACTGCCCCCATGTACAAGAATATAACTACTATAATACTGCTCCTATGTAAAAGAATATATGTACTATAATACTGCTCCCAATGTACTAGAATATATCTGCTACAATACTGCTCCTATGTACAAGACTATAACTACTACAATACTGCCCCTATATACAAGCATATAACTACTATAATACTGCCCCCATGTACAAGAATATAACTACTATAATACTGCTCCTATGTAAAAGAATATATGTACTATAATACTGCTCCCAATGTACTAGAATATATCTGTTACAATACTGTTCCTATGAACAAGATTATAACTACTATAATACTGCTCTGTTCAAAAATATAACTACTATAATGCTGCTCCTATGTACAAGAATATAACTACAATAATACTGCTCCTATGTACAAGATTATAACTACTATAATACTGTTCCCTATATACAAGAATATAACTACTATAATACTGTCCCTTATGTACTAGAATATCACTATTATAACACTGCTCCAATGTAAAAGAATAAAACTACTATTATACTGCCCCTTATGTATAAGAATATAACTACTACCATACTGCTCCTTCGTACAATAATATAACTACTATAATACTCCCCCCCTATGTGGAGGAATATAACCACTATAATACTGCTCCTATGTGCAAGAATATAACTACTATAATACTGCTCCTATGTACAAGAATATAACTACTATAATATTGCTCCTATGTACAAGAATATAACTACTATAATACTGCTCCTTCGTACAATAATATAACTACTATAATACTACCCCTATGTACAGGAATATAACTACTATAATATTGCCTCTATGTACAAGAATATAACTACTATAATACTGCTCCTATGTACAAGAATATGATTACTATAATACTGCTACTATGTATAAGAATATAACTAGTATAATACTGCTCCCTATGTACAAGAGTATAACTACTATAATACTGCTCCTATATACAAGAATATAACTACTATAATACTGCTCCTATGAACAAGAATATAACTACTATAATACTGCCCCTATGAACAAGAATATAACTACTATAATACTGCCCCCTATGTACAAGAATATAACTACTATAATACTGCTCCAATGTACAAGAATATAACTACTATAATACTGCTCCTATGAACAAGAATATAACTACTATAATACTGCCCCTATGAACAAGAATATAACTACTATAATACTGCCCCCTATGTACAAGAATATAACTACTATAATACTGCTCCAATGTACAAGAATATAACTACTATAATACTGCTCCTATATACAAGAATGTAACTACTATATTATTGCTTCTATGTACAGGAATATAACTACTATAATTCTGCTCCTATGTACAAGAATATAACTACTATAATACTGCCCCCTATGTACAAGAATATAACTACTATAATACTGCTACTATGTACAAGAATATAATTAGTATAATACTGCTCCCTATGTACAAGAGTATAACTACTATAATACTGCTCCTATATAGAAGAATATAACTACTATAATATTGCTCCTATGTAGTGTTGAGCCACCCCCGTAGTGTTCGAGTTCGGTTCGGTTCGTCGAACACCCGTGTGTTCGCCGAACTGTTCGTCGAACACCTTCGAACACCGTTAAAACCAATGGCAGGCAAACAAAAACACATAGAAACACATAGAAAACACCTTCAAAGGTGTCCAAAAGCTGACAAACTGCTCAGAAGACACAACTAACACATGGAAAAGTGACAAGTACATATAGTCATGCGAAAAGAAAAGAGGTGGAGGAGTAAAAGGAGGGGAGACACAGATATAGGCATGTCATGCCCTTCTAAAATCCAAAAAGTGAGAAGCCGAGACGGCCAGTCCGCTCCTGCCCGTGCCACCTCCGTGTCGCCGGGTTTGTGCCAGAGCCGCGGTGAACCCTGACGGCCAGCCCCCCTCTCCCAATACTGGTGCCTGTCCGCTGGTGGGTCGAGAGAGCCCCCCTGTGGTGGAGGCAGCTCTAAGCTTTTTAATTTAAATTGTCCCTCTAATTTGAATGAATACACTTTAAATCCATTTACAAGGATCTATTGGAGGGCAAATCTCATGCCAGCAGCCGCGTAATTCCAGCTCCAGTAGCGTCCACTAAAGCTGCTGCAGTTAAAAAGCTTTTATAAGGATCGAGCTCGGCTGTCCACCGCAAGGCATCCTAGTGCCAGTCCCAGCCCCTATGCCTTGGGGTGCCTCCTGATGCTCTTCACTAAGTATCCCGTGGTCCCGAAGCATTTCCTTTGAAAAAATTAAGTGTCCAAACTACAGGTGGTGTAGCTTGCTTAACAGTCGGGATAATCCGCTGACTAGCAGACACTGCTACTAGGCACAAAGTATTTCCTGGGCTAGATGCAGTTAAAAATTTGTAAGTAGATACTCTCGTTGGATGCTGAGAAAGCATTCCATAGAGTCTCCTGGCACGCCATATATGATTCTCTTAAAAAGCTTGGGGTAGGGGTCTAGGGGACCCTTTTATAGCCAAAATCACGGCCCTGTATCACAATACGTCACCTAGGCTGAAGATAAATGGAACTGTAGCACCGAGGGCTCGGTTGCTACAGACGTATTGCACCTCACCCAGAGGTGTGATATCTCACTCTCAGATAAGGATGGAGTGTGGATCAGGACCCGACACCTGCATGCATTACACCACATTGCCGTGGGGCAGGGCGACCAATATGCCCCTGAGATGGGCACGACAGTCCCTGTCCCTGGCTGGAGTGGGGGGAGGGAACACTGAGGAAGGGGAACCCTGCAGTGCAGGAGCAGGGAGGAAGCAGTTCCTGAGTTTATTGAGAAGGGAGTATAAAAGGTGGGCACCATCTTAGTTCAGTGCAGAGAAGTCTGAGCAGAAGTGGCAGGGAGCAGGGGCTCTGCATGAGCTCTGCTCCGGAGGCGGGCCTAGTAACAGAGGCCCAGGCCTGCAAGAGGGAGAAGGAAGGAAGAGGAGCGGAGAAGGCTCCAGGAACGAGGAATGAAGGGATCCCAGGGGTGCGGACGGGCGAGTCGCCACCGCACGCCCGAATCCACCTGCGTGGAGGGGTCAGGCCAAAGGGGGAGACCGGTCCCCGAACTAGTGGAGGCAGGAAACGACCCTCAGCTAGAAACCGGAGGCTCTGACATTTTATGTGGCGCAGCCCCTTGCTCCACCCGCTAGGAAGGCACCACATAGGGTCAGGGAAACTGGCGCCAAGTTTACCAAGAGGAGGCCCGAGGCAGCCGGACAGAAGTGTTGGTAAGAAAGGCCAGACAAAGGACACACAAAGGGGGTCCTGTGAAGCGCTCCAAAGTTATCTGGGAGTTGTCTGAGCCCCTCACCTGGTGAGCACAGTACGACGTGGGCAGCCGTTACCTGCAGACGTGGTCTGGATAATAAGAACTGTGAGTAAAGGCCCTGAACTGCATCACTGACTCCGTGTCGTTACTGCTGCTGCCCTGCACCATCACCCCCATCCTCCGCATACACTGCCCTGAGGCTATACTCCTCCCGTGGGGAGTTATGCTACGCTCTGCTGCACCCACAACACCAGCCTCAGTGGTCTGCCCTGTAGCGGCGGTTCACTCTGACCGCAATCCACGGGTGGCGTAGTCGGACATTTAAACATGAAAACCACATAAATAGTTCCGCCACTGGTTTGACCGCCCTGAGCCACGGAACCGGATCGCCGCCACGAAGACTACAACCACCAGCATCCACCAAAAAGGGTCCGGCTCCGGGTGTCCCAAGGCCCAGGGGGTGCGTCAGAACATTTTCATCACCTTTCACAATCACCAATGGGACAAGGCAGGGATGTCCTCTGTCCCCTCTCTTATACATCCTAGTGACGGAGCACCTGCTCTCATCAATTCGCCATAACCCCAATATTAGGTGGATTGAGGTGGGAGGCACCGAGTACAAGTGCTCTCTATTTGCTGATGATGTCCTAGTATATATCACTCAATCACATATATCCATCCCTGCTGTTATGGCTGAAATAGATCACTTTGTTACATGGTAAAATTTTAAAATCAATGCAGCGAAGTCTGAGGCCCTCGATGTCTCCCTCCCCAAATCCATATAGGATTCCATCCAGTCCAACTTTCCCTTTGCCTGGCCCTCACAGGGTATCAAATACTTAGGAATTCCTATTCATAGAGACCTCTCCCATCTATGTTATCTTAATTTTGGGCCCTTTATTGAACAATTCCATACAGACCACGGTTGGCAAGTTAGAACTGTAAGATTCACTACGTGAACCACTGGTGTTTTGTGGAAAAGCACATGTACACTGCGTTCCAAATTATTATACAAAAAGTGTTTAGGAGTGATAAGGGAAGAATTTGTTTGTTTGTCAGTTAAACTCATTGATGGTGATGTGTGTCAGGGCTCTTTATATCACTGTAAGCAATTGCAGACACCTGTGCTAATTAGTTTGGCAGGTGTGTCCAATGAAAGGCAAGACTACTTAAGAAGGTTGTCTCATATTATTAAGCAGCCTACATTTTCTGCCAAAATGGGAAAGAAAAAGGATGTGTCAGCTGCTGAGAAGCAACAAATTGTGGAGTGTTTAGGTCAAGGCATGACTACAATCAACATTGTGCGATGATCAGGATGAAGTGTCTTGGCAATCAAGAAGTATGTAGCTGATTCACAGTACACACGTGTGCGTGCTGATAAGGGCAAATTGAGGACTCTTTCCTACAGGCAATTACGTCAGGTTGAAAGAGCAGCGGCAAAAAAGCCTTGTCATAGCAGCAGACAAGTTTTTGAAGCTGCTTGTGCCTCCAACGTCCCCCGAACAACAAGATGCAGGGTCCTTCAGAGGTTTGCAGCTGTGCATACGCCATCCTGTCGACCTCCTCTATCCACTTCACACAAGCAGAAACGGCTCCAGTGGGCCAAACATTACATGAAGACTGATTTCAAAACTGTTTTGTTCACGGATGAGTGCCGTGCAGTGCTCGATGGTCCAGATGGATGGAGTGGAGGATGGCTGGTTGATGGACACCCCACGCAAACACGGCTACAGCGCCAACAAGGAGGAGGTGGAGTAATGTTTTGGACTGGAATCATGGGGAGAGAGATTGTCGGCCCCTTTAGGATCCCTGAAGGCGCTAAAGATGAACTCCATAATGTATGTGGATTTTCTCAAACAGCACTTCCTGCCATGGTTCAAGAAGAAGAACCGTGTATTTCACAGCAAGATCATTTTTCTGCATGATAATGCACCATCTCATGCTGCACATAAAACATCTGCATCTCTGGCTGATATGGGCATAAAAGGGGACAAACTTATGGTGTGACCCCCATGCTCCCCTGACCTCTACCCCATTCAGAACCTTTGGAGCATCATTAAAAGGAGTGTCTATGATGGCGGGAGGCAGTTCACATCTAAGCAACAGCTCTGGGAGGGTATTCTGTCCTCATGCAAAACAATTGAAGCAGAAACCATCCAAAACCTGACAAATTCAATGGACGAGAGAGTTCAGAAGCTCCTTTCGAACAAGGGGTCCTATGTGAAAATGTAACATCACCTAGAATAAAGTTTTGAGTTGAAAACTGTTTGATTTCAGTTTCTAACAACCTGCTAATGCTTATAATTTCAAAAATGACCATTTTTTTGGTCTTTATTAAAATGAAAAGGTTGATCGAAAAGTTTGGGGGATCTAAGAGTGTGGCAACCCAGTAGTCATGATTACTTCGAATTCTGACAATATGAGGGTCATGCTGCAGGTAGTGCAGCAAGAAGGCACTTATGTGCCTTGCGCATCTCGGAGCCCCAAAATTATTTTCCGGGCTAGATGCAGCTAAAAATTATTTTTAATTTTAAATCTGGTGGAGCTTTAGTATAGATGGCCTAATAGGATCAGTGCTGCACACTGCTACAAAGCCCAAATTATTTTCCAGTCAAGATACAGATAAACATGATTAGTAATTTGAAAGCTTAAAACGGTTGGTAGGGTGATTTTAACCAATCATCAAGCTTTTACTCTCCCCAGGATGACACAGGGGTAGAAAAGTCGTTTCGGATCCATGATTTGTTCATCTTTATGAACGTGAGTCTGTCTACATTATCAGTGGAGAGCCGCGTGCGCTTATCTGTCAGCACACCACCAGCAGCGCTGAACACACGTTCAGACAGAACGCTGGCTGCGGGGCATGACAAGATCTCCAAGGCGTAAGTGGCTAGCTCCGGCCATTTATCCAGATTGGAAGCCCAAAAAGAGCAAGGGTCCAGTGACACAGTCGTGGCTTCAATGTTTACTTGGAGATACTCCTGTACCATCGTCTCTAGGCGTTGACTATGTGTCAGACTTCTTGTCTCCTGTGGCCTTGCAAAGGATGGGCTAAAAAAGTGGTGAAATGATTCCGCAAAATTGATGTTACCAGCAGATACTGTGGTTCTGTTACGGTTTGAGTGCTGAACACTTGACGGTCCCACGGTTGGCAAGTTGGAACTGTGAGATTCACTACGTGCACCACTGGTATTTTGTGGAAAAGCACATGTAAGATTCTGCAACAGTCTCTGCTGATACTCCTGCATGCGTGCATCCCTTTCTATGGCAGGAATAATTTCTGCAAATTTACTTTTGTACCGGGGATCTAACAGTGTGGCAACCCAGTAGTCAGGATTATTTCTAATTCTCACAATTCGAGGGTCATGTTGCAGGTAGTGCAGCAAGAAGGCACTCATGTGTGTTGCGCATCCAGGAGCACCAAGTCCCTGTTGTGTTGGTGGCGAGGTAACAATCATGCTTCCTTCCTCTGTCCTCTCCCCCCAACCTCGCACAACAGAAATGTGATCAAGGTCTCCCTCATCTGATGAGTCTTCCATCAGTTCGTCCTCCACTTCTTCCTGGGCTCCTGCACCTTCCTCACTAGTTTGGCTGCTACCATGCGCCCTGGTAAAACCATCTCCCCCACCCTCACATGCCTGCCGCCTTGGTGCTGCCGACCGTCTGGACCTTGCAGATGTTAGCCCTTCCGCATACAACTCCTCCTCCTCTACTTCCTCCACCTCCTCTTGTGCCACCACCTGACTCCGAATTCTGTTTAACATGTGCTCCAGCATGTAAATCACCGGAATAGTCATGCTGATAATGGCATCGTCAGCACTAAACATCTTCGTCGCCATTTCAAAACTGTGCAGAAGGGTGCATAGGTCCCTGATCTGAGACCACTCCTCCAGCGTGATTTGCCCCACCTCTGAATCTCGTTGGCCCAGGCTATACGTCAGAACGTATTGCACCAGGGCTTGTCGGTGCTGCCACAGTCGCTGCAACATGTGCAGAGTTGAATTCCACCGGGTAGGCACATCGCATTTTAGCCGGTGAAGTGGCAGGCCCAACGACTTCTGTAGAGATGTAAGTCGCTGAGCTGCGGGATGCGAACGGCGGAAGTGAGCACACAGCGACCGTGCCCTCTGCAGAAGGCCATCTAGTCTGGGATAGTGGGCTAAAAATTGCTGGACAACCAGGTTCAACACGTGAGCCATACAAGGCACGTGTGTGACATTGCCCCGGCGAAGGGCCGCACCCAGGTTTGCAGCATTGTCGCACACGGCCTTCCCTGGTTTCAGGTCCAGTGGAGACAACCATTCATGAAATTGGTTCTCCAGAGCTGACCACAACTCCTCAGCTGTGTGACTCACATTTCCCAGACATTTCAATGTAAAAACCGCCTGATGACGTTGAGCCCTACTGCCAGCATAGTAAGGAGGTGTGCAGGATCCCTTCTGCGAAGTTAGAAAGCTTGTGGCATGACCAGACAGGCTTTGGGTGCAGGTGGAAGACCGAGAGGAGGTTGAGGAGGCAGAAGCAGTGGAGGAAAAATGACATAAAGAGGATTGACGCACAACTCGTGGGGACGGCAAGACTTGGACAGCAGCCCCTTGTCCTGCTGTCACCATAGTTACCCAGTGCCCAGTCAGCGACATGTAACGCCCCTGTCCATGCCTACTCGTCCAAGTGTCTGTGGTGAAATGCACCCTGTCACACACAGAGTTTCTCAAAGAAGCGGTGATGTTGTGTGCGACATGCTGGTGGAGCGCAGGCACACCTTTCTTTGAGAAGTAGTGCCGACTGGGCATCTGGTACTGGGGCACTGCGACGGACATAAGGTCTCGAAAATCCTCTGTGTCCACCAGGCGGAAAGGCAGCATTTCTGTAGCCAAGAGCTTGCAGATGGTGAAATTCAACCTCTTAGCTTTCTCATGGCTAGGAGGAAATGGTCTTTTACTTGTCCACATCTGAGGGACCGAGGGCTGGCTATTGTGCTTAGACGGGGTTGATAAGGGTGTCCCCGGCAAACTGCCGGTCTGTGAGGAAGATGCAGGCGGACATGTTAGGTTGCCTTGATCCAAAGGTGGTGCTATCGATGTCGGACAGCGCTCAAGACCAGCTGGTGTTACCACCTCCAAAGAAAATGATGACCTGCCAATCACGCTGGCTGTTGCGGGTAAAGAGGTGGCAGGTCTGCGCCCCAAAACAGGTGTGACTGCTGTCCCCCCAGTCACAGAGGATGAAGAGGCCGCGGATGCACAAGATATGGCAGACGGTGGTTGGCCCGGCCGGCTAGACCGCATTGTAGCACACTGAGCTTCCCACTGCAACTTATGCTTCATGTCCATGTGCCGGTTCATGCATGAAGTACTCAAACTATGTATTTTTTGGCCTCTACTTAGCTTTTGCTGACAAATGTTACAGATAACACGAGTTGGGTCATCTTTATCGATCTGAAAAAATGCCCAGGCTATGCAAGGCTTAGCACCCATGCGACCTGAAGAGCCACCACGACTTGTGGTGAGAGGCAGAGTTGTGTTTGAGGATGCAGTTGTTGACGTGCTTCCAGTACTACGTCTCTGTCCAGGAAGGCGCAACCTGACCTCGTCGTCACTAGCATCTTCCTCCACCTCCTCTGCTGACCTCATCTCTTGGCTGACTGTGGGTTGACAGTAAGTGGGATCTCCGACCTCATCATCATCACCCTGTGCGTTATCACTAGTGTTGAGCCACCCCCGTAGTGTTCGGGTTCGGTTCGGTTCGTCGAACACCGGGATGTTCGAGGAACTGTTCGTCGAACTGTTCGTCGAACACCTTAGAACACCGTCGAACACCGTTAAAACCAATGGCAGGCAAACAAAAACACATAGAAACACATAGAAAACACCTGCAAAGGTGTCCAAAAGCTGACAAACTGCTCAGAAGACACTCTCTTTAAAAAAGCCGGCCGGCAAATTCAGCAGCGGCATACACCGGTACCCGACAATTTAGACAAGAAGGAATAGAGCATCACACATAGATTAGATACATAGAAACATGTCAGTCACACATATAAGAAGCACAATGACAGTGTTGGTTACTGCACTTGTCATTTAGTGTAAAGGATTTATTAAAAAAAGTATTAGTGTTTTCGTGCACCGTCTCTTTAAAAAAGCCGGCCGGCAATTCAGCATCTGTACCCGACAATTTAGAACAGAAAGAATAGAGCTTCACACATAGATTAGATAGATAGAAACATGTCAGTCACATATATAATAAGTACAAGTACAGTGATAGTGTTGCTTACTGTACTTGTCATTTAGTGTAAAGGATTTATTTAAAAAAATAATAGTGTTTTCATGCACTGTCTCTTTAACAAAGCCGGCCGGCAATTCAGCAGCGGTACCCGACAATTTAGAACAGAAAGATAGAGCATCACACATAGATTAGATAGATAGAAACATGTCAGTCACATATATATGAAGTACAGTGATAGTGTTGGTTACTGTACTTGTCATTTAGTATTAAAATAAAGGATTTATTATTAAAAAAATTGGCGTGGGGTTCCCCTTAATTTTAGTCTCTAGCGGAGGTTAAGCAGACGGCTGGGGCAGATGTTTGAAGCCTGGGAAGGGGGTAATACCCACGGAGCTTCCCAGGCTACTAATATCAGCCCCCAGCTGAATACATAGCCTTTACTAGCTATTAAAATGGGGGACCCCCCCAAAAAAATGACGTGGGGTCCCCTCTAATTTAATAGCTAGCAAAGGCTAGGCAGACAGCTGGGGGCTGATATTAATAGCCCAGGAAGGGAGCCATGAATATTGGCCCCCTCCTAGGCTAGAAACACCAGCCGTCAGCCGCCCCAGAAATGGCGCATTCATAGGATGCGCCAATTCTGGCACTTAGCCTCGCTCTTCCACGCTGCCCTGGTGCGGTGGCAGTGGGGTAATAGGGTTGGGGTTGATGTCAGCTTATAATGCCAGCTGACATCAAGCCCAGGTTAGTAATGGAGAGGCGTCTATAAGACACCCCCATTACTAACCCCATAGTCAAAGTTAAAAAAAACACAAACACCCAGAATAAAGTCCTTTAATTGAAATAAAGACACAATCCTTTATTGTTCTAAATTAAACCATACTTACCATCACGCCCATTCCAGCTGAAGCCAACGATCTCCTGCAATAAAAGAAAAATAATAAAGCAACCTCATCCTTACCTTTCCATGGTTCCCACGACAGCTTCAGCTCTGCTACATCGAGATGACAGGCTGGACCGCAGCAGAACGCTGCCATCCAGCCTCTCATCCCGCAGACACTGAGAAGCGCAGGCTTGCTTGCGCTGCTCAGCGTCTCTCTGTGACGACATCCAGATGAGCCGAGTTCATGTCCAATGAGCTCGGCTCACCTCATGCACGTCACTGACAGCGTGGGAAAATTCTCCTGCAATCAGCGCTTCAGCGTGAGAATTTTCCCACGCTGTCAGTGACGTGCATGAGGTGAGCCGAGTTCATTGGACATGAACTCGGCTCATCTGGATGTCGTCACAGAGAGACGCTGAGCAGCGCAAGCAAGCCTGCGCTTCTCAGTGTCTGCGGGATGACAGGCTGGATGGCAGCGTTCTGCTGCGGTCCAGCCTGTCATCTCGATGTAGCAGAGCTGAAGCTGTCGTGGGAACCATGGAAAGGTAAGGATGAGGTTGCTTTATTATTTTTCTTTTATTGCAGGAGATCGTTGGCTTCAGCTGGAATGGGCGTGATGGTAAGTATGGTTTAATTTAGAACAATAAAGAATTGTGTCTTTATTTCAATTAAAGGACTTTATTCTGGGTGTTTGTGTTTTTTTTAAACTTTGACTATGGGGTTAGTAATGGGGGTGTCTTATAGACGCCTCTCCATTACTAACCTGGGCTTGATGTCAGCTGGCATTATAAGCTGACATCAACCCCAACCCTATTACCCCCTGCCACCGCACCAGGGCAGCGTGGAAGAGCGAGGCTAAGTGCCAGAATTGGCGCATCCTATGAATGCGCCATTTCTGGGGCGGCTGACGGCTGGTGTTTCTAGCCTGGGAGGGGGCCAATATTCATGGCTCCCTTCCTGGGCTATTAATATCAGCCCCCAGCTGTCTGCCTAGCCTTTGCTAGCTATTAAATTAGGGGGGACCCCACGTCATTTTTTTTGGGGTGTCCCCCATTTTAATAGCTAGTAAAGGCTATGTATTCAGCTGGGGGCTGATATTAGTAGCCTGGGAAGCTCCGTGGGTATTACCCCCTTCCCAGGCTTCAAACATCTGCCCCAGCCGTCTGCTTAACCTCCGCTAGAGCCTAAAATTAAGGGGAACCCCACGCCAATTTTTTTAATAATAAATCCTTTATTTTAACCCCTTAAGCCCCGCGGGTGGTTTGCACGTTAATGACCGGGCCAATTTTTACAATTCTGACCACTGTCACTTTATGAGGTAATTACTCTCGAACGCTTCAACGGATCCCCCTGATTCTGAGATTGTTTTTTCGTGACATATTGTACTTCATGATTGTAGAAAAATTTCTTCGATATCACTTGCGTTTATTTGTGAAAAAAACGGAAATTTGGCGAAAATTTTGAAAATTTTGCAATTTTCAAAATTTGAATTTTTAAGCCCTGAAATCAGAGCGATATGTCACACAAAAGAGTTAATAAATAACATTTCCCACATGTCTACTTTACATCAGCACAATTTTGGAACCAAAATTTTTTTTTGTTAGGGAGCTATAAGGGTTAAAAGTTGACCAGCGATTTCTCATTTTTCCAACAAAATTTACAAAACCATTTTTTTAGGGACCACATCACATTTGAAGTCACTTTGAGAGGTCTTTATGACAGAAAATACCCAAAAGTGACACCATTCTAAAAACTGCACCCCTCAAGGTGCTCAAAACCACATTCAAGAACTTTATTAACCCTTCAGGTGCTTCACAGGAATTTTTTGAATGTGGAAGAAAAAAATGAACATTTAACTTTTTTCACAAAAATGTTAATTTAGACCCAATTTTTTTTATTTTCACAGGGGTAACAAGAAAAAATGGACCCCAAAATTTGTTGTGCAATTTCCCCTGGGCACGCAGATACCCAATATTTGGGGAAAAAATACTGTTTGGGCGCACGGCAGGGCTCGGAAGGGAAGGAGCGCTATTTGACTTTTTGATTGTAAAATTTGCTTGAATAATTAGCGGACGCCATGTTGTGTTTGGAGAGCCCATGTGTGCCCAAACTTTGGAGCTCCCCCACAAGTGACCCCATTTTGGAAACTAGACCCCCCAAGGCACCTTTCTAGATGCATAGTGAGCACTTGGAACCCCCAGGTGCTTCACAAATTGATTCGTAACAATGAAAAAGTGAAAAAAAAAAACACTTTTTCATTTTTATGAATCAATTTGTGAAGCACCTGAGTGTTCCAAGTGCTCACAATGCATCTAGATAGGTGCCTTGGGGGGTCTAGTTTCCAAAATGGGGTAACTTGTGGGGGAGCTCCAATGTTTGGGCACACAGCGGCTCTCCAAACGCAACATGGTGTCGCTAACAATTTGAGCCGATTTTCCGTTAAATTTGTTAGAGGACACCATGTTGCATTTAGAGAGTCCCTGTGTGCCCAAACATTGGAGCTCCCCCACAAGTGACCCCATTTTGGAAACTAGACCCCCCAAGGCACCTATCTAGATGCATAGTGAGCACTTGGAACCCCCAGGTGCTTCACAAATTGATTCGTAACAATGAAAAAGTGAAAAAAAAAACACTTTTTCATTTGTATGAATCAATTTGTGAAGCACCTGAGGGTTCCAAGTGCTCAGTATGCATCTAGATAGGTGCCTTGGGTGGTCTAGTTTCCAAAATGGGGTCACTTGTGGGGGAGCTCCAATATTTGGGCACACAGCGGCTCTCTAAATGCAACATGGTGTCCGCTAACAAATTTAACGCAAAATTGGCTCAAATTGTTAGCGACACCATGTTGCGTTTGGAGAGCTGCTGTGTGCCCAAACATTGGAGCTCCCCCACAAGTGACCCCATTTTGGAAACTAGACCCCCCAAGGCACCTATCTAGATGCATAGTGAGCACTTGGAACCCCCAGGTGCTTCACAAATTGATTCGTAACAATGAAAAAGTGAAAAAAAAAACACTTTTTCATTTTTATGAATCAATTTGTGAAGCACCTGGGGGTTCCAACTGCTCACTATGCATCTAGATAGGTGCCTTGGGGGGTCTAGTTTCCAAAATGGGGTCACTTGTGGGAGAGCTCCAATGTTTGGGCACACAGGGACTCTCTAAATGCAACATGGTATCCGCTAACAAATTGAATGGAAAATCGGCTCAAATTGTTAGCGGACACCACATTGCGTTTGGAGAGCTTCTCTGTGCCCAAACTTTGGAGCTCCCCCACAAGTGACCCCATTTTGGAAACTAGACCCCCCAAGGCACCTTTCTAGATGCATAGTGAGCACTTGGAACCCCCAGGTGCTTCACAAATTGATTCGTAATAATGAAAAAGTGAAAAAAAAAACACTTTTTCATTTTTACGAATCAATTTGTGAAGCACCTAGGGGTTCCAAGTGCTCACTATGCATCTAGATAGGTGCCTTGGGGGGTCTAGTTTCCAAAATGGGGTCACTTGTGGGGGAGCTCCAATGTTTGGGCACACAGGGACTCTCTAAATGCAACATGGTATCCGCTAACAAATTGAATGGAAAATCGGCTCAAATTGTTAGCGGACGCCACATTGCGTTTGGAGAGCCCCTCTGTGCCCAAACTTTGGAGCTCCCCCACAAGTGACCCCATTTTGGAAACTAGACCCCCCAAGGCACCTTTCTAGATGCATAGTGAGCACTTGGAACCCCCAGGTGCTTCACAAATTGATTCGTAATAATGAAAAAGTGAAAAAAAAAACACTTTTTCATTTTTACGAATTAATTTGTGAAGCACCTAGGGGTTCCAAGTGCTCACTATGCATCTAGATAGGTGCCTTGGGGGGTCTAGTTTCCAAAATGGGGTCACTTGTGGAGGAGCTCCAATGTTTGGGCACACAGGGACTCTCCAAATGCAACATGATATCCGCTAACAATTTGAGCCGACAATTTGTTAGCGGATATCATGTTGCATTTGGAGAGTCCCTGTGTGCTCAAACATTGGAGCTCCCCCACAAGTGACCCCATTTTGGAAACTAGACCCCCCAAGGCACCTATCTAGATTCATAGTGAGCACTTGGAACCCCAGGTGCTTCACAAATTGATTCATAAAAATGAAAAAGTGTTTTTTTTTTCACTTTTTCATTTTTACGAATCAATTTGTGAAGCACCTGGGGGTTCCAAGTGCTCACTATGCATCTAGAAAGGTGCCTTGGGGGGTCTAGTTTCCAAAATGGGGTCACTTGTGGGGGAGCTCCAAAGTTTGGGCACAGAGGGGCTCTCCAAACGCAATGTGGTGTCCGCTAACAATTTGAGCCGATTTTCCATTCAATTTGTTAGCGGATACCATGTTGCATTTAGAGAGTCCCTGTGTGCCCAAACATTGGAGCTCCCCCACAAGTGACCCCATTTTGGAAACTAGACCCCCCAAGGCACCTATCTAGATTCATAGTGAGCACTTGGAACCCCAGGTGCTTCACAAATTGATTCATAAAAATGAAAAAGTGTTTTATTTTCACTTTTTCATTTTTACGAATCAATTTGTGAAGCACCTGGGGGTTCTAAGTGCTCACTATGCATCTAGATAGGTGCCTTGGGGGGTCTAGTTTCCAAAATGGGGTCACTTGTGGGGGAGCTCCAATGTTTGGACACACAGGGGCTCTCCAAACGCAACATGGCGTCCGCTAACAATTTGAGCCGATTTTCCATTCAATTTGTTAGCGGACACCATGTCGCGTTTGGAGAGCCCGTGATGTGCCTAAACAGTGGAGCTCCCCCACAAGTGTCCCCATTTTGGAAACTATACCCCTCAAAGATTTTATTAAGGTGTATAGTGAACATTTTGAACCCAGAGGTACGGCACATTATTTGTTTACATTAGGTCATCATATTGAATAAGTTTTCATTATTCTTGAGCGCAAGTGCTCGCTACTTGAATTTGCATCGGGTACTCAGGTATGCACCATGTACAGCGTGTGCTCGAGTGACATGCTCGAGTCCCTGCTCCGCATGTTTCACGGTTATTAGACACCCAAAAAAAAACATGCGGGGATCGCTCGTGCATGGCAGGCAATCCCCGTAAAGTTTTTTGGCCGCGAAGCATATGGGGCAGAGACTCGAGCATGTCACTCAAATACCCACGATACTAAATGCATACCAGAGCACCCGATGCAAACTCAAGTAGCGAGCACTTGCTCTCAACACTAGTCGCCATATCGTCATCTTTTTTTCTTACTTTTGAAAAAAATCCCAACCCCAGCCCTAACCCTAGCACAACCCTAGCCCCAGCACAACCCTAGCCCCAGCACAACCCTAGCCCCAGCACAACCCTAGCCCCAAACCCAGCCCTAACCCTAGCCCAATCCTAACTCAAGAGTTTATTTTTGACGCCGTTCCTTGTGCGGTATAAGTGATTAGACGACTTTATTCTTCGGGTCGGTGTGATTACAGCAATGCCA
The DNA here is from genome assembly GCF_046119375.1 of Phyllobates terribilis. Taxonomy (NCBI): domain Eukaryota; kingdom Metazoa; phylum Chordata; class Amphibia; order Anura; family Dendrobatidae; genus Phyllobates; species Phyllobates terribilis. The sequence goes on along the minus strand of NW_027362764.1, from coordinate 21,516,033 downwards.
GAATCATATGGGGTTTTTATGACTGACAGCTGTCACACACTAAAAGACGCATTTTTTGTAAAATCTAGTTTTTGCATCGCCATATTTTGAGAGCTATAATTTTTCCAAATTTTGGCAGACAGTCATGTGACGGCTCGTTTTTTGCGGGATGACTTGACGTTGTTATTGGTGCCATTTTCAGGCACGTGACATTTTTTGATCGCTTTCTATTCCGATTTTTGGGAGGCAGAATAAACAAAAACCAACAATTCAGGAATTGTTTTTTTTTTTTTTTTTTATTCTGTTCCGCGTGTGGTAAAATTGATGAGGCAGCTTTACTCTTCGGGTCAGTACGTTTACAGCGGTACCACATTTGTATAATTTTTCTATGTTTTGGCGCTTATACACAATAAAAGCTATTTTATAGAAAAAAATATTTTTTAGTATCGCTTTATTCTGAGAGCTATAACTTTTTTATTTTTCGGCTGATGGAGCTATATGGCGGCTTGTTTTTTGCGGGACGAGATGACGTTTTCAGCGGTATCATTTTTATTTATATGCGTCTTTTTGATCGCGTGTTATTCCACTTTTTGTTTGGCGGTATGGTGATAAAGCATTGTTTTTTGCTTGTTTTTTTTTTTTTTTTTTTTACCGTGTTCACTGAAGGGGTTAACTAGTGGGACAGTTTTATAGGTCAGGTTGTTCCGGACGCGGCGATACCAAATATGTGTACTTTTATTGTTTTTTTTTTATTTTTTTTATAATAATATTTATTGATGGGTACATTATATTTTTATTTTTGGTGTATTATTTTTTTTATTTTTTTATAATATTTTTGCACATTTTTTTTTTTTTTTTTTTTCCACTTTCACACAGTTTATACACTTTATTACTTTGTCCCACTCTGGGACTTTCACTTTTTTTTTTCTGATCGCCTGCATGGCACAGGAATGGAGCACCATCCCTATGCCATGAAGGCTGTCAGAAGTGCACAGTGTGAAGATTGCTTGGAGATGCACTGCGCATGTCCAAGCAATCTTCCTGCTCTCTGGTGACCCGGATGTTGTCATGACGACATCGGGTCGTCATGGCAACACCCGGGAAGCCTTTGCAGACTGCGCTGGAAGCCGGAAGAGGAGGTGAGTATCGGCGATCACCTCCCCTTGCCCCCGCAATGCCGCGATCGACTTCGATCGACTTCGATCGCAGCATCGCGGGGGTTAATGTGCTGGGAGCGGTGCGTGACCGCTCCCTGCACATAGTACCGGGTGTCAGCTGTGACAATCAGCTGACACCCGGCGGCGATCGCGCCCGCACAGCCTGTGTGCGCGCGCGATCGCCATGACGTACTAATACGGGTCTGGCTCTTAAGTCCCAGGGCACAGACGCGTATTAGTACGTCAGATGTTATTAAGGGGTTAATACTAAATGACAAGTACAGTAACCAACACTATCACTGTACTTCATATATATGTGACTGACATGTTTCTATCTATCTAATCTATGTGTGAAGCTCTATTCTGTCTGTTCTAAATTGTCGGGTACCGCTGCTGAATTGCCGGCCGGCTTTTTTAAAGAGACAGTGCATGAAAACACTATTATTTTTTTTGATAAATCCTTTACGCTAAATGACAAGTACAGTAAGCAACACTGTCACTGTACTTCGTATATATGTGGCTGACATATTTATATCTATCTAATCTATGTGTGATGCTCTATTCTTTCGGTTCTAAATTGTCGGGTACAGGTGTATGCCGCTGCTGAATTGCCGGCTTTTCATGTTTCACTGTGAGCACTGTTCCCATCGATTTGGGCAATCACTGTAATGCCACAACCACCATGGCTGTGGCATTACAGTGAGTGGCAGACAATCCCTGCATGATTGGTGCTCTAAATAGCGCCAGACATGCAGGACACGCTTTTGGTGCACGAACAGTTATCGAACATAACCTCGAACAGCCGAATTTTTTGCAAATCGTTCGGGTTCGTCGAACAACTCGAACACCGCCCAAAACAGCTCGAATTTGAGATTGGCGAACAGTTCTAGTCGAACACCGCTCATCTCTAATTATCACACCCGTCGTCCTCAGAGCCAACCTGTTCCTGCCCTGACAAAAAACTAAAGTTGTCGCTCCAATCAGGTATTTGAGTCTTATCATCATCTTCCTCATTGTCTCCACCAACAGGAGTTACAGTTTGGGAATGAGGGTCTACATTATGGTCAGAACCTTCTGCGTCTGGTCCTGGATCCGACTCATAAAGATTCTGGGCATCAGTGCAGATCATTTCCTCGTCTGGATTCACAGAAGCGCTGGAGTCGACCTCTGATTCCCAGGCTATAGTATGAGTAAACATCTCTGCAGACTCAACCATCTGTTCTACCTCATACTCAGACGGGCAGCTGGAGATTTGGGAGCTGTGAGGAAGCAAGTGCGATTGGGGTGACACCTTTGAGGACTGGAGTATTTGTGATGTTGAAGTTGATGTGGAGGAGAGCCCACTTAAAGGAGCACTTGATATCCGTTGAAGCACCTGCTGTTTTTGTGCCTCATCTGGAATTTGTAGCGATTGGCGTGGCCGTAAGAAAGGGATCTTATCACATTGTCCGCTAAAAGAAGTAGACATTTTAGTTTGGCTGGAAGATGGTCTTTCTTCTGCACCTACCCCACGGACACAACCTTTTTTCCCTTCCCAACACGCCTATTCCCCTTTCCACCAGCAGCAGGCCTTTTTCCACTCATTTTGGTGGTTAACTAATTCACAACTCTGGAGTTGTTTGCACAAAAAAACAATGGATGGGAACCGAGCAGAGCTGAGTGGCCAAACTGTGGTATTAGGCCAAAACTATTGGCTGGGTTAGATGCAGAAAAAAATTATTTTTAATTTGCAACCTGATGGAGGTCAGTATAGATGGACTAATAGACCAAGTCCCACACACCGCTAGAAGCCCAAATATTTTTTCAGAGCTAGATGCAGAAAATTTTTTTATTCAATTTGCAACCTGATGGAGGTCAGTATAGATGGACTAATAGACCAAGTCCCACACACTGCTAGAAGCCCAAATATTTTTTCAGAGCTAGATGCAGAAAAAAATTATATTCAGTTTGCAACCTGATGGAGGTCAGTATAGATGGACTAATAGAATGATGCTATGCCCAAAAGATTTTACTTCACTAGGTGCAGTAAAAAAATTGGTATTCTATACACAGGTGGTATATCTTGCAACACAGATAGGCTACTCCACTGACTAACACACTCTGCAATAGGCCAAAAAGGATTAGCTTTGCTAGATTCAGCCAAATGCTGTGAAAAAAACTTGCACAGCACTGGCACAGACCTGCCTGGCAAAAACTGATAGGAACTGATGTAACCTAGTCCTGAAAAGGACTGCAATCACAACTATTCCCTACTCCCAAGCTATCTGTATATTTGTGCGAAAATTGGCTTGAAATTAACAAGGTATAGTGCACACAGCAACAGCGGTGCCGTCTAACACGCAGCTGCAGCAGTGAGAAAATGGTGGCGACGGGGAAAATGGCTTGGTCTTATAGGGCAAGGACATGTGACATACACTGCCAATCACACATGCCCTTGCTTGTGTGAAAAAAAGCACTTCGCTCGGTGTGTGCGCTGCTGATAGGCTGACAGATTGCACCTCCCCACTGTAAATGCGGGAAAGAGAAAAAAAAATGGAGATCTTCATTGTTCCTGCAGAGATCCATCCCCTGCCCCTCCCCCCGCCCCGCTGTACACTCAAACTGCGGATTAACATTAATTTTCATCATTACTGAGAAAAAATCCAGTTATGATTTTGGTGTACGAACAGTTATCGAACATAACCTCGAACAGCCGAATTTTTCTCAAATTGTTCGTGTTCGCCGACCGGCTCGAACACCGCCCAAAACAGCTCGAATTTGAGATTGGCGAACAGTTCGAGTAGAACAACGCTCATCTCTACTCCTATGTACAAGAATATTACTACTATAATTCTGCTCCCTATGTACAAGAATATAACTACTATAATAATGCTCCTATGTACAAGAATATAACTACAATAATACTGCTCCTATATACAAGAATATAACTACTATAATACTGCCCCTATGTACAAGAATATAACTACTATAATACTGCTCCTATGTACAAGAATATAACTACTATAATACTGATCCTATGTACAAGAATATAACTACTATAATACTGCTCCTATGTACAAGTATATAACTACTATAATACTGCCCCCTATGTACAAGAATATAACTGCTATAATACTGCTCATATGTACAAGAATATAACTACTATAATACTTCTCCCTATTGACAAGAATATAACTACTATAATACCGCTCCTATGTACAAGAAGATAACTACTATAATACTGCCCCTATGTACAAGAATATAACTACTATAATACTGCTCCCAATGTACAAGAATATATCTACTATAATTCTGCTCCCAATGTACAAGAATATAACTACTATAATACTGCTCCTATGTACAACAATATAACTACTATAATACTGCTCCTTCGTACAATAATATAACTACTATAATACTGCCTCTATGTACAAGAATATAACTACTATAATACTGCTCCTATGTACAAGAATATGATTACTATAATACTGCTACTATGTATAAGAATATAACTAGTACAATACTGCTCCCTATGTACAAGAGTATAACTACTATAATACTGCTCCTATATACAAGAATATAACTACTATAATACTGTCCCCTATGTACAAGAATATAACTACTATAATACCGCCCCTATGTACAAGAATGTAACTACTATAATACTGCTCCTATGTACAAGAATATAACTACTATAATACTGCCCCTATGAACAAGAATATTACTACTATAATACTGCTCCCAATGTACAAGAATATATCTACTATAATTCTGCCCCCTATGTACAAGAATATAACTACTATAATACTGCCCCCTATGTACAAGAATATAACTACTATAATACTGCTCCCTATGTACAAGAATATAACTACTATAATACTGCTCCAATGTACAAGAATATAACTACTATAATACTGCTCCCTATGTACAAGAATATAACTACTATAATACTACCTCCTATGTACAAGAATATAACTACTATAATACTGCCCCTTATGTACAAGAATATAACTACTATAATACTGCTCCTATATACAAGAATGTAACTACTATAATATTGCTTCTATGTACAAGTATATAACTACTATAATACTGCTCCTATGTACAAGAATATAACTATTATAATACTGCTCCTATGTACAAGAATATAATTACTATAATACTGCTCCTTCGTACAATAATATAACTACTATAATACTACCCCTATGTACAGGAATATAACTACTATAATACTGCCTCTATGTACAAGAATATAGCTACTATAATACTGCTCCTATATAGAAGAATATAACTACTATAATATTGCTCCTATGTACAAGAATATAACTGCTATAATACTGCTCCTATGTACAAGAATATGATTACTATAATACTGCTACTATGTATAAGAATATAACTAGTATAATACTGCTCCCTATGTACAAGAGTATAACTACTATAATACTGCTCCTATATACAAGAATATAACAACTATAATATTGCTCCTATGTACAAGAATATAACTACTATAATACTGCTTCTATGTACAAGAATATAACTACTAAAATACTGCTCCCTATGTACAAGTATATAACTACTATAATACTGCTCCTATGTACAAGAATATAACTATTATAATACTGCTCCTATATACAAGAATATAACAACTATAATATTGCTCCTATGTACAAGAATATAACTACTATAATACTGCCCCTATGAACAAGAATATAACTACTATAATACTGCTCCAATGTACAAGAATATAACTACTATAATACTGCTCCTATATACAAGAATGTAACTAATATAATATTGCTTCTATGTACAAGTATATAACTACTATAATTCTGCTCCTATGTACAAGAATATAACTACTATAATACTGCGCCCTATGTACAAGAATATAACTACTATAATACTGCTGCTATGTACAAGAATATAACTACTATAATACTGCTCCTATATAGAATATAACTACTATAATATTGCTCCTATGTACAAGAATATAACTACTATAATTCTGCTCCCTATGTACAAGAATATAACTACGATAATACACTCCTATGTACAAGAATATAACTACAATAATACTGCTCCTATGTACAAGAATATAACTACTATAATACTGCTCCCTATTGACAAGAATATAACTACTATAATACCGCTCCTATGTACAAGAAGATAACTACTATAATACTGCCCCTATGTACAAGAATATAACTACTATAATACTGCTCCCAATGTACAAGAATATATCTACTATAATTCTGCTCCCAATGTACAAGAATATAACTACTATAATACTGCTCCTATGGACAAGAATATAACTACTATAATACTGCCCCCTATGTACAAGAATATAAATACTATAATACTGCCCCCTATGTACAAGAATATAACTACTATAATACTGCTCCGTATGTACAAGAATATAACTATTATAATGCTGCTCCTATGGACAAGAATATAACTACTATAATACTGCTCCTATGTACAAGAATATAACAACTATAATACTGCCCTATGTACAAGAATATAAATACTATAATACTGCCCCTATGTACAAGAATATAACTACTATAATACTGCTCCTATATACAAGAATATAACTACTATAATACTGCCCCCTATGTACAAGAATATAACTACTATAATACTGCTCCTATATACAAGAATATAACTACTATAATACTGCTCCTATGTACAAGAATATAACTACTATAATACTGCTCCCTATGTACAAGAATATAACTATTATAATGCTGCTCCTATGTACAAGAATATAACTACTATAATACTGCTCCTATGTACAAGAATATAACTACTATAATACTGCTCCTATGTACAAGAATATAACCACTATAATACTGCTCCTAAGTACAAGAATATAACTACTATAATACTGCTCCTATGTACAAGCATATAACTACTATAATACTGCTCCTATGTACAAGAATATAACTACTATAATACTGCTCCTATGTACAAGAATATAACTACTATAATACTGCTCCTATGTACAAGAATATAAATACTATAATACTGCTCCCTATATACAAGAATATAACTACTATAATACTGCTCCTATGTACAAGAATATAACTACTATAATACTGCCCTCTATGTACAAGAATATAACTATTATAATACTGCTCCTATGTACAAGAATATAACTACTATAATACTGCTCCTATGTACAAGACTATAACTACTACAATACTGCCCCTATATACAAGCATATAACTACTATAATACTGCCCCCATGTACAAGAATATAACTACTATAATACTTCTCCTATGTACAAGAATATAACTACTATAATACTGCTCCCTATGGACAAGAATATAACTACTATAATACTGCTCCTATGTACAAGAATATAACTACTATAATAATGCCCCCATGTCCAAGAATATAACTACTATAATACTGCTCCTATGTACAAGAAAATTACTACTATAATTCTGCTCGTATGTACAAGAATATAATTACTACAATACTGCTCCCTATTGACAAGAATATAACTAGTATAATACTGCTCCTATGTACAAGAATATAACTACTATAATACTGCCCCCTATGTACAAGAATATAACTACTATAATACTGCCACCTATATACAAGAATATAACTACTATAACACTGCCCCTATGTACAAGAATATAACTACTATAATACTGCCCCCTATATACAAGAATATAACTACTATAATACTGCTCTCTATGGACAAGAATATAACTACTATAATACTGCTACTACGTACAAGAATGTAACTACCATAATACTGCCCCCATGTACAACAATATAACTACTATAATACTGCTCCTATGTACAATAATATTACTACTATAATTCTGCTCGTATGTACAAGAATATAATTACTATAATTCTGCTCCCTATTGACAAGAATATAACTACTATAATACTGCTCCTATGTACAAGAATATAACTACTATAATACTGATCCTATGTACAAGAATATAACTACTATAATAATGCTCCTATGTGCAAGAATATAACTACTATAATACTGCTCCTTCGTACAATAATATAATTACTATAATACTGCCCCTATGTACAGGAATATAACTACTATAATACTGCCTCTATGTACAAGAATATAACTACTATAATACTGCTCCTATGTACAAGAATATGATTACTATAATACTGCTACTATGTAAAAGAATATAACTATATAATACTGCTCCCTATGTACAAGAGTATAACTACTATAATACTGCTCCTATATACAAGAATATAACTACTATAATACTGTCCCCTATGTACAAGAATATAACTACTATAATACCGCCCCTATGTACAAGAATGTAACTACTATAATAATGCTCCTATGTACAAGAATATAACTACTATAATACTGCCCCTATGAACAAGAATATTACTACTATAATACTGCTGCTATGTACAAGAATATAAATACTATAATACTGCTCCTATGTACAAGAATATAACTACTATAATACTGCTCCTATGTACAAGAATATAACTACTATAATACTGCTCCTATGTACAAGAATATAACTACTATAATACTGCCCCCTATGTACAAGAATATAACTACTATAATACTGCTCCCAATGTACAAGAATATATCTACTATAATTCTGCCCCCTATGTACAAGAATATAACTACTATAATACTGCTCCAATGTACAAGAATATAACTACTATAATACTGGTCCCTATGTACAAGAATATAACTACTATAATACTACCTCCTATGTACAAGAATATAACTATTATAATACTGCCCCCTATGTACAAGAATATAACTACTATAATACTGCTCCTATATTCAAGAATGTAACTACTATAATAATTCTTCTATGAACAAGTATATAACTACTATAATACTGCTCCTATGTACAAGAATATAACTACTATAATACTGCTCCTATGTACAAGAATATAACTACTATAATACTGCTCCTTCGTACAATAATTTAACTACTATAATACTACCCCTATGTACAGGAATATAACTACTATAATACTGCCTCTACAGTCATGGCCAAAAGTATTGAGAATGAGACAAATAGTAATTTTTCCAAAGTTTACTGCTTCATTTTTTGTAATGGCAATTTGCATATACTCCTGAATGTCAAAGAGTGATCAGCTTAACAGCAATTGCTGTACTTGCAAAGTCAATATTTGCCCAGAAAATGAACTTTAACCCCCAAAACACATTTCAACATCATTGCAGTCCTGCCTTAAAAGGAGCAGCTAACATCGTTTTAGTGATTGATCCATTAACACAGGTGTGGGTGTTGATGAGGACAGGGCTGGCGATCAGTCAGTCATGATTAAGTAAGAATGACATCACTGGACACTTTAAAAGGAGGCTGGTTCTTGGTATCATTGTTTCTCTTCAGTTAACCATGGTTATCTCTAAAGAAACACGTGCAGCCATCATTGCACTGCACAAAAATGGCCTACCAGGGAAGAGTATCGCAGCTACAAAGATTGCACCTCAGTCAACAATCTATCGCATCATCAAGAACTTCAAGGAGAGAGCTTCCATTGTTGTCAAAAAGGCTACAGGGCGCCCAAGTAAGACCAGCAAGCGCCAGGACCGTATCTTAAAACTGTTTCAGCTGCGGGATCGGACTACCAGCAGTGCCGAGCTTGCTCAGGAATGGCAGCAGGCTGGTGTGAGTGCTTCTGCACGCACTGTGAGGCGGAGACTCTTTGAACAAGGGCTGGTTTCAAGGAGGGCAGCAAAGAAGCCACTTCTCTCCAGAAAAAACATCAGGGACCGACTGATATTCTGCAAAAGGTACAGGGAGTGGACTGCTGAGGACTGGGGCAAAGTCATTTTCTCTGATGAATCCCCTTTTCGATTGTTTGGGACATCTGGAAAACAGCTTATTCGGAAAAGAAGAGGTGAGCGCTACCACCAGTCTTGTCTCATGCCAACTGTAAAGCATCATGAAACCATTCATGTGTGGGGTTGCTTCTCAGCCAAGGGAATCGGCTCACTCACAGTCTTGCCTAAAAACACAGCCATGAATAAAGAATGGTACCAGAATGTCCTCCAAGAGCAACTTCTCCCAACCGTCCAAGAGCAGTTTGGCGCCCAACAATGCCTTTTCCAGCATGATGGAGCACCTTGCCATAAAGCAAAGGTGATAACTAAATGGCTCATGGAACAAAACATAGAGATTTTGGGTCCATGGCCTGGAAACTCCAGAGATCTTAATCCCATTGAGAACTTGTGGTCAATCATCAAGAGACGGGTGGACAAACAAAAACCAACAAATTCTGGCAAAATGCAAGCATTGATTATGCAAGAATGGACTGCTATCAGTCAGGATTTGCTCCAAAAGTTGATTGAGAGCATGCCAGGGAGAATTACAGAAGTCTTGAAGAAGAAGGGGCAACACTGCAAATATTGACTTGCTGCATTAACTCATTCTAACTGTCAATATAACCTATTGGTCCTCATAATATGATTGCAATTATATTTCTGTATGTGATATAAACATCAGACAAACACTAATAAAACCCAGAGGCCTGCAGATCATGTGAAAATATAATTTTGGTGTCATTCTCAAAACTTTTGGCCATGACTGTATGTACAAGAATATAACTACTATAATACTGCTCCTATATAGAAGAATATAAATACTATAATATTGCTCCTATGTACAAGAATATAACTGCTATAATACTGCTCCTATGTACAAGAATATGATTACTATAATACTGCTACTATGTATAAGAATATAACTAGTATAATACTGCTCCCTATGTACAAGAGTATAACTACTATAATTCTGCTCCTATATACAAGAATATAACAACTATAATATTGCTCCTATGTACAAGAATATAACTACTATAAAACTGCTCCTATGTACAAGAATATAACTACTATAATACTGCCCCTATGAACAAGAATATAACTACTATAATACTGCTCTAATGTACAAGAATATAACTACTATAATACTGCTCCTATATACAAGAATGTAACTAATATAATATTGCTTCTATGTACAAATATATAACTACTGTAATTCTGCTCCTATGTACAAGAATATAACTACTATAATACTGCGCCCTATGTACAAGAATATAACTACTATAATACTGCTGCTATGTGCAAGAATATAACTACTATAATACTGCTCCTATATAGAATATAACTGCTATAATATTGCTCCTATGTACAAGAATATAACTACTATAATTCTGCTCCCTATGTACAAGAATATAACTACGATAATACAATCCTATGTATAAGAATGTAACTACAATAATACTGCTCCTATATACAAGAATATAACTACTATAATACTGCCCCTATGTACAAGAATATAACTACTATAATACTGCTCCTATGTACAAGAATATAACTACTATAATACTGCTCCTATGTACAAGAATATAACTACTATAATACTGCTCCTATGTACAAGTATATAACTACTATAATACTGCTCCTATGTACAAGAATATAACTACTATAATACTGCTCCTATGTACAAGTATATAACTACTATAATACTGCCCCCTATGTACAAGAATATAACTACTACAATACTGCTCCCTATTGACAAGAATATAACTACTATAATACCGCTCCTATGTGCAAGAAGATAACTACTATAATACTGCCCCTATGTACAAGAATATAACTACTATAATACTGCTCCTAATGTACAAGAATATATCTACTATAATTCTGCTCCCAATGTACAAGAATATAACTACTATAATACTGCTCCTATGGACAAGAATATAACTACTATAATACTGCTCCTATGTACAAGAATATAATTACTATAATACTGCCCCCTATGTACAAGAATATAACTAGTATAATACTGCTCCTATATACAAGAATATAACTACTATAATACTGCTCCTATGTACAAGAATATGATTACTATAATACTGCTACTATGTATAAGAATATAACTAGTATAATACTGCTCCCTATGTACAAGAGTATAACAACTATAATATTGCTCCTATGTACAAGAATATAACTACTATAAAACTGCTCCTATGTACAAGAATATAACTACTATAATGCTGCCCCTATGAACAAGAATATAACTACTATAATACTGCTCCAATGTACAAGAATATAACTACTATAATACTGCTCCTATATACAAGATGGTAACTAATATAATATTGCTTCTATGTACAAATATATAACTACTATAATTCTGCTCCTATGTACAAGAATATAACTACTATAATACTGCGCCCTATGTACAAGAATATAACTACTATAATACTGCTGCTATGTGCAAGAATATAACTACTATAATACTGCTCCTATATAGAATATAACTGCTATAATATTGCTCCTATGTACAAGAATATAACTACTATAATTCTGCTCCCTATGTACAAGAATATAACTACGATAATACAATCCTATGTATAAGAATATAACTACAATAATACTGCTCCTATATACAAGAATATAACTACTATAATACTGCCTCTATGTACAAGAATATAACTACTATAATACTGCTCCTATGTACAAGAATATAACTACTATAATACTGCTCCTATGTACAAGAATATAACTACTATAATACTGCTCCTATGTACAAGTATATAACTACTATAATACTGCTCCTATGTACAAGAATATAACTACTATAATACTGCTCCTATGTACAAGTATATAACTACTATAATACTGCCCCCTATGTACAAGAATATAACTACTACAATACTGCTCCCTATTGACAAGAATATAACTACTATAATACCGCTCCTATGTACAAGAAGATAACTACTATAATACTGCCCCTATGTACAAGAATATAACTACTATAATACTGCTCCTAATGTACAAGAATATATCTACTATAATTCTGCTCCCAATGTACAAGAATATAACTACTATAATACTGCTCCTATGGACAAGAATATAACTACTATAATACTGCTCCTATGTACAAGAATATAACTACTATAATACTGCCCTATGTACAAGAATATAAATACTATAATACTGCCCCTATGTACAAGAATATAACTACTATAATACTGCTCCTATATACAAGAATATAATTACTATAATACTGCCCCCTATGTACAAGAATATAACTAGTATAATACTGCTCCTATATACAAGAATATAACTACTATAATACTGCTCCTATGTACAAGAATATAACTACTATAATACTGCTCCCTATGTACAAGAATATAACTATTATAATACTGCTCCTATGTACAAGAATATAACTACTATAATACTGCTACTATGTACAAGAATATAACTACTATAATACTGCTCCTATGTACAAGAATATAACTACTATAATACTGCTCCTATGTACAAGAATATAACCACTATAATACTGCTCCTAAGTACAAGAATATAACTACTATAATACTGCTCCTATGTACAAGAATATAACTACTATAATACTGCCCTCTATGTACAAGAATATAACTACTATAATACTGCCCCCATGTACAAGAATATAACTACTATAATACTGCTACTATGTACAAGAATATAACTACTATAATACTGCTCCTAAGTACAAGAATATAACTACTATAATACTGCTCCTAAGTACAAGAATATAACTACTATAATACTGCTCCTATGTACAAGAATATATCTACTATAATACTGCTCCTATGTACAAGAATATAACTACTATAATACTGCTACTATGTACAAGAATATAACTACTATAATACTGCTCCTATGTACAAGAATATAACTACTATAATACTGCTCCTAAGTACAAGAATATAACTACTATAATACTGCCCTCTATGTACAAGAATATAACTACTATAATACTGCTACTATGTACAAGAATATAACTACTATAATACTGCTCCTAAGTACAAGAATATAACTACTATAATACTGCTCCTATGTACAAGAATATAACTACTATAATACTGCTCCTAAGTACAAGAATATAACTACTATAATACTGCTCCTATGTACAAGAATATATCTACTATAATACTGCTCCTATGTACAAGAATATAACTACTATAATACTGCTCCTATGTACAAGAATATAACTACTATAATACTGCCCCTATGTACAAGAATATAAATACTATAATACTGCTCCCTATGTACAAGAATATAACTACTATAATACTGCTCCTATGTACAAGAATATAACTACTATAATACTGCCCCCTATGTACAAGAATATAACTACTATAATACTGCCCCCATGTACAAGAATATAACTACTATAACACTGCTCCTATGTACAAGAATATAACTACTATAATACTGCCCCTATGTGCAAGAATATAACTACTATAATACTGCTCCCTATGGACAAGAATATAACTACTATAATATTGCTCCTATGTACAAGAATATAACTACTATAATACTGCCCCCATGTACAAGAATATAACTACTATAATACTGCTTCTATGTACAAGAATATAACTACTATAATACTGCTCCCTATGGACAAGAATATAACTACTATAATATTGCTCCTATGTACAAGAATATAACTACTATAATAATGCCCCCATGTCCAAGAATATAACTACTATAATACTGCTCCTATGTACAAGAATATTACTACTATAATTCTGCTCGTATGTACAAGAATATAATTACTACAATACTGCTCCCTATTGACAAGAATACAACTAGTATAATACTGCTCCTATGTACAAGAATATAACTACTATAATACTGCCCCCTATGTACAAGAATATAACTACTATAATACTGCCACCTATATACAAGAATATAACTACTATAACACTGCCCCTATGTACAAGAATATAACTACTATAATACTGCCCCCTATATACAAGAATATAACTACTATAATACTGCTCTCTATGGACAAGAATATAACTACTATAATACTGCTACTACGTACAAGAATGTAACTACCATAATACTGCCCCCATGTACAACAATATAACTACTATAATACTGCTCCTATGTACAAGAATATTACTACTATAATTCTGCTCCCTATTGACAAGAATATAACTACTATAATACTGCTCCTATGTACAAGAATATAACTACTATAATAGTGCTACTATGTACAAGAATATAATTACTATAATACTGCTACCTATGGACAAGAATATAACTACTATAATACTGCTCCTATGTACAAGAATATAACTACTATAATAGTGCTACTATGTACAAGAATATAATTACTATAATACTGTTCCCTATTGACAAGAATATAACTACTATAATACTGCCCACTATGTACAAGAATATAAGTACTATAATACTGCCCCCTGGGTACAAGAATATAACTACTATAATACTGCCCCCTATGTACAAGAATATAACTACTATAATACTGCTCCTATGTACAAGACTATAACTACTATAATACTGCTCCTATGTACAAGAATATAACTACTTTAATACTGCTCCTATGTACAAGAATATAATTACTATAATACTGCTCCCTATGGACAAGAATATAACTACTATAATACTGCTCCTATGTACAAGAATATAACTACTATAATACTGCCCCCTATGAACAAGAATATAAGTACTATAATATTGCTCCTATGTACAAGAATATAAATACTAT
The DNA here is from genome assembly GCF_046119375.1 of Phyllobates terribilis. NCBI lineage: Eukaryota > Metazoa > Chordata > Amphibia > Anura > Dendrobatidae > Phyllobates > Phyllobates terribilis. The sequence goes on along the minus strand of NW_027362764.1, from coordinate 21,500,353 downwards.
AATACTGCTCCCTATGGACAAGCATATAACTACTACAATACTGCTCCTATGTACAAGAATATATCTACTACAATACTGCTCCTATGTACAAGAATATAACTACTATAATACTGCCTCCTATGTACAAGAATATAATTACTATAATACTGCCCCTATGTACAAGAATATAACTACTATAATACTACTCCTATGTGCAAGAATATAACTACAATAATACTGCTCCTATGTACAAGAATATAACTACTATAATACTGCTCCCAATGTACAAGAATATATTTACTATAATTCTGCTCCCAATGTACAAGAATATATCTACTATAATACTGCTCCTATGTACAAGAATATAGCTACTATAGTACTGCTCCTATGTACAAGAATATAATTACTATAATACTGCTCCCTATGGACAAGAATATAACTACTATAATACTGCCCCCTATGTACAAGAATATATCTACTATAATACTGCTCCCTATGTACAAGAATATAACTACTATAATACTGCCCCTGTGTACAAGAATATAAATACTATAATACTGCCCCTATGTACAGGAATATAACTACTATAATACTGCTCCTATGTACAAGAATATAACTACTATAATACTGCTCCCAATGTACAAGAATATATCTACTATAATTCTGCTCCCAATGTACAAGAATATATGTACTATAATACTGCTCCTATGTGCAAGAATATAGCTACTATAGTACTGCTCCTATGTACAAGAATATAATTACTATAATACTGCTCCCTATGGACAAGAATATAACTACTATAATACTGCCCCCTATGTACAAGAATATAACTAATATAATACTGCTCCCAATGTACAAGAATATATGTACTATAATACTGCCCCTATATACAAGAATATAACTACTATAATACTGCCCCCTATGTACAAGAATATAACTAATATAATACTGCTCCTATGTACAAGAATTAGTGTGGATCAAGCACTAAAATGCTCGGGTGCTCGACCCGAGCAACGAGCCCAATGTTAGTCTTTGGGAGACCCGAGCATTTTTGCGACGGCACCCCCGGCAGTTTGTAAAAAGCCTAAAAAGTGCCCAAAACGATAGTGACAGTGCTCAAATGACATGGGGACAGCATGGGGATCGCTCCAGGAAACATTTCTGACCTCCGGGTCACTGCTGTCAACAACGTGGTCAGAGGTATTAAGCCACTTTTACGGGCTCACAATAAAACGTTCAAAAAAGAAACTGAAACAGTTTTCCTGTGATATATGTTAAGGAAGTTCCTTTCCAGGGTAAAGACTTGTGTATAAGGTAAAATAAATATCCAAAAACAAAAATACTCCTCCACACCTTGAGCTATATTCACAAGTAGCATTTTTTATGCATTTTTGCACTTTTGCATTGCTTTCAACCATGACAAATGTCATTTTAACATTTTACAACCTTATCTGGCCATGTGCTGTGTGACACATGCATACAGTGCTGAAAAGACATGGGAACAGCATGGGGAAGACCCCTGGAAGCATCTCTGACTCCCAGGTCACTGCCTAAAAGTGTGCCCATCAGAAGTGATCCTTTCCGCATCAGAGGATGCAGACTTGCAACTATCCCTGTGCAAGTCCTTGTCCCAGGGCAGTGTTCAATTGTACCTTCCCCATTCCTTGCAATGCAAGCGCAAGTATGCAGCCTGCCACCCACCCACCCCCAGGCTACAATACCATACTGCTTGCTTGCTTTCACTTGAAATTGGGCCTTTTAGGCATGTGGAGGCGGAATCTGGCCACCTTGTCATGGCTGCGTCAGCGGCCTGGTATCCATACTCAGTCCCCAGCCGCCCGGCGGCCGGGTGTCCACGCTTGGTCCCCAGCCGCCAAGGGGCGGCCGAGTGTCCATACTCGGTCCCCAGCCGCCCCACGGCCAGGTGCCCACATACAGTCCCTAGCCGCCCCTACTTGTCCCTGTGCGCCTTATACACAAGCGCGCATACCAAAACATTATCTGTGCCCTCCCCAGTGCATTTAGTGGGAAGGACAGCCTAACCTCAAACACATGGACAAGTGAATGTGGCCAGGTATGGTCCATCTCACTGATGGCTTCACACTGGGCTAATATTGTGGAGGCCGGGACACAGTTGGACACTGGGATGCAACACGCCCTCCAGACATAGAGGATTGCGGATCCTGGGTCAATCAGGCTTCAACACAAAGTTCAGAAGTTAGACAGCAGCATTGGTCAGCCTCCTAAACAACGAGTAAATTATTCATGATCATGAGGCCATCCATCTCCTTAGCTTTCGGTTCCTTAGAATGCAAGCGCATGTATGTAGTAGCGGCTAGGCCTGAGGTGGTCAGTGTTTTGGTGCATATGCTACCTCCTCCGAGGATTGATGGATGTTTTCCTGCTACTATCCCAGTTCTATGACTCCCATTAAAACAAAGCTTCAGGTGATGAATGATGGATGAGGTGGTGGCAAAGGAAAAAGAGCAGGAGGAACAGGGACCATTCACATCATTATAAGGCCAGTCAACCACACATGTCTTGTAGGATATGTTTCTGTACCAAAAGGAGCGGTTCGGCTACACAGTTATAGGGCATACAGTGAGTGCAATGCCTACCAAAAATTTCGAGGCACTCCAATGGCCCTTGGAAGTGACATGGAGGTCAGAGGGCCTTAACTAAACCGTTTTTGCCATTTATAGCAACTGGGTCTCCTGTACACTGTTGGCCTAAGCAGTGAATGGAAGGCTTTCCAAACATTATGAGGAACTGCAATGCCCCTTGAAACAGAGGTGGATCACAGCGTACTGAAAATCTTCTACCCATTATTGGGGAGTAGGTCTCCCTTAGTGTTCGCCTATGCATTGAAAAGCAAAAGCTGACTAAAATTAGGAGAAAATGCAATGCCCGTTGGAAGAATGGTGGAGTTTGCAGTGTAATAAAATACAATATCAATGCCCCTTGAAAGAGTGGTGGAGGTCGCAGTAGCTTAACAAGACGGTTTTAATGCCCCTTGGAAAAGTGGTGGAGGTCGCATTAGCTTAACAAGACGGTTTTAATGCCCCTTGGAAGAGACGTGGAGGTTGCAGTAGCTTAACAAGACGGTTTTAATTCCCCTTGGAAGAGACGTGGAGGTTGCAGCAGCTTAACAAGACGGTTTAAATGCCCCTTGGAAGAGACGTGGAGTTTGCAGTAGCTTAATAAGATGGTTTTAATGCCCCTTGGAAAAGTGGTGGAGGTCGCATTAGCTTAACAAGACGGTTTAAATGCCCCTTGGAAGAGACGTGGAGGTCGCAGTAGCTTAACAAGAAGGTTTTAATGCCCCTTGGAAAAGTGGTGGAGGTCGAATTAGCTTAACAAGATGGTTTTAATGTCCCTTGGAAGAGACGTGGAGGTTGCAGTAGCTTAACAAGACGGTTTTAATGCCCCTTGGAAGAGACGTGGAGGTTGCAGCAGCTTAACAAGACTGTTTAAATGCCCCTTGGAAGAGACGTGGAGGTCGCAGTAGCTTAACAAGATGGTTTTAATGCCCCTTGGAAAAGTGGTGGAGGTCACATTAGCTTAACAAGACGGTTTAAATGCCCCTTGGAAGAGACGTGGAGGTCGCAGTAGCTTAACAAGAAGGTTTTAATGCCCCTTGGAAAAGTGGTGGAGGTCGAATTAGCTTAACAAGACGGTTTGAATGTCCCTTGGAAGAGACGTGGAGGTTGCAGTAGCTTAACAAGACTGTTTTAATGCCCCTTGGAAAAGTGGTGGAGGTCGCATTAGCTTAACAAGACGGTTTAAATGCCCCTTGGAAGAGACGTGGAGGTCGCAGTAGCTTAACAAGAAGGTTTTAATGCCCCTTGGAAAAGTGGTGGAGGTCGAATTAGCTTAACAAGACGGTTTTAATGTCCCTTGGAAGAGACGTGGAGGTTGCAGTAGCTTAACAAGACGGTTTTAATGCCCCTTGGAAGAGACGTGGAGGTTGCAGTAGCTTAACAAGACGGTTTTAATGCCCCTTGGAAGAGACGTGGAGGTTGCAGCAGCTTAACAAGACTGTTTAAATGCCCCTTGGAAGAGACGTGGAGGTCGCAGTAGCTTAACAAGATGGTTTTAATGCCCCTTGGAAAAGTGGTGGAGGTCGCATTAGCTTAACAAGACGGTTTAAATGCTCCTTGGAAGAGACGTGGAGGTCGCAGTAGCTTAACAAGAAGGTTTTAATGCCCCTTGGAAAAGTGGTGGAGGTCGAATTAGCTTCACAAGACGGTTTGAATGTCCCTTGGAAGAGACGTGGAGGTTACAGTAGCTTAACAAGACGGTTTTAATGCCCCTTGGAAAAGTAGTGGAGGTCGCATTAGCTTAACAAGACGGTTTTAATGCCCCTTGGAAGATACATGGAGATTGCAGTAGCTTAACAAGACGATTTTAATGCCCCTTGGAAAAGTGGTGGAGGTCGCATTAGCTTAACAAGACGGTTTTAATGCCCCTTGGAAGAGACGTGGAGGTTGCAGTAGCTTAACAAGACGGTTTAAATGCCCCTTGGAAGAGTGGTGGAGGTTACAGTAGCTTAACAGGACGGTTTTAATGCCCCTTGGAGAAGTGGTGGAGGTCGCATTAGCTTAACAACACGGTTTAAATGCCCCTTGGAAGAAACGTGGAGGTTGCAGTAGCTTAACAAGATGGTTTAAATGCCCCTTGGAAGAGTGGTGGAGGTTACAGTAGCTTAACAAGACGGTTTTAATGCCCCTTGAAGAAGAGGTGGAGGTCGCAGTAGCTTAACAAGATGGTTTTAATGCCCCTTAGAAGAGACGTGGAGGTCGCAGTCGCTTAAAAAGACGGTTTTAATGCCCCTTGGAGAAGTGGTGAAGGTCGCATTAGCTTAACAAGACGGTTTAAATGCCCTTTGGAAGAGACGTGGAGGTCGCAGTAGCTTAACAAGACGGTTTTAATGCCCCTTGGAAAAGTGGTGGATGTAGCATTAGCTTAACAAGACGGTTTTAATGCCTCTTGGAAGAGACGTGGAGGTTGCAGTAGCTTAACAAGACGGTTTTAATGCCCCTTACAAGAGCCATGCAGTACAGCATATTAAAAACATTATTCCCATTATTGGGGAGTGGGTCTCCCATAGTCTTTGCCTATGCCTTCCAAGCAAAAGCTGCCTAAAATTACGACGGACGGACTTGCAATGCTGGCAACACGGACCACGGTCACCCTAGTGGTATAGTGGTGGTAGAGGCTGAGGATAAGGAGAAGAGCAAAAAAAAGCAGAATTGAGGAAGCGTATACCCATGTGTGGGTGTGAAGCGGTGCATTGGAATACACCTCCCAAAATAACACAGTGGATTTGACTTTATGTTACTCTGCTGTCATTTGGTGGTAATGAGAAGTCTGGTCCAATCCAGCCCTTGTTCATTTTGATAAGGGTCAGCTGGTCAGCATTGTCAGTTGACAGGCGAGTGCGCTTATCAGTTATAATTCCCCCAGTGGCACTAAAAACACGCTCCGATAACACGCTAGTGGCAGGGCAGGCCAGGACCTTCAAGGCGTACAGAGTGAGTTCATTCCAAGTGTCCAGCTTGGATACCCAATAATTAAAAGGCACAGAGGAATAACGGAGGATGCTGGTACGGTCGGCAAGGTACTCCCTCACCATCTTTTGAAACTTTCCACTCCTTGTGAGATTACCCCGCGCCTCAGGGCCTGTAAACTGGGCGGGTCTCAGAAAACTGTCCCAGAATGTTGACAGTGTTCCCCTGCCTCTGCTGGATTGGAGTTGCGTCTCTCTCGTCTGTACGCCTTGGTTGGTCAATGAACTGTGACCTCTGCTGCTAGCTTCTTCAGATGGGAATTTTTTTAACAGTTCTGCAGCAAGGACCTTCTGGTACTGCCACATTTTTGTAGACCTCTCCACCTCAGGAATAAGAGAGTGAAAGTTCTCCTTGTAGCGGGGGTCTAAAAGTGTCACCAACCAGTAATGGCTGTCACCCAACACCCAGCTGTGACCGCGAGGGTCACGGTTAAGGCAGCGTAACATAAAGTCAGCCATGCGTGCCAGACTGGCAACGGGCAAGACTTACTTGTCCTCACCAAGATGACGACTGACCATGCTCTCCTCCTCCTCCCTGTCCTCAGGCCACCCACGCTGAACCGACGGTATGACAGTTGTACAGGTACTACCGTCTACAGCGCATGATACCAGCTCCTGTTCTTCCTCCTCCTCCTCCTCTCCCTCATTGTCCCCCAATGCACGTTGGGATGAGATGAGGCTGGGCTGTGTGTAATCGCCTGCTACGGCTTTTTGATCCATCTCATCATACTCTGGCTGCAATGCCTCCTCTTTAATTCTCTGCAAAGAGCGTTGCAAAAGACAGACAAGTGGGATGCTGACGCTAATGATGGCGTCATCGCCACTCACCATCTTGGTGGACTCCTCAAAGTTTGTCAGGATGGTACATATGTCAGACATCCAGGTCCACTCCTGAGGTCTTATGTGTGGAATCTGACCTGAATATCGACGGCCTTGTTGCAGCTGGTACTCCACAACTGCTCTCTTCTGCTCACAAATCCTTTGCAACATGTGGAGGGTAGAGTTCCAACGTGTGGGGACATCACACACTAGTCGGTGTGCCGGAAGCTGCAAACGCTGCTGCAACACGGCAAGGGCGGCGGAAGCTGTAGCCGACTTGCGAAAATGAGCTGACAGGCGGCGTACTTTGACGACCAGATCTGGCAACTCGGGGTACGATTTAAGAAACCGCTGAACCACGAGGTTAAGCACATGAGCCAGGCATGGTACGTGTGATCTCGCCTCGCCTCAGAGCCGCCACCAGGTTACGGCCATTGTCACACACGACCATGCCTGGATGTAGGTTCAGCGGTCTCAGCCACAGATCTGCCTGCTCTTTCACAGCTGTCCACAGCTCACAAGCAGTGTGAGGTTTATCATCTAAGCTTATGAGTTTCAGCACAGCCTGTTGCCGCTTGGCTGAGGCAGTACTGCAGTGCTTCCAGCTTGTAACTGATGTGGTGATATCTGCGATGGAGGCTGAACATGAGGAGGAGGAGGAGGATGATGATGCGCAGGAGCTGTACACTGTGGGGGCAACTCTGACTGACATAGGGCCCGCAATCCTCGGTGTGGGGAGGATGTGTTCCGTCCCAATGTCCGACTGGGTCCCGGCTTCCACTATGTTTACCCAGTGTGCCGTCAGGGAGATGTACCATCCCTGGCCACAAGCACTTGTCCATGTCTCCATTGTCAGGTGGACTCTCCCAGTAACTGCGTTGTTGAGGGCACGGCAGATGTTTTTGGACACGTGCTTGTGTAGTGCGGGGATGGCACACCGGGCAAAATAGTGTCGGCTGGGGACCGAGTACCGAGGGACGGCCACCGCCATAAGGTTGCGGAAGGATTCCGTCTCCACCAGACTAAAAGGCAGCATTTCCAACGCAAGCAGTTGTGAAATGTGCGAATTTAGGACTGTGGCCTGTGGGGCGTTGGCTGCGAATTTGCGCTTTCGTTCAAAGCTCTGGGATATGGACAATTGAATGCTGCGGTGGGACGTGGATGTGGACGTTGATGCTGTTTCTTGAGAAATTGCCATAACAAGGGAAGACTGAGAGGAGGGGGAATTTTTGCATGCAGTATGGACAGGGGATTGCCTTGCACGCACAACAGGGGGTTCTATTGCACGCACAACAGCGGAAGAAGCAGTGGTGACACCCGCTGACACTGGTCGTGGACCCTGGGGTTCGCCCCACAAACTCGGGTGCTTTGCTGCCATGTGCCTGATCATGGTGGTGGTGGTCAGGCTGGTAGTTTTGTCACCCCTGCTGATGCTGGCTTGGTAGGTGGTACAAATGGCCTTTTTGGGGTTATCAGCAGAGTCTTTAAAAAAATTCCAGACTCTGGAAGACCTACCGCTTGTACTGGCAACGTCCCTCGTGTTGTTGTTTCGGGGAACTGTTGCCCGCCTTCTGTGTGCGGCCACCACACTGCTTCTTCCTGCCTGTTGGGGTGCTCTGCCTCCCTCCCCCTGTGTGCTGCTGGCCTCGCTCTGCGTGTCCTCCTGCCACGTTGGGTTAGTTACTAGATCATCCACCACCTCCTCCTCTTCCACTTCTGCACCACGGTCCTCTTCCTCACTTCGTGGCAATTTTGTCTCGTCATCATCCACCTCTTGTGACAAATTGCCAGCGTCGACTTCCTCTGGCCGTGGCTGTTCAAATATTTGGGCATCGCTACATGGGATCTCCTCTTCCACCACTTCAAGCGGAGCAGGCGAGGGGCCCAAATATGGAAATGGACCAGTGAACAGCTCTTCAGAGTGTCCAAGTGTGGGATCAGTTGCTGTCTGACGACACTCGGCATGGTGGGAGGAAGGAGCATCAGGGTGAGGAGGAGTATGCGGTCGAGACTCAAGGCTACTAAAACTTGACCGTGTGGAAGACAGACCGGAGTTGGTGGTGTCCAGGTAACTGAAAGTATTATCTGCTATCCAATTAATAACCTTTTCACACTGATCAGTTCGCAATACTGGTGTTGTAGTGTGCTTCCCTAGTAATTCGGTCAAGAAGTGGGAGCGAGAAGATGTGGCTGTTGGTTGTTGCACATTTTCACCTTGGCCACGGCCCTGTCCTCTGCACCCACCATCACCAGAACGTCCACTTCCACGTCCCTTGCCACGCGCCTTGCCCATTGTAAAGGAAGTAAAATAGCTTACACTCGCACTATCAATGGAAAAAGGGTAATAAAAAGGAGATTTGAACCGTGGAAGAGGAAAACCACAGTTCTATTTCTCTGGCCTACACCAGAATCTTTTAAACAGATATATCTGTGACTGAACAGACAGGGAGACACTATTACTGTTTTTTTTTACGTAAAACAGGCCAAAAGCTGGATAATACAGAGGTTTGAACAGTGGAACTGCAAAACCACAGTTCTAATTTACTGGCATATACCAGACTTTTCTAAATAGATATATTTGGGGCTGAACAGTCAGCGACACACTCAAACTGTTTTTTTATGTAAAAAAGGCCCAAAAGTGGATAATACAGAGATTTGACCCGTGGAACTGCAAAACCACAGTTATAGTTATGTGGCGTATACCAGACTCTTTTAAACAGATATATTGGTGTCTGACCAGTCAGGGAGACACTATTACTGTTTTTTTTTACGGCAAAAAATGCCAAAAGCAGGATAATACAGAGATTTGACCCGTGGAACTGCAAAACCACAGTTATAGTTATGTGACGTACACCAGACTCTTTTAAACAGATATATTGGTGTCTGACCAGTCAGGGAGACACTATTACTGTTTTTTTACGGCAAAAAATGCCAAAAGCAGGATAATACAGAGATTTGACCCGTGGAACTGCAAAACCACAGTTATAGTTATGTGGCGTACACCAGACTCTTTTAAACAGATATATTGGTGTCTGACCAGTCAGGGAGACACTATTATTACAGTTTTTTTTTACGGCAAAAAATGCCAAAAACAGGATAATACAGAGATTTGACCCGTGGAACTGCAAAACCACAGTTCTATTTTTCTGGCCTACACCAGACTCTTTTAAACAGATATATTGGTGTCTGACCAGTCAGGGAGACACTATTACAGTTTTTTTTGGGGGGGGGAATACCAAATGGTTAATAAGATGCGTATCTGGACAGTCTGACTGAGGGAAAAAAAAATACAGGATTTAGATGAAAAAAAAAATTTTTTTTCCTGGGCCCTGAGACCGGGGTAATAAGTCTAGCAATTTGACCAACAGGAGCATACAGGACTGTAATGCAGCGTTTGCTGGTATAACCACTGTGTCTCCTATACAGCCTGCCTGCCTGGTATCTGGGATGGATACTAGTCCTGAGAAGGACTGTTTGTTTGATTTGGCAGGCTTTAGAGACCCTACACTACCTTTTTCACACTATATACAGTTATATGAAAAAGTTTGTGCACCCCTATTAATCTTAAGCTTAATGTTTTCTTAAAATTGGTGTTTTTGCAGCATCTCTTTCAGTTTGATATATGTAATAACTGTTGGACACAGTAATGTTTCTGCCTTGAAATGAGGTTTATTGTACTAACAGAAAATGTGCAATCTGCATTCAAACAAAATTTGACAGGTGCATAAGTATGGGCACCCTTATCATTTTCTTGTTTTAAATACTCGTACCTACTTTATACTGACTTACTAAAGCACTTTTTTTGGCTTTGTAACCTCATTGAGCTTTGAACTTCATAGCCAGGTGTATGCAATCATGAGAAAAGCTACTTAAAGTGGCCACTTGCAAGTTGTTCTCCTGTTTGAATCTCCTCTGAAGAGTGGCATCATGGGCTCCTCAAAACAACTGTCAAATGATCTGAAAACAAAGATTATTCAACATAGTTGTTCAGGGGAAGGATACAAAATGCTGTCTCAGAGATTTAACCTGTCAGTTTCCACTGTGAGGAACATAGTAAGGAAATGGAAGAACACAGGGACAGTTCTTGTTAAGGCCAGAAGAGGCAGGCCAAGAAAAACATCAGAAAGGCAGAGAAGAAGAATGGTGAGATCAGTCAAGGACAATCCTCAGACCACCTCCAGAGAGCTGCAGCATCAACTTGCTGCAGATGGTGTCACTGTGCATCGGTCAACTATACAACGCAGTTTGCACAAGGAGAAGCTCTATGGGAGAGTGATGCGAAAGAAGCCGTTTCTGCAAGCACGCCACAAACAGAGTCGGCTGAGGTATGCCAAAGCACATTTGGAGAAGCCAATTTCTTTTTGGAAGAAGGTCCTGTGGACTGATGAAACCAAGATTGAGTTGTTTGGTCATACAAAAAGGCGTTATGCATGACGTCAAAAAAACACAAAATTCCAAGAAAAACACTTGCTACCCACAGTAAAATTTGGTGGAGGTTCCATCATGCTTTGGGGCTGTGTGGCCAATGCCGGCACCGGGAATCTTGTTAAAGTTGAGGGACGCATGGATTCCACTCAGTATCAGCAGATTCTTGACAATAATGTTCAAGAATCAGTGATAAAGTTGAAGTTACGCAGGGGATGAATCTTTCAGCAAGACAATGATCCAAAACTCCGCTCCAAATCTACTCAGGCATTCATGCAGAGGAACAATTACAATGTTCTGGAATGGCCATCCCAGTCCCCAGACCTGAATATCATTGAACATCTGTGGGATCATTTGAAGAGGGCTGTCCATGCTCGGCGACCAGCAAACTTAACTGAACTGGAATTGTTTTGTAAAGAGGAATGTTCAAAAATACCTTCATCCAGGATCCAGGAACTCATTAAAAGCTACAGGAAGCGACTAGAGGCTGTTATTTTTGCAAAAGGAGGAATTGCTAAATATTAATCTCACTTTTCTGGTGAGGTGCCCATACTTATGCACCTGTCACATTTTGTTTGAATGCAGATTGCACATTTTCTGTTAGTACAATAAACCTCATTTCAAGGCAGAAACATTACTGTGTCCAACAGTTATTACATATATCAAACTGAAATAGCTGTTGCAAAAACACCAATTTTAAGAAAACATTAAGCTTAAGATTAATACGGGTGCCCAAACTTTTTCATATAACTGTATCTCTCCCTAGCTCAACAGCGCTGTCCCTACACTGGCTGATCCGGAGCGACTGTGCACAAGATGGCGGCGCCCGGTTTTAAATACTCGAGGTGACGCTGTGCGGCCAGCCAATCACTGTAATGCCCACAAACAACATGGCTGCGGCATTACAGTGACTGGCGGGCAATCCCTGCATGTTCATTGGCTCTGTAAAGAGCGCCAAACATGCAGGGCGGAGACCCAAGCTCCCGCCCGAGTAACCCGGAAATGCTCGGTGCTCGCCAAACATCCCGAGTAGCGTGATGCTTGGGCGAGTAACGAGCAGTGTCGAGCATGCTTGCTCAACACTAATAATAACCATTCTCTAATCTGTTCTCTAATTCCTCTTCTTACTATCCCCTCAATTTCTTCACCAAGCTTTTTTACAACCTCTTCTCAATCCTCTCTTTTATCCTCTCCTCTATCCTATACTTTAATTCCTCCTTTATCCTCTCCTCTTTCCTTTCCCTTAACTTCTCCTCAGTCATCTCCTCTAACTCCTCCTCTATATTCTCTTCTAATCTTTCATATATCTTCTCCTTTAACCTCTTCTTTATCTTCTCCTTTAACCTATCCTCTAACTAGTCTTCTCTATCATCTCTTTATCCTCTCCTATAACCATTCTACTAACCACTCCTTGAAGATCTCCTCTAATTTCTCCTCTAACCACTCCTCTACTCTATCCTGCCCTATAACCTCTTTTCTAATCTCGTCTACTTTCCTCTCTATCCTCTCCACTTGCCTTTCCACTTCTCTATCCTATCTTCTAACCTCTTATTTAACCTTTCCTCTAAACTATGCTTTATCTAACTTGTGTTCCATCCTCTCTTCTATCCTCTTTTCTATACTCTCCTTTATCCCCTTCTCTATCCTCTCTTCTATCCTCTCCTCTATCCTCTCTTCTATCCTCTCCTCTATCCTCTCCTCTATCCTTTTCTATAACCTTTCCTCTATCCTTTCCTTTATCGTTTCCTTCTCTCCTATCCTCTAACCTCTCCTCTATCCTCTCCTCTAACCTCTCCTCTAACCTCTCCTCTATCCTCTCCTCTAACCTCTCCTCTATTCTCTCCTCTAGACTCTCCTCTAGACTCTCCTCTATCTTCTCTATCCTCTCCTCTATCCTCTCCTCTATCCTCCCCTCTATCCTCTCCTCTAACCTCTCCTCTATGCTCTCCTCTAACCTCTCCTCTATCCTCTAATCTCTCCTCTATCCTCTCCTCTATCCTCTCCTCTATCCTCCCCTCTATCCTCTCCTCTAACCTCTCCTCTATGCTCTCCTCTAACCTCTCCTCTATCCTCTAATCTCTCCTCTATCCTCTCCTCTAACCTTTCCTCTAACCTCTCCTCTATCCTCTCCTCTAACCTCTCCTCTATCCTCTCCTCTAGACTCTCCTCTAGACTCTCCTCTATCTTCTCTATCCTCTCCTCTATCCTCTCCTCTATCCTCCCCTCTATCCTCTCCTCTAACCTCTCCTCTATGCTCTCCTCTAACCTCTCCTCTATCCTCTAATCTCTCCTCTATCCTCCCCTCTATCCTCTCCTCTAACCTCTCCTCTATCCTCTAATCTCTCCTCTATCCTCCCCTCTATCCTCTCCTCTAACCTCTCCTCTATCCTCTCCTCTAGACTCTCCTCTAGACTCTCCTCTATCTTCTCTATCCTCTCCTCTATCCTCTCCTCTATCCTCCCCTCTATCCTCTCCTCTAACCTCTCCTCTATGCTCTCCTCTAACCTCTCCTCTATCCTCTAATCTCTCCTCTATCCTCCCCTCTATCCTCTCCTCTAACCTCTCCTCTATGCTCTCCTCTAACCTCTCCTCTATCCTCTAATCTCTCCTCTATCCTCTCCTCTATCCTCTCCTCTATCCTCTCCTCTAACCTCTCCTCTATTCTCTCCTCTAGACTCTCCTCTATCCTCTCCTCTATCCTCCCCTCTATCCTCTCCTCTAACCTTTCCTCTATCCTCTCCTCTAGACTCTCCTCTATCCTTTTCTCTATCTCTTTCTCTATCCTCTGCTCTAACCACTCTGCTAACCTCTTCTTTATGCTTTTCTCTGTCATCTCCTCTAACCTCTCCTCTCCCCCTCTACCTTTTCCTCTAAACACTGTACTGGCCCATTATCTTCTATATTCCATATACATTTAATCAAGCAGTTTCTTCTGTATTTCTCATTCCTACCCTTTGCCTTGACCCCATTCCCTCTCATCTCATTCCTATCCTCTCCCCTCCTCACAAGTCCTTACCTTACAGTAACTGATTCTGTCTTCTGTTACACAATACTGTCACACCGATAACAGAGAAATGGTGTCAGGAGCCCACCATTCCATAGTAGCACTCTCCTGTTACTTTCCTATAATCATTACTCCTATCCATCTCCAAACACTTAAAAAAAAACTTCAATCTGAATTGGGCCCATAAAACACTGCCCTCTACAGACTGAAATGAGTACTACAATTATTATTCTTAGGTTTCCTTTTCATCAGTTCTGTGCCCAGATCAGTATACCGGATTTTTAGCTTCAATGCTCTGTAGGTCGATGTTTTTTGTGTTTCTTCTTATTTCTTTCCAGATACTTTCTCGTACATTCTTTATGCTTGTGTGAACAGGAGGAATTAGTAGGATTTCCACACTACATGAGGCTCGTATTAGGCTGGATACAAATGTCTGTTTGGAACATTTCCAGGAAATATCAATAGAAAAATTAATCAAGAACTTTACAACCAGTAAAGTAAATAAACTTGTAGATTTTGTCATGTAAATGAGTGGTAGGCAATAAAACTAATCACATCCATGATAAAAGGAACAGATGCACCTAGGATTTGTATCCTCATATTCTCTATTTCCATGTTTTATATTGGGGATTTTATTATTATTTTTTATAAATCTCTTAAGAAATATTGTATTTAATGATGACGATGATGATGATGATGATACTGGTAAGTTTGTCCCTTGCAGACCAATCAGATTTTTTTTCTCCCTTCTGGTATTTAAGGTCTCTTTGTACTGATACATTGTAACTTTACCAAAAAAAACTTTTGAATCTTTTTGTTTTATGAAATTTAATGTCTGAATATTAAACAGAAAGTCAAACACAAAAATGTCCCCATTTATACAATGTAGATGAATGTAGCTGATGTGGGACTGGTATACGCAACGGTTCAGCTCTGGTTGTCCACAATGCTTACTTTAATGGCTGATAATAATTTGGGCAGAGTTTTTCTCTCCATGGGTCCTATAGTGTAAGAAAAATATTTAGATTTGAGAGTCCTCAGTGGTTGGTACCATCTTTTCAGTTAGCCATTAAAAGGTAACAAATTGCAAGCTTTCGAGACTACTCAGGTCAGACATAGTATATTTTATGCCTGATGATGAGACCTGAGTAGTCTCGAAAGCTTGCAATTTGTTACCTTTTAATGGCTAACTGAAAAGATGGTACCAACCACTGAGGACTCTCAAATCTAAATATTTTTCTATCTACTGGATAACACGGTAGAGAGATATATGTTTTATAGTGTAAGAAAACATTTATAGAAGCAATCCAAAGATTCAGGAAATTCAGGCAACCAAGCCCTGGGAACATGTGGTTGTGATTCGCCCCCTGGGCCGTGGGGTACTCGGTAGCCGGGCCGGTCGTTTCTAGGGGAGATGTAACAGTGGCGGAGACCCGGTCCGTGACCCAGGGCGGTCAATAAAAGGGGTTTTAAAGAAAAGGATTATAGTTTTTATGTTTAATGTTCGTGACACCACATGTGGTATGTGGCTATATGGAGCCTCTGCTGCGGAGTAGATCCTCTGGAGCTGTTGGTAATGCCGCAGAGTTGGTTCTGCTCTCCACAGGTAGAGCTAAGCTCCAGGGCATTGCTGTCGCGATTATATATGAGGTAGATGTTGTTGCGCAGTGTGGTGCAGGGGATGATGGCGCAGCAGTAATAATTCACAGAGACAGTGGGGTGCAGTCTTCAGGGTTTACTCACGGTTATCACGTTGCTCCTGGTTACAACGGCCAATTATCACCACCCTCGTCGTTCTACGTTCACCGATGCAGGGGTTCAGCAATCCCTCAGGTATGTCAGAAGTACTTAATGGGACCCCGTTCTGTGTGCCTTTCTCAGTCGTCTTCCTGCGCTGGCTCTCACCCTCCTGCCCTGCGCCTCACCATCAGTGTCCCAAGCCAGTAACCTCAGATCTTGGCGGGCTTCCTGGAGTTCCCTGGATCCTGTGCGGCTACCTTTTTGGCGATTAATTGCGGCTGTGGCAACTGCACCCTGAAAGTGCAGAAGCCTCTGGTTTCTAGTTGAATATGCAGTTCTCACTAGTTAATGGCCGGTCCCCTCTGCGGCTTGATCCTTTCACTCCTGGTATATTCGGGCATACGGGTGGCCTCCAGCACTTCCCGTAACCCTAGGATCCACTCTTTCCTTCTTGGAGCCTTCCTCCTTGCTCCTGTCCTCTCTTCAGTCTCTCTTCCTGGGCCTCTCTCACTCAGGCCCGCTCCTCCCGAGCAGAGCTCCTGCAGAGCTCCTGCTCCCTTCACTGTCCTCCTCTGAGACTGATGTGAACTCCCCTCCACACACACCCAAGATGGCTTCCCTATTTATATCCTCCTTCTCAAGTGCTCCCCTGATCTGCTTCTTCCACCCACACCCACTACATGGTTCCCCCTCTCTTGGTTCCCCCCACTCCAGCCAGGGACAGGGCTCAGCAGCGCAGCAGTGCATCTTGCCCATCCTGCCGGTCTGGAGCAGTGTAGTGTTGGATGCAGATGTTAGGGTCCCGGGCAGTACTCCATCCTTACCTGAGAGTAGGGTGCCACACCTCTGCGTGAGATGCAGTAACTCTGTGGTGACTGAACCCGCAGGGGCGCACAGCTGTCCTTTACAAGCTGGTTAGGTTTGTGGCCTTTGTAACCAGTTCTAGATGGGAATACCCATTGTTATCTTTGCTATGGAGCTTCTCCGTAACTGCTCCTGCTGGATGTTTTGGGCTTTATGGCTGCAAAGTTCTAGTACTCACTCCAAATTTTCACACATTCAAGGAACATTTTGGGAATGTAATGTAAAGACCAGAGAGGATATTATTGGTAAAATAAAGGGATTAAGGGGTATAAAGGCAGGAGGAGGGGCTCCATCTATATTTGGGACCCTTCATGCCAATGAGTCATCAGTCTAATTCATCTTTAAGTCCAAACCTGGATTTTGGTTGGTGACGAATCATAGGCAAATATTCTGCTCAGGATTCAGCATATATTTATTATTTTCAAAGGAAACAGTAACACAAAAAAGGTCATTACTGCCTGGGGAAGAGGGAAAGGAAAGGAAAAAAAATGCTTCCCGAATACCGAACTTAGGGGTATGTTCACACATTGCATTTTTAATGCGTTTTCTTCTGCACAAGAAATGCAGGTTATGACCTGAAAACTGCAAGCAGAAATTACACATATTTTCTTCGCCTTTTTTATGTATTTTTTCTCTAATCCCCTCCACGACAGCACCAACAGGAGGTTGCTTCCCCATCCTAATTAGGGACAGGAAACACAAGAGGTTAAATAGCCCTCCCCTTCCCTCCATCCTAAGTGTTTTCCCGTCCCTAATGGGATGAAGAGATTGCCTTCTTGGGGGCTGTGGCCGGCAAGCAGTTTCCCCAGTTCGCACACCTTAGCCGGGCAGCCGTGGAACGATCACCCCGTGTCTTCCTCCATGCTGCTGCTCCCGCTTCCCGGTGGGACCGCACCATCCTCTGGCGCTTTTGCAACGCTGGACAGTGAGATGAGACGGCTGGGGGCCTCTCATAGCTCCCCAGCCAGTTACAAATGTCTCGCGCCCCCTCTCCCTGCTACCGCTCTCCTCCGGAGCCTCTCCGGCAGCATAGAGGGCATACAGGAAATGACGCGTGCCGGCATTGCAATGGGCGCGTCGTAACTTCCGGTTGCGTACCAAAAAAAAAAAAAGGAGAGAGATTGGCTGGACCTGATGTCAGGAGAGGGGGTGCCTCATCCTATTGGATGAGAAAGGCGCTGGATCTCGATTTCCTGTAGAATTAGGACTCAAATGGAAAACTCCATAAGGTAGGACTGAGGTTCTAACGATGGATGTGTCTGCCCCTAAAGCTTCTGCAGAGCCCAGCGCAAACCCTGGCCCAGTGAGTATGTCTGGTAAGGGTAGGTCCGTCTTGGTGCAGGATCCATTGTTATGTCTTCCCCTTGCCTTTTTAGGGTGACAGAGATCCTGCACCAAAAACCAAAAGAAAAACCTGCAAGTCGCAAGTGTGCCATTTGTAGTAAGACGCTCCCATCCGCCCACAAAAAGTCGTGTATGGAAAAAATCATCCGTGGAGAGCAACCCTCCTTAATGGATGAAGTCAGAGGAATGGTACGCCAGGAGATCCAACCGTCCTTGGCCACCTTTTCACAATCCTTTTCTGGGGGTCCCTCAGTATCCAGGAAGAGGAAGTACGCCCCAGAACATACCTCAGACTCAGAGGCAGAAAATTCAGCCCCTGAGGAATGGTTAGAGGAAGGTGAAGTCAATCCAGGCCGTAATACTGATCAGGATGATAGGAGGTTTTTCTTCTCCTCGGATGATCTTGAAGAACTTCTACTTGCTGTCAGAAACACAATGGGAGTAGAAGAGGAGAAAATGTCTCGCACTGTCCAGGACAAGATGTTTGGGGGATTGAGATGAAGGAAGAAAATGGTGTTCTCCATTCATGACAAAGTCCAGAATTTAATTCTGGTTGAATGGGAATTTCCAGAAAGGAAGCTGAACATTCCATCTGACCTAAAGGATCGCTTTCCCTTACATGAGGACATCTCTAAATGCTGGACAGAGATACCTAAAGTTGACATTCAGGTGGCCAGAGTGGGGAAGAAAACTACCTTACCCTTTGAAGACTCTTCTCAGCTTAAGGATCCACTTGACCGTAAAATGGATAGTCTACTTAGGAAGTCATGGGAGATGTCAGCTGCCACCCTAAGGACCTCCTGCAATAAAAGTAAAATAATAAACCAACCTCATCCTTACCTTTCCATGGTTCTGGTGGCTCAACCTGGGAAATCTGACCAAGGGGATTTTGTGGATTCAGCACCCAATCTCTTCTCTAACAACAGACGTCAGCAAAAGAGGTTGGGGAGCAATCATATCCCGTAAGATCTTCCAGGGCATCTGGCCCAGAGAGATGGACGACCAATCCTCAAATTTCAGAGAACTAAGAGTGGTAGAGGAAGCTCTAAGAGCAGCAGGTTCTATTCTCCAGGGAACTCATGTCATGATTTACTCAGACAACATGACAACTGTGGCCCATCTTCGCCATCAGGTCAGTACAAGGTTCAGAAGCCAACGAGAAGTCTCGGCAAGAATTTTCTTCTAGACAGAACATCATCTCCTGTCTCTATCAGCCCTTCATCTGAGAGGAGCTGACAATATTCAGGCAGACTTTCTAAGCAGGATGCAAATAAATCTGGGAGAATGGAACTTCAGTTCAAAGATGTTTCAGCTAATAACCAGGAAATGGGGTCACCCAGATGTAGACCTGTTTGCAAGTCGACAGAATACAAAGGTGAATCAATATTTCTCCATAGATCCCAGAGAGACCCATTCAAGGATAGATGCGTTTTTCTCACCCATGGAGCTTCTGGTTGGCCTACGCATTACCTCCAATTCCATTGCTAAAATAGGACATTGCAAAAAACAGTGTAGACAAGGTCGGGACCATTCTGATCGCCCCTCTATGGCCAAAGAGACGTTGGTTTGGGGTTCTGAACCTCCTAAACCCAGAGGGCTCTCTTATCCTGCCTCCGGACCGCGATCTCCTCCATCAAGGTCCAATATTTCATCCAGCTCCCCACAGCTTATGCTTGGCAGCCTGGCTTCTGAGGCCTTAATCCTGAAGGCCAAAGGTCTCTCAGATGTTATGATAGACACCCTACAAAAAAGCAGGAAGCAGGTCACTAAAGCCATTTATTTAAAAATATGGAAGACCTTCTCTACATGGTATGGATCTACTCCCATCGATCCTTTTCATCCTGCTATTGCCAGGATATTGGACTTTTTACAGTATGGTCTATCTTAAGGGTTAAAACCCAGCACCCTGAAAGTCGAGGTCTCTGCTCTAAGCTCATTCTTTGACCAAAACCGGGCTGACCACCGGTGGATAAAGAGGTTCTTGACAGCAGCCTCTAGAATATGTCCAAGAAGGCCCATCATGGTTCTAACCTGGGACCTGAATATAGTCCTAAAGGGTCTAACCATCCCACTCTTTGAACCTATGTCTCAAACTCAGATGGACAAATTATCTTGGAAGGCAGCTCTATTAGTAGCCATCACAACAGCAAGAAGAGTCGGCGAGATCCAGGCCCTTTCCATCAGGGAACCTTATCTGAGAATCCTGGATGACAGAATAATCCTCTGCCTAGACCTTTCTTTTCTTCCAAAGGTATCATCTCATTTTCACATGTCCAAGGAGATAATTCTCCCATCATTTTGTCAGAGTCCAAAAAGACAATAGAGAATCGGAGTTCCATTCTCTAGATGTCCTACAACAGACGGAGCCTTGGAGAAAAGATCAGAACCTTTTTGTCCAGTACTGGGGACCAAATAAAGGGAAGAAAGCCTCCAAGAGTTCTCTAGCTAACTGGATCAAAAAAGCAATCACAGAGGCATATAAAAATCAAGACCTGCCTACTCTGGTGTTGCTAAAAGCTCATTCCACCAGAGCCGTGTCAGCCTCATGGGCCGAAAGGGCCAGCACTTCATTCGAGCAGATTTGCAAAGCTGCTACCTGGTCCTCGGTCCATACCTTTACCAAGCATTACAGATTAGATTTGATGTCTGTAAAAGATTTAGCCTTTGGCAGAAAAGCTCTGCAGACTATAGTCACTCCCTAACGATATTATTTGGTATTACTCCTGTTGTTGCTGTCGTGGAGGGGATTAGAGAAAATAGAATTAGTGTTACCGGTAATTTGGTTTCTAAGACCCTCCACGACAGCATGGGTAATTTCCCCCCCTATGAAACTTTATGTTCATTTAAAATTCCTTGGTGTTAATAAATAATTCAAGCATTCATACTGTGTGGTTCTTGGAAAACACTGAGGATGGAGAGAAGGCGAGGGCTGTTTAACCTCTTGTGTTTCCTGTCCCTAATTAGGATGGGGAGGCAACCTCCTGTTGGTGCTGTCGTGGAGGGTCTTAGAAACTCAATTACCGGTAAGACTAATTCTATTTTTCCACATTTTTGATGGGTTTTGTCAAGGATCGCGGCCCGGGAAGGTCAGGCAGTACCACCCGCTGTGATATTTGTGTTGAACAGGTCTCTGCTGCGCTCTATCATCTGGACAATTACACGATTGACCAACTATTAACAGTGGAGGCTGCAGGCTGTTTGCACTAATAGGCTGGTTATTGGGAAACCAACAATGAGCATATGGTATATACACCTCCGGATTCCAACATCTGTAATATAAATATATACCCCCGAACGGTCACTGCTAACTCTACGATAACCCAAGAAAGATTATTAGTTGCCACCACCAGTTGTTTTTACAGGCTGACTGGATGCCTGGTAGGTAGCATATGGCTTCAAGGCACGGTTTAAATAACAATAGGAACAGAACTATTAAATTTTAGATTTAATCCAGAGCGGTAGGCAGTATTTATAAAAAAAATATACAAAAAATTATACAATGGGGACAAAACAATACAACATATACAATTGCAAAAAAATAAAAGGGATTAACAAAAGGACTTACTGCATTTATCAGCACCACACACCCCCTTGATGACCTCACATGGGTCGGGTTGTGGGTTGTTCTCAGCCCTTCAGGATTTTATGAAATTCTCAACTTATGCAATAACTTATCTCCGGATGACAGCAAAAGTTCGAGATCACCTTCATATTTTTTGTATTGGGATTTTACCCTTACCCAGAGACCAAACATGACATGGCTGCTGTCAGCGATTTGCCCATTATTGATTTAAGGCTTATAGGCAGGGGTTACAGTTAGAAACAAATATGCATCATCTTCCCCTATTAGGCCTGAAGCCGAAAAGGTATGTCCCATCACAATCGGATTTATACAAACTTTGGTATTCAATATTTTCTTTCGGAGACATCTGTCTATTGTAAATGTATAACATTTCCTTTGAAGGAAACCTGAATTCAAAATGCATTTCCTGGGGACAAAGGAGACCTCTTCCACTGCTCTGTCTAGGTGTAAACACAAGTACCTTTGTTATTTAACATCCTGAAAAGACTTTTCCTGTCTCAATTCTAACTCTATTCTAAATCTCTTTGTCTATGCACAATAGACATCTTCGTTAGTACTGCTGGTGTTTTTTCCCCAAAAGAAGCTTTTGCATGTTAATTCAGATGGTTCACTATCCAACTACATCTAATTTCCTCTTGTCCGACTGCTAATCTGTGTGATAGAGGAGGCGGAGGAGGTGGCTGCAGAGATTTTAATATTTTCTATGACAGTTTTTTTTGGATTTTTTGGTAAAATGATTTTTTTTTATTTCAATGGGCAGACACTGCAGTAAGGTTGCTGAAGAAACTGACATAAACTGACAAAATGTGAATGATATTTTAGAAATCTCATTAATTTTGCTGTTACTATAAAATGTTGCGTTTGTTTACTCATATTAATAACAAGTAGAAAAAAACACATCAAAAATGCTAGGTGTGAACAAGCCCCAGAGTAACATATATTCAGGAAAGAAAGTGACGCTCCAGCCATTTTCCAAATAAAATAGTAAGATTTTTTTCAACATCTTAAAATGATGACATTCTCAGGTAAATCCATTAAGTTTCATCCTTTTTGCTACGACGTTTCATACTATACCCAGGTCCTTACTCTTGGAAATCACCAAATGTACCTGAACCAAATGTTGTTAGATCTGCTCTACGAATGCTTTACCGTATAAATGTCGTTCTGCGCCCCCCTTTACTGCCCCTGCATGGCGCACTGGGCACTTCCACCTACAGCAGGAGAGCGCCTCACAGTGGATGACTTGTGCCAGGCTGCTCCGGCTCAGAGGGCCTGGATTAGTGCGGCACATCTTCTTATTTCAGCGGCCGGATTGGAAAGCTTTGATATTTGCTGTGTGTTTTCTCTGTGCTTTGTTTGGGGCATTTACTGCGGATTAACGATTCCCCTGCAATGAATTCTCATAAAGGGATAAGATGCCGATCAAACAATGCGGCGATCAGAAGAGAAGCTGGCCGTGCCATCATAGCAGCCGGATTCAATTACTGCCGGGGCCAATAAAGAAAACAAAATCCTTATTAAATATTAAATAAAATTCCCTTCTCAGCTCCGGACGGGAATTTCTAATCATTTGGAGGAGCGATATGAGCTCGCCGCGCAGCACCGCACAAATTAAAAGAGGTTTAGTATTAAGTGTTCATGGCACAAAGTCTAATACCTGCAAGCGGCTTAGCCAGCCTCAGTCTACATGTGCACGATCAGCCGTGGGTAAAGTGCCTGGCAGTGCCAGGCGGAGCGGGGGAGGTGTGCTCCCAAGGGTCACTCAGGCCCAGGTCACATTGTGGAGCAGGCGGCAAAAGTCGTGCGTCCTGAAGAGATGACGAGATTGTGAAACATGAGACAGTTAGACAGGAAAAAATAATTGTATGCGTAAAAGGATGGGGGAGGAGTTCTGTGCATCAGGTGGTGGAGGGGGGCACCTGGACATCAGGAGATGGAGGGGGGGCATCTGCACATCAGGAGATGGAGAGGGGGCACCTGCACATCAGGAGATGGAGGGGAGGCACCTGCACATCAGGAGATGGAGAGGGGGCACCTGGACATCAGGAGATGGAGGGGAGGCACCTGCACATCAGGAGATGGAGAGGGGGCACCTGCGCATCAGGAGATGGAGGGGGGGCACCTGGACATCAGGAGATGGAGGGGAGGCACCTGCACATCAGGAGATGGAGAGGGGGCACCTGGACATCAGGAGATGGAGGGGAGGCACCTGCACATCAGGAGATGGAGAGGGGGCACCTGCGCATCAGGAGATGGAGGGGGGGCACCTGGACATCAGGAGATGGAGGGGAGGCACCTGCACATCAGGAGATGGAGGGGGGGCACCTGCGCATCAGGAGATGGAGGGGGGGCATCTGCGCATCAGGAGATGTAGAGGGGGTACCTGGACATCAGGAGATGGAGGGGAGGCACCTGCACACCAGGAGATGGAGAGGGGGCACCTGGACATCAGGAGATGGAGGGGGGGCAAGTGCGTATCAGGAGATTGAAGGGGGGCACCTGCGCATCAGGAGATGGAGGGGGGGGCACCTGCACATCAGGAGATGGAGAGGGGGCACCTGCACATCAGGAGATGGAGAGGGGGCACCTGCACATCAGGAGATGGAGAGGGGGCACCTGCACATCAGGAGATGGAGAGGGGGCACCTGGACATCAGGAGATGGAGGGGGGGGCACCTGCACATCAGGAGATGGAGGGGAGGCACCTGCACATCAGGAGATGGAGAGGGGGCACCTGGACATCAGGAGATGGAGGGGGGGGGCACCTGCACATCAGGAGATGGAGAGGGGGCACCTGCACATCAGGAGATGGAGAGGGGGTACCTGGACATCAGGAGATGGAGGGGAGGCACCTGCACATCAGGAGATGGAGAGGGGGCACCTGGACATCAGGAGATGGAGGGGAGGCACCTGCACATCAGGAGATGGAGAGGGGGCACCTGACATCAGGAGATGGAGGGGGGGCGCCTGCGCATCAGGAGATGGAGGGGGGCACCTGCGCATCAGGAGATGGAGGGGGGCACTTGCGCATCAGGAGATGGAGGGGGTTCACCTGGACATCAGGAGATGGAAGGGGTGCAACTGGACATCAGGGTATGGAGGGGGGGGCTCTGCACATCAGTGGTGGAGCTGGGGCACCTGCACATCAGGAGATGGAGGGGGTACCTGCTCATCAGGTGGTGAAGGGGGTACCTGCTCATCAGGTGGTGGAGGAGGGCACCAGCACATCAGGAAATGGAATGTAGGAGGGTGGTATCTGCACATGCAGAGATGGAGGGGAGGATACCTGCAAATCAGGTGGTGGAGGGGGGCACCTGCACATCAGGTGCAGGGAGAGGCACCAGTTGCCAAGGTACTTCTTCAGCATCTTCCAAAACTTTTCCCTCCTTGTTAGAGTACCCCGTGAATCAGGGCCTGGGCGCTGGGAGGATCTGACAAAACTGTCCCAGATCTTTAACAGTGTTCCCCTGCCTCTGCTGCATCTGGTTTGTGTCTTCCTCGCCTGTACTCCTTGGTTGTCCAAGGAACTATTACCTCCGCTGCCAGCATTGTCAGCTGGGAATTTTTCAACAAGGGCCTTCTGGTACTGCAACATTTTATTAGACCTGTCCGCCACGAGAAGGAGAGATCGAAAGTTCTTCTTGTAGCATGCGTCTAGAAGTGTGACAAACCAGTAATTACTGTTGCCCAAAATGCGTACAACGCGAGGGTCACGGGAAAGGCAGCGGAACATTAATTCAGCCATGTGTGCCAGACTGCCAACCGCCAATATTTCCCAGTCCCCACCAAGAGAACAACTGTCCATGTTCTCCTCCTCATCCTCCTCCTGGTCCTCCCCCTCATCAGGCCATCCACACTGAACAGATTGTATGAATATGGTGTGGGTAGTACCGTCTGTAGAACTGGCTAGTACAGCCATGAGTCTTCTTGGGAATGATGCAACAAGTTTTTCACTCCTGGATTTGGGGGTCCTCGGCCATTCTTCCTTGCAGATCCTCTCCAGTTCCGTCAGGTTGGATGGTGAACGTTGGTGGACAGCCATTTTCAGGTCTCTCCGGAGATGCTCAATTGGGTTTAGGTCAGGGCTCTAACTGCGCCAGTCAAGAATGGCCACAGAGTTGTTCTGTGCGTGCATCTAGCAGCCGCCGAGCGTTGATCGGTGAGACAAAACACCAATCAGCACTCATGCTTTCTACTTTACACTTATTTTTCCACTAACCTTTTTTCTTTTGTAGAGGGCGGTCGCACTGTCCTATTGTGCACCGTGCTGGGCCTTGCAGTGCCACAGAAGCCTGTGACACCACAATCGCCGCTCCTGCTGCTGCTACAGAAGACATCTGACAGAAGACATCTGACAGAAGACAACTGTAAGTAGGATTTTTTGATCCCTCCTCATTCACCCCAATCCTCCTTTCTGCCACCAAGTGCTGATCAGGAGTTGATCAGTACTTGATCTCTCTACTTTTGTCAGTTTTTTTTTACGTGCTTTCTGCATCGGCCGAGTGCTGATCAGTGACCACAGATCACTGACCCCAACTCGTGCTCGCTGTTTTACACTTTCCCCCTCCTTTGCACTAAATCTGTGCGCACATCCAGCAGCCGCCGAGCGTTGATCGGTGACATAGTTCACCGATCCGCACTCGTGCTCGCTGTTTGCACCACCTATGATTGTTTGTTTTTGTTTTTTTCAGGAAAAAAAAGTTTTCACGAAGCACACTGACACACACACACACTCTAAATAAAGTACTGACACACAAGCACCATATAAATAACAAAAAAATGTCCCGCTCATGCCAAACTCGCTATTCAGCGGAGGAGGCATACGCTTTCCTTGCCTCCGACACTGACAGCAAGGGAGAAGATCCCATCTTTCTTTATTTTTCTGACTCATCGTCATCGTCCTCCTCTTCCTCCTCTTCTTCCTCCTCCTCTTCCTCCTCAGGTGCTGCTGAACCGCCACGCAGTCGTCCCAGGAAGATGAACCAGTGCCACCCCACTACTGAGCCCATATGGACCTCGCCCCCCGAAAATTATGAGCCACTGATTCCTGATTTCGTGGCGGAATCAGGAATCAAGTTTGACACCACCGGCCTCACAGAACTAGAGTTTTTAAAAGTCTTTTTCTCTGAAGATTTTGTAAACCTCATGGTGGGCCAAACTAATTTGTATGCTCATCAATTTTTGTAACAAAACCCCTCTTCATCATTTTCTAACTGGTCTCCTGTAGATGCAGTAGAAATTATGAAGTTTTGGGGCATGGTCCTTCATATGGGGATCCTGAAGAAGCCAGAAATTCGGCAATACTGGAGTGTTGACGTTTTGTATAACACTTCAGTGTTCCGAATGGTCATGACCCGGACACGTTTTGAGACCATCCACAAGTTCTTGCATTACAACAATAATGCAAGGTGTCCTGCAATTTTGATCGTCTTTTCAAAGTTCAGCCGGTCATCAACCACTTCAACAACAAGTTTGCTGAAGTGTACGTGCCCCAAAGGGACATCTGCGTGGATGAGTCCTTATTAATCCATTTCAGGGGCAGCTTGGATTCCGGCAATACCTGCCCAGTAAGAGGGCCAGGTATAGAATCAAGATGTATAAAGTGTGTGAGAGTACCTCAGGGTACACTCACAAGTTTAGAGTTTACGAAGGGAAGGGCTCCCGGATTGAACCCCCTGAATGCTCCCCTGTTCTTGGAGTGAGTGGGAAAATTGTGTTGGATTTGGTGCAACCACTGCTGGATAAAAGTTATCACCTGTACGTGGATAACTTTTATACCAGTATCCCGCTCTTCAAGTCCCTCTCTGCGCGATGTACCTCAGCCTGCGGTACTGTCCGCAAAAATCAGAGAGGCCTCCCGAAGACACTAATGGGGCAGATGCTCAGAAGGGGTGAGAGAAGAGCCCAATGAACCAGCTGATGGTCAAGTACAAGAGGGATGTCCTTTTCGTGACCACCATACATGGTGATGGCAGCACCCTCAGCATTATACGAGGTTCCTCTACACAGGTCGTCAATCCAGACTCTGTAGTGGGTACAACAAGTACATGGGGGCATTTGATCTCTCTGATCGAGTCCTCCAGCCGTACAGTGTTTGAGAAAGGACAAGGTATGGTACAAGAAGCTGGCCGTGCACATCATACAGATGGTAATGCACAACGCTTTCCTTCTATCATGATGTGCAGGCCAGACTTCTACGTTGTACTTTCAGTTTCAGGAGGTAGTGATCAAGGCCCTGATATTTGGCAGTGGTGACGGAATGGGCCCCAGTACTTCCGGAACTGAAGGGCCTTAAATTGTACCAGGCCAGAATTTCCCAGGGGAGGTCCCTCAAATGGGAAAAAAGGTAAGTCACAAAAGAAGTGCCGAGCGTGTTCCAAAAGGGGAATACGCAAGGACACCACTTATCAATGTGACACCTGCCCCGACAGACCTGGCCTATGTGACGCACCCCCTGGGCCTGTGCTGTGCAGGGGGATACCCGGAGCCGGATCGCTGGTGGGATGCTGGGGGTTGTAGTCTCAGTGTGGCGGCGACCCGGTCCGTGGCTCAGGGTGGTCAAACCAGTGGCAGTCTTAGGTAATAACAATGTCCGACTACGCCACCCGTGGATTGCGGTCAGTGGGGACCGCCGCTGCGCTGCAGACCGCTGAGGCTGATGTTGTTTGTGCAGCTGAGTATGGGATAACTCCCCACGGGAGAAGTATTGCCTCAGGGCAGCTAATGTGAGAGATGATGGGAGTGATGGTGTGAGCGTCCCAGTGCTAATGGTGCTGGTGCGGCAAGGAATCACAGAGACGTGAGGTGCAGTTCAGGGTCTTTACTGATGGTACAAGGCAGACCCTCCCGGGAGTACTGGCTAGTATAAGGGGCCTGGTCAGTCTGTGAGCATGCAGGAGTTCCCCTGGCCACGTGGAGTTGTAGGCCTCCCCGTTTATCTGCACTCTTCCTGGCTACCTTGCTGTCAGCGGTTACAAGTAGCCCACGTCCCTGAGTATACCGTGTGGTGCTCACCCGTATGGCTGGTGACTTGGGGCCTTCTGTTAGCCTCTGCTCCTGGATAGCAGCGCTGGTCCCTTCTTTGTGACTGAGCCTCCGGGCTTCTATGGCCAGAGGACCTGGAATCCCCTGCCGGCTGGTTTCTGCTGCTGGGTATATATCAGTCCCCACAGCCTCGGACTCCTGTGTCCGGTTTTAGCAACTTCAGCCAGGGCGAGCTATATCTCTGCTCAGCTCCAGCCCCTGGTCTTCAGCTGCTGCTCCTACAGAGCTCCTGATGTATCTTTCCCTGTGTCTGGAACTGAACTCTTTCTCTGTCTGCAGCTTCACTCACTAATCCCGCCCCAGACCCAGTTTATAAGGGCAGATTCCTCCCCTCCCAGGTCTGGGTGGGCAGTGTTGCATGCTTAGGGCTCCTGACCAGAGAAACCGCCCACTTGCTCTCAGACATAATATCTCTATTACTGTGGTAACCAGACCCCTGGGGTGCCACATTCCCCCCTAGTAAATTTTAGTACTCCGGGACTAAACACATTTTTAAAGAAACATAAATACAGGGTATAACAATAATACAATAACATATTTACAAGAAGCTTTAGTTCTTTAAAGGTCACGGCGTGTCCGCAACCGGGTGTCCATATCACCCAAGGTGAAGTTTTAAGCGAAGTAGGGGACCTGTCCAAAGCAAACCCCTTGCGTTGTCCTTGGGCGTGGCTGCAAGGCTGGAGCTAGCTACTTTGGGCCGCAAGTAGGCCATGCCAGACAGGTTTTCTCTTCCGCGGTCGTCTTCACAAGAGGCACCAAGGTGCAACTATCTACATAATTGTTCCGGTTATCCAGTGTCCATAACCTGTTAGTCCAAATAAATCTGCAGGGTAACTGAGAAACATAATTAATAACAGGCAACAAACATAAACCATAAACAGTTAAACAGATAAATTCACAGTGCATTAGTTTAGATTTTCCAGCGAGCGGGCATCTGACCTCTAGTGACTCTAGTGCACCTACGGAGCTCACTAACTGGTCCTGCACTACAGGGTGTAGGAGGTGTTATGGGTAAGCTGGGCAGCTGTCTGCGCACTCTTTGGCTCACTAGGGGCACGGCAGGCTCACTACTAGCAGAGGGTTGATCCTCCTGTACTGCTGGTGTGGACTCTTCTGCCTCTTGGGCCGGCTGCTCTTCCAGCTCTACCGGTTCCTCTGTAGGCACTTGCGAGGCTGGCTGGAGAAAGGTGAGGACGGGTACCATGACAGCACCGTTTACTTGTGTCCAAGACCGGGGGAAGTCTCCGAGTACGGTACTGATCATTTCTTCCCTTTCCTCTGCGGGTTGAGGGTTTACTTGATCTTCTTCAGGGCTTTGCAGCTGCTCGGGACACTTCTTCAGGTGGTCTCTGGAGACAATGGCTGTGGTTTCTCCTCCATCCTTACTGATTACGCAGATTTTTGGGTTCTCATGGCTTGATGGCAGTACGGTGTACGGGTCCTTCTCCCACTGGTCGTCCAACTTGTGGAGCCGCCTTTTCCTCTTCAAGACCTGCTCTCCAGGTACCAGGGGAACAGCGGGAGCATACTGGTTATAAGCCTTCTCTTGCCTTTCTCTAGCTTGAGACAGACTTCGCTCGACGCTCTCCTGTACTTTCCGATACTGCTGCTGCCGTTCTGTATCCCAGTCTGCCTCTGGCGAGGTGTCCTCAGGCGTCAGGACTCCCATATCCAGGTCAATAGGCAGCTTACCAGGTCTTGCTCTCATTAGGTAAGCCGGGGTACAGTTGGTGGAACCTACAGGGATGTGGTTATACAGGTCCACCAGATCGGGCAGTTTCTCAGGCCACAGACTGCGTTCTTCCAGGGGCAATGTTTTTAGCAGATCTATCACCACCTGGTTCATCTTCTCGCAGAGTCCATTGGTTTGAAGGTGATAGGGCGTTGTTCTTATCTTCTTGCAGCCATACAGGTTGCAGAACTCCTGGAAGACCTCCGCTTCGAAGGCTGGTCCTTGGTCTGTCAAAACTTGGTACCCGTGTGGACGGCAGAAGTGCTGCTGGAAGGCTCTAGCTGCTGTTTGAGCCATTAAGTCCTTGACTGGGACCACCACCAGGAACCGGGAGTAATGATCTACGATTGTGAGGGCGTAGACATACCCAGATCTGCTTGGAGCCAGTTTCACATGGTCCAGGGCTACCAGTTCCAGTGGCTGTCTGGTGCTGATGGGCTGCAGGGGAGTCTTCTGGCTGGCTCGGTCTTTTCTTCTCAGGTGGCACGGGCCACAGTCTCTGCACCACCTCTCGATGGCTCCTCTCATGCCTACTCAGTAGAACCGTTCACGCAACAAGAACTCCAGCTTTTTCCATCCGAAATGCCCTGCTCCGTTGTGGTATGCCTCCAGAACCATAGCCGCGTCTCGTCTTGGGACCACTACCTGCCACCTACCTGCCAACTCATGTGTTCGAGAGTTAACCATTCTCCGGCACAGCTTCTCCCTGTAGAGGAACAGCTTACTTTTCTCCTTCCACAGTTGCTTGGTCTCCTCCGGAGCATCTGGGTCAAGACGGGCATCGGCCTGGGTCAGCATTTCCTTCACCAAATGGACTGCGGGATCACTGTCTTGCGTCTCCACCCAGTTGTAGTGGGGCAAGGGATTGAACGTCACGGAGCGCCTGTCCTTCACACGGTGGGAATACAGGGTAATCCCATGACGGTGGAACGCAGGGAGCTCAACTTCTTCCAGATCTTCTGGATCTTCCCCTACGTCCGGTAAGTTCGGCATTCTAGACAGGGCATCCGCGTTGGCATTTGAGCGTCCTGCCCGGTATTTGATGGTGAATTCAAAGTTGGACAGGCGGGCCATCCATCTCTGTTCCAGGGCACCGAGCCTTGCAGTGTCCAGGTGTGTCAAAGGGTTGTTATCCGTGTACACGGTGAATTTGGAGGAGGCAAGGTAATGCTTGAAACGTTCGGTCACTGCCCACACTACTGCCAGGAACTCCAGCTTGAATGAGCTATAATTCTCAGGGTTCCTCTCCGTGGGCCGTAGCTTTCGGCTGGCGTAAGCGATTACCCGTTCTTTCCCTTGCTGTATCTGGGACAGTACGGCTCCTAGCCCGATGTTGCTTGCGTCCGTGTGGAGGATAAAGGGCTGGCTGTAGTCTGGATATGCCAGGATTTCATCCCCCGTGAGGGCCATCTTCAGCTGGCAGAAGGACTCCTCTTCCAGCTTTTCCCACCTAAAGGGCGGCTTCTGGTTTTTGGCTTTCCGAGATTGACCTATCAGGAGGTCCTGCATAGGAGCTGCCATTTTGGTGAAACCGGGAATGAATCTTCGGTAGTAGCCTACCAACCCGAGGAACTGCCGCACTTCCTTTATGCTGGAGGGTCTTGGCCAGTCCTTAATCACGGTGATCTTATCAGGGTCAGGAGCCACTCCGTCAGCACTCACCACGTGTCCTAGGTATTGCACCTTTGGTTTCAGGAGGTGACACTTGGAGGGTTTCACCTTTAGGCCGTAGTTTGCCAGAGCTTCAAACACTTCTGCCAGGTGTTTCAGGTGGTCCTCGTAGGTCTTGGAATAGACGATGACATCGTCCAGGTATAACAGGACCGTCTCGAAGTTCCGGTGTCCCAGACAGCATTCCATCAACCGTTGGAAGGTTCCTGGTGCGTTGCAGAGCCCGAACGGCATACAGTTAAATTCGCTGAGACCCATCGGGGTGGTGAATGCGGTCTTCTCCCGGTCCGCCTCTCCTACAGGAACCTGCCAGTACCCGCTAGTGAGATCCAAAGTAGAGAAGAAGTTAGCAGATTTTAATGCAGCTAAGGACTCTTCTATCCTTGGTAACGGGTACGCATCTTTGTGTGTGATACGGTTGACCTTCCTATAGTCTACACACATTCTCATGGTGTTGTCTTTCTTTTTCACTAAGACTAGTAGAGCTGCCCAGGGGCTACAGCTGTCCCTGATTACCCCAGCCTCCTTCATGTCTCTAAGCATCCCCTTGGCGTGTTGGTAGTGTGCCGGGGGTACGGGTCGGTATCTCTCCTTTATGGGAGGATGGTCTCCCGTGGGGATGTGGTGTTCTACCCCCTTTACTCGCCCGAAGTCTAGCGGGTGTTTACTAAACACTCTCTCGTACACTCGAACCACCCGATAGACTCCCTGTTTCTGGTGTGAGGGAGTGGAGTCAGTACTCAAATGCAGTTGCTGACACCAGTCCTCCATTGGTTTTTTAGAGCCGTTACCTTCCTCTGGTTGAGATGGAGGCAAGGGTTCCACGGCCTGTACAGAGTAGTGTTGAGCCACCCCCGTAGTGTTCGAGTTCGGTTCGGTTTGTCGAACACCCGTGTGTTCGTCGAACTGTTCGTCGAACACCTTCGAACACCGTTAAAACCAATGGCAGGCAAACAAAAATACATAGAAACACATAGAAAACACCTTCAAAGGTGTCCAAAAGCTGACAAACTGCTCAGAAGACACAACTAACACATGGAAAAGTGACAAGTACATATAGTCATGAGAAAAGAAAAGAGGTGGAGGAGTAAAAGGAGGGGGAGACACAGATATAGGCATGTCATGCCCTTCTAAAATCCAAAAAGTGAGAAGCCGACACGTTCAGTCCGCTCCTGCCCGTGCCACCTCCGTGTCGCCGGGTTTGTGCCAGAGCCGCGGTGAACCCTGATGGCCAGCCCCCCTCTCCCAATACTGGTGCCTGTCCGCTGGTGGGTCGAGCGAGCCCCCCTGTGGTGGAGGCAGCTCTAAGTTTTTTAATTTAAATTGTCTCTCTAATTTGAATGAATACACTTTAAATCCATTTACAAGGATCTATTGGAGGGCAAGTCTCATGCCAGCAGCCGCGGTAATTCCAGCTCCAGTAGCGTCCACTAAAGCTGCTGCAGTTAAAAAGCTTTTATAAGGATCGAGCTCGGCTGTCTACCGCAAGGCATCCTACTGCCAGTCCCAGCCCCTATGCCTTGGGGTGCCTCCTGATGCTCTTCACTGAGTATCCCGTGGTCCCGAAGCATTTCCTTTGAAAAAATTAAGTGTCCAAACTACAGGTGGTGTAGCTTGCTTAACAGCCGGGATAATCCGCTGACTAGCAGACACTGCTACTAGGCACAAAGTATTTCCTGGGCTAGATGCAGTTAAAAATTTGTAAGTAGATACTCTCGTTGGATGCTGAGAAAGCATTCCATAGAGTCTCCTGGCACGCCATATATGATTCTCTTAAAAATCTTGGGGTAGGGGTCTAGGGGACCCTTTTATAGCCAAAATTACGGCCCTGTATCACAATACGTCACCTAGGCTGAAGATAAATGGAACTGTAGCACCCTGAGGGCTCGGTTGCTACAGACGTATTGCACCTCACCCAGAGGTGTGATATCTCACTCTCAGGTAAGGATGGAGTGTGGATCAGGACCCGACACCTGCATGCATTACACCACATTGCCGTGGGGCAGGGCGACCAATATGCCCCTGAGATGGGCACGACAGTCCCTGTCCCTGGCTGGAGTGGGGGGAGGAAACACTGAGGAAGGGGAACCCTGTAGTGCAGGAGCAGGGAGGAAGCAGTTCCTGGGTGCATTGAGAAGGGAGTATAAAAGGTGGGCACCATCTTAGTTCAGTGCAGAGAAGTCTGAGCAGAAGTGGCAGGGAGCAGGGGCTCTGCATGAGCTCTGCTCCGGAGGCGGGCCTAGTAACAGAGGCCCAGGCCTGGAAGAGGGAGAAGGAAGGAAGAGGAGCGGAGAAGGCTCCAGGAACGAGGAATGAAGGGATCCCAGGGGTGCGGACGGGCGAGTCGCCACCGCATGCCCGAATCCACCTGCGTGGAGGGGTCAGGCCAAAGGGGGAGACCGGTCCCCGAACTAGTGGAGGCAGGAAACGACCCTCAGCTAGAAACCGGAGGCTCTGACATTTTATGTGGCGCAGCCCCTCGCTACACCCGCTAGGAAGGGACCACATAGGGTCAGGGAAACTGGCGCCAAGTTTACCAAGAGGAGGCCCGAGGCAGCCGGACAGAAGTGTTGGTAAGAAAGGCCAGACAAAGGACACACAAAGGGGGTCCTGTGAAGCGCTCCAAAGTTATCTGGGAGTTGTCTGAGCCCCTCACCTGGTGAGCACAGTACGACGTGGGCAGCCGTTACCTGCAGACGTGGTCTGGATAATAAGAACTGTGAGTAAAGGCCCTGGACTGCATCACTGACTCTGTGTCATTACTGCTGCTGCCCTGCACCATCACCCCCATCCTCCGCATACACTGCCCTGAGGCTATACTCCTCCCGTGGGGAGTTATGCTACGCTCTGCTGCACCCACAACACCAGCCTCAGCGGTCTGCCCTGGAGCGGCGGTTCACTCTGACCGCAATCCACGGGTGGCGTAGTCGGACATTTAAACATCAAAACCACATAAATAGTTCCGCCACTGGTTTGACCACCCTGAGCCACGGAACCGGGTCGCCGCCACGAAGACTACAACCACCAGCATCCACCAAAAAGGGTCCGGCTCCGGGTGTCCCAAGGCCCAGGGGGTGCGTCAGAACATTTTCATCACCTTTCACAATCACCAATGGGACAAGGCAGGGATGTCCTCTGTCCCCTCTCTTATACATCCTAGTGACGGAGCACCTGCTCTCATCAATTCGCCATAACCCCAATATTAGGTGGATTGAGGTGGGAGGCACCGAGTACAAGTGCTCTCTATTTGCTGATGATGTCCTAGTATATATCACTCAATCACATATATCCATCCATGCTGTTATGGCTGAAATAGATCACTTTGTTACATGGTCAAATTTTAAAATCAATGCAGCGAAGTCTGAGGCCCTCGATGTCTCCCTCCCCAAATCCATATAGGATTCCATCCAGTCCAACTTTCCCTTTGCCTGGCCCTCACAGGGTATCAAATACTTAGGAATTCCTATTCATAGAGACCTCTCCCATCTATGTTATCTTAATTTTGGGCCCTTTATTGAACAACTCCATACAGACCACGGTTGGCAAGTTAGAACTGTAAGATTCACTACGTGAACCACTGGTGTTTTGTGGAAAAGCACATGTACACTGCGTTCCAAATTATTATGCAAAAAGTGTTTAGGAGTGATAAGGGAAGAATTTGTTTGTTTGTCAGTTAAACTCATTGATGGTGATGTGTGTCAGGGCTCTTTATATCACTGTAAGCAATTGCAGACACCTGTGCTAATTAGTTTGGCAGGTGTGTCCAATGAAAGGCAAGACTACTTAAGAAGGCTGTCTCACATTATTAAGCAGCCAAAATGGGAAAGAAAAAGGATGTGTCGGCTGCTGAGAAGCAACAAATTGTGGAGTGTTTAGGTCAAGGCATGACTACAATCAACATTGTGCGATGATCAGGATGAAGTGTCTTGGCAATCAAGAAGTATGTAGCTGATTCACAGTACACACGTGTGCGTGCTGATAAGGGCAAATTGAGGACTCTTTCCTACAGGCAATTACGTCAGGTTGAAAGAGCAGCGGCAAAAAAGCCTTGTCATAGCAGCAGACAAGTTTTTGAAGCTGCTTGTGCCTCCAACGTCCCCCGAACAACAAGATGCAGGGTCCTTCAGAGGTTTGCAGCTGTGCATACGCCATCCTGTCGACCTCCTCTATCCACTTCACACAAGCAGAAACGGCTCCAGTGGGCCAAACATTACATGAAGACTGATTTCAAAACTGTTTTGTTCACGGATGAGTGCCGTGCAGTGCTCGATGGTCCAGATGGATGGAGTGGAGGATGGCTGGTTGATGGACACCCCACGCAAACACGGCTACAGCGCCAACAAGGAGGAGGTGGAGTAATGTTTTGGGCTGGAATCATGGGGAGAGAGATTGTCGGCCCCTTTAGGATCCCTGAAGGCGCTAAAGATGAACTCCATAATGTATGTGGATTTTCTCAAACAGCACTTCCTGCCATGGTTCAAGAAGAAGAACCGTGTATTTCACAGCAAGATCATTTTTCTGCATGATAATGCACCATCTCATGCTGCACATAAAACATCTGCATCTCTGGCTGATATGGGCATAAAAGGGGACAAACTTATGGTGTGACCCCCATGCTCCCCTGACCTCTACCCCATTCAGAACCTTTGGAGCATCATTAAAAGGAGTGTCTATGATGGCGGGAGGCAGTTCACATCTAAGCAACAGCTCTGGGAGGGTATTCTGTCCTCATGCAAAACAATTGAAGCAGAAACCATCCAAAACCTGACAAATTCAATGGACGAGAGAGTTCAGAAGCTCCTTTCGAACAAGGGGTCCTATGTGAAAATGTAACATCACCTAGAATAAAGTTTTGAGTTGAAAACTGTTTGATTTCAGTTTCTAACAACCTGCTAATGCTTATAATTTCAAAAATGACCATTTTTTTGGTCTTTATTAAAATGAAAAGGTTGATCGAAAAGTTTGGGGGATCTAAGAGTGTGGCAACCCAGTAGTCATGATTACTTCGAATTCTGACAATATGAGGGTCATGCTGCAGGTAGTGCAGCAAGAAGGCACTTATGTGCCTTGCGCATCTCGGAGCCCCAAAATTATTTTCCGGGCTAGATGCAGCTAAAAATTATTTTTAATTTTAAATCTGGTGAAGCTTTAGTATAGATGGCCTAATAGGATCAGTGCTGCACACTGCTACAAAGCCCAAATTATTTTCCAGTCAAGATACAGATAAACATGATTAGTAATTTTAAATCTGGTGGAGCTTATTATAGATGGCCTAATAGAATCAGTGCTGCACACTGCTACAAAGCCCAAATTATTTTCCAGCCAAGATACAGATAAACATGATTAGTAATTTGAAAGCTTAAAACGGTTGGTAGGGTGATTTTAACCAATCATCAAGCTTTTACTCTCCCCAGGATGACACAGGGGTAGAAAAGTCGTTTCGGATCCATGATTTGTTCATCTTTATGAACGTGAGTCTGTCTACATTATCAGTGGAGAGCCGCGTGCGCTTATCTGTCAGCACACCACCAGCAGCGCTGAACACACGTTCAGACAGAACGCTGGCTGCGGGGCATGACAAGATCTCCAAGGCGTAAGTGGCTAGCTCCGGCCATTTATCCAGATTGGAAGCCCAAAAAGAGCAAGGGTCCAGTGACACAGTCGTGGCTTCAATGTTTACTTGGAGAAACTCCTGTACCATCGTCTCTAGGCGTTGACTATGTGTCAGACTTCTTGTCTCCTGTGGCCTTGCAAAGGATGGGCTAAAAAAGTGGTGAAATGATTCCGCAAAATTGATGTTACCAGAAGATACTGTGGTTCTGTTACGGTTTGAGTGCTGAACACTTGACGGTCCCACGGTTGGCAAGTTGGAACTGTGAGATTCACTACGTGCACCACTGGTATTTTGTGGAAAAGCACATGTAAGATTCTGCAACAGTCTCTGCTGATACTCCTGCATGCGTGCATCCCTTTCTATGGCAGGAATAATTTCTGCAAATTTACTTTTGTACCGGGGATCTAACAGTGTGGCAACCCAGTAGTCAGGATTATTTCTAATTCTCACAATTCGAGGGTCATGTTGCAGGTAGTGCAGCAAGAAGGCACTCGTGTGTTGCGCATCCAGGAGCACCAAGTCCCTGTTGTGTTGGTGGCGAGGTAACAATCATGCTTCCTTCCTCTGTCCTCTCCCCCCAACCTCGCACAACAGAAATGTGATCAAGGTCTCCCTCATCTGATGAGTCTTCCATCAGTTCGTCCTCCACTTCTTCCTGGTGTAATGCACACGCCCGGGCTGAGCGGCGTGTGCGTGTGATTGTAGTGATTCCACTGGACCGTGCCGGAGAGTGAATGCCTGGAGGGGCGTAACTAGGTATTCACCCGATCCGACCAGGGTCGCACGACGGCATACGACGCCAGTGCTCCAAGGAGGAACCGAGCAGAGGGACCAGGTGCTACTCCAGGACAGACCCCGGACACGGCTGTTGACCCACACAGGGGAATACAGGAACAGACTGGTAGACTGGCACACAGACTGGTGGGTATAGACAGGCACGACTGGTATGCAGGCAGGCGGGTATGCAGGCAGGGGGGTACAGGCAAGCACAGCTAGAGTGCAGACAGGGAGGCACTAGCAGGTAGGAACACAGGCGGGATAGGACCCAGTACACACTGGGACTCAGGAACAGAACCACAGATGTGGCGGACAAACACAGCAGAGTGAGGCCGCCCAGAGAGGTGAGCGAGAACAGGGCAGGACAAAGCCGCCTGGAGCGGTGAGCAAGAGTAGAGCAGGACAAGGCCGCCAGGAGCGGTGAGCAAAGGGTCAGAGCTGAGCGAGACTGCCGGAGCAGTGAGCAAGAGTAAAGCAGGACGAGACCGCCTGGAGCGGTGAGCAAGAGTGGAGCAAGACTGCCGGAGCAGTGAGCAAAAGGATAAGAGCGGAGCGAGACTGCCGGAGCAGTGAGCAAAAGGATAAGAGCGGAGCAAGGCTGCCGGAGCAGCGAGCAAAGGAGTCAGAGCAGGCTAGAACCGCCGGAGCGGTAAGCAAAGGAGTCAGAGCAGGCTAGAACCGCCGGAGCGGTGAGCAAAGGAGTCAGAGCAGGCTAGAACCGCCGGAGCGGTGCGCAAAGGAGTCAGAGCAGGCTAGAACCGCCGGAGCGGTGAGCAAAGGAGTCAGAGCAGGCAAGGCTGAGCAGGGGGGACAGGGCTCTGTTCACACGGAACAGACAGGAAGGGAAAGGCAGAGCCAGATACCCACAGGGTACTTGCAGTGAAGTAGCGAGTGGACCACAAACTCACAAACGGGAGTACAGAGACAACAAGCAGGAGTTAGGTACGAGTTCAGACTCTGCAGAAAAAGGAAGGGAACGGACATAGAGGCAAAACAGGTAAAGGATAGGAGAGAGTTCAGACTGGAACTGAGTGTACGGAGGAGACCGACACTGCAGCGGAATACAGGAGCGGGTCTGGGAATACGGTCCCCAGAGAGGCAGGATGAACAGGCAAGGAGTGTGTTCAAACAGGACAGACAAGATACAGGAGCGGGTCTAGGTAATCAGCCCCTAGAAGGCGGGAGGAACAGGCTAGGAGCGTGTTCAGACAGGACAGACAAGATACAGGAACGGATCTAGGTAATCGGCCCCTAGAAGGCGGAAGGAACAGGCTAGGAGCGTGTTCAGACAGGCCTGGAAATACAGCCTCCAGGATAGGCAGACAAGAGAACACAGACAGGACTCAGTTCAGACACGGGAACTGATACCGCAAGGCAGGAGACAGACAGGACTCAGCTCAGACACGGGAACTGATACCGCAAGGCAGGAGACATAGACAGGACTCAGTTCAGACACGGGAACTGATACCGCAAGGCAGGAGACATAGACAGGACTCAGTTCAGACACAGGAACTGATACCACAAAGCAGGAGACAAAGAACGGGACCTGGCACCTTCAGAGTGCATGCACACACTGAATGAAACACTATGCTCAGGCAGGGATAGATGGGAGCAGCTGAGCTATATACCAGGTGACAGACAGCAATAGGCTGAGGACGCACAAGGGGTGTGATCCACAGCAGGTACAAAAAGCAGGAAGTGATCGGGCGCCGCCCTTAAGCAGCAGAAACAGACACAAACAGACAGCAAGGAGGGAAGCCAGAGAGACATTCTGGACAGGAGATCAAGTGCGCGCTCTTGCACAGTGGGAGATGGACCACTATGCAAGGACGCCGCCAGGTATGTTACAGTACCCCCCCCCCCTTACGCCCCCTCTTCTTCAGGCCTGCCAGAATCTTCCGCAGGGAATTCGAGGACCAGTCGTTCACTTCAAGGAGATCACTTCCACTGTCCACAGGAAAAATTGATCTCATCTGGTTAGCTAGGATGCTACCTCCTATCCAGCCATCCTTAGCAACAGACGAAACGGGTGGAGTACCAGGAACAGCACACAAGGAAGTCTCTCTCCGCATATTTTCAGGTGGCACCCCAGAGGGTACAGGAGACAACTGGAAGTCCTTCACCGGGTTGGAGGGGGACAGAGACTTGGGGGTAATCTCTGCTTCGAGGTACATCTTGTCAAGCTCACAGGAAGAAATAGACAGGTTATCAGGTACATAATGAGGAAAAGTCACTGTCTCTTTGTTATCTGGTGGTACCCCGGAGAATTCAGGAAACAACTGGAGGTCCTCCGCCGGGTCAGAAGAGTGCAGAGGCTCAGAGAAAACATCTGCTTCAGAGTACACTAGGTCGGACTCACTGGAGGAAGCAGGCGAGGTATCGGGTACCGAGTATAGGAAAGTCTCTGTCCATTCACCACCAGGTGGCACCCCAAAGGGTTCTGGAGACAACTGGGGGTACTCCGCCTGGTCAGAGGAGTGTAGAGACTCATGGGTAACCTCTGCTTCAGAGTACACAAGGTCGAACTCACTGAACGAAGCAGGCGAGGTATCAGATCCAGGATATAGGAAAGTCTCTGTCCATTCACCACCAGGTGGCACCACGAAGGGTTCTGGAGACAACTGGAGGTCCTCCGCCTGGTCGGAGGGGTGTAGAGACTCGGGCGTAACCTCTGCTTCGGAGTACACTAGGTTGGACTCACTGGACGAAGCGAGCGAGGTATCAGGTACAGAGTATAGGAGAGTCTCTGTCCTTTCGCTACCAGGTAGCACCCCGTAGGGTTCTGGAGACGACTGGAGGTCCTCCGCCTGGTCGGAGGGGTGTAGATACTCGGGAGTAACCTCTGCTTCGGAGTACACTAGGTTGGACTCACTGGACGAAGCGAGCGAGGTATCAGGTACAAAGTATAGGAGAGTCTCTGTCCTTTCGCTACCAGGTAGCACCCCGAAGGGTTCTGGAGACAACTGGAGGTCCTCCGCCTGGTCGGAGGGGTGTAGAGACTCGGGGGTAACTACAGCTTTGGAGCATCCTTGGACATGCACACCGGTTAAAGTGGGTGAAGCATCTGATGCCGGGTGCAGGAAGTTCTCCTGTGTGGAGTCTGGATGGGCAGAAGTCTCTTCGGGCAGGAGAACTGGTGCACTACCCATGCACATTACCCGTTGGGGCTTCTCCGGGATACAGGGAGATGAAGCTTCAGTAGGGACTTCAAGGTTGGGGTCAGGAGGTCTCAGGGAGGACAGACCCTGGCGTGACGGCTTGCCTCTACTTCTAGCACGTCTGGACTGCCTCTTGAGGTTGGGAGAAGTATTCCGGAAAGCGTAGTCACCCTGTGAGGATTCTGGGTGGGCAGTAGTCTCATTGGGCTGGAGGACTATTGCGCTACCCACACACATTACCCATTGGGGCTGCTCCGGGATATTGGGAAGTGAAGCTTCAGCAGGAGCCTCCAGGTTAGGATCATCGAAGACCATTAGAAAGGCCACCAGGAAGGCCATTAGGTCCAGGAGGATCGGATCCTGTGTTTCATATAGGGGGTTGATCCATTCCAAGGCATCACCCGCCAGGTAAGACATAATGAATGCCACCTTAACCCGATCGGTGGGAAAACATAGAGGGTAGAACTTGAAGTGTAGCATGCATTGCTCCACAAATGCACGACTTTGTCTTGGATCCCCATAATAACGTAGCGGATCCGCAGGAACGAGAGCAGATAGATCCATCTGGACGGGTGCGTAATTCGCCTGGAACTCAGCTAAAGGGAAAAAAAAAATATTTATTTATTTTAATGCATGTATTCGCTGGAAAACTTCTCAGAGAGCGAAGGCCGTGGGGCTCAACGGGAACCATGGCCTGAGCATGCTGTAATGCACACGCCCGGGCTGAGCGGCGTGTGCGTGTGATTGTAGTGATTCCACTGGACCGTGCCGGAGAGTGAATGCCTGGAGGGGCGTAACTAGGTATTCACCCGATCCGACCAGGGTCGCACGACGGCATACGACGCCAGTGCTCCAAGGAGGAACCGAGCAGAGGGACCAGGTGCTACTCCAGGACAGACCCCGGACACGGCTGTTGACCCACACAGGGGAATACAGGAACAGACTGGTAGACTGGCACACAGACTGGTGGGTATAGGCAGGCACGACTGGTATGCAGGCAGGCGGGTATGCAGGCAGGGGGGTACAGGCAAGCACAGCTAGAGTGCAGACAGGGAGGCACTAGCAGGTAGGAACACAGGCGGGATAGGACCCAGTACACACTGGGACTCAGGAACAGAACCACAGATGTGGCGGACAAACACAGCAGAGTGAGGCCGCCCAGAGAGGTGAGCGAGAACAGGGCAGGACAAAGCCGCCTGGAGCGGTGAGCAAGAGTAGAGCAGGACAAGGCCGCCAGGAGCGGTGAGCAAAGGGTCAGAGCTGAGCGAGACTGCCGGAGCAGTGAGCAAGAGTAAAGCAGGACGAGACCACCTGGAGCGGTGAGCAAGAGTGGAGCAAGACTGCCGGAGCAGTGAGCAAAAGGATAAGAGCGGAGCGAGACTGCCGGAGCAGTGAGCAAAAGGATAAGAGCGGAGCAAGGCTGCCGGAGCAGCGAGCAAAGGAGTCAGAGCAGGCTAGAACCGCCGGAGCGGTGCGCAAAGGAGTCAGAGCAGGCTAGAACCGCCGGAGCGGTGAGCAAAGGAGTCAGAGCAGGCAAGGCTGAGCAGGGGGGACAGGGCTCTGTTCACATGGAACAGACAGGAAGGGAAAGGCAGAACCAGATACCCACAGGGTACTTGCAGTGAAGTAGCGAGTGGACCACAAACTCACAAACGGGAGTACAGAGACAACAAGCAGGAGTTAGGTACGAGTTCAGACTCTGCAGAAAAAGGAAGGGAACGGACATAGAGGCAAAACAGGTAAAGGATAGGA
Organism: Phyllobates terribilis; assembly: GCF_046119375.1. Classification (NCBI taxonomy): domain Eukaryota; kingdom Metazoa; phylum Chordata; class Amphibia; order Anura; family Dendrobatidae; genus Phyllobates; species Phyllobates terribilis. Next base: position 21,457,279 of record NW_027362764.1, on the reverse strand, counting down.
GAGAGTTCAGACTGGAACTGAGTGTACGGAGGAGACCGACACTGCAGCGGAATACAGGAGCGGGTCTGGGAATACGGTCCCCAGAGAGGCAGGATGAACAGGCAAGGAGTGTGTTCAAACAGGACAGACAAGATACAGGAGCGGGTCTAGGTAATCAGCCCCTAGAAGGCGGGAGGAACAGGCTAGGAGCGTGTTCAGACAGGACAGACAAGATACAGGAACGGATCTAGGTAATCGGCCCCTAGAAGGCGGAAGGAACAGGCTAGGAGCGTGTTCAGACAGGCCTGGAAATACAGCCTCCAGGATAGGCAGACAAGAGAACACAGACAGGACTCAGTTCAGACACGGGAACTGATACCGCAAGGCAGGAGACAGACAGGACTCAGCTCAGACACGGGAACTGATACCGCAAGGCAGGAGACATAGACAGGACTCAGTTCAGACACGGGAACTGATACCGCAAGGCAGGAGACATAGACAGGACTCAGTTCAGACACAGGAACTGATACCACAAAGCAGGAGACAAAGAACGGGACCTGGCACCTTCAGAGTGCATGCACACACTGAATGAAACACTATGCTCAGGCAGGGATAGATGGGAGCAGCTGAGCTATATACCAGGTGACAGACAGCAATAGGCTGAGGACGCACAAGGGGTGTGACCCACAGCAGGTACAAAAAGTAGGAAGTGATCGGGTGCCGCCCTTAAGCAGCAGAAACAGACACAAACAGACAGCAAGGAGGGAAGCCAGAGAGACATTCTGGACAGGAGATCAAGTGCGCGCTCTTGCACAGTGGGAGATGGACCACTATGCAAGGACGCCGCCAGGTATGTTACACCTGGGCTCCTGCACCTTCCTCACTAGTTTGGCTGCTACCATGCGCCCTGGTAAAACTGACGCGCCCCTGGGCCTGCTGTGTCGCGCAGCGTCTCGCGCACGGGGGCTTACCCGGAACCGGATCAGATGAGGGTTGTAGTCTCCGAGTGGCGGGGACCCGGTCCGTGCCCAGGGAGTCAAACTCAGTGTGTGGCAGTCTTGATAGGTGTTATTTGAGTGTCGACTACGCCACCCGTTGATTTGCAGCTATGGAGCTGCCGCTGCAGGGCAGACCGCTGAGGCCGGTGTAGAATTGTGCAGCGTGATAGTATAACCCCCAACGGGAGGGGTATGGCCTCAGGGCAGCCGACGTGGAAGATGGGGGTAGCAGGAACCACTCAGAGACGGTGCGGTGTAATTCAGGGTCTTTACTGGTAACAACGATAGACCCTCCCGGAGTACTTGCTAGCGAACGGGGCCTGGTCAGTCCTTGAGCAGATGGGATCTCCCCTGGCCAGGCGGAGTTGTAGGCCTCCCAAACTGACTGTACTCTTCTGGCTACCTTGCTAGAAGCGGATATAAGTAGCCCACGTCCCTGAGTGTGCCGTGTGGTGCTCACCCGTATGGCCGGTGACTCGGGGCCTTCTAATGGCTTCCGCTCCACGATGGCGGTGCTGGTCCCACGCGTGTGACCTTGCCTTCGGGTTTCTGGGCCTGAGGACCTGAAATCCCCTGCCGGTCGGCTTCTGCTGCTGGGTAAGAGTTAGTCCCCACAGCCTCGGACGCCGGGTCCGGTAAGAAAGCTTCTCAGTCAGGGCGAGCTCTGCAGCTGCCAGCCCCTGACTCGTAGTAGTATTGCTCCCACTGAGCTTCTGCTGTTTCTTCCTATGACTGTTTCTCGTCTCTACTCTCCTTGACTCCTAACCCTGCCTCAGCCCCGGGTTTTTATAGGGGAAGTTCTTCCCCTCCCAAGACTGGGCAGGAGGTGTGGCATGCACAGGATCCCTGACCAAAGGACCTCCCACCTGCTCTCAGACATAACATTACATTACTGTGGAAACCAGACCCCTGGGGTGCCACATTCCCCCCTAGTGAAATTTAGTACTCCGGGACTAAACATATTTTAGAAAAACATAACAAGATATAACAACAATAATAGTACAATAAGAAGAAACACATAAAGGTGGTCACGGCATGTCCGTAACCGGGTGCAGTCTTTGAAGAAAAGCAAGGTGTCCATTTCACCAAAACAGGGAGACGTAACCAGGTAGGGGTTTGTCCTGCCCCGAGTCCTTAACAGTCTTTAGTCCGTCCTGGGTTACGCTCCAACTATGTACAAAGGATTCCCGGTAAATCCACCAAGGACTCCTACAAATAACTAGAAACACAAAATTATACACAAGCAACAATACACAGGTAAACATAAATAAAACAATTTATACACTTCAAATCCTCCAACGTGCGGGTAACTGGCCTCTAGTGGCCCTAGTGGACCTACGGAGCTGACTGTCTAGCCCTGAACTACAGGGTGTAGGAGCTGTCAAGGGTAAACTGGGCAGCTGTCTACCGGCTCTTTGGCTCACTAGGGATATGGCAGGCTCACTGCAAGCAGAGGGTTGATCCTCCTGGTCTGCGGGTGTGGGGTCTTCTGCCTCCTGGTCCGGCTGTTCTTCCAGCTCTACCTGTTGCTCCGTAGGTGCTTGGGATGCTGGTTGGAGGAAGGTGAGTACGGGTACCACAACTGCACCATTGACTTGAGTCCAAGACCGAGGGAAGTCCCCGAGCACAGTACTAACCATATCTTCCCTTTCCTCTACGGGTCGATGGTCTTCTTGTTCCTCTTCAGGGTTCCTCAGTTGTTCGGGACACTTCTTCAGGTGGTCCCGGGATACAATGGCTGTGGTTTCCCCTCCGTCTTTACTGATGGTACAAACCTTCAGGTTCTCGTGGCTTGAGGGCAGTACGGTGTACGGGTCCTTCTCCCACTGGTCGTCCAACTTGTGGAGCCGTCTCTTCCTCTTCAAGACCTGCTCTCCGGGTACCAGGGGAACAGCGGGAGCATACTGGTTGTAAGTTTTCTCTTGTCTTTCCCTAGCCTGACAGAGACTTCGCTCCACGCTCTCCTGTACTCTCCGGTACTGCTGCTGCCTCTCTGTGTCCGAGTCTGCTTCTGGTGAAGTGTCCTCAGGTGTCAGGACTCCCATTTCCAGGTCAACAGGTAACTTACCAGGTCTTGCCCTCATTAGGTAAGCCGGGGTACAGTTGGTGGAACCTACCGGGATGTGGTTGTATAGGTCCACCAGATCGGGCAACTTCTCAGGCCACAGACTGCGTTCTTCCAGGGGCAACGTTTTTAGAAGATCCATTACCACCTGGTTCATTTTCTCACAAAGTCCATTAGTTTGCGGATGGTAGGGTGTCGTCCTTATCTTCCGGCAGCCATACAGATTGCAGAATTCCTGGAAGACCTCCGCTTCAAAGGCAGGTCCCTGGTCTGTCAACACTTGGTCCGGGTACCCGTGTGGACGGCAGAAATGCTGCTGGAAGGCTCTAGCTGCTGTTCGAGCTGTTAAGTCCTTGACGGGGACGACAACCAAGAACCGGGAGTAGTGATCCACGATGGTTAGTGCGTAGACGTAGCCACTTCTGCTTGGGGTCAGTTTTACATGATCCAAGGCTACCAGTTCCAACGGCTGCTGGGTGACGATGGACTGCAGGGGAGTCTTCTGGCTGGCACGGTCCTTCCTTCTTAGGTTGCACGGGCCACAGTCTCTGCACCACCTCTCGATGGTTCCCCTCATGCCTACCCAGTGGAACCGCTCGCGCAGCAGGAACTCCAGCTTCTTCCATCCGAAGTGTCCAGCCCCGTCGTGGTATGCCTCCATCACCATGGCTGCGTCTCTTCGTGGCACCACTACTTGCCAGATTAGTTCATGCGTCCGGGAGTTAACCATTCTGCGGCACAACTTCCCCTTGTAAAGGAACAGTCGACTCTTCTCTGCCCATAGTTGTTTGGCTTCCTCCGGAGCGTCTGGTTCAAGGCAAGCCTCCGGGCGAGTCAGCATCTCCTTCACCAGTCGGACGGCAGGGTCGCTGTCTTGCGTTTCCGCCCAGTTGTAGTGAGGTAAGGTGTTCAACGTAGCAGCCTGCTTACTCCTTACCCGGTGGGAATACTGGATAGTCCCATGACGGTGGAACGCAGGGAGTTCAACTTCTTCCAGTCCCTCCGGATCTTCTCCTTCGTCCGGCAGGTTGGGCATCCTGGACAGGGCGTCCGCGTTGGTATTGGAGCGTCCGGCCCGGTATTTGATTGTGAACTCGTAGTTGGACAGACGGGCCATCCACCTCTGTTCCAGGGCACCGAGTCTTGCCGTGTCCAGGTGTGTCAACGGGTTGTTATCCGTGTACACGGTGAACCGGGAAGAAGCGAGGTAATGCTTAAAGCGCTCGGTGACTGCACATACTACGGCCAGGAACTCTAGCTTAAATGAGCTGTAATTCTCGGGGTTCCTTTCGGTGGGTCGCAGCTTTCAGCTGGCGTAGGCGATTACTCGTTCCTTCCCCTGCTGGATCTGGGACAGTACGGCTCCTAGCCCGATGTTACTGGCGTCGGTGTAGAGGATAAAGGGCTGGCTATAATCCGGGTACGCCAGGATTTCGTCCCCCGTGAGGGCCATCTTCAGCTGGCGGAAGGACTCTTCTTCCAGCTCCTCCCATTTGAAGGGCGGCTTCTGGTTCTTGGCCTTCCGGGACTGGCCTATCAGGAGGTCCTGCATAGGTGCTGCCTTTTTGGTGAAACCGGGAATAAACCTTCGGTAGTAGCCTACCAACCCTAGGAACTGCCGCACTTCTTTTACGCTGGAGGGGCTTGGCCATTCCTTAATTGCGGTGATCTTATCAGGGTCGGGAGCCACTCCGTCAGCGCTCACCACGTGTCCCAGGTACTGCACCTTTGGTTTCAGGAGGTGACACTTTGAGCGTTTCACCTTTAGGCCGTAGCTTGCCAGAGCTTCGAACACTTCCGCCAGGTGTTTCAGGTGGTCCTCATAAGTCTTAGAATATACGATGACATCGTCCAGGTACAACAGGACCGTCTCGAAGTTTGTATGGCCCAGACAGCACTCCATTAATCGTTGGAAGGTTCCTGGTGCGTTGCAGAGTCCGAACGGCATGCAGGTAAACTCGCTAAGTCCCATCGGGGTGGTGAATGCGGTCTTCTCCCGGTCCGCCTCTGCTACAGGAACCTGCCAGTACCCACTAGTGAGATCCAAGGTAGAGAAGAAGTTAGCAGATCTTAAAGCAGCCAATGACTCCTCTATCCTTGGTAAGGGGTACGCATCCTTGTGTGTGATACGGTTGATTTTCCGGTAATCTACACACATTCTCATGGTGTTGTCTTTTTTTCTGACTAAGACTAGTGGAGCTGCCCAGGGGCTACAGCTATCCCTGATCACCCCAGCCTCCTTCATGTCTCTAAGCATCCCCTTGGCGTGTTGGTAGTGGGCAGGGGGTACGGGTCGATACCTCTCTTTTATAGGAGGATGGTCTCCCGTGGGGATGTGGTGTTCTACCCCCTTGACTCGCCCGAAGTCTAACGGGTGTTTACTGAACACTCTCTCGTACTCTTGAACCACCCGATAGACTCCTTGTTTCTGGTGTGCGGGAGTGGAGTCAGTACCCAGATGTAGTTGCTGACACCAGTCCTCCATGTTTTTCTTAGAGCCGTTACCTTCCTCCGGGTGAGATGGAGGCAAGGGTTCCACAGATTGTATAGAATTTTGGTTAATGGTATATAATTTGGCTAGCGTGGCATACCGGGGCAGGTACACTTCCCTCTCCCCGATATTTATTATGCGAACGGGCACCCTCCCATGGCGTACATCAACCACCCCCCGTGCTGTCAAAATGGTGGGCCTACTGTCCGAGTAAACTGGTTCTACCATTGCCTGGTAATCCCTACCTCTCAGACCAATAGCTGCCCGGCACCAAATCATCATTTCACTTTTTGGGGGCATGGCAATAGGAAAAGGGTCACACATTCTTACGCTACCAATCTCACCGCCGGAGAGTTCCACCTGTTGCCGTCGCATCAGTGCCCGGATCTCTTTCTGGAGCACCCGCTGCTCGCCGGAGCTGGCGTTCTTGGCAACCTGCTGTAAAAGGAAAATCACCTCTGCAAGACAATTTTCAATTACATTAGTTCCTAGAGTTATTTTTGGGTGACTCTCATGTTTGTCAATATCTACAATGATCAGTCCCTGTGCTGCCAGTTCGACTCTACCGATTTTGATGGTCACCTCTTTAAATCCGATCTGTGGCACGGGCTGGCCATTGCTGGCGATGATACTCAAGTCGTCGTCAGGGTAGCGGGTAATATCCGAGTCATTCCAGTACTGCTTAAAGAGCACGTACGGGATGGTGGTGACCTGTGACCCGGTGTCCAGTAGGGCACTCATGGGAATGCCATCCAGTACCACACGCAAGACTGGACGTCCTCCCACATATCTGTCGCGCCAGTTTGATGGGCCTGGTGATCTTTTTCCTGGGGGTTGGCCCTCTACCCCAGGTTGTGCCCGTTTAAAGAACAGTACCTTGCCATATGTCCGGGTTGATTGCAGCGGCGGCAGATGGGTCGTCCGTCTTCGCTGTATCGGTCACTGGGTCTTCCTCTGGCCGGTGGGGTCCTCCTTGGTCGACGCCACGGGATGTCCTCCGGTCCGGATGCCAGCTGGATCTTCCCTGGGGTGGAAACCTGTAAAGACTGCACAGTTCGGGTTAGCGCAGCAACGCTCTTAGCTAGCTCTTGGACCTGATGGTGTAGGTCTGGAGCCGGGTCATTGTCCAAAGCCTGCGCATCAGCTCCCACAGGCCCTGCCGACAAGGGCGCCGCCTCCTGGTGGTAAGTGATAGCTGGGCGCCTGTGGGTCACAACGCCACCCGGTGCCGGTTCTCGGAGCACCCGGATGGCTCTGTCCTTGAACTGTGCAAAGCCCAGATGGGGATCCTGTAAGGCCATCGCCCGCAACTGGGTTCGGTGGGCATTACAATATAGTCCCTCTATAAATTGTTCGGTCAACAGCCTGTCCTCGTTTCCCACTCCATCAGGGTCGGTCTGCTTAATGGCCCTCAGGGCCTCTTGTAGGTTTAGTGCATAGTCCCTTATACTCTCATGCGCTCGCTGCTTGCACCCGTAGAATCTAAGCTTAATCTCGGCTGAGGTGCGGGTATCAAAGGTATCCTTCAGCCGGGTTAGTATCCCTGCGACAGTCTTCCTCCCAGGTGGCCAGGATTTTACTTCCCTTTTGGCTACCCCGATTAATTGGGCCACCAAGATGCTCACTTTTTGCTCTTCTGTGAGGGGGTACACCTGGAAGAGGCTATCCAGTCTTTCTCTAAAGTCATTTAGAGTATGTGACTCCCCTGAGTACTGGGGTAGCCAGGTTGCCCCCGGGATATAGGGCATGGTGAATGGCATGACTGCTGCAGCGGTTGCGCTGGCGGTGGCTGTGGCAGTGGAGCTCCCCTCGGTATCCGGCATCCTCCTCCCCCCTAGTGGACCGTGGCCTACCTTGCGATGCTCTTCTTCCGTAGGCCGCGGCTCCGCAGTCGATCGTCGGGGTTGAGGACCTGGCGTCGCGCTCCGATGACGTCAGCGTCGCTCTTCCTCCCTTCCAGGACCTTGCGCAGCGTCAGAGTGTGGGGCGGAGCGTGGGGCGGAGCTTCGGATCTCACGCGCTTTCGGCGTCCACGCCCCTCTTCTTCCCGTGCGGCGTCCCGAAGATGGCGTCCGAAGGCGGGAAGCAGCTGCGGATGGCGGGAAGAAGGCAGAAGACGGCGGGAATCGGTCCAAGATGGCGTCTGATGGCGGGAATCGGCTCCGGATGGCGGGAAACGACTCCGGACGGCGGGAAACTTCACCACAGGTAAGTATAAAAGTCTCTTTTTCAGGCACGCAGTACCCGGTGGTTGCGGGCACGAAATCCTGCCGACTACGCCAAAGTTGACGCACCCCCTGGGCCTGTGCTGTGCAGGGGGATACCCGGAGCCGGATCGCTGGTGGGATGCTGGGGGTTGTAGTCTCAGTGTGGCGGCGACCCGGTCCGTGGCTCAGGGTGGTCAAACCAGTGGCAGTCTTAGGTAATAACAATGTCCGACTACGCCACCCGTGGATTGCGGTCAGTGGGGACCGCCACTGCGCTGCAGACCGCTGAGGCTGATGTTGTTTGCGCAGCTGAGTATGGGATAACTCCCCACGGGAGAAGTATTGCCTCAGGGCAGCTAATGTGAGAGATGATGGGAGTGATGGTGTGAGCGTCCCAGTGCTAATGGTGCTGGTGCCGCAAGGAATCACAGAGACGTGTGGTGCGGTTCAGGGTCTTTACTGATGGTACAAGGCAGACCCTCCCGGGAGTACTGGCTAGTATAAGGGGCCTGGTCAGTCTGTGAGCATGCAGGAGTTCCCCTGGCCACGTGGAGTTGTAGGCCTCCCCGTTTATCTGCACTCTTCCTGGCTACCTTGCTGTCAGCGGTTACAAGTAGCCCACGTCCCTGAGTATACCGTGTGGTGCTCACCCGTATGGTCCCTTCTTTGTGACTGAGCCTCCGAGCTTCTATGGCCAGAGGACCTGGAATCCCCTGCCGGCTGGTTTCTGCTGCTGGGTATATATCAGTCCCCACAGCCTCGGACTCCTGTGTCCGGTTTTAGTAACTTCAGCCAGGGCGAGCTATATCTCTGCTCAGCTCCAGCCCTTGGCCTTCAGCTGCTGCTCCTACAGAGCTCCTGATGTATCTTTCCCTGTGTCTGGAACTGAACTCTTTCTCTGTCTGCAGCTTCACTCACTAATCCCGCCTCAGACCCAGTTTATAAGGGCAGATTCCTCCCCTCCCAGGTCTGGGTGGGCCGTGTTGCATGCTTAGGGCTCCTGACCAGAGAAACCTCCCACTTGCTCTCAGACATAATATCTCTATTACTGTGGTAACCAGACCCCTGGGGTGCCACATATGCATGAAAGAATGCTTCAAAAGGTACCATACTTCCATGGACTACTAAATTAATTTCTGACGTATGACAACCTGACGAGTGTTCGTCAGGTTGTCCTACACAACTGACATATGACACTACATTATACAACCCCTGGCAAATATTATGGAATCACCGGGCTCGGAGGATGTTCATTCAGTTGTTTAATGTTGTTGAAAAAAAGCAGATCACAGACATGGCACAAAACTAATGTCATTTCAAATGGCAACTTTAGGGCTTTAAGAAACACTAAAAGAAATCAAGAAAAAAAGTGTGGTACTCAGTAAGGGTATTTTTTTCAGACCAAGCAGAGGGGAAAAATATGGAATCACTCAATTCTGAGGAAAAAATTATGGAATCACCCTGTAAATTTTCATTTCCAAAACTAACACTTGCATCAAATTAGATCTTCTCGTTAGTCTGCATCTAAAAAGGAGTGATCACACCTTGGAGAGCTGTTGCACCAAGTGGACTGACATGAATCAAGGCTCCAACACGAAAGATGTCAATTGAAACAAAAGGAGAGGATTATCAAACTCTTAAAAGTAGGTAAATCATCACGCAATGTTGCAAAAGATGTTGGTTGTTCACAGTCAGCTGTCTGAAATCTGAACCAAACACAAACAACATGGGAAGGTTGTTAAAGGCAAACATACTAGGAAACCAAGGAAGACATCAAAGATTCAAGACCGGAAACTTAAAGCAATATGTCTACAAAACAGGAAATGCACAACAAAACAAATGAGGAACGAATGGGAGAAAACTGGAGTCAATGTCTGTGACCGAACTGTAAGAAACCGCCTAAAGGAAATGGGATTTACATACAGAAAAGCTAAACATAAGCCGTCATTAACACCTAAACAGAAAAAAACAAGGTTACAGTGGGCTAAGGAAAAGCAATCGTGGACTGTGGATGACTGGATGAAAGTCATATTCAGTGATGAATTGCGAATCTGCATTGGGCAAGGTGATGATGCTGGAACTCTTGTTTGGTGCCGTTCCAATGAGATTTATAAAGATGACTGCATGAAGAGAACATGCCAATTCCCACAGTCATTGATGATATGGGTCTGCATGTCAGGTAAAGGCACTGGGGAGATGGCTGTCAATACATCTTCAATAAATGCCAAGTTTACATTGATATTTTGGACAGTTTCCTTATCCCATCAATTGAAAGGATGTTTGGGGATGATGACATCATTTTTCAAGATGATAATGCATCCTGCCATAGAGCAAAAACTGTGAAAACATTCCTTGAAAGAAGACCCATAAGGTCAATGTCATGGCCTGCAAATAGTCTGGATCTCAATCCAATTGAAAATCTTTGGTGGAAGTTGAAGAAAATGGTCCATGACAAGGCTCCAACCTGCAAAGCTGATCTGGCAACAGCAATCAGAGAAAGTTGGAGCCAGATTGATGAAGAGTACTGTTTGTCACTCATTAAGTCCATGCCTCAGAAACTGCAAGCTGTTATTAAAGCCAGAGGTGGTGCAACAAAATACTAGTGATGTATTGGAGTGTTCTTTTGTGTGTTTGTTTTTCATGATTCCATAATTTTTTCCTCAGAATTGAGTGATTCCATATTTTTTTCCCTCTGCTTGGTCTGAAAAAAATTACCCTTACTGAGTACCACATTTTTTTTTCTTGATTTTTTTTTAGTGTTTCTTAAAGCCATAAAGTTGCCATTTGAAATGACTTTAGTTTTGTGCCATGTCTGTGATCTGCTTTTTTTCAACAACATTAAACAACTGAATGAACATCCTCCGAGCCCGGTGTTTCTGACGCGCCCCTGGGCCTGTGTCGCGCTGCGTTGCGCACGCGGGAGCCTACCCGGAGCCGGATCAGTGGAGGGTTGTAGTCTCGTGGCGGTGACCCGGTCCGTGCCCAGGGAGTCAAACTAGACGGCAGTCTATTAGTAGTAAATAGTTCATGACTACGCCACCCGTTGAGTGCAGCCAGGAAGCTGCTGCTGCAGGGCAGACCGCTGAGGCCGGTGGTAGGATTGTGCAGCGTGATAGTATAACCCCCAACGGGAGGGGTATGGCCTCAGGGCAGCCGACGTGGATGATGGGGGTAGCAGGAACCACTCAGAGACGGTACGGTGTAGTTCAGGGTCTTTACTGGTAACAACGACAGACCCTCCCGGAGTACTTGCTAGCAAACGGGGCCTGGTCAGTCTTTGAGCAGATGGGATCTCCCCTGGCCAGGCGTAGTTGTAGGCCTCCCAAACTGACTGTACTCTTCTGGCTACCTTGCTAGAAGCTGATGTAAGTAGCCCACGTCCCTGAGTGTACCGTGTGGTGCTCACCCGTATGGCCGGTGACTCGGGGCCTTCTAATGGCTTCCGCTCCACGATGGCGGTGCTGGTCCCACGCGTGTGACCGTGCCTTCGGGCTTCTGGGCCAGAGGACCTGAAATCCCCTGCCTGACGGATTCTGCTGCTGGGTAGGAGTTAGTCCCCACAGCCTCGGACTCCGGGTCCGGTAAAGAATCTTCTTAGTCAGGGCGAGCTCTGCAGCTGCCAGCCCCTGACTCCTTGTAACTCTGCTGTTTCCTATGCTGCTTCTTGTCTCCACTCTCCTTGTCTCACTCACCCTGCCTCAGCCCCGGGTTTATACAGGGGAAGTTCTTCCCCTCCCAAGACTGGGCAGGAGGTGTGGCATGCACAGGATCCCTGACCAAAGGACCTCCCACCTGCTCTCAGACATAACATTACATTACTGTGGAAAACCAGACCCCTGGGGTGCCACATTCCCCCCTAGTGAAATTTAGTACTCCGGGACTAAACACATTTAGAAAAACATAACAAAGTATAACAATAACAATACTATAAGAAAAACACATAAGATGGTTACGGCGTGTCCGCAACCGGATGCAGTCTTTGAAGAAAAGCAAAGGTGTCCATTTCACCAACACAGGGAGACGTAACCAGGTAGGGGTCTGTCCTACCCCGAGTCCTTAACAGTCTCTAGTCCATCCTGGGTTACGCTCCAACTATATACAAGGATTCCCGGTAAATCCACCAAGGTTTCCTAAAAACAACTGGAAACACAAAATTATACACAAGCAACAATACACAGATAAACATAAATAAAACTATTTTTACACTTCAAATTCTCCAGCGTGCGGGTAACTGGCCTCTAGTGGCCCTAGTGGACCTACGGAGCTGACTGTCTGGCCCTGAACTACAGGGTGTAGGAGCTGTCAAGGGTAAACTGGGCAGCTGTCTACCGGCTCTTTGTCTCACTAGGGGTACGGCAGGCTCACTATAAGCAGAGGGTTGATTCTCCTGTTCTACTCGTGTGGAGTCTTCTGCCTCCTGGACCGGCTGTTCTTCCAGCTCTACCCGTTGCTCCGTAGGTTCTTGGGATGATGGTTGGAGGAAGGTGAGTACGGGTACCACAACTGCACCATTGACTTGAGTCCAAGACCGAGGGAAGTCCCCGAGCACGGTACTAACCATATCTTCCCTTTCCTCTACGGGTCGATGGTCTTCTTGTTCTTCTTCAGGGTTCCTCAGTTGTTCGGGACACTTCTTCAGGTGGTCCCGGGATACAATGGCTGTGGTTTCCCCTCCGTCTTTACTGATGGTACAGACCTTCGGGTTCTCGTGGCTTGAGGGCAGTACGGTGTACGGGTCCTTCTCCCACTGGTCATCCAACTTGTGGAGCCGTCTTTTCCTCTTCAAGACCTGCTCTCCGGGTACCAGGGGAACAGCGGGAGCATACTGGTTGTAAGTCTTCTCTTGTCTTTCCCTAGCCTGACAGAGACTTCGCTCCACGCTCTCTTGTACTCTCCGGTACTGCTGCTGCCTCTCTGTGTCCCAGTCTGTTTCTGGTGAAGTGTCCTCAGGTGTCAGGACTCCCATTTCCAGGTCAACAGGTAACTTACCAGGTCTCGCCCTCATTAGGTAAGCCGGGGTACAGTTGGTGGAACCTACCGGGATGTGGTTGTATAGGTCCACCAGATCGGGCAACTTCTCAGGCCACAGACTGCGTTCTTCCAGGGGCAATGTTTTTAGAAGATCCATTACCACCTGGTTCATTTTTTCACAAAGTCCATTAGTTTGCGGATGGTAGGGTGTCGTCCTTATCTTCCGGCAGCCATACAGATTGCAGAATTCCTGGAAGACCTCCGCTTCAAAGGCAGGTCCCTGGTCCGTCAGCACTTGGTCCGGGTACCCGTGTGGACGGCAGAAGTGCTGCTGGAAGGCTCTAGCTGCTGTTTGAGCCGTTAAGTCCTTGACGGGGACGACAACCAAGAACCGGGAGTAATGATCCACGATGGTTAACGCGTAGACGTAGCCACTTCTGCTTGGGGTCAGTTTTACATGATCCAAGGCTACCAGTTCCAACGGTTGCCGGGTGACGATGGACTGCAGGGGAGTCTTCTGGCTGGCCCGGTCCTTCCTTCTCAGATTGCACGGGCCACAGTCTCTGCACCACTTCTCGATGGTTCCCCTCATGCCTACCCAGTGGAACCGCTCGCGCAGCAGGAACTCCAGCTTTTTCCACCCGAAGTGTCCAGCTCCGTCGTGGTATGCCTCCATCACCATGGCTGCGTCTCTTCGTGGCACCACTACTTGCCAGAGTAGTTCATGCGTCCGGGAGTTGACCATTCTGCGGCACAACTTCCCCTTGTAAAGGAATAGTCGACTCTTCTCCGCCCATAGTTGTTTGGCTTCCTCCGGAGCGTCTGGTTCAAGGCGAGCCTCCGGCCGAGTCAGCATCTCCTTCACCAGTCGGACGGCAGGGTCGCTGTCTTGCGTTTCCGCCCAGTTGTAGTGGGGTAAGGGGTTCAACGTAGCAGCCTGCTTACCCCTTACCCGGTGGGAATACTGGATAGTCCCATGACGGTGGAACGCAGGGAGTTCAACTTCTTCCAGTCCCTCCGGATCTTCTCCTTCGTCCGGCAGGTTGGGCATCCTGGACAGGGCATCCGCGTTAGTATTGGAGCGTCCTGCCCGGTATTTGATTGTGAACTCATAGTTGGACAGACGGGCCATCCACCTCTGCTCCAGGGCACCGAGTCTTGCCGTGTCCAGGTGTGTCAACGGGTTGTTATCCGTGTATACGGTGAACCGGGAAGAAGCGAGGTAATGCCTAAAGCGCTCGGTGACTGCCCATACCACGGCCAGGAACTCTAGCTTAAATGAGCTGTAACTCTCGGGGTTCCTTTCGGTGGGTCGCAGTTTTCGGCTGGCATAGGAGATTACTCGTTCTCTCCCCTGCTGAATCTGGGACAGTACGGCTCCTAGCCCGATGTTACTGGCGTCGGTGTAGAGGATGAAGGGCTGGCTATAGTCCGGGTACGCCAAGATTTCATCCCCCGTGAGGGCCATCTTCAGCTGGCGGAAGGACTCTTCTTCTAGCTCTTCCCATTTGAAGGGCGGCTTCTGGTTCTTGGCCTTTCGGGACTGGCCTATCAGGAGGTCCTGCATAGGCGCTGCCTTTTTGGTGAAACCGGGAATAAACCTTCGGTAGTAGCCTACCAACCCTAGGAACTGCCGCACTTCTTTTACGCTGGAGGGGCTTGGCCATCCCTTAATTGCGGTGATCTTATTGGGGTCGGGAGCCACTCCGTCAGCGCTCACCACGTGTCCCAGGTATTGCACCTTTGGTTTCAGGAGGTGACACTTGGAGGGTTTCACCTTTAGGCCGTAACTCGCCAGAGCTTCGAACACCTCCGCCAGGTGTTTCAGGTGGTCCTCATAAGTTTTGGAGTATACGATGACATCGTCCAGGTACAACAGGACCGTCTCGAAGTTTCTGTGGCCCAGACAGCACTCCATTAATCGTTGGAAGGTTCCTGGGGCGTTGCAGAGTCCGAACGGCATGCAGGTGAACTCGCTAAGTCCCATCGGGGTGGTGAATGCGGTCTTCTCCCGGTCCGCCTCTGCTACAGGAACCTGCCAGTACCCGCTAGTGAGATCCAAGGTAGAGAAGAAGTTAGCAGATCTTAAAGCAGCCAATGACTCCTCTATCCTTGGTAAGGGGTACGCATCCTTGTGTGTGATACGGTTGATTTTCCGGTAATCTACACACATCCTCATGGTGTTGTCTTTCTTTTTTACTAAAACTAGTGGGGCTGCCCAGGGGCTACAGCTATCCCGGATTACCCCAGCCTCCTTCATGTCTCTAAGCATCCCCTTGGCGTGTTGGTAATGTGCAGGGGGTACGGGTCGATACCTCTCTTTTATGGGAGGATGATCTCCCGTGGGGATGCGGTGTTCTACCCCCTTGACTCGCCCGAAGTCTAACGGGTGTTTACTAAACACTCTCTCATACTCTTGAACCACCCGATAGACTCCTTCTTTCTGATGTGAGGGAGTGGAATCAGTACCCAAATGTAGTTGCTGACACCAGTCCTCCATGTCTTTCTTAGAGCCGTTACCTTCCTCCGGGTGAGATGGAGGCAAGGGTTCCACAGATTGTATAGAATTTTGATTAGTGGTATATAATTTGGCTAGCGTGGCATACCGGGGCAGGTACACTTCCCTCTCCCCGATATTTATTATGCGAATGGGCACCCTCCCATGGCGTACGTTGACCACCCCCCGTGCTGTCAAAATGGTGGGCCTACTGTCTGAGTAAACTGGTTCTACCATTGCCTGGTAATCTCTACCTCTCAGACCAATAGCTGCCCGGCACCAAATCATCATTTCACTTTTTGGGGGCATGGCAATAGGAAAAGGGTCACACATTCTTACGCTACCAATCTCACCGCCGGAGAGTTCCACTTGTTGCCGTTGCATCAGTGCCCGGATCTCTTTCTGGAGCACCCGCTGCTCGCCGGAGCTGGCGTTCTTGGCAACCTGCTGTAAAAGGAAAATCACCTCTGCAAGACAATTTTCAATTACGTTAGTTCCTAGAGTTATTTTTGGGTGACTCTCATGTTTATCAATATCTACAATGATCAGTCCCTGTGCGGCCAGTTCGACTCTACCGATTTTGAGGGTCACCTCTTTAAATCCGATCTGTGGCACGGGCTGGCCATTGCTGGCGATGATACTCAAGTCGTCGTCAGGGTAGCGGGTAATATCCGAGTCATTCCAGTACTGCTTGAAGAGCACGTACGGGATGGTGGTGACCTGTGACCCGGTATCCAGTAGGGCACTCATGGGAATGCCATCCAGTACAACAGGCAAGACTGGACGTCCTCCCACATATCTGTCGCGCCAGTTCGATGGGCCTGGTGATCTTTTTCCTGGGGGTTGGCCCTCTACCCCAGGTTGTGCCCGTTTAAAGAACAGTACCTTTCCATATGTCCGGGTTGATTGCAGCGGCGGCAGATGGGTCGTCCGTCCTCGCTGTATCGGTCACTGGGTCTTCCTCTGGCCGGTGGGGTCCTCCTTGGTCGACGCCACGGGATGTCCTCCGGTCCGGATGCCAGCTGGATCTTCCCTGGGGTGGAAACCTGTAAAGACTGCACAGTTCGGGTTAGCGCAGCAACGCTCTTAGCTAGCTCTTGGACCTGATGGTGTAGGTCTGGAGCCGGGTCATTGTCCAAAGCCTGCGCATCAGCTCCCACAGGCCCTGCCGACAAGGGCGCCGCCTCCTGGTGGTAAGTGATAGCTGGGCGCCTGTGGGTAACAACGCCACCCGGTGCTGGTTCTCGGAGCACCCGGATAGCTCTATCCTTGAACTGTGCAAAGTCCAGATGGGGATCCTGTAAGGCCATTGCCCGCAACTGGGTTCGGTGGGCATTGCAATATAAACCCTCTATAAATTGTTCAGTCAATAGCCTGTCCTCGTTTCCCACCCCATCAGGGTCGGTCTGCTTTATGGCCCTCAGGGCCTCTTGTAGGTTTAGTGCATAGTCCCTTATACTCTCATGCGCTCGCTGCTTGCACCCGTAGAATCTAAGCTTAATCTCGGCTGAGGTGCGGGTATCAAAGGTGTCCTCCAGCCGGGTTAGTATCCCTGCGACAGTCTTCCTCCCAGGTGGCCAGGATTTTACTTCCCTTTTGGCTGCCCCGGTTAGTTGGGCCACCAGGATGCTCACTTTTTGCTCTTCTGTGAGGGGGTACACCTGGAAGAGGCTATCCAGCTTTTCTCTAAAGTCATGCAGGGTATGTGACTCCCCTGAGTACTGGGGTAGCCAAGCTGCTCCCGGGATATAGGGCATGGTGAAGGGCATAACTGCAGCAGCGGTAGCGCTGGCGGGGGTTGAGGCAGTGAAGCTCTCCTCCGTATCCGACATCTTCCTCCCCCCTAGTGGACCGTGGCCTACCTTGCGATGATCCTCTTCCGTAGGCCGCGGCTCCGCAGTGGATCGTCAGGGTTGAGGACCTTCCGTCGCGCTCCTGTGACGTCGGCGTCTGCTGGGCTCCTTCCAGGACCTTACGCAACGTCCGGACGTGAGGCGGGGCTTCAGTTCTCGCGCGCTTTCGGAGTCCACGCCCCTCTTCTTCCCGCGCGGCGTCCTCAAGATGGCGTCCAATGGCGGGAAAACTCCACGGATGGCGGGAAGAAGGTCGAAGATGGCGCCGGATGGCGGGAAAACTTCGCGGATGGCGGGAAGAAGGTAGAAGATGGCGCCGGATGGCGGGAAACCTTCACCACTGGTAAGTTTGAACAGTCTTTGCTTTTCAGGCGCGCAGTACCCGGTGGTTGCGGGCACGAAATCCTGCCGACTACGCCAAAGTTGACGCGCCCCTGGGCCTGTGTCGCGCTGCGTTGCGCACGCGGGAGCCTACCCGGAGCCGGATCAGTGGAGGGTTGTAGTCTCGTGGCGGTGACCCGGTCCGTGCCCAGGGAGTCAAACTAGACGGCAGTCTATTAGTAGTAAATAGTTCATGACTACGCCACCCGTTGAGTGCAGCCAGGAAGCTGCTGCTGCAGGGCAGACCGCTGAGGCCGGTGGTAGGATTGTGCAGCGTGATAGTATAACCCCCAACGGGAGGGGTATGGCCTCAGGGCAGCCGACGTGGATGATGGGGGTAGCAGGAACCACTCAGAGACGGTACGGTGTAGTTCAGGGTCTTTACTGGTAACAACGACAGACCCTCCCGGAGTACTTGCTAGCAAACGGGGCCTGGTCAGTCTTTGAGCAGATGGGATCTCCCCTGGCCAGGCGTAGTTGTAGGCCTCCCAAACTGACTGTACTCTTCTGGCTACCTTGCTAGAAGCTGATGTAAGTAGCCCACGTCCCTGAGTGTACCGTGTGGTGCTCACCCGTATGGCCGGTGACTCGGGGCCTTCTAATGGCTTCCGCTCCACGATGGCGGTGCTGGTCCCACGCGTGTGACCGTGCCTTCGGGCTTCTGGGCCAGAGGACCTGAAATCCCCTGCCTGACGGATTCTGCTGCTGGGTAGGAGTTAGTCCCCACAGCCTCGGACTCCGGGTCCGGTAAAGAATCTTCTTAGTCAGGGCGAGCTCTGCAGCTGCCAGCCCCTGACTCCTTGTAACTCTGCAGTTTCCTATGCTGCTTCTTGTCTCCACTCTCCTTGTCTCACTCACCCTGCCTCAGCCCCGGGTTTATACAGGGGAAGTTCTTCCCCTCCCAAGACTGGGCAGGAGGTGTGGCATGCACAGGATCCCTGACCAAAGGACCTCCCACCTGCTCTCAGACATAACATTACATTACTGTGGAAAACCAGACCCCTGGGGTGCCACATTTCCATAATTTTTGCCAGGGGTTGTAAGATTCACAAATCAGGTATCAGTTCCAAAAAGGGGGCACTTGTTGGGCATTTCCACTGTTTAGGCTCATCAGGGGCTCTGAAAACGTGACATGACGTGACCATTCCATCAAAGTCTGCATTCCAAAGCATCACTCCTTCCCTTCCGAGCCCTGGCATGCACCCAAACAGTAGTTTTCTCCAACACATGGGGTATCAGCGTACTCAGGAGAAATTGGACAACACATTTTGAGGTCCACTTTCTCCTGTTACCCTTGTGAAAATATTTTTTTTAACATTTTTGTAGAAAAACTGTGTTTTTTTTATTTTCACAAGTCAACAGTCTAATTTTCTGTGAAGCACCTGGGGGTTCAAGGTGCTCACAACACATCTAGATAAATTCAATGGGGGGTCTAGTTTCCAAAAAGAGGGCACTTGTTGGGCATTTCCACTGTTTAGGCACATAAAGGGCCCTGAAAAAGTGTCATGAAGTCCACTGACCATTCCATCACAGTCTGCATTCCAAAGCTTCACTCCTTCCCTTCCAAGCCCTGCCGTGTGCCCAAACAATGGCTTTCCCCCACATATGGGGCATCCGCGTACTCAGGAGGAATTGCAAAACAACTTTTGGGGTCCAATTTCTCCTGATACCCTCGTGAAAATAAAAAAATTGCATCTTAAAGGTCGTTTTTGTGGAAAAAAAATGTTTGTTTTTTTCACGGCTCTACATTATAAACTTTTACGAAACACTTGGGGGTTCAAAGTGCTCACCACACATCTAAATAAGTTCCTTAAGGGGTCTAATTTACAAAATGGGGTCACTTGTGCGGGGTTTCCACTGTTTAGGCAAATCAGGGGCTCTCCAAAAGCGACATGGCGTCCGCTGTCAATGCCAGCAAGTGTTGCGTTGAAAAAGTCAAATGGCGCTCCTTCCCTTCCGAACCCTGCTGTGCACCCAAACAATGGCTTTACCCCACATATGGGGTATCAGCGTACTCAGGAGAAATTGCACAACAACTTTTGGGCTCCAATTTCTCCTATTACCCTTGTGAAAATAAAAAAATTTAGGTCTAAACTAAAATTTTAGTTGAAAACAAGTTCATTGTTCATTTTTTCCTTTCACGTTCAATTAATTGCTGTGAAGCAGCTGAAGGGTTAATAAACTTCTTGAATGTGGTTTTGAGCTCCTTGAGGGTGCAGTTTTTAGCATGTTGTCACTTTTGGGTATTTTCTGTAATAAAGGCCCCTCAAATTGACTTCAAATGTGAGGTGGACCCTAAAAATGGTTTTGTAAAGTTTGTTGTAAAAAAGAGAAGTCGCTGGTCAACTTTTAACCCTTATAGCTTCCTAACAAAAAAAATACTTGGTTTCAAAAATGTGGGAAACACTATTTTGTGTGACATATCTCTCTGATTTAAGGGCATGAAAATTCACAGTTTGAAAATTGCGAAATTTTCTAAATTTTCACCAAATTTCCATTTTTTTCACAAATAAAATGCAAGACATATCGAAGAAATTTTACCACTATCATGAAGTACAATATGTCACAAAAAAACGCTCTCAGAATCAGGGGGATCCATTGAAGCGTTCCAGAGTTATTACATCATAAAGTGACAGTGGTCGGAATTGTAAAAATTGGCCCGGTCATTAACGTGCAAACCACCCGCGGGGCTTAAGGGGTTAAACCAGTGTGCCGTCAGCGAGATGCACCGTCCCTGGCCACAAGCACTTGTCCACATGTCCATGGTTAGGTGGACCTTCCCAGTAACTGCGTTGGTGACGGCGCTGATAATGTTTTGAGACAAGTGATTGTGTAAGGCGGGGATGGCACACCGGGAGAAATAGTGGCGGCTGTGGGCCGAGTACTGAAGGATGGCCACCTCAATGAGGTTTTGGAAAGCTTTGGTCTCCACGAGCCTAAAAGGCACCATTTTCAGTGCAAGCAGTAGAGAAATGTGGCAGTTTAGTATTGTGGCCTGTGTGTGGGTGGCTGCGTATTTTCGCTTGCGTTCCAAGGACTGGGGTATGGACAACTGAACACAGCAAAGGGACAAGGACGTGGATGCTGATGGTTGCAAGTCTGCAACAACAGGTGCAGGGCAGGAGGCATCTTGGCATGCGCCATAGACAGGGGAGTGGCGTGAAAACACAACAGCGGAACAGGCAGTGGTGTCACCCGCAGACACAGCTTTTGGACCCTGGCATTCAGCCCAACTAGTCGGGTGCTTTGCTGTCATGTGCCTGATCATGCCGGTGGTGGTCAGGCTGGTAGTTGTGCCGCCCCTGCTGATGTTTGCATGGAAGTTGTTGCAAATGACCTTTTTTAGGGTTAACTTTACAGTCTTTAAAAAAGAGCCAGACTCGGGAAGACCTAACAGTTGGACTGGTAACTTCCCTCGTGTTGGTATTCCGAGGAACAGTTGCCCGCCTTGTGTTTGTGGCCATGCCACTGCTTCTTCCTGCCTGTTGTGGTGCTCTGCCTCCCTCCCCCTGTGTGCTGCTGTCCTTGCTCTGTATGTCCCCCTGCCAGGTTGGGTCAGTGATTTCATCGTCCACCACCTCATTTTCACCTACGCACCCTGGGCCTCCTTCTGACTTGCTGGCAATTGTGTCTCATCATCATCATCCACCTCTTGTGACAGTAATTGCACTTTCCCACCGTCGCCTTCATGTGACCGCGGCTACTCAAATATTTGGGCATCGCTACATGTGATCTCCTCTTGCCCCGCTTGAAGCTGGCCGGGGAGAGGCCAGAATCTATAATTGGAAATGTGAACAGCTCTTCGGCGTGTCCAAGTATGGGATCTCTTGTCTACAGGCACTCGGTATAGTGGGAGGAAGGAGGATGAGGGTGATGAATATGTGGTCCAGACTCACGGCTACTGAGACTGGACCGTGTGGAAGACAGGGTGGTGGTGGTGGTGGCAAAGTGCCTGGAAGCATAATCTGCTATCCAACCAACAACCTTTTCACACTGGTCTGGCTTCAAGAGTGGTGTTCTGTGGCCCCCTATAAAGTGGGACAGGAAGCTAGGTTGACATGATGTAGGTGCTTGTTGTGCTCCCTCAGCAGGCACAGTTTCATCTTGCTCATGGCCTCGGCTTCTGTGTGCACCATCAGCATCATGTCCACTTCCCCATCCCTTACCACGTGCCTTGCCCATTTTTAATGGAGATTAATATTTTTCATCTTGCAAAAAATGTCACGGTTATTACCGCAGTAATATTTGATCACATCTGATGATGATGACCAATTTTTTTAGGCAGTGCCGGTATAGCGATGCTATTGGTCAGCGATCAAGTGTGGATATATTTTGGACACACAAGTAGCAGACTTTAAATGGATGGAGGATAATATTTGTCAGCTTCCAAAAAAAAATTCAGGATTAATATTGCAGTAATATTTGACCCTTAGAAGAAAAAAGGCGATCAAGGTCACCCAAAAGAGTATTTCTTAGTATAAAAGACAAATTTTATTGTATAAATATAAAATGCAATACACATGCTTGGCAAAAATGGTGCAAATACACACACTATAAAAAATCCATCGTAATGTAGGACCGACGGGGTCCGTTCTGTGAGAGTCACAACGGCTCAGTGGCCATGTGCACTGTCATTAAGTGACCCACATAACCATATTAAAGTCCAAGTAAGTATACAAGTATTTAAAGATGTCCAGGAAAATGATATTGATCTATAATAGAGAGTTCATTAAATAGTCACTAAATAGTTAAACATCAAAATATCAGCAACAGATAAATGTATGAACAATTAGCTCATACCTGGACCTAGGACCATATGGTGGGGGAGCTCACAGAGGGGCCACGCGTCCACCCCAACGCGCGTTTCGGTGCTGCCTTCTTCAGGGGGGCGTAAACCATCTCAGGAGGTGTGACTCTTTAAATGATAGCCCAGCCAATGGGTGAATGTAATATTTGACCACCTGAGATGATTGACACGTTTCTCTGCTTCCACAATACAGCAATGCTATTCAAATCAAACAAATCTGGCTGTATGCTGCTAACGGGCAAATGAAACAGTAAAATTATTATTATTATATTGCTTTTCTCCAAAATTAGCAGGATTAAGAGCAAAAAGAAAATGATCAGCCCTGATATCTGGGGCTATTGATAGGAGTTCCAGCCGAAGAAGGAACGTGCAATGGACCCTATTCTGTACTATACGAGGTCTCCACAAACTCTGCCTAACTAGTGATTAATATTCATCAGAAGAAGCCCTTACAAGGACCGTTAGAGTAACTTAATAATAGTGCAATTTCTGTTTAAAATAACCGCCGAGTCTCTCCCTCGCTCAGCAGCAGCTCTCCTTATGCTGCCTGTTAGACCGGTAGACTGTGATGAGCATGGGGTCCCAGGTCTTATATAGACCTGATGACGCTGTGTGGCCAGCCAATCACTGTAATGCCACAACCAACATGGCGACGGCATTACAGTGACTGTCAGGCAATCCCTGCATGGTAATTGGATGCCTAATACGCACCCCAACATGCGGTGCGCATATTTGATTCTCTCACCCCAGATTAGTTTTACAGCACAGACTATTCTCACACTTTCAAACTATTGTCACACCTTCATGTGATTCTCACATCTCCAGACAATTCTCACACCCCAGATTATTCTTACAGCCCCACACTGATCTCAAACCAACAGACGATTCTCACACCCTCAAACTATTGTCACACTCTCAGAATATACTGACACAACAAGATTAATTAACATCCCCTGGATATTCTCACACTCTCAGAATATTTTCACTCTCCTCAATATTTTTACAGCCCCAGTCAATTTTCACACTCCCAAACTAATTTCAAACCCCAAGACTATTCTCAAATCTCCAGGTTATTTTTCCAGCATCAAACTATTCTCACATTCAAAGATTACTCTCACACTAGATTATTCTCATACCCTTGGTCTGTTCTCACACTCCTTATTTTTTCTATGCCCATCATACTATTTTCACACCTCCAGACTATTCTCACACTTTCTTAAAGCCCCAGAATATTCTCAGTCCCTCAGATTATTATCAGACACATAGATTATTCTCTGATCCCAGAAGATGTTCACAAACATGTTATTCTTACAGCCCCAGACTATTCTCAAACCCCAAGAGTATTCTCACATCCAAGATTATTCTTACACCCTAAAATTATTCTAACAGCACCAGAGAATTCTCACACCCCAGACTATTCTCATACTCTTAGACTATTCTCACACCAAAGATCATTTTAAAGCACCTGATTATTCTCACTCTCTCAGACTATTATTGCAATCCAAATTATTCTGGTGACCCAGACTATTCTCACACCCTCAAACTATTCTCACACTCCCATACTATTCTCTCATCTTCAGACTTTCTCACACTCCATATTATTCTTACAGCCCTAGTTTGTTCTGATATCATGAGACTATTCTCACACCCCAGCCTAATTTCACACTCAGACAATTCTCACTTCCCAGATTTTTCTTACAAACCCAGGCTATTCTCTAAACCGCATACTATTTTCACATACAATATTATTATTACAACTCAAGACTGTTTTCACATCACAAGATTTTTCTCACACCTGAAAGAATATTCTCACACCTTTATATTAATATCATGTGCTCAGAGTATTCTCACACCCATGGATTATGATTCCACCATTAGACTATGCTCGCAACCTCAGACTGTTCTCACATCCTAAAACTGTTCTTAAATCCCAGATTATTCTCACACCCTTAAACCATTTTCACAGTCCAGATTATTCTGACAGCCTCAGAGTGTTCTCACATCACAGACAATATTAACATCCTCAGACTATTCTCACTCCCCAGATTATTATTACTGCCCAAGATTGTTCTCACACCCTAATATTAATCTTACATTCTCAGAGCATTCTATTTTTAAACACAATGTTATTCTTACAGCCCCAGACTGCTCTTACAATCCCAGACCATCTCACACCCTAAGATTATTCTTACAGCCCCAGGCTTCTCTCTAGTGATGAGCGAGCATGCTCGCCACTGCTCGGTACTCGCCTGAGCATCACGGTGCTCGCCAAGCTCGGTGAGTATTTCCGGGTTGCTCTGGTGGGAGCTCGGGTCTCCTCCCTGCATGTTTGACGCTCTTTAAAGAGCCAATGAACATGCAGGGATTGCCTGTCATGCAATGTAATGCCATGTTGGTTGTGTTAGCATTACAGTGATTGGCTTGTCACAGTGGAGGGCGAGCTGCTGCTGCATCAGGGAGAGTTTTGCTTGTTTATAGTTAGTATAGGTATAGCACAATATATATATATATATATATATATATATATCCATCTGAACTAACAGTCCTTCTGAGGACTAATCAAGCTGCATAAAATCAGTGCTAGGTAGGCAGGCAATGTATGTGGCAGACTGCAGTGTATGATACAGCACAAGAGGGTCCATTGAACGTCCTGTCTGCTGCTACTGTAATAATTACAGATATTTGTAGACATAGCCCCAGATATCAGTGGCCAGGGCAATTTTTTTTTATCTTAATCCTGGTTATTTGCTTCAAAAGCAATCCAGAGTGCACCATATTTCTGCTCCATTTGCTTGTTCTCACTGCAGAATAAAGCCAGATCTGTTCCATATTTCAGCGATAAAAATCCAGAAATTTGAACTGGATGTGGAAAATATTGGCCTCCTTTTCCATTCTGTTGCAGTGTGTCGGTCAAGCTATTCACACTAGGTCTCTGTGAAGAATAGTTTTAGTAAATTACAGGCCTGCTATTTAAAACCGTGGTTCATTGTCAGACATATCACCTATAAGACTGTTCCAAAATCAGCCATTTCTTCCATTTTCACTCCGTTGCAGTGTGTCGGTGAAGCTATTCACACTAGGTCTCTATGTAGAATAATATTAGTAAATTACAGGCCTGCTATTTAAAACCGTTGTTCTCTGTCAGACGTATCTATAATTTAACGCTGCAAGCGTCCCTCTGTCTGAAGCCTCTATAGACTGTGATTGCGCGACGCTCAGTCTGCCTCCAGACAGAAGACCGCATCCAGCCGTTACAGGTAAGAGGAGTGTATGGTGCGGTATGCGTAGACACTGAATGCATACCGCGATCTCCGGCGCCATACTTACATACTTACCTGACCGGGAGGAGCGTTGCCTCTGCACCTCTCTTCTCGCCGGAGACTGGGGAAAGAGTGAAGGTGTCGGAGTTGGCACATGCGCATAGCGCTATCCGCCGCCATTTTACTGAAGACACATTTGCAGTGTGTCTTCAGCAAAATGGCGCCTGACAGCGCGGTATGGGCACGTGCGTATGTAGGCACCACACTCCTCCCCGGCCTCCGGCAGAACAGGACACCGCAGCGCTGGAGCACTGCGAAGAAAGGTGAGTATAAGTGGGGTTTTTTTGTATGTGTGCAGCGTGAAAGGGATGAGGGGGTGCCATACATACCGGGATTGGGGGGTGAGGGGGCCACACATACCAGGATTGGGGGATGAGGGGGCCATAGATACCAGGATTGGGGGATGAGGGGGCCACACATACCAGGATTGGGGGATGAGGGGGCCACACATACCAGGATTGGGGGATGGGGGGGCCACACATACCAGGATTGGGGAATGAGGGGTACCATACATTCCAGGATTGGGGGATGAGGGGGCCACACATACCAGGATTGGGGGATGAGGGGTACCATACATACCAGGATTGGGGGATGAGGGGTACCATACATACCAGGATTGGGGGATGAGGGGTACCTTACATACCGGGATTGGGGGATGAGGGGACCATGCATACCAGGATTGGGGGATGAGGGGACTATGCATATCAGGATTCTGGGGTGAGGGGGCCATGCATACCAGGATTGGGGGATGAGGGGTACCACAACATTCCAGGATTTGGGGATGATGGGTACATACCATACATACCAGAATTGGGGGACGAGGGGACCATGCATACCAGGATTGGGGGATGAGGGTTACCATGCTTACCAGAATTGGGGGATGAGGGGTGCCATGCATACCAGGATTGGGGGGTGAGGGGTGCCATGCATACCAGCATTGGGGATGAGGAGTACCATGCTGACCAGGATAGGAACGTGGGGTAGCATGCATACCAGGATGATGGATGGAGTGCCATGCATACCAGGATGAGGGGTACCATGCATACCAGGATAGGGATGAGGGGTACCATGTATACCAGGATTGGGGGGTGATTGGACCATGCATACCAGGATTGGGGATGAGGGGGCCACATATACCAGGATTGGGGGATGAGGGGTACCATACATTCCAGGATTGGGGGAGGATGGGTACGTACCATACATACCAGAATTGGGGGATGAGGGGACCATGCATACCAGGATTGGGGGATGAGGGTTACCATGCTTACCAGGATTGGGGGATGAGGGGTGCCATGCATACCAGGATTGGGGATGAGGAGTACCATGCATACCAGGATAGGAATGCAGTGTACCAGGCATACCAGGATTCGGGGGTGAGGGGACTATGCATACCAGGATTGGGGGTGAGGGGACCATGCATACCAGGACTGGAGGATGAGGGGTTCCATGCATACCAGGATTGGGGGATGAGGGGGGTCATGCATACCAGGATTGGGATGAGGAGTGCCATGCATACCAGGATTGGGGGGTGAGGGGTGCCATGCATACCAGCATTGGGGATGAGGAGTACCATGCTGACCAGGATATGAATGCGGGGTACCATGCATACCAGGATGAGGGATGGGGTGCCATGCATACCAGGATGAGTGGTACCATGCATACCAGAATAGGGATGAGGGGTACTATGCATACCAGAATAGGAATATGTAGTGCCATGCATACCAGGATTGGGGTATGAGGAGTACCATGCATACCAGGATAGGGATGAGGGGGGCCATACATACCAGGATTGGGGATGAGGGAGCCATGCATACCAAGATGAGGGATTGGGTGCCATGCATATCAGGATTGGGGGATGAGGAGGCCATACATACCAGGATTGGAGGATGAGGGGTGCCATACATACCAGAATTGGGATGAGGGGTGCCATGTATACAAGGATGAGGGCTACCATACATACCAGAATAGGGATGTGGGGTACCATGCATACCAGGATGAAGGATGGGGTGCCATTCATACCAGGATGAGGGGTACCATGCATACCAGAATAGGGATGAGGGGTACCATGCATACCAGGATAGGAATGCTGGGTACCATGCATACCAGGATTGAGGGATGAGGAGGCCATACATACCAGAATTGGGATGAGGGGTGCCATGTATACCAGGATGAGGGGTACCATACATACCAGAATAGGGATGCGGGGTAGCATGCATACCAGTATAAAGGATGGGGTGCCTTGCATACCAGGATGAGGGGTACCATACATATCAGGATTGGGGATGAGGAAGCCATGCATACCAGGATGAGGGATTGGGTACCATACATACCAGGATTGGGGATGAGGGGTGCCATACATATCAGGATTGGGATGAGGGATGCCATGTATATCAAATTTGGGATGAGGGGGCCATGCATACCAGGATTGGGGATGAGGGATACCAAGCATATCAGGATTGGGGATGAGGAAGCCATGCATACCAGGATGAGGGATTGGGTACCATACATATCAGGATTGGGGGATGAGGGGTGCCATACATACCAGGATTGGGATGAGGGGTGCCATGTACAGTACAGACCAAAAGTTTGGACACACCTTCTCATTTAAAGATTTTTCTGTATTTCCATGACTTTGAAAATTATACATTCACACTGAAGGAATCAAAACTATGAATTAACACATGTGGAATTATATACTTAACAAAAAAAGTGTGAAACAACTGAAAATATGTCTTATATTCTTGGTTCTTCAAAGTAGCCACCTTTTGCTTTGATGACTCCTTTGCACACTCTTGGCATTCTCTTGATGAGTTTCAAGAGGTAGTCACCGGAAATGGTTTTCACTTCACAGGTGTGCTCTGTCAGGTTTAATAAGTGGGATTTCTTTCCTTATAAATGTGGTTGGGACCATCAGTTGTGTTGTGCAGAAGTCTAATGGAGACACAGCTGATAGTCCTACTGAATAGACTGTTAGAATTTGTATTATGGCAAGAAAAAAGCAGCTAAGTAAAGAAAAACAAGTGGCCATCATTACTTTAAGAAATTAAGCTCAGTCAGTCCGAAAAATTGGGCAAACTTTGAAAGTGTCCCAAAGTGCAGTTGCAAAATCCATCAAGCGCTACAAAGAAATTGGCTCACATGAGGACCGCCCCAGGAAAAGAAGACCTCATGTCACCTCTGCTTCTGAGGATAAGTTTATCCAAGTCACCAGCATCAGAAATCGCAGGTTAACAGCAGCTCAGATTAGAGACCAGGTCAATGCCGCACAGAGTTCTAGCAGCAGACACATCTCTTCAACAACTGTTAAGAGGAGACTTTTTGCAGCAGATCTTCATGGTAAAATAGCTGCTAGGAAACCACTGCTAAGGACAG
This sequence comes from Phyllobates terribilis, assembly GCF_046119375.1. NCBI lineage: Eukaryota > Metazoa > Chordata > Amphibia > Anura > Dendrobatidae > Phyllobates > Phyllobates terribilis. The sequence continues at coordinate 21,428,338 of NW_027362764.1, read as the reverse complement.
GCGACAAGCAGAAGAGACTTGTTTGGGCTAAGAACACAATGAATGGACATTAGACCAGTGGAAATCTGTGCTTTGGTCTGATGAGTCCAAATTTGAGATCTTTGGTTCCAACCACCGTGTCTTTGTGCGACGCAGAAAAGGTGAACGGATGGACTCTACATGCCTGGTTTCCACCGTGAAGCATGGAGGAGGAGGTGTGATGGTGTGGGGGTGCTTTGCTGGTGACACTGTTGGAGATTGATTCAAAATTGAAGGCATACTGAACCAGCATGGCTACCACATGTTATGCACACGCCCGGGCTGAGCGGCGTGTGCGTGTGATTGTAGTGATTCCACTGGACCATGAACCGGAGAGTGCCTGGAGGGGCGTGACTAAGTATCTGGCCGATCCGACCAAGATGGCACGACGGCATACGACGCCAGTGCACCAGGGAGAAACCGGGCAGAGGGACCAGGTGCTACTCCAGGTCAAACTCCGGACACGGGGGTTGACCCACACAGGGATTACTGGATCAGGCTGGTTAGGCTGGCGCACAGACTGGAGGGTATAGGCAGGCACGACTGGTATGCAGGCAGGCGGGTAAAGGCAAGCGCAGCTAGAGTGCAGACAGGGAGGCACTAGCAGGTAGGAACACAGGCGGGATAGGACCCAGTACACACTGGGACTCAGGAACAATACAGGTAGAGGGGTACAGGCAAGCACAGCTAGAGTGCAGACAGGGAGGCACTAGCAGGTAGGAACACAGGCGGGATAGGACCCAGTACACACTGGGACTCAGGAACAGGCAGGTTAGGCTGGCACAGACTGGTGGATATAAGCAAACACGGCAGGTATGCAGATGGGTGGATACAGGCGAGTATGCAGGCAGGGAGGTACTGGCCGAAAGGACGGGCTGGAGCACAGAAAGGTTAAGACCCAGTACAGACTGGGTCACAGAACCGCAGATGCGGTAGACAACCACAGCAGAGAGGGAACGCCCGAAGCGGTGGGCAAGAACAGAGCAGGACGGGGCTGCAGGAGCAGCGAGCACAAGCAGGGCAGGACAGGACTGCCGGAGCAGCGGGCAGAAGCAGGGCAGGACAGGACTGCCAGAGCAGCGGGCAGAAGCAGGGCAGGACAGGACTGCCGGAGCAGCGGGCAGAAGCAGGGCAGGACAGGACTGCCGGAGCAGCGGGCAGAAGCAGGGCAGGACAGGACTGCCGGAGCAGCGGGCAGAAGTAGGGCAGGACAGGACTGCCGGAGCAGCGGGCAGAAGCAGGGCAGGACAGGACTGCCGGAGCAGCGGGCAGAAGCAGGGCAGGACAGGACTGCCGGAGCAGTGGGCAGAAGCAGGGCAGGACAGGACTGCCGGAGCAGTGAGCAAAGGAGTCAGAGCAGGCTAGGCTGAGTAGGGGGGACAGGGCTCTGTTCACACGGAACAGACAGGAAGGGAAAGGCAGAGCCAGACACCCACAGGGTACTAGCAGAGAAGTAGCGAGTGGACCACAAACTCACAAACGGGAGTACAGAGACAACAAGCAGGAGTTAGGTACGAGTTCAGACTCTGCAGAAAAAGGAAGGGAACGGACATAGAGGCAAAACAGGTAAAGGATAGGAGAGAGTTCAGACTGGAACTGAGTGTACGGAGGAGACCGACACTGCAGCGGAATACAGGAGCGGGTCTGGGAATACGGCCCCCAGAGAGGCAGGACGAACAGGCAAGGTGCGTGTTCAGACAGGACAGACAAGATACAGGAGCAGGTCTAGGTAATCGGCCCCTAGAAGGCAGGAGGAACAGGCTAGGAGCGTGTTCAGACAGGTCAGACAAGATACAGGAACGGGTCTAGGTAATCGGCCCCTAGAAGGCAGGAGGAACAGGCTAGGAGCGTGTTCAGACAGGCCTGGAAATACAGCCTCCAGGATAGGCAGACAAGAGAACACAGAACGGGACCTGGCACCTTCAGAGTGCAAGCACACACTGAATGAAACACTATGCTCAGGCAGGGATAGATGGGAGCAGCTGAGCTATATACCAGGTGACAGACAGCAATAGGCTGAGGACGCACAAGGGGTGTGACCCACAGCAGGTACAAAAAGCAGGAAGTGATCGGGCGCCGCCCATAAGCAGCAGAAACAGACACAAACAGACAGCATGAAGGGAAGCCAGAGAGACATTCTGGACAGGAGATCAAGTGCGCGCTCTTGCACAGTGGGAGATGGACCACTATGCAAGGACGCCGCCAGGTATGTTACACCACAGCATCTTGCAGTGGCATGCTATTCCATCCAGTTTGCGTTTAGTTGGACCATCATTTATTTTTCAACAGGACAATGACCCCAAACACACCTCCAGGCTGTGTAAGGGCTATTTGACCAAGAAGGAGAGTGATGGGGTGCTACTCCAGATGACCTGGCCTCCACAGTCAGCAGACCTGAACCCAATCGAGATGGTTTGGGGTGAACTGGACCGCAGAGTGAAGGCAAAAGGGCCAACAAGTGCTAAGCATCTCTGGGAACTCCTTCAAGATTGTTGGAAGACCATTTCCACTGACTACCTCTTGAAGCTCATCAAGAGAATGCCAAGAGTGTGCAAAGCAGTCATCAAAGCAAAAGGTGGCTACTTTGAAGAACCTAGAATATAAGATATATTTTCAGTTGTTTCACACTTTTTTGTTAAGTATATAATTCCACATGTGTTAATTCATAGTCTTGTTGCCTTCATTGTGAATGTACAATTTTCATAGTCATGAAAATGCAGAAAAATCTTTAAATGAGAAGGTGTGTCCAAACTTTTGGTCTGTACTGTATATCAAATTTGGGATGAGGGGGCCAAGCATACCAGGATTTGGGATGAGGGGTGCCATGCATACCAGGATTTGGGATGAGGGGTGCCATGCATACCAGGATAGGGATGAGGGGTACCATGCATACCAGGATAGGGATGAGGGATACCATGCATACCAGGATAGGGATCTGGGGGGGGCCATGCATACCAGGATTCGGATGAGGGGCCATGTATATCAGGATAGGGATGAGGGGTACCATGTATATCAGGATGAGGGATGGGGTGCCATGCTTACTAGGATAGGGATGAGAGGTACCATGCATACCAGGATGAGGGGTAACATACATACCAGGATAGGGATGAGGGATGGGGTACCATGCATACCAGGATGAGGGGTAACATACATACCAGGATAGGGATGAGGGATGGGGTACCATGCATACCAGGATGAGGGGCGCCATGCATGCCAGGATTGGGGATGAGGGGTGCCATGCATAGCAGGATTGGGGATGAGGGGTGCCATGCATTCCAGGATAGGGGGATGAGTTGTGCCATGTATACAGGATTGGGGGTGAGGGGTGCCATGCATACCAGGATTGGGGATGAGGGGTGCCATGCATACCAGGATTGGGGATGAGGGGTGCCATGCATACCAGGATTGGGGCTGAGGGGTGCCATGCATACCAGGATTGGGGATGAGGGGTGCCATGCATTCCAGGATAGGGGGATGAGTTGTGCCATGTATACAGGATTGGGGGATGAGGGGTACCATGCATACCAGGATTGGGGAATGAGGGGTACCATGCATACCAGGATTGGGGATGAGGGGTGCCATGCATTCCAGGATAGGGGGATGAGTTGTGCCATGTATACAGGATTGGGGGATGAGGGGTACCATGCATACCAGGATTGGGGGATGAGGGTTACCATGCATACCAGGATTGGGGGATGAGGGGTGCCATGCATACCAGGATAGGGGACGAGGGGTGTCATGCATACCAGAATTGGGGCTGAGAGGTTCCATGCATACCAGGATTGGGGATGAGGGGTGCCATGCATACCAGGATTAGTGGTGAGGGGTGCCATGCATACCAGGATTGGGGGATGAGGCGTGCCAAGCATGTCAGGATAGGGATGAGGGCAGCACATAACAGGATGGAGGAACAGAATTGGGGAGCACAAATACCAGGATGGTGGCAGCACAAATACCAGGATGGTGGCAGCACAAATACCAGGATGGAGGCAGCACATACCAGCATGGGAGACCATATACCAATAAAAATGCTCGCCACCTGGGCATAGAACGGGCTCAATAGCTAGTCACATATAACTGCGTTTCAAATCCAGCCATTTGTAGTGAACGTGGAAAATATTGTCCTCCATTTATAGATTGTAGCAGTGTGTCAGTGTACACCATTTTACAGCTCCATTTGCTTGTTTGCAGAATACAGACAGATTTTTTTTTACTTTTATTCATATTACTGTATTGTGGAAGCAGAGGAGCTTTTTTCAATGATCAGACGCACGTGATCCATATGACTGCCCTAATAATGCAGAAATTTTGTGGAGCGTACCAAATATTCTACTCCTTTTAAAGTCAGTCACCTGTGTTTTGTTGAAGCAATTGACACTTGGTCGCTGACAAATACCATACTATTAGGCGACTGCCTGAAACCGTGGCCATCAGACGCTATCCCATATGACTGCCCTAATAATCCAGCAATTATTGTGAGCGTGTCAAATATTACACTCCATTTAAAGTATTGCAGTTGAGGTTCAAACCTATTCTCAGTTGGCTGCTGACAAATAGCATATCTGTGAACAATGTTGTCAGAGTATTACGCCAAGTTTGCAGACTGACAAAAAAAAAAAACAGAAAAAACAAGCTAAAATGGAAAAAATGTTGAGAAACATTCTTTCCAGGGTAATGACTTGTATATAAGGCCAAAGACATAAAAAAAAATAAAGTTATGGACTGTGGAAGACATTTATGCGACAAGAATGAACATTCATGTGTAACTGGTGATGATACCACCTAGCAGCAGCACCTGTTCCTATTGTAAATGCATCTAACAGCGTTATCGATAGGGAATAGAATAGATTTTACCTTTTTTTGGGCAGCACCAGCAGCACGCAGTATAAGGCAATAATACCTGGCTGGATTGGTGTAATACGCTATCCATATTGCAAGACCTCACCCGTAAAAGAATTTCAGATAAGACAGTTAATATTCTAGAACATAGAATCTATTTGAATTGTCCTTCCCAGGAGTATTAAGGAGTGTGTCTCCTATACCAGGGTTCCCCAACTCCAGTCCTCAAGGCCCACCAACAGGTCATGTTTTCAGGATTTCCTTAGTATTGCACAGGTGATGCAACTATTGCCTGTGCTGATGATGGAATTATCACCTGTGCAATACTAAGGAAATCCTGAAAACATGACCTGTTGGTGGGCCTTGAGGACTGGAGTTGGGGAACCCTGTCCTATACTGTTGTTGCATATGCAACAATTTCAAGGGCTGACAAAAATTAGGACGCACTCCAATACACATTTGAAGAAACGTAAAAAAAAAAAATAAAAAAAATAAAAACACAGTAGGATCTTTCTTTAGTATAAAAACCAGACTCGCCAATGTAACCTCAATGTAACCACATTGTTCAGCTCCTACACCTCCTCTTCCAGTTCGGCCTTCATCTCCGAAATGACCACATCAGTCACAAGCTGGAAGTGACGCGCCCCCTGGGCCGTGGGAGTACTCGGCAGCCAGGCCTCTGCGTATGCCGGTGGGGGATATCACGGTGGCTGGCCCGGTCCGTGACCCAGAGCGGTCAGTAAAAAGGGGAATTTATAGGGGATTTGGAAAGTTTGTGATGCCACCTGTGGAATGCGGCAAAAGGGGTGCCGCCGCTGCGGAGCAGTCCTCTGGAGCGGGTGTTACGGCAGCAGGGATGGTGTGGCTCTCCACAGGTAGAGCTAGCTCCAGGGCAGCGTGGGGTGTAATGGAGGATGCTGGGGAGAGACGGCAGGACGGTCCCGGAGAAAAGACGGACACTCACACGGGGGTAAGCTTCAGTACCTTTACTGGTGATGCTGCAGGCACGGTCCAGGGTACTCCGGGAGAAGGGTGCACTTTTGGACTCTCCCCAGTGAGCGGGTATAGGGCCTCCTGATCCGTGGCTTTTCTCGTTAAGCTTCTGGCCTGCCTGGAACTAGGCCTAGCTTGGTTACTGTCTCTCTCTCCCTTGTGCCTGCTGACCTGGTGGTAGGGCCTTCTTTTGGAGATCACTCTCCCTGGACGTTGGGGCCTCCGTGACTCCTAGCCCTGGTACTGTAGTCAGCGTTTGGCAAACCTGGGACCTGTAGTCCTCCAGGGATTCCGGTGGTCCCTACTGGGTGTAAAGAGTCCCTGTAGGCGCGGACCCGGTGTCTGGTATATATCTCGGGGTGAGCCTGGTATGCTCCTCTGCCCCCCTTGCTACTTCTTCCTTCTCCTCTCGCCTTCGGCCCACTCAAGGCCCTCACTAGGCCTTCACACGTGCTGTAGGCCTTGGCTCGCCTAAGCACAGCAGCCAACGTGCTGCTTCTTCGCTACTCTCTGAGCGTCAGCACGCTCTCAGCTCACTCTGAGCTCCGTTCCTCTCTGTCTATAAACACTAAACTCCGATTCTAAACTGAACTGCCTGGCTCCACCCTCGGTATATATATATATCCCTATTAGGGCTCCCTCTGCTGGTCTGAGGTGGTAGGGTGGAAGTGTGTGAATGTGTGAGGGCCTCTTGTGGAGAAGTCCATCCATGCACCCTTCTGGGTTCTGTGGCACCAATGCGCAGCAGGGTACCACATTCCCCCCTTGTAAAACTCAGTACTCCTGGACTGAAGCATTTTTCTCAAAACAGGTTAAACAATAACATTTCTTCGCTTTATGGGAGGCACTTTTCTTGAACGTTACAGGTAACATTATAATACAATAAATATATATAAAACAATTTCAGAGTTTTTCAAGTAAATGGTGTCCATCTCACCGGTGACAGAACATGAGGGACCCGCCTGAAAACCCTCAACGTAGGCCCTAAGCGTGGCTACAGGGCATAGGTGATCCAGGTGCTGGACCACGTCTTCGGCCACGCCAAACGGGTTTTTGATCCGTGGTCACTTAAGGGGCACTCCAGGGAGTGCAACTATGTACATGACAGTTTTTGGGCTGCTCACAGTCCTCAGCCACCGAGTCCTTTATATATACCCTTACGGGTTGCTAAATAAACATATCTTTCAGTTTATACAATAAAGATTATGCAATACCCTACTGGGTAACTATTTATACTGCAGGTATTTTTAACTTACTCCTTATACCTGACAGGGGTCTGGCCTTTGGTGCTACGCAATGACCTACGTAGTACGGGGATGCGTGTAGTGTGGATGCTTGCGCTATTATCCGCTTTATGTGTTGGTGGACTGCAAGACTGCCTTAACCTCTCTACGGGACTGGCAAGTACACTGGTTACTGGGCCTACTGGCTCTGCTTCTACCGGTGATCCTTCTTCCGGGGATTCTTCCTGAGCAGGCTCTTCTGGGGCACTTACAGGTCTTACTTGCAGTGGAGGGTCTTCTGGCTGTTGGTAGAAGTGTAGCACAGGTATTATTACCGCTCCATCCAATTGAGGCCAATCTGCCAGGAAATCTCCTAAGTCAGTATGGAGTAATTCTTCTTTAGGCTCCTCCGGTACGGTGAGAGGCACTTCCTCCTGGGGCTTCAACAGACTTGGGCACAACTTCAGATGGTCTCTTGATACCGTTGCAGTTGTTCTTCCTCCGTCTTTGCTAATTAGACAGGTTTTCCTATTGTCAAATCTGGAATTCAACACAGTGTAAGGTTCTCTTTCCCACTGGTCGTCAAGTTTGTGGTTTCTCCTTTTTAGTTTTAGCACAACTTCTGCAGGTGTTAAGGGTTCTGCTGGTGCACTCTTGTTATATTGTGCTTCCTGTTTGTCTCTTACCCTATTCAGACTGTCTTCGACACAGGCCTGTACTCTCTTGTACTGCTTCTGTCGCGTCTTGTCCCAGTCTTCAGTGGACATATTTGCTTCTGGCTCTACCACTCCAAGCTCCAGGTCCATGGGCAACTTTCCGGGTCTTGCTCTCATGAGGTACGCTGGAGTGCAATTGGTGGAACTCACAGGTATGTGATTGTACAGATCTACCAGGTCAGGTAGTTTGTCTGGCCACTGGTTTATTTCCTCTAGAGGTAAGGTCTTCAACAGGTCGATGACTATGTTATTCATCTGTTCACATAACCCACTGGTTTGGGGGTGGTACGGTGTAGTCCGGATCTTCTTACACCCGTACAGATGGCAAAACCCTTTGAACAGATCCTTGACTGGGGCTACCACCAGGAACCGGGAGTAGTGATCCACCATGGTCAGGGCATACGAGTAGCCTGACCTGCTGGGTGACAGCTTGACGTGATCCAGAGAGACGATCTCCAGAGGCTGGGTTGTCTTGATGGACTGCAGGGGTGCCTTCTGGCTGCTGTAGTCTTTTCTTCTGAGGCTACAGGGTCCACAATCCCGGCACCACCTCTCTATGGAACTCCGCATTCCACCCAATAAAACCGATTCTTCAGGAGGGTTTCCAGCTTCTTCCAACCAAAGTGCCCTGCTTGATCGTGGTAGGCCTCCAACACCATCTGGATGTCTGTCCTGGGCACTACGATCTGCCATACCATCTCATGGGTTCTAGGGTTGACATACCTTCGGCACAGCTTCTCTCTATAGATGAACAGCCGGCTTCTCTCATTCCACAGATGCTTGGCTTGTGGAGACACGTCCTTCTCCAGGGAGGAACCTTCCTGGGTTATCAGTTCTTTGATATGGCTGACAACTGGGTCACTGTCCTGGGTCTCCTTCCAACTGTGGTGAGGCAAAGGGTTTAGTGTCTTACCACGATACCTCCTGGAGGTGCGCTGCTCGTGGACCATCCCATTTCTGTGGAAGGCAGATAGCTCAATCTCCTCCAGGTCATCCACTTCTTCTTCAGCATCCGACTGGTGTGGCATTCTGGATAGGGCATCGGCTTTGGCATTCTTGTGGTCTGCCCGTTACTTGATGGTGAACTGATAGTTTAACAGTCGGGCCATCCAACGCTGTTCCATGGCTCCAAACTTAGCTGTCTCTAAATGAGTCCAAGGGGTTGTTGTCAGTGTAGGCCGTGAACTTAGTGGAGGCCAGGTAGTGCGTGCTTGAATCGTTCAGTGATGGCCCAGACCAATGCCAGGAACTCCAACTTGAAGGAGCTATAGTTTTCCGGGTTTCTCTCGGTCGGATGAAGCTTCCTGCTAGCATAGGCGATCACCTTCTTTCGGCCATACTGCTTCTGACTCAACACAGCTCCTAGTCCCCCGTTGCTGGCATCAGTGTACAGCAGGAATGGTTGGCTGTAGTCAGGGTAGGCCAGGATTTCTTCGCCGGTCAGGATCTCTTTCACCACTGCAAAGGACTCAGCCTGCTCTTTACCCCACTGGAAAGGGGGGTTCTTGCCTCTGTGGGACTGTCCTACCAGGAGATCTTGCAAAGGTGCTGCCTTCTTGGTGGTCCTTTACAAACCTCCGGTAATACCGACCAGTCCCAGGAACTGACGTACCTCCTTGACACTCTTCGGTTCCGGCAATTTCTGGATGGCAATGACCTTCTCCGGGTCTGGTGCTACTCCTTCTGGACTGACGATGTGCCCCAGGTACTGAACCTTCTTTTTGAGCAGGTGGCACTTGGAAGGCTTCAATTTCATCCCATACTGGGACAACGACTCAAATACCTCCGCCAGGTGCTTCAAATGGTCATCATACGTCTTGGAGTACATAACCAGGGGAGGAGTCCTGAGGAGATAATTTGCATATTCCCACTGCATTTTGGAAAAGTGAAGAGTCTCCGCGAGCTCAAAGAACACTGGATTTTGGCTGTTGGAGCTGAAAAGAGGACATCGGTAAACCAGGGGAGGAGTCCTGAGGAGATAATTTGCATATTCCCACTGCATTTTGGGGTAAGTGAAGAGTCTCCGCGAGCTCAAAGAACACTGGATTTTGGTTGTTGGAGCTGAAAAGAGGACATCGGTAAACCAGGGGAGGAGTCCTGAGGAGATAATTTGCATATTCCCACTGCATTTTGGGGTAAGTGAAGAGTCTCAGTGAGCTCAAAGAACACTGGATTTTGGCTGTTGGAGCTGAAAAGAGGACATCGGTAAACCAGGGGAGGAGTCCTGAGGAGATAATTTGCATATTCCCACTGCATTTTGGGGTAAGTGAAGAGTCTCCGCGAGCTCAAAGAACACTGGATTTTGGCTGTTGGAGCTGAAAAGAGGACATCGGTAAACCGCGCGCCGGTAGGCGCCGCGCATTTTTAAGCTTTTTTTGAACCTTTTTTCACTGTTTTCAGAACATTAACAATAAGAACATGGAAGAGTCCAGGAGCCATTTGGTGAGCTGCATATCCTGCTACATGTTCACAGACTTGCCAGTGGAAAAGCCAGACTTCACATGCCAGAAATGCAAGCTTGTGTCCCTGTTGGAGGAAAAGTTGCGAAATCTAGAAGAGAGGTTAACTACCTTGAAAATCATTAAGGAAGGTGAAGAGTTCTTAGACAGAGCAGAATTATCTCTTCATGATTCAGAAAGAGAAGAAATTCGAACTGCACCTGAGGAAACAGAGGAATGGAAGCCTGTGACCCCGAGAAGCAGGAGGATCGAGAGGCAGTCAGCACCCATACTGCTCAGGAACCAGTACCAGGCTCTCACGCAGGAGAACCATGAAGAAATACAGCAAAATAAGACTTTGCCAGCAATGAATAACCTTGTAAGCCCTCAGAATCCTCCTGGATGGAAAAAGAAGAATGTTGTGAAGAAAAAACGGAGAGTGGTGGTCATGGGGGATTCCCTGTTAAGAGGAACAGAGGCCGCTATCTGCAGACCAGACATAACCTCAAGAGAAATGTGCTGTCTTCCAGGAGCAAAAATTAAAGATGTGTCTGACAGGATATCAAGACTCTTCAGACCTACAGATCACTACCCATTCCTGCTAATACATGTGGGGACAAATGACACCGCAAGAAAGGACCTGGAAACCATCTGCAGTGACTTTGAAGACTTAGGCAAGAAAGTGAAAGAATTGGGAGCGCAGGTGGTCTTCTCATCCATCCTCCCAGTGGATGGCCATGGAACAATGAGGTGGAATAAGATTCTACAGATGAACAACTGGCTACGTCGATGGTGCCGTCAACAAGGATTTGGATTTCTGGATCACGGAATGAATTACCTATACGATGGACTACTTGCTAGAGATGGGGTGCACCTTACGAAGACTGGAAAACATGTATTTGGAAGTCGCCTTGCTACACTCATCAGAAGAGCTTTAAACTAGAACAATGTGGGAAGGGAAGCAAAAGGCCAGAAAAAGCCATACAGCTGACAAATACTATTGAGATCTCTGCTACTGGAAGTGGAAAAGAAGAACAAAGACAAAACAATTTAAATAATAAAAATATGGGAGGAAGAGAAACCAATCACAAACTAAAATGTTTTTATACAAATGCACAAAGCATGGGCAACAAACAAGGAGAATTGGAACTACTAATGCAGGAAAAGAAATATGATGTCATTGGAATCACTGAAACTTGGTGGGACGATACACATGATTGGAATAAAAGGCTAAAAGGATACAACTTATTTGCAAGAAACAGACTTGATAAACGAGGAGGAGGTGTTGTATTGTATGTTAGAAAAGCAAATATCTGCACAGAGATTGAAGCTTCAGAGACTGGGAGTTCTGTGGAAACTGTTTGGGTAAGAATACAAGGAGAGAACAACGGAAAGGACACCATTGTAGGCACTGACTACAGGCCACCTGGGCAAGCTGAAGATATGGATGAACTCTTTATGTATCAAATGACCAAGTTCTCCAAAAAATATGACATAGTGGTCATGGGAGATTTCAACTATCCAGACATTTGTTGGGAATCTCTCTCAAGTAAAACTAACAGGTCAAGCAAATTCTTATCCTCTCTTGCTGACAACTTTATCTTCCAAAAGGTAGGGGAGAAAGCAAGGGGATCTGCTACTTTGGATCTAATCCTTATAAACAGGGAGGAAATGGTTGAGGAGGTAAAGGTGGCTGGGACCCAAGGAGGCAGCGATCATGCTATTATAGAATTTTGGATAACTAGAGGAGGAAGACATGTGAAGACTCAAACTTCAAGGTTAGATTTTAGAAAGGCAGATTTTAAGAGACTCAGAAAGAGAATAGGAGGGATCCAATGGCTGGATGTCCTTAAGGACAAAAATGTCCAGGAAGGATGGGAAATTTTTAAAAATTAGATTCTCAAAGCACAATTGTTAACAATCACAAAAAGTAGGAAGAATGGGAAGCATTTAAGGAAACCAGGATGGATGAACACAGAACTTAAACACATGCTAAAAAGAAAGAAAGAAATGTTTATTAAATGGAAAGAGGGAGGCATATCTAAAGAAGATTATAATGCAGTCTGCAGATCCTGCAGGGCATGTATCAGGTTAGCTAAAGCTGACAATGAATTAAGGCTTGCAAGAGATGTCAAAAGCAATAAAAAAGGATTTTGGGGGTATGTCAAAAGTAAAAGAAAAGTCAAAGATGCTATAGGATTTTTACAGGATGAAAATGGAGAAATGGTAAGAGAGGATGTTGAGAAGGCCGAACTTTTTAATTCCTATTTTGCATCTGTTTTCTCTCAGAAAGAAAATGTAACATCAACTGATCTTCACTGTCCTTTTAAAGGAATAGAGGAATCCAAGTTATCTGTAAACAGAAAAATTGTGAGGGAATATTTAGCTAACATAAATGAGTTCAAGTCTCCAGGTCCAGATGAATTACACCCCAGAGTACTGAAGGAGATCGTAGAAGAAATTTTAGAACCACTCTCCATAATCTTTGAAAATTCTTGGAGAACAGGAGAAGTCCCAGAAGACTGGAGAAGAGCAAATGTTGCTCCTATCTTCAAAAAGGGGAAGAAGGTAAACCCAGGAAACTATAGGCCGGTGAGTCTGACTTCTATACCAGTAAAGATCTTTGAACAAATTATTAAACAACATGTATGTAAGTACTTTGGATAAGAATGAAGTGATTAACCAGAGTCAGCATGGGTTTGTAACTAACAAGTCATGTCAGACTAACTTAATTTCCTTCTATGACAGAATCACTGACTGGGTGGATCAGGGAAATGCTGTAGATATAGTATATCTTGACTTCAGCAAAGCATTTGACAAAGTATCTCACACCATCCTTATTGAAAAAATGACCAAGTATGCAATGGACCAGGCAACTGTTAGGTGGATTCATCATAACTGGCTTAGTGATCGGACTCAAAGGGTGGTTGTAAATGGCTTCACATCCAGCTGGATGAATGTCTCAAGTGAGGTACCACAGGGCTCCGTCCTGGGACCTGTATTGTTCAACATCTTTATCAATGATTTAGATGAAGGAATTGAGGGTAAACTGATTAAATTTGCTGATGACACAAAGCTAGGAGGGATAGCTAATACTAGAGAAGAGAGAGAGAGGATTCAAAAAGACCTAAATAAACTGGAGCAGTGGGCAGCAACCAACAGAATGGTTTTTAACAGGGAAAAATGCAAAGTACTACATCTGGGCAATAAAAATGAAAAAAGCATATACAAAATGGGAGGAATAGAGCTAAGCAACAGTACATGTGAAAAAGACTTAGGTATACTAATAGATCATAGACTGAACATGAGTCAACAGTGTGATGCAGCAGCAAAAAAGGCAAATACAATTCTGGGATGTATTAACAGAAGCATACAGTCTAGATCACGTGAAGTCATTATCGGTCTTTACTCCTCTTTGGTCAGACCTCATCTGGAATACTGTGTACAGTTTTGGGCACCACATTTTAAAAAAGACATAGACAAACTGGAGCAAGTTCTGAGAAGAGCGACCAGAATGGTGACTGGTCTGCAAACCATGTCCTATGAGGAACGGTTGCAGGATTTGGGAATGTTTAGCTTGCAAAAAAGAAGACTGAGAGGAGACTTAATAGCTGTCTACAAATATGTCAAGGGCTGTCACATTGTAGAAGGATCATCTTTATTCTCATTTGCACAAGGAAAGACTAGAAGCAATGGGATGAAACTAAATGGGAGGAGACACAGATTAGATATTAGAAAAAACTTTTTGACAGGGTGATTAATGAGTGGAACAGGCTGCCACGAGAGGTGGTGAGTTCCCCTTCAATGGACGTCTTCAAACAGAGGCTGGACAGACATCTGTCTGAGATGATCTAGTGAATCCTGCTTTGAGCAGGGGGTTGGACCAGATGACCCAGGAGGTCCCTTCCAACTTTACCATACCATTCTATGATTCTATCACGTCATCCAGGTATAGCAGCACAGTCTCGAAGTTACGGTGTCCCAAACAGCACTCCATCAATCTCTGGAACGTTCCCGGGGCGTTGCAGAGTCCATACGGCATACTGTTGAACTCGCAGAGTCCCATCGGGGTAGTGAAGGCCGTCTTCTCTCGGTCCTCCTCAGCAACTGCTACTTGCCAGTACCCACTAGTGAGGTCAAGGGTAGAGAAGCAATTTGCAGGCTTTAGTGCAGCCAGAGATTCCTCTATACGGGGCAAAGGGTATGCATCCTTGTGTGTTATGCGATTTACCTGTCTGTAATCTAAACACATCCTCATGCTTCCATCCTTTTTCCTGACTAGGACCAGGGGAGCTGCCCAGGGGCTACAGCTATCTCTTAGTACCCCTGCCTTCCTCATGTCATGCAACATTTCCTTCGCTTTCTGGTAGTGTGCTGGTGGTATGGGCCTGTAACGTTCTTTGATGGGTGGATGGTAACCTGTGGGTATATGGTGTTGTACCACTTTAATCCTCCCGAAATCAAGTGGGTGTTTGCTGAATACTCCCTCGTATTCCTGAACCACCCTGTATACACCTTGTTTTTGATGGACAGGAGTGGCGTCAGTCCCAACATGGAGCTGTTGACACCAATCCCCCACCTGGGTTTCCGAGTCGTTATCCTCCACTCTGTCTGGTGAGGTTAAGGAGTCCACGGTGTGGATAGCGTTGTTATTCACAGTATACAATCTGGCAACAGTGGTATATCGTGGTAATTTGACTTCATCCTCCCCACAATTTTGGAGATGTATGGGTACCCACCCATGGCGTACATCAACCACCCCTCTGGCAGTTAAGAGTGTAGGTCTGTGCTCTGAGCTAATGGGCTCCACCACCGCCTGGTAGTTCTGTCCCTTGAGACCTATTGCTGCTCTACACCAAATCAGCATTTCACTCATTGGGGGAATCACAATGGGTATTGGGTCTGTCACCCGTACATTACCAATTTTACCACCTGATAGCTTTACCTGTTGCTGGTACAGGAGGGATCGTATCTCTCTCTGGAGCACCTTCCTCTGCCCTGCTTTGGCAGTGCCAGCTATCTGCTGGAGCAAAAAACAACACTTCTCCCAAACAGTTATCAACAATATTTGTACCTAGTATCATATACAAGTCTGTATCACCAGGGTTGGACTCCACTACAATCAGTCCTTGGTCCTTTAGTTCCGCTCTCCCAACCTTCACTGTCACGTCCTTAACCCCTACTAGGTTAAGAGGAAGGCCGTTAGAGGCATACACGGAGAGGTTCGGGGCAGGTGGCTGGAGCTCATCTACGGACCAGTACCTTTTGTAGAGGACATCAGGTATGATGGTTACCTGTGAGCTGGTGTCCAGTAATGCAGGTGTTGCTATCCCATCCAGCACGATGGACAGGAAAGGCCTTCCTCCTACGAACCGGTGATACCAGCTTGATGGGCCTGGTTGATTTACTCCTGGGTGTCAGCCCTCGGCCCCAGGGTTTGCTCGTTTAAAGGACAGTTCCGCGCTGTGTGGCCTGCCATGTGGCAGCGGTAGCAGATGAATTCTCCTGGAGGGCGACGTTGGTCCTCCCACGGGGTGGCGTTGTCCTCCTCTGGGGTGGCGTTGTCCTCCTTCTTCTCCTCATCCAGGGGACATCCTCAGGGCTGTCGGCCAGTAGGATCCTTCCCTCCGGCTCAGGCTCCGTCTCTAGCTGCAGGGTGCTCAGGACAGTGGCCAGGGTTTTACTTAACTGGCGCACATCAGAGCGCAAGCTGTCCAGCTCGCTAGGAGGCACTGTTTGCATTTTTGTGTCAGCTGTTAATGAAGGAGCAGTGGGTGCTGCAGGCACTGGGGTGGCCCCACCCTGGTAACGCTGGATAGCAGTATCTGATGGTTCCAGGGGCTGCAGACCCTTAATAGCCATGTCCTTCAGGGTGTCAAAGGTGGCATCTGGATGATCTAAGGCCCACCACCGTACAGTTCTGCTCTCCTCTTGGGACCTCAACCTCCGGATGAACTGTTCCGTCAGCATTTTATTTTCATTTTGTATGCTGGCTGGACTAACCTGTTTCAGGGCCCGCAGGGCTTCCTGTAAGCGCCAGGCGTAGTCCCGGACACTGTCCTCAGGTTTCTGGACACAGTGGTAGAACCTCATCCGGAGATCTGTCTCAGTGAGGTTTTCAAACACAGTTTGCAGTCTCTTAAAGATGATGGATACTGATTCCTGGTCTGCGGCTGACCAGGTTTCAACTTCCCGCTCTGCTGCACCAGTCAATTGTCCTAGTACAACAGCGGCTCTCTATTTGCCAGTCATAGAGTACATATCCAGCACACCGCATATTTTTCTCTTGAATCCGGACAGGGTGTCTGGTTTGCCGTTATACTGGGGGAGCCATTTCGCTCCAGCGATATACGGCAGGGCCATGGGTATCAACGGGGTCACGACCCCTGCAGGTGGAGCGGCCACTCCGGCCTGTTCAGCGACGGGCACAAATTGGGCATCAGGAGCATTATCCGGTGCTCCAGCGGCTTGCTGGTCGTCGGACATGGTTGCGCCCCCCTAGTCAACCGGAGCCTACCTTCTTCACTTCTCATCCGGTAGGCCGCAGCTCCGCGGGCGACGGTCTTCTTCCAGGACCTTGCGTCACTCGCGTCTGACGTCACAGCGTCCTCTGGGCTCCTTGCAGGACCTGACGCTTCCTGGTTCGACGTCAGGGGTGGGGCGCGTCCTGGGCTTCGCGCGCTTCCAGCGATTACGCCTCTCCGATTCCCGCGGTTACGCCCCTCTTCTTCCCGTGCGGCGACAGGAAAATGGGGGACAATGGCGGGAAATCTCGGGAATGGCGGGAAACCTTCACCACAGTGAGTATCACAGTCTTTTAAGGCGCACAGTACCCGGTGGCAACGGGCACGGAATCCTGTTCGTGACGACAAGGCTGACGCGCCCCCTGGGCCGTGGGAGTACTCGGCAGCCGGGCCTCTGCGTGTGCTGGTGGGGGATATCACGGTGGCTGGCCCGGTCCGTGACTCAGGGCGGTCAGTAAAAAGGGGAATATATAGGGGATTTGGAAAGTTCGTGACGCCACCTGTGGAATGCGGCAAAAGGGGTGCCGCCGCTGCGGAGCAGTCCTCTGGAGCAGGTGTTATGACAGCAGGGAAGGTGTGGCTCTCCACAGGTAGAGCTAGCTCCAGGGCAGCGTGTAATGGAGGATGCTGGGGAGAGACGGCAGGACGGTCCGGGAGGAAAGACGAACACTCACACGGGGGTAAGCTTCAGTACCTTTACTGGTGATGCTGCAGGCACGGTCCAGGGTACTCCGGGAGAAGGGTGCACTTTTGGACTCTCCCCAGTGAGCGGGTATAGGGCCTCCTGATCTGTGGCTTTTCTCGTTAATCTTCTGGCCTGCCTGGAACTAGGCCTAGCTTGGTTACTGTCTCTCTCTCCCTTGCGCCTTCTGACCTGGTGGTAGGGCTTTCTTTTGGAGATCACTCTCCCTGGACGTTGGGGCCTCCATGACTCCTAGCCCTGGTACTGTAGTCAGCGTTTGGCAAACCTGAGACCTGTAGTCCTCCAGGGTTTCTGGTGGTCCCTACTGGGTGTAAAGAGTCCCTGTAGGCGCGGACCCGGTGTCCGGAATATATCTCGGGGTGAGCCTGGTATGCTCCTCTGCCCCCCTTGCTACTTCTTCCTTCTCCTCTCGCCTTCGGCCCACTCAAGGCCCTCACTAGGCCTTCACACGTGCTGTAGGCCTTGGCTCGCCTAAGCACAGCAGCCAACGTGCTGCCTCTTCGCTGCTCTCTGAGCGTCAGCATGCTCTCAGCTCACTCTGAGCTCCGTTCCTCTCTGTCTCTAAACACTAAACTCTGACTCTAAACTGAACTGCCTGGCTCCACCCTCCCTATATATATCCCTATCAGGGCTCCCTCTGCTGGTCTGAGGTGGTAGGGTGGAAGTGTGTGAATGTGTGAGGGCCTCTTGTGGAGAAGTCCATTCATGCACCCTTCTGGGTTCTGTGACACCAATGCGCAGCAGGGCACCACAGAAGCACTGCAGCACTGCCTTGGCCAAGCGGCAACAGTTTGTGCTGAAGATAACATGCTTGCTAGTTTTGAGCGAGCATGCTCGACACTGCTCGGTACTCGCCCAAGCATCTCACTACTCGGGATGTTCGGCAAGCACCGAGCATTTTCGGGTTACTCGGGCAGGAGCTCGGGTCTCCGCCCTGCACGTTTGGCGCTCTTTACAGAGCCAATGAACATGCAGGGATTGCCAGCCAGTCACTGTAATTCCGCAGCCATGTTGTTTGTGGGCATTACAGTGATTGGCTGGCTGCACAGCGTCACCTCGAGTATTTAAAACCGGGCGCCGCCATCTTGGACATAGTCGCTCCGGATCAGCCAGTGTAGGTTCAGTGCTGCTGAGCTAGGGAGAGATTTATACTCCGAAATAGTTAGTGTAGGGTCTCTAAAGCCTCCCAGATCAAACAAACAGTCCTTCTCAGGACTAATATCCATCCCAGATATCAGGCAGGCAGGCTGTATAGGAGACGCAGTGGTTATACCAGCAAACGCTGCATTACAGTCCTGTGTGCTCCTGTTGGTCAAACTGCTAGACTTATCATCCCGGTCTCAGGGGAGAGGAAAAATGTTTTCATCTAAATCCTGTATTTTTTTTTTCCTCAGTCAGACTGTCCAAATACGCGTCTTATTAACATTTTGGTAATCCCCCCCCCCCCAAAAAAAAAAAATGTAGTGCGTCTGTGACTGTTCAGACACCAATATATCTGTTTAAAAGAGTCTGGTGTAGGCCAGAAAAATAGAACTGTGGTTTTGCAGTTCCACGGGTCAAAAATCTGTATTATCCTGTTTTTGGCATTTTTTGCCGTAAAAAAAAAACCTGTAATAGTGTCTCCCTGACTGGTCAGACACCAATATATCTGTTTAAAAGAGTCTGGTGTAGGCCAGAAAAATATAACTGTGGTTTTGCAGTTCCACAGGTCAAAAATCTGTATTATCCTGTTTTTGGCATTTTTTGCCGTAAAAAAAAACCTGTAATAGTGTCTCCCTGACTGGTCAGACACCAATATATCTGTTTAAAAGAGTCTGGTGTAGGCCAGAAAAATATAACTGTGGTTTTGCAGTTCCACGGGTCAAATCTCTGTATTATCCTGTTTTTGACATTTTTTGCCGTAAAAAAAAACAGTAATAGTAATATATCTGTTTAAAAGAGTCTGGTGTACGCCACATAACTATAACTGTGGTTTTGCAGTTCCACGGGTCAAGTCTCTGTATTATCCTGTTTTTGGCATTTTTTGGTGTAAAAAAAAACTGTGATAGTGTCTCCCTGACAGGTCAGACACCAATATATCTGTTTAAAAGAGTCTGGTGTACGCCACATAACTATAACTGTGGTTTTGCAGTTCCACGGGTCAAATCTCTGTATTATCCTGTTTTTGGCATTTTTTGCCGTAAAAAAAAACTGTAATAGTGTCTCCCTGACTGGTCAGACACCAATATATCTATTTAAAAGAGTCTGGTGTACGTCACATAACTATAACTGTGGTTTTGCAGTTCCACGGGTCAAATCTCTGTATTATCCTGTTTTTGGCATTTTTTTGCTGTAAAAAAAAACAGTAATAGTGTCTCCCTGATTGTTCAGACACAAATATATCTGTTTGAAAGATTCTGGTGTACGCCACATAACTATAACTGTGGTTTTGCAGTTCCACGGTTCAAATCTCTGTATTATCCACTTTTGGGCCTTTTTTACATAAAAAAACAGTTTGAGTGTGTCGCTGACTGTTCAGCCCCAAATATATCTATTTAAAAAAGTCTGGTATACGCCAGTAAATTAGAACTGAGGTTTTGCAGTTCCACGGTTCAAATCTCTGTATTATCCAGCTTTTGGCCTGTTTTAGGTAAAAAAAAAATAGTGTCTCCCTGTCTGTTCAGTCACAAATATATCTGTTTGAAAGATTCTGGTGTAGGCCAGAGAAATAGAACTGTGGTTTTCCTCTTCCACGGTTCTAATCTCATTTTTATTACCCTTTTTCCATTGATAGTGCGAATGTAAGCTAATTTACTTAATTTACAATGGGCAAGGCGCGTGGCAAGGGACGTGGAACTGGACGTTCTGGTGATGGTGCGTGCAGAGGACGGGGTCGTGGCCAAGGTGAAAATGTACCACAACCAACAGCCACATCTTCTCGCTCCCACTTCTTGACCGAATTACTAGGGAAGCACACTGCAACACCAGTATTGCAAACTGATCAGTGTGAACAGGTTATTAATTGGATAGCAGATAATACTTCCAGTTACCTGGGCACCACCACCTCCGGTCTGTCTTCCACACGGTCAAGTTTTAGTAGCCGTGAGTCTCGACTGCATACTCCTCCTCACCCTGATGCTCCTTCCTCCCACCATGCCGAGTGTCGTCAGACAGCAACTGATCCCACACTTGGACACTCTGAAGAGCTGTTCACTGGTCCATTTCCATATTTGTGCCCCTGGCCTGCTCCGCTTGAAGTGGTGGAAAAGGAGATCCCATGTAGCGATGCCCAAATATTTGAACAGCCACGGCCACAGGAAGTCGACGCTGGCAATTTGTCACAAGAGGTGGACGATGACGAGACACAATTGTTACGAAGTGAGGAGGAGGATCGTGGTGCGCAAGTGGAAGAGAAGGAGGTGGTGGATGATTTAGTAACTGACCCAACGTGGCAGGAGGACATGCAGAGCAAGGCCAGCAGCACACAGGGGGAGGGAGACAGAGTACCCCAACAGGCAGGAAGAAGCAGGGTGGTGGCCGCACACAGAAGGCGGGCAACAGTTCCCCGTAACACCAACACGAGGGATGTTGCCATTACAACCGGTAGGTCTTCCAGAGTCTGGAATTTTTTTAAAGACTCTGCTGATAACCCCAAAAAGGCCATTTGTACCACTTGCCATGCCAGCATCAGCAGGGGTGACAAAACTACCAGCCTGACCACCACCAGCATGATCAGGCACAAGGCAGCAAAGCACCCGACTTTGTGGGGCGAACCCCAGGGTCCACGACCAGTGTTAGCGGGTGTCAACACTGCTTCTTCCACTGTTGTGCGTGCAATAGAACCCCCTGTTGTGTGTGCAAGGCAATCCCCTGTCCATACTGCATGCAAAGATGCCCCCTCCTCTCAGTCTTCACTTGTTATGGCAGTTTCTCAAGAAACAGCATCAACATCCACGTCCACGTCCCACCGCAGCGTTCAATTATCCATATCCCAGAGCTTTGAATGAAAGCGCAAAATCGCAGCCAACACCCCACAGGCCACAGTCCTAAATTCGCACATTTCACGACTGCTTGCGTTGGAAATGCTGCCTTTCAGGCTGGTGGAGACGGAATCCTTCCACAACCTTATGGTGGTGGCCATCCCTCGGTACTCGGTCCCCAGCCGACACTATTTTGCCCGGTGTGCCATGCCCGCACTACACAAGCACGTGTCCCAAAACATCTGCCGTGCCCTCAACAACGCAGTTACTGGGAGAGTCCACCTGACAAGGGACACATGGACAAGTGCTTGTGGCCAGGGACGGTACATCTCCCTGACGGCACAATGGGTAAACATAGTGGAAGCCGGGACCCAGTCGGACCTTGGGACGAAACACATCCTCCCCACGCTGAGGATTGCGGGCCCTATGTCAGTCAGAGTTGCCCCCACAGTGTACAGCTCCTGCGCATCATCCTCCTCCTCCTCCTCATGTTCAGCCTCCATCTCAGATATCACCACATCAGTTACAAGCTGGAAGCACTGCAGTACTGCCTCAGCCAAGCGGCAACAGGCTGTGCTGAAACTCATAAGCTTAGGTGATAAACCTCACTCTTCTTGTGAGTTGTGGACAGCTGTGAAAGAGCATGCAGATCTGTGGCTGAGACCGCTGAACCTACATCCAGGCATGGTCGTGTGTGACAATGGCCATAACATGGTTTCAGCTCTGAGGCGAGGCAAGATCACACATGTACCATGCCAGGCTCATGTGCTTAACCTCGTGGTTCAGCAGTTTCTTAAATCGTACCCCGAGCTGCCAGATCTGCTCGTCAAAGTACGCCACCTGTCAGCTCATTTTCGCAAGTCGGCTACAGCTTCCGCAGCCCTTGCTGTGTTGCAGCAGCGTTTGCAGCTTCCGGCACACCGACTGGTGTGTGATGTCTCCACACGTTGGAACTCTACCCTCCACATGTTGCAAAGGATTTGTGAGCAGAAGAGTGCAGTTGTGGAGTACCAGCTGCAAACGGCCATTGATATTCAGGTCAGACTCCACACATAAGACCTCAGGAGTGGATCTGGATGTCTGACATATGTTCCATCCTGACAAACTTTGAGGAGTCCACCAAGATGGTGAGTGGCGATGACGCCATCATTAGCGTCAGCATCCCACTTGTCTGTCTTTTGCAACGTTCTCTGCAGAGAATTAAAGAGGAGGCATTGCAGCCAGAGTATGATGAGATGGATCAAGAAGCCGTTGCGGGCGATTACACACAGCCCAGCCTCATCTCATCCCAATGTGCATTGGGGGACAATGAGGGAGAGGAGGAGGAGGAGGAAGAACAGGAGCTGGTATCATGCGCTGTAGACGGTAGTACCTGTATAACTGTAATACCGTTGGTTCAGCGTGGGTGGCCTGAGGACAGGGGGGAGGAGGAGGAGGTAGAGGAGGAGAGCATGGTCAGTCGTCATCTTGGTGAGGACACGGAAGTCTTGCCCGTTACCAGTCTGACATGCATGGCTGACTTTATGTTACGCTGCCTTAACCGTGACCCTCGCGTTGTAAAATTGTTGGGTGACAGTCATTACTGGTTGGTGACACTTTTAGACCACCGCTACAAGGAGAACTTTCACTCTCTTATTCCTGAGGTGGAGAGGTCTACAAAAATGGGGCAGTACCAGAAGGCCCTTGCTGCAGAACTGTTAAAAAAATTCCCATCTGAACACGCTAGCGGCAGAGGTCACAGTTCGTTGTTGCCCAACCAAGGCGTACATGCGAGAGAGACGCAACTCCAATCCAGCAGAGGCAGGGGAACACTGTCGACATTCTGGGACAGTTTTCTGAGACCCGCAAGCTTACAGGCCCTGAGGCGTGGGGTACACTCACAAGGAGTGGAAAGTTTCAAAAGATGGTGAGGGAGTACCTTGCCGACCGTACCAGCGTCCTCCGTGATTCCTCTGTGCCTTTTAATTATTGGGTATCCAAGCTGGACACTTGGAATGAACTCGCTCTGTACGCCTTGGAGGTCCTGGCCTGCCCTGCCGCTAGCGTGTTATCGGAGCGTGTTTTTAGTGCCGCTGGGGGAATTATAACAGATAAGCGCACTCGCCTGTCAACTGACAATGCTGACAAGCTGACCCTTATCAAAATGAACAAGGGCTGGATTGGGCCTGACTTCTAATCACCACCAAATGACAGCAGAGTAACATAAAGTCAAATCCACTGTGTTATTTTGGGAGGTGTATTCCCATGCACCGCTTCACACCCACACGGCTGTTTGCTCTACTCCTTATCCTCAGCCTCCACCACCACTAGACCACCAGGGTGACCTTGGTCCGTGTTGCCAGCATTGCAAGTTCCTCCATCCTAATTTTTTGCAGTTTTTGCTTGGAAGGCATAGGCAAAGACTGTGGGAGACCCACTCCCCAATAATGGGAATAATATTTTTAAGATGCTGTACTGCATGGCTCTTGTTTGCCTGCGTTGCAAGTTCCTCCCTCCTAATTGTTCATAGAATCATAGAATCATAGAATGGTAGAGTTGGAGGGGACCTCCTGGGTCATCTGGTCCAACCCCCTGCTCAAAGCAGGATTCACTAAATCATCTCAGACAGATGTCTGTCCAGCCTCTGTTTGAAGACGTCCATTGAAGGGGAACTCACCACCTCTCGTGGCAGCCTGTTCCACTCATTAATCACCCTAACTGTCAAAAAGTTTTTTCTAATATCTAATCTGTGTCTCCTCCCATTTAGTTTCATCCCATTGCTTCTAGTCTTTCCTTGTGCAAATGAGAATAAAGATGATCCTTCTACAATGTGACAGCCCTTGACATATTTGTAGACAGCTATTAAGTCTCCTCTCAGTCTTCTTTTTTGCAAGCTAAACATTCCCAAATCCTGCAACCGTTCCTCATAGGACATGGTTTGCAGACCAGTCACCATTCTGGTCGCTCTTCTCTGAACTTGCTCCAGTTTGTCTATGTCTTTTTTAAAATGTGGTGCCCAAAACTGTACACAGTATTCCAGATGAGGTCTGACCAAAGAGGAGTAAAGACCGATAATGACTTCACGTGATCTAGACTGTATGCTTCTGTTAATACATCCCAGAATTATATTTGCCTTTTTTGCTGCTGCATCACACTGTTGACTCATGTTCAACAGTGTGATGGCAGCTTTTGGCAGCTTTTGCTTGGAAGGCATAGGCAAAGACTATGGGAGACCCACTCCCCAATAATGGGAATAATGTTTTTAAGATGCTGTACTGCATGGCTCTTCCAAGGGGCATTTAAACTGTCTTGTTAAGCTACTGCAACCTCCACGTCTCTTCCAAGGGGCATTAAAACCATCTTGTTAAGCTACTGCGACCTCCACCACTTCTCCCAGGGGCATTAAAACCGTCTTGTTAAACTACTGCGACCTCCACCACATTTTCAAGGGGCATTGATATTGTCTTTTAATTCCACTGCGACCTCCACGTCTCTTCCAAGGGGCATTAAAACCTTCTTGTTAAGCTACTGCGACCTCCACCACTTCTCCCAGGGGCATTAAAACCGTCTTGTTAAACTACTGCGACCTCCACCACATTTTCAAGGGGCATTGATATTGTCTTTTTATTCCACTGCGACCTCCACGTCTCTTCCAAGGGGCATTAAAACCGTCTTTTTAAGCTACTGCGACCTCCACCACTCTTCCAAGGGGCATTGTTATTGTCTTTTTATTCCACTGTGACCTCCACGTCTCTTCCAAGGGGCATTTAAACCGTCTTTTTAAGCTACTGCGACCTCCACCACTTTTTCAAGGGGCATTGATATTGTCGTTTTATTCCACTGTGAACTCCACCGCTCTTCCAAGGGGCATTAAAACCATCTTGTTAAGCTACTGCGACCTCCACCATTCTTCCAAGGGGCATTAAAACCATCTTGTTAAGCTACTGCGACCTCCACCACTCTTCCAAGGGGCATTAATATTGTCTTTTTATTCCACTGTGACCTCCATGTCTCTTCCAAGGGGCATTTAAACCGTCTTGTTAAGCTACTGCGACCTCCACCATTCTTCCAAGGGGCATTAAAACCATCTTGTTAAGCTACTGCTACCTCCACCACTTTGCCCAGGGGCATTAAAACCGTCTTGTTAAGCTACTGCGACCTCCACCACATTTTCAAGGGGCATTGATATTGTCTTTTTATTCCACTGCAATCTCCACGTCTCTTCCAAGGGGCATTAAAACCGTCTTGTTAAGCTACTGCGACCTCCACCACTTCTTCAAGGGGCATTAAAACCGTCTTGTTAAGCTACTGCGACCTCCACCACTTTTCCAAGGGGCATTGTTATTGTCTTTTTATTCCACTGTGACCTCCACGTCTCTTCCAAGGGGCATTTAAACCGTCTTTTTAAGCTACTGCGACCTCCACCACTTTTTCAAGGGGCATTGATATTGTCGTTTTATTCCACTGTGAACTCCACCGCTCTTCCCAGGGGCATTAAAACCATCTTGTTAAGCTACTGCGACCACCACCATTCTTCCAAGGGGCATTAAAACCATCTTGTTAAGCTACTGCGACCTCCACCACTCTTCCAAGGGGCATTAATATTGTCTTTTTATTCCACTGTGACCTCCACGTCTCTTCCAAGGGGCATTTAAACCGTCTTGTTAAGCTACTGCGACCTCCACCATTCTTCCAAGGGGCATTAAAACCATCTTGTTAAGCTACTGCTACCTCCACCACTTTGCCCAGGGGCATTAAAACCGTCTTGTTAAGCTACTGCGACCTCCACCACATTTTCAAGGGGCATTGATATTGTCTTTTTATTCCACTGCGATCTCCACGTCTCTTCCAAGGGGCATTAAAACCGTCTTGTTAAGCTACTGCGACCTTCACCACTTCTTCAAGGGGCATTAAAACCGTCTTGTTAAGCTACTGCGACCTCCACCACTTTTTCAAGGGGCATTAAATCGTCTTGTTAAGCTACTGCGACCTCCACCACTTTTCCAAGAGGCATTGATATTGTCTTTTCATTCCACTGCGACCTCCACCATTCTTCCAACGGGCATTGCATTTCCTCCTAAATTTAGTTAGCTTTTGCTTTTCAATGCATAGGCGAACACTAAGGGACACCCACTCCCCAATAATGGGTAGAAGGTTTTTAGTATGCTGTAATCCACGTCTGTTTCAAGGAGCATTGCAGTTCCTCATAATTTTTGGAAAGCCTTCCATTCACTGCTTAGGCCAACAGTGCACAGGAGACCCAGTTGCTATAAATGAAAAAAACGGTTTAGTTAAGGCCCTCTGACCTCCATGTCACTTCCAAGGGGCATTGGAGTGCCTCGAAATTTTTGGTAGGCATTGCACTCACTCATGCCTTTTAACTGGGTAGCCGAACCGCTCCTTTTGGTACAGAAACATATCCTACAAGACATGTGTGGTTGTAATTAGAAAGATAGCCCAAGTACTACAAATTGAGTGTGGGTAAGGGAACAAAATCCCCCCCGACACTCTCAAATACCGACTCCAAGGCAACATTTTTTTACTAAGAGAAAAACAGAGTCATCATGGTTTAAAAAAGAACACATATTTTATTAACAATTAGTTAAGACAAGTGTCGTAATCAAAAGAGAGAAATTAGTAAAGAGCAAGTAGAAAGCAAGGTGAACAATGAGATATCCAAATAAGCCCAAAACAGACCTGCCTCAATATTAGATGCTCAGAGAATAGACACAACTCTTATGACTGAAAAAAAGGGTTTTTCCATCAAAGTAGAAAAACCGCTGCACCTAAAATTCTCAACCAATACAGTGAAAATTGTATGAATAATGAGCTTATAATTTATCTCAATGAAATATCAAAATTGGTGAGCTGTCATTAAGTAGAGCACCTAGTGGCGCACTGTGGTATATTGAGAACAGAGCACAAGCATCAAAGACAAGCCCATCAATTAAAGTGCAGCGTGCATATTAATATAAAATATAGATTTGGACAAATGGACGAGCATCTCCATACATTCCCTCCTTTCCCCCGATCCCCCACTCCTACAGAATGAAAGGAGAGGAGAGTAACCTCTCAAGCATATTGAGATAAAGTGCCAGAAGGGGCATGTCACTCAAGATGGCAGTGGGGGGGATATCGTTCTTACCAGGGGTGGTGGTGGGCAGTCAGTGGGCTTCCCATTACTGTTACCGCCCCTTGAGAAAGCGGCCTCAGCTGCCGCGAAACGCGCGTCGGGGACGCATGTGGTTTGTCCTTTAAGCCCACTGACTGCCCACCACTGCCATCTTGAGTGACATGCCCCTTCTGGCACTTTATCTCAATATGCTTGAGAGGTTACTCTCCTCTCCTTTCATTCTGTAGGAGTGGGGGATCGGGGGAAAGGAGGGAATGTATGGAGATGCTCGTCCATTTGTCCAAATCTATATTTTATATTAATATGCACGCTGCACTTTAATTGATGGGCTTGTCTTTGATGCTTGTGCTCTGTTCTCAATATACCACAGTGCGCCACTAGGTGCTCTACTTAATGACAGCTCACCAATTTTGATATTTCATTGAGATAAATTATAAGCTCATTATTCATACAATTTTCACTGTATTGGTTGAGAATTTTAGGTGCAGCGGTTTTTCTACTTTGATGGAAAAACCCTTTTTTTCAGTCATAAGAGTTGTGTCTATTCTCTGAGCATCTAATATTGAGGCAGGTCTGTTTTGGGCTTATTTGGATATCTCATTGTTCACCTTGCTTTCTACTTGCTCTTTACTAATTTCTCTCTTTTGATTACGACACTTGTCTTAACTAATTGTTAATAAAATATGTGTTCTTTTTTAAACCATGATGACTCTGTTTTTCTCTTAGTAAAAAAATGTTGCCTTGGAGTCGGTATTTGAGAGTGTCGGGGGGGATTTTGTTCCCTTACCCACACTCAATTTGTAGTACTTGGGCTATCTTTCTAATTATATTCATTTCTGTGGTTTACACAGTTTATTTCAGGCCCGTTATGGATTTTCGAGCCCGGGACGGAACCTGGCTCTCACAACTTAACGATGCATGCAAGGAGGACAATGATAGTAATGCAGGGGGGGGGTTCTGTATGAATGAACATACTAATAAATTTAAGGATCTCATTAGAAGGAGAACACGGCTGTGGTGGAATGTGGCTTTCCTAAAAAAATATATTGAGAGGGGTCTTATACCCCGGGGTCTGAGAGTACAGATCTTTCCCTCTTTCAACGTAGAGGATGATTCTATTAAGACTAGATGGGAACAACATTCCAACATATGCTCAATTGGATACATGCACCTACTTATTGAGATGAACCAGAAATCTCTAACATCGATTGAGACCGAAATTGAGCAATTACAGCTCATACTGAAGAAGGAGATGTCCAATGAGTCTTTAAAAAAATTCAATGAAGACATTGAAATTCTAGCTCAGGAATTGGCTAATGAGGTCCAGACGTTTAAATCCAAGAAATTTTCACGTGACTTACAAGACAAACAATTACAACGTATGTACAAATGGGGACACTCAAATAGACGGTCTCGCCCTCAACAGAGAGGAGGCTCTTTTTCCAGATCAAGATCAACATCCATGTCATCCACTACGTCTGTGGAGGACCCTCACGAAAAAACGCAATTTGTGGACAGTGCGAATGCTCTGGGACAAAATCCTAGAAGGGTCCAGACTCGACAGACTAGTAAAAACAAAGGTCCATCGCAACAACGGGTGAGTGGGTCCCGGGGAGAGCTACAGGTTGTCAATTTGTCCTCTCATGTTCTCTCTGTAGAGCAGTTGGAGGTTTTGAGCAAGGGATTGTCTTTCTCCCCCACTAATGGCTTTAATTATTTTACAGCTTTGAAGGACCTTCACCTTTTTACACGCAAACTCATCCTCCATAAATTACACTCTAGGAGCATGGCACCCTGTGAATCCTGGAGTCCTGCGGAGCAGGAGGCAATTTCAAATTTGGAGGAACTGTTGCAGGAGCAAGGATCTTTCCAACGAGGTGGGTTACCCCCATGTGCAAGACCTAAATCTACACGCTTTCCCCCTTTGTCTTTGTGCCCGGCTGTGGAAATCTTTTCTAGGCTTGTATCTGAGGACTTTGGAAGGTTGTCTACCTCCAGGAGATTTGATAACCTTACAGCATCTCAACGAAAAGCAATTAGTACTTTGCAGTCTTATAGTGACATTGTAATCAAGGCAGCAGACAAAGGGGGAAATATTGTGATTTGGCCTTGCACGAAATATGAGAAAGAAGCATTCCGACAACTAAAGAATGCTAATACCTACTCTAAACTCTGTTACAATCCTACCACCTCCTTCTCCACAGCACTCCAGATGATTTTGGCCAATGCCTGTGAGGGTGGGATTATAGATAAGAAAACGGTGGAGGCCTTGACTGTCCGTTTTCCAAAAACACCGACCTTTTACCTTTTACCCAAGATTCATAAGGACCCTGTCGACCCGCCGGGACGTCCGATCGTGTCAGGTCTGGGTGGCCTATGTGAACCCATATGCAGATTTATCGACTTTTATTTGAAGCCAATTGTTGAGACCCTGCCCTCATATATCAGGGACACGGCGGACGTCCTCACGCGGGTCGATGGCGTCTTTTTGGATAGTGGGATATTGCTTGTTACAGCAGATGTGGAAAGTCTGTACACCAGCATTGAGCATACCACTGGTCTGGAGTCGGTCCGCCTTTTCCTCGGGGCGTCCGACCTGGGCGGCCCTTTGTGTGGGTTTATCATCGAGCTCTTGCAATTTGTCCTGACCCATAATTATTTTTTGTTTAAAGATGCAGTATATCTGCAAAGGCGGGGCACAGCGATGGGGGCGGCCTGCGCGCCCTCGTACGCTAACCTTTTCCTAGGGGCATGGGAGAGATACATTTTCAGCGATGAGGGCGCGGGGGCCACGGACCAAATTTTATGCTGGCTCCGCTATATTGATGATATTTTGTTTTTCTGGCGAGGGACGGTGCAACAGCTCGATGAATTTATGGCTCAATTGAACCAGAATACATGGGGCATTAAACTGACATACAGATATCACACCACTAAAATTGACTTCCTGGATGTCGAGCTGGAGGTTGATGGTGGGAGGTGCCTCCAGACCGACATTTTTAGGAAGTCTACGTCAGTTAATGCCCTAATACACGCCGACACGGCACACCATCCTACCACTATAAGGGCCGTCCCCGTCGGGCAGTTCCTGAGGGCGAGGCGGATCTGCTCCTCTGACCTTAGATTTGAGCGTCAGGCCGTTGACCTGAGGCTCAGATTTAAACAACGAGGGTACAGCAACAGATGTATCAAGCATGGATATGATAGGGCCAGACGGACCCCACGTAACAACTTATTATATTCAAACGTTATTAAAGGATCGGAGACCGGACAAGTAAAAATTCGGTATATTTCTAATTACAACCATGAGTGGGAAAATATGAGGAGGATTATGACCAAGCATTGGGGCATTTTGGCAACCGACCCCTCCCTGGGACCAATTCTTGGGGATCGTCCCCTCATGACACCGAGACGGGCCAAAAATCTTAAAGACCTTTTAGTGTCGAGCCACTACGTTCCGACACAGCCAAATCTTTTTGGCTCTCGTGGACCGACCCTTGGAACTTTTCCCTGCGGTCGTTGTCTTGCCTGCACCAATGTCGCGCGCTGCAACACATTCACGTCCTCAGATGGCAACAGACTCTTTAAAATAAGACACTACATTTCATGTGGCACTAGCAATGTCATCTATTATGCCATGTGTGATTGCCCTCTAATCTATATTGGACTTACATCTAGGGAACTGAGAATACGTGTGCGTGAGCATGTGCGCGACATTGGTGCGGCCAGGACGGCGACCAATGTTAATGAACTTAAAAGTATTCCTAGGCACTTTAGGACTGTCCACAATTGCGACCCCCGCTGTTTCAAAGTGCGGGGGATAGACGTGATACGGTTGGGTGCACGGGGCGGCAATGTCAAAAAGGTTTTGGCGCAGGTGGAAGCTAAGTGGATAGTGACACTTGGGACATTGTCGCCCCGTGGACTAAACGAGTCCCTCTCTTTTTCCTCCTTTTTGTGATGTTGGGTTATTTTTGGTTAACTTTAATTCATACAATGACCCTCTCCTTGTCACCCTCACTGTGTTCGAGGGACATATATGCTTAGTCTGGGGTTATTTTTGTGTTGTTTCTTTGTTTTGGTTTTAATTTAATTCTTACTTTTAACTGTATATATTTTTCAGCTTTTTTTCAGACAATAACATAACTCCTTTCTTTGCACCTTATTGGATCAATCTTTATTTACTCAAAATGATTGTGCGATGCAGATGTTCCATAGTAATTAAGGATGGGAAGACAGAAATATGGAAAAAGACAAAGAAAAGGGCCTGATGGACAAATTGTCATGGATATGCTGTCATAATATGATATTCCCTGTTTAATTCCTGCTCTGTCCTCCTCAGCCTCTGTGTATATGTACCTTTTATGCGTGCACTGCTGCCCTGGGACGTGGTGCGCATGCGCCGGCCTCTCTCCTGTTGGGCGCGCCTCCGGCTGTCTGTGTGACGTCCGCGCGCGGTCGGGCACCTCCGCTCTTTGAGCGGCGTGCCCGCGCGTGCGCGGTGGTGTCCTGACGGCTTG
Source organism: Phyllobates terribilis (assembly GCF_046119375.1). Lineage (NCBI taxonomy): Eukaryota > Metazoa > Chordata > Amphibia > Anura > Dendrobatidae > Phyllobates > Phyllobates terribilis. The sequence continues at coordinate 21,396,293 of NW_027362764.1, read as the reverse complement.
GGGGCGTGGTCTGGCGCGGGTTGTGGCGGGCGCATGCGCCAGCTTCGCGTCGCTAGGGCACCAGTGTACGCCTCCATCACACATGAGACCGGTCACGTGATTGGCCACGTGACCGGCGCTAATGATTCAAAAAGGGTGTTTGCTTCCCATTACTGTTACCGCCCCTTGAGAAAGCGGCCTCAGCTGCCGCGAAACGCGCGTCGGGGACGCATGTGGTTTGTCCTTTAAGCCCACTGACTGCCCACCACCACCCCTGGTAAGAACGATATCCCCCCCACTGCCATCTTGAGTGACATGCCCCTTCTGGCACTTTATCTCAATATGCTTGAGAGGTTACTCTCCTCTCCTTTCATTCTGTAGGAGTGGGGGATCGGGGGAAAGGAGGGAATGTATGGAGATGCTCGTCCATTTGTCCAAATCTATATTTTATATTAATATGCACGCTGCACTTTAATTGATGGGCTTGTCTTTGATGCTTGTGCTCTGTTCTCAATATACCACAGTGCGCCACTAGGTGCTCTACTTAATGACAGCTCACCAATTTTGATATTTCATTGAGATAAATTATAAGCTCATTATTCATACAATTTTCACTGTATTGGTTGAGAATTTTAGGTGCAGCGGTTTTTCTACTTTGATGGAAAAACCCTTTTTTTCAGTCATAAGAGTTGTGTCTATTCTCTGAGCATCTAATATTGAGGCAGGTCTGTTTTGGGCTTATTTGGATATCTCATTGTTCACCTTGCTTTCTACTTGCTCTTTACTAATTTCTCTCTTTTGATTACGACACTTGTCCTAACTAATTGTTAATAAAATATGTGTTCTTTTTTAAACCATGATGACTCTGTTTTTCTCTTAGTAAAAAAAATGTGTGGTTGACTGGCCTGATATTGATGTGATGTTCCTCCTGCTCTTTCTCCTTTGCCACCACCTCATCCATCATTCATCACCTGAAGCTTTGTTTTAACTGGAGTCATAGAACTGGGATAGTAGCAGGAAAACATCCAGCAATCCTCGGAGGAGGCAGGATATGCGCCAAAACGATGACCACCTCAGGCCTAGCCGCTACTACATACATGCGCTTGCATTCCAAGAAAACAAAGCAGACGCTAACTTCTATCATCATCATCTTGCTCCTCATCTTGGCACTTTCAACTCCCCTGATGGAGAAGCCAGGGCCCACCGGAGGAGTCTGGTTCTCTGGTGGGCTCGTCCAATGCTGCCCTAAAGCAGGCCAGGCTAAGAAAAGTGTGTGGGGGGATATTCCAAGGAGAAATAGGGGCGGCTGGGGACCGAGTATGGACACCTGGCCGCCCCCTGGCGGCTGGAGACCGAGCGTGGACACCCGGCCGCCGGGCGGCTGGGGACTGAGTATGGATACCTCGCTGCAGAAGCAGCCATGAGGTAGTGGCCAGCTTCGGCCTCCTCCAAACTAAAAGGCCCCATTTCAAGTGCAAGCAAGCTAGCAGTACAGTATTGCAGCCTGCGGGTGGGTGGGTGGTTGGCTGCATATTTGCGCTTGCATTGCAAGGAATGGGGGAGGTACAATTGAAGACTGCCCTGGGACAAGGACTTGCACAAGGATAGTTGCAAGTCTGCATCTTCTGATGCGGAAAGGATCACTTCTAATGGGCACACTTTTAGGCAGTGACCTGGGTGTCAGAGATGCTGCCAGGGGTCTTCCCCATGCTGTTCCCATGTCCTTTCAGCACTGTATGCATGTGTCACACAGAACATGGCCAGATAAGATTGTAAAATGTTAAAATTACATTTCCCGGTGAATGCATTTGTCACAGTTGAAAGCAATACAAAAGTGCAAAAACGCATAAAAAATGCTACTTGTGAACATAGCCCAAGGTGTGGAGGAGTATTTTTGTTTTTGGTTATTTATTTTACAGTATACACAAGTCTTTACCCTGGAAAGGATGTTCCTTAACATATTTCACAGGAAAACCATTTCAGTTTCGTTTTTGAACGTTTTATTGTGAGCCCGTAAAAGTGGCTTAATACCTCTGACCACGTTGTTGACAGCAGTGACCTGGGGGTCAGAAATGCTTCCTGGGGCGATGCCCATGCTGTCATTTGAGCACTGTCACTATCGTTTTGGGCACTTTTTAGGCTTTCTACAGACTGCTCGCTCAACACTAATGCTTAATGCTTAGGTGACAAACCGATCACCGCTGCAGAGTTGTTGAAAGCTGTAACAGAGCAGGCAGATCTGTGGCTCTCACCGCTGAACATACAGCCAGGCATGGCCGTTTGTGACAATGGGCGGAACCTGGTGACGGAGAAATGACAGCCGGGGTAGATAAGGTTTCCCTCTATGCCAGTCCTTTTACCGAGCTAAAGAACATGGCTGTGGTGAAATACAACTTTCACCGAGAAGCAGTGTCAGACTGAATAACATTGGGTCCAACAGAGGATTTGATTCTGAGGGCCCACATTTCTCCACCGCTAAAGAGCCCCATAGCAGCTGCAAAGTTTCCGCTATCATGAATTCTCCTGATGGAGAAGCCAGGGCCCAACCGAGGATTCTCAGGTGGGCCCGTAAAACCCTGCCGAGAAGCAGCCCTGGCTAAGAAAAGTGTGTGGGAAGGTTCCCGGACACTCTATGGCTGCTTTTTTTACTGTGAACTGGTTCCGTACCGTCCCTGGCCTCATTCACCTGTTCATGTGTTTGTGGTTAGGCGGTCCTTCCCAGTAAGTGTCACCCGCAGACACTGTTGCTGGACCTTGGTGTTTGGCCCAGCTTGACAGGTGCTTTGCTGTCATGTGCCTGATCATGCTGGTGGTGGTCAGGCAGGTAGTTTTGGTGCTCTTACTGATGCTGGCTTGGCAAATGTTGCAAGTGGCCTTTTTGGAGTTATCTAAACAGTCTTTAAAAAAGAACCAGACTCGGGAAGACCTAACAGTTGTACTGGCAACGTCCGTCGTGTTGGTGTTCCGTGGAGCAATTGCCCGCCTTGTATCTGTGGCCACCACACTGCTTTTTCCTGCCTGTTGTTGTGCTACACCTCCCTCCCCCTGTGTGCTGCTGTCCTCGCTTTACATGTTACCTTGCCAGGTTGGGTTAGTGACTTCATCGTCCACCGCTTCGTTTCCCACTTTCACACCCTGGTCCTCCTCCTGACTTTCTGTCCTTTGTGTCTCATCATTATCCACCTCTTGAGACAGCATTTGCAGTTTCCCGCCGTCACCTTTGGGTGACCATGGCTCCCCAAATTGCTACATGTGATTTTATGTTGTCCTACTCGAAGCTGGCCCAAATTTATTGAAGGAAAAGTGAACAGCTCTGGGGGTGACCCTGGACTCTAATCTCTCCTTCAAACCACATATCAAAGCTCTTTGCAGTTCCGAGCGGACCGAGCGAGAGGTCAGAATCTATAAATGGCAAGATGAACAAAACAGCTCTTCGGAGTGTCCAAGTGTGGGATCAGTTATCTCAGGGCACTCGGAATGGTGGGAGGAAGGAGGATCAGGGTGAAGAAGATGCCGACTCCAAGTAAAAAAAATCTCCCGGATCCGCACATTCCTCATTACTAGTGCATGCCCTCATCATCTTTCTTCTCGACCACTGCTACCTCCTGCTCTGTGGCCTCCCTTCTAGCACTCTCGCATTCCTCCAATCTATCCTAAATTCTGTTGTCCGACTAATCCACCTGTCCCCTCACTATTCCCTGACCTCTCCTCTCTGTCAATCTCTTCACTGGCTCCCCATTACCCAGAGACTCCAGTTCAAAACCCTAACCATGGCATACAAAGCCATCCACAACCTGTCTCCTCCATACATTTGTGACCCGTATCTGCACGCAACCTCCGATCCTCACAAGATCTCCTTCTCTACTCCCCTCTTATCTGCTCTTTCCACAATCGCAAACAAGATTTCTCCTGTGCTTCCCCCCTACTCTGGAACTCTCTACCCCACCATTTCTGACTCTCGCCTACTGTTGAAACCTTTAAAAGGAAGCTGAAGACCCACCTCTTCCGACATGTGTACAACCTGTAGTAACCACCGCTCCACCATATCGCTGCATGACCAGCTCTACCCTCACCTACTGTATCCTCACCCATCCCTTGTAGACTGTGAGCCCTCGTGGTCAGGGTTCTCTCCTCTCCTGTATCAGTCGCTGTCACATTTTTGTTCAAGATTATTGCAATTGTTTTTGCGATGTATATCCCTTTTTCACATGTAAAGCACCATGGAGTAAATGGCGATAAAGTAATAATAATAATAATAATGTGATCCAGACTCACATCTACTGAGACTGGACCATGTGGAAGACAGGGTGGTGGTGGTGATGGTGGCAAAGTGACTGGAAACTTTATCTGCTATCCAACCAACAACCTTATCACACTGCTCTGGCTTCAATAGTGGTTCTCCACGGCCTCCTACCGTTAAATGGTTGATTGTGACTTGTAGGATTGTTACTTCCAATAGGTGGCGCTATAGAGTACAAGTCCTCTTTTTCTCTGAAGAGGCAATTTGCATATTAAATTTCCCAGAGGAGCATTGCATGGCGAATAAGCCTCCTTACCTTGAGGTGCCAGAGCTGGTGTGTCGCTCTCCATAAGGAGAAATGTTACACCTTAGACCTCAGTCCAGAGCCTCTCACCTAGCCAAATCATTCACATACTTTGCACTGATGAGGGGCAACAGCCCGAAACACCGTGTCTGCAAATTGAGATTCTGATTTGACTTTTATCCTACGTCATATTGCACGACTCGTTAAAGGGTTGATTGTGACTTGTAGGATTGCTGCTTCCAATAGGTGGCGCTATAGAGCACAAGTCTTCTTTTCCTCTGAAGAGGCAATTTGCACGGCGTCCTAGAAATTGTGACAGGAAGGTAGTTCAACATGATGTGGGTGTTTGTTGTGCTCCCTCAGCAGGCACAGTTTCATCTTGCCCACGGCCTCTGCGTGGACTATCAGCATCACCATAATGTCCACTTCCCCATCCCTTGCCCATTTTAAATGGAGTTTAAGATTTGTCACGTTGCCAAAAATGTCTGTATTATTACCGCAGTAATATAGGATCACGTCTGATGAGATGACCTCACTTTTAGGCAGTGACCTGGGTGTCAGAGATGCTTCCAGGGGTCTTCCCCATGCTGTTCCCATGTCTTTTCAGCACTGTATGCATGTGTCTGATGATGTGTCACACACCACATGGCCAGATAAGGTTGTAAAATGTTAAAATTACATTTACTGGTGAATGCATTTGTCACGGTTGAAAGCAATGCTAAAGTGCAAAAACGCATAAAAAATGCTACTTATGAACATAGCCCAAGGTGTGGAGGAGTATTTTTGTTTTTGGTTATTTATTTTGCCTTATGTACAAGTCATTACCCTGGAAAGGATGTTCCTTAACATTTTTCCCAGGAAAATCCATTTTGGTTTCTTTTTTGTATGTTTTATTGTGAGTCCGTAAACGTGGTGTAATACTCTGACAACGTTGCTGACAGCAGTGACCTGGGAGTCAGAAATGCTTCCAGGGGTCTTCCCCATGCTGTTCCCATGCCATTTGAGCACTGTTCCCATCGATTTGGGCAATTTTTAGGCCCTCTGCAGACCGCCGGGGAGAGCCGCCTGAAAAATGCTCGAGTTTCCCATAGACTTACATTGGGCTCGCTGCTCGAGTCGATTACCCGAGTATTCCAATGTGCTCGACCCGAGCTTCGAGCACCCGAGCATTTTAGTGCTCACTCATCACTACTTCTCTCACATCTTCAGACTATTTTCACCCAACCAGACTATTCATAGAGCTTCAGACTGTTCTCACACCTTTAGACTATTCTCATACTAACATACTATTCTCTCACATTCTGACTATTTTCACACCCCACATTATTCTTACATCTTAAGACATTTCTCACACCCTCAGTTTATTCTCCCACCCCAAGATTATCTCACATTTTAGATTATTTTCAAATCCTTAGTCTTAAATTATTTTGACAGCCCAGACTATTCTCACATTCTAAGACAATTTTTATATCCCAGACTATTCTCACACCCCTGGTTTAATTTCACAACCCCAGGTTATTCTCACACTCTCAGACTATTCTCACATCCTCAGATTATCCTTACATTCCTAGACTATACTCACCCCCCAGACAATTCATACACCCTCAGAATACTCTTACAACACTGGACTATTCTCAAACTCTCAGACTATTCACACCCACTCAATATACTCTTACAACACTGGACTATTCTCACACTATCAGACTACTCACACCCCCTTAATATACTCTTACAACACTGGGCTATTTTCACACTCTCAGACTATTCACACCCCCTTAATATACTCTTACAACACTGGACTGATCTCACACTCTCAGACTATTCACACACCCTCATAATACTCTTACAACTCTGGACTATTCTCACACTCTCAGACTATTCACACACCCTCATTATACTCTTACAACCCCAGACTATTCTCACACTCTCAGACTATTCACACACCCTCAAAATACTCTTACAACACTGGGCTATTCTCACACCCCCAGACTATTCACACACCCTCAGAATACTCTTACAACACTGGGCTATTCTCACACCCCCAGACTATTCACACACCCTTAGAATACTCTTACAACACTGGACTATTCTCACACTCTCAGACTATTCACACACCCTCAGAATACTCTTACAACACTGGGCTATTCTCACACCCCCAGACTATTCACACACCCTCAGAATACTCTTACAACGCTGGGCTATTCTCACACCCCCAGACTATTCACACACCCTCAGAATACTCTTACAACACTGGGCTATTCTCACACCCCCAGACTATTCACACACCCTTAGAATACTCTTACAACACTGGACTATTCTCACACTCTCAGACTATTCACACACCCTCAGAATACTCTTACAACACTGGGCTATTTTCACACCCCCAGACTATTCACACACCCTCAGAATACTCTTACAACGCTGGGCTATTCTCACACCCCCAGGCTATTCACACACCCTTAGAATACTCTTACAACACTGGGCTATTCTCACACCCCCAGACTATTCACACACCCTTAGAATACTCTTACAACACTGGACTATTCTCACACTCTCAGACTATTCACACATCCTCAGAATACTCTTACAACACTGGGCTATTCTCACACCCCCAGACTATTCACACACCCTCAGAATACTCTTACAATGCTGGGCTATTCTCACACCCCCAGGCTATTCACACACCATTAGAATACTCTTACAACACTGGACTATTCTCACACTCTCAGACTATTCACACACCCTCAGAATACTCTTACAACACTGGACTATTCTCACACGCCCAGACTATTCACACAATACTCTTACAACACTGGACTATTCTCACACTCTCAGACTATTCACACACCCTCAGAATACTCTTACAATGCTGGGCTATTCTCACACCCCCAGGCTATTCACACACCATTAGAATACTCTTACAACACTGGGCTATTCTCACACCCCCAGACTATTCACACACCCTCAGAATACTCTTACAACACTGGACTATTCTCACACGCCCAGACTATTCACACAATACTCTTACAACACTGGACTATTCTCACACTCTCAGACTATTCACACACCCTCAGAATACTCTTACAACACTGGGCTATTCTCACACCCCCAGACTATTCACACACCCTTAGAATACCCTTACAACACTGGACTATTCTCACACTCTCAGACTATTCACACACCCTCAGAATACTCTTACAACACTGGGCTATTCTCACACTCCCAGACTATTCACACACCCTCAGAATACTCTTACAACACTGGGCTATTCTCACACTCTCAGACTATTCACACACCCTCAGAATACTCTTACAACACTGGACTATTCTCACACTCTCAGACTATTCACACACCTTCAGAATACTCTTACAACACTGGACTATTCTCACACTCTCAGACTATTCACACACCCTCAGAACACCTTTATAACACTGGACTAATCTCACACTCTCAGAGTATTCACACCCCCTTAATACACTCTTACAACACTGGACTGTTCTCAAACTCTCAGACTATTCACACACCCTCATAATACTCTTACAACTCTGGACTATTCTCACACTTTCAGACTATTCACACACCCTCATAATACTCTTACAACTCTGGACTATTCTCACACTCTCAGACTATTCGCACACCCTCATTATACTCTTACAACCCCAGACTAGTCTCACACTCTCAGACTATTCACACACCCTCAGAATACTCTTACAACACTGGGCTATTCTCACACCCCCAGACTATTCACACACCCTCAGAATACTCTTACAACACTGGGCTATTCTCACACCCCCAGACTATTCACACACCCTTAGAATACTCTTACAACACTGGACTATTCTCACACTCTCAGACTATTCACACACCCTCAGAATACTCTTACAACACTGGACTATTCTCACACTCTCAGACTATTCACACACCCTCAGAATACTCTTACAACACTGGACTATTCTCACACTGTCAGACTATTCACACCCCCTTAATACACTCTTACAACACTGGACTGTTCTCACACTCTCAGACTATTCACACATCCTCAGAATACTCTTACAACACTGGGCTATTCTCACACTCTCAGACTATTCACACACCCTCAGAATACTATTACAACACTTGACTATTCTCACACTCTCAGAGTATTCACACCCCCTTTATACACTTTTACTACACTGGACTATTCTCACACTCTCAGACTATTCACACACCCTCATAATACTCTTTCAACCCCAGACTATTCTCGCACTCTCATACTATTCACACACCCTCAGAATACTCTTACAACACTGGACTATTCTCACACTCTCAGACTATTCATACACCCTCAGAATACTTTTACAACACTTGACTATTCTCACACTCTCAGAGTATTCACACCCCCTTAATACACTCTTACTACACTGGACTATTCTCACACTCTCAGACTATTCACACACCCTCATAATACTCTTTCAACCCCAGACTATTCTCACACTCTCATACTATTCACACACCCTCAGAATACTCTTACAACACTGGACTATTCTCACACTCTCAGACTATTCACACCCTCTTAATACACTCTTACAACACTGGACTATTCTCACACTCACAGACTATTCACACCCTCTTAATACACTCTTACAACACTGCACTATTCTCACACTCACAGACTATTCACACCGCCTTAATAAACTCTTACAACACTGGACTATTCTCACACTGTCAGGCTATTCACGCACTCTCAGAATACTCTTACAACCCCAGACTAGTCTCAGACCCCTAGACTATTCACACACCCTCAGAATACTCTTACAACACTGGACTATTCTCACACTCTCAGACTATTCACACCCCCTTAATATACTCTTACAACACTAGATTATTCTCAAACTCTCAGACTATTCACACACTCTCAGAATACTCTTGCAACCCCTAGACTATTCTTACACCCCCAGACTATTCATACACCCCCCCAGACGATTCTCATACTTTCAGATTATTCTTACAGTCCAAAACTCTTTTAACACCCTCAGACAATTTTCAAAACACAGGGCTATTCTTTCATCCAGATTGTGTCACGTCCCATATTATTATTACAGACCCAGACTGCTTTTGTGCCCGCAGCCTACTCTCACAATTTAAAACTAATCTCTGACTCCCAGACTATTCTCAGTCCTCAGATCATTCTTATATTTCCAGACTATTCTAATAGATCAAAACAATTCTCAAACTTCAAGACTATTCTCACACTGTCTGATTTTTCTCACACATACCGACTATTTTCTTACCTGCAGACTATAGTCACACTCTCACACTTTTCCTACAGCCCAGACTATTCTCAAAGGATAAGACACTTAAAGACTATTTTCTACTCTCCAGACTATTTTCATGTGACATAGTATTCTTACAGCTCTAACCTGTTCTCACACTTCCAGAATATTCTCACACCCCAACTCTATTTTTACATTTTAGACTTTTCTCACACCCTCAGAATATTCTCAAACCCTCAGAGTATTCTCACACTAACAGACAATTTTCTCATCCTCAGAAAATTTTTAAATTGATATTTAACCTTAAACCAATATTATTAGAACCGAAGACAAATTTCACACCCTCAAACTATTCTCACACCTCAATTTATGTATGCAGAGTTACATGATAAGATTCTGTCTGCAGCCACCACTAGAGGGAGCTCCCTGTATACAGAGATACATGATAAGATTCTGTCTGTAGCCACCACTAGGGGGAGCTCCCTGTATACAGAGATACATGATAAGATTCTGTCTGTAGCCACCACTACGGGGAGCTCCCTGTATACAGAGATACATGATAAGATTCTGTCTGCTGCCACCACTAGGGGGAGCTCCCTGTATACAGAGATACATGATAAGATTCTGTCTGCAGTCACCACTAGGGGGTGCTCCCTGTATACAGAGATACATGATTAGATCCTGTCTGCTGCCACCACTAGGGGGAGCTCCCTGTATACAGAGATACATGATAAGATTCTGTCTGCAGTCACCACTAGGGGGAGCTCCCTGTATACAGAGATACATGATAAGATTCTGTCTGCAGCCACCACTAGGGGGAGTTCCCTGTATACAGAGACACATGATAAGATCCTGTCTGCAGCCACCACTAGGGAGAGCTCCCTGTATACAGAGATACATGATAAGATCCTGTCTGCAGCCACCACTAGGGGGAGCTCCCTGTATACAGAGATACATGATAAGATTCTGTCTGCAGTCACCACTAGGGGCAGCTCCCTGTATACAGAGATACATGATAAGATTCTGTCTGCAGCCTCCACTAGGGGGAGCTCCCTGTATACAGAGATACATGATAAGATTCTGTCTGCAGTCACCACTAGGGGGAGCTCCCTGTATACAGAGATACATGATAAGATCCTGTCTGCAGTCACCACTAGGGGGAGCTCCCTGTATACAGAGATACATGATAAAATCCTGTCTGCAGCCACCACTAGGGGGAGTTCCCTGGATACAGAGATACATGATAAGTATCTGTCTGCAGCCACCACTAGGGGGAGCTCCCTGTATACAGAGATACATGATAAGTATCTGTCTGCAGCCACCACTAGGAGGAGCTCCCTGTATACAGAGATACATGATAAGATCCTGTCTGCAGTCACCACTAGGGGGAGCTCCCTGTATACAGAGATACATGATAAGATCCTGTCTGCAGTCACCACTAGGGGGAGCTCCCTGTATACAGAGATACATGATAAAATCCTGTCTGCAGCCACCACTAGGGGGAGCTCCCTGTATACAGAGATACATGATAAGTATCTGTCTGCAGCCACCACTAGGAGGAGCTCCCTGTATACAGAGATACATGACAAGATTCTGTCTGCAGTCACCACTAGGGGGAGCTCCCTGTATACAGAGATACATGATAAGATTCTGTCTGCAGCCTCCACTAGGGGGAGCTCCCTGTATACAGAGATACATGATAAGATTCTGTCTGCAGTCACCACTAGGGGGAGCTCCCTGTATACAGAGATACATGATAAGATCCTGTCTGCAGTCACCACTAGGGGGAGCTCCCTGTATACAGAGATACATGATAAAATCCTGTCTGCAGCCACCACTAGGGGGAGTTCCCTGTATACAGAGATACATGATAAGATTCTGTCTGCAGTCACCAGTAGGGGGAGCTCCCTGTATACAGAGATACATGATAAGTATCTGTCTGCAGCCACCACTAGGAGGAGCTCCCTGTATACAGAGATACATGATAAGTATCTGTCTGCAGCCACCACTAGGGGGAGCTCCCTGTATACAGAGATACATGATAAGATTCTGTCTGCAGTCACCACTAGGGGGAGCTCCCTGTACACAGAGATACAGGATAAGATACTGTCGGCAGCCACCACTAGAGGGAGCTGCCTGTATACAGAGATACATGATAAGATTCTGTCTGCAGCCACCACTAGGGGGAGCTCCCTGTATACAGAGATACATGATAAGATTCTGTCTGCAGTCACCACTAGGGGGAGCTCCCTGTATACAGAGATACATGATAAGATCTTGTCTGCAGTCACCACTAGGGGGAGCTCCCTGTATACAGAGATACATGATAAGATCCTGTCTGCACCCACCACTAGGGGGAGCTCCCTGTATACAGAGATACATGATAAGTATCTGTCTGCAGCCACCACTAGGGGGAGCTCCCTGTATACAGAGATACATGATAATATCCTGTCTGCAGCCACCACTAGGGGGAGCTCCCTGTATACAGAGATACATGATAAGTATCTGTCTGCAGTCACCACTAGGGGGAGCTCCCTGTATACAGAGATACATGATAAGTATCTGTCTGCAGTCACCACTAGGGGGAGCTCCCTGTATACAGAGATACATGATAATATCCTGTCTGCAGCCACCACTAGGGGGAGCTCCCTGTATACAGAGATACATGATAAGATCCTGTCTGCAGTCACCACTAGGAGGAGCTCCCTGTATACAGAGATACATGATAAGATCCTGTCTGCAGCCACCACTAGGGGGAGCTCCCTGTATACAGAGATACATGATAAGTATCTGTCTGCAGTCACCACTAGGGGGAGCTCCCTGTATACAGAGATACATGATAAGATTCTGTCTGGAGTCACCACTAGGGGGAGCTCCCTGTACACAGAGATACATGATAAGATGCTGTCAGCAGCCACCACTAGAGGGAGCTGCCTGTATACAGAGATACATGATAAGATTCTGTCTGCAGCCACCACTAGGGGGAGCTCCCTGTATACAGAGATACATGATAAGATTCTGTCTGCAGTCACCACTAGGGGGAGCTCCCTGTATACAGAGATACATGATAAGATCCTGTCTGCAGCCACCACTAGGGGGAGCTCCCTGTATACAGAGATACATGATAAGTATCTGTCTGCAGTCACCACTAGGGGGAGCTCCCTGTATACAGAGATACATGATAATATCCTGTCTGCAGCCACCACTAGGGGGAGCTCCCTGTATACAGAGATACATGATAATATCCTGTCTGCAGCCACCACTAGGGGGAGCTCCCTGTATACAGAGATACATGATAATATCCTGTCTGCAGCCACCACTAGGGGGAGCTCCCTGTATACAGAGATACATGATAAGATTCTGTCTGCAGCCACCACTAGGGGGAGCTCCCTGTATACAGAGATACATGATAAGATTCTGTCTGCAATCACCACTAGGGGGAGCTCCCTGTATACAGAGATACATGATAAGTATCTGTCTGCAGTCACCAGTAGGGGGAGCTCCCTGTATACAGAGATACATGATAAGATCCTGTCTGCAGCCACCACTAGGGGGAGCTCCCTGTATACAGAGATACATGATAAGTATCTGTCTGCAGTCACCAGTAGGGGGAGCTCCCTGTGTGCAGTTTGTTATCGTGTAACTCTACATCTTTGCAGAGGTTTTGGAGCTTTGTGTCAGAATAATCCATTTACAATAGATATGAGTGAGAGATGTGGTCCTCCATCCTCTTGCAGTGGTCTCCGCTGTGTCTGGTTAGCGGCAGCTCAGATATTTTGGATGGTTCCTCGGTGATTGTGAATATATTTGCCTCGGGGGAGTCCTGTATCAGCGCTGGGGCTGGAGTGTGAGGGGTGTGGGAATGGTGACCCCCCGCTGTTTCTTTTGGTCCCCTTTCACCTCTTCACTGCTCGGCGTATTTCTGATATTTCGGTTTTATTCGTCTGAGCGCCGGGATATAAAAATCCTGGATATTGCCGAGAAGAAGTAATTACAGGGCGGCCGCGGGGCGATATCGAGGCCTGGTGGGCCCAGACTGATGTCACCGTCCCCGAGACCCTCGTTATGTGTAATGCTGCGCTCATTTCCTCAGGATTTAGGAGGCCGGCCGGCAGAGCGCTGCGAGACTGACGAGCATTAATAATGAGGCCGAGAGCTCCGGAGAAGAGCGCTGCGAGACTGACGAGCATTAATAATGAGGCCGAGAGCTCCGGAGAGGAGCGCTGCGAGACTGACGAGCATTAATAATGAGGCCGAGAGCTCCGGAGAAGAGCGCTGCGAGACTGACGAGCATTAATAATGAGGCCGAGAGCTCCGGAGAAGAGCGCTGCGAGACTGACGAGCATTAATAATGAGGCCGAGAGCTCCGGAGAGGAGCGCTGCGAGACTGACGAGCATTAATAATGAGGCCGAGAGCTCCGGAGAAGAGCGCTGCGAGACTGACGAGCATTAATAATGAGCCCGAGAGCTCCGGAGAGGAGCGCTGCGAGACTGACGAGCATTAATAATGAGGCCGAGAGCTCCGGAGAAGAGCGCTGCGAGACTGACGGAGGATTAATAATGAGGCCGAGAGCTCCGGAGAAGAGCGCTGCGAGACTGACGAGCATTAATAATGAGGCCGAGAGCTCCGGAGAAGAGCGCTGCGAGACTGACGAGCATTAATAATGAGGCCGAGAGCTCCGGAGAAGAGCGCTGCGAGACTGACGAGCATTAATAATGAGGCCGAGAGCTCCGGAGAAGAGCGCTGCGAGACTGACGAGCATTAATAATGAGGCCGAGAGCTCCGGAGAAGAGCGCTGCGAGACTGACGAGCATTAATAATGAGGCCGAGAGCTCCGGAGAAGAGCGCTGCGAGACTGACGAGCATTAATAATGAGCCCGAGAGCTCCAGAGAGGAGCGCTGCGAGACTGACGAGCATTAATAATGAGGCCGAGAGCTCCGGAGAAGAGCGCTGCGAGACTGACGAGCATTAATAATGAGCCCGAGAGCTCCGGAGAGGAGCGCTGCGAGACTGACGAGCATTAATAATGAGCCCGAGAGCTCCGGAGAAGAGCGCTGCGAGACTGACGAGCATTAATAATGAGCCCGAGAGCTCCGGAGAGGAGCGCTGCGAGACTGACGAGCATTAATAATGAGCCCGAGAGCTCCGGAGAGGAGCGCTGCGAGACTGACGAGCACTAAAAATGAGGCCGAGAGCTCCGGAGAAGAGCGCTGCGAGACTGACGAGCACTAAAAATGAGGCCGAGAGCTCCGGAGAAGAGCGCTGCGAGACTGACGGAGGATTAATAATGAGGCCGAGAGCTCCGGAGAGGAGCGCTGCGAGACTGACGAGCACTAAAAATGAGGCCGAGAGCTCCGGAGAAGAGCGCTGCGAGACTGACGGAGGATTAATAATGAGGCCGAGAGCTCCGGAGAAGAGCGCTGCGAGACTGACGAGCATTAATAATGAGGCCGAGAGCTCCGGAGAAGAGCGCTGCGAGACTGACGAGCATTAATAATGAGGCCGAGAGCTCCGGAGAAGAGCGCTGCGAGAATGACGAGCATTAATAATGAGGCCGAGAGCTCCGGAGAAGAGCACTGCGAGACTGACGAGCATTAATAATGAGGCCGAGAGCTCCGGAGAAGAGCGCTGCGAGACTGACGAGCATTAATAATGAGGCCGAGAGCTCCGGAGAAGAGCGCTGCGAGACTGACGAGCATTAATAATGAGGCCGAGAGCTCCGGAGAGGAGCGCTGCGAGACTGACGAGCATTAATAATGAGGCCGAGAGCTCCGGAGAAGAGCGCTGCGAGACTGACGAGCATTAATAATGAGCCCGAGAGCTCCGGAGAGGAGCGCTGCGAGACTGACGAGCATTAATAATGAGGCCGAGAGCTCCGGAGAAGAGCGCTGCGAGACTGACGGAGGATTAATAATGAGGCCGAGAGCTCCGGAGAAGAGCGCTGCGAGACTGACGAGCATTAATAATGAGGCCGAGAGCTCCGGAGAAGAGCGCTGCGAGACTGACGAGCATTAATAATGAGGCCGAGAGCTCCGGAGAAGAGCGCTGCGAGACTGACGAGCATTAATAATGAGGCCGAGAGCTCCGGAGAAGAGCGCTGCGAGACTGACGAGCATTAATAATGAGGCCGAGAGCTCCGGAGAAGAGCGCTGCGAGACTGACGAGCATTAATAATGAGGCCGAGAGCTCCGGAGAAGAGCGCTGCGAGACTGACGAGCATTAATAATGAGCCCGAGAGCTCCAGAGAGGAGCGCTGCGAGACTGACGAGCATTAATAATGAGGCCGAGAGCTCCGGAGAAGAGCGCTGCGAGACTGACGAGCATTAATAATGAGCCCGAGAGCTCCGGAGAGGAGCGCTGCGAGACTGACGAGCATTAATAATGAGCCCGAGAGCTCCGGAGAAGAGCGCTGCGAGACTGACGAGCATTAATAATGAGCCCGAGAGCTCCGGAGAGGAGCGCTGCGAGACTGACGAGCATTAATAATGAGCCCGAGAGCTCCGGAGAGGAGCGCTGCGAGACTGACGAGCATTAATAATGAGCCCGAGAGCTCCGGAGAAGAGCGCTGCGAGACTGACGAGCATTAATAATGAGGCCGAGAGCTCCGGAGAGGAGCGCTGCGAGACTGACGAGCATTAATAATGAGGCCGAGAGCTCCGGAGAGGAGCGCTGCGAGACTGACGAGCATTAATAATGAGGCCGAGAGCTCCGGAGAAGAGCGCTGCGAGACTGACGAGCATTAATAATGAGGCCGAGAGCTCCGGAGAGGAGCGCTGCGAGACTGACGAGCATTAATAATGAGGCCGAGAGCTCCGGAGAAGAGCGCTGCGAGACTGACGAGCATTAACAATGAGGCCGAGAGCTCCGGAGAGGAGCGCTGCGAGACTGACGAGCATTAATAATGAGGCCGAGAGCTCAGGAGAGGAGCGCTGCGAGACTGACGAGCATTAATAATGAGCCCGAGAGCTCCGGAGAAGAGCGCTGCGAGACTGACGAGCATTAATAATGAGGCAGAGAGCTCCGGAGAGGAGCGCTGCGAGACTGACGAGCATTAATAATGAGGCCGAGAGCTCAGGAGAGGAGCGCTGCGAGACTGACGAGCATTAATAATGAGGCCGAGAGCTCCGGAGAAGAGCGCTGCGAGACTGACGAGCATTAATAATGAGGCCGAGAGCTCCGGAGAGGAGCGCTGCGAGACTGACGGAGCGTTAATAATGAGTTCGAGAGCTCCGGAGAAGAGTGCTGCGAGACTGACGAGCATTAATAATGAGGCCGAGAGCTCCGGAGAGGAGCGCTGCGAGACTGACGGAGCGTTAATAATGAGGTCGAGAGCTCCGGAAAAGAGCGCTGCGAGACTGACGAGCATTAATAATGAGGCCGAGAGCTCCGGAGAAGAGCGCTGCGAGACTGACGAGCATTAATAATGAGGCCGAGAGCTCCGAAGAGCGCTGCGAGACTGACGAGCATTAATAATGAGGCCGAGAGCTCCGGAGAAGAGCGCTGCGAGACTGACGAGCCTTAATAATGAGGCCGAGAGCTCCGGAGAAGAGCGCTGCGAGACTGACGAGCATTAATAATGAGGCCGAGAGCTCCGGAGAAGAGCGCTGCGAGACTGACGAGCATTAATAATGAGGCCGAGAGCTCCAGAGAAGAGCGCTGCGAGACTGACGAGCATTAATAATGAGGCCGAGAGCTCCGGAGAAGAGCGCTGCGAGACTGACGAGCATTAATAATGAGGCCGAGAGCTCCGGAGAAGAGCGCTGCGAGACTGACGAGCATTAATAATGAGCCCGAGAGCTCCGGAGAGGAGCGCTGCGAGACTGACGAGCATTAATAATGAGGCCGAGAGCTCAGGAGAGGAGCGCTGCGAGACTGACGAGCATTAATAATGAGGACGAGAGCTCCGGAGAAGAGCGCTGCGAGACTGACGAGCATTAACAATGAGGCCGAGAGCTCCGGAGAAGAGCGCTGCGAGACTGACGAGCATTAATAATGAGCCCGAGAGCTCCGGAGAGGAGCGCTGCGAGACTGACGAGCATTAATAATGAGGCCGAGAGCTCAGGAGAGGAGCGCTGCGAGACTGACGAGCATTAATAATGAGGCCGAGAGCTCCGGAGAAGAGCGCTGCGAGACTGACGAGCATTAACAATGAGGCCGAGAGCTCCGGAGAGGAGCGCTGCGAGACTGACGAGCATTAATAATGAGGCCGAGAGCTCAGGAGAGGAGCGCTGCGAGACTGACGAGCATTAATAATGAGCCCGAGAGCTCCGGAGAAGAGCGCTGCGAGACTGACGAGCATTAATAATGAGGCCGAGAGCTCCGGAGAGGAGCGCTGCGAGACTGACGAGCATTAATAATGAGGCCGAGAGCTCAGGAGAGGAGCGCTGCGAGACTGACGAGCATTAATAATGAGGCCGAGAGCTCCGGAGAAGAGCGCTGCGAGACTGACGAGCATTAATAATGAGGCCGAGAGCTCCGGAGAGGAGCGCTGCGAGACTGACGGAGCGTTAATAATGAGGTCGAGAGCTCCGGAGAAGAGCGCTGCGAGACTGACGAGCATTAATAATGAGGCCGAGAGCTCCGGAGAGGAGCGCTGCGAGACTGACGGAGCGTTAATAATGAGGTCGAGAGCTCCGGAAAAGAGCGCTGCGAGACTGACGAGCATTAATAATGAGGCCGAGAGCTCCGGAGAAGAGCGCTGCGAGACTGACGAGCATTAATAATGAGTCCGAGAGCTCCGAAGAGCGCTGCGAGACTGACGAGCACTAATAATGAGACCGAGAGCTCCGGAGAAGAGCGCTGCGAGACTGACGAGCCTTAATAATGAGGCCGAGAGCTCCGGAGAAGAGCGCTGCGAGACTGACGAGCATTAATAATGAGGCCGAGAGCTCCGGAGAAGAGCGCTGCGAGACTGACGAGCATTAATAATGAGGCCGAGAGCTCCGGAGAAGAGCGCTGCGAGACTGACGAGCATTAATAATGAGGCCGAGAGCTCCGGAGAAGAGCGCTGCGAGACTGACGAGCATTAATAATGAGGCCGAGAGCTCCGGAGAAGAGCGCTGCGAGACTGACGAGCATTAATAATGAGGCCGAGAGCTGCGGAGAAGAGCGCTGCGAGACTGACGAGCATTAACAATGAGGCCGAGAGCTCCGGAGAAGAGCGCTGCGAGACTGACGAGCATTAATAATGAGGCCGAGAGCTCCGGAGAAGAGCGCTGCGAGACTGACGAGCATTAATAATGAGGCCGAGAGCTCCGAAGAGCGCTGCGAGACTGACGAGCATTAATAATGAGGCCGAGAGCTCCAGAGAAGAGCGCTGCGAGACTGACGAGCATTAATAATGAGGCCGAGAGCTCCGAAGAGCGCTGCGAGACTGACGAGCATTAATAATGAGGCCGAGAGCTCCAGAGAAGAGCGCTGCGAGACTGACGAGCATTAATAATGAGGCCGAGAGCTCCGGAGAAGAGCGCTGCGAGACTGACGAGCATTAATAATGAGGCCGAGAGCTCCGGAGAAGAGCGCTGCGAGACTGACGGAGCATTAATAATGAGGCCGAGAGCTCCGGAGAGGAGCGCTGCGAGACTGACGAGCATTAATAATGAGGCCGAGAGCTCCGGAGAAGAGCGCTGCGAGACTGACGTGCATTAATATTGAGGCCGAGAGCTCCGGAGAAGAGCGCTGCGAGACTGACGAGCATTAATAATGAGGCCGAGAGCTCCGGAGAGGAGCGCTGCAAGACTGACGAGCATTAATAATGAGGCCGAGAGCTCCGGAGAAGAGCGCTGCGAGACTGACGAGCATTAATAATGAGGCCGAGAGCTCCGGAGAAGAGCACTGCGAGACTGACGAGCATTAATAATGAGGCCGAGAGCTCCGGAGAGGAGCGCTGCGAGACTGACGAGCATTAATAATAAGGCCGAGAGCTCCGGAGAAGAGCGCTGCGAGACTGACGAGCATTAATAATGAGGCCGAGAGCTCCGGAGAAGAGCGCTGCGAGACTGACGAGCATTAATAATGAGCCCGAGAGCTCCGGAGAAGAGCGCTGCGAGACTGACGAGCATTAATAATGAGGCCGAGAGCTCCGGAGAGGAGCGCTGCGAGACTGACGAGCATTAATAATGAGCCCGAGAGCTCCGGAGAGGAGCGCTGCGAGACTGACGGAGCGTTAATAATGAGCCCGAGAGCTCCGGAGAGGAGCGCTGCGAGACTGACGAGCATTAAAAATGAGCCCGAGAGCTCCGGAGAGGAGCGCTGCGAGACTGACGAGCATTAATAATGAGCCCGAGAGCTCCGGAGAGGAGCGCTGCGAGACTGACGAGCATTAATAATGAGGCCGAGAGCTCAGGAGAGGAGCGCTGCGAGACTGACGAGCATTAATAATGAGGCCGAGAGCTCCGGAGAAGAGCGCTGCGAGACTGACGAGCATTAACAATGAGGCCGAGAGCTCCGGAGAGGAGCGCTGCGAGACTGACGAGCATTAATAATGAGGCCGAGAGCTCAGGAGAGGAGCGCTGCGAGACTGACGAGCATTAATAATGAGCCCGAGAGCTCCGGAGAAGAGCGCTGCGAGACTGACGAGCATTAATAATGAGGCCGAGAGCTCCGGAGAGGAGCGCTGCGAGACTAACGAGCATTAATAATGAGGCCGAGAGCTCAGGAGAGGAGCGCTGCGAGACTGACGAGCATTAATAATGAGCCCGAGAGCTCCGGAGAAGAGCGCTGAAAGACTGACGAGCATTAATAATGAGGCCGAGAGCTCCGGAGAAGAGCGCTGCGAGATTGACGAGCATTAATAATGAGGCCGAGAGCTCCGGAGAGGAGCGCTGCGAGACTGACGGAGCGTTAATAATGAGGTCGAGAGCTCCGGAGAAGAGCGCTGCGAGACTGACGAGCATTAATAATGAGGCCGAGAGCTCCGGAGAGGAGCGCTGTGAGACTGACGGAGCGTTAATAATGAGGTCGAGAGCTCCGGAAAAGAGCGCTGCGAGACTGACGAGCATTAATAATGAGGCCGAGAGCTCCGGAGAAGAGCGCTGCGAGACTGACGAGCATTAATAATGAGGCCGAGAGCTCCGAAGAGCGCTGCGAGACTGACGAGCATTAATAATGAGGCCGAGAGCTCCGGAGAAGAGCGCTGCGAGACTGACGAGCCTTAATAATGAGGCCGAGAGCTCCGGAGAAGAGCGCTGCGAGACTGACGAGCATTAATAATGAGGCCGAGAGCTCCGGAGAAGAGCGCTGCGAGACTGACGAGCATTAATAATGAGGCCGAGAGCTCCAGAGAAGAGCGCTGCGAGACTGACGAGCATTAATAATGAGGCCGAGAGCTCCGGAGAAGAGCGCTGCGAGACTGACGAGCATTAATAATGAGGCCGAGAGCTCCGGAGAAGAGCGCTGCGAGACTGACGAGCATTAATAATGAGGCCGAGAGCTGCGGAGAAGAGCGCTGCGAGACTGACGAGCATTAACAATGAGGCCGAGAGCTCCGGAGAAGAGCGCTGCGAGACTGACGAGCATTAATAATGAGGCCGAGAGCTCCGGAGAAGAGCGCTGCGAGACTGACGAGCATTAATAATGAGGCCGAGAGCTCCGAAGAGCGCTGCGAGACTGACGAGCATTAATAATGAGGCCGAGAGCTCCAGAGAAGAGCGCTGCGAGACTGACGAGCATTAATAATGAGGCCGAGAGCTCCGAAGAGCGC
Source organism: Phyllobates terribilis (assembly GCF_046119375.1). Classification (NCBI taxonomy): domain Eukaryota; kingdom Metazoa; phylum Chordata; class Amphibia; order Anura; family Dendrobatidae; genus Phyllobates; species Phyllobates terribilis. The sequence continues at coordinate 21,374,815 of NW_027362764.1, read as the reverse complement.
TGCGAGACTGACGAGCATTAATAATGAGGCCGAGAGCTCCAGAGAAGAGCGCTGCGAGACTGACGAGCATTAATAATGAGGCCGAGAGCTCCAGAGAAGAGCGCTGCGAGACTGACGGAGCATTAATAATGAGGCCGAGAGCTCCGGAGAAGAGCGCTGCGAGACTGACGAGCATTAATAATGAGGCCGAGAGCTCCGGAGAAGAGCGCTGCGAGACTGACGGAGCATTAATAATGAGGCCGAGAGCTCCGGAGAGGAGCGCTGCGAGACTGACGAGCATTAATAATGAGGCCGAGAGCTCCGGAGAAGAGCGCTGCGAGACTGACGAGCATTAATAATGAGGCCGAGAGCTCCGGAGAAGAGCGCTGCGAGACTGACGAGCATTAATAATGAGGCCGAGAGCTCCGGAGAGGAGCGCTGCAAGACTGACGAGCATTAATAATGAGGCCGAGAGCTCCGGAGAAGAGCGCTGCGAGACTGACGAGCATTAATAATGAGGCTGAGAGCTCCGGAGAAGAGCGCTGCGAGACTGACGAGCATTAATAATGAGGCCGAGAGCTCCGGAGAAGAGCGCTGCGAGACTGACGAGCATTAATAATGAGGCCGAGAGCTCCGGAGAGGAGCGCTGCGAGACTGACGAGCATTAATAATGAGGCCGAGAGCTCCGGAGAAGAGCGCTGCGAGACTGACGAGCATTAATAATGAGGCCGAGAGCTCCGGAGAAGAGCGCTGCGAGACTGACGAGCATTAATAATGAGCCCGAGAGCTCCGGAGAAGAGCGCTGCGAGACTGACGAGCGTTAATAATGAGCCCGAGAGCTCCGGAGAAGAGCGCTGCGAGACTGACGAGCATTAATAATGAGCCCGAGAGCTCCGGAGAAGAGCGCTGCGAGACTGACGAGCATTAATAATGAGCCAGAGAGCTCCGGAGAAGAGCGCTGCGAGACTGACGAGCATTAATAATGAGACCGAGAGCTCCGGAGAAGAGCGCTGCGAGACTGACGAGCATTAATAATGAGCCCGAGAGCTCCGGAGAAGAGCGCTGCGAGACTGACGAGCATTAATAATGAGCCCGAGAGCTCCGGAGAAGAGCGCTGCGAGACTAACGGAGCATTAATAATGAGGCCGAGAGTTCCGGAGAAGAGCACTGTGAGACTGACGAGCATTAATAATGAGGCCGAGAGCTCCGGAGAAGAGCGCTGCGAGACTGACGAGCATTAATAATGAGGCCGAGAGCTCCGGAGAAGAGCGCTGAGAGACTGACGAGCATTAATAATGAGGCCGAGAGCTCCGGAGAGGAGCGCTGCGAGACTGACGAGCATTAATAATGAGGCTGAGAGCTCCGGAGAAGAGCGCTGCGAGACTGACGAGCATTAATAATGAGGCCGCGAGCTCCGGAGAAGAGCGCTGCGAGACTGACGAGCATTAATAATGAGGCCGAGAGCTCCGGAGAAGAGCGCTGCGAGACTGACGAGCATTAATAATGAGGCCGAGAGCTCCGGAGAAGAGCGCTGCGAGACTGACGAGTATTAATAATGAGGCCGAGAGCTCCGGAGAGGAGCGCTGCGAGACTGACGAGCATTAATAATGAGGCTGAGAGCTCCGGAGAAGAGCGCTGCGAGACTGACGAGCATTAATTATGAGGCCGAGAGCTCCAGAGAAGAGCGCTGCGAGACTGACGAGCATGAATAATGAGGCCGAGAGCTCCGGAGAGGAGCGCTGCGAGACTGACGAGCATTAATAATGAGGCTGAGAGCTCCGGAGAAGAGCGCTGCGAGACTGACGAGCATGAATAATGAGGCCGAGAGCTCCAGAGAAGAGCGCTGCGAGACTGACGAGCATTAATAATGAGGCCGAGAGCTCCGGAGAGGAGCGCTGTGAGACTGACGAGCATTAATATTGAGCCCGAGAGCTCCGGAGAGGAGCGCTGCGAGACTGACGGAGCGTTAATAATGAGGCCGAGAGCTCCGGAGAAGAGCGCTGCGAGACTGACGAGCATTAATAATGAGCCCGAGAGCTCCGGAGAGGAGCGCTGCGAGACTGACGAGCATTAATAATGAGGCCGAGAGCTCCGGAGAAGAGCACTGCGAGACTGACGAGCATTAATAATGAGACCGAGAGCTCCGCAGAAGAGCGCTGCGAGACTGACGAGCATTAATAATGAGGCCGAGAGCTCCGGAGAGGAGCGCTGCGAGACTTACGAGCATTAATAATGAGGCCGAGAGCTCCAGAGAAGAGCGCTGCGAGACTGATGAGCATTAATAATGAGTCCGAGAGCTCCACAGAGGAGAGCTGCGAGACTGACGAGCATTAATAATGAGGCCGAGAGCTCGGAGAAGAGCGCTGCGAGAATGACGGAACATTAATAATGAGCCCGAGAGCTCCGGAGAAGAGCGCTGCGAGACTGACGAGCATTAATAATGAGCCCGAAAGCTCCACAGAGGAGCGTTGCGAGACTTACGAGCATTAATAATGAGCCCGAGAGCTCCGGAGAAGAGCGCTGCGAGACTGACGAGCATTAATAATGAGGCCGAGAGCTCCGGAGAGGAGCGCTGCGAGACTGATGAGCATTAATAATGAGGCCGAGAGCTCCGGAAAGGAGCGCTGCGAGATTGACGAGCATTAATAATGAGGCCGAGAGCTCCGGAGAAGAGCGCTGCGAGACTGACGAGCATTAATAATGAGGCCGAGAGCTCCAGAGAAGAGCGCTGCGAGACTGACGAGCATTAATAATGAGGTTGAGAGCTCCGGAGAGGAGCGCTGCGAGACTGACGGAGCTTTAATAATGAGGCCGAGAGCTACGGAGAAGAGCGCTTCGAGACTGACGAGCATTAATAATGAGGCCGAGAGCTCCGGAGAGGAGCGCTGCGAGACTTACGAGCATTAATAATGAGCCCGAGAGCTCCGGAGAAGAGCGCTGCGAGACTGACGAGCATTGATAATGAGGCCGAGAGCTCCAGAGAAGAGCGCTGCGAGACTGATGAGCATTAATAATGAGCCCGAGAGCTCCACAGAGGAGCGCTGCGAGACTGACGAGCATTAATAATGAGGCCGAGAGCTCGGAGAAGAGCGCTGCGAGAATGACGGAGCATTAATATTGAGCCCGAGAGCTCCGGAGAAGAGCGCTGCGAGACTGACGAGCATTAATAATGAGCCCGAGAGCTCCACAGAGGAGCGTTGCGAGACTTACGAGCATTAATAATGAGCCCGAGAGCTCCGGAGAAGGGCGCTGCGAGACTGACGAGCATTAATAATGAGGCCGAGAGCTCCAGAGAAGAGCGCTGCGAGACTGACGGAGCATTAATAATGAGCCCGAGAGCTCCGGAGAGGAGCGTTGCGAGACTTACGAGCATTAATAATGAGCCCGAGAGCTCCGCAGAAGAGCGCTGCGAGACTGACGGAGCATTAATAATAAGCCCGAGAGCTCCGGATAGGAGCGCTGCGAGACTTACGAGCATTAATAATGAGCCCGAGAGCTCCGGAGAAGAGCGCTGCGAGACTGACGAGCATTGATAATGAGGCCGAGAGCTCCAGAGAAGAGCGCTGCGAGACTGACGAGCATTAGTAATGAGCCCGAGAGCTCCAGAGAAGAGCGCTGCGAGACTGACGAGCATTAATAATGAGGCCGAGAGCTCGGAGAAGAGCGCTGCGAGAATGACGGAGCGTTAATAATGAGCCTGAGAGCTCCAGAGAAGAGCGCTGCGAGACTGACGAGCATTAATAATGAGCCCGAGAGCTCCAGAGAAGAGCGCTGCGAGACTGACGAGCATTAATAATGAGCCCGAGAGCTCCAGAGAAGAGCGCTGCGAGACTGACGAGCTTTAATAATGAGCCCGAGAGCTCCAGAGAAGAGCGCTGCGAGACTGACGGAGGATTAATAATGAGGCCGAGAGCTCCGGAGAAGAGCGCTGCGAGACTGACGAGCATTAATAATGAGGCCGAGAGCTCCGGAGAAGAGCGCTGCGAGACTGACGAGCATTAATAATGAGGCCGAGAGCTCCGGAGAAGAGCGCTGCGAGACTGACGAGCATTAATAATGAGCCCGAGAGCTCCACAGAGGAGCGTTGCGAGACTTACGAGCATTAATAATGAGCCCGAGAGCTCCGGAGAAGAGCGCTGCGAGACTGACGAGCATTAATAATGAGGCCGAGAGCTCCAGAGAAGAGCGCTGCGAGACTGACGGAGCATTAATAATGAGCCCGAGAGCTCCGGAGAGGAGCGTTGCGAGACTTACGAGCATTAAGAATGAGCCCGAGAGCTCCGCAGAAGAGCGCTGCGAGACTGACGGAGCATTAATAATAAGCCCGAGAGCTCCGGAGAGGAGCGCTGCGAGACTTACGAGCATTAATAATGAGCCCGAGAGCTCCGGAGAAGAGCGCTGCGAGACTGACGAGCATTGATAATGAGGCCGAGAGCTCCAGAGAAGAGCGCTGCGAGACTGACGAGCATTAGTAATGAGCCCGAGAGCTCCAGAGAAGAGCGCTGCGAGACTGACGAGCATTAATAATGAGGCCGAGAGCTCGGAGAAGAGCGCTGCGAGAATGACGGAGCGTTAATAATGAGCCTGAGAGCTCCAGAGAAGAGCGCTGCGAGACTGACGAGCATTAATAATGAGCCCGAGAGCTCCAGAGAAGAGCGCTGCGAGACTGACGAGCATTAATAATGAGCCCGAGAGCTCCAGAGAAGAGCGCTGCGAGACTGACGAGCTTTAATAATGAGCCCGAGAGCTCCAGAGAAGAGCGCTGCGAGACTGACGGAGGATTAATAATGAGGCCGAGAGCTCCGGAGAAGAGCGCTGCGAGACTGACGAGCATTAATAATGAGGCCGAGAGCTCCGGAGAAGAGCGCTGCGAGACTGACGAGCATTAATAATGAGGCCGAGAGCTCCGGAGAAGAGCGCTGCGAGACTGACGAGCATTAATAATGAGGCCGAGAGCTCCGGAGAAGAGCGCTGCGAGACTGACGAGCATTAATAATGAGGCCGAGAGCTCCGGAGAAGAGCGCTGCGAGACTGACGAGCATTAATAATGAGGCCGAGAGCTCCGAAGAGCGCTGCGAGACTGACGAGCATTAATAATGAGGCCGAGAGCTCCGGAGAAGAGCGCTGCGAGACTGACGGAGCATTAATAATGAGGCCGAGAGCTCCGGAGAAGAGCGCTGCGAGACTGACGGAGCATTAATAATGAGGCCGAGAGCTCCGGAGAAGAGCGCTGCGAGACTGACGAGCATTAATAATGAGGCCGAGAGCTCCGGAGAGGAGCTCTGCGAGACTGACGAGCATTAATAATGAGGCCGAGAGCTACGGAGAAGAGCGCTGCGAGACTGACGAGCATTAATAATGAGGCCGAGAGCTCCGAAGAGCGCTGCGAGACTGACGAGCATTAATAATGAGGCCGAGAGCTCCGGAGAAGAGCGCTGCGAGACTGACGAGCATTAATAATGAGGCCGAGAGCTCCGGAGAAGAGCGCTGCGAGACTGACGAGCATTAATAATGAGGCCGAGAGCTCCGGAGAAGAGCGCTGCGAGACTGACGAGCATTAATAATGAGGCCGAGAGCTCCGAAGAGCGCTGCGAGACTGACGGAGCATTAATAATGAGGCCGAGAGCTCCGGAGAAGAGCGCTGCGAGACTGACGAGCATTAATAATGAGGCCGAGAGCTCCGGAGAAGAGCGCTGCGAGACTGACGGAGCATTAATAATGAGGCCGAGAGCTCCGAAGAAGAGCGCTGCGAGACTGACGAGCATTAATAATGAGGCCGAGAGCTCCGGAGAAGAGCGCTGCGAGACTGACGAGCATTAATAATGAGGCCGAGAGCTCCGAAGAGCGCTGCGAGACTGACGAGCATTAATAATGAGGCCGAGAGCTCCGGAGAAGAGCGCTGCGAGACTGACGAGCATTAATAATGAGGCCGAGAGCTCCGGAGAAGAGCGCTGCGAGACTGACGAGCATTAATAATGAGGCCGAGAGCTCCGGAGAAGAGCGCTGCGAGACTGACGAGCATTAATAATGAGGCTGAGAGCTCCGAAGAGCGCTGCGAGACTGACGGAGCATTAATAATGAGGCCGAGAGCTCCGGAGAAGAGCGCTGCGAGACTGACGGAGCATTAATAATGAGGCCGAGAGCTCCGGAGAAGAGCGCTGCGAGACTGACGAGCATTAATAATGAGGCCGAGAGCTCCGGAGAGGAGCGCTGCGAGACTGACGAGCATTAATAATGAGGCCGAGAGCTCCGGAGAAGAGCGCTGCGAGACTGACGAGCATTAATAATGAGGCCGAGAGCTCCGAAGAGCGCTGCGAGACTGACGAGCATTAATAATGAGGCCGAGAGCTCCGGAGAAGAGCGCTGCGAGACTGACGAGCATTAATAATGAGGCCGAGAGCTCCGGAGAAGAGCGCTGCGAGACTGACGGAGCATTAATAATGAGGCCGAGAGCTCCGGAGAAGAGCGCTGCGAGACTGACGAGCATTAATAATGAGGCCGAGAGCTCCGGAGAGGAGTGCTGCGAGACTGACGAGCATTAATAATGAGGCCGAGAGCTACGGAGAAGAGCGCTGCGAGACTGACGAGCATTAATAATGAGGCCGAGAGCTCCGAAGAGCGCTGCGAGACTGACGAGCATTAATAATGAGGCCGAGAGCTCCGGAGAAGAGCGCTGCGAGACTGACGAGCATTAATAATGAGGCCGAGAGCTCCGGAGAAGAGCGCTGCGAGACTGACGAGCATTAATAATGAGGCCGAGAGCTCCGGAGAAGAGCGCTGCGAGACTGACGAGCATTAATAATGAGGCCGAGAGCTCCGAAGAGCGCTGCGAGACTGACGGAGCATTAATAATGAGGCCGAGAGCTCCGGAGAAGAGCGCTGCGAGACTGACGAGCATTAATAATGAGGCCGAGAGCTCCGGAGAAGAGCGCTGCGAGACTGACGGAGCATTAATAATGAGGCCGAGAGCTCCGGAGAGGAGCGCTGCGAGACTGACGAGCATTAATAATGAGGACGAGAGCTCCGGAGAAGAGCGCTGCGAGACTGACGGAGCATTAATAATGAGGCCGAGAGCTCCGGAGAGGAGCGCTGCGAGACTGACGAGCATTAATAATGAGACCGAGAGCTCCGGAGAAGAGCGCTGCGAGACTGACGAGCATTAATAATGAGGTCGAGAGCTCCGGAGAGGAGCGCTGCGAGACTGACGAGCATTAATAATGAGGCCGAGAGCTCCGGAGAAGAGCGCTGCGAGACTGACGGAGCATTAATAATGAGGCCGAGAGCTCCGGAGAGGAGCGCTGCGAGACTGACGAGCATTAATAATGAGGACGAGAGCTCCGGAGAAGAGCGCTGCGAGACTGACGGAGCATTAATAATGAGGCCGAGAGCTCCGGAGAGGAGCGCTGCGAGACTGACGAGCATTAATAATGAGACCGAGAGCTCCGGAGAAGAGCGCTGCGAGACTGACGAGCATTAATAATGAGGCCGAGAGCTCCGGAGAAGAGCGCTGCGAGACTGACGGAGCATTAATAATGAGGCCGAGAGCTCCGGAGAGGAGCGCTGCGAGACTGCCGAGCATTAATAATGAGGACGAGAGCTCCGGAGAAGAGCGCTGCGAGACTGACGGAGCATTAATAATGAGGCCGAGAGCTCCGGAGAGGAGCGCTGCGAGACTGACGAGCATTAATAATGAGACCGAGAGCTCCGGAGAAGAGCGCTGCGAGACTGACGGAGCATTAATAATGAGGCCGAGAGCTCCGGAGAGGAGCGCTGCGAGACTGACGAGCATTAATAATGAGACCGAGAGCTCCGGAGAAGAGCGCTGCGAGACTGACGAGCATTAATAATGAGGCTGAGAGCTCCGGAGAAGAGCGCTGCGAGACTGACGAGCATTAATTATGAGGCCGAGAGCTCCAGAGAAGAGCGCTGCGAGACTGACGAGCATGAATAATGAGGCCGAGAGCTCCGGAGAGGAGCGCTGCGAGACTGACGAGCATTAATAATGAGGCTGAGAGCTCCGGAGAAGAGCGCTGCGAGACTGACGAGCATGAATAATGAGGCCGAGAGCTCCAGAGAAGAGCGCTGCGAGACTGACGAGCATTAATAATGAGGCCGAGAGCTCCGGAGAGGAGCGCTGTGAGACTGACGAGCATTAATATTGAGCCCGAGAGCTCCGGAGAGGAGCGCTGCGAGACTGACGGAGCGTTAATAATGAGGCCGAGAGCTCCGGAGAAGAGCGCTGCGAGACTGACGAGCATTAATAATGAGCCCGAGAGCTCCGGAGAGGAGCGCTGCGAGACTGACGAGCATTAATAATGAGGCCGAGAGCTCCGGAGAAGAGCACTGTGAGACTGACGAGCATTAATAATGAGACCGAGAGCTCCGCAGAAGAGCGCTGCGAGACTGACGAGCATTAATAATGAGGCCGAGAGCTCCGGAGAGGAGCGCTGCGAGACTTACGAGCATTAATAATGAGGCCGAGAGCTCCAGAGAAGAGCGCTGCGAGACTGATGAGCATTAATAATGAGTCCGAGAGCTCCACAGAGGAGAGCTGCGAGACTGACGAGCATTAATAATGAGGCCGAGAGCTCGGAGAAGAGCGCTGCGAGAATGACGGAACATTAATAATGAGCCCGAGAGCTCCGGAGAAGAGCGCTGCGAGACTGACGAGCATTAATAATGAGCCCGAAAGCTCCACAGAGGAGCGTTGCGAGACTTACGAGCATTAATAATGAGCCCGAGAGCTCCGGAGAAGAGCGCTGCGAGACTGACGAGCATTAATAATGAGGCCGAGAGCTCCGGAGAGGAGCGCTGCGAGACTGATGAGCATTAATAATGAGGCCGAGAGCTCCGGAAAGGAGCGCTGCGAGATTGACGAGCATTAATAATGAGGCCGAGAGCTCCGGAGAAGAGCGCTGCGAGACTGACGAGCATTAATAATGAGGCCGAGAGCTCCAGAGAAGAGCGCTGCGAGACTGACGAGCATTAATAATGAGGTTGAGAGCTCCGGAGAGGAGCGCTGCGAGACTGACGGAGCTTTAATAATGAGGCCGAGAGCTACGGAGAAGAGCGCTTCGAGACTGACGAGCATTAATAATGAGGCCGAGAGCTCCGGAGAGGAGCGCTGCGAGACTTACGAGCATTAATAATGAGCCCGAGAGCTCCGGAGAAGAGCGCTGCGAGACTGACGAGCATTGATAATGAGGCCGAGAGCTCCAGAGAAGAGCGCTGCGAGACTGATGAGCATTAATAATGAGCCCGAGAGCTCCACAGAGGAGCGCTGCGAGACTGACGAGCATTAATAATGAGGCCGAGAGCTCGGAGAAGAGCGCTGCGAGAATGACGGAGCATTAATATTGAGCCCGAGAGCTCCGGAGAAGAGCGCTGCGAGACTGACGAGCATTAATAATGAGCCCGAGAGCTCCACAGAGGAGCGTTGCGAGACTTACGAGCATTAATAATGAGCCCGAGAGCTCCGGAGAAGAGCGCTGCGAGACTGACGAGCATTAATAATGAGGCCGAGAGCTCCAGAGAAGAGCGCTGCGAGACTGACGGAGCATTAATAATGAGCCCGAGAGCTCCGGAGAGGAGCGTTGCGAGACTTACGAGCATTAATAATGAGCCCGAGAGCTCCGCAGAAGAGCGCTGCGAGACTGACGGAGCATTAATAATAAGCCCGAGAGCTCCGGAGAGGAGCGCTGCGAGACTTACGAGCATTAATAATGAGCCCGAGAGCTCCGGAGAAGAGCGCTGCGAGACTGACGAGCATTGATAATGAGGCCGAGAGCTCCAGAGAAGAGCGCTGCGAGACTGACGAGCATTAGTAATGAGCCCGAGAGCTCCAGAGAAGAGCGCTGCGAGACTGACGAGCATTAATAATGAGGCCGAGAGCTCGGAGAAGAGCGCTGCGAGAATGACGGAGCGTTAATAATGAGCCTGAGAGCTCCAGAGAAGAGCGCTGCGAGACTGACGAGCATTAATAATGAGCCCGAGAGCTCCAGAGAAGAGCGCTGCGAGACTGACGAGCATTAATAATGAGCCCGAGAGCTCCAGAGAAGAGCGCTGCGAGACTGACGAGCTTTAATAATGAGCCCGAGAGCTCCAGAGAAGAGCGCTGCGAGACTGACGGAGGATTAATAATGAGGCCGAGAGCTCCGGAGAAGAGCGCTGCGAGACTGACGAGCATTAATAATGAGGCCGAGAGCTCCGGAGAAGAGCGCTGCGAGACTGACGAGCATTAATAATGAGGCCGAGAGCTCCGGAGAAGAGCGCTGCGAGACTGACGAGCATTAATAATGAGCCCGAGAGCTCCACAGAGGAGCGTTGCGAGACTTACGAGCATTAATAATGAGCCCGAGAGCTCCGGAGAAGAGCGCTGCGAGACTGACGAGCATTAATAATGAGGCCGAGAGCTCCAGAGAAGAGCGCTGCGAGACTGACGGAGCATTAATAATGAGCCCGAGAGCTCCGGAGAGGAGCGTTGCGAGACTTACGAGCATTAATAATGAGCCCGAGAGCTCCGCAGAAGAGCGCTGCGAGACTGACGGAGCATTAATAATAAGCCCGAGAGCTCCGGAGAGGAGCGCTGCGAGACTTACGAGCATTAATAATGAGCCCGAGAGCTCCGGAGAAGAGCGCTGCGAGACTGACGAGCATTGATAATGAGGCCGAGAGCTCCAGAGAAGAGCGCTGCGAGACTGACGAGCATTAGTAATGAGCCCGAGAGCTCCAGAGAAGAGCGCTGCGAGACTGACGAGCATTAATAATGAGGCCGAGAGCTCGGAGAAGAGCGCTGCGAGAATGACGGAGCGTTAATAATGAGCCTGAGAGCTCCAGAGAAGAGCGCTGCGAGACTGACGAGCATTAATAATGAGCCCGAGAGCTCCAGAGAAGAGCGCTGCGAGACTGACGAGCATTAATAATGAGCCCGAGAGCTCCAGAGAAGAGCGCTGCGAGACTGACGAGCTTTAATAATGAGCCCGAGAGCTCCAGAGAAGAGCGCTGCGAGACTGACGGAGGATTAATAATGAGGCCGAGAGCTCCGGAGAAGAGCGCTGCGAGACTGACGAGCATTAATAATGAGGCCGAGAGCTCCGGAGAAGAGCGCTGCGAGACTGACGAGCATTAATAATGAGGCCGAGAGCTCCGGAGAAGAGCGCTGCGAGACTGACGAGCATTAATAATGAGGCCGAGAGCTCCGGAGAAGAGCGCTGCGAGACTGACGAGCATTAATAATGAGGCCGAGAGCTCCGGAGAAGAGCGCTGCGAGACTGACGAGCATTAATAATGAGGCCGAGAGCTCCGAAGAGCGCTGCGAGACTGACGAGCATTAATAATGAGGCCGAGAGCTCCGGAGAAGAGCGCTGCGAGACTGACGGAGCATTAATAATGAGGCCGAGAGCTCCGGAGAAGAGCGCTGCGAGACTGACGGAGCATTAATAATGAGGCCGAGAGCTCCGGAGAAGAGCGCTGCGAGACTGACGAGCATTAATAATGAGGCCGAGAGCTCCGGAGAGGAGCTCTGCGAGACTGACGAGCATTAATAATGAGGCCGAGAGCTACGGAGAAGAGCGCTGCGAGACTGACGAGCATTAATAATGAGGCCGAGAGCTCCGAAGAGCGCTGCGAGACTGACGAGCATTAATAATGAGGCCGAGAGCTCCGGAGAAGAGCGCTGCGAGACTGACGAGCATTAATAATGAGGCCGAGAGCTCCGGAGAAGAGCGCTGCGAGACTGACGAGCATTAATAATGAGGCCGAGAGCTCCGGAGAAGAGCGCTGCGAGACTGACGAGCATTAATAATGAGGCCGAGAGCTCCGAAGAGCGCTGCGAGACTGACGGAGCATTAATAATGAGGCCGAGAGCTCCGGAGAAGAGCGCTGCGAGACTGACGAGCATTAATAATGAGGCCGAGAGCTCCGGAGAAGAGCGCTGCGAGACTGACGGAGCATTAATAATGAGGCCGAGAGCTCCGAAGAAGAGCGCTGCGAGACTGACGAGCATTAATAATGAGGCCGAGAGCTCCGGAGAAGAGCGCTGCGAGACTGACGAGCATTAATAATGAGGCCGAGAGCTCCGAAGAGCGCTGCGAGACTGACGAGCATTAATAATGAGGCCGAGAGCTCCGGAGAAGAGCGCTGCGAGACTGACGAGCATTAATAATGAGGCCGAGAGCTCCGGAGAAGAGCGCTGCGAGACTGACGAGCATTAATAATGAGGCCGAGAGCTCCGGAGAAGAGCGCTGCGAGACTGACGAGCATTAATAATGAGGCTGAGAGCTCCGAAGAGCGCTGCGAGACTGACGGAGCATTAATAATGAGGCCGAGAGCTCCGGAGAAGAGCGCTGCGAGACTGACGGAGCATTAATAATGAGGCCGAGAGCTCCGGAGAAGAGCGCTGCGAGACTGACGAGCATTAATAATGAGGCCGAGAGCTCCGGAGAGGAGCGCTGCGAGACTGACGAGCATTAATAATGAGGCCGAGAGCTCCGGAGAAGAGCGCTGCGAGACTGACGAGCATTAATAATGAGGCCGAGAGCTCCGAAGAGCGCTGCGAGACTGACGAGCATTAATAATGAGGCCGAGAGCTCCGGAGAAGAGCGCTGCGAGACTGACGAGCATTAATAATGAGGCCGAGAGCTCCGGAGAAGAGCGCTGCGAGACTGACGGAGCATTAATAATGAGGCCGAGAGCTCCGGAGAAGAGCGCTGCGAGACTGACGAGCATTAATAATGAGGCCGAGAGCTCCGGAGAGGAGTGCTGCGAGACTGACGAGCATTAATAATGAGGCCGAGAGCTACGGAGAAGAGCGCTGCGAGACTGACGAGCATTAATAATGAGGCCGAGAGCTCCGAAGAGCGCTGCGAGACTGACGAGCATTAATAATGAGGCCGAGAGCTCCGGAGAAGAGCGCTGCGAGACTGACGAGCATTAATAATGAGGCCGAGAGCTCCGGAGAAGAGCGCTGCGAGACTGACGAGCATTAATAATGAGGCCGAGAGCTCCGGAGAAGAGCGCTGCGAGACTGACGAGCATTAATAATGAGGCCGAGAGCTCCGAAGAGCGCTGCGAGACTGACGGAGCATTAATAATGAGGCCGAGAGCTCCGGAGAAGAGCGCTGCGAGACTGACGAGCATTAATAATGAGGCCGAGAGCTCCGGAGAAGAGCGCTGCGAGACTGACGGAGCATTAATAATGAGGCCGAGAGCTCCGGAGAGGAGCGCTGCGAGACTGACGAGCATTAATAATGAGGACGAGAGCTCCGGAGAAGAGCGCTGCGAGACTGACGGAGCATTAATAATGAGGCCGAGAGCTCCGGAGAGGAGCGCTGCGAGACTGACGAGCATTAATAATGAGACCGAGAGCTCCGGAGAAGAGCGCTGCGAGACTGACGAGCATTAATAATGAGGTCGAGAGCTCCGGAGAGGAGCGCTGCGAGACTGACGAGCATTAATAATGAGGCCGAGAGCTCCGGAGAAGAGCGCTGCGAGACTGACGGAGCATTAATAATGAGGCCGAGAGCTCCGGAGAGGAGCGCTGCGAGACTGACGAGCATTAATAATGAGGACGAGAGCTCCGGAGAAGAGCGCTGCGAGACTGACGGAGCATTAATAATGAGGCCGAGAGCTCCGGAGAGGAGCGCTGCGAGACTGACGAGCATTAATAATGAGACCGAGAGCTCCGGAGAAGAGCGCTGCGAGACTGACGAGCATTAATAATGAGGCCGAGAGCTCCGGAGAAGAGCGCTGCGAGACTGACGGAGCATTAATAATGAGGCCGAGAGCTCCGGAGAGGAGCGCTGCGAGACTGCCGAGCATTAATAATGAGGACGAGAGCTCCGGAGAAGAGCGCTGCGAGACTGACGGAGCATTAATAATGAGGCCGAGAGCTCCGGAGAGGAGCGCTGCGAGACTGACGAGCATTAATAATGAGACCGAGAGCTCCGGAGAAGAGCGCTGCGAGACTGACGGAGCATTAATAATGAGGCCGAGAGCTCCGGAGAGGAGCGCTGCGAGACTGACGAGCATTAATAATGAGACCGAGAGCTCCGGAGAAGAGCGCTGCGAGACTGACGAGCATTAATAATGAGGCCGAGAGCTCCGGAGAGGAGCGCTGCAAGACTGACGAGCATTAATAATGAGGCCGAGAGCTCCGGTGAAGAGCGCTGCGAGACTGACGAGCATTAATAATGAGGCCGAGAGCTCCGGAGAAGAGCGCTGCGAGACTGACGAGCATTAATAATGAGGCCGAGAGCTCCGGAGAAGAGCGCTGCGAGACTGATGAGCATTAATAATGAGGCCGAGAGCTCCGGAGAAGAGCGCTGCGAGACTGACGAGCATTAATAATGAGGCCGAGAGCTCCGGAGAAGAGCGCTGCGAGACTGACGAGCATTAATAATGAGGCCGAGAGCTCCGGAGAAAAGCGCTGCGAGACTGACGAGCATTAATAATGAGCCCGAGAGCTCCGGAGAAGAGCGCTGCGAGACTGACGAGCATTAATAATGAGGCCGAGAGCTCCGGAGAAGAGCGCTGCGAGACTGACGAGCATTAATAATGAGGCCGAGAGCTCCGGAGAAGAGCGCTGCGAGACTGACGAGCATTAATAATAAGCCCGAGAGCTCCGGAGAAGAGCGCTGCGAGACTGACGAGCATTAATAATGAGCCCGAGAGCTCCGGAGAAGAGCGCTGCGAGACTGACGAGCATTAATAATGAGCCCGAGAGCTCCGGAGAAGAGCGCTGCGAGACTGATGGAGCATTAATAATGAGGCCGAGAGCTCCGGAGAAGAGCGCTGCGAGACTGACGAGCATTAATAATGAGGCCGAGAGCTCTGGAGAAGAGCGCTGCGAGACTGACGAGCATTAATAATGAGGCCAAGAGCTCCGGAGAAGAGCGCTGCGAGACTGACGAGCATTAATAATGAGGCCGAGAGCTCCGGAGAAGAGCGCTGCGAGACTGACGGAGCATTAATAATGAGCCCGAGAGCTCCGGAGAAGAGCGCTGTGAGACTGACGAGCATTAATAATGAGGCCGAGAGCTCCGGAGAAGAGCGCTGCGAGACTGACGAGCATTAATAATGAGCCCGAGAGCTCCGGAGAAGAGCGCTGCGAGACTGACGGAGCGTTAATAATGAGGCCGAGAGCTCCAGAGAAGAGCGCTGCGAGACTGACGAGCATTAATAATGAGGCCGAGAGCTCCAGAGAAGAGCACTGCGAGACTGACGAGCATGAATAATGAGCCCGAGAGCTCCAGAGAAGAGCGCTGCGAGACTGACGGAGCATTAATAATGAGGCCGAGAGTTCCGGAGAAGAGCGCTGCGAGACTAACGAGCATTAATAATGAGGCCGAGAGCTCCGGAGAAGAGTGCTGTGAGACTGACGAGCATTAATAATGAGGCCGAGAGCTCCGGAGAAGAGCGCTGTGAGACTGACGAGCATTAATAATGAGGCCGAGAGCTCCGGAGAGGAGCGCTGCGAGACTTACGAGCATTAATAATGAGGCCGAGAGCTCCAGAGAAGAGCGCTGCGAGACTGATGAGCATTAATAATGAGTCCGAGAGCTCCACAGAGGAGAGCTGCGAGACTGACGAGCATTAATAATGAGGCCGAGAGCTCGGAGAAGAGCGCTGCGAGAATGACGGAACATTAATAATGAGCCCGAGAGCTCCGGAGAAGAGCGCTGCGAGACTGACGAGCATTAATAATGAGCCCGAAAGCTCCACAGAGGAGCGTTGCGAGACTTACGAGCATTAATAATGAGCCCAAGAGCTCCGGAGAAGAGCGCTGCGAGACTGACGAGCATTAATAATGAGGCCGAGAGCTCCGGAGAGGAGCGCTGCGAGACTGATGAGCATTAATAATGAGGCCGAGAGCTCCGGAAAGGAGCGCTGCGAGATTGACGAGCATTAATAATGAGGCCGAGAGCTCCGGAGAAGAGCGCTGCGAGACTGACGAGCATTAATAATGAGGCCGAGAGCTCCAGAGAAGAGCGCTGCGAGACTGACGAGCATTAATAATGAGGTTGAGAGCTCCGGAGAGGAGCGCTGCGAGACTGACGGAGCTTTAATAATGAGGCCGAGAGCTACGGAGAAGAGCGCTTCGAGACTGACGAGCATTAATAATGAGGCCGAGAGCTCCGGAGAGGAGCGCTGCGAGACTTACGAGCATTAATAATGAGCCCGAGAGCTCCGGAGAAGAGCGCTGCGAGACTGACGAGCATTGATAATGAGGCCGAGAGCTCCAGAGAAGAGCGCTGCGAGACTGATGAGCATTAATAATGAGCCCGAGAGCTCCACAGAGGAGCGCTGCGAGACTGACGAGCATTAATAATGAGGCCGAGAGCTCGGAGAAGAGCGCTGCGAGAATGACGGAGCATTAATATTGAGCCCGAGAGCTCCGGAGAAGAGCGCTGCGAGACTGACGAGCATTAATAATGAGCCCGAGAGCTCCACAGAGGAGCGTTGCGAGACTTACGAGCATTAATAATGAGCCCGAGAGCTCCGGAGAAGAGCGCTGCGAGACTGACGAGCATTAATAATGAGGCCGAGAGCTCCAGAGAAGAGCGCTGCGAGACTGACGGAGCATTAATAATGAGCCCGAGAGCTCCGGAGAGGAGCGTTGCGAGACTTACGAGCATTAATAATGAGCCCGAGAGCTCCGCAGAAGAGCGCTGCGAGACTGACGGAGCATTAATAATAAGCCCGAGAGCTCCGGAGAGGAGCGCTGCGAGACTTACGAGCATTAATAATGAGCCCGAGAGCTCCGGAGAAGAGCGCTGCGAGACTGACGAGCATTGATAATGAGGCCGAGAGCTCCAGAGAAGAGCGCTGCGAGACTGACGAGCATTAGTAATGAGCCCGAGAGCTCCAGAGAAGAGCGCTGCGAGACTGACGAGCGTTAATAATGAGCCTGAGAGCTCCAGAGAAGAGCGCTGCGAGACTGACGAGCATTAATAATGAGCCCGAGAGCTCCAGAGAAGAGCGCTGCGAGACTGACGAGCATTAATAATGAGCCCGAGAGCTCCAGAGAAGAGCGCTGCGAGACTGACGAGCTTTAATAATGAGCCCGAGAGCTCCAGAGAAGAGCGCTGCGAGACTGACGGAGGATTAATAATGAGGCCGAGAGCTCCGGAGAAGAGCGCTGCGAGACTGACGAGCATTAATAATGAGGCCGAGAGCTCCGGAGAAGAGCGCTGCGAGACTGACGAGCATTAATAATGAGGCCGAGAGCTCCGGAGAAGAGCGCTGCGAGACTGACGAGCATTAATAATGAGGCCGAGAGCTCCGGAGAAGAGCGCTGCGAGACTGACGAGCATTAATAATGAGGCCGAGAGCTCCGGAGAAGAGCGCTGCGAGACTGACGAGCATTAATAATGAGGCCGAGAGCTCCGAAGAGCGCTGCGAGACTGACGAGCATTAATAATGAGGCCGAGAGCTCCGGAGAAGAGCGCTGCGAGACTGACGGAGCATTAATAATGAGGCCGAGAGCTCCGGAGAAGAGCGCTGCGAGACTGACGGAGCATTAATAATGAGGCCGAGAGCTCCGGAGAAGAGCGCTGCGAGACTGACGAGCATTAATAATGAGGCCGAGAGCTCCGGAGAGGAGCTCTGCGAGACTGACGAGCATTAATAATGAGGCCGAGAGCTACGGAGAAGAGCGCTGCGAGACTGACGAGCATTAATAATGAGGCCGAGAGCTCCGAAGAGCGCTGCGAGACTGACGAGCATTAATAATGAGGCCGAGAGCTCCGGAGAAGAGCGCTGCGAGACTGACGAGCATTAATAATGAGGCCGAGAGCTCCGGAGAAGAGCGCTGCGAGACTGACGAGCATTAATAATGAGGCCGAGAGCTCCGGAGAAGAGCGCTGCGAGACTGACGAGCATTAATAATGAGGCCGAGAGCTCCGAAGAGCGCTGCGAGACTGACGGAGCATTAATAATGAGGCCGAGAGCTCCGGAGAAGAGCGCTGCGAGACTGACGAGCATTAATAATGAGGCCGAGAGCTCCGGAGAAGAGCGCTGCGAGACTGACGGAGCATTAATAATGAGGCCGAGAGCTCCGAAGAAGAGCGCTGCGAGACTGACGAGCATTAATAATGAGGCCGAGAGCTCCGGAGAAGAGCGCTGCGAGACTGACGAGCATTAATAATGAGGCCGAGAGCTCCGAAGAGCGCTGCGAGACTGACGAGCATTAATAATGAGGCCGAGAGCTCCGGAGAAGAGCGCTGCGAGACTGACGAGCATTAATAATGAGGCCGAGAGCTCCGGAGAAGAGCGCTGCGAGACTGACGAGCATTAATAATGAGGCCGAGAGCTCCGGAGAAGAGCGCTGCGAGACTGACGAGCATTAATAATGAGGCTGAGAGCTCCGAAGAGCGCTGCGAGACTGACGGAGCATTAATAATGAGGCCGAGAGCTCCGGAGAAGAGCGCTGCGAGACTGACGGAGCATTAATAATGAGGCCGAGAGCTCCGGAGAAGAGCGCTGCGAGACTGACGAGCATTAATAATGAGGCCGAGAGCTCCGGAGAGGAGCGCTGCGAGACTGACGAGCATTAATAATGAGGCCGAGAGCTCCGGAGAAGAGCGCTGCGAGACTGACGAGCATTAATAATGAGGCCGAGAGCTCCGAAGAGCGCTGCGAGACTGACGAGCATTAATAATGAGGCCGAGAGCTCCGGAGAAGAGCGCTGCGAGACTGACGAGCATTAATAATGAGGCCGAGAGCTCCGGAGAAGAGCGCTGCGAGACTGACGGAGCATTAATAATGAGGCCGAGAGCTCCGGAGAAGAGCGCTGCGAGACTGACGAGCATTAATAATGAGGCCGAGAGCTCCGGAGAGGAGTGCTGCGAGACTGACGAGCATTAATAATGAGGCCGAGAGCTACGGAGAAGAGCGCTGCGAGACTGACGAGCATTAATAATGAGGCCGAGAGCTCCGAAGAGCGCTGCGAGACTGACGAGCATTAATAATGAGGCCGAGAGCTCCGGAGAAGAGCGCTGCGAGACTGACGAGCATTAATAATGAGGCCGAGAGCTCCGGAGAAGAGCGCTGCGAGACTGACGAGCATTAATAATGAGGCCGAGAGCTCCGGAGAAGAGCGCTGCGAGACTGACGAGCATTAATAATGAGGCCGAGAGCTCCGAAGAGCGCTGCGAGACTGACGGAGCATTAATAATGAGGCCGAGAGCTCCGGAGAAGAGCGCTGCGAGACTGACGAGCATTAATAATGAGGCCGAGAGCTCCGGAGAAGAGCGCTGCGAGACTGACGGAGCATTAATAATGAGGCCGAGAGCTCCGGAGAGGAGCGCTGCGAGACTGACGAGCATTAATAATGAGGACGAGAGCTCCGGAGAAGAGCGCTGCGAGACTGACGGAGCATTAATAATGAGGCCGAGAGCTCCGGAGAGGAGCGCTGCGAGACTGACGAGCATTAATAATGAGACCGAGAGCTCCGGAGAAGAGCGCTGCGAGACTGACGAGCATTAATAATGAGGTCGAGAGCTCCGGAGAGGAGCGCTGCGAGACTGACGAGCATTAATAATGAGGCCGAGAGCTCCGGAGAAGAGCGCTGCGAGACTGACGGAGCATTAATAATGAGGCCGAGAGCTCCGGAGAGGAGCGCTGCGAGACTGACGAGCATTAATAATGAGGACGAGAGCTCCGGAGAAGAGCGCTGCGAGACTGACGGAGCATTAATAATGAGGCCGAGAGCTCCGGAGAGGAGCGCTGCGAGACTGACGAGCATTAATAATGAGACCGAGAGCTCCGGAGAAGAGCGCTGCGAGACTGACGAGCATTAATAATGAGGCCGAGAGCTCCGGAGAAGAGCGCTGCGAGACTGACGGAGCATTAATAATGAGGCCGAGAGCTCCGGAGAGGAGCGCTGCGAGACTGCCGAGCATTAATAATGAGGACGAGAGCTCCGGAGAAGAGCGCTGCGAGACTGACGGAGCATTAATAATGAGGCCGAGAGCTCCGGAGAGGAGCGCTGCGAGACTGACGAGCATTAATAATGAGACCGAGAGCTCCGGAGAAGAGCGCTGCGAGACTGACGGAGCATTAATAATGAGGCCGAGAGCTCCGGAGAGGAGCGCTGCGAGACTGACGAGCATTAATAATGAGACCGAGAGCTCCGGAGAAGAGCGCTGCGAGACTGACGAGCATTAATAATGAGGCCGAGAGCTCCGGAGAGGAGCGCTGCAAGACTGACGAGCATTAATAATGAGGCCGAGAGCTCCGGTGAAGAGCGCTGCGAGACTGACGAGCATTAATAATGAGGCCGAGAGCTCCGGAGAAGAGCGCTGCGAGACTGACGAGCATTAATAATGAGGCCGAGAGCTCCGGAGAAGAGCGCTGCGAGACTGATGAGCATTAATAATGAGGCCGAGAGCTCCGGAGAAGAGCGCTGCGAGACTGACGAGCATTAATAATGAGGCCGAGAGCTCCGGAGAAGAGCGCTGCGAGACTGACGAGCATTAATAATGAGGCCGAGAGCTCCGGAGAAGAGCGCTGCGAGACTGACGAGCATTAATAATGAGCCCGAGAGCTCCGGAGAAGAGCGCTGCGAGACTGACGAGCATTAATAATGAGGCCGAGAGCTCCGGAGAAGAGCGCTGCGAGACTGACGAGCATTAATAATGAGGCCGAGAGCTCCGGAGAAGAGCGCTGCGAGACTGACGAGCATTAATAATAAGCCCGAGAGCTCCGGAGAAGAGCGCTGCGAGACTGACGAGCATTAATAATGAGCCCGAGAGCTCCGGAGAAGAGCGCTGCGAGACTGACGAGCATTAATAATGAGCCCGAGAGCTCCGGAGAAGAGCGCTGCGAGACTGATGGAGCATTAATAATGAGGCCGAGAGCTCCGGAGAAGAGCGCTGCGAGACTGACGAGCATTAATAATGAGGCCGAGAGCTCTGGAGAAGAGCGCTGCGAGACTGACGAGCATTAATAATGAGGCCAAGAGCTCCGGAGAAGAGCGCTGCGAGACTGACGAGCATTAATAATGAGGCCGAGAGCTCCGAAGAGCGCTGCGAGACTGACGAGCATTAATAATGAGGCCGAGAGCTCCGGAGAAGAGCGCTGCGAGACTGACGGAGCATTAATAATGAGGCCGAGAGCTCCGGAGAAGAGCGCTGCGAGACTGACGGAGCATTAATAATGAGGCCGAGAGCTCCGGAGAAGAGCGCTGCGAGACTGACGAGCATTAATAATGAGGCCGAGAGCTCCGGAGAGGAGCTCTGCGAGACTGACGAGCATTAATAATGAGGCCGAGAGCTACGGAGAAGAGCGCTGCGAGACTGACGAGCATTAATAATGAGGCCGAGAGCTCCGAAGAGCGCTGCGAGACTGACGAGCATTAATAATGAGGCCGAGAGCTCCGGAGAAGAGCGCTGCGAGACTGACGAGCATTAATAATGAGGCCGAGAGCTCCGGAGAAGAGCGCTGCGAGACTGACGAGCATTAATAATGAGGCCGAGAGCTCCGGAGAAGAGCGCTGCGAGACTGACGAGCATTAATAATGAGGCCGAGAGCTCCGAAGAGCGCTGCGAGACTGACGGAGCATTAATAATGAGGCCGAGAGCTCCGGAGAAGAGCGCTGCGAGACTGACGAGCATTAATAATGAGGCCGAGAGCTCCGGAGAAGAGCGCTGCGAGACTGACGGAGCATTAATAATGAGGCCGAGAGCTCCGAAGAAGAGCGCTGCGAGACTGACGAGCATTAATAATGAGGCCGAGAGCTCCGGAGAAGAGCGCTGCGAGACTGACGAGCATTAATAATGAGGCCGAGAGCTCCGAAGAGCGCTGCGAGACTGACGAGCATTAATAATGAGGCCGAGAGCTCCGGAGAAGAGCGCTGCGAGACTGACGAGCATTAATAATGAGGCCGAGAGCTCCGGAGAAGAGCGCTGCGAGACTGACGAGCATTAATAATGAGGCCGAGAGCTCCGGAGAAGAGCGCTGCGAGACTGACGAGCATTAATAATGAGGCTGAGAGCTCCGAAGAGCGCTGCGAGACTGACGGAGCATTAATAATGAGGCCGAGAGCTCCGGAGAAGAGCGCTGCGAGACTGACGGAGCATTAATAATGAGGCCGAGAGCTCCGGAGAAGAGCGCTGCGAGACTGACGAGCATTAATAATGAGGCCGAGAGCTCCGGAGAGGAGCGCTGCGAGACTGACGAGCATTAATAATGAGGCCGAGAGCTCCGGAGAAGAGCGCTGCGAGACTGACGAGCATTAATAATGAGGCCGAGAGCTCCGAAGAGCGCTGCGAGACTGACGAGCATTAATAATGAGGCCGAGAGCTCCGGAGAAGAGCGCTGCGAGACTGACGAGCATTAATAATGAGGCCGAGAGCTCCGGAGAAGAGCGCTGCGAGACTGACGGAGCATTAATAATGAGGCCGAGAGCTCCGGAGAAGAGCGCTGCGAGACTGACGAGCATTAATAATGAGGCCGAGAGCTCCGGAGAGGAGTGCTGCGAGACTGACGAGCATTAATAATGAGGCCGAGAGCTACGGAGAAGAGCGCTGCGAGACTGACGAGCATTAATAATGAGGCCGAGAGCTCCGAAGAGCGCTGCGAGACTGACGAGCATTAATAATGAGGCCGAGAGCTCCGGAGAAGAGCGCTGCGAGACTGACGAGCATTAATAATGAGGCCGAGAGCTCCGGAGAAGAGCGCTGCGAGACTGACGAGCATTAATAATGAGGCCGAGAGCTCCGGAGAAGAGCGCTGCGAGACTGACGAGCATTAATAATGAGGCCGAGAGCTCCGAAGAGCGCTGCGAGACTGACGGAGCATTAATAATGAGGCCGAGAGCTCCGGAGAAGAGCGCTGCGAGACTGACGAGCATTAATAATGAGGCCGAGAGCTCCGGAGAAGAGCGCTGCGAGACTGACGGAGCATTAATAATGAGGCCGAGAGCTCCGGAGAGGAGCGCTGCGAGACTGACGAGCATTAATAATGAGGACGAGAGCTCCGGAGAAGAGCGCTGCGAGACTGACGGAGCATTAATAATGAGGCCGAGAGCTCCGGAGAGGAGCGCTGCGAGACTGACGAGCATTAATAATGAGACCGAGAGCTCCGGAGAAGAGCGCTGCGAGACTGACGAGCATTAATAATGAGGTCGAGAGCTCCGGAGAGGAGCGCTGCGAGACTGACGAGCATTAATAATGAGGCCGAGAGCTCCGGAGAAGAGCGCTGCGAGACTGACGGAGCATTAATAATGAGGCCGAGAGCTCCGGAGAGGAGCGCTGCGAGACTGACGAGCATTAATAATGAGGACGAGAGCTCCGGAGAAGAGCGCTGCGAGACTGACGGAGCATTAATAATGAGGCCGAGAGCTCCGGAGAGGAGCGCTGCGAGACTGACGAGCATTAATAATGAGACCGAGAGCTCCGGAGAAGAGCGCTGCGAGACTGACGAGCATTAATAATGAGGCCGAGAGCTCCGGAGAAGAGCGCTGCGAGACTGACGGAGCATTAATAATGAGGCCGAGAGCTCCGGAGAGGAGCGCTGCGAGACTGCCGAGCATTAATAATGAGGACGAGAGCTCCGGAGAAGAGCGCTGCGAGACTGACGGAGCATTAATAATGAGGCCGAGAGCTCCGGAGAGGAGCGCTGCGAGACTGACGAGCATTAATAATGAGACCGAGAGCTCCGGAGAAGAGCGCTGCGAGACTGACGGAGCATTAATAATGAGGCCGAGAGCTCCGGAGAGGAGCGCTGCGAGACTGACGAGCATTAATAATGAGACCGAGAGCTCCGGAGAAGAGCGCTGCGAGACTGACGAGCATTAATAATGAGGCCGAGAGCTCCGGAGAGGAGCGCTGCAAGACTGACAAGCATTAATAATGAGGCCGAGAGCTCCGGTGAAGAGCGCTGCGAGACTGACGAGCATTAATAATGAGGCCGAGAGCTCCGGAGAAGAGCGCTGCGAGACTGACGAGCATTAATAATGAGGCCGAGAGCTCCGGAGAAGAGCGCTGCGAGACTGATGAGCATTAATAATGAGGCCGAGAGCTCCGGAGAAGAGCGCTGCGAGACTGACGAGCATTAATAATGAGGCCGAGAGCTCCGGAGAAGAGCGCTGCGAGACTGACGAGCATTAATAATGAGGCCGAGAGCTCCGGAGAAGAGCGCTGCGAGACTGACGAGCATTAATAATGAGCCCGAGAGCTCCGGAGAAGAGCGCTGCGAGACTGACGAGCATTAATAATGAGGCCGAGAGCTCCGGAGAAGAGCGCTGCGAGACTGACGAGCATTAATAATGAGGCCGAGAGCTCCGGAGAAGAGCGCTGCGAGACTGACGAGCATTAATAATAAGCCCGAGAGCTCCGGAGAAGAGCGCTGCGAGACTGACGAGCATTAATAATGAGCCCGAGAGCTCCGGAGAAGAGCGCTGCGAGACTGACGAGCATTAATAATGAGCCCGAGAGCTCCGGAGAAGAGCGCTGCGAGACTGATGGAGCATTAATAATGAGGCCGAGAGCTCCGGAGAAGAGCGCTGCGAGACTGACGAGCATTAATAATGAGGCCGAGAGCTCTGGAGAAGAGCGCTGCGAGACTGACGAGCATTAATAATGAGGCCAAGAGCTCCGGAGAAGAGCGCTGCGAGACTGACGAGCATTAATAATGAGGCCGAGAGCTCCGGAGAAGAGCGCTGCGAGACTGACGGAGCATTAATAATGAGGCCGAGAGCTCCGGAGAGGAGCGCTGCGAGACTGCCGAGCATTAATAATGAGGACGAGAGCTCCGGAGAAGAGCGCTGCGAGACTGACGGAGCATTAATAATGAGGCCGAGAGCTCCGGAGAGGAGCGCTGCGAGACTGACGAGCATTAATAATGAGACCGAGAGCTCCGGAGAAGAGCGCTGCGAGACTGACGGAGCATTAATAATGAGGCCGAGAGCTCCGGAGAGGAGCGCTGCGAGACTGACGAGCATTAATAATGAGACCGAGAGCTCCGGAGAAGAGCGCTGCGAGACTGACGAGCATTAATAATGAGGCCGAGAGCTCCGGAGAGGAGCGCTGCAAGACTGACGAGCATTAATAATGAGGCCGAGAGCTCCGGTGAAGAGCGCTGCGAGACTGACGAGCATTAATAATGAGGCCGAGAGCTCCGGAGAAGAGCGCTGCGAGACTGACGAGCATTAATAATGAGGCCGAGAGCTCCGGAGAAGAGCGCTGCGAGACTGACGAGCATTAATAATGAGGCCGAGAGCTCCGGAGAAGAGCGCTGCGAGACTGACGAGCATTAATAATGAGGCCGAGAGCTCCGGAGAAGAGCGCTGCGAGACTGACGAGCATTAATAATGAGGCCGAGAGCTCCGGAGAAGAGCGCTGCGAGACTGACGAGCATTAATAATGAGCCCGAGAGCTCCGGAGAAGAGCGCTGCGAGACTGACGAGCATTAATAATGAGGCCGAGAGCTCCGGAGAAGAGCGCTGCGAGACTGACGAGCATTAATAATGAGGCCGAGAGCTCCGGAGAAGAGCGCTGCGAGACTGACGAGCATTAATAATAAGCCCGAGAGCTCCGGAGAAGAGCGCTGCGAGACTGACGAGCATTAATAATGAGCCCGAGAGCTCCGGAGAAGAGCGCTGCGAGACTGACGAGCATTAATAATGAGCCCGAGAGCTCCGGAGAAGAGCGCTGCGAGACTGATGGAGCATTAATAATGAGGCCGAGAGCTCCGGAGAAGAGCGCTGCGAGACTGACGAGCATTAATAATGAGGCCGAGAGCTCTGGAGAAGAGCGCTGCGAGACTGACGAGCATTAATAATGAGGCCAAGAGCTCCGGAGAAGAGCGCTGCGAGACTGACGAGCATTAATAATGAGGCCGAGAGCTCCGGAGAAGAGCGCTGCGAGACTGACGGAGCATTAATAATGAGCCCGAGAGCTCCGGAGAAGAGCGCTGTGAGACTGACGAGCATTAATAATGAGGCCGAGAGCTCCGGAGAAGAGCGCTGCGAGACTGACGAGCATTAATAATGAGGCCGAGAGCTCCGGAGAAGAGCGCTGCTAGACTGACGAGCATTAATAATGAGCCCGAGAGCTCCGGAGAAGAGCGCTGCGAGACTGACGGAGCGTTAATAATGAGGCCGAGAGCTCCAGAGAAGAGCGCTGCGAGACTGACGAGCAATAATAATGAGGCCGAGAGCTCCAGAGAAGAGCACTGCGAGACTGACGAGCATGAATAATGAGCCCGAGAGCTCCAGAGAAGAGCGCTGCGAGACTGACGGAGCATTAATAATGAGGCCGAGAGTTCCGGAGAAGAGCGCTGCGAGACTGACGAGCATTAATAATGAGGCCGAGAGCTCCGGAGAAGAGCGCTGTGAGACTGACGAGCATTAATAATGAGGCCGAGAGCTCCGGAGAAGAGCGCTGTGAGACTGACGAGCATTAATAATGAGGCCGAGAGCTCCGGAGAAGAGCGCTGCGAGACTGACGAGCATTAATAATGAGGCCGAGAGCTCCGGAGAAGAGCGCTAAGAGACTGACGAGCATTAATAATGAGGCCGAGAGCTCCGGAGAGGAGCGCTGCGAGACTGACGAGCATTAATAATGAGGCCGAGAGCTCCGGAGAAGAGCGCTGCGAGACTGACGGAGCATTAATAATGAGGCCGAGAGCTCCGGAGAGGAGCGCTGCGAGACTGACGAGCATTAATAATGAGGACGAGAGCTCCGGAGAAGAGCGCTGCGAGACTGACGGAGCATTAATAATGAGGCCGAGAGCTCCGGAGAGGAGCGCTGCGAGACTGACGAGCATTAATAATGAGACCGAGAGCTCCGGAGAAGAGCGCTGCGAGACTGACGGAGCATTAATAATGAGGCCGAGAGCTCCGGAGAGGAGCGCTGCGAGACTGACGAGCATTAATAATGAGACCGAGAGCTCCGGAGAAGAGCGCTGCGAGACTGACGAGCATTAATAATGAGGCCGAGAGCTCCGGAGAGGAGCGCTGCAAGACTGACGAGCATTAATAATGAGTCCGAGAGCTCCGGTGAAGAGCGCTGCGAGACTGACGAGCATTAATAATGAGGCCGAGAGCTCCGGTGTAGAGCGCTGCGAGACTGACGAGCATTAATAATGAGGCCGAGAGCTCCGGAGAAGAGCGCTGCGAGACTGACGAGCATTAATAATGAGGCCGAGAGCTCCGGAGAAGAGCGCTGCAAGACTGACGAGCATTAATAATGAGGCCGAGAGCTCCGGAGAAGAGCGCTGCGAGACTGACGAGCATTAATAATGAGGCCGAGAGCTCCGGAGAAGAGCGCTGCGAGACTGACGAGCATTAATAATGAGCCCGAGAGCTCCGGAGAAGAGCGCTGCGAGGCTGACGAGCATTAATAATGAGGCCGAGAGCTCCGGAGAAGAGCGCTGCGAGACTGACGAGCATTAATAATGAGGCCGAGAGCTCCGGAGAAGAGCGCTGCGAGACTGACGAGCATTAATAATGAGCCCGAGAGCTCCGGAGAAGAGCGCTGCGAGACTGACGAGCATTAATAATGAGCCCGAGAGCTCCGGAGAAGAGCGCTGCGAGTCTGACGGAGCATTAATAATGAGGCCGAGAGCTCCGGAGAAGAGCGCTGCGAGACTGACGGAGCATTAATAATGAGCCCGAGAGCTCCGGAGAAGAGCGCTGTGAGACTGACGAGCATTAATAATGAGGCCGAGAGCTCCGGAGAAGAGCGCTGTGAGACTGACGAGCATTAATAATGAGGCCGAGAGCTCCGGAGAAGAGCGCTGCGAGACTGACGGAGCGTTAATAATGAGGCCGAGAGCTCCAGAGAAGAGCGCTGCGAGACTGACGAGCATTAATAATGAGGCCGAGAGCTCCAGAGAAGAGCACTGCGAGACTGACGAGCATGAATAATGAGGCCGAGAGCTCCAGAGAAGAGCGCTGCGAGACTGACGGAGCATTAATAATGAGGCCGAGAGTTCCGGAGAAGAGCGCTGCGAGACTGACGGAGCGTTAATAATGAGGCCGAGAGCTCCAGAGAAGAGCGCTGCGAGACTGACGAGCATTAATAATGAGGCCGAGAGCTCCAGAGAAGAGCACTGCGAGACTGACGAGCATGAATAATGAGCCCGAGAGCTCCAGAGAAGAGCGCTGCGAGACTGACGGAGCATTAATAATGAGGCCGAGAGTTCCGGAGAAGAGCGCTGCGAGACTGACGAGCATTAATAATGAGGCCGAGAGCTCCGGAGAAGAGTGCTGTGAGACTGACGAGCATTAATAATGAGGCCGAGAGCTCCGGAGAAGAGCGCTGCGAGACTGACGAGCATTAATAATGAGGCCGAGAGTTCCGGAGAAGAGCGCTGTGAGACTGACGAGCATTAATAATGAGGCCGAGAGCTCCGGAGAAGAGCGCTGCGAGACTGACGAGCATTAATAATGAGGCCGAGAGCTCCGGAGAAGAGCGCTAAGAGACTGACGAGCATTAATAATGAGGCCGAGAGCTCCGGAGAGGAGCGCTGCGAGACTGACGAGCATTAATAATGAGGCCGAGAGCTCCGGAGAAGAGCGCTGCGAGACTGACGAGCATTAATAATGAGGCCGAGAGCTCCGGAGAAGAGCGCTGCGAGACTGACGAGCATTAATAATGAGGCCGAGAGCTCCGGAGAAGAGTGCTGTGAGACTGACGAGCATTAATAATGAGGCCGAGAGCTCCGGAGAAGAGCGCTGCGAGACTGACGAGCATTAATAATGAGGCCGCGAGCTCCGGAGAAGAGCGCTGCGAGACTGACGAGCATTAATAATGAGGCCGAGAGCTCCGGAGAAGAGCGCTGCGAGACTGACGAGCATTAATAATGAGGCCGAGAGCTCCGGAGAAGAGCGCTGCGAGACTGACGAGTATTAATAATGAGGCCGAGAGCTCCGGAGAGGAGCGCTGCGAGACTGACGAGCATTAATAATGAGGCCGAGAGCTCCGGAGAAGAGCGCTGCGAGACTGACGAGCATTAATTATGAGGCCGAGAGCTCCAGAGAAGAGCGCTGCGAGACTGACGAGCATGAATAATGAGGCCGAGAGCTCCGGAGAGGAGCGCTGCGAGACTGACGGAGCTTTAATAATGAGCCCGAGAGCTACAGAGAAGAGCGCTGCGAGACTGACGAGCATTAATAATGAGGCCGAGAGCTCCGGAGAGGAGCGCTGCGAGACTGACGAGCATTAATATTGAGCCCGAGAGCTCCGGAGAGGAGCGCTGCGAGACTGACGAGCATTAATAATGAGGCCGAGAGCTCGGAGAAGAGCGCTGCGAGAATGACGGAGCATTAATATTGAGCCCGAGAGCTCCGGAGAAGAGCGCTGCGAGACTGACGAGCATTAATAATGAGCCCGAGAGCTCCACAGAGGAGCGTTGCGAGACTTACGAGCATTAATAATGAGCCCGAGAGCTCCGGAGAAGAGCGCTGCGAGACTTACGAGCATTAATAATGAGGCCGAGAGCTCCAGATAAGAGCGCTGCGAGACTGACGGAGCATTAATAATGAGCCCGAGAGCTCCGGAGAGGAGCGTTGCGAGACTTACGAGCATTAATAATGAGCCCGAGAGCTCCGCATAAGAGCGCTGCGAGACTGACGGAGCATTAATAATAAGCCCGAGAGCTACGGAGAGGAGCGCTGCGAGACTTACGAGCATTAATAATGAGCCCGAGAGCTCCGGAGAAGAGCGCTGCGAGACTGACGAGCATTGATAATGAGGCCGAGAGCTCCAGAGAATAGCGCTGCGAGACTGACGAGCATTAGTAATGAGCCCGAGAGCTCCAGAGAAGAGCGCTGCGAGACTGACGAGCATTAATAATGAGGCCGAGAGCTCGGAGAAGAGCGCTGCGAGAATGACGGAGCGTTAATAATGAGCCCGAGAGCTCCAGAGAAGAGCGCTGCGAGACTGACGAGCATTAATAATGAGCCCGAGAGTTCCAGAGAAGAGCGCTGCGAGACTGACGAGCATTAATAATGAGCCCGAGAGCTCCAGAGAAGAGCGCTGCGAGACTGACGAGCATTAATAATGAGCCCGAGAGCTCCAGAGAAGAGCGCTGCGAGACTGACGAGCATTAATAATGAGGCCAAGAGCTCGGAGAAGAGCGCTGCGAGACTGACGAGCATTAGTAGTGAGGCCGAGAGCTTCAGAGAAGAGCGCTGCGAGACTGACGAGCATTAATAATGAGCCCGAGAGTTCCAGAGAAGAGCGCTAAGAGACTGACGAGCATTAATAATGAGCCCGAGAGCTCCAGAGAAGAGCGCTGCGAGACTGACGAAGCATTAATAATGAGCCCGAGAGCTCCGGAGAGGAGCGTTGCGAGACTTACGAGCATTAATAATAAGGCCGAGAGCTCGGAGAAGAGAGCTGCGAGAATGACGGAGCGTTAATAATGAGCCCGAGAGCTCCAGAGAAGAGCGCTGCGAGACTGACGAGCATTAATAATGAGCCGGAGAGCTCCAGAGAAGAGCGCTGCGAGACTGACGAACATTAATAATGAGCCCGAGAGCTCCAGAGAAGAGCGCTGCGAGACTGACGAGCATTAATAATGAGCCCGAGAGCTCCAGAGAAGAGCGCTGTGAGACTGACGAGCATTAATAATGAGGCCGAGAGCTCGGAGAAGAGCGCTGCGAGAATGACGGAGCATTAATAATGAGCCCGAGAGCTCCGGAGAAGAGCGCTGCGAGACTGACGAGCATTAATAATGAGCCCGAGAGCTCCAGAGAAGAGCGCTGCGAGAATGACGGAGCATTAATAATGAGGCCGAGAGCTCCAGAGAAGAGCGCTGCGAGACTGACGAGCATTAATAATGAGGCCGAGAGCTCCGGAGAAGAGCGCTGCGAGACTGACGGAGCATTAATAATGAGGCCGAGAGCTCCGGAGAAGAGCGCTGCGAGACTGACGAGCATTAATAATGAGCCCGAGAGCTCCGGAGAAGAGCGCTGCGAGACTGACGAGCATTAATAATGAGCCCGAGAGCTCCAGAGAAGAGCGCTGCGAGAATGACGGAGCATTAATAATGAGGCCGAGAGCTCCAGAGAAGAGCGCTGCGAGACTGACGAGCATTAATAATGAGGCCGAGAGCTCCGGAGAAGAGCGCTGCGAGACTGACGGAGCATTAATAATGAGGCCGAGAGCTCCGGAGAAGAGCGCTGCGAGACTGACGAGCATTAATAATGAGCCCGAGAGCTCCGGAGAAGAGCGCTGCGAGACTGACGAGCATTAATAATGAGGCCGAGAGCTCCGGAGAGGAGCACTGCGAGACTGACGAGCATTAATAATGAGGCCGAGAGCTCCGGAGAAGAGCGCTGCGAGACTGACGAGCATTAATAATGAGGCCGAGAGCTCCGGAGAAGAGCGCTGCGAGCCTGACGGAGCATTAATAATGAGGCTGAGAGCTCCGGAGAGGAGCGCTGCGAGACTGACGGAGCATTAATAATGAGGCCGAGAGCTCCGGAGAAGAGCGCTGCGAGACTGACGAGCATTAATAATGAGGCCGAGAGCTCGGGAGAAGAGCGCTGCGAGACTGACGGAGCATTAATAATGAGGCCGAGAGCTCCGGAGAAGAGCGCTGCGAGACTGACGAAGCATTAATAATGAGGCCGAGAGCTCCGGAGAAGAGCGCTGCGAGACTGACGAAGCATTAATAATGAGCCCGAGAGCTCGGGAGAGGAGCGCTGCGAGACTGACGAGCATTAATAATGAGGCCGAGAGCTCCGGAGAAGAGCGCTGCGAGACTGATGGAGCATTAATAATCAGGCCGAGAGATCCAGAGAAGAGCGCTGCGAGACTGACGGAGGATTAATAATGAGGCTGAGAGCTCCGGAAAAGAATGCTGCGAGACTGACGGAGCATTAATAATGAGGCCGAGAGCTCCAGAGAAGAGCGCTGCGAGACTGACGGAGCATTAATAATGAGGCCGAGAGCTCCGGAGAAGAGCACTGCGAGACTGACCAGCATTAATAATGAGGCCGAGAGCTCCGGAGAGGAGCGCTGCGAGACTGACGAGCATTAATAATGAGGCCGAGAGCTCCGGAGAAGAGCGCTGCGAGACTGACGAGCATTAATAATGAGGCCGAGAGCTCCGGAGAAGAGCGCTGCGAGACTGACGAGCATTAATAATGAGGACGAGAGCTCAGGAGAAGAGCGCTGCGTGACTGATGAGCATTAATAATGAGGACGAGAGCTCCGGAGAAGAGCGCTGCGAGACTGACGGAGGATTAATAATGAGGCTGAGAGCTCCGGAGAGGAGCGCTGCGAGACTGACGAGCATTAATAATGAGGCCGAGAGCTCCGGAGAAGAGCGCTGCGTGACTGATGAGCATTAATAATGAGGACGAGAGCTCCGGAGAAGAGCGCTGCGAGACTGACGGAGCATTAATAATGAGGCCGAGAGCTCCGGAGAAGAGCGCTGCGTGACTGACGGAGCATTAATAATGAGGACGAGACCTCCGGAGAAGAGCGCTGCGAGACTGACGAGCATTAATAATGAGGCCGAGAGCTCCGGATTAGAGCACTGCTAGACTGACGAGCATTAATAATGAGGCCGAGAGCTCCGGAGAAGAGGGCTGCGAGACTGACGAGCATTAACAATGAGGCCGAGAGCTCCGGAGAAGAGCGCTGCGAGACTGACGAAGCATTAATAATGAGGCCGAGAGCTCGGGAGAAGAGTGCTGCGAGACTGACGACCATTAATAATGAGGCCGAGAGCTCAGGAGAAGAGCGTTGCGAGACTGACGAGCATTAATAATGAGGCCGAGAGCTCCGGAGAGGAGCGCTGCGAGACTGACGAGCATTAATAATGAGGCCGAGAGCTCCGGAGAGGAGCGCTGCGAGACTGACGAGCATTAATAATGAGGCCGAGAGCTCCGGAGAAGAGCGCTGCGAGACTGACGAGCATTAATAATGATGCCGAGAGCTCCGGAGAAGAGCGCTGCGAGACTGACGAGCATTAATAATGAGGCCGAGAGCTCCGTAGAAGAGTGCTGCGAGACTGACGAGTATTAATAATGAGGCCGAGAGCTCCGGAGAAGAGCGCTGCGAGACTGACGAGCATTAATAATGAGGCCGAGAGCTCCGGAGAAGAGCGCTGTGAGACTGACGGAGGATTATTTATGAGGCCGAGAGCTCCAGAGAAGAGCGCTGCGAGACTGACGAGCATTAATAATGAGGCCGAGAGCTCCGGAGAAGAGCGCTGCGAGACTGACGAGCACTAAAAATGAGGCCGAGAGCTCCGGAGAAGAGCGCTGCGAGACTGACGAGCATTAATAATGAGGCCGAGAGCTCCGGAGAAGAGCGCTGCGAGACTGACGAGCATTAATAATGAGGCCGAGAGCTCCGGAGAAGAGCGCTGCGAGCCTGACGGAGCATTAATAATGAGGCTGAGAGCTCCGGAGAGGAGCGCTGCGAGACTGACGGAGCATTAATAATGAGGCCGAGAGCTCCGGAGAAGAGCGCTGCGAGACTGACGAGCATTAATAATGAGGCCGAGAGCTCGGGAGAAGAGCGCTGCGAGACTGACGGAGCATTAATAATGAGGCCGAGAGCTCCGGAGAAGAGCGCTGCGAGACTGACGAAGCATTAATAATGAGGCCGAGAGCTCCGGAGAAGAGCGCTGCGAGACTGACGAAGCATTAATAATGAGCCCGAGAGCTCGGGAGAGGAGCGCTGCGAGACTGACGAGCATTAATAATGAGGCCGAGAGCTCCGGAGAAGAGCGCTGCGAGACTGATGGAGCATTAATAATCAGGCCGAGAGATCCAGAGAAGAGCGCTGCGAGACTGACGGAGGATTAATAATGAGGCTGAGAGCTCCGGAAAAGAATGCTGCGAGACTGACGGAGCATTAATAATGAGGCCGAGAGCTCCAGAGAAGAGCGCTGCGAGACTGACGGAGCATTAATAATGAGGCCGAGAGCTCCGGAGAAGAGCACTGCGAGACTGACCAGCATTAATAATGAGGCCGAGAGCTCCGGAGAGGAGCGCTGCGAGACTGACGAGCATTAATAATGAGGCCGAGAGCTCCGGAGAAGAGCGCTGCGAGACTGACGAGCATTAATAATGAGGCCGAGAGCTCCGGAGAAGAGCGCTGCGAGACTGACGAGCATTAATAATGAGGACGAGAGCTCAGGAGAAGAGCGCTGCGTGACTGATGAGCATTAATAATGAGGACGAGAGCTCCGGAGAAGAGCGCTGCGAGACTGACGGAGGATTAATAATGAGGCTGAGAGCTCCGGAGAGGAGCGCTGCGAGACTGACGAGCATTAATAATGAGGCCGAGAGCTCCGGAGAAGAGCGCTGCGTGACTGATGAGCATTAATAATGAGGACGAGAGCTCCGGAGAAGAGCGCTGCGAGACTGACGGAGCATTAATAATGAGGCCGAGAGCTCCGGAGAAGAGCGCTGCGTGACTGACGGAGCATTAATAATGAGGACGAGACCTCCGGAGAAGAGCGCTGCGAGACTGACGAGCATTAATAATGAGGCCGAGAGCTCCGGATTAGAGCACTGCTAGACTGACGAGCATTAATAATGAGGCCGAGAGCTCCGGAGAAGAGGGCTGCGAGACTGACGAGCATTAACAATGAGGCCGAGAGCTCCGGAGAAGAGCGCTGCGAGACTGACGAAGCATTAATAATGAGGCCGAGAGCTCGGGAGAAGAGTGCTGCGAGACTGACGACCATTAATAATGAGGCCGAGAGCTCAGGAGAAGAGCGTTGCGAGACTGACGAGCATTAATAATGAGGCCGAGAGCTCCGGAGAGGAGCGCTGCGAGACTGACGAGCATTAATAATGAGGCCGAGAGCTCCGGAGAGGAGCGCTGCGAGACTGACGAGCATTAATAATGAGGCCGAGAGCTCCGGAGAAGAGCGCTGCGAGACTGACGAGCATTAATAATGATGCCGAGAGCTCCGGAGAAGAGCGCTGCGAGACTGACGAGCATTAATAATGAGGCCGAGAGCTCCGTAGAAGAGTGCTGCGAGACTGACGAGTATTAATAATGAGGCCGAGAGCTCCGGAGAAGAGCGCTGCGAGACTGACGAGCATTAATAATGAGGCCGAGAGCTCCGGAGAAGAGCGCTGTGAGACTGACGGAGGATTATTTATGAGGCCGAGAGCTCCAGAGAAGAGCGCTGCGAGACTGACGAGCATTAATAATGAGGCCGAGAGCTCCGGAGAAGAGCGCTGCGAGACTGACGAGCACTAAAAATGAGGCCGAGAGCTCCGGAGAAGAGCGCTGCGAGACTGACGAGCATTAATAATGAGGCCGTGAGCTCCGGAGAAGAGCGCTGCGAGACTGACGGAGGATTAATAATGAGGCCGAGAGCTCCGGAGAAGAGCGCTGCGAGACTGACGAGCATTAATAATGAGGCCGAGAGCTCCGGAGAAGAGCGCTGCGAGACTGACGGAGGATTAATAATGAGGCCGAGAGCTCCGGAGAGGAGCGCTGCAAGACTGACGGAGCATTAATAATGAGGCCGAGAGCTCCGGAGAAGAGCTCTGCGAGACTGACGGAGCATTAATAATGAGGCCGAGAGCTCCGGAGAAGAGCGCTGCGAGACTGCCGAGCATTAATAATGAGGCCGAGAGCACCGTAGAGGAGCGCTGCGAGACTGACTAGCATTAATAATGAGGCCGAGAGCTCCGGAGAAGTGCGCTGCGAGACTGACGGAGCATTAATAATGAGAACGAG
The DNA here is from genome assembly GCF_046119375.1 of Phyllobates terribilis. Taxonomy (NCBI): domain Eukaryota; kingdom Metazoa; phylum Chordata; class Amphibia; order Anura; family Dendrobatidae; genus Phyllobates; species Phyllobates terribilis. Next base: position 21,339,164 of record NW_027362764.1, on the reverse strand, counting down.
AGCTCCGGAGAAGAGCGCTGCGAGACTGACGAAGGATTAATAATGAGGCCGAGAGCTCCGGAGAAGAGCGCTGCGAGACTGAAGGAGGATTAATAATGAGGCCGAGAGCTCCGGAGAAGAGCGCTGCGAGACTGACGGAGCATTAATAATGAGGCCGAGAGCTCCAGAGAAGAGCGCTGCGAGACTGACGGAGCATTAATAATGAGGCCGAGAGCTCCGGAGAAGAGCGCTGCGAGACTAACGAGCATTAATAATGAGGCCGAGAGCTCCGGAGAAGATCGCTGAGAGACTGACGAGCATTAATAGTGAGGCCGAGAGCTCCGGAGAAGAGCGCTGCGAGACTGACAGAGCATTAATAATGAGGCTGAGAGCTCCGGAGAAGAGCGCTGCGAGACTGACGAGCATTAATAATGAGGCAGAGAGCTCCGGAGAAGAGCGCTGCGAGACTGACGAGCATTAATAATGAGACCGAGGGCTCCGGAGAGGAGCGCTGCGAGACTGACGAGCATTAATAATGAGGCCGAGAGCTCCGGAGAAGAGCGCTGCGAGACTGACGAGCATTAATAATGAGGCCGAGAGCTCCGGAGAAGAGCGCTGCGAGACTGACGGAGGATTAATAATGAGGCCGAGAGCTCCGGAGAGGAGCGCTGCAAGACTTACGAGCATTAATAATGAGCCCGAGAGCTCCGCAGAAGAGCGCTGCGAGACTGACGGAGCATTAATAATAAGCCCGAGAGCTCCGGAGAAGAGCGCTGCGAGACTGACGAGCATTAATAATGAGGCCGAGAGCTCCGGAGAAGAGCGCTGCGAGACTGCCGAGCATTAATAATGAGGCCGAGAGCTCCGGAGAGGAGCGCTGCGAGACTGACGAGCATTAATAATGAGGCCGAGAGCTCCGGATTAGAGCACTGCGAGACTGACGAGCATTAATAATGAGGCCGAGAGCTCCGGAGAAGAGCGCTGCGAGACTGACGAGCTTTAATAATGAGCCCGAGAGCTCCAGAGAAGAGCGCTGCGAGACTGACGAGCTTTAATAATGAGCCCGAGAGCTCCAGAGAAGAGCGCTGTGAGACTGACGAGCATTAATAATGAGGCCAAGAGCTCGGAGAAGAGCGCTGCGAGAATGACGGAGCGTTAATAATGAGCCCGAGAGCTCCGGAGAAGAGCGCTGCGAGACTGACGAGCATTAGTAGTGAGGCCGAGAGCTTCAGAGAAGAGCGCTGCGAGACTGACGAGCATTAATAATGAGCCCGAGAGCTCCAGAGAAGAGCGCTAAGAGACTGACGAGCATTAATAATGAGGCCGAGAGCTCCGGAGAGGAGCGCTGCGAGACTGACGAGCATTAATAATGAGGCCGAGAGCTCCGGAGAAGAGCGCTGCGAGACTGACGGAGCATTAATAATGAGGCCGAGAGCTCCGGAGAGGAGCGCTGCGAGACTGACGAGCATTAATAATGAGGACGAGAGCTCCGGAGAAGAGCGCTGCGAGACTGACGGAGCATTAATAATGAGGCCGAGAGCTCCGGAGAGGAGCGCTGCGAGACTGACGAGCATTAATAATGAGACCGAGAGCTCCGGAGAAGAGCGCTGCGAGACTGACGAGCATTAATAATGAGGCCGAGAGCTCCGGAGAAGAGCGCTGCGAGACTGACGGAGCATTAATAATGAGGCCGAGAGCTCCGGAGAGGAGCGCTGCGAGACTGACGAGCATTAATAATGAGGACGAGAGCTCCGGAGAAGAGCGCTGCGAGACTGACGGAGCATTAATAATGAGGCCGAGAGCTCCGGAGAGGAGCGCTGCGAGACTGACGAGCATTAATAATGAGACCGAGAGCTCCGGAGAAGAGCGCTGCGAGACTGACGGAGCATTAATAATGAGGCCGAGAGCTCCGGAGAGGAGCGCTGCGAGACTGACGAGCATTAATAATGAGACCGAGAGCTCCGGAGAAGAGCGCTGCGAGACTGACGAGCATTAATAATGAGGCCGAGAGCTCCGGAGAGGAGCGCTGCAAGACTGACGAGCATTAATAATGAGGCCGAGAGCTCCGGTGAAGAGCGCTGCGAGACTGACGAGCATTAATAATGAGGCCGAGAGCTCCGGTGTAGAGCGCTGCGAGACTGACGAGCATTAATAATGAGGCCGAGAGCTCCGGAGAAGAGCGCTGCGAGACTGACGAGCATTAATAATGAGGCCGAGAGCTCCGGAGAAGAGCGCTGCAAGACTGACGAGCATTAATAATGAGGCCGAGAGCTCCGGAGAAGAGCGCTGCGAGACTGACGAGCATTAATAATGAGGCCGAGAGCTCCGGAGAAGAGCGCTGCGAGACTGACGAGCATTAATAATGAGCCCGAGAGCTCCGGAGAAGAGCGCTGCGAGACTGACGAGCATTAATAATGAGGCCGAGAGCTCCGGAGAAGAGCGCTGCGAGACTGACGAGCATTAATAATGAGGCCGAGAGCTCCGGAGAAGAGCGCTGCGAGACTGACGAGCATTAATAATAAGCCCGAGAGCTCCGGAGAAGAGCGCTGCGAGACTGACGAGCATTAATAATGAGCCCGAGAGCTCCGGAGAAGAGCGCTGCGAGACTGACGAGCATTAATAATGAGCCCGAGAGCTCCGGAGAAGAGCGCTGCGAGACTGACGGAGCATTAATAATGAGGCCGAGAGCTCCGGAGAAGAGCGCTGCGAGACTGACGGAGCATTAATAATGAGCCCGAGAGCTCCGGAGAAGAGCGCTGTGAGACTGACGAGCATTAATAATGAGGCCGAGAGCTCCGGAGAAGAGCGCTGTGAGACTGACGAGCATTAATAATGAGGCCGAGAGCTCCGGAGAAGAGCGCTGCGAGACTGACGGAGCGTTAATAATGAGGCCGAGAGCTCCAGAGAAGAGCGCTGCGAGACTGACGAGCATTAATAATGAGGCCGAGAGCTCCAGAGAAGAGCACTGCGAGACTGACGAGCATGAATAATGAGCCCGAGAGCTCCAGAGAAGAGCGCTGCGAGACTGACGGAGCATTAATAATGAGGCCGAGAGTTCCGGAGAAGAGCGCTGCGAGACTGACGGAGCGTTAATAATGAGGCCGAGAGCTCCAGAGAAGAGCGCTGCGAGACTGACGAGCATTAATAATGAGGCCGAGAGCTCCAGAGAAGAGCACTGCGAGACTGACGAGCATGAATAATGAGCCCGAGAGCTCCAGAGAAGAGCGCTGCGAGACTGACGGAGCATTAATAATGAGGCCGAGAGTTCCGGAGAAGAGCGCTGCGAGACTGACGAGCATTAATAATGAGGCCGAGAGCTCCGGAGAAGAGTGCTGTGAGACTGACGAGCATTAATAATGAGGCCGAGAGCTCCGGAGAAGAGCGCTGCGAGACTGACGAGCATTAATAATGAGGCCGAGAGTTCCGGAGAAGAGCGCTGTGAGACTGACGAGCATTAATAATGAGGCCGAGAGCTCCGGAGAAGAGCGCTGCGAGACTGACGAGCATTAATAATGAGGCCGAGAGCTCCGGAGAAGAGCGCTAAGAGACTGACGAGCATTAATAATGAGGCCGAGAGCTCCGGAGAGGAGCGCTGCGAGACTGACGAGCATTAATAATGAGGCCGAGAGCTCCGGAGAAGAGCGCTGCGAGACTGACGAGCATTAATAATGAGGCCGAGAGCTCCGGAGAAGAGCGCTGCGAGACTGACGAGCATTAATAATGAGGCCGAGAGCTCCGGAGAAGAGTGCTGTGAGACTGACGAGCATTAATAATGAGGCCGAGAGCTCCGGAGAAGAGCGCTGCGAGACTGACGAGCATTAATAATGAGGCCGCGAGCTCCGGAGAAGAGCGCTGCGAGACTGACGAGCATTAATAATGAGGCCGAGAGCTCCGGAGAAGAGCGCTGCGAGACTGACGAGCATTAATAATGAGGCCGAGAGCTCCGGAGAAGAGCGCTGCGAGACTGACGAGTATTAATAATGAGGCCGAGAGCTCCGGAGAGGAGCGCTGCGAGACTGACGAGCATTAATAATGAGGCCGAGAGCTCCGGAGAAGAGCGCTGCGAGACTGACGAGCATTAATTATGAGGCCGAGAGCTCCAGAGAAGAGCGCTGCGAGACTGACGAGCATTAATAATGAGGCCGAGAGCTCCGGAGAGGAGCGCTGCGAGACTGACGGAGCTTTAATAATGAGCCCGAGAGCTACAGAGAAGAGCGCTGCGAGACTGACGAGCATTAATAATGAGGCCGAGAGCTCCGGAGAGGAGCGCTGCGAGACTGACGAGCATTAATATTGAGCCCGAGAGCTCCGGAGAGGAGCGCTGCGAGACTGACGAGCATTAATAATGAGGCCGAGAGCTCGGAGAAGAGCGCTGCGAGAATGACGGAGCATTAATATTGAGCCCGAGAGCTCCGGAGAAGAGCGCTGCGAGACTGACGAGCATTAATAATGAGCCCGAGAGCTCCACAGAGGAGCGTTGCGAGACTTACGAGCATTAATAATGAGCCCGAGAGCTCCGGAGAAGAGCGCTGCGAGACTTACGAGCATTAATAATGAGGCCGAGAGCTCCAGATAAGAGCGCTGCGAGACTGACGGAGCATTAATAATGAGCCCGAGAGCTCCGGAGAGGAGCGTTGCGAGACTTACGAGCATTAATAATGAGGCCGAGAGCTCCAGATAAGAGCGCTGCGAGACTGACGGAGCATTAATAATGAGCCCGAGAGCTACGGAGAGGAGCGCTGCGAGACTTACGAGCATTAATAATGAGCCCGAGAGCTCCGGAGAAGAGCGCTGCGAGACTGACGAGCATTGATAATGAGGCCGAGAGCTCCAGAGAATAGCGCTGCGAGACTGACGAGCATTAATAATGAGCCCGAGAGTTCCAGAGAAGAGCGCTGCGAGACTGACGAGCATTAATAATGAGCCCGAGAGCTCCAGAGAAGAGCGCTGCGAGACTGACGAGCATTAATAATGAGCCCGAGAGCTCCAGAGAAGAGCGCTGCGAGACTGACGAGCATTAATAATGAGGCCAAGAGCTCGGAGAAGAGCGCTGCGAGACTGACGAGCATTAGTAGTGAGGCCGAGAGCTTCAGAGAAGAGCGCTGCGAGACTGACGAGCATTAATAATGAGCCCGAGAGTTCCAGAGAAGAGCGCTAAGAGACTGACGAGCATTAATAATGAGCCCGAGAGCTCCAGAGAAGAGCGCTGCGAGACTGACGAAGCATTAATAATGAGCCCGAGAGCTCCGGAGAGGAGCGTTGCGAGACTTACGAGCATTAATAATAAGGCCGAGAGCTCGGAGAAGAGAGCTGCGAGAATGACGGAGCGTTAATAATGAGCCCGAGAGCTCCAGAGAAGAGCGCTGCGAGACTGACGAGCATTAATAATGAGCCGGAGAGCTCCAGAGAAGAGCGCTGCGAGACTGACGAACATTAATAATGAGCCCGAGAGCTCCAGAGAAGAGCGCTGCGAGACTGACAAGCATTAATAATGAGCCCGAGAGCTCCAGAGAAGAGCGCTGTGAGACTGACGAGCATTAATAATGAGGCCGAGAGCTCGGAGAAGAGCGCTGCGAGAATGACGGAGCATTAATAATGAGCCCGAGAGCTCCGGAGAAGAGCGCTGCGAGACTGACGAGCATTAATAATGAGCCCGAGAGCTCCAGAGAAGAGCGCTGCGAGAATGACGGAGCATTAATAATGAGGCCGAGAGCTCCAGAGAAGAGCGCTGCGAGACTGACGAGCATTAATAATGAGGCCGAGAGCTCCGGAGAAGAGCGCTGCGAGACTGACGGAGCATTAATAATGAGGCCGAGAGCTCCGGAGAAGAGCGCTGCGAGACTGACGAGCATTAATAATGAGCCCGAGAGCTCCGGAGAAGAGCGCTGCGAGACTGACGAGCATTAATAATGAGCCCGAGAGCTCCAGAGAAGAGCGCTGCGAGAATGACGGAGCATTAATAATGAGGCCGAGAGCTCCAGAGAAGAGCGCTGCGAGACTGACGAGCATTAATAATGAGGCCGAGAGCTCCGGAGAAGAGCGCTGCGAGACTGACGGAGCATTAATAATGAGGCCGAGAGCTCCGGAGAAGAGCGCTGCGAGACTGACGAGCATTAATAATGAGCCCGAGAGCTCCGGAGAAGAGCGCTGCGAGACTGACGAGCATTAATAATGAGGCCGAGAGCTCCGGAGAGGAGCGCTGCGAGACTGACGAGCATTAATAATGAGGCCGAGAGCTCCGGAGAAGAGCGCTGCGAGACTGACGAGCATTAATAATGAGGCCGAGAGCTCCGGAGAAGAGCGCTGCGAGCCTGACGGAGCATTAATAATGAGGCTGAGAGCTCCGGAGAGGAGCGCTGCGAGACTGACGGAGCATTAATAATGAGGCCGAGAGCTCCGGAGAAGAGCGCTGCGAGACTGACGAGCATTAATAATGAGGCCGAGAGCTCGGGAGAAGAGCGCTGCGAGACTGACGGAGCATTAATAATGAGGCCGAGAGCTCCGGAGAAGAGCGCTGCGAGACTGACGAAGCATTAATAATGAGGCCGAGAGCTCCGGAGAAGAGCGCTGCGAGACTGACGAAGCATTAATAATGAGCCCGAGAGCTCGGGAGAGGAGCGCTGCGAGACTGACGAGCATTAATAATGAGGCCGAGAGCTCCGGAGAAGAGCGCTGCGAGACTGATGGAGCATTAATTATCAGGCAGAGATATCCAGAGAAGAGCGCTGCGAGACTGACGGAGGATTAATAATGAGGCTGAGAGCTCCGGAAAAGAATGCTGCGAGACTGACGGAGCATTAATAATGAGGCCGAGAGCTCCAGAGAAGAGCGCTGCGAGACTGACGGAGCATTAATAATGAGGCCGAGAGCTCCGGAGAAGAGCACTGCGAGACTGACCAGCATTAATAATGAGGCCGAGAGCTCCGGAGAGGAGCGCTGCGAGACTGACGAGCATTAATAATGAGGCCGAGAGCTCCGGAGAAGAGCGCTGCGAGACTGACGAGCATTAATAATGAGGCCGAGAGCTCCGGAGAAGAGCGCTGCGAGACTGACGAGCATTAATAATGAGGACGAGAGCTCAGGAGAAGAGCGCTGCGTGACTGATGAGCATTAATAATGAGGACGAGAGCTCCGGAGAAGAGCGCTGCGAGACTGACGGAGGATTAATAATGAGGCTGAGAGCTCCGGAGAGGAGCGCTGCGAGACTGACGAGCATTAATAATGAGGCCGAGAGCTCCGGAGAAGAGCGCTGCGTGACTGATGAGCATTAATAATGAGGACGAGAGCTCCGGAGAAGAGCGCTGCGAGACTGACGGAGCATTAATAATGAGGCCGAGAGCTCCGGAGAAGAGCGCTGCGTGACTGACGGAGCATTAATAATGAGGACGAGACCTCCGGAGAAGAGCGCTGCGAGACTGACGAGCATTAATAATGAGGCCGAGAGCTCCGGATTAGAGCACTGCTAGACTGACGAGCATTAATAATGAGGCCGAGAGCTCCGGAGAAGAGGGCTGCGAGACTGACGAGCATTAACAATGAGGCCGAGAGCTCCGGAGAAGAGCGCTGCGAGACTGACGAAGCATTAATAATGAGGCCGAGAGCTCGGGAGAAGAGTGCTGCGAGACTGACGACCATTAATAATGAGGCCGAGAGCTCAGGAGAAGAGCGTTGCGAGACTGACGAGCATTAATAATGAGGCCGAGAGCTCCGGAGAGGAGCGCTGCGAGACTGACGAGCATTAATAATGAGGCCGAGAGCTCCGGAGAGGAGCGCTGCGAGACTGACGAGCATTAATAATGAGGCCGAGAGCTCCGGAGAAGAGCGCTGCGAGACTGACGAGCATTAATAATGATGCCGAGAGCTCCGGAGAAGAGCGCTGCGAGACTGACGAGCATTAATAATGAGGCCGAGAGCTCCGTAGAAGAGTGCTGCGAGACTGACGAGTATTAATAATGAGGCCGAGAGCTCCGGAGAAGAGCGCTGCGAGACTGACGAGCATTAATAATGAGGCCGAGAGCTCCGGAGAAGAGCGCTGTGAGACTGACGGAGGATTATTTATGAGGCCGAGAGCTCCAGAGAAGAGCGCTGCGAGACTGACGAGCATTAATAATGAGGCCGAGAGCTCCGGAGAAGAGCGCTGCGAGACTGACGAGCACTAAAAATGAGGCCGAGAGCTCCGGAGAAGAGCGCTGCGAGACTGACGAGCATTAATAATGAGGCCGTGAGCTCCGGAGAAGAGCGCTGCGAGACTGACGGAGGATTAATAATGAGGCCGAGAGCTCCGGAGAAGAGCGCTGCGAGACTGACGAGCATTAATAATGAGGCCGAGAGCTCCGGAGAAGAGCGCTGCGAGACTGACGGAGGATTAATAATGAGGCCGAGAGCTCCGGAGAGGAGCGCTGCAAGACTGACGGAGCATTAATAATGAGGCCGAGAGCTCCGGAGAAGAGCTCTGCGAGACTGACGGAGCATTAATAATGAGGCCGAGAGCTCCGGAGAAGAGCGCTGCGAGACTGCCGAGCATTAATAATGAGGCCGAGAGCACCGTAGAGGAGCGCTGCGAGACTGACTAGCATTAATAATGAGGCCGAGAGCTCCGGAGAAGTGCGCTGCGAGACTGACGGAGCATTAATAATGAGAACGAGAGCTCCGGAGAAGAGCGCTGCGAGACTGACGAAGGATTAATAATGAGGCCGAGAGCTCCGGAGAAGAGCGCTGCGAGACTGAAGGAGGATTAATAATGAGGCCGAGAGCTCCGGAGAAGAGCGCTGCGAGACTGACGGAGCATTAATAATGAGGCCGAGAGCTCCAGAGAAGAGCGCTGCGAGACTGACGGAGCATTAATAATGAGGCCGAGAGCTCCGGAGAAGAGCGCTGCGAGACTAACGAGCATTAATAATGAGGCCGAGAGCTCCGGAGAAGATCGCTGAGAGACTGACGAGCATTAATAGTGAGGCCGAGAGCTCCGGAGAAGAGCGCTGCGAGACTGACAGAGCATTAATAATGAGGCTGAGAGCTCCGGAGAAGAGCGCTGCGAGACTGACGAGCATTAATAATGAGGCAGAGAGCTCCGGAGAAGAGCGCTGCGAGACTGACGACCATTAATAATGAGACCGAGGGCTCCGGAGAGGAGCGCTGCGAGACTGACGAGCATTAATAATGAGGCCGAGAGCTCCGGAGAAGAGCGCTGCGAGACTGACGAGCATTAATAATGAGGCCGAGAGCTCCGGAGAAGAGCGCTGCGAGACTGACGGAGGATTAATAATGAGGCCGAGAGCTCCGGAGAGGAGCGCTGCAAGACTTACGAGCATTAATAATGAGCCCGAGAGCTCCGCAGAAGAGCGCTGCGAGACTGACGGAGCATTAATAATAAGCCCGAGAGCTCCGGAGAAGAGCGCTGCGAGACTGACGAGCATTAATAATGAGGCCGAGAGCTCCGGAGAAGAGCGCTGCGAGACTGCCGAGCATTAATAATGAGGCCGAGAGCTCCGGAGAGGAGCGCTGCGAGACTGACGAGCATTAATAATGAGGCCGAGAGCTCCGGATTAGAGCACTGCGAGACTGACGAGCATTAATAATGAGGCCGAGAGCTCCGGAGAAGAGCGCTGCGAGACTGACGAGCTTTAATAATGAGCCCGAGAGCTCCAGAGAAGAGCGCTGCGAGACTGACGAGCTTTAATAATGAGCCCGAGAGCTCCAGAGAAGAGCGCTGTGAGACTGACGAGCATTAATAATGAGGCCAAGAGCTCGGAGAAGAGCGCTGCGAGAATGACGGAGCGTTAATAATGAGCCCGAGAGCTCCGGAGAAGAGCGCTGCGAGACTGACGAGCATTAGTAGTGAGGCCGAGAGCTTCAGAGAAGAGCGCTGCGAGACTGACGAGCATTAATAATGAGCCCGAGAGCTCCAGAGAAGAGCGCTAAGAGACTGACGAGCATTAATAATGAGCCCAGAGCTCCAGAGAAGAGCGCTGCGAGACTGACGAGCATTAATAATGAGCCAGAGAGCTCCAGAGAAGAGCGCTGCGAGACTGACGAGCATTAATAATGAGGCCGAGAGCTCCAGAGAAGAGCACTGCGAGACTGACGAGCATGAATAATGAGCCCGAGAGCTCCAGAGAAGAGCGCTGCGAGACTGACGGAGCATTAATAATGAGGCCGAGAGTTCCGGAGAAGAGCGCTGCGAGACTGACGAGCATTAATAATGAGGCCGAGAGCTCCGGAGAAGAGTGCTGTGAGACTGACGAGCATTAATAATGAGGCCGAGAGCTCCGGAGAAGAGCGCTGCGAGACTGACGAGCATTAATAATGAGGCCGAGAGTTCCGGAGAAGAGCGCTGTGAGACTGACGAGCATTAATAATGAGGCCGAGAGCTCCGGAGAAGAGCGCTGCGAGACTGACGAGCATTAATAATGAGGCCGAGAGCTCCGGAGAAGAGCGCTAAGAGACTGACGAGCATTAATAATGAGGCCGAGAGCTCCGGAGAGGAGCGCTGCGAGACTGACGAGCATTAATAATGAGGCCGAGAGCTCCAGAGAAGAGCACTGCGAGACTGACGAGCATGAATAATGAGCCCGAGAGCTCTGGAGAAGAGCGCTGCGAGACTGACGAGCATTAATAATGAGGCCGAGAGCTCCGGAGAGGAGCGCTGCGAGACTGACGGAGCTTTAATAATGAGCCCGAGAGCTACAGAGAAGAGCGCTGCGAGACTGACGAGCATTAATAATGAGGCCGAGAGCTCCGGAGAGGAGCGCTGCGAGACTGACGAGCATTAATATTGAGCCCGAGAGCTCCGGAGAGGAGCGCTGCGAGACTGACGAGCATTAATAATGAGGCCGAGAGCTCGGAGAAGAGCGCTGCGAGAATGACGGAGCATTAATATTGAGCCCGAGAGCTCCGGAGAAGAGCGCTGCGAGACTGACGAGCATTAATAATGAGCCCGAGAGCTCCACAGAGGAGCGTTGCGAGACTTACGAGCATTAATAATGAGCCCGAGAGCTCCGGAGAAGAGCGCTGCGAGACTTACGAGCATTAATAATGAGGCCGAGAGCTCCAGATAAGAGCGCTGCGAGACTGACGGAGCATTAATAATGAGCCCGAGAGCTCCGGAGAGGAGCGTTGCGAGACTTACGAGCATTAATAATGAGCCCGAGAGCTCCGGAGAGGAGCGCTGCGAGACTGACGGAGCATTAATAATAAGCCCGAGAGCTACGGAGAGGAGCGCTGCGAGACTTACGAGCATTAATAATGAGCCCGAGAGCTCCGGAGAAGAGCGCTGCGAGACTGACGAGCATTGATAATGAGGCCGAGAGCTCCAGAGAATAGCGCTGCGAGACTGACGAGCATTAGTAATGAGCCCGAGAGCTCCAGAGAAGAGCGCTGCGAGACTGACGAGCATTAATAATGAGGCCGAGAGCTCGGAGAAGAGCGCTGCGAGAATGACGGAGCGTTAATAATGAGCCCGAGAGCTCCAGAGAAGAGCGCTGCGAGACTGACGAGCATTAATAATGAGCCCGAGAGTTCCATAGAAGAGCGCTGCGAGACTGACGAGCATTAATAATGAGCCCGAGAGCTCCAGAGAAGAGCGCTGCGAGACTGACGAGCATTAATAATGAGCCCGAGAGCTCCAGAGAAGAGCGCTGCGAGACTGACGAGCATTAATAATGAGGCCAAGAGCTCGGAGAAGAGCGCTGCGAGACTGACGAGCATTAGTAGTGAGGCCGAGAGCTTCAGAGAAGAGCGCTGCGAGACTGACGAGCATTAATAATGAGGCCGAGAGCTCCGGAGAAGAGCGCTGCGAGACTGACGAGCATTAATAATGAGGCCGAGAGCTCCGGAGAAGAGCGCTGCGAGACTGACGAGCATTAATAATGAGGCCGAGAGCTCCGAAGAGCGCTGCGAGACTGACGGAGCATTAATAATGAGGCCGAGAGCTCCGGAGAAGAGCGCTGCGAGACTGACGAGCATTAATAATGAGCCCGAGAGCTCCAGAGAAGAGCGCTGCGAGACTGACGGAGCATTAATAATGAGGCCGAGAGCTCCGGAGAAGAGCGCTGCGAGACTGACGAGCATTAATAATGAGGCCGAGAGCTCCGGAGAGGAGCGCTGCGAGACTGACGAGCATTAATAATGAGGCCGAGAGCTACGGAGAAGAGCGCTGCGAGACTGACGAGCATTAATAATGAGGCCGAGAGCTCCGAAGAGCGCTGCGAGACTGACGAGCATTAATAATGAGGCCGAGAGCTCCGAAGAGTGCTGCGAGACTGACGAGCATTAATAATGAGGCCGAGAGCTCCGGAGAAGAGCGCTGCGAGACTGACGAGCATTAATAATGAGGCCGAGAGCTCCGGAGAAGAGCGCTGCGAGACTGACGAGCATTAATAATGAGGCCGAGAGCTCCGTAGAAGAGCGCTGCGAGACTGACGAGCATTAATAATGAGGCCGAGAGCTCCGAAGAGCGCTGCGAGACTGACGGAGCATTAATAATGAGGCCGAGAGCTCCGGAGAAGAGCGCTGCGAGACTGACGGAGCATTAATAATGAGGCCGAGAGCTCCGGAGAAGAGCGCTGCGAGACTGACGAGCATTAATAATGAGGCCGAGAGCTCCGGAGAGGAGCGCTGCGAGACTGACGAGCATTAATAATGAGGCCGAGAGCTCCGGAGAAGAGCGCTGCGAGACTGACGAGCATTAATAATGAGGCCGAGAGCTCCGAAGAGCGCTGCGAGACTGACGAGCATTAATAATGAGGCCGAGAGCTCCGGAGAAGAGCGCTGCGAGACTGACGAGCATTAATAATGAGGCCGAGAGCTCCGGAGAAGAGCGCTGCGAGACTGACGAGCATTAATAATGAGGCCGAGAGCTCCGGAGAAGAGCGCTGCGAGACTGACGAGCATTAATAATGAGGCCGAGAGCTCCGGAGAAGAGCGCTGCGAGACTGACGAGCATTAATAATGAGGCCGAGAGCTCCGGAGAGGAGCGCTGCGAGACTGACGAGCATTAATAATGAGGCTGAGAGCTCCGGAGAGGAGCGCTGCGAGACTGACGAGCATTAATAATGAGGCCGAGAGCTCCGGAGAAGAGCGCTGCGAGACTGACGAGCATTAATAATGAGGCCGAGAGCTCCGGAGAAGAGCGCTGCGAGACTGACGAGCATTAATAATGAGGCCGAGAGCTCCGGAGAAGAGCGCTGCGAGACTGACGAGCATTAATGATGAGGCCGAGAGCTCCGGAGAAGAGCGCTGCGAGACTGACGAGCATTAATAATGAGGCCGAGAGCTCCGGAGAAGAGCGCTGCGAGACTGACGAGCATTAATAATGAGGCCGAGAGCTCCGAAGAGCGCTGCGAGACTGACGGAGCATTAATAATGAGGCCGAGAGCTCCGGAGAAGAGCGCTGCGAGACTGACGAGCATTAATAATGAGGCCGAGAGCTCCGGAGAAGAGCGCTGCGAGACTGACGGAGCATTAATAATGAGGCCGAGAGCTCCGGAGAAGAGCGCTGCGAGACTGACGAGCATTAATAATGAGGCTGAGAGCTCCGGAGAGGAGTGCTGCGAGACTGACGAGCATTAATAATGAGGCCGAGAGCTACGGAGAAGAGCGCTGCGAGACTGACGAGCATTAATAATGAGGCCGAGAGCTCCGAAGAGCGCTGCGAGACTGACGAGCATTAATAATGAGGCCGAGAGCTCCGGAGAAGAGCGCTGCGAGACTGACGAGCATTAATAATGAGGCCGAGAGCTCCGGAGAAGAGCGCTGCGAGACTGACGAGCATTAATAATGAGGCCGAGAGCTCCGGAGAAGAGCGCTGCGAGACTGACGAGCATTAATAATGAGGCCGAGAGCTCCGAAGAGCGCTGCGAGACTGACGGAGCATTAATAATGAGGCCGAGAGCTCCGGAGAAGAGCGCTGCGAGACTGACGAGCATTAATAATGAGGCCGAGAGCTCCGGAGAAGAGCGCTGCGAGACTGACGAGCATTAATAATGAGGCCGAGAGCTCCAGAGAAGAGCACTGCGAGACTGACGAAGCATTAATAATGAGGCCGAGAGCTCCGGAGAGGAGCGCTGCGAGACTGACGAGCATTAATAATGAGGACGAGAGCTCCGGAGAAGAGCGCTGCGAGACTGACGGAGCATTAATAATGAGGCCGAGAGCTCCGGAGAGGAGCGCTGCGAGACTGACGAGCATTAATAATGAGACCGAGAGCTCCGGAGAAGAGCGCTGCGAGACTGACGAGCATTAATAATGAGGCCGAGAGCTCCGGAGAGGAGCGCTGCGAGACTGACGAGCATTAATAATGAGGCCGAGAGCTCCGGAGAAGAGCGCTGCGAGACTGACGGAGCATTAATAATGAGCCCGAGAGCTCCGGAGAAGAGCGCTGTGAGACTGACGAGCATTAATAATGAGGCCGAGAGCTCCGGAGAAGAGCGCTGTGAGACTGACGAGCATTAATAATGAGGCCGAGAGCTCCGGAGAAGAGCGCTGCGAGACTGACGGAGCGTTAATAATGAGGCCGAGAGCTCCAGAGAAGAGCGCTGCGAGACTGACGAGCATTAATAATGAGGCCGAGAGCTCCAGAGAAGAGCACTGCGAGACTGACGAGCATGAATAATGAGCCCGAGAGCTCCAGAGAAGAGCGCTGCGAGACTGACGGAGCATTAATAATGAGGCCGAGAGTTCCGGAGAAGAGCGCTGCGAGACTGACGGAGCGTTAATAATGAGGCCGAGAGCTCCAGAGAAGAGCGCTGCGAGACTGACGAGCATTAATAATGAGGCCGAGAGCTCCAGAGAAGAGCACTGCGAGACTGACGAGCATGAATAATGAGCCCGAGAGCTCCAGAGAAGAGCGCTGCGAGACTGACGGAGCATTAATAATGAGGCCGAGAGTTCCGGAGAAGAGCGCTGCGAGACTGACGAGCATTAATAATGAGGCCGAGAGCTCCGGAGAAGAGTGCTGTGAGACTGACGAGCATTAATAATGAGGCCGAGAGCTCCGGAGAAGAGCGCTGCGAGACTGACGAGCATTAATAATGAGGCCGAGAGTTCCGGAGAAGAGCGCTGTGAGACTGACGAGCATTAATAATGAGGCCGAGAGCTCCGGAGAAGAGCGCTGCGAGACTGACGAGCATTAATAATGAGGCCGAGAGCTCCGGAGAAGAGCGCTAAGAGACTGACGAGCATTAATAATGAGGCCGAGAGCTCCGGAGAGGAGCGCTGCGAGACTGACGAGCATTAATAATGAGGCCGAGAGCTCCGGAGAAGAGCGCTGCGAGACTGACGAGCATTAATAATGAGGCCGAGAGCTCCGGAGAAGAGCGCTGCGAGACTGACGAGCATTAATAAGGAGGCCGAGAGCTCCGGAGAAGAGTGCTGTGAGACTGACGAGCATTAATAATGAGGCCGAGAGCTCCGGAGAAGAGCGCTGCGAGACTGACGAGCATTAATAATGAGGCCGCGAGCTCCGGAGAAGAGCGCTGCGAGACTGACGAGCATTAATAATGAGGCCGAGAGCTCCGGAGAAGAGCGCTGCGAGACTGACGAGCATTAATAATGAGGCCGAGAGCTCCGGAGAAGAGCGCTGCGAGACTGACGAGTATTAATAATGAGGCCGAGAGCTCCGGAGAGGAGCGCTGCGAGACTGACGAGCATTAATAATGAGGCCGAGAGCTCCGGAGAAGAGCGCTGCGAGACTGACGAGCATTAATTATGAGGCCGAGAGCTCCAGAGAAGAGCGCTGCGAGACTGACGAGCATGAATAATGAGGCCGAGAGCTCCGGAGAGGAGCGCTGCGAGACTGACGGAGCTTTAATAATGAGCCCGAGAGCTACAGAGAAGAGCGCTGCGAGACTGACGAGCATTAATAATGAGGCCGAGAGCTCCGGAGAGGAGCGCTGCGAGACTGACGAGCATTAATATTGAGCCCGAGAGCTCCGGAGAGGAGCGCTGCGAGACTGACGAGCATTAATAATGAGGCCGAGAGCTCGGAGAAGAGCGCTGCGAGAATGACGGAGCATTAATATTGAGCCCGAGAGCTCCGGAGAAGAGCGCTGCGAGACTGACGAGCATTAATAATGAGCCCGAGAGCTCCACAGAGGAGCGTTGCGAGACTTACGAGCATTAATAATGAGCCCGAGAGCTCCGGAGAAGAGCGCTGCGAGACTTACGAGCATTAATAATGAGGCCGAGAGCTCCAGATAAGAGCGCTGCGAGACTGACGGAGCATTAATAATGAGCCCGAGAGCTCCGGAGAGGAGCGTTGCGAGACTTACGAGCATTAATAATGAGCCCGAGAGCTCCGCATAAGAGCGCTGCGAGACTGACGGAGCATTAATAATAAGCCCGAGAGCTACGGAGAGGAGCGCTGCGAGACTTGCGAGCATTAATAATGAGCCCGAGAGCTCCGGAGAAGAGCGCTGCGAGACTGACGAGCATTGATAATGAGGCCGAGAGCTCCAGAGAATAGCGCTGCGAGACTGACGAGCATTAGTAATGAGCCCGAGAGCTCCAGAGAAGAGCGCTGCGAGACTGACGAGCATTAATAATGAGGCCGAGAGCTCGGAGAAGAGCGCTGCGAGAATGACGGAGCGTTAATAATGAGCCCGAGAGCTCCAGAGAAGAGCGCTGCGAGACTGACGAGCATTAATAATGAGCCCGAGAGTTCCAGAGAAGAGCGCTGCGAGACTGACGAGCATTAATAATGAGCCCGAGAGCTCCAGAGAAGAGCGCTGCGAGACTGACGAGCATTAATAATGAGCCCGAGAGCTCCAGAGAAGAGCGCTGCGAGACTGACGAGCATTAATAATGAGGCCAAGAGCTCGGAGAAGAGCGCTGCGAGACTGACGAGCATTAGTAGTGAGGCCGAGAGCTTCAGAGAAGAGCGCTGCGAGACTGACGAGCATTAATAATGAGCCCGAGAGTTCCAGAGAAGAGCGCTAAGAGACTGACGAGCATTAATAATGAGCCCGAGAGCTCCAGAGAAGAGCGCTGCGAGACTGACGAAGCATTAATAATGAGCCCGAGAGCTCCGGAGAGGAGCGTTGCGAGACTTACGAGCATTAATAATAAGGCCGAGAGCTCGGAGAAGAGAGCTGCGAGAATGACGGAGCGTTAATAATGAGCCCGAGAGCTCCAGAGAAGAGCGCTGCGAGACTGACGAGCATTAATAATGAGCCGGAGAGCTCCAGAGAAGAGCGCTGCGAGACTGACGAACATTAATAATGAGCCCGAGAGCTCCAGAGAAGAGCGCTGCGAGACTGACGAGCATTAATAATGAGCCCGAGAGCTCCAGAGAAGAGCGCTGTGAGACTGACGAGCATTAATAATGAGGCCGAGAGCTCGGAGAAGAGCGCTGCGAGAATGACGGAGCATTAATAATGAGCCCGAGAGCTCCGGAGAAGAGCGCTGCGAGACTGACGAGCATTAATAATGAGGCCGAGAGCTCCGGAGAAGAGCGCTGCGAGACTGACGGAGCATTAATAATGAGGCCGAGAGCTCCGGAGAAGAGCGCTGCGAGACTGACGAGCATTAATAATGAGCCCGAGAGCTCCGGAGAAGAGCGCTGCGAGACTGACGAGCATTAATAATGAGCCCGAGAGCTCCAGAGAAGAGCGCTGCGAGAATGACGGAGCATTAATAATGAGGCCGAGAGCTCCAGAGAAGAGCGCTGCGAGACTGACGAGCATTAATAATGAGGCCGAGAGCTCCGGAGAAGAGCGCTGCGAGACTGACGGAGCATTAATAATGAGGCCGAGAGCTCCGGAGAAGAGCGCTGCGAGACTGACGAGCATTAATAATGAGCCCGAGAGCTCCGGAGAAGAGCGCTGCGAGACTGACGAGCATTAATAATGAGGCCGAGAGCTCCGGAGAGGAGCGCTGCGAGACTGACGAGCATTAATAATGAGGCCGAGAGCTCCGGAGAAGAGCGCTGCGAGACTGACGAGCATTAATAATGAGGCCGAGAGCTCCGGAGAAGAGCGCTGCGAGCCTGACGGAGCATTAATAATGAGGCTGAGAGCTCCGGAGAGGAGCGCTGCGAGACTGACGGAGCATTAATAATGAGGCCGAGAGCTCCGGAGAAGAGCGCTGCGAGACTGACGAGCATTAATAATGAGGCCGAGAGCTCGGGAGAAGAGCGCTGCGAGACTGACGGAGCATTAATAATGAGGCCGAGAGCTCCGGAGAAGAGCGCTGCGAGACTGACGAAGCATTAATAATGAGGCCGAGAGCTCCGGAGAAGAGCGCTGCGAGACTGACGAAGCATTAATAATGAGCCCGAGAGCTCGGGAGAGGAGCGCTGCGAGACTGACTGACGAGCATTAATAATGAGGCCGAGAGCTCCGGAGAAGAGCGCTGCGAGACTGATGGAGCATTAATAATCAGGCCGAGAGATCCAGAGAAGAGCGCTGCGAGACTGACGGAGGATTAATAATGAGGCTGAGAGCTCCGGAAAAGAATGCTGCGAGACTGACGGAGCATTAATAATGAGGCCGAGAGCTCCAGAGAAGAGCGCTGCGAGACTGACGGAGCATTAATAATGAGGCCGAGAGCTCCGGAGAAGAGCACTGCGAGACTGACCAGCATTAATAATGAGGCCGAGAGCTCCGGAGAGGAGCGCTGCGAGACTGACGAGCATTAATAATGAGGCCGAGAGCTCCGGAGAAGAGCGCTGCGAGGCTGACGAGCATTAATAATGAGGCCGAGAGCTCCGGAGAAGAGCGCTGCGAGACTGACGAGCATTAATAATGAGGACGAGAGCTCAGGAGAAGAGCGCTGCGTGACTGATGAGCATTAATAATGAGGACGAGAGCTCCGGAGAAGAGCGCTGCGAGACTGACGGAGGATTAATAATGAGGCTGAGAGCTCCGGAGAGGAGCGCTGCGAGACTGACGAGCATTAATAATGAGGCCGAGAGCTCCGGAGAAGAGCGCTGCGTGACTGATGAGCATTAATAATAAGGACGAGAGCTCCGGAGAAGAGCGCTGCGAGACTGACGGAGCATTAATAATGAGGCCGAGAGCTCCGGAGAAGAGCGCTGCGTGACTGACTGAGCATTAATAATGAGGACGAGACCTCCGGAGAAGAGCGCTGCGAGACTGACGAGCATTAATAATGAGGCCGAGAGCTCCGGATTAGAGCACTGCTAGACTGACGAGCATTAATAATGAGGCCGAGAGCTCCGGAGAAGAGGGCTGCGAGACTGACGAGCATTAACAATGAGGCCGAGAGCTCCGGAGAAGAGCGCTGCGAGACTGACGAAGCATTAATAATGAGGCCGAGAGCTCGGGAGAAGAGTGCTGCGAGACTGACGACCATTAATAATGAGGCCGAGAGCTCAGGAGAAGAGCGTTGCGAGACTGACGAGCATTAATAATGAGGCCGAGAGCTCCGGAGAGGAGCGCTGCGAGACTGACGAGCATTAATAATGAGGCCGAGAGCTCCGGAGAGGAGCGCTGCGAGACTGACGAGCATTAATAATGAGGCCGAGAGCTCCGGAGAAGAGCGCTGCGAGACTGACGAGCATTAATAATGATGCCGAGAGCTCCGGAGAAGAGCGCTGCGAGACTGACGAGCATTAATAATGAGGCCGAGAGCTCCGTAGAAGAGTGCTGCGAGACTGACGAGTATTAATAATGAGGCCGAGAGCTCCGGAGAAGAGCGCTGCGAGACTGACGAGCATTAATAATGAGGCCGAGAGCTCCGGAGAAGAGCGCTGTGAGACTGACGGAGGATTATTTATGAGGCCGAGAGCTCCAGAGAAGAGCGCTGCGAGACTGACGAGCATTAATAATGAGGCCGAGAGCTCCGGAGAAGAGCGCTGCGAGACTGACGAGCACTAAAAATGAGGCCGAGAGCTCCGGAGAAGAGCGCTGCGAGACTGACGAGCATTAATAATGAGGCCGTGAGCTCCGGAGAAGAGCGCTGCGAGACTGACGGAGGATTAATAATGAGGCCGAGAGCTCCGGAGAAGAGCGCTGCGAGACTGACGAGCATTAATAATGAGGCCGAGAGCTCCGGAGAAGAGCGCTGCGAGACTGACGGAGGATTAATAATGAGGCCGAGAGCTCCGGAGAGGAGCGCTGCAAGACTGACGGAGCATTAATAATGAGGCCGAGAGCTCCGGAGAAGAGCTCTGCGAGACTGACGGAGCATTAATAATGAGGCCGAGAGCTCCGGAGAAGAGCGCTGCGAGACTGCCGAGCATTAATAATGAGGCCGAGAGCACCGTAGAGGAGCGCTGCGAGACTGACTAGCATTAATAATGAGGCCGAGAGCTCCGGAGAAGTGCGCTGCGAGACTGACGGAGCATTAATAATGAGAACGAGAGCTCCGGAGAAGAGCGCTGCGAGACTGACGAAGGATTAATAATGAGGCCGAGAGCTCCGGAGAAGAGCGCTGCGAGACTGAAGGAGGATTAATAATGAGGCCGAGAGCTCCGGAGAAGAGCGCTGCGAGACTGACGGAGCATTAATAATGAGGCCGAGAGCTCCAGAGAAGAGCGCTGCGAGACTGACGGAGCATTAATAATGAGGCCGAGAGCTCCGGAGAAGAGCGCTGCGAGACTAACGAGCATTAATAATGAGGCCGAGAGCTCCGGAGAAGATCGCTGAGAGACTGACGAGCATTAATAGTGAGGCCGAGAGCTCCGGAGAAGAGCGCTGCGAGACTGACAGAGCATTAATAATGAGGCTGAGAGCTCCGGAGAAGAGCGCTGCGAGACTGACGAGCATTAATAATGAGGCAGAGAGCTCCGGAGAAGAGCGCTGCGAGACTGACGAGCATTAATAATGAGACCGAGGGCTCCGGAGAGGAGCGCTGCGAGACTGACGAGCATTAATAATGAGGCCGAGAGCTCCGGAGAAGAGCGCTGCGAGACTGACGAGCATTAATAATGAGGCCGAGAGCTCCGGAGAAGAGCGCTGCGAGACTGACGGAGGATTAATAATGAGGCCGAGAGCTCCGGAGAGGAGCGCTGCAAGACTTACGAGCATTAATAATGAGCCCGAGAGCTCCGCAGAAGAGCGCTGCGAGACTGACGGAGCATTAATAATAAGCCCGAGAGCTCCGGAGAAGAGCGCTGCGAGACTGACGAGCATTAATAATGAGGCCGAGAGCTCCGGAGAAGAGCGCTGCGAGACTGCCGAGCATTAATAATGAGGCCGAGAGCTCCGGAGAGGAGCGCTGCGAGACTGACGAGCATTAATAATGAGGCCGAGAGCTCCGGATTAGAGCACTGCGAGACTGACGAGCATTAATAATGAGGCCGAGAGCTCCGGAGAAGAGCGCTGCGAGACTGACGAGCTTTAATAATGAGCCCGAGAGCTCCAGAGAAGAGCGCTGCGAGACTGACGAGCTTTAATAATGAGCCCGAGAGCTCCAGAGAAGAGCGCTGTGAGACTGACGAGCATTAATAATGAGGCCAAGAGCTCGGAGAAGAGCGCTGCGAGAATGACGGAGCGTTAATAATGAGCCCGAGAGCTCCGGAGAAGAGCGCTGCGAGACTGACGAGCATTAGTAGTGAGGCCGAGAGCTTCAGAGAAGAGCGCTGCGAGACTGACGAGCATTAATAATGAGCCCGAGAGCTCCAGAGAAGAGCGCTAAGAGACTGACGAGCATTAATAATGAGGCCGAGAGCTCCGGAGAGGAGCGCTGCGAGACTGACGAGCATTAATAATGAGGCCGAGAGCTCCGGAGAAGAGCGCTGCGAGACTGACGGAGCATTAATAATGAGGCCGAGAGCTCCGGAGAGGAGCGCTGCGAGACTGACGAGCATTAATAATGAGGACGAGAGCTCCGGAGAAGAGCGCTGCGAGACTGACGGAGCATTAATAATGAGGCCGAGAGCTCCGGAGAGGAGCGCTGCGAGACTGACGAGCATTAATAATGAGACCGAGAGCTCCGGAGAAGAGCGCTGCGAGACTGACGAGCATTAATAATGAGGCCGAGAGCTCCGGAGAAGAGCGCTGCGAGACTGACGGAGCATTAATAATGAGGCCGAGAGCTCCGGAGAGGAGCGCTGCGAGACTGACGAGCATTAATAATGAGGACGAGAGCTCCGGAGAAGAGCGCTGCGAGACTGACGGAGCATTAATAATGAGGCCGAGAGCTCCGGAGAGGAGCGCTGCGAGACTGACGAGCATTAATAATGAGACCGAGAGCTCCGGAGAAGAGCGCTGCGAGACTGACGGAGCATTAATAATGAGGCCGAGAGCTCCGGAGAGGAGCGCTGCGAGACTGACGAGCATTAATAATGAGACCGAGAGCTCCGGAGAAGAGCGCTGCGAGACTGACGAGCATTAATAATGAGGCCGAGAGCTCCGGAGAGGAGCGCTGCAAGACTGACGAGCATTAATAATGAGGCCGAGAGCTCCGGTGAAGAGCGCTGCGAGACTGACGAGCATTAATAATGAGGCCGAGAGCTCCGGTGTAGAGCGCTGCGAGACTGACGAGCATTAATAATGAGGCCGAGAGCTCCGGAGAAGAGCGCTGCGAGACTGACGAGCATTAATAATGAGGCCGAGAGCTCCGGAGAAGAGCGCTGCAAGACTGACGAGCATTAATAATGAGGCCGAGAGCTCCGGAGAAGAGCGCTGCGAGACTGACGAGCATTAATAATGAGGCCGAGAGCTCCGGAGAAGAGCGCTGCGAGACTGACGAGCATTAATAATGAGCCCGAGAGCTCCGGAGAAGAGCGCTGCGAGACTGACGAGCATTAATAATGAGGCCGAGAGCTCCGGAGAAGAGCGCTGCGAGACTGACGAGCATTAATAATGAGGCCGAGAGCTCCGGAGAAGAGCGCTGCGAGACTGACGAGCATTAATAATAAGCCCGAGAGCTCCGGAGAAGAGCGCTGCGAGACTGACGAGCATTAATAATGAGCCCGAGAGCTCCGGAGAAGAGCGCTGCGAGACTGACGAGCATTAATAATGAGCCCGAGAGCTCCGGAGAAGAGCGCTGCGAGACTGACGGAGCATTAATAATGAGGCCGAGAGCTCCGGAGAAGAGCGCTGCGAGACTGACGGAGCATTAATAATGAGCCCGAGAGCTCCGGAGAAGAGCGCTGTGAGACTGACGAGCATTAATAATGAGGCCGAGAGCTCCGGAGAAGAGCGCTGTGAGACTGACGAGCATTAATAATGAGGCCGAGAGCTCCGGAGAAGAGCGCTGCGAGACTGACGGAGCGTTAATAATGAGGCCGAGAGCTCCAGAGAAGAGCGCTGCGAGACTGACGAGCATTAATAATGAGGCCGAGAGCTCCAGAGAAGAGCACTGCGAGACTGACGAGCATGAATAATGAGCCCGAGAGCTCCAGAGAAGAGCGCTGCGAGACTGACGGAGCATTAATAATGAGGCCGAGAGTTCCGGAGAAGAGCGCTGCGAGACTGACGGAGCGTTAATAATGAGGCCGAGAGCTCCAGAGAAGAGCGCTGCGAGACTGACGAGCATTAATAATGAGGCCGAGAGCTCCAGAGAAGAGCACTGCGAGACTGACGAGCATGAATAATGAGCCCGAGAGCTCCAGAGAAGAGCGCTGCGAGACTGACGGAGCATTAATAATGAGGCCGAGAGTTCCGGAGAAGAGCGCTGCGAGACTGACGAGCATTAATAATGAGGCCGAGAGCTCCGGAGAAGAGTGCTGTGAGACTGACGAGCATTAATAATGAGGCCGAGAGCTCCGGAGAAGAGCGCTGCGAGACTGACGAGCATTAATAATGAGGCCGAGAGTTCCGGAGAAGAGCGCTGTGAGACTGACGAGCATTAATAATGAGGCCGAGAGCTCCGGAGAAGAGCGCTGCGAGACTGACGAGCATTAATAATGAGGCCGAGAGCTCCGGAGAAGAGCGCTAAGAGACTGACGAGCATTAATAATGAGGCCGAGAGCTCCGGAGAGGAGCGCTGCGAGACTGACGAGCATTAATAATGAGGCCGAGAGCTCCGGAGAAGAGCGCTGCGAGACTGACGAGCATTAATAATGAGGCCGAGAGCTCCGGAGAAGAGTGCTGCGAGACTGACGAGCATTAATAATGAGGCCGAGAGCTCCGGAGAAGAGTGCTGTGAGACTGACGAGCATTAATAATGAGGCCGAGAGCTCCGGAGAAGAGCGCTGCGAGACTGACGAGCATTAATAATGAGGCCGCGAGCTCCGGAGAAGAGCGCTGCGAGACTGACGAGCATTAATAATGAGGCCGAGAGCTCCGGAGAAGAGCGCTGCGAGACTGACGAGCATTAATAATGAGGCCGAGAGCTCCGGAGAAGAGCGCTGCGAGACTGACGAGTATTAATAATGAGGCCGAGAGCTCCGGAGAGGAGCGCTGCGAGACTGACGAGCATTAATAATGAGGCCGAGAGCTCCGGAGAAGAGCGCTGCGAGACTGACGAGCATTAATTATGAGGCCGAGAGCTCCAGAGAAGAGCGCTGCGAGACTGACGAGCATGAATAATGAGGCCGAGAGCTCCGGAGAGGAGCGCTGCGAGACTGACGGAGCTTTAATAATGAGCCCGAGAGCTACAGAGAAGAGCGCTGCGAGACTGACGAGCATTAATAATGAGGCCGAGAGCTCCGGAGAGGAGCGCTGCGAGACTGACGAGCATTAATATTGAGCCCGAGAGCTCCGGAGAGGAGCGCTGCGAGACTGACGAGCATTAATAATGAGGCCGAGAGCTCGGAGAAGAGCGCTGCGAGAATGACGGAGCATTAATATTGAGCCCGAGAGCTCCGGAGAAGAGCGCTGCGAGACTGACGAGCATTAATAATGAGCCCGAGAGCTCCACAGAGGAGCGTTGCGAGACTTACGAGCATTAATAATGAGCCCGAGAGCTCCGGAGAAGAGCGCTGCGAGACTTACGAGCATTAATAATGAGGCCGAGAGCTCCAGATAAGAGCGCTGCGAGACTGACGGAGCATTAATAATGAGCCCGAGAGCTCCGGAGAGGAGCGTTGCGAGACTTACGAGCATTAATAATGAGGCCGAGAGCTCCAGATAAGAGCGCTGCGAGACTGACGGAGCATTAATAATGAGCCCGAGAGCTACGGAGAGGAGCGCTGCGAGACTTACGAGCATTAATAATGAGGCCGAGAGCTCCGGAGAAGAGCGCTGCGAGACTGACGAGCATTAATAATGAGCCCGAGAGCTCCGGAGAAGAGCGCTGCGAGACTGACGAGCATTAATAATGAGGCCGAGAGCTCCGGAGAAGAGC
Organism: Phyllobates terribilis; assembly: GCF_046119375.1. Lineage (NCBI taxonomy): Eukaryota > Metazoa > Chordata > Amphibia > Anura > Dendrobatidae > Phyllobates > Phyllobates terribilis. The sequence goes on along the minus strand of NW_027362764.1, from coordinate 21,313,991 downwards.
GCTGCGAGACTGACGAGCATTAATAATGAGGCCGAGAGCTCCGGAGAAGAGCGCTGCGAGACTGACGAGCATTAATAATAAGCCCGAGAGCTCCGGAGAAGAGCGCTGCGAGACTGACGAGCATTAATAATGAGCCCGAGAGCTCCGGAGAAGAGCGCTGCGAGACTGACGAGCATTAATAATGAGCCCGAGAGCTCCGGAGAAGAGCGCTGCGAGACTGACGGAGCATTAATAATGAGGCCGAGAGCTCCGGAGAAGAGCGCTGCGAGACTGACGGAGCATTAATAATGAGCCCGAGAGCTCCGGAGAAGAGCGCTGTGAGACTGACGAGCATTAATAATGAGGCCGAGAGCTCCGGAGAAGAGCGCTGTGAGACTGACGAGCATTAATAATGAGGCCGAGAGCTCCGGAGAAGAGCGCTGCGAGACTGACGGAGCGTTAATAATGAGGCCGAGAGCTCCAGAGAAGAGCGCTGCGAGACTGACGAGCATTAATAATGAGGCCGAGAGCTCCAGAGAAGAGCACTGCGAGACTGACGAGCATGAATAATGAGCCCGAGAGCTCCAGAGAAGAGCGCTGCGAGACTGACGGAGCATTAATAATGAGGCCGAGAGTTCCGGAGAAGAGCGCTGCGAGACTGACGGAGCGTTAATAATGAGGCCGAGAGCTCCAGAGAAGAGCGCTGCGAGACTGACGAGCATTAATAATGAGGCCGAGAGCTCCAGAGAAGAGCACTGCGAGACTGACGAGCATGAATAATGAGCCCGAGAGCTCCAGAGAAGAGCGCTGCGAGACTGACGGAGCATTAATAATGAGGCCGAGAGTTCCGGAGAAGAGCGCTGCGAGACTGACGAGCATTAATAATGAGGCCGAGAGCTCCGGAGAAGAGTGCTGTGAGACTGACGAGCATTAATAATGAGGCCGAGAGCTCCGGAGAAGAGCGCTGCGAGACTGACGAGCATTAATAATGAGGCCGAGAGTTCCGGAGAAGAGCGCTGTGAGACTGACGAGCATTAATAATGAGGCCGAGAGCTCCGGAGAAGAGCGCTGCGAGACTGACGAGCATTAATAATGAGGCCGAGAGCTCCGGAGAAGAGCGCTAAGAGACTGACGAGCATTAATAATGAGGCCGAGAGCTCCGGAGAGGAGCGCTGCGAGACTGACGAGCATTAATAATGAGGCCGAGAGCTCCGGAGAAGAGCGCTGCGAGACTGACGAGCATTAATAATGAGGCCGAGAGCTCCGGAGAAGAGCGCTGCGAGACTGACGAGCATTAATAATGAGGCCGAGAGCTCCGGAGAAGAGTGCTGTGAGACTGACGAGCATTAATAATGAGGCCGAGAGCTCCGGAGAAGAGCGCTGCGAGACTGACGAGCATTAATAATGAGGCCGCGAGCTCCGGAGAAGAGCGCTGCGAGACTGACGAGCATTAATAATGAGGCCGAGAGCTCCGGAGAAGAGCGCTGCGAGACTGACGAGCATTAATAATGAGGCCGAGAGCTCCGGAGAAGAGCGCTGCGAGACTGACGAGTATTAATAATGAGGCCGAGAGCTCCGGAGAGGAGCGCTGCGAGACTGACGAGCATTAATAATGAGGCCGAGAGCTCCGGAGAAGAGCGCTGCGAGACTGACGAGCATTAATTATGAGGCCGAGAGCTCCAGAGAAGAGCGCTGCGAGACTGACGAGCATGAATAATGAGGCCGAGAGCTCCGGAGAGGAGCGCTGCGAGACTGACGGAGCTTTAATAATGAGCCCGAGAGCTACAGAGAAGAGCGCTGCGAGACTGACGAGCATTAATAATGAGGCCGAGAGCTCCGGAGAGGAGCGCTGCGAGACTGACGAGCATTAATATTGAGCCCGAGAGCTCCGGAGAGGAGCGCTGCGAGACTGACGAGCATTAATAATGAGGCCGAGAGCTCGGAGAAGAGCGCTGCGAGAATGACGGAGCATTAATATTGAGCCCGAGAGCTCCGGAGAAGAGCGCTGCGAGACTGACGAGCATTAATAATGAGCCCGAGAGCTCCACAGAGGAGCGTTGCGAGACTTACGAGCATTAATAATGAGCCCGAGAGCTCCGGAGAAGAGCGCTGCGAGACTTACGAGCATTAATAATGAGGCCGAGAGCTCCAGATAAGAGCGCTGCGAGACTGACGGAGCATTAATAATGAGCCCGAGAGCTCCGGAGAGGAGCGTTGCGAGACTTACGAGCATTAATAATGAGGCCGAGAGCTCCAGATAAGAGCGCTGCGAGACTGACGGAGCATTAATAATGAGCCCGAGAGCTACGGAGAGGAGCGCTGCGAGACTTACGAGCATTAATAATGAGCCCGAGAGCTCCGGAGAAGAGCGCTGCGAGACTGACGAGCATTGATAATGAGGCCGAGAGCTCCAGAGAATAGCGCTGCGAGACTGACGAGCATTAATAATGAGCCCGAGAGTTCCAGAGAAGAGCGCTGCGAGACTGACGAGCATTAATAATGAGCCCGAGAGCTCCAGAGAAGAGCGCTGCGAGACTGACGAGCATTAATAATGAGCCCGAGAGCTCCAGAGAAGAGCGCTGCGAGACTGACGAGCATTAATAATGAGGCCAAGAGCTCGGAGAAGAGCGCTGCGAGACTGACGAGCATTAGTAGTGAGGCCGAGAGCTTCAGAGAAGAGCGCTGCGAGACTGACGAGCATTAATAATGAGCCCGAGAGTTCCAGAGAAGAGCGCTAAGAGACTGACGAGCATTAATAATGAGCCCGAGAGCTCCAGAGAAGAGCGCTGCGAGACTGACGAAGCATTAATAATGAGCCCGAGAGCTCCGGAGAGGAGCGTTGCGAGACTTACGAGCATTAATAATAAGGCCGAGAGCTCGGAGAAGAGAGCTGCGAGAATGACGGAGCGTTAATAATGAGCCCGAGAGCTCCAGAGAAGAGCGCTGCGAGACTGACGAGCATTAATAATGAGCCGGAGAGCTCCAGAGAAGAGCGCTGCGAGACTGACGAACATTAATAATGAGCCCGAGAGCTCCAGAGAAGAGCGCTGCGAGACTGACAAGCATTAATAATGAGCCCGAGAGCTCCAGAGAAGAGCGCTGTGAGACTGACGAGCATTAATAATGAGGCCAAGAGCTCGGAGAAGAGCGCTGCGAGACTGACGAGCATTAATAATGAGCCCGAGAGCTCCAGAGAAGAGCGCTGCGAGACTGACGAGCATTAATAATGAGCCCGAGAGCTCCGGAGAAGAGCGCTGCGAGAATGACGGAGCATTAATAATGAGCCCGAGAGCTCCGGAGAAGAGCGCTGCGAGACTGACGAGCATTAATAATGAGCCCGAGAGCTCCAGAGAAGAGCGCTGCGAGAATGACGGAGCATTAATAATGAGGCCGAGAGCTCCAGAGAAGAGCGCTGCGAGACTGACGAGCATTAATAATGAGGCCGAGAGCTCCGGAGAAGAGCGCTGCGAGACTGACGGAGCATTAATAATGAGGCCGAGAGCTCCGGAGAAGAGCGCTGCGAGACTGACGAGCATTAATAATGAGCCCGAGAGCTCCGGAGAAGAGCGCTGCGAGACTGACGAGCATTAATAATGAGCCCGAGAGCTCCAGAGAAGAGCGCTGCGAGAATGACGGAGCATTAATAATGAGGCCGAGAGCTCCAGAGAAGAGCGCTGCGAGACTGACGAGCATTAATAATGAGGCCGAGAGCTCCGGAGAAGAGCGCTGCGAGACTGACGGAGCATTAATAATGAGGCCGAGAGCTCCGGAGAAGAGCGCTGCGAGACTGACGAGCATTAATAATGAGCCCGAGAGCTCCGGAGAAGAGCGCTGCGAGACTGACGAGCATTAATAATGAGGCCGAGAGCTCCGGAGAGGAGCGCTGCGAGACTGACGAGCATTAATAATGAGGCCGAGAGCTCCGGAGAAGAGCGCTGCGAGACTGACGAGCATTAATAATGAGGCCGAGAGCTCCGGAGAAGAGCGCTGCGAGCCTGACGGAGCATTAATAATGAGGCTGAGAGCTCCGGAGAGGAGCGCTGCGAGACTGACGGAGCATTAATAATGAGGCCGAGAGCTCCGGAGAAGAGCGCTGCGAGACTGACGAGCATTAATAATGAGGCCGAGAGCTCGGGAGAAGAGCGCTGCGAGACTGACGGAGCATTAATAATGAGGCCGAGAGCTCCGGAGAAGAGCGCTGCGAGACTGACGAAGCATTAATAATGAGGCCGAGAGCTCCGGAGAAGAGCGCTGCGAGACTGACGAAGCATTAATAATGAGCCCGAGAGCTCGGGAGAGGAGCGCTGCGAGACTGACGAGCATTAATAATGAGGCCGAGAGCTCCGGAGAAGAGCGCTGCGAGACTGATGGAGCATTAATAATCAGGCCGAGAGATCCAGAGAAGAGCGCTGCGAGACTGACGGAGGATTAATAATGAGGCTGAGAGCTCCGGAAAAGAATGCTGCGAGACTGACGGAGCATTAATAATGAGGCCGAGAGCTCCAGAGAAGAGCGCTGCGAGACTGACGGAGCATTAATAATGAGGCCGAGAGCTCCGGAGAAGAGCACTGCGAGACTGACCAGCATTAATAATGAGGCCGAGAGCTCCGGAGAGGAGCGCTGCGAGACTGACGAGCATTAATAATGAGGCCGAGAGCTCCGGAGAAGAGCGCTGCGTGACTGATGAGCATTAATAATGAGGACGAGAGCTCCGGAGAAGAGCGCTGCGAGACTGACGGAGCATTAATAATGAGGCCGAGAGCTCCGGAGAAGAGCGCTGCGTGACTGACGGAGCATTAATAATGAGGACGAGACCTCCGGAGAAGAGCGCTGCGAGACTGACGAGCATTAATAATGAGGCCGAGAGCTCCGGATTAGAGCACTGCTAGACTGACGAGCATTAATAATGAGGCCGAGAGCTCCGGAGAAGAGGGCTGCGAGACTGACGAGCATTAACAATGAGGCCGAGAGCTCCGGAGAAGAGCGCTGCGAGACTGACGAAGCATTAATAATGAGGCCGAGAGCTCGGGAGAAGAGTGCTGCGAGACTGACGACCATTAATAATGAGGCCGAGAGCTCAGGAGAAGAGCGTTGCGAGACTGACGAGCATTAATAATGAGGCCGAGAGCTCCGGAGAGGAGCGCTGCGAGACTGACGAGCATTAATAATGAGGCCGAGAGCTCCGGAGAGGAGCGCTGCGAGACTGACGAGCATTAATAATGAGGCCGAGAGCTCCGGAGAAGAGCGCTGCGAGACTGACGAGCATTAATAATGATGCCGAGAGCTCCGGAGAAGAGCGCTGCGAGACTGACGAGCATTAATAATGAGGCCGAGAGCTCCGTAGAAGAGTGCTGCGAGACTGACGAGTATTAATAATGAGGCCGAGAGCTCCGGAGAAGAGCGCTGCGAGACTGACGAGCATTAATAATGAGGCCGAGAGCTCCGGAGAAGAGAGCTGTGAGACTGACGGAGGATTATTTATGAGGCCGAGAGCTCCAGAGAAGAGCGCTGCGAGACTGACGAGCATTAATAATGAGGCCGAGAGCTCCGGAGAAGAGCGCTGCGATACTGACGAGCACTAAAAATGAGGCCGAGAGCTCCGGAGAAGAGCGCTGCGAGACTGACGAGCATTAATAATGAGGCCGTGAGCTCCGGAGAAGAGCGCTGCGAGACTGACGGAGGATTAATAATGAGGCCGAGAGCTCCGGAGAAGAGCGCTGCGAGACTGACGAGCATTAATAATGAGGCCGAGAGCTCCGGAGAAGAGCGCTGCGAGACTGACGGAGGATTAATAATGAGGCCGAGAGCTCCGGAGAGGAGCGCTGCAAGACTGACGGAGCATTAATAATGAGGCCGAGAGCTCCGGAGAAGAGCTCTGCGAGACAGACGGAGCATTAATAATGAGGCCGAGAGCTCCGGAGAAGAGCGCTGCGAGACTGCCGAGCATTAATAATGAGGCCGAGAGCACCGTAGAGGAGCGCTGCGAGACTGACTAGCATTAATAATGAGGCCGAGAGCTCCGGAGAAGTGCGCTGCGAGACTGACGGAGCATTAATAATGAGAACGAGAGCTCCGGAGAAGAGCGCTGCGAGACTGACGAAGGATTAATAATGAGGCCGAGAGCTCCGGAGAAGAGCGCTGCGAGACTGAAGGAGGATTAATAATGAGGCCGAGAGCTCCGGAGAAGAGCGCTGCGAGACTGACGGAGCATTAATAATGAGGCCGAGAGCTCCAGAGAAGAGCGCTGCGAGACTGACGGAGCATTAATAATGAGGCCGAGAGCTCCGGAGAAGAGCGCTGCGAGACTAACGAGCATTAATAATGAGGCCGAGAGCTCCGGAGAAGATCGCTGAGAGACTGACGAGCATTAATAGTGAGGCCGAGAGCTCCGGAGAAGAGCGCTGCGAGACTGACAGAGCATTAATAATGAGGCTGAGAGCTCCGGAGAAGAGCGCTGCGAGACTGACGAGCATTAATAATGAGGCAGAGAGCTCCGGAGAAGAGCGCTGCGAGACTGACGAGCATTAATAATGAGACCGAGGGCTCCGGAGAGGAGCGCTGCGAGACTGACGAGCATTAATAATGAGGCCGAGAGCTCCGGAGAAGAGCGCTGCGAGACTGACGAGCATTAATAATGAGGCCGAGAGCTCCGGAGAAGAGCGCTGCGAGACTGACGGAGGATTAATAATGAGGCCGAGAGCTCCGGAGAGGAGCGCTGCAAGACTTACGAGCATTAATAATGAGCCCGAGAGCTCCGCAGAAGAGCGCTGCGAGACTGACGGAGCATTAATAATAAGCCCGAGAGCTCCGGAGAAGAGCGCTGCGAGACTGACGAGCATTAATAATGAGGCCGAGAGCTCCGGAGAAGAGCGCTGCGAGACTGCCGAGCATTAATAATGAGGCCGAGAGCTCCGGAGAGGAGCGCTGCGAGACTGACGAGCATTAATAATGAGGCCGAGAGCTCCGGATTAGAGCACTGCGAGACTGACGAGCATTAATAATGAGGCCGAGAGCTCCGGAGAAGAGCGCTGCGAGACTGACGAGCTTTAATAATGAGCCCGAGAGCTCCAGAGAAGAGCGCTGCGAGACTGACGAGCTTTAATAATGAGCCCGAGAGCTCCAGAGAAGAGCGCTGTGAGACTGACGAGCATTAATAATGAGGCCAAGAGCTCGGAGAAGAGCGCTGCGAGAATGACGGAGCGTTAATAATGAGCCCGAGAGCTCCGGAGAAGAGCGCTGCGAGACTGACGAGCATTAGTAGTGAGGCCGAGAGCTTCAGAGAAGAGCGCTGCGAGACTGACGAGCATTAATAATGAGCCCGAGAGCTCCAGAGAAGAGCGCTAAGAGACTGACGAGCATTAATAATGAGCCCAGAGCTCCAGAGAAGAGCGCTGCGAGACTGACGAGCATTAATAATGAGCCAGAGAGCTCCAGAGAAGAGCGCTGCGAGACTGACGAGCATGAATAATGAGCCCGAGAGCTCCAGAGAAGAGCGCTGCGAGACTGACGGAGCATTAATAATGAGGCCGAGAGTTCCGGAGAAGAGCGCTGCGAGACTGACGAGCATTAATAATGAGGCCGAGAGCTCCGGAGAAGAGTGCTGTGAGACTGACGAGCATTAACAATGAGGCCGAGAGCTCCGGAGAAGAGCGCTGCGAGACTGACGAGCATTAATAATGAGGCCGAGAGTTCCGGAGAAGAGCGCTGTGAGACTGACGAGCATTAATAATGAGGCCGAGAGCTCCGGAGAAGAGCGCTGCGAGACTGACGAGCATTAATAATGAGGCCGAGAGCTCCGGAGAAGAGCGCTAAGAGACTGACGAGCATTAATAATGAGGCCGAGAGCTCCGGAGAGGAGCGCTGCGAGACTGACGAGCATTAATAATGAGGCCGAGAGCTCCGGAGAAGAGCGCTGCGAGACTGACGAGCATTAATAATGAGGCCGAGAGCTCCGGAGAAGAGCGCTGCGAGACTGACGAGCATTAATAATGAGGCCGAGAGCTCCGGAGAAGAGTGCTGTGAGACTGACGAGCATTAATAATGAGGCTGAGAGCTCCGGAGAAGAGCGCTGCGAGACTGACGAGCATTAATAATGAGGCCGCGAGCTCCGGAGAAGAGCGCTGCGAGACTGACGAGCATTAATAATGAGGCCGAGAGCTCTGGAGAAGAGCGCTGCGAGACTGACGAGCATTAATAATGAGGCCGAGAGCTCCGGAGAAGAGCGCTGCGAGACTGACGAGTATTAATAATGAGGCCGAGAGCTCCGGAGAGGAGCGCTGCGAGACTGACGAGCATTAATAATGAGGCCGAGAGCTCCGGAGAAGAGCGCTGCGAGACTGACGAGCATTAATTATGAGGCCGAGAGCTCCAGAGAAGAGCGCTGCGAGACTGACGAGCATGAATAATGAGGCCGAGAGCTCCGGAGAGGAGCGCTGCGAGACTGACGGAGCTTTAATAATGAGCCCGAGAGCTACAGAGAAGAGCGCTGCGAGACTGACGAGCATTAATAATGAGGCCGAGAGCTCCGGAGAGGAGCGCTGCGAGACTGACGAGCATTAATATTGAGCCCGAGAGCTCCGGAGAGGAGCGCTGCGAGACTGACGAGCATTAATAATGAGGCCGAGAGCTCGGAGAAGAGCGCTGCGAGAATGACGGAGCATTAATATTGAGCCCGAGAGCTCCGGAGAAGAGCGCTGCGAGACTGACGAGCATTAATAATGAGCCCGAGAGCTCCACAGAGGAGCGTTGCGAGACTTACGAGCATTAATAATGAGCCCGAGAGCTCCGGAGAAGAGCGCTGCGAGACTTACGAGCATTAATAATGAGGCCGAGAGCTCCAGATAAGAGCGCTGCGAGACTGACGGAGCATTAATAATGAGCCCGAGAGCTCCGGAGAGGAGCGTTGCGAGACTTACGAGCATTAATAATGAGCCCGAGAGCTCCGCATAAGAGCGCTGCGAGACTGACGGAGCATTAATAATAAGCCCGAGAGCTACGGAGAGGAGCGCTGCGAGACTTACGAGCATTAATAATGAGCCCGAGAGCTCCGGAGAAGAGCGCTGCGAGACTGACGAGCATTGATAATGAGGCCGAGAGCTCCAGAGAATAGCGCTGCGAGACTGACGAGCATTAGTAATGAGCCCGAGAGCTCCAGAGAAGAGCGCTGCGAGACTGACGAGCATTAATAATGAGGCCGAGAGCTCGGAGAAGAGCGCTGCGAGAATGACGGAGCGTTAATAATGAGCCCGAGAGCTCCAGAGAAGAGCGCTGCGAGACTGACGAGCATTAATAATGAGCCCGAGAGTTCCAGAGAAGAGCGCTGCGAGACTGACGAGCATTAATAATGAGCCCGAGAGCTCCAGAGAAGAGCGCTGCGAGACTGACGAGCATTAATAATGAGCCCGAGAGCTCCAGAGAAGAGCGCTGCGAGACTGACGAGCATTAATAATGAGGCCAAGAGCTCGGAGAAGAGCGCTGCGAGACTGACGAGCATTAGTAGTGAGGCCGAGAGCTTCAGAGAAGAGCGCTGCGAGACTGACGAGCATTAATAATGAGCCCGAGAGTTCCAGAGAAGAGCGCTAAGAGACTGACGAGCATTAATAATGAGCCCGAGAGCTCCAGAGAAGAGCGCTGCGAGACTGACGAAGCATTAATAATGAGCCCGAGAGCTCCGGAGAGGAGCGTTGCGAGACTTACGAGCATTAATAATAAGGCCGAGAGCTCGGAGAAGAGAGCTGCGAGAATGACGGAGCGTTAATAATGAGCCCGAGAGCTCCAGAGAAGAGCGCTGCGAGACTGACGAGCATTAATAATGAGCCGGAGAGCTCCAGAGAAGAGCGCTGCGAGACTGACGAACATTAATAATGAGCCCGAGAGCTCCAGAGAAGAGCGCTGCGAGACTGACGAGCATTAATAATGAGCCCGAGAGCTCCAGAGAAGAGCGCTGTGAGACTGACGAGCATTAATAATGAGGCCGAGAGCTCGGAGAAGAGCGCTGCGAGAATGACGGAGCATTAATAATGAGCCCGAGAGCTCCGGAGAAGAGCGCTGCGAGACTGACGAGCATTAATAATGAGCCCGAGAGCTCCAGAGAAGAGCGCTGCGAGAATGACGGAGCATTAATAATGAGGCCGAGAGCTCCAGAGAAGAGCGCTGCGAGACTGACGAGCATTAATAATGAGGCCGAGAGCTCCGGAGAAGAGCGCTGCGAGACTGACGGAGCATTAATAATGAGGCCGAGAGCTCCGGAGAAGAGCGCTGCGAGACTGACGAGCATTAATAATGAGCCCGAGAGCTCCGGAGAAGAGCGCTGCGAGACTGACGAGCATTAATAATGAGGCCGAGAGCTCCGGAGAGGAGCGCTGCGAGACTGACGAGCATTAATAATGAGGCCGAGAGCTCCGGAGAAGAGCGCTGCGAGACTGACGAGCATTAATAATGAGGCCGAGAGCTCCGGAGAAGAGCGCTGCGAGCCTGACGGAGCATTAATAATGAGGCTGAGAGCTCCGGAGAGGAGCGCTGCGAGACTGACGGAGCATTAATAATGAGGCCGAGAGCTCCGGAGAAGAGCGCTGCGAGACTGACGAGCATTAATAATGAGGCCGAGAGCTCGGGAGAAGAGCGCTGCGAGACTGACGGAGCATTAATAATGAGGCCGAGAGCTCCGGAGAAGAGCGCTGCGAGACTGACGAAGCATTAATAATGAGGCCGAGAGCTCCGGAGAAGAGCGCTGCGAGACTGACGAGCATTAATAATGAGCCCGAGAGCTCGGGAGAGGAGCGCTGCGAGACTGACGAGCATTAATAATGAGGCCGAGAGCTCCGGAGAAGAGCGCTGCGAGACTGATGGAGCATTAATAATCAGGCCGAGAGATCCAGAGAAGAGCGCTGCGAGACTGACGGAGGATTAATAATGAGGCTGAGAGCTCCGGAAAAGAATGCTGCGAGACTGACGGAGCATTAATAATGAGGCCGAGAGCTCCAGAGAAGAGCGCTGCGAGACTGACGGAGCATTAATAATGAGGCCGAGAGCTCCGGAGAAGAGCACTGCGAGACTGACCAGCATTAATAATGAGGCCGAGAGCCCCGGAGAAGAGCGCTGCGTGACTGATGAGCATTAATAATGAGGACGAGAGCTCCGGAGAAGAGCGCTGCGAGACTGACGGAGGATTAATAATGAGGCTGAGAGCTCCGGAGAGGAGCGCTGCGAGACTGACGAGCATTAATAATGAGGCCGAGAGCTCCGGAGAAGAGCGCTGCGTGACTGATGAGCATTAATAATGAGGACGAGAGCTCCGGAGAAGAGCGCTGCGAGACTGACGGAGCATTAATAATGAGGCCGAGAGCTCCGGAGAAGAGCGCTGCGTGACTGACGGAGCATTAATAATGAGGACGAGACCTCCGGAGAAGAGCGCTGCGAGACTGACGAGCATTAATAATGAGGCCGAGAGCTCCGGATTAGAGCACTGCTAGACTGACGAGCATTAATAATGAGGCCGAGAGCTCCGGAGAAGAGGGCTGCGAGACTGACGAGCATTAACAATGAGGCCGAGAGCTCCGGAGAAGAGCGCTGCGAGACTGACGAAGCATTAATAATGAGGCCGAGAGCTCGGGAGAAGAGTGCTGCGAGACTGACGACCATTAATAATGAGGCCGAGAGCTCAGGAGAAGAGCGTTGCGAGACTGACGAGCATTAATAATGAGGCCGAGAGCTCCGGAGAGGAGCGCTGCGAGACTGACGAGCATTAATAATGAGGCCGAGAGCTCCGGAGAGGAGCGCTGCGAGACTGACGAGCATTAATAATGAGGCCGAGAGCTCCGGAGAAGAGCGCTGCGAGACTGACGAGCATTAATAATGATGCCGAGACCTCCGGAGAAGAGCGCTGCGAGACTGACGAGCATTAATAATGAGGCCGAGAGCTCCGGAGAGGAGCGCTGCGAGACTGACGAGCACTAAAAATGAGGCCGAGAGCTCCGGAGAAGAGCGCTGCGAGACTGACGAGCATTAATAATGAGGCCGTGAGCTCCGGAGAAGAGCGCTGCGAGACTGACGGAGGATTAATAATGAGGCCGAGAGCTCCGGAGAAGAGCGCTGCGAGACTGACGAGCATTAATAATGAGGCCGAGAGCTCCGGAGAAGAGCGCTGCGAGACTGACGGAGGATTAATAATGAGGCCGAGAGCTCCGGAGAGGAGCGCTGCAAGACTGACGGAGCATTAATAATGAGGCCGAGAGCTCCGGAGAAGAGCTCTGCGAGACTGACGGAGCATTAATAATGAGGCCGAGAGCTCCGGAGAAGAGCGCTGCGAGACTGCCGAGCATTAATAATGAGGCCGAGAGCACCGTAGAGGAGCGCTGCGAGACTGACTAGCATTAATAATGAGGCCGAGAGCTCCGGAGAAGTGCGCTGCGAGACTGACGGAGCATTAATAATGAGAACGAGAGCTCCGGAGAAGAGCGCTGCGAGACTGACGAAGGATTAATAATGAGGCCGAGAGCTCCGGAGAAGAGCGCTGCGAGACTGAAGGAGGATTAATAATGAGGCCGAGAGCTCCGGAGAAGAGCGCTGCGAGACTGACGGAGCATTAATAATGAGGCCGAGAGCTCCAGAGAAGAGCGCTGCGAGACTGACGGAGCATTAATAATGAGGCCGAGAGCTCCGGAGAAGAGCGCTGCGAGACTAACGAGCATTAATAATGAGGCCGAGAGCTCCGGAGAAGATCGCTGAGAGACTGACGAGCATTAATAGTGAGGCCGAGAGCTCCGGAGAAGAGCGCTGCGAGACTGACAGAGCATTAATAATGAGGCTGAGAGCTCCGGAGAAGAGCGCTGCGAGACTGACGAGCATTAATAATGAGGCAGAGAGCTCCGGAGAAGAGCGCTGCGAGACTGACGAGCATTAATAATGAGACCGAGGGCTCCGGAGAGGAGCGCTGCGAGACTGACGAGCATTAATAATGAGGCCGAGAGCTCCGGAGAAGAGCGCTGCGAGACTGACGAGCATTAATAATGAGGCCGAGAGCTCCGGAGAAGAGCGCTGCGAGACTGACGGAGGATTAATAATGAGGCCGAGAGCTCCGGAGAGGAGCGCTGCAAGACTTACGAGCATTAATAATGAGCCCGAGAGCTCCGCAGAAGAGCGCTGCGAGACTGACGGAGCATTAATAATAAGCCCGAGAGCTCCGGAGAAGAGCGCTGCGAGACTGACGAGCATTAATAATGAGGCCGAGAGCTCCGGAGAAGAGCGCTGCGAGACTGCCGAGCATTAATAATGAGGCCGAGAGCTCCGGAGAGGAGCGCTGCGAGACTGACGAGCATTAATAATGAGGCCGAGAGCTCCGGATTAGAGCACTGCGAGACTGACGAGCATTAATAATGAGGCCGAGAGCTCCGGAGAAGAGCGCTGCGAGACTGACGAGCTTTAATAATGAGCCCGAGAGCTCCAGAGAAGAGCGCTGCGAGACTGACGAGCTTTAATAATGAGCCCGAGAGCTCCAGAGAAGAGCGCTGTGAGACTGACGAGCATTAATAATGAGGCCAAGAGCTCGGAGAAGAGCGCTGCGAGAATGACGGAGCGTTAATAATGAGCCCGAGAGCTCGGAGAAGAGCGCTGCGAGACTGACGAGCATTAGTAGTGAGGCCGAGAGCTTCAGAGAAGAGCGCTGCGAGACTGACGAGCATTAATAATGAGCCCGAGAGCTCCAGAGAAGAGCGCTAAGAGACTGACGAGCATTAATAATGAGCCCAGAGCTCCAGAGAAGAGCGCTGCGAGACTGACGAGCATTAATAATGAGCCAGAGAGCTCCAGAGAAGAGCGCTGCGAGACTGACGAGCATTAATAATAAGGCCGAGAGCTCAGAGAAGAGCGCTGCGAGAATGACGGAGCGTTAATAATGAGCCCGAGAGCTCCAGAGAAGAGCGCTGCGAGACTGACGAGCATTAATAATGAGCCGGAGAGCTCCAGAGAAGAGCGCTGCGAGACTGACGAGCATTAATAATGAGCCCGAGAGCTCCAGAGAAGAGCGCTGCGAGACTGACGAGCATTAATAATGAGCCCGAGAGCTCCAGAGAAGAGCGCTGCGAGACTGACGAGCATTAATAATGAGGCCGAGAGCTCGGAGAAGAGCGCTGCGAGACTGACGAGCATTAATAATGAGCCCGAGAGCTCCGGAGAGGAGCGTTGCGAGACTTACGAGCATTAATAATGAGCCCGAGAGCTCCGCAGAAGAGCGCTGCGAGACTGACGGAGCATTAATAATAAGCCCGAGAGCTCCGGAGAGGAGCGCTGCGAGACTTACGAGCATTAATAATGAGCCCGAGAGCTCCGGAGAAGAGCGCTGCGAGACTGACGAGCATTGACAATGAGGCCGAGAGCTCCAGAGAAGAGCGCTGCGAGACTGACGAGCATTAGTAATGAGCCCGAGAGCTCCAGAGAAGAGCGCTGCGAGACTGACGAGTATTAATAATGAGGCCGAGAGCTCGGAGAAGAGCGCTGCGAGAATGACGGAGCGTTAATAATGAGCCCGAGAGCTCCAGAGAAGAGCGCTGCGAGACTGACGAGCATTAATAATGAGCCCGAGAGCTCCAGAGAAGAGCGCTGCGAGACTGACGAGCATTAATAATGAGCCCGAGAGCTCCAGAGAAGAGCGCTGCGAGACTGTCGAGCATTAATAATGAGCCCGAGAGCTCCAGAGAAGAGCGCTGCGAGACTGACGAGCATTAATAATGAGGCCGAGAGCTCCGGAGAGGAGCGCTGCGAGACTGACGAGCATTAATAATGAGGCCGAGAGCTCCGGAGAAGAGCGCTGCGAGACTGACGAGCATTAATAGTGAGGCCGAGAGCTCCGGAGAGGAGCGCTGCGAGACTGACGAGCATTAATAATGAGGCCGAGAGCTCCGGAGAAGAGCGCTGCGAGACTGACGAGCATTAATAATGAGGCCGAGAGCTCCGGAGAAGAGCGCTGCGAGACTGACGAGCATTAATAATGAGGCCGAGAGCTCCGGAGAAGAGCGCTGCGAGACTGACGAGCATTAATAATGAGGCCGAGAGCTCCGGAGAAGAGCGCTGCGAGACTGACGAGCATTAATAATGAGGCCGAGAGCTCCGGAGAAGAGCGCTGCGAGACTGACGAGCATTAATAATGAGGCCGAGAGCTCCGAAGAGCGCTGCGAGACTGACGGAGCATTAATAATGAGGCCGAGAGCTCCGGAGAAGAGCGCTGCGAGACTGACGAGCATTAATAATGAGGCCGAGAGCTCCGGAGAAGAGCGCTGCGAGACTGACGGAGCATTAATAATGAGGCCGAGAGCTCCGGAGAAGAGCGCTGCGAGACTGACGAGCATTAATAATGAGGCCGAGAGCTCCGGAGAGGAGCGCTGCGAGACTGACGAGCATTAATAATGAGGCCGAGAGCTACGGAGAAGAGCGCTGCGAGACTGACGAGCATTAATAATGAGGCCGAGAGCTCCGAAGAGCGCTGCGAGACTGACGAGCATTAATAATGAGGCCGAGAGCTCCGAAGAGTGCTGCGAGACTGACGAGCATTAATAATGAGGCCGAGAGCTCCGGAGAAGAGCGCTGCGAGACTGACGAGCATTAATAATGAGGCCGAGAGCTCCGGAGAAGAGCGCTGCGAGACTGACGAGCATAAATAATGAGGCCGAGAGCTCCGGAGAAGAGCGCTGCGAGACTGACGAGCATTAATAATGAGGCCGAGAGCTCCGAAGAGCGCTGCGAGACTGACGGAGCATTAATAATGAGGCCGAGAGCTCCGGAGAAGAGCGCTGCGAGACTGACGGAGCATTAATAATGAGGCCGAGAGCTCCGGAGAAGAGCGCTGCGAGACTGACGAGCATTAATAATGAGGCCGAGAGCTCCGGAGAGGAGCGCTGCGAGACTGACGAGCATTAATAATGAGGCCGAGAGCTCCGGAGAAGAGCGCTGCGAGACTGACGAGCATTAATAATGAGGCCGAGAGCTCCGAAGAGCGCTGCGAGACTGACGAGCATTAATAATGAGGCCGAGAGCTCCGGAGAAGAGCGCTGCGAGACTGACGAGCATTAATAATGAGGCCGAGAGCTCCGGAGAAGAGCGCTGCGAGACTGACGAGCATTAATAATGAGGCCGAGAGCTCCGGAGAAGAGCGCTGCGAGACTGACGAGCATTAATAATGAGGCCGAGAGCTCCGGAGAAGAGCGCTGCGAGACTGACGAGCATTAATAATGAGGCCGAGAGCTCCGGAGAGGAGCGCTGCGAGACTGACGAGCATTAATAATGAGGCTGAGAGCTCCGGAGAAGAGCGCTGCGAGACTGACGAGCATTAATAATGAGGCCGAGAGCTCCGGAGAAGAGCGCTGCGAGACTGACGAGCATTAATAATGAGGCCGAGAGCTCCGGAGAAGAGCGCTGCGAGACTGACGAGCATTAATAATGAGGCCGAGAGCTCCGGAGAAGAGCGCTGCGAGACTGACGAGCATTAATGATGAGGCCGAGAGCTCCGGAGAAGAGCGCTGCGAGACTGACGAGCATTAATAATGAGGCCGAGAGCTCCGGAGAAGAGCGCTGCGAGACTGACGAGCATTAATAATGAGGCCGAGAGCTCCGAAGAGCGCTGCGAGACTGACGGAGCATTAATAATGAGGCCGAGAGCTCCGGAGAAGAGCGCTGCGAGACTGACGAGCATTAATAATGAGGCCGAGAGCTCCGGAGAAGAGCGCTGCGAGACTGACGGAGCATTAATAATGAGGCCGAGAGCTCCGGAGAAGAGCGCTGCGAGACTGACGAGCATTAATAATGAGGCTGAGAGCTCCGGAGAGGAGTGCTGCGAGACTGACGAGCATTAATAATGAGGCCGAGAGCTACGGAGAAGAGCGCTGCGAGACTGACGAGCATTAATAATGAGGCCGAGAGCTCCGAAGAGCGCTGCGAGACTGACGAGCATTAATAATGAGGCCGAGAGCTCCGGAGAAGAGCGCTGCGAGACTGACGAGCATTAATAATGAGGCCGAGAGCTCCGGAGAAGAGCGCTGCGAGACTGACGAGCATTAATAATGAGGCCGAGAGCTCCGGAGAAGAGCGCTGCGAGACTGACGAGCATTAATAATGAGGCCGAGAGCTCCGAAGAGCGCTGCGAGACTGACGGAGCATTAATAATGAGGCCGAGAGCTCCGGAGAAGAGCGCTGCGAGACTGACGAGCATTAATAATGAGGCCGAGAGCTCCGGAGAAGAGCGCTGCGAGACTGACGGAGCATTAATAATGAGGCCGAGAGCTCCGGAGAGGAGCGCTGCGAGACTGACGAGCATTAATAATGAGGACGAGAGCTCCGGAGAAGAGCGCTGCGAGACTGACGGAGCATTAATAATGAGGCCGAGAGCTCCGGAGAGGAGCGCTGCGAGACTGACGAGCATTAATAATGAGACCGAGAGCTCCGGAGAAGAGCGCTGCGAGACTGACGAGCATTAATAATGAGGCCGAGAGCTCCGGAGAGGAGCGCTGCGAGACTGACGAGCATTAATAATGAGGCCGAGAGCTCCGGAGAAGAGCGCTGCGAGACTGACGGAGCATTAATAATGAGGCCGAGAGCTCCGGAGAGGAGCGCTGCGAGACTGACGAGCATTAATAATGAGGACGAGAGCTCCGGAGAAGAGCGCTGCGAGACTGACGGAGCATTAATAATGAGGCCGAGAGCTCCGGAGAGGAGCGCTGCGAGACTGACGAGCATTAATAATGAGACCGAGAGCTCCGGAGAAGAGCGCTGCGAGACTGACGAGCATTAATAATGAGGCCGAGAGCTCCGGAGAGGAGCGCTGCAAGACTGACGAGCATTAATAATGAGGCCGAGAGCTCCGGTGAAGAGCGCTGCGAGACTGACGAGCATTAATAATGAGGCCGAGAGCTCCGGAGAAGAGCGCTGCGAGACTGACGAGCATTAATAATGAGGCCGAGAGCTCCGGAGAAGAGCGCTGCGAGACTGACGAGCATTAATAATGAGGCCGAGAGCTCCGGAGAAGAGCGCTGCGAGACTGACGAGCATTAATAATGAGGCCGAGAGCTCCGGAGAAGAGCGCTGCGAGACTGACGAGCATTAATAATGAGGCCGAGAGCTCCGGAGAAGAGCGCTGCGAGACTGACGAGCATTAATAATGAGCCCGAGAGCTCCGGAGAAGAGCGCTGCGAGACTGACGAGCATTAATAATGAGGCCGAGAGCTCCGGAGAAGAGCGCTGCGAGACTGACGAGCATTAATAATGAGGCCGAGAGCTCCGGAGAAGAGCGCTGCGAGACTGACGAGCATTAATAATAAGCCCGAGAGCTCCGGAGAAGAGCGCTGCGAGACTGACGAGCATTAATAATGAGCCCGAGAGCTCCGGAGAAGAGCGCTGCGAGACTGACGAGCATTAATAATGAGCCCGAGAGCTCCGGAGAAGAGCGCTGCGAGACTGACGGAGCATTAATAATGAGGCCGAGAGCTCCGGAGAAGAGCGCTGCGAGACTGACGAGCATTAATAATGAGGCCGAGAGCTCCGGAGAAGAGCGCTGCGAGACTGACGAGCATTAATAATGAGCCCGAGAGCTCCGGAGAAGAGCGCTGCGAGACTGACGGAGCGTTAATAATGAGGCCGAGAGCTCCAGAGAAGAGCGCTGCGAGACTGACGAGCATTAATAATGAGGCCGAGAGCTCCAGAGAAGAGCACTGCGAGACTGACGAGCATGAATAATGAGCCCGAGAGCTCCAGAGAAGAGCGCTGCGAGACTGACGGAGCATTAATAATGAGGCCGAGAGTTCCGGAGAAGAGCGCTGCGAGACTGACGAGCATTAATAATGAGGCCGAGAGCTCCGGAGAAGAGTGCTGTGAGACTGACGAGCATTAATAATGAGGCCGAGAGCTCCGGAGAAGAGCGCTGCGAGACTGACGAGCATTAATAATGAGGCCGAGAGTTCCGGAGAAGAGCGCTGTGAGACTGACGAGCATTAATAATGAGGCCGAGAGCTCCGGAGAAGAGCGCTGCGAGACTGACGAGCATTAATAATGAGGCCGAGAGCTCCGGAGAAGAGCGCTAAGAGACTGACGAGCATTAATAATGAGGCCGAGAGCTCCGGAGAGGAGCGCTGCGAGACTGACGAGCATTAATAATGAGGCCGAGAGCTCCGGAGAAGAGCGCTGCGAGACTGACGAGCATTAATAATGAGGCCGAGAGCTCCGGAGAAGAGCGCTGCGAGACTGACGAGCATTAATAATGAGGCCGAGAGCTCCGGAGAAGAGCGCTGCGAGACTGCCGAGCATTAATAATGAGCCCGAGAGCTCCGGAGAGGAGCGCTGCGAGACTGACGGAGCATTAATAATGAGGCCGCGAGCTCCGGAGAAGAGCGCTGCGAGACTGACGAGCATTAATAATGAGGCCGCGAGCTCCGGAGAAGAGCGCTGCGAGACTGACGAGCATTAATAATGAGGCCGAGAGCTCCGGAGAAGAGCGCTGCGAGACTGACGAGCATTAATAATGAGGCCGAGAGCTCCGGAGAAGAGCGCTGCGAGACTGACGAGTATTAATAATGAGGCCGAGAGCTCCGGAGAGGAGCGCTGCGAGACTGACGAGCATTAATAATGAGGCCGAGAGCTCCGGAGAAGAGCGCTGCGAGACTGACGAGCATTAATTATGAGGCCGAGAGCTCCAGAGAAGAGCGCTGCGAGACTGACGAGCATGAATAATGAGGCCGAGAGCTCCGGAGAGGAGCGCTGCGAGACTGACGGAGCTTTAATAATGAGCCCGAGAGCTACAGAGAAGAGCGCTGCGAGACTGACGAGCATTAATAATGAGGCCGAGAGCTCCGGAGAGGAGCGCTGCGAGACTGACGAGCATTAATATTGAGCCCGAGAGCTCCGGAGAGGAGCGCTGCGAGACTGACGAGCATTAATAATGAGGCCGAGAGCTCGGAGAAGAGCGCTGCGAGAATGACGGAGCATTAATATTGAGCCCGAGAGCTCCGGAGAAGAGCGCTGCGAGACTGACGAGCATTAATAATGAGCCCGAGAGCTCCACAGAGGAGCGTTGCGAGACTTACGAGCATTAATAATGAGCCCGAGAGCTCCGGAGAAGAGCGCTGCGAGACTTACGAGCATTAATAATGAGGCCGAGAGCTCCAGATAAGAGCGCTGCGAGACTGACGGAGCATTAATAATGAGCCCGAGAGCTCCGGAGAGGAGCGTTGCGAGACTTACGAGCATTAATAATGAGCCCGAGAGCTCCGCATAAGAGCGCTGCGAGACTGACGGAGCATTAATAATAAGCCCGAGAGCTACGGAGAGGAGCGCTGCGAGACTTACGAGCATTAATAATGAGCCCGAGAGCTCCGGAGAAGAGCGCTGCGAGACTGACGAGCATTGATAATGAGGCCGAGAGCTCCAGAGAATAGCGCTGCGAGACTGACGAGCATTAGTAATGAGCCCGAGAGCTCCAGAGAAGAGCGCTGCGAGACTGACGAGCATTAATAATGAGGCCGAGAGCTCGGAGAAGAGCGCTGCGAGAATGACGGAGCGTTAATAATGAGCCCGAGAGCTCCAGAGAAGAGCGCTGCGAGACTGACGAGCATTAATAATGAGCCCGAGAGTTCCAGAGAAGAGCGCTGCGAGACTGACGAGCATTAATAATGAGCCCGAGAGCTCCAGAGAAGAGCGCTGCGAGACTGACGAGCATTAATAATGAGCCCGAGAGCTCCAGAGAAGAGCGCTGCGAGACTGACGAGCATTAATAATGAGGCCAAGAGCTCGGAGAAGAGCGCTGCGAGACTGACGAGCATTAGTAGTGAGGCCGAGAGCTTCAGAGAAGAGCGCTGCGAGACTGACGAGCATTAATAATGAGCCCGAGAGTTCCAGAGAAGAGCGCTAAGAGACTGACGAGCATTAATAATGAGCCCGAGAGCTCCAGAGAAGAGCGCTGCGAGACTGACGAAGCATTAATAATGAGCCCGAGAGCTCCGGAGAGGAGCGTTGCGAGACTTACGAGCATAAATAATAAGGCCGAGAGCTCGGAGAAGAGAGCTGCGAGAATGACGGAGCGTTAATAATGAGCCCGAGAGCTCCAGAGAAGAGCGCTGCGAGACTGACGAGCATTAATAATGAGCCGGAGAGCTCCAGAGAAGAGCGCAGCGAGACTGACGAACATTAATAATGAGCCCGAGAGCTCCAGAGAAGAGCGCTGCGAGACTGACGAGCATTAATAATGAGCCCGAGAGCTCCAGAGAAGAGCGCTGTGAGACTGACGAGCATTAATAATGAGGCCGAGAGCTCGGAGAAGAGCGCTGCGAGAATGACGGAGCATTAATAATGAGCCCGAGAGCTCCGGAGAAGAGCGCTGCGAGACTGACGAGCATTAATAATGAGCCCGAGAGCTCCAGAGAAGAGCGCTGCGAGAATGACGGAGCATTAATAATGAGGCCGAGAGCTCCAGAGAAGAGCGCTGCGAGACTGACGAGCATTAATAATGAGGCCGAGAGCTCCGGAGAAGAGCGCTGCGAGACTGACGGAGCATTAATAATGAGGCCGAGAGCTCCGGAGAAGAGCGCTGCGAGACTGACGAGCATTAATAATGAGCCCGAGAGCTCCGGAGAAGAGCGCTGCGAGACTGACGAGCATTAATAATGAGGCCAAGAGCTCCGGAGAGGAGCGCTGCGAGACTGACGAGCATTAATAATGAGGCCGAGAGCTCCGGAGAAGAGCGCTGCGAGACTGACGAGCATTAATAATGAGGCCGAGAGCTCCGGAGAAGAGCGCTGCGAGCCTGACGGAGCATTAATAATGAGGCTGAGAGCTCCGGAGAGGAGCGCTGCGAGACTGACGGAGCATTAATAATGAGGCCGAGAGCTCCGGAGAAGAGCGCTGCGAGACTGACGAGCATTAATAATGAGGCCGAGAGCTCGGGAGAAGAGCGCTGCGAGACTGACGGAGCATTAATAATGAGGCCGAGAGCTCCGGAGAAGAGCGCTGCGAGACTGACGAAGCATTAATAATGAGGCCGAGAGCTCCGGAGAAGAGCGCTGCGAGACTGACGAAGCATTAATAATGAGCCCGAGAGCTCGGGAGAGGAGCGCTGCGAGACTGACGAGCATTAATAATGAGGCCGAGAGCTCCGGAGAAGAGCGCTGCGAGACTGACGAGCATTAATAATGAGGCCGAGAGCTCCGGAGAAGAGCGCTGCGAGACTGACGAGCATTAATAATGAGCCCGAGAGCTCCGGAGAAGAGCGCTGCGAGACTGACGGAGCGTTAATAATGAGGCCGAGAGCTCCAGAGAAGAGCGCTGCGAGACTGACGAGCATTAATAATGAGGCCGAGAGCTCCAGAGAAGAGCACTGCGAGACTGACGAGCATGAATAATGAGCCCGAGAGCTCCAGAGAAGAGCGCTGCGAGACTGACGGAGCATTAATAATGAGGCCGAGAGTTCCGGAGAAGAGCGCTGCGAGACTGACGAGCATTAATAATGAGGCCGAGAGCTCCGGAGAAGAGTGCTGTGAGACTGACGAGCATTAATAATGAGGCCGAGAGCTCCGGAGAAGAGCGCTGCGAGACTGACGAGCATTAATAATGAGGCCGAGAGTTCCGGAGAAGAGCGCTGTGAGACTGACGAGCATTAATAATGAGGCCGAGAGCTCCGGAGAAGAGCGCTGCGAGACTGACGAGCATTAATAATGAGGCCGAGAGCTCCGGAGAAGAGCGCTAAGAGACTGACGAGCATTAATAATGAGGCCGAGAGCTCCGGAGAGGAGCGCTGCGAGACTGACGAGCATTAATAATGAGGCCGAGAGCTCCGGAGAAGAGCGCTGCGAGACTGACGAGCATTAATAATGAGGCCGAGAGCTCCGGAGAAGAGCGCTGCGAGACTGACGAGCATTAATAATGAGGCCGAGAGCTCCGGAGAAGAGCGCTGCGAGACTGCCGAGCATTAATAATGAGCCCGAGAGCTCCGGAGAGGAGCGCTGCGAGACTGACGGAGCATTAATAATGAGGCCGCGAGCTCCGGAGAAGAGCGCTGCGAGACTGACGAGCATTAATAATGAGGCCGCGAGCTCCGGAGAAGAGCGCTGCGAGACTGACGAGCATTAATAATGAGGCCGAGAGCTCCGGAGAAGAGCGCTGCGAGACTGACGAGCATTAATAATGAGGCCGAGAGCTCCGGAGAAGAGCGCTGCGAGACTGACGAGTATTAATAATGAGGCCGAGAGCTCCGGAGAGGAGCGCTGCGAGACTGACGAGCATTAATAATGAGGCCGAGAGCTCCGGAGAAGAGCGCTGCGAGACTGACGAGCATTAATTATGAGGCCGAGAGCTCCAGAGAAGAGCGCTGCGAGACTGACGAGCATGAATAATGAGGCCGAGAGCTCCGGAGAGGAGCGCTGCGAGACTGACGGAGCTTTAATAATGAGCCCGAGAGCTACAGAGAAGAGCGCTGCGAGACTGACGAGCATTAATAATGAGGCCGAGAGCTCCGGAGAGGAGCGCTGCGAGACTGACGAGCATTAATATTGAGCCCGAGAGCTCCGGAGAGGAGCGCTGCGAGACTGACGAGCATTAATAATGAGGCCGAGAGCTCGGAGAAGAGCGCTGCGAGAATGACGGAGCATTAATATTGAGCCCGAGAGCTCCGGAGAAGAGCGCTGCGAGACTGACGAGCATTAATAATGAGCCCGAGAGCTCCACAGAGGAGCGTTGCGAGACTTACGAGCATTAATAATGAGCCCGAGAGCTCCGGAGAAGAGCGCTGCGAGACTTACGAGCATTAATAATGAGGCCGAGAGCTCCAGATAAGAGCGCTGCGAGACTGACGGAGCATTAATAATGAGCCCGAGAGCTCCGGAGAGGAGCGTTGCGAGACTTACGAGCATTAATAATGAGCCCGAGAGCTCCGCATAAGAGCGCTGCGAGACTGACGGAGCATTAATAATAAGCCCGAGAGCTACGGAGAGGAGCGCTGCGAGACTTACGAGCATTAATAATGAGCCCGAGAGCTCCGGAGAAGAGCGCTGCGAGACTGACGAGCATTGATAATGAGGCCGAGAGCTCCAGAGAATAGCGCTGCGAGACTGACGAGCATTAGTAATGAGCCCGAGAGCTCCAGAGAAGAGCGCTGCGAGACTGACGAGCATTAATAATGAGGCCGAGAGCTCGGAGAAGAGCGCTGCGAGAATGACGGAGCGTTAATAATGAGCCCGAGAGCTCCAGAGAAGAGCGCTGCGAGACTGACGAGCATTAATAATGAGCCCGAGAGTTCCAGAGAAGAGCGCTGCGAGACTGACGAGCATTAATAATGAGCCCGAGAGCTCCAGAGAAGAGCGCTGCGAGACTGACGAGCATTAATAATGAGCCCGAGAGCTCCAGAGAAGAGCGCTGCGAGACTGACGAGCATTAATAATGAGGCCAAGAGCTCGGAGAAGAGCGCTGCGAGACTGACGAGCATTAGTAGTGAGGCCGAGAGCTTCAGAGAAGAGCGCTGCGAGACTGACGAGCATTAATAATGAGCCCGAGAGTTCCAGAGAAGAGCGCTAAGAGACTGACGAGCATTAATAATGAGCCCGAGAGCTCCAGAGAAGAGCGCTGCGAGACTGACGAAGCATTAATAATGAGCCCGAGAGCTCCGGAGAGGAGCGTTGCGAGACTTACGAGCATAAATAATAAGGCCGAGAGCTCGGAGAAGAGAGCTGCGAGAATGACGGAGCGTTAATAATGAGCCCGAGAGCTCCAGAGAAGAGCGCTGCGAGACTGACGAGCATTAATAATGAGCCGGAGAGCTCCAGAGAAGAGCGCAGCGAGACTGACGAACATTAATAATGAGCCCGAGAGCTCCAGAGAAGAGCGCTGCGAGACTGACGAGCATTAATAATGAGCCCGAGAGCTCCAGAGAAGAGCGCTGTGAGACTGACGAGCATTAATAATGAGGCCGAGAGCTCGGAGAAGAGCGCTGCGAGAATGACGGAGCATTAATAATGAGCCCGAGAGCTCCGGAGAAGAGCGCTGCGAGACTGACGAGCATTAATAATGAGCCCGAGAGCTCCAGAGAAGAGCGCTGCGAGAATGACGGAGCATTAATAATGAGGCCGAGAGCTCCAGAGAAGAGCGCTGCGAGACTGACGAGCATTAATAATGAGGCCGAGAGCTCCGGAGAAGAGCGCTGCGAGACTGACGGAGCATTAATAATGAGGCCGAGAGCTCCGGAGAAGAGCGCTGCGAGACTGACGAGCATTAATAATGAGCCCGAGAGCTCCGGAGAAGAGCGCTGCGAGACTGACGAGCATTAATAATGAGGCCAAGAGCTCCGGAGAGGAGCGCTGCGAGACTGACGAGCATTAATAATGAGGCCGAGAGCTCCGGAGAAGAGCGCTGCGAGACTGACGAGCATTAATAATGAGGCCGAGAGCTCCGGAGAAGAGCGCTGCGAGCCTGACGGAGCATTAATAATGAGGCTGAGAGCTCCGGAGAGGAGCGCTGCGAGACTGACGGAGCATTAATAATGAGGCCGAGAGCTCCGGAGAAGAGCGCTGCGAGACTGACGAGCATTAATAATGAGGCCGAGAGCTCGGGAGAAGAGCGCTGCGAGACTGACGGAGCATTAATAATGAGGCCGAGAGCTCCGGAGAAGAGCGCTGCGAGACTGACGAAGCATTAATAATGAGGCCGAGAGCTCCGGAGAAGAGCGCTGCGAGACTGACGAAGCATTAATAATGAGCCCGAGAGCTCGGGAGAGGAGCGCTGCGAGACTGACGAGCATTAATAATGAGGCCGAGAGCTCCGGAGAAGAGCGCTGCGAGACTGATGGAGCATTAATAATGAGGCCGAGAGATCCAGAGAAGAGCGCTGCGAGACTGACGGAGGATTAATAATGAGGCTGAGAGCTCCGGAAAAGAATGCTGCGAGACTGACGGAGCATTAATAATGAGGCCGAGAGCTCCAGAGAAGAGCGCTGCGAGACTGACGGAGCATGAATAATGAGGCCGAGAGCTCCGGAGAAGAGCACTGCGAGACTGACCAGCATTAATAATGAGGCCGAGAGCCCCGGAGAAGAGCGCTGCGTGACTGATGAGCATTAATAATGAGGACGAGAGCTCCGGAGAAGAGCGCTGCGAGACTGACGGAGGATTAATAATGAGGCTGAGAGCTCCGGAGAGGAGCGCTGCGAGACTGACGAGCATTAATAATGAGGCCGAGAGCTCCGGAGAAGAGCGCTGCGTGACTGATGAGCATTAATAATGAGGACGAGAGCTCCGGAGAAGAGCGCTGCGAGACTGACGGAGCATTAATAATGAGGCCGAGAGCTCCGGAGAAGAGCGCTGCGTGACTGACGGAGCATTAATAATGAGGACGAGAGCTCCGGAGAAGAGCGCTGCGAGACTGACGAGCATTAATAATGAGGCCGAGAGCTCCGGATTAGAGCACTGCTAGACTGACGAGCATTAATAATGAGGCCGAGAGCTCCGGAGAAGAGGGCTGCGAGACTGACGAGCATTAACAATGAGGCCGAGAGCTCCGGAGAAGAGCGCTGCGAGACTGACGAAGCATTAATAATGAGGCCGAGAGCTCAGGAGAAGAGCGTTGCGAGACTGACGAGCATTAATAATGAGGCCGAGAGCTCCGGAGAGGAGCGCTGCGAGACTGACGAGCATTAATAATGAGGCCGAGAGCTCCGGAGAGGAGCGCTGCGAGACTGACGAGCATTAATAATGAGGCCGAGAGCTCCGGAGAAGAGCGCTGCGAGACTGACGAGCATTAATAATGATGCCGAGAGCTCCGGAGAAGAGCGCTGCGAGACTGACGAGCATTAATAATGAGGCCGAGAGCTCCGTAGAAGAGTGCTGCGAGACTGACGAGTATTAATAATGAGGCCGAGAGCTCCGGAGAAGAGCGCTGCGAGACTGACGAGCATTAATAATGAGGCCGAGAGCTCCGGAGAAGAGCGCTGTGAGACTGACGGAGGATTATTTATGAGGCCGAGAGCTCCAGAGAAGAGCGCTGCGAGACTGACGAGCATTAATAATGAGGCCGAGAGCTCCGGAGAAGAGCGCTGCGAGACTGACGAGCACTAAAAATGAGGCCGAGAGCTCCGGAGAAGAGCGCTGCGAGACTGACGAGCATTAATAATGAGGCCGTGAGCTCCGGAGAAGAGCGCTGCGAGACTGACGGAGGATTAATAATGAGGCCGAGAGCTCCGGAGAAGAGCGCTGCGAGACTGACGAGCATTAATAATGAGGCCGAGAGCTCCGGAGAAGAGCGCTGCGAGACTGACGGAGGATTAATAATGAGGCCGAGAGCTCCGGAGAGGAGCGCTGCAAGACTGACGGAGCATTAATAATGAGGCCGAGAGCTCCGGAGAAGAGCTCTGCGAGACTGACGGAGCATTAATAATGAGGCCGAGAGCTCCGGAGAAGAGCGCTGCGAGACTGCCGAGCATTAATAATGAGGCCGAGAGCACCGTAGAGGAGCGCTGCGAGACTGACTAGCATTAATAATGA
Organism: Phyllobates terribilis; assembly: GCF_046119375.1. Lineage (NCBI taxonomy): Eukaryota > Metazoa > Chordata > Amphibia > Anura > Dendrobatidae > Phyllobates > Phyllobates terribilis. Next base: position 21,286,518 of record NW_027362764.1, on the reverse strand, counting down.
GGCCGAGAGCTCCGGAGAAGTGCGCTGCGAGACTGACGGAGCATTAATAATGAGGCCGAGAGCTCCGGAGAAGAGCGCTGCGAGACTGCCGAGCATTAATAATGAGGCCGAGAGCTCCGGAGAAGAGCGCTGCGAGACTGACTAGCATTAATAATGAGGCCGAGAGCTCCGGAGAAGTGCGCTGCGAGACTGACGGAGCATTAATAATGAGAACGAGAGCTCCGGAGAAGAGCGCTGCGAGACTGACGAAGGATTAATAATGAGGCCGAGAGCTCCGGAGAAGAGCGCTGCGAGACTGAAGGAGGATTAATAATGAGGCCGAGAGCTCCGGAGAAGAGCGCTGCGAGACTGACGGAGCATTAATAATGAGGCCGAGAGCTCCAGAGAAGAGCGCTGCGAGACTGACGGAGCATTAATAATGAGGCCGAGAGCTCCGGAGAAGAGCGCTGCGAGACTAACGAGCATTAATAATGAGGCCGAGAGCTCCGGAGAAGATCACTGAGAGACTGACGAGCATTAATAATGAGGCTGAGAGCTCCGGAGAAGAGCGCTGCGAGACTGACGAGCATTAATAGTGAGGCCGAGAGCTCCGGAGAAGAGCGCTGCGAGACTGACAGAGCATTAATAATGAGGCTGAGAGCTCCGGAGAAGAGCGCTGCGAGACTGACGAGCATTAATAATGAGGCAGAGAGCTCCGGAGAAGAGCGCTGCGAGACTGACGAGCATTAATAATGAGACCGAGGGCTCCGGAGAGGAGCGCTGCGAGACTGACGAGCATTAATAATGAGGCCGAGAGCTCCGGAGAAGAGCGCTGCGAGACTGACGAGCATTAATAATGAGGCCGAGAGCTCCGGAGAAGAGCGCTGCGAGACTGACGGAGGATTAATAATGAGGCCGAGAGCTCCGGAGAGGAGCGCTGCAAGACTTACGAGCATTAATAATGAGCCCGAGAGCTCCGCAGAAGAGCGCTGCGAGACTGACGGAGCATTAATAATAAGCCCGAGAGCTCCGGAGAAGAGCGCTGCGAGACTGACGAGCATTAATAATGAGGCCGAGAGCTCCGGAGAAGAGCGCTGCGAGACTGCCGAGCATTAATAATGAGGCCGAGAGCTCCGGAGAGGAGCGCTGCGAGACTGACGAGCATTAATAATGAGGCCGAGAGCTCCGGATTAGAGCACTGCGAGACTGACGAGCATTAATAATGAGGCCGAGAGCTCCGGAGAAGAGCGCTGCGAGACTGACGAAGCATTAATAATGAGCCCGAGAGCACCGGAGAGGAGCGCTGCGAGACTGACGAGCATTAATAATGAGGCCGAGAGCTCCGCAGAAGAGCGCTGCGAGACTGACGGAGCATTAATAATAAGCCCGAGAGCTCCGGAGAAGAGCGCTGCGAGACTGACGGAGGATTAATAATGAGGCCGAGAGCTCCGGAGAAGAGCGCTGCGAGACTGACGGAGGATTAATAATGAGGCCGAGAGCTCCGGAGAAGAGCGCTGCGAGACTGACGGAGCATTAATAATGAGGCCGAGAGCTCCAGAGAAGAGCGCTGCGAGACTGACGGAGCATTAATAATGAGGCCGAGAGCTCCGGAGAAGAGCGCTGCGAGACTGACGAGCATTAATAATGAGGCCGAGAGCTCCGGAGAAGATCGCTGAGAGACTGACGAGCATTAATAATGAGGCCGAGAGCTCCGGAGAAGAGCGCTGCGAGACTGACGGAGCATTAATAATGAGCCCGAGAGCTCCGGAGAAGAGCGCTGCGAGACTGACGAGCATTAATAGTGAGGCCGAGAGCTCCGGAGAAGAGCGCTGCGAGACTGACAGAGCATTAATAATGAGGCTGAGAGCTCCGGAGAAGAGCGCTGCGAGACTGACGAGCATTAATAATGAGGCAGAGAGCTCCGGAGAAGAGCGCTGCGAGACTGACGAGCATTAATAATGAGACCGAGGGCTCCGGAGAGGAGCGCTGCGAGACTGACGAGCATTAATAATGAGACCGAGAGCTCCGGAGAAGAGCGCTGCGAGACTGACGAGCATTAATAATGAGCCCGAGAGCTCCGGAGAAGAGCGCTGCGAGACTGATGGAGCGTTAATAATGAGGCCGAGAGCTCCGGAGAAGAGCGCTGCGAGACTGACGAGCATTAATAATGAGACCGAGAGCTCCGGAGAAGAGCGCTGCGAGACTGACGAGCATTAATAATGAGCCCGAGAGCTCCAGAGAAGAGCGCTGCGAGACTGACGAGCATTAATAATGAGCCCGAGAGCTCCGGAGAAGAGCGCTGCGAGACTGACGAGCATTAATAATGAGCCCGAGAGCTCCGGAGAAGAGCGCTGCGAGACTGATGGAGCGTTAATAATGAGGCCGAGAGCTCCGGAGAAGAGCGCTGCGGAGATTAATAACTTTTAATGTGCTCAGGTGACAACTGACAACCGCGCCACGCACAGTCTCCGCCAGTCACCAAGGTAGACCCCCGTGACCCCTGGAAGGAGAAAAGCAAAAGTGAAGAAACTGCAATACACGTGTCCATAGATAGATAGTAGATGATAGATAATAGATAGATAATAGATTATAGATAATAGATAGATAGATAATAGATAGATGATAGATAATAGATAGATAATAGATTATAGATAATAGATAGATAGATAGATAATAGATAGATAATAGATAATAGATAATAGATAGATAGATGATAGATAATAGATAGATGATAGATAGATAATAGATAGATGATAGATAATAGATAGATGATAGATAATAGATAGATAATAGATAGATGATAGATAATAGATAGATAGATAATAGATAGATAATAGATAGTAGATAATAGATGATAGATAGATGATAGATAATAGATAGATAATAGATAGATAGATAATAGATAGATAGATAATAGATAGATAATAGATAATAGATAGATAATAGATAGATAATAGATAATAGATAATAGATAGATAGATAATAGAAAGATAATAGATAATAGATAGATAATAGATAGATAACAGATAATAGATAACAGATAGATAATAGATAATAGATAAATAATAGATAATAGATAGATAATAGATAGATAATAGATAGATAGATAATAGATAGATAATAGATGGATAATAGATGGATAATAGATAGATGATAGATAATAGATAGATAGATAATAGATAGATGATAGATAATAGATAGATAATAGATAGATGATAGATAATAGATAGATAATAGATAGATAATAGATGGATAATAGATAGATGATAAATAATAGATAGATAGATGATAGATAATAGATAGATGATAGATAATAGATAGATAATAGATAGATGATAGATAGATAATAGATAGATAGATGATAGATAATAGATGGATAATAGATGGATGATAGATAATAGATAGATAATAGATAATAGATAGATAATACATAGATGATAGATAGTAGATAATAGATGATAGATAGATGATATATAGATAATAGATAGTTTATAATAGATAGATTATAGATAGATAATAGATAGATAGATAGATAATAGATAGATAATAGATAGATAGATAATAGATAGATAATTGATAATAGATAGATAATAGATAGATAATAGATAATAGATATATAGATAATAGATAGATAATAGATAATAGATAGATAATAGATAGATAATAGATGATAGATAAATAGATAGATAATAGATAGATAACAGATAATAGATAACAGATAGATAATAGATAATAGAAAAATAATAGATAATAGATAGATAATAGATAGATAATAGATAGATAGATGATAGATAGATAATAGATAGATAATAGATAGATAATAGATGGATAATAGATGGATAATAGATAGATGATAGATAATAGATAGATAGATAGATAGATAATAGATAGATGATAGATAGATAATAGATAGATGATAGATAATAGATAGATAATAGATAGATAATAGATGATAGATAGATGATAGATAGATGATAGATAGATAATAGATAGATAATAGATAGATGATAGATAATAGATAGATAATAGATAGATAATAGATGATAGATAGATAATAGATAGATGATAGATAGATAATAGATAGATGATAGATAATAGTTAGATAATAGATAGATAATAGATGATAGATAGATGATAGATAATAGATAGATGATAGATAGATAATAGATAATAGATAGATAATAGATAGATGATAGATAATAGATAGATAATAGATGATAGATAGATAACAGATAGATGATAGATAGATGATAGATAGATGATAGATAATAGATAATAAATAGATAATAGATAGATGATAGATAGATGATAGATAGATGATAGATAATAGATAATAGTTAGATAATAGATAGATGATAGATAGATGATAGATAGATGATAGATAATAGATAATAGATAGATAATAGATAGATAGATAATAGATAGATAATAGATAGATAATAGATAGATAATAGATAGATGATAGATAATAGATAGATAATAGATAATAGATGGATAATAGATAGATGATAGATAGATAATAGATAGATAGATAATAGATAATAGATAGATAATAAATAGATAATAGATAGATGATAGATAATAGATAGATAGATAATAGATGGATAATAGATAGATGATAGATAATAGATAGATAATAGATAATAGATAGATAATAGATAGATAATAGATGGATAATAGATAGATGATAGATAATAGATAGATAGATGATAGATAATAGATAGATAATAGATAGATGATAGATAATAGATAGATAATAGATAGATGATAGATAATAGATAGATAGATGATAGATAATAGATGGATAATAGATGGATGATAGATAATAGATAGATGATATATAATTAATAGATAGATGATAGATAATAGATAGATAATAGATAATAGATAGATGATAGATAGATAATAGATAGATGATAGATAATAGATAGATAATAGATAGATAGTAGATAATAGATAGATGATAGATAATAGATAGATAATAGATGGATAATAGATAGATAATAGATAGATAATAGATAATAGATAGATGATAGATAATAGATAATAGATAGATAATAGATAGATAACAGATAGATGATAGATAATAGATAGATAGATAGATGATAGATAATAGATAGATAAACTTTGAGTGTGACACCGTGTTCATCTGTTCTGGGTATTCATCGTATTTGAGTCCTGCCCTGTGGTGTCATTCAGGTACCACCAGAAGTGGCGCTGCGAGCAAAGTATGGTCACAGAGATGGAGGCAGCCGACAGCAATGGTGATGTTGTTAATGTGAGTACCGCAGGCGTTGGTGAAACCCCTGCAGGAGCCCTCCCTATGAGAATGCTGGTTATCTTGTTGTCCAAATTTGATGGTCAGAATATGCCACTGGGTGACCATAATGCACAGCGCTGCGAAGATTGATAATGTCCGCCCAGAGCTACCAGTGGAGATCGCTCTGGTCGCCCTGGAGAGTGAGCCCGCAGTAACATCTTTCTGCTTCCGGAAGCCACACGTAACACTTTCAAAGAGATGGTGACGTTTCTGGAGCAGACATATGGTGAAACTGCTAGAGCGGGGCCCCTCCGGGCAAAGTTCTTCAATAAGCTGCAGCGGGAAGGGGTCTCCCAATATCCCACAGCGCTACAGTAGTAGTAGAGGTGCAAAAGAAAGAGGCAGATGGAGTAGGCGGCATGGGATCTGTGGACCGAATACTACGAGAACAATTTTTCCTGGCCTACCCGGCCCTACAAGATCCCTATAGGGCCTTCCCGAACCTGAGCCTCCCTACGCAAATCTGTTGAACCCCTGTGGTTCTCTACCTACTAAGCCTGTATGTGGACTGTTCACCAAGTTCCTCAATATCATCCATCGGCGGACCCTCGGCTTGAGCCAATCTATCCGGGACCCCAGTGGCCTCCACCGAAGCCAGTTAGTCAGGTCTTAAGGGCGCCTTCCACATGCAGACGAAGAGAGGATCATCAGGACGCACAGTGTTGACTGTGTGGAAGTAGAGGACAGTTCGCTAGAGGGTGTCGGAGTGATTTGCAAGGACACCCATAACTGCAATTAAGCTTCCGTCCCCACAGTAATGGGACATACTGTGGAGAAGGTAGAGGGACAAACCACCTAGCACAACTCCAAACATCTGGCTGCTGGGTGTCCATCCTGTGAGCTGAATTTGAAGTCATCCCAGTGGACTGCTTAGTGGATATTGGGTCACAGGTAATGATCATGCCCGAGTCATACCTCAACCATTATTTTCAAGTGATGGCCAAGCCAGAGCAGGAAACGCTGATCCGGGTAACAGCGGCTAATCAGCAATCGATCCCCGTCACGGGGGTTGTATGGATATACAGTATATATGGCTATGTGGACAAGATGTGGGAAGAAAAGGCATCCTGATGGTTCCCGAGCCATTCAAAGAAGATGTACAGTTGATAATGGGAGTGAATATCCTGCGAGAGTTGGGCCAGATCATGTTCACTACATGGGGGCCTGGCTACTGGAAACAGGCCACTCCACACAAACCCACCCAGAAAGCATTCCAATGGCTGATCCGCATCTGTGGGACACAAAATAGCGTCCCGGTACATCAGTCTGTGGGAGTTATCCGAGTGCTGGGAAGGGTATCCCTCAACCTCTCTCCTTGTCGGAAGGCCATCCTGTCACTGCATGTGGGAACCTTACGCAACTTTGAAGGTATGGAAATGGTCATCAAACCTGTGTACCTTGGAGAGGTAGGCTAAAATACCTTGTTTGCCCGTATATTGGCAGTGGTCCATAATGGGCGAGTAGCCATCAGAGCTGTGAATGTGGGACAGACAAAAGTCTGACTTACCCCAGGAGTGGAGCTGGCTTGTGTGTGCGTATATTGAAGCTAAGTGCTGAGTCAGAAAGAAGTGATCCTAACCTCGGTAGATGATGCTGACTGGACCCTGGCAGTCACGGCCAAAATGGAAGAGTCCCCGACCCTGGAATGGAATAGGTGATCCATCTTGACCCAAATGGGGTTGGATGTGAAGGCTCTCGATCTGAATCAAATACAAGCTGTTGAAGTAATGCTGTGGGATAATCAGGCCGCATTTGCCCGCCACGCCAACTACTTTGACTGCACCGATGCCATCACCCATGAGATACCAACGGGGGTCACTTCTCTGATCCGAGAAAGATATCAACAGATACCTCCCGATCTGTACCAGGAGATGAAGACCTTGTTGAAACAGATGTTGGATTCGGGAGTGGTGCAGAATAGTCCATGGGCAGCCCCGGTGTTGCTTGTTAAGAAGAAGGACAGAATCATTTGTTTTTGTGTGGACCACCAGTGGTTGAATGTATGCACATGCAAGACTCATGCCCCCTGCCCTGCATCGAAAAGTCCTTAATGGCCCTAGGGAAGGCTAAATACTTCTCCACTCTGGATCTAACTAGCGGGTACTGCCAGGTACCGGTGGCAGAAAAAGACAAGGCAAAGACAGCGTTCATACTCCCCATGGGACTGTTTGTATTTAACAGAATGCCATTCGGACTATTCAATGCACCGGGTACGTTCCAGCGGCTGATGGAGAAGTGTCTGGGTGACCTGAACTTTGAAGCTTCCCTTATAAACCTGGACAATATCATGATGTACTCCGCTACCTTTCAGGAACACCTGAACAGACTTGGGCAGGTTCTCGGGTGATTATGGGCCCATGGCCTCAAGGTATAGTCTATGAAGTGTCATCTTTTCAAGATGGAGATCAAGTACCTGGGCCATAAGGTGTCCCTGGATGGAGTCCTGCCTTCTCAGGACAAAGTAGATGCGATACAGCAATGGCCAGCACCCAAAATCCTGCGGGAGTTGAAAGTCTTCCATGGATTGGTCGGGTACTATCGATAGTTCATCAAGGACTATGCGAAAAAAGTGGGCCCTCTGAACGATCTGCTGAGGGGGACAGCTGGGGAACCCAAGAATCAAAACTTACCCTGGTAACAGAAGCAGGAGAAGGCCTTCCAGACCAAGCCCTGACATCGGCCCCCATCCTGGCTTATACAGATTTCGATAGGCCGTTCTTCTTATACACTGACGGCAGTCTCTATGGACTCAGGGCAATCCTTTCACAGATACAAGATGGGCACGAAAGGGTTATCTCCTATGACAATAGGTCTTTACTGGATGCAGAGCGAAACCCAACTACAGCTCTTTCCGGCTTGAACTCCTTGCCCTGGTGTGGACCATAATGGAGAAGTTTGCAGAATACGTGACAGGGGCCAAGATCCTTGTGCAGATTGACAACAATCTTCTGGCCAATCTGTACACTGCTAAGCTGGGAGCCCTGGAGCAGCGTTGGGTGGCTAGCCTTGCAAAATATGACTTCTCGATCCGCTACCACTCTGCCACGGAGAACATCAACGCTGATGGCCTGTCAAGGGTAACCTTCGAAAGTCCAGAAGGGGACCTCGATGAACACCTGGAAGAAGAGGAAATTCCGGACTTCCGCAAATTCACACCCACGGCAGTAGTGACACAGTCAAGTAGGGAGGCCAGCTCTCTACCCAAGTCACTAGGGAGAACTAAACAAGAATGGGGTCGAGTACAAGATGAAGATGCAGGGTTGCAGAAAGTGAAAGACTGGGTAACCCAGCGAAAGATAGTAGACAAGGAAGAAAGTGCTAACCTAGATGCCAAGATGAAGTCCTGCTATGCCAGTGGGACAGGTTGAAAGTTCAAGGAGCTGTTCTGTACTGCAAGTGGCAACAGCCTGCTGAATTAGAGGCAAGGTGGCAAGTGGTAATCCCCGGAAGCATGGCACGAGAAATTGCCAAATAAGCTCATCAGTTTGGGGCCCACTTCGGATTGGGAAAGACCTAACAGTGGCTGCAGCATTACGTATATTGCCAGCGACTGGAGGCCACATTTGAGGAAGTATGTTGACAGTTCCAAGTGTGTGACCTCACTAAAAGCACAGAACAGAGGGCACCCGTACAGACCATATAGACCAATGAACCACTTAAAGTGTTAATGATAGACTTGCTCCTCGTGGGACAATCAACTAGAGGTCCACAGTTCTGCCTGGTCATGACTGACCACTTCTCCAAGTTTGAAGTGGTCACCCCAACTCTGGACCAGACAGCTGAGTCCGCTTGCCAAGCCATCTACTAAGGTTTTATCCAGGTCTACGGGTATCCGAAGCGGATCCACTCAGACCAGGGAGCGTGTATTCAGGGTAAAGTGATGGAGGAACTGTACCAACTGTATGGCGTCGAAAGGTCCAGGGCAACCCCATACCATCCGCAAGGGAATGGGACCTGTGAGCACTCTAACTGGACTTTGCTTTAAATGTTGAGAACATTAGATGAGGACAAGAAAACACTTTGGCCTGTCTACGTGCCCGAATTGGTCTGGTCCTATAACAATAGGGTCCACAGCATCACGGGTTATACCCCGTTTATGCTACTAAATCTGAAACAGCTAGAGGATCTCTTCGAACGGCGTACCACCTCATGGGTGGAAGAACATCGTCGGCGGCTCCAGACCATCCTCCGGCTAGTAGGCCAACGGTTACAGGAGAAGCACTTTAAATGGGAGACTTTAGAAGTATACTGGCACCAATCACACAAACTCAAGTGATATTCTCAATAACAGCAGTTACGTGCGATCTTTTGCGGTGGTGCATAAGATATAGTTCAAAACAGACATCAATATGAAGAAATGTGGGAAGCAGCATTCATCAGATCTTTTTAGCTTAAAAGTCCTTTATTCCATCATATAGGGATAATCCAGGAAAACATGTGGCAAGCAGGTAAAAACAGTAAATAGATGCTGAGGAGGGGAGATGCATCTACTCCCTGTTTTTACCTGTTTGCCACATGTTTTCCTGGATTATCCCTATATGATGGAATAAAGGACTTTTAAGCCAAGAAAGATCTGGTGAGTGCTGCTTCCCACATTTGTTCATATTGATGGTTACAAGAGAAGACCTATAACTTCCGACCTCCAATTCAGGAAGTTCCTCTCCAGCCTAGGAACCCGATTCTGGTGCGGGAAAGACATCCCAAAGGCAAGATGAGTGAACGTTGGGAGGTGTAATCATACAAAGTGATCAAGAGAGTGTACCCCAATGGCTCGAAGTACAGTTTGAAAATGAGATATCTGATATGAGAACTCTACACAGGATTATGTTATGGTCATGCCAGTCTGCAGATCTCATATCTGCCCCAAGATCTGCTCCTCCTGTTCCTTTATCAGTGCCGACTTTCCCTGACAGTGACTCTAGTGAAGACTGGTAGACCATTCCTGAGACTGTGGAAGGTCCCCAGTCCATGGATGCCAAAGTTCCTGACCCAGAACCATTGCCAGAGAAGAGGAACCCCAGGCTTTGCCCAGACCTTGTTCTGTAGAGGACAGTACTATATGTCTATCCCTATCACATGTAAAGTGCCATGGAATAAATGGCGCTATAATAATAATAAATAATAATAATAATAATAGTAACTACTCCCATTGAAGATAGCCAAGACCTCCAGAGATCCAGTAGGCCTAATGCAGGGGTTCCACCAAATAGGTACGCCACTGATCAGTTTGTGTGGTCCACCTGTATGTAGTGTGAGCAATGGCCAACTGCTGTGTAAGTGCTTGCATAGAGCCTTTTACCTTTTTTCTGGATTATACAGCAAGGCTGAGGATGGTCGCCTTTAAGTGGGGAGGCATGTAAGGGGTCAGCCTCTTCCAAGAACTAATTACACTGTGACTTTATGAGACAATGCTAATGTCTGATTTGTGTGCACTTGGACTAGTCCTTTTCCCCCTACAGTTGCTGTGTGTTGGTTTGAGCAAAAAGCAGCAAGTGTCTGATCAGGAAGTGAGTGAGAGACTCGTGCCTGTGTGAGAGTGACAGGACATTAAGTGTGTTCTAACACTGAGAGACTGGAAAATAAACTATCGGCTTCAAGGGAGAAGATAGTGCCTGGTTACAGCAGTATTGATCACCAGGACCCTGTCAGAGGGAGTGAGTATCATCGCACAGCCAAGGTGTTTTTTCCCAAGCTCCAGTAGCCTAAGAGAGAAAACAACACTGTGGTACCAGTAATCCCTCAGCATTGAAAGTGGGAGTGATACTTGCCCGGACCCGGTAGAAGACAGATTCGTTAACTTGAAGGAAAAGCTCAACACAACAAACTCAGCTCCACTACATCGAGATCCAGCAGGATCTACCAGACTTTCTCCTAAGCACTACAGAACTGTGAGTGTGACACCAGTGTTCAACTGTGTTAAGGTTTCGAGCAGGTTTCTTTAGCTATGGCGCTGTAGCATCGTGGCCAAATTCTTGGAAGCCAGGCAGGAATTTAGAAAAGATTAGTCTGTAGAAGTTGTTTATACTGTTTGTATTGAGCTTTGCATTGTGTGGCATGCTCCAGGTAGCTCTCCTTGTATCTATTATTGCTGTTATCATTACAATAACTGTAAGTCTTATTTCCCTGCATATTATCCTCTGTCTTTCAATAAAGCCGGTGTTTTGTTTCTGCCTCCTAGTTTACTATATTGTATTTGAGTCATGCCCGACGATGTAATTCAGTCATTGCTACAACAACACAGCAGTGAAGAAACTGTACAGATAGTGTGTGACAGCACAGCAGTGAAAATACTGTACAGTTAGTGTGTGACAGCACAGCAGTGATAAACTGTACAGATAGTGTGTGACAGCACAGCAGTGATAAACTGTACAGATAGTGTGTGACAGCACAGCAGTGATAAACTGTACAGATAGTGTGTGACAGTACAGCAGTGAAAAACTGTACAGATAGTGTGTGACAGCACAGCAGTGATAAACTATACAGATAGTGTGTGACAGCACAGCAGTGATAACCAGTACAGATAGTGTGTGACAGCACAGCAGTGATAACCTGTACAGATAGTGTGTGACAGCACAGCAGTGATAACCTGTACAGATAGTGTGTGACAGCACAGCAGTGATAAACTGTACAGATAGTGTGTGACAGCACAGCAGTGATAAACTATACAGATAATGTGTGACAGTACAGCAGTGATAAACTGTACAGATAGTGTGTGACAGCACAGCAGTGATAAACTGTACAGATAGAGTGTGACAGCACAGCAGTGATAAACTGTACAGATAGTGTGTGACAGCGCAGCAGTGATAAACTGTACAGATAGTGTGTGACAGCACAGCAGTGATAAACTGTACAGATAGTGTGTGACAGCACAGCAGTGATAAACTGTACAGATAGTGTGTGACAGCACAGCAGTGATAAACTGTACAGATAGTGTGTGACAGTACAGCAGTGAAAAACTGTACAGATAGTGTGTGACAGCACAGCAGTGATAAACTATACAGATAGTGTGTGACAGCACAGCAGTGATAACCAGTACAGATAGTGTGTGACAGCACAGCAGTGATAACCTGTACAGATAGTGTGTGACAGCACAGCAGTGATAACCTGTACAGATAGTGTGTGACAGCACAGCAGTGATAAACTGTACAGATAGTGTGTGACAGCACAGCAGTGATAAACTATACAGATAATGTGTGACAGTACAGCAGTGATAAACTGTACAGATAGTGTGTGACAGCACAGCAGTGATAAACTGTACAGATAGAGTGTGACAGCACAGCAGTGATAAACTGTACAGATAGTGTGTGACAGCACAGCAGTGATAAACTGTACAGATAGTGTGTGACAGCACAGCAGTGATAAACTGTACAGATAGTGTGTGACAGCACAGCAGTGATAAACTGTAGAGATAGTGTGTGACAGCTCAGCAGTGATAAACTGTAGAGATAGTGTGTGACAGCTCAGCAGTGATAAACTGTACAGATAGTGTGTGACAGCACAGCAGTGATAAACTGTACAGATAGTGTGTGACAGCACAGCAGTGATAAACTGTACAGATAGTGTGTGACAGCACAGCAGTGATAAACTGTACAGATAGTGTGTGACAGCACAGCAGTGATAAACTGTACAGATAGTGTGTGACAGCACAGCAGTGATAAACTGTACAGATAGTGTGTGACAGCACAGCAGAGATACACTGTACAGATAGTGTGTGACAGCACAGCAGTGATAAACTGTACAGACAGTGTGTGACAGCACAGCAGTGATAAACTGTACAGATAGTGTGTGACAGCACAGCAGTGATAAACTGTACAGATAGTGTGTGACAGCACAGCAGTGATAAACTGTATAGATAGTATGTGACAGCACAGCAGTGATAAACTGTACAGATAGTGTGTGACAGCAGAGCAGTGATAAACTGTACAGATAGTGTGTGACAGCACAGCAGTGATATACTGTACAGATAGTGTGTGACAGCACAGCAGTGATAAACTGTACAGATAGTGTGTGGCAGCACAGCAGTGATACACTGTACAGATAGTGTGTGACAGCACAGCAGTGATAAACTGTAGAGATAGTGTGTGACAGCACAGCAGTGATCAACCGTACAGATAGTGGGTGCCAGCACAGCAGTGATAAACTGTACAGATGGTGTGTGACAGCTCAGCAATGATAACCTGTACAGATAGTGTGTGACAGTACAGCAGTGATAAACTGTACAGATAGTGTGTGACAGCACAGCAGTGATAAACTGTACAGATAGTATGTGACAGCACAGCATTGATAAACTGTACAGATAGTGTATAACAGCACAGCAGTGATAAACTGTACAGATAGTGTGTGACAGCCCAGCAGTGATAAACTGTACAGATAGTGTGTGACAGCACAGCAGTGATAAACTGTACAGATAGTGTGTGACAGCACAGCAGTGATAAAATGTACAGATAGTGTGTGACATCACAGCAGTGATAAACTGTACAGATAGTGTGTGACAGCACAGCAGTGATAAACTGTACAGATAGAGTGTGACAGCACAGCAGTGATAAACTGTACAGATAGTGTGTGACAGCACAGCTGTGATAAACTGTACAGATAGTGTGTGACAGCGCAGCAGTGATAAACTGTACAGATAGTGTGTGACAGCGCAGCAGTGATAAACTGTACAGATAGTGTATTACAGCACAGCAGTGATAAACTGTACAGACAGTGTGTGACAGCACAGCCGTGATAAAATCTACAGATAGTGTGTGACAGCACAGCAGTGATAAACTGTACAGATAGTGTGTGACAGCACAGCCGTGATAAACTGTACAGATAGTATGTGACAGCACAGCAGTGATAAACTGTACAGATAGTGTGTGACAGCACAGCATTGATAAACTTTAAGATAGTGTGTGACAGCACAGCAGTGATAAACTGTACAGATAGTGTGTGACAGCACAGCAGTGATAAACTGTACAGATAGTGTGTGACAGTACAGCAGTGATAACCTGTACAGATAGTGTGTGACAGCACAGCAGTGATAAACTGTACAGATAGTGTGTGACAGCACAGCAGTGATAAACTGTACAGATAGTGTGTGACAGCACAGCATTGATAAACTGTACAGATAGTGTGTGACAGCACAGCAGTGATAAACTGTACAGATAGTGTGTGACAGCACAGCAGTGATAAACTGTACACATAGTGTGTGACAGCACAGCAGTGATAAACTGTACAGATAGTGTGTGACAGCACAGCCGTGATAAACTGTACTGATAGTGTGTGACAGCACAGCAGTGATAAACTGTACAGATAGTGTGTGACAGCACAGCAGTGATAACCTGCACAGATAGTGTGTGACAGCACAGCAGTGATAACCTGTACAGATAGTGGGTGCCAGCACAGCAGTGATAAACTGTACAGATGGTGTGTGACAGCACAGCAGTGATTAACTGTACAGATAGAGTGTGACAGCTCAGCAATGATAACCTGTACAGATAGTGTGTGACAGTACAGCAGTGATAAACTGTACAGATAGTGTGTGACAGCACAGCATTGATAAACTGTACAGATAGTGTGTGACAGTACAGCAGTGATAAACTGTACAGATAGTGTGTGACAGCACAGCAGTGATAAACTGTACAGATAGTGTGTGACATCACAGCAGTGATAAACTGTACAGATAGTGTGTGACAGCACAGCAGTGATAAACTGTACAGATAGTGTGTGACAGCACAGCAATGATAAACTGTACAGATAGTGTGTGACAGCACAGCAGTGATATACTGTACAGATAGTGTGTGACAGCACAGCCGTGATAAACTGTACAGATAGTGTGTGACAGCACAGCAGTGATAAACTGTACAGATAGTGTGTGACAGCACAGCAGTGATAACCTGTACAGATAGTGTGTGACAGCACAGCAGTGATAAACTGTACAGAGAGTGGGTGCCAGCACAGCAGTGATAAACTGTACAGATGGTGTGTGACAGCACAGCAGTGATAAACTGTACAGATAGTGTGTGACAGCACAGCAGTGATAAACTGTACAGATAGTGTGTGACAGCACAGCAGTGATAAACTCTACAGAGAGTGTGTGACAGCTCAGCAATGATAAACTGTACAGACAGTGTGTGACAGTACAGCAGTGATAAACTGTACAGATAGTGTGTGACAGCACAGCAGTGATAAACTGTACAGATAGTGTGTGACAGTACAGCAGTGATAAACTGTACAGATAGCGTGTGACAGCACAGCAGTGATAAACTGTACAGATAGTGTGTGACATCACAGCAGTGATAAACTGTACAGATAGTGTGTGACAGCACAGCAGTGATAAACTGTACAGAGAGTGTGTGACAGCACAGCAGTGATATACTGTACAGATAGTGTGTGACAGCACAGCAGTGATAACCTGCACAGATAGTGTGTGACAGCACAGCAGTGATAACCTGTACAGATAGTGGGTGCCAGCACAGCAGTGATAAACTGTACAGATGGTGTGTGACAGCACAGCAGTGATAAACTGTACAGATAGAGTGTGACAGCTCAGCAATGATAACCTGTACAGATAGTGTGTGACAGTACAGCAGTGATAAACTGTACAGATAGTGTGTGACAGCACAGCAGTGATAAACTGTACAGATAGTGTGTGACAGCACAGCAGTGATAAACTCTACAGATAGTGTGTGACAGCACAGCAGTGATAAACTGTACAGATAGTGTGTGACAGCACAGCTGTGATAAACTGTACAGATAGTGTGTGACAGCGCAGCAGTGATAAACTGTACAGATAGTGTGTGACAGCGCAGCAGTGATAAACTGTACAGATAGTGTATTACAGCACAGCAGTGATAAACTGTACAGACAGTGTGTGACAGCACAGCCGTGATAAAATCTACAGATAGTGTGTGACAGCACAGCAGTGATAAACTGTACAGATAGTGTGTGACAGCACAGCCGTGATAAACTGTACAGATAGTATGTGACAGCACAGCAGTGATAAACTGTACAGATAGTGTGTGACAGCACAGCATTGATAAACTTTAAGATAGTGTGTGACAGCACAGCAGTGATAAACTGTACAGATAGTGTGTGACAGCACAGCAGTGATAAACTGTACAGATAGTGTGTGACAGTACAGCAGTGATAACCTGTACAGATAGTGTGTGACAGCACAGCAGTGATAAACTGTACAGATAGTGTGTGACAGCACAGCAGTGATAAACTGTACAGATAGTGTGTGACAGCACAGCATTGATAAACTGTACAGATAGTGTGTGACAGCACAGCAGTGATAAACTGTACAGATAGTGTGTGACAGCACAGCAGTGATAAACTGTACACATAGTGTGTGACAGCACAGCAGTGATAAACTGTACTGATAGTGTGTGACAGCACAGCAGTGATAAACTGTACAGATAGTGTGTGACAGCACAGCAGTGATAACCTGCACAGATAGTGTGTGACAGCACAGCAGTGATAACCTGTACAGATAGTGGGTGCCAGCACAGCAGTGATAAACTGTACAGATGGTGTGTGACAGCACAGCAGTGATTAACTGTACAGATAGAGTGTGACAGCTCAGCAATGATAACCTGTACAGATAGTGTGTGACAGTACAGCAGTGATAAACTGTACAGATAGTGTGTGACAGCACAGCATTGATAAACTGTACAGATAGTGTGTGACAGTACAGCAGTGATAAACTGTACAGATAGTGTGTGACAGCACAGCAGTGATAAACTGTACAGATAGTGTGTGACATCACAGCAGTGATAAACTGTACAGATAGTGTGTGACAGCACAGCAGTGATAAACTGTACAGATAGTGTGTGACAGCACAGCAATGATAAACTGTACAGATAGTGTGTGACAGCACAGCAGTGATATACTGTACAGATAGTGTGTGACAGCACAGCCGTGATAAACTGTACAGATAGTGTGTGACAGCACAGCAGTGATAAACTGTACAGATAGTGTGTGACAGCACAGCAGTGATAACCTGTACAGATAGTGTGTGACAGCACAGCAGTGATAAACTGTACAGAGAGTGGGTGCCAGCACAGCAGTGATAAACTGTACAGATGGTGTGTGACAGCACAGCAGTGATAAACTGTACAGATAGTGTGTGACAGCACAGCAGTGATAAACTGTACAGATAGTGTGTGACAGCACAGCAGTGATAAACTCTACAGAGAGTGTGTGACAGCTCAGCAATGATAAACTGTACAGACAGTGTGTGACAGTACAGCAGTGATAAACTGTACAGATAGTGTGTGACAGCACAGCAGTGATAAACTGTACAGATAGTGTGTGACAGTACAGCAGTGATAAACTGTACAGATAGCGTGTGACAGCACAGCAGTGATAAACTGTACAGATAGTGTGTGACATCACAGCAGTGATAAACTGTACAGATAGTGTGTGACAGCACAGCAGTGATAAACTGTACAGAGAGTGTGTGACAGCACAGCAGTGATATACTGTACAGATAGTGTGTGACAGCACAGCAGTGATAACCTGCACAGATAGTGTGTGACAGCACAGCAGTGATAACCTGTACAGATAGTGGGTGCCAGCACAGCAGTGATAAACTGTACAGATGGTGTGTGACAGCACAGCAGTGATAAACTGTACAGATAGAGTGTGACAGCTCAGCAATGATAACCTGTACAGATAGTGTGTGACAGTACAGCAGTGATAAACTGTACAGATAGTGTGTGACAGCACAGCAGTGATAAACTGTACAGATAGTGTGTGACAGCACAGCAGTGATAAACTCTACAGATAGTGTGTGACAGCACAGCAGTGATAAACTGTACAGAGAGTGTGTGACAGCTCAGCAATGATAAACTGTACAGATAGTGTGTGACAGCACAGCAGTGATATACTGTACAGATAGTGTGTGACAGCACAGCCGTGATAAACTGTACAGATAGTGTGTGACAGCACAGCAGTGATAAACTGTACAGATAGTGTGTGACAGCACAGCAGTGATAACCTGCACAGATAGTGTGTGACAGCACAGCAGTGATAACCTGTACAGATAGTGTGTGACAGCACAGCAGTGATAAACTGTACAGAGAGTGGGTGCCAGCACAGCAGTGATAAACTGTACAGATGGTGTGTGACAGCACAGCAGTGATAAACTGTACAGATAGTGTGTGACAGCACAGCAGTGATAAACTGTACAGATAGTGTGTGACAGCACAGCAGTGATAAACTCTACAGATAGTGTGTGACAGCACAGCAGTGATAAACTGTACAGAGAGTGTGTGACAGCTCAGCAATGATAAACTGTACAGATAGTGTGTGACAGTACAGCAGTGATAAACTGTACAGATAGTGTGTGACAGCACAGCAGTGATAAACTGTACAGATAGTGTGTGACAGTACAGCAGTGATAAACTGTACAGATAGCGTGTGACAGCACAGCAGTGATAAACTGTACAGATAGTGTGTGACATCACAGCAGTGATAAACTGTACAGATAGTGTGTGACAGCACAGCAGTGATAAACTGTACAGATAGAGTGTGACAGCACAGCAGTGATAAACTGTACAGATAGTGTGTGACAGCACAGCTGTGATAAACTGTACAGATAGTGTGTGACAGCGCAGCAGTGATAAACTGTACAGATAGTGTGTGACAGCGCAGCAGTGATAAACTGTACAGATAGTGTATTACAGCACAGCAGTGATAAACTGTACAGACAGTGTGTGACAGCGCAGCAGTGATAAACTGTACAGATAGTGTGTGACAGCACAGCAGTGATAAACTGTACAGATAGTGTCTGACAGCACAGCCGTGATAAACTGTACAGATAGTATGTGACAGCACAGCAGTGATAAACTGTACAGATAGTGTGTGACAGCACAGCATTGATAAACTTTAAGATAGTGTGTGACAGCACAGCAGTGATAAACTGTACAGATAGTGTGTGACAGCACAGCAGTGATAAACTGTACAGATAGTGTGTGACAGTACAGCAGTGATAACCTGTACAGATAGTGTGTGACAGCACAGCAGTGATAAACTGTACAGATAGTGTGTGACAGCACAGCAGTGATAAACTGTACAGATAGTGGGTGACAGCACAGCATTGATAAACTGTACAGATAGTGTGTGACAGCACAGCAGTGATAAACTGTACAGATAGTGTGTGACAGCACAGCAGTGATAAACTGTACACATAGTGTGTGACAGCACAGCAGTGATAAACTGTACAGATAGTGTGTGACAGCACAGCCGTGATAAACTGTACTGATAGTGTGTGACAGCACAGCAGTGATAAACTGTACAGATAGTGTGTGACAGCACAGCAGTGATAACCTGCACAGATAGTGTGTGACAGCACAGCAGTGATAACCTGTACAGATAGTGGGTGCCAGCACAGCAGTGATAAACTGTACAGATGGTGTGTGACAGCACAGCAGTGATTAACTGTACAGATAGAGTGTGACAGCTCAGCAATGATAACCTGTACAGATAGTGTGTGACAGTACAGCAGTGATAAACTGTACAGATAGTGTGTGACAGCACAGCAGTGATAAACTGTACAGATAGTGTGTGACAGCACAGCATTGATAAACTGTACAGATAGTGTGTGACAGTACAGCAGTGATAAACTGTACAGATAGTGTGTGACAGCACAGCAGTGATAAACTGTACAGATAGTGTGTGACATCACAGCAGTGATAAACTGTACAGATAGTGTGTGACAGCACAGCAGTGATAAACTGTACAGATAGTGTGTGACAGCACAGCAATGATAAACTGTACAGATAGTGTGTGACAGCACAGCAGTGATATACTGTACAGATAGTGTGTGACAGCACAGCCGTGATAAACTGTACAGATAGTGTGTGACAGCACAGCAGTGATAAACTGTACAGATAGTGTGTGACAGCACAGCAGTGATAACCTGTACAGATAGTGTGTGACAGCACAGCAGTGATAAACTGTACAGAGAGTGGGTGCCAGCACAGCAGTGATAAACTGTACAGATGGTGTGTGACAGCACAGCAGTGATAAACTGTACAGATAGTGTGTGACAGCACAGCAGTGATAAACTGTACAGATAGTGTGTGACAGCACAGCAGTGATAAACTCTACAGATAGTGTGTGACAGCACAGCAGTGATAAACTGTACAGAGAGTGTGTGACAGCTCAGCAATGATAAACTGTACAGATAGTGTGTGACAGCACAGCAGTGATAAACTCTACAGATAGTGTGTGACAGCACAGCAGTGATAAACTGTACAGAGAGTGTGTGACAGCACAGCAGTGATATACTGTACAGATAGTGTGTGACAGCACAGCAGTGATAACCTGCACAGATAGTGTGTGACAGCACAGCAGTGATAACCTGTACAGATAGTGGGTGCCAGCACAGCAGTGATAAACTGTACAGATGGTGTGTGACAGCACAGCAGTGATACACTGTACAGATAGAGTGTGACAGCTCAGCAATGATAACCTGTACAGATAGTGTGTGACAGTACAGCAGTGATAAACTGTACAGATAGTGTGTGACAGCACAGCAGTGATAAACTGTACAGATAGTGTGTGACAGCACAGCAGTGATAAACTCTACAGATAGTGTGTGACAGCACAGCAGTGATAAACTGTACAGAGAGTGTGTGACAGCTCAGCAATGATAAACTGTACAGATAGTGTGTGACAGCACAGCAGTGATATACTGTACAGATAGTGTGTGACAGCACAGCCGTGATAAACTGTACAGATAGTGTGTGACAGCACAGCAGTGATAAACTGTACAGATAGTGTGTGACAGCACAGCAGTGATAACCTGCACAGATAGTGTGTGACAGCACAGCAGTGATAACCTGTACAGATAGTGTGTGACAGCACAGCAGTGATAAACTGTACAGAGAGTGGGTGCCAGCACAGCAGTGATAAACTGTACAGATGGTGTGTGACAGCACAGCAGTGATAAACTGTACAGATAGTGTGTGACAGCACAGCAGTGATAAACTGTACAGATAGTGTGTGACAGCACAGCAGTGATAAACTCTACAGATAGTGTGTGACAGCACAGCAGTGATAAACTGTACAGAGAGTGTGTGACAGCTCAGCAATGATAAACTGTACAGATAGTGTGTGACAGTACAGCAGTGATAAACTGTACAGATAGTGTGTGACAGCACAGCAGTGATAAACTGTACAGATAGTGTGTGACAGTACAGCAGTGATAAACTGTACAGATAGCGTGTGACAGCACAGCAGTGATAAACTGTACAGATAGTGTGTGACATCACAGCAGTGATAAACTGTACAGATAGTGTGTGACAGCACAGCAGTGATAAACTGTACAGAGAGTGTGTGACAGCTCAGCAATGATAAACTGTACAGATAGTGTGTGACAGCACAGCAGTGATATACTGTACAGATAGTGTGTGACAGCACAGCCGTGATAAACTGTACAGATAGTGTGTGACAGCACAGCAGTGATAAACTGTACAGATAGTGTGTGACAGCACAGCAGTGATAACCTGCACAGATAGTGTGTGACAGCACAGCAGTCATAACCTGTACAGATAGTGTGTGACAGCACAGCAGTGATAAATTGTACAGAGAGTGGGTGCCAGCACAGCAGTGATAAACTGTACAGATGGTGTGTGACAGCACAGCAGTGATAAACTGTACAGATAGTGTGTGACAGCACAGCAGTGATAAACTGTACAGATAGTGTGTGACAGCACAGCAGTGATAAACTCTACAGATAGTGTGTGACAGCACAGCAGTGATAAACTGTACAGAGAGTGTGTGACAGCTCAGCAATGATAAACTGTACAGATAGTGTGTGACAGTACAGCAGTGATAAACTGTACAGATAGTGTGTGACAGCACAGCAGTGATAAACTGTACAGATAGTGTGTGACAGTACAGCAGTGATAAACTGTACAGATAGCGTGTGACAGCACAGCAGTGATAAACTGTACAGATAGTGTGTGACATCACAGCAGTGATAAACTGTACAGATAGTGTGTGACAGCACAGCAGTGATAAACTGTACAGAGAGTGTGTGACAGCACAGCAGTGATATACTGTACAGATAGTGTGTGACAGCACAGCAGTGATAACCTGCACAGATAGTGTGTGACAGCACAGCAGTGATAACCTGTACAGATAGTGGGTGCCAGCACAGCAGTGATAAACTGTACAGATGATGTGTGACAGCACAGCAGTGAAAAACTGTACAGATAGAGTGTGACAGCTCAGCAATGATAACCTGTACAGATAGTGTGTGACAGTACAGCAGTGATAAACTGTACAGATAGTGTGTGACAGCACAGCAGTGATAAACTGTACAGATAGTGTGTGACAGCACAGCAGTGATAAACTCTACAGATAGTGTGTGACAGCACAGCAGTGATAAACTGTACAGAGAGTGTGTGACAGCTCAGCAATGATAAACTGTACAGATAGTGTGTGACAGCACAGCAGTGATATACTGTACAGATAGTGTGTGACAGCACAGCCGTGATAAACTGTACAGATAGTGTTTGACAGCACAGCAGTGATAAACTGTACAGATAGTGTGTGACAGCACAGCAGTGATAACCTGCACAGATAGTGTGTGACAGCACAGCAGTGATAACCTGTACAGATAGTGTGTGACAGCACAGCAGTGATAAACTGTACAGAGAGTGGGTGCAAGCACAGCAGTGATAAACTGTACAGATGGTGTGTGACAGCACAGCAGTGATAAACTGTACAGATAGTGTGTGACAGCACGGCAGTGATAAACTGAACAGATAGTGTGTGACAGCACAGCAGTGATAAACTCTACAGATAGTGTGTGACAGCACAGCAGTGATAAACTGTACAGAGAGTGTGTGACAGCTCAGCAATGATAAACTGTACAGATAGTGTGTGACAGTACAGCAGTGATAAACTGTACAGATAGTGTGTGACAGCACAGCAGTGATAAACTGTACAGATAGTGTGTGACAGTACAGCAGTGATAAACTGTACAGATAGCGTGTGACAGCACAGCAGTGATAAACTGTACAGATAGTGTGTGACATCACAGCAGTGATAAACTGTACAGATAGTGTGTGACAGCACAGCAGTGATAAACTGTACAGAGAGTGTGTGACAGCTCAGCAATGATAAACTGTACAGATAGTGTGTGACAGCACAGCAGTGATAAACTCTACAGATAGTGTGTGACAGCACAGCAGTGATAAACTGTACAGAGAGTGTGTGACAGCTCAGCAATGATAAACTGTACAGATAGTGTGTGACAGTACAGCAGTGATAAACTGTACAGATAGTGTGTGACAGCACAGCAGTGATAAACTGTACAGATAGTGTGTGACAGTACAGCAGTGATAAACTGTACAGATAGCGTGTGACAGCACAGCAGTGATAAACTGTACAGATAGTGTGTGACATCACAGCAGTGATAAACTGTACAGATAGTGTGTGACAGCACAGCAGTGATAAACTGTACAGAGAGTGTGTGACAGCTCAGCAATGATAAACTGTACAGATAGTGTGTGACAGCACAGCAGTGATATACTGTACAGATAGTGTGTGACAGCACAGCCGTGATAAACTGTACAGATAGTGTGTGACAGCACAGCATTGATAAACTGTACAGATAGTGTGTGACAGCACAGCAGTGATAACCTGCACAGATAGTGTGTGACAGCACAGCAGTGATAACCTGTACAGATAGTGTGTGACAGCACAGCAGTGTTAAACTGTACAGAGAGTGGGTGCCAGCACAGCAGTGATAAACTGTACAGATGGTGTGTGACAGCACAGCAGTGATAAACTGTACAGATAATGTGTGACAGCACAGCAGTGATAAACTGTACAGATAGTGTGTGACAGCACAGCAGTGATAAACTCTACAGATAGTGTGTGACAGCACAGCAGTGATAAACTGTACAGAGAGTGTGTGACAGCTCAGCAATGATAAACTGTACAGATAGTGTGTGACAGTACAGCAGTGATAAACTGTACAGATAGTGTGTGACAGCACAGCAGTGATAAACTGTACAGATAGTGTGTGACAGTACAGCAGTGATAAACTGTACAGATAGCGTGTGACAGCACAGCAGTGATAAACTGTACAGATAGTGTGTGACATCACAGCAGTGATAAACTGTACAGATAGTGTGTGACAGCACAGCAGTGATAAACTGTACAGAGAGTGTGTGACAGCACAGCAGTGATATACTGTACAGATAGTGTGTGACAGCACAGCAGTGATAACCTGCACAGATAGTGTGTGACAGCACAGCAGTGATAACCTGTACAGATAGTGTGTGACAGCACAGCAGTGATAAACTGTACAGATGGTGTGTGACAGCACAGCAGTGATAAACTGTACAGATAGAGTGTGACAGCTCAGCAATGATAACCTGTACAGATAGTGTGTGACAGTACAGCAGTGATAAACTGTACAGATAGTGTGTGACAGCACAGCAGTGATAAACTGTACAGATAGTGTGTGACAGCACAGCAGTGATAAACTCTACAGATAGTGTGTGACAGCACAGCAGTGATAAACTGTACAGAGAGTGTGTGACAGCTCAGCAATGATAAACTGTACAGATAGTGTGTGACAGCACAGCAGTGATATACTGTACAGATAGTGTGTGACAGCACAGCCGTGATAAACTGTACAGATAGTGTGTGACAGCACAGCAGTGATAAACTGTACAGATAGTGTGTGACAGCACAGCAGTGATAACCTGCACAGATAGTGTGTGACAGCACAGCAGTGATAACCTGTACAGATAGTGTGTGACAGCACAGCAGTGATAAACTGTACAGAGAGTGGGTGCCAGCACAGCAGTGATAAACTGTACAGATGGTGTGTGACAGCACAGCAGTGATAAACTGTACAGATAGTGTGTGACAGCACAGCAGTGATAAACTGTACAGATAGTGTGTGACAGCACAGCAGTGATAAACTCTACAGATAGTGTGTGACAGCACAGCAGTGATAAACTGTACAGAGAGTGTGTGACAGCTCAGCAATGATAAACTGTACAGATAGTGTGTGACAGTACAGCAGTGATAAACTGTACAGATAGTGTGTGACAGCACAGCAGTGATAAACTGTACAGATAGTGTGTGACAGTACAGCAGTGATAAACTGTACAGATAGCGTGTGACAGCACAGCAGTGATAAACTGTACAGATAGTGTGTGACATCACAGCAGTGATAAACTGTACAGATAGTGTGTGACAGCACAGCAGTGATAAACTGTACAGAGAGTGTGTGACAGCTCAGCAATGATAAACTGTACAGATAGTGTGTGACAGCACAGCAGTGATATACTGTACAGATAGTGTGTGACAGCACAGCCGTGATAAACTGTACAGATAGTGTGTGACAGCACAGCATTGATAAACTGTACAGATAGTGTGTGACAGCACAGCAGTGATAACCTGCACAGATAGTGTGTGACAGCACAGCAGTGATAACCTGTACAGATAGTGTGTGACAGCACAGCAGTGATAAACTGTACAGAGAGTGGGTGCCAGCACAGCAGTGATAAACTGTACAGATGGTGTGTGACAGCACAGCAGTGATAAACTGTACAGATAGTGTGTGACAGCGCAGCAGTGATAAACTGTACAGATAGTGTGTGACAGCACAGCAGTGATAAACTCTACAGATAGTGTGTGACAGCACAGCAGTGATAAACTGTACAGAGAGTGTGTGACAGCTCAGCAATGATAAACTGTACAGATAGTGTGTGACAGTACAGCAGTGATAAACTGTACAGATAGTGTGTGACAGCACAGCAGTGATAAACTGTACAGATAGTGTGTGACAGTACAGCAGTGATAAACTGTACAGATAGCGTGTGACAGCACAGCAGTGATAAACTGTACAGATAGTGTGTGACATCACAGCAGTGATAAACTGTACAGATAGTGTGTGACAGCACAGCAGTGATAAACTGTACAGAGAGTGTGTGACAGCACATCAGTGATATACTGTACAGATAGTGTGTGACAGCACAGCAGTGATAACCTGCACAGATAGTGTGTGACAGCACAGCAGTGATAACCTGTACAGATAGTGGGTGCCAGCACAGCAGTGATAAACTGTACAGATGATGTGTGACAGCACAGCAGTGATAAACTGTACAGATAGAGTGTGACAGCTCAGCAATGATAACCTGTACAGATAGTGTGTGACAGTACAGCAGTGATAAACTGTACAGATAGTGTGTGACAGCACAGCAGTGATAAACTGTACAGATAGTGTGTGACAGCACAGCAGTGATAAACTCTACAGATAGTGTGTGAAAGCACAGCAGTGATAAACTGTACAGAGAGTGTGTGACAGCTCAGCAATGATAAACTGTACAGATAGTGTGTGACAGCACAGCAGTGATATACTGTACAGATAGTGTGTGACAGCACAGCCGTGATAAACTGTACAGATAGTGTGTGACAGCACAGCAGTGATAAACTGTACAGATAGTGTGTGACAGCACAGCAGTGATAACATGCACAGATAGTGTGTGACAGCACAGCAGTGATAACCTGTACAGATAGTGTGTGACAGCACAGCAGTGATAAACTGTACAGAGAGTGGGTGCCAGCACAGCAGTGATAAACTGTACAGATGGTGTGTGACAGCACAGCAGTGATAAACTGTACAGATAGTGTGTGACAGCACGGCAGTGATAAACTGTACAGATAGTGTGTGACAGCACAGCAGTGATAAACTCTACAGATAGTGTGTGACAGCACAGCAGTGATAAACTGTACAGAGAGTGTGTGACAGCTCAGCAATGATAAACTGTACAGATAGTGTGTGACAGTACAGCAGTGATAAACTGTACAGATAGTGTGTGACAGCACAGCAGTGATAAACTGTACAGATAGTGTGTGACAGTACAGCAGTGATAAACTGTACAGATAGCGTGTGACAGCACAGCAGTGATAAACTGTACAGATAGTGTGTGACATCACAGCAGTGATAAACTGTACAGATAGTGTGTGACAGCACAGCAGTGATAAACTGTACAGAGAGTGTGTGACAGCTCAGCAATGATAAACTGTACAGATAGTGTGTGACAGCACAGCAGTGATATACTGTACAGATAGTGTGTGACAGCACAGCCGTGATAAACTGTACAGATAGTGTGTGACAGCACAGCAGTGATAAACTGTACAGATAGTGTGTGACAGCACAGCAGTGATAACCTGCACAAATAGTGTGTGACAGCACAGCAGTGATAACCTGTACAGATAGTGTGTGACAGCACAGCAGTGATAAACTCTACAGAGAGTGGGTGCCAGCACAGCAGTGATAAACTGTACAGATGGTGTGTGACAGCACAGCAGTGATAAACTGTACAGATAGTGTGTGACAGCACAGCAGTGATAAACTGTACAGATAGTGTGTGACAGCACAGCAGTGATAAACTCTACAGATAGTGTGTGACAGCACAGCAGTGATAAACTGTACAGAGAGTGTGTGACAGCTCAGCAATGATAAACTGTACAGATAGTGTGTGACAGTACAGCAGTGATAAACTGTACAGATAGTGTGTGACAGCACAGCATTGATAAACTGTACAGATAGTGAGTGACAGTACAGCAGTGATAAACTGTACAGATAGCGTGTGACAGCACAGCAGTGATAAACTGTACAGATAGTGTGTGACAGCACAGCAGTGATAAACTGTACAGATAGTGTGTGACAGCACAGCAGTGAAGAGACTGTACAGATAGTGTGTGACAGCACAGCATTGATAACCTGTACAGATAGTGTGTGACAGCACAGCAGTGAAGAGACTGTACAAATAGTGTGTGACAGCACAGCAGTGATAACCTGTACAGATAGTGTGTGACAGCCCAGCAGTGAAGAGACTGTACAGATAGTGTGTGACAGCACAGCAGTGAAGAGACTGTACAGATAGTGTGTGACAGCACAGCAGTGATAACCTGTACAGATAGTGTGTGACAGCACAGCAGTGATAAACTGTACAGATAGTGTGTGACAGCACAGCAGTGATAAACGGTACAGATAGTGTGTGACAGCACAGCAGTGATAAACTGTACAGATAGTGTGTGACAGCACAGCAGTGATAAACTGTACAGATAGTGTGTGACAGCACAGCAGTGATAAACTGTACAGATAATGTGTGACAGCACAGTAGTGATAAACTGTACAGATAGTGTGTGACAGCACAGCAGTGATAACCTGTGCAGATAGTGTGTGACAGCACAGCAGTGATAACCTGTACAGATAGTGTGTGACAGCACAGCAGTGATAAACTGTACAGATAATGTGTGACAGCACAGCAATGATAAACTGTACAGATAGTGTGTGACAGCACAGCAGTGATAAACTGTACAGATAGTGTGTGACAGCACAGCAGTGATAACCTGTACAGATAGTGTGTGACAGCACAGCAGTGATCACCTGTACAGATAGTTTGTGACAGCACAGCAGTGATAAACTGTACAGATAGTGTGTGACAGCACAGCAGTGATAAACTGTACAGATAGTGTGTGACAGCACAAAAGTGATAACCTGTACAGATAGTGTGTGACAGCACAGCAGTGATCACCTGTACAGATAGTGTGTGACAGCACAGCAGTGATAAACTGTACAGATAGTGTGTGACAGCACAGCAGTGATAAACTGTACAGATAGTGTGTGAAAGCACAGCAGTGATAACCTGTACAGATAGTGTGTGACAGCACAGCATTGATAAACTGTACAGATAGTGTGTGACAGCACAGCAGTGATAAACTGTACAGATAATGTGTGACAGCACAGCAATGATAAACTGTACAGATAGTGTGTGACAGCACAGCAGTGATAAACTGTACAGATAGTGTGTGACAGCACAGCAGTGATAAACTGTACAGATAGTGTGTGACAGCACAGCAGTGATAAACTGTACAGATAATGTGTGACAGCACAGCAATGATAAACTGTACAGATAGTGTGTGACAGCACAGCAGTGATAAACTGTACAGATAGTGTGTGACAGCACAGCAGTGATAAACTGTACAGATAGTGTGTGACAGCACAGCAGTGATAACCTGTACAGATAGTGTGTGACAGCATAGCAGTGATCACCTGTACAGATAGTGTGTGACAGCAGAGCAGTGATAAACTGTACAGATAGTGTGTGACAGCACAGCAGTGTTAACCTGTACAGATAGTGTGTGACAGCACAGCATTGATAAACTGTACAGATAGTGTGTGACAGCACAGCAGTGATAAACTGTACAGATAGTGTGTGACAGCACAAAAGTGATAACCTGTACAGATAGTGTGTGACAGCACAGCAGTGATCACCTGTACAGATAGTGTGTGACAGCACAGCAGTGATAAACTGTACAGATAGTGTGTGACAGCACAGCAGTGATAAACTGTACAGATAGTGTGTGAAAGCACAGCAGTGATAACCTGTACAGATAGTGTGTGACAGCACAGCATTGATAAACTGTACAGATAGTGTGTGACAGCACAGCAGTGATAAACTGTACAGATAATGTGTGACAGCACAGCAATGATAAACTGTACAGATAGTGTGTGACAGCACAGCAGTGATAAACTGTACAGATAGTGTGTGACAGCACAGCAGTGATAAACTGTACAGATAGTGTGTGACAGCACAGCAGTGATAAACTGTACAGATAATGTGTGACAGCACAGCAATGATAAACTGTACAGATAGTGTGTGACAGCACAGCAGTGATAAACTGTACAGATAGTGTGTGACAGCACAGCAGTGATCAACTGTACAGATAGTGTGTGACAGCACAGCAGTGATAACCTGTACAGATAGTGTGTGACAGCATTGCAGTGATCACCTGTACAGATAGTGTGTGACAGCAGAGCAGTGATAAACTGTACAGATAGTGTGTGACAGCACAGCAGTGATAAACTGTACAGAAAGTGTGTGACAGCACAGCAGTGTTAACCTGTACAGATAGTGTGTGACAGCACAGCATTGATAAACTGTACAGATAGTGTGTGACAGCACAGCAGTGATAAACTGTACAGATAGTGTGTGACAGCATAGCAGTGATATACTGTACAGATAGTGTGTGACAGCACAGCAGTGATAAACTGTACAGATAGTGTGTGACAGCACAGCAGTGATAACCTGTACAGATAGTGTGTGACCGCACAACAGTGATAAACTGTACAGATAGTGTGTGACAGTACAGCAGTGAAAAACTGTACAGATAGTGTGTGACAGCACAGCAGTGATAACCAGTACAGATAGTGTGTGACAGCACAGCAGTGATAACCTGTACAGATAGTGTGTGACAGCACAGCAGTGATAACCTGTACAGATAGTGTGTGACAGCACAGCAGTGATAAACTGTACAGATATTGTGTGACAGCACAGCAGTGATAACCTGTACAGATAGTGTGTGACAGCACAGCAGTGATAACCTGTGCAGATAGTGTGTGACAGCACAGCAGTGATAACCTGTACAGATAGTGTGTGACAGCACAGCAGTGATAAACTGTACAGATAATGTGTGACAGCACAGCAATGATAAACTGTACAGATAGTGTGTGACAGCACAGCAGTGATAAACTGTACAGATAGTGTGTGACAGCACAGCAGTGATAACCTGTACAGATAGTGTGTGACAGCACAGCAGTGATCACCTGTACAGATAGTTTGTGACAGCACAGCAGTGATAAACTGTACAGATAGTGTGTGACAGCACAGCAGTGATAAACTGTACAGATAGTGTGTGACAGCACAAAAGTGATAACCTGTACAGATAGTGTGTGACAGCACAGCAGTGATCACCTGTACAGATAGTGTGTGACAGCACAGCAGTGATAAACTGTACAGATAGTGTGTGACAGCACAGCAGTGATAAACTGTACAGATAGTGTGTGAAAGCACAGCAGTGATAACCTGTACAGATAGTGTGTGACAGCACAGCATTGATAAACTGTACAGATAGTGTGTGACAGCACAGCAGTGATAAACTGTACAGATAATGTGTGACAGCACAGCAATGATAAACTGTACAGATAGTGTGTGACAGCACAGCAGTGATAAACTGTACAGATAGTGTGTGACAGCACAGCAGTGATAAACTGTACAGATAGTGTGTGACAGCACAGCAGTGATAAACTGTACAGATAATGTGTGACAGCACAGCAATGATAAACTGTACAGATAGTGTGTGACAGCACAGCAGTGATAAACTGTACAGATAGTGTGTGACAGCACAGCAGTGATAAACTGTACAGATAGTGTGTGACAGCACAGCAGTGATAACCTGTACAGATAGTGTGTGACAGCATAGCAGTGATCACCTGTACAGATAGTGTGTGACAGCAGAGCAGTGATAAACTGTACAGATAGTGTGTGACAGCACAGCAGTGTTAACCTGTACAGATAGTGTGTGACAGCACAGCATTGATAAACTGTACAGATAGTGTGTGACAGCACAGCAGTGATAAACTGTACAGATAGTGTGTGACAGCACAAAAGTGATAACCTGTACAGATAGTGTGTGACAGCACAGCAGTGATCACCTGTACAGATAGTGTGTGACAGCACAGCAGTGATAAACTGTACAGATAGTGTGTGACAGCACAGCAGTGATAAACTGTACAGATAGTGTGTGAAAGCACAGCAGTGATAACCTGTACAGATAGTGTGTGACAGCACAGCATTGATAAACTGTACAGATAGTGTGTGACAGCACAGCAGTGATAAACTGTACAGATAATGTGTGACAGCACAGCAATGATAAACTGTACAGATAGTGTGCGACAGCACAGCAGTGATAAACTGTACAGATAGTGTGTGACAGCACAGCAGTGATAAACTGTACAGATAGTGTGTGACAGCACAGCAGTGATAAACTGTACAGATAATGTGTGACAGCACAGCAATGATAAACTGTACAGATAGTGTGTGACAGCACAGCAGTGATAAACTGTACAGATAGTGTGTGACAGCACAGCAGTGATAAACTGTACAGATAGTGTGTGACAGCACAGCAGTGATAACCTGTACAGATAGTGTGTGACAGCATTGCAGTGATCACCTGTACAGATAGTGTGTGACAGCAGAGCAGTGATAAACTGTACAGATAGTGTGTGACAGCACAGCAGTGATAAACTGTACAGATAGTGTGTGACAGCACAGCAGTGTTAACCTGTACAGATAGTGTGTGACAGCACAGCATTGATAAACTGTACAGATAGTGTGTGACAGCACAGCAGTGATAAACTGTACAGATAGTGTGTGACAGCATAGCAGTGATATACTGTACAGATAGTGTGTGACAGCACAGCAGTGATAAACTGTACAGATAGTGTGTGACAGCACAGCAGTGATAACCTGTACAGATAGTGTGTGACCGCACAACAGTGATAAACTGTACAGATAGTGTGTGACAGTACAGCAGTGAAAAACTGTACAGATAGTGTGTGACAGCACAGCAGTGATAACCAGTACAGATAGTGTGTGACAGCACAGCAGTGATAACCTGTACAGATAGTGTGTGACAGCACAGCAGTGATAACCTGTACAGATAGTGTGTGACAGCACAGCAGTGATAAACTGTACAGATATTGTGTGACAGCACAGCAGTGATAACCTGTACAGATAGTGTGTGACAGCACAGCAGTGATAAACTGTACAGATAGTGTGTGACAGCACAGCAGTGATAAACTGTACAGATAGTGTGTGACAGCACAGCAGTGATATACTGTACTGATAGTGTGTGACAGCACAGCAGTGATAAACTGTACAGATAGTGTGTGACAGCACAGCAGTGATACACTGTACAGATAGTGTGTGACAGCACAGCAGTGATAACCTTTACAGATAGTGTGTGACAGCACAGCAGTGATACACTGTACAGATAGTGTGTGACAGCACAGCAGTGATAAACTGTACAGATATTGTGTGACAGCACAGCAGTGATAAACTGTATAGATAGTGTGTGGCAGCACAGCAGTGAAAAACTGTACAGATAGTGTGTGACAGCACTGCAGTGATAAACTGTATAGATAGTGTGTGACAGCACAGCAGTGATAAACTGTATAGATAGTGTGTGACAGCACAGCAGTGATAAACTGTATAGATAGTGTGTGACAGCACAGCAGTGATAAACTTTACAGATAGAGCGTGACAGCACAGCAGTGATAAACTGTACAGATAGTGTGTGACAGCACAGCAGTGATAAACTGTATAGATAGTGTGTGACAGCACAGCAGTGATAAACTTTACAGATAGAGCGTGACAGCACAGCAGTGATAAACTGTACAGATAGTGTGTGACAGCACAGCAGTGATAAACTGTACAGATATTGTGTGACAGCACAGCAGTGATAACCTGTACAGATAGTGTGTGACAGCACAGCAGTGATAAACTGTACAGATAGTGTGTGACAGCACAGCAGTGATAAACTGTACAGATAGTGTGTGACAGCACAGCAGAGATATACTGTACTGATAGTGTGTGACAGCACAGCAGTGATAAACTGTACAGATAGTGTGTGACAGCACAGCAGTGATACACTGTACAGATAGTGTGTGACAGCACAGCAGTGATAACCTGTACAGATAGTGTGTGACAGCACAGCAGTGATACACTGTACAGATAGTGTGTGACAGCACAGCAGTGATAAACTGTACAGATATTGTGTGACAGCACAGCAGTGATAAACTGTATAGATAGTGTGTGGCAGCACAGCAGTGAAAAACTGTACAGATAGTGTGTGACAGCACAGCAGTGATAACCTGCACAGATAGTGTGTGACAGCACAGCAGTGATAACCTGTACAGATAGTGGGTGCCAGCACAGCAGTGATAAACTGTACAGATGGTGTGTGACAGCACAGCAGTGATTAACTGTACAGATAGAGTGTGACAGCTCAGCAATGATAACCTGTACAGATAGTGTGTGACAGTACAGCAGTGATAAACTGTACAGATAGTGTGTGACAGCACAGCAGTGATAAACTGTACAGATAGTGTGTGACAGCACAGCATTGATAAACTGTACAGATAGTGTGTGACAGTACAGCAGTGATAAACTGTACAGATAGTGTGTGACAGCACAGCAGTGATAAACTGTACAGATAGTGTGTGACATCACAGCAGTGATAAACTGTACAGATAGTGTGTGACAGCACAGCAGTGATAAACTGTACAGATAGTGTGTGACAGCACAGCAATGATAAACTGTACAGATAGTGTGTGACAGCACAGCAGTGATATACTGTACAGATAGTGTGTGACAGCACAGCCGTGATAAACTGTACAGATGGTGTGTGACAGCACAGCAGTGATAAACTGTACAGATAGTGTGTGACAGCACAGCAGTGATAACCTGTACAGATAGTGTGTGACAGCACAGCAGTGATAAACTGTACAGAGAGTGGGTGCCAGCACAGCAGTGATAAACTGTACAGATGGTGTGTGACAGCACAGCAGTGATAAACTGTACAGATAGTGTGTGACAGCACAGCAGTGATAAACTGTACAGATAGTGTGTGACAGCACAGCAGTGATAAACTCTACAGATAGTGTGTGACAGCACAGCAGTGATAAACTGTACAGAGAGTGTGTGACAGCTCAGCAATGATAAACTGTACAGATAGTGTGTGACAGTACAGCAGTGATAAACTGTACAGATAGTGTGTGACAGCACAGCAGTGATAAACTGTACAGATAGTGTGTGACAGTGCAGCAGTGATAAACTGTACAGATAGCGTGTGACAGCACAGCAGTGATAAACTGTACAGATAGTGTGTGACATCACAGCAGTGATAAACTGTACAGATAGTGTGTGACAGCACAGCAGTGATAAACTGTACAGAGAGTGTGTGACAGCACAGCAGTGATATACTGTACAGATAGTGTGTGACAGCACAGCAGTGATAACCTGCACAGATAGTGTGTGACAGCACAGCAGTGATAACCTGTACAGATAGTGGGTGCCAGCACAGCAGTGATAAACTGTACAGATGGTGTGTGACAGCACAGCAGTGATAAACTGTACAGATAGAGTGTGACAGCTCAGCAATGATAACCTGTACAGATAGTGTGTGACAGTACAGCAGTGATAAACTGTACAGATAGTGTGTGACAGCACAGCAGTGATAAACTGTACAGATAGTGTGTGACAGCACAGCAGTGATAAACTCTACAGATAGTGTGTGACAGCACAGCAGTGATAAACTGTACAGAGAGTGTGTGACAGCTCAGCAATGATAAACTGTACAGATAGTGTGTGACAGCACAGCAGTGATATACTGTACAGATAGTGTGTGACAGCACAGCCGTGATAAACTGTACAGATAGTGTGTGACAGCACAGCAGTGATAAACTGTACAGATAGTGTGTGACAGCACAGCAGTGATAACCTGCACAGATAGTGTGTGACAGCACAGCAGTGATAACCTGTACAGATAGTGTGTGACAGCACAGCAGTGATAAACTGTACAGAGAGTGGGTACCAGCACAGCAGTGATAAACTGTACAGATGGTGTGTGACAGCACAGCAGTGATAAACTGTACAGATAGTGTGTGACAGCACAGCAGTGATAAACTGTACAGATAGTGTGTGACAGCACAGCAGTGATAAACTCTACAGATAGTGTGTGACAGCACAGCAGTGATAAACTGTACAGAGAGTGTGTGACAGCTCAGCAATGATAAACTGTACAGATAGTGTGTGACAGTACAGCAGTGATAAACTGTACAGATAGTGTGTGACAGCACAGCAGTGATAAACTGTACAGATAGTGTGTGACAGTACAGCAGTGATAAACTGTACAGATAGCGTGTGACAGCACAGCAGTGATAAACTGTACAGATAGTGTGTGACATCACAGCAGTGATAAACTGTACAGATAGTGTGTGACAGCACAGCAGTGATAAACTGTACAGAGAGTGTGTGACAGCTCAGCAATGATAAACTGTACAGATAGTGTGTGACAGCACAGCAGTGATATACTGTACAGATAGTGTGTGACAGCACAGCCGTGATAAACTGTACAGATAGTGTGTGACAGCACAGCAGTGATAAACTGTACAGATAGTGTGTGACAGCACAGCAGTGATAACCTGCACAGATAGTGTGTGACAGCACAGCAGTGATAACCTGTACAGATAGTGTGTGACAGCACAGCAGTGATAAACTGTACAGAGAGTGGGTGCCAGCACAGCAGTGATAAACTGTACAGATGGTGTGTGACAGCACAGCAGTGATAAACTGTACAGATAGTGTGTGACAGCACAGCAGTGATAAACTGTACAGATAGTGTGTGACAGCACAGCAGTGATAAACTCTACAGATAGTGTGTGTTAGCACAGCAGTGATAAACTGTACAGAGAGTGTGTGACAGCTCAGCAATGATAAACTGTACAGATAGTGTGTGACAGTACAGCAGTGATAAACTGTACAGATAGTGTGTGACAGCACAGCAGTGATAAACTGTACAGATAGTGTGTGACAGTACAGCAGTGATAAACTGTACAGATAGCGTGTGACAGCACAGCAGTGATAAACTGTACAGATAGTGTGTGACATCACAGCAGTGATAAACTGTACAGATAGTGTGTGACAGCACAGCAGTGATAAACTGTACAGAGAGTGTGTGACAGCACAGCAGTGATATACTGTACAGATAGTGTGTGACAGCACAGCAGTGATAACCTGCACAGATAGTGTGTGACAGCACAGCAGTGATAACCTGTACAGATAGTGGGTGCCAGCACAGCAGTGATAAACTGTACAGATGATGTGTGACAGCACAGCAGTGATAAACTGTACAGATAGAGTGTGACAGCTCAGCAATGATAACCTGTACAGATAGTGTGTGACAGTACAGCAGTGATAAACTGTACAGATAGTGTGTGACAGCACAGCAGTGATAAACTGTACAGATAGTGTGTGACAGCACAGCAGTGATAAACTCTACAGATAGTGTGTGACAGCACAGCAGTGATAAACTGTACAGAGAGTGTGTGACAGCTCAGCAATGATAAACTGTACAGATAGTGTGTGACAGCACAGCAGTGATATACTGTACAGATAGTGTGTGACAGCACAGCCGTGATAAACTGTACAGATAGTGTGTGACAGCACAGCAGTGATAAACTGTACAGATAGTGTGTGACAGCACAGCAGTGATAACCTGCACAGATAGTGTGTGACAGCACAGCAGTGATAACCTGTACAGATAGTGTGTGACAGCACAGCAGTGATAAACTGTACAGAGAGTGGGTGCCAGCACAGCAGTGATAAACTGTACAGATGGTGTGTGACAGCACAGCAGTGATAAACTGTACAGATAGTGTGTGACAGCACGGCAGTGATAAACTGTACAGATAGTGTGTGACAGCACAGCAGTGATAAACTCTACAGATAGTGTGTGACAGCACAGCAGTGATAAACTGTACAGAGAGTGTGTGACAGCTCAGCAATGATAAACTGTACAGATAGTGTGTGACAGTACAGCAGTGATAAACTGTACAGATAGTGTGTGACAGCACAGCAGTGATAAACTGTACAGATAGTGTGTGACAGTACAGCAGTGATAAACTGTACAGATAGCGTGTGACAGCACAGCAGTGATAAACTGTACAGATAGTGTGTGACATCACAGCAGTGATAAACTGTACAGATAGTGTGTGACAGCACAGCAGTGATAAACTGTACAGAGAGTGTGTGACAGCTCAGCAATGATAAACTGTACAGATAGTGTGTGACAGCACAGCAGTGATATACTGTACAGATAGTGTGTGACAGCACAGCCGTGATAAACTGTACAGATAGTGTGTGACAGCACAGCAGTGATAAACTGTACAGATAGTGTGTGACAGCACAGCAGTGATAACCTGCACAGATAGTGTGTGACAGCACAGCAGTGATAACCTGTACAGATAGTGTGTGACAGCACAGCAGTGATAAACTGTACAGAGAGTGGGTGCCAGCACAGCAGTGATAAACTGTACAGATGGTGTGTGACAGCACAGCAGTGATAAACTGTACAGATAGTGTGTGACAGCACAGCAGTGATAAACTGTACAGATAGTGTGTGACAGCACAGCAGTGATAAACTCTACAGATAGTGTGTGACAGCACAGCAGTGATAAACTGTACAGAGAGTGTGTGACAGCTCAGCAATGATAAACTGTACAGATAGTGTGTGACAGTACAGCAGTGATAAACTGTACAGATAGTGTGTGACAGCACAGCATTGATAAACTGTACAGATAGTGTGTGACAGTACAGCAGTGATAAACTGTACAGATAGCATGTGACAGCACAGCAGTGATAAACTGTACAGATAGTGTGTGACATCACAGCAGTGATAAACTGTACAGATAGTGTGTGACAGCACAGCAGTGATAAACTGTACAGAGAGTGTGTGACAGCACAGCAGTGATATACTGTACAGATAGTGTGTGACAGCACAGCAGTGATAACCTGCACAGATAGTGTGTGACAGCACAGCAGTGATAACCTGTACAGATAGTGGGTGCCAGCACAGCAGTGATAAACTGTACAGATGATGTGTGACAGCACAGCAGTGATAAACTGTACAGATAGAGTGTGACAGCTCAGCAATGATAACCTGTACAGATAGTGTGTGACAGTACAGCAGTGATAAACTGTACAGATAGTGTGTGACAGCACAGCAGTGATAAACTGTACAGATAGTGTGTGACAGCACAGCAGTGATAAACTCTACAGATAGTGTGTGACAGCACAGCAGTGATAAACTGTACAGAGAGTGTGTGACAGCTCAGCAATGATAAACTGTACAGATAGTGTGTGACAGCACAGCAGTGATATACTGTACAGATAGTGTGTGACAGCACAGCCGTGATAAACTGTACAGATAGTGTGTGACAGCACAGCAGTGATAAACTGTACAGATAGTGTGTGACTGCACAGCAGTGATAACCTGCACAGATAGTGTGTGACAGCACAGCAGTGATAACCTGTACAGATAGTGTGTGACAGCACAGCAGTGATAAACTCTACAGATAGTGTGTGACAGCACAGCAGTGATAAACTGTACAGAGAGTGTGTGACAGCTCAGCAATGATAAACTGTACAGATAGTGTGTGACAGTACAGCAGTGATAAACTGTACAGATAGTGTGTGACAGCACAGCAGTGATAAACTGTACAGATAGTGTGTGACAGTACAGCAGTGATAAACTGTACAGATAGCGTGTGACAGCACAGCAGTGATAAACTGTACAGATAGTGTGTGACATCACAGCAGTGATAAACTGTACAGATAGTGTGTGACAGCACAGCAGTGATAAACTGTACAGAGAGTGTGTGACAGCACAGCAGTGATATACTGTACAGATAGTGTGTGACAGCACAGCAGTGATAACCTGCACAGATAGTGTGTGACAGCACAGCAGTGATAACCTGTACAGATAGTGGGTGCCAGCACAGCAGTGATAAACTGTACAGATGGTGTGTGACAGCACAGCAGTGATAAACTGTACAGATAGAGTGTGACAGCTCAGCAATGATAACCTGTACAGATAGTGTGTGACAGTACAGCATTGATAAACTGTACAGATAGTGTGTGACAGCACAGCAGTGATAAACTGTACAGATAGTGTGTGACAGCACAGCATTGATAAACTGTACAGATAGTGTGTGACAGTACAGCAGTGATAAACTGTACAGATAGTGTGTGACAGCACAGCAGTGATAACCTGCACAGATAGTGTGTGACAGCACAGCAGTGATAACCTGTACAGATAGTGTGTGACAGTACAGCAGTGATAAACTATACAGATAGTGTGTGACAGCACAGCAGTGATAAACTGTACAGATAGTGTGTGACAGCACAGCATTGATAAACTGTACAGATAGTGTGTGACAGTACAGCAGTGATAACCTGCACAGATAGTGTGTGACAGCACAGCAGTGATTACCTGTACAGATAGTGTGTGACAGCACAGCAGTGATAAACTGTACAGATAGAGTGTGACAGCTCAGCAATGATAAACTGTACAGATAGTGTGTGACAGTACAGCAGTGATAAACTGTACAGATAGTTTCTGACAGCACAGCAGTGATAAACTGTACAGATAGTGTGTGACAGTACAGCAGTGATAAACTGTACAGATAGCGTGTGACAGCACAGCAGTGATAAACTGTACAGATAGTGTGTGACATCACAGCAGTGATAAACTGTACAGATAGTGTGTGACAGCACAGCAGTGATAAACTGTACAGAGAGTGTGTGACAGCACAGCAGTGATATACTGTACAGATAGTGTGTGACAGCACAGCAGTGATAACCTTTACAGACAGTGTGTGACAGCACAGCAGTGATAAACTGTACAGATAGTGGGTGACAGCACAACAGCGAAGAGACTGTACAGATAGTGTGTGCCAGCACAGCAGTGATAAACTGTACAGATAATGTGTGACAGCACAGTAGTGATAAACTGTACAGATAGTGTGTGACAGCACAGCAGTGATAAACTGTACAGATAGTTTGTGACAGCACAGCAGTGATAAACTGTACAGATAGTGTGTGACAGCACAGCAGTGATAAACTGTACAGATAGTGTGTGACAGCACAGCAGTGAAGAGACTGTACAGATAGTGTGTGACAGCACAGCATTGATAACCTGTACAGATAGTGTGTGACAGCACAGCAGTGAAGAGACTGTACAAATAGTGTGTGACAGCACAGCAGTGATAACCTGTACAGATAGTGTGTGACAGCCCAGCAGTGAAGAGACTGTACAGATAGTGTGTGACAGCACAGCAGTGAAGAGACTGTACAGATAGTGTGTGACAGCACAGCAGTGATAACCTGTACAGATAGTGTGTGACAGCACAGCAGTGATAAACTGTACAGATAGTGTGTGACAGCACAGCAGTGATAAACTGTACAGATAGTGTGTGACAGCACAGCAGTGATAAACTGTACAGATAGTGTGTGACAGCACAGCAGTGATAAACTGTACAGATAGTGTGTGACAGCACAGCAGTGATAAACTGTACAGATAATGTGTGACAGCACAGTAGTGATAAACTGTACAGATAGTGTGTGACAGCACAGCAGTGATAACCTGTGTAGATAGTGTGTGACAGCACAGCAGTGATAACCTGTACAGATAGTGTGTGACAGCACAGCAGTGATAAACTGTACAGATAATGTGTGACAGCACAGCAATGATAAACTGTACAGATAGTGTGTGACAGCACAGCAGTGATAAACTGTACAGATAGTGTGTGACAGCACAGCAGTGATAACCTGTACAGATAGTGTGTGACAGCACAGCAGTGATCACCTGTACAGATAGTTTGTGACAGCACAGCAGTGATAAACTGTACAGATAGTGTGTGACAGCACAGCAGTGATAAACTGTACAGATAGTGTGTGACAGCACAAAAGTGATAACCTGTACAGATAGTGTGTGACAGCACAGCAGTGATCACCTGTACAGATAGTGTGTGACAGCACAGCAGTGATAAACTGTACAGATAGTGTGTGACAGCACAGCAGTGATAAACTGTACAGATAGTGTGTGAAAGCACAGCAGTGATAACCTGTACAGATAGTGTGTGACAGCACAGCATTGATAAACTGTACAGATAGTGTGTGACAGCACAGCAGTGATAAACTGTACAGATAATGTGTGACAGTACAGCAATGATAAACTGTACAGATAGTGTGTGACAGCACAGCAGTGATAAACTGTACAGATAGTGTGTGACAGCACAGCAGTGATAAACTGTACAGATAGTGTGTGACAGCACAGCAGTGATAAACTGTACAGATAATGTGTGACAGCACAGCAATGATAAACTGTACAGATAGTGTGTGACAGCACAGCAGTGATAAACTGTACAGATAGTGTGTGACAGCACAGCAGTGATAAACTGTACAGATAGTGTGTGACAGCACAGCAGTGATAACCTGTACAGATAGTGTGTGACAGCATAGCAGTGATCACCTGTACAGATAGTGTGTGACAGCAGAGCAGTGATAAACTGTACAGATAGTGTGTGACAGCACAGCAGTGTTAACCTGTACAGATAGTGTGTGACAGCACAGCATTGATAAACTGTACAGATAGTGTGTGACAGCACAGCAGTGATAAACTGTACAGATAGTGTGTGACAGCACAAAAGTGATAACCTGTACAGATAGTGTGTGACAGCACAGCAGTGATCACCTGTACAGATAGTGTGTGACAGCACAGCAGTGATAAACTGTACAGATAGTGTGTGACAGCACAGCAGTGATAAACTGTACAGATAGTGTGTGAAAGCACAGCAGTGATAACCTGTACAGATAGAGTGTGACAGCACAGCATTGATAAACTGTACAGATAGTGTGTGACAGCACAGCAGTGATAAACTGTACAGATAATGTGTGACAGCACAGCAATGATAAACTGTACAGATAGTGTGTGACAGCACAGCAGTGATAAACTGTACAGATAGTGTGTGACAGCACAGCAGTGATAAACTGTACAGATAGTGTGTGACAGCACAGCAGTGATAAACTGTACAGATAATGTGTGACAGCACAGCAATGATAAACTGTACAGATAGTGTGTGACAGCACAGCAGTGATAAACTGTACAGATAGTGTGTGACAGCACAGCAGTGATAAACTGTACAGATAGTGTGTGACAGCACAGCAGTGATAACCTGTACAGATAGTGTGTGACAGCATTGCAGTGATCACCTGTACAGATAGTGTGTGACAG
The DNA here is from genome assembly GCF_046119375.1 of Phyllobates terribilis. Taxonomy (NCBI): domain Eukaryota; kingdom Metazoa; phylum Chordata; class Amphibia; order Anura; family Dendrobatidae; genus Phyllobates; species Phyllobates terribilis. Next base: position 21,243,488 of record NW_027362764.1, on the reverse strand, counting down.
CAGAGCAGTGATAAACTGTACAGATAGTGTGTGACAGCACAGCAGTGATAAACTGTACAGATAGTGTGTGACAGCACAGCAGTGTTAACCTGTACAGATAGTGTGTGACAGCACAGCATTGATAAACTGTACAGATAGTGTGTGACAGCACAGCAGTGATATACTGTACAGATAGTGTGTGACAGCACAGCAGTGATATACTGTACAGATAGTGTGTGACAGCACAGCAGTGATAAACTGTACAGATAGTGTGTGACAGCACAGCAGTGATAACCTGTACAGATAGTGTGTGACCGCACAACAGTGATAAACTGTACAGATAGTGTGTGACAGTACAGCAGTGAAAAACTGTACAGATAGTGTGTGACAGCACAGCAGTGATAACCAGTACAGATAGTGTGTGACAGCACAGCAGTGATAACCTGTACAGATAGTGTGTGACAGCACAGTAGTGATAACCTGTACAGATAGTGTGTGACAGCACAGCAGTGATAAACTGTACAGATATTGTGTGACAGCACAGCAGTGATAACCTGTACAGATAGTGTGTGACAGCACAGCAGTGATAAACTGTACAGATAGTGTGTGACAGCACAGCAGTGATAAACTGTACAGATAGTGTGTGACAGCACAGCAGTGATATACTGTACTGATAGTGTGTGACAGCACAGCAGTGATAAACTGTACAGATAGTGTGTGACAGCACAGCAGTGATACACTGTACAGATAGTGTGTGACAGCACAGCAGTGATAACCTGTACAGATAGTGTGTGACAGCACAGCAGTGATACACTGTACAGATAGTGTGTGACAGCACAGCAGTGATAAACTGTACAGATATTGTGTGACAGCACAGCAGTGATAAACTGTATAGATAGTGTGTGGCAGCACAGCAGTGAAAAACTGTACAGATAGTGTGTGACAGCACTGCAGTGATAAACTGTATAGATAGTGTGTGACAGCACAGCAGTGATAAACTGTATAGATAGTGTGTGACAGCACAGCAGTGATAAACTGTATAGATAGTGTGTGACAGCACAGCAGTGATAAACTTTACAGATAGAGCGTGACAGCACAGCAGTGATAAACTGTACAGATAGTGTGTGACAGCACAGCAGTGATAAACTGTATAGATAGTGTGTGACAGCACAGCAGTGATAAACTTTACAGATAGAGCGTGACAGCACAGCAGTGATAAACTGTACAGATAGTGTGTGACAGCACAGCAGTGATAAACTGTACAGATATTGTGTGACAGCACAGCAGTGATAACCTGTACAGATAGTGTGTGACAGCACAGCAGTGATAAACTGTACAGATAGTGTGTGACAGCACAGCAGTGATAAACTGTACAGATAGTGTGTGACAGCACAGCAGAGATATACTGTACTGATAGTGTGTGACAGCACAGCAGTGATAAACTGTACAGATAGTGTGTGACAGCACAGCAGTGATACACTGTACAGATAGTGTGTGACAGCACAGCAGTGATAACCTGTACAGATAGTGTGTGACAGCACAGCAGTGATACACTGTACAGATAGTGTGTGACAGCACAGCAGTGATAAACTGTACAGATATTGTGTGACAGCACAGCAGTGATAAACTGTATAGATAGTGTGTGACAGCACAGCAGTGATAAACTGTATAGATAGTGTGTGACAGCACAGCAGTGATAAACTGTACAGATAGTGTGTGACAGCACAGCAGTGATAAACTGTACAGATAGTGTGTGACAGCACAGCAGTGATATACTGTACAGATAGTGTGTGACAGCACAGCAGTGATAAACTGTACAGATAGTGTGTGACAGCACAGCAGTGATACACTGTACAGATAGTGTGTGACAGCACAGCAGTGATAACCTGTACAGATAGTGTGTGACAGCACAGCAGTGATACACTGTACAGATAATGTGTGACAGCACAGCAGTGATAACCTGTACAAATAGTGTGTGACAACACAGCAGTGATAAACTGTACAGATAGTGTGTGACAGCACAGCAGTGATAAACTGTATAGATAGTGTGTGACACCACAGCAGTGATAAACTGTACAGATAGTGTGGGACAGCACTGCAGTGATAAACTGTATAGATAGTGTGTGACAGCACAGCAGTGATAAACTGTACAGATAGTGTGTGACAGCACAGCAGTGATAAACTGTACAGATAGTGTGTGACAGTACAGCAGTGATAAACTGTACAGATAGTGTGTGACAGCACAGCAGTGATAACCTGCACAGATAGTGTGTGACAGCACAGCAGTGATAACCTGTACAGATAGTGTGTGACAGCACAGCAGTGATAAACTGTACAGAGAGTGGGTGCCAGCACAGCAGTGATAAACTGTACAGATGGTGTGTGACAGCACAGCAGTGATAAACTGTACAGATAGAGTGTGACAGCTCAGCAATGATGAACTGTACAGATAGTGTGTGACAGTACAGCAGTGATAAACTGTACAGATAGTGTGTGACAGCATAGCAGTGATAAACTGTACAGATAGTGTGTGACAGCACAGCATTGATAAACTGTACAGATAGTGTGTGACAGTACAGCAGTGATAAACTGTACAGATAGTGTGTGACAGCACAGCAGTGATAACCTGCACAGATAGTGTGTGACAGCACAGCAGTGATAACCTGTACAGATAGTGTGTGACAGTACAGCAGTGATAAACTATACAGATAGTGTGTGACAGCACAGCAGTGATAAACTGTACAGATAGTGTGTGACAGCACAGCATTGATAAACTGTACAGATAGTGTGTGACAGTACAGCAGTGATAACCTGCACAGATAGTGTGTGACAGCACAGCAGTGATAACCTGTACAGATAGTGTGTGACAGCACAGCAGTGATAAACTGTACAGATAGAGTGTGACAGCTCAGCAATGATAAACTGTACAGATAGTGTGTGACAGTACAGCAGTGATAAACTGTACAGATAGTGTCTGACAGCACAGCAGTGATAAACTGTACAGATAGTGTGTGACAGTACAGCAGTGATAAACTGTACAGATAGCGTGTGACAGCACAGCAGTGATAAACTGTACAGATAGTGTGTGACATCACAGCAGTGATAAACTGTACAGATAGTGTGTGACAGCACAGCAGTGATAAACTGTACAGAGAGTGTGTGACAGCACAGCAGTGATATACTGTACAGATAGTGTGTGACAGCACAGCAGTGATATACTGTACAGATAGTGTGTGACAGCACAGCAGTGATAACCTTTACAGACAGTGTGTGACAGCACAGCAGTGATAAACTGTACAGATAGTGGGTGACAGCACAACAGCAAAGAGACTGTACAGATAGTGTGTGCCAGCACAGCAGTGATAAACTGTACAGATAATGTGTGACAGCACAGTAGTGATAAACTGTACAGATAGTGTGTGACAGCACAGCAGTGATAAACTGTACAGATAGTTTGTGACAGCACAGCAGTGATAAACTGTACAGATAGTGTGTGACAGCACAGCAGTGATAAACTGTACAGATAGTGTGTGACAGCACAGCAGTGAAGAGACTGTACAGATAGTGTGTGACAGCACAGCATTGATAACCTGTACAGATAGTGTGTGACAGCACAGCAGTGAAGAGACTGTACAAATAGTGTGTGACAGCACAGCAGTGATAACCTGTACAGATAGTGTGTGACAGCCCAGCAGTGAAGAGACTGTACAGATAGTGTGTGACAGCACAGCAGTGAAGAGACTGTACAGATAGTGTGTGACAGCACAGCAGTGATAACCTGTACAGATAGTGTGTGACAGCACAGCAGTGATAAACTGTACAGATAGTGTGTGACAGCACAGCAGTGATAAACTGTACAGATAGTGTGTGACAGCACAGCAGTGATAAACTGTACAGATAGTGTGTGACAGCACAGCAGTGATAAACTGTACAGATAGTGTGTGACAGCACAGCAGTGATAAACTGTACAGATAATGTGTGACAGCACAGTAGTGATAAACTGTACAGATAGTGTGTGACAGCACAGCAGTGATAACCTGTGTAGATAGTGTGTGACAGCACAGCAGTGATAACCTGTACAGATAGTGTGTGACAGCACAGCAGTGATAAACTGTACAGATAATGTGTGACAGCACAGCAATGATAAACTGTACAGATAGTGTGTGACAGCACAGCAGTGATAAACTGTACAGATAGTGTGTGACAGCACAGCAGTGATAACCTGTACAGATAGTGTGTGACAGCACAGCAGTGATCACCTGTACAGATAGTTTGTGACAGCACAGCAGTGATAAACTGTACAGATAGTGTGTGACAGCACAGCAGTGATAAACTGTACAGATAGTGTGTGACAGCACAAAAGTGATAACCTGTACAGATAGTGTGTGACAGCACAGCAGTGATCACCTGTACAGATAGTGTGTGACAGCACAGCAGTGATAAACTGTACAGATAGTGTGTGACAGCACAGCAGTGATAAACTGTACAGATAGTGTGTGAAAGCACAGCAGTGATAACCTGTACAGATAGTGTGTGACAGCACAGCATTGATAAACTGTACAGATAGTGTGTGACAGCACAGCAGTGATAAACTGTACAGATAATGTGTGACAGTACAGCAATGATAAACTGTACAGATAGTGTGTGACAGCACAGCAGTGATAAACTGTACAGATAGTGTGTGACAGCACAGCAGTGATAAACTGTACAGATAGTGTGTGACAGCACAGCAGTGATAAACTGTACAGATAATGTGTGACAGCACAGCAATGATAAACTGTACAGATAGTGTGTGACAGCACAGCAGTGATAAACTGTACAGATAGTGTGTGACAGCACAGCAGTGATAAACTGTACAGATAGTGTGTGACAGCACAGCAGTGATAACCTGTACAGATAGTGTGTGACAGCATAGCAGTGATCACCTGTACAGATAGTGTGTGACAGCAGAGCAGTGATAAACTGTACAGATAGTGTGTGACAGCACAGCAGTGTTAACCTGTACAGATAGTGTGTGACAGCACAGCATTGATAAACTGTACAGATAGTGTGTGACAGCACAGCAGTGATAAACTGTACAGATAGTGTGTGACAGCACAAAAGTGATAACCTGTACAGATAGTGTGTGACAGCACAGCAGTGATCACCTGTACAGATAGTGTGTGACAGCACAGCAGTGATAAACTGTACAGATAGTGTGTGACAGCACAGCAGTGATAAACTGTACAGATAGTGTGTGAAAGCACAGCAGTGATAACCTGTACAGATAGTGTGTGACAGCACAGCATTGATAAACTGTACAGATAGTGTGTGACAGCACAGCAGTGATAAACTGTACAGATAATGTGTGACAGTACAGCAATGATAAACTGTACAGATAGTGTGTGACAGCACAGCAGTGATAAACTGTACAGATAGTGTGTGACAGCACAGCAGTGATAAACTGTACAGATAGTGTGTGACAGCACAGCAGTGATAAACTGTACAGATAATGTGTGACAGCACAGCAATGATAAACTGTACAGATAGTGTGTGACAGCACAGCAGTGATAAACTGTACAGATAGTGTGTGACAGCACAGCAGTGATAAACTGTACAGATAGTGTGTGACAGCACAGCAGTGATAACCTGTACAGATAGTGTGTGACAGCATAGCAGTGATCACCTGTACAGATAGTGTGTGACAGCAGAGCAGTGATAAACTGTACAGATAGTGTGTGACAGCACAGCAGTGTTAACCTGTACAGATAGTGTGTGACAGCACAGCATTGATAAACTGTACAGATAGTGTGTGACAGCACAGCAGTGATAAACTGTACAGATAGTGTGTGACAGCACAAAAGTGATAACCTGTACAGATAGTGTGTGACAGCACAGCAGTGATCACCTGTACAGATAGTGTGTGACAGCACAGCAGTGATAAACTGTACAGATAGTGTGTGACAGCACAGCAGTGATAAACTGTACAGATAGTGTGTGAAAGCACAGCAGTGATAACCTGTACAGATAGAGTGTGACAGCACAGCATTGATAAACTGTACAGATAGTGTGTGACAGCACAGCAGTGATAAACTGTACAGATAATGTGTGACAGCACAGCAATGATAAACTGTACAGATAGTGTGTGACAGCACAGCAGTGATAAACTGTACAGATAGTGTGTGACAGCACAGCAGTGATAAACTGTACAAATAGTGTGTGACAGCACAGCAGTGATAAACTGTACAGATAATGTGTGACAGCACAGCAATGATAAACTGTACAGATAGTGTGTGACAGCACAGCAGTGATAAACTGTACAGATAGTGTGTGACAGCACAGCAGTGATAAACTGTACAGATAGTGTGTGACAGCACAGCAGTGATAACCTGTACAGATAGTGTGTGACAGCATTGCAGTGATCACCTGTACAGATAGTGTGTGACAGCAGAGCAGTGATAAACTGTACAGATAGTGTGTGACAGCACAGCAGTGATAAACTGTACAGATAGTGTGTGACAGCACAGCAGTGTTAACCTGTACAGATAGTGTGTGACAGCACAGCATTGATAAACTGTACAGATAGTGTGTGACAGCACAGCAGTGATAAACTGTACAGATAGTGTGTGACAGCACAGCAGTGATATACTGTACAGATAGTGTGTGACAGCACAGCAGTGATAAACTGTACAGATAGTGTGTGACAGCACAGCAGTGATAACCTGTACAGATAGTGTGTGACCGCACAACAGTGATAAACTGTACAGATAGTGTGTGACAGTACAGCAGTGAAAAACTGTACAGATAGTGTGTGACAGCACAGCAGTGATAACCAGTACAGATAGTGTGTGACAGCACAGCAGTGATAACCTGTACAGATAGTGTGTGACAGCACAGTAGTGATAACCTGTACAGATAGTGTGTGACAGCACAGCAGTGATAAACTGTACAGATATTGTGTGACAGCACAGCAGTGATAACCTGTACAGATAGTGTGTGACAGCACAGCAGTGATAAACTGTACAGATAGTGTGTGACAGCACAGCAGTGATAAACTGTACAGATAGTGTGTGACAGCACAGCAGTGATATACTGTACTGATAGTGTGTGACAGCACAGCAGTGATAAACTGTACAGATAGTGTGTGACAGCACAGCAGTGATACACTGTACAGATAGTGTGTGACAGCACAGCAGTGATAACCTGTACAGATAGTGTGTGACAGCACAGCAGTGATACACTGTACAGATAGTGTGTGACAGCACAGCAGTGATAAACTGTACAGATATTGTGTGACAGCACAGCAGTGATAAACTGTATAGATAGTGTGTGGCAGCACAGCAGTGAAAAACTGTACAGATAGTGTGTGACAGCACTGCAGTGATAAACTGTATAGATAGTGTGTGACAGCACAGCAGTGATAAACTGTATAGATAGTGTGTGACAGCACAGCAGTGATAAACTGTATAGATAGTGTGTGACAGCACAGCAGTGATAAACTTTACAGATAGAGCGTGACAGCACAGCAGTGATAAACTGTACAGATAGTGTGTGACAGCACAGCAGTGATAAACTGTATAGATAGTGTGTGACAGCACAGCAGTGATAAACTTTACAGATAGAGCGTGACAGCACAGCAGTGATAAACTGTACAGATAGTGTGTGACAGCACAGCAGTGATAAACTGTACAGATATTGTGTGACAGCACAGCAGTGATAACCTGTACAGATAGTGTGTGACAGCACAGCAGTGACAAACTGTACAGATAGTGTGTGACAGCACAGCAGTGATAAACTGTACAGATAGTGTGTGACAGCACAGCAGAGATATACTGTACTGATAGTGTGTGACAGCACAGCAGTGATAAACTGTACAGATAGTGTGTGACAGCACAGCAGTGATACACTGTACAGATAGTGTGTGACAGCACAGCAGTGATAACCTGTACAGATAGTGTGTGACAGCATAGCAGTGATCACCTGTACAGATAGTGTGTGACAGCAGAGCAGTGATAAACTGTACAGATAGTGTGTGACAGCACAGCAGTGTTAACCTGTACAGATAGTGTGTGACAGCACAGCATTGATAAACTGTACAGATAGTGTGTGACAGCACAGCAGTGATAAACTGTACAGATAGTGTGTGACAGCACAAAAGTGATAACCTGTACAGATAGTGTGTGACAGCACAGCAGTGATCACCTGTACAGATAGTGTGTGACAGCACAGCAGTGATAAACTGTACAGATAGTGTGTGACAGCACAGCAGTGATAAACTGTACAGATAGTGTGTGAAAGCACAGCAGTGATAACCTGTACAGATAGAGTGTGACAGCACAGCATTGATAAACTGTACAGATAGTGTGTGACAGCACAGCAGTGATAAACTGTACAGATAATGTGTGACAGCACAGCAATGATAAACTGTACAGATAGTGTGTGACAGCACAGCAGTGATAAACTGTACAGATAGTGTGTGACAGCACAGCAGTGATAAACTGTACAAATAGTGTGTGACAGCACAGCAGTGATAAACTGTACAGATAATGTGTGACAGCACAGCAATGATAAACTGTACAGATAGTGTGTGACAGCACAGCAGTGATAAACTGTACAGATAGTGTGTGACAGCACAGCAGTGATAAACTGTACAGATAGTGTGTGACAGCACAGCAGTGATAACCTGTACAGATAGTGTGTGACAGCATTGCAGTGATCACCTGTACAGATAGTGTGTGACAGCAGAGCAGTGATAAACTGTACAGATAGTGTGTGACAGCACAGCAGTGATAAACTGTACAGATAGTGTGTGACAGCACAGCAGTGTTAACCTGTACAGATAGTGTGTGACAGCACAGCATTGATAAACTGTACAGATAGTGTGTGACAGCACAGCAGTGATAAACTGTACAGATAGTGTGTGACAGCACAGCAGTGATATACTGTACAGATAGTGTGTGACAGCACAGCAGTGATAAACTGTACAGATAGTGTGTGACAGCACAGCAGTGATAAACTGTACAGATAGTGTGTGACAGCACAGCAGTGATATACTGTACAGATAGTGTGTGACAGCACAGCAGTGATACACTGTACAGATAGTGTGTGACAGCACAGCAGTGATAACCTGTACAGATAGTGTGTGACAGCACAGCAGTGATACACTGTACAGATAGTGTGTGACAGCACAGCAGTGATAAACTGTACAGATATTGTGTGACAGCACAGCAGTGATAAACTGTATAGATAGTGTGTGGCAGCACAGCAGTGAAAAACTGTACAGATAGTGTGTGACAGCACTGCAGTGATAAACTGTATAGATAGTGTGTGACAGCACAGCAGTGATAAACTGTATAGATAGTGTGTGACAGCACAGCAGTGATAAACTGTATAGATAGTGTGTGACAGCACAGCAGTGATAAACTTTACAGATAGAGCGTGACAGCACAGCAGTGATAAACTGTACAGATAGTGTGTGACAGCACAGCAGTGATAAACTGTATAGATAGTGTGTGACAGCACAGCAGTGATAAACTTTACAGATAGAGCGTGACAGCACAGCAGTGATAAACTGTACAGATAGTGTGTGACAGCACAGCAGTGATAAACTGTACAGATATTGTGTGACAGCACAGCAGTGATAACCTGTACAGATAGTGTGTGACAGCACAGCAGTGATAAACTGTACAGATAGTGTGTGACAGCACAGCAGTGATAAACTGTACAGATAGTGTGTGACAGCACAGCAGAGATATACTGTACTGATAGTGTGTGACAGCACAGCAGTGATAAACTGTACAGATAGTGTGTGACAGCACAGCAGTGATACACTGTACAGATAGTGTGTGACAGCACAGCAGTGATAACCTGTACAGATAGTGTGTGACAGCACAGCAGTGATACACTGTACAGATAGTGTGTGACAGCACAGCAGTGATAAACTGTACAGATATTGTGTGACAGCACAGCAGTGATAAACTGTATAGATAGTGTGTGACAGCACAGCAGTGATAAACTGTATAGATAGTGTGTGACAGCACAGCAGTGATAAACTGTACAGATAGTGTGTGACAGCACAGCAGTGATAAACTGTACAGATAGTGTGTGACAGCACAGCAGTGATATACTGTACAGATAGTGTGTGACAGCACAGCAGTGATAAACTGTACAGATAGTGTGTGACAGCACAGCAGTGATACACTGTACAGATAGTGTGTGACAGCACAGCAGTGATAACCTGTACAGATAGTGTGTGACAGCACAGCAGTGATACACTGTACAGATAATGTGTGACAGCACAGCAGTGATAACCTGTACAAATAGTGTGTGACAACACAGCAGTGATAAACTGTACAGATAGTGTGTGACAGCACAGCAGTGATAAACTGTATAGATAGTGTGTGACACCACAGCAGTGATAAACTGTACAGATAGTGTGGGACAGCACTGCAGTGATAAACTGTATAGATAGTGTGTGACAGCACAGCAGTGATAAACTGTACAGATAGTGTGTGACAGCACAGCAGTGATAAACTGTACAGATAGTGTGTGACAGTACAGCAGTGATAAACTGTACAGATAGTGTGTGACAGCACAGCAGTGATAACCTGCACAGATAGTGTGTGACAGCACAGCAGTGATAACCTGTACAGATAGTGTGTGACAGCACAGCAGTGATAAACTGTACAGAGAGTGGGTGCCAGCACAGCAGTGATAAACTGTACAGATGGTGTGTGACAGCACAGCAGTGATAAACTGTACAGATAGAGTGTGACAGCTCAGCAATGATGAACTGTACAGATAGTGTGTGACAGTACAGCAGTGATAAACTGTACAGATAGTGTGTGACAGCATAGCAGTGATAAACTGTACAGATAGTGTGTGACAGCACAGCATTGATAAACTGTACAGATAGTGTGTGACAGTACAGCAGTGATAAACTGTACAGATAGTGTGTGACAGCACAGCAGTGATAACCTGCACAGATAGTGTGTGACAGCACAGCAGTGATAACCTGTACAGATAGTGTGTGACAGTACAGCAGTGATAAACTATACAGATAGTGTGTGACAGCACAGCAGTGATAAACTGTACAGATAGTGTGTGACAGCACAGCATTGATAAACTGTACAGATAGTGTGTGACAGTACAGCAGTGATAACCTGCACAGATAGTGTGTGACAGCACAGCAGTGATAACCTGTACAGATAGTGTGTGACAGCACAGCAGTGATAAACTGTACAGATAGAGTGTGACAGCTCAGCAATGATAAACTGTACAGATAGTGTGTGACAGTACAGCAGTGATAAACTGTACAGATAGTGTCTGACAGCACAGCAGTGATAAACTGTACAGATAGTGTGTGACAGTACAGCAGTGATAAACTGTACAGATAGCGTGTGACAGCACAGCAGTGATAAACTGTACAGATAGTGTGTGACATCACAGCAGTGATAAACTGTACAGATAGTGTGTGACAGCACAGCAGTGATAAACTGTACAGAGAGTGTGTGACAGCACAGCAGTGATATACTGTACAGATAGTGTGTGACAGCACAGCAGTGATATACTGTACAGATAGTGTGTGACAGCACAGCAGTGATAACCTTTACAGACAGTGTGTGACAGCACAGCAGTGATAAACTGTACAGATAGTGGGTGACAGCACAACAGCAAAGAGACTGTACAGATAGTGTGTGCCAGCACAGCAGTGATAAACTGTACAGATAATGTGTGACAGCACAGTAGTGATAAACTGTACAGATAGTGTGTGACAGCACAGCAGTGATAAACTGTACAGATAGTTTGTGACAGCACAGCAGTGATAAACTGTACAGATAGTGTGTGACAGCACAGCAGTGATAAACTGTACAGATAGTGTGTGACAGCACAGCAGTGAAGAGACTGTACAGATAGTGTGTGACAGCACAGCATTGATAACCTGTACAGATAGTGTGTGACAGCACAGCAGTGAAGAGACTGTACAAATAGTGTGTGACAGCACAGCAGTGATAACCTGTACAGATAGTGTGTGACAGCCCAGCAGTGAAGAGACTGTACAGATAGTGTGTGACAGCACAGCAGTGAAGAGACTGTACAGATAGTGTGTGACAGCACAGCAGTGATAACCTGTACAGATAGTGTGTGACAGCACAGCAGTGATAAACTGTACAGATAGTGTGTGACAGCACAGCAGTGATAAACTGTACAGATAGTGTGTGACAGCACAGCAGTGATAAACTGTACAGATAGTGTGTGACAGCACAGCAGTGATAAACTGTACAGATAGTGTGTGACAGCACAGCAGTGATAAACTGTACAGATAATGTGTGACAGCACAGTAGTGATAAACTGTACAGATAGTGTGTGACAGCACAGCAGTGATAACCTGTGTAGATAGTGTGTGACAGCACAGCAGTGATAACCTGTACAGATAGTGTGTGACAGCACAGCAGTGATAAACTGTACAGATAATGTGTGACAGCACAGCAATGATAAACTGTACAGATAGTGTGTGACAGCACAGCAGTGATAAACTGTACAGATAGTGTGTGACAGCACAGCAGTGATAACCTGTACAGATAGTGTGTGACAGCACAGCAGTGATCACCTGTACAGATAGTTTGTGACAGCACAGCAGTGATAAACTGTACAGATAATGTGTGACAGCACAGCAGTGATAAACTGTACAGATAGTGTGTGACAGCACAAAAGTGATAACCTGTACAGATAGTGTGTGACAGCACAGCAGTGATCACCTGTACAGATAGTGTGTGACAGCACAGCAGTGATAAACTGTACAGATAGTGTGTGACAGCACAGCAGTGATAAACTGTACAGATAGTGTGTGAAAGCACAGCAGTGATAACCTGTACAGATAGTGTGTGACAGCACAGCATTGATAAACTGTACAGATAGTGTGTGACAGCACAGCAGTGATAAACTGTACAGATAATGTGTGACAGTACAGCAATGATAAACTGTACAGATAGTGTGTGACAGCACAGCAGTGATAAACTGTACAGATAGTGTGTGACAGCACAGCAGTGATAAACTGTACAGATAGTGTGTGACAGCACAGCAGTGATAAACTGTACAGATAATGTGTGACAGCACAGCAATGATAAACTGTACAGATAGTGTGTGACAGCACAGCAGTGATAAACTGTACAGATAGTGTGTGACAGCACAGCAGTGATAAACTGTACAGATAGTGTGTGACAGCACAGCAGTGATAACCTGTACAGATAGTGTGTGACAGCATAGCAGTGATCACCTGTACAGATAGTGTGTGACAGCAGAGCAGTGATAAACTGTACAGATAGTGTGTGACAGCACAGCAGTGTTAACCTGTACAGATAGTGTGTGACAGCACAGCATTGATAAACTGTACAGATAGTGTGTGACAGCACAGCAGTGATAAACTGTACAGATAGTGTGTGACAGCACAAAAGTGATAACCTGTACAGATAGTGTGTGACAGCACAGCAGTGATCACCTGTACAGATAGTGTGTGACAGCACAGCAGTGATAAACTGTACAGATAGTGTGTGACAGCACAGCAGTGATAAACTGTACAGATAGTGTGTGAAAGCACAGCAGTGATAACCTGTACAGATAGAGTGTGACAGCACAGCATTGATAAACTGTACAGATAGTGTGTGACAGCACAGCAGTGATAAACTGTACAGATAATGTGTGACAGCACAGCAATGATAAACTGTACAGATAGTGTGTGACAGCACAGCAGTGATAAACTGTACAGATAGTGTGTGACAGCACAGCAGTGATAAACTGTACAAATAGTGTGTGACAGCACAGCAGTGATAAACTGTACAGATAATGTGTGACAGCACAGCAATGATAAACTGTACAGATAGTGTGTGACAGCACAGCAGTGATAAACTGTACAGATAGTGTGTGACAGCACAGCAGTGATAAACTGTACAGATAGTGTGTGACAGCACAGCAGTGATAACCTGTACAGATAGTGTGTGACAGCATTGCAGTGATCACCTGTACAGATAGTGTGTGACAGCAGAGCAGTGATAAACTGTACAGATAGTGTGTGACAGCACAGCAGTGATAAACTGTACAGATAGTGTGTGACAGCACAGCAGTGTTAACCTGTACAGATAGTGTGTGACAGCACAGCATTGATAAACTGTACAGATAGTGTGTGACAGCACAGCAGTGATAAACTGTACAGATAGTGTGTGACAGCACAGCAGTGATATACTGTACAGATAGTGTGTGACAGCACAGCAGTGATAAACTGTACAGATAGTGTGTGACAGCACAGCAGTGATAACCTGTACAGATAGTGTGTGACCGCACAACAGTGATAAACTGTACAGATAGTGTGTGACAGTACAGCAGTGAAAAACTGTACAGATAGTGTGTGACAGCACAGCAGTGATAACCAGTACAGATAGTGTGTGACAGCACAGCAGTGATAACCTGTACAGATAGTGTGTGACAGCACAGTAGTGATAACCTGTACAGATAGTGTGTGACAGCACAGCAGTGATAAACTGTACAGATATTGTGTGACAGCACAGCAGTGATAACCTGTACAGATAGTGTGTGACAGCACAGCAGTGATAAACTGTACAGATAGTGTGTGACAGCACAGCAGTGATAAACTGTACAGATAGTGTGTGACAGCACAGCAGTGATATACTGTACTGATAGTGTGTGACAGCACAGCAGTGATAAACTGTACAGATAGTGTGTGACAGCACAGCAGTGATACACTGTACAGATAGTGTGTGACAGCACAGCAGTGATAACCTGTACAGATAGTGTGTGACAGCACAGCAGTGATACACTGTACAGATAGTGTGTGACAGCACAGCAGTGATAAACTGTACAGATATTGTGTGACAGCACAGCAGTGATAAACTGTATAGATAGTGTGTGGCAGCACAGCAGTGAAAAACTGTACAGATAGTGTGTGACAGCACTGCAGTGATAAACTGTATAGATAGTGTGTGACAGCACAGCAGTGATAAACTGTATAGATAGTGTGTGACAGCACAGCAGTGATAAACTGTATAGATAGTGTGTGACAGCACAGCAGTGATAAACTTTACAGATAGAGCGTGACAGCACAGCAGTGATAAACTGTACAGATAGTGTGTGACAGCACAGCAGTGATAAACTGTATAGATAGTGTGTGACAGCACAGCAGTGATAAACTTTACAGATAGAGCGTGACAGCACAGCAGTGATAAACTGTACAGATAGTGTGTGACAGCACAGCAGTGATAAACTGTACAGATATTGTGTGACAGCACAGCAGTGATAACCTGTACAGATAGTGTGTGACAGCACAGCAGTGACAAACTGTACAGATAGTGTGTGACAGCACAGCAGTGATAAACTGTACAGATAGTGTGTGACAGCACAGCAGTGATAACCTGTGTAGATAGTGTGTGACAGCACAGCAGTGATAACCTGTACAGATAGTGTGTGACAGCACAGCAGTGATAAACTGTACAGATAATGTGTGACAGCACAGCAATGATAAACTGTACAGATAGTGTGTGACAGCACAGCAGTGATAAACTGTACAGATAGTGTGTGACAGCACAGCAGTGATAACCTGTACAGATAGTGTGTGACAGCACAGCAGTGATCACCTGTACAGATAGTTTGTGACAGCACAGCAGTGATAAACTGTACAGATAGTGTGTGACAGCACAGCAGTGATAAACTGTACAGATAGTGTGTGACAGCACAAAAGTGATAACCTGTACAGATAGTGTGTGACAGCACAGCAGTGATCACCTGTACAGATAGTGTGTGACAGCACAGCAGTGATAAACTGTACAGATAGTGTGTGACAGCACAGCAGTGATAAACTGTACAGATAGTGTGTGAAAGCACAGCAGTGATAACCTGTACAGATAGTGTGTGACAGCACAGCATTGATAAACTGTACAGATAGTGTGTGACAGCACAGCAGTGATAAACTGTACAGATAATGTGTGACAGTACAGCAATGATAAACTGTACAGATAGTGTGTGACAGCACAGCAGTGATAAACTGTACAGATAGTGTGTGACAGCACAGCAGTGATAAACTGTACAGATAGTGTGTGACAGCACAGCAGTGATAAACTGTACAGATAATGTGTGACAGCACAGCAATGATAAACTGTACAGATAGTGTGTGACAGCACAGCAGTGATAAACTGTACAGATAGTGTGTGACAGCACAGCAGTGATAAACTGTACAGATAGTGTGTGACAGCACAGCAGTGATAACCTGTACAGATAGTGTGTGACAGCATAGCAGTGATCACCTGTACAGATAGTGTGTGACAGCAGAGCAGTGATAAACTGTACAGATAGTGTGTGACAGCACAGCAGTGTTAACCTGTACAGATAGTGTGTGACAGCACAGCATTGATAAACTGTACAGATAGTGTGTGACAGCACAGCAGTGATAAACTGTACAGATAGTGTGTGACAGCACAAAAGTGATAACCTGTACAGATAGTGTGTGACAGCACAGCAGTGATCACCTGTACAGATAGTGTGTGACAGCACAGCAGTGATAAACTGTACAGATAGTGTGTGACAGCACAGCAGTGATAAACTGTACAGATAGTGTGTGAAAGCACAGCAGTGATAACCTGTACAGATAGAGTGTGACAGCACAGCATTGATAAACTGTACAGATAGTGTGTGACAGCACAGCAGTGATAAACTGTACAGATAATGTGTGACAGCACAGCAATGATAAACTGTACAGATAGTGTGTGACAGCACAGCAGTGATAAACTGTACAGATAGTGTGTGACAGCACAGCAGTGATAAACTGTACAGATAATGTGTGACAGCACAGCAATGATAAACTGTACAGATAGTGTGTGACAGCACAGCAGTGATAAACTGTACAGATAGTGTGTGACAGCACAGCAGTGATAACCTGTACAGATAGTGTGTGACAGCATTGCAGTGATCACCTGTACAGATAGTGTGTGACAGCAGAGCAGTGATAAACTGTACAGATAGTGTGTGACAGCACAGCAGTGATAAACTGTACAGATAGTGTGTGACAGCACAGCAGTGTTAACCTGTACAGATAGTGTGTGACAGCACAGCATTGATAAACTGTACAGATAGTGTGTGACAGCACAGCAGTGATAAACTGTACAGATAGTGTGTGACAGCACAGCAGTGATATACTGTACAGATAGTGTGTGACAGCACAGCAGTGATAAACTGTACAGATAGTGTGTGACAGCACAGCAGTGATAACCTGTACAGATAGTGTGTGACCGCACAACAGTGATAAACTGTACAGATAGTGTGTGACAGTACAGCAGTGAAAAACTGTACAGATAGTGTGTGACAGCACAGCAGTGATAACCAGTACAGATAGTGTGTGACAGCACAGTAGTGATAACCTGTACAGATAGTGTGTGACAGCACAGCAGTGATAAACTGTACAGATATTGTGTGACAGCACAGCAGTGATAACCTGTACAGATAGTGTGTGACAGCACAGCAGTGATAAACTGTACAGATAGTGTGTGACAGCACAGCAGTGATAAACTGTACAGATAGTGTGTGACAGCACAGCAGTGATATACTGTACTGATAGTGTGTGACAGCACAGCAGTGATAAACTGTACAGATAGTGTGTGACAGCACAGCAGTGATACACTGTACAGATAGTGTGTGACAGCACAGCAGTGATAACCTGTACAGATAGTGTGTGACAGCACAGCAGTGATACACTGTACAGATAGTGTGTGACAGCACAGCAGTGATAAACTGTACAGATATTGTGTGACAGCACAGCAGTGATAAACTGTATAGATAGTGTGTGGCAGCACAGCAGTGAAAAACTGTACAGATAGTGTGTGACAGCACTGCAGTGATAAACTGTATAGATAGTGTGTGACAGCACAGCAGTGATAAACTGTATAGATAGTGTGTGACAGCACAGCAGTGATAAACTGTATAGATAGTGTGTGACAGCACAGCAGTGATAAACTTTACAGATAGAGCGTGACAGCACAGCAGTGATAAACTGTACAGATAGTGTGTGACAGCACAGCAGTGATAAACTGTATAGATAGTGTGTGACAGCACAGCAGTGATAAACTTTA
The DNA here is from genome assembly GCF_046119375.1 of Phyllobates terribilis. Classification (NCBI taxonomy): domain Eukaryota; kingdom Metazoa; phylum Chordata; class Amphibia; order Anura; family Dendrobatidae; genus Phyllobates; species Phyllobates terribilis. The sequence goes on along the minus strand of NW_027362764.1, from coordinate 21,225,402 downwards.
CAGATAGAGCGTGACAGCACAGCAGTGATAAACTGTACAGATAGTGTGTGACAGCACAGCAGTGATAAACTGTACAGATATTGTGTGACAGCACAGCAGTGATAACCTGTACAGATAGTGTGTGACAGCACAGCAGTGACAAACTGTACAGATAGTGTGTGACAGCACAGCAGTGATAAACTGTACAGATAGTGTGTGACAGCACAGCAGAGATATACTGTACTGATAGTGTGTGACAGCACAGCAGTGATAAACTGTACAGATAGTGTGTGACAGCACAGCAGTGATACACTGTACAGATAGTGTGTGACAGCACAGCAGTGATAACCTGTACAGATAGTGTGTGACAGCATAGCAGTGATCACCTGTACAGATAGTGTGTGACAGCAGAGCAGTGATAAACTGTACAGATAGTGTGTGACAGCACAGCAGTGTTAACCTGTACAGATAGTGTGTGACAGCACAGCATTGATAAACTGTACAGATAGTGTGTGACAGCACAGCAGTGATAAACTGTACAGATAGTGTGTGACAGCACAAAAGTGATAACCTGTACAGATAGTGTGTGACAGCACAGCAGTGATCACCTGTACAGATAGTGTGTGACAGCACAGCAGTGATAAACTGTACAGATAGTGTGTGACAGCACAGCAGTGATAAACTGTACAGATAGTGTGTGAAAGCACAGCAGTGATAACCTGTACAGATAGAGTGTGACAGCACAGCATTGATAAACTGTACAGATAGTGTGTGACAGCACAGCAGTGATAAACTGTACAGATAATGTGTGACAGCACAGCAATGATAAACTGTACAGATAGTGTGTGACAGCACAGCAGTGATAAACTGTACAGATAGTGTGTGACAGCACAGCAGTGATAAACTGTACAAATAGTGTGTGACAGCACAGCAGTGATAAACTGTACAGATAATGTGTGACAGCACAGCAATGATAAACTGTACAGATAGTGTGTGACAGCACAGCAGTGATAAACTGTACAGATAGTGTGTGACAGCACAGCAGTGATAAACTGTACAGATAGTGTGTGACAGCACAGCAGTGATAACCTGTACAGATAGTGTGTGACAGCATTGCAGTGATCACCTGTACAGATAGTGTGTGACAGCAGAGCAGTGATAAACTGTACAGATAGTGTGTGACAGCACAGCAGTGATAAACTGTACAGATAGTGTGTGACAGCACAGCAGTGTTAACCTGTACAGATAGTGTGTGACAGCACAGCATTGATAAACTGTACAGATAGTGTGTGACAGCACAGCAGTGATAAACTGTACAGATAGTGTGTGACAGCACAGCAGTGATATACTGTACAGATAGTGTGTGACAGCACAGCAGTGATAAACTGTACAGATAGTGTGTGACAGCACAGCAGTGATAACCTGTACAGATAGTGTGTGACCGCACAACAGTGATAAACTGTACAGATAGTGTGTGACAGTACAGCAGTGAAAAACTGTACAGATAGTGTGTGACAGCACAGCAGTGATAACCAGTACAGATAGTGTGTGACAGCACAGCAGTGATAACCTGTACAGATAGTGTGTGACAGCACAGTAGTGATAACCTGTACAGATAGTGTGTGACAGCACAGCAGTGATAAACTGTACAGATATTGTGTGACAGCACAGCAGTGATAACCTGTACAGATAGTGTGTGACAGCACAGCAGTGATAAACTGTACAGATAGTGTGTGACAGCACAGCAGTGATAAACTGTACAGATAGTGTGTGACAGCACAGCAGTGATATACTGTACTGATAGTGTGTGACAGCACAGCAGTGATAAACTGTACAGATAGTGTGTGACAGCACAGCAGTGATACACTGTACAGATAGTGTGTGACAGCACAGCAGTGATAACCTGTACAGATAGTGTGTGACAGCACAGCAGTGATACACTGTACAGATAGTGTGTGACAGCACAGCAGTGATAAACTGTACAGATATTGTGTGACAGCACAGCAGTGATAAACTGTATAGATAGTGTGTGGCAGCACAGCAGTGAAAAACTGTACAGATAGTGTGTGACAGCACTGCAGTGATAAACTGTATAGATAGTGTGTGACAGCACAGCAGTGATAAACTGTATAGATAGTGTGTGACAGCACAGCAGTGATAAACTGTATAGATAGTGTGTGACAGCACAGCAGTGATAAACTTTACAGATAGAGCGTGACAGCACAGCAGTGATAAACTGTACAGATAGTGTGTGACAGCACAGCAGTGATAAACTGTATAGATAGTGTGTGACAGCACAGCAGTGATAAACTTTACAGATAGAGCGTGACAGCACAGCAGTGATAAACTGTACAGATAGTGTGTGACAGCACAGCAGTGATAAACTGTACAGATATTGTGTGACAGCACAGCAGTGATAACCTGTACAGATAGTGTGTGACAGCACAGCAGTGATAAACTGTACAGATAGTGTGTGACAGCACAGCAGTGATAAACTGTACAGATAGTGTGTGACAGCACAGCAGAGATATACTGTACTGATAGTGTGTGACAGCACAGCAGTGATAAACTGTACAGATAGTGTGTGACAGCACAGCAGTGATACACTGTACAGATAGTGTGTGACAGCACAGCAGTGATAACCTGTACAGATAGTGTGTGACAGCACAGCAGTGATACACTGTACAGATAGTGTGTGACAGCACAGCAGTGATAAACTGTACAGATATTGTGTGACAGCACAGCAGTGATAAACTGTATAGATAGTGTGTGGCAGCACAGCAGTGAAAAACTGTACAGATAGTGTGTGACAGCACTGCAGTGATAAACTGTATAGATAGTGTGTGACAGCACAGCAGTGATAAACTGTATAGATAGTGTGTGACAGCACAGCAGTGATAAACTGTATAGATAGTGTGTGACAGCACAGCAGTGATAAACTGTACAGATAGTGTGTGACAGCACAGCAGTGATAAACTGTACAGATAGTGTGTGACAGCACAGCAGTGATATACTGTACAGATAGTGTGTGACAGCACAGCAGTGATAAACTGTACAGATAGTGTGTGACAGCACAGCAGTGATACACTGTACAGATAGTGTGTGACAGCACAGCAGTGATAACCTGTACAGATAGTGTGTGACAGCACAGCAGTGATACACCGTACAGATAATGTGTGACAGCACAGCAGTGATAACCTGTACAAATAGTGTGTGACAACACAGCAGTGATAAACTGTACAGATAGTGTGTGACAGCACAGCAGTGATAAACTGTATAGATAGTGTGTGACACCACAGCAGTGATAAACTGTACAGATAGTGTGTGACAGCACTGCAGTGATAAACTGTATAGATAGTGTGTGACAGCACAGCAGTGATAAACTGTACAGATAGTGTGTGACAGCACAGCAGTGATAAACTGTACAGATAGTGTGTGACAGTACAGCAGTGATAAACTGTACAGATAGTGTGTGACAGCACAGCAGTGATAACCTGCACAGATAGTGTGTGACAGCACAGCAGTGATAACCTGTACAGATAGTGTGTGACAGCACAGCAGTGATAAACTGTACAGAGAGTGGGTGCCAGCACAGCAGTGATAAACTGTACAGATGGTGTGTGACAGCACAGCAGTGATAAACTGTACAGATAGAGTGTGACAGCTCAGCAATGATGAACTGTACAGATAGTGTGTGACAGTACAGCAGTGATAAACTGTACAGATAGTGTGTGACAGCATAGCAGTGATAAACTGTACAGATAGTGTGTGACAGCACAGCAGTGATAACCTGTACAGATAGTGTGTGACAGCACAGCATTGATAAACTGTACAGATAGTGTGTGACAGCACAGCAGTGATAAACTGTACAGATAGTGTGTGACAGCACAGCAGTGATAAACTGTACAGATAGTGTGTGACAGCACAGCAGTGATAACCTGTACAGATAGTGTGTGACCGCACAACAGTGATAAACTGTACAGATAGTGTGTGACAGTACAGCAGTGAAAAACTGTACAGATAGTGTGTGACAGCACAGCAGTGATAACCAGTACAGATAGTGTGTGACAGCACAGCAGTGATAACCTGTACAGATAGTGTGTGACAGCACAGCAGTGATAACCTGTACAGATAGTGTGTGACAGCACAGCAGTGATAAACTGTACAGATATTGTGTGACAGCACAGCAGTGATATACTGTACTGATAGTGTGTGACAGCACAGCAGTGATAAACTGTACAGATAGTGTGTGACAGCACAGCAGTGATACACTGTACAGATAGTGTGTGACAGCACAGCAGTGATAACCTGTACAGATAGTGTGTGACAGCACAGCAGTGATACTCTGTACAGATAGTGTGTGACAGCACAGCAGTGATAACCTGTACAGATAGTGTGTGACAGCACAGCAGTGATAAACTGTACAGATATTGTGTGACAGCACAGCAGTGATAAACTGTATAGATAGTGTGTGGCAGCACAGCAGTGAAAAACTGTACAGATAGTGTGTGACAGCACTGCAGTGATAAACTGTATAGATAGTGTGTGACAGCACAGCAGTGATAAACTGTATAGATAGTGTGTGACAGCACAGCAGTGATAAACTGTATAGATAGTGTGTGACAGCACAGCAGTGATAAACTTTACAGATAGAGCGTGACAGCACAGCAGTGATAAACTGTACAGATAGTGTGTGACAGCTCTGCAGTGATAAACTGTACAGATAGTTTGTGACAGCACAGCGTTGATAAACTGTACTGATAGTGTGTGACAGTACAGTAGTGATAACCTGCACAGATAGTGTGTGACAGTACAGCAGTGATAAACTGTACAGATAGTGTGTGACAGCACAGCAGTGATAAACTGTACAGATAGTGTGTGACAGCACAGCAGTGATAACCTGTACAGATAGTGTGTGACAGCACAACAGTGATAAACTGTACAGATAGCGTGTGACAGCTCAGCAGTGATAAACTGTACAGATAGTGTGTGACAGCACAGCAGTGATAAACTGTACACATAGTGTGTGATAGCACAGCAGTGATAAACTGTACAGATAGAGTGTGACAGTACAGCAGTGAAAAACTGTACAGATAGTGTGTGACAGCACAGCAGTGATAACCAGTACAGATAGTGTGTGACAGCACAGCAGTGATAACCTGTACAGATAGTGTGTGACAGCACAGCAGTGATAACCTGTACAGATAGTGTGTGACAGCACAGCAGTGATAAACTGTACAGATATTGTGTGACAGCACAGCAGTGATAACCTGTACAGATAGTGTGTGACAGTACAGCAGTGATAAACTGTACAGATAGTGTGTGACAGCACAGCAGTGATAAACTGTACAGATAGTGTGTGACAGCACAGCAGTGATACACTGTACAGATAGTGTGTGACAGCACAGCAGTGATAACCTGTACAGATAGTGTGTGACAGCACAGCAGTGATACACTGTACAGATAGTGTGTGACAGCACAGCAGTGATAACCTGTACAGATAGTGTGTGACAGCACAGCAGTGATAAACTGTACAGATATTGTGTGACAGCACAGCAGTAATAAATTGTATAGATAGTGTGTGGCAGCACAGCAGTGAAAAACTGTACAGATAGTGTGTGAGAGCACTGCAGTGATAAACTGTATAGATAGTGTGTGACAGCACAGCAGTGATAAACTGTATAGATAGTGTGTGACAGCACAGCAGTGATAAACTGTATAGATAGTGTGTGACAGCACAGCAGTGATAAACTTTACAGATAGAGCGTGACAGCACAGCAGTGATAAACTGTACAGATAGTGTGTGACAGCACTGCAGTAATAAACTGTACAGATAGTTTGTGACAGCACAGCGTTGATAAACTGTACTGATAGTGTGTGACAGTACAGTAGTGATAACCTGCACAGATAGTGTGTGACAGTACAGCAGTGATAAACTGTACAGATAGTGTGTGACAGCACAGCATTGATAAACTGTACAGATAGTGTGTGACAGCACAGCAGTGATAACCTGTACAGATAGTGTGTGACAGCACAACAGTGATAAACTGTACAGATAGCGTGTGACAGCTCAGCAGTGATAAACTGTACAGATAGTGTGTGACAGCACAGCAGTGATAAACTGTACACATAGTGTGTGACAGCACAGCAGTGAAAAACTGTACAGATAGAGTGTGACAGTACAGCAGTGAAAAACTGTACAGATAGTGTGTGACAGCACAGCAGTGATAACCAGTACAGATAGTGTGTGACAGCACAGCAGTGATAACCTGTACAGATAGTGTGTGACAGCACAGCAGTGATAACCTGTACAGATAGTGTGTGACAGCACAGCAGTGATAAACTGTACAGATATTGTGTGACAGCACAGCAGTGATAACCTGTACAGATAGTGTGTGACAGTACAGCAGTGATAAACAGTACAGATAGTGTGTGACAGCACATCAGTGATAAACTGTACAGATAGTGTGTGACAGCACAGCAGTGATAAACTGTATAGATAGTATGTGAAAGCACAGCAGTGATAAACTGTACAGATAGTGTGTGACAGCAGAGCAGTGATAAACTGTACAGATAGTGTGTGACAGCACAGCAGTGATAAACTTACAGATAGTGTGTGACAGCACAGCAGTGATATACTGTACAGATAGTGTGTGACAGCACAGCAGTGATAAACTGTACAGATAGTGTGTGACAGCACAGCAGTGATACACTGTACAGATAGTGTGTGACAGCACAGCAGTGATAACCTGTACAGATAGTGTGTGACAGCACAGCAGTGATACACTGTACAGATAGTGTGTGACAGCACAGCAGTGATAACCTGTACAAATAGTGTGTGACAACACAGCAGTGATAAACTGTACAGATATTGTGTGACAGCACAGCAGTGATAAACTGTATAGATAGTGTGTGACACCACAGCAGTGATAAACTGTACAGATAGTGTGTGACAGCACTGCAGTGATAAACTGTATAGATAGTGTGTGACAGCACAGCAGTGATAAACTGTACAGATAGTGTGTGACAGCACAGCAGTGATAAACTGTACAGATAGTGTGTGACAGTACAGCAGTGATAAACTGTATAGATAGTGTGTGACAGCGCAGCAGTGATAACCTGCACAGATAGTGTGTGACAGCACAGCAGTGATAACCTGTACAGATAGTGTGTGACAGCACAGCAGTGATAAACTGTACAGAGAGTGGGTGCCAGCACAGCAGTGATAAACTGTACAGATGGTGTGTGACAGCACAGCAGTGATAAACTGTACAGATAGAGTGTGACAGCTCAGCAATGATGAACTGTACAGATAGTGTGTGACAGTACAGCAGTGATACACTGTACAGATAGTGTGTGACAGCACAGCAGTGATAACCTGTACAGATAGTGTGTGACAGCACAGCAGTGATACACTGTACAGATAGTGTGTGACAGCACAGCAGTGATAACCTGTACAGATAGTGTGTGACAGCACAGCAGTGATAAACATTACAGATATTGTGTGACAGCACAGCAGTGATAAACTGTATAGATAGTGTGTGGCAGCACAGCAGTGAAAAACTGTACAGATAGTGTGTGAGAGCACTGCAGTGATAAACTGTATAGATAGTGTGTGACAGCACAGCAGTGATAAACTGTATAGATAGTGTGTGACAGCACAGCAGTGATAAACTGTATAGATAGTGTGTGACAGCACAGCAGTGATAAACTTTACAGATAGAGCGTGACAGCACAGCAGTGATAAACTGTACAGATAGTGTGTGACAGCACTGCAGTGATAAACTGTACAGATAGTTTGTGACAGCACAGCGTTGATAAACTGTACTGATAGTGTGTGACAGTACAGTAGTGATAACCTGCACAGATAGTGTGTGACAGTACAGCAGTGATAAACTGTACAGATAGTGTGTGACAGCACAGCATTGATAAACTGTACAGATAGTCTGTGACAGCACAGCAGTGATAACCTGTACAGATAGTGTGTGACAGCACAACAGTGATAAACTGTACAGATAGCGTGTGACAGCTCAGCAGTGATAAACTGTACAGATAGTGTGTGACAGCACAGCAGTGATAAACTGTACACATAGTGTGTGACAGCACAGCAGTGAAAAACTGTACAGATAGAGTGTGACAGTACAGCAGTGAAAAACTGTACAGATAGTGTGTGACAGCACAGCAGTGATAACCAGTACAGATAGTGTGTGACAGCACAGCAGTGATAACCTGTACAGATAGTGTGTGACAGCACAGCAGTGATAACCTGTACAGATAGTGTGTGACAGCACAGCAGTGATAAACTGTACAGATATTGTGTGACAGCACAGCAGTGATAACCTGTACAGATAGTGTGTGACAGTACAGCAGTGATAAACAGTACAGATAGTGTGTGACAGCACATCAGTGATAAACTGTACAGATAGTGTGTGACAGCACAGCAGTGATAAACTGTATAGATAGTATGTGAAAGCACAGCAGTGATAAACTGTACAGATAGTGTGTGACAGCAGAGCAGTGATAAACTGTACAGATAGTGTGTGACAGCACAGCAGTGATAAACTTACAGATAGTGTGTGACAGCACAGCAGTGATATACTGTACAGATAGTGTGTGACAGCACAGCAGTGATAAACTGTACAGATAGTGTGTGACAGCACAGCAGTGATACACTGTACAGATAGTGTGTGACAGCACAGCAGTGATAACCTGTACAGATAGTGTGTGACAGCACAGCAGTGATACACTGTACAGATAGTGTGTGACAGCACAGCAGTGATAACCTGTACAAATAGTGTGTGACAACACAGCAGTGATAAACTGTACAGATATTGTGTGACAGCACAGCAGTGATAAACTGTATAGATAGTGTGTGACACCACAGCAGTGATAAACTGTACAGATAGTGTGTGACAGCACTGCAGTGATAAAATGTATAGATAGTGTGTGACAGCACAGCAGTGATAAACTGTACAGATAGTGTGTGACAGCACAGCAGTGATAAACTGTACAGATAGTGTGTGACAGTACAGCAGTGATAAACTGTATAGATAGTGTGTGACAGCGCAGCAGTGATAACCTGCACAGATAGTGTGTGACAGCACAGCAGTGATAACCTGTACAGATAGTGTGTGACAGCACAGCAGTGATAAACTGTACAGAGAGTGGGTGCCAGCACAGCAGTGATAAACTGTACAGATGGTGTGTGACAGCACAGCAGTGATAAACTGTACAGATAGAGTGTGACAGCTCAGCAATGATGAACTGTACAGATAGTGTGTGACAGTACAGCAGTGATAAACTGTACAGATAGTGTGTGACAGCACAGCAGTGATAAACTGTACAGATAGTGTGTGACAGTACAGCAGTGATAAACTGTACAGATAGCGTGTGACAGCACAGCAGTGATAAACTGTACAGATAGTGTGTGACATCACAGCAGTGATAAACTGTACAGATAGTGTGTGACAGCACAGCAGTGATAAACTGTACAGAGAGTGTGTGACAGCACAGCAGTGATATACTGTACAGATAGTGTGTGACAGCACAGCAGTGATATACTGTACAGATAGTGTGTGACAGCACAGCAGTGATAACCTTTACAGACAGTGTGTGACAGCACAGCAGTGATAAACTGTACAGAGAGTATGTGACAGCACAGCAGTTATGAACTGTAAAGATTGTGTGTGACAGCACAGCAGTGATAACCTGTCCAGACAGTGTGTGACAGCACAGCAGTGATAAACTGTACAGATAGTGTGTGACAGCACAGCAGTGATAAACTGTACAGATAGTGTGTGACAGCACAACAGCGAAGAGACTGTACAGATAGTGTGTGCCAGCACAGCAATGATAAACTGTACAGATAATGTGTGACAGCACAGTAGTGATAAACTGTACAGATAGTGTGTGACAGCACAGCAGTGATAAACTGTACAGATAGTTTGTGACAGCACAGCAGTGATAAACTGTACAGATAGTGTGTGACAGCACAGCAGTGATAAACTGCACAGATAGTGTGTGACAGCACAGCAGTGATAACCTGTACAGATAGTGTGTGACAGCACAGCAGTGAAGAGACTGTACAGATAGTGTGTGACAGCACAGCAGTGAAGAGACTGTACAGATAGTGTGTGACAGCACAGCAGTGATAACCTGTACAGATAGTGTTTGACAGCACAGCAGTGATAAACTGTACAGATAGTGTGTGACAGCACAGCAGTGATAACCTGTACAGAGAGTGTGAGACAGCACAGCAGTGATAACCTGTACAGATAGTGTGTGACAGCACAGCAGTGATAAACTGTACAGATAGTGTGTGACAGCACAGCAGTGATATACTGTACTGATAGTGTGTGAGAGCACAGCAGTGATAAACTGTACAGATAGTGTGTGACAGCACAGCAGTGATACACTGTACAGATAGTGTGTGACAGCACAGCAGTGATAACCTGTACAGATAGTGTGTGACAGCACAGCAGTGATACACTGTACAGATAGTGTGTGACAGCACAGCAGTGATAACCTGTACAGATAGTGTGTGACAGCACAGCAGTGATAAACTGTACAGATATTGTGTGACAGCACAGCAGTGATAAACAGTATAGATAGTGTGTGGCTGCACAGCAGTGAAAAACTGTACAGATAGTGTGTGACAGCACTGCAGTGATAAACTGTATAGATAGTGTGTGACAGCGCAGCAGTGATAAACTGTATAGATAGTGTGTGACAGCACAGCAGTGATAAACTGTATAGATATTGTGTGACAGCACAGCAGTGATAAACTTTACAGATAGAGCGTGACAGCACAGCAGTGATAAACTGTACAGATAGTGTGTGACAGCACTGCAGTGATAAACTGTACAGATAGTTTGTGACAGCACAGCGTTGATAAACTGTACTGATAGTGTGTGACAGTACAGTAGTGATAACCTGCACAGATAGTGTGTGACAGTACAGCAGTGATAAACTGTACAGATAGTGTGTGACAGCACAGCAGTGATAAACTGTACAGATAGTGTGTGACAGCACAGCAGTGATACACTGTACAGATAGTGTGTGACAGCACAGCAGTGATAACCTGTACAGATAGTGTGTGACAGCACAGCAGTGATACACTGTACAGATAATGTGTGACAGCACAGCAGTGATAACCTGTACAAATAGTGTGTGACAACACAGCAGTGATAAACTGTACAGATAGTGTGTGACAGCACAGCAGTGATAAGCTGTATAGATAGTGTGTGACACCACAGCAGTGATAAACTGTACAGATAGTGTGTGACAGCACTGCAGTGATAAACTGTATAGATAGTGTGTGACAGCACAGCAGTGATAAACTGTACAGATAGTGTGTGACAGCACAGCAGTGATAAACTGTACAGATAGTGTGTGACAGTACAGCAGTGATAAACTGTACAGATAGTGTGTGACAGCACAGCAGTGATAACCTGCACAGATAGTGTGTGACAGCACAGCAGTGATAACCTGTACAGATAGTGTGTGACAGCACAGCAGTGATAAACTGTACAGAGAGTGGGTGCCAGCACAGCAGTGATAAACTGTACAGATGGTGTTTGACAGCACAGCAGTGATAAACTGTACAGATAGAGTGTGACAGCTCAGCAATGATGAACTGTACAGATAGTGTGTGACAGTACAGCAGTGATAAACTGTACAGATAATGTGTGACAGCACAGCAATGATAAACTGTACAGATAGTGTGTGACAGCACAGCAGTGATAAACTGTACAGATAGTGTGTGACAGCACAGCAGTGATAAACTGTACAGATAGTGTGTGACAGCACAGCAGTGATCACCTGTACAGATAGTGTGTGACAGCATAGCAGTGATCACCTGTACAGATAGTGTGTGACAGCAGAGCAGTGATAACCTGTACAGATAGTGTGTGACAGCATAGCAGTGATAAACTGTACAGATAGTGTGTGACAGCACAGCAGTGATAACCTGTACAGATAGTGTGTGACAGCACAGCATTGATAAACTGTACAGATAGTGTGTGACAGCACAGCAGTGATAAACTGTACACATAGTGTGTGACAGCACAGCAGTGATATACTGTACAGATAGTGTGTGACAGCACAGCAGTGATAAACTGTACAGATAGTGTGTGACAGCACAGCAGTGATAACCTGTACAGATAGTGTGTGACCGCACAACAGTGATAAACTGTACAGATAGTGTGTGACAGTACAGCAGTGAAAAACTGTACAGATAGTGTGTGACAGCACAGCAGTGATAACCAGTACAGATAGTGTGTGACAGCACAGCAGTGATAACCTGTACAGATAGTGTGTGACAGCACAGCAGTGATAACCTGTACAGATAGTGTGTGACAGCACAGCAGTGATAAACTGTACAGATATTGTGTGACAGCACAGCAGTGATAACCTGTACAGATAGTGTGTGACAGCACAGCAGTGATAAACTGTACAGATAGTGTGTGACAGCACAGGAGTGATAAACTGTACAGATAGTGTGTGACAGCACAGCAGTGATATACTGTACTGATAGTGTGTGACAGCACAGCAGTGATAAACTGTACAGATAGTGTGTGACAGCACAGCAGTGATACACTGTACAGATAGTGTGTGACAGCACAGCAGTGATAACCTGTACAGATAGTGTGTGACAGCACAGCAGTGATACTCTGTACAGATAGTGTGTGACAGCACAGCAGTGATAACCTGTACAGATAGTGTGTGACAGCACAGCAGTGATAAACTGTACAGATATTTTGTGACAGCACAGCAGTGATAAACTGTATAGATAGTGTGTGGCAGCACAGCAGTGAAAAACTGTACAGATAGTGTGTGACAGCACTGCAGTGATAAACTGTATAGATAGTGTGTGACAGCACAGCAGTGATAAACTGTATAGATAGTGTGTGACAGCACAGCAGTGATAAACTGTATAGATAGTGTGTGACAGCACAGCAGTGATAAACTTTACAGATAGAGCGTGACAGCACAGCAGTGATAAACTGTACAGATAGTGTGTGACAGCTCTGCAGTGATAAACTGTACAGATAGTTTGTGACAGCACAGCGTTGATAAACTGTACTGATAGTGTGTGACAGTACAGTAGTGATAACCTGCACAGATAGTGTGTGACAGTACAGCAGTGATAAACTGTACAGATAGTGTGTGACAGCACAGCAGTGATAAACTGTACAGATAGTGTGTGACAGCACAGCAGTGATAACCTGTACAGATAGTGTGTGACAGCACAACAGTGATAAACTGTACAGATAGCGTGTGACAGCTCAGCAGTGATAAACTATACAGATAGTGTGTGACAGCACAGCAGTGATAAACTGTACACATAGTGTGTGACAGCACAGCAGTGATAAACTGTACAGATAGAGTGTGACAGTACAGCAGTGAAAAACTGTACAGATAGTGTGTGACAGCACAGCAGTGATAACCAGTACAGATAGTGTGTGACAGCACAGCAGTGATAACCTGTACAGATAGTGTGTGACAGCACAGCAGTGATAACCTGTACAGATAGTGTGTGACAGCACAGCAGTGATAAACTGTACAGATATTGTGTGACAGCACAGCAGTGATAACCTGTACAGATAGTGTGTGACAGTACAGCAGTGATAAACTGTACAGATAGTGTGTGACAGCACAGCAGTGATAAACTGTACAGATAGTGTGTGACAGCACAGCAGTGATACACTGTACAGATAGTGTGTGACAGCACAGCAGTGATAACCTCTACAGATAGTGTGTGACAGCACAGCAGTGATACACTGTACAGATAGTGTGTGACAGCACAGCAGTGATAACCTGTACAGATAGTGTGTGACAGCACAGCAGTGATAAACTGTACAGATATTGTGTGACAGCACAGCAGTGATAAACTGTACAGATAGTGTGTGAGAGCACTGCAGTGATAACCTGTACAGATAGTGTGTGGCAGCACAGCAGTGAAAAACTGTACAGATAGTGTGTGAGAGCACTGCAGTGATAAACTGTATAGATAGTGTGTGACAGCACAGCAGTGATAAACTGTATAGATAGTGTGTGACAGCACAGCAGTGATAAACTTTACAGATAGAGCGTGACAGCACAGTAGTGATAAACTGTACAGATAGTGTGTGACAGCACTGCAGTGATAAACTGTACAGATAGTCTGTGACAGCACAGCGTTGATAAACTGTACTGATAGTGTGTGACAGTACAGTAGTGATAACCTGCACAGATAGTGTGTGACAGTACAGCAGTGATAAACTGTACAGATAGTGTGTGACAGCACAGCATTGATAAACTGTACAGATAGTGTGTGACAGCACAGCAGTGATAACCTGTACAGATAGTGTGTGACAGCACAACAGTGATAAACTGTACAGATAGCGTGTGACAGCTCAGCAGTGATAAACTGTACAGATAGTGTGTGACAGCACAGCAGTGATAAACTGTACACATAGTGTGTGACAGCACAGCAGTGAAAAACTATACAGATAGAGTGTGACAGTACAGCAGTGAAAAACTGTACAGATAGTGTGTGACAGCACAGCAGTGATAACCAGTACAGATAGTGTGTGACAGCACAGCAGTGATAACCTGTACAGATAGTGTGTGACAGCACAGCAGTGATAACCTGTACAGATAGTGTGTGACAGCACAGCAGTGATAAACTGTACAGATATTGTGTGACAGCACAGCAGTGATAACCTGTACAGATAGTGTGTGACAGTACAGCAGTGATAAACAGTACAGATAGTGTGTGACAGCACATCAGTGATAAACTGTACAGATAGTGTGTGACAGCACAGCAGTGATAAACTGTATAGATAGTATGTGAAAGCACAGCAGTGATAAACTGTACAGATAGTGTGTGACAGCAGAGCAGTGATAAACTGTACAGATAGTGTGTGACAGCACAGCAGTGATAAACTGTACAGATAGTGTGTGACAGCACAGCAGTGATATACTGTACAGATAGTGTGTGACAGCACAGCAGTGATAAACTGTACAGATAGTGTGTGACAGCACAGCAGTGATACACTGTACAGATAGTGTGTGACAGCACAGCAGTGATAAACTGTACAGATAGTGTGTGACAGCACAGCAGTGATACACTGTACAGATAGTGTGTGACAGCACAGCAGTGATAACCTGTACAAATAGTGTGTGACAACACAGCAGTGATAAACTGTACAGATATTGTGTGACAGCACAGCAGTGATAAACTGTATAGATAGTGTGTGACACCACAGCAGTGATAAACTGTACAGATAGTGTGTGACAGCACTGCAGTGACAAACTGTATAGATAGTGTGTGACAGCACAGCAGTGATAAACTGTACAGATAGTGTGTGACAGCACAGCAGTGATAAACTGTACAGATAGTGTGTGACAGTACAGCAGTGATAAACTGTATAGATAGTGTGTGACAGTGCAGCAGTGATAAACTGTACAGAGAGTGGGTGCCAGCACAGCAGTGATAAACTGTACAGATGGTGTGTGACAGCACAGCAGTGATAAACTGTACAGATAGAGTGTGACAGCTCAGCAATGATGAACTGTACAGATAGTGTGTGACAGTACAGCAGTGATAAACTGTACAGATAGTGTGTGACAGCACAGCAGTGATAAACTGTACAGATAGTGTGTGACAGTACAGCAGTGATAAACTGTACAGATAGCGTGTGACAGCACAGCAGTGATAAACTGTACAGATAGTGTGTGACATCACAGCAGTGATAAACTGTACAGATAGTGTGTGACAGCACAGCAGTGATAAACTGTACAGAGAGTGTGTGACAGCACAGCAGTGATATACTGTACAGATAGTGTGTGACAGCACAGCAGTGATATACTGTACAGATAGTGTGTGACAGCACAGCAGTGATAACCTTTACAGACAGTGTGTGACAGCACAGCAGTGATAAACTGTACAGAGAGTATGTGACAGCACAGCAGTGATAAACTGTACAGATAGTGTGTGACAGCACAGCAGTGATAAACTGTACAGATAGTGTGTGACAGCACAGCAGTGATAAACTGTACAGATAGTGTGTGACAGCACAACAGCGAAGAGACTGTACAGATAGTTTGTGCCAGCACAGCAGTGATAAACTGTACAGATAATGTGTGACAGCACAGTAGTGATAAACTGTACAGATAGTGTGTGACAGCACAGCAGTGATAAACTGTACAGATAGTTTGTGACAGCACAGCAGTGATAAACTGTACAGATAGTGTGTGACAGCACAGCAGTGATAAACTGTACAGATATTGTGTGACAGCACAGCAGTGATAAACTGTATAGATAGTGTGTGACACCACAGCAGTGATAAACTGTACAGATAGTGTGTGACAGCACTGCAGTGACAAACTGTATAGATAGTGTGTGACAGCACAGCAGTGATAAACTGTACAGATAGTGTGTGACAGCACAGCAGTGATAAACTGTATAGATAGTGTGTGACACCACAGCAGTGATAAACTGTACAGATAGTGTGTGACAGCACTGCAGTGATAAACTGTACAGATAGTTTGTGACAGCACAGCGTTGATAAACTGTACTGATAGTGTGTGACAGTACAGTAGTGATAACCTGCACAGATAGTGTGTGACAGTACAGCAGTGATAAACTGTACAGATAGTGTGTGACAGCACAGCAGTGATAAACTGTACAGATAGTGTGTGACAGCACAGCAGTGATAACCTGTACAGATAGTGTGTGACAGCACAACAGTGATAAACTGTACAGATAGCGTGTGACAGCTCAGCAGTGATAAACTATACAGATAGTGTGTGACAGCACAGCAGTGATAAACTGTACACATAGTGTGTGACAGCACAGCAGTGATAAACTGTACAGATAGAGTGTGACAGTACAGCAGTGAAAAACTGTACAGATAGTGTGTGACAGCACAGCAGTGATAACCAGTACAGATAGTGTGTGACAGCACAGCAGTGATAACCTGTACAGATAGTGTGTGACAGCACAGCAGTGATAACCTGTACAGATAGTGTGTGACAGCACAGCAGTGATAAACTGTACAGATATTGTGTGACAGCACAGCAGTGATAACCTGTACAGATAGTGTGTGACAGTACAGCAGTGATAAACTGTACAGATAGTGTGTGACAGCACAGCAGTGATAAACTGTACAGATAGTGTGTGACAGCACAGCAGTGATACACTGTACAGATAGTGTGTGACAGCACAGCAGTGATAACCTGTACAGATAGTGTGTGACAGCACAGCAGTGATACACTGTACAGATAGTGTGTGACAGCACAGCAGTGATAACCTGTACAGATAGTGTGTGACAGCACAGCAGTGATAAACTGTACAGATATTGTGTGACAGCACAGCAGTGATAAACTGTACAGATAGTGTGTGAGAGCACTGCAGTGATAACCTGTACAGATAGTGTGTGGCAGCACAGCAGTGAAAAACTGTACAGATAGTGTGTGAGAGCACTGCAGTGATAAACTGTATAGATAGTGTGTGACAGCACAGCAGTGATAAACTGTATAGATAGTGTGTGACAGCACAGCAGTGATAAACTTTACAGATAGAGCGTGACAGCACAGTAGTGATAAACTGTACAGATAGTGTGTGACAGCACTGCAGTGATAAACTGTACAGATAGTCTGTGACAGCACAGCGTTGATAAACTGTACTGATAGTGTGTGACAGTACAGTAGTGATAACCTGCACAGATAGTGTGTGACAGTACAGCAGTGATAAACTGTACAGATAGTGTGTGACAGCACAGCATTGATAAACTGTACAGATAGTGTGTGACAGCACAGCAGTGATAACCTGTACAGATAGTGTGTGACAGCACAACAGTGATAAACTGTACAGATAGCGTGTGACAGCTCAGCAGTGATAAACTGTACAGATAGTGTGTGACAGCACAGCAGTGATAAACTGTACACATAGTGTGTGACAGCACAGCAGTGAAAAACTATACAGATAGAGTGTGACAGTACAGCAGTGAAAAACTGTACAGATAGTGTGTGACAGCACAGCAGTGATAACCAGTACAGATAGTGTGTGACAGCACAGCAGTGATAACCTGTACAGATAGTGTGTGACAGCACAGCAGTGATAACCTGTACAGATAGTGTGTGACAGCACAGCAGTGATAAACTGTACAGATATTGTGTGACAGCACAGCAGTGATAACCTGTACAGATAGTGTGTGACAGTACAGCAGTGATAAACAGTACAGATAGTGTGTGACAGCACATCAGTGATAAACTGTACAGATAGTGTGTGACAGCACAGCAGTGATAAACTGTATAGATAGTATGTGAAAGCACAGCAGTGATAAACTGTACAGATAGTGTGTGACAGCAGAGCAGTGATAAACTGTACAGATAGTGTGTGACAGCACAGCAGTGATAAACTGTACAGATAGTGTGTGACAGCACAGCAGTGATATACTGTACAGATAGTGTGTGACAGCACAGCAGTGATAAACTGTACAGATAGTGTGTGACAGCACAGCAGTGATACACTGTACAGATAGTGTGTGACAGCACAGCAGTGATAAACTGTACAGATAGTGTGTGACAGCACAGCAGTGATACACTGTACAGATAGTGTGTGACAGCACAGCAGTGATAACCTGTACAAATAGTGTGTGACAACACAGCAGTGATAAACTGTACAGATATTGTGTGACAGCACAGCAGTGATAAACTGTATAGATAGTGTGTGACACCACAGCAGTGATAAACTGTACAGATAGTGTGTGACAGCACTGCAGTGACAAACTGTATAGATAGTGTGTGACAGCACAGCAGTGATAAACTGTACAGATAGTGTGTGACAGCACAGCAGTGATAAACTGTACAGATAGTGTGTGACAGTACAGCAGTGATAAACTGTATAGATAGTGTGTGACAGTGCAGCAGTGATAAACTGTACAGAGAGTGGGTGCCAGCACAGCAGTGATAAACTGTACAGATGGTGTGTGACAGCACAGCAGTGATAAACTGTACAGATAGAGTGTGACAGCTCAGCAATGATGAACTGTACAGATAGTGTGTGACAGTACAGCAGTGATAAACTGTACAGATAGTGTGTGACAGCACAGCAGTGATAAACTGTACAGATAGTGTGTGACAGTACAGCAGTGATAAACTGTACAGATAGCGTGTGACAGCACAGCAGTGATAAACTGTACAGATAGTGTGTGACATCACAGCAGTGATAAACTGTACAGATAGTGTGTGACAGCACAGCAGTGATAAACTGTACAGAGAGTGTGTGACAGCACAGCAGTGATATACTGTACAGATAGTGTGTGACAGCACAGCAGTGATATACTGTACAGATAGTGTGTGACAGCACAGCAGTGATAACCTTTACAGACAGTGTGTGACAGCACAGCAGTGATAAACTGTACAGAGAGTATGTGACAGCACAGCAGTGATAAACTGTACAGATAGTGTGTGACAGCACAGCAGTGATAAACTGTACAGATAGTGTGTGACAGCACAGCAGTGATAAACTGTACAGATAGTGTGTGACAGCACAACAGCGAAGAGACTGTACAGATAGTTTGTGCCAGCACAGCAGTGATAAACTGTACAGATAATGTGTGACAGCACAGTAGTGATAAACTGTACAGATAGTGTGTGACAGCACAGCAGTGATAAACTGTACAGATAGTTTGTGACAGCACAGCAGTGATAAACTGTACAGATAGTGTGTGACAGCACAGCAGTGATAAACTGTACAGATATTGTGTGACAGCACAGCAGTGATAAACTGTATAGATAGTGTGTGACACCACAGCAGTGATAAACTGTACAGATAGTGTGTGACAGCACTGCAGTGACAAACTGTATAGATAGTGTGTGACAGCACAGCAGTGATAAACTGTACAGATAGTGTGTGACAGCACAGCAGTGATAAACTGTATAGATAGTGTGTGACACCACAGCAGTGATAAACTGTACAGATAGTGTGTGACAGCACTGCAGTGACAAACTGTATAGATAGTGTGTGACAGCACAGCAGTGATAAACTGTACAGATAGTGTGTGACAGCACAGCAGTGATAAACTGTACAGATAGTGTGTGACAGTACAGCAGTGATAAACTGTATAGATAGTGTGTGACAACACAGCAGTGATAAACTGTACAGATATTGTGTGACAGCACAGCAGTGATAAACTGTATAGATAGTGTGTGACAGTACAGCAGTGATAACCTGTACAGATGGTGTGTGACAGCACAGCAGTGAAGAGACTGTACAGATAGTGTGTGACAGCACAGCAGTGAAGAGACTGTACAGATAGTGTGTGACAGCACAGCAGTGATAACCTGTACAGATAGTGTTTGACAGCACAGCAGTGATAAACTGTACAGATAGTGTGTGACAGCACAGCAGTGATAAACTGTACAGATAGTGTGTGACAGCACAGCAGTGATAAACTGTACAGATAGTGTGTGACAGCACAGCAGTGATAAACTGTACAGATAGTGTGTGACAGTACAGCAGTGAAAAACTGTACAGATAGTGTGTGACAGCACAGCAGTGATAACCAGTACAGATAGTGTGTGACAGCACAGCAGTGACAACCTGTACAGATAGTGTGTGACAGCACAGCAGTGATAACCTGTACAGATAGTGTGTGACAGCACAGCAGTGATAAACTGTACAGATAGTGTGTGACAGCACAGCAGTGATATACTGTACTGATAGTGTGTGACAGCACAGCAGTGATAAACTGTACAGATAGTGTGTGACAGCACAGCAGTGATACACTGTACAGATAGTGTGTGACAGCACAGCAGTGATAACCTGTACAGATAGTGTGTGACAGCACAGCAGTGATACACTGTACAGATAGTGTGTGACAGCACAGCAGTGATAACCTGTACAGTGTGTGACAGCACAGCAGTGATAAACTGTACAGATATTGTGTGACAGCACAGCAGTGATAAACAGTATAGATAGTGTGTGGCAGCACAGCAGTGAAAAACTGTACAGATAGTGTGTGACAGCACTGCAGTGATAAACTGTATAGATAGTGTGTGACAGCACAGCAGTGATAAACTGTATAGATAGTGTGTGACAGCACAGCTGTGATAAACTGTATAGATGTTGTGTGACAGCACAGCAGTGATAAACTTTACAGATAGTGTGTGACAGCACTGCAGTGATAAACTGTACAGATAGTTTGTGACAGCACAGCGTTGATAAACTGTACTGATAGTGTGTGACAGTACAGTAGTGATAACCTGCACAGATAGTGTGTGACAGTACAGCAGTGATAAACTGTACAGATAGTGTGTGACAGCACAGCAGTGATAAACTGTACAGATAGTGTGTGACAGTACAGCAGTGAAAAACTGTACAGATAGTGTGTGACAGCACAGCAGTGATAACCAGTACAGATAGTGTGTGACAGCACAGCAGTGATAACCTGTACAGATAGTGTGTGACAGCACAGCAGTGATAACCTGTACAGATAGTGTGTGACAGCACAGCAGTGATAAACTGTACAGATATTGTGTGACAGCACAGCAGTGATAACCTGTACAGATAGTGTGTGACAGCACAGCAGTGATAAACTGTACAGATAGTGTGTGACAGCACAGCAGTGATAAACTGTACAGATAGTGTGTGACAGCACAGCAGTGATATACTGTACTGATAGTGTGTGACAGCACAGCAGTGATAAACTGTACAGATAGTGTGTGACAGCACAGCAGTGATACACTGTACAGATAGTGTGTGACAGCACAGCAGTGATAACCTGTACAGATAGTGTGTGACAGCACAGCAGTGATACACTGTACAGATAGTTTGTGACAGCACAGCAGTGATAACCTGTACAGATAGTGTGTGACAGCACAGCAGTGATAAACTGTACAGATATTGTGTGACAGCACAGCAGTGATAAACTCTATAGATAGTGTGTGGCAGCACAGCAGTGAAAAACTGTACAGATAGTGTGTGACAGCACTGCAGTGATAAACTGTATAGATAGTGTGTGACAGCACAGCAGTGATAAACTGTATAGATAGTGTGTGACAGCACAGCAGTGATAAACTGTATAGATAGTGTGTGACAGCACAGCAGTGATAAACTTTAGAGATAGAGCGTGACAGCACAGCAGTGGTAAACTGTACAGATAGTGTGTGACAGCACTGCAGTGATAAACTGTACAGATAGTTTGTGACAGCACAGCGTTGATAAACTGTACTGATAGTGTGTGACAGTACAGTAGTGATAACCTGCACAGATAGTGTGTGACAGTACAGCAGTGATAAACTGTACAGATAGTGTGTGACAGCACAGCAGTGATAAACTGTACAGATAGTGTGTGACAGCACAGCAGTGATAACCTGTACAGATAGTGTGTGACAGCACAACAGTGATAAACTGTACAGATAGCGTGTGATAGCTCAGCAGTGATAAACTGTACAGATAGTGTGTGACAGCACAGCAGTGATAAACTGTACACATAGTGTGTGACAGCCCAGCAGTGATAAACTGTACAGATAGTGTGTGACAGTACAGCAGTGAAAAACTGTACAGATAGTGTGTGACAGCACAGCAGTGATAACCAGTACAGATAGTGTGTGACAGCACAGCAGTGTTAACCTGTACAGATAGTGTGTGACAGCACAGCAGTGATAACCTGTACAGATAGTGTGTGACAGCACAGCAGTGATAAACTGTACAGATATTGTGTGACAGCACAGCAGTGATAACCTGTACAGATAGTGTGTGACAGTGCAGCAGTGATAAACTGTACAGATAGTGTGTGACAGCACAGCAGTGATAAACTGTACAGATAGTGTGTGACAGCACAGCAGTGATAAACTGTACAGATAGTGTGTGACAGCACAGCAGTGATAAACTGTATAGATAGTATGTGAAAGCACAGCAGTGATAAACTGTACAGATAGTGTGTGACAGCAGAGCAGTGATAAACTGTACAGATAGTGTGTGACAGCACAGCAGTGATATACTGTACAGATAGTGTGTGACAGCACAGCAGTGATAAACTGTACAGATAGTGTGTGACAGCACAGCAGTGATACACTGTACAGATAGTGTGTGACAGCACAGCAGTGATAACCTGTACAGATAGTGTGTGACAGCACAGCAGTGATACACTGTACAGATAGTGTGTGACAGCACAGCAGTGATAACCTGTACAAATAGTGTGTGACAACACAGCAGTGATAAACAGTACAGATAGTGTGTGACAGTACAGCAGTGATAAACTGTATAGATAGTGTGTGACAGCACAGCAGTGATAAACTGTACAGATAGTGTGTGACAGCACTGCAGTGATAAACTGTCTAGATAGTGTGTGACAGCACAGCAGTGATAAACTGTATAGATAGTGTGTGACAGCACAGCAGTGATAAACTATATAGATAGTGTGTGACGGCACAGCAGTTATAAACTTTACAGATAGAGCGTGACAGCACAGCAGTGATAAACTGTACAGATAGTGTGTGACAGCACTGCAGTGATAAACTGTACAGATAGTGTGTGACAGCACAGCGTTGATAAACTGTACTGATAGTGTGTGACAGTACAGCAGTGATAACCTGCACAGATAGTGTGTGACAGTACAGCAGTGATAAACTGTACAGATAGTGTGTGACAGCACAGCAGTGATAAACTGTACAGATAGTGTGTGACAGCACAACAGTGATAACCTGTACAGATAGTGTGTGACAGCACAGCAGTGATAAACTGTACAGATAGTGTGTGACAGCACAGCAGTGATAAACTGTACAGATATTGTGTGACAGCACAGCAGTGATAAACTGTATAGATAGTGTGTGGCAGCACAGCAGTGAAAAACTGTACAGATAGTGTGTGACAGTACAGCAGTGAAAAACTGTACAGATAGTGTGTGACAGCACAGCAGTGATAACCAGTACAGTTAGTGTGTGACAGCACAGCAGTGATAACCTGTACAGATAGTGTGTAACAGCACAGCAGTGATAACCTGTACAGATAGTGTGTGACAGCACAGCAGTGATAAACTGTACAGATATTGTGTGACAGCACAGCAGTGATAACCTGTACAAATAGTGTGTGACAGCACAGCAGTGATAAACTGTACAGATATTGTGTGACAGCACAGCAGTGATAAACTGTATAGATAGTGTGTGGCAGCACAGCAGTGAAAAACTGTACAGATAGTGTGTGACAGCACTGCAGTGATAAACTGTATAGATAGTGTGTGACAGCACAGCAGTGATAAACTGTATAGATAGTGTGTGACAGCACAGCAGTGATAAACTGTATAGATAGTGTGTGACAGCACAGCAGTGATAAACTTTACAGATAGAGCGTGACAGCACAGCAGTGATAAACTGTACAGATAGTGTGTGACAGCACTGCAGTGATAAACTGTACAGATAGTTTGTGACAGCACAGCGTTGATAAACTGTACTGATAGTGTGTGACAGTACAGTAGTGATAACCTGCACAGATAGTGTGTGACAGCACAGCAGTGACAAACTGTACAGATAGTGTGTGACAGCACAGCAGTGATCAACTGTACAGATAATGGGTGCCAGCACAGCAGTGATAAACTGTACAGATGGTGTGTGACAGCACAGCAGTGATAAACTGTACAGATAGAGTGTGACAGCTCAGCAATGATAACCTGTACAGATAGTGTGTGACAGTACAGCAGTGATAAACTGTACAGATAGTGTGTGACAGCACAGCAGTGATAAACTGTACAGATAGTGTGTGACAGCCCAGCAGTGATAACCTGTACAGATAGTGTGTGACAGCACAGCATTGATAAACTGTACAGATAGTGTGTGACAGCACAGCAGTGATAAACTGTACAGATAGTGTGTGACAGCACAGCAGTGATAAACTGTACAGATAGTGTGTGACAGCACAGCAGTGATAAACTGTACAGATAGTGTGTGACAGCACAGCAGTGATAAACTGTACAGATAGTGTGTGACAGCACAGCAGTGATAAACTGTACAGATAGCGTGAAACAGAACAGCAGTGATAAACTGTACAGATAGTGTGTGACAGCACAGCAGTGATAAACTGTACAGATAGTGTGTGACAGCACAGCAGTGATAAACTGTACAGATAGTGTGTGACAGCGCAGCAGTGATAAACTGTACAGATAGTGTGTGACAGCGCAGCAGTGACAAACTGTACAGATAGTTTGTGACAGCACAGCCGTGATAAACTCTACAGATAGTGTGTGACAGCACAGCAGTGATAAACTGTACAGATAGTGTGTGACAGCGCTGCCGTGATAAACTGTACAGATAGTGTGTGACAGCACAGCAGTGATAAACTGTACAGATAGTGTGTGACAGCACAGCAGTGATAAACTGTACAGATAGTGTGTGACAGCACAGCAGTGATAATCTGTACAGATAGTGTGTGAAAGCACAGCAGTGATAAACTGTACAGATAGTGAGTGACAGCACAGCAGTGATAAACTGTACAGATAGTGTGTGACAGCACAGCAGTGATAAACTGCACAGATATTGAGTGACAGCACAGCAGTGATAAACTGTACAGATAGTGTGTGACAGCACAGCAGTGATAAACTGTACAGATAGTGTGTGACAGCACAGCATTGATAAACTGTACAGATAGTGTGTGACAGCACAGCAGTGATAAACTGTACAGATAGTGTGTGACAGCACAGCAGTGATAAACTGTACAGATAGTGTGTGACAGCACAGCAGTGATAACCTGCACAGATAGCTTGTGACAGCACAGCAGTGATAAACTGTACAGATAGTGTGTGACAGCACAGCAGTGATAACCTGCATTGATAGTGTGTGACAGCACAGCAGTGATAACCTGTACAGATAGTGTGTGACAGCACAGCACTGATAAACTGTACAGAGAGTGGGTGCCAGCACAGCAGTGATAAACTGTACAGATGGTGTGTGACAGCACAGCAGTGATAACCTGTACAGATAGTGTGTGACATCACAGCAGTGATAAACTGTACAGATAATGTGTGACAGCACAGCAATGATAAACTGTACAGATAGTGTGTGACAGCACAGCAGTGATAAACTGTACAGATAGTGTGTGACAGCACAGCAGTGATAACCTGTACAGATAGTGTGTGACAGCACAGCAGTGATCACCTGTACAGATAGTGTGTGACAGTACAGCAGTGATAAACTGTACAGATAGTGTGTGACAGCACAGCAGTGATAAACTGTACAGATAGTGTGTGACAGCACAGCAGTGATAACCTGTACAGATAGTGTGTGACAGCATAGCAGTGATCACCTGTACAGATAGTGTGTGACAGCACAGCAGTGATAAACTGTCCAGATAGTGTGTGACAGCACAGCAGTGATAAACTGTACAGATAGTGTGTGACAGCACAGCAGTGATAACCTGTACAGATAGTGTGTGACAGCACAGCATTGATAAACTGTACAGATAGTGTGTGTCAGCACAGCAGTGATAAACTGTACAGATAATGTGTGACAGCACAGCAATGATAAACTGTACAGATAGAGTGTGACAGCTCTGCAATGATAACCTGTACAGATAGTGTGTGACAGTACAGCAGTGATAAACTGTACAGATAGTGTGTGACAGCACAGCAGTGATAAACTGTACAGATAGTGTGTGACAGCACAGCAGTGATAAACTGTGCAGATAGTGTGTGACAGTACAGCAGTGATAAACTGTACAGATAGTGTGTGACAGCACAGCAGTGATAAACTGTACAGATAGTGTGTGACAGCCCAGCAGTGATAACCTGTACAGATAGTGTGTGACAGCACAGCATTGATAAACTGTACAGATAGTGTGTGACAGCACAGCGTTGATAAACTGTACTGATAGTGTGTGACAGTACAGCAGTGATAACCTGCACAGATAGTGTGTGACAGTACAGCAGTGATAAACTGTACAGATAGTGTGTGACAGCACAGCAGTGATAAACTGTACAGATAGTGTGTGACAGCACAACAGTGATAACCTGTACAGATAGTGTGTGACAGCACAGCAGTGATAAACTGTACAGATAGTGTGTGACAGCACAGCAGTGATAAACTATACAGATAGTGTGTGACAGCAAAGCAGTGATAAAGTGTACAGATAGTGTGTCACAGCACAGCAGTGATAACCTGTACAGATAGTGTGTGACAGCACAGCAGTGATAAACTGTACAGATAGTGTGTGACAGCACAGCAGTGATAAACCGTACAGATAGTGTGTGACAGCACAGCAGTGATAAACCGTACAGATAGTGTGTGACAGCGCAGCAGTGATAAACTGTACAGATAGTGTGTAACAGCACAGCAGTGATAAACTGTACAGATAGTGTGTGACAGCACAGCAGTGATAAACTATACAGATAGTGTGTGACAGGACAGCAGTGATAAACTGTACAGATAGTGTGTGACAACGCAGCAGTGATAAACTGTACAGATAGTGTGTGACAGCGCAGTAGTGATAAACTGTACAGATAGTGTGTGACAGAACAGCAGTGATAAACTGTACAGATAGTGTGTGACAGCACAGCAGTGATAAACTGTACAGATAGTGTGTAACAGCACAGCAGTGATAAACTGTACAGATAGTGTGTGACAGCACAGCAGTAATAAACTGTACTGATAGTGTGTGGCAGTACAGCAGTGATAAACTGTACAGATAGTGTGTGACAGCACAGCAGTGATAAACTGTACAGATAGTGTGTGACAGCACAGCAGTGATAAACTGTACAGATAGTGTGTGACAGCACAGCATTGATAAACTGTACAGATAGTGTGTGACAGCACAGCAGTGATAAACTGTACAGATAGTGTGTGACAGCACAGCAGTGATAAACTGTACAGATAGTGTGTGACAGCACAGCAGTGATAAACTGTACAGATAGTGTGTGACAGCACAGCCGTGATAAACTGTACAAATAGTGTGTGACAGCACAGCAGTGATAAACTGTACAGATAGTGTGTGACAGCACAGCAGTGATAAACTGTACAGATAGTGTGTGACAGCACAGCAGTGATAAACTGTACAGATAGTGTGTGACAGCACAGCAGTGATAAACTGTACAGATAGTGTGTGACAGCACAGCAGTGATAAACTGTATAGATAGTATGTGACAGCACAGCAGTGATACACTGTACAGATAGTGTGTGACAGCACAGCAGTGATAAACTATACAGATAGTGGGTGACAGCACAGCAGTGATAAACTTTACAGATAGTGTGTGACAGCACAACAGTGATAAACTGTACAGATAGAGTGTGACAGCTCAGCAACGATAAACTGTATAGATAGTGTGTGACAGCACAGCAGTGACAAACTGTACAGATAGTGTGTGACAGCACAGCAGCGATAACCTGTACAGATAGTGTGTGACAGCACAGCAGTGATCAACTGTACAGATAGTGTGTGACACCACAGCAGTGATAACCTGTACAGATATTGTGTGACAGTACAGCAGTGATAAACTGTACAGATAGAGTGTGACAGCTCAGCAATGATAAACTGTATAGATAGTGTGTGACAGCACAGCAGTGACAAACTGTACAGATAGTGTGTGACAGCACAGCAGTGATCAACTGTACAGATAGTGGGTGCCAGCACAGCAGTGATAAACTGTACAGATGGTGTGTGACAGCACAGCAGTGATAAACTGTACAGATAGAGTGTGACAGCTCAGCAATGATAACCTGTACAGATAGTGTGTGACAGTACAGCAGTGATAAACTGTACAGATAGTGTGTGACAGCACAGCAGTGATAAACTGTACAGATAGTGTGTGACAGCACAGCAGTGATAAACTGTGCAGATAGTGTGTGACAGTACAGCAGTGATAAACTGTACAGATAGTGTGTGACAGCACAGCAGTGATAAACTGTACAGATAGTGTGTGACAGCACAGCAGTGATAAACTGTACAGATAGTGTGTGACAGCACAGCAGTGATAAACTGTACAGATAGTGTGTGACAGCGCAGCAGTGATAAACTGTACAGATAGTGTGTGACAGCGCAGCAGTGACAAACTGTACAGATAGTTTGTGACAGCACAGCCGTGATAAACTCTACAGATAGTGTGTGACAGCACAGCAGTGATAAACTGTACAGATAGTGTGTGACAGCGCTGCCGTGATAAACTGTACAGATAGTGTGTGACAGCACAGCAGTGATAAACTGTACAGATAGTGTGTGACAGCACAGCAGTGATAAACTGTACAGATAGTGTGTGACAGCACAGCAGTGATAATCTGTACAGATAGTGTGTGAAAGCACAGCAGTGATAAACTGTACAGATAGTGAGTGACAGCACAGCAGTGATAAACTGTACAGATAGTGTGTGACAGCACAGCAGTGATAAACTGTACAGATATTGAGTGACAGCACAGCAGTGATAAACTGTACAGATAGTGTGTGACAGCACAGCAGTGATAAACTGTACAGATAGTGTGTGACAGCACAGCATTGATAAACTGTACAGATAGTGTGTGACAGCACAGCAGTGATAAACTGTACAGATAGTGTGTGACAGCACAGCAGTGATAAACTGTACAGATAGTGTGTGACAGCACAGCAGTGATAACCTGCACAGATAGCTTGTGACAGCACAGCAGTGATAAACTGTACAGATAGTGTGTGACAGCACAGCAGTGATAACCTGCATTGATAGTGTGTGACAGCACAGCAGTGATAACCTGTACAGATAGTGTGTGACAGCACAGCACTGATAAACTGTACAGAGAGTGGGTGCCAGCACAGCAGTGATAAACTGTACAGATGGTGTGTGACAGCACAGCAGTGATAACCTGTACAGATAGTGTGTGACATCACAGCAGTGATAAACTGTACAGATAATGTGTGACAGCACAGCAATGATAAACTGTACAGATAGTGTGTGACAGCACAGCAGTGATAAACTGTACAGATAGTGTGTGACAGCACAGCAGTGATAACCTGTACAGATAGTGTGTGACAGCACAGCAGTGATCACCTGTACAGATAGTGTGTGACAGTACAGCAGTGATAAACTGTACAGATAGTGTGTGACAGCACAGCAGTGATAAACTGTACAGATAGTGTGTGACAGCACAGCAGTGATAACCTGTACAGATAGTGTGTGACAGCATAGCAGTGATCACCTGTACAGATAGTGTGTGACAGCACAGCAGTGATAAACTGTCCAGATAGTGTGTGACAGCACAGCAGTGATAAACTGTACAGATAGTGTGTGACAGCACAGCAGTGATAACCTGTACAGATAGTGTGTGACAGCACAGCATTGATAAACTGTACAGATAGTGTGTGTCAGCACAGCAGTGATAAACTGTACAGATAATGTGTGACAGCACAGCAATGATAAACTGTACAGATAGAGTGTGACAGCTCTGCAATGATAACCTGTACAGATAGTGTGTGACAGTACAGCAGTGATAAACTGTACAGATAGTGTGTGACAGCACAGCAGTGATAAACTGTACAGATAGTGTGTGACAGCACAGCAGTGATAAACTGTGCAGATAGTGTGTGACAGTACAGCAGTGATAAACTGTACAGATAGTGTGTGACAGCACAGCAGTGATAAACTGTACAGATAGTGTGTGACAGCCCAGCAGTGATAACCTGTACAGATAGTGTGTGACAGCACAGCATTGATAAACTGTACAGATAGTGTGTGACAGCACAGCGTTGATAAACTGTACTGATAGTGTGTGACAGTACAGCAGTGATAACCTGCACAGATAGTGTGTGACAGTACAGCAGTGATAAACTGTACAGATAGTGTGTGACAGCACAGCAGTGATAAACTGTACAGATAGTGTGTGACAGCACAACAGTGATAACCTGTACAGATAGTGTGTGACAGCACAGCAGTGATAAACTGTACAGATAGTGTGTGACAGCACAGCAGTGATAAACTATACAGATAGTGTGTGACAGCAAAGCAGTGATAAAGTGTACAGATAGTGTGTCACAGCACAGCAGTGATAACCTGTACAGATAGTGTGTGACAGCACAGCAGTGATAAACTGTACAGATAGTGTGTGACAGCACAGCAGTGATAAACCGTACAGATAGTGTGTGACAGCACAGCAGTGATAAACCGTACAGATAGTGTGTGACAGCGCAGCAGTGATAAACTGTACAGATAGTGTGTAACAGCACAGCAGTGATAAACTGTACAGATAGTGTGTGACAGCACAGCAGTGATAAACTATACAGATAGTGTGTGACAGGACAGCAGTGATAAACTGTACAGATAGTGTGTGACAACGCAGCAGTGATAAACTGTACAGATAGTGTGTGACAGCGCAGTAGTGATAAACTGTACAGATAGTGTGTGACAGAACAGCAGTGATAAACTGTACAGATAGTGTGTGACAGCACAGCAGTGATAAACTGTACAGATAGTGTGTAACAGCACAGCAGTGATAAACTGTACAGATAGTGTGTGACAGCACAGCAGTAATAAACTGTACTGATAGTGTGTGGCAGTACAGCAGTGATAAACTGTACAGATAGTGTGTGACAGCACAGCAGTGATAAACTGTACAGATAGTGTGTGACAGCACAGCAGTGATAAACTGTACAGATAGTGTGTGACAGCACAGCATTGATAAACTGTACAGATAGTGTGTGACAGCACAGCAGTGATAAACTGTACAGATAGTGTGTGACAGCACAGCAGTGATAAACTGTACAGATAGTGTGTGACAGCACAGCAGTGATAAACTGTACAGATAGTGTGTGACAGCACAGCCGTGATAAACTGTACAAATAGTGTGTGACAGCACAGCAGTGATAAACTGTACAGATAGTGTGTGACAGCACAGCAGTGATAAACTGTACAGATAGTGTGTGACAGCACAGCAGTGATAAACTGTACAGATAGTGTGTGACAGCACAGCAGTGATAAACTGTACAGATAGTGTGTGACAGCACAGCAGTGATAAACTGTATAGATAGTATGTGACAGCACAGCAGTGATACACTGTACAGATAGTGTGTGACAGCACAGCAGTGATAAACTATACAGATAGTGGGTGACAGCACAGCAGTGATAAACTTTACAGATAGTGTGTGACAGCACAACAGTGATAAACTGTACAGATAGAGTGTGACAGCTCAGCAACGATAAACTGTATAGATAGTGTGTGACAGCACAGCAGTGACAAACTGTACAGATAGTGTGTGACAGCACAGCAGCGATAACCTGTACAGATAGTGTGTGACAGCACAGCAGTGATCAACTGTACAGATAGTGTGTGACACCACAGCAGTGATAACCTGTACAGATATTGTGTGACAGTACAGCAGTGATAAACTGTACAGATAGAGTGTGACAGCTCAGCAATGATAAACTGTATAGATAGTGTGTGACAGCACAGCAGTGACAAACTGTACAGATAGTGTGTGACAGCACAGCAGTGATCAACTGTACAGATAGTGGGTGCCAGCACAGCAGTGATAAACTGTACAGATGGTGTGTGACAGCACAGCAGTGATAAACTGTACAGATAGAGTGTGACAGCTCAGCAATGATAACCTGTACAGATAGTGTGTGACAGTACAGCAGTGATAAACTGTACAGATAGTGTGTGACAGCACAGCAGTGATAAACTGTACAGATAGTGTGTGACAGCACAGCAGTGATAAACTGTGCAGATAGTGTGTGACAGTACAGCAGTGATAAACTGTACAGATAGTGTGTGACAGCACAGCAGTGATAAACTGTACAGATAGTGTGTGACAGCCCAGCAGTGATAACCTGTACAGATAGTGTGTGACAGCACAGCATTGATAAACTGTACAGATAGTGTGTGACAGCACAGCAGTGATAAACTGTACAGATAGTGTGTGACAGCACAGCAGTGATAAACTGTACAGATAGTGTGTGACAGCACAGCAGTGATAAACTGTACAGATAGTGTGTGACAGCACAGCAGTGATAAACTGTACAGATAGTGTGTGACAGCACAGCAGTGATAAACTGTACAGATAGTGTGTGACAGCACAGCAGTGATAAACTGTACAGATAGCGTGAAACAGAACAGCAGTGATAAACTGTACAGATAGTGTGTGACAGCACAGCAGTGATAAACTGTACAGATAGTGTGTGACAGCACAGCAGTGATAAACTGTACAGATAGTGTGTGACAGCGCAGCAGTGATAAACTGTACAGATAGTGTGTGACAGCGCAGCAGTGATAAACTGTACAGATAGTGTGTGACAGCACAGCCGTGATAAACTCTACAGATAGTGTGTGACAGCACAGCAGTGATAAACTGTACAGATAGTGTGTGACAGCGCTGCCGTGATAAATTGTACAGATAGTGTGTGACAGCACAGCAGTGATAAACTGTACAGATAGTGTGTGACAGCACAGCAGTGATAAACTGTACAGATAGTGTGTGACAGCACAGCAGTGATAAACTGTACAGATAGTGAGTGACAGCACAGCAGTGATAAACTGTACAGATAGTGTGTGACAGCACAGCAGTGATAAACTGTACAGATAGTGAGTGACAGCACAGCAGTGATAAACTGTACAGATAGTGTGTGACAGCACAGCAGTGATAAACTGTACAGATAGTGTGTGACAGCACAGCATTGATAAACTGTACAGATAGTGTGTGACAGCACAGCAGTGATAAACTGTACAGATAGTGTGTGACAGCACAGCAGTGATAACCTGCACAGATAGCTTGTGACAGCACAGCAGTGATAAACTGTACAGATAGTGTGTGACAGCACAGCAGTGATAAACTGTACAGATAGTGTGTGACAGCACAGCAGTGATAACCTGCACTGATAGTGTGTGACAGCACAGCAGTGATAACCTGTACAGATAGTGTGTGACAGCACAGCACTGATAAACTGTACAGAGAGTGGGTGCCAGCACAGCAGTGATAAACTGTACAGATGGTGTGTGACAGCACAGCAGTGATAAGCTGTACAGATAGTGTGTGACATCACAGCACTGATAAACTGTACAGATAATGTGTGACAGCACAGCAATGATAAACTGTACAGATAGTGTGTGACAGCACAGCAGTGATAAACTGTACAGATAGTGTGTGACAGCACACCAGTGATAACCTGTACAGATAGTGTGTGACAGCACAGCAGTGATCACCTGTACAGATAGTGTGTGACAGTACAGCAGTGATAAACTGTACAGATAGTGTGTGACAGCACAGCAGTGATAAACTGTACAGATAGTGTGTGACAGCACAGCAGTGATAACCTGTACAGATAGTGTGTGACAGCATAGCAGTGATCACCTGTACAGATAGTGTGTGACAGCACAGCAGTGATAAACTGTCCAGATAGTGTGTGACAGCACAGCAGTGATAAACTGTACAGATAGTGTGTGACAGCACAGCAGTGATAACCTGTACAGATAGTGTGTGACAGCACAGCATTGATAAACTGTACAGATAGTGTGTGTCAGCACAGCAGTGATAAACTGTACAGATAATGTGTGACAGCACAGCAATGATAAACTGTACAGATAGAGTGTGACAGCTCAGCAATGATAACCTGTACAGATAGTGTGTGACAGTACAGCAGTGATAAACTGTACAGATAGTGTGTGACAGCACAGCAGTGATAAACTGTACAGATAGTGTGTGACAGCACAGCAGTGATAAACTGTGCAGATAGTGTGTGACAGTACAGCAGTGATAAACTGTACAGATAGTGTGTGACAGCACAGCAGTGATAAACTGTACAGATAGTGTGTGACAGCCCAGCAGTGATAACCTGTACAGATAGTGTGTGACAGCACAGCATTGATAAACTGTACAGATAGTGTGTGACAGCACAGCAGTGATAAACTGTACAGATAGTGTGTGACAGCACAGCAGTGATAAACTGTACAGATAGTGTGTGACAGCACAGCAGTGATAAACTGTACAGATAGTGTGTGACAGCACAGCAGTGATAAACTGTACAGATAGTGTGTGACAGCACAGCAGTGATAAACTGTACAGATAGCGTGAAACAGAACAGCAGTGATAAACTGTACAGATAGTGTGTGACAGCACAGCAGTGATAAACTGTACAGATAGTGTGTGACAGCACAGCAGTGATAAACTGTACAGATAGTGTGTGACAGCGCAGCAGTGATAAACTGTACAGATAGTGTGTGACAGCGCAGCAGTGATAAACTGTACAGATAGTGTGTGACAGCACAGCCGTGATAAACTCTACAGATAGTGTGTGACAGCACAGCAGTGATAAACTGTACAGATAGTGAGTGACAGCACAGCAGTGATAAACTGTGCAGATAGTGTGTGACAGCACAGCAGTGATAAACTGTACAGATAGTGAGTGACAGCACAGCAGTGATAAACTGTACAGATAGTGTGTGACAGCACAGCAGTGATAAACTGTACAGATAGTGTGTGACAGCACAGCATTGATAAACTGTACAGATAGTGTGTGACAGCACAGCAGTGATAAACTGTACAGATAGTGTGTGACAGCACAGCAGTGATAAACTGTACACATAGTGTGTGACATCACAGCAGTGATAAACTGTACAGATAGTGTGTGACAGCACAGCCGTGATAAACTGTACTGATAGTGTGTGACAGCACAGCAGTGATAAACTGTACAGATAGTGTGTGACAGCACAGCAGTGATAACCTGCACAGATAGCTTGTGACAGCACAGCAGTGATAAACTGTACAGATAGTGTGTGACAGCACAGCAGTGATAAACTGTACAGATAGTGTGTGACAGCACAGCAGTGATAACCTGCACTGATAGTGTGTGACAGCACAGCAGTGATAACCTGTACAGATAGTGTGTGACAGCACAGCACTGATAAACTGTACAGAGAGTGGGTGCCAGCACAGCAGTGATAAACTGTACAGATGGTGTGTGACAGCACAGCAGTGATAAACTGTACAGATAGTGTGTGACATCACAGCAGTGATAAACTGTACAGATAATGTGTGACAGCACAGGAATGATAAACTGTACAGATAGTGTGTGACAGCACAGCAGTGATAAACTGTACAGATAGTGTGTGACAGCACAGCAGTGATAACCTGTACAGATAGTGTGTGACAGCACAGCAGTGATAACCTGTACAGATAGTGTGTGACAGCACAGCAGTGATAAACTGTACAGATAGTGTGTGACAGCACAGCAGTGATAAACTGTACAGATAGTGTGTGACAGCACAGCAGTGATAAACTGTACAGATAGTGTGTCACAGCACAACAGTGAAGAGACTGTACAGATAGTGTGTGACAGCACAGCAGTGATAAACTGTACAGATAGTGTGTGACAGCACAGCAGTGATAAACGGTACAGATAGTGTGTGACAGCACAGCAGTGATAAACTGTACAGATAGTGTGTGACAGCACAGCAGTAATAAACTGTACAGATAATGTGTGGCAGCCCAGCAGTGATACACTGTACAGATAGTGTGTGACAGCACAGCAGTGATAAACTGTACAGATAGTGTGTGACAGCACAGCAGTGATAAACTGTACAGATAGTGAGTGACAGCACAGCAGTAATAAACTGTACAGATAGTGTGTGACAGCACAGCAGTGAAGAGACTGTACAGATAGTGTGTGACAGCACAGCAGTGATAAACTGTACAGATAGTGTGTGACAGCACAGCAATGATAACCTGTACTGATAGTGTAAGACAGCACAGCAGTGATAAACTGTACAGATAGTGTGTGACAGCACAGCAGTGATAAACTGTACAGATAGTGTGTGACAGCACAGCAGTGAAGAGACTGTACAGATAGTTTGTGACAGCACAGCAATGATAACCTGTACAGATAGTGTGTGACAGCACAGCAGAGATATACTGTACAGATAGTGTGTGACAGCACAGCAGTGATAAACTGTACAGATAGTGTGTGACAGCACAGCAGTGATAAACTGTACAGATAGTGTGTGACAGCACAGCAGTGATAAACTGTACAGATAGTGTGTGACAGCACAGCAGAGATAAACTGTACAGATAGTGTGTGACAGCACAGCAGTGATAAACTGTACAGATAGTGTGTGACAGCACAGCAGTGATAAACTGTACAGATAGTGTGTGACAGCACAGCAGTGATAAACTGTACAGATAGTGTGTGACAGCACAGCAGTGAAGAGACTGTAAAGATAGTGTGTGACAGCACAGCAGTGATAAACTGTACAGATAGTGTGTGACAGCACAGCAATGATAACCTGTACTGATAGTGTGTGACAGCACAGCAGTGATAAACTGTACAGATAGTGTGTGACAGCACAGCAGTGATAAACTGTACAGATAGTGTGTGATAGCACAGCAGAGATAAACTGTACAGATAGTGTGTGACAGCACAGCAGTGATAAACTGTACAGATAGTGTGTGACAGCACAGCATAGAATAAACTGTGCAGATAGCGTGTGACAGCACAGCAGTGATAAACTGTACAGATAGTGTGTGACAGTACAGCAGTGATAAACTGTACAGATAGTGTGTGACAGCACAGCAGTGATAACCTGTACAGATAGTGTGTGACAGCGCAGCAGTGATAACCTGTACAGATAGTGTGTGACAGCACAGCAGTGATAAACTGTACAGATAGTGTGTGACAGCACAGCAGTGATAAACTGTACAGATAGTGTGTGACAGCGCAGCAGTGATAAACTGTACAGATAGTGTGTGACAGCACAGCCGTGATAAACTCTACAGATAGTGTGTGACAGCACAGCAGTGATAAACTGTACAGATAGTGAGTGACAGCACAGCAGTGATAAACTGTGCAGATAGTGTGTGACAGCACAGCAGTGATAAACTGTACAGATAGTGAGTGACAGCACAGCAGTGATAAACTGTACAGATAGTGTGTGACAGCACAGCAGTGATAAACTGTACAGATAGTGTGTGACAGCACAGCATTGATAAACTGTACAGATAGTGTGTGACAGCACAGCAGTGATAAACTGTACAGATAGTGTGTGACAGCACAGCAGTGATAAACTGTACACATAGTGTGTGACATCACAGCAGTGATAAACTGTACAGATAGTGTGTGACAGCACAGCCGTGATAAACTGTACTGATAGTGTGTGACAGCACAGCAGTGATAAACTGTACAGATAGTGTGTGACAGCACAGCAGTGATAACCTGCACAGATAGCTTGTGACAGCACAGCAGTGATAAACTGTACAGATAGTGTGTGACAGCACAGCAGTGATAAACTGTACAGATAGTGTGTGACAGCACAGCAGTGATAACCTGCACTGATAGTGTGTGACAGCACAGCAGTGATAACCTGTACAGATAGTGTGTGACAGCACAGCACTGATAAACTGTACAGAGAGTGGGTGCCAGCACAGCAGTGATAAACTGTACAGATGGTGTGTGACAGCACAGCAGTGATAAACTGTACAGATAGTGTGTGACATCACAGCAGTGATAAACTGTACAGATAATGTGTGACAGCACAGGAATGATAAACTGTACAGATACTGTGTGACAGCACAGCAGTGATAAACTGTACAGATAGTGTGTGACAGCACAGCAGTGATAACCTGTACAGATAGTGTGTGACAGCACAGCAGTGATAACCTGTACAGATAGTGTGTGACAGCACAGCAGTGATAAACTGTACAGATAGTGTGTGACAGCACAGCAGTGATAAACTGTACAGATAGTGTGTGACAGCACAGCAGTGATAAACTGTACAGATAGTGTGTCACAGCACAACAGTGAAGAGACTGTACAGATAGTGTGTGACAGCACAGCAGTGATAAACTGTACAGATAGTGTGTGACAGCACAGCAGTGATAAACGGTACAGATAGTGTGTGACAGCACAGCAGTGATAAACTCTACTGATAGTGAGTGACAGCACAGCAGTGATAAACTGTACAGATAGTGTGTGACAGCACAGCAGTGATAAACTGTACAGATAGTGTGTGACAGCACAGCAGTAATAAACTGTACAGATAATGTGTGACAGCCCAGCAGTGATACACTGTACAGATAGTGTGTGACAGCACAGCAGTGATAAACTGTACAGATAGTGTGTGACAGCACAGCAGTGATAAACTGTACAGATAGTGAGTGACAGCACAGCAGTAATAAACTGTACAGATAGTGTGTGACAGCACAGCAGTGAAGAGACTGTACAGATAGTGTGTGACAGCACAGCAGTGATAAACTGTACAGATAGTGTGTGACAGCACAGCAATGATAACCTGTACTGATAGTGTAAGACAGCACAGCAGTGATAAACTGTACAGATAGTGTGTGACAGCACAGCAGTGATAAACTGTACAGATAGTGTGTGACAGCACAGCAGTGAAGAGACTGTACAGATAGTTTGTGACAGCACAGCAATGATAACCTGTACAGATAGTGTGTGACAGCACAGCAGAGATATACTGTACAGATAGTGTGTGACAGCACAGCAGTGATAAACTGTACAGATAGTGTGTGACAGCACAGCAGTGATAAACTGTACAGATAGTGTGTGACAGCACAGCAGTGATAAACTGTACAGATAGTGTGTGACAGCACAGCAGAGATAAACTGTACAGATAGTGTGTGACAGCACAGCAGTGATAAACTGTACAGATAGTGTGTGACAGCACAGCAGTGATAAACTGTACAGATAGTGTGTGACAGCACAGCAGTGATAAACTGTACAGATAGTGTGTGACAGCACAGCAGTGAAGAGACTGTAAAGATAGTGTGTGACAGCACAGCAGTGATAAACTGTACAGATAGTGTGTGACAGCACAGCAATGATAACCTGTACTGATAGTGTGTGACAGCACAGCAGTGATAAACTGTACAGATAGTGTGTGACAGCACAGCAGTGATAAACTGTACAGATAGTGTGTGATAGCACAGCAGAGATAAACTGTACAGATAGTGTGTGACAGCACAGCAGTGATAAACTGTACAGATAGTGTGTGACAGCACAGCATAGAATAAACTGTGCAGATAGCGTGTGACAGCACAGCAGTGATAAACTGTACAGATAGTGTGTGACAGTACAGCAGTGATAAACTGTACAGATAGTGTGTGACAGCACAGCAGTGATAACCTGTACAGATAGTGTGTGACAGCGCAGCAGTGATAACCTGTACAGATAGTGTGTGACAGCACAGCAGTGATAAACTGTACAGATAGTGTGTGACAGCACAGCAGTGATAAACTCTACTGTTAGTGAGTGACAGCACAGCAGTGATAAACTGTACAGATAGTGTGTGACAGCACAGCAGTGATAAACTGTACAGATAGTGTGTGACAGCACAGCAGTGATAAACTGCACAGATAGTGTGTGACAGCACAGCAGTGATAAACTCTACTGATAGTGAGTGACAGCACAGCAGTGATAAACTGTACAGATAGTGTGTGACCGCACAGCAGTGATAAACTGTATAGATAGTGTGTGACAGCACAGCAGTGATAAACTGTACAGATAGTGTGTGACAGCACAGCAGTGATAAACTGTACAGATAGTGAGTGACAGCACAGCAGTGATAAACTGTACAGATAGTGTGTGACAGCACAGCAGTGAAGAGACTGTACAGATAGTGTGTGACAGCACAGCAGTGATAAACTGTACAGATAGTGTGTGACAGCACAGCAATGATAACCTGTACTGATAGTGTGTGACAGCACAGCAGTGATAAACTGTACAGATAGTGTGTGACAGCACAGCAGTGATAAACTGTACAGATAGTGTGTGACAGCACAGCAGTGAAGAGACTGTACAGATAGTGTGTGACAGCACAGCAATGATAACCTGTACAGATAGTGTGTGACAGCACAGCAGAGATATACTGTACAGATAGTGTGTGACAGCACAGCAGTGATAAACTGTACAGATAAAGTGTGACAGCACAGCAGAGAATAAACTGTACAGATAGTGTGTGACAGCACAGCAGTGATAAACTGTACAGATAGTGTGTGACAGCACAGCAGTGATATACTGTACAGATAGTGTGTGACAGCACAGCCGTGATAAACTGTACAGATCGTGTGTGATAGCACAGCAGTGATAAACTGTACAGATAGTGTGTGACAGCACAGCAGAGATAAACTGTACAGATAGTGTGTGACAGCACAGCAGTGATAAACTGTACAGATAGTGTGTGACAGCACAGCAGTGATAAACTGTACAGATAGTGTGTGAGAGCACAGCAGTGATAACCTGTACAGATAGTGTCTGACAGCACAGCAGAGATAAACTGTACAGATAGTGTGTGACAGCACAGCAGAGATAAACTGTACAGATAGTGTGTGACAGCACAGCAGTGATAACCTGTACAGATAGTGTGTGACAGCACAGCAGTGATAAACTGCACAGATAGTGTGTGACAGCCCAGCAGTGATAAACTGCACAGATAGTGTGTGACAGCACAGCAGTGATAAACTGCACAGATAGTGTGTGACAGCACAGCAGTGATAAACTGCACAGATAGTGTGTGACAGCACAGCAGTGATAAACTGCACAGATAGTGTGTGACAGCACAGCAGTGATAAACTGTACAGATAGTGTGTGACAGCACAGCAGTGATAACCTGTACAGATAGTGTGTGACAGCACAGCAGTGATAACCTGTACAGATAGAGTGTGACAGCACAGCAGTGATAACCTGTACAGATAGTTTGTGACAGCACAGCAGTGATAAACTGCACAGATAGTGTGTGACAGCACAGCAGTGATAAACTGTACAGATAGCGTGTGACAGCACAGCAGTGATAAACTGTACAGATAGTGTGTGACAGCGCAGCAGTGAAGAAACTGTACAGATAGTGTGTGACAGCGCAGCAGTGAAGAGACTGTACAGATAGTGTGTGACAGCACAGCAGTGAAGAAACTGTACAGATAGTGTGTGACAGCGCAGCAGTGAAGAAACTGTACAGATAGTGTGTGACAGCACAGCTGTGATATACTGTACAGATAGTGTGTGACAGCACAGCAGTGATAAACTGTACAGATAGTGTGTGACAGCACAGCAGTGATAAACTGTACAGATAGTGTGTGACATCCCAGCAGTGATAAACTGTACAGATAGTGTGTGACAGCAAAGCAGTGATAAACTGTACAGATAGTGTGTGACAGCACAGCAGTGATAACCTGTACAGATAGTGTGTGACAGCACAGCAGTGATAAACTGTACAGATAGTGTGTGACAGCACAGCAGTGATAAACTGTACAGATAGTGTGTGACAGCACAGCAGTGATAAACTGTACAGATAGCGTGTGACAGCACAGCAGTGATAAACTGTACAGATAGTGTGTGACAGCGCAGCAGAGATAAACTGTACAGATAGTGGGTGACAGCACAGCAGTGATAACCTGTACAGATAGCGTGTGACAGCGCAGCAGTGATAAACTGTACAGATAGTGTGTGACAGCACAGCAGTGATAAACTGTACAGATAGTGTGTGACAGCACAGCAGTGATAAACTGTACAGATAGTGTGTGACAGCACAGCAGTGATAAACTGTACAGATAGTGTGTGACAGCACAGCAGTGATAACCTGTACAGATAGCGTGTGACAGCACAGCAGTGATAACCTGTACAGATAGTGTGTGACAGCACAGCAGTGATAAACTGTACAGATAGTGTGTGACAGCACAGCAGTGATAAACTGTACAGATAGTGTGTGA
The DNA here is from genome assembly GCF_046119375.1 of Phyllobates terribilis. Lineage (NCBI taxonomy): Eukaryota > Metazoa > Chordata > Amphibia > Anura > Dendrobatidae > Phyllobates > Phyllobates terribilis. Next base: position 21,182,783 of record NW_027362764.1, on the reverse strand, counting down.
CAGCACAGCAGTGATAAACTGTACAGATAGTGTGTGACATCCCAGCAGTGATAAACTGTACAGATAGTGTGTGACAGCAAAGCAGTGATAAACTGTACAGATAGTGTGTGACAGCACAGCAGTGATAACCTGTACAGATAGTGTGTGACAGCACAGCAGTGATAACCTGTACAGATAGTGTGTGACAGCACAGCAGTGATAAACTGTACAGATAGTGTGTGACAACACAGCAGTGATAAACTGTACAGATAGTGTGTGACAGCACAGCAGTGATAACCTGTACAGATAGCGTGTGACAGCGCAGCAGTGAAGAAACTGTACAGATAGTGTGTGACAGCGCAGCAGAGATAAACTGTACAGATAGTGTGTGACAGCGCAGCAGTGAAGAAGCTATATTGAAAAACTTTCAACTGTCCTGAAAAGACATACTGTATGAAACACTTTGAGATGTCTTTTAACTGTATCCACCCTTTTTCTACAATTCACCATATTGTCAGTGTAAATGAGTACACCGCCTTTGAAAAGTATGATTTTAGTTAATATCTCACTGAACACAAGAATAATTTCTATAATTTTGACCAGACAGTTTGATCGAACATTTTTAACCCCATAAAATGACATTAACGTTAATAATAGGACTTTCATTACAAAATCTTCAGTTTTACTCAAGTTAGTTGATGCAAAAATGACTACACCCCACATGAGAACTAATACATCTAGTATTTTGTATGACCTCCATGATGTGTAAGGACGGCACTAAGTCTTTTAGGGCTGGAAGGAACAAGGTGGTGACTTATCTTTCTCCATTCTTCAAGAATGAGCTCTTCTAGAGCCTGGATGCCGGATGGAGAGTGGTGACAACTAGTCTATTCCTTATTTCCCACAGGTGTCCAGTTGGGGTCAGATCAGGAGATAATTGGGCACAGAATCACTGCCACCCCGTTAACGGCAGTGAACTTACATGTGCATTTCCTTCCACCTTCTCATGAGAGGATGGTCCTTTTATGGTGATAACCTCAGTGGTCTCCTAGACTTTTGACTTTATGACTTTTGTTCCAGTATCTGACTGATAAGTAAAGCTTCGCTGATCTTGTAGCCTTCACTTTTCTTGTGTACAGAAGTGATTTTCAGTCTCAGGTCTTGTGACATTTCTCTTCCATGTGGTGCCATTGCTGACACCAGGTATTGGGAAGGGGTTTTCTTTGTTAAGTATCGCCCATTTATAGTCACCGTTCTACTGGACACCTGTATTCTCATTTTTTCAACATGATTTTGAATGAATTTGTTGGGAAAATTACTTTTTTTTGGGTGTAAAAAAATAACCAATCTTTTTTGTATTCAATGGTCCACAAATGTGGGAGTATTTCGTAATACCGTATCCCATAGATACTGGTGATGCTGTAAAGAAATGAAAAGTTTTCTGATGAATCTGTTAGGGTGTACTCATTTATGGCGTCACACGCTATCTGTACAGGTTCTACAGTGCTTTACTGTTTTCTCTCCCCATCTTCATGGCTAAGCTGTGAGCTGTGACATCTACGTAATATACAGATTCACTGTAAAATGGCTGCTGCATTACTGCCTCGGCTTTTATGCAGGCTATAAAAGTCTTTTCTGATTGGTTGTATGTTACCATGTGATGTAATAGGTTAAGCTGACGAGCCACACTCGATGTAATATGAGTTTTCTTTGACTTATCTTCTGCAGTCTTCTGTGATTCGTGCAGAATCAATCTGAAATTGTTTGAATTTTCTGAGTTAAGCGACTTCCTAAAAATTTGACACAAATTTGATTCACGTATCTCTAGTAAATTATCATCAGGGGAGAATTAATGAATCGCAAGGCCCCCGATCAGTCACCTCCACCTATGACCTGCGTTGGACCCTTTCACTCTTATATCACGATTCTGCTGGTCAGTCCAAGCCCATAATAAGTTGCACCTTTTGGCTTGAAGGCAATTATAACAAATAAGAGAATATGGAACCATTTTATCTGATATGTGTTCTACACCGCCAGCTTGACAGGCCAACCACCGCAACACCAGACACGGCACAAGAAACCCAGACCCTAATAGAATAAAAGGCATTATCCCCCGGAAAAAGCTTCAACGTTGAAATGCTATGAATTCTGATCTGCTGTGTACAATCTGTGGGTCGGAGAGTATCGTTTTAACTGTTCTGTTCCAGGTTGATAATTTCTAATACTAAAAAGCCCCGGGCAGCTAATTACTTACGCTCAAGCACTTGGAATGGGTCAATGTTCCTTACCAGGTTTTATAAGAACGTACAATGACTGAATGGAATTTACTGTAGATTCACTTATTATATTTAAGTGTTGGAGTCTTCGCGGAGAAACAATCTTGATGTGAAGGAATGTGTCTGACAGCTTGATGGAAAACTTCACCATGGTGGACAACAGCGAAAAAAAGGAAAATACAAAGGGTTCTTGTAAAGTAAAAAAAAAAATAGGTTTTCAGATGCGATCAACTTAATCGCTTTCATCTTTACTAATTAACCTTAAAATGAAGATGAATTAAGCTGGTCATACATCGGAGATCATGGAAGGCTACAAAGGCTGATTAAGACCATTTTCTACTGAACATCGATGCCTTTTTGTGACTGGAAAGAAGGTGACAAATTCCGATCAATGGCATATATCTATTGAAAAGCATATCTGACATGTTGGTTCTCTTCAGGAGCTTTTTTTTGAATAGTGGCTCATGCCAATGACAGATCTGCATCCAATCAATAGATGTCCAGACCACAGATCACAGCAAAGACCAACCATGAATGATAGATCGGCATCCAATCAATGGAAGTCCAGACCTTAGATTACAGCAAAGACTGACCATGAATGACAGATTTGCATCTCATCAATGGAAGTTCAGACCACATATCACAGTAGAGATCAACCATGAATCATAGATCTGCATCCAATCAATGGAAGTCAAGACCTTAGATTACAGCAAAGACTGACCATGAATGACAGATCTGTACTGCATAAATTTAGTCCACATTACAGATTAAGCAGACCAAAAAGGAATGACAGATCTGGATCCCTACAACTGAATCCAAGACCAAGGACAATGGAAGACCAACCAGCGATGATACTTCTGTATCAATCAATCGAAGTCCAGACCACAGGAGACCGACCAGTAATGACAGATCTGCATCCCATCAATGGAAGTCCAGACCACAGATCACAGTAAAGACTGACCAAGAATGACAAATCTGTATTTCATCAATTAAGTGACTCCAGACAAATAGATCACGCAGCTCAATGAAAGATCTGGATCCCTACAACAGAATCCCAGACCACGGACAATGGAAGACCATCCAGTAATGGCAAGTTTTCAGCGATTGAGCCCTGACAACAGATCACGGCAAACTATGATCTACAGATCTACATCCCATTAATAGAAGCACAGACTAGATTGCAGCAGACTGACCATGAATGACAGATCTGCATCCAAACCACAGATCAATGAAAGCCTAGACCACAGATCACTGCAGACCAATCCTGAATGACAGATCTACACCCATCAATGGAAACCCAGACCATAGATCGCAGCAGACAAACTATGAATGACATGTCTGAATCCATTAATGGAAACCCAGACCAGACCAGAGCAGACTGATGATGAATGACAGATCTACATCCATCAATGGCAAGTCAGACCAAAGAGCAGAGCAGACCAACCATGAATGACAGACCTGGATCCCTACAAACGATGTTTGATGATGTTATTGAGGCACGCTAGGCACCTTGTAAAGCCTGATATCAAGCAAAAAGCAAAGGAGGTCAGAGGGAAAGGGAGCGGAGCTGGGCCCAGAAGCTGAAACAGATGTGTAACAAGGACATTGCCCTGCGCACTATAAAACAAAGTCTGAAACTACTATAAGGCCAAGACACCCATAAAGAAGAAGCCTGACTCTCCCATAGTTTAAGCCATTTTTTGGCATTGAAGTCGCAGTACAATATTATTAGTTGACCATTTTTTAGCCTAATTTTAAATCATTTGCTTCTATGGCTTTTTGGAGTTTTTATCTTCACCATCATCTTTGGCCAACATCTCAAACTCAATTTTATGTGATCAGCTTGTTTAATGACCAACAAAAACATTGATACCTCAGATTTAATCCAATTCAACTCATAAGCGAGCTGGAAAATTGGAGTCTTGAAATATCTACCTGGCCAATATTCTATGACTATTTTCTATTCTACCCTCATATGGGTTTCCATTTTTAAGGCCTTTGAGGTCTTCTGAAGAGATGGATTGGGTCCCCAGAATTAACTCCTCTGGTGGGTCCAAGAATCTCCAATTCCCACAAGCAGAGGCTGGAAAGTGAGAACTTTTCATTTTTTATGACATCCCCATACTTTTGCTCCTCATTTTCAAGCTTATTCTGGGTTCTGCAGGTTCTGTGTTCTTCTCCCTCATGTTTTTTGACGCTTGGTGACGTGTTATTGACCTCGTCATTAGCATTTGGAGGACATGAGCCAAGAACGATTCAGCTTCCTAGGCGTGATAAATGTGAGATGTTTGTGTGATGGACATTTGTGGGCTACTATGAGGTAAGCCACCGCTGCTAATAATAATAACATCATCACCCTGGAGCGCCTGTGTGGCCTCTCACCATCACCTCTCTCTCCGCCTGGACCCCCAAAGAGCTGTTAATACTCTATAGGTGAAAGGACACTGGGTAGACCCAGTCCAAGTCCGTTATCATCTCTTGCGTTCTTCGCGCTCCTCGCACCTCAATGGAAATTTGGAATTACTCTTTTATAATGGTGTTTACAGATTGCTGCTTTTACGAGACTTTGCAGTGTAATAACGACAGGCCGTGCAGCTTTCATTGATGTATTTAGTGAGTGCCATGTTCCCGTGGGTGGATTTAACTAAGACTTGTGAACTCCAAGAAACTGACAAGCCGGGTGAGTTTTGGCAAGGTTTCCAAACCTGGCTCAGCAACTCGCCATAGTGAGATTTAGTAATGTTATTGTATAAGTCAGACCACACCTCACGTAGAGCGCAGCTCAGGGCCGCCTGTACCCTGCTCATTATCTAATCTGATGTCTAGGTGTTAATAGGTCACAGTTTATGCAGCTCACATCGTAGGGGCCCAGATCATACTCTGTAATGCGGGGAAGAAGCAGAAAAGTCTAATTGAGCAGCTTAATGACAGAGGGATGATTAGAATGGAGGGCGCGGAGGCAGCAGATCTCACGCTTTGCACTCTCTTGTAAATGCTGAGTACAGATGATGGGTTTGACCTCATTTCCATTTATTCATCCATCTGAAGTAAAAATGCCAGAGGAAAGCGGGTGTGGGTACTACTGACCCCATAGTTTTCTATGGGATGGTTCCCATTCACCCGTCACATCAGGTTTGCTGATCTCATTTACATATAACAGCAACCACTCTGATCAAGTTCTGCTCAACTCCTAATTTTTTTACAAACTAACCCTTTTACCTGAACTCATCAATCTCGTGCTCATCAACCCCTCTGTGATCACCACCATATCTGTTTCAAGAAACTTTGGCTCAGTTACATATAATCCGTTCAGTGTTCCCCTGGATATCCTTCATCTCAGCTCTGAAGCCTTCACTTTTTGTACGAGTCCTCCAACCAACATAAAATTCTGTTCAATATAATCATAACTTGGTCCTAAACACAAATTTCCCTTATTACTATCTATACATGGCCCATCCATTCTTAGTTTCCTCCACTTCCAACTCTGACACATCAGTCCATCCTTCCCTCCATATTTCTTGACGGCCTCAGTAATCTCCATTCTCGCCTCACATACATCAGACTTCTTTCCATCCATTTTTCAAGGCCACTTCTAACCCATCTCAGACATCAGTGCATCCTTCCCTCTATATTCCTAGACCACCTCTGTCGCCTCCATTACCCCCTCTCATACATCAGTCAATTCTTCACTTCATTTTCTTAGACCACCTCTGTCCTCTCCAATTCCCTCCTCTCATACATTAGTCCATCCGTCTTTCCATATTTCTAGACCGCCTCTGTCCCCTTCATTCCCCCTCTCATACATCAGTCCATTATTCCCTCCATATTCCTAGACCACCTCTATCATCTCCATTCCCCCCCCTCATAAATGAGTCTATCCTTCCCTGCATATTCTTAGACCACCTATGTCCCCTCCATTCCCACTTCTCAAACATCAGTCTATTTTTCCCTTCATATTCCTAAACCGCCTGTCCCCTCCATTCCCCCTCTCAAATATCAGTCCATCTTTCCCTCCATATTTCTAGACCGCCTCTGTCCCCTCCTTTCCCCCTTCTCATACATCAGTCAATTCTTCACTCCATATTCCTAGACCACCTCTGTCCACTCCAATTCCCTCCTCTCATACATTAGTCCATCCGTCTTTCCATATTTCTTGACCGCCTCTGTCACCTCCATTCCCCCTCTCATAAACCAGTCAATCCTTCCCTCCATATTTCTCCACCACCTATGTCCCCTCCAACCCCTCTTATACATCAGTCCATCCTTCCCTCCATATTCCTAGACTACCTCTGTCCCCTCCATTCCCCCTCTTAAACATCAGTCCATCTTTCCCTCCATATTCATAGACCACCTCTGTTCCCTCCATTTTCCCCTCTTATACATCAGTCCATCCTTCCCCCATATTCCTAGAACTTCATCTCTCTACTCCATTCCCATCTCTCATACATCAGTTCATCCTTCCCTCCATATTCCTAGACCGCCTTTCTCCCATCTATTTTCTCCTCTCATACAACAGTCCATCCTTGTCTCCATATTTCTAGACCACCTCTGTCCCCTCCATTCCCCCCTCTCATACATCAGTTCATTCTCCACTCCATATTCCTAGACCACCTCTGTCCCCTCCATTCCCCCTTCTCATGCATCAGTCCATCCTTCCCCCCATATTCCTAGTTATGCATCTCTGTACTTCATTCCCACCTCTCATACATCAGTCCTTCCTTCCCTCCATATTCCTAGACCCCTTTTGTCACATCCATTTTCCCCTCTCATACAACAGTCCATCATTCTCTCCATATTCCTAGACCACCTCAGTCCCATCCATTCCCCCCTCTCATACATCAGTCGTTCTTTCTGTCCATATTTGTAGGCCACCTCTAATCCCTCCATTCCCACCTCTCATACATCAATCCATCCTTCCCTCCATATTCCTAGACAACCTCTGTACCCTCCATTCACCCCTCTCATACATCAGTCCATCCTTCCCTCCATTTTCCTAGACCGTCTCTGTCACTTCCATTCCCCCTTTCATACATCAGTCCATCCTTCCCTCCATATTCCTAGACTGCCTCTGTCACCTCCATTCCCCCTCTCATACATCAGTCCATTTTTCACTCCATATTCCTAGACCACCTCTGTCACCTCCATTCCCACCTTTCCTACATTAGTTCATCCTTCCCTCCATTTTCCAAGACCGCCTCTGTCCTCTCCATTCCCACCTTTCCTACATTAGTTCATCCTTCCCTCCATTTTCCAAGACCATCACATTTCCCTTCATTCCCAGCTCTCATACATCACTCCATCCTTCCCTCCATATTCCTAGACCGCCTCTGTCACTTCCATTCCCCCTTTCATACATCAGTCCATCCTTCCCTCCATATTCCTAGACTACCTCTGTCCCCTCTATTCCCCCTTTCATACATTAGTCCACCCTTCCCTCCATATTCCTAGATCTCCTCTGTCCCGTCCATTCCCCCCCTCATACATCAGTCCATCCTTGCCTCCATATTCCTAGACCGCCCTTGTCCCCTCCATTCCCCCCCTCTCATATAACAGTCCATCCTTGCCTCCATATTCCTAGACCACCCTTGTCCCCTCCATTCCCCCCTCTCATATAACAGTCCATCCTTGCCTCCATATTCCTAGACCACCCTTGTCCCCTCCATTCCCCCCTCTCATATAACAGTCCATCCTTGCCTCCATATTCCTAGACCGCCCTTGTCCCCTCCATTCCCCCCTCTCATATAACAGTCCATCCTTGCCTCCATATTCCTAGACCGCCCTTGTCCCCTCCATTCCCCCCTCTCATATAACAGTCCATCCTTGCCTCCATATTCCTAGACCACCCTTGTCCCCTCCATTCCCCCCTCTCATATAACAGTCCATCCTTGCCTCCATATTCCTAGACCACCCTTGTCCCCTCCATTCCCCCCTCTCATATAACAGTCCATCCTTGCCTCCATATTCCTAGACCGCCCTTGTCTCCTCCATTCCCCCCTCTCATATAACAGTCCATCCTTCCCTCCATATTTCTCCATCACCTCTCTCCCCTTCATTCCACCCTCTCATACATGAGTCCATCCATCCCTCCATATTTCTAGGCCACGTCTAATCCCTCCATTCCCCCCTCTCATATAACAGTCCATCGTTCCCTCCATATTCCTAGACCACCCTTGTCCCCTCCATTCCCCCCTCTCATATAACAGTCCATCCTTGCCTCCATATTCCTAGACCACCCTTGTCCCCTCCATTCCCCCCTCTCATACATCAGTCCATCCTTGCCTCCATATTCCTAGACCACCCTTGTCCCCTCCATTCCCACCTCTCATATAACAGTCCATCGTTCCCTCCATATTCCTAGACCACCCTTGTCCCCTCCATTCCACCCTCTCATATAACAGTCCATCCTTCCCTCCATATTCCTAGACCACCCTTGTCTCCTCCATTCCCCCCCTCTCATATAACAGTCCATCCTTCCCTCCATATTTCTCCATCACCTCTCTCCCCTCCATTCCACCCTCTCATACATGAGTCCATCCTTCCCTCCATATTTCTAGGCCACGTCTAATCCCTCCATTCCCCCCTCTCATATAACAGTCCATCCTTCCCTCCATATTTCTCCATCACCTCTCTCCCCTCCATTCCACCCTCTCATATAACAGTCCATCCTTCCCTCCATATTTCTCCATCACCTCTCTCCCCTCCATTCCACCCTCTCATATAACAGTCCATCCTTCCCTCCATATTTCTCCATCACCTCTCTCCCCTCCATTCCACCCTCTCATATAACAGTCCATCCTTCCCTCCATATTCCTAGACCACCCTTGTCTCCTCCATTCCCCCCCTCTCATATAACAGTCCATCCTTCCCTCCATATTCCTAGACCACCCTTGTCTCCTCCATTCCCCCCCTCTCATATAACAGTCCATCCTTCCCTCCATATTTCTCCATCACCTCTCTCCCCTCCATTCCACCCTCTCATACATGAGTCCATCCATCCCTCCATATTTCTAGGCCACGTCTAATCCCTCCATTCCCCCCCTCTCATATAACAGTTCATCCTTCCCTCCATTTTTCTCTACCACCTCCGTTCTCTTCTTTTGTGTCTTCTGACGTTTTTTATAATCTTTGGACCCAGTAGAAGAAACACGATAAACCTCCCGAGCAGCACAGTTATTAATAGATTCCGGCCTCCATTATTTCTATAACCTTCCCAGCAGATTAGACGTGCACTGAGCTTTCCTGAGGTTTCTTTTTTTTTTTTGCAAACATCTAAACCAAAGTGAAATATTTTTCATTGGAAGGAGAATGATTGCTGAAGTGACTGCCAGATTCCCACCTGCTCGGCCGCGCACATGTGTTCAGACGACAGCAGGAATCAGGGCGAGCGTTACAAATGATTATAAATGTTCAACACATGTCAAAACAGCCAGAAAGTCCTGCTCAATGCAAACTACCTGGGAAGTCTCCTGACACCTGCCCCATACAGGAGCACTTGTTTAGGGGATTCTAGGATCTAATCTCGGCTTCAGCCTGATCTCAGGAAGAATCTACGATCTGTGATGTTATGTTCCATGATCCTACAGACACCTTATCGGAAGGTTACGTGTTCTCCGGGAATGGTATGGGTGAAATATATAGACACATTTTTGTTCTACAGCCTGCTCTGCTCTCACAGCCAAGAACATCACATCCCACACCTCCATTAATCATTCTTTTGGGCAAAATTTTTTTTTTTTTTAGCAATATGGAAACTTGGAAACAAATAGAAATTGTAGAATTTATCAGTTAAAAATGATCAAAAACTAATGAATTCTGCACAATTTGCTGACGACATCTCTTTGACCGCTGTTCTTTGTCATATCTCAAAAACATTGTCAGTAGATGATTTTCGATGTGAGGGAGGGAAGGTGGAGGTCAGGGGTTCAGAACATGAAGAACAGGAGATGATTGGATAACAGTAACGTAAAAACACAACAATATCTCCAAACAAGCAAGATGACAAGATCTGGTGGGATCATATCCCCTGTCTTTTAAGATCCTCTCTCTTTTCCTTCTCTTCCCTTTCCTTTTCTTCTTTTATCTCCTCTCTCCTTCTCACTTCTCTAGTCTTCACTGTCCTCTTCTCTCCTCTCCTCTTCTCTTTTCCTTTCTCCATATCTTCTCTTATTCTCTCCTTTACAATCATCGCCTTAACTTCTATCTTACTTTTCCCCACCTCTCCTTTTTTCTCTTCTTTGGTCTTTTCCTTTTCTTTTTATCGTTCCTTTATCAAGTTCTTAACTCATCTCTTTTTGCTCCTCCTTCTATTCTCCTTTCCTGTCTTCTTGCTTCCTCTGAAGTTCTTCTCCTTTTCTCCTCTCTTTTTTTTGTCTTCTTCTGCCCATTGTATTTTTCTTTTTTTTTTCCATTTGTTCTCTATTCATCTACTTTTTCTTCCCTTTCCTCTTTTCTCTTCTGCTCCTCTCCACCTTTGTTTCTCTTTTCCCCCTTCCATTTTTCGCCACTCTTCTCTTTTGTATTCTATTCTAGTATTTAGTCTTCTCGGTGTTTCATCACTTCTATCTTCATTCTTCCCCTATTTTCTATTACCTATCTATTCTTTCCTCTTCTTCTTCACTTTCCATTGTGTCTTTGTCTCCTTTCCTCTACATTGCTCTCTACTCCTCTACCTTCCTTCTTCTCCTTTTCTCTCTTCTCTTTCTTCTTCTTTTCCTCTCCTCCTCCTCTTCCTTTCCCCTTTGATTTTCTCTTGTTTTATCTCCTCCCATTCCCTTCCCTTTTCTCCCCACTTTCCCTTTTATTTTCCTCTCTTCACTTTCCTTTCTTCTCCATTTTCTTCTTTATCTCTGCCCTTCTTCTTTTTCTTTTTTGTCTTCTCCTTTCTCTTCCTTTCTCTTCTCCTTCTTTCTTCTACTCCTCTCATCTCCTCTCTGTTCTCTTTATTATCTACTCCTTTCCTTTTCTATTTCCCTCATCTCCTTTCCCCCTTTTCTCCTCTCCTCTATCCTACTCCTATCTCCTCTCCATTCTCATTCTTCATCTGTTCATTCCTCTTTTTCTCCATTCACCTTATTCTCATCCTTTCCTTTTTTTTGTCCTGTTACTCTACTCTCTTCTTCTTTCCACACCTTTTCTCCTCTATTCTCTTCTCTTCTTTCACTATTATTTTCTTTCAGGATTCTCATCCTCCTTCTCTCTCTTCTCCTCTCCTTACTTGTACTTTCCATCTACCTTTTCCCTTTCTTCACCTCTATTCTCTTCCCTGATCGTATTCTTGTATTTTTTTAACCTTCTCTCCTCTCTTTTTTTTCTACCATCTACTTCACATATTTTGTCTTCTCTTTCTTTCTGTTCTCTTCTTTCCCATTAATCTGCTCTCCATTCTTGTTCGTCTCTTCTCTGCTCTCTTCTCCTCTCATTTCCTGTAATTTCCCTCTTTTCCATTATTTTACTCTATTAAACTCTCCTTTTATGTTCTTCTCTCCTTTCCCATTTCTTTCTTGTCTTTTCTTTTTCTTGGTCTCTTTTCTTCTTTCCTTGTTATTACCCTCCATTCTCCACTCTCATTCCCATTCTTTTTTTCTCCTTTCTTTTGTCCTTTCCTATTTTTCTCACTTCTCTCATTTCCCACACTCTTCCTCTCTTCTCTCCATGTTCTTCTCTATTTTCCTGTTCTTCTCCTCTCTTCTCCATTCTTCTATCATTTCCTACTTTTCTTATCTATTTCCCTCTGCTTTCCTGTACTTTCCCACTCTTCTACTCTTTTCCTGTTGTCCTATCTTTTCCTTTTTTTCCCTCTCATCTCCTCTTCCTGTTATTCTTCTCTCCTCTTCTTCTCTCTGGCTTCCTCTCTTCCTTTCTTCTTTCCTTCCCTCCACTCTTACTCTTTCCACTCTACCACTCTTTGCCTTACCTATCTTACCTCTTTTCCACTCGTTCTTTTTTGCATTGTTTTTTATTTTCCTAATTTGATCTGTTTTTATTTTTTTTCCCTAGACTGACAAACCTTATAATGGTATCAATGCTGTGACTCGGGTACAGTCCGTCCACACTGATGTCTATGGGCACCGCACAATCCTTCCAGTATTATCGGCCATGTCTTGTTTATAAACCTGTTAAGAATTGTGGCATTTGTGTTTTCTAGGGAAGAGCTCGTTTTTGGTTCCCAATCAGCGATCTTCACTTTTCTTTTGTCTCCATATTATGGAGCTAATTTTCTGACACATAAGACAATGAAGGCCAAAATTTCATCCAACTTGAAGCCGCTTGTCATAGAAAATATTAAGAATTTCTCTCTCCCCCCAAACCACTCTTCTCCCCTTCCCTATACTATTAGTCAAAGGAGCAAGAGCTAACGCTCTAACCAGTTGCTTCTATGCAAATTAGCAGTACAGGAGAGGTGGCAAACTCAATTATCCAGGCTAATTACCATACGAATGTAGTTCATAGTAGCAGAGGCCTGTTATGAGTAGACCTGGCTAAAAAGGAAACCGCTCATTAAACTTCAAAAGGAAGTCCATGTCACTCTCCACAATAGCCAGGACATTCTCATTTATACATGTGGCACCCCAGGGGTCTGGTTTCCACAGTAACAAGCAATGTTATGTCTGAGAGCAGGTGGGAGGTCTCTTGGTCAGGGATCCTGTGCATGCCACACCTCCTGCCCAGACCTGGGAGGGGAAGAACTTCCCCTGTATAAACCTGGGGCTGAGGCAGGGTTAGAGAGTTCAGAGGGAGAGTGCAGCCAGGAGGGCTGACAGGGAGCTGTGGCTCCGGCTGGGCCCAGCTCCTGGGCCATGCCAGAAGTAGAGACAGAGAAGAGAAGCAGCTATGGGAAGAAACAACAGGAGCTCTGTGGGAGCAGTGTTACAAAGAGTCAGGGGCTGGCAGCTGCAGAGCTCGCCCTGACTGAGAAGATTTCTTACCGGACCCGGAGTCCGAGGCTGTGGGGACTAACTCCTACCCAGCAGCAGAATCCGTCAGGCAGGGGATTTCAGGTCCTCTGGCCAAGAAACCCGAAGGCACGGTCACACGCATGGGACCAGCACCGCCGTCGTGGAGCAGAAGCTACTAGAAGGCCCCGAGTCACCGGCCATACGGGTGAGCACCACACGGTAAACTCAGGGACGTGGGCTACTTATACTCGCTTCTAGCAAGGTAGCCAGAAGAGTATCGTTAGTTTGGGAGGCCTACAACTCCGCCTGGCCAGGGGAGATCCCATCTGCTCAAGGACTGACCAGGCCCCAACCGCTAGCCAGTACTCCGGGAGGGTCTATCTTTGTCACCAGTAAAGACCCTGAACTACACCGCATCGTCTCTGAGTGGTTCCTGCTACCCCCATCATCCACGTCGGCTGCCCTGAGGCCATACCCCTCCCGTTGGGGGTTATACCATCTACGCTGCACTATCCTACCACCGGCCTCAGCGGTCTGCCCTGCAGCGGCAGCTCCATAGCTGCATTCAACGGGTGGCGTAGTCGTCCTACATCTACCGCTGATACAGCGCCACTTAGCCTGACTCCCTGGGCACGGACCGGGTCACCGCCACGAGACTACAACCCTCAACAGATCCGGCTCCGGGTAAGCTCCCGCGTGCGCAACGCTGCGCGACACAGGCCCAGGGGTGCGTCATACATACAGTACAGGTGAATCTCACAAAATTAGAATATCATCAAAGAGTTATTTTATTTCAGTTCTTCAATACAAAAAGTGAAACTCATATATTATATAGAGTCATTACACACAGAGTGATCTATTTCACGTGTTTATTTCTGTTAATGTTGATGATTATGGCTTACAGCCAATGAAAACACAAAAGTCATTATCTCAGTAAATTAAAATAATTAACAAAAAACACCTGCAAAGGCTTCCTAAGCATTTAAAAAGGTCCCTTAGTCTGTTTCAGTAGGCTCCAAAATCATGGGGAAGACTGCTGACTTGACAGATGTCCAGAAGGCAGTCACTGACACCCTCCACAAGGTCCCAGAGTCTGGAAGAAGAGTGGAGAGGTCACAATACAAGCTGCTGGAGGTCTAGTGTGAAGTCTCCACAATCAGTGATGGTTTGGGGAGCCGTGTCATCTGCTGGTGTAGGTCCACTGTGTTTTATCAAGACCAAAGTCAGCGCAGCCATCTACCAGGACATTTTACAGCCCTTCATGCTTCCCTCTGCCGACAAGCTTTTTGGAGATGGAAATTTCTTTCTGCAGCAGGACTTGGCCCCTGTACACATTGCCCAAAGTACCATTACCTGGTTTACACACAACAATATCACTGTGCTTGATTGGTCAGCAAATTCACCTGACCTTAACCCCATAGAGAATGTATGGGGTATTGTCAAGAGGAAGATCAAAGCAACCTGGGCTTCCATAACACCTCAGCAGGGCCACAGGCTGATCGCCTCCATGCCACATTGCCACATTGATGCAGTAATTGATGCAAAAGGAGCCCCAATCAAGTATTGAGGACATTTACTGAACATACATTTCAGTAGGACAACATTTCGGATTTTAAAATAATTTTTCAAGCTGTTGTTATAAAGTATTCTAATTTACTGAGATAATGACTTTTGTGTTTTCATCGGCTATAAGCCATAATCATCAACATTAACAGAAATAAACACTTCAAATAGATCACTCTGTTCGTAATGACTCTATATGATATATGAGTTTCACTTTTTGTATTGAAGAACTGAAATAAATTAACTTTTTGATGATATTCTAATTTTATGAGATGCACCTGTATGTGCGATCTGCAGTCTCGCAGGCACCGACACAAAATATGGAACATCGGAAGTTCTATACTTCCGATAATAATGGGACACATACTTTTAGCTGCAGGGTCAGCTAAGGAACAATATGCATATTTTTCCGGATCTGTGAGCCCTTCTGGGGAGCTGTGGCGCAAAGGTACCAAAATAACAGATGGCAGTTATGTCATGTCTAGTCTCTAAAGCAGTAGTTCTCAACTCCAGTCCTCAAGACCCACCAACAGATCATGTTTTCAGGATTTCCTTAGTATAGCACAGGTGATAATTCCATCACCAGTGCAATACTAAGTAAATCCTGAAAACATGATCTGTTGGTGGGTCTTGAGGACTGGAGTTGAGAACCACTGCTCTAAAGAAAGGTAAATTCGTAATAAAAAATATGGTAGCACTTGCAAATTTCTGCGATCAACCAGCAAGAAGTTATCGCAGAAATTAGGGATTTTAATAAAAACATGAAGGGTGGAGCCCACCCCACGTGAGGTCATCACAGGAGAGTGTGTGGGCAGGTCCCCCTTTGGCATAAAATATCCAGCTGAAGATTAATCCATACTCATCCGAGAGGTATATATTCTATAAGCACGGGTCATGTTCGATATCGGCCAAATCAATTGAAGCGCCTCCCCTCCAGCTAAACTGAATCGTCCCTGAGATCTGTTTAGTAAGTTTTTTATTAATCCCTTTTATTTTGTGGAACTGTATACTCTGTATTGTATTGTCCCCCTTTGTAAAATCTTTGTATATTTTTTCATAAACACTGCCTCCCTTTTGGATTAAATATAAAATTTAATAGTCCTGTTTCTTTCTCTCTGTAATCGTTCCTTCCCCAAAGCTATATATTCGCTACCAGAAAGCAGGCATCCGATCAGGCCTGTATTATATCTTAAAACTGATTGGTGAGGGCAACAAATAATCTTAATTGGGCTATCGTAAAGCTGGCAGTGATCGTATGGGGGCATATACACATATTCCATGCGTTGGAATTCAGAGGTGTGTATGCCATACGCTCACTGCTCACTTACTGATACATATATAGTGAGTAATCAGGATTGTGCATGTGCCGAATCCCTGACATTCCTGACAAATTGGTGGCAGTGGTGCGATATTATAGAACATCAGTGACTGGATTGAGCAATCATTCCTGTCACTGAAAACTTGCATAGTTCTTGCGAGAATTCCGTGCAGAGTTTTAAGAAATCAGACTCGGTGTTTTAATATTTTTTTATCTGTGACATTACTGTACGTGTAGCAGTTGCATACCCACCCCCCTTCTCTTGTTTTTCTGTCCTACCTTTTGTTTGGCAATGATGGCTATGTGTGGAGAGCCTTGGTGTCACGGGGTTACCGCAATGGGGTGGAGCCAGAACACCGCAGTGTCTGATGGCTCCTACTCCGGCTCCGAGAAGAAGCACTTCTCCGTCATTTAAAATGTGTTTATTTCTTCTGGCAGAACAGGGGTTAAACGGCTATGTTGGAAATCCCTGTGCTCACATCTGAGCTCAAGTAAACAATGGTGCAGCGGTCTCAGGGAGCGCCAAAGGAATACTGGAAAATTTAATAGATGGCAACCGACTTTTATTCTTCCTCCAATACCACTGCCACAACGCGTTTCAACGGTCTAAGCCGTCTTCATCAGGTTAGACCGTTGAAACGCGTTGTGGCAGTGGTATTGGAGGAAGAATAAAAGTCGGTTGCCATCTATTAAATTGTCCAGTATTCCTTTGGCGCTCCCTGAGACCGCTGCACCATTGTTTACTTGTTAAATATCTCCATACGGAGCCAAAGCGGCAGGAGCAGCCGGGCATATTTGGATGTGTGAGGACCTGCGGTTATCCAGCCACCGGGTTAAACTACTAAGGACCTGCGGTGACGTGGTATCTGGTCCAGCAGGATCGTGTGACCACTTGAGGAGCACGGAGTTGCGAGGCAAACACCGACAGGACGGTACTACAAATAGAGGTGACCCGGAGCCTCATTAATCACACGCTTAATCTTGGTTGTGTAGACGTACACAACCATCACAGGTGAGTGTACTGGCACTTTTTATATTATTTAAATAGCCCTGTGAGTCTACACATGCGCTCTTTCTTTTCTTTTCGCACATCTGAGCTCAGTTAGCCACTCCTTTTCCCTTTTAATCTGGGTTCTGATACTAATCCTTGTCACAGCTAGCATTTGCTGCATCGTTAATGGAGGGAGAGGAGTTCTAAAGAGGAGTGTTGGAGGAATTATTAGTGACAGTTGTTTGGTTTGTATGCTTGGTAATTCCTTATCTTTCTCCATTTTGGTTTATCCCACCTACTTTCACCCTGTAGCATCGGCATCTCTGCGCCCTGCCAGGCAGAGACGCCGTCCCTCTCACCTACCCGCTCCCCGCACAGCGTCCTCCTGCGCTTCTCTTCCTGCAGCTGCCAGCGCGCGCAGCTTCCTGGGCACTGTGCTTAGGGCGCGCGCGCTCCCTCTCTCTTAAAGGGGCCCCGGGCTGCCCTAAGGAGTCCCCGGCCTATAGCCGAGGGTCCTCCCATATATAAGGCACCTCCTCCAAAATGGAGGTGCCCGAGCAAAAGTTGTTGCACAGTGTTTCTGACCTCTGCTTCAGCCCTCAGGTCCTGTTGCCAGCCTGTCTACTGTTCCAGTCCGCCAGTCTGACTACTCTCCTGCCCGACAGTCTGCCTTCCGTTCTACCCGCCAGTCTGTCTATGGGCAAGTCCGCCTGCTTACCAGGAAGCACCTGCCAGTCCCTGCCTGCTACCTGCCGTGCCTGCTAGCCCGCTCACCTGGGAGCACTCGCCTGTTACCTGATAGCCTACTGGGAGGCTCCTGCTGTCACTTGCCGTGACCACCTGTCTAGAGACTTCTACCTGTCCTGCCGTCACTTGCCGTGACCACCCGTCAACTATCCAGTGACTTCTGCCTGCCTGTTGTGTCCTTCCGCTATACCGGTCAGTCCCAGTCTGCTGACCCGTGGGAGCCACCTGCTCTCTTACAAGGTCGCCCCCAGAGTAGCACCTGGTCCCTCTGTTCGGACCCTCCCTGGTCACGGAGTCGTTAGCCGCCGTACGACCATGGTCGGGTTGAGTTGATACTTAGTCACGCCCCTCTGGGTCCCTCCTTGCACCGCGGCACAGAGGTTCCACCACCCGGATCCGTAACACATACCCTGGTGCTTTCCTCTGTTATATGTGAGTGAATATTTTGTATGCCTGGCGTTTTCTGGTAACCCCTGTCTGTGTAGCCTTGTTTGTCGGGTTGGTGTACTACTGTACACAGTAGCTCCCCTCTTCTCTGGGTGGGGGAAGGGAACAGACGGGGGCTAACTCAGGAGTTAGGGAAAGGGCGGAGGCCCTGGCATCCTCACCTTCAGAGTTATCACGAGGAATAGGGCAAGCTAGGGTGCCCTCTAGTATTAGGGACAGGGTAGGATCCTCTGTTTCCTGGTCATCCGACAGATGTGTCGTGACACCTGGTATCACCAGCAGTCAATGGACACTATCATTGCCCTCTGTGAACAGAGACAGATTGACCCGACGGGAAAAACCAAGGCCCAACTGATTGCTGAACTGTTGCAAGGTGCCGCAGAGCCAGTCCGACAGCAGAGCCCTGATGATGGGGTGGCTAGCCAAGGCCCAGATGGCATAGCCGCAGGGGGCCCACCTGTGATTGCCAGCCATGCCCACAGCAAGGGTAGTGTGGACCCCCACTTGCAGATGTCCTTGGAGCAGCTCCCCGCAGACGATCATGATGGACGACTGCAGCTGATCATGAGATTCTGAAAGGCAGAGAGAGCTGGGAGAGAGGGGCAAGACGAACGTCTTCACCAGCTTGAGCTAGCCCAGATTCAGAAGGAGCCATCCACCCTGCAGATCCATGAGTCCAACAGTGCCAACTGCTTTAAACCCCGTCCTGAGCATTTTCCAGTAATAGAAAAGGACAGGGATTTGGACATATTTCTGCAGGGATTTGAAAAAGTCTTCAAGCAGTACCAGCTGCCTGAAGATCAGTGGGCCAGATATCTAACTCCAGGGCTCAGAGGGAAAGCTCTGTAAGTGTTTGCTTCTGTCCCTTGAGACCAAGATCACAGAATCATAGAATGGTAGAGTTGGAAGGGACCTCCTGGGTCATCTGGTCCAACCCCCTGCTCAAAGCAGGATTCACTAAACCATCTCAGACAGATGTCTGTCCAGCCTCTGTTTGAAGACATCCATTGAAGGAGAACTCACCACCTCTCGTGGCCGCCTGTTCCACTCATTGATCACCCTAACTGTCAAAAAGTTTTTTCTAATATCTAATCTGTGTCTCCTCCCATTCAGTTTCATCCCATTGCTTCTAGTCTTTCCTTGTGCAAATGAGAATAAAGATGATCCTTCTACAATGTGACATCCATTGAGATATTTGTAGACAGCTATTAAGTCTCCTCTCAGTCTTCTTTTTTGCAAGCTAAACATTCCCAAATCCTGCAACCGTTCCTCATAGGACGTGGCTGGCAGACCGGTCACCATTCTGGTCGCTCTTCTCTGAACTTGCTCCAGTTTGTCGATGTCTTTTTTAAAATGTGGTGCCCAAAACTGTACACAGTATTCCAGATGAGGTCTGACCAAAGAGGAGTAAAGACCGATAATGACTTCACGTGATCTAGACTGTATGCTTCTGTTAATACATCCCAGAATTGTATTTGCCTTTTTTGCTGCTGCATCACACTGTTGACTCATGTTCAGTCTATGAGCTATTAGTATACCTAAGTCTTTTTCACATGTACTGTTGCTTAGCTCTATTCCTCCCATTCTGTATATGCTTTTTTCATTTTTATTGCCCAGATGTAGTACTTTGCATTTTTCCCTGTTAAAAACCATTCTGTTGGTTGCTGCCCACTGCTCCAGTTTATTTAGGTCTTTTTGAATCCTCTCTCTCTCTTCTCTAGTATTAGCTATCCCTCCTAGCTTTGTGTCATCAGCAAATTTAATCAGTTTACACTCAATTCCTTCATCTAAATCATTGATAAAAATGTTGAACAATACAGGTCCCAGGACAGAGCCCTGTGGTACCATTTACGACCACTCTTTGAGTCCGATCACTAAGCCAGGTATGAATCCACCTAACAGTTGCCTTGTCCATTCCATACTTGGTCATTTTTCAATAAGGATGGTGTGAGATACTTTGTCAAATGCTTTACTGAAGTCAAGATATACTATATCTACAGCATTTCCCTGATCCACCCAGTCAGTGATTCTGTCATAGAAGGAAATTAAGTTAGTCTGACATGACTTGTTAGTTACAAACCCATGCTGACTCTGGTTAATCACTTCATTCTTATCCAAAGTACTTACATACATGTTGTTTAATAATTTGTTCAAAGATCTTTCCTGGTATAGAAGTCAGACTCACCGGCCTATAGTTTCCTGGGTTTACCTTCTTCCCCTTTTTGAAGATAGGAACAACATTTGCTCTTCTTCAGTCTTCTGGGACTTCTCCTGTTCTCCAAGAATTTTCAAAGATTATGGAGAGTGGTTCTAAAATTTCTTCTACGATCTCCTTCAGTACTCTGGGGTGTAATTCATCAGGACCTGGAGACTTGAACTCATTTATGTTAGCTAAATATTCCCTCACAATCTTTCTGTTTACAGATAACCTGGATTCTTCTATTCCTTTAATAGGACAGTGAAGATCAGTTGATGTTACATTTTCTTTCTGAGAGAAAACTGATGCAAAATAGGAATGAAAAAGTTCGGCCTTCTCAACATCCTTTCTTACCATTTCACCATTTTCATCCTGTAAAAATCCTATAGCATTTTTGACTTTTCTATTACTTTTGACATACCCCCAAAATGCTTTTTCATTGCTTTTGACATCTCTTGATGGAGACTACGAGGCCATCAAGTAGACCGTGATAAAATAGTACCACCTGACTCCAGAGCTTTACTGAAAAAAGTTCCGAGCCCTCCAACGTGGACCACATGACAGCTACGGCGACGTGGTAGATAGGATCAGGACCAACTTTGGGCAATGGGTCCAGGGACTGTCAGTTACCACCTTTGAGGACCTGAAGGATCCGGTGGTGAAGGACCAGTTTCTTCATCTTTGCCCTGTGGAGGTGAGACAGTTTGTGCTGGACCGGGAGCTAAAGAAAGCCGCTAAAGTAGCCAGATCACGGATGCCTATAAGGCCAACTACACCCCAGAGGTGCGTAAGTCAGCCGCCGCCATCTGGAAAGGGGGTAAGCCGATCACCACCCCCAGTGTTCCAGCCAGCCGGCCCTTAGTGGGTACTGCCCCATCTTCCAGCACCCGGCCCTCATTTGACTCCTGTAGGTGTTATATTTGTGACCAAATGGGTCACATCATCCTTGTCTGCCCAGAGAGGCAGAAGATGAACCCCACACCTGAGGCCCCAGGGCCTAGTGCAGCCATTCTTTTTGTGGGTGAGGAGATTGGAAGGGCCCGGGAGAACTTACAACCGGTTAAGATGAGCAACACCATTACTGTCGGGCTTAAGGACACTGCAGCCGAACGGACCCTCATCCGCCCTGAGTTCGTGTTACCAGAAGAACTCATCCCTGGGAAGACCCTGACTGTCACTGGGTTTGAGGGCGTTCGCCGTCCCATACCGATGGCCCGAGTTTTCCTGGACTGGGGTGCGGGGAGGGGGTTAAGGTAAGTGGGGTGTTGGAGAATCTCCCCACTAATGTGCTATTGGGAACTGATCTGAGATGGTTGGTTGCCCAATACATTCCTGACAACCCTCCCAGACCTGATATGTCATGTAATGCCACTGTCAATAATGTCAATGTCACGCATAATAAAAATGTGTTTGGGTAAAGGGGAACACCACCACCTCGTCCTGTGGGGTGATGCTGCTGAGGATCCCCTAAAAGGAGCAAGTATAAGTGCTGTGGGCAATGGGAGCAGCACGGACCAGGAAGCAGGTCATCCTGTGCAGGTGACCCGTGTCACGCCAGATGGTGACAGGGTCAGTGATAGCTGCCCCATGACTAGTACGTCTCCAGAGGTAATGGGAAATGATGGGGAAAAACACGGGGATCATAGGGAAAGTGGTCCCGTGCCGCCGACCAGTGTCACGACGGACTGTGACATGGCGGGTGGAAGCTGCCTATATTTAGCCCGGCCCCCCAGGTAACAATGAGGGGTGGGAAGGTAGGTCCCACAACCGGGCAAGGTAAAAGAAATGTGTGCCCCACTGTCTGTCAGGAGCATGGGAAGAAGGTACCCATAGCCTGTCAGAGGGGTGTGAAAAATGTACCCTAAACCAGTCAGGGTGATCGGAAAACTGGATCCCCAGTGGGTCAGGGTGGTAGGCGAGTTGGGTCCACGGCTTGTCGGATTAGCAGGAAGGGTAGGCCGCGAGGTAGGCTTAAGGGGCAATGTGTAAATAGGCCCCTACGCTACCTCAAACCCCTCTTCCCCCCTTCCCTATACTATTTGTCAAAGGAGCAAGAGTTAATGCTCTAACCAGTTGCTTCTATGCAAATTAGCAGTACAGGAGAGGTGCCAAACTCAATTGTCCATTTTAATTCACATACGAATGTAGTTCCTAGTAGCAGAGGCCTGTGATGAGTAGACATGGCTAAAAAGGAAACTGCTCATTAAACTTCAAAAGGAAATCCATGTCACTGGATTTTGGGGGTATGTCACATAGCCAGGACATTCTCATTTACACATGTGTACGATCTGCAGTCTCGCAGGCACCGACACGAAATATGGAATATCGGAAGTTCTATACTTCCGATAATAATGGGATGCATATTTTTAATGGCAGGGTCAACTAAGGAACAATATGCATATTTTTCCGGATTTGTGAGCCCTTCCGAGGAGCTGTGGCGCAAAAGTACCAAAATAACAGACTGCAGTTATGCCATGTCTAGTCTCTAAAGAAAGGTAAATTCATAATAAAAAAATATGGTATCACTTTCAAACTTATGCGATCAACCAGCGAGAAGTTATTGCAGAAATTAGGGATTTTAATAAAAACATGAAGGGTGAAGCCCAGCCCAGGTGAGGTCATCACAGGGGACTGTGTGGGCAGGTCCCCGCTTCGGCATAAAATATCCAGCTGAAGATTGATCCATACTCATGCCGGGAGGTATATATTCTATAAGCAAGGGTCACGTTCAATAACGGCCAAATCAATTGGAGCGCCTCCCCTCCAGCTAAACTTAATCGTCTCTGCGATCTGTCTAGTAAGTCTTCTATTAATCCCTTTTATTTTGTGTAACTGTATACTCTGTACTTTATTGTCCCTCTTTGTAAAACCTTTTGTATATTTTTCATAAACACTGCCTTCTTTTTGGATCAAATATATAACTGAATAGCTCTGTTCCTTCTGTTTTGTGATCGTTCCTCCCCCGAAGCCATATACGCTATCAGAAAGCAGGTGTCCTATCAGGCCTGTATTATATCTTAAAACTGATCGGTGGTGGCAGTGAATAATCTTAATTGGACTATTGTGAAGCTGGCAGTGATCGTATGGGGGGATATACAGATATTCCATGGGTTGGAATTCGGAGGTGTGTACGCCATACGCTCACTGCTCGCTTGCCGATAGCTACGTAGTGAGTAATTGGGATCGTGCGTGTGCTGAATCCCTGACAATCCTGACACCGCCATTTTTCATGTGGCAAATATGGTTCTGTAATATGACGTCAATAAAGAAACAAAGCAACAAAGCCGATGTTGGATCTCAGGAGTTCCCTATGCTCCGGCTATGCACTGATGGAGCAGAATATGGTACTGAACTGTTGCTTCTCTGCTCGATGAGCTGTAAACTCCAAGACCTCCTCATCATCAGCTGGCACATTGTGCCGGAGACTCAGCTCTGCTACATCTGTTCTTGCTTTTATTACAAATGCTAGTAAAGTACAGAAGAAGACATCCCTGCTCCGTGATTCTCACCTTGGATTCATACGCTACGTGTCAGTAACTGTAAGAAACGACTTATATGGACGCTGCAATACAGGACAGCAAACCTGCGCCAAAAGCGAGTGAAAAGCAGAGACTGGCAGCAGCGCACCGAGGGGACTAGAGAGCAGCGAAGACTGGCAGTGACAGCTGACCGCCTCAATGACTAGGAATGCCCATATGAATCCGCCAAAATGGCAGCTGCTCACAGATTCACTATGATCTGCCAAGTTTGGGGAATTTCTAACCAAACTGGAATTGTTTAGAATTGACTCTCTTATCCATTATCTATGTTTTCTGTGCAATCGACACATGAACATACATTATATTGAGATTACTGTCAGGATATGGTTATAACAGGCAAAGAGGCAGCAGGTTATAACAGCCAGAGAAGCAGCAATTCACAAGAGACAAAGAGGCAGCAGGTTATAACAGACAAAGAGACAGCAGGTCATAACAGGCAGAGAGGCAGCAGGTCATAACTGACAAAGAGGCAGCAGGTCATAACAGGCAGAGAGGCAGCAGGTCATAACTGACAAAGAGGCAGCAGGTCACAACAGGCAGAGAGGCTGCAGGTCATAACAGGCAGAGAGGCAGCAGGTCATAACAGGCAGAGAGGCAGCAGGTCATAACAGGCAGAGAGGCAGCAGGTCATAACAGGCAGAGAGGCAGCAGGTTATAATAGCCAGAGAGAAAGCAGGTTATAACAGGCAGAGAGGCCGCAGGTCATAACAGGCAGAGAGGCAGCAGGTCATAACTGCCAAAGAGGCAGCAGGTTATAACAGGCAGAGAGGCAGCAGGTCATAACTAACAAAGTGGCAGCAGGTCATAACAGGCAGAGAGGCAGCAGGTCATAACTTACAAAGAGGCAGCAGGTCATAACAGGCAGAGAGGCAGCAGGTCATAACAGGCAGAGAGGCAGCAGGTTATAACAGCCAAAAAGGCAGCAGGTCATAACAGGCAGAGAGGCCGCAGGTCATAACAGGCAGAGAGGCAGCAGGTCATAACTGCCAAAGAGGCAGCAGGTTATAACAGGCAGAGAGGCAGCAGGTCATAACTGACAAAGAGGCAGCAGGTCAGAACAGGCAGAGAGGCAGCAGGTCATAACAGGCAGAGAGGCAGCAGGTCATAACAGGCAGAGAGGCAGCAGGTTATAACAGCCAAAAAGGCAGCAGGTCATAACAGGCAGAGAGGAAGCAGGTTATAATAGCCAGAGAGAGACAGCAAATCATAACAGGCAAAGAGGAAGCGGGCTATAACAGCCAGAGAGGAAGCAGTTCATAACAGACAAAGAGGCAGCAGGTTATAACAGCAAGAGAAGAAGCACTTCACAACAGCGAAAGAGGTAGCACGCCATAACAGCCAAAAAGGAAGCAGGTTATAACAGGCAAAGAGGCAGCAGGTTATAATAGCCAGAGAGAAAGCAGGTCATAACAGGCAGAGAGGCCGCAGGTCATAACAGGCAGAGAGGCAGCAGGTCATAACTGCCAAAGAGGCAGCAGGTTATAACAGGCAGAGAGGCAGCAGGTCATAACTGCCAAAGAGGCAGCAGGTCATAACTTACAAAGAGGCAGCAGGTCATAACAGGCAGAGAGGCAGCAGGTCATAACTTACAAAGAGGCAGCAGGTCATAACAGGCAGAGAGGCTGCAGGTCATAACTTACAAAGAGGCAGCAGGTCATAACAGGCAGAGAGGCAGCAGGTCATAACAGGCAGAGAGGCAGCAGGTCAGAACAGGCAGAGAGGCAGCAGGTCATAACAGGCAGAGAGGCAGCAGGTCATAACTTACAAAGAGGCAGCAGGTTATAACAGGCAGAGAGGCAGCAGGTCATAACTTACAAAGAGGCAGCAGGTCATAACAGGCAGAGAGGCAGCAGGTCATAACTTACAAAGAGGCAGCAGGTCATAACAGGCAGAGAGGCAGCAGGTCATAACAGGCAGAGAGGCAGCAGGTCATAACTAACAAAGTGGCAGCAGGTCATAACAGGCAGAGAGGCAGCAGGTCATAACTTACAAAGAGGCAGCAGGTCATAACAGGCAGAGAGGCAGCAGGTCATAACAGGCAGAGAGGCAGCAGGTTATAACAGCCAAAAAGGCAGCAGGTCATAACAGGCAGAGAGGCCGCAGGTCATAACAGGCAGAGAGGCAGCAGGTCATAACTGCCAAAGAGGCAGCAGGTTATAACAGGCAGAGAGGCAGCAGGTCATAACTGACAAAGAGGCAGCAGGTCAGAACAGGCAGAGAGGCAGCAGGTCATAACAGGCAGAGAGGCAGCAGGTCATAACAGGCAGAGAGGCAGCAGGTTATAACAGCCAAAAAGGCAGCAGGTCATAACAGGCAGAGAGGAAGCAGGTTATAATAGCCAGAGAGAGACAGCAAATCATAACAGGCAAAGAGGAAGCGGGCTATAACAGCCAGAGAGGAAGCAGTTCATAACAGACAAAGAGGCAGCAGGTTATAACAGCAAGAGAAGAAGCACTTCACAACAGCGAAAGAGGTAGCACGCCATAACAGCCAAAAAGGAAGCAGGTTATAACAGGCAAAGAGGCAGCAGGTTATAATAGCCAGAGAGAAAGCAGGTCATAACAGGCAGAGAGGCCGCAGGTCATAACAGGCAGAGAGGCAGCAGGTCATAACTGCCAAAGAGGCAGCAGGTTATAACAGGCAGAGAGGCAGCAGGTCATAACTGCCAAAGAGGCAGCAGGTCATAACAGGCAGAGAGGCAGCAGGTCATAACTTACAAAGAGGCAGCAGGTCATAACAGGCAGAGAGGCAGCAGGTCATAACTTACAAAGAGGCAGCAGGTCATAACAGGCAGAGAGGCTGCAGGTCATAACTTACAAAGAGGCAGCAGGTCATAACAGGCAGAGAGGCAGCAGGTCATAACAGGCAGAGAGGCAGCAGGTCAGAACAGGCAGAGAGGCAGCAGGTCATAACAGGCAGAGAGGCAGCAGGTCATAACTTACAAAGAGGCAGCAGGTTATAACAGGCAGAGAGGCAGCAGGTCATAACTTACAAAGAGGCAGCAGGTCATAACAGGCAGAGAGGCAGCAGGTCATAACTTACAAAGAGGCAGCAGGTCATAACAGGCAGAGAGGCAGCAGGTCATAACAGGCAGAGAGGCAGCAGGTCATAACTAACAAAGTAGCAGCAGGTCATAACAGGCAGAGAGGCAGCAGGTCATAACTTACAAAGAGGCAGCAGGTCATAACAGGCAGAGAGGCAGCAGGTCATAACAGGCAGAGAGGCAGCAGGTTATAACAGCCAAAAAGGCAGCAGGTCATAACAGGTAGAGAGGCCGCAGGTCATAACAGGCAGAGAGGCAGCAGGTCATAACTGCCAAAGAGGCAGCAGGTTATAACAGGCAGAGCGGCAGCAGGTCATAACTGACAAAGAGGCAGCAGGTCAGAACAGGCAGAGAGGCAGCAGGTCATAACAGGCAGAGAGGCAGCAGGTCATAACAGGCAGAGAGGCAGCAGGTCATAACAGGCAGAGAGGAAGCAGGTTATAATAGCCAGAGAGAGACAGCAAATCATAACAGGCAAAGAGGAAGCGGGCTATAACAGCCAGAGAGGAAGCAGTTCATAACAGACAAAGAGGCAGCAGGTTATAACAGCAAGAGAAGAAGCACTTCACAACAGCGAAAGAGGTAGCACGCCATAACAGCCAAAAAGGAAGCAGGTTATAACAGGCAAAGAGGCAGCAGGTTATAATAGCCAGAGAGAAAGCAGGTCATAACAGGCAGAGAGGCCGCAGGTCATAACAGGCAGAGAGGCAGCAGGTCATAACTGCCAAAGAGGCAGCAGGTTATAACAGGCAGAGAGGCAGCAGGTCATAACTGCCAAAGAGGCAGCAGGTCATAACAGGTAGAGAGGCAGCAGGTCATAACAGGCAGAGAGGCAGCAGGTCATAACAGGCAGAGAGGCTGCAGGTTATAACAGGCAGAGAGGCAGCAGGTCATAACAGGCAGAGAGGCTGCAGGTCATAACAGGCAGAGAGGCTGCAGGTCATAACTTACAAAGAGGCAGCAGGTCATAACAGGCAGAGAGGCAGCAGGTCATAACTTACAAAGAAGCAGCAGGTCATAACAGGCAGAGAGGCTGCAGGTCATAACAGGCAGAGAGGCTGCAGGTTATAACAGGCAGAGAGGCAGCAGGTCATAACAGGCAGAGAGGAAGCAGGTCACAACAGGCAGAGAGGCTGCAGGTCATAACAGGCAGAGAGGCAGCAGGTCATAACTTACAAAGAGGCAGCAGGTCATAACAGGCAGAGAGGCAGCAGGTCATAACAGGCAGAGAGGCAGCAGGTCACAACAGGCAGAGAGGCTGCAGGTCATAACAGGCAGAGAGGCAGCAGGTCATAACTTACAAAGAGGCAGCAGGTCATAACAGGCAGAGAGGCAGCAGGTCATAACAGGCAGAGAGGAAGCAGGTCATAACAGGCAGAGAGGCAGCAGGTCACAACAGGCAGAGAGGCTGCAGGTCATAACAGGCAGAGAGGCAGCAGGTCATAACAGGCAGAGAGGCAGCAGGTCATAACAGGCAGAGAGGCAGCAGGTCACAACAGGCAGAGAGGCTGCAGGTCATAACAGGCAGAGAGGCTGCAGGTCATAACAGGCAGAGAGGCTGCAGGTCACAACAGGCAGAGAGGCAGCAGGTCATAGCTTACAAAGAGGCAGCAGGTCATAACAGGCAGAGAGGCTGCAGGTCATAGCTTACAAAGAGGCAGCAGGTCATAACAGGCAGAGAGGCTGCAGGTCACAACAGGCAGAGAGGCAGCAGGTCACAACAGGCAGAGAGGCTGCAGGTCATAACAGGCAGAGAGGCAGCAGGTCATAACAGGCAGAGAGGCAGCAGGTCATAGCTTACAAAGAGGCAGCAGGTCATAACTGGCAGAGAGGCTGCAGGTCATAACAGGCAGAGAGGCAGCAGGTCATAACAGGCAGAGAGGCAGCAGGTCATAACAGGCAGAGAGGCTGCAGGTCATAACTTACAAAGAGGCAGCAGGTCATAACAGGCAGAGAGGCAGCAGGTCATAACTTACAAAGAGGCAGCAGGTCATAACAGGCAGAGAGGCAGCAGGTCATAACAGGCAGAGAGGCTGCAGGTCACAACAGGCAGAGAGGCAGCAGGTCATAACAGGCAGAGAGGCAGCAGGTCATAACTTACAAAGAGGCAGCAGGTCATAACAGGCAGAGAGGCAGCAGGTCATAACAGGCAGAGAGGCTGCAGGTCACAACAGGCAGAGAGGCTGCAGGTCATAACAGGCAGAGAGGCTGCAGGTCATAACAGGCAGAGAGGCAGCAGGTCATAACAGGCAGAGAGGCTGCAGGTTATAACAGGCAGAGAGGCTGCAGGTTATAACAGGCAGAGAGGCAGCAGGTCATAGCTTACAAAGAGGCAGCAGGTCATAACAGGCAGAGAGGCAGCAGGTCATAGCTTACAAAGAGGCAGCAGGTCAGAACAGGCAGAGAGGCTGCAGGTTATAACAGGCAGAGAGGCTGCAGGTCATAACAGGCAGAGAGGCTGCAGGTTATAACAGGCAGAGAGGCAGCAGGTCATAACTTACAAAGAGGCAGCAGGTCATAACAGGCAGAGAGGCTGCAGGTCATAACAGGCAGAGAGGCTGCAGGTTATAACAGGCAGAGAGGCAGCAGGTCATAGCAGGCAGAGAGGCAGCAGGTCACAACAGGCAGAGAGGCTGCAGGTTATAACAGGCAGAGAGGCAGCAGGTCATAACAGGCAGAGAGGCTGCAGGTTATAACAGGCAGAGAGGCAGCAGGTCATAACAGGCAGAGAGGCAGCAGGTCATAACTTACAAAGTGGCAGCAGGTCATAACAGGCAGAGAGGCAGCAGGTCATAACAGGCAGAGAGGCTGCAGGTTATAACAGGCAGAGAGGCAGCAGGTCATAACAGGCAGAGAGGCAGCAGGTCATAACTGACAAAGAGGCAGCAGGTCATAACAGGCAGAGAGGCAGCAGGTCATAGCTTACAAAGAGGCAGCAGGTCATAACAGGCAGAGAGGCTGCAGGTCATAACAGGCAGAGAGGCAGCAGGTCATAACTGCCAAAGAGGCAGCAGGTTATAACAGGCAGAGAGGCAGCAGGTCATAACTGACAAAGAGGCAGCAGGTCAGAACAGGCAGAGAGGCAGCAGGTCATAACAGGCAGAGAGGCAGCAGGTCATAACAGGCAGAGAGGCAGCAGGTTATAACAGCCAAAAAGGCAGCAGGTCATAACAGGCAGAGAGGAAGCAGGTTATAATAGCCAGAGAGAGACAGCAAATCATAACAGGCAAAGAGGAAGCGGGCTATAACAGCCAGAGAGGAAGCAGTTCATAACAGACAAAGAGGCAGCAGGTTATAACAGCAAGAGAAGAAGCACTTCACAACAGCCAAAGAGGTAGCACGCCATAACAGCCAAAAAGGAAGCAGGTTATAACAGGCAAAGAGGCAGCAGGTTATAATAGCCAGAGAGAAAGCAGGTCATAGAAGCCAAAGAGGTAGCAGGTCATTACCGCAAAGAGGCTCTTCTAAGTATTAAATACCCGGGTCGTGAAGGGGTGAATAATCCGGAGACTGCAGGAGTCAGTAAAAGTGGCATTTTGTGGTGAATGTGTAGAAACTTCTTGTTGCATTGACTGTTTAGAAATTTACGTTCTTTTTGTTTCATTTGGTTTATTGCAAACAGCAGAAAGTTTGTAATTTGTACTAAAGCAACTAATTCTTATTGCAGCTGTAGACGCAGTCAGGTACATTAGCTATACACATATACAGCCACACTAACGTACAGTATATACACACAGAGTACATACAGTACTGAGCCAACATTTCAGACGGGCATGGGAAAATACTGCAAGGTAAGACGCTTTCAAACATAGAAGTCTTAGGCAGAGTTCCCACCATGCGCTTTTGGTGAGGTTTCGTTGTTGCAGATTTTCTGTACCTATTGGCTTATCATTAGGTTATTTGCGATTTTATTGTGTTTTTGTCTCTTTTTCTTATGTCATGTTTTAAATTAGGCATCAAATTGTCTCCATGGAGAGGAAGAGAACCAGAACTCTAGCGTCACCTATTGGATATAGTTATACTAAAAGTCAGTATCGATCATTTAATAATGAGCCTTATCACATGACGTAGGACAAAAGGCAAACTAAAAAGACTATATGTAGACACATGTTTCGGGGTGTTTGCGTCTCATCAGTGCAAAGCCAGTTAGTCCCCAGTCAGAGGCCTCTCACCCAGACAAACCAGACCTCCTGCTTTGCACTGATGAGAGGCAAACAGCCAGTAACATGTCTGCATATGGAGTTCCTGGTCTGGCTTTTTATGCTAAGTCATGTGACAAGGCTCGTTAAAGGATCCATTTCTCACACCTGCCTAAGACTTTTGCACAGAACTGTATATACCCACTTACATACAGCACATAATACATGTACGTACACATATACTACAGGCGGTGCAGAGGCTGCTCTTGCACCTGCTGGCGCTGCTGTGGAATGATTAGATATCATTTACAGCGAAGTCGCTGAGCATCGCTCACATGTGCGGAGCGCGGAGCTGGCGCAGTGCTAGGGGCTATGGGGGGAACACATTGTGTTTTTCATCCCTTTCTGAACCTGAATACGAGATGTAATTTCATCCTGTAACAATGCATAAAACACAGTCAGTGCCGGGCGTCCGTCCTTTGCTGCGCCCCGAGCTCTCGCTCTGCACTGGCGGATCATGTGCTACACAGATTCCTGGAGATGTAAATGAGCAGCTCGGTAATGAGCTTCCCCGCCAATGTCCCCACACTCGCCAGATGCCAGGCTGTGGATCTTGGCTGCTTCAGTCCCCGGGTCCTGTGCTGCCAAATGTGTCAGAACCTGCCGGCTGCCAAACCGTATCACGTGGAGTCAGGCTGCACAGCACAGAACGTGCGGAGCCGGGCGGAGAGATACGGGCAATAATCAGTAATTGCAGCTCCTATAAAGATAACACTCCGTCAGTCTAATACTGCTGACAACCAGCCTGTGTATAAGTGTCAGAGGTTGTCAGCCCCGCCCCCTGGTGATGATGACGCGCCCAGTGGGCCGTGGGGTACTCGGCGCCGGGCCGGTTGTTGCTAGGGAAGATGTCACAGTGGCGGTGACCCGGTCCGTGACCCAGGGCGGTCAATAAAAGGGGTTATTTACAAGGGATTTATAGTTCTTATATACAGTTCGTGACGCCACCTGTGGTATGCAGCTATATGTAGCCGTCGCTGCGGAGCAGGTCCTCTGGAGCTGGTGTGAATGCAGCAGAGTTGGTTCAGCTCTCCACAGGCAGAGCTTAGCTCCAGGGCAGTGCAGATGTTGTAGATATTGAGGTAGCACTCGAGGTGCAGTGTAGTGCAGGGGGTGATGGCGCAGCAGTAATAATTCAGAGACAGTGGGGTGCAGTCTTCCGGATTTACTCACAGTTCTCACTTTGCTCCTGGTTACAACTGCAGATCATAACTTCCCACATCGTCCTGTGCTTACTCAGGGAGGGGTTCAGCCAACCCTCAGGTACCTCCGGAGTACATATTGGGACCCCATTCTGTGTGTTCCTTCTGGCTGTCTCCCTATGATGCGCCCAGGGGATGGGGAGGACTCGGCGCCCTGGCCTTGTTGTTGGTTTTGGGGGATGTCGCGGTAGTCGGCTCCCGGGCCCGTACCCTGGGCCTCTCTTTAAAAGGGTGGATAATTATGTGAAAGTTCGTGACGCCACCTGTGGTATCTGGTGAGGATCACCAGCGCTGCGGCAGCCCACTGAGGCCGGTATTAAGGCAGCTTGGGCGGTATAGCTCCCCACAGGTGGAGCTAGGCCTCAGGGCAGTGTGGATGTAGGGATGCAGGACAGGGGAAACCCAGCCGGAACTGAAGAAGGATAGGCAACCACACAGTTCACTTCAGTACCTTTTACTGATGGAAGTCTAGGCACATTCCGGAGCACTGTAGGGTGAAGGGTGCATATCAGGATTCTCCCCAGTGAGTGGGTATAGGGCCTCCTGTTTCTTGCCTTTGTGTAGTAAGTTTCTGACCTGCCTGGAGCTAGGCCTAACTTTGTCTCTGTCCTGCAACGGCTGACTTGGTGGTAGGGCCTTTTCTTGGAGTACACGCTCCCAGCTTGTGTGGCCTCCGTGACTCCTGGCTCTGGTATGTATCAGCTCTTGGGTGATCCTGGGACCTGAAGTCTTCCAGGGGTCTCCGGTTGTCTCTACAGGGGATATATGGCCCTGTAGACGCGGACCCGGTGTCTGGTATATGTTTTCTGGGGTGAGCTTGTACAGCTCCTCTGCCCCCAATGCTACTCACTCCTCTAGCCTTCGGACCTCACTAGGCTATACACACTAGCGGCAGCTTGCCGCGCTTCACTGCTTTTATGGCGTCGGCACGCCTTGGGCTCTAACTGAGCTCTCTCTGGACTGAGCTCCACTCTGTATTCAGACCTGTACTTGCTGAACTCTCCAGAGGAACCGACTGCCTAGCTCCACCTTCCCTATTTATATCCCTAACGGGCTCCCTCTGGTGGTCTGAGGTGGAAGGTGGAGGTGTGTGTATGCTGTGGGGGCCTCTTGTGGAGAAATCCATCCATGCACCCCTCTAGGATCTGTGGCACCAATGCGCAGCAGGGGCGCCACACCTGCACTTCACACCCAGTGTCCCAATCCAGTGACCACGGACCTTGTAGGGAGACGTCTTCTCTCTCCCTTGTGTCCTCTATGGCTACCTTCTCGGTGAAATAGATGTGGTCTTTGGGCTGCAGCACTTGAAATGCTGCAGCCTTCGGTTACCTAGTTGAATATTGTAATTCTCACTAGTTAGGGGCCGGTCCCCTCTGCGACCCGATCCCTCCACCGCCTGGTAGACTCGGGAGTACGGGTGGCCTCCAGCACTGCCCGTACCCCTGGGATCTTTTCTTCACTCCTGGAGCCTTCTCTCTGCTCCCGTTCCTTCCTCCTCTCCTTCTCCTAGGCCTCCTCACTCAGGCCCACGCTTCCCTGAGCAGAGCTCCTGCAGAGCTCCTGCTCCCAACTCCTCCTCTGACTCTCTCTCCTTAGAACTCACCCTGACTCTAGAATGTTCCACCCTCTCTTTTATATCACTTCTTACTGAGCTCCCTTGAACTTTTTCCTCCACCCACACCCACTACATGGTTCCCCCTACTTTGATTCCCCCCATTCCAGCCAGGGACAGGGCTCAGCAGGAGAGCGACACATATTGCCCCTTCTGCTAGTCTGCAATAGTGTAGTGTTGGATGCAGGTGTTAGGGTCCCGGGCCGTACTCCATCCTTACCTGAGAGTGAGATACCACACCTCTGGGTGAGGTGCAGTACCTCTGTGGCGACTGAACCTGCAGGGGTGCCACATACCCCCCTGGTAAAACACAGGACGTCCGCGGGCTGGAACAGAGTAAAACAAGGTTTTAGACATACAATTTTTTTTTAGAATGCATTCGCATAGAAGATTATAAACAAACTTTTTCATCCCTTTATGGGAGGCACATTTTTTAAACGCTGCATATTTCTTATCAAGACTTTTTAAAACATTATAAAACTTTCTTCAGGTATATAGAACATTTCTCATATCAAACATTTTTAGCAGGCTACAGCGCGATCTGTAACCGGGTGTCCATCTCACTGGAGAAGGTGCAATTCTGACGAACATGAGGGACCCGTCTGCAAACCCCCAACGTAGGCCCTGGGCGTGGCTGCAGGGCATAGATGATCCAGTCGTTGGACCACGTCTTCGGCCACGCCAAACGGGTTTTTGTTTTGCGGTCTATTTATATAAAACCAATAAGAGGCACTTTAATAAGTGCAAACTATTTACAGCGGAAAGTTTTTCGGTTATTCACCGTCCATAACCCTACAGTCCTTTTACCCTTACCGGGTACACTTATAGAACTTTAAAGTCACACAAAAACAAACTTTTTCAACATGAACTTGAGCAGTGTTGTACCCTTCTGGGTAACTATATACAGTCTGTTAACTAAACAGTTCAATAGTGGTGTTCCCTCCGGGGAAACACCTGATTTCTGCAGGCTGACCCAGCCGGGTCATCAGCCTCAACCTGCAGGGGCATATCCTCCTCTACCCGTTGCATACGGAGAGCATACCAGTCCCGTTCCCCTCTGTGCCTGGTGTAGGCGACCTTGTCACCAGGGTCGGTGTTGAAAGCGCCCGGGTAAGGAGGTTTCCGCAGGGGGACCAGGAACGGATCAGTGCCAGCGGCGTCCAGGACAGGGATATCGCTCCTACCTGGTTCAGCTTGGCCCGACACCTCCTGGTCCAGGAGCAGCTCTGCCGTGGCTGGGGCGCTATCGGTCACTTGCAGCGCTGACTGCTGCCGGGTCATCATCTTCTCCACGAGCTCCGCTCTCCAGGCAGCAATTGCAGCTTGCTGGGCCTCCTCCATTCTCCTGCCCAGCTCCTGCACCTCATCTCGGAGGAATCCAGTATCCTCCAGGGACAGTTTCATCAGGATCCCCTCCAGGGTGAGGGGTGATGCGCTCCCTTGCAGGTCACAAGATGGAACTTCAGGCTGACCTCTCTCCATCTTGCCTGCCGGGTGCGGTCTGTCTAGACTCCTGGAGACTCCTCCCTGTCTCCCAGGTTTCTTCTCTCCTCTCCCCTTTCGGGGGCGGTTCCATGGCAGCTTGCTGTCGGCCACACCTAGGGGCGGACCCCCCATCTTGATGGACACATCTACATACAGTACATGGCCACTGCTGCTCGGGATGGGCCCCGCTTTTGGCGCCATTCTGGAACCCGGCCCACGATGGGAGATGGTTTCTTGTTGTCTTTGGTCTTGCACATAATAGCGCCCGTTCTTCTGGGGCAGGCGCCACATTCAGTATACAACACAGTCTCTAGGCGCATAACACCCGGTGATAACGGGTGGGTTCATATCCTGTTCGTGACGCCAAATTTGACGTGCCCCCTGGGCCGTGAGGTACTCGGTGCCGGGTCGGTCGATGCCAGGGGAGATGTCACAGTGGCGGTGACCCGGGCCGTGACCCAGGGCGGTCAATAAAAGGGGTTATTTACAGGGGATTTATAGTTCGCATATAAAGTTCGTGACGCCACCTGTGGTATGAGGATAAAGGGAGCCGCTGCTGCTGAGCAGGTCCTCTGGAGCTGATGTTAGTGCAGCAGAGTTGGTTCAGCTCTCCACAGGTAGAGCTTAGTTCCAGGGCAGGAAATGGTGATGTTATAGATGTTGCTGTGCAGTGTAGTGCAGGGGTTGATGGCGCAGCAGTAATAATTCAGAGACAGTGGGGTGCAGTCTTCCCGATTTACTCACAGTTCTCACTTTGCTCCTGGTTACAACTGCAGATCATAACTTCCCACGTCGTTCTGTGCTTACTCAGGGAGGGGTTCAGCCAACCCTAAGGTACCTCCAGAGTGCATAACGGGACCCCTTTCTGTGTGTTCCTTCTGGCCTTCTCCCTGCACCTCACACCCAGTGTCCCAATCCAGTGACCACGGACCTTGTCAGGCGATGAATTCTCTGTCCCCTGGGCCCTCTATGGCCACCTTCTCGGTGAAATAGATGTGGTCTTTGGGCTGCAGCATTTGAAATGCTGCACCCTCCGGTTACCTAGTTAAATATTGTAATTCTCACTAGTTAGGGGCCGGTCCCCTCTGCGACCCGATCCCTCCACCACCTGGTAGATTCGGGCGTACGGGTGGCCTCCCGCACTGCCCGTACCCCTGGGATCCTTTCTTCACTCCTGGAGCCTTCTCTCTGCTCCTGTTCCTTCCTCCTCTCTTTCTCCTGTGCCTCCTCACTCCGGCTCGCACTTCCCTGAGCAGAGCTCCTGCAGAGCTCCTGCTCCCAACTCTTCCTCTGACTCTCTCTCCTCAGAACTCACCCTGACTCTAGAATGTTCCACCCTCTCTTTTATATCACTTCTTACTGAGCTACCTTGAACTTCTTCCTCCACCCACACCCACTACAAGGTTCCCCCTACTTTGGTTGCCCCCACTCCAGCCAGGGACAGGGCTCAGCAGGAGAGCGACGCATCTTGCCCCTTCTGCTGGTCTGGAGTACTGTAGTGTTGGATGCAGGTGTTAGGGGCCCGGGTAGTACTCCTTCCTTACCTGAGAGTGTGATACCACACCTCTGGGTGAGATGCAGTACCTCTGTGGCGACTGAACCCGCAGGGGCGCCACAACGACATGATCTGGGGTGGTCCCCGGAGGAAGACCCCTCCATTACCATCTTTCTGCACTAGCAGAGATGCCAGAAACCTAAATAATCAACTATAAGCTCTGGAGAGGTGAATATTGATGTAGCGCCACTACAGGAGGGTGGAAGCATTACACAGAGGGCTATGTAATGCATTGACGTGCAGGGTGCACTCAGAGATCCCAATTGATCCCCAGATTGCACATACGGACATGTCACATGACTGTAAAGTCCAATTGCTGCTACATAAAATTAGCGAGACATAATAATGAGTTCAGCTCTGGAGGTGGCAGGGGAACAAGATACAATGTCTCACTTTTAGGCACAGATACAGGTGAATCTCACTAAATTAGAATATCATCAAAAAAATTATTTATTTCAGTTCTTCAATACAAAAAGTGAAACTCCTATATTATTGTTATGATCTGCAACAAGTACTAAGGAAAGATAGGGGAAAGCTGTCCCTACGGTAAGACTAAGCTGAATCCCTACGATGTAGCGGGCTGACTGTTCCTAGCGAACAGACCCGCATTAGTCCTCGGCTAGTCTGAACGAAGACCTATAGCATAAGGGGAGGGGTACCTAAAAGAACTATGGACTGGGACAAAAATGGGACACCTCCTAAACAGAGAAGATGTTGCAGAACACAAAAAGACAAACTGACAAAAAGGTACCAGAGGTCCCAGAAGGACCAAGCAAACTGACAGAGAAAGGCACCGAAGCACCTGGCTACCAAAACAGTCAAACACTGAAGTCCAGCACAGCCAAAAGGGCGGAGCTGGAATATAAAGGCAGATGGTTACGTGACCGCAAAACACAAGATGGAAAAAACAAACAGGAGGGTTCTAACAATTATATAGAGTCATTACAGACAGAGGGATCTATTATATAGAGTCATTACACACAGAGGGATCTATTATATAGAGTCATTACACACAGAGGGATCTATTATATAGAGTCATTACACACAGAGGGATCTATTATATAGAGTCATTACAGACAGAGGGATCTATTATATAGAGTCATTACACACAGAGGGATCTATTATATAGAGTCATTACACACAGAGGGATCTATTATATAGAGTCATTACACGCAGAGGGATCTTTTATATAGAGTCATTACAGACAGAGGGATCTATTATATAGAGTCATTACACACACAGGGATCTATTATATAGAGTCATTACACACAGAGAGATCTATTATATAGAGTCATTACACACAGAGGGATCTATTATATAGAGTCATTACACACAGAGATCTATTATATAGAGTCATTACACACAGAGCGATCTATTATATAGAGTCATTACACGCAGAGGGATCTATTATATAGAGTCATTCCACACAGAGGGATCTATTATATAGAGTCATTCCACACAGAGGGATCTATTATATAGAGTCATTACACACAGAGGGATCTATTATATAGAGTCATTACACACAGAGGGATCTATTATATTGAGTCATTGCACACAGAGGGATCTATTATATTGAGTCATTACACACAGAGGGATCTATTATATAGAGTCATTACACACAGAGGGATCTATTATATTGAGTCATTACACACAGAGGGATCTATTATATAGAGTCATTACACACAGAGGGATCTATTATATAGAGTCATTACACACAGAGGGATCTATTATATAGAGTCATTACACACAGAGGGATCTATTATATAGAGTCATTACACACAGAGGGATCTATTATATAGAGTCATTACACACAGAGGGATCTATTATATAGAGTCATTACAGACAGAGGGATCTATTATATAGAGTCATTACACACAGAGGGATCTATTATATAGAGTCATTACACACAGAGGGATCTATTATATAGAGTCATTACACACAGAGGGATCTATTATATAGAGTCATTACACGCAGAGGGATCTATTATATAGAGTCATTACAC
Source organism: Phyllobates terribilis (assembly GCF_046119375.1). Lineage (NCBI taxonomy): Eukaryota > Metazoa > Chordata > Amphibia > Anura > Dendrobatidae > Phyllobates > Phyllobates terribilis. The sequence continues at coordinate 21,143,733 of NW_027362764.1, read as the reverse complement.
ACAGAGGGATCTATTATATAGAGTCAGTACACACAGAGGGATCTATTATATAGAGTCATTACACGCGGAGTGATCTATTATATAGAGTCATTACACGCAGAGGGATCTACTTCAGGTGTTTATTTCTGTTAATGTTGATGATTATGGCTTACAGCCAATGAAAACACAAAAGTCATTATCTCAGTAAATTAAAATAATTAACAGAAAACACCTGCCTGCAAAGGCTTCCGAAGCATTTAAAAAGGTCCCTTAGTTTGTTTCAGTAGGCTCCACAATCATGGGGAAGACTGCTGACGTGACAGATGTCCAGAAGGCAGTCATTGACACACTCCACAATGTCCCGGAGTCTGGAGGAAGAGTGGAGAGGCCACAATCCAAGCTGCTGGAGGTCTAGTGTGAAGTCTCCACAATCAGTGATGGTTTGGGGGCCATGTCATCTGCTGGTGGAGGTCCACTGTGTTTATCAAGACCAAAGTCAGCGCAGCCGTCTACCAGGACATTAGAGCACTTCATGCTTCCCTCTGCCGACAAGCTTTTTGGAGCTGGAAATGTCATTCTCCAGCAGGACTTGGCCCCTGCGTGTAATGACTCTATATAATAGATCACTGTGTGTAATGACTCTATATAATAGATCCCTCTGTGTGTAATGACTCTATATAATAGATCACTCTGTGTGTAATGACTCTATATAATAGATCCCTCTGTGTGTAATGACTCTATATAATAGATCCATCTGTGTGTAATGACTCTATATAATAGATCCCTCTGTGTGTAATGACTGTATATAATAGATCCCTCTGTGTAATGACTCTATATAATAGATCCCTCTGTGTGTAATGACTCTATATAATAGATCACTCTTTGTGTAATGACTATATAATAGATCGCTCTGCGTGTCATGACTCTATATAATAGATCCCTGTGTGTAATGAATCTATATAATAGATCCCTCTGTGTGTAATGACTCTATATAATAGATCCCTCTGTGTGTAATGACTATATAATAGATCACTCTTTGTGTAATGACTATATAATAGATCGCTCTGTGTGTAATGACTCTATATAATAGATCCCTCTGTGTGTAATGACTCTATATAATAGATCCCTCTGTGTGTAATGACTCTATATAATAGATCACTCTGTGTGTAATGACTCTTTATAATAGATCACTCTGTGTGTAATGACTCTATATAATAGATCACTCTTTGTGTAATGACTATATAATAGATCGCTCTGTGTGTAATGACTCTATATAATAGAACCCTCTGTGTGTAATGACTCTATATAATAGATCACTCTTTGTGTAATGACTATATAATAGATCGCTCTGTGTGTAATGACTCTATATAATAGAACCCTCTGTGTGTAATGACTCTATATAATAGATCCCTCTGTGTGTAATGACTCTATATAATAGATCCCTCTGTGTGTAATGACTCTATATAATAGATCCCTCTGTGTGTAATGACTCTATATAATAGATCCCTCTGTGTGTAATGACTCTATATAATAGATCACTCTGTGTGTAATGACTCTTTATAATAGATCGCTCTGTGTGTAATGACTCTATATAATAGATCACTCTTTGTGTAATGACTATATAATAGATCGCTCTGTGTGTAATGACTCTATATAATAGAACCCTCTGTGTGTAATGACTCTATATAATAGATCCTTCTGTGTGTAATGACTATATAATAGATCGCTCTGTGTGTAATGACTCTATATAATAGAACCCTCTGTGTGTAATGACTCTATATAATAGATCCCTCTGTGTGTAATGACTCTATATAATAGATCCCTCTGTGTGTAATGACTCTATATAATAGATCCCTCTGTGTGTAATGACTCTATATAATAGATCCCTCTGTGTGTAATGACTCTATATAATAGATCACTCTGTGTGTAATGACTCTTTATAATAGATCGCTCTGTGTGTAATGACTCTATATAATAGATCGCTCTGTGTGTAATGACTCTATATAATAGATCCCTCTCCGTGTAATGACTCTATATAATAGATCATTCTGTGTGTAATGACTCTTTATAATAGATCCCTCTGTGTGTAATGACTCTATATAATAGATCCCTCTGTGTGTAATGACTCTATATAATAGATCCCTCTGTGTGTAATGACTCTATATAATAGATCCCTCTGTGTGTAATGTCTCTATATAATAGATCCCTCTGTGTGTAATGACTGTATATAATAGATCGCTCTGTGTGTAATGACTCTATATAATAGATCCCTCTGTGTGTAATGACTCTATATAATAGATTCCTGTGTGTAATGACTCTATATAATAGATCCCTGCGTGTAATGACTCTATATAATAGATCACTCTGTGTGTAATGACTCTATATAATAGATCCCTCTGTGTGTAATGACTCTATATAATAGATCCCTCTGTGTGTAATGACTCTATATAATAGATCACTCTGTGTGTAATGACTCTATATAATAGATCACTCTGTGTGTAGTGACTCTATATAATAGATCCCTCTGTGTGTAATGACTCTATATAATAGATCCCTCTGTGTGTAATGACACTATATAATAGATCCCTCTGTGTGTAGTGACTCTATATAATAGATCACTCTTTGTGTAATGACTATATAATAGATCGCTCTGCGTGTAATGACTCTATATAATAGATCCCTGTGTGTAATGACTCTATATAATAGATCCCTCTGTGTGTAATGACTCTATATAATAGATCCCTCTGTGTGTAATGACTCTATATAATAGATCGCTCTATGTGTAATGACTCTATATAATAGATCCCTCTGTGTGTAATGACTCTATATAATAGATCACTCTTTGTGTAATGACTCTATATAATAGATCCCTCCGTGTGTAATGACTCTATATAATAGATCCCTCTGTGGGTAATGACTCTATATAATAGATCCCTCTGTGTCAGGCAAAAGGTATTTTTGCCCGAGTTTTAAAAATGAGAGATGTTTTAAAAAGGAAAAAACCCCATCCCCTATCTGTTTGTAAGAGAAGACATAGAACTCACTTTTGCTTTTCCCCAAACCAGGAATCTTTATGACCCGCCATAAAACCTTAGTCCAGGGCAAGCACTGGTGCAAACCGGAAAATCCCTCCAAAAAATCCCATTGTTTAATTGTACAAACGTTTTATGCCAATTTTAATCACGCACAGGTCTGACAGAAACATCGGAACCACGTTTTTTGAATGCTTACCTTTTTCCCATTACAATAGTATAACTTGCATAAATGAGGAATGACCGGGAACTGAGATAATGGATTCTGAGCTTCTGAGCGTCATATAGGTTTCATATTTAATATCTATCTTCATGAATATTGGTGACGGTCAAGATGATGTCTCCCTCTTGGATGTGGGACCCCCCCACACCAAGATATGGAATCTGAAGGATTTTTTAGGTCTTCTGCAGCTGGGTGGGCTCGCAAAGCCGAGCCCCCTTGTAAGGTAAATAAGGGGTGTTCCCCAGAGTTTTGGCTGCTTGCTAAAAACCAGATCGGCCATTTTTCAAGCCATTCCAACCAGGGACGCAGACGCATGCACTACACGCTGCGTGAAGGAATCAAGTCTAATTTCCGGGGAGCCGTCCCCCCCACAGAATCTGAGACCATCACCTCGTGGCGCAGGTTTTGCTATTACTTATCTCTTTTATTTTAAGAACTGTTTATGCATACATGTAAATTGTCTCCTTTATAATATCTTGTATATATTTTGTAAACACTGCCCCCCTTTTGGGAGTAAATCATTAATTATTTACCAGTTTCTTTCTTCTTGTCCTATGTCGAGCAAACACGTTCCTCACCCGCTAATTCACGTTACCTACCAGGTACCCGATCCACCTGTTAAGCGATCGGTGGTGGCAGTATACCAGTATTTATGTGATATTGTGGTTTGAGGGTGGCTGGTCGGAGGTATATATACGTTCCTGGAAGGAACTGGTGGTATATATACGTCCTGTCACATCACGTGCCTCAATAGTCGACATAAATTAGAGCAGCTGCACCCGTGTTTATCCTCTGTCAATACCGTGTTTGACCAGCAGGATAAGGGGACGCCAGAGAGCTGCAAGGTCTGACCCAAGAGTGGGTGCTGTTTTCATGACACTCTGTGTGTAATGACTCTATATAATAGATCACTCTGTGTGTAATGACTCTATATAATAGATCCCTCTGTGTGTAATGACTCTATATAATAGATCCCTCTGTGTGTAATGACTCTATGTAATAGATCCCTCTGTGTGTAATGACTCTATATAATAGATCTCTCTGCGTGTAATGACTCTATGTAATAGATCCCTCTGTGTGTAATGACTCTATGTAATAGATCCCTCTGCGTGTAATGACTCTGTGTAATAGATCCCTCTGTGTGTAATGACTCTATATAATAGATCCCTCTGCGTGTAATGACTCTATGTAATAGATCCCTCTGTGTAATGACTCTATATAATAGATCCCTCTGTGTGTAATCACTCTATATAATAGATCCATCTGTGTGTAATGACTCTATATAATAGATCCCTCTGTGTGTAATGACTCTATATAATAGATCCCTCTGTGTGTAATGACTCTATATAATAGATCGCTCTGTGTGTAATGACTTTATATAATAGATCCCTCTGTGTGTAATGACTCTATATAATAGATCACTCTGTGTGTAATGACTCTATATAATAGATCCTTCTGTGTGTAATGACTCTATATAATAGATCCATCTGTGTGTAATGACTCTATATAATAGATCCCTCTGTGTGTAATGACTCAATATAATAGATCCCTCTGTGTGTAATGACTCTATATAAAAGATCCCTCTGTGTGTAATGACTCTATATAATAGATCCGTCTGTGTGTAATGACTCAATATAATAGATCCCTCTGTGTGTAATGACTCTATATAATAGATCCCTCTGTGTGTAATGACTCTATATAATAGATCCCTCTGTGTGTAATGACTCTATATAATAGATCCCTCTGTGTGTAATGACTCTATATAATAGATCCCTCCGTGTGTAATGACTCTATATAATAGATCCCTCTGCGTGTAATGACTCTATATAATAGATCCCTCCGTGTGTAATGACTCTATATAATAGATCCCTCTGCGTGTAATGACTCTATATAATAGATCCCTCCGTGTGTAATGACTCTATATAATAAATCCCTCTGCGTGTAATGACTCTATATAATAGATCCCTCTGCGTGTGTAATGACTCTATATAATAGATCCCTCCGTGTGTAATGACTCTATATAATAGATCCCTCTGCGTGTAATGACTCTATATAATAGATCCCTCCGTGTGTAATGACTCCATATAATAGATCCCTCTGCGTGTAATGAATCTATAGAATAGATCCCTCCGTGTGTAATGACTCTATATAATAGATCCCTCTGTGTGTAATGACTCTATATAATAGATCCGTCTGTGTGTAATGACTCTATAGAATAGATCCCTCTGCGTGTAATGACTCTATATAATAGATCCCTCTGTGTGTACTGACTCTATATAATAGATACCTCTGTGTGTAATGACTCTATATAATAGATCCCTCTGTGTGTAATGACTCTATATAATAGATCCCTGTGTGTAATGACTCTATAGAATAGATCCCTCTGCGTGTAATGACTCTATATAATAGATCCCTCTGTGTGTACTGACTCTATATAATAGATCCCTCTGTGTGTAATGACTCTATATAATAGATCCCTCTGTGTGTAATGACTCTATATAATAGATCCCTCTGTGTGTAATGACTATATTATAGATCCCTCTGTCTGTAATGACTCTATATAATAGATCCCTCTGTGTGTAATGACTCTATATAATAGATCCCTCTGTGTGCAATGACTCTATATAATAGATCGCTCTGTGTGTAATGACCCTATATAATAGATCCCTCTGTGTGTAATGACTCTATATAATAGATCACTCTGTGTGTAATGACTCTATATAATAGATCCCTCTGTGTGTAATGACTCTATATAATAGATCCCTCTGTGTGTAATGACTCTTTATAATAGATCCCTCTGTGTGTAATGACTCTATATAATAGATCCCTCTGTGTGTAATGACCCTATATAAGAGATCCCTCTGTGTGTAATGACTCTATATAATAGATCCCTCTGTGTGTAATGACTATATTATAGATCCCTCTGTCTGTAATGACTCTATATAATAGAGCCCTCTGTGTGTAATGACTCTATATAATAGATCCCTCTGTGTGCAATGACTCTATATAATAGATCGCTCTGTGTGTAATGACCCTATATAATAGATCCCTCTGTGTGTAATGACTCTATATAATAGATCACTCTGTGTGTAATGACTCTATATAATAGATCCCTCTGTGTGTAATGACTCTATATAATAGATCCCTCTGTGTGTAATGACTCTATATAATAGATCCCTCTGTGTGTAATGACCCTATATAATAGATCCCTCTGTGTGTAATGACTCTATATAATAGATCCCTCTGTGTGTAATGACTCTATATAATAGATCCCTCTGTGTGTAATGACTCTATATAATAGATCCCTCTGTGTGTAATGACTCTATATAATAGATCCCTCTGTGTGTAATGTCTCTATATAATAGAACCCTCTGTGTGTAATGACTCTATATAATAGATCCATCAGTGTGTAATGACACTATATAATAGATCCCTCTGTGAGTAATGACTCTATATAATAAATCCCTCTGTGTGTAATGACTCTATGTAATAGATCCCTATGTGTAATGACTCTATATAATAGATCCCTCTGTGTGTAATGACTCTATATAATAGATCGCTCTGTGTGTAATGACTCTATATAATAGATCCCTCTGTGTGTAATGACTCTATATAATAGATCCTTCTGCGTGTAATGACTCTATATAATAGATCGCTCTGCGTGTAATGACTCTATATAATAGATTCCTCTGTGTGTAATGACTCTATATAATAGATCGCTCTGCGTGTAATGACTTTATATAATAGATCCCTCTGTGTGTAATGACTCTATGTAATAGATCGCTCTGTGTGTAATGACTCTATATAACAGATCCCTCTGTGTGTAATAACTCTATATAATAGATCCCTCTGTCTGTAATGACTCTTTATAATAGATCGCTCTGTGTGTAATGACTCTATATAATAGATCGCTCTGTGTGTAATGACTCTAAATAATAGATCGCTTTGTGTGTAATGTCTCTATATAATAGATCCCTCTGTGTGTAATGACTCTATATAATAGATCGCTCTGTGTGTAATGACTCTATATAATAGATCGCTCTGTGTGTAATGACTCTATATAATAGATCCCTCTGTGTGTAATGTCTCTATATAATAGATCCCTCTGTGTGTAATGACTCTATATAATAGATCGCTCTGTGTGTAATGACTCTATATAATAGATCCCTCTGTGTGTAATGACTCTATATAATAGATCCCTCTGTGTGTAATGACTCTATATAATAGATCCCTCTGTGTGTAATGACTCTATGTAATAGATCCCTCTGTGTGTAATGACTCTATGTAATAGATCCCTCTGCGTGTAATGACTCTGTGTAATAGATCCCTCTGCGTGTAATGACTTTATATAATAGATCCCTCTGCGTGTAATGACTCTATATAATAGATCCCTCTGCGTGTAATGACTTTATATAATAGATCCCTCTGCGTGTAATGACTCTATATAATAGAACCCTCTGTGTGTAATGACTCTATGTAATAGATCCCTCTGCGTGTAATGACTCTGTGTAATAGATCCCTCTGCGTGTAATGACTCTATGTAATAGATCCCTCTGTGTGCAATGACTCTATATAATAGATCCCTCTGTGTGTAATGACTCTATATAATAGGTCCCTCTGCGTGTAATGACTCTATATAATAGATCCCTCTGTGTGTAATGACTCTATATAATAGATCCCTCTGTGTGTAATGACTCTATATAATAGATCCCTCTGTGTAATGACACTATGTTATAGATCCCTCTGTGTGTAATGACTCTATATAATAGATCCCTCTGTGTGTAATGACTCTATATAATAGATCCCTCTGTGTGTAATGACTCTATGTAATAGATCCCTCTGTGTGTAATGACTCCATATAATAGATCCCTCTGTGTGTAATGACTCTATATAATAGATCCCTCTGTGTGTAATGTCTCTATATAATAGATCCCTCTGTGTGTAATGACTCTATATAATAGATCGCTCTGTGTGTAATGACTCTATATAATAGATCGCTCTGTGTGTAATGACTCTATGTAATAGATCCCTCTGTGTGTAATGACTCGATATAATAGATCCCTCTGTGTGTAATGACTCTATATAATAGATCTCTCTGTGTGTAATGACTCTATATAATAGATCCCTCTGTGTGTAATGACTCTATATAATAGATCCCTCTGTGTGTAATGACTCTATATAATAGATCGCTCTGTGTGTAATGACTCTATATAATAGATCCCTCTGTGTGTAATGACTCTATATAATAGATCACTCTGTGTGTAATGACTCTATATAATAGATCCCTCTGTGTGTAATGACTCTATATAATAGATCCCTCTGTGTGTAATGACTCTATATAATAGATCCATCTGTGTGTAATGACTCTATGTAATAGATCCCTCTGTGTGTAATGACTCAATATAATAGATCCCTTTGTGTGTAATGACTCTATATAATAGATCCCTCTGTGTGTAATGACTCTATATAATAGATCCCTCTGTGTGTAATGACTCAATATAATAGATCCCTCTGTGTGTAATGACTCTATATAATAGATCCCTTTGTGTGTAATGACTCTATATAATAGATCCCTCTGTGTGTAATGACTCTATATAATAGATCCCTCTGTGTGTAATGACTCTATATAATAGATCCCTCTGTGTGTAATGACTCTATATAATAGATCCCTCTGTGTGTAATGACTCTATATAATAGATCCCTCCGTGTGTAATGACTCTATATAATAGATCCCTCTGCGTGTAATGACTCTACATAATAGATCCCTCCGTGTGTAATGACTCTATATAATAGATCCCTCCGTGTGTAATGACTCTATATAATAGATCCCTCTGCGTGTAATGACTCTATATAATAGATCCCTCTGCGTGTAATGACTCTATATAATAGATCCCTCTGCGTGTGTAATGACTCTATATAATAGATCCCTCCGTGTGTAATGACTCTATAGAATAGATCCCTCTGCGTGTAATGACTCTATATAATAGATCCCTCAGTGTGTAATGACTCTATATAATAGATCCCTCTGCGTGTAATGACTCTATAGAATAGATCACTCCGTGTGTAATGACTATATAATAGATCCCTCTGTGTGTAATGACTCTATATAATAGATCGCTCTGTGTGTAATGACTCTATATAATAGATCCCTCTGTGTGTAATGACTCTATATAATAGATCCCTCTGTGTGTAATGACTCTATAGAATAGATCCCTCTGCGTGTAATGACTCTATATAAGAGATCCCTCTGTGTGTAATGACTCTATAGAATAGATCCCTCTGTGTGTAATGACTCTATAGAATAGATCCCTCTGCGTGTAATGACTCTATATAATAGATCCCTCTGTGTGTACTGACTCTATATAATAGATACCTCTGTGTGTAATGACTCTATATAATAGATCCCTCTGTGTGTAATGACTCTATATAATAGATCCCTCTGTGTGTAATGACTATATAATAGATCCCTCTGTGTGTACTGACTCTATATAATAGATCCCTCTGTGTGTACTGACTCTATATAATAGATCCCTCTGTGTGTAATGACTCTATATAATAGATACCTCTGTGTGTAATGACGCTATATAATAGATCCCTCTGTGTGTAATGACTCTATATAATAGATCCCTCTGTCTGTAATGACTCTCTATAATAGATCCCTCTGTGTGTAATGACTCTATATAATAGATCCCTCTGTGTGTAATGACTCTATATAATAGATCCCTCTGTCTGTAATGACTCTATATAATAGATACCTCTGTGTGTAATGACTCTATATAATAGATCCCTCTGTGTGTAATGACTCTATATAATAGATCCCTCTGTGTGTAATGACTATATAATAGATCCCTCTGTGTGTACTGACTCTATATAATAGATCCCTCTGTGTGTACTGACTCTATATAATAGATCCCTCTGTGTGTAATGACTCTATATAATAGATACCTCTGTGTGTAATGACTAGTGTTGAGCGATACCTTCCGATATCGGGAAATATCGGATCGGATTGGATCGGACCGATACCGAAAAAGTATCGGATATCGCCGATTCCGATACCGGAAACCAATGCAAGTCAATGGGACATAAATATCGGAATTAAAATAAACCCTTTCTTTCCTTGTAGGTTAATTCTACATGAAGGAAAACAACTAAGAATAATGTAGAATGTATTGGGGGAGGTGGGGGAGACAATAAAGGCATAGAGGTTTAGCCCAGTCAAATGGAATAGCAGGAATTAATATTTTTTTATTATGTTCTGAGTTACGGAAATATTAACTATGTTAAGTATTTTTATATTTTGTCAGATATTTATGTTTCACTACTTCCATGCTCTTCACCTTCTTTTTTACTTCTCCCACACTTTCTCCTTCATCATCCTCAGCATCTTTTTCATCCACTTCTTCTTCACCTTCTTCTTCTTCACCTTCTTCGTATTATTCTTTTTTTTACATTCTTCATATTCTACTTCTTCATCTTCTTCATATTCTTCTTCTTCATCAAATTCTTATTTGTGACAGGCATTCCTGTAGTTGTTATCTATAAAAGGTTGGACATTACACCTTTCGTTCTGCCCGTCACAAAAGATTCACAACAGGATTTGTCCGCGTTCAGGACCACGAGGAGGAACGGACTCACCCCCATACACTGCTTAGTCATATTCGGCTTATAATTTAGATATTATCTTTTGCTCTGAATTTTAATCTTATGCTTAATGTTATTCCGCTTTTTGTTCTGCAGCTTCTTGTATTTCTGCTTCTTGGTTTTCTGTCTCTTGTTCTTCTGTATCTTGGTACTTGTCTTCTCTTCTTTGTCCTCTTGGTCAACTTCTTCAGGGTCATCTTCTTGGTCTTCTTCAGGGTGGTCTTCAGGGTGGTCGTCTTCCGGGTCCTCGTCTTCGGGGTCCTCGTCTTCTTCGGGTTGGTCTTCTGGGTCCTCGTCTTCGGGGTCCTCGTCTTCTTCGGGGTGGTCTTCAGGGTCCTCGACTTCTTCGGGGTGGTCTTCAGGGTCCTCGTCTTCTTCGGGGTGGTCTTCAGGGTCCTCGTCTTCAGGGTCCTCGTCTTCTTCGGGGTGGTCTTCAGGGTCCTCGTCTTCAGGGTCGTCGTCTTCGGGGTCCTCGTCTTCTTCGGGTTGGTCTTCAGGGTCCTCGTCTTCAGGGTCCTCGTCAGGGAGATCCAGAGTGATTACCAAGAACCATTTCAAAAAGCTTGAACTTGGAAATGTAGCAGAAAGTACAAGAAGGCTGAGGAACTACCGAGGACCAGCTGACGGTACTGGAACCCGGATGGGTAGCAGAAGGTACAAGAGCCAATGGAACTACCGAGGACCAGCTGATGTTACTGGAACTCGGTTACTAAGCAGGAGGTACCTGTGCCAGAAAGCACTACCAAGGACCAGCAGACGTTGGTGGAACTTGGATACCGAGAAGGAGGCACCTAATCCAAAGGCACTGCCGAGAACCAGCTGACGGTACTGGAACCCGGATGGGTAGCAGAAGGTACCCATGTAAAAAAAAGTTCAAGGCCGCGAGCCGGCCGCAGTTACCAAAACCCACAGTCCTACAGGGGGTGCTTGTCCTATTGGCACTATGGAACCAGCCTTCATTGCCAGATCCCGCAGCCCACATAGGAGTCACCTAAACTGCAGGCACCATAGAGTCGGCTAAGCCGACCGCAACACGACAGGACAACGCATTGGAGGCAAAGTGACGTTGACACTACCCGGAAACAGCTGGCGTGCTGGAACCAGGCTGGGCAGGAGGGAGTACCCGTGCCAAAGACACTGCCGAGAACCAGCTGACGGTACTGGAACCCGGATGGGTAGCAGAAGATACAAGAGCAAATGGAACTACCGAGGACCAGCTGACGGTACTGGAACCCGGATGGGTAGCAGAAGGTACAAGAGCCAATGGAACTACCGAGGACCAGCTGATGTTACTGGAACTCGGTTACTAAGCAGGAGGTACCTGTGCCAGAAAGCACTACCAAGGACCAGCAGACGTTGGTGGAACTTGGATACCGAGAAGGAGGCACCTAATCCAAAGGCACTGCCGAGAACCAGCTGACGGTACTGGAACCCGGATGGGTAGCGGAAGGTACCCATGTAAAAAAAAGTTCAAGGCCGCGAGCCGGCCGCAGTTACCAAAACCCACAGTCCTACAGGGGGTGCTTGTCCTATTGGCACTATGGAACCAGCCTTCATTGCCAGATCCCGCAGCCCACATAGGAGTCACCTAAACTGCAGGCACCATAGAGTCGGCTAACCCGACCGCAACACGACAGGACAACGCATTGGAGGCAAAGTGACGTTGACACTACCCGGAAACAGCTGGCGTGCTGGAACCAGGCTGGGCAGGAGGGAGTACCCGTGTCAAAGTCACTGCCGAGAACCAGCTGACGGTACTGGAACCCGGATGGGTAGCAGAAGGTACAAGAGCCAATGGAACTGCCGAGAACCAGCTGGCGGTGCTGGAGCCCAGGGTAAATACTAAAAACAGAGGAGCCAGAGGTGTATTTGGAGGAGGTTTTAAATCCGTAGTACAGTGGATGTGGACAAAGCAGGAGAATTTGCCGGACACACAGCTGGGGATCAGCTGACGTTACTGAACCCCAATAACACTGGAGCAAGCGTTGACTGTGCAGACGGCACTTCTGAGCAGCAACTAGCGGTATTGGAGCCCAGGGTAAATACTAAAAACGGAGGAGCCAGAGGTGTATTTGGAGGAGGTTTTAAATCCGTAGTACAGTGGATGTGGACAAAGCAGGAGAATTTGCCAGACACACAGCTGGGGATCAGCTGACGTTACTGAACCCCAATAACACTGGAGCAAGCGTTGACTGTGCAGACGGCACTTCTGAGCAGCAACTAGCGGTATTGGAGCCCAGGGTAAATACTAAAAACGGAGGAGCCAGAGGTGTATTTGGAGGAGGTTTTAAATCCGTAGTACAGTGGATGTGGACAAAGCAGGAGAATTTGCTGGACACACAGCTGGGGATCAGCTGACGTTACTGAACCCCAATAACACTGGAGCAAGCGTTGACTGTGCAGACGGCACTTCTGAGCAGCAACTAGCGGTATTGGAGCCCAGGGTAAATACTAAAAACGGAGGAGCCAGAGGTGTATTTGGAGGAGGTTTTAAATCCGTAGTACAGTGGATGTGGACAAAGCAGGAGAATTTGCCGGACACACAGCTGGGGATCAGCTGACGTTACTGAACCCCAATAACACCGCAGCAAGTGTTGACTGTGCAGACGGCACTTCCGAGCGCCAACTGGCGGTGTTGGAGCCCAGGGATAAGAATGAAAACAGAGAGGAGCCAGAGGTGTAATTGGAGCAAGTTTTAAATAAGTAGCACAGTGAATATGGACAGAGCAGGAGAAATTGCCGTGAACACAGCAGGGGAACAGCTGACGTTACTGAACCCCAATAACACCGCAGCAAGTGTTGACTGTGCAGACGGCACTTCTGAGCGCCAACTGGCGGTGTTGGAGCCCAGGGATAAGAATGAAAACAGAGGAGCCAGAGGTGTAATTGGAGCAACTTTAAAATGTGTAGTACAGTGGATGTGGACAAAGCAGGAGAAATTGCCGTCCGCACAGCAGGGGAACAGCTGACGTTACTGAACCCCAATAACACCGCAGCAAGTGTTGACTGTGCAGACGGCACTTCCGAGCGCCAACTGGCGGTGTTGGAGCCCAGGGATAAGAATGAAAACAGAGAGGAGCCAGAGGTGTAATTGGAGCAAGTTTTAAATAAGTAGCACAGTGAATATGGACAGAGCAGGAGAAATTGCCGTGAACACAGCAGGGGAACAGCTGACGTTACTGAACCCCAATAACACCGCAGCAAGTGTTGACTGTGCAGACGGCACTTCCGAGCGCCAACTGGCGGTGCTGGAGCTCAGGGATTACAGTTCAGGTGGTAGAAACATGAACAGAACAGGAGACCTGGATACAATTATTTATTCTGGAAGAGGACTGGCAAATTCATGAGAGATCCAGGCCTTGTTCATTTTGAGAAAATAAAGCCGGTCAACGTTATCGGAGGATAGTCGCATGCGACGGTCTGTTAGTACACCACCTGCGGCACTAAAGACGCGTTCCGATAATACACTAGCAGCAGGGCAAGCTAGCACCTCCAATGCATACTGACTAAGCTCTGGCCATGTATCCAGCTTACAGACCCAAAACTTGAAGGGAGAAGAGCCGTCTGGGAGTACACTAAGAGGGCAAGACATGTAGTCTGTCACCATCTGACGGAAACGTTGCCTCCTGCTGACTGGAGCCGTCTGTGATGGTGTAGACATTTGTGGCGGTGGGGACACAAAACTTTGCCACATTTGGGCCATACTGGTCTTGCCTTGTGCTGAGGCGCTGCTTCTGCTCCCTCTTTGTGCAGAGCTTCCTCCACTGCCTCGATGCACTGAGCTGCTTTGTAAAGCACTAGCAGCACTGCTCTCGGTAGGAATGGAGAACATGATGGAATGCACCAGTGCGTCTTGGTACTCCCGCATTTTACACTCCCGGTTCAACGGTGTTATGAGGCTTTGTAAGTTGTCCCGGTAGCGAGGATCTAGGAGGGTGGACACCCAATAATCAGCCGTGTTGAGAATGTGGGCGATGCGGCGGTCGTTTCTCAGGCACTGCAGCATGAAATCAACCATGTGCTGCTGACGCGCCCCTGGGCCTGAGTCGCGCTGCGTTGCGCACGCGGGAGCCTACCCGGAGCCGGGTCAGATGGGGGTAGTAGTCTCGTGGCGATGACCCGGTCCGTGCCCAGGGAGTCAGACTAAGTGGCAGTCTATTAGCAGTAGATGGTGGATGACTACGCCACCCGTTGAATGCAGCTATGGAGCTGCCGCTGCAGGGCAGACCGCTGAGGCCGGTGGAAGGATGGTGCAGCGTGGATGGTATAACCCCCAACGGGAGGGGTATGGCCTCAGGGCAGCCGACGTGGATGATGGGGGTAGCAGGAACCACTCAGAGACGATGCGGTGTAGTTCAGGGTCTTTACTGGTGACAAAGATAGACCCTCCCGGAGTACTTGCTAGCAATCGGGGCCTGGTCAGTCCTTGAGCAGATGGGATCTCCCCTGGCCAGGCGGAGTTGTAGGCCTTCCCAACTAACTGTACTCTTCTGGCTACCTTGCTAGAGGCGGGTAAAAGTAGCCCACGTCCCCGATTGTACCGTGTGGTGCTCACCCGTATGGCCGGTGACTCGGGGCCTTCTAATGGCTTCCGCTCCACGATGGCGGTGCTGGTCCCACGCGTGTGACCGTGCCTTCGGGTTTCTGGGCCAGAGGACCTGCAATCCCCTGCCGGTTTCTGCTGCTGGGTAGAGATTAGTCCCCACAGCCTCGGACTCCGGGTCCGGTAAGAAATCTTCTCAGTCAGGGCGAGCTCTGCAGCTGCCAGCCCCTGACTCCTTGTAACACTGCTCCCACAGAGCTCCTGATGTTCTGTTCCTATATTTGCTTCTTTTCTCTGTCTCTACTTCTTCTCTACTCACTAACCCTGCTTCAGCCCTAGGTTTATATAGGGGAAGTTCTTCCCCTCCCAGGACTGGGCAGGAGGTGTGGCATGCATAGGATTCCTGGCCAAGAGACCTCCCACCTGCTCTCAAACGTAATATCTCTATCACTTGGGCAACCAGACCCCTGGGGTGTCACACTGCAGACTGCCAACTGGCCAAGAAATGCTGTCCCCTGCTTGAGGCGTGATCTCTGCCTGCTCTGCATCACCCCACCCTCGCTCTAGATACTGACTACTAGAGCATTGTGTACCTCCCTCCTCTGGACAGATGTCTTCCTCATCCATTGACTCCTCCTCATCCTCCTCACAAAGTGTCCCCTGCCTAGGCCTTTGTGAGGAACCACGTTGCGCAGACTGTAGAGAAGCAGATGGCATTTGTGACTCCTTATCCTCCACCTCTTCCAAAACCTCATCCCTTAGTGCTTGCAGTGTTTTTTCAAGCAGGCAGATAAGGGGGATAGTCATGCTGACTAGTGCATCATCTGCACTCGCCATCCGCGTGGAATAATCGAAGGCACGCAAAACGTGGCAAATGTCCTTCATAGAGGCCCACTCAGTGGTGGTGAAGTGTGAACGGCGCGCACTGCGACTTGTTTGCGCCTGCTGCAGCTGGTACTCCATTACTGCTGCCTGCTGCTCACACAACCTCTCCAACATATGTAACGTTGAATTCCACCTGGTGGGTAGGTCACATATGATGCGATGTTCCGGAAGACGTAATCGGCGCTGCAGAGCTGCAATGCGTGATCTTGCATTGCTGGAACGCCGCAAGTGAGCGCACTCTATGCGGACCTTGTGAAGCAATGCATCAAGATCCGGATAGTCCCTCAAAAAACTCTGCACGACCAAGTTGAGCACATGTGCCAGACATGGGATGTGAGTGAGGTTGCCTAGGCCCAGAGCTGCCACCAGATTTCGGCCATTGTCACACACTACCATGCCTGGCTGGAGATTCGCTGGCACAAACCACACGTCGCTCTGCTGCTTGATGGCATTCCAGAGCTCCTGCGCTGTGTGGCTTAGATTCCCCAAAGAAATTAATTTTAATACGGCCTGTTGACGTTTGGCCACGGCTGTGCTCATATCGGTCATCGTAACAGGTAACCGTTCACGGGTCGATGTGGAGGTAGACCGTGACGGCTCCTGCAGCGCTGATTCAGAGGAACTGGAGTATGAGGAGGAGTCAATGTGTACAGACTGGATTCCTGCAATCCTTGGAGTTGGCAGAACACGTACAGCGCCACTCTCAAGATTTGTACCCGGCTCCACAACATTTACCCAATGGGCAGTGAGGGAAAGGTATCGTCCCTGTCCATGCTTACTGGTCCACGCATCAGTGGTCAGGTGGACCTTGCTACTGACGGCGTTTTGTAGCGCATGTTTAATTTTTCCCTCCACATGATGTTGCAGGGCAGGGACGGCTTGCCTGCTGAAATAAAAGCAGCTGGGCACGTTGTATTGTGGGACTGCCAATGCCATAAAGTTACGGAATGTGTCAGTCTCCACCAGCCTGAATGATAGCATTTCAAGGGCCAGTAGTTTAGCAATGCCAGCATTCAGAGCCTGTGCTCGGGGTTGGTTTGCCGAGTATGGGCGCCTTTTCTCCCATGCCTGTGCTAACGATGGCTGTAGACTGGCCTGGGAGTGTGAGGATGACTGGGAAAGTGGTGCTGTGGGTGGAATTACACTGTGTCTCTGTACAACAGTGCCAGAGATTCTTCCATGGCGATCCTGTGAGGAAGCCGAACCAGCTGTGTGTGAGCTGGAGGAAGAGGCTACAACACGAGCTGAAGAGGTGGTAGGTGGCGCTGTAGGTTGGCCTAGGTCTTCAGTGTGTTTTTGTAACTCCACCACGTGCTTGGTCCGCACATGTTTCCACATATTTGTGGTATTGAGGTTGCTGACACTTTTCCCTCTTTTCACCTTCTGATTACACAGCTTGCATTTGACAAAGCAAATGTCATCTGCAACTGTGTCAAAAAAGGACCAGGCACTGCAAGTCTTGGGAGCGCCCGCTTTGGATTTTGGAAGAGCCATGCTCCTAATGGGTGCCGAAGTGGAGGCTACAGGCAACCAAGTCTGCCCCCTCCCTCTCCCTCCTTTTTGGGCCGTTCGGGGAATCTCTTCCTCAGAGCTGCTCCCACCACCTTCCTGTCCCTCACGCCATGATGGGTCAAGGACCTCATCATCTACACCACCCTCTTCAAACAACTGCTTCTCCTGGGTAGTCTCGACAGCACAGTACGCACCACAAAGTGGCACCTGAGTCTCATCATCAGATGCGTACTGAGGTGTGCTGCTGACCATAGGCACTGGCCCACCCGCCTCTTCAGATTCAGAGAGACAAAACGGTTGCGCATCACTGCATACTACCTCTTCTTCAAATTCTAGAATTCTGCTTGGCTGGCCCCCTCTTTCCAAGCCAAGAGATTCAGAGAACAGAAGTAGAGATGGCTCCTGTCCAGGGCTCTCTGACTGCCTGGGCAATTTGGCAGGTGGTGAAGAGACAGATGGGTGCTCTTCAGTGCTCAGGACCTGAGAGGATCTGGAACTTATTGAAGTCGATGCGTTAGCTGCCATCCATCTGACAACGGCTTCAATTTGGTCCTCCCGCAGCAGTGGGGTACGGCTAGCTCCTACAAAGCTGCGCATAAAGGACTGTTCCCTGGTAAAACTGGGGGATGCTGAGTCACTGGTGCCCGCAGCAGGTACAGAATCCCCACGTCCTCTCCCTGCAGGCACAGAATCCTCACGTCCTCTCCCTGCAGAAACTCCACGCCCACGCCCACGCCCACGACCACATGCCTTACTCCCTGCCTTCTTCATCTTGGTAGACTGATAAAGATAGGCAGAAAAGTACTAAGGGCTTAGTGTGCTTATTCCTGAACAGCTGCTAACAGGTATAAGAAACACTCATTTTATAAAGTGTGGACTAGACTTTAATATGAGCTAA
This sequence comes from Phyllobates terribilis, assembly GCF_046119375.1. Taxonomy (NCBI): domain Eukaryota; kingdom Metazoa; phylum Chordata; class Amphibia; order Anura; family Dendrobatidae; genus Phyllobates; species Phyllobates terribilis. The sequence goes on along the minus strand of NW_027362764.1, from coordinate 21,125,020 downwards.
TGTGGCCTACACAACTGTAAAGTGGAGTGTTTGGTGAACTTTATTTAGGTTTTTTTTTGTCACAAAAAGACACTGGATGTGCCTAAAGATGTAATAACGATAGTATCACAAACTTTTTGTAGCTATTACAATGTAGGAAGGTAACCTACAATGCAATAGATGAGGCTGCAAAAAATAGGCTAATACTAATCTGTCTGGGGCTGCAGGGCCCAATGCTGCAGAAAGGCTCCTCTATCTACTCCTATATATTGTGTTTGGAACCAATTTAGCTGAATACGGATGGAACCACCACACTAATAGGAGATATCAGGAAAAATTATGAATTGGCAAAAAAGGACAATGTATAAGGCAGTAACACACACTGAGTGCACTACAACCAGACTTGGCTGAAGCACACACTACAGGGTGAGCTGCACTCACACACACAGACCTTGCAGACAGCGGTGAACAGCACAGAGAACTGTGCACTAGCACTGCAAGACACAGCGATTTATAAAGTAGCTTGGGTAAAGCAGAATAGACCAAATAGGTAGCTAAAACTGTCCCTCAGAACAACAGCGTCCTATCCCTAACTGAATTCACAGCAGAGTGAGCTCAAAATGGCGGCGGCGGCTTTTATAGTGCATCATGACATCATTTCAGCAGCCAATCACAGCCATGCCATTAGTTAAGATGCCTACATGCCTAACAGGATGTGCCCACACTTCTTAGGATCCTCATTGGCTGAATAAAATGAAAATGGCTCATTGCATTATGGGAACTTCCGATTCCGGTATACGATATTGCAAAAGTATTGGAATTAAGTATCGGAATTCCGATACCGCGAATATCGGCCGATACCCAATATTTCAGTATCGGAATGCTCAACACTAGTAATGACTCTATATAATAGATCCCTCTGTGTGTAATGACTCTATATAATAGATCCCTGTGCGTAATGACTCTATAGAATAGATCCCTCTGCGTGTAATGACTCTATATAATAGATCCCTCTGTGTGTACTGACTCTATATAATAGATCCCTCTGTATGTAATGACTCTATAGAATAGATCCCTCTGCGTGTAATGACTCTATATAATAGATCCCTCTGTGTGTAATGACTCTATATAATAGATCCCTCTGTGTGTAATGAATATATAATAGATCCCTCTGTGTGTAATGACTCTATATAATAGATCCCTCTGTGTGTAATGACTATATTATAGATCCCTCTGTCTGTAATGACTCTATATAATAGATCCCTCTGTGTGTAATGACTCTATATAATAGATCCCTCTGTGTGTAATGACTCTATATAATAGATCCCTCTGTGTGTACTGACTCTATATAATAGATCCCTCTGTGTGTAATGACTCTATATAATAGATCCCTCTGTGTGTAATGACTCTATATAATAGATCCCTCTGTGTGTAATGACTCTATATAATAGATCCCTCTGTGTGTTATGACTCTATATAATAGATCCCTCTGTGTGTAATGACTCTATATAATAGATCCCTCTGTGTGTAATGACTCTATATAATAGATCCCTCTGTGTGTAATATAGGAGGTTCACTTTTTGTGTTGAAGAACTGAAATAAAATAACTTTTTGATGATATTCTAATGTAATGAGATGCACCTGTACATACTGACAACGCATCACATGGCTGAAATGGACAATTCCTTGTACATAACTGTAGAGAGGCAGAATAATGAGTGCAGCTCTGGAGGTGACCAGAGTAAATCATGCAATTGGTTAACGATGAATACCAGTGTTGTACCCATAGACAGATACGGACAACAGGTCACATCTCCTTCATAGCACCACAGAGGCAGAATTATGAGTTCAGCTCTGGATATAACAGAAGATGTGTCATATGAGTGACGTTCTACCAGTTCTGTATCGATTACTGTCAGTGGATCCCATCAATGATTTAAGTTCAGTCTGATGAACACTTTTGGATTACAAGAATAAATTGCATTATTATAGCCATTGTTTCTCTGTGGATAAGTGGCCTCAGAGCCGTGTGGCAGCAGATCGCTACATTGCAGAGGATTATCGGGATTTACAGCACTGATGTTTCCTCCTTTCCATTTCCTCTTGACTTGTGATACCTTGTTGGGAGGGGATGACGGTATACGTGTCTGGTCATTCAGTGACTGTGATATCTTGTTGGGAGTTGATTATAGTATATGTGTCTGGTCACCCAGTGGCTGATATACCTTGTTGGGAGGTGATGACGGTTCACGTGTCTGGTCACCCAGTAGCTGTGATACCTTGTTGGGAAGTGATGACGGTATACGTGTCTGGTCTCCCAGCGGCTGTGATATCTTGTTGGGAATTGATTATGGTATATGTGTCTGGTCACCCAGTGGCTGATATACCTTGTTGGGAGGTGATGACAGTATACAAGTCTGGTCACCCAGTGGCTGTGATACCTTGCTTGGAAGTGATGATGTTATACGTATCTGGTCACCCAGTGGCTGTGATATCTTGTTGGGAGTAGATGATGAAATACATGTCTGGTCACCCAGTGGCTGATATACCTTGTTGGGAGGTGATGACAGTATACATGTCTGGTCACCCAGTGGCTGTGATATCTTGTTGGGAGGTGTTGGTGCTATACGTGTCTGGTCACCCAGTGGCTGTGATATCTTGTTGGGAGGTGATGGCACTATACGGGTCTGATCACTCAGTGGCTGTAATACCTTGTGTGACAATACAGATCTTAATCAACCAGATGATTAGATTTGTTTAGCCGAGAGAAATACACTATTGTGTTTGTGTTGACTTGAAATGTATGTGTATTTCTGTGGCTGGGGAAGGACAGACCAGTATTTGTATAACCCTGAATGTTGTCTTCTCTTTGAGTCTGTGAACAATGATGTTTTAATTACATATTATACTAAGCTACCTAGATGTTTACTTAAAGAGCCCCCTTCTAGACCAACTATGTAAATAGATTAGCTCAAACAATAACACCTGAGCCCTGTGAGTAATGCCCTCCCTAACCCCTTACCTGTGAATGTGTACTTGCAAGGGCAACTGTAATTATTTTAAGGGACATGTGCTTCTGTAGCAGTCAGACTTGAAACAGAGATTGAAAAGAGACTTTACAGGGAGAATCAAAGATCAGACTCTATTCAGACAATCAGCTTGGAAGCATGGCTTTACCCAAATAGACACAGATTTGTATTCTACATGATTCTAGCCTAAGGTTATATACCCCTGACTGGAAAGATACGGATCTGCTCCATTGACCATCAGTGAGACCATGGATACATTTGGGGAGATGTGTGGATATGTTGTTTGGGAGTTGCCAGGAGGGACCCTCCGGTCGCCTGGAACCCATGGAGACATTTGGAGAAGCCAAATTGGAACCAGCCGGTCATCTGGCCCCATGGAAACTCTCAGAGAGGCCAGGGTGGGACCCTCGGGTCTCCTGGCCTTGTACCTCGATGGACTGCTTGCTTCCTAAGCTTGCCGCTATCTTCTCTCTGTGGGGGCCTGCCAGAAGCTGGGGGCCACTGGTTGAGGTAGTTTGCCCTGGAAGTCCCAAAGTCGCAGCTGCTCTATCCCAGACGGATGGAGCGGAAGGGTGAGATTGTGTAATGTTGCACCATCTTGGGTATTAGCTGGGACTGTTCTATCTGTTTAATGTGTGTTTTGTGGTTCAGTAAAGTATTGCCACGCTGTTTTATTCTCACTCTGTGTTTTCTGAGTAGTGTTACGCCCGTGTCTTCACACCTTGTTGGGAGGTTATGACGTTATACATGTCTGGTCACCCAGTGACTGTGATATATTGTTAGGAGTGCATGACAGTGTATGTATCTGGACACCCAGTGGTTGTGATGCCTTGCTGGAAAGTGATGACGGTATAAGTATCTGGTCACCCAGTGGCTGATATCTTGTTGGGAGTTGATGATGGTATACATACCTTGTTGGGAGTGAATGACATTATACATGTCTTGTCACCCATTGGCTATGATACCTTGTTGAGAGTTGATGACGTTATATGTGTCTGGTCACCCAGTGGCTGTGATACCTTGTTAAGAGTGGATGACGTTATACATGTCTGGTCACCCAGGGGTTGTGATACCTTGTTGGGAGCGAATGATGTTATACGTATCTGATCACCCAGTAGCTGTGATGCCTTGTTGGGAGTGGATGACATCATACGTGTTTGGTCACCCAGTGGCTGTGATATCTCGTTGAGAGTGGATAAAGTTATACGTGTCTGGTCACCCTGTGGCTGTGATACCTTCTTAGGAGGTCATGACGTTATAAGTGTCTAGACACCAGTGGTTGTGATAATGGTTGCAACTTCTCAAGGATTTTGGATGTCACAAGTCTGGAGTGTTGTGTTGTCCCAGGTCTTGCTAAGTACTGGACTTTTATCATACCTGACGCCTGGCCATGAGTGGCCCCTCCGTTATAACTCCGCAGCTTGTCTGGATGGTCCCCGCACTTTCTTGCATGACTGGTACCACCCTGCCCTCGCTGGAGGGGTTCAGTGGTCAGCCACCTCCTTCCAGAGTGCAATCATGGAATAATCCCTCTAGTGTTGACATTTGCTTGTCTTGCTCATTGCATCGACACCCTGTAAGATTTGGGATTTTATTACGTCAGAGTGTCCTCACCTCTCCTCACTGCCGGCAATGGCAGCATCAATAACTTAAAGAAGTTGTCCAGTACTTTTGATAAATGCCCCAATGTCCCCCAATGTATTTACCCTGTGCCCATAAGTGTTTTTGTAATTAACATTGGTTGTCCTTCACTGATGCCTGCGAGCGGCCAGTGATAGCGCCACTCACAGGCAGTAAAGAACAAGCAAGGTAATTACAAAAACACTTATAGGCCCAAGGTAAATACATTGGGGTATTTGTCAAAAGTACTGGACAACTCCTTTAATGCTTCCCCCAGAAGGCAAGGAGCTCAGCATTGCTGACTGCCTCCCGGATTCTGCACTCCTCTGAGGTCAGAAATTCCCATCCTGGAGCTGCTCTCCTGAGGGGTGCTGGTCAGCCAGAGCCAGAAGGTTATTGCCTGGATGTAGGCAGCCCGGTACCCTCTGTGGGCAGTGTAAGACTGGGTGTTTATGACCCACCAGTGACTGACGGAATAGTGATGACTGCTGCTGATCAGCAGGGACTGATTAGCTGCAGTGGTCACTCAACATTGTTTTTGTCATTTGACTGGCAGGGGACAGAGGGGTCAGAGCGGAGGATCGTGCTGGCCCAGGAGATAGGTGTACTTTTTTATTTTATGCTCCACACTGGCGACATTCAACCCCTTTAAGCAATGAAATTCTGTCTTTCATCTGCACATGTTCTTGCTGAGGGCAAAAGTTCCTTCACTCAGAGACTGAGCATTGGTTCATGACCATAGCAATTACCCCTTAATAACAGCTCATCCGTCCCTCTGCTCACAAACTGTCCAATCCATCCATATGGAGGTCGGGGCCGCGCTCCACATGTGGTCCTCCAGGGCGGCTGCCACCATGGATAGTGACGAAATGAGAAGAGGAAACCCATGATCTCTGGTCCAGATCTATCCGTCCGTGGCCTCCCGTCCATGTGGCGTCTATTATATAACGTATATCTCGCACCGCTGCATTATAATTACACTAAAAAACCATAATGAGGAGACGCCACGGGGGTGACCTCATCCCTCCAGAAAGACCCTCACTATCTGCAGTCAGTCTGAACCGCGGCTGACACAGACCAGTAGCATTAACCTGTCATGTTCCATGTAGACTGACACAGATCAGATGCCCCCGAGCTTCAGAGGATTATCCAGAAATATCCAGGCATGGGGGGAGTTGTGCTCCTAACACCAAGAAACATTCTGCCCAAGAACCACTGTATACACAGGGATGATGGAGGAGAGAGAAATAGAAAGATAGATAGATAGATAGATAATAGATAGATAATAGATAGAATATATAGATAGATAATAGATAGATGATAGATAGATAATAGATAGATGATAGATAGATCATAGATAGATGATAGATAATAGATAATAGATAGATGATAGATAGATAATAGATAGAATATATAGATAGATAATAGATAGATAATAGATGATAGATAGATAATAGATAGATAATAGATATGACGCGCCCCCTGGGCCAGTGTTGTTTGGGGGATACCCGGAGCCGGATCAGATGGGGGTTGTAGTCTCCGAGCGGCTGTGACCCGGTCCGTGCCCAGGGTGTCAAACTCAGTGTGTGGCAGTCCTACAGATGTTGCTGGATGTTCTTCAGTGTCGACTACGCCACCCGTTGATTTGCGGTCAATACGGCCGCCGCTGCAGCAGGGTCCGCTGAGGCTGGTGGTGTGTGTGCAGCTTCTGGTAGTATAACCCCCAACGGGAGGGGTATAGCCTCAGGGGGTCAGTTGTAGAGGATGGTGGTTGTGGTGGTGCAGTGAGGATGGTAATCAGACTCAGAGTCGGGCTGTGCAGTTCAGGGTTTTTACTTACTGCTGTTGTTCTGGTCACTCCGGCCTTGAGTGACCGCCCGAGCCGCGCTGCGTCCACCAGATCCTGGACTCGGCCAACTCCCAAGTAATTCTGGAGCGTGATCCTGAGCTCCCTCTCTGACGTTCCTTTTCTCTGGCCTTCCCCACCAGGGATCCACTTATGTCCGGCTCCCTCGGGCCTCTTGTTGGTAAAACCCTTGTCTCTGGGTTCCCTGACCCTATACTCGGTGTGCCTTCGCAGTGGATTTAGTGGGGGGTCGTGGCAGATCCTGCCCACAACCTCCGGTCTCTGGCTGAGGATTAGTGCCCTCCACCAGCTTGGGATCCGGTACCCTTGTGCCAACCCTTCACCCTTCTGGTTGTATTTGGGCTCTTGGGGTTCCCTCTGTCTTTCTCTCTGGGTCCTTCTTTTCTCCTCTCTCTCTTCTTTCAGGACTGCTTGACCCTCTACAACAGACTGACTGGTCACTGTCTGCCTGTCTGACCCTGATCTAAGATGGTTCCCACCTTATATACTCCCTCTATGTGTGAGCTCAGGTGACCAGCACCCAATGAGCTCCTAGCATTACCCAGACTGCTCCCCCTATCTGCCCCTACACTACTGGGATGTTCCACCCCCCTCCCACTCCAGCCAGGGACAGACACTGTCGTACCTGCACATATACCTAGTGGGAGTACCATTGATCTGTCCCCCGGAAATGGGGTGAATGTAGTGCATGCAGCTACTGAGCTCAGTTCCACACTCCATCCTTACCCGGGAGTGGAATACCACACCTCTGGAGTGAGGTGCAATACCCCTGTAGCAGCCGAATCCTCAGGGTGCTACAGATAGATAGATAGATAGATAGATAGATAGATAGATAGATAATAGATAGACAATAGATAGATAATAGATAGATGATAATAGATAGATAGATAATAGATAGATAATAGATAATAGATAGATAATAGATAGATAATAGATGATAATAGATAGATAGATAATAGATAGATAATAGATAATAGATAATAGATAGATGATATATAATAGATAATAGATAGATGATAGATAATAGATAGATAATAGATAATAGATAGATGATAGATAGATAATAGATAATAGATAGACAATAGATAGATGATAGATGATAGATAGATAATAGATAGATAATAGATGATAGATAGATAATAGATAAAAGATAGATGATATATAATAGATAATAGATAATAGATAGATGATAGATAATAGATAGATAATAGATAATAGATAGATGATAGATAGATAATAGATAATAGATAGATAATAGATAGATGATAGATAACAGATAGATGATAGATAGATAATAGATAGATAATAGATAATAAATAGATAATACATCGATCGATAGATAATAGATAATAGATAGATGATAGATAGATAATAGATAGATAATAGATAGATAATAGATGATAGATTGATGATTGATAATAGATAGATGATAGATAGATGATAGATAGATAGATAGATAATAGATAGATAATACATAGATAATAGATAGATAATAAATAAATAGATAATAGATAGATAATAGATATTGTCAGGGATTCCTCAGAGACGACACTGGGGAGATCACACAATATCTCACCGTGCCATCACTGTGTCAGGATTTTGTCAGGGATCCGCGAGCACACGGTCCCCACTACTTTCTACGTAGGTATCGGCAAGCAACCAGTGAGCGTATGGCGTCACACCTCAGGATTCCAACGCATGGAATATGTGTATACGCCCTCTGTAGGTCACTGTCAGCATCACGATAGCCCGATTATTATTATTCTCTGCCACCACTGTCCAGATTTGAAATATAAAGCAGGCCTGGCCAGACGCCTGCGTTTTGGTAGCGTATATGGCTTCGGGGGAGGGAACGATTACAGCACAAAAGAAATAGAAACATTACATTTTATATTTAATCCAAAAGGGAGGCAGTGTTTAGGAAAAATATACAGTACAGACCAAAAGTTTGGACACACCTTCTCATTTAAAGATTTTTCTGTATTTTCATGACTTTAAAAATTGTACATTCACACTGAAGGCATCAAAACTATGAATTAACACATGTGGAATTATATACTTAACAAAAAAGTGTGAAACAACTGAAAATATGTCTTATATTCTGGGTTCTTCAAAGTAGCCACCTTTTGCTTTGATGACTCCTTTGCACACTCTTGGCATTCTCTTGATGAGCTTCAAGAGGTAGTCACCGGAAATGGTCTTCACTTCACAGGTGTGCCCTGTCAGGTTTAATAAGTGGGATTTCTTGCCTTATAAATGGGGTTGGGACCATCAGTTGTGTTGTGCAGAAGTCAGGTGGATACACAGCTGATAGTCCTACTGAATAGACTGTTAGAATTTGTATTATGGCAAGAAAAAAGCAGCTAAGTAAAGAAAAACGAGTGGCCATCATTACTTTAAGAAATGATGGTCAGTCAGTCCGAAAAATTGGGCAAACTTTGAAAGTGTCCCCAAGTGCAGTTGCAAAAACCATCAAGCGTTACAAAGAAACTGGCTCACATGAGGACCGCCCCAGGAAAGGAAGACCAAGAGTCACCTCTGCTTCTGAGGATAAGTTTATCTGAGTCACCAGCCTCAGAAATCGCAGGTTAACAGCAGCTCAGATTAGAGACCGGGTCAATGCCACACAGAGTTCTAGCAGCAGACACATCTCTACAACAACTGTTAAGAGGAGACTTTGTGCAGCAGGCCTTCATGGTAAAATAGCTGCTAGGAAACCACTGCTAAGGACAGGCAACAAGCAGAAGAGACTTGTTTGGGCTAAAGAACACAAGGAATGGACTTTAGACCAGTGGAAATCTGTGCTTTGGTCTGATGAGTCCAAATTTGAGATCTTTGGTTCCAACCATCGTGTCTTTGTGCGACGCAGAAAAGGTGAACGGATGGACCCTACATGCCTGGTTCCCACCGTGAAGCATGGAGGAGGAGGTGTGATGGTGTGGGGGGGCTTTGCTGGTGACACTGTTGGAGATTTATTCAAAATTGAAGGCATACTGAACCAGCATGGCTACCACAGCATCTTGCAGCGGCATGCTATTCCATCCGGTTTGCGTTTAGTTGGACCATCATTTATTTTTCAACAGGACAATGACCCCAAACACACCTCCAGGCTGGTTAAGTGCTATTTGACCAAGTAGGAGAATGATGGGGGGCTACGCCAGATGACCTGGCCTCCACAGTCACCAGACCTGAACCCAATTGAGATGGTTTGGGGTGAGCTGGACCGCAGAGTGAAGGCAAAAGGGCCAACAAGTGCTAAGCATCTCTGGGAATCCTTCAAGATTGTTGGAAGACCATTTCCGGTGACTACCTCTTGAAGCTCATCAAGAGAATGCCAAGAGTGTGCAAAGCAGTCATCAAAGCAAAAGGTGGCTACTCTGAAGAACCTAGAATATAAGACATATTTTCAGTTGTTTCACACTTTTTTGTTAAGTATATAATTCCACATGTGGTAATTCATAGTTTTGATGCCTTCAGTGTGAATGTACAATTTTCAAAGTCATGAAAATATAGAAAAATCTTTAAATGAGAAGGTGTGTCCAAACTTTTGGTCTGTACTGTATGTGTAGCACCCTGAGGATTCGGCTGCTACAGGGGTATTGCACCTCAACCCAGAGGTGTGATATTCCACTCCCGGGTAAGGAAGGAGTGTGGAACTGAGCTCAGATAGACTGCATGCACTACATACATCCCATTCCAGAGGAGCAGGCCGACGGCACTCCCACTTAGAAATGTGCAGGTGCGACCGAGCCTGTTCCTGGCTGGAGTGGGAGGGGGGAGGAACATCCCATGTAGTGTAGGGGCAGATAGGGGGAGCAGTCTGGGTAGTGATAGGAGCTCATTGGGTGCTGGTCACCTGAGCTCACACATAGAGGGATATATAAGGAGGGCACCAACTAGGATCAGGGTCAGACGCAGAGAGTAAGTCAGATGCAGAGGACAAGCCTGCAGAAAGAAACAACAGCCCTGGAGAGAGAGTGGAGTGAAGAAAGACCCAGAGGGGGACAAAGAAGGGACCCAAGAACCCAAATAAGAACACCGGGTGAGGAGTCAGCAGAAGGGTACCGGAACCCAAGCTGGTGGGGGTAAAGACATTCCCCAGCCAGAGACCGGAGACCGTGGGCAGAGTCTGTCACGGTCACCCACTACATTCACCCTGAAGGCACACCACATGGAGGGTCAGGGAACCTGAGGCCAAAGGTTGCCCAATAGAAGGCCCGAGGGAGCTGGATTTAGGTGAATCACTGGTGGGGACGGCTGAAGGAAGGACAGAGGGAGAGCTCAGGGCCACGCTCCGGACTTGTTTGGGGGTTGGCCGGATCCAGGACCTGGTGGACGCAGCACGGCTCGGGAGGTCACTTGGAGCTAGAGTGACCAGGAACATCTGCAGTAAGTAAAGACCCTTAACTGCACTACCCGAGTCTGTCATCATTACCGGCTGCACCGCACCACCACAACCCCCATCCTCTGCGCCTGTCCCCTCTGAGGCTATACCCCTCCCGTTGGGGGTTATCCCACCAAGCTGCGCATCCACCATCAGCCTCAGCGGACCCTGCTGCAGCGGCGGCCACAGTGACCGCATCACAACGGGTGGCGTAGTCGACACAACGAACTTTAATAACATCAGTAAAGACTGCCACATAACCCTGAGCTTGACGCCCTGGGCACGGGACCGGGTCACAGCCGCTCGGAGACTACAAACCCCCCCCCATCTGATCCGGTGCCGGGTATTCCCCTCAAAACGGAATATGTCCCAGGGGGCGCGTCAACTTTGGCGTAGTCGGCAGGATTACGTGCCCGCAACACCCGGGTACTGCGTGCCTGAAGAAAAGTGCAAGTTTACCTCAGAAAGAAGACTCCTGCCGGTTCCGGAGGGTCCACGCCATCGGACTCCATCACCAGTCGTTTCCCGCCGATTGTCCGCCATTTCCAGCTTGTTCCCGCCATCTGCAGAGTTTCCCGCCACTGGGCGACGCTTCCCGCCAAAACCGCAGATTTCCCGCCTTGGAAGAGCAGCGGACGCCATTATGGGCGTACCAAAGGAGGGCAAGAGGCCACCTCCCATCGTGGGCCAGGACAGAAAATGGCGCCAAAAGTGGAAACCGCCCCCACCAACAGAGACTGTGATGCTGGAGGTGTCTGTCAGCGTGAAAGAACTACCCCTGGAGCTGACAGTCACCGAGTTGCCCCGGGACCGCCCTCGAAGTGGGAGGAGACGAAAGAAAAGAGCAAAGATGGGTGTCGCTTGGAGCAGTCTAGGACGAGCGCACCCGGAGGCGAGGTGTCCAGAGCAAGAGCACCCAGAGTCGAGGAGAGAAAGAGTAGACCCGGGAATGGAGCGGCAGCAGAGCAGCACCGGCCCGCTGGCCAGGAGCCTGCAGAAGGAAGAAGGAGGAGAGCAGAGCAGCACCGGCCCGCTGGCCAGGAGCCTGCCGGAAGCAGAGCAGAGCAGCACCGACCCGATGGTCAGGAGCCTGCTAGAGTCAACAACCCCGCTAGGCTTAGCGGAGATTCTGGCGCAGCTTCCCCGAGATCGGGAGTGCGCGCGGAGTGCCCTGGAGGGCCTCGCGGGAAGGATGGCCCGAGTGCAGAGGGAGATCCTGGCGGAGTGGGGCCGGGAGATGGCCCAGCAAGCTGGAATCCGCCCACGGAACCCGCTCCCTTGGAAGAAGACGTCGACTACCTCTGCGGATGACGCGGGAGGACCCAAGGCCGGAGACGGCGCAGAAGAGGGAGCGAGACGCATGGCAGCAGGTAAGGGGGATGCCTATACCCCATACCGGAAGACCACCCACCTGCCCCAGCTCCCCGTCGCAGAGCCCGAAAGTCCCCCTGCCGTACCCGAGACCGCCATGACACCGCCACCGACTAGGCCCCGACCGGAAGCCGCCGTCGCGACCCCAGTGACGTCACGCGTCGTGACCCGGAGCGTGGCGCAGGAAGAAGAGCCTCCGGCCTGGTCACAGGGCCTAGCGTTTCCGGGCGCCGCATCCAAAGCAGAGCCATCTACCTCCGCGGAGCCTCCGGCCTGGTCGCAAGGCCAGGTAACCCAGGGCGCCGCCGTCCTTACGGTGCCCTTCACCTTCCAGGTGCCCCAGGCCTGGCCGCAAGGCCTGGGCAACCCGGGCGCCATCACCACCGCGCCCGCGCCCGTAATACCAAGGGTGCCACACCTGGGGGAGGACCTCTTCGGCCAGCTCACATGGCCGGACGGGCGGCCCTTCATCTGGCCCGAAGGGTACCCTGAGCTAGAGCGGCAGCAAAGACTAGGGCCCTTGTGTGAGCCCCTAATCCCGGCTCCGAAGCCCGTGACTCGGGTCTCGCCTCCACTCGAGGAAGCCCAGTTCGTGTGGGACCCCACGGGAGAAGATTTGATGGTGTTCACCGGAGAGACTCGGGCAGCTGCAGCAGAGCGTACCGAGTGTTGCCGTCAACAGCTGGCGGAGTTCAAGAGAGAGCGGGAGGAGAGGCGGGCCAGAGAGCAACAGGCCCAAATCCGGAGCGCGGAGCAGAAGAGCCGGACTAGGAGGAACCCCCGTGCAGCAGATCGTCCCCGTACCATCGGGACGGTAATAAAGTTTAATGCGCAGCATGGGTGGGGCTTCATAAAGGACCAGAACACCATGGGTGACGTCTTCGTTACCCGACGGGATGTCGAGTCTCACCTGCCAGAGGGTCACAAAGGCCGTGACCTCTACGTCGGTGACGAGGTAACGTTCACCCGGCACAAGTGTGCCAAGGGACCTTACGCCCTCCACGTGCATCGCCTGACAGAGGAGGAGTTGCGGTGTAGGGAGGAAGAGCCAGAAGACCCGGACGGGTTCAAGGCTAGGAGGTACTACGATTAAGAACAGTAGTAAAGAAAAACTGTATATAGTTACCCGTCGGGGTACACAAGAAACCGTGGCTGCTTTAACGTTTAGTCCCCGTTGGGACCAGTGAACAGTTTAACCCGTGTGTCCCTTACCCAAACCAGGCTGAGGACTGTGAGCAGCCATCCCTTTCCCTTACCTGGCCGGGGACTGAGAACGGCCAAAACTTCCCTGTACATAGTTGCGCTTCCTAAGGCGCCCCCTACTGGTTTTATAAGGAACTGCTTTTCAAAAGACTGTCGCACTTTACCTGGTCACGAGTTGCACGGTGACCAGAGGAGGAAGAAAGAAAGAGACGACGAGAATGTTATGATGATGTTTATATGAAAAAGTTTATATATATATAATATTTTATATGTTTTATATGTTTATAAAAATTTGTATGTTTGGTGTTTTTGTCTTTGCAGCCCGAGGACGTGCTGTGATTTACCAGGGGGGAATGTAGCACCCTGAGGATTCGGCTGCTACAGGGGTATTGCACCTCAACCCAGAGGTGTGATATTCCACTCCCGGGTAAGGAAGGAGTGTGGAACTGAGCTCAGATAGACTGCATGCACTACATACATCCCATTCCAGAGGAGCAGGCCGACGGCACTCCCACTTAGAAATGTGCAGGTGCGACCGAGCCTGTTCCTGGCTGGAGTGGGAGGGGGGAGGAACATCCCATGTAGTGTAGGGGCAGATAGGGGGAGCAGTCTGGGTAGTGATAGGAGCTCATTGGGTGCTGGTCACCTGAGCTCACACATAGAGGGATATATAAGGAGGGCACCAACTAGGATCAGGGTCAGACGCAGAGAGTAAGTCAGATGCAGAGGACAAGCCTGCAGAAAGAAACAACAGCCCTGGAGAGAGAGTGGAGTGAAGAAAGACCCAGAGGGGGACAAAGAAGGGACCCAAGAACCCAAATAAGAACACCGGGTGAGGAGTCAGCAGAAGGGTACCGGAACCCAAGCTGGTGGGGGTAAAGACATTCCCCAGCCAGAGACCGGAGACCGTGGGCAGAGTCTGTCACGGTCACCCACTACATTCACCCTGAAGGCACACCACATGGAGGGTCAGGGAACCTGAGGCCAAAGGTTGCCCAATAGAAGGCCCGAGGGAGCTGGATTTAGGTGAATCACTGGTGGGGACGGCTGAAGGAAGGACAGAGGGAGAGCTCAGGGCCACGCTCCGGACTTGTTTGGGGGTTGGCCGGATCCAGGACCTGGTGGACGCAGCACGGCTCGGGAGGTCACTTGGAGCTAGAGTGACCAGGAACATCTGCAGTAAGTAAAGACCCTTAACTGCACTACCCGAGTCTGTCATCATTACCGGCTGCACCGCACCACCACAACCCCCATCCTCTGCGCCTGTCCCCTCTGAGGCTATACCCCTCCCGTTGGGGGTTATCCCACCAAGCTGCGCATCCACCATCAGCCTCAGCGGACCCTGCTGCAGCGGCGGCCACAGTGACCGCATCACAACGGGTGGCGTAGTCGACACAACGAACTTTAATAACATCAGTAAAGACTGCCACATAACCCTGAGCTTGACGCCCTGGGCACGGGACCGGGTCACAGCCGCTCGGAGACTACAAACCCCCCCCCATCTGATCCGGTGCCGGGTATTCCCCTCAAAACGGAATATGTCCCAGGGGGCGCGTCATATGCAAGGATTTTACAAAGGAGACATTAAAATACGTAGGCAGTTACATAAAATAATAAGGATTTACCCCTTTGTCCCCAAGGGTGGTTTGCACGTTAATGACCAGGCCAATTTTTACAATTCAGACCACTGTCACTTTATGAGGTAATAACTCTGGAGCTTCAACAGATCCCCCTGATTCTATTTTTTGTGACACATTGTACTTCAAGATAGTGGTAAAATTTCTTCGATATCATTTGCGTTTATTTGTGAAAAAAAATGGAAATTTGGCAAAAATTTAGAAAATTTTGCAATTTTCAAACTTAAATCAGAGAGATACTGTATGTCACACAAAATAGTTAATAAATAACTTTTCCCACATGTCTACTTTACATCAGCACAATTTTTGGAACCAAATTTTTTTTTTATTGGGGAGCTATAAGGGTTAAAAGTCGACCAGCGATTTCTCATTTTCCCAACAAAATTTACAAAACCATTTTTTTAGGGACCACATCACATTTTAAGTGACTTTGAGGGGCCTTTATGACTGAAAATGTGGGGGTCGTGATGACATTCCACTCGTCCTCCAGTCACTCCAAATTCAAACTATGAGCATGGGTCAACCATTCAAAGAATGAGTCAGACAACAAGCTGGTTCAAACTCAGAGCACGCTCAGAAGGCTACTACAGACAACGTTCTCAGCAATGTTCTATGTTTATTTTTTACATGCACAAACCTAAATACACTACATAATAGGAGGGGAAAGGGGTTGTCCGGGGCGGGGTAAGCCATGAAAGTCCAGTGTCTGGCCACTCCTGATTGGTCCACATCTCCTTATTTCAGTCTCTGGGCAGATATTGCAGCCGTCAGCTTATAATCTTGTTTCGTTTCTCTGAAATAAGTCTTGGCAACACTGGAACTGTCTTAGTTTAAGTTTCGATTTGAGTAATACGTAGCAAGGAAAGCTTATTGTTATATGACACAAAATGGTGGTTAGTACATTAGCAAAAAAGCATATAAAAGTTACAAGAATATAAAAGTTACGAAAATATATATATTCTCTTTTTCCCCGACAAAAATACCCAAAAGTGACACCATTAAAAAAACTGCACCCCTCAAGGTGCTCAAAACCACATTCAAGAACTTTATTAACCCTTCAGGTGCTTCACAGGAATTTTTGGAATGTGGAAGAAAAAAATGAACATTTATTTTTATTCACAAAAATGTTACTTTAGACTCCAATTTTTTTTATTTTTGCAAGAATATCATTAAAAAATGAACCCCAAAATTTGTTGTGCAATTCCTCCTGAGTAAGCCGATACCCCATATTTGGGGGAGAACCACTGTTTGGGCGCACGGCAGGGTTCGGTAGGGAAGGAGCACCATTTGGCTTTTTTAATGTAAAATTTGCTTGAATAATTAGCTGACGCCATGTTGCGTTTGGAGAGCACCTGATGTCCAGAACAGTGGAAGCCCCCCACAAGTTACCACATTTTGGAAACTAGACCCTTCAGGGAACTTATCTAGATGTGTGGTGAGCACCCTCGACCCCCAAGTGTTTCACAGAAGTTTATAACATTGAGCCGTAAAGATAAAATTTTCACATTTTTCCAGCAAAAATGTTTTTCAGCCTCCAATTTTGCATTTTCATAAGAGTAACAGGAAAAATTGCACCATGCAGTTTGTTGTGCAATTCCTCCAGAGCACGTCGATACCCCATATGTGGGGGAAAACCACTGTTTGGGCGCACGGCAGGGCTCGGAAGGGAAGGAGTGCCATGTGACTTTTTGAATGTAAAATTTGCTTGAATAATTAGCGGCTCCATGTTGCATTTGGAGAGCCCCTGATGCGCCTAAACAGTTGAAACCTCCCCACACAAATGACTCCATTTTGGAAACTAGACCCTCTCAAGGATTTTATCAAGGGGTATAGTGAACATTTTTAACCCAGAGGTACAACACAGAATTTGATAACATAAGGTCATCATATTGAATAAGCTGTCATTAGTCTTGAGTGCAAGTGCTCGCTACTTGAGTTTGCATCGGGTACACAGGTATGCACCAAGTATCACGGGTGCTCAAGTGACATGCTCGAGTCCCCGCCCACATGTTTCACGGTTATTAGACACCCAAATGAAACCATACGGGGATTGCTCGTGCATGGCAGGCAACCTGCGCAAGGATTTTTTGGTTGTATAACAGCTGCAAAACATATGAGGCGGAGACTCGAGCATGTCACTCGAGCAAACGATGCAAACTCAAGTAGCGAGCACTTGCGCTCAACACTAGTCTCCATATCGTCATTTTTTTTCTTTACTTCTGAAAAAATCCCAACCCCAACACAACCCTAACCCCAACCCTAATACAACCCCAACCCTAATACAACAACAACCCCAACCCTAACTCTAGCCCAACCCTAACCCTAGTCCAACCCTAACTCTAGCCCAACCCTAACCCTAGCCCAACCCTAACACTAGCCCAACCCTAACCCTAGCCAAACCCTAACCCTAACCCTAGCCCAACCCTAACACTAGCCCAACCCTAACCCTAGCCAAACCCTAACCCTAACCCTAGCCCAACCCTAACCCTAGCACAACCCTAACCCTATAGTTTATTTTTTACGCCGTTTCTCGTGCAGTATAAGTGATTAGACAAATTTATTCTTTGGGCCGGTGCGATTACAGCGATACCAGATTCATATCGGGTTTTTATGACTGACAGCTGTCACACACTAAAAAATCTTTTTTTTTTTGCAAAGACTAGGTTTTGCATCGCCATATTTTGAGAGCTATCATTTTTCATAATTCGGCTGACAGAGTTATGTGACAGCTTATTTTTTGCGGGATGAGTTGATGTTTTTATTTGTGACATTTTCAGGCACGTGACATTTTTTGATCACTTTCTATTCCAATTTTTGGGAGGAAGAATAAACAAAAACCAACAATTAAGGTATTGTTTTTTTGTTTTTTTTTATGCCGTTCCACGTGTGGTAAAAGTGATAAGGTAGCTTTATTCTTCGAGACAGTAAATTTACAGCAATACCCCATTTATATTGTTTTTTATTATGTTTTGGCGCTTTTACACAATAAAAACTATTTTATAGAAAAAATAAATTTTTTGCATCGCTTTATTCTGAGAGCTATAACTTTTATATTTTTTGGCTGATGGAGTTGTATGTTGGCTTGGTTTTTGCAGGACAAGATGATGTTTTCAACTGTACAATTTTTATTTACATTCGTTTTTTTAAGGCATTTTATTTCATTTTTTGTTTGGCGGTATGATTTTAAAGCACCATTTTTTGCTTCGTTTTTTTTTTTTTTTTTTACAGTGTTTACTAAAGGGGTTAACTAGTGGGATAGTTTTATAGGTCAGGTCGTTCCGGACGCAGCGATACCAAATATGTGTACCTTTTTTTTTTTTTTTCATAATAATATTTATTGATGGGCACATTATATTTTTATTTTTGGGGGATTATTTTTTTCATTTTATTTTTACATTTTTACAATTTTTTTATTATTATTTTTTTTCACTTTCTTACACTTTTTGGACTTTTACACATTGTCCTATTATGGGACTTTCACTTTTTACATTCAGATCGCCTGTATAGCACAGGAATGCAGCAGCATCCCTGTACTATACAAGCTGTCAGAGCTGCAGAGGGAGAAGTTACTTTGATCGTGCACTGCACATGATCAAAGTAACTTCCTGCCTCCTGGTGACCCGGATGCTGTCATGACGACATCGGGTCACCATGACAATATCCGGCCCCCCGGTCACAGACACCGCGGGACCTCGGAGAGGAGGTGAGTATCGGCGCTTACCTCCCCTGGTCCCCGCAATGTTGCGATCCACTTCGATTGCAGAATTGCAGGGGTTAATGTACCAGGAGCGGTGCAGGACCTGTCTGTATAATGTGCTGCATATATATACAGTGGGGAAAGTAAGTATTTGATCCACTGCCGATTTTGCAAGTTTTCCCAACTACAAAGAATATAGGTCTGTAATTTTTATCGGAGGTCACTTCACCTGTGAGAGACAGAATCTAAAAATAAAATCCAGAAAATCACATTTTATTGCATGAAATAAGTATTTGATACTATAGAAAAACAGAACTTAATATTTGGTGCAGAAACCTTTGTTACAATTACAGAGGTCAGACGTTTCCTGTAGATCTTGACCAGGTTTTCACACACTGCAGCAGGGATTTTGGCCCCCTCCTCCATACAGATCTTCTCCAGATCTTTCAGGTTTTGGGTCTGTCGCTGGGCAACATTGAGCTTCAGCTCCCTCCAAAGATTTTCTATTGGGTTCAGGTCTGGAGACTGGCTAGGCCACTCCAGGACCTTGAAATGCTTCTTACAGAGCCACTCATTAGTTGCCCTCGCTCTGTGTTTAGGGTCATTTTCATGCTGGAAGACCCAGCCACGACCCATCTTCAATGCTCTTACTGAGGGAAGGAGGTTGTTGGCCAAAATCTTGCGATACATGACCCCATCCATACTCGCTTTAATATGCTGTAGTCGTCCTGTCCCCTTTGCAGAAAAGCACCTCCAAAATATGATGTTTCCCCCACCATGCTTCACAGTGGGGATGGTGTTCTTGGGGTTGTACTCATCATTCTTCCTCCAACCATGGAAAGTGGAGTTGATAACAAAAAGTTCTATTTTGGTCTCATCTGAACATACGAACCTTCTCTCATGCCTCCTCTGGATCATCCAGATGGTCATTGGTGAACTTCAAATGGGTCTGGACATGTGCCGGTGTGAGCAGGGGGACCTTACGTAGCATTAGTGGGTTACTAATGGTAATGTTTGAGACTATGGTCCTAGTTCTCTTCAGGTCATTGACCAGGTCCTCCTTTGTAGTTTTGGATTGATTCCTGACCTCTCTCAGAATCATCCTTATCCCACAAGAAGAGATGTTGCATGGAGTCCCAGATTGAGGAAGATTGACAGTCATCTTGTGTTTCTTCCATCTTCTAATAACTGTGCCAACAGTTGTTGACTTCTCGCCTAGCTGGTTGCCTATTGTCCTGTAGCCCATCCCAGCCTTGTGCAGGTCTACAATTTTGTTCCTGGTGTCTTTAGACAGCTTTTTGGTCTTGGCCATGGTGGAGAGGTTGGAGTGTGATTGATTGAGTGTGTGGACAGGTGTCTTTTATACATGTAACAAGTTCAAACAGGGGAAATTAATACAAGTAATGAGTGCAGAGTAGGAGGCTTCTTAAGGAAAAACGAACAGGTCTATTAGGTCTATTCTTTCGACCTTTTTCTTGTAGGACTCCTGAAAGAAATAAACAATTAGCACAATTAAACACTTAGCATCTCTTCCGCTGGAGCTTTTTGTATGTCTTCAACCAGCTCTCTCTCTCACTAGGCCAAAACAAGTCTTTCCACCAGGTAACATTGTCCATAGTGTCTCTCGGTGGTGAATACCACTCAGGTGGGGTTACCTGGTCCACAGGCAGAGATACTTGTTTCCAGTCGACAGTCTTTGGCACTTGACTCAGTTCTCCAATTGTCTCATACGTTAGCTTCACGGGCCTCCTCACTTCTCGAGTCCTCCTGGTGGGTTATTCCTCGGATACCACGGCTTCTTCGGTTGCAGGATTTTTTTCTGCCACACTCATTTCTCGTACTTCCTCAGATGATCTTGGAGCTGCCTCTGTAAGTTCCTGTACTTCTCTTGAATCATCTGTTTCCACCTGATCTGGTAATTCTGCTGCTCCTAAGTGTTGATCCATCTCTTGAGTGACTGGTGTTCGATCATCAGATCTGAATTGTACTTCATCTGTACTCCTTGGTACAAACTCTGGAGCCTCGGTACTTAGTTCACTCTCTGGAGGATGGTACGTCCCTCTCCTTGCCGGTCCGAGAAATACAACGGTGTGCTCTTTCTCATCGGAACTTTCAAGGTCACAATCCACCTCCGGAGCTTCAGTCTGGGGTGGTCCCTTAGTCGATCTCGGTCGATGTCTGTCTGCTTCTGGAAAGTCTTGTTGTGATGGGAGCTAATCACTGGGTAGTAATAAATTCCAATGGACTATTCTGGTTTTCTTGTACCCTCTTTCCAATAGGATTTCATACACTGGTCTGTCATCGGCTTTCCTCTTTACGACCACATACACCTTGTCTTCCCAGTACGAACAAAGTTTTCCTGGACCACCTTTCTCACGTACCTTCTTGACTAGCACCCGGCTCCCCGATGCCAATTCTGCTCCATAATATTTTCAATCGTAGTACTCCTTACTCTTGCTCTGTCCTTGCGTAACCACTTTGGACGCTATGTTGTATGTCTCTGCCATCCGTTCCTTCCATTTCCGAACATACTCCAGATACGTTCTGCAAATCTCTGACACCAGAGTATCGAACATGATGTCGATTGGCAGTCTTGGCGATCGTCCATACAATAGGAAGAAGGATGAGTAACCCGTTGCATCGCTCTTTGTACAGTTATAGGCATGTACTATTTTTGACAGAAAACTCTTCCAGTCTTTCTTCTTGTCAGCTGTTAAAGTGCGGAACATCAAAAATAATGTCCGGTTAAAACGGTCCACTTGTCCATTACCCTGTGCATTGTGTGGGGTCTCTGAATTCTAAAGTACTTTCCTAGCTTGGTGTCAGGCAAAATGTATTTTTGTCCGAGTTTTAAAAATGAGAGATGTCCTAAATTTCCACCCCCCTGTCCATTTGTAAGACATAGGACTCACTGTAGCTTCCCCCAACCCAGGAATTTTTATGAAACCATAAAACCTCAGCCCAGAGCAAGTATACTGGTATACCCTGGATTTTTCCCTCCAATTCTATTGTTTAGCTTTACAAACGTTTAATGTCGATTTTAATAATGCACATGACTGTCACAAACACAGGGACCACATTTTTGGAATGCTCACCTTTTTTCCCATTATAATAGTATGTCTTGCATAACTGAGAAACGACCGAGAACTGGGGAAATGGATTCTGAGCTTCTGAGCATCATAGAGATTTCATATTTGATATCCATCTTCATGAATAGTGGTGACGGCAAACATGATGTCTCCTTCTTGGATGTGGGACCCCCCACACCCAGATATGAAATCTGAAGGAGTTTTAGGTCTTCTTCAGCTGGGTGGGTTCACAAAACCGAGCCCCCGTGTGAGGAAAACACCATGGGTGTCTCCTAAGGTTTTGGCCCTTTGCTAAAAACCAGAATGGCCATTTTCCAAGTCATTCTTCTCAGGGACGTCAGACGCATGCCCTACATGCTGCGTGGATGAATCACATCTAATTTCTGGGGAGCCGTCCCCCCCACAGAATCTGAGACCATCACCTTGTGAAGCAGGTTTTGCTATTACTTATCCCTTTTACTTTAATAACTGTTTATGCATATATGTAAATTGTCTCTTTTATAATATCTTGTATTCCTTTTGTAAACACTGCCCCCTTTTTGGGAGTAAATCATTATTATTTACCAGTTTCGTTCTTCTTGTCCTATGTCGAGCAAACACGTTCCTCACCCGCTAATTCATGTTACCTACCAGGTACCCGATCCACCTGTTAAGCGATCGGTGGTGGCAGTATACCAGTATTTATGTGATATTGTGGCTTGAGGGTGGCTGGTCAGAGGTATATATATATACGTTCCTGGAAGGAACTGGTGGTATATATACATCCTGTCACATCACGTGCTACAATAGTCAACATAAATTAGAGCAGCTGCGCCCGTGCTCATCCTCGGTCAATACCGTGTTGGACCAGCAGGATAAGGGGGCGCCAGAGAGCTGCAAGGTCTGACCCAAAAGTGGGTGTTGTTTAATGACAAATTGGTGGCAAGCGGTGGGATCATAGGACATTAGTGATCTGGTTTGAGCAATCATTCCTCTCACTAAATACTTGCACGGTTCTTACCTGGACCCTGCACGAAAGTTTTGAGGATCGAACTCAGTGTTTATTAGATCTGAGACATTACTGTATGTGTAGCAGTTGCCCCTACCCTTCTCTTGTTTTTCTATCCTATCTTTTATTTGGCAATAATGGCTACACGTGGAGAGCCCTGGTATCACCAGCAGACGAAGGACACTATCACTGCTCTCTGTGAGCTGGGACAGATTGACCCCATAGGCAAAACCAAGGTCCAAATGATTGCTGAACTGTTACAAGGTGCTGCAGAGTCCATCTGTCAGCAGAGCCCTGATGATGGGGCGGCCAGTCAAGGCCCGGATGGCACTGCTGCAGGGGTCCCACCTGTGATTGCCAGCCATACCCGCCACCAGGGTAGTGTGGACCCCCACCTGCAGATGGCCTTGGAGCAGCTCGCCGCAGACGATCGTGATGGATGACTGCAGCTGATCCTGAGATTCCAGGAGTGAGCAGAGCAACAGGCCCAAGCGGAGCGACAAGCCCAAGCTGACCGAGAGGCTGCTGACCGACAACACCAGCTGGAGCTAGCCTGGATTCAGAAGGAGTCGCCCTCTACGCAGACCCGTGAGTCCAACAGTGCCAACTGCTTTAAACCTCGTCCTGAGCACTTCCCTGGGATGGAAAAGGATGGGAACTTGGACACATTTCTGCGAGGCTTTGAAAAGGCCTGCAGGCAGTATCAGCTGCCAACAGACGAGTGGGCAAAATATTTAACCCCAGGACTCCGAGGAAAAGCTTTGGAGGTGTTTGTTTCCCTCCCTCGAGAGCAAGATGGAGACTATGAGGCCGTCAAGCAGGCCCTGATAAAAAAAGTATCAGCTGACTCCGGAGGTTTACCGGAAAAAGTTCAGAGCCCTCCAACGTGGACCGCATGACACCTACAGTGATGTGGTAGACGGGCTCCGAACCAACTTTGAGCAGTGGATCCAAAGACTGTCAGCGACCACCTTTGAGCAGCTAAAGGACCTGATGGTAAAAGACCAGTTCCTGCATCTGTGTCCGACTGAGGTACGGCAGTTCGTGATGGATCGGGAGCCACCAGATGCCAATAAAGCAGCGCAGATCGCAGACACCTACGAGGCTAACCGGAGACCGGAGGTGCGGAAGCCGGTCATCACCAGCTGGAAAGGGGGTAAGCCATCAACCACCATCCTTGCCCCTGCCAGCCGACCTTCCGGAGGCCTGTTCCCCGTTACCAAGGCCCTGCCTGCATCTGATGCCCGCAGGTGTTATTTCTGCAACCAGACTGGTCATCTCAGCGCCACTTGCCCAGAGAAGCAGAGGAAGAACCCCCCATCCAAGACCCCAGGGCCTAAGACATCAGTTCTTTTGGTGAGTGGGCCAGTTGGGAGGGCCTGTGAAAACTTGCAGTCTGTCCGGGTGGGGAACACTCTCACTATAGGCCTCAAGGACACTGGGACCGAAAGAACCCTCATCCGACCCGAACTGGTGGCCACTGAAGAACTTATTCCAGGAAAGACCCTGACTGTCACCGGGATTGGGGGCGTCCGATGCCCCTTGCCCATGGCCCGGGTTTTTATTGATTGGGGTGCGGGGAGTGGGGTGAAGGAAGTGGGAGTATCCAAAAACCTACCTGCAAATGTTTTGTTGGGGACTGATTTGGGGAGGATGTTTGCTTATTATGTCCCTGACACCCCTTCCCGATCTGATACGGTTGGTAAGGTTAATGCTGATAATGGGAATGTCAATGCTTTACCTGATGATGATGATGATGTTGTTGTGTTGGAAGGTTCAGGAGAACTCAGCCATGTCACTCTGCGGGGAGATGTTGCTGAGGATCCCCTAGCAGGAGCAAATGTCAGTGCCAAGGGTAATGGGGAGAGGCACGAGGACCATGAAGCAGGTGGTGCTGTGCCAGTGACCAGTGTCACAACAGAAGGTGACCTGGCTGATAGTCGCTGTCCCATACGTAGCACTGTGCCTGAGGTAATGGAGGATGATGGAGAAGTAGTTCTCATGGCCTCGCAGGCTAATGAGACGGTGTTATTCCCTGGGGAGACGGCCTATATAGCCGCTGTTACCCCCAGTCAGAGTGCCCAGAACGCAAGTAACGCCCTGCCTTCTGGACCCTCCTCGGACAGAGGAATTACAGGGTCCATGTACCCAGAGCCGGTCCCAGAGGGTCTCAGTGAGGACGTGGCCTTAACCTCACTTCTGGCTTCCTCCAGCCAGGAGTTTCAGGCAGCTCTGCACTCAGATGCTAGCCTGGAGACGTTAAGGAGCCTCGCTGAGAAACCCACCTCCGAGTCGGATAAGGAGAGGGTATTCTGGGACCAAGGGAGGTTGTACCGGGAGACAGTTCCCTGTACAGCCCAACAGGAGTGGCTGAGGGAAAGACAGCTGGTCGTCCCCTACCAATTCAGGAATGAGTTGTTGCGGATCGCCCATGAAATTCCACTGACTGGACACTTGGGGGTCAGCAAAACCAAGGCCTGGCTGTTTCACCACTTTTATTGGCCCAAAATGAGGACAGATGTGGTGAACTACTGTCGCTCCTGTACCATGTGTCAAAGAGTAGGAAAGTCAGGGTCGGTCCCCAAAGCGCCCCTGATCTCTTTGCCAGTGATAGAGGAGCCTTTCCAGAGGATTGCTGTGGACATTGTGGGACCACTGGCCATACCCAGCAGCTCTGGAAAACATTTCATCCTTACCGTGGTAGACTATGCTACCCGGTATCCGGAGGCAGTAGCCCTGTCCTCAATTAGGGCGGATAAGGTGGCGGACGCCCTCTTGGCCATCTTTTCACGAGTAGGCTTTCCCAGGGAGATGCTTACCGACCAGGGGACCCAGTTCAGGTCACGCTTAATGGAGGCTCTATGTAAGAAAATGCAGGAGCAGCATCTGGTATCGAGCGCGTATCATGCCCAAACCAATGGTTTGTGTGAGCGATTCAATGGTACCCTCAAACAGATGTTAAAAATCTAATTTCCGGGGAGCCGTCCCCCCCACAGAATCTGAGACCATCACCTTGTGAAGCAGGTTTTGCTATTACTTATCCCTTTTATTTTAATAACTGTTTATGCATACATGTAAATTGTCTCTTTTATAATATCTTGTATATCTTTTGTAAACACTGCCCCCCTTTGGGAGTAAATCATTATTATTTACCAGTTTCGTTCTTCTTGTCCTATGTCGAGCAAACATGTTCCTCACCCGCTAATTCACGTTACCTACCAGGTACCCGATCCACCTGTTAAGCGATCGGTGGTGGCAGTATACCAGTATTTATGTGATATTGTGGTTTGAGGGTGGCTGGTCAGAGGTATATATGTACGTTCCTGGAAGGAACTGGTGGTATATATACGTTAAGTTAATGTAGCAAACAAGTGCATATAAAATATAACTTTTATTAATAATATATAAAAACTTGTATGTTGCTAGATGCCCATATGGTGTATAAACACACCGTGAATAGAAAGGTGCTACAACCAAAAACCTGAAAAAATATATCAGATAAAAAGTATCTATAATGAGGGCTAAACAGAATTTAAAGCCCTGTCAGGTCAAGCATAGGTAAGGATCAAAAAGGTTCTAAACTATGAAGTCCAGAGAGAGCCTTACATAGAAGCAATAATAAACTAGAGTACACATCACCAATAACAACGTATAATAATAAACTCCATTATCGTACCTATATATGCATATACCCATAAACATAACAAGCCATTATCAAATAGTAGGTATGTGTATACAAACAAATCTATGAGGAGCCTTCTATTACCATCCAGGCATTATATCCTCATAGAAAATGGAAACATCTCACCCGGGGTCTTTTCATGTATGTCCCCCCTATATTAAAGGTGATTAGTTACTCCACGGAACATCCCGACGCGTTTCTATCCTTCATCAGGGGTATATAGTTCCAAATCCGCATTAGTTCCTCAGTTCCATCCTAATGCCATCCTAATGCGGATTTGGAACTATATACCCCTGATGAAGGATAGAAACGCGTCGGGATGTTCCGTGGAGTAACTAATCACCTTTAATATAGGGGGGACATACATGAAAAGACCCCGGGTGAGATGTTTCCATTTTCTATGAGGATATAATGCCTGGATGGTAATAGAAGGCTCCTCATAGATTTGTTTGTATACACATACCTACCATTTGATAATGGCTTGTTATGTTTATGGGTATATGCATATATAGGTACGATCATGGAGTTTATTATTATACGTTGTTATTGGTGATGTGTACTCTAGTTTATTATTGCTTCTATGTAAGGCTCTCTCTGGACTTCATAGTTTAGAACCTTTTTGATCCTTACCTATGCTTGACCTGACAGGGCTTTAAATTCTGTTTAGCCCTCATTATAGATACTTTTTATCTGATATATTTTTTCAGGTTTTTGGTTGTAGCTAGTATTGAGCATTCCGATACTGAAATATCGGGTATCGGCCGATATTCGCGGTATCGGAATTCCGATACTTAATTCCGATACTATTGCAATATCGTATACCGGAATCGGAAGTTCCCATAATGCAATGAGACATTTTCATTTTATTCAGCCAATGAGGATCCTAAGAAGTGTGGGCACATCCTGTTAGGCATGTAGGCATCTTAACTAATGGCATGGCTGTGATTGGCTGCTGAAATGATGTCATGATGCACTATAAAAGCCGCCGCCGCCATTTTGAGCTCACTCTGCTGTGAATTCAGTTAGGGATAGGACGCTGTTGTTCTGAGGGACAGTTTTAGCTACCTATTTGCTCTATACTGCTTTACCCAAGCTACTTTCTAAATCACTGTGCCTTGCAGTGCTAGTGCACAGTTCCCTGTGCTGTTCACCGCTATCTGCAAGGTCTGTGTGTGTGAGTGCAGCTCACCCTGTAGTGTGTGCTTCAGCCAAGTCTGGTTGTAGTGCACTCAGTGTGTGTCACTGCCTCATACATTGTCCTTTTTTGCCAATTCATAATTTTTCCTGATATCTCCTATTAGTGTGGTGGTTCCATTTGTATTCAGCTAAATTGGTTCCAAACACACTATATAGGAGTAGATAGAGAAATTTTTTTCCGTCTTGCAGCACTAGTGCACAGTGCTCTGCATCTGTACTGTTCACCGCTGTCTGCAAGGTCTGGTGTGTGAGTGCAGCTCACCCTGTAGTGTGTGCTTCAACCCCGTCTGGTTGTAGTGCACTCAGTGTGTGTCACTGCCTCATACATTGTCCTTTATTGCCAATTCATAATTTTTCCTGATATCTCCTATTAGTGTGGTGGTTCCATCTGTATTCAGCTAAATTGGTTCCAAACACACTATATAGGAGTAGATAGAGGAGCCTTTCTGCAGCATTGGGCCCTGCAGCCCCAGACAGATTAGTATTAGCCTATTTTTTGCAGCCTCATCTATTGCATTGTAGGTTACCTTCCTACATTGTAATAGCTACAAAAAGTTTGTGATACTATCGTTATTACATCTTTAGGCACATCCAGTGTCTTTTTGTGACAAAAAAAACCTAAATAAAGTTCACCAAACACTCCACTTTACAGTTGTGTAGGCCACATTAGCTCATATTAAAGTCTAGTCCACACTTTATAAAATTAGTGTTTCTTATACCTGTTAGCAGCTGTTCAGGAATAAGCACACTAAGCCCTTAGTACTTTTCTGCCTATCTTTATCAGTCTACCAAGATGAAGAAGGCAGGGAGTAAGGCATGTGGTCGTGGTCGTGGGCGTGGGCGTGGAGTTTCTGCAGGGAGAGGACGTGAGGATTCTGTGCCTGCAGGGAGAGGACGTGGGGATTCTGTGCCTGCTGCGGGCACCAGTGACTCAGCATCCCCCAGTTTTACCAGGGAACAGTCCTTTATGCGCAGCTTTGTAGGAGCTAGCCGTACCCCACTGCTGCGCGAGGACCAAATTGAAGCCGTTGTCGGATGGATGGCAGCTAACGCATCGACTTCAATTAGTTCCAGATCCTCTCAGGTCCTGAGCACTGAAGAGCACCCATCTGTCTCTTCACCACCTGCCAAATTGCCCAGGCAGTCAGAGAGCCCTGGACAGGAGCCATCTCTACTTCTGTTCTCTGAATCTCTTGGCTTGGAAAGAGGGGGCCAGCCAAGCAGAATTCGAGAATTTGAAGAAGAGGTAGTATGCAGTGATGCGCAACCGTTTTGTCTCTCTGAATCTGAAGAGGCGGGTGGGCCAGTGCCTATGGTCAGCAGCACACCTCAGTACGCATCTGATGATGAGACTCAGGTGCCACTTTCTGGTGCGTACTGTGCTGTCGAGACTACCCAGGAGAAGCAGTTGTTTGAAGAGGGTGGTGTAGATGATGAGGTCCTTGACCCATCATGGCGTGAGGGACAGGAAGGTGGTGGGAGCAGCTCTGAGGAAGAGATTCCCCGAACGGCCCAAAAAGGAGGGAGAGGGAGGGGGCAGACTTGGTTGCCTGTAGCCTCCACTTCGGCACCCATTAGGAGCATGGCTCTTCCAAAATCCAAAGCGGGCGCTCCCAAGACTTGCAGTGCCTGGTCCTTTTTTGACACAGTTGCAGATGACATTTGCTTTGTCAAATGCAAGCTGTGTAATCAGAAGGTGAAAAGAGGGAAAAGTGTCAGCAACCTCAATACCACAAATATGTGGAAACATGTGCGGACCAAGCACGTGGTGGAGTTACACAAACACACTGAAGACCTAGGCCAACCTACAGCGCCACCTACCACCTCTTCAGCTCGTGTTGTAGCCTCTTCCTCCAGCTCACACACAGCTGGTTCGGCTTCCTCACAGGATCGCCATGGAAGAATCTCTGGCACTGTTGTACAGAGACACAGTGTAATTCCACCCACAGCACCACTTTCCCAGTCATCCTCACACTCCCAGGCCAGTCTACAGCCATCGTTAGCACAGGCATGGGAGAAAAGGCGCCCATACTCGGCAAACCACCCCCGAGCACAGGCTCTGAATGCTGGCATTGCTAAACTACTGGCCCTTGAAATGCTATCATTCAGGCTGGTGGAGACTGACACATTCCGTAACTTTATGGCATTGGCAGTCCCACAATACAACGTGCCCAGCCGCTTTTATTTCAGCAGGCAAGCCGTCCCTGCCCTGCAACATCATGTGGAGGGAAAAATTAAACATGCGCTACAAAACGCCGTCAGTAGCAAGGTCCACCTGACCACTGATGCGTGGACCAGTAAGCATGGACAGGGACGATACCTTTCCCTCACTGCCCATTGGGTAAATGTTGTGGAGCCGGGTACAGATCTTGAGAGTGGCGCTGTACGTGTTCTGCCAACTCCAAGGATTGCAGGAATCCAGTCTGTACACATTGACTCCTCCTCATACTCCAGTTCCTCTGAATCAGCGCTGCAGGAGCCGTCACGGTCTACCTCCACATCGACCCGTGAACGGTTACCTGTTATGATGACCGATATGAGCACAGCCGTGGCCAAACGTCAACAGGCCGTATTAAAATTAATTTCTTTGGGGAATCGAAGCCACACAGCGCAGGAGCTCTGGAATGCCATCAAGCAGCAGAGTGACGTGTGGTTTGTGCCAGCGAATCTCCAGCCAGGCATGGTAGTGTGTGACAATGGCCGAAATCTGGTGGCAGCTCTGGGCCTAGGCAACCTCACTCACATCCCATGTCTGGCACATGTGCTCAACTTGGTCGTGCAGAGTTTTTTGAGGGACTATCCGGATCTTGATGCACTGCTTCACAAGGTCCGCATAGAGTGCGCTCACTTGCGGCGTTCCAGCAATGCAAGATCACGCATTGCAGCTCTGCAGCGCCGATTATGTCTTCCGGAACATCGCATCATATGTGACCTACCCACCAGGTGGAATTCAACGTTACATATGTTGGAGAGGTTGTGTGAGCAGCAGGCAGCAGTAATGGAGTACCAGCTGCAGCAGGCGCAAACAAGTCGCAGTGCGCGCCGTTCACACTTCACCACCACTGAGTGGGCCTCTATGAAGGACATTTGCCACGTTTTGCGTGCCTTCGATTATTCCACGCGGATGGCGAGTGCAGATGATGCACTAGTCAGCATGACTATCCCCCTTATCTGCCTGCTTGAAAAAACACTGCAAGCACTAAGGGACGAGGTTTTGGAAGAGGTGGAGGATGAGGAGTCACAAATGCCATCTGCTTCTCTACAGTCTGCGCAACGTGGTTCCTCACAAAGGCCTAGGCAGGGGACACTTTGTGAGGAGGATGAGGAGGAGTCAATGGATGAGGAAGACATCTGTCCAGAGGAGGGAGGTACACAATGCTCTAGTAGTCAGTATCTAGAGCGAGGGTGGGGTGATGCAGAGCAGGCAGAGATCACGCCTCAAGCAGGGGACAGCGTTTCTTGGCCAGTTGGCAGTCTGCAGCACATGGTTGATTTCATGCTGCAGTGCCTCAGAAACGACCGCCGCATCGCCCACATTCTCAACACGGCTGATTATTGGGTGTCCACCCTCCTAGATCCTCGCTACCGGGACAACTTACAAAGCCTCATAACACCATTGAACCGGGAGCGTAAAATGCGGGAGTACCAAGACGCACTGGTGCATTCCATCATGTTCTCCATTCCAACCGAGAGCAGTGCTGCTAGTGCTTTACAAAGCAGCTCAGTGCGTCGAGGCAGTGGAGGAAGCTCTGCACAAAGAGGGAGCAGAAGCAGCGCCTCAGCACAAGGCAAGACCAGTATGGCCGAAATGTGGCAAAGTTTTGTGTCCCCGCCGCCACAAATGTCTACACCATCACAGACAGCTCCAGTCAGCAGGAGGCAACGTTTCCGTCAGATGGTGACAGACTACATGTCTTGCCCTCTTAGTGTACTCCCAGACGGCTCTTCTCCCTTCAAGTTTTGGGTCTGTAAGCTGGATACATGGCCAGAGCTTAGTCAGTATGCACTGGAGGTGCTAGCTTGCCCTGCTGCTAGTGTATTATCGGAACGCGTCTTTAGTGCCGCAGGTGGTGTACTAACAGACCGTCGCATGCGACTATCCTCCGATAACGTTGACCGGCTTACTTTTCTCAAAATGAACAAGGCCTGGATCTCTCATGAATTTGCCAGTCCTCTTCCAGAATAAATAATTGGTTGGCAACAGTATCCAGGTCTCCTGTTCTGTTCATGTTTCTACCACCTGAACTGTAATCCCTGAGCTCCAACACCGCCAGTTGGCGCTCGGAAGTGCCGTCTGCACAGTCAACACTTGCTGCCGTGTTATTGGGGTTCAGTAACGTCAGCTGTTCTCCTGCTGTGCGGACGGCAATTTCTCCTGATTTGTCCACATCCACTGTACTACACATTTTAAAGTTGCTCCAATTAATCCTCTGGCTCCTCTGTTTTCATTCTTATCCCTGGGCTCCAGCACCGCCAGTTGGCGCTCGGAAGTGCTGTCTGCACAGTCAACACTTGCTACCATGTTATTGGGGTTCAGTAACGTCAGCTGTTCCCCTGCTGTGCGGACGGCAATTTCTCCTGCTCTGTCCACATTCTCACTACTACAGATTTTAAAGTTGCTCCAATTACACCTCTGGCTCCTCTGTTTTCATTCTTATCCCTGGGCTCCAGCACCGCCAGTTGGCGCTCGGAAGTGCCGTCTGCACAGTCAACACTTGCTGCGGTGTTATTGGGGTTCGGTAACGTCAGCTGTTCCCCTGCTGTGTTCACGGCAATTTCTCCTGCTCTGTCCATATTCACTGTGCTACTTATTTAAAACTTGCTCCAATTACACCTCTGGCTCCTCCGTTTTTAGTATTTACCCTGGGCTCCAACACCGCCAGTTGGCGCTCGGAAGTGCTGTCTGCACAGTCAACACTTGCTGCCGTGTTATTGGGGTTCAGTAACGTCAGCTGTTCTCCTGCTGTGCGGACGGCAATTTCTCCTGCTTTGTCCACATCCACTGTACTACACATTTTAAAGTTGCTCGAATTACACCTCTGGCTCCTCTGTTTTCATTCTTATCCCTGGGCTCCAGCACCGCCAGTTGGCGCTCGGAAGTGCCGTCTGCACAGTCAACACTTGCTGCGGTGTTATTGGGGTTCGGTAACGTCAGCTGTTCCCCTGCTGTGTTCACGGCAATTTCTCCTGCTCTGTCCATATTCACTGTGCTACTTATTTAAAACTTGCTCCAATTACACCTCTGGCTCCTCCGTTTTTAGTATTTACCCTGGGCTCCAATACCGCTAGTTGCTGCTCAGAAGTGCCGTCTGCACAGTCAACGCTTGCTCCAGTGTTATTGGGATTCAGTAACGTCAGCTGATCCCCAGCTGTGTGTCCGGCAAATTCTCCTGCTTTGTCCACATCCACTGTAGTACGGATTTAAAACCTCCTCCAAATACACCTCTGGCTCTTCTGTTTTTAGTATTTACCCTGGGCTCCAGCACCGCCAGCTGGTTCTCGGCAGTTCCATTGGCTCTTGTACCTTCTGCTACCCATCCGGGTTCCAGTACCGTCAGCTGGTTCTCGGCAGTGTCTTTGGCACGGGTACTCCCTCCTGCCCAGCCTGGTTCCAGCACGCCAGCTGTTTCCGGGTAGTGTCAACGTCACTTTGCCTCCAATGCGTTGTCATGTCGTGTTGCGGTCGGGTTAGCCGACTCTATGGTGCCTGCAGTTTAGGTGACTCCTATGTGGGCTGCGGGATCTGGCAATGAAGGCTGGTTCCATAGTGCCAATAGGACAAGCACCCTCTGTAGGACTGTGGGTTTTGGTAACTGCGGCCGGCTCGCGGCCTTGAACTTTTTTTTTACATGGGTACCTTCTGCTACCCATCCGGGTTCCAGTACCGTCAGCTGGTTCTCGGCAGTGCCTTTGGATTAGGTGCCTCCTTCTCGGTATCCAAGTTCCACCAACGTCTGCTGGTCCTTGGTAGTGCTTTCTGGCACAGGTACCTCCTGCTTAGTAACCGAGTTCCAGTAACATCAGCTGGTCCTCGGTAGTTCCATTGGCTCTTGTACCTTCTGCTACCCATCCGGGTTCCAGTACCGTCAGCTGGTCCTCGGTAGTTCCATTTGCTCTTGTATCTTCTGCTACCCATCCGGGTTCCAGTACCGTCAGCTGGTCCTCGGTAGTTCCATTTGCTCTTGTATCTTCTGCTACCCATCCGGGTTCCAGTACCGTCAGCTGGTTCTCGGCAGTGCCTTTGGATTAGGTGCCTCCTTCTCGGTATCCAAGTTCCACCAACGTCTGCTGGTCCTTGGTAGTGCTTTCTGGCACAGGTACCTCCTGCTTAGTAACCGAGTTCCAGTAACATCAGCTGGTCCTCGGTAGTTCCATTGGCTCTTGTACCTTCTGCTATCCATCCGGGTTCCAGTACCGTCAGCTGGTCCTCGGTAGTTCCTCAGCTTTCTTGTACCTTCTGCTACATTTCCAAGTTCAAGCTTTTTGAAATGGTTCTTGGTAATCACTCTGGATCTCCCTGACGAGGACCCTGAAGACGAGGACCCTGAAGACCAACCCTAAGAAGACGAGGACCCCGAAGACAATGACCCTGAAGACGAGGACCCTGAAGACCACCCCGAAGAAGACGAGGACCCTGAAGACCACCCCGAAGAAGACGAGGACCCTGAAGACCACCCCGAAGAAGACGAGGACCCCGAAGACGAGGACCCAGAAGACCAACCCGAAGAAGACGAGGACCCCGAAGACGAGGACCCCCGAAGACGACGACCCTGAAGACCACCCCGAAGAAGACCAAGAAGATGACCCTGAAGAAGTTGACCAAGAAGACAAAGAAGAGAAGACAAGCACCAAGATACAGAAAAACAAGAGACAGAAAACCAAGAAGCAGAAATACAAGAAGCTGCAGAACAAAAAGCGGAAGAACATTAAGCATAAGACTAAAAATCAGAGCAAAAGATAATATCTAAATTATAAGCAGAAGATGACTAAGCAGTGTATGGGGGTGAGTCCGTTCCTCCTCGTGGTGCCCCTGGAAAAGACCTGCTGCTGCAGGCCAAACTGAACGCGGACAAATCCTGTTGTAAATCTTTTGTGACGGGCAGAACGAAAGGTGTAATGTCCAACCTTTTATAGATAACAACTACAGGAATGCCTGTCACAAATAAGAATATGATGAAGAAGAAGAATATGAAGAAGATGAAGAAGTAGAATATGAAGAATGTAAAAAAAAGAATAATACGAAGAAGGTGAAGAAGAAGAAGGTGAAGAAGAAGTGGATGAAAAAGATGCTGAGGATGATGAAGGAGAAAGTGTGGGAGAAGTAAAAAAGAAGGTGAAGAGCATGGAAGTAGTGAAACATAAATATCTGACAAAATATAAAAATACTTAACATAGTTAATATTTCCGTAACTCAGAACATAATAAAAAAATATTAATTCCTGCTATTCCATTTGACTGGGCTAAACCTCTATGCCTTTATTGTCTCCCCCACCTCCCCCAATACATTCTACATTATTCTTAGTTGTTTTCCTTCATGTAGAAATAACCTACAAGGAAAGAAAGGGTTTATTTTAATTCCGATATTTATGTCCCATTGACTTGCATTGGTTTCCGGTATCGGAATCGGCGATATCCGATACTTTTTCGGTATCGGTCCGATCCAATCCGATCCGATATTTCCCGATATCGGAAGGTATCGCTCAACACTAGTTGTAGCACCTTTCTATTCACGGTGTGTTTATACACCATATGGGCATCTAGCAACATACAAGTTTTTATATATTATTAATAAAAGTTATATTTTATATGCACTTGTTTGCTACATTAACTTGAGATTTCCATAACAAGTCTCTGGCCTGTGCTATTTGGTATACATACGTCCTGTCACATCACGTGCCACAATAGTCGACATAAATTAGAGCAGCTGCGCCCGTGCTCATCCTCGGTCAATACCGTGTTGAACCAGCAGGATAAGGGGGCGCCA
Organism: Phyllobates terribilis; assembly: GCF_046119375.1. Lineage (NCBI taxonomy): Eukaryota > Metazoa > Chordata > Amphibia > Anura > Dendrobatidae > Phyllobates > Phyllobates terribilis. The sequence goes on along the minus strand of NW_027362764.1, from coordinate 21,089,293 downwards.
GAGAGCTGCAAGGTCTGACCCAAAAGTGGGTGTTGTTTCATGACACTTGGCAAAGAGCTGGTTCTCAAATTCTCTTCCTTGGTCATGGTGTAACCTCGTATGGAACCCAAACCTAAAAGCAAAATCATTGAAGATCTTCTCTGCCGCTGTTCGACCAGCTTTATTGGTGGTGGCATATGCTTGGGCAAATTGAGTAAAATGGTCCATCACCACCAAGATGTATTCGTAACCACCCTTGCACATCTCGAGATGTAGAAAGTCTATTGAGACCATTTCAAACGAATATGTAGTTTGGATGTTGCCCATAGGTGCCCTGGTTGATGTGTTGGGAAGTTTATCTTTTAGATGCCCACACTCCCTGGTCACGTACCTATCAATATCTCTCTGCATGTATGGCCAGAAGAAACCTTCACGGATCAAGTTTGTTGTCCTTTCTACTCCCAGGTGTCCCATGTTTTCATGGAGTTCTTTGAAGACCAACCTACAGAATACTCTGAGTAGTACCAACTGCCGGTTTGTTCTCCTTTACGATACAGGATACCGTCTTCACTGAGGTAGAGCTTCGTCCATTCTTTAACTAAAACAGATACTGCTGGTGACTCATTATCTCTCTCCCGTTTACTTGGAAACTGATTTTGGTCCACATAAAGTAGTATTCTACCAATTATCTGATCTTCCTGTTTTGCTCTACGGATTTTTCCTTTCGGTAGTTGTTGAATAGACATGGAATGATCTTGTTCTCTCGCTTTTATGGTGGTTTCCACCATTAACGAACACCACAATTGTGTGTCTTCCTCCTGATAACCTGGTACTGCTTGGGTAGTGCTCTCAGTTGCTTCCAGACTGACTTCATCCTAGCATTTTTGCATGAAATCCTCACGCTCTAGTGGCATTCTCGACAATCAGTCAGCATCCGCATTGCATTTTCCTGGGCTGAGCTTGATGCTGAAATTTAAGTCAGCTAGTTCAGCGACCCAACGCTGACCCGTTGCATTCAGTTTGGCTGTAGTGAGGACATAGGTCAAAGGGTTGTTGTCAGTGTATACCTCAAACTCTTTGCTGTAGTAGAGATAATCTCTAAATCGTTCACAGATAGCCCATTTCAATGCCAGGAACTCCAATTTTCCGGAATGTAGATGGTAATTCTTCTCGGCGTATGTCAATGTTCTAGAACCATAACTGATGACTCTCAATTTTCCATCTTAATGATGATACAGGGCAGCTCCCAGTCCAACTTGAGAAGCGTCATAATAAAGAACAAATGGTAATATGAAATAAGGATATCCCAAGATGGGTGGTTTTGCCAGGTAGTCTACTAGTTCTTCCAATACCTCCTGGTGGTCTGCTGTCCAGAGAATAGGCTGTTGGGATGAAACGGCATTGTTTCTTTTAAGCCCGTTCCGACCCGCGTTCTTCTTTTTCTCCGTGGGTGTTGTTGACTCTGTCTCCCTCCCCCAAGAGGAGGTATAACTGGGCGGCAATCCTGGAGAATTTCCGAACGTAAGTATGATAGTAGGAGAGGAATCCTAAGATCTGCCTCAACCCCCCGACAGTAGAGGGCCGCTTGTGTTTTAAGGACAATACCGGAGCGATTTCTGCTGGGTCCATGGTATATCCTTCTCTGGACACAATTTTCCCTGGAAATTGGACTTGTGTTTTGAACAGTTCACTAGTGAAGAGCGAGCATGCTCGCTACTGCTCGGTGCTCGCCTGAGCATCTCACTGCTCTAGATGCTCGGCGCCGGCCGAGTATTTCCACGGTTGCTCGGCGGGAGCTCCGGACACAATTTTCCCTGGAAATTGGACTTGTGTTTTGAACAGATCACTACTGAAGAGCGAGCATGCTCGCTACTGCTCGGTGCTCGCCTGAGCATCTCACTGCTCGAGATGCTCGGCGCCGGCCGAGTATTTCCAGGGTTGCTCGGTGGGAGCTCGGGTCTCCTCCCTGCATGTTTGGCGCTCTTTAGAGCGCCAATGAACATGCAGGGATTGCCTGCCACTCGCTGTAATGCCGCAGCCATGTTAATTGTGGCATTACTGTGATTGGCTGGCCGCCCAGCGTCATCAGGTCTATATCAGACCTGGCGCCGCCATGCTCGTCACAGTCACTCCGGAATCAGACAGTGTAGGGAGAGGTGCTGCTGAGCTAGGAAGAGATTTGCTTGTTTCTAGTTAGTGTAGGTGTACAGACTATATGAGAGTCACATATCCATCTCAACAAACAGTCCTTCTGAGGACTAATCCATCTGCAGAGATATCAGGCAGGCAGTGTATATAGGCAGGCAGGCAGTGAATATAGCAGACAGCAGTGCATATACAGTACAGACCAAAAGTTTGGACACACCTTCATATTTAAAGATTTTTCTTCATTTTCATGACTTTGAAAATTGTACATTCACACTGAAGGCATCAAAACTATGAATTAACACATGTGGAATTATATACTTAACAAAAAAGTGTGAAACAACTGAAAATATGTCTTATATTCTAGGTTCTTCAAAGTAGCCACCTTTTGCTTTGATGACTGCTTTGCACACTCTTGGCATTCTCTTGATGAGCTTCAAGAGGTAGTCACCGGAAATGGTTTTCACTTCACAGGTGTGCCCTGTCAGGTTTAATAAGTGGGATTTCTTGCCTTATAAATGGGGTTGGGACCATCAGTTGTGTTGTGCAGAAGTCAGGTGGATACACAGTTGATAGTCCTACTGAATAGAATGTTAGAATTTTGTATTATGGCAAGAAAAAAGCAGCTAAGTAAAGAAAAACGAGCGGCCATCATTACTTTAAGAAATGAAGGTCAGTCAGTCCGAAAAATTGGGAAAACTTGGAAAGTGTCCCCAAGTGCAGTTACAAAAATGATCAAGCGCTACAAAGAAACTGGCTCACATGAGGACCGCCCCAGGAAAGGAAGACCAAGAGTCACCTCTGCTTCTGAGGATAAGTTTATCCGAGTCACCAGCCTCAGAAATCGCAGGTTAACAGCAGCTCAGATTAGAGACCAGGTCAATGCCACACAGAGTTCTAGCAGCAGACACATTTCTTCAACAACTGTTAAGAGGAGACTTTGTGCAGCAGGCCTTCATGGTAAAATAGCTGCTAGGAAACCACTGCTAAGGACAGGCAACAAGCAGAAGAGACTTGTTTGGGCTAAAGAACACAAGGAATGGACATTAGACCACTGGAAATCTGTGCTTTGGTCTGATGAGTCCAAATTTGAGATTTTTGGCTCCAACCACCGTGTCTTTGTGCGACACAGAAAAGGTGAATGGATGGACTCTACATGCCTGGTTCCCACCGTGAAGCATGGAGGAGGAGGTGTGATGGTGTGGGGGTGCTTTGCTGGTGACACTGTTGGGGATTTATTCAAAATTGAAGGCATACTGAACCAGCATGGCTACCACAGCATCTTACAGCGGCATGCTATTTCATCCGGTTTGCGTTTAGTTGGACCATCATTTATTTTTCAACAGGACAATGACCCCAAACACACCTCCAGGCTGTGTAAGGGCTATTTGACCAAGAAGGAGAGTGATGGGGTGCTACGCCAGATGACCTGGCCTCCACAGTCACCAGACCTGAACCCAATCGAGATAGTTTGGGGTGAGCTGGACCGCTGAGTGAAGGCAAAAGGGCCAACAAGTGCTAAGCATCTCTGGGAACTCCTTCAAGATTGTTGGAAGACCATTTCCGGTAACTACCTCTTGAAGCTCATCAAGAGAATGCCAAGAGTGTGCAAAGCAGTCATCAAAGCAAAAGGTGGCTACTTTGAAGAACCTAGAATATAAGACATATTTTCAGTTGTTTCACACTTTTTTGTTAAGTATATAATTCCACATGTGGTAATTCATAGTTTTGATGCCTTCAGTGTGAATGTACAATTTTCATAGTCAAGAAAATACAGAAAAATCTTTAAATGAGAAGGTGTGTCCAAACTTTTGGTCTGTACTGTAGCTAGTGATGAGCGAACATTAAAATGCTCGGGTACTTGTTGCTCGGGTCGAGCACATTGGAATACTCGACCCGAGCAACGACCCAATGTAAGTCTATGGGATACTCGAGCATTTTTCAGGCGGCCCCCCCGGCGTTCTACAGAGGGCCTAAAAATTGCCCAAATCGATGGGAACAGTGCTGAAATGACATGGGAACAGCATGGGGAAGACCCCTGGAAACATCTCTGACTCCCAGATCACTGCTGTCAACAACGTGGTCAGAGTATTAAACCACTTTTACGGACTCACAATAAAACATGCAAAAACAAAACCAAAATGAATTTTCCTGGGAAATATGTTAAGGAACATCCTTTCCAGGGTAATGACTTGTATATAAAGCAAAATAATTAACCAAAACCAAAAATACTCCTTCACACCTTGGGCTATGTTCACACGTAGACTTTTTGATGCATTTTTGCACTTTTGCATTGCTTTCAACCAAGACAAATGCATTCACTGAGAAATGTCATTTTAACATTTTACAACCTTATCTGGCCATGTGCTGTGTGACACATCATCAGACACATGCATAAGTGCTGAAAAGACATGGGAACAGCATGGGGAAGACCTCTGGAAGCATCTCTGACTCCCAGGTCACTGCCTAAAAGTGTGCCCATCATAAATGATCCTTGGCGCATGCGAAGATGTCTCCCGCCATGCACCTGCCGTTGCAGACTTGCAACAATCACCATCCACGTCCTTGTCCCGGTGCAGCGTTCAGTTGTCCCTACCCCATTCCTTGGAATGCAAGCGCAAGTATGCAGCCAGCCACCCACCCACCCACAGGCTGCAATACTATACTGTCACATTTTTGACAGCTGGTTGCACTTGAAATGTGGCCTTTTAGGCTCGTGGAGGCGGAAGCTTTTCATAACCTCATGCCGGCGGTGACCCGGTGTCCATACTCGGTCCCCAGCCGCCACTGTTTCTCCCGGTAGGAAATTCAATTCATCGCACACTCAAATGTTGTGAATGCAAAAACATTTATTAATACACAGACAATTTGTTCAAATCCAGGTGCAAGGCAACAGCGGTAAGACGTTTCGGCCTCAATTGCGGCCTTAATCATTTAGTCGCTTATTGTATGGTGGTTTGAAATTGTTTAGAGCCTGAGAATAGAGCTAAAGTCCAGGAAAGAGGAGAGCTCAACCAGGTCCAATAGTGGTGTGGGGCTATGTGGATCATGCGGTCATATGGAGTCCATGCATAGTCAGGGTGTAGGTCCCAGTGCTCATCACTACATATAGCACAAGAGGCTCCATTCCAGTTCTGCCTTCTGCTGCTGTTAGATATTTCTATACAAAGGCCCAGGACTCAGGGGCCAGGAATAATTTTCTTGGGATCTTAATCCTCATTATTTGCTTAAAAAGCAATCCAGAGAACACCGTTTTTTTGCGCCATTTGCTTGTTGGTACTGCAGAATACAGTCAGGTCCTTTCCATATTACAGCGCTAAAAATCCAGCTATTTAAAACTGTGTTTTCTCCGTCACACGGATCACATCTAGGTTTTCAGAAAATACTGCCATTTCTGGCCTCCATTAAAAATTTGTTTCAGTGTGTCAGTGAAGCAATTCACAGCAGATTGCTGTTCAAAATAGTTACCTACAGGCCAGATATTTAAAACTGTGGTTTCTCCGTCACATGGATCACATATAAGTTCGCTTCAAATTCAGCCATTTGTAGTGAGCGTGGAAGATACTCTCCTCCATTTAAAATGGGCAAGGCACGTGGCAAGGGACGGGGAACTGGACGTGATCGTGATGGTGCATGCAGAGGCCGAGGACAAGGCCGTGGGCAAGTTGAAATTGTGCCACAACAAACACCCACATCTTCTCGCCTGACCTTCCTGTCCCAATTTCTAGGGGACCGCAGCACACCACTATTGAACCCAGAGCAGTGTGAAAAGGTTGTTGGTTGGATAGCGGATAATGCTTACTGTCACTTAGCCACCACCACCACCTCCCTGTCTTCCACACGGTCAAGTCTCAGTAGCCGTGAGTCTGGACCGCATATTCCTCACCCTGATCCTCATTCCTCCCACCATGCCGAGTGCCCAAAGACAACTGATCCCACACTTGGACACTCCGAAGCAGGGCCAGCTCCAGGTTTTTCTGGGCCCCGGGTGAAAGAGTCTCAGTGGCCCCTTTAGCACATACCACGATTCATGATGCACAGATACCGCAGAGAAATATATATATATATAGTACAATGCAAAGATTTCACTTCTTACATTACGATATCTATTGTAAATTCCACAATAGATCAGAAACCGGCGAATCGCTCCACACAGTATACTGGCCCCCATATAACGCTCTATATGGAATACTGGCCCCCATATAATGCTCCATACAGAATACTGGCCCCCATATAATGCTCCATACAGAATACTGGCCCCCATATAATGCTCCATACGGAATACTGGCCCCCATATAACGCTCCATACGGAATACTGGCCCCCATATAATGCTCCATACAGAATAAAAAATAACGTAAAAAAAACAAACAAACAGTAGGATCTTTCTTTAGTATAAAAAACAATGTAATCACATTGTTCAGCTCCTGCACCTCCTCCTCCATCTCCGAAATGACCACATCAGTCACAAGCTGACAGCACTGCCGCACTGCCTTGGCCAAGCGGCAACAGGCTGTGCTGAAGATAACATGCTTTATTGACAAACCGCCCAGCGCTGCAGAGTTGTTGAAAGCTGTAACACAGCAGCCTGATCTGTGGCTCTCACAGCTGTACAGCCAGGAGAAATGACAGCCGGAGTAGATACGGTTTCACTCTATGCCAGTCCTTTCACCGAGCTAAAGAATATGGCTGTGGTGAAATACAACTCTTAACCCAAAAAGCTGAGGACTGGCTCCGTACCTTATCTGGCCACATTCACTTGACTACGTGTTTGTGTTTAGGCGGTCCTTCCCAGTAAGTGCACTGGGGAGGACACGGGTAATGTTGTGGGAGCCATGCTTGTGGAAGGCAGAGACGATACTGGGAGAAATAGTGGTGGCTGGGGACCGAGTATGGACACCCGGACGCCGCTGGCATGAAGTTATGAAAAGCTTCCGCCTCCACGAGCCTAAACGGCCTCATTTCAAGTGAAAGCAGCTTTAGAGGACTTCCTGAGAGAAATGACAGCTGGAGTAGATATGGTTTCCCAAGTCCTTTCACCAAGCTAAACAATATGGCTGTGGTGAAATACAACTCAGCAAAAAAAAGCTGTGCACTGGCTCCGTACCGTCCCTGGCCACATTCACTTGACCACGTGTTTGTGGTTAGGTGGTCCTTCCCAGTAAGTTCACTTGGGAGAGCATGGGTAATGTTGTGGGACCCATGCTTGTGGAAGGCAGAGACGACAACGGGACAAATAGTGGCGGCTGGGGACCGAGTATGGATACCCGGTTGCCACGGCCATAAGATTGTGGACAGCTTCCGCCTCCACGAGCCTAAAAGGCCACATTTCAAGTGCAAGCAGCTGTCAAAAATTTGGCAGTATAGTATTGCAGCCTGTGGGTGGGTGGCTGGCTGCATACTTGCGCTTGCATTCCAAGGAATAGGGTAGGGACAACTGAACGCTGCACCAGGACAAGGACATGGACAGTGATTGTTGCAAGTCTGTAATGACAGGTGCATGGCGGGAGACATCTTCGCATGCACCAAGGATCACTTCTGATGGGCACACTTTTAGGCAGTGACCTTGGAGTCAGAAATGCTTCCAGGGGTCTTCCCCATGCTGTTCCCATATCTTTTCAGCACTGTATGCATGTGTCTGATGATGTGTCACACTAGACAATGCCAGATAAGGTTGTAAAATGTTAAAATGACATTTCCCAGTGAATGCATTTGTCTTGGTTGAAAACAATGCAAAAGTGCAAAAATGCACGTGTGAACATAGCCCAAGGTGTGGAGGAGTATTTTTGGTTTTGGTTATTTATTTTGCCTTATATACAAGTCATTACCCTGGAAAGGATGTTCCTTAACATATTTCCCAGGAAAATCCATTTTGGTTTAGTTTTTGTGTGTTTTATTGTGAGTCCGTAAAAGTGGCGTAATACTCTGACAACGTTGTTGACAACAGTGACCTGGGAGTCAGAAATGCTTCCAGGGGTCTTCCCCATGCTGTTCCCATGTCATTTGAGCACTGTTCCCATCAATTTGGGCAATTTTTAGGCCCTCTGCAGACTCTCCGGAGGGAGCCGCCTAAAAAATGCTCAAGTTTCCCATAGACTTACATTGGGCTCGTTGCTCGGGTCGAGCATCCGAGTATTCCAATGTGCTCGACCCGAGCATTTTAGTGCTTGCCCATCACTACAGTTCATACTTCTTTGGGGTAAACTTAACTCCGTGTTGTTGTTAGCACTGTAATACGGTCCTCACTGGTGTTGAACGAACATGCTCGATACTGCTCGGTACTCGCCTGAGCATCTCACTACTCGGGATGTTCGGCGAGCACCGAGCATTTCTGGGTTACTCGGGCAGGAGCTCGGGTCTCCGCCCTGCACGTTTGGCGCTCTTTACAGAGCCAATGAACATGCAGGGATTGCCAGCCTGTCACTGTAATGCCGCAGCCATGTTGGTTGTGGGCATTACAGTGATTGGCTGGCCGCACAGCGTCACCTCGAGTATTTAAAACCGGGCGCCGCCATCTTGGACACAGTCGCCCGGGATCAGACAGTGTAGGGTCGGTGCTGCTGAGTTAAGGAGAGATATATAGTGTGAAATAGTTAGTGTAGGGTCTGTAAAGCCCGCCAGATCAAACAAACAGTCCTTCTCAGGACTAATATCCATCCCAGGTATCAGGCAGGAAGGCTGTATAGAAGACACAGTGGTTATACCAGCAAACGCTGCATTACAGTCCTGTGTGCTCCTGCTGGTCAAATTGCTGGACTTAGCACCAGGTCTCAGGGGCCAGGAAAAATCCTTTTTTTTTAAATCTAAATCCTCTTTTTGTTTTTTTTTTCCTCAGTCAGACTGTACAAATACCCATCTTATTAACCTTTTGGTATCCCCCCCCCCCCCAAAAAAAAAAAAAATTGAGTGTCTCGCTGACTGTTAAGACACAAATATATCTGTTTAAAAGATTCTAGTGTAGGCCAGAAAACTAGAACTGTGTTTTTCCTCTTCCACGGTTCAAATCTGGGTGTAATCCACCTTTTTGCCTTTTTTCCATAAAAAAAAACAGTTTGAGTGTGTTGCTGACTGTTCAGACACAAATATATCTATTTTAACAAGTCTGGTATACGCCAGGAAATTATAACTGAGGTTTTGCAGTTCCACGATTCAAATCTCTGTATTATCCACTTTTTTGTCTTTTTTGCATAAAAAAAACATTTTGAGTTTCTCGCTGACTGTTCAGCCACAAATATATCTTTTTAAAAGAGTCGGGTGTAGGCCAGAGAATTAGAACTGTGGTTTTCCTCTTCCACGGTTCAAATCTCCTTTTTATTACCCTTTTGCCATTGATAGTGCTGTGGCGCCCCTGAGGGTTCGGTCGCCACAGAGGTATTGCATCTTACCCAGAGGTGTGGTATCTCACTCTCAGGTAAGGAAGGAGTATGGCTCAGGACCCTAACACTACATTCACTACACCACATTTCTGGGGGACAGGGCGACAATGCTCCTAAGGGAGAGCACAACTGTCCCTGATTCCTGACTGGAGTGGGGAGGAACCACTTAGAGAGGGGGAACTATGTAGTGGATGGGTGGAGGACGTAGATCCTGGGAGCAGTATAGTAGGAGGTATAAAAACATGGAACCATCTTAGATTAGTGTGTGGAGTCATTCAGTCAGAGGAGGAAGGTGTCAGGAGCAGGGGCTCTGTACGAGCTCTACTCCACAGGCAGGCCTAGTTAAGAGGCCTGAGCCTGAAAGGAGTGAAGAGAGGCTAGGGGAGCAGGAAGGCTCCAGGACAGGAACCGAAGGGACCCTAGGAGTATGGGCCATAAAGCAAGCCACCCGTACGCCTGCCGCTGCCAGGAGGTAGGGGGGTCAGGCCAAGAAGGGAACCGGATCCCTCAACCAGCAGAGACTACATGGCTCAACTGGGAACCGGAGGCTGCAGCACTTCAAGTACAGCAAGCCGTCCACACCAGCCACCAGGAAGGTAGCCACATAGGGCCAGGGGACGGAATACACGTCGCCCGCCGAGGCCTGAGGACACTGGACAGAGGTGCCGCTAGGTGTGAGGTACAAGGAGAGAGGCCAGAGAGGACACACTGAAGGGGGTCCTGTTAAATGCTCCACAGATACCTGAGGGTCGACCGAGCCCCTTACTGCGTGAGCACAGGACGCCGTGGGCTCTTACACTGGCCCTGTAAGTGGAACTGCTTAACTGTGAGTAAAAGATCCGGGACTGCATCATCTGGACTCTGTGATTCTTCCTACACTGCGACACCCTGCACTATCACCACCATCATCCACTCATGCTGCCCTGAAGCTACACTCTTCCTGTCGGGAGTTACACTACCTTGCTGCGCATTTCAACAGCTTCAGTGGACTGCTCCGCAGCGGCGGTTCCCAATAACCGCAATCCACAGGTGGCGTAGTCGGACTATTTAACAGATACACATAGACTACCCCAGGGGTCACGGACCGGGTCGCCGCCACGGTGACTACTACCCTCCAGCATCTACTAGGCCCGGCTCCAGGTGTCCCCCCCACGGCCCAGGGGGCGCGTCAGTGTGAGTGTAAGCTATTTTGCTTCATTTACAATGGGCAAGGCGCATGGCAAGGGACGTGGAACTGGACGTTCTGGTGATGGTGCGTGCAGAGGACGGGGTCATGGCCAAGGTGAAAATGTGCCACAACCAACAGCCACATCTTCTCGCTCCCAGTTCTTGACCGAATTACTAGGGAAGCACACAACAGCACCAGTATAGCGAACTGATCAGTGTGAACAGGTTATTAATTGGATAGTAGATAATACTTCCAGTTACCTGGGCGCCACCACCTCCGGTCTGTCTTCCACGCGGTCAAGTTTTAGTAGCCATGAGTCTCGACCGCATACTCCTCCTCATCCTGATGCTCCTTCCCCCCAGCATGCCGAGTGTCGTCAGACAGCAACTGATCCCACACTTGGACACTCTGAAGAGCTGTTCACTGGTTCATTTCCATATGTGGGCCCCTCGCCTGCTCCGCTTGAAGTGGTGGAAGAGGAGATCCCATGTAGCGATGCCCAAATATTTGAACAACCACGACCACAGGAAGTCGACGCTTGCAATTTGTCACAAGAGGAGGACGATGACGAGACACAATTGCCACGAAGTGAGGAGGAGGACCGTGGTGCGCAAGTGGAAGAGGAGGAGGTGGTGGATGATCTAGTAACTGACCCAACATGGCAGGAGGACATGCAGAGCAAGGCCAGCAGCACACAGGGGGAGGGAGGCAGAGTACCCCAACAGGCAGGAAGAAGAAGTGTTGTGGCCGCAGACAGAAGGCGGGCAACCGTTCCCCGTGACACCAACACGAGGGACGTTGCCAGTACAACCAGTAGGTCTTCCAGAGTCTGGAATTTTTTTAAAGACTCTGCTGATAATCCCAAAAAGGCCATTTGTACCACCTGCCAGGCCAGCATCAGCAGGGGTGACAAAACTACCAGCCTGACCACCACCAGCATGATCAGGCACATGGCAGCAAAGCATCCGACTTTGTGGGGCGAACCCCAGGATCCACGACCAGTGTCAGTGGGTGTCACCACTGCTTCTTCCGCTGTTGTGCATGTAGGAGAACCTCCTGTTGTGCGTGCAAGGCAGTCCCCTGTCCATACTGCATGCAAAGATGCCCCCTCCTCTCAGTCTTCACTTGTTATGGCAGTTTCTCAAGAAACAGCATCAACGTCCACGTCCACGTCTCACCGCAGCGTTCAATTGTCCATATCCCAGAGCTTTGAACAAAAGTGCAAATTCGCAGCCAACGCCCCACAGGCCACAGTCCTAAATTCACACATTTCACGACTGCTTGCGTTGAAAATGCTGCCTTTTAGGCTGGTGGAGACGGAATCCTTCCACAACCTTATGGCGGTGGCCGTCCCTCGGTACTCGGTCCCCAGCCGACACTATTTTGCCTGGTGTGCCATCCCCGCACTACACAAAACATATGCCGTGCCCTCAACAACGCAGTTACTGGGAGAGTCCACCTGACAACGGACACGTGGACAAGTGCTTGTGGCCAGGGACGGTACATCTCCCTGACGGCACACTGGGTAAACATAGTGGAAGCCGAGACCCAGTCGGACCTTGGGACGGAACACATCCTCCCCGCACCGAGGATTGCGGGCCCTATGTCTGTCAGAGTTGCCCCCACAGTGTACAGCTCCTGCGCATCCTCCTCCTCCTCCTCATGTTCAGCCTCCATCTCAGATATCACCACATCAGTTACAAGCTGGAAGCACTGCAGTACTGCCTCCGCCAAGCGGCAACAGGCTGTGCTGAAACTCATAAGCTTAGGTGAGAAACCTTACACTGCTTGTGAGTTGTGGACAGCTGTGAAAGAGCAGGCAGATCTGTGGCTGAGACCGCTGAACCTACATCCAGGCATGGTCTTGTGTGACAATGGCCGTAACTTGGTGGCGGCTCTGAGGCGAGGCGAGATCACACACTTACCATGCCTGGCTCATGTGCTTAACCTTGTGGTTCAGCGGTTTCTTAAATCGTACCCTGAGTTGCCAGATCTGCTCGTCAAAGTACGCCGCCTGTCAGCTCATTTTCGGAAGTCGGCTACAGCTTCCGCCGCCCTTGCTGTGTTGCAGCAGCGTTTGCAGCTTCCGGCACATCGATCGGTGTGTGATGTCCCCACACGTTGTAACTCTACCCTCCACATGTTGGAAAGGATTTGTGAGCAGAAGAGAGCAGTTGTGGAGTACCAGATGCAGCAAGGCCGTCGATATTCAGGTCAGACTCCACACATAAGACCTCAGGAGTGGACCTGGATGTCTGACATAAGTACCATCCTGACAAACTTTGAGGAGTCAACCAAGATGGTGAGTGACGATGATGCCGTCTTTAGCGTCAGCATCCCACTTGTCTGCCTTTTGCAACGATCTCTGCTGAGAATTAAAGAGGAGGCATTGCAGCCAGAGTATGATGAGATGGATCAAAAAGCCGTAGCAGGCGATTACACACAGCCCAGCCTCATCTCATCCCAACGTGCATTGGGGGACAATGAGGGAGAGGAGGAGGAGGAGGAGGAAGAAAAGGAGCTGGTATCAGCGTGGGTGTCCTGAGGACAGGGGGGAGGAGGAGGAGGAGAGCATGGTCAGTCGTCATCTTGGTGAGGACACGGAAGTCTTTCCCGTTACCAGTCTGGCACGCATGGCTGACTTTATGTTACGCTGCCTTAACCTTGACCATCGCGTTGTCAAAATGTTGGGTGACAGTCATTACTGGTTGGTGACACTTGTAGACCCCCGCTACAAGTAGAACTTTCATTCTCTTATTCCTGAGGTGGAGAGGTCTACAAAAATGGGGTAGTACCAGAAGGCCCTTGCTGCAGAACTGTTAAAAAAATTCCCATCTGAACACGCTAGCGGCAGAGGTCACAGTTCGTTGACCAACCAAGGCGTACATGCGAGAGAGATGCAACTCCAATCCAGCAGAGGCAGGGGAACACTGTCAACGTTCTGGGATAGTTTTCTGAGACTCGCCCAGCTTACAGGCCCTGAGGCGCAGGGTACTCTCACAAGGAGTGGAAAGTTTCAAAAGATGGTGAGGGAGTACCTTGCTGACCGTACCAGCATCCTCCGTGATTCCTCTGTGCCTTTTAATTATTGGCTATGCAAGCTGGACACTTGGAATGAACTCGCTCTGTAAGCCTTGGAGGTCCTGGCCTGCCCTGCCGCTAGCATGTTATTGGAGCGTGTTTTTAGTCCGCTGGGGGAATTATAACTGATAAGCGCACTCGCCTGTCAACTGACAATGCTGACAAGCTGACCCTTATCAAAATGAACAAGGGCTGGATTGGGCCAGACTTCTCATCACCACCAAATGACAGCAGAGTAACATAAAGTCAAATTCACTGTGTTGTTTCGGGAGGTGTATTCCCATGCACCTGTGGCGCCCCTGAGGGTTCAGTCGCCACAGGGGTACTGCACCTCAGATAGAGGTGTGGTATCTCCTCTTCCAAATAAGCATGGAGCATCTCACAGGACCCCACTTCACCACTCAACACTACACCACTCCTGTCCTGTAGGGGGCCTAAATGCACCAGAGTGCTGCCCCCGGCCCAGGATAGAAGAGATGGGGGGGGACCAAAGATAGTGGGAACCAGGTAGTGGGTGAGGGTGGAGGACACACTTACAGGAAGCACATATAGAATCTATATAATACACGGCCATCTTAAGCTCAAGGTCTTTGATTGTGCGTCTTCTGTCAGGGTCCAGCAAGAGTCTGTAGCTGGCTGAAGATACACGGTCCTCGTTCTCTGGCCTTGAGACGAGGAGCGGGTCTGAGTTAACCAGTGTCTCTGCCCGGTCAGGGTCTTGTTCTAAGAAGGCCTTGGAGGGGAGCAGAGGAGATAGGCTCCACAGGCAAAAGGATCCCAGGGGGATACGGACGGAGTGGAGTCGCCACCTGTATTCTTCACTCTGGCTTAGCCAGAGGGATTCCAGCTGCAAGAGGGGTGACCAGCCCCCGATATCTGACTGTGTACTTCACGTCACTGTTGGAAAAGCCCGGTGGCTTAGTGGATCCCAGGGAGGAACACAAGCGGGAGGAGATAAGAAGGAGAGGAACACACCAGCGGGGTCTTGACAGGTGCTCCAAATCTACCTGGAAAGTGTTGAACCCCCTACCTGGTGGCCGCAGTACGCCGTGTGTAGCAGAGAGAAGCTTTGTGGCTGAAAGTTCATTTGAAGTGCGTAAAGACCCGGATGACTTCATACACCGCCTCCGCTTGTTTATTTCTGCGCGGCACTGCACCCACCATACTTCCACATAGTCCTCCAACCCACTGCCCTGAGGCCTGCTCCGCTTGTGGGGAGTAGTACCAACTGTGCTGCTAGAACACCGGCCTTAGAGGACTGTCGCAGCGCTGGTGGCCATCACCAGGAACCGCAGGTGGCGTAGTCGAATAACCACTCTTCCTCAAAAGCCCAACTTTTTTATGTGACAGCCCTGGGCACGGAACGGGTCAAGGCCACGACTGCTTCCCCCCCCCCACACCATCCGCAAGGCCCGGCTCCGAGTATCCCCCATAGCCCAAGGAGGGCGTCACACACCGCTTCACACCCACACATGGGTATACGCTTCCTCATTTCGGCTGTTTTTTGCTCTTCTCCTTATCCTCAGCCTCCACCACCACTATACCACTAGGGTGACCGTGTTCCGTGTTGCCAGCATTGCAAGTTCCTCCTTCCTAATTTTTTGCAGCTTTTGCTTGGAAGGCATAGGCAAAGATTATGGGAGACCCACCCCCCAATAATGGAAATAATGTTTTTAATATGCTGTACTGCATGGCTCTTGTAAGGTGCATTAAAATCATCTTGTTAAGCTACTGTAACCTCCACGTCTCTTCCACGGGGCATTGATATTGTCTTTTTATTCCACTGTAACCTCCACGTCTCTTCCAAGGGGCATTAAAACCATCTTGTTAAACCACTCTGACCTCCACGTCTCTTCCAAGGGGCATTAAAACCATCTTGTTAAACCACTCTGACCTCCACGTCTCTTCCAAGGGGCATTAAAACCATCTTGTTAAACCACTCTGACCTCCATGTCTCTTCCAAGGGGCATTAAAACCATCTTGTTAAACCACTATGACCCCAACCACTCTTCCAAAGGGCATTGACATTGCCTTTATATTCCACTGCGACCTCCACGTCTCTTCCAAGGGGCATTAAAACTGTCTTGTTCAGCTACTGTGACCTCTCTTCTACGGGGCATTGATATTGTCTTTTTATTCCACTGTAACCTCCACCACTCTTCCAAGGGGCATTAAAACCATCTTGTTAAGCTACTGTGACCTCCACGTCTCTTCCAAGGGGCATTGATATTGTCATTTTATTCCACTGCGACCTCCAACACTCTTCCAAGGGGCATTGATATTGTCTTTTTATTCCACTGTAACCTCCACCACTCTTCCAAGGGGCATTAAAACCGTCTTGTTAAGCTACTGTGACCTCCACGTATCTTCCAAGGGGCATTAAACCGTCTTGTTAAGCTACTGTGACCTCCACGTCTCTTCCAAGCGGCATTGATATTGTCTTTTTATTCCACTGCGACCCCCACCACTCTTCCATGGGGCATTGATATTGTCTTTTTATTCCACTGTAACCTCCACCACTCTTCCAAGGGGCATTAAAACAGTCTTGTTAAGCTACTGTGACCTCCACGTCTCTTCCACGGGGCATTGATATTGTCATTATATTCCACTGCGACCTCCGCCACTCTTCCAAGGGGCATTGATATTGTCTTTTTATTCTACTGCGACCTCCACCACTCTTCCAAGGGGCATTAAAACCGTCTTGTTAAGCTACTGCGACCTCCACCACTCTTCCAAGGGGCATTGATATTGTCTTTTTATTCAACTCCACCACTCTTCCAAGGGGCATTAAAACCGTCTTGTTAAGCTACTGTGACCTCCACATCTCTTCCAAGGGGCATTAAAACCGTCTTGTTAAGCTACTGCGACCTCCACCACTCTTCCAAGGGGCATTAAAACCATCTTGTTAAGCTACTGTGATCTCCACGTCTCTTCCACGAGGCATTGATATTGTCATTTTATTCCACTGCGACCTCCAACACTCTTCCAAGGGGCATTGATATTGTCTTTTTATTCCACTGTAACCTCCACCACTCTTCCAAGGGGCATTAAAACCGTCTTGTTAACCTACTGTGACCTCCACGTATCTTCCAAGGGGCATTAAACCGTCTTGTTAAGCTACTGTGACCTCCACGTCTCTTCCACGGAGCATTGACATTGTCTTTTTATTCCACTGCGACCTCCACCACTCTTCCAAGGGACATTAAAACCATCTTGTTAAGCTACTGCGACCTCCACCACTCTTTCAAGGGGCATTGATATTGTCTTTTTATTCCACTGTAACCTCCACCACTCTTCCAAGGGGCATTAAAACCGTCTTGTTAAGCTACTGTGACCTCCACGTCTCTTCCAAGGGACATTAAAACCATCTTGTTAAGCTACTGCGACCTCCACCACTCTTCCAAGGGGCATTGATATTGTCTTTTTATTCCACTGTAGCCTCCACCACTCTTCCAAGGGGCATTAAAACCGTATTGTTAAGCTACTGTGACCTCCACGTCTCTTCCAAGGGGCATTAAATTGTCTTGTTAAGCTACTGTGACCTCCACGTCTCTTCCACGAAGCATTGATATTGTCTTTTTATGCCACTGCGACCTCCACCACTCTTTCAAGGGGCATTAAAACCGTCTTGTTAAGCTACTGTGACCTCCACGTCTCTTCCAAGGGGCATTAAAACCGTCTTGTTAAGCTACTGTGACCTCCACGTATCTTCCAAGGGGCATTAAACCGTCTTGTTAAGCTACTGTGACCTCCACGTCTCTTCCAAGGGGCATTAAAACCGTCTTGTTAAGCTACTGTGATCTCCACGTCTCTTCCACGGGGCATTGATATTGTCTTTTTATTCCACTGTAACCTCCACCTCTCTTCCAAGGGGCATTAAAACCGTCTTGTTAAGCTACTGTGACCTCCACGTATCTTCCAAGGGGCATTAAACTGTCTTGTTAAGCTACTGTGACCTCCACGTCTCTTCCACGGGGCATTGATATTGTCTTTTTATTCCACTGCGACCTCCACCACTCTTCCAAGGGGCATTGATATTGTCTTTTTATTCCACTGCGACCTCCACCACTCTTCCCAGGGGCATTAAAACCATCTTGTTAAGCTACTGCAACCTCAACCACTCATCCAAGGGGCATTGATATTGTCTTTTTATTCCACTGTAACCTCCACCACTCTTCCAAGGGGCATTAAAACCGTCTTGTTAAGCTACTGCAACCTCCACCACGCTTCCAAGGGGCATTGATATTGTCTTTTTATTCCGCTGTAACCTCCATCACTCTTCCAAGGGGCATTAAAACCGTCTTGTTAAGCTACTGTGACTTCCACGTATCTACCAAGGGGCATTAAAACCGTCTTGTTAAGCTACTGTGACCTCCACGTCTCTTCCACGGGACATTGATATTGTGTTTTTATTCCACTGCTACCTCCACCTCTCTTCCAAGGGGCATTAAAACCGTCTTGTTAAGCTACTGCGACCTCCACCACTCTTCCAAGGGGCATTGATATTGTCGTTTTATTCCACTGTAACTGTGGCGCCCCTGACGGTTCAATCGCCAGAGGGGTACTGCACCTCAGAACGAGGTGTGGTATCTCCTCTCCCAGGTAAGGATGGAGTACTACTCAGGACCCCAACCACACACTCAACACTACACCACTCCAGTTCTGAAGGGGGCCTAAAGCACCATAGTGCTGCCCGGGGCGTGAATGGAGGAGTTGGGGGGAACCAAAGTTAGGTGGAACCACGTAGTGAGTGAGCGTGGAGGAAGCATTTACCTAAGCACTTTACTAGAATTCTATTTAACTGGAGGCCATCTTTAAAACAAGGTCTTTGGTCGTGGATCCTTGGGATGGCAAGTCGGCACAAGGCTGCAGCTGGCTGAGGATCCACGATCCCCGGTCTCAGGCCTCGAGACGGGGATCGGGGCAGAGTTATAACCGGCTCTGTCCCCGGTCAGGGTCCAAGCAAGAAGGCCCAGGAGGGGAGCAGAGGAGATAGGCTCCACAAGCGAAAGGATCTCAGGGGGTGCAGACGGAGCGGAGTCGCCACCTGCATACCTTATTCTGGCCCAGCCAGAGGGACCCTGCCGCAAGAGGGGGTACCGATTATCTGACTTTGCACTTCACGTCTCTGTCGGAAAATTCCGGAGGCTTATGTGGATCCCAGGGGGATACGGACGGAGCAGAGTCGCCACCTGTATGCCTTAATCTGAGTTTATCCAGAGGGACCCGGCCTTATGCCACGTTCTCACCACAAGTCACCAAAAAGGGCACCCAGTCGGTCCGGGAACTACACGTTACCCACAAAGGACATCACAGTACCCGTACGGGACTCAGTGGGGGACACAAGGCGGGAGAAGTTGAACAAGAGAGGAACACACTAGAGCGGGGGTCCTGACAAGTGCTCCTGAACTATCTGGAGTGTGCTGAACCCCACCCTGGCGGCCGCAGCTCGCCGTGTGACAGCAGAGAGAAGCTCTGAGCTGACTAAACAACAAAGTGAGTAAAGACTTCGATGACTTCAACTACTGCCTCTGTCTGTTCTTTCCTCCGCGGCCCTGCACCCGCCAACGCTCTATTCTACACTCTCTCTACGCTGCCCTGAGGTCCCGCTCCACCTGTGGGGAGCCGCACCAACTAAGCTGCCTGAACACCAGCCTCAGAGGACTGTCGCAGCACTGGTGATCCTCACCAGACACCACGGGTGGCGTCACGAACATTCCCCTATCCCATATAACTTTCCCCCTTCTTTTAAGAGTAACCCCAGGGTACGGGCCCGGGAGCCGGCCACCGCGACATCCCCCCCAAGATCAGGCAACAACAAGGCCCGGGCGCCGAGTCGTCCCCAACCCCTGGGCGCGTCATAACCTCCACCACTCTTCTAAGGGGCATTAAAACCGTCTTGTTAAGCTACTGCGACCTCCACCACTCTTCCAAGGGGCATTGATATTGTCTTTTTATTCCACTGTAACCTCCACCACTCTTCCAAGGGGCATTGATATTGTCTTTTTATTCCACTGCGACCTCCACCACTCTTCCAAGGGGCATTAAAACCATCTTGTTAAGCTACTGTGACCTCCACGTCTCTTTCAAGGGGCATTGAAATGTTGTTTTTAATTACCTCTAACCTCCACGACTCTTCCAACGGGCATTGCATTTCCTCCTAATTTTTGTCAGCTTTTGCTTTTCAATGCAAAGGCGAAAATTAAGGGAGACCCACTCCCCAATAATGGGTAGTAGGCTTTTAGTACGCTGTAATCCACGTCTGTTTCAAGGGGCATTGCAGTTCCTCATAATGTTTGGAAAGACTTCCATTCACTGCTTAGGCCAACAGTGTACAGGAGACCCAGTTGCTATAAATGGCAAAAACGGTTTAGTTAAGGCCCTCTGACCTCCATGTCACTTCCAAGGGGCATTGGAGTGCCTCGAAATTTTTGGTAGGCATTGCACTCACTGTATGCCCTATAACTGTGTAGCCGAACCGCTCCTTTTGGTACAGAAACATATCCTACAAGACATGTGTGGTTGACTGGCCTGATATTGATGTGAATGGTTCCTGTTCCTCCTGCTCTTTCTCCTTTGCCACCACCTCATCCATCATTTATCACCGGAAGCTTTGTTTTAACGGGAGTCATAGAACTGGGATAGTAGCAGGAAAACATCCAGCAATCCTCGGAGGAGGTAGGATATGCGCCAAAACACTGACCACCTCAGGCCTAGCCGCTACTACATACATGCGCTTGCATTCCAAGGAACAAAAAGCTAAGGAGATGGATGGCCTCATGATCAATGAATAATTTACTCATTGTGTAGGAGGCTGACCACTGCTGCTGTCTACCTTCTGAACTTTGTGTTGAAGCCTGAGTGACCCAGGACCCGCAATCCTCTGTCTGGAGGATGTGCTGCATCCCAGTGTCCAACTGTGTCCGGCCTCCACAATATTAACCCAGTGTGAAGGCATCAGTGAGATGGACCATCCCTGGCCACATTCACTTGTCCACGTGTTTGTGGTTAGACTGTCCTTCAAATAGGGGCAGCTGAGGACCGAGTATGGACACCCGGCCGCCCACTGGTATCTGGGGACCAAGCGTGGACACCCGGCTGCCGAGCGGCTGGGGACTGAGTATGGATACCAGGCCGCCGACGCAGCCATGACGTGGTGGCCAGATTCCGCCTCCACATGCCTAAAAGGCCCAATTTCAAGTACAAGCAAGCAAGCAGTATGGTATTGCAGCCTGGGGGTGGGTGGGTGGCAGGCTGCATACTTGCGCTTGCATTGCAAGGAATGGGGGAGGTACAATTGAACACTGCCCTGGGACAAGGACTTGCACGGGGATAGTTGCAAGTCTGCATCGTCTGATGCGGCAAGGATGACTTCCGATGGGCACACTTTTAGGCAGTGACCTGGGTGTCAGAGATGCTTCCAGGGGTCTTCCCCATGCTGTTCCCATGTCTTTTCAGCACTGTATGCATGTGTCACACAGCACATGGCCAGATAAGGTTGTAAAATGTTAAAATGACATTTCCCGGTGAATTCATTTGTCACGGTTGAAAGCAATGCAAAAGTGCAAAAATGCATAAAAAATGCTACTTGTGAACATAGCCCAAGGTGTGGAGGAGTATTTTTGTTTTTGGTTATTTATTTTACCTTATACACAAGTCTTTACCCTGGAAAGGATGTTTCTTAACATATTTCACAGGAAAACCGTTTCAGTTTCGTTTTTGTACGTTTTATTGTGAGCCTGTAAAAGTGGCTTAATACCTCTGACCACGTTGTTGACAGCAGTGACCTGGGGGTCAAAATGCTTCCTGGGCGATCCCCATGCTGTCCCCATGTCATTTGAGCACTGTCACTATCGTTTTGGGCACTTTTTAGGCTTTCTACAGACTGCCGGGGGTGCCGTCGCAAAAATGCTCGGGTCTCCCATAGACTAACATTGGGCTCGTTGCTCGGGTCGAGCACCCGAGTATCACGGTGAGCTCGGCCCGAGCTTCCAGCACCCGAGCATTTTAGTGCTCGATCAACACTAGTCCTCACGTGTTCAACATGCTCCCGGAAGTTTTTGCTGTCTACCACATTGTCATCCAAGTACGGCTGGCAGACATCGTCCGTCAATCCTTCCAAACATGTCTCCATGCTCCTCTGAAATTCTGCTGGAGCTGAACTAATCCCAAACGGTATGCAGATCCACTCATATAATCCCCATGGTGTGATGAATGCTGTCAAGGGTCTACTGGACTCTTCAAAAAACTCTTGATGGTATGCTTTACCCTGATTGAGGACAGAGAACCAGGTACTTCCTGATAGGTTATCGAGCATATCTTGAATCTTTGGTATCGGGTGTCAATCAGGTACTGACTTTTGGTTTAGTTCCCGGTAATCACAGCAGGTAATCACTCCCTAACATAAACAATAGGAGATGAATAAGACGACTTCGACTTTTGGACCCAACCTCTGTTGATGAGATCTTGTAAATACTCTTTCACTTCACGGTGTAATGGTTTCGGCACAGACATGTAACTTCTGGTTACTGGCGTCTTATTTGATTTTCAATTGCAACGATGGGATACAGCCTACATCAGAATCATCTTTAGTGAACGCATGACACTCTTCTCTCAGCATCTGTTTTGCTATTGCTATATCTTCAGCACACAAGTGTTCCAGGGATAGTGGGGGATCCCAGGTCCCTGAGGTGGGTCATGAAATTTCCTCCCCTGGGCAACTCCTGTTCTTTGGTGGGGAGACTGAATTCACGGTAGACCACTGGGCGGGTTTCATATTGGCTGGATATACCGTTTTAACGGTTTCCAGGTGACCTAACACAATCTTTGGATCCAATCTAATTTTGTGTTTCGTAGTATTCATCACCGATACTGTCACTAGAGCAAACCCACCAGTAGGAATCGTAAGCACAGTCTCACCTTGAACTAGGCCTTCCGGAAGTTCTGAGGAGTCTTTTGGCACAAACAGTCTTTTCTGGACTTTTCTTCCCGGTTCTACTCGGACTCCACACCTCGCCCCCACCATTTGGTTTGCAGGGACGATGGTTGGGCGCCAGCCTACCTTGACTTCTTTTAGGTCCATTGTATTCTGTGCTTTCTTTACTCTATGAATCACATTTTCTGCCACGGCGTTGGGTATGGCACGTGATGTGGCAATTGCTTCCACCATCAGTGTCCCTGACTTGTGATTCGTGATGACCTCACTGATTACATTATAACCCAGGATAGGATCCTCTGCCTCGTTCTGATCACTAGTCACAAAAAAGGGTAACAAAAGCTCAATGGTGTTGCTGTTCTTCGTGGCCCTCAGTTGGAAAGTCACTTCCACCCAGCCTATGAAAGGAATTTCGGTCTGGTTGACAGCTTTGCCGTGGAGTTCCACTTGTCCTAAGAGTTCTTTTAGTGGTATGTGGCAGGTAGCACCTTCTTCATTCTTCATTTAAAAGTCTCGCTTGGGCTCCTGTATCCCATAGTGCTTTTAACAGGAGTTCATTTAGCTGGCACTGTATAATGCACCTTTCACCGATTAGGCTGATGAGGCTATCTTTACTGACCGAGGAATCCTCCTCCCAGGAGTACATTGTTTGACCTCTGCACTGGGCATTAAGTAACTGATGCCCGTGTCTCTCTTGCAGCTGTTGTAGATGGGAACACACTTGGGGATAGTACTGATGCAGCCGTTTTACCTCATGCGCCATTTTGGGGTTTGGTGAGATTTGGATTTGCTTCTGGGGCCTCCTCCGTGTCGCGGTTACCAGTCGCCCCGCACTGGCAACCTCCTGTCTTTTAACCCAAACGACCGTGACCCTTCGCATTCCTTGGTATAATGTCCTTCCTCACTACATCTTAGACAGTGGACACACATCGTACTCTGATTTGATGAATGGCACGGTTCACTAGCCGTGTATTTTCTAATTTGGAACCCACTCCTGGGTCTGAGGGATACAGGTTCTGGCCTGGAACGAATCAACTTTTTCACCTCAATCAACTCGGCTCGCATTTCTCCAATTACTTCCTCCCAGTCAGCGATAGCGGTCCTCTCTTTTGTTGGTGATTTAAGGTTCCCTCTCGGAGGCGGCACTGGAGGGTCTCCATGATGATCTTTGGACTGGCCACAGGGGGCAAACTTCAGCTGACTCATTTTGGTGATTTTAGCAGCAGAGCCTTTCTTTAACTTCTGTTCGCTCTCTGACTCCAAACTAGCGGCCTCATTCATTTTTTCAATTAGGACTTCGTCCAGAATGCCAGGATCTTCTAGGTACTGTTTCAGCTGCAACTTGATGTCTTTGCTGATTAACCCCGTTACCAATGATCTCAAGAACTTCTTCTAGACTAGTCCAGCATCAAACTTCTCTTCTGCTTTGAAGTGTTCTTTCAATTCCTGTTGTTCTGTCTGCGGACGGAGATTCCCGCTTTTGGTAATTGGTGCCGCCCCTTCATCCTCCAACTTCAACCTGGTTAGAAACTGTGTTAGCTCCTGGAGGAACGTCCCCATGACGTCTTCAGCTTCTTTCTCCCCCACCTCATCCATTTTTGCATTAATAACAGCTAACAGTTGCCTGCAGTTGTGTGCTTTACAAATCTGTTCTTCTGACATCTTTATATGTTCTGTTACTGTTCTCAATTCTTCACAGGTTAACTGAAGAAGCAGCTCACTAATTCTGTCCATTTGTATTTCCACATCCATTGCTGCTAGTGAGTTTTCTTTAGGGCTGGTCCCCTTCAACTGATGTAGCAGAGTTGAATTGAGGTGCTGTGCTGCTGTGTTTTTCCAGACACTTTTCCTCTTCTCCCTCTACACTCTAATTCCCGCTCAGGATTCCCCGTATGGGCCACCAATGTTACACGCACGCCGATAGGTTCAGATAGGGCGAGACGGGTTTCATGAATTCTTTGGAATCCTGAGGGAACCATTACTCATGGCGACCTAGACCATAGGCTGCAGCTTCTCTCAGGCACACAATAGATTCAATTGCTGACCAAACACATCTGACAAGAGTCCTTTTCAACAGTTTAACAGTGGAATTTAATCTGAAGCTCGGTCAGTGCAATTCAGGGATATTACAGCAACAATATTCATTAGAGTACAGCCTGAGTTTCTTGAGCAACCGGCTCCAGTAACAATACAGTAGTTTCTTCACAAGGCACAGTATTACAGTCTCTTCAGTAGCATAATTCAGCATAGATTAGATCTCTTAGCAGCAAACTTCTATGCATACACAACCACAGGCTTTTCCTTTACAAGGACACAATAGTACACTGCATTCTTTATCCTGCATGGAGAAGGAGGAGGAAGAAGGGTGTGATGAGTGAGATGATCCCTGTGACACAATTCCTTCCAGTCCCTATCTTCCTGCCCGATAATACTCTGCACTGTTAGTTCAGGGAGTTTATCTGACCTGTGTTTAGTTTCTCTCCTAATCTGAATCCTGTTCAGTTGACTTCTGTCAGATACAGATAACACAACACCTTTCTCTTCAGCTTCAGCCAGACTACAATAACAAGTTCCCCACAATCCCCCTGGAGCTCTGCTAAAACACTCCCTGTCTCCTGTGACTGTGTTAACCCCTCTAGTTGCTGGATCCTTCTCAAGAACAACACTTCCTGTCTCCTGTGTTTGTGTTATTTGTAACCGTTGCTGGATGCTTTGGAAGCAACAGCACTACTTCTGCTTGTCACACAGAGCTCAATTGTTACAAGCAAAAGCCCTGAGCTTGGTGGTTACAGTACATGGTACCAATGAGGTAGTTACAGTCTTTTGGGGCAGATGCTTGGTGGTCAGTTTATTGAAACTTAAGCTG
The DNA here is from genome assembly GCF_046119375.1 of Phyllobates terribilis. Lineage (NCBI taxonomy): Eukaryota > Metazoa > Chordata > Amphibia > Anura > Dendrobatidae > Phyllobates > Phyllobates terribilis. The sequence continues at coordinate 21,063,745 of NW_027362764.1, read as the reverse complement.
CACAGTATATCTGCACAGGTGATTGATGGTTACATATTGGTATAGAGATTTGATTGTCACATTGTCACAGCCACTTGGTAGTTTTAGTCTATTAACACAGGTGCTTGGATTCTACAGTTTATTGGCACAGATGTTTGGCAAATACAGTCTTCTGGCATTAAGGCTTGCGTGTTATATAATATTTGCAGAATTACTTAATGGCTGCAGACTTTTGCCACCAACATTTGGTGTTTGCAGTCTATTGGTTCAGACACTTGGTGGTTGCAGTCTATTGGCTCAGATGCTTGATGGTTGCAGCCTATTGGCAATCATACAAGATGGTTGAAGTCTATTGGCTCAGACACTTGGTGGTTGCAGTCTCTTGGCTCAGATGCTAGATGGTTGCAGTCTAATGGCTATCATGCTAGATGGTTGCAGTCTATTGTCTCAGACACTTGGTGGTTGCAGTCTATTGGCTCAGATGCTTGATGGTTGCAGTCTATTGGCTCAGACACTTGGTGCTTGCAGTCTATTGGCAATCATGCTAGATGGTTGCAGTCTATTGGCTCAGACACTTGATGGTTGAAGTCTATTGCTCAGATGCTTGATGGTTGCAGTTTATTGGCTCAGACACTTGGTGGTTGCAGTCTATTGGCAATCATACTATATGGTTACAGTCTATTGGCTCAGACACTTGGTGGTTGCAGTCTATTGGCTCAGATGCTTGATGGTTGCAGTCTATTGGCTCAGATGCTTGGTGGTTGCAGTCTATTGGCTCAGATGCTTGGTGGTCGCAGTCTATTGGTAGTCATGCCTGGTGGTTGCAGTCTATTGGTTCAAACACTTGGTGGTTGCAATTTATTGGCAATCATGCTTGATGGTTGTAGTCCACTGGTTAAGACACTTGGTTGTAGTCTATTCGATCAGACACTTGGTGGTTGCAATCTATTGGCTCAGATGCTTGGTGGTCGCAGTCTATTGACAGTTATGCCTGGTGGTTGCAGTCTATTGGTTCAAACACTTGGTGGTTGCAATTTATTGGCAATCATGCTTGATGGTTGCAATCTACTGGTTAAGAGACATGGTTGTAGTCTATTGGCTCAGATGCTTGGTGGTTGCAATCTATTGGCTCAGATGCTTGGTGGTTACAGTCTATTTGCTCAGATGTTTGGTGGTTGCAGTCTATTAGCTCATATTCTTGGTGGTTGCAGTCCATTGGCAATCATGCTAAGTGTTTGCAGTCTATTGGCTAAGACGCTTGATTGTTTCAGTCTGATGGCACTGATGTTTGGTGGTTGCAGCCTATTGGCAATCATGCTAAGTATTTGCAGTCTATTGGCTAAGACGCTTGATGGTTTCAGTCTGTTGGCACTGATGTTTGGTGGTTGCAGCCTATTGGCAATCATGCTTGGTGGTTGCAGTCTTTTTGTCAGGCACTTGATGGTTGCAGTCTATTGGCTCGGACACTTGGAAGTAACAGACTAGTGGCTTAGTGGTTACTTAAGAACGTAATGTAACTGGCACATGCTAGGTACATTTCAGGTTCTACCTACACACCAGACTGAATGTGTGCAACTACTTGGACCAGAGACTCAAGATGGCCATGGGAAGCAATCCAGCTCCACTCAATCAGCACACTTAGGGATCCCACCCTTCCAATACTGAGAACAGGCAGACCCCAGGATTCATGTAACAGGCTGAGTGGTGGAACCACTGTGCCATGGACTGAGGAGAGCCAGGAGGGGCATGACTAGGGACCTCACCAAGCTTGACCTCGGATGTACGGCGGCTTGACGACTCCGTGATCTGAGGGGAGATGAGGGAGGCGGAACCAGGTGCTACTCCGAGACTGACCTTGGGTGGATGGCAACTGACCCCCCCAAGGGAAAGGAGGCAGACACGGCCAGGTATGGTAGAGTTGGCAAGCAAAGGCAGGTACAGCTGATGGACAGGCAGGCGGGCATGGCTGATGGACAGGTAGGCTTGCATGGCTGTAAGACAGGCAGGTGGGCAGGACTGATGGACAGGCAGATATATAGGAATACCCGCACTGGGACCTGAGAACTAACAAGATTGTTTAAAAACAAACTTACAATGTTGCTCAGGCACCCCCATGTTGGTGGAGGTGCCTTAAATAGTAAGTGTACCCTAGCCATTGGGTGGGGGCACTTTAGGACGGTGCATGTGGCCCCTTTAAGAGATGGGTAGCGCGCATGCCTTAACCACAGTGTCTGGGGATCTGCGCTCTGTGCGCGTACACTGGGCAGCATCAGAGACGGAAGAGGGAGGAGGAGCGGGATACTCCAGCCATGGGCCGCGGCAGTGAGAGTGTTGGCATCTCTGCCAGCAAAAGGCAGATACGCTGGCATTACAATTCATAACATGTTAGTAGCACATGGTGAACAGTTTCTAGTCACCATAAACACACTGGGGCATAAAACTTTATGGAGCATTGAAGTCATGTCAGATTCACTGGTGGGACAAGCTGTACCCACGTAGATACAAGATTTTATTGAGTGGTGTGCTATGGGACACCGGAGAGGTTGGGACCGGCCGCCAACAAGGTAACACAATAATGGGTAACGGTATGGGAACACGTACTGGAGGCGAACACCGGTGGATAAACTATATGCAAAATCCTTAGAAACCAATAAATATTACATGTAGCAATTCACCGTCAGTCTCAGTCCCCGGGGTCTTAACAAGTCCGTCCAAGCACAGTCTTGTTTTACCTGCATTTATTCGCTATTGTGTGACCATTTATTTGGCAGCGAATGGCCCAATAATAAAGTTGGCGTCCAGTAATAATAACGATACTCTGTAAATGACATCTGCTCATAATCCACCCAGCGCTCGCTATCTATGGCGTTTGCCAATACAAAGCATGAAATTCCCGCAGACGAGGACGTGTTCATTAGGAGCTCGGCGCTCACCCTCTCATCCGTCTTAGTTATGTTTCCCTGGATATTGGGATATTATGAAGTGCCGTCTGTTGCATTTTGCTCCTTGGTCCTTTCCAACGTTCCTCCCTTCTTTATACTTTTGGGTAATTGCTCTCGTAGGGCTTACACAATGGTTGTGCTCCGCCGCAGACGCACATTAATCTGCAGACGAAGGCTTGCGAGACTTGCGCCAAATGACTCCTGATGGGCGACTCGGTTCAGTCATTTCCCTCAAAATATTTTCCACTCCTGATACGAGAAGCGTCTCGGAGATATTTCGGTTTGACAATATTTGGATCCAAAAAAAGAATAATTCCTGAGCTGCGCACAGCGGGACATCAACCACGTGTGACCTCTCCATACTCGGTGCTGTGCAGCGGGAGGCAGGAACAATCTGAGGTCACCGCGCGCAGAGGGGAAGACAGAAATGAAGCTAAGGAGGAGATGATCCAACTGAGACGACCTTCAAGAAGCGGTCAAAGGTTAACTAAACAGACACGGAACATTGAGCTCCGGTTCATTCCAGCAAATGGTTCCAGCTAGAAATAATTGTATGTTTCATTTTACTCTGAAAACACAGAGGAAGAAGATAAATTGCTCATGTGCAACTCTGTGGAAATATCTAACAATATCCGCCAAGCTACCAGTATTACCAGTAATTATGTGCAGTGGGCCAGCAGGTGGTGGGCCTGCAGGTGGTGGGCCTGCAGGTGGTGGGCCAGCAGGTGGTGGGCCAGCAGGTGGTGGGCCTGCAGGTGGTGGGCCAGCAGGTGGTGGGCCTGCAGGTGGTGGGCCAGCAGGTGGTGGGCCTGCAGGTGGTGGGCCAGCAGGTGGTGGGCCTGCAGGTGGTGGGCCTGCAGGTGGTGGGCCTGCAGGTGGTGGGCCAGCAGGTGGTGGGCCTGCAGGTGGTGGGCCAGCAGGTGGTGGGCCTGCAGGTGGTGGGCCAGCAGGTGGTGGGCCTGCAGGTGGTGGGCCAGCAGGTGGTTGGCCGACAGGAAGTCAGAGAGGTGCAGCCAATAGCTGCAGAGCAGGAAGTGATGTCAGAGAGGGGTGTGGTGCAGACCTTGAGAAACTTACTTCGGTGACTGGTGTGAAGGAATTCGTAGCCCTGGTATGTTACCATCCCACTTCACTACTTATGACCCGGTGGTAGGTGGCCCAGGACTGTCTTGGAGAGACATCATTGGTTTGTCAAAGTATTATATGAACCTGAGCCAATGTCAAGTCCCTGAATACTCTGAAAGGTTGGGTCTTGGTGACCAGGTTACTGAGGGTCCACAGGGGTCTTTGTCTCTTTTCCAGAGTTTTTATCTCTTGTGAGGCCTTGATTTGAATATTCCATTGTAGTCACTGTTTTTATTTTAACCCTTCCTGGTTACAGGTTTAGTAATATCCCAGTTGGTCTAGTGGTTGTGACCCAATGAGTATGATTTAATCCTTGATCCACTGGTCTGACCTTTGATATCCCTCCAGTCTAGCAGGCTAGTAATGTTCCTGACCTAAAGATATCTAGTGTAGATTACATCCATGGTGGTCTAGGGCAGTGGTCCCCAACCTTTTTTGCACCAGGGACCGGCTTGAAGCAAGATCATTTTTCCATGGCCCAGCAAGGAGGGGGTGGGGTGGGCGGGGCTTTGGTCATATGGGGGCGGGGTAATGGAGGGATTTGGAGTTTAGTGCATACTTATCATATAGTGTAGACCAGGTCCCCGCCAGGAGCTATGCCAGGAGCCCCACATAATGTGCTGTGCCAGGAGCCGCATCACTGAGGCCCCATCACGCCCTGCAGCAGGACAGGGCAGCTGTCCTGACAGATGCTGTTCAGCTGCATTTACTTCATCCCAGGGGCGGACACAGACTGTAGTGGGCCCCTGTGCAAGAAATTTTTGGGGGCCCCCCCCGCCCTTCATAAGGCAACAAAGTTATGTAAACATAACCCCCCCATGTGCATCTCTCACCCCCCCATGTGCAGCTCACCCCCGTGCATCTCTCATCCCCCTCCGTGCATCTCTCATCCACCCCCCGTGCATCTCTCATCCCCCCCGTGCATCTCTCACCCCCCCGTGCATCTCTCATCCACCCCCCGTGCATCTCTCATCCCCCCTGTGCATCTCTCATCCACCCCCCGTGCATCTCTCATCCACCCCCCGTGCATCTCTCATCCCCTCCGTGCATCTCTCACCCCCCCGTGCATCTCTCATCCACCCCCCGTGCATCTCTCATCCCCCTCCGTGCATCTCTCACCGCCCCGTGCATCTCTCATCCACCCCATGTGCATCTCTCATCCCCCTCCGTGCATCTCTCACCCCCCCGTGCATCTCTCATCCACCCCCCGTGCATCTCTCATCCCCCCCGTGCATCTCTCACCCCCCCGTGCATCTCTCATCCACCCCCCGTGCATCTCTCATCCCCCCGTGCATCTCTCACCCCCCCGTGCATCTCTCACCCCCCCGTGCATCTCTCATCCCCCTCCGTGCATCTCTCACCCCCCCGTGCATCTCTCATCCCCCGTGCATCTCTCATCCACCCCCTGTGCATCTCTCATCCCCCCGTGCATCTCTCACCCCCGTGCATCTCTCATCCCCCCCGTGCATCTCTCACCCCCCCGTGCATCTCTCATCCACCCCCCGTGCATCTCTCATCCCCCCCGTGCATCTCTCACCCCCCATGCATCTCTCATCCACCCCCCGTGCATCTCTCATCCCCCCCGTGCATCTCTCACCCCCCCGTGCATCTCTCACCCCCCCGTGCATCTCTCATCCACCCCCCGTGCATCTCTCATCCCCCCGTGCATCTCTCACCCCCCGTGCATCTCTCATCCCCCCCGTGCATCTCTCACCCCCCCGTGCATCTCTCATCCACCCCCCGTGCATCTCTCATCCCCCCCGTGCATCTCTCACCCCCCCGTGCATCTCTCATCCACCCCCCGTGCATCTCTCATCCCCCCCGTGCATCTCTCACCCCCCCGTGCATCTCTCACCCCCCTGTGCATCTCTCATCTCTCCCCTCCCTCCCATGTGCATCTCTCATCTCTCCCCTCCCCCCATGTGCATCTCTCATCTCTCCCCTCCCCCCATATGCATCTCTCATCTCTCCCCTCCCCCCCATGTGGATCTCTCATCTCTCCCCTCCCCCATGTGCATCTCTCATCTCTCCCCTCCCCCCATGTGCATCTCTCATCTCTCCCCTCCCCCCATGTGCATCTCTCATCTCTCCCCTCCCCCATGTGCATCTCTCATCTCTCCCCTCCCCCTATGTGGATCTCTCATCTCTCCCCTCCCCCATGTGCATCTCTCATCTCTCCCCTCCCCCCATGTGCATCTCTCATCTCTCCCCTCCCCCCCATGTGGATCTCTCATCTCTCCCCTCCCCCATGTGCATCTCTCATCTCTCCCCTCCCCCCATGTGCATCTCTCATCTCTCCCCTCCCCCCATGTGCATCTCTCATCTCTCCCCTCCCCCCCATGTGCATCTCTCCCCTGCCCCCCATGTGCATCTCTCATCTCTCCCCTCCCCCCATGTGCATCTCTCATCTCTCCCCTCCCCCCATGTGCATCTCTCATCTCTCCCCTCCCCCCATGTGCATCTCTCATCTCTCCCCTCCCCCCATGTGCATCTCTCATCTCTCCCCTCCCCCATGTGCATCTCTCATCTCTCCCCTCCCCCATGTGCATCTCTCATCTCTCCCCCCACCATGTGCATCTCTCATCTCTCCCCTCCCCCCCATGTGGATCTCTCATCTCTCCTCTCCCCCCCATGTGGATCTCTCATCTCTCCCCTCCCCATGTGCATCTCTCATCTCCCCCCCATGTGCATCTCTCATCTCTCCCCTCCCCCACATGTGCATCTCTCATCTCTCCCCTCCCCCCCATGTGGATCTCTCATCTCCCCCCCCCATGTGGATCTCTCATCTCCCCCCCCATGTGCATCTCTCCCCCCCCATGTGCATCTCTCATCTCTCCCCTCCCCCCCATGTGGATCTCTCATCTCTCCCCTCCCCCATGTGCATCTCTCATCTCTCCCCCCCCATGTGCATCTCTCATCTCTCCCCTCCCCCCCATGTGGATCTCTCATCTCTCCCCTCCCCCCCATGTGGATCTCTCATCTCCCCCCCCATGTGCATCTCTCATCTCTCCCCCCCCATGTGCATCTCTCATCTCTCCCCTCCCCCCCATGTGGATCTCTCATCTCTCCCCTCCCCCCCATGTGGATCTCTCATCTCCCCCCACCATGTGCATCTCTCATCTCTCCCCTCCCCCCCATGTGGATCTCTCATCTCTCCTCTCCCCCCCATGTGGATCTCTCATCTCTCCCCTCCCCATGTGCATCTCTCATCTCCCCCCCCATGTGCATCTCTCATCTCTCCCCTCCCCCCCATGTGCATCTCTCATCTCTCCCCTCCCCCCCATGTGGATCTCTCATCTCCCCCCCCCATGTGGATCTCTCATCTCCCCCCCATGTGCATCTCTCATCTCTCCCCCCCATGTGCATCTCTCATCTCTCCCCTCCCCCCCATGTGGATCTCTCATCTCTCCCCTCCCCCATGTGCATCTCTCATCTCTCCCCCCCCATGTGCATCTCTCATCTCTCCCCTCCCCCCCATGTGCATCTCTCATCTCTCCCCTCCCCCCCATGTGGATCTCTCATCTCCCCCCCATGTGCATCTCTCATCTCTCCCCCCCCATGTGCATCTCTCATCTCTCCCCTCCCCCCCATGTGGATCTCTCATCTCTCCCCTCCCCCATGTGCATCTCTCATCTCTCCCCTCCCCCCATGTGCATCTCTCATCTCTCCCCTCCCCCATGTGCATCTCTCATCTCTCCCCTCCCCCCCATGTGGATCTCTCATCTCTCCCCTCCCCCATGTACATCTCTCATCTCTCCCCCCCCATGTGCATCTCTCATCTCTCCCCTCCCCCCCATGTGCATCTCTCATCTCTCCCCTCCCCCCCATGTGCATCTCTCATCTCTCCCCTCCCCCATGTGCATCTCTCATCTCCCCCCCATGTGCATCTCTCATCTCTCCCCTCCCCCCCATGTGGATCTCTCATCTCTCCCCTCCCCCATGTGCATCTCTCATCTCTCCCCCCCATGTGCATCTCTCATCTCTCCCCTCCCCCCCATGTGGATCTCTCATCTCCCCCCCATGTGGATCTCTCATCTCCCCCCCCATGTGCATCTCTCATCTCTCCCCCCCCATGTGCATCTCTCATCTCTCCTCTCCCCCCATGTGGATCTCTCATCTCTCCCCTCCCCCATGTGCATCTCTCATCTCTCCCCCCCCATGTGCATCTCTCATCTCTCCCCTCCCCCCCATGTGCATCTCTCATCTCTCCCCTCCCCCCATGTGCATCTCTCATCTCTCCCCTCCCCCCCATGTGCATCTCTCATCTCTCCCCTCCCCCCCATGTGGATCTCTCATCTCCCCCCCCCCATGTGGATCTCTCATCTCTCCCCCCCCATGTGCATCTCTCATCTCTCCCCTCCCCCCCATGTGCATCTCTCATCTCTCCCCTCCCCCATGTGCATCTCTCATCTCTCCCCTCCCCCCCATGTGGATCTCTCATCTCTCCCCTCCCCCATGTGCATCTCTCATCTCTCCCCTCCCCCCATGTGCATCTCCCATTCCCCCCACTCCTAGTTAATTGTATTTAAAAAAAAATAAAACTTGTTATACTTACCCCCATGCGATCCCTGCAGAATCCTGGCGCTCGTCCAAATCGCTGACACCAGGTTCTCCTGACTTCCGGCCATGTGACGGCGCCGTCACATGACCGGAAGTCAGGGGAATCATGAAGGTGCTGCCGCAGCAGCGCAGCGCTAAGATGTCCCGGACCCGGCGCTTAGCATGCGGCCGGGGGCCCCATGAGGAGAGAGACGCACAAGAGGGGGGCTCCGAGGGGGCTCCTACCGGCCGGGCCCCATACTGGAGTCAGGGCAGTCATGCCCTGATGGCGGCCCTGCTGGAGGCTGGAGGGGCCCCCTCTCCCCGCGGACCGGCTGAAAAACCCCAACGGCCCGGTCCTGGTCCGCGGACCGGCGGTTGGGGACCTCTGGTCTAGGGGATAGTTCACACAGCACCTTTCGCAATAAACAATATCTCTTGCAATATCACTGGTGAATTGTGGGTTGTAATACCATGCATGATGGACTATGACTTAATAATCAGGCCCCAGGCCTCATGTACCATAATACAATATATCCCTGTTGGTCTGGATATAATATCCATGCTGTCTTGTGGCTACTACTAAAATCTGGAAGTTAAAGGGTTGTTGCACTAGTTTTATATTGTTGTCCTACCCCTAGGATAGGTCGTCAATATCAGATCGGCTGGAGACCGACAAGCAGCACTGCCACTGATCACTTCTCCTCACTGCCAGCTGCAGATGGATTTTAGCAGTTGCAGAGCTGAGTAGCACAGCTGTGTCACGTGTGTAGTGGCATCTGCCGGGTACTGCAGGTCAGCTCCAATTAATTCTACTTTAGTGCTAATATGGCGCCCCTGAGGATTCAGTTGCCACAGGGGTACTGCACCTCAGATAGAGGTGTGGTATCTCCTCTCTCAGGTAAGGATGGAGCATCTCACAGGACCCTGCTTTACACCCAACACTACACCACTCCCACCTGCAGGGGGCCTAAATGCACCAGGGTAGAGGAGATGGGGGGAACCAAAGATAGGGGGAACCATGTAGTGGGTGAGGGTGGAGGAAGCACTTTACTTTTACACTTAATATAGGCATATATATACAGTGGCCATCTTTATAACCTGGTCTTTAGTTGTGGTACCTGAGGAAGGCAAGTCAGCATAAGGCTGCGGTCGGCTGAGGGTCCACGATTCCCGGTCTCAGGCCTCGAGTCGGGGATTGGGGCAGAGTTGAGTTATAGCCGGCTCTGTTCCTGGTCAGAGTCCAGTCAAGAGGGTCCTGGAGGGGAGCAGAGGAGATAGGCTCCACAAGCGAAAGGATCCCAGGGGATACGGATGGAGCGGAGTCGCCACCTGTATACCTCAAACTGGCATAGTCAGAGGGATTCCTGCCGCAAGAGGGGACCGGCCCCCGATATCTGACTTTGTTACTTCAAGTCTCAGTCAGAAAAGCCCGGAGGCTTAGTGTATCCCAGGGGGATACGGACGGAGCGGAGTCGCCACCTGTATCTCTCTAGCCTGTGTATATCCAGTGGGAGACCCGGCCTTACACCACGTACAGACAGGAGAGGACTTAGTGGGGAGAATCTAGGAACACCCCGGCGGGGTTCTGACAGGTGCTCCTGAAAAACCTGGGAAGTGCTGGACCCCGTTCCTGGTGGCCGCAGCGCGCCGCGAGAATCAGAGAGGAACTTTGCAGCTGCCATTTCACTAAAGTGAGTAAATCTTGGACGACTTCACAGACTGCCTCTGTTTGCTCATTTCTGCGCGGCACCGCACCTACCACTACTCCCCTGACCTCCTCTCACTGCCCTGAGGCCTGCTCCGCCTGTGGGGAGTAGTATCATCGGAGCTGCCCCTAACATCAGCCTCAGTGGACTGCCGCAGCGCTGGTGGTAATCACCAGAAACCACAGGTGGCGTAGTCGAAATACCACTCACCCTAAAAGAAGTCCAATATTTTTATGAGACAGCCCTGGGCACAGAACAAGTCTAGGCCACGACTGCATCCCCCTCGACAGCAGCAAGGCACGACTCCGAGTATCCCCTCCCCTAGCATCGCCCAGGGAGGGGGTCTCACTAATATATTTGGCCAATAAGTTATTTGCATTGAACCTGGCGGTCCAGGGGTCTATAAAATAATAGGTCTGATGTCAGGTGATCACCCATCTGCAGGAGTGCCAGGATTTGTTTTCTGTTTTTTGGGGAGAAGGATGTAAAGATAATTGGACAGTCTCGACAGTGACATAGAGATTGGGGTGGTAGGTTTTCTGTGATTGGGAAGAGCAGATTGCAAAGGTCAGAAACTTCGAGAAAGAACTGGGGAGTTCAGGCCAGAGGGGCAATGCTACACTCAAAAGGTGCGGCCTATTCGGTATCAGATTGCATGGAAAAAGATTCATCCAAGGCTGAGAGACTTTCTGGGGAGCCATAAATGAGGTGCTCCATGACCAGTACTCCATGAAAAGTACTTCACTCGGTGCTCCATGACCAGTACTCCACTCAGTGCTCAATGACCAGTACTCAACTCGGTGCTCCATGACCGGTACTCCACTCGGAGTTCCATGACCAGTACACCACTCGGTGCTCCCTGACCAGTACTCCACTCGGTGCTCTATGACTAGTTCTCCACTCGGTGCTCCATGACCAGTACTCCACTCGGTGCTCCATGACCAGTACTCCACTCGGTGCTCCATGACTAGTTCTCCACTCGGTGCTCCATGACTAGTTCTCCACTCGGTGCTCCATGACCAGTAATCCACTCGGTGCTCCATGACTAGTTCTCCACTCGGTGCTCCATGACCAGTACTCCACTCGGTGCTCCATGACCAGTACTCAACTCGGTGCTCCATGACCAGTACTCCACTCAGTGCTCCATGACCAGTACTCCACTCGATGCTCCATGACCAGTACACCACTCGGTGCTCCATGACCAGTACTCTACTCGGTGCTCCATGACCAGTACTCCACTCGGTGCTCCATGACCAGTACTCCACTCGGTGCTCCATGACCAGTACACCACTCGGTGCTTCATGACCAATACTCCACTCGGTGCTCCATGACTAGTTCTCCACTCCGTGCTCCATGACCAGTACTCCACTCGGTGCTCCATGACCAGTACTCCACTCGTTGCTCCATGACCAGTACACCACTCGGTGCTCCATGACCAGTACACCACTCGGTGCTCCATGACCAGTACTCTACTCGGTGCTCCATGACCAGTACTCCACTCGGTGCTCCATGACCAGTACTCCACTCGGTGCTCCATGACCAGTACTCCACTCGGTGCTCCATGACCAGTACACCACTCGGTGCTCCATGACCAGTACTCCACTCGGTGCTCCATGACCAGTACTCCACTCGGTGCTCCATGACTAGTTCTCCACTCGGTGCTCCATGACCAGTACTCCACTCAGTGCTCCATGACCAGTACTCAACTCGGTGCTCCATGACCGGTACTCCACTTGGTGCTCCATGACCGGTACTCCACTCAGAGTTTCATGACCAGTACACCAGTCGGTGCTCCATGACCAGTACACCACTCGGTGCTCCATGACCAGTACTCTACTCGGTGCTCCATGACCAGTACTCTACTCGGTGCTCCATGACCAGTACTCCACTCGGTGCTCCATGACCAGTACTCCACTCGGTGCTCCATGACCAGTACACCACTCGGTGCTCCATGACCAGTACTCCACTCGGTGCTCCATGACCAGTACTCCACTCGGTGCTCCATGACTAGTTCTCCACTCGGTGCTCCATGACCAGTACTCCACTCGGTGCTCCATGACCAGTACTCAACTCGGTGCTCCATGACCGGTACTCCACTTGGTGCTCCATGACCGGTACTCCACTCGGAGTTCCATGACCAGTACACCACTCGGTGCTCCCTGACCAGTACTCCACTCGGTGCTCCATGACCAGTACTCCACTCGGTGCTCCATGACCAGTACGCCACTCGGTGCTCCATGGCCAGTACTCCACTCGGTGCTCTATGACTAGTTCTCCACTCGGTGCTCCATGACCAGTACTCCACTCGGTGCTCTATGACTAGTTCTCCACTCGGTGCTCCATGACCAGTACTCCACTCGGTGCTCTATGACTAGTTCTCCACTCGGTGCTCCATGACCAGTACTCCACTCAGTGCTCCATGACCAGTACACCACTCGGTGCTCCATGACCAGTACACCACTCGGTGCTCCATGACCAGTACTCCACTCGGTGCTCCATGACAAGTTCTCCACTCGGTGCTCCATGACCAGTACTCCACTCGGTGCTCCATGACCAGTACTCCACTCGGTGCTCCATGACTAGTTCTCCACTCGGTGCTCCATGACCAGTACGCCACTCGGTGCTCCATGACCAGTAATCCACTCGGTGCTCCATGACTAGTTCTCCACTCGGTGCTCCAGGACCAGTACGCCACTCGGTGCTCCATGACCAGTAATCCACTCGGTGCTCCATGACTAGTTCTCCACTCAGTGCTCCATGACCAGTACTTCACTCGGTGCTCCATGACCAGTACTCCACTCGGTGCTCCATGACCAGTACTCAACTCGGTGCTCCATGACCGGTACTCCACTCGGAGTTCCATGACCAGTACACCACTCGGTGCTCCATGACCAGTACTCTACTCGGTGCTCCATGACCAGTACTCTACTCGGTGCTCCATGACCAGTACTCCACTCGGTGCTCCATGACCAGTACTCCACTCGGTGCTCCATGACCAGTACACCACTCGGTGCTCCATGACCAATACTCCACTCGGTGCTCCATGACTAGTTCTCCACTCCGTGCTCCATGACCAGTACTCCACTCGGTGCTCCATGACCAGTACTCCACTCGTTGCTCCATGACCAGTACACCACTCGGTGCTCCATGACCAGTACTCTACTCGGTGCTCCATGACCAGTACTCCACTCGGTGCTCCATGACCAGTACTCCACTCGGTGCTCCATGACCAGTACTCCACTCGGTGCTCCATGACCAGTACACCACTCGGTGCTCCATGACCAGTACTCCACTCGGTGCTCCATGACCAGTACTCCACTCGGTGCTCCATGACTAGTTCTCCACTCGGTGCTCCATGACCAGTACTCCACTCAGTGCTCCATGACCAGTACTCAACTCGGTGCTCCATGACCGGTACTCCACTTGGTGCTCCATGACCGGTACTCCACTCAGAGTTCCATGACCAGTACACCAGTCGGTGCTCCATGACCAGTACACCACTCGGTGCTCCATGACCAGTACTCTACTCGGTGCTCCATGACCAGTACTCCACTCGGTGCTCCATGACCAGTACTCCACTCGGTGCTCCATGACCAGTACTCCACTCAGTGCTCCATGACCAGTACACCACTCGGTGCTCCATGACCAGTACTCCACTCGGTGCTCCATGACCAGTACTCCACTCGGTGCTCCATGACTAGTTCTCCACTCGGTGCTCCATGACCAGTACTCCACTCAGTGCTCCATGACCAGTACTCAACTCGGTGCTCCATGACCGGTACTCCACTTGGTGCTCCATGACCGGTACTCCACTCAGAGTTCCATGACCAGTACACCACCCGGTGCTCCGTGACCGGTACTCCACTCGGTGCTCCATGACCAGTACTCCACTCGGTGCTCCATGACCAGTACTCCACTCGGTGCTCCATGACCAGTACTCCACTCGGTGCTCTGTCTAGTTCTCCACTCGGTGCTCCATGACCAGTACTCCACTCGGTGCTCTATGACTAGTTCTCCACTCGGTGCTCCATGACCAGTACTCCACTCGGTGCTCTATGACTAGTTCTCCACTCGGTGCTCCATGACCAGTACTCCACTCAGTGCTCCATGACCAGTACACCACTCGGTGCTCCATGACCAGTACACCACTCGGTGCTCCATGACCAGTACACCACTCGGTGCTCCATGACTAGTTCTCCACTCGGTGCTCCATGACCAGTACTCCACTCGGTGCTCCATGACCAGTACTCCACTCGGTGCTCCATGACTAGTTCTCCACTCGGTGCTCCATGACCAGTACGCCACTCGGTGCTCCATGACCAGTAATCCACTCGGTGCTCCATGACCAGTACTCCACTCGGTGCTCCATGACCAGTACTCCACTCGGTGCTCCATGACTAGTTCTCCACTCGGTGCTCCATGACCAGTACTCCACTCAGTGCTCCATGACCAGTACTCAACTCGGTGCTCCATGACCGGTACTCCACTTGGTGCTCCATGACCGGTACTCCACTCAGAGTTTCATGACCAGTACACCAGTCGGTGCTCCATGACCAGTAAACCACTCGGTGCTCCATGACCAGTACTCTACTCGGTGCTCCATGACCAGTACTCTACTCGGTGCTCCATGACCAGTACTCCACTCGGTGCTCCATGACCAGTACTCCACTCGGTGCTCCATGACCAGTACACCACTCGGTGCTCCATGACCAGTACTCCACTCGGTGCTCCATGACCAGTACTCCACTCGGTGCTCCATGACTAGTTCTCCACTCGGTGCTCCATGACCAGTACTCCACTCGGTGCTCCATGACCAGTACTCAACTCGGTGCTCCATGACCGGTACTCCACTTGGTGCTCCATGACCGGTACTCCACTCGGAGTTCCATGACCAGTACACCACTCGGTGCTCCCTGACCAGTACTCCACTCGGTGCTCCATGACCAGTACTCCACTCGGTGCTCCATGACCAGTACTCCACTCGGTGCTCCATGGCCAGTACTCCACTCGGTGCTCTATGACTAGTTCTCCACTCGGTGCTCCATGACCAGTACTCCACTCGGTGCTCTATGACTAGGTCTCCACTCGGTGCTCCATGACCAGTACTCCACTCGGTGCTCTATGACTAGTTCTCCACTCGGTGCTCCATGACCAGTACTCCACTCAGTGCTCCATGACCAGTACACCACTCGGTGCTCCATGACCAGTACACCACTCGGTGCTCCATGACCAGTACTCCACTCGGTGCTCCATGACTAGTTCTCCACTCGGTGCTCCATGACCAGTACTCCACTCGGTGCTCCATGACCAGTACTCCACTCGGTGCTCCATGACTAGTTCTCCACTCGGTGCTCCATGACCAGTACGCCACTCGGTGCTCCATGACCAGTAATCCACTCGGTGCTCCATGACTAGTTCTCCACTCGGTGCTCCAGGACCAGTACGCCACTCGGTGCTCCATGACCAGTAATCCACTCGGCGCTCCATGACTAGTTCTCCACTCAGTGCTCCATGACCAGTACTTCACTCGGTGCTCCATGACCAGTACTCCACTCGGTGCTCCATGACCAGTACTCAACTCGGTGCTCCATGACCGGTACTCCACTCGGAGTTCCATGACCAGTACACCACTCGGTGCTCCATGACCAGTACTCTACTCGGTGCTCCATGACCAGTACTCTACTCGGTGCTCCATGACCAGTACTCCACTCGGTGCTCCATGACCAGTACTCCACTCGGTGCTCCATGACCAGTACACCACTCGGTGCTCCATGACCAATACTCCACTCGGTGCTCCATGACTAGTTCTCCACTCGGTGCTCCATGACCAGTACTCCACTCGTTGCTCCATGACCAGTACACCACTCGGTGCTCCATGACCAGTACTCTACTCGGTGCTCCATGACCAGTACTCCACTCGGTGCTCCATGACCAGTACTCCACTCGGTGCTCCATGACCAGTACTCCACTCGGTGCTCCATGACCAGTACACCACTCGGTGCTCCATGACCAGTACTCCACTCGGTGCTCCATGACCAGTACTCCACTCGGTGCTCCATGACTAGTTCTCCACTCGGTGCTCCATGACCAGTACTCCACTCAGTGCTCCATGACCAGTACTCAACTCGGTGCTCCATGACCGGTACTCCACTTGGTGCTCCATGACCGGTACTCCACTCAGAGTTCCATGACCAGTACACCAGTCGGTGCTCCATGACCAGTACACCACTCGGTGCTCCATGACCAGTACTCTACTCGGTGCTCCATGACCAGTACTCCACTCGGTGCTCCATGACCAGTACTCCACTCGGTGCTCCATGACCAGTACTCCACTCAGTGCTCCATGACCAGTACACCACTCGGTGCTCCATGACCAGTACTCCACTCGGTGCTCCATGACCAGTACTCCACTCGGTGCTCCATGACTAGTTCTCCACTCGGTGCTCCATGACCAGTACTCCACTCAGTGCTCCATGACCAGTACTCAACTCGGTGCTCCATGACCGGTACTCCACTTGGTGCTCCATGACCGGTACTCCACTCAGAGTTCCATGACCAGTACACCACCCGGTGCTCCGTGACCGGTACTCCACTCGGTGCTCCATGACCAGTACTCCACTCGGTGCTCCATGACCAGTACTCCACTCGGTGCTCCATGACCAGTACTCCACTCGGTGCTCTGTCTAGTTCTCCACTCGGTGCTCCATGACCAGTACTCCACTCGGTGCTCTATGACTAGTTCTCCACTCGGTGCTCCATGACCAGTACTCCACTCGGTGCTCTATGACTAGTTCTCCACTCGGTGCTCCATGACCAGTACTCCACTCAGTGCTCCATGACCAGTACACCACTCGGTGCTCCATGACCAGTACACCACTCGGTGCTCCATGACCAGTACTCCACTCGGTGCTCCATGACTAGTTCTCCACTCGGTGCTCCATGACCAGTACTCCACTCGGTGCTCCATGACCAGTACTCCACTCGGTGCTCCATGACTAGTTCTCCACTCGGTGCTCCATGACCAGTACGCCACTCGGTGCTCCATGACCAGTAATCCACTCGGTGCTCCATGACTAGTTCTCCACTCGGTGCTCCATGACCAGTACGCCACTCGGTGCTCCATGACCAGTAATCCACTCGGTGCTCCATGACTAGTTCTCCACTCGGTGCTCCATGACCAGTAATCCACTCGGTGCTCCATGACTAGTTCTCCACTCAGTGCTCCATGACCAGTACTTCACTCGGTGCTCCATGACCAGTACTCCACTCGGTGCTCTATGACCAGTACTCAGCTCGGTGCTCCATGACCGGTACTCCACTTGGTGCTCCATGACCGGTACTCCACTCGGAGTTCCATGACCAGTACACCACTCGGTGCTCCCTGACCGGTACTCCACTCGGTGCTCCATGACCAGTACTCCACTCGGTGCTCCATGACCAGTACTCCACTCGGTGCTCCATGACCAGTACTCCACTCGGTGCTCTATGACCAGTACACCACTCGGTGCTCCATGACCAGTACTCCACTCGGTGCTCCATGACCAGTACTCCACTCGGTGCTCCATGACCAGTACACCACTCGGTGCTCCATGACCAGTACTCCACTCGGTGCTCCATGACCAGTACTCCACTCGGTGCTCTATGACCAGTACACCACTCGGTGCTCCATGACCAGTACTCCACTCGGTGCTCCATGACCAGTACTCCACTCGGTGCTCCATGACCAGTACACCACTTGGTGCTCCATGACCAGTACACCACTCGGTGCTCCATGACCAGTTCTCCACTCGGTGCTCCATGACTAGTTCTCCACTCGGTGCTCCATGACCAGTACTCCACTCAGTGCTCCATGACCAGAACTCAACTCGGTGCTCCATGACCGGTACTCCACTTGGTGCTCCATGACCGGTACTCCACTCGGAGTTCCATGACCAGTACACCACTCGGTGCTCCCTGACCGGTACTCCACTCGGTGCTCCATGACCAGTACTCCACTCGGTGCTCCATGACCAGTACTCCACTCGGTGCTCCATGACCAGTACTCTACTCGGTGCTCTATGACTAGTTTTCTACTCAGTGCTCCATGACCAGTAATCCACTCGGTGCTCCATGACTAGTTCTCCACTCGGTGCTCCATGACCAGTACGCCACTCGGTGCTCCATGACCAGTAATCCACTCGGTGCTCCATGACTAGTTCTCCACTCAGTGCTCCATGACCAGTACTCCACTCGGTGCTCCATGACTAGTTCTCCACTCGGTGCTCCATGACCAGTACGCCACTCGGTGCTCCATGACCAGTACTCCACTCGGTGCTCCATGACCAGTACTCCACTCGGTGCTCCATGACTAGTTCTCCACTCGGTGCTCCATGACCAGTACTCCACTCGGTGCTCCATGACTAGTTCTCCACTCCGTGCTCCATGACCAGTACTCCACTCGGTGCTCCATGACCAGTACTCAACTCGGTGCTCCATGACCAGTACTCCACTCGGTGCTCCATGACCAGTACTCCGCTTGGTGTTTCCATGACTTGTACTCTGTTCTCATCAAATTAGAAGCTGGAAAAAGGGGCCCTGAGTGGTCTTTGTCCATCCCCCGCTATACTGGGGATAACTCAAGTTAGAGAGTCCGGGGAGAGACACGTGATACGTCTGATGAGGAGCAGGATAACAGTAGGTCCTGGTGAAGAAGTCAACCCGAGCCAACAACTAGAGTTTAGTGAATCTCTCAAAATTTGATTTGGACAGAATCACTTAATTCAGGGGGACAAATTTGATTTGCATCAAATAAAATTGATGTAATTAAAATCTGTCGAGAAAGGGTTAAACACAATTTCATTCTTATACTTCCGTTCCTCTGCCCTTCCAATATCTGTACGGTCACTGCCGCCATTCCCATTCACCACTCGGTCCTCCGCATGGCTCCTTCTCCTTCTTCTCACTCCGGTCTACCGGTGGGCACCACCGCTGTTGACTAGGCTCACGCCGGCAGTAGGTGCACGGCACACATTAGTGCCTCACATGATCATGTGGGATGTGACTCAATCATAGATGTGCATTGCACTTCACGTAACAGCACGGGCAGAGTCAGCAGTGGTGGCACTTGCTGCTGGACCGGAAGAAGAAGGGTATGTGCACATGGACGGTACTGGCAGCGCTTTGAACGCAGTATACTTTATGTGTTCATTGAACCATTCACCTCATCCTATACATTACAGTGATCTAATTTCTCTTGCGGCGATGCTAAAAGCTGACATGCTTTAACCTTTTCTCGGCCCTTAAAAATCAGCAAAATAGCAGACTGCCGGCAGCCATTTTGCTTCTTTCTCCCAAAATATGGATTTCCCAGAATTTGTAGAAATTCTAAGATAATTCCATAAGTTTAGAATTGTTGCGCACCTCTCTATCCAGGACATTAACCTGGCAGGAACCAGAGGCAAAGAAAAGACGTCAAGAGCCTTCAACCATTGTGCACTTCGCCTGCAACCAAGACAAAAAACATGGCCAAGGCCATGAGTACAAGGAGGCATGGCGGATGGCATCCAAAATAAGAAAAACTGCAAAAGCAGAAACTCTTCCTCCACCCTACAGATGGAAGGCGAGACAGCAATGCTTGAAGGAACCTTCTGACAACATTTCATCACGAGATTTGTGATGTAGATTTCCAGGGATTTGGTGATCGAAGGGTTCACAGATTTCCGCTGTGTTGTATGTGACATCAGAAGATAACTGCCAGGAAAGAAGAGAAGCCGTCCAAAGAGAAGCTCTCCTCGGTGCATAACATGACTCACGGATTTATTCGCAGAAACTGGAGGTTGACGCTTCATACGACTGTCAGGTACCCACCTATCCATGGAGGACAGCTCCGTCCACCCTTCCACGGTTTCAGCCCTGGATAATATTTCTAGATGCGGTGTGGTGGGCGGTGGTGGTGGTGAACCGTCCTAGAGCTGAGTCCACATTCCATCGACATGTGGAGGTGGTTGGACATTTCCTTCCTCCCGTTCTGTGGCTTTCTCACAGGCGTTGTGTTACCAGCCCGTATGTTAATAACACAGAGCGTCATGACAGCGAGCTCAGATGGATCAGGGTCTACCAGCTGACATGCACTGATTGGGGGGTAGCAACAGTGGGGGTCTCTGTATCTGGACAAGGAACACCTGAGTGATGTCAAACTCGTCCTTCTCCGTCTCATCTTCTCTTGTCCAGTGGTTGGGTTCAGCTTCCATCGTGGGAGGGAAATTTTCACTGTAAAGTTTTTTGGTTGGCATGTGGCCGCCCTCCTTTACGATCACCCACCGCCCGGCCAGACCTCAGTATCATGATCATTCAAACGAACACAATTTTTTTTTTCTTGAAATATGAATCATATTATTGGAGAAATTATTCCACCGGCCCCAACACAAAGTCCATCAGTAACTGTGGTTCTCCATCATCTAAGGATTAACGGGGGGATCTCACTGCTTACTGTGCTAGGATGGAGGACCCTGAGGCTCTGGGTGACTATTCCTTCTGAGGAAGATTAGCCGGGTATGGAGACTTATTGCCAATGCCTCATGGGAACACGAAATGCAAATTAGCTCTCTTCCAGAAGGAAAAAAAAATCATTCATCATGTTCTACATATTGTAGTCCACTGTAATATGAATCTCAACCCTCATCAGTGTACAGGGAAGTTCCTCCAATGGCTGCCACCTGCAAGAGAAAGAAGGGGACTCTGGATATTGATATCAATGTATATTTAATTAGACATTGAGATTGTGACAACCAAGGAAAAGAAGAACAACTGTGAATCTCTGTACAACACTGCAGGATATGCAGACAGATACTTATCTTGTATCTCTGAATACAGGGAGCTCCCCCTAGTGGTGGCTGCAGAAAGGATCTCATCATGTATCTCTGTATACAGGGAGCTACCCCTAGTGGTGGCTGCAGAAAGGATCTTATCATGTATCTCTGTATACAGGGAGCTCCCCCTAGTGGTGGCTGCAGAAAGGATCTTATCATGTATCTCTGTATATAGGGAGCCCCCCCCCCTAGTGGTGACTGCAGACAGAATCTTATCATGTATCTCTGTATACAGGAAGCTCCCCCTAGTGGTGACTGCAGACAGAGTCTGATCATGTATCTCTGTATACAGGGATCTCCCTCTAGTGGTGGCTGCAGACAGAATCTTATCATGTATCTCTGAATACAGGGAGCTCCCCCTAGTGGTGGCAGCAGACAGGATCTTATCATGTATCTCTGTATACAGGGAGCTCCCCCTAGTGGTGGCAGCAGACAGGATCTTATCATGTATCTCTGTATACAGGGAGCTCCCCCTAGTGGTGGCTGCAGAAAGGATCTAATCATGTATCTCTGTATACAGGGAGCTCCCCCTAGTGGTGGCTGCAGAAAGGATCTTATCATGTATCTCTGTATATAGGGAGCCCCCCCCCCTAGTGGTGACTGCAGACAGAATCTTATCATGTATCTCTGTATACAGGAAGCTCCCCCTAGTGGTGACTGCAGACAGAGTCTGATCATGCATCTCTGTATACAGGGATCTCCCTCTAGTGGTGACTGCAGACAGAATCTTATCATGTATCTCTGTATACAGGGAGCTCCTCCTAGTGGTGGCTGCAGACAGAGTCTGATCATGTATCTCTGTATACAGGGTGCTCCCCCTACTGGTGACTGCAGACAGAATCTTATCATGTGTCTCTATATACAGGGAGCTCCCCTAGTGGTGTCTGCAGACAGGATCTTATCATGTATCTCTGTATACAGGGAGCTCCCCCTAGTGGTGGCTGTAGACAGAATCTTATCATGTATCTCTGTATACAGTGAGCTCCCCCTAGTGGTGGCTGCAGAAAGGATCTTATCATGTATCTCGGTATATAGGGAGCTCCTCCTAGTGGTGGCTGTAGACCGAATCTTATCATGTATCTCTGTATACAGGGAGCTCCCCCTAGTGGTGGCTGCAGAAAGGATCTTATCATGTATCTCTGTATACTGGAATCTCCCCCTAGTGGTGGCTGTAAACAGAATCTTATCTTGTATGTCTGTATACAGGGAGCTCCCCCTAGTGGTGGCAGCAGACAGGATCTTATCATGTATCTCTGTATACAGGGAGCTCCCCCTAGTGGTGGCTGCAGAAAGGATCTCATCATGTATCTCTGTATACAGGGAGCTCCCCCTAGTGGTGGCTGCAGAAAGGATCTTATCATGTATCTCTGTATATAGCGAGCCCCCCCCTAGTGGTGACTGCAGACAGAATCTTATCATGTATCTCTTTATACAGGGAGCTCCCCCTAGTGGTGACTGCAGACAGAGTCTTATCATGTATCTCTGTATACAGGGATCTCCCTCTAGTGGTGACTGCAGACAGAATATTATCATGTATCTCTGTATACAGGGAGCTCCCCCTAGTGGTGACTGCAGACAGAATCTTATCATGTATCTCTGTATACAGGGAGCTCCCCCTAGTGGTGACTGCAGACAGAGTCTGATCATGTATCTCTGTATACAGGGATCTCCCTCTAGTGGTGACTGCAGACAGAATCTTATCATGTATCTCTGTATACAGGGAGCTCCACCTAGTGGTGACTGCAGACAGAATCTTATCATGTATCTCTGCATACAGAGAGCTCCCCCTAGTGGTGGCTGCAGACAGAATCTTATCATGTATCTCTGTATACAGGGTGCTCCCCCTACTGGTGACTGCAGACAGAATGTTATCATGTATCTCTGTATACATGGAGCTCCCCCTAGTGATGGCTGCATACAGAATCTTATCATGTATCTCTGTATACAGGGAGCTCCCCCTAGTGGTGGCTGCAGACAGGATCTTATCATGTATCTCTGTATACAGGGACCTCCCTCTAGTGGTGGCTGCAGACAGAATCTTATCATGTATCTCTGTATACAGGGAGCTCCCCTAGTGGTGTCTGCAGACAGGATGTTGTCATGTATCTCTGTATACAGGGAGCTCCCCCTAGTGGTGGCTGCAGACAGGATCTTATCATGTATCTCTGTATACATGGAGCTCCCCCTAGTGGTGGCTGCAGACAGGATGTTGTCATGTATCTCTGTATACAGGAAGCTCCCCCTAGTGGTGGCCGCAGATAGAAT
Organism: Phyllobates terribilis; assembly: GCF_046119375.1. NCBI lineage: Eukaryota > Metazoa > Chordata > Amphibia > Anura > Dendrobatidae > Phyllobates > Phyllobates terribilis. The sequence continues at coordinate 21,040,339 of NW_027362764.1, read as the reverse complement.
CTTATCATGTATCTCTGTATACAGGGAGCTCCCCCTAGTGGTGGCTGCAGACAGAATCCCATCTTGTATCTCTATATACAGGGAGCTCCCCTAGTGGTGGCTGCAGACAGGATCTTATCATGTATCTTAATATATAGGGAGCTCCCCCTAGTGGTGGCTGCAGACAGAAACTTATCATGTATCTCTGTATACAGGGATCTCCCCCTAGTGGTGGTTGCAGACAGAATCTTATCATGTATCTCTGTATACAGAGAGCTCCCCCTAGTGGTGACTGCAGACAGAATCTTATCATGGATCTCTGTATACAGGGAGCTCCCCCTAGTGGTGGCTGCAGACAGAATCTTATCATGTATCTCTGTATACAGGGCGCTCCCCCTAGTGGTGGCTGCAGACAGAATCTTATCATGTATCTCTATATACAGAGAGCTCCACCTAGTGGTGGCTGCAGAAAGAATCTTATTATGTATCTCTAAATACATGGAGCTCCACCTAGTGGTGGCTGCAGACAGAATCTTATCATGTATCTCTGTATACAGGGAGTTTCCCCTAGTGGTGTCTGCCGACAGAGTCTTATCATGCATCTCTGTATACTGGGAGCTCCCCCTAATGGTGGCTGCAGACAGAATCTTATCATGTATCTCTGTATACAGGGAGCTCCCCCTAGTGGTGGCTGCAGACACAATCTTATCATATATCTCTGTACACAGGAATCTTCCCCAGTGGCGACTCCAGACAGAATCTTATCATGTATCTCTGTATACAGGGAGCTCCCCCTAGTGGTGGCTGCAGACAGAATCTTATCATGTATCTCTGAATACATGGAGATTCCCCTAGTGGTGGCTGCAGAGAAATACTTATGTATCTCTGTATACAAGGAGCTTCACCTAGTGGTGGCTGCAGATAGAATCTCATCATCCATCTCTGTATACAGGGAGCTCCCCCTAGTGGTGGCTGCAGACAGTATCTTATCATGTATCTTTGTATACAGGGAGCTCCCCCTAGTGGTGGCTGCAGACAGTATCTTATCATGTATCTCTGTATACAGGGAGCTCCCCCTAGTGGTGGCTGCAGACAGAATCTTATCATGTATCTCTGTATACAGGGAGCTCCCCCTAGTGGTGGCTGCAGACAGAATCTTATCATGTATCTCTGCATACAGGGAGCTCCCCCTAGTGGTGGCTGCAGAAAGCATCTTATCATGTATCTCTGTATACAGGGAGCTCCCCCTAGTGGTGGCTGCAGACAGAATCTTATCATGTATCTCTGTATACAGGGAGCTCCCCCTAGTGGTGGCTGCAGACAGGATCTTATCATGTATCTCTGTATACAGGGAGCTCCCTCTAGTGGTGATTGCAGAAATAATCTTACCATGTGTCTCTGTATATAGGGAGCTCCCTCTAGTGGTGGCTGCAGACAGAATCTTATCATGTATCTCTGTATACTGGGAGCTCCCCCTAGTGGTGGCTGCAGACAGAATCGTATCTTGTATCTCTGTATACTGGGAGCTCCCCCTAGTGGTGGCTGCAGAGAGTATCCTATCATGTATCTCTGTATACAAGGAGCTCCCCTTAGTGGTGACTTCAGACAGAATCTTATGATGTATGTCTGTATACAGAGAGCTCTCACTAGTATTGGCTGTAAACATAATTGTATTATGTATCTCTGTATACAGGAGCTTCCCCTAGTGGTTGCTGCAGAAATTTTTTTTATCATGTATCTCTGTATATAGGGATCTCCCCCTAGTGGAGGATGCAGACAGAATCTTATCATGTATCTCTGTATACAGGGAGCTCCCCCTAGTGGTGGCTGCAGACAGAATCTTATCATGTGTCTCTATATACAGGGAGCTCCCCCTAGTGGTGACTGCAGACAGAATCTTATCATGTATCTCTGTATACAGGGAGCTCCCCCTAGTAGTGGCTGCAGACAGGATCTTATCATGTATCTCTGTATACAGGGAGCTCCCCCTAGTTGTGGCTGCAGACAGGATCTTATCATGTATCTCTGTATACAGGGAGCTCCCCCTAGTGGTGACTGCAGACAGAATCTTATCATGTATCTCTGTATACAGGGAGCTCCCCCTAGTGGTGACTGCAGACAGGATCTTATCATGTATCTCTGTATACAGGGAGCTCCCCCTAGTGGTGGCTGCAGACAGAATCTTATTATGCATCTCTGAATACAGGGATCTCTCCCTAGTGGTGACTGCAGACAGGATCTTATGTATCTCTGTACACAGGGAGCTCCCCCTAGTGGTGACTGCAGACAGGATCTTATCATGTATCTCTGTATACAGGGAGCTCCCCCTAGTGGTGGCTGCAGACAGAATCTTATCATGGATCTCTGTATACAGGGAGCTCCCTCTAGTGGAGGCTGCAGACAGAATCTTATCATGTATCTCTGTATACAGGGAACTCCCCCTAGTGGTGGCTGCAGACAGAATCTTATTATGCATCTCTGAATACAGGGATCTCTCCCTAGTGGTGGCTGCAGACAGAATCTTATCATGTATCTCTGTAAACAATGAGCTGCCCCTAGTGGTGGCTGCAGACATAATCTTCTATTGTATTTCTGCATACAGTGAACTCCCCCTTGTGGTGGCTACTGGTAGACACAATTTCATAATTTATCATCAAGTCTATCCAGGAGATTTGGAGATCTCATCAGAACAGTTTTGTCCTCTATAATGATGTATTAAGGAATTAATCAGCACAGAGTTATCACAATAAGAATACTGTGAGCGCTTTAATTTCCGCCATGGTAAACTTTCATCGGCAGGCTGTAGTTAGGTTGTAATAACATCTGGAAGGTGTATTGTTTCTGACTTGTCCATGGGTCTACAGCAGCCACCATGCAACATTGATGATTGCTGTCTTGCCCTCCCCTCCTTGAGGACCAGCTCTCGCACTTTTTATGGAGCGCCTCTTCCACCCTTTCTCTGGGGAGAGACCTCGCTCAGTAATTCATATTAACTGTATATTGAGTTTTTCATTAGGAATTCCTCGGGCCTGGCTGCTGGGGGAAGCGCTGCCAGATTTTTGTCTGTGAGTCCTGCAGGAAAGCGAGCAGAATTTTCCGGACCTTCTCGGGGAGGTCAGGTAGAGGTCTTCTCCATGTTCCTGTACTGTAGGTTTGGTGACTGATTGTTGGGATGAGTACATGGTCTAAGGAATGATTTATGAGACATTACGCATCTCAGCGCGCGGACCATCGGAAGTCTAAACTCTGTTTATTTTCCTCCATTGCTCCACATGGCGGGACGATTGCATTACAGCGAGTAACCATCACGTCCGTGTGAGTTTCCTCATTGTTCCTGGGATACTGGAAGTACGAACTTCTGCAATCCCTGCGGCTTTCCGCCGGCCAAGCTCCAGCACACCCCCATTACATATACATGAATGAATACTAAACCATGACGGCCATACATGTGCACGATACAGAAACCACCTCAGTGATTCAGACCCTCAGCGGAAGGGACTGAAGAAGAACGAGACGTCTCTGCGCACCAGGAGATCCTTCTCATGGAGATTTATTCACCCTGTGCGGGTCACCACATACGATGACATAAGCGAGTACTGTCCCATGTCAGAGCAGCCGGAGGGTCTGCTGGTGAACACGTCTCAGGGACCACATCATCCACCATACGGCACAGATGTCTAATGTGTGGGGTCCTCTGTCAGCCAAACAGCGCAGACACATCACTCCCGGGGGACCCGCCAGCAACAACTCACATCTGATGGAAGACAAGTCCCACTGACATCTGCACAACACAAGACACAGAACTCTGCTCAAAGTGGAGGCTGCAATATTAGCAGAAATGATAGAAGGTATCAGGAGATTAGGGCAGAGATGTATGTGTGGCGCCCCTGCGGGTTCAGTCGCCACAGAGGTACTGCTTCCGTGGTGCCTCACTCTCTGGTAAGGAAAGGGTACAGCCCGGGACCCCAACACCTGCATCCAACACTACACTGCTCCAGGCCGGCTGGAAGGGCAAGATGCACTGTGTTCTGCTGAGCCCTGCCCCTGGCTGGAGTGGGGGGAACCAGAGTGAGGGGGAACCAAGTAGTGGGTGTGGGTGGAGGAAGCAGTTTAGGGGAGCATTTTGTTAGGAGTATAAAAAGGGGATCCATCTTAGGTAGTGAGGAGTAGAAGTAAGTGGAGGTCTGTGTCTAGTGAGAGGAGCAGGTGCTCTGCAGGATCTCTGCTCCAGAGTGGGCCTAGTGAATGAGGCCCAGCAGAGGAGAGAAGAGGAGGAAGGCTCCGGTAACTGAAGGGGTCCCAGGGGTACGGAAGGAGCAGGAAGCCACCCGTACGCTCTAATCTGTCAAGTGTCAGAGGGACCAGGCCACAAGAAGGGAACCGGTCCCTGGGCTAGTCGTGTCGCTTCAAGTCTCGGCTAGGAAACCGGAGGCTTCTGACTTTTATAGTGCAGTTGCCACACTCGCATTCGAGTAGCTAAGAAAGGTAGCCGTGTGGGATCAGGGAACTCTAGGTGACCCTAAAGGATCCGAAGACGCCATCTTGGGACTCAGTTTGTGAGGCGCAGGGCAGGAGGGAGAGACCCAGAGCGGAAAGTCGGCTGAGGAAAGGAACATATAGAAAGGGGGTCCCGATAAGTACTCTCGAATTGCCCGAGGGACTTCTGAACCCATGCTTGGTGAACGCAGCGTGACGCGGGAAGCGGTAACCTGTACAGTGTACCCAAGGAACCTAAAAAGAACTGTGAGTAAACTCGGATGACTGCACACCACTGTCTCTGTCGGTTATTGCCGCTGCGCCATTATCCCTCCTTCACTACAGCGCCTTGCGCCCCTTCCATCAACCCTGCCCCAGGGGCCCGCTCCGCCTGTGGGGAGCAGAAACATCCCAGCTGCCATCCCATCACCCCCCGGAGGTCTGCGGCAGCACCGGTAACCATTACCGGAAACCACAGGCGGCGTCACGAGAAAAAACTGTTAACAAAAACCCCCTTTTAAAGAGAGACCCCAGAGGACGAGCCCGGCAGCTGACTGCCGTGACATCCCACAGAAGGTAAAGGCCCGGGTACCGAGTCCCCTATATTCCCTCTGGGCGAGTCATATGGAGAGGACAGGTTATATACTGGAGATTACATGTGAGGAGGTATCAGGAGATTAGGGCAGAGATGTATGGAGAGGACAGGTTATATACTGGAGATTATGTGTGGGGAGGTATCAGGAGATTAGGGCAGAGATGTATGGAGAGGACAGGTTATATACTGGAGATTATGTGTGGGGAGGTATCAGGAGATTAGGGCAGAGATGTATGGAGAGGACAGGTTATATACTGGAGATTATGTGTGAGGAGGTATCAGGAGATTAGGGCAGAGATGTATGGAGAGGAAAGGTTATATACTGGAGATTATGTGTGGGGAGGTATCAGGAGATTAGGGCAGAGATGTATGGAGAGGACAGGTTATATACTGGAGATTATGTGTGGGGAGGTATCAGGAGATTAGGACAGAGATGTATGGAGAGGACAGGTTATATACTGGAGATTATATGTGGGGATGTATCAGGAGATTAGGGCAGAGATGTATAGAGAGGACAGGTTATATACTGGAGATTATGTGTGGGGAGGTATCAGGAGATTAGGACAGAGATGTATGGAGAGGACAGGTTATATACTGGAGATTATGTGTGAGGAGGTATCAGGAGATTAGGGCAGAGATGTATGGAGAGGACGGGTTATATACTGGAGATTATGTGTGAGGAGGTATCAGGAGATTAGGACAGAGATGTATGGAGAGGACGGGTTATATACTGGAGATTATGTGTGAGGAGGTATCAGGAGATTAGGGCAGAGATGTATGGAGAGGACAGGTTATATACTGGAGATTATGTGTGGGGAGGTATCAGGAGATTAGGACAGAGATGTATGGAGAGGACAGGTTATATACTGGAGATTATATGTGGGGATGTATCAGGAGATTAGGGCAGAGATGTATGGAGAGGATAGGTTATATACTGGAGATTATGTGTGGGGAGGTATCAGGAGTAGAGATGAGCGTTGTTCTACTCGAACTGTTCGCCAATCTCAAATTCGAGCTGTTTTGGGCGGTGTTCGAGCCGTTCGGCGAACACGAACAATTTGAGAAAAATTCGTCTGTTCGAGGTTATGTTCGATAACTGTTCGTGCACCAAAATCATAACTGGATTTTTTCTCAGTAATGATGAAAATTAATGTTAATCCGCAGTTTGAGTGTACAGCGGGGCGGGGGGAGGGGCAGGGGATGGATCTCTGCAGGAACAATGAAGATCTCCATTTTTTTTTCTCTTTCCCGCATTTGCAGTGGGGAGGTGCAATCTGTCAGCCTATCAGCAGCGCACACACGGAGCGAAGTGCTTTTTTTCACACAAGCAAGCGCATGTGTCATTGGCAGTGTATGTCACATGTCCTTGCCCTATAAGACCAAGCCATTTTCCCCGTCGCCACCATTTTCTCACTGCTGCAGCTGCGTGTTAGACGGCACCGCTGTTGCTGTGTGTGACGCACCCGCTGGGCCATGTGCAAGGGATACCCGGAGCCGGATCTGGATAGGGGTAGTAGTCCTTGTGGCGGTGACCCGGTCCGTGCCCAGGGTGTCAAACTAAGTGGCAGTCTATGGCAGTAGATGTTAACTTGATTGTCGACCACGCCACCCGTTGAGTGCGGCTTTGACGCCGCCGCTGCAGAGCAGTCCGCTGAGGCCGGTGGTATATGTGCAGCAGTGATGGTATAACCCCCAACGGGAGGGGTATGGCCTCAGGGCAGCAGGTGTGGATGATGGGGGTTGTGATGATGCAGAAAGAAGACTCAGAGTCAGGAGATGCAGTTCAGGGTTTTTACTTACTGGTGTTCTTTTGGTCACTCTGGCCTTGAGTGACCACCCGAGCCGTGCTGCGTCCACCAGGTCCTGGACTCGGCTAACCCCCAGGCCATTCCGGAGCGTGGTCCTGAGCTCCCTTCTGACTCTCTCTCTCTCTGGCCGTTCCCACCAGGGATCCACCTGTGTCCGGCTCCCTCGGGTCTCTTGTTGGTTGAACCTTCCCTGGCTTCCCTGACCCTATGCTCGGTGTGCCATTCTGGTGGATTTGGTGAGGGTCGTGGCAGATCCTGCCCACGACCTCCGGTTCCTGGCTAAGGTTTGTTTTGGCCTCTGCCAGCTTGGGATCCGGTACCCGTGTCCGCCAACCCTTCACCCTTTTGTCTTTATTCTGGGGTCTTGGGGTTCCCTTCTTGTCTTTCTCTCTGGGTCCTTCTTTTCTCCTCTCTCCCTCTGCAGGCTTGGCTCTGGAGCTGGGCCCAGCCGGAGCCACAGCTCCCTGTCAGCCCTCCTGGCTGAGCTCCTCTGCTCTGCTCCTCAGGCTAAAAAGACCCTGTCCTAAGATGGTGCCCACCTTATATACTCCCTCTATGTGTGAGCCCAGGTGACTAGCACCCAATGAGCTCCTAGCTTTACCCAGAGTACTCCCCCTATCTGCCCCTACACTACTGGGATGTTCCACCCCCCTCCCACTCCAGCCAGGGACAGACGCTGTCGTACCTGCACATATACTGGTGGGAGTACCGTTGATCTGTCCCCCGGAAATGGGGTGAATGTAGTGCATGCAGCCTACTGAGCTCAGTTCCACACTCCATCCTTACCCGGGAGTGGAATACCACACCTCTGGCTTGAGGTGTAATACCCCTGTAGCAGCCGAATCCTCAGGGTGCTACATTCCCCCCTGGTAAATCACAGCACGTCCTCGGGCTGTAAAAGAGCAAAAACATAAAACATACAATTTTTTTTCAAAACATCATAAACATATAAAACATTATAAACATTATCCTTCAATCATCCCTTTATGGGAGGTACTTCTTACTTATAATGTTACCAGCATCAAATGTTACGGACACATCATATAATAATATTAACTCTTTCAGCATAATAAAACTTTTCCTATAAAACATTTTTGACCTCTGGCCACTTGTGCAAATTGTGACCAGGGAAGTGCCACAGTCTCTGGTAGAAAAAAAAACAGTTTCCTATAAAAAACCAGTAGGGGGCACTTTAGGAAGCGCAACTATATACAAGGGAAGGTGGCCGCTCTCATTCCTCGGCCAGTGGGGAAAAGGGGATGGCTGCTCACAGTCCTCAGCCTGTGAGGAGATGGGACACACTGGAACAGTTCACTGGTCCCAACGGGGACTATAATGGTAACAGTTCCTGTACCCTAACGGGTAACTATTTTACAGTTCCATTTACCGTACTTTAGTAGCGGCGTCCTCCTGATGCTTCCTCCCTGTATTCTTCAGACCCCTCCGGGTCCTCTTGCTCCTCCTGACACCTCAGCTCTTTCTCTGTCAGTCGGTGTACATGAAGGGCATAGGGTCCTTTGGCACATTGGTGCCGGGTGAAGGTGACCTCATCACCCAGGTAAAGATCACGACCTCTGTGTCCCTCCGGTAGGTGGGACACGACATCTCTTCTGGTCACGAAGACGTCGCCGGGGGTGTGATGATCTCTGATGAAGCCCCAACCGTGCTGCAGTTGGAATTTGATTACAGTCCCGGTGGCACGGGGACCGTGGGCTGCACGGGGGTTCCTTCGGGTCCGGCTCTTTTGTTCTGCACTCTTTACTTGCAGCCGCTCCTCGCGGACCCGTCTCTCTCTCCGTTCTCGGTCGAAAACCTCTAACTGCTGCCGGCAGCACTCTGCACGCTCCGCTGCAGCCGCCCGGGTCTCTTGAGTGAACCCGATGAGGTCTCCTCCTGCGGGGTCCCACTCAAACTGCGCCTCCTCTAACGAGAGCGGGGTCATCTTGACGGGCGCCGGAACCGGGATTAGGGGCTCATCCAGGGGTCTTTCTTTCCGGAGTCGGGGATGGTAGTACTCCGGTGGCCACGCAAAGGGCTGCCCATCCGGGCAAGTGTGCTGGGCAAACAAGTCTTCACCCAGGTGCGGCACAGTGGAAGTTGAGGGCGCGGTGGTGGCAGCGACGCCCGGGATCACTAGGCCTTGCGACCAGGCTTGGGGTACCCTGAAGGTAAAGGGCACCGTGAAGACGGCGGCGCCCGGGGGCACTCGGCCTTGCGACCAGGCCGGTGGCGTCTCCTGCTTGGCCGCGCTCAGGGTTGGGGCGCGTGACGTCACAGGGGGCGTGGTCGCGGCTCCTGCTTGGGGCCTAGTCTGGAGCGGTAGCGGTGCGGCAACGGGCACGATCAGTGGGACTTCGGGCTCTGCGACGGGGAGCGGGGGTAGGCTTACGGTGGCTGGGCTTGGGGTAGTGACGTCCCCTTTACTTGCCTCCCCCTCTTCAGCTCCCTCTGCGGCGTCGTCTCCGGCCTCCGTCCCTTCTGCATCCTCTTTAGGGGCAGGCGTGCTCCTCGTTGCGGGTGGCGTGCTCCGCTGGCGGGTTCCAGCCTGCTGGGCCATCTCCCTGCTCCATTCCGTCAGCGTTTCTCGCTGCACCTGGGCCATCCTCCGTGCGAGGCCCTCCAGCGCGGTCTGTGCACGCTCCCGGTCTCGGGGAAGCTGTGCCAGGATCTCCACCAGGTCTTGTGGGGTGGTTGCTTGCATCAGGCTCCTGACCACAGGGTCGGTGCTGCCTGCTTCTCCCTCCATCTCCGGGTACGGCTCCTCCAGACTCCTCCAAGCTGCTCCCATCTTCTCTCTTTTGTTCTGTCTCCGCCCACATTGAGGGCGGTCCTCCGGCAACTTGGTGATTGTCAGTTCCAGGGGCAGACCCCCCACGCTGATGGACATCGCTAGCATCGCAGCCTCTGCTGGTGGGGGCGGTCTTCGTTTTTGGCGCCATTCTTGGTCCTGGCCCACGATGGGAGGTCGTCTCTTACCACCTTCTGGCACGCCCATAATGGCGTCCGCTCTGCCAGGGCGGGAAATCTTCTCAGATGGCGGGAATCGCTTCCCAGTGGCGGGAAACACTGCAGATGGCGGGAAAAGACTGCAGATGACGGGCAAATGGCGGGAACCGATCCGAGATGGCGTCCGATGGCGGGGACCCTCCGGAACCGGCGGGAGACTTCTTTTTGAGGTAAATGTGAACTTTTCTTCAGGCACGCAGTACCCGATGGTTGCGGGCACGTGATCCTGCCGACTACGCCAAAAGTTGACGCACCCGCTGGGCCATGTGCAAGGGATACCCGGAGCCGGATCTGGATAGGGGTAGTAGTCCTTGTGGCGGTGACCCGGTCCGTGCCCAGGGTGTCAAACTAAGTGGCAGTCTATGGCAGTAGATGTTAACTTGATTGTCGACCACGCCACCCGTTGAGTGCGGCTTTGACGCCGCCGCTGCAGAGCAGTCCGCTGAGGCCGGTGGTATATGTGCAGCAGTGATGGTATAACCCCCAACGGGAGGGGTATGGCCTCAGGGCAGCAGGTGTGGATGATGGGGGTTGTGATGATGCAGAAAGAAGACTCAGAGTCAGGAGATGCAGTTCAGGGTTTTTACTTACTGGTGTTCTTTTGGTCACTCTGGCCTTGAGTGACCACCCGAGCCGTGCTGCGTCCACCAGGTCCTGGACTCGGCTAACCCCCAGGCGATTCCGGAGCGTGGTCCTGAGCTCCCTTCTGACTCTCTCTCTCTCTGGCCGTTCCCACCAGGGATCCACCTGTGTCCGGCTCCCTCGGGTCTCTTGTTGGTTGAACCTTCCCTGGCTTCCCTGACCCTATGCTCGGTGTGCCATTCTGGTGGATTTGGTGAGGGTCGTGGCAGATCCTGCCCACGACCTCCGGTTCCTGGCTAAGGTTTGTTTTGGCCTCTGCCAGCTTGGGATCCGGTACCCGTGTCCGCCAACCCTTCACCCTTTTGTCTTTATTCTGGGGTCTTGGGGTTCCCTTCTTGTCTTTCTCTCTGGGTCCTTCTTTTCTCCTCTCTCCCTCTGCAGGCTTGGCTCTGGAGCTGGGCCCAGCCGGAGCCACAGCTCCCTGTCAGCCCTCCTGGCTGAGCTCCTCTGCTCTGCTCCTCAGGCTAAAAAGACCCTGTCCTAAGATGGTGCCCACCTTATATACTCCCTCTATGTGTGAGCCCAGGTGACTAGCACCCAATGAGCTCCTAGCTTTACCCAGAGTACTCCCCCTATCTGCCCCTACACTACTAGGATGTTCCACCCCCCTCCCACTCCAGCCAGGGACAGACGCTGTCGTACCTGCACATATACTGGTGGGAGTACCGTTGATCTGTCCCCCGGAAATGGGATGTATGTAGTGCATGCAGCCTACTGAGCTCAGTTCCACACTCCATCCTTACCCGGGAGTGGAATACCACACCTCTGGCTTGAGGTGTAATACCCCTGTAGCAGCCGAATCCTCAGGGTGCTACATGTGCGCTATACCTTGTTAATTTCAAGCCAATTTTCACACAAATCTACAGATAGCTTGGGAGTAGGGAATAGTTGTAATTGCAGTCCTTTTAAGGACTAGGTTACAGCATTTCCTACGACTTTTATCAGGCAGGTCTGTGCTCTTAAATAGATAGGTTGTGGGAGTAAAGACTAATTGTAATTGCAGTCCTTTTCAGGACTAGGTTACATCAGTTCCTATCAGTTTTTGCCAGGCAGGTCTTTGCCAGTGCTGTGCAAGTTTTTTTCACAGCATTTGGCTGAATCTAGCAAAGCTAATCCTTTTTGGCCTATTGCAGAGTGTGTTAGTCAGTGGAGTAGCCTATCTGTGTTGCAAGATATACCACCTGTGTATAGAATACCAATTTTTTTACTGCACCTAGTGAAGTAAAATCTTTTGTGCATAGCATCATTCTATTAGTCCATCTATACTGACCTCCATCAGGTTGCAAATTGAATATAATTTTTTTCTGCATCTACCTCTGAAAAAATATTGGGCTTCTAGCTGTGTGTGGGTCTTGTTCTATTAGTCCATCTATACAGACCTCCATCAGGTTGCAAATTGAATATAATTTTTTTCTGCATCTACCTCTGAAAAAATATTGGGCTTCTAGCTGTGTGTGGGACTTGTTGTATTAGTCCATCTATACTGACCTCCATCAGGTTGCAAACTGAATATATTTTTTTCTGCATCTACCTCTGAAAAAATATTGGGCTTCTAGCTGTGTGTGGGACTTGTTCTATTAGTCCATCTATACTGACCTCCATCAGGTTGCAAATTGAATATAATTTTTTTCTGCATCTAACCCAGCCAATAGTTTTGGCCTAATACCACAGTTTGGCCACTCAGCTCTGCTCGGTTCCCATCCATTGTTTTTTTGTGCAAACAACTCCAGAGTTGTGAATTAGTTAACCACCAAAATGAGTGGAAAAAGGCCTGCTGCTGGTGGAAAGGGGAATAGGCGTGTTGGGAAGGGGAAAAAAGGTTGTGTCCGTGGGGTAGATGTTAAAGCAACAGTAACATCTGCAGAAGAAAGACCATCTTCCAGCCAAACTAAGATGTCTACTTCTTTTAGCGGACAATGTGATAAGATCCCTTTCTTACGGCCACGCCAATCGCTACAAATTCCAGATGAGGCACAAAAACAGCAGGTGCTTCAACGGATATCAAGTGCTCCTTTAAGTGGGCTCTCCTCCACATCAACTTCAACATCACAAATACTCCAGTCCTCAAAGGTGTCACCCCAATCGCACTTGCTTCCTCACAGCTCCCAAATCTCCAGCTGCCCGTCTGAGTATGAGGTAGAACAGATGGTTGAGTCTGCAGAGCTGTTTACTCATACTATAGCCTGGGAATCAGAGGTCGACTCCAGCGCTTCTGTGAATCCAGACGAGGAAATGATCTGCACTGATGCCCAGAATCTTTATGAGTCGGATCCAGGACCAGACGCAGAAGGTTCTGACCATAATGTAGACCCTCATTCCCAAACTGTAACTCCTGTTGGTGGAGACAATGAGGAAGACGATGATAAGACTCAAATACCTGATTGGAGCGACAACTTTAGTTTTTTGTCAGGGCAGGAACAGGTTGGCTCTGAGGACGACGGGTGTGATAACGCACAGGGTGATGATGATGAGGTCGGAGATCCCACTTACTGTCAACCCACAGTCAGCCAAGAGATGAGGTCAGCAGAGGAGGTGGAGGAAGATGCTAGTGACGACGAGGTCAGGTTGCGCCTTCCTGGACAGAGACGTAGTACTGGAAGCACGTCAACAACTGCATCCTCAAACACAACTCTGCCTCTCACCACAAGTCGTGGTGGCTCTTCAGGTCGCATGGGTGCTAAGCCTTGCATAGCCTGGGCATTTTTTCAGATCGATAAAGATGACCCAACTCGTGTTATCTGTAACATTTGTCAGCAAAAGCTAAGTAGAGGCCAAAAAATACATAGTTTGAGTACTTCATGCATGAACCGGCACATGGACATGAAGCATAAGTTGCAGTGGGAAGCTCAGTGTGCTACAATGCGGCCTAGCCGGCCGGGCCAACCACCGTCTGCCATATCTTGTGCATCCGCGGCCTCTTCATCCTCTGTGACTGGGGGGACAGCAGTCACACCTGTTTTGGGGCGCAGACCTGCCACCTCTTTACCCGCAACAGCCAGCGTGATTGGCAGGTCATCATTTTCTTTGGAGGTGGGAACACCAGCTGGTGTTGAGCGCTGTCCGACATCGATAGCACCACCTTTGGATCAAGGCAACCTAACATGTCCGCCTGCATCTTCCTCACAGACCGGCAGTTTGCCGGGGACACCCTTATCAACCCCGTCTAAGCACAATAGCCAGCCCTCGGTCCCTCAGATGTGGACAAGTAAAAGACCATTTCCTCCTAGCCATGAGAAAGCTAAGAGGTTGAATTTCACCATCTGCAAGCTCTTGGCTACAGAAATGCTGCCTTTCCGCCTGGTGGACACAGAGGATTTTCGAGACCTTATGTCCGTCGCAGTGCCCCAGTACCAGATGCCCAGTCGGCACTACTTCTCAAAGAAAGGTGTGCCTGCGCTCCACCAGCATGTCGCACACAACATCACCGCTTCTTTGAGAAACTCTGTGTGTGACAGGGTGCATTTCACCACAGACACTTGGACGAGTAGGCATGGACAGGGGCGTTACATGTCGCTGACTGGGCACTGGGTAACTATGGTGACAGCAGGACAAGGGGCTGCTGTCCAAGTCTTGCCGTCCCCACGAGTTGTGCGTCAATCCTCTTTATGTCAAAGTTCCTCCACTGCTTCTGCCTCCTCAACCTCCTCTCGGTCTTCCACCTGCACCCAAAGCCTGTCTGGTCATGCCACAAGCTTTCTAACTGCGCAGAAGGGATCCTGCACACCTCCTTACTATGCTGGCAGTAGGGCTCAACGTCATCAGGCGGTTTTTACATTGAAATGTCTGGGAAATGTGAGTCACACAGCTGAGGAGTTGTGGTCAGCTCTGGAGAACCAATTTCATGAATGGTTGTCTCCACTGGACCTGAAACCAGGGAAGGCCGTGTGCGACAATGCTGCAAACCTGGGTGCGGCCCTTCGCCTCGGCAATGTCACACACGTGCCTTGTATGGCTCACGTGTTGAACCTGGTTGTCCAGCAATTTTTAGCCCACTATCCCAGACTAGATGGCCTTCTGCAGAGGGCACGGTCGCTGTGTGCTCACTTCCGCCGTTCGCATCCCGCAGCTCAGCGACTTACATCTCTACAGAAGTCGTTGGGCCTGCCACTTCACCGGCTAAAATGCGATGTGCCTACCCGGTGGAATTCAACTCTGCACATGTTGCAGCGACTGTGGCAGCACCGACAAGCCCTGGTGCAATACGTTCTGACGTATAGCCTGGGCCAACGAGATCCAGAGGTGGGGCAAATCACGCTGGAGGAGTGGTCTCAGATCAGGGACCTATGCACCCTTCTGCACAGTTTTGAAATGGCGACGAAGATGTTTAGTGCTGACGATGCCATTATCAGCATGACTATTCCGGTGATTTACATGCTGGAGCACATGTTAAACAGAATTCGGAGTCAGGTGGTGGCACAAGAGGAGGTGGAGGAAGTAGAGGAGGAGGAGTTGTATGCGGAAGGGCTAACATCTGCAAGGTCCAGACGGTCGGCAGCACCAAGGCGGCAGGCATGTGAGGGTGGGGGAGATGATTTTACCAGGGCGCATGGTAGCAGCCAAACTAGTGAGGAAGGTGCAGGAGCCCAGGAAGAAGTGGAGGACGAACTGATGGAAGACTCATCAGATGAGGGAGACCTTGATCACATTTCTGTTGTGCGAGGTTGGGGGGAGAGGACAGAGGAAGGAAGCATGATTGTTACCTCGCCACCAGCACAACAGGGACTTGGTGCTCCTGGATGCGCAACACACATGAGTGCCTTCTTGCTGCACTACCTGCAACATGACCCTCGAATTGTGAGAATTAGAAATAATCCTGACTACTGGGTTGCCACACTGTTAGATCCCCGGTACAAAAGTAAATTTGCAGAAATTATTCCTGCCATAGAAAGGGATGCACGCATGCAGGAGTATCAGCAGAGACTGTTGCAGAATCTTACATGTGCTTTTCCACAAAACACCAGTGGTGCACGTAGTGAATCTCACAGTTCTAACTTGCCAACCGTGGTCTGTATGGAATTGTTCAATAAAGGGCCCAAAATTAAGATAACATAGATGGGAGAGGTCTCTATGAATAGGAATTCCTAAGTATTTGATACCCTGTGAGGGCCAGGCAAAGGGAAAGTTGGACTGGATGGAATCCTATATGGATTTAGGGAGGGAGACATCGAGGGCCTCAGACTTCGCTGCATTGATTTTAAAATTTGACCATGTAACAAAGTGATCTATTTCAGCCATAACAGCAGGGATGGATATATGTGATTGAGTGATATATACTAGGACATCATCAGCAAATAGAGAGCACTTGTACTCGGTGCCTCCCACCTCAATCCACCTAATATTGGGGTTATGGCGAATTGATGAGAGCAGGTGCTCCGTCACTAGGATGTATAAGAGAGGGGACAGAGGACATCCCTGCCTTGTCCCATTGGTGATTGTGAAAGGTGATGAAAATGTTCTGACGCACCCCCTGGGCCTTGGGACACCCGGAGCCGGACCCTTTTTGGTGGATACTGGTGGTTGTAGTCTTCGTGGCGGCGATCCGGTTCCGTGGCTCAGGGCGGTCAAACCAGTGGCGGAACTATTTATGTGGTTTTGATGTTTAAATGTCCGACTACGCCACCCGTGGATTGCGGTCAGAGTGAACCGCCGCTACAGGGCAGACCGCTGAGGCTGGTGTTGTGGGTGCAGCAGAGCGTAGCATAACTCCCCACGGGAGGAGTATAGCCTCAGGGCAGTGTATGCGGAGGATGGGGGTGATGGTGCAGGGCAGCAGCAGTAACGACACGGAGTCAGTGATGCAGTTCAGGGCCTTTACTCACAGTTCTTATTATCCAGACCACGTCTGCAGGTAACGGCTGCCCACGTCGTACTGTGCTCACCAGGTGAGGGGCTCAGACAACTCCCAGATAACTTTGGAGCGCTTCACAGGACCCCCTTTGTGTGTCCTTTGTCTGGCCTTTCTTACCAACCCTTCTGTCCGGCTGCCTCGGGCCTCCTCTTGGTAAACTTGGTGCCAGTTTCCCTGACCCTATGTGGTGCCTTCCTAGCGGGTGTAGCGAGGGGCTGCGCCACATAAAATGTCACAGCCTCCGGTTTCTAGCTGAGGGTCGTTTCCTGCCTCCACTAGTTTCGGGGACCGGTCTCCCCCTTTGGCCTGACCCCTCCACGCAGGTGGATTCGGGCGTGCGGTGGCGACTCGCCCGTCCGCACCCCTGGGATCCCTTCATTCCTCGTTCCTGGAGCCTTCTCCGCTCCTCTTCCTTCCTTCTCCCTCTTCCAGGCCTGGGCCTCTGTTACTAGGCCCGCCTCCGGAGCAGAGCTCATGCAGAGCCCCTGCTCCCTGCCACTTCTGCTCAGACTTCTCTGCACTGAACTAAGATGGTGCCCACCTTTTATACTCCCTTCTCAATGCACCCAGGAACTGCTTCCTCCCTGCTCCTGCACTACAGGGTTCCCCTTCCTCAGTGTTCCCTCCCCCCACTCCAGCCAGGGACAGGGACTGTCGTGCCCATCTCAGAGGCATATTGGTCGCCCTGCCCCACGGCAATGTGGTGTAATGCATGCAGGTGTCGGGTCCTGATCCACACTACATCCTTACCTGAGAGTGAGATATCACACCTCTGGGTGAGGTGCAATACCTCTATAGCAACCGAGCCCTCAGGGTGCTACAGTTCCATTTATCTTCAGCCTAGGTGACGTATTGTGATACAGGGCCGTGATTTTGGCTATAAAAGGGTCCCCTAGACCCCTACCCCAAGCTTTTTAAGAGAATCATATATGGCGTGCCAGGAGACTCTATGAAATGCTTTCTCAGCATCCAACGAGAGTATCTAATTACAAATTTTTAACTGCATCTAGCCCAGGAAATACTTTGTGCCTAGTAGCAGTGTCTGCTAGTCAGCGGATTATCCCGGCTGTTAAGCAAGCTACACCACCTGTAGTTTAGACACTTAATTTTTTCAAAGGAAATGCTTCGGGACCATGGGATACTCAGTGAAGAGCATCAGGAGGCACCCCAAGGCATAGGGGCTGGGACTGGCAGTAGGATGCCTTGCGGTGGACAGCCGAGCTCGATCCTTATAAAAGCTTTTTAACTGCAGCAGCTTTAGTGGACACTACTGGAGCTGGAATTACGCGGCTGCTGGCATGAGACTGGCCCTCCAATAGATCCTTGTAAAAGGATTTAAAGTGTATTCATTCAAATTAGAGAGACAATTTAAATTACAGAGCTTAGACCTGCCTCCACCGCTGGGGGTCTCGACCCTCCAGTGGACAGGCACCAGTATTGGGAGAGGGGGGCTGGCCATCAGGGTTCACCGCGGCTCTGGCACAAACCCGGCGACACGGAGGTGGCACGGGCAGGAGCGGACTGAACGTGTCGGCTTCTCACTTTTTGGATTTTAGAAGGGCATGACATGCCTATATCTGTGTCTCCCCTCCTTTTACTCCTCCACCTCTTTTCTTTTCGCATGACTATATGTACTTGTCACTTTTCCATGTGTTAGTTGTGTCTTCTGAGCAGTTTGTCAGCTTTTGGACACCTTTGAAGGTGTTTTCTATGTGTTTCTATGTGTTTTTGTTTGCCTGCCATTGGTTTTAACGGTGTTCGAAGGTGTTCGACGAACAGTTCGGCGAACACACGGGTGTTCGACGAACCGAACCGAACTCGAACACTACGGGGGTGGCTCAACACTAGTCAGGAGATTAGGGCAGAGATGTATGGAGAGGACAGGTTATATACTGGAGATTATGTGTGTGGAGGTATCAGGAGATTAGGGCAGAGATGTATGGAGAGGACAGGTTATATACTGGAGATTATGTGTGAAGAGGTATCAGGAGATTAGAGCAGAGATGTATGGAGAGGACAGGTTATACACTGGAGATTATGTGTGGGGAGGTATCAGGAGATTAGGGCAGAGATGTATGGAGAGGACAGGTTATATACTGGAGATTATGTGTGAAGAGGTATCAGGAGATTAGAGCAGAGATGTATGGAGAGGACAGGTTATACACTGGAGATTATGTGTGGGGAGGTATCAGGAGATTAGAGCAGAGATGTATGGAGAGGACAGGTTATATACTGGAGATTATGTGTGAAGAGGTATCAGGAGATTAGAGCAGAGATGTATGGAGAGGACAGGTTATACACTGGAGATTATGTGTGGGGAGGTATCAGGAGATTAGGGCAGAGATGTATGGAGAGGACAGGTTATATACTGGAGATTATGTGTGAGGAGGTATCAGGAGATTAGAGAAGAGATGTATGGAGAGGAAAGGTTATATACTGGAGATTATATGTGAGAAGGTATCAGGAGATTAGGGCAGAGATGTATGGAGAGGACAAGTTATATACTGGAGATTATGTGTGAAGAGGTATCAGGAGATTAGAGCAGAGATGTATGGAGAGGACAGGTTATATACTGGAGATTATGTGTGTGGAGGTATCAGGAGATTAGGGCAGAGATGTATGGAGAGGACAGGTTATATACTGGAGATTATGTGTGAGGAGGTATCAGGAGATTACAGAAGAGATGTATGGAGAGGAAAGGTTATATACTGGAGATTATATGTGAGAAGGTATCAGGAGATTAGGGCAGAAATGTATGGAGAGGACAAGTTATATACTGGAGATTATGTGTGAGGAGGTATCAGGAGATTAGGGCAGAGATGTATGGAGAGGACAGGTTATATACTGGAGATTATGTGTGAAGAGGTATCAGGAGATTAGAGCAGAGATGTATGGAGAGGACAGGTTATATACTGGAGATTATGTGTGTGGAGGTATCAGGAGATTAGGGCAGAGATGTATGGAGAGGACAGGTTATATACTGGAGATTATGTGTGAAGAGGTATCAGGAGATTAGAGCAGAGATGTATGGAGAGGACAGGTTATATACTGGAGATTATGTGTGTGGAGGTATCAGGAGATTAGGGCAGAGATGTATGGAGAGGACAGGTTATACACTGGAGATTATGTGTGGGGAGGTATCAGGAGATTAGGGCAGAGATGTATGGACAGGACAGGTTATATACTGGAGATTATATGTGAGGAGGTATCAGGAGATTAGGGCAGAGATGTATGGAGAGGACAGGTTATATACTGGAGATTATGTGTGGGGAGGTATCAGGAGATTAGGGCAGAGATGTATGTAGAGGACAGGTTATATACTGGAGATGATGTGTGGGGAGGTATCAGGAGATTAGGGCAGAGATGTATGTAGAGGACAGGTTATATACTGGAGATTATGTGTGGGAAGGTATCAGGAGATTAGGGCAGAGATCTATGGAGAGGACAGGTTATATACTGGAGATTATGTGTGGGGAGGTATCAGGAGATTAGGGCAGAGATGTATGTAGAGGACAGGTTATATACTGGAGATTATGTGTGGGGAGGTATCAGGAGATTAGGGCAGAGATGTATGGAGAGGACAGATTATATGCTGGAGATTATGTGTGAGGAGGTATCAGGAGATTAGAGCAGAGATGTATGGAGAGGACAGGTTATATACTGGAGATTATGTGTGTGGAGGTATCAGGAGATTAGGGCAGAGATGTATGGAGAGGACAGGTTATACACTGGAGATTATGTGTGGGGAGGTATCAGGAGATTAGGGCAGAGATGTATGGACAGGACAGGTTATATACTGGAGATTATATGTGAGGAGGTATCAGGAGATTAGGGCAGAGATGTATGGAGAGGACAGGTTATATACTGGAGATTATGTGTGGGGAGGTATCAGGAGATTAGGGCAGAGATGTATGTAGAGGACAGGTTATATACTGGAGATGATGTGTGGGGAGGTATCAGGAGATTAGGGCAGAGATGTATGTAGAGGACAGGTTATATACTGGAGATTATGTGTGGGAAGGTATCAGGAGATTAGGGCAGAGATCTATGGAGAGGACAGGTTATATACTGGAGATTATGTGTGGGGAGGTATCAGGAGATTAGGGCAGAGATGTATGTAGAGGACAGGTTATATACTGGAGATTATGTGTGAGGAGGTATCAGGACATTAGGGCAGAGATGTATGGAGAGGACAGATTATATGCTGGAGATTATGTGTGAGGAGGTATCAGGAGATTAGGGCAGAGATGTATGGAGAGGACAGGTTATATACTGGATATTATGTGTGAGGAGGTATCAGGAGATTAGGGCAGAGATGTATGGAGGGGACAGGTTATATACTGGAGATTATGTGTGAGAAGGTATCAGGAGATTTGGGCAGAGATGTATGGAGAGGACAGGTTATATACTGGAGATTATGTGTGAGGAGGTATCAGGAGATTAGGGCAGAGATGAATGGAGAGGAAAGGTTATATACTGGAGATTATGTGTGGGGAGGTATCAGGAGATTAGGGCAGAGATGTTTTGAGAGGGCAGGTTATCTACTGGAGATTATGTGTGGGGAGATATCAGGGGATTAGGGCAGAGATGTATGGACAGGACAGGTTATATACTGGAGATTATATGTGAGGAGGTATCAGGAGATTAGGGCAGAGATGTATGGAGAGGACGGGTTATATACTGGAGATGATGTGTGAGGAGGTATCAGGAGATTAGGGCAAAGATGTATGGAGATGACAGGTTATATACTGGAGATTATGTGTGAGGAGGAATCAGGATATTAGGTCAGAGATGTATGGAGAGGACAGGTTATATACTGGAGATTATGTGAGGAGGTATCAGGAGTTTAGGGCAGATATGTATGGAGAGGACAGGTTATATACTGGAGATTATGTGAGGAGGTATCAGGAGATTAGGGCAGAGATGTATGAAGAGGACAGGTTATATACTGGAGATGATGTGTGAGGAGGTATCAGGAGATTAGGACAGAGATGTATGAAGAGGACAGGTTATATGCTGGAGATTATGTGTGGGGAGATATCAGGAGATTAGGGCAGAGATGTATGGAGAGGACAGGTTATATACTCGAGATTATGTGTGAGAAGGTATCAGGAGATTAGGGCAGAGATGTATGGAGAGGACAGGTTATATACTGGAGATTATATGTGGGGAGGTATCAGGAGATTAGGGCAGAGATGTATGGAGAGGACAGGTTATATACTGGAGATTATGTGTGTGGAGGTATCAGGAGAATAGGGCAGAGATGTATGGAGAGGACAGGTTATATACTGGAGATTATGTGTGAGGAGGTATCAGGACATTAGGGCAGAGATGTATGGAGAGGACAGGTCATATACTGGAGATTATGTGTGAGGAGGTATCAGGAGATTAGGGCAGAGATGTATGGAGAGGACAGGTTATATACTGGAGATTATGTGTGAGGAGGTATCAGGACATTAGGGCAGAGCTGTATGGAGAGGACAGGTTATATACTGGAGATTATGTGTGGGGAGGTATCAGGAGATTAGGGAAGAGATGTATGGAGAGGACAGGTTATATACTGGAGATTATGTGTGAGGAGGTATCGGGAGATTAGGGCAGAGATGTATGGAGAGGACAGGCTATATACTGGAGATTATGTGTGAGGAGGTATCAGGAGATTAGGGCAGAGATGTATGGAGGGGACAGGTTATATACTGGAGATTATGTGTGAGGAGGTATCAGGAGATTAGGGCAGAGATGTATGGAGAGAACAGGTTATATACTGGAGATTATGTGTGGGGAGGTATCAGGAGATTAGGGCAGAGATGTATGGAGAGGAAAGGTTATATACTGGAGATTATGTGGGGGGAGGTATCAGGAGATTAGGGCAGAGATGTTTTGAGAGGACAGGTTATATACTGGAGATTATATGTGGTGAGGTATCAGGAGATTAGGGCAGAGATGTATGGAGAGGACAGGTTATATACTGGAGATTGTGTGTGAGGAGGTATCAGGAGATTAGGGCAGAGATGTATGGAGAGGACAGGTTATATACTGGAGATTATGTGTGGGGAGGTATCAGGGGATTAGGGCAGAGATGTATGGACAGGACAGGTTATATACTGGAGATTATATGTTGGGAGGTATCAGTAGATTAGGGAAGAGATGTATGGAGAGGACGGGTTATATACTGGAGATGATGTGTGAGGAGGTATCAGGAGATTAGGGCAGATATGTATGGAGATGACAGGTTATATACTGGAGATTATGTGTGAGGAGGTATCAGGAGATTAAGGCAGAGATGTATGGAGAGGACAGGTTATATACTGGAGATTATGTGTGAGGAGGTATCAGGAAATTAGGTCAGAGATGTATTTTGAGGACAGGTTATATACTGGAGATTATGTGAGGAGGTATCAGGAGATTAGGGCAGAGATGTATGAAGAGGACAGGTTATATACTGGAGATTATGTGAGGAGGTATCAGGAGATTAGGGCAGAGATGTATGAAGAGGACAGGTTATATACTGGAGATTATGTGAGGAGGTATCAGGAGATTAGGGCAGAGATGTATGGAGAAGACAGGTTATATACTGGAGTAGGTATCAGGAGATTAGGGCAGAGATGTATGGAGAGGACAGGTTATATACTGGAGATTATGTGTGAGGAGGTATCTGGAGATTAGGACAGAGATGTATGAAGAGGACAGGTTATATGCTGGAGATTATATGTGGGGAGATATCAGGAGATTAGGGCAGAGATGTATGGAGAGGACAGGTTATATACTGGAGATTTTGTGTGAGGAGGTATCAGGAGATTAGGGCAGAGATGTATGGAGAGGACAGGTTATATACTGGAGATTGTGTGTGAGGAGGTATCAGGAGATTAGGGCAGAGATGTATGGAGAGGACAGGTTATATACTGGAGATTATGTGTGGGGAGGTATCAGGGGATTAGGGCAGAGATGTATGGACAGGACAGGTTATATACTGGAGATTATATGTTGGGAGGTATCAGGAGATTAGGGAAGAGATGTATCTAGAGGACGGGTTATATACTGGAGATGATGTGTGAGGAGGTATCAGGAGATTAGGGCAGAGATGTATGGAGAGGACAGGTTATATACTGGAGATTATGTGTGAGGAGGTATCTGGAGATTAGGACAGAGATGTATGAAGAGGACAGGTTATATACTGGAGATTATATGTGGGGAGGTATCAGGAGATTAGGGCAGAGATGTATGGAGAGGACAGGTTATATACTGGAGATTGTGTGTGAGGAGGTATCAGGAGATTAGGGCAGAGATGTATGGAGAGGACAGGTTATATACTGGAGATTATGTGTGGGGAGGTATCAGGAGATTAGGGCAGAGATGTATGGAGAGGACAGGTTATATACTGGAGATTATGTGTGGGGAGGTATCAGGGGATTAGGGCAGAGATGTATGGACAGGACAGGTTATATACTGGAGATTATATGTTGGGAGGTATCAGGAGATTAGGGAAGAGATGTATGGAGAGGACGGGTTATATACTGGAGATGATGTGTGAGGAGGTATCAGGAGATTAGGACAGATATGTATGGAGATGACAGGTTATATACTGGAGATTATGTGTGAGGAGGTATCAGGAGATTAAGGCAGAGATGTATGGAGAGGACAGGTTATATACTGGAGATTATGTGTGGGGAGGTATCAGGAGATTAAGGCAGATATGTATGGAGATGACAGGTTATATACTGGAGATTATGTGTGAGGAAGTATCAGGAGATTAAGGCAGAGATGTATGGAGAGGACAGGTTATATACTGGAGATTATGTGTGAGGAGGTATCAGGAGATTAGGTCAGAGATGTATGGAGATGACAGGTTATATACTGGAGATTATGTGAGGAGGTATCAGGAGATTAGGGCAGAGATGTATGAAGAGGACAGGTTATATACTGGAGATTATGTGAGGAGGTATCAGGAGATTAGGGCAGAGATGTATGAAGAGGACAGGTTATATACTGGAGATTATGTGAGGAGGTATCAGGAGATTAGGGCAGAGATGTATGGAGAAGACAGGTTATATACTGGAGATTATGTGAGGAGGTATCAGGAGATTAGGGCAGAGATATATGAAGAGGACAGGTTATATACTAGAGATTATGTGTGAGGAGGTATCTGGAGATTAGGACAGAGATGTATGAAGAGGACAGGTTATATGCTGGAGATTATGTGTGGGGAGATATCAGGAGATTAGGGCAGAGATGTACGGAGAGGACAGGTTATATACTGAAGATTTTGTGTGAGGAGGTATCAGGAGATTAGGGCAGAGATGTATGGAGAGGACAGGTTATATAATGGAGATTATGTGTGGGGAGGTATCAGGGGATTAGGGCAGAGATGTATGGACAGGACAGGTTATATACTGGAGATTATATGTGGGGAGGTATCAGGAGATTAGGGAAGAGATGTATGGAGAGGACGGGTTATATACTGGAGATTATGTGTGAGGAGGTATCAGGAGATTAGGGCAGAGATGTATGGAGAGGACAGGTTATATACTGGAGATTATATGTGAGGAGGTATCAGGAGATTAGGGCAGAGATGTATGGAGAGGACAGGTTATATACTGGAGATTATGTGTGAGGAGGTATCAGGAGATTAGGGCAGAGATGTATGGAGAGGACAGGTTATATACTGGAGATTAAGTGTGGGGAGGTATCAGGAGATTAGGGCCGAGATGTATGGAGAGGACAGGTTATATACTGGAGATTATGTGTGAAGAGGTATCAGGAGATTAGAGCAGAGATGTATGGAGAGGACAGGATATATACTGGAGATTATGTGTGAGGAGGTATCGGGAGATTAGGGCAGAGATGTATGGACAGGACAGGTTATATACTGGAGATTATATGTGAGGAGGTATCAGGAGATTAGGGCAGAGATGTATGGAGAGGACAGGTTATATACTGGAGATTATGTGTGGGGAGGTATCAGGAGATTAGGGCAGAGATGTATGTAGACGACAGGTTATATACTGGAGATGATGTGTGGGGAGGTATCAGGAGATTAGGGCAGAGATTTATGGAGAGGACAGGTTATATACTGGAGATTATGTGTGGGGAGGTATCAGGAGATTACTGCAGAGATGTATGGAGAGGACAGGTTATATACTGGAGATTATGTGTGAGGAGGTATCTGGAGATTAGGGCAGAGATGTATGGAGAGGACAGATTATATGCTGGAGATTATGTGTGAGGAGGTATCAGGAGATTAGGGTAGAGATGTATGGAGAGGACAGGTTATATACTGGATATTATGTGTGAGGAGGTATCAGGAGATTAGGGCAGAGATGTATGGAGGGGACAGGTTATATACTGGAGATTATGTGTGAGAAGGTATCAGGAGATTTGGGCAGAGATGTATGGAGAGGACAGGTTATATACTGGAGATTATGTGTGAGGAGGTATCAGGAGATTAGGGCAGAGATGAATGGAGAGGACAGGTTATATACTGGAGATTATGTGTGGGGAGATATCAGGGGATTAGGGCAGAGATGTATGGACAGGACAGGTTATATACTGGAGATTATATGTGGGGAGGTATCAGGAGATTAGGGAAGAGATGTATGGAGAGGACGGGTTATATACTGGAGATGATGTGTGAGGGGGTATCAGGAGATTAGGGCAGATATGTATGGAGATGACAGGTTATATACTGGAGATTATGTGTGAGGAGGTATCAGGAGATTAAGGCAGAGATGTATGGAGAGGACAGGTTATATACTGGAGATTATGTGTGAGGAGGTATCAGGAGATTAGGGCAGAGATGAATGGAGAGGACAGGTTATATACTGGAGATTATGTGTGGGGAGGTATCAGGGGATTAGGGCAGAGATGTATGGACAGGACAGGTTATATACTGGAGATTATATGTGGGGAGGTATCAGGAGATTAGGGAAGAGATGTATGGAGAGGACGGGTTATATACTGGAGATGATGTGTGAGGGGGTATCAGGAGATTAGGGCAGATATGTATGGAGATGACAGGTTATATACTGGAGATTATGTGTGAGGAGGTATCAGGAGATTAAGGCAGAGATGTATGGAGAGGACAGGTTTTATACTGGAGATTATGTGTGGGGAGGTATCAGGAGATTTGGGCAGAGATGTATGGAGGGGACAGGTTATATACTCGATATTATGTGTGAGGAGGTATCAGGAGATTAGGGCAGAGATGAATGGAGAGGACAGGTTATATACTGGAGATTATGTGTATGGAGGTATCAGGGGATTAGGGCAGAGATGTATGGACAGGACAGGTTATATACTGGAGATTTTATGTGGGGAGGTATCAGGAGATTAGGGAAGAGATGTATGGAGAGGACGGGTTATATACTGGAGATGATGTGTGAGGAGGTATCAGGAGATTAGGGCAGATATGTATGGAGATGACAGGTTATATACTGGAGATTATGTGTGAGGAGGTATCAGGAGATTAAGGCAGAGATGTATGGAGAGGACAGGTTATATACTGGAGATTATGTGTGGGGAGGTATCAGGAGATTAGGTCAGAGATGTATGGAGAGGACAGGTTATATACTGGAGATTATGTGAGGAGGTATCAGGAGATGAGGGTAGAGATGTATGAAGAGGACAGGTTATATACTGGAGATTATGTGAGGAGGTATCAGGAGATTAGGGCAGAGATGTATGGAGAAGACAGGTTATATACTGGAGATTATGTGAGGAGGTATCAGGAGATTAGGGCAGAGATGTATGAAGAGGACAGGTTATATACTGGAGATTATGTGTGAGGAGGTATCTGGAGATTAGGACAGAGATGTATGAAGAGGACAGGTTATATGCTGGAGATTATGTGTGGGGAGATATCAGGAGATTAGGGCAGAGATGTATGGAGAGGACAGGTTATATACTGGAGATTTTGTGTGAGGAGGTATCAGGAGATTAGGGCAGAGATGTATGGAGAGGACAGGTTATATACTGGAGATTATGTGTGGGGAGGTATCAGGGGATTAGGGCAGAGATGTATGGACAGGACAGGTTATATACTGGAGATTATATGTGGGGAGGTATCAGGAGATTAGGGAAGAGATGTATGGAGAGCACGGGTTATATACTGGAGATGATGTGTGAGGAGGTATCAGGAGATTAGGGCAGATATGTATGGAGATGACAGGTTATATACTGGAGATTATGTGTGAGGAGGTATCAGGAGATTAAGGCAGAGATGTATGGAGAGGACAGGTTATATACTGGAGATTATGTGTGAGGAGGTATCAGGAGATTAGGTCAGAGATGTATGGAGAAGACAGGTTATATACTGGAGATTATGTGAGGAGGTATCAGGAGATTAGGGCAGAGATGTATGAAGAGGACAGGTTATATACTGGAGATTATGTGTGAGGAGGTATCAGGAGATTAGGGCAGAGATGTATGGAGAGGACAGGTTATATACTGGAGATTATGTGAGGAGGTATCAGGAGATTAGGGCAGAGATGTATGAAGAGGACAGGTTATATACTGGAGATTATGTGTGAGAAGGTATCTGCAGATTAGGACAGAGATGTATGAAGAGGACAGGTTATATGCTGGAGATTATGTGTGGGGAGATATCAGGAGATTAGGGCAGAGATGTATGGAGAGGACAGGTTATATACTGAAGATTATGTGTGAGAAGGTATCAGGAGATTAGGGCAGAGATGTATGGAGAGGACAGGTTATATCCTGGAGATTATATGTGGGGAGGTATCAGGAGATTAGGGCAGAGATGTATGGAGAGGACAGGTTATATACTGGAGATTATGTGTGGGGAGGTATCAGGAGATTAGGACAGAGATGTACAGAGAGGACAGGTTATATACTGGAGATTATGTGTGAGAAGGTATCAGGAGATTAGGACAGAGATGTACAGAGAGGACAGGTTATATACTGGAGATTATGTGTGAGGAGGTATCAGGAGATTAGGTCAGAGATGTATGGAGAGGACAGGTTATATACTGGAGATTATGTGTGAGAAGGTATCAGGAGATTAGGACAGAGATGTACAGAGAGGACAGGTTATATACTGGAGATTATGTGTGAGAAGGTATCAGGAGATTAGGACAGAGATGTACAGAGAGGACAGGTTATATACTGGAGATTATGTGTGAGAAGGTATCAGGAGATTAGGACAGAGATGTACAGAGAGGACAGGTTATATACTGGAGATTATGTGTGAGAAGGTATCAGGAGATTAGGACAGAGATGTACAGAGAGGACAGGTTATATACTGGAGATTATGTGTGAGGAGGTATCAGGAGATTAGGACAGAGATGTACAGAGAGGACAGGTTATATACTGGAGATTATGTGTGAGGAGGTATCAGGATTAGGTCAGAGATGTATGGGGAGGACAGGTTATATACTGGAGATTATATGTGGGGAGGTATCAGGAGATTAGGGCAGAGATGTATGGGGAGGACAGGTTATATACTGGAGATTATGTGTGGGGAGGTATCAGGAGATTAGGACAGAGATGTATGGAGAGCACAGGTTATATACTGGAGATTATGTGTGGGGAGGTATCAGGAGATTAGGGCAGAGATGTATGGAGGGGACAGGTTATATACTGGAGATTATGTGTGAGGAGGTATCATGAGATTAGAGCAGAGATGTATAGAGAGGACAGGTTATATACTGGAGATTATGTGTTTGGAGTAGTGATGAGCGAGCATGGTCGCCAGTATTTCCGGGGTTGCTCGGTGGGAGCTCGGGCCCCCTCCCTGCATGTTTGTCGCTTTTTAGAGAGCCAATGAACATGCAGGGATTTCTTCCCATGCACTGTAATGTCGTAGCCATGTTGGTTGTGGCATTACAGTGATTGGCTGGCCGCACAGCGTCATCAGGTCTATATCAGACCTGGAGCCGCCATGCTCGTCACAGTCACTCCGGATCAGACAGTGTAGGGAGAGGTTTGCTTGTTTCTAGTTAGTATAGGTATACCACAACATCGATACATATACATCTGAACTAACAGTCCTTCTGAGGACTAATCAAGCTGCATATAATCAGTGCTAGGCAGGCAGTGTATGTGGCAGACTGCAGTGTATGATACAGCACAAGAGGGTCCATTGAACGTCCTGTCTGCTGCTGCTGTAATAGTTACAGATATTTGTAGACATAGCCCCAGATATCAGTGGCCAGGGAAAAATTTTTTTTATCTTAATTCTGGCTATTTGCTTAAAAAGCAATCCAGAGAACACCATTTTTCTGCTCCATTTGCTTGTTCTCACTGCAGAATAAAGCCAGATCTGTTCCATATTACAGTGATAAAAATCCAGTGATTTGAACTGAACGAGGAAAATATTGGCCTCCATTTCCATTCTGTTGCAGTGTGTCGGTGAAGCTATTCACACTAGGTCTCTGTGACTCACCCAGGGGGATTTGGGGGAGACTCGGTACCCGGGCCTTGACCTTCTGTGGGATGTCACGGCAGTCGGCTCCCGGGCCCGTCCTCTGGGGTCACTCTTTAAAAAGGGGTTTTTGTTAACAGTTTGTCTCGTGATGCCATCTGCTGCAGACCTCCGGGGGTGGTGGGATGCCAGCTGAGATGTTTCTGCTCCCCACAGGCGGAGCTGGCCCCCGCGGCAGGGTTGATGGAAGGGATGCAGGCGAGAGGTGGCCCAGCCGGGCCAGGGGAGAATAACAGACACGCACACAGGGGGTTCACTTCAGTACTTTTACTGGTGTAGACGGCAGGTACGGTCCAGGGTACTTGATAGGAAGGGTGCACTTCTGGACTCTCCCCAGTGAGCGGGTATAAGGCCTCCTGATCTGTTTCTTCCTCTCTCTCTGAAGCTTCTGACCAGCCTGAAACTAGGCCTAGCTTCTGTACTCTTTCCCTCTCCTCACCTGCATGCTTGGTGGTAAGAACTTTCTTCTGGCTACCACTATCCCTGGACGCTGGGGCCTTCGTGGTTCCTAGTTCTTTAAATGATTGTAGCTTCAGGTTGACCAGGGGTTTAGAATCCTCCTGGTATACCGGTTATTCCTACTGGGCGTAGAGGACCCTGTAGGCGCGGACCCGGTGTCCGGTTTGTGTTCTGGGATGAGCCTAAGATGCTCCTCTGCCCCCATAACTCCTCTCACTCTTCTCCTTGCCTCCGGCCCCGCTCTAGGCCCCAAGGCTTCAGCACATGCTTTAGGTCCTGGCTGGCCCTCAGCACAGCAGCTCACATGCTGCTTCTTCACTGATCTCTGTGCTAGCACACACTGACTATCTAACTCCACACTCCAGTTTATATATCCCTAACAGGGCTCCCTCTGGTGGTATGAGGTGGAAGGGTGGAGGTGTCTGTTATGTAATGGGGGCCTCTGGTGGAGAAGTCCGTCCATGCACCCTTTTGGGTCCTGTGGTACCTGTAGTAGCAGGGTGCCACATCTGTGTAGAATAATATTAGTAAATTAGAGGCCTACAATTTAAAACGGTGGTTCTCTGTCAGACATATCACCGAAAAGACTTCTAAAATCATACCTTTCTTCCATTTTCATTCTATTGCAGTGTGTTGGTAACGCTATTCACACTAGGTCTTCGTGTAGAATAATATTAGTAAATTACAGACCTGCTATTTAAAATTGTGGTTCTCTGTTAGACATATCACATATAACTGCGTTCCAGAATCAGCCATTTTCAATTCCACCAGCGGCACTAAAAACCCGCTCTGATAAAATGCTGGCGGCAGGGCAGGCCAGTACCTCCAAGGCATAGAGAGCCAGTTCATGCCACGTATCCAGCTTGGATACCCAATAATTATAAGGCACAGAAGAATCACGGAGGACATTGGTATGGTCGGAAGGTACTCCCTCAGCATCTTCCCAGACTTTGCACTCCTTGTGGGAGTACCCCGCGCCTCAGGGCCTGTGTGATGGGAGGGGCTGAGAAAATTCTACCAGAACTTTGACAGTGTTCCCCTGCCTCTGCGGATTGAAGTTGTGTCTCTCTCGCCTGTACTCCTTGGTTGTCCAACGAACTATGACCTCTGCCGCCAGCGTTTTCAGATGGGATTTTTTTTAATAGTTCCACAACAAGGGCCTTCTGGTACTGCCCCATTTTTGTAGGCTTGTTCGCCTCAGGAATAAGAGATATAAAGTTCTCCTTGTAGCGTGGGTCTAGAAGTGTCACCAACCAGTAATGACTGTCACCCAAAATTTTGAGAACACAAGGGTCATGGGAAAGGCAGCGTAACAAACTCAGCCATGCATGCCAGACTGCTAACAGGCAAGACTTCCATGCCCTCACCAAGAGGATGACTGACCATGCTCTCCTCATTCTCCTTCTCTGTCTCCTCTGGCCATTCACGCTGAACAGACGGTATGACAGTTGTGCAGGTAGTACCATCTATAACACATGAAAATAGCTTCTGTTCTTCCTCCTCCTCCTCCTCTTCCTCATTGTCACCCAATCCACGTTGGGATGAGATGAGGCTGGACTGTGAGTAATCACCCTGTATGGTTCCTTGCTCCATCTCATCGTGCTCCACCAGCAATGCATCCTCTTTGATTGTGAGCAGAGAGCATTTCAGAAGACAGAGAAGCGGGATGGTGACGCAAATTATGGCATCATCGCCGCTCACCATCTTGGTGGACTCCTTAAAGTTTTGGAGGATGGTACATATGTCTGACATCCATGTCCACTCCTGAGGTCTTATGTGTGGAGTCTGAACTGAATACCGATGGCCGTGTTGATGCTGGTACTCAACAACTGCCCTCTTCTGCTCACAAATCCTTCCCAACATCTGCAGTGTAGAGTTCGAACACGTGGGGACATCACACACCAGTCTGTGAGCCGGAAGCTGCAAACGCTGCTGAAACACTTCAAGGGCGGCGGAAGCTGTAGCTGACTTTCTAAAATGGGCACACAGGCGGCATACTTTAACAAGCAGATCCGGCAGCTCCGGATAAGATTTGAGAAACCACTGAACCACGACGTTAAGCACATGGCCCAGGCATGGTACGTGTGTGAGCTCGCCTCGCCTCAAAGCCGCCACCAGGTTCTGGCCATTGTCACACATGACCATGCCTGGCTGTAGGTTTAGCGGTGTGAGCCACAGATCTGCCTGCTCTTTCAGAGCTGTCCACAACTCTTCAGCATTGTGCGGTTTGTCACCTAAGCATATTAGCTTCACCACAGCCTGTTACCGCTTAGCCAAGGCAGTGCTGCAGTGTTTCCAGCTTGTGACTGATGTGGTAATTTCAGAGATGGAGGCTGAAGAGGAGGGGGAGGCTGAGGAGGATGAGGTGCAGGAGCTGTAGACTGTTGGGACAACCCTGATTGACCTAGGGCCCGCAATCCTTGGCGTCGGGAGGATGTGTTCCGTCCCAAGGTCCGACTGGGTCCCGGCTTCCACTATGTTAACCCAGTGTGCCGTCAGTGAGATGTACCGTCCCTGCCCACAAGCACTTGTCCACGTGTCTGTGGTTAGGTGGACTTTCCCGGTAACAGCGCTGTTGAGGGCACGGCTAATGTTTTGAGACACGTGCTTGTATAATGCCATGACGGCACACTGGGAGAAATAGTGGCGGCTGGGGACTGAGTACCGAGGAACGGTCGCCGCCATCAGGTTGCTGAATGCTTCCCTCTCCGCTAGCCTAAAAGGCAACATTTCGAGCGCAAGCAGTCGTGAAATGTGGGAATTTAGTAGTGAGGTCTGTGGGGCGTTGTCTGCGTATTTGCGCTTGCATTTCAAGGACTGGGGTATGGATAACTGAACGCTGCGCTAGGACAAGGACGTGGACGTGCTTCCTTATGCTGCCACTTGAGAGTGTGCAACGACAGGTGCAGGGCAAGAGGCATCTTCGCATGCACCATGGACAGGGGATTGGCTTGTATGCACAACAGCGGAAGAAGCAGTGATGTCACCCGCAGACACTGATCCTGGACCCTGGGGTTCGGCCCACAAAATCAGGTGCTTTCCTGCCATTTGCCTGATCATGCTGGTGGTGGTCAGGCAGGTCGTTTTGCCACCCCTGCTGATGCTGGCCTGGCAGGTGGTGCAAACGACCTTTTTGGGGTTATCGGCAGAGTCTTTAATAAACAACCAGACTCGGGAAGACCTAACAGTTGTACTGGCAACTTCCTTTGTGTTGGTGTTACGGGGAACAGTTGCCTGCCTTCTGTCTGCAGCCACCACACTGCTTCTTCCTGCCTGTTGGGGTGCTCTGCCTCCCTCCCCCTGTGTGCTGCTGTCCTTGCTCTGCATGTCTTCCTGCCAGGTTGGGTCAGTTACTATATTATCCACCACCTCGTCTTCCACTTCCGCACCCTGGTCCTCCTCCTGACTTTCTGGCAATTGTGTCTCATCATCGTCCACCTCTTGTGACACTTTCCCACCGTCGCCTTCGTGTGACCGTGGCTGCTCAAATATTTGGGCATCGCTACATGCGATCTTCTCTTGCCCCGCTTCAAGTGTACCGGGCGAGAGGCCCGAATCTATAAATGGAAAACTGAACAGCTCTTCAGAGTGTCCAAGTGTGGGATCTGTTGTCTCTGGGCACTCGGCATGGTGGGAGGAAGGAGGATCAGGGTGAGGAATATGCGGTCCAGACTCACGGCTACTGAGACTTGACCGTGTGGAAGACAGGGTGGTGGTGGCTAAGTGACTGGAAGCATTATCCGCTATCCAACCAACAACCTTTTGACACTGCTCTGGGTTCAATAGTGGTGTGCTGCAGTCCCCTAGGAATTGGGACAGGAAGGTCAGGCGAGAAGATGTGGGTGTTTGTTGTGGCACAATTTCAGTTTGCCCACAGCCTCGGCCTCTACATGCACCATCACCATCACGTCCAGTTCCCCGTCCCTTGCCACGTGCCTTGCCCATTTCAAATGGAGGACAATATCTTCCACGCTCACTACAAATGGCTGAATTTGGAGCAAAGTCATATGTGATCCGTGTGACGAACAATCCACAGTTTTAAATACCTGGCCTGTAGGTAACTATTTTGAATAGCAAACCGGTGTCAAAAACTTTGCTGACACACTGAAAAAAATATGGTTCCTTTTTTA
Source organism: Phyllobates terribilis (assembly GCF_046119375.1). Classification (NCBI taxonomy): domain Eukaryota; kingdom Metazoa; phylum Chordata; class Amphibia; order Anura; family Dendrobatidae; genus Phyllobates; species Phyllobates terribilis. The sequence goes on along the minus strand of NW_027362764.1, from coordinate 21,005,958 downwards.
CTGAGGTGGAAACCCACGCAAACACGGGGAGAACATACAAAATCCTTGCAGATGTTGTCCTTGTTGGGATTTGAACCCGGGATCCCAGCGCTGCAAGGATTCACTGCTAACCACTGAACCAATGTGCTGCCGTTCACCCTCTAATATCTAACAGTCTGGAGAAACTTGCACCTATTGCCACTCTATCTTCAGCTCCTTTGTGAGAAACTAATGTATTTGGGCAGCCACTCAGTCTACCAAATAAAATTCCTCAGAAGGAAATTGGGGATGGCTTCGCTACTGCTACTGGGGACAGTGCTAATACCATGGCGTCGTACCATAGTTCACTGGAAATATTACAGGCTGGTAGGAGGCAAGCAGATTCCCACAGAAAAGTACCAGCAGTAATGTTCAGGGACCCGCGCTTGTGGAAGGCGGAGACGATGCATGAGGCATGAGGTTGTTGACAGCTTCCGCCTCCACGAGCCTAAAAGTTCAAGTGCAAGCAGCTGCCTAGAAATCTGGCATTTTACTATTGCGGCCTGTGGGTGAGTGGCTGGCTGCATACTTGCGCTTGCATTCCAAGGAATGGGGGGTAGAGACAACTGAAAGCTGCGCTGGGACAATGACATGGACGGTGATTGCTGCAAGTCTGCAATGACAGGGGCATGGCGGGAGGCATCTTCGCATGCGCCAAGGATCACTTATGATGGGCACACTTTTAGGCAGTGAACTAGGAGTCAGAGATGCTTCCAGGGGTCTTCCCCATGCTGTTCCCATGTCTTTTCAGCACTGTATGCATGTGTCTGATGATGTATCACACACCACATGGCCAGATAAGGTTGTAAAATGTTAAAATGACATTTCCTGGTGAATGGATTTGTCACAGCTGAAAGCAATGCAAAAGTGCAAAAATGCATCAATAACGCTATGTGTGAACATAGCCCAAGGTGTGGAGGAGTATTTTTGGTTATTAATTTTGTGTTATATACAAGTCATTACCCTGGAAAGGATGTTCCTTAACATTTTTTCCAGGAACATCCATTTTGGTTTCATTTTTGCATGTTTTATTGTGAGTCCGTAAAAGTAGCGTAATTATCTGACAACATTGTTGACAGCGGTGATGTGGGAGTCAGAAATGCTTCCAGGGGTCTTCCCCATGCTGTTCCCATGTCATTTAAGCACTGTTTCCATTGATTTCGGTAATTTTTAGGCCCTCTGCAGACCATCAGGGGGAGCCGCCGGAAAAATGCTCAAGATTCCCATAGACTTACATTGGGCTCATTACTCGGACCAAGCACTCGAGCATTCCAATGTGCTCGACCCGAACAATGAGTAGCCAAGCATTTTAGTGCATTTTTAGGTATCAAGAGATTAGGGCAGAGATGTATGGAGAGGACAGGTTATATACTCGAGATTATGTGTGAGGAGGTATCAGGAGATTAGGGCAGAGATGTATGGAGAGGACAGGTTATATGCTGGAGATTATGTGTGAGGAGGTATCAGGAGATTAGGGCAGAGATGTATGGAGAGGACAGGTTATATACTCGAGATTATGTGTGAGAAGGTATCAGGAGATTAGGGCAGAGATGTATGGAGAGGACAGGTAATATACTGGAGATTATGTGTGAGGAGGTATCAGGAGATTAGGACAGAGATGTATGGAGAGGACAGGTTATATACTGGAGATTATGTGTGAGGAGGTATCTGGAGATTAGGGCAGAGATGTATGGAGAGGACAGGTTATATACTGGAGATTATATGTGAGAAGGTATCAGGAGATTAGGGCAGAGATGTATGGAGAGGACAAGTTATATACTGGAGATGATGTGTGAGGAGGTATCATGAGATTAGAGAAGAGATGTATAGAGAGGACAGGTTATATACTGGAGATTATGTTTGGAGAGGTATCAGGAGATTAGGACACAGATGTATGGAGAGGACAGGTTATATACTGGAGATTATGTGTGGGGGGGTATCAGGAGATTAGGGCAGAGATGTATGGAGAGGACAGGTTATATACGGGAGATTATGTGTGAGGAGGTATCAGGGGATTAGGGCAGAGATGTATGGAGAGGACAGATTATATATTGGATATTGTGTGTGGGGAGGTATCAGGAGATTAGGGCAGAGATATGTGGAGAGGACAGGTTACAAATTGGAGATTATGGGTGGGGAGGTATCAGGAGATTAGGGCAGAAATATATGGAGATGACAGGTTATATATCAGAGATGATGTGTGAGAAGGTATCAGGAGATTAGGGCAGAGATGTATGGAGAGGACAGGTTATATACTGGAGATTATGTGTGAGGAGGAATCAGGAGATTAGGGCAGAGATGTATGGAGAGGACAGGTTATATACTGGAGATTATGTGTGAGGAGGAATCAGGAGATTAGGGCAGAGATGTATGGAGAGGACAGGTTATATACTGGAGATGATGTGTGAGAAGGTCTCAGGAGATTAGGGCAGATATGTATGGAGAGGACAGGTTATATACTGGAGATTATGTGTGAGGAGGTATCAGGAGATTAGGGCAGAGATGTATGGAGAGGACAGGTTATATACTGGAGATGATGTGTGAGAAGGTCTCAGGAGTTTAGGGCAGAGATGTATGAAGAGGAGAGGTTATATACGAGAGATGATGTGTCGGGAGGTATCAGGAGTTTAGGGCAGAGATGTATGGCGAGGACAGGTTATATACTGGAGATTTTGTGAGGACAGATATCAAGAGATTAGGGGGGATGTATGGAGAGAACAGGTATAGACTGGAGATTGTGTGTGGAGGTATTTGGAGATTAGGGCCGAGATGTATGGAGGGGACAGGTTATATACTGGAGATTATGTTAGGAGGTGTCAGGAGATTAGGGCAGAGATGTATGGAGGGGAGAGGTTATATACTGGAGATTATGTGAGGAGATATCAGGAGAATAGGGTGGAGATGAATGGAAAGGACAGGTTATATAGTGGAGATTTTGTGTGGGGAGGTTTCAGGGGATTAGGGCAGAGATGTATGGAGAGGACAGATTATATACTGGAGATTATGTGTGAGGAGGTTTCAGTAGAATAGGGCAGAGATGTATGGGGAGGACATGTCATATACTGGAGATTATGTGTGAGAAGATCTCAGGAGATTAGGGCAGAGATGCATGGAGAGGACAGGTTATATACGGGAGATTATGTGTGAGGAGGTATCAGGAGATTAGGGCAGAGATGTATGGGGAGGACATGTCATATACTGGAGATTATGTGTGAGAAGATCTCAGGAGATTAGGGTAGAGATGCATGGAGAGGACAGGTTATATACGGGAGATTATGTGTGGGGAGGTATCAGGAGATTAGGGCAGAGATGTATGGAGGGGACAAGTTATATACTGGAGATTATGTGAGGAGGTATCAGGAGATTAGGGCAGAGATGTATGAAGAGGACAAGTTATATACTGGAGATTATGCGGGGAAGTATCAGGAGATTAGGGCAGAGATGTATGGAGAGGACAGGTGTGAAGAATTCCCACCTCGCCACCTGCCTGATGTCGCTATTAGGTCAGACGAATCACGTGATCCGGATCTGCACTTTGCACCATCGTGACGTTTAGCACCCCTCGGGAAACATAAAGTCAGATTGGCACAGTTTTACATAGGCAATCCCTGTCCACACCGGTTCAGTAAGGTATCGAGAGTGAGAAGAGGTGGCCCACTCAGTCTCCGTCGTGGCACCTCACTCACAACCCTGACAGGTTGAGATGCCCCCCTCACTGGCCGCAGTGAAAATAGAACCTTATCAACCATGTAGCGCCGCCACCAGTTCCTATTGGATATTATCCCCGGTCCGGTCACAGGAATTATGTTGTTGAGGGAGGGCACCAACGTCCCTTCACGGTTGACCAAGTGAGTGTCAAATTATTATCTTGATTGCGCAATCCGACAGAAAACCAAACAGAGGCAGTGCTCTGTATGGGAGGATTCAGAGAATCTCTAATCCCGTTTATTTCTACTTAGTATTTTATATTGTTTTGAGTTTATCAATAGCCAATCACCTACAGACATACTACAGGCTTGAGCCAATGTTAGTACAATTATTACGGAAATACACATATGGTCATATTATCGTTAGTTCGGTCCATGGTGGAAATTTACAAGGTTATACACATCCCGGCTCAGACCAGTTAGATAACAGGAGCAGAGTGTCTCACAAAATGTTCTTGTGAGAAAAGGTTAGTGTGGGAAAGTTGCATGAGAAAAGAAGGAAAAAATGTATGTTATGCAAGGAGTGATAATAACATGATTTTAAAGCAAGCAGACAAAATGGAGTTGCTATAGCATGAGTATCAATATGTCCTTCACACTTGGATAGCATGAATATTAATATGTCCTTTACAATGTCGGGCCAGAAACCAGCCCCGGTAGCATGACAGGTAACCGAACAACAGATGTGTGGATTTGAGGATCAAGGTAAAAGAGCAGCCCAAGGTAAAATTATATATTTAATCACCTTAAGGGCACACTAAACAATACACTATATACACAATGGTTATACATACATAATGGTCAGACATGCAAATACAACAGTAGTGGTACAAAAGTATGCAGATATTGAGAGTCAGTTATAAGTCAGATGAAAGGCCTGGCTTGCGGGGGAGGGCTTTCACATGGGAGGCTTGTGGTTCCCTCTGCTGTGTGACTTCTCCCACACGACATGTCGTCGCGACCTCCCCAAGGGAAAGCACCAGGCCAAGATCTGCAGGAGCATTTAATCCCTCTGACTCACTCCTCTCCTGCCCCCTGGGCTGAACCTGAGCCCCTTCCCTGTGTCCCTGGTAGATAACAACTCCAAAACATCATATGGGTCATAACTCCTTAATGGACGGTCATATGGAGGCGGTTCTGGTGTCATTGGATCCAGCCAGGCCCCTGTTACGCATGGAGAATAAACACAGCCATTTTATCACTTTCCAAATAGCTGTCCTATGTATCTCCCTATCCCTGGGTGCTAAATTGGTTCGAAACCCAGGTGGACATTTACCATGGCCTGAGGATCTTGGAAATACATTCGATGTATAGCTAGGACGTATAGTATTTTCATAACTCGATATGGAATTATAGCTGTCTGAAACAAAGGGAGAGCGCATGGCTTGGATTGACAGGGGGTCTTCCTGTAGTAGCTCACCAGCTAGCTGGTGGGGGTGTAACTCCTTTGTGTGAAGCTCGCCAGGTGTCTGGTAACAACTACACATGCTTACAGGATGATTGTGAGCTGCCATTACATTCCACCATCCTTCACAACAGGTTATATACTGGAGATTATGTGGGGAGGTATCAGGAGATTAGGACAGAGATGTATGGAGAGGACAGGTTATATACTGGAGATTATGTGTGGGGGGGTATCAGGAGATTAGGACAGAGATGTATGGAGAGGATAGGTTATATACTGGAGATTATGTGTGAGGAGGTATCAGGAGATTAGGACAGAGATGTATGGAGAGCACAGGTTATATACTGGAAATTATGAGGGGAGGTATCAGGAGATTAGGACAGAGATGTATGGAGAGCACAGGTTATATACTGGAAATTATGAGAGGAGGTATCAGGAGATTAGGGCAGAGGTGTATGGAGAGGACAGGTTATATACAGGAGATTATGTGTGGTGAGGGATCAGGAGATTAGGGCACAGATGTATGGAGAGGACAGGTTATATACTGGAGATTATGTGTGAGGAGGTATCAGGAGATTAGGGCAGAGATGTATGGAGAGGACAGGTTATATACTGGAGATTATATGTGAGGAGGTATCAGGAGATTAAGGCAGAGATGTAAGAAGAGGACAGGTTATATGAATGAGAAATGAATGAGAAAATTTATAAAAATCCTCTGAATCTGGCGATGAATTGAACACTTTTTTACAGCTTTTATATTGTTTTAATCCCCGATAAACTCACATATTGTTTTGTTCGTGTCTTTTCTCGCTGTCTTTTCTCTTCCCTTTCTCATTTCCTGACAGCCGTCACTCCATCGTAGATCTGCACAGAACGTTTGGTTAATGCCGCGGCGACTCTTCTGTGATCGCTGGCAGCCGCCGTTTATTTTCAGTATATAGACGGTGACATTGTTGCTGCTTTTTTCTGACCTTCGTGTATATTTCGGAAGTGTCCTGATTTGTGAAACATCAGCCCGAATAAATATTGTAACTGTTTGTTTATGAAGTTGTGGTAACCAGGTGGAAACTTCTTACATGACATTCCTGGAGCGTATGTGTAAAAAGGTCAACAAATAGACTCGGCTTTCCGCGGCGGACCCCCTCCACCTCCTATTCAACGCCAATTTCCAAGGCACATGAGGTTTGTCATTTGCGAGAGCCTACGTATTAATTCACCTCCATAAACTCATGAGTAATGGGACTGGAGCCCTGATTTCAGCACTTTGCCTCCTAAAAGAAACAAAAAAAGCGTAAAAGAAAACTGTAGTCAATGAAAAGACAACGGACCCCCATAGTCACAGCGGAAACGTGTCCTAATTTGTCATTTCTGCACCTAATAGAGGCCAAATTTTCTCCATTTGTCTTAAAGTTGTTAAATTAATTTTCATTCCGTGAACAGAAAATAAGAAATAAACTCACTGGCAGATTACTGGAGGATCACAGCGAGGTCTATGATTTTTGGGGTCCTCACAATATACCAGTATTTAATAATTATGGAAGGGGGGGGTCCCTGCCTGTCTGGTGGGAGGTCCTGTCTATTGTGTGTGCAGCAGTGATTGCTCCTCCCAGGGTTGATACATTGTAACCTTCCTGCATCCCTTTACTTTCTCCCTGCTGCTCAGCTTTCATCTCTGCACATTGTATCCAGATGGGGATTATTTCTATATCTGACTCTGGCACATAACTGTTGATTTATGGGGGTCCGAGGTCTTAAGACCTTCACTGATCACTTTCCACATGCTTGGGGGTGACCTGAGTGATGCACAGCCTGAAGACTTTCTCCTGACCTTGTACTCTGCTAGTACTCTACATTAGGATGACTGTCTCTGTGCTCTACCTTAGGATGACTGTCTCTGTGCTCTACCTTAGGATAACTGTCTCTGTGCTCTACCTTAGGATGACTGTCTCTGTGCTCTACCTTAGGATAACTGTCTCTGTGCTCTACCTTAGGATTACTGTCTCTATGCTCGACCTTAGGATAACTGTCTCTGTGCTCTACCTTAGGATGACTGTCTCTGTGCTCTACCTTAGGATAACTGTCTCTGTGCTCTACCTTAGGATGACTGTCTCTGCGCTCTACCTTAGGATGACTGTCTCTGTGCTCTACCTTAGGATGACTGTCTCTGCGCTCTACCTTAGGATAACTGTCTCTGCGCTCTACCTTAGGATAACTGTCTCTGTGCTCTACCTTACAATGACTGTCTCTGTGCTCTACCTTAGGATGACTGTCTCTGTGCTCTACCTTAGGATAACTGTCTCTGTGCTCTACCTTAGGATGACTGTCTCTGTGCTCTACCTTAGGATGACTGTCTCTGTGCTCTACCTTAGAATGACTGTCTCTGCGCTCTACCTTAGGATAACTGTCTCTGTGCTCTACATTAGGATGACTGTCTCTGTGCTCTACCTTAGGATGACTGTCTCTGTGCTCTACCTTAGAATGACTGTCCCTGTGCTCTACCTTAGAATGACTGTCTCTGTGCTCTACCTTAGGATAACTGTCTCTGTGCTCTACCTTAGGATGACTGTCTCTGTGCTCTACCTTAGGATGACTGTCTCTGTGCTCTACCTTAGAATGACTGTCTCTGTGCTCTACCTTAGAATGACTGTCTCTGTACTCTACCTTAGAATGACTGTCTCTGTGCTCTACCTTAGGATGACTGTCTCTGTGCTCTACCTTAGGATGACTGTCTCTGCGGTTTACCTTAGGATGACTGTCTCTGTGCTCTACCTTAGGATGACTGTCTCTGTGCTCTACCTTAGAATGACTGTCTCTGTGCTCTACCTTAGGATGACTGTCTCTGTGCTCTACCTTAGAATGACTGTCTCTGTGCTCTACCTTAGAATGGCTGTCTCTGTACTCTACCTTAGAATGACTGTCTCTGTGCTCTACCTTAGGATGACTGTCTCTGTGCTCTACCTTAGGATGACTGTCTCTGCGGTCTACCTTAGGATGACTGTCTCTGTGCTCTACCTTAGGATGACTGTCTCTGTGCTCTACCTTAGAATGACTGTCTCTGTGCTCTACCTTAGGATGACTGTCTCTGTGCTCTACCTTAGGATGACTGTCTCTGTGCTCTACCTTAGAATGACTGTCTCTGTGCTCTACCTTAGAATGACTGTCTCTGTGCTCTACCTTAGGATGACTGTCTCTGTGCTCTACCTTAGAATGACTGTCTCTGTGCTCTACCTTAGAATGACTGTCTCTGTGCTCTACCTTAGGAGGACTGTCTCTGTGCTCTACCTTAGAATGACTGTCTCTGTGCTCTACCTTACAATGACTGTCTCTGTGCTCTACCTTAGAATGACTGTCTCTGCGGTCTACCTTAGGATAACTGTCTCTGTGCTCTACCTTAGGATGACTGTCTCTGTGCTCTACCTTAGGATGACTGTCTCTGTGCTCTACCTTAGGATGACTGTCTCTGCGGTCTACCTTAGGATAACTGTCTCTGTGCTCTACCTTAGGATGACTGTCTCTGTGCTCTACCTTAGGATGACTGTCTCTGTGCTCTACCTTAGGATGACTGTCTCTGCGGTCTACCTTCGGATAACTGTCTCTGTGCTCTACCTTAGGATGACTGTCTCTGTGCTCTACCTTAGAATGACTGTCTCTGTGCTCTACATTAGGATTACTGTCTCTGCGGTCTACCTTAGGATAACTGTCTCTGTGCTCTACCTTAGAATGACTGTCTCTGTGCTCTACCTTAGAATGACTGTCTCTGCGGTCTACCTTAGGATAACTGTCTCTGCGGTCTACCTTAGGATAACTGTCTCTGTGCTCTACCTTAGAATGACTGTCTCTGTGCTCTACCTTAGGATAACTGTCTCTGCGCTCTACCTTAGAATGACTGTCTCTGTGCTCTACCTTAGGATGAGTGTCTCTGCGCTCTACCTTAGGATGAGTGTCTCTGTGCTCTACCTTAGAATGACTGTCTCTGTGCTCTACCTTAGGATGACTGTCTCTGTGCTCTACCTTAGAATGACTGTCTCTGTGCTCTACCTTAGGATGACTGTCTCTGTGCTCTACCTTAGAATGACTGTCTCTGTGCTCTACCTTAGGATGACTGTCTCTGTGCTCTACCTTAGGATGACTGTCTCTGTGCTCTACCTTGGGATGACTGTCTCTGTGCTCTACCTTAGGATGACTGTCTCTGTGCTCTACCTTAGGATGACTGTCTCTGTGCTCTACCATAGAATGACTGTCTCTGTGCTCTACTTTAGGATGAGTGTCTCTGCGCTCTACCTTAGGATAACTGTCTCTGTGCTCTACCTTAGGATGACTGTCTCTGTGCTCTACCTTAGGATAACTGTCTCTGTGCTCTACCTTAGGATAACTGTCTCTGTGCTCTACCTTAGGATAACTGTCTCTGTGCTCTACCTTAGGATAACTGTCTCTGTGCTCTACCTTAGGATGACTGTCTCTGTGCTCTACCTTAGAATGACTGTCTCTGTGCTCTACCTTAGGATGACTGTCTCTGTGCTCTACCTTAGGATGAGTGTCTCTGTGCTCTACCTTAGGATAACTGTCTCTGTGCTCTACCTTAGGATAACTGTCTCTGTGCTCTACCTTAGGATAACTGTCTCTGTGCTCTACTTTAGGATGACTGTCTCTGTGCTCTACCTTAGGATGACTGTCTCTGTGCTCTACCTTAGAATGACTGTCTCTGTGCTCTACCTTAGGATGACTGTCTCTGCGCTCTACCTTAGGATAACTGTCTCTGTGCTCTACCTTAGAATGACTGTCTCTGTGCTCTACCTTAGAATGACTGTCTCTGCGCTCTACCTTAGGATGACTGTCTCTGCGCTCTACCTTAGGATAACTGTCTCTGTGCTCTACCTTAGGATGAGTGTCTCTGTGCTCTACCTTAGGATAACTGTCTCTGTGCTCTACATTAGAATGACTGTCTCTGCGCTCTACCTTAGAATGACTGTCTCTGCGCTCTACCTTAGGATGACTGTCTCTGCGGTCTACCTTAGGATAACTGTCTCTGTGCTCTACCTTAGGATGACTGTCTCTGCGGTCTACCTTAGGATAACTGTCTCTGTGCTCTACCTTAGAATGACTGTCTCTGCGCTCTACCTTAGAATGCCTGTCTCTGCGCTCTACCTTAGGATGACTGTCTCTGCGCTCTACCTTAGGATAACTGTCTCTGTGCTCTACCTTAGGATGACTGTCTCTGTGCTCTACCTTAGGATAACTGTCTCTGTGCTCTACCTTAGAATGACTGTCTCTGTGCTCTACCTTAGGATGACTGTCTCTGCGCTCTACCTTAGGATGACTGTCTCTGTGCTCTACCTTAGGATGACTGTCTCTGCGGTCTACATTAGGATGACTGTCTCTGTGCTCTACCTTAGGATAACTGTCTCTGTGCTCTACCTTAGAATAACTGTCTCTGTGCTCTACCTTAGGATGACTGTCTCTGTGCTCTACCTTAGGATGACTGTCTCTGTGCTCTACCTTAGGATGACTGTCTCTGCGGTCTACCTTAGGATAACTGTCTCTGTGCTCTACCTTAGAATGACTGTCTCTGTGCTCTACCTTAGAATGACTGTCTCTGCGCTCTACCTTAGGATGACTGTCTCTGCGCTCTACCTTAGGATAACTGTCTCTGTGCTCTACCTTAGGATGAGTGTCTCTGTGCTCTACCTTAGGATAACTGTCTCTGTGCTCTACATTAGAATGACTGTCTCTGCGCTCTACCTTAGAATGACTGTCTCTGCGCTCTACCTTAGGATGACTGTCTCTGCGGTCTACCTTAGGATAACTGTCTCTGTGCTCTACCTTAGGATGACTGTCTCTGCGGTCTACCTTAGGATAACTGTCTCTGTGCTCTACCTTAGAATGACTGTCTCTGCGCTCTACCTTAGAATGACTGTCTCTGCGCTCTACCTTAGGATGACTGTCTCTGCGCTCTACCTTAGGATAACTGTCTCTGTGCTCTACCTTAGGATGACTGTCTCTGTGCTCTACCTTAGGATAACTGTCTCTGTGCTCTACCTTAGAATGACTGTCTCTGTGCTCTACCTTAGGATGACTGTCTCTGCGCTCTACCTTAGGATGACTGTCTCTGTGCTCTACCTTAGGATGACTGTCTCTGCGGTCTACCTTAGGATGACTGTCTCTGTGCTCTACCTTAGGATAACTGTCTCTGTGCTCTACCTTAGAATAACTGTCTCTGTGCTCTACCTTAGGATGACTGTCTCTGTGCTCTACCTTAGGATGACTGTCTCTGTGCTCTACCTTAGGATGACTGTCTCTGTGCTCTACCTTAGGATAACTGTCTCTGTGCTCTACCTTAGGATGACTGTCTCTGTACTCTACCTTAGAATGACTGTCTCTGTGCTCTAACTTAGAATGACTGTCTCTGTGCTGTGCCTTAGGATAACTGTCTCTGTGCTCTACCTTAGGATAACTGTCTCTGTACTCTACCTTAGAATGACTGTCTCTGTGCTCTACCTTAGGATGACTGTCTCTGTGCTCTAACTTAGAATGACTGTCTCTGTGCTCTACCTTAGGATGACTGTCTCTGTGCTCTACCTTAGGATGACTGTCTCTGTGCTCTACCCTAGGATGACTGTCTCTGTGGTCTACCTTAGGATGACTGTCTCTGTGGTCTACCTTAGGATGACTGTCTCTGTGCTGTACCTTAGGATGAGTGTCTCTATGCTCTACCTTAGGATGACTGTCTCTGCGCTCTACCTTAGGATAACTGTCTCTGCTCTCTACCTTAGGATGACTGTCTCTGTTCTACCTTAGGATAACTGTCTCTGTGCTCTACCTTAGGATGACTGTCTCTGTGCTCTACCTTAGGATGACTGTCTCTGCTCTCTACCTTAGGATAACTGTCTCTGTGCTCTACCTTAGGATAACTGTCTCTGTGCTCTACCTTAGGATAACTGTCTCTGTGCTCTACCTTAGGATAACTGTCTCTGCTCTCTACCTTAGGATGACTGTCTCTGTGCTCTACCTTAGGATGACTGTCTCTGTGCTCTACCTTAGCATGACTGTCTCTGTGCTCTACCTTAGTATGACTGTCTCTGTGCTCTACCTTAGGATGACTGTCTCTGTGCTCTACCTTAGGATGACTGTCTCTGCCCTCTACCTTAGGATGACTGTCTCTGTGCTCTACCTTTGGATGACTGTCTCTGTGCTCTACCTTAGGATAACTGTCTCTGTGCTCTACCTTAGGATGAGTGTCTCTGTGCTCTACCTTAGGATAACTGTCTCTGTGCTCTACCTTAGGATGACTGTCTCTGTGCTCTACCTTAGGATAACTGTCTCTGTGCTCTACCTTAGGATAACTGTCTCTGTGCTCTACCTTAGGATAACTGTCTCTGTACTCTACTTTAGTATGAGTGTCTCTGTGCTCTACCTTAGGATAACTGTCTCTGTGCTCTACCTTAGGATGACTGTCTCTGTGCTCTACCTTAGGATAACTGTCTCTCTGCTCTACCTTAGGATAACTGTCTCTGTGCTCTACCTTAGGATAACTGTCTCTGTGCTCTACCTTAGGATAACTGTCTCTGTGCTCTACCTTAGGATAACTGTCTCTGTACTCTACTTTAGTATGAGTGTCTCTGTGCTCTACCTTAGGATAACTGTATCTGTGCTCTACCTTAGGATGACTGTCTCTGTGCTCTACCTTAGGATAACTGTCTCTGTGCTCTACCTTAGGATAACTGTCTCTCTGCTCTACCTTAGGATGACTGTCTCTGTGCCCTACCTTAGGATAACTGTCTCTCTGCTCTACCTTAGGATAACTGTCTGTGCTCTACCTTAGGATAACTGTCTCTGTGCTCTACCTTAGGATAACTGTCTCTGCGCTCTACCTTAGGATAACTGTCTCTGTGCTCTACCTTAGGATAACTGTCTCTCTGCTCTACCTTAGGATGACTGTCTCTGTGCCCTACCTTAGGATAACTGTCTCTGTGCTCTACCTTAGGATAACTGTCTCTGTGCTCTACCTTAGGATAACTGTCTCTGTGCTCTACCTTAGGATAACTGTCTCTGTACTCTACTTTAGTATGAGTGTCTCTGTGCTCTACCTTAGGATAACTGTCTCTGTGCTCTACCTTAGGATGACTGTCTCTGTGCTCTACCTTAGGATAACTGTCTCTGTGCTCTACCTTAGGATAACTGTCTCTCTGCTCTACCTTAGGATGACTGTCTCTGTGCCCTACCTTAGGATAACTGTCTCTCTGCTCTACCTTAGGATAACTGTCTGTGCTCTACCTTAGGATAACTGTCTCTGTGCTCTACCTTAGGATAACTGTCTCTGCGCTCTACCTTAGGACAACTGTCTCTGTGCTCTACCTTAGAATGACTGTCTCTGTGCTCTACCTTAGGATAACTGTCTCTGTGCTCTACCTTAGAATGACTGTCTCTGTGCTCTACCTTAGAATGACTGTCTCTGCGCTCTACCTTAGGATGACTGTCTCTGCGCTCTACCTTAGGATAACTGTCTCTGTGCTCTACCTTAGGATGACTGTCTCTGTGCTCTACCTTAGGATAACTGTCTCTGTGCTCTACCTTAGGATAACTGTCTCTGCGCTCTACCTTAGGATAACTGTCTCTGCGCTCTACCTTAGGATAACTGTCTCTGTGCTCTACCTTAGAATGACTGTCTCTGTGCTCTACCTTAGAATGACTGTCTCTGCGCTCTACCTTAGGATGACTGTCTCTGCGCTCTACCTTAGGATAACTGTCTCTGTGCTCTACCTTAGGATGACTGTCTCTGTGCTCTACCTTAGGATAACTGTCTGTGCTCTACCTTAGGATAACTGTCTCTGTGCTCTACCTTAGGATAACTGTCTCTGCGCTCTACCTTAGGATAACTGTCTCTGTGCTCTACCTTAGAATGACTGTCTCTGTGCTCTACCTTAGAATGACTGTCTCTGTGCTCTACCTTAGAATGACTGTCTCTGTGCTCTACCTTAGAATGACTGTCTCTGCGCTCTACCTTAGGATGACTGTCTCTGCGCTCTACCTTAGGATAACTGTCTCTGTGCTCTACCTTAGGATGACTGTCTCTGTGCTCTACCTTAGGATAACTGTCTCTGTGCTCTACATTAGAATGACTGTCTCTGCGCTCTACCTTAGAATGACTGTCTCTGCGCTCTACCTTAGGATGACTGTCTCTGCGGTCTACCTTAGGATAACTGTCTCTGTGCTCTACCTTAGGATGACTGTCTCTGCGGTCTACCTTAGGATAACTGTCTCTGTGCTCTACCTTAGAATGACTGTCTCTGCGCTCTACCTTAGAATGACTGTCTCTGCGCTCTACCTTAGGATGACTGTCTCTGCGCTCTACCTTAGGATAACTGTCTCTGTGCTCTACCTTAGGATGACTGTCTCTGTGCTCTACCTTAGGATAACTGTCTCTGTGCTCTACCTTAGAATGACTGTCTCTGTGCTCTACCTTAGGATGACTGTCTCTGCGCTCTACCTTAGGATGACTGTCTCTGTGCTCTACCTTAGGATGACTGTCTCTGCGGTCTACCTTAGGATGACTGTCTCTGTGCTCTACCTTAGGATAACTGTCTCTGTGCTCTACCTTAGAATAACTGTCTCTGTGCTCTACCTTAGGATGACTGTCTCTGTGCTCTACCTTAGGATGACTGTCTCTGTGCTCTACCTTAGGATGACTGTCTCTGTGCTCTACCTTAGGATGACTGTCTCTGTACTCTACCTTAGAATGACTGTCTCTGTGCTCTACCTTAGGATGACTGTCTCTGTGCTCTAACTTAGAATGACTGTCTCTGTGCTCTACCTTAGGATGAGTGTCTCTGCGCTCTACCTTAGGATGAGTGTCTCTGCGCTCTACCTTAGGATAACTGTCTCTGTGCTCTACCTTAGGATGACTGTCTCTGTGCTCTACCTTAGGATGACTGTCTCTGTGCTCTACCTTAGGATGACTGTCTCTGTGCTCTAACTTAGAATGACTGTCTCTGTGCTCTACCTTAGGATAACTGTCTCTGTACTCTACCTTAGAATGACTGTCTCTGTGCTCTACCTTAGGATGACTGTCTCTGTGCTCTAACTTAGAATGACTGTCTCTGTGCTCTACCTTAGGATGACTGTCTCTGTGCTCTACCTTAGGATGACTGTCTCTGTGCTCTACCCTAGGATGACTGTCTCTGTGGTCTACCTTAGAATGACTGTCTCTGCGCTCTACCTTAGGATGACTGTCTCTGCGCTCTACCTTAGGATAACTGTCTCTGTGCTCTACCTTAGGATGACTGTCTCTGTGCTCTACCTTAGGATAACTGTCTCTGTGCTCTACCTTAGAATGACTGTCTCTGTGCTCTACCTTAGGATGACTGTCTCTGCGCTCTACCTTAGGATGACTGTCTCTGTGCTCTACCTTAGGATGACTGTCTCTGCGGTCTACCTTAGGATGACTGTCTCTGTGCTCTACCTTAGGATAACTGTCTCTGTGCTCTACCTTAGAATAACTGTCTCTGTGCTCCACCTTAGGATGACTGTCTCTGTGCTCTACCTTAGGATGACTGTCTCTGTGCTCTACCTTAGGATGACTGTCTCTGTGCTCTACCTTAGGATAACTGTCTCTGTGCTCTACCTTAGGATGACTGTCTCTGTACTCTACCTTAGAATGACTGTCTCTGTGCTCTACCTTAGGATGACTGTCTCTGTGCTCTAACTTAGAATGACTGTCTCTGTGCTGTGCCTTAGGATAACTGTCTCTGTGCTCTACCTTAGGATAACTGTCTCTGTACTCTACCTTAGAATGACTGTCTCTGTGCTCTACCTTAGGATGACTGTCTCTGTGCTCTAACTTAGAATGACTGTCTCTGTGCTCTACCTTAGGATGACTGTCTCTGTGCTCTACCTTAGGATGACTGTCTCTGTGCTCTACCCTAGGATGACTGTCTCTGTGGTCTACCTTAGAATGACTGTCTCTGCGCTCTACCTTAGGATGACTGTCTCTGCGCTCTACCTTAGGATAACTGTCTCTGTGCTCTACCTTAGGATGACTGTCTCTGTGCTCTACCTTAGGATAACTGTCTCTGTGCTCTACCTTAGAATGACTGTCTCTGTGCTCTACCTTAGGATGACTGTCTCTGCGCTCTACCTTAGGATGACTGTCTCTGTGCTCTACCTTAGGATGACTGTCTCTGCGGTCTACCTTAGGATGACTGTCTCTGTGCTCTACCTTAGGATAACTGTCTCTGTGCTCTACCTTAGAATAACTGTCTCTGTGCTCTACCTTAGGATGACTGTCTCTGTGCTCTACCTTAGGATGACTGTCTCTGTGCTCTACCTTAGGATGACTGTCTCTGTGCTCTACCTTAGGATAACTGTCTCTGTGCTCTACCTTAGGATGACTGTCTCTGTACTCTACCTTAGAATGACTGTCTCTGTGCTCTACCTTAGGATGACTGTCTCTGTGCTCTAACTTAGAATGACTGTCTCTGTGCTGTGCCTTAGGATAACTGTCTCTGTGCTCTACCTTAGGATAACTGTCTCTGTACTCTACCTTAGAATGACTGTCTCTGTGCTCTACCTTAGGATGACTGTCTCTGTGCTCTAACTTAGAATGACTGTCTCTGTGCTCTACCTTAGGATGACTGTCTCTGTGCTCTACCTTAGGATGACTGTCTCTGTGCTCTACCCTAGGATGACTGTCTCTGTGGTCTACCTTAGGATGACTGTCTCTGTGGTCTACCTTAGGATGACTGTCTCTGTGGTCTACCTTAGGATAACTGTCTCTGTGCTCTACCTTAGGATAACTGTCTCTCTGCTCTACCTTAGGATGACTGTCTCTGTGCCCTACCTTAGGATAACTGTCTCTCTGCTCTACCTTAGGATAACTGTCTGTGCTCTACCTTAGGATAACTGTCTCTGTGCTCTACCTTAGGATAACTGTCTCTGCGCTCTACCTTAGGATAACTGTCTCTGTGCTCTACCTTAGAATGACTGTCTCTGTGCTCTACCTTAGGATAACTGTCTCTGTGCTCTACCTTAGAATGACTGTCTCTGTGCTCTACCTTAGAATGACTGTCTCTGCGCTCTACCTTAGGATGACTGTCTCTGCGCTCTACCTTAGGATAACTGTCTCTGTGCTCTACCTTAGGATGACTGTCTCTGTGCTCTACCTTAGGATAACTGTCTCTGTGCTCTACCTTAGGATAACTGTCTCTGCGCTCTACCTTAGGATAACTGTCTCTGCGCTCTACCTTAGGATAACTGTCTCTGTGCTCTACCTTAGAATGACTGTCTCTGTGCTCTACCTTAGAATGACTGTCTCTGCGCTCTACCTTAGGATGACTGTCTCTGCGCTCTACCTTAGGATAACTGTCTCTGTGCTCTACCTTAGGATGACTGTCTCTGTGCTCTACCTTAGGATAACTGTCTGTGCTCTACCTTAGGATAACTGTCTCTGTGCTCTACCTTAGGATAACTGTCTCTGCGCTCTACCTTAGGATAACTGTCTCTGTGCTCTACCTTAGAATGACTGTCTCTGTGCTCTACCTTAGAATGACTGTCTCTGTGCTCTACCTTAGAATGACTGTCTCTGTGCTCTACCTTAGAATGACTGTCTCTGCGCTCTACCTTAGGATGACTGTCTCTGCGCTCTACCTTAGGATAACTGTCTCTGTGCTCTACCTTAGGATGACTGTCTCTGTGCTCTACCTTAGGATAACTGTCTCTGTGCTCTACATTAGAATGACTGTCTCTGCGCTCTACCTTAGAATGACTGTCTCTGCGCTCTACCTTAGGATGACTGTCTCTGCGCTCTACCTTAGGATAACTGTCTCTGTGCTCTACCTTAGGATGACTGTCTCTGTGCTCTACCTTAGGATAACTGTCTCTGTGCTCTACCTTAGGATGACTGTCTCTGCGCTCTACCTTAGGATGACTGTCTCTGTGCTCTACCTTAGGATGACTGTCTCTGCGGTCTACCTTAGGATGACTGTCTCTGTGCTCTACCTTAGGATAACTGTCTCTGTGCTCTACCTTAGAATAACTGTCTCTGTGCTCTACCTTAGGATGACTGTCTCTGTGCTCTACCTTAGGATGACTGTCTCTGTGCTCTACCTTAGGATGACTGTCTCTGTGCTCTACCTTAGGATAACTGTCTCTGTGCTCTACCTTAGGATGACTGTCTCTGTACTCTACCTTAGAATGACTGTCTCTGTGCTCTACCTTAGGATGACTGTCTCTGTGCTCTAACTTAGAATGACTGTCTCTGTGCTGTGCCTTAGGATAACTGTCTCTGTGCTCTACCTTAGGATAACTGTCTCTGTACTCTACCTTAGAATGACTGTCTCTGTGCTCTACCTTAGGATGACTGTCTCTGTGCTCTAACTTAGAATGACTGTCTCTGTGCTCTACCTTAGGATGACTGTCTCTGTGCTCTACCTTAGGATGACTGTCTCTGTGCTCTACCCTAGGATGACTGTCTCTGTGGTCTACCTTAGAATGACTGTCTCTGCGCTCTACCTTAGGATGACTGTCTCTGCGCTCTACCTTAGGATAACTGTCTCTGTGCTCTACCTTAGGATGACTGTCTCTGTGCTCTACCTTAGGATAACTGTCTCTGTGCTCTACCTTAGAATGACTGTCTCTGTGCTCTACCTTAGGATGACTGTCTCTGCGCTCTACCTTAGGATGACTGTCTCTGTGCTCTACCTTAGGATGACTGTCTCTGCGGTCTACCTTAGGATGACTGTCTCTGTGCTCTACCTTAGGATAACTGTCTCTGTGCTCTACCTTAGAATAACTGTCTCTGTGCTCTACCTTAGGATGACTGTCTCTGTGCTCTACCTTAGGATGACTGTCTCTGTGCTCTACCTTAGGATGACTGTCTCTGTGCTCTACCTTAGGATAACTGTCTCTGTGCTCTACCTTAGGATGACTGTCTCTGTACTCTACCTTAGAATGACTGTCTCTGTGCTCTACCTTAGGATGACTGTCTCTGTGCTCTAACTTAGAATGACTGTCTCTGTGCTGTGCCTTAGGATAACTGTCTCTGTGCTCTACCTTAGGATAACTGTCTCTGTACTCTACCTTAGAATGACTGTCTCTGTGCTCTACCTTAGGATGACTGTCTCTGTGCTCTAACTTAGAATGACTGTCTCTGTGCTCTACCTTAGGATGACTGTCTCTGTGCTCTACCTTAGGATGACTGTCTCTGTGCTCTACCCTAGGATGACTGTCTCTGTGGTCTACCTTAGAATGACTGTCTCTGCGCTCTACCTTAGGATGACTGTCTCTGCGCTCTACCTTAGGATAACTGTCTCTGTGCTCTACCTTAGGATGACTGTCTCTGTGCTCTACCTTAGGATAACTGTCTCTGTGCTCTACCTTAGAATGACTGTCTCTGTGCTCTACCTTAGGATGACTGTCTCTGCGCTCTACCTTAGGATGACTGTCTCTGTGCTCTACCTTAGGATGACTGTCTCTGCGGTCTACCTTAGGATGACTGTCTCTATGCTCTACCTTAGGATAACTGTCTCTGCGCTCTACCTTAGGATAACTGTCTCTGCTCTCTACCTTAGGATGACTGTCTCTGTTCTACCTTAGGATAACTGTCTCTGTGCTCTACCTTAGGATGACTGTCTCTGCGCTCTACCTTAGGATGACTGTCTCTGTGCTCTACCTTAGGATGACTGTCTCTGCGGTCTACCTTAGGATGAGTGTCTCTATGCTCTACCTTAGGATGACTGTCTCTGCGCTCTACCTTAGGATAACTGTCTCTGCTCTCTACCTTAGGATGACTGTCTCTGTTCTACCTTAGGATAACTGTCTCTGTGCTCTACCTTAGGATGACTGTCTCTGTGCTCTACCTTAGGATGACTGTCTCTGCTCTCTACCTTAGGATAACTGTCTCTGTGCTCTACCTTAGGATGACTGTCTCTGTGCTCTACCTTAGGATAACTGTCTCTGTGCTCTACCTTAGGATAACTGTCTCTGCTCTCTACCTTAGGATGACTGTCTCTGTGCTCTACCTTAGGATGACTGTCTCTGTGCTCTACCTTAGCATGACTGTCTCTGCGGTCTACCTTAGGATAACTGTCTCTGTGCTCTACCTTAGGATGACTGTCTCTGCGGTCTACCTTAGGATAACTGTCTCTGTGCTCTACCTTAGAATGACTGTCTCTGCGCTCTACCTTAGAATGACTGTCTCTGCGCTCTAC
The DNA here is from genome assembly GCF_046119375.1 of Phyllobates terribilis. Taxonomy (NCBI): domain Eukaryota; kingdom Metazoa; phylum Chordata; class Amphibia; order Anura; family Dendrobatidae; genus Phyllobates; species Phyllobates terribilis. The sequence continues at coordinate 20,985,628 of NW_027362764.1, read as the reverse complement.
CTTAGGATGACTGTCTCTGCGCTCTACCTTAGGATAACTGTCTCTGTGCTCTACCTTAGGATGACTGTCTCTGTGCTCTACCTTAGGATAACTGTCTCTGTGCTCTACCTTAGAATGACTGTCTCTGTGCTCTACCTTAGGATGACTGTCTCTGCGCTCTACCTTAGGATGACTGTCTCTGTGCTCTACCTAAGGATGACTGTCTCTGCGGTCTACCTTAGGATGACTGTCTCTGTGCTCTACCTTAGGATAACTGTCTCTGTGCTCTACCTTAGAATAACTGTCTCTGTGCTCTACCTTAGGATGACTGTCTCTGTGCTCTACCTTAGGATGACTGTCTCTGTGCTCTACCTTAGGATGACTGTCTCTGTGCTCTACCTTAGGATAACTGTCTCTGTGCTCTACCTTAGGATGACTGTCTCTGTACTCTACCTTAGAATGACTGTCTCTGTGCTCTACCTTAGGATGACTGTCTCTGTGCTCTAACTTAGAATGACTGTCTCTGTGCTGTGCCTTAGGATAACTGTCTCTGTGCTCTACCTTAGGATAACTGTCTCTGTACTCTACCTTAGAATGACTGTCTCTGTGCTCTACCTTAGGATGACTGTCTCTGTGCTCTAACTTAGAATGACTGTCTCTGTGCTCTACCTTAGGATGACTGTCTCTGTGCTCTACCTTAGGATGACTGTCTCTGTGCTCTACCCTAGGATGACTGTCTCTGTGGTCTACCTTAGAATGACTGTCTCTGCGCTCTACCTTAGGATGACTGTCTCTGCGCTCTACCTTAGGATAACTGTCTCTGTGCTCTACCTTAGGATGACTGTCTCTGTGCTCTACGTTAGGATAACTGTCTCTGTGCTCTACCTTAGAATGACTGTCTCTGTGCTCTACCTTAGGATGACTGTCTCTGCGCTCTACCTTAGGATGACTGTCTCTGTGCTCTACCTTAGGATGACTGTCTCTGCGGTCTACCTTAGGATGACTGTCTCTGTGCTCTACCTTAGGATAACTGTCTCTGTGCTCTACCTTAGAATAACTGTCTCTGTGCTCTACCTTAGGATGACTGTCTCTGTGCTCTACCTTAGGATGACTGTCTCTGTGCTCTACCTTAGGATGACTGTCTCTGTGCTCTACCTTAGGATAACTGTCTCTGTGCTCTACCTTAGGATGACTGTCTCTGTACTCTACCTTAGAATGACTGTCTCTGTGCTCTACCTTAGGATGACTGTCTCTGTGCTCTAACTTAGAATGACTGTCTCTGTGCTGTGCCTTAGGATAACTGTCTCTGTGCTCTACCTTAGGATAACTGTCTCTGTACTCTACCTTAGAATGACTGTCTCTGTGCTCTACCTTAGGATGACTGTCTCTGTGCTCTAACTTAGAATGACTGTCTCTGTGCTCTACCTTAGGATGACTGTCTCTGTGCTCTACCTTAGGATGACTGTCTCTGTGCTCTACCCTAGGATGACTGTCTCTGTGGTCTACCTTAGAATGACTGTCTCTGCGCTCTACCTTAGGATGACTGTCTCTGCGCTCTACCTTAGGATAACTGTCTCTGTGCTCTACCTTAGGATGACTGTCTCTGTGCTCTACCTTAGGATAACTGTCTCTGTGCTCTACCTTAGAATGACTGTCTCTGTGCTCTACCTTAGGATGACTGTCTCTGCGCTCTACCTTAGGATGACTGTCTCTGTGCTCTACCTTAGGATGACTGTCTCTGCGGTCTACCTTAGGATGACTGTCTCTGTGCTCTACCTTAGGATAACTGTCTCTGTGCTCTACCTTAGAATAACTGTCTCTGTGCTCTACCTTAGGATGACTGTCTCTGTGCTCTACCTTAGGATGACTGTCTCTGTGCTCTACCTTAGGATGACTGTCTCTGTGCTCTACCTTAGGATAACTGTCTCTGTGCTCTACCTTAGGATGACTGTCTCTGTACTCTACCTTAGAATGACTGTCTCTGTGCTCTACCTTAGGATGACTGTCTCTGTGCTCTAACTTAGAATGACTGTCTCTGTGCTGTGCCTTAGGATAACTGTCTCTGTGCTCTACCTTAGGATAACTGTCTCTGTACTCTACCTTAGAATGACTGTCTCTGTGCTCTACCTTAGGATGACTGTCTCTGTGCTCTAACTTAGAATGACTGTCTCTGTGCTCTACCTTAGGATGACTGTCTCTGTGCTCTACCTTAGGATGACTGTCTCTGTGCTCTACCCTAGGATGACTGTCTCTGTGGTCTACCTTAGGATGACTGTCTCTGTGGTCTACCTTAGGATGACTGTCTCTGTGGTCTACCTTAGGATGACTGTCTCTGTGCTGTACCTTAGGATGAGTGTCTCTATGCTCTACCTTAGGATGACTGTCTCTGCGCTCTACCTTAGGATAACTGTCTCTGTGCTCTACCTTAGGATAACTGTCTCTGTGCTCTACCTTAGGATAACTGTCTCTGCTCTCTACCTTAGGATGACTGTCTCTGTGCTCTACCTTAGGATGACTGTCTCTGTGCTCTACCTTAGCATGACTGTCTCTGTGCTCTACCTTAGGATGACTGTCTCTGTGCTCTACCTTAGGATGACTGTCTCTGTGCTCTACCTTAGGATGACTGTCTCTGTGCTCTACCTTAGGATGACTGTCTCTGCCCTCTACCTTAGGATGACTGTCTCTGTGCTCTACCTTTGGATGACTGTCTCTGTGCTCTACCTTAGGATGAGTGTCTCTGTGCTCTACCTTAGGATAACTGTCTCTGTGCTCTACCTTAGGATGACTGTCTCTGTACTCTACCTTAGGATAACTGTCTCTGTGCTCTACCTTAGGATAACTGTCTCTGTGCTCTACCTTAGGATAACTGTCTCTGTACTCTACTTTAGTATGAGTGTCTCTGTGCTCTACCTTAGGATAACTGTCTCTGTGCTCTACCTTAGGATGACTGTCTCTGTGCTCTACCTTAGGATAACTGTCTCTGTGCTCTACCTTAGGATAACTGTCTCTCTGCTCTACCTTAGGATGACTGTCTCTGTGCCCTACCTTAGGATAACTGTCTCTCTGCTCTACCTTAGGATAACTGTCTGTGCTCTACCTTAGGATAACTGTCTCTGTGCTCTACCTTAGGATAACTGTCTCTGCGCTCTACCTTAGGATAACTGTCTCTGTGCTCTACCTTAGGATAACTGTCTCTCTGCTCTACCTTAGGATAGCTGTCTCTGTGCTCTACCTTAGGATAACTGTCTCTCTGCTCTACCTTAGGATGACTGTCTCTGTGCCCTACCTTAGGATAACTGTCTCTGTGCTCTACCTTAGGATAACTGTCTCTGTGCTCTACCTTAGGATAACTGTCTCTGTGCTCTACCTTAGGATAACTGTCTCTGTGCTCTACCTTAGGATAACTGTCTCTGTACTCTACTTTAGTATGAGTGTCTCTGTGCTCTACCTTAGGATAACTGTCTCTGTGCTCTACCTTAGGATGACTGTCTCTGTGCTCTACCTTAGGATAACTGTCTCTGTGCTCTACCTTAGGATAACTGTCTCTGTGCTCTACCTTAGAATGACTGTCTCTGTGCTCTACCTTAGGATAACTGTCTCTGTGCTCTACCTTAGGATGATTGTCTCTGTGCTCTACCTTAGGATAACTGTCTCTGTGCTCTACCTTAGGATAACTGTCTCTCTGCTCTACCTTAGGATGACTGTCTCTGTGCCCTACCTTAGGATAACTGTCTCTCTGCTCTACCTTAGGATAACTGTCTGTGCTCTACCTTAGGATAACTGTCTCTGTGCTCTACCTTAGGATAACTGTCTCTGCGCTCTACCTTAGGATAACTGTCTCTGTGCTCTACCTTAGGATAACTGTCTCTCTGCTCTACCTTAGGATAGCTGTCTCTGTGCTCTACCTTAGGATAACTGTCTCTCTGCTCTACCTTAGGATGACTGTCTCTGTGCCCTACCTTAGGATAACTGTCTCTGTGCTCTACCTTAGGATAACTGTCTCTGTGCTCTACCTTAGGATAACTGTCTCTGTGCTCTACCTTAGGATAACTGTCTCTGTGCTCTACCTTAGGATAACTGTCTCTGTACTCTACTTTAGTATGAGTGTCTCTGTGCTCTACCTTAGGATAACTGTCTCTGTGCTCTACCTTAGGATGACTGTCTCTGTGCTCTACCTTAGGATAACTGTCTCTGTGCTCTACCTTAGGATAACTGTCTCTCTGCTCTACCTTAGGATGACTGTCTCTGTGCCCTACCTTAGGATAACTGTCTCTCTGCTCTACCTTAGGATAACTGTCTGTGCTCTACCTTAGGATAACTGTCTCTGTGCTCTACCTTAGGATAACTGTCTCTGTGCTCTACCTTAGGATAACTGTCTCTGTGCTCTACCTTAGGATAACTGTCTCTCTGCTCTACCTTAGGATAACTGTCTCTGTGCTCTACCTTAGGAAGACTGTCTCTGTGCTCTACCTTAGGATGACGGTCTATCTGCTCTACCTTAGGATACCTTTCTCTGTGCTCTACCTTAGGATGACTGTCTCTGTGCTCTACCTTAGGATAACTGTCTCTCTGCTCTACCTTAGGATAACTGTCTCTGTGCTCTACCTTAGGATGACTGTCTCTGTGCTCTACCTTAGGATAACTGTCTCTGTGCTCTACCTTAGGATAACTGTCTCTGCTCTCTACCTTAGGATGAGTGTCTCTGTGCTCTACCTTAGGATAACTGTCTCTGTGCTCTACCTTAGGATGACTGTCTCTGTGCTCTACATTAGGATGACTGTCTCTGTGCTCTACCTTAGGATGACTGTCTCTGTGCTCTACCTTAGGATGACTGTCTCTGTGCTCTACCTTAGGATAACTGTCTCTGTGCTTTACCTTAGAATGACTGTCTCTGTGCTCTACCTTAGGATGACTGTCTCTGCGGTCTACCTTCGGATAACTGTCTCTGTGCTCTACCTTAGGATGACTGTCTCTGTGCTCTACCTTAGAATGACTGTCTCTGTGCTCTACATTAGGATTACTGTCTCTGCGGTCTACCTTAGGATAACTGTCTCTGTGCTCTACCTTAGAATGACTGTCTCTGTGCTCTACCTTAGAATGACTGTCTCTGCGGTCTACCTTAGGATAACTGTCTCTGCGGTCTACCTTAGGATAACTGTCTCTGTGCTCTACCTTAGAATGACTGTCTCTGTGCTCTACCTTAGGATAACTGTCTCTGCGCTCTATCTTAGAATGACTGTCTCTGTGCTCTACCTTAGGATGAGTGTCTCTGCGCTCTACCTTAGAATGACTGTCTCTGTGCTCTACCTTAGAATGACTGTCTCTGTGCTCTACCTTAGGATGACTGTCTCTGTGCTCTACCTTAGAATGACTGTCTCTGTGCTCTACCTTAGGATGACTGTCTCTGTGCTCTACCTTAGAATGACTGTCTCTGTGCTCTACCTTAGGATAACTGTCTCTGTGCTCTACCTTAGGATGAGTGTCTCTGTGCTCTACCTTAGAATGACTGTCTCTGTGCTCTACCTTAGGATGACTGTCTCTGTGCTCTACCTTAGGATGACTGTCTCTGTGCTCTACCTTAGAATGACTGTCTCTGTGCTCTACCTTAGGATGACTGTCTCTGTGCTCTACCTTAGAATGACTGTCTCTGTGCTCTACCTTAGGATGACTGTCTCTGTGCTCTACCTTAGGATGACTGTCTCTGTGCTCTACCTTGGGATGACTGTCTCTGTGCTCTACCTTAGGATGACTGTCTCTGTGCTCTACCTTAGGATGACTGTCTCTGTGCTCTACCATAGAATGACTGTCTCTGTGCTCTACTTTAGGATGAGTGTCTCTGCGCTTTACCTTAGGATAACTGTCTCTGTGCTCTACCTTAGGATGACTGTCTCTGTGCTCTACCTTAGGATAACTGTCTCTGTGCTCTACCTTAGGATAACTGTCTCTGTGCTCTACCTTAGGATAACTGTCTCTGTGCTCTACCTTAGGATGACTGTCTCTGTGCTCTACCTTAGAATGACTGTCTCTGTGCTCTACCTTAGGATGACTGTCTCTGTGCTCTACCTTAGGATGAGTGTCTCTGTGCTCTACCTTAGGATAACTGTCTCTGTGCTCTACCTTAGGATAACTGTCTCTGTACTCTACTTTAGTATGAGTGTCTCTGTGCTCTACCTTAGGATAACTGTCTCTGTGCTCTACCTTAGGATGACTGTCTCTGTGCTCTACCTTAGGATAACTGTCTCTGTGCTCTACCTTAGGATAACTGTCTCTCTGCTCTACCTTAGGATGACTGTCTCTGTGCCCTACCTTAGGATAACTGTCTCTCTGCTCTACCTTAGGATAACTGTCTGTGCTCTACCTTAGGATAACTGTCTCTGTGCTCTACCTTAGGATAACTGTCTCTGCGCTCTACCTTAGGATAACTGTCTCTGTGCTCTACCTTAGGATAACTGTCTCTCTGCTCTACCTTAGGATAACTGTCTCTGTGCTCTACCTTAGGATAACTGTCTCTCTGCTCTACCTTAGGATGACTGTCTCTGTGCCCTACCTTAGGATAACTGTCTCTGTGCTCTACCTTAGGATAACTGTCTCTGTGCTCTACCTTAGGATAACTGTCTCTGTGCTCTACCTTAGGATAACTGTCTCTGTGCTCTACCTTAGGATAACTGTCTCTGTACTCTACTTTAGTATGAGTGTCTCTGTGCTCTACCTTAGGATAACTGTCTCTGTGCTCTACCTTAGGATGACTGTCTCTGTGCTCTACCTTAGGATAACTGTCTCTTTGCTCTACCTTAGGATAACTGTCTCTCTGCTCTACCTTAGGATGACTGTCTCTGTGCCCTACCTTAGGATAACTGTCTCTCTGCTCTACCTTAGGATAACTGTCTGTGCTCTACCTTAGGATAACTGTCTCTGTGCTCTACCTTAGGATAACTGTCTCTGCGCTCTACCTTAGGATAACTGTCTCTGTGCTCTACCTTAGGATAACTGTCTCTCTGCTCTACCTTAGGATAGCTGTCTCTGTGCTCTACCTTAGGATAACTGTCTCTCTGCTCTACCTTAGGATGACTGTCTCTGTGCCCTACCTTAGGATAACTGTCTCTGTGCTCTACCTTAGGATAACTGTCTCTGTGCTCTACCTTAGGATAACTGTCTCTGTGCTCTACCTTAGGATAACTGTCTCTGTGCTCTACCTTAGGATAACTGTCTCTGTACTCTACTTTAGTATGAGTGTCTCTGTGCTCTACCTTAGGATAACTGTCTCTGTGCTCTACCTTAGGATGACTGTCTCTGTGCTCTACCTTAGGATAACTGTCTCTGTGCTCTACCTTAGGATAACTGTCTCTCTGCTCTACCTTAGGATGACTTTCTCTGTGCCCTACCTTAGGATAACTGTCTCTCTGCTCTACCTTAGGATAACTGTCTGTGCTCTACCTTAGGATAACTGTCTCTGTGCTCTACCTTAGGATAACTGTCTCTGTGCTCTACCTTAGGATAACTGTCTCTGTGCTCTACCTTAGGATAACTGTCTCTCTGCTCTACCTTAGGATAACTGTCTCTGTGCTCTACCTTAGGATGACTGTCTCTGTGCTCTACCTTAGGATGACTGTCTCTGTGCTCTACCTTAGGATAACTGTCTCTGTGCTTTACCTTAGAATGACTGTCTCTGTGCTCTACCTTAGGATGACTGTCTCTGCGGTCTACCTTCGGATAACTGTCTCTGTGCTCTACCTTAGGATGACTGTCTCTGTGCTCTACCTTAGAATGACTGTCTCTGTGCTCTACATTAGGATTACTGTCTCTGCGGTCTACCTTAGGATAACTGTCTCTGTGCTCTACCTTAGAATGACTGTCTCTGTGCTCTACCTTAGAATGACTGTCTCTGCGGTCTAACTTAGGATAACTGTCTCTGCGGTCTACCTTAGGATAACTGTCTCTGTGCTCTACCTTAGAATGACTGTCTCTGTGCTCTACCTTAGGATAACTGTCTCTGCGCTCTATCTTAGAATGACTGTCTCTGTGCTCTACCTTAGGATGAGTGTCTCTGCGCTCTACCTTAGAATGACTGTCTCTGTGCTCTACCTTAGAATGACTGTCTCTGTGCTCTACCTTAGGATGACTGTCTCTGTGCTCTACCTTAGAATGACTGTCTCTGTGCTCTACCTTAGGATGACTGTCTCTGTGCTCTACCTTAGAATGACTGTCTCTGTGCTCTACCTTAGGATAACTGTCTCTGTGCTCTACCTTAGGATGAGTGTCTCTGTGCTCTACCTTAGAATGACTGTCTCTGTGCTCTACCTTAGGATGACTGTCTCTGTGCTCTACCTTAGGATGACTGTCTCTGTGCTCTACCTTAGAATGACTGTCTCTGTGCTCTACCTTAGGATGACTGTCTCTGTGCTCTACCTTAGAATGACTGTCTCTGTGCTCTACCTTAGGATGACTGTCTCTGTGCTCTACCTTAGGATGACTGTCTCTGTGCTCTACCTTGGGATGACTGTCTCTGTGCTCTACCTTAGGATGACTGTCTCTGTGCTCTACCTTAGGATGACTGTCTCTGTGCTCTACCATAGAATGACTGTCTCTGTGCTCTACTTTAGGATGAGTGTCTCTGCGCTTTACCTTAGGATAACTGTCTCTGTGCTCTACCTTAGGATGACTGTCTCTGTGCTCTACCTTAGGATAACTGTCTCTGTGCTCTACCTTAGGATAACTGTCTCTGTGCTCTACCTTAGGATAACTGTCTCTGTGCTCTACCTTAGGATAACTGTCTCTGTGCTCTACCTTAGGATGACTGTCTCTGTGCTCTACCTTAGAATGACTGTCTCTGTGCTCTACCTTAGGATGACTGTCTCTGTGCTCTACCTTAGGATGAGTGTCTCTGTGCTCTACCTTAGGATAACTGTCTCTGTGCTCTACCTTAGGATAACTGTCTCTGTGCTCTACCTTAGGATAACTGTCTCTGTGCTCTACTTTAGGATGACTGTCTCTGTGCTCTACCTTAGGATGACTGTCTCTGTGCTCTACCTTAGAATGACTGTCTCTGTGCTCTACCTTAGGATGACTGTCTCTGCGCTCTACCTTAGGATAACTGTCTCTGTGCTCTACCTTAGGATGACTGTCTCTGCGGTCTACCTTAGGATAACTGTCTCTGTGCTCTACCTTAGAATGACTGTCTCTGTGCTCTACCTTAGAATGACTGTCTCTGCGCTCTACCTTAGGATGACTGTCTCTGCGCTCTACCTTAGGATAACTGTCTCTGTGCTCTACCTTAGGATGACTGTCTCTGTGCTCTACCTTAGGATAACTGTCTCTGTGCTCTACATTAGAATGACTGTCTCTGCGCTCTACCTTAGAATGACTGTCTCTGCGCTCTACCTTAGGATGACTGTCTCTGCGGTCTACCTTAGGATAACTGTCTCTGTGCTCTACCTTAGGATGACTGTCTCTGCGGTCTACCTTAGGATAACTGTCTCTGTGCTCTACCTTAGAATGACTGTCTCTGCGCTCTACCTTAGAATGACTGTCTCTGCGCTCTACCTTAGGATGACTGTCTCTGCGCTCTACCTTAGGATAACTGTCTCTGTGCTCTACCTTAGGGTGACTGTCTCTGTGCTCTACCTTAGAATGACTGTCTCTGTGCTCTACCTTAGGATGACTGTCTCTGCGCTCTACCTTAGGATGACTGTCTCTGTGCTCTACCTTAGGATGACTGTCTCTGCGGTCTACCTTAGGATGACTGTCTCTGTGCTCTACCTTAGGATAACTGTCTCTGTGCTCTACCTTAGAATAACTGTCTCTGTGATCTACCTTAGGATGACTGTCTCTGTGCTCTACCTTAGGATGACTGTCTCTGTGCTCTACCTTAGGATGACTGTCTCTGTGCTCTACCTTACGATAACTGTCTCTGTGCTCTACCTTAGGATGACTGTCTCTGTACTCTACCATAGAATGACTGTCTCTGTGCTCTACCTTAGGATGACTGTCTCTGTGCTCTAACTTAGAATGACTGTCTCTGTGCTGTGCCTTAGGATAACTGTCTCTGTGCTCTACCTTAGGATAACTGTCTCTGTACTCTACCTTAGAATGACTGTCTCTGTGCTCTACCTTAGGATGACTGTCTCTGTGCTCTAACTTAGAATGACTGTCTCTGTGCTCTACCTTAGGATGACTGTCTCTGTGCTCTACCTTAGGATGACTCTCACTGTGCTCTACCCTAGGATGACTGTCTCTGTGGTCTACCTTAGGATGACTGTCTCTGTGGTCTACCTTAGGATGACTGTCTCTGTGGTCTACCTTAGGATGACTGTCTCTGTGCTGTACCTTAGGATGAGTGTCTCTATGCTCTACCTTAGGATGACTGTCTCTGCGCTCTACCTTAAGATAACTGTCTCTGCTCTCTACTTTAGGATGACTGTCTCTGTTCTACCTTAGGATAACTGTCTCTGTGCTCTACCTTAGGATGACTGTCTCTGTGCTCTACCTTAGGATGACTGTCTCTGCTCTCTACCTTAGGATAACTGTCTCTGTGCTCTACCTTAGGATGACTGTCTCTGTGCTCTACCTTAGGATAACTGTCTCTGTGCTCTACCTTAGGATAACTGTCTCTGCTCTCTACCTTAGGATGACTGTCTCTGTGCTCTACCTTAGGATGACTGTCTCTGTGCTCTACCTTAGCATGACTGTCTCTGTGCTCTACCTTAGGATGACTGTCTCTGTGCTCTACCTTAGGATGACTGTCTCTGTGCTCTACCTTAGGATGACTGTCTCTGCCCTCTACCTTAGGATGACTATCTCTGTGCTCTACCTTAGCATGACTGTCTCTGTGCTCTACCTTAGGATGACTGTCTCTGTGCTCTACCTTTGGATGACTGTCTCTGTGCTCTACCTTAGGATAACTGTCTCTGTGCTCTACCTTAGGATGACTGTCTCTGTGCTCTACCTTAGGATGACTGTCTCTGCCCTCTACCTTAGGATGACTGTCTCTGTGCTCTACCTTAGCATGACTGTCTCTGTGCTCTACCTTAGGATGACTGTCTCTGTGCTCTACCTTTGGATGACTGTCTCTGTGCTCTACCTTAGGATAACTGTCTCTGTGCTCTACCTTAGGATGAGTGTCTCTGTGCTCTACCTTAGGATAACTGTCTCTGTGCTCTACCTTGGGATGTCTGTCTCTGTGCTCTACCTTAGGATAACTGTCTCTGTGCTCTACCTTAGGATAACTGTCTCTGTGCTCTACCTTAGGATAACTGTCTCTGTACTCTACTTTAGTATGAGTGTCTCTGTGCTCTACCTTAGGATAACTGTCTCTGTGCTCTACCTTAGGATGACTGTCTCTGTGCTCTACCTTAGGATAACTGTCTCTCTGCTCTACCTTAGGATAACTGTCTCTGTGCTCTAAATTAGGATAACTGTCTCTCTGCTCTACCTTAGGATGACTGTCTCTGTGCCCTACCTTAGGATAACTGTCTCTGTGCTCTACCTTAGGATAACTGTCTCTGTGCTCTACCTTAGGATAACTGTCTCTGTGCTCTACCTTAGGATAACTGTCTCTGTGCTCTACCTTAGGATAACTGTCTCTGTACTCTACTTTAGTATGAGTGTCTCTGTGCTCTACCTTAGGATAACTGTCTCTGTGCTCTACCTTAGGATGACTGTCTCTGTGCTCTACCTTAGGATAACTGTCTCTGTGCTCTACCTTAGGATAACTGTCTCTCTGCTCTACCTTAGGATGACTGTCTCTGTGCCCTACCTTAGGATAACTGTCTCTCTGCTCTACCTTAGGATAACTGTCTGTGCTCTACCTTAGGATAACTGTCTCTGTGCTCTACCTTAGGATAACTGTCTCTGTGCTCTACCTTAGGATAACTGTCTCTCTGCTCTACCTTAGGATAACTGTCTCTGTGCTCTACCTTAGGATGACTGTCTCTGTGCTCTACCTTAGGATAACTGTCTCTGTGCTCTACCTTAGGATGACTGTCTCTGTGCTCTACCTTAGGATAACTGTCTCTCTGCTCTACCTTAGGATAACTGTCTCTGTGCTCTACCTTAGGATGACTGTCTCTGTGCTCTACCTTAGGATGACTGTCTCTGCGCTCTACCTTAGGATAACTGTCTCTGTGCTCTACCTTAGGATGACTGTCTCTGTGCTCTACCTTAGGATGACTGTCTCTGTGCTCTACATTAGGATAACTGTCTCTGCTCTCTACCTTAGGATGAGTGTCTCTGTGCTCTACCTTAGGATAACTGTCTCTGTGCTCTACCTTAGGATGACTGTCTCTGTGCTCTACATTAGGATGACTGTCTCTGTGCTCTACCTTAGGATGACTGTCTCTGTGCTCTACCTTAGGATAACTGTCTCTGTGCTTTACCTTAGGATGACTGTCTCTGTGCTCTACCTTAAGATAACTGTCTCTGTGCTCTACCTTAGAATGACTGTCTCTGTGCTCTACCTTAGAATGACTGTCTCTGTGCTGTGCCTTAGGATGACTGTCTCTGTGCTCTACCTTATAATGACTGTCTCTGTGCTCTACCTTAGGATGACTGTCTCTGTGCTCTACCTTAGGATGACTGTCTCTGTGCTCTACCTTAGGATGACTGTCTCTGTGCTCTACCTTAGGATGACTGTCTCTGTGCTCTACCTTAGGATAACTGTCTCTGCTCTCTACCTTAGGATGACTGTCTCTGCGCTCTACCTTAGGATGACTGTCTCTGTGCTCTACCTTAGGATGACTGTCTCTGTGGTCTACCTTAGGATGACTGTCTCTGCGCTCTACCTTAGGATAACTGTCTCTGCTCTCTACCTTAGGATGACTGTCTCTGTGCTCTACCTTAGGATGACTGTCTCTGTGCTCTACCTTAGAATGACTGTCTCTGTGCTCTACCTTAGGATGACTGTCTCTGTGCTCTACCTTAGGATGACTGTCTCTGTGCTCTACCTTATAATGACTGTCTCTGTGCTCTACCTTAGGATGACTGTCTCTGTGCTCTACCTTAGGATAACTGTCTCTGTGCTCTACCTTAGGATGACTGTCTCTGTGCTCTACCTTAGGATAACTGTCTCTGTGCTCTACCTTAGGATAACTGTCTCTGTGCTCTACCTTAGGATAACTGTCTCTGTGCTCTACTTTAGTATGAGTGTCTCTGTGCTCTACCTTAGGATAACTGTCTCTGTGCTCTACCTTAGGATAACTGTCTCTGTGCTCTACCTTAGTATGAGTGTCTCTGTGCTCTACCTTAGGATAACTGTCTCTGCGCTCTACCTTAGGATAACTGTCTCTGTGCTCTACCTTAGGATGACTGTCTCTGCGCTCTACCTTAGGATAACTGTCTCTGTGCTCTACCTTAGGATAACTGTCTCTGTGCTCTACCTTAGTATGACTGTCTCTGTGCTCTACCTTAGGATAACTGTCTCTGTGCTCTACTTTAGGATGACTGTCTCTGTGCTCTACCTTAGGATAACTGTCTCTGTGCTCTACCTTAGGATAACTGTCTCTGTGCTCTACTTTAGTATGAGTGTCTCTGTGCTCTACCTTAGGATAACTGTCTCTGTGCTCTACCTTAGGATGACTGTCTCTGTGCTCTACCTTAGTATGAGTGTCTCTGTGCTCTACCTTAGGATGACTGTCTCTGTGCTCTACCTTAGGATAACTGTCTCTGTGCTCTACCTTAGGATGACTGTCTCTGTGCTCTACCTTAGGATAACTGTCTCTGTGCTCTACCTTAGGATGACTGTCTCTGTGCTCTACCTTAGTATGAGTGTCTCTGTGCTCTACCTTAGGATGACTGTCTCTGTGCTCTACCTTAGGATAACTGTCTCTGCGCTCTACCTTAGGATGACTGTCTCTGTGCTCTACCTTAGTATGAGTGTCTCTGTGCTCTACCTTAGGATGACTGTCTCTGTGCTCTACCTTAGGATAACTGTCTCTGTGCTCTACCTTAGGATGACTGTCTCTGTGCTCTACCTTAGGATAACTGTCTCTCTGCTCTACCTTAGGATGACTGTCTCTGTGCCCTACCTTAGGATAACTGTCTCTCTGCTCTACCTTAGGATAACTGTCTCTGTGATCTACCTTAGGATAACTGTCTCTGTGCTCTACCTTAGGATAACTGTCTCTGTGCTCTACCTTAGGATAACTGTCTCTGCGCTCTACCTTAGGATAACTGTCTCTGCGCTCTACTTTAGGATAACTGTCTCTCTGCTCTACCTTAGGATAACTGTCTCTGTGCTCTACCTTAGGATGACTGTCTCTGTGCTCTACATTAGGATGACTGTCTTTGCGCTCTACCTTAGAATGACTGTCTCTGCGCTCTACCTTAGGATGATTGTCTCTATGCTCTACCTTAGAATGACTGTCTCTGCGCTCTACCTTAGGATGACTGTCTCTGTGCTCTACCTTAGGATGACTGTCTCTGTGCTCTACCTTAGGATGACTGTCTCTGCGCTCTACCTTAGGATGAGTGTCTCTGTGCTCTACATTAGGATGACTGTCTCTGTGCTCTACCTTAGGATAACTGTCTCTGTGCTCTACCTTATAATGACTGTCTCTGCGCTCTACCTTAGGATGACTGTCTCTGTGCTCTACCTTAGGATGAGTGTCTCTGTGCTCTACCTTAGGATGACTGTCTTTGCGCTCTACCTTAGAATGACTGTCTCTGCGCTCTACCTTAGGATGACTGTCTCTGTGCTCTACCTTAGGATGACTGTCTCTGTGCTCTACCTTAGGATAACTGTCTCTGTGTTCTACCTTAGGATGACTGTCTCTGTGCTCTACCTTAGGATGACTGTCTCTGTGCTCTACCTTAGAATGACTGTCTCTGTGCTCTACCTTAGGATTACTGTCTCTGTGCTCTACCTTAGGATGACTGTCTCTGTGCTCTACCTTAGGATAACTGTCTCTGTGCTCTACCTTAGGATAACTGTCTCTGTGCTCTACCTTAGGATGACTGTCTCTGTGCCCTACCTTAGGATGACTGTCTCTGTGCTCTACCTTAGGATAACTGTCTCTGCTCTCTACCTTAGGATGACTGTCTCAGTGCTCTACCTTAGGATGAGTGTCTCTGTGCTCTACCTTAGAATGACTGTCTCTGTGCTCTACCTTAGAATGACTGTCTCTGTGCTCTACCTTAGGATGACTGTCTCTGTGCTCTACCTTATAATGACTGTCTCTGTGCTCTACCTTAGGATGACTGTCTCTGTGCTCTACCTTAGGATAACTGTCTCTGTGCTCTATCTTAGGATTACTGTCTCTGTGCTCTACCCTATAATGACTGTCTCTGTGCTCTACCTTAGGATAACTGTCTCTGTGCTCTACCTTAGGATGACTGTCTCTGTGCCCTACCTTAGGATGACTGTCTCTGTGCTCTACCTTAGGATAACTGTCTCTGCTCTCTACCATAGGATGACTGTCTCTGTGCTCTACCTTAGGATGACTGTCTCTGTGCCCTACCTTAGGATGACTGTCTCTGTGCTCTACCTTAGGATAACTGTCTCTGCTCTCTACCTTAGGATGAGTGTCTCTGTGCTCTACCTTAGGATAACTGTCTCTGTGCTCTACCTTAGGATGACTGTCTCTGTGCTCTACCTTAGGATGACTGTCTCTGTGCTCTACCTTAGGATAACTGTCTCTGTGCTCTACCTTAGGATAACTGTCTCTGTACTCTACCTTAGGATGACTGTCTCTGTGCTCTACCTTAGGATAACTGTCTCTGTACTCTACCTTAGGATGACTGTCTCTGTACTCTACCTTAGGATGACTGTCTCTGTGCTCTACCTTAGGATGACTGTCTCTGTGCTCTACCTTAGGATGACTGTCTCTGCGCTCTACCTTAGGATGAGTGTCTCTGTGCTCTACCTTAGGATAACTGTCTCTGTGCTCTACCTTAGGATGACTGTCTCTGCGCTCTACCTTAGGATGAGTGTCTCTGTGCTCTACCTTAGGATAACTGTCTCTGCGCTCTACCTTAGTATGAGTGTCTCTGTGCTCTACCTTAGGATGACTGTCTCTGTGCTCTACCTTAGGATAACTGTCTCTGTGCTCTACCTTAGGATGACTGTCTCTGTGCTCTACCTTAGGATAACTGTCTCTGTGCTCTACCTTAGAATGACAGTCTCTGTGCTCTACCTTAGGATAACTGTCTCTGTGCTCTACCTTAGGATAACTGTCTCTGCGCTCTACCTTAGGATGACTGTCTCTGTGCTCTACCTTATAATGACTGTCTCTGTGCTCTACCTTAGGATAACTGTCTCTGTGCTCTACCTTAGGATGACTGTCTCTGTGCCCTACCTTAGGATGACTGTCTCTGTGCTCTACCTTAGGATAACTGTCTCTGCTCTCTACCTTAGGATGACTGTCTCTGTGCTCTACCTTAGGATGACTGTCTCTGTGCTCTACCTTAGGATAACTGTCTCTGCTCTCTACCTTAGGATGAGTGTCTCTGTGCTCTACCTTAGGATAACTGTCTCTGCTCTCTACCTTAGGATGACTGTCTCTGCTGTCTACCTTAGGATGACTGTCTCTGTGCTCTACCTTAGGATAACTGTCTCTGTGCTCTACCTTAGGATAACTGTCTCTGTGCTCTACCTTAGGATAACTGTCTCTGCTCTCTACCTTAGGATGACTGTCTCTGTGCTCTACCTTAGGATGACTGTCTCTGTGGTCTACCTTAGGATGACTGTCTCTGTGCTCTACCTTAGGAAAACTGTCTCTGTGCTCTACCTTAGGATGACTGTCTCTGTGCTCTACCTTAGGATGACTGTCTCTGTGCTCTACCTTAGGATGACTGTCTCTGTGCTCTACCTTAGAATGACTGTCTCTGTGCTCTACCTTAGGATGACTGTCTCTGTGCTCTACCTTAGAATGACTGTCTCTGTGCTCTACCTTAGGATGACTGTCTTTGTGCTCTACCTTAGGATAACTGTCTCTGTGCTCTACCTTAGGATGACTGTCTCTGTTCTCTAGCTTAGGATGACTGTCTCTGCGCTCTACCTTAGGATAACTGTCTCTGTTCTCTAGCTTAGGATGACTGTCTCTGCGCTCTACCTTAGGATAACTGTCTCTGCGCTCTACCTTAGGATAACTGTCTCTATGCTCTACCTTAGGATGACTGTCTCTGCGCTCTAGCTTAGGATGAGTGTCTCTGTGCTCTACCTTAGGATGAGTGTCTCTGTGCTCTACCTTAGGATGACTGTCTCTGTGCTCTACCTTAGAATAACTGTCTCTGTGCTCTACCTTAGGATGACTGTCTCTGTTCTCTAGCTTAGGATGAGTGTCTCTGTGCTCTACCTTAGGATGAGTGTCTCTGTGCTCTACCTTAGGATGAGTGTCTCTGTGCTCTACCTTAGGATAACTGTCTCTGTGCTCTACCTTAGGATAACTGTCTCTGTTCTCTAGCTTAGGATGACTGTCTCTGCGCTCTACCTTAGGATAACTCTCTCTGCGCTCTACCTTAGGATAACTGTCTCTATGCTCTACCTTAGGATGACTGTCTCTATGCTCTACCTTAGGATGACTGTCTCTGTGCTCTACCTTAGGATGACTGTCTCTGTGCTCTACCTTAGAATGACTGTCTCTGTGCTCTACCTTAGGATGACTGTCTTTGTGCTCTACCTTAGGATAACTGTCTCTGTGCTCTACCTTAGGATGACTGTCTCTGTGCTCTACCTTAGGATAACTGTCTCTGTGCTCTACCTTAGGATGACTGTCTCTGTGCTCTACCTTAGAATGACTGTCTCTATGCTCTACCTTAGGATAACTGTCTCTGTGCTCTACCTTAGAATGACTGTCTCTGTGCTCTACCTTAGGATGACTGTCTCTGTGCTCTACCTTAGGATAACTGTCTCTGTGCTCTACCTTAGGATGACTGTCTCTGTGCTCTACCTTAGGATAACTGTCTCTGTGCTCTACCTTAGGATAACTGTCTCTGTGCTCTACCTTAGAATGACTGTCTCTGTGCTCTACCTTAGGATGACTGTCTTTGTGCTCTACCTTAGGATAACTGTCTCTCTGCTCTACCTTAGGATGACTGTCTCTGTGCTCTACCTTAGGATAACTGTCTCTGTGCTCTACCTTAGGATGACTGTCTCTGTGCCCTACCTTAGGATGACTGTCTCTGTGCTCTACCTTAGGATAACTGTCTCTGCTCTCTACCTTAGGATGACTGTCTCTGTGCTCTACCTTAGGATGACTGTCTCTGTGCTCTACCTTAGGATGACTGTCTCTGTGCTCTACCTTAGAATGACTGTCTCTATGCTCTACCTTAGGATGACTGTCTCTGTGCTCTACCTTAGGATAACTGTCTCTGTGCTCTACCTTAGGATGACTGTCTCTGTGCTCTACCTTAGAATGACTGTCTCTGTGCTCTACCTTAGGATAACTGTCTCTGTGCTCTACCTTAGGATAACTGTCTCTGCGCTCTACCTTAGGATAACTGTCTCTATGCTCTACCTTAGGATGACTGTCTCTGTGCTCTACCTTAGGATGACTGTCTCTGTGCTCTACCTTAGGATGACTGTCTCTGTGCTCTACCTTAGAATGACTGTCTCTGTGCTCTACCTTAGGATGACTGTCTCTGTGCTCTACCTTAGAATGACTGTCTCTGTGCTCTACCTTAGGATGACTGTCTTTGTGCTCTACCTTAGGATAACTGTCTCTGTGCTCTACCTTAGGATGACTGTCTCTGTTCTCTAGCTTAGGATGACTGTCTCTGCGCTCTACCTTAGGATAACTGTCTCTGTTCTCTAGCTTAGGATGACTGTCTCTGCGCTCTACCTTAGGATAACTGTCTCTGCGCTCTACCTTAGGATAACTGTCTCTATGCTCTACCTTAGGATGACTGTCTCTGTGCTCTAGCTTAGGATGAGTGTCTCTGTGCTCTACCTTAGGATGACTGTCTCTGTGCTCTACCTTAGGATAACTGTCTCTGTTCTCTAGCTTAGGATGAGTGTCTCTGTGCTCTACCTTAGGATGAGTGTCTCTGTGCTCTACCTTAGGATGACTGTCTCTGTGCTCTACCTTAGGATGAGTGTCTCTGTGCTCTACCTTAGGATGAGTGTCTCTGTGCTCTACCTTAGGATGACTGTCTCTGTGCTCTACCTTAGGATAACTGTCTCTGTTCTCTAGCTTAGGATGACTGTCTCTGCGCTCTACCTTAGGATAACTCTCTCTGCGCTCTACCTTAGGATAACTGTCTCTATGCTCTACCTTAGGATGACTGTCTCTATGCTCTACCTTAGGATGACTGTCTCTGTGCTCTACCTTAGGATGAGTGTCTCTGCGCTCTACCTTAGGATGACTGTCTTTGTGCTCTACCTTAGGATAACTGTCTCTGTGCTCTACCTTAGAATGACTGTCTCTGTGCTCTACCTTAGCATGACTGTCTTTGTGCTCTACCTTAGGATAACTGTCTCTGTGCTCTACCTTAGGATGACTGTCTCTGTGCTCTACCTTAGAATGACTGTCTCTGTGCTCTACCTTAGGATAACTGTCTCTGTGCTCTACCTTAGGATAACTGTCTCTGTGCTCTACCTTAGAATGACTGTCTCTGTGCTCTACCTTAGGATGACTGTCTCTGTGCTCTACCTTAGAATGACTGTCTCTGTGCTCTACCTTAGGATAACTGTCTCTGTGCTCTACCTTAGGATGACTGTCTCTGTGCTCTACCTTAGAATGACTGTCTCTGTGCTCTACCTTAGGATAACTGTCTCTGTGCTCTACCTTAGGATGACTGTCTCTGCGCTCTACCTTAGGATGAGTGTCTCTGTGCTCTACCTTAGGATGACTGTCTCTGTGCTCTACCTTAGGATAACTGTCTCTATGCTCTACCTTAGGATGACTGTCTCTGTTCTCTAGCTTAGGATGAGTGTCTCTGTGCTCTACCTTAGGATGAGTGTCTCTGTGCTCTACCTTAGGATGACTGTCTCTGTGCTCTACCTTAGGATGAGTGTCTCTGTGCTCTACCTTAGGATAACTGTCTCTGTGCTCTACCTTAGGATGAGTGTCTCTGTGCTCTACCTTAGGATAACTGTCTCTGTTCTCTAGCTTAGGATGACTGTCTCTGCGCTCTACCTTAGGATAACTGTCTCTGCGCTCTACCTTAGGATAACTGTCTCTATGCTCTACCTTAGGATGACTGTCTCTGTGCTCTACCTTAGGATGACTGTCTCTGTGCTCTACCTTAGAATGACTGTCTCTGTGCTCTACCTTAGGATGACTGTCTTTGTGCTCTACCTTAGGATAACTGTCTCTGCGCTCTACCTTAGGATAACTGTCTCTGTGCTCTACCTTAGGATGACTGTCTCGGTGCTCTACCTTAGAATGACTGTCTCTGTGCTCTACCTTAGGATAACTGTCTCTGTGCTCTACCTTAGGATAACTGTCTCTGTGCTCTACCTTAGGATGAGTGTCTCTGCGCTCTACCTTAGGATGAGTGTCTCTGTGCTCTACCTTAGGATGAGTGTCTCTGTGCTCTACCTTAGGATAACTGTCTCTGTGCTCTACCTTAGGATAACTGTCTCTGTTCTCTAGCTTAGGATAACTGTCTCTGTGCTCTACCTTAGGATGACTGTCTCTGCGCTCTACCTTAGAATGACTGTCTCTGCGCTCTACCTTAGGATGAGTGTCTCTGTGATCTACCTTAGAATGACTGTCTGTGCTCTACCTTAGAATGACTGTCTCTGTGCTCTACCTTAGGATGACTGTCTCTGAGCTCTACCTTAGGATGACTGTCTTTGCGCTCTACCTTAGGATAACTGTCTCTGCTCTCTACCTTAGGATGACTGTCTCTGCGCTCTACCTTAGGATGACTGTCTTTGTGCTCTACCTTAGGATAACTGTCTCTGTGCTCTACCTTAGAATGACTGTCTCTGTGCTCTACCTTAGCATGACTGTCTTTGTGCTCTACCTTAGGATAACTGTCTATGTGCTCTACCTTAGGATGACTGTCTCTGTGCTCTACCTTAGAATGACTGTCTCTGTGCTCTACCTTAGGATAACTGTCTCTGTGCTCTACCTTAGGATAACTGTCTCTGTGCTCTACCTTAGAATGACTGTCTCTGTGCTCTACCTTAGGATGACTGTCTCTGTGCTCTACCTTAGAATGACTGTCTCTGTGCTCTACCTTAGGATAACTGTCTCTGTGCTCTACCTTAGGATGACTGTCTCTGTGCTCTACCTTAGAATGACTGTCTCTGTGCTCTACCTTAGGATAACTGTCTCTGTGCTCTACCTTAGGATGACTGTCTCTGTGCTCTACCTTAGGATAACTGTCTCTATGCTCTACCTTAGGATGACTGTCTCTGTTCTCTAGCTTAGGATGAGTGTCTCTATGCTCTACCTTAGGATGAGTGTCTCTGTGCTCTACCTTAGGATGAGTGTCTCTGTGCTCTACCTTAGGATGACTGTCTCTGTGCTCTACCTTAGGATGAGTGTCTCTGTGCTCTACCTTAGGATAACTGTCTCTGTGCTCTACCTTAGGATGAGTGTCTCTGTGCTCTACCTTAGGATAACTGTCTCTGTTCTCTAGCTTAGGATGACTGTCTCTGCGCTCTACCTTAGGATAACTGTCTCTGCGCTCTACCTTAGGATAACTGTCTCTATGCTCTACCTTAGGATGACTGTCTCTGTGCTCTACCTTAGGATGACTGTCTCTGTGCTCTACCTTAGAATGACTGTCTCTGTGCTCTACCTTAGGATGACTGTCTTTGTGCTCTACCTTAGGATAACTGTCTCTGCGCTCTACCTTAGGATAACTGTCTCTGTGCTCTACCTTAGGATGACTGTCTCTGTGCTCTACCTTAGAATGACTGTCTCTGTGCTCTACCTTAGGATAACTGTCTCTGTTCTCTAGCTTAGGATAACTGTCTCTGTGCTCTACCTTAGGATGACTGTCTCTGCGCTCTACCTTACAATGACTGTCTCTGCGCTCTACCTTAGGATGAGTGTCTCTGTGATCTACCTTAGAATGACTGTCTGTGCTCTACCTTAGAATGACTGTCTCTGTGCTCTACCTTAGGATGACTGTCTCTGAGCTCTACCTTAGGATGACTGTCTTTGCGCTCTACCTTAGGATAACTGTCTCTGCTCTCTACCTTAGGATGACTGTCTCTGCGCTCTACCTTAGGATAACTGTCTCTGTGCTCTACCTTAGGATGACTGTCTCTGCGCTCTACCTTAGGATGACTGTCTTTGCGCTCTACCTTAGGATGACTGTCTCTGTGCTCTACATTAGGATGACTGTCTCTGCGGTCTACCTTAGGATAACTGTCTCTGCGCTCTACCTTAGGATAACTGTCTCTGTGCTCTACCTTAGGATGACTGTCTCTGTGCTCTACCTTAGGATAACTGTCTCTGTGCTCTACCTTAGGATAACTGTCTCTGTGCTCTACCTTAGGATAACTGTCTCTGCGCTCTACCTTAGGATGACTGTCTCTGTGCTCTACATTAGAATGACTGTCTCTGTGCTCTACCTAAGGATGACTGTCTCTGCGGTCTACCTTAGGATAACTGTCTCTGCGCTCTACCTTAGGATGACTGTCTCTGTGCTCTACATTAGAATGACTGTCTCTGTGCTCTACCTTAGGATGACTGTCTCTGTGCTCTACCTTAGGATGATTGTCTCTATGCTCTACCTTAGGATGACTGTCTCTGTGCTCTACCTTAGGATGACTGTCTCTGTGCTCTACCTTAGGATGACTGTCTCTGCGGTCTACCTTAGGATAACTGTCTCTGCGCTCTACCTTAGGATAACTGTCTCTGTGCTCTACCTTAGGATGACTGTCTCTGTGCTCTACCTTAGGATAACTGTCTCTGTGCTTTACCTTAGGATAACTGTCTCTGTGCTCTACCTTAGGATAACTGTCTCTGCGCTCTACCTTAGGATGACTGTCTCTGTGCTCTACATTAGAATGACTGTCTCTGTGCTCTACCTAAGGATGACTGTCTCTGCGGTCTACCTTAGGATAACTGTCTCTGTGCTCTACCTTATGATGACTGTCTCTGTGCTCTACCTTAGAATGACTGTCTCTGTGCTCTACCTTAGGATGACTGTCTCTGTGCTCTACCTTAGAATGACTGTCTCTGTGCTCTACCTTAGAATGACTGTCTCTGTGCTCTACCTTAGGATGACTGTCTCTGTGCTCTACCTTAGAATGACTGTCTCTGTGCTCTACCTTAGGATAACTGTCTCTGTGCTCTACCTTAGGATGACTGTCTCTGTGCTCTACCTTAGAATGACTGTCTCTATGCTCTACCTTAGGATGACTGTCTCTGTGCTCTACCTTAGGATAACTGTCTCTGTGCTCTACCTTAGGATGACTGTCTCTGTGCTCTACCTTAGAATGACTGTCTCTGTGCTCTACCTTAGGATAACTGTCTCTGTGCTCTACCTTAGGATAACTGTCTCTGCGCTCTACCTTAGGATAACTGTCTCTATGCTCTACCTTAGGATGACTGTCTCTGTGCTCTACCTTAGGATGACTGTCTCTGTGCTCTACCTTAGGATGACTGTCTCTGTGCTCTACCTTAGAATGACTGTCTCTGTGCTCTACCTTAGGATGACTGTCTCTGTGCTCTACCTTAGAATGACTGTCTCTGTGCTCTACCTTAGGATGACTGTCTCTGCGCTCTACCTTAGGATGACTGTCTCTGTGCTCTACCTTAGGATGACTGTCTCTGTGCTCTACCTTAGGATGAGTGTCTCTGTGCTCTACCTTAGGATAACTGTCTCTGTGCTCTACCTTAGGATGACTGTCTCTGTTCTCTAGCTTAGGATGACTGTCTCTGCGCTCTACCTTAGGATAACTGTCTCTGTTCTCTAGCTTAGGATGACTGTCTCTGCGCTCTACCTTAGGATAACTGTCTCTGCGCTCTACCTTAGGATAACTGTCTCTATGCTCTACCTTAGGATGACTGTCTCTGCGCTCTAGCTTAGGATGAGTGTCTCTGTGCTCTACCTTAGGATGAGTGTCTCTGTGCTCTACCTTAGGATAACTGTCTCTGTGCTCTACCTTAGGATAACTGTCTCTGTTCTCTAGCTTAGGATGAGTGTCTCTGTGCTCTACCTTAGGATGAGTGTCTCTGTGCTCTACCTTAGGATGACTGTCTCTGTGCTCTACCTTAGGATAACTGTCTCTGTGCTCTACCTTAGGATAACTGTCTCTGTTCTCTAGCTTAGGATGACTGTCTCTGCGCTCTACCTTAGGATAACTCTCTCTGCGCTCTACCTTAGGATAACTGTCTCTATGCTCTACCTTAGGATGACTGTCTCTATGCTCTACCTTAGGATGACTGTCTCTGTGCTCTACCTTAGGATGAGTGTCTCTGCGCTCTACCTTAGGATGACTGTCTTTGTGCTCTACCTTAGGATAACTGTCTCTGTGCTCTACCTTAGAATGACTGTCTCTGTGCTCTACCTTAGGATAACTGTCTCTGTGCTCTACCTTAGGATGACTGTCTCTGTGCTCTACCTTAGAATGACTGTCTCTGTGCTCTACCTTAGGATAACTGTCTCTGTGCTCTACCTTAGGATAACTGTCTCTGTGCTCTACCTTAGAATGACTGTCTCTGTGCTCTACCTTAGGATGACTGTCTCTGTGCTCTACCTTAGAATGACTGTCTCTGTGCTCTACCTTAGGATAACTGTCTCTGTGCTCTACCTTAGGATGACTGTCTCTGTGCTCTACCTTAGAATGACTGTCTCTGTGCTCTACCTTAGGATAACTGTCTCTGTGCTCTACCTTAGGATGACTGTCTCTGCGCTCTACCTTAGGATGAGTGTCTCTGTGCTCTACCTTAGGATGACTGTCTCTGTGCTCTACCTTAGGATAACTGTCTCTATGCTCTACCTTAGGATGACTGTCTCTGTTCTCTAGCTTAGGATGAGTGTCTCTGTGCTCTACCTTAGGATGAGTGTCTCTGTGCTCTACCTTAGGATGAGTGTCTCTGTGCTCTACCTTAGGATGACTGTCTCTGTGCTCTACCTTAGGATGAGTGTCTCTGTGCTCTACCTTAGGATAACTGTCTCTGTGCTCTACCTTAGGATGAGTGTCTCTGTGCTCTACCTTAGGATAACTGTCTCTGTTCTCTAGCTTAGGATGACTGTCTCTGCGCTCTACCTTAGGATAACTGTCTCTGCGCTCTACCTTAGGATAACTGTCTCTATGCTCTACCTTAGGATGACTGTCTCTGTGCTCTACCTTAGGATGACTGTCTCTGTGCTCTACCTTAGAATGACTGTCTCTGTGCTCTACCTTAGGATGACTGTCTTTGTGCTCTACCTTAGGATAACTGTCTCTGCGCTCTACCTTAGGATAACTGTCTCTGTGCTCTACCTTAGGATGACTGTCTCTGTGCTCTACCTTAGAATGACTGTCTCTGTGCTCTACCTTAGGATAACTGTCTCTGTGCTCTACCTTAGGATAACTGTCTCTGTGCTCTACCTTAGGATAACTTTCTCTGTTCTCTAGCTTAGGATAACTGTCTCTGTGCTCTACCTTAGGATGAGTGTCTCTGTGCTCTACCTTAGGATGAGTGTCTCTGTGCTCTACCTTAGGATAACTGTCTCTGTGCTCTACCTTAGGATAACTGTCTCTGTTCTCTAGCTTAGGATAACTGTCTCTGTGCTCTACCTTAGGATGACTGTCTCTGCGCTCTACCTTAGAATGACTGTCTCTGCGCTCTACCTTAGGATGACTGTCTCTGTGCTCTACCTTAGGATGACTGTCTCTGTGCTCTACCTTAGGATGACTGTCTCTGTGCTCTACCTTAGGATGACTGTCTCTGCGGTCTACCTTAGGATAACTGTCTCTGCGCTCTACCTTAGGATAACTGTCTCTGTGCTCTACCTTAGGATGACTGTCTCTGTGCTCTACCTTAGGATAACTGTCTCTGTGCTCTACCTTAGGATAACTGTCTCTGTGCTCTACCTTAGGATAACTGTCTCTGCGCTCTACCTTAGGATGACTGTTTCTGTGCTCTACATTAGAATGACTGTCTCTGTGCTCTACCTAAGGATGACTGTCTCTGCGGTCTACCTTAGGATAACTGTCTCTGTGCTCTACCTTATGATGACTGTCTCTGTGCTCTACCTTAGAATGACTGTCTCTGTGCTCTACCTTAGGATGACTGTCTCTGTGCTCTACCTTAGAATGACTGTCTCTGTGCTCTACCTTAGGATGACTGTCTCTGTGCTCTACCTTAGGATGACTGTTTCTGTGTTCTACCTTAGGATGACTGTCTCTGTGCTCTGCCTTAGGATGACTGTCTCTGTGTTCTACCTTAGGATAACTGTCTCTGTGCTCTACCTTAGGATGACTGTCTCTGTGCTCTACCTTAGGATGACTGTCTCTGTGCTCTACCTTAGGATGACTGTCTCTGTGTTCTACCTTAGGATAACTGTCTCTGTGCTCTACCTTAGGATGACTGTCTCTGTGCTCTACCTTAGGATGACTGTCTCTGTGCTCTTCCTTAGGATGACTGTCTCTGTGCTCTACCTTAGGATGACTGTCTCTTTGCTCTACCTTAGGATAACTGTCTCTGTGCTCTACCTTAGGATGACTGTCTCTGTGTTCTACCTTAGGATGACTGTCTCTGTGTTCTACCTTAGGATAACTGTCTCTGTGCTCTACCTTAGGATAACTGTCTCTGTGCTCTACCTTAGGATGACTGTCTCTGTGTTATACCTTAGGATGACTGTCTCTGTGCTCTACCTTAGGATAACTGTCTCTGTGCTCTACCTTAGGATGACTGTCTCTGTGCTCTACCTTAGGATAACTGTCTCTGTGCTCTACCTTAGGATGACTGTTTCTGTGTTCTACCTTAGGATGACTGTCTCTGTGTTCTACCTTAGGATAACTGTCTCTGTGCTCTACCTTAGGATAACTGTCTCTGTGCTCTACCTTATGATGACTGTCTCTGTGCTCTACCTTAGGATGACTGTCTCTGTGCTCTACCTTAGGATAACTGTCTCTGTGCTCTACCTTAGGATAACTGTCTCTGTGCTCTACCTTAGGATGACTGTCTCTGTGCTCTACCTTAGGATAACTGTCTCTGTGCTCTACCTTAGGATGACTGTCTCTGTGCTCTACCTTAGGATAACTGTCTCTGTGCTCTACCTTAGGATAACTGTCTCTGTGTTCTACCTTAGGATAACTGTCTCTGTGCTCTACCTTAGGATAACTGTCTCTGCGCTCTACCATAGGATGAGTGTCTCTATGCTCTACCTTAGGATGACTGTCTCTGTGCTCTACCTTAGGATGACTGTCTCTGTGCTTTACCTTAGGATGACTGTCTCTGCGCTCTTCCTTAGGATGACTGTCTCGCTCTACCTTAGGATGACTGTCTCCGTGCTCTACCTTAGGATAACTGTCTCCGTGCTCTACCTTAGGATGACTGTCTCTGTGCTCTACCTTAGGATAACTGTCTCTGCGCTCTACCTTAGGATGACTGTCTCTGTGCTCTACCTTAGGATAACTGTCTATGTGCTCTACCTTAGGATAACTGTCTCTGTGCTCTACCTTAGGATGAATGTCTCTGTGCTCTACCTGAGGATGACTGTCTCTGCGCTCTACCTTAGGATAACTGTCTCTGTGTTCTACCTTAGGATAATTGTCTCTGTGCTTTACCTTAGGATAACTGTCTCTGTGCTCTACCTTAGGATAACTGTCTCTGTGCTCTACCTTAGGATAACTGTCTCTGCGCTCTACCTTAGGAAAACTGTCTATGTGCTCTACCTTAGGATAACTGTCTATGTGCTCTACCTTAGGATAACTGTCTCTGTGCTCTACCTTAGGATAATTGTCTCTGTGCTCTACCTTAGGATAACTGTCTCTGTGCTCTACCTTAGGATGACTGTCTCTGTGCTCTACCTTAGGATAACTGTCTATGTGCTCTACCTTAGGATGACTGTCTCTGTGCTCTACCTTAGGATAACTGTCTCTGTGCTCTACCTTAGAATGAATGTCTCTGCGCTCTACCTTATGATGACTGTCTCTGCACTCTACCTTAGGATAACTGTCTCTGTGCTCTACCTTAGGATAACTGTCTCTGTGCTCTACCTTAGGATAACTGTCTCTGTGCTCTACCTTAGAATGACTGTCTCTGTGCTCTACCTTAGGATAACTGTCTCTGTGCTCTACCTTAGGATGACTGTCTCTGTGCTCTACCTTAGGATGACTGTCTCTTT
The DNA here is from genome assembly GCF_046119375.1 of Phyllobates terribilis. NCBI lineage: Eukaryota > Metazoa > Chordata > Amphibia > Anura > Dendrobatidae > Phyllobates > Phyllobates terribilis. The sequence goes on along the minus strand of NW_027362764.1, from coordinate 20,957,470 downwards.
GCTCTACCTTAGGATAACTGTCTCTGAGCTCTACCTTAGGATAACTGTCTCTGTGCTCTACCTTAGGATGAGTGTCTCTATGCTCTACCTTAGGATGACTGTCTCTGTGCTCTACCTTAGGATGACTGTCTCTGTGCTCTTCCTTAGGATGACTGTCTCTGTGCTCTACCTTAAGATAACTGTCTCTGAGCTCTACCTTAGGATAACTGTCTCTGTGCTCTACCTTAGGATGAGTGTCTCTATGCTCTACCTTAGGATGACTGTCTCTGTGCTCTACCTTAGGATAACTGTCTCTGAGCTCTACCTTAGGATAACTGTCTCCGTGTTCTACCTTAGGATGACTGTCTCTGTGTTCTACCTTAGGATAACTGTCTCTGTGCTCTACCTTAGGATAACTGTCTCTGTGCTCTACCTTAGGATGACTGTCTCTGTGTTCTACCTTAGGATGACTGTCTCTGTGCTCTACCTTAGGATAACTGTCTCTGTGCTCTACCTTAGGATGACTGTCTCTGTGCTCTACCTTAGGATGACTGTCTCTGTGCTCTACCTTAGGATGACTGTCTCTGTGCTCTACCTTAGGATGACTGTCTCCGTGTTCTACCTTAGGATGACTGTCTCTGTGTTCTAGCTTAGGATAACGGTCTCTGTGCTCTACCTTAAGATAATTGTCTCTGTGCTCTACCTTAGGATGACTGTCTCTGTGCTCTACCTTAGGATGACTGTCTCTGTGCTCTAACTTAGGATAACTGTCTATGTGCTCTACCTTAGGATAACTGTCTCTGTGCTCTACCTTAGGATAATTGTCTCTGTGCTCTACCTTAGGATGACTGTCTCTGTGCTCTACCTTAGAATGACTGTCTCTGTGCTCTACCTTAGGATAACTGTCTATGTGCTCTACCTTAGGATAACTGTCTCTGTGCTCTACCTTAGGATAATTGTCTCTGTGCTCTACCTTAGGATGACTGTCTCTGTGCTCTACCTTAGGATGACTGTCTCTGTGCTCTACCTTAGGATAACTGTCTATGTTCTCTACCTTAGGATGACTGTCTCTGTGCTCTACCTTAGAATGACTGTCTCTGTGCTCTACCTTAGGATGACTGTCTCTGCACTCTACCTTAGGATAACTGTCTCTGTGCTCTACCTTAGGATAACTGTCTCTGTGCTCTACCTTAGGATAACTGTCTCTGTGCTCTACCTTAGAATGACTGTCTCTGTGCTCTACCTTAGGATAACTGTCTCTGAGCTCTACCTTAGTATAACTGTCTCTGAGCTCTACCTTAGGATGAGTGTCTCTATGCTCTACCTTAGGATGACTGTCTCTGTGCTCTACCTTAGGATGACTGTCTCTGTGCTCTACCTTAGGATGACTGTCTCTGTGCTCTTCCTTAGGATGACTGTCTCTGTGCTCTACCTTAGGATGACTGTCTCTTTGCTCTACCTTAGGATAACTGTCTCTGAGCTCTACCTTAGGATAACTGTCTCTGTGCTCTACCTTAGGATGAGTGTCTCTATGCTCTACCTTAGGATGACTGTCTCTGTGCTCTACCTTAGGATGACTGTCTCTGTGCTCTTCCTTAGGATGACTGTCTCTGTGCTCTACCTTAGGATAACTGTCTCTGAGCTCTACCTTAGGATAACTGTCTCTGTGCTCTACCTTAGGATGAGTGTCTCTATGCTCTACCTTAGGATGACTGTCTCTGTGCTCTACCTTAGGATGACTGTCTCTGTGCTCTACCTTAGGATGACTGTCTCTGTGCTCTACCTTAGGATGACTGTCTCCGTGTTCTACCTTAGGATGACTGTCTCTATGCTCTACCTTAGGATAACTGTCTCTGTGCTCTACCTTAGGATAACTGTCTCTGTGCTCTACCTTAGGATGACTGTCTCTGTGTTCTACCTTAGGATGACTGTCTCTGTGCTCTACCTTAGGATAACTGTCTATGTGCTCTACCTTAGGATGACTGTCTCTGTGTTCTACCTTAGGATGACTGTCTCTGTGCTCTACCTTAGGATAACTGTCTCTGTGCTCTACCTTAGGATGACTGTCTCTGTGCTCTACCTTAGGATGACCGTCTCTGTGCTCTACCTTAGGATGACTGTCTCTGTGCTCTACCTTAGGATGACTGTCTCCGTGTTCTACCTTAGGATGACTGTCTCTGTGTTCTACCTTAGGATAACGGTCTCTGTGCTCTACCTTAGGATAACTGTCTCTGTGCTCTACCTTAGGATGACTGTCTCTGTGCTCTACCTTAGGATAACTGTCTCTGTGCTCTACCTTAGGATAACTGTCTCTGTGTTCTACCTTAGGATAACTGTCTCTGTGCTCTACCTTAGGATGACTGTCTCTGTGTTCTACCTTAGGATAACTGTCTCTGTGCTCTACCTTAGGATAACTGTCTCTGTGTTCTACCTTAGGATGACTGTCTATGTGCTCTACCTTAGGATGAGTGTCTCTGTGTTCTTCCTTAGGATAACTGTCTCTGTGTTCTACCTTAGGATGACTGTCTCTGTGCTCTACCTTTGGATGACTGTCTCTGTGCTCTACCTTAGGATAACTGTCTCTGTGCTCTACCTTAGGATAACTGTCTCTGTGCTCTACCTTAGGATAACTGTCTCTGTGTTCTACCTTAGGATAACGGTCTCTGTGCTCTACCTTAGGATAACTGTCTATGTGCTCTACATTTGGATGACTGTCTCTGTGCTCTACCTTAGGATAACTGTCTCTGCTCTCTACCTTAGGATGAGTGTCTCTATGCTCTACCTTAGGATAACTGTCTCTGTGCTCTACCTTAGGATAACTGTCTCTGTGCTCTACCTTAGGATAACTGTCTATGTGCTCTACCTTAGGATGACTGTCTCTGTGTTCTACCTTAGGATGACTGTCTCTGTGCTCTACCTTAGGATAACTGTCTCTGTGCTCCACCTTAGGATGACTGTCTCTGTGCTCTACCTTAGGATGACCGTCTCTGTGCTCTACCTTAGGATGACTGTCTCTGTGCTCTACCTTAGGATGACTGTCTCCGTGTTCTACCTTAGGATGACTGTCTATGTGCTCTACCTTAGGATGACTGTCTCTGTGCTCTACCTTAGGATAACTGTCTCTGTGCTCCACCTTAGGATGACTGTCTCTGTGCTCTACCTTAGGATGACAGTCTCTGTGTTCTACCTTAGGATAACTGTCTCTGTGCTCTACCTTAGGATGACTGTCTCTGTGCTCTAACTTAGGATAACTGTCTCTGTGTTCTACCTTAGGATGACTGTCTCTGTGCTCTACCTTAGGATGACTGTCTCTGTGTTCTACCTTAGGATGACTGTCTCTGCGCTCTACCTTAGGATGACTGTCTCTGTGCTCTACCTTAGGATAACTGTCTCTGCGCTCTACCTTAGGATAACTGTCTATGTGCTCTACCTTAGGATAACTGTCTCTGTGGTCTACCTTAGGATGACTGTCTCTGTGCTCTACCTTAGGATAACTGTCTCTGTGCTCTACCTTAGGATGACTGTCTCTGTGTTCTTCCTTAGGATGACTGTCTCTGTGTTCTTCCTTAGGATGACTGTCTCTGTGTTCTACCTTAGGATGACTGTCTCTGTGCTCTACCTTAGGATAACTGTCTCTGCCTTAGGATGACTGTCTCTGCGCACTACCTTAGGATAACTGTCTCTGCGCTCTACCTTAGGATAACTGTCTCTGTGCTCTACCTTAGGATAAATGTCTCTGTGCTCTACCTTAGGATAACTGCCTCTGCGCTCTACCTTAGGATGATTGTCTCTGTGCTCTACCTTAGGATAACTGTCTCTGTGCTCTACCTTAGGATGACTGTCTCTGTGCTCTACCTTAGGATAACTGCCTCTGCGCTCTACCTTAGGATGAGTGTCTCTGTGCTCTACCTTAGGATAACTGTCTCTGTGCTCTACCTTAGGATGACTGTCTCTGTGCTCTACCTTAGGATAACTGCCTCTGCGCTCTACCTTAGGATGATTGTCTCTGTGCTCTACCTTAGGATAACTGTCTCTGCGGTCTACCTTAGGATAACTGTCTCTGCGCTCTACCTTAGGATAACTGTCTCTGCGCTCTACCTTAGGATGACTGTCTCTGCGCTCTACCTTAGGATGACTGTCTCTGTGCTCTACCTTAGGATGACTGTCTCTCTGCTCTACCTTAGGATGACTGTCTCTGTGCTCTACCTTAGGATAACTGTCTCTGCGCTCTACCTTAGGATAACTGTCTCTGCGCTCTACCTTAGGATATCTGTCTCTGCGCTCTACCTTAGAATGACTGTCTCTGTGCTCTACCTTAGGATAACTGTCTCTGTGCTCTACCTTAGGATAACTGTCTCTGTGCTCTACCTTAGGATATCTGTCTCTGCGCTCTACCTTAGGATAACTGTCTCTGTGCTCTACCTTAGAATGACTGTCTCTGTGCTCTACCTTAGGATAACTGTCTCTGTGCTCAACCTTAGGATGACTGTCTCTGTGCTCTACCTTAGGATAACTGTCTCTGTGCTCTACCTTAGAATGACTGTCTCTGTGCTCTACCTTAGGATGACTGTCTCTGTGCTCTACCTTAGGATGACTGTCTCTGTGCTCTACCTTAGGATGACTGTCTCTGTGCTCTACCTTAGGATGACTGTCTCTGTGCTCTACCTTACGATGACTGTCTCTGTGCTCTACCTTATGATAACTGTCTCTGTGCTCTATCTTAGGATGACTGTCTCTGTGCTCTACCTTAGGATGACTGTCTCTGTGCTCTACCTTATGATAACTGTCTCTGTGCTCTACCTTAGGATGACTGTCTCTGTGCTCTACCTTAGGATGACTGTCTCTGTGCTCTACCTTATGATAACTGTCTCTGTGCTCTACCTTAGAATGACTGTCTCTGTGCTCTACCTTAGGATGACTGTCTCTGTGCTCTACCTTAGGATGATTGTCTCTCTGCTCTACCTTAGGATGACTGTCTCTGTGCTCTACCTTAGGATGACTGTCTCTTTGCTCTACCTTAGGATGACTGTCTCTGCGCTCTATCTTAGGGTGACTGTCTCTGTGCTCTACCTTAGGATGACTGTCTCTGTGCTCTACCTTAGGATGACTGTCTCTGTGCTCTACCTTAGGGTGACTGTCTCTGTGCTCTACCTTAGAATGACTGTCTCTGTGCTCTACCTTAGGATGACTGTCTCTGTGCTCTACCTTAGGATGACTGTCTCTGCGCTCTACCTTAGGGTGACTGTCTCTGTGCTCTACCTTAGGATGACTGTCTCTGTGCTCTACCTTAGGATGACTGTCTCTGTGCTCTACCTTAGGGTGACTGTCTCTGTGCTCTACCTTAGAATGACTGTCTCTGTGCTCTACCTTAGAATGACTGTCTCTGTGCTCTACCTTAGGATAACTGTCTCTTTGCTCTACCTTAGGGTAACTGTCTATGTGCTCTACCTTACGATGACTGTCTCTGTGGTCTACCTTAGGATGACTGTCTCTGTGCTCTACCTTAGGATAACTGTCTCTGTGCTCTACCTTAGGATGACTGTCTCTATGCTCTACCTTAGAATGACTGTCTCTGTGCTCTACCTTAGGATGACTGTCTCTGTGCTCTACCTTAGAATGACTGTCTCTGTGCTCTACCTTAGGATAACTGTCTCTTTGCTCTACCTTAGGGTAACTGTCTATGTGCTCTACCTTAGGATGACTGTCTCTGTGCTCTACCTTAGGATGACTGTCTCTGTGCTCTACCTTAGGATGACTGTCTCTGTGCTCTACCTTAGGATAACTGTCTCTGTGCTCTACCTTAGAATGACTGTCTCTGTGCTCTACCTTAGGATAACTGTCTCTTTGCTCTACCTTAGGGTAACTGTCTATGTGTTCTACCTTAGGATGACTGTCTCTGTGCTCTACCTTAGGATAACTGTCTCTGTGCTCTACCTTAGGATAACTGTCTCTGTGCTCTACCTTAGGATAACTGTTTCTGTGCTCTACCTTAGAATGACTGTCTCTGTGCTCTACCTTAGGATGACTGTCTCTGCGCTCTACCTTAGGATATCTGTCTCTGTGCTCTACCTTAGGATAACTGTCTCTGCGCTCTACCTTAGGATGACTGTCTCTGTGCTCTACCTTAGAATAGGATATCTGTCTCTGTGCTCTACCTTAGGATGACTGTCTCTGTGCTCTACCTTAGGATAACTGTCTCTGCGCTCTACCTTAGGATGACTGTCTCTGTGCTCTACCTTAGAATGACTGTCTCTGTGCTCTACCTTAGAATGACTGTCTCTGTGCTCTACCTTAGGATGACTGTCTCTGCGCTCTACCTTAGGATATCTGTCTCTGTGCTCTACCTTAGGATGACTGTCTCTGTGCTCTACCTTAGGATAACTGTATCTGTGCTCTACCTTAGGATGACTGTCTCTGTGCTCTACCTTAGGATAACTGTCTCTGTGCTCTACCTTAGAATGAATGTCTCTGTGCTCTACCTTAGGATGACTGTCTCTGTGCTCTACCTTAGGATGAGTGTCTCTGTGCTCTACCTTAGGATAACTGTCTCTGTGCTCTACCTTAGGATGACTGTCTCTGTGCTCTAACTTAGGATAACTGTCTCTGCGCTCTACCTTAGGATAACTGTCTCTGTGCTCTACCTTAGGATGACTGTCTCTGTGCTCTACCTTAGGATGACTGTCTCTGTGCTCTAACTTAGGATAACTGTCTCTGCGCTCTACCTTAGGATAACTGTCTCTGTGCTGTACCTTAGAATGACTGTCTCTGTGCTCTACCTTAGGATGACTGTCTCTGTGCTCTACCTTAGGATAACTGTCTCTGTGCTCTACCTTAGGATGACTGTCTCTGCGCTCTACCTTAGGATAACTGTCTCTGCGCTCTACCTTAGGATAACTGTCTCTGCGCTCTACCTTAGGATAACTGTCTCTGTGCTCTACCTTAGGATAACTGTCTCTGTGCTCTACCTTAGGATAACTGTCTCTGCGCTCTACCTTAGGATAACTGTCTCTGCGCTCTACCTTAGGATAACTGTCTCTGTGCTCTACCTTAGAATGACTGTCTCTATGCTCTACCTTAGGATGACTGTCTCTGTGCTCTACCTTAGGATAACTGTCTCTGTGCTCTACCTTAGGATAACTGTCTCTGCACTCTACCTTAGGATGACTGTCTCTGCGCTCTACCTTAGGATAACTGTCTCTGCGCTCTACCTTAGGATAACTGTCTCTGCGCTCTACCTTAGGATAACTGTCTCTGTGCTCTACCTTAGGATGAGTGTCTCTGTGCTCTACCTTAGGATGACTGACTCTGCTCTCTACCTTAGGATAACTGTCTCTGTGCTCTACCTTAGGATGACTGTCTCTGTGCTCTACCTTAGAATGACTGTCTCTATGCTCTACCTTAGGATGACTGTCTCTGTGCTCTACCTTAGGATAACTGTCTCTGCGCTCTACCTTAGGATGACTGTCTCTGCGCTCTACCTAAGGATGACTGTCTCTGTGCTCTACCTTAGAATGACTGTCTCTGTGCTCTACCTTAGGATGACTGTCTCTGTGTTCTACCTTAGGATGACTGTCTCTGTGCTCTGCCTTAGAATGACTGTCTCTGTGCTCTACCTAAGGATGACTGTCTCTGTGCTCTACCTTAGGATGACTGTCTCTGTGCTCTACCTTAGGATGTCTGTCTCTGTGCTCTACCTTAGGATGTCTGTCTCTGTGCTCTACCTTAGGATGTCTGTCTCTGTGCTCTACCTTAGGATGACTGTCTCTGTGCTCTACCTTTGGATGACTGTCTCTGTGCTCTACCTTAGGATAACTGTCTCTGCGCTCTACCTTAGGATAACTGTCTCTGCGCTCTACCTTAGGATATCTGTCTCTGTGCTCTACCTTAGGATAACTGTCTCTGCGCTCTACCTTAGCATAACTGTCTCTGTGCTCTACCTTAGGATGACTGTCTCTGTGCTCTACCTTAGAATGAATGTCTCTGTGCTCTACCTTAGGATGACTGTCTCTGTGCTCGACCTTAGGATAACTGTCTCTGTGCTCTACCTTTGGATGACTGTCTCTGTGCTCTACCTTAGGATAACTGTCTCTGCGCTCTACCTTAGGATAACTGTCTCTGCGCTCTACCTTAGGATATCTGTCTCTGTGCTCTACCTTAGGATAACTGTCTCTGCGCTCTACCTTAGCATAACTGTCTCTGTGCTCTACCTTAGGATGAGTGTCTCTGTGCTCTACCTTAGAATGACTGTCTCTGTGCTCTACCTTAGGATGACTGTCTCTGTGCTCGACCTTAGGATAACTGTCTCTGTGCTCTACCTTAGGATGACTGTCTCTGTGCTCTACCTTAGGATAACTGTCTCTGCGCTCTACCTTAGGATAACTGTCTCTGTGCTCTACCTTAGAATGACTGTCTCTGTGCTCTACCTTAGGATGAGTGTCTCTGCGCTCTACCTTAGGATAACTGTCTCTGTGCTCTACCTTAGAATGACTGTCTCTGTGCTCTACCTTAGGATGAGTGTCTCTGCGCTCTACCTTAGGATAACTGTCTCTGCGCTCTACCTTAGGATAACTGTCTCTGTGCTCTACCTTAGGATGACTGTCTCTGTGCTCTACCTTAGGATAACTGTCTCTGTGCTCTACCTTAGGATAACTGTCTCTGCGCTCTACCTTAGGATGACTGTCTCTGCGCTCTACCTTAGGATAACTGTCTCTGCGCTCTACCTTAGGATAACTGTCTCTGCGCTCTACCTTAGGATGACTGTCTCTGTGCTCTACCTTAGGATGACTGTCTCTGTGCTCTACCTTAGGATAACTGTCTCTGCGCTCTACCTTAGGATAACTGTCTCTGTGCTCTACCTTAGAATGACTGTCTCTGTGCTCTACGTTAGGATGAGTGTCTCTGTGCTCTACCTTAGGATAACTGTCTCTGTGCTCTACCTTAGGATGACTGACTCTGCTCTCTACCTTAGGATAACTGTCTCTGCGCTCTACCTTAGGATGACTGTCTCTGTGCTCTACCTTTAGATGACTGTCTCTGTGCTCTACCTTAGGATGACTGCCTCTGCGCTCTACCTTAGGATGACTGTCTCTGTGCTCTACCTTAGAATGACTGTCTCTATGCTCTACCTTAGGATGACTGTCTCTGTGCTCTACCTTAGGATAACTGTCTCTGTGCTCTACCTTAGGATGACTGTCTCTGCGCTCTACCTAAGGATGACTGTCTCTGCGCTCTACCTTAGGATGACTGTCTCTGTGCTCTACCTAAGGATGACTGTCTCTGTGCTCTACCTTAGGATGACTGTCTCTGTGCTCTACCTTATCATGTCTGTCTCTGTGCTCTACCTTAGGATAACTGTCTATGTGCTCTACCTTAGGATGTCTGTCTCTGTGCTCTACCTTAGGATGACTGTCTCTGTGCTCTACCTTAGGATGACTGTCTCTGTGCTCTACCTAAGGATGACTGTCTCTGTGCTCTACCTTAGGATGACTGTCTCTGTGCTCTACCTTAGGATAACTGTCTCTGTGCTCTACGTTAGGATGAGTGTCTCTGTGCTCTACCTTAGAATGACTGTCTCTGTGCTCTACCTTAGGATGACTGTCTCTGTGCTCGACCTTAGGATAACTGTCTCTGTGCTCTACCTTAGGATGACTGTCTCTGTGCTCTACCTTAGGATAACTGTCTCTGCGCTCTACCTTAGGATAACTGTCTCTGTGCTCTACCTTAGAATGACTGTCTCTGTGCTCTACCTTAGGATGAGTGTCTCTGTGCTCTACCTTAGGATAACTGTCTCTGCGCTCTACCTTAGGATGACTGTCTCTGCGCTCTACCTTAGGATAACTGTCTCTGCGCTCTACCTTAGGATAACTGTCTCTGCGCTCTACCTTAGGATGACTGTCTCTGTGCTCTACCTTAGGATGACTGTCTCTGCGCTCTACCTTAGGATAACTGTCTCTGCGCTCTACCTTAGGATAACTGTCTCTGTGCTCTACCTTAGAATGACTGTCTCTGTGCTCTACCTTAGGATGAGTGTCTCTGTGCTCTACCTTAGGATAACTGTCTCTGCGCTCTACCTTAGGATAACTGTCTCTGCGCTCTACCTTAGGATGACTGTCTCTGTGCTCTACCTTAGGATGACTGACTCTGCTCTCTACCTTAGGATAACTGTCTCTGCTCTCTACCTTAGGATAACTGTCTCTGCGCTCTACCTTAGGATGACTGTCTCTGTGCTCTACCTTAGGATATCTGTCTCTGTGCTCTACCTTAGGATAACTGTCTCTGTGCTCTACCTTAGAATGGCTGTCTCTGCGCTCTACCTTAGAATGGCTGTCTCTGCGCTCTACCTTAGGATGACTGTCTCTGCGCTCTACCTTAGGATGACTGTCTCTGTGCTCTACCTTAGGATGACTGTCTCTGTGCTCTACCTTAGGATGACTGTCTCTGTGCTCTACCTTAGGATGACTCTCTCTGTTCTCTACCTTAGGATGACTGTCTCTGTGCTCTACCTTAGAATGACTGTCTCTGTGCTCTACCTTAGGATGACTGTCTCTGTGCTCTACCTTAGGATGAGTGTCTCTGTGCTCTACCTTAGGATAACTGTCTCTGTGCTCTACCTTAGGATGACTGTCTCTGTGCTCTACCTTAGGATAACTGTCTCTGTGCTCTACCTTAGGATAACTGTCTCTGTGCTCTACCTTAGGATGACTGTCTCTGTGCTCTACCTTAGGATGACTGACTCTGCTCTCTACCTTAGGATAACTGTCTCTGCGCTCTACCTTAGGATGACTGTCTCTGTGCTCTACCTTAGGATGACTGTCTCTGCGCTCTACCTTAGGATGACTGTCTCTGTGCTCTACCTTAGAATGACTGTTTCTATGCTCTACCTTAGGATGACTGTCTCTGTGCTCTACCTTAGGATAACTGTCTCTGTGCTCTACCTTAGGATGACTGTCTCTGCGCTCTACCTAAGGATGAATGTCTCTGTGCTCTACCTTAGAATGACTGTCTCTGTGCTCTACCTTAGGATGACTGTCTCTGTGCTCTACCTTAGGATGACTGTCTCTGTGCTCTACCTTAGAATGACTGTCTCTGTGCTCTACCTAAGGATGACTGTCTCTGTGCTCTACCTTAGGATAACTGTCTCTGTGCTCTACCTTAGGATAACTGTCTCTGTGCTCTACCTTAGGATGACTGTCTCTGTGCTCTACCTTAGGATGACTGTCTCTGTGCTCTACCTTAGGATGACTGTCTCTGTGCTCTACCTTAGGATGACTGTCTCTGTGCTCTACCTTAGGATAACTGTCTCTGTGCTCTACCTTAGGATAACTGTCTCTGTGCTCTACCTTAGGATGACTGTCTCTGTGCTCTACCTTAGAATGACTGTCTCTGTGCTCTACCTTAGGATGACTGTCTCTGTGCTCTACCTTAGAATGACTGTCTCTGTGCTCTACCTTAGGATGACTGTCTCTGTGCTCTACCTTAGGATGACTGTCTCTGCGCTCTACCTTAGGATGACTGTCTCTGCGCTCTACCTTAGGATGACTGTCTCTGTGCTCCACCTTAGGATGACTGTCTCTGTGCTCTACCTTAGGATGACTGTCTCTGTGCTCCACCTTAGGATGACTGTCTCTGCGCTCTACCTTAGGATGACTGTCTCTGTGCTCTACCTTAGGATGACTGTCTCTGTGCTCTACCTTAGGATGACTGTCTCTGTGCTCTACCTTAGGATATCTGTCTCTGTGCTCTACCTTAGGATGACTGTCTCTGTGCTCTACCTTAGAATGGCTGTCTCTGCGCTCTACCTTAGAATGGCTGTCTCTGTGCTCTACCTTAGGATGACTGTCTCTGTGCTCTGCCTTAGGATATCTGTCTCTGTGCTCTACCTTAGGATAACTGTCTCTGTGCTCTACTTTAGAATGGCTGTCTCTGCGCTCTACCTTAGGATGAATGTCTCTGTGCTCTGCCTTAGGATGACTGTCTCTGTGCTCTACCTTAGGATGAGTGTCTCTGTGCTCTACCTTAGGATGACTGTCTCTGTGCTCTACCTTAGGATGACTGTCTCTGTGCTCTACCTTAGGATGACTGTCTGTGTGCTCTACCTTAGGATGACTGTCTCTCTGCTCTACCTTAGGATGACTGTCTCTGTGCTCTACCTTAGGATAACTGTCTCTGTGCTCTACCTTAGGATGACTGTCTCTCTGCTCTACCTTAGGATGACTGTCTCTGTGCTCTACCTTAGGATAACTGTCTCTGTGTTCTACCTTAGGATTACTGTCTCTGTGCTCTACCTTAGGATGACTGTCTCTGTGCTCTACCTTAGGATAACTGTCTCTGTGCTCTACCTTAGGATGAGTGTCTCTGCGCTCTACCTTAGTATGAGTGTCTCTGTGCTCTACCTTAGGATGACTGTCTCTGTGCTCTACCTTAGGATGACTGTCTCTGTGCTCTACCTTAGGATGAGTGTCTCTGCGCTCTACCTTAGGATGACTGTCTCTGCGCTCTACCTTAGGATGACTGTCTCTGTGCTCTACCTTAGGATGACTGTCTCTGTGCTCTACCTTAGGATAACTGTCTCTGTGCTCTACCTTAGGATAACTGTCTCTGTGCTCTACCTTAGGATGACTGTCTCTGTGCTCTACCTTAGGATAACTGTCTCTGTGCTCTACCTTAGGATGAGAGTCTCTGCGCTCTACCTTAGGATGAGTGTCTCTGCGCTCTACCTTAGGATAACTGTCTCTGTGCTCTACCTTAGGATGACTGTCTCTGTGCTCTACCTTAGGATGAGAGTCTCTGCGCTCTACCTTAGGATGAGTGTCTCTGCGCTCTACCTTAGGATAACTGTCTCTGTGCTCTACCTTAGGATGACTGTCTCTGTGCTCTACCTTAGGATGACTGTCTCTGTGCTCTACCTTAGGATGACTGTCTCTGTGCTCTACCTTAGGATGACTGTCTCTGTGCTCTACCTTAGGATGAGTGTCTCTGTGCTCTACCTTAGGATGAGTGTCTCTGTGCTCTACCTTAGGATGACTGTCTCTGTGCTCTACCTTAGGATGACTGTCTCTGTGCTCTACCTTAGGATGACTGTCTCTGTGCTCTACCTTAGGATGACTGTCTCTGTGCTCTACCTTAGGATGAGTGTCTCTGTGCTCTACCTTAGGATGACTGTCTCTGTGCTCTACCTTAGGATGAGTGTCTCTGTGCTCTACCTTAGGATGACTGTCTCTGTGCTCTACCTTAGGATGACTGTCTCTGTGCTCTACCTTAGGATGAGTGTCTCTGTGCTCTACCTTAGGATGACTGTCTCTGTGCTCTACCTTAGGATGACTGTCTCTGTGCTCTACCTTAGGATGACTGTCTGTGTGCTCTACCTTAGGATGACTGTCTCTCTGCTCTACCTTAGGATGACTGTCTCTGTGCTCTACCTTAGGATGACTGTCTCTGTGCTCCACCTTAGGATGACTGTCTCTGCGCTCTACCTTAGGATGACTGTCTCTGTGCTCTACCTTAGGATGACTGTCTCTGTGCTCTACCTTAGGATGACTGTCTCTGTGCTCTACCTTAGGATATCTGTCTCTGTGCTCTACCTTAGGATGACTGTCTCTGTGCTCTACCTTAGAATGGCTGTCTCTGCGCTCTACCTTAGAATGGCTGTCTCTGTGCTCTACCTTAGGATGACTGTCTCTGTGCTCTGCCTTAGGATATCTGTCTCTGTGCTCTACCTTAGGATAACTGTCTCTGTGCTCTACTTTAGAATGGCTGTCTCTGCGCTCTACCTTAGGATGAATGTCTCTGTGCTCTGCCTTAGGATGACTGTCTCTGTGCTCTAACTTAGGATGAGTGTCTCTGTGCTCTACCTTAGGATGACTGTCTCTGTGCTCTACCTTAGGATGACTGTCTCTGTGCTCTACCTTAGGATGACTGTCTGTGTGCTCTACCTTAGGATGACTGTCTCTCTGCTCTACCTTAGGATGACTGTCTCTGTGCTCTACCTTAGGATAACTGTCTCTGTGCTCTACCTTAGGATGACTGTCTCTCTGCTCTACCTTAGGATGACTGTCTCTGTGCTCTACCTTAGGATAACTGTCTCTGTGTTCTACCTTAGGATTACTGTCTCTGTGCTCTACCTTAGGATGACTGTCTCTGCGCTCTACCTTAGGATGACTGTCTCTGTGCTCTACCTTAGGATGACTGTCTCTGTGCTCCACCTTAGGATGACTGTCTCTGCGCTCTACCTTAGGATGACTGTCTCTGTGCTCTACCTTAGGATGACTGTCTCTGTGCTCTACCTTAGGATGACTGTCTCTGTGCTCTACCTTAGGATATCTGTCTCTGTGCTCTACCTTAGGATGACTGTCTCTGTGCTCTACCTTAGAATGGCTGTCTCTGCGCTCTACCTTAGAATGGCTGTCTCTGTGCTCTACCTTAGGATGACTGTCTCTGTGCTCTGCCTTAGGATATCTGTCTCTGTGCTCTACCTTAGGATAACTGTCTCTGTGCTCTACTTTAGAATGGCTGTCTCTGCGCTCTACCTTAGGATGAATGTCTCTGTGCTCTGCCTTAGGATGACTGTCTCTGTGCTCTACCTTAGGATGAGTGTCTCTGTGCTCTACCTTAGGATGACTGTCTCTGTGCTCTACCTTAGGATGACTGTCTCTGTGCTCTACCTTAGGATGACTGTCTGTGTGCTCTACCTTAGGATGACTGTCTCTCTGCTCTACCTTAGGATGACTGTCTCTGTGCTCTACCTTAGGATAACTGTCTCTGTGCTCTACCTTAGGATGACTGTCTCTCTGCTCTACCTTAGGATGACTGTCTCTGTGCTCTACCTTAGGATGACTGTCTCTGTGCTCTACCTTAGGATGACTGTCTGTGTGCTCTACCTTAGGATGACTGTCTCTCTGCTCTACCTTAGGATAACTGTCTCTGTGTTCTACCTTAGGATTACTGTCTCTGTGCTCTACCTTAGGATAACTGTCTCTGTGCTCTACCTTAGGATGAGTGTCTCTGCGCTCTACCTTAGTATGAGTGTCTCTGCGCTCTACCTTAGGATGACTGTCTCTGTGCTCTACCTTAGGATGACTGTCTCTGTGCTCTACCTTAGGATGACTGTCTCTGTGCTCTACCTTAGGATGAGTGTCTCTGCGCTCTACCTTAGGATGACTGTCTCTGTGCTCTACCTTAGGATGACTGTCTCTGTGCTCTACCTTAGGATGACTGTCTCTGTGCTCTACCTTAGGATAACTGTCTCTGTGCTCTACCTTAGGATGACTGTCTCTGTGCTCTACCTTAGGATAACTGTCTCTGTGCTCTACCTTAGGATGAGAGTCTCTGCGCTCTACCTTAGGATGAGTGTCTCTGCGCTCTACCTTAGGATAACTGTCTCTGTGCTCTACCTTAGGATGACTGTCTCTGTGCTCTACCTTAGGATGAGAGTCTCTGCGCTCTACCTTAGGATGAGTGTCTCTGCGCTCTACCTTAGGATAACTGTCTCTGTGCTCTACCTTAGGATAACTGTCTCTGTGCTCTACCTTAGGATGACTGTCTCTGTGCTCTACCTTAGGATAACTGTCTCTGTGCTCTACCTTAGGATGAGAGTCTCTGCGCTCTACCTTAGGATGAGTGTCTCTGCGCTCTACCTTAGGATAACTGTCTCTGTGCTCTACCTTAGGATAACTGTCTCTGTGCTCTACCTTAGGATGACTGTCTCTGTGCTCTACCTTAGGATAACTGTCTCTGTGCTCTACCTTAGGATAACTGTCTCTGTGCTCTACCTTAGGATAACTGTCTCTGTGCTCTACCTTAGGATGAGTGTCTCTGCGCTCTACCTTAGGATGACTGTCTCTCTGCTCTACCTTAGGATGACTGTCTCTGTGCTCTACCATAGGATGACTGTCTCTGTGCTCTACCTTAGGATGACTGTCTCTGCGCTCTACCTTAGGATAACTGTCTCTGTGCTCTACCTTAGGATGACTGTCTCTGTGCTCTACCTTAGGATAACTGTCTCTGTGCTCCACCTTAGGATGACTGTCTCTGTGCTCTACCTTAGGATGACTGTCTCTGTGCTCTACCTTAGGATAACTGTCTCTGTGCTCCACCTTAGGATGACTGTCTCTGCGCTCTACCTTAGGATGACTGTCTCTGTGCTCTACCTTAGGATGACTGTCTCTGTGCTCTACCTTAGGATATCTGTCTCTGTGCTCTACCTTAGGATGACTGTCTCTGTGCTCTACCTTAGGATAACTGTCTCTGTGCTCCACCTTAGGATGACTGTCTCTGCGCTCTACCTTAGGATGACTGTCTCTGTGCTCTACCTTAGGATGACTGTCTCTGTGCTCTACCTTAGGATATCTGTCTCTGTGCTCTACCTTAGGATGACTGTCTCTGTGCTCTACCTTAGAATGGCTGTCTCTGCGCTCTACCTTAGAATGGCTGTCTCTGTGCTCTACCGTAGGATGACTGTCTCTGTGCTCTACCTTAGGATATCTGTCTCTGTGCTCTACCTTAGGATGACTGTCTCTGTGCTCTACCTTAGAATGGCTGTCTCTGCGCTCTACCTTAGAATGGCTGTCTCTGCGCTCTACCTTAGGATGACTGTCTCTGCGCTCTACCTTAGGATAACTGTCTCTGTGCTCTACCTTAGGATGACTGTCTCTGTGCTCTACCTTAGGATGACTGTCTCTGTGCTCTACCTTAGGATGACTCTCTCTGTTCTCTACCTTAGGATGACTGTCTCTGTGCTCTACCTTAGAATGACTGTCTCTGTGCTCTACCTTAGGATGACTGTCTCTGTGCTCTACCTTAGGATGAGTGTCTCTGTGCTCTACCTTAGGATAACTGTCTCTGTGCTCTACCTTAGGATGACTGTCTCTGTGCTCTTCCTTAGGATGACTGTCTCTGCGCTCTACCTTAGGATGACTGTCTCTGTGCTCTACCTTAGGATGACTGTCTCTGCGCTCTACCTAAGGATGAATGTCTCTGTGCTCTACCTTAGAATGACTGTCTCTGTGCTCTACCTAAGGATGACTGTCTCTGTGCTCTACCTTAGGATAACTGTCTCTGTGCTCTACCTTAGGATGACTGTCTATGTGCTCTACCTTAGGATGAGAGTCTCTGCGCTCTACCTTAGGATGACTGTCTCTGTGCTCTACCTTAGGACAACTGTCTCTGTGCTCTACCTTAGAATGACTGTCTCTGTGCTCAACCTTAGGATAACTGTCTCTGTGCTCTACCTTAGGATGAGTGTCTCTGCGCTCTACCTTAGGATGACTGTCTCTCTGCTCTACCTTAGGATGACTGTCTCTGTGCTCTACCTTAGGATGACTGTCTCTGTGCTCTACCTTAGGATGACTGTCTCTGCGCTCTACCTTAGGATGACTGTCTCTGCGCTCTACCTTAGGATGACTGTCTCTGTGCTCTACCTTAGGATAACTGTCTCTGTGCTCCACCTTAGGATGACTGTCTCTGTGCTCTACCTTAGGATGACTGTCTCTGTGCTCTACCTTAGGATAACTGTCTCTGTGCTCCACCTTAGGATGACTGTCTCTGCGCTCTACCTTAGGATGACTGTCTCTGTGCTGTACCTTAGGATGACTGTCTCTGTGCTCTACCTTAGGATATCTGTCTCTGTGCTCTACCTTAGGATGACTGTCTCTGTGCTCTACCTTAGAATGGCTGTCTCTGCGCTCTACCTTAGAATGGCTGTCTCTGCGCTCTACCTTAGGATGACTGTCTCTGCGCTCTACCTTAGGATAACTGTCTCTGTGCTCTACCTTAGGATGACTGTCTCTGTGCTCTACCTTAGGATGACTGTCTCTGTGCTCTACCTTAGGATGACTGTCTCTGTGCTCTACCTTAGGATGACTCTCTCTGTTCTCTACCTTAGGATGACTGTCTCTGTGCTCTACCTTAGAATGAGTGTCTCTGTGCTCTACCTTAGGATAACTGTCTCTGTGCTCCACCTTAGGATGACTGTCTCTGTGCTCTACCTTAGGATGACTGTCTCTGTGCTCTACCTTAGGATAACTGTCTCTGTGCTCCACCTTAGGATGACTGTCTCTGCGCTCTACCTTAGGATGACTGTCTCTGTGCTGTACCTTAGGATGACTGTCTCTGTGCTCTACCTTAGGATATCTGTCTCTGTGCTCTACCTTAGGATGACTGTCTCTGTGCTCTACCTTAGGATATCTGTCTCTGTGCTCTACCTTAGGATGACTGTCTCTGTGCTCTACCTTAGAATGGCTGTCTCTGCGCTCTACCTTAGAATGGCTGTCTCTGCGCTCTACCTTAGGATGACTGTCTCTGCGCTCTACCTTAGGATAACTGTCTCTGTGCTCTACCTTAGGATGACTGTCTCTGTGCTCTACCTTAGGATGACTGTCTCTGTGCTCTACCTTAGGATGACTCTCTCTGTTCTCTACCTTAGGATGACTGTCTCTGTGCTCTACCTTAGGATGACTGTCTCTGTGCTCTACCTTAGGATGACTGTCTCTGCGCTCTACCTAAGGATGAATGTCTCTGTGCTCTACCTTAGAATGACTGTCTCTGTGCTCTACCTTAGGATGACTGTCTCTGTGCTCTACCTTAGAATGACTGTCTCTGTGCTCTACCTTAGGATGACTGTCTCTGTGCTCTACCTAAGGATGACTGTCTCTGTGCTCTACCTTAGGATAACTGTCTCTGTGCTCTACCTTAGGATGACTGTCTCTGTGCTCTACCTTAGGATGACTGTCTCTGTGCTCTACCTTAGGATGACTGTCTCTGTGCTCTACCTTAGGATAACTGTCTCTGTGCTCTACCTTAGGATGACTGTCTCTGTGCTCTACATTAGGATATCTGTCTCTGTGCTCTACCTTAGGATGACTGTCTCTGTGCTCTACATTAGGATATCTGTCTCTGTGCTCTACCTTAGGATGAGTGTCTCTGCGCTCTACCTTAGGATGAGTGTCTCTGTGCTCTACCTTAGGATAACTGTCTCTGTGTTCTACCTTAGGATAACTGTCTCTGTGCTCTACCTTAGGATGACTGTCTCTGTGCTCTACCTTAGGATGACTGTCTCTGTGCTCTACCTTAGGATAACTGTCTCTGTGCTCTACCTTAGGATGACTGTCTCTGTGCTCTACATTAGGATATCTGTCTCTGTGCTCTACCTTAGGATGACTGTCTCTGTGCTCTACATTAGGATATCTGTCTCTGTGCTCTACCTTAGGATGAGTGTCTCTGCGCTCTACCTTAGGATGAGTGTCTCTGTGCTCTACCTTAGGATAACTGTCTCTGTGTTCTACCTTAGGATAACTGTCTCTGTGCTCTACCTTAGGATGACTGTCTCTGTGCTCTACATTAGGATATCTGTCTCTGTGCTCTACCTTAGGATGACTGTCTCTGTGCTCTACCTTAGGATGACTGTCTCTGTGCTCTACCTTAGGATAACTGTCTCTCTGCTCTACCTTAGGATGACTGTCTCTGCGCTCTACCTTAGGATGACTGTCTCTGTGCTCTACCTTAGGATGACTGTCTCTGTGCTCTACCTTAGGATAACTGTCTCTGTGCTCCACCTTAGGATGACTGTCTCTGCGCTCTACCTTAGGATGACTGTCTCTGTGCTCTACCTTAGGATGACTGTCTCTGTGCTCTACCTTAGGATGACTGTCTCTGTGCTCTACCTTAGGATATCTGTCTCTGTGCTCTACCTTAGGATGACTGTCTCTGTGCTCTACCTTAGAATGGCTGTCTCTGCGCTCTACCTTAGAATGGCTGTCTCTGTGCTCTACCTTAAGATGACTGTCTCTGTGCTCTGCCTTAGGATATCTGTCTCTGTGCTCTACCTTAGGATGACTGTCTCTGTGCTCTACCTTAGAATGGCTGTCTCTGCGCTCTACCTTAGAATGGCTGTCTCTGTGCTCTACCTTAGGATGACTGTCTCTGTGCTCTGCCTTAGGATATCTGTCTCTGTGCTCTACCTTAGGATAACTGTCTCTGTGCTCTACTTTAGAATGGCTGTCTCTGCGCTCTACCTTAGGATGACTGTCTCTGTGCTCTACCTTAGGATAACTGTCTCTGTGCTCCACCTTAGGATGACTGTCTCTGCGCTCTACCTTAGGATGACTGTCTCTGTGCTCTACCTTAGGATGACTGTCTCTGTGCTCTACCTTAGGATGACTGTCTCTGTGCTCTACCTTAGGATATCTGTCTCTGTGCTCTACCTTAGGATGACTGTCTCTGTGCTCTACCTTAGAATGGCTGTCTCTGCGCTCTACCTTAGAATGGCTGTCTCTGTGCTCTACCTTAGGATGACTGTCTCTGTGCTCTACCTTAGGATGACTGTCTCTGTGCTCTGCCTTAGGATATCTGTCTCTGTGCTCTACCTTAGGATAACTGTCTCTGCGCTCTACCTTAGGATGAATGTCTCTGTGCTCTGCCTTAGGATGACTGTCTCTGTGCTCTACCTTAGGATGAGTGTCTCTGTGCTCTACCTTAGGATGACTGTCTCTGTGCTCTACCTTAGGATGACTGTCTGTGTGCTCTACCTTAGGATGACTGTCTCTCTGCTCTACCTTAGTATGACTGTCTCTGTGCTCTACCTTAGGATAACTGTCTCTGTGCTCTACCTTAGGATGACTGTCTCTCTGCTCTACCTTAGGATGACTGTCTCTGTGCTCTACCTTAGGATAACTGTCTCTGTGTTCTACCTTAGGATTACTGTCTCTGTGCTCTACCTTAGGATAACTGTCTCTGTGCTCTACCTTAGGATGAGTGTCTCTGCGCTCTACCTTAGTATGAGTGTCTCTGCGCTCTACCTTAGGATGACTGTCTCTGTGCTCTACCTTAGGATGACTGTCTCTGTGCTCTACCTTAGGATGACTGTCTCTGTGCTCTACCTTAGGATGACTGTCTCTGTGCTCTACCTTAGGATGACTGTCTCTGTGCTCTACCTTAGGATAACTGTCTCTGTGCTCTACCTTAGGATAACTGTCTCTGTGCTCTACCTTAGGATGACTGTCTCTGTGCTCTACCTTAGGATAACTGTCTCTGTGCTCTACCTTAGGATGAGAGTCTCTGCGCTCTACCTTAGGATGACTGTCTCTGTGCTCTACCTTAGGATAACTGTCTCTGTGCTCTACCTTAGGATGACTGTCTCTGTGCTCTACCTTAGGATAACTGTCTCTGTGCTCTACCTTAGGATGACTGTCTCTGTGCTCTACCTTAGGATGACTGTCTCTGTGCTCTACCTTAGGATGACTGTCTCTGCGCTCTACCTTAGGATGACTGTCTCTGTGCTCTACCTTAGGATGACTGTCTCTGTGCTCTACCTTAGGACAACTGTCTCTGTGCTCTACCTTAGAATGACTGTCTCTGTGCTCTACCTTAGGATAACTGTCTCTGTGCTCTACCTTAGGATGAGTGTCTCTGCGCTCTACCTTAGGATGACTGTCTCTCTGCTCTACCTTAGGATGACTGTCTCTGTGCTCTACCTTAGGATGACTGTCTCTGTGCTCTACCTTAGGATGACTGTCTCTGCGCTCTACCTTAGGATGACTGTCTCTGTGCTCTACCTTAGGATAACTGTCTCTGTGCTCCACCTTAGGATGACTGTCTCTGTGCTCTACCTTAGGATGACTGTCTCTGTGCTCTACCTTAGGATAACTGTCTCTGTGCTCTACCTTAGGATGACTGTCTCTGTGCTCTACCTTAGGATAACTGTCTCTGTGCTCCACCTTAGGATGACTGTCTCTGCGCTCTACCTTAGGATGACTGTCTCTGTGCTCTACCTTAGGATGACTGTCTCTGTGCTCTACCTTAGG
Organism: Phyllobates terribilis; assembly: GCF_046119375.1. NCBI lineage: Eukaryota > Metazoa > Chordata > Amphibia > Anura > Dendrobatidae > Phyllobates > Phyllobates terribilis. The sequence goes on along the minus strand of NW_027362764.1, from coordinate 20,935,697 downwards.
ATAACTGTCTCTGTGCTCCACCTTAGGATGACTGTCTCTGCGCTCTACCTTAGGATGACTGTCTCTGTGCTGTACCTTAGGATGACTGTCTCTGTGCTCTACCGTAGGATATCTGTCTCTGTGCTCTACCTTAGGATGACTGTCTCTGTGCTCTACCTTAGAATGGCTGTCTCTGCGCTCTACCTTAGAATGGCTGTCTCTGCGCTCTACCGTAGGATGACTGTCTCTGTGCTCTACCTTAGGATATCTGTCTCTGTGCTCTACCTTAGGATGACTGTCTCTGTGCTCTACCTTAGAATGGCTGTCTCTGCGCTCTACCTTAGAATGGCTGTCTCTGCGCTCTACCTTAGGATGACTGTCTCTGCGCTCTACCTTAGGATAACTGTCTCTGTGCTCTACCTTAGGATGACTGTCTCTGTGCTCTACCTTAGGATGACTGTCTCTGTGCTCTACCTTAGGATGACTGTCTCTGCGCTCTACCTTAGGATAACTGTCTCTGTGCTCTACCTTAGGATGACTGTCTCTGTGCTCTACCTTAGGATGACTGTCTCTGTGCTCTACCTTAGAATGACTGTCTCTGTGCTCTACCTTAGGATGACTGTCTCTGTGCTCTACCTTAGGATGAGTGTCTCTGTGCTCTACCTTAGGATAACTGTCTCTGTGCTCTACCTTAGGATGACTGTCTCTGTGCTCTACCTTAGGATGACTGTCTCTGTGCTCTACCTTAGGATGAGTGTCTCTGTGCTCTACCTTAGAATGACTGTCTCTGTGCTCTACCTTAGGATAACTGTCTCTGTGCTCTACCTTAGGATGACTGACTCTGCTCTCTACCTTAGGATAACTGTCTCTGCGCTCTACCTTAGGATGACTGTCTCTGTGCTCTACCTTAGGATGACTGTCTCTGCTCTCTACCTTAGGATAACTGTCTCTGTGCTCTACCTTAGGATGACTGTCTCTGTGCTCTACCTTAGGATGACTGTCTCTGTGCTCTACGTTAGGATATCTGTCTCTGTGCTCTACCGTAGGATGACTGTCTCTGTGCTCTACCTTAGGATATCTGTCTCTGTGCTCTACCTTTGAATGGCTGTCTCTGCGCTCTACCTTAGTATGACTGTCTCTGCGCTCTACCTTAGGATGATTGTCTCTGTGCTCTACCTTAGGATGACTGTCTCTGTGCTCTACCTTAGGATAACTGTCTCTGTGCTCCACCTTAGGAGGACTGTCTCTGCGCTCTGCCTTAGAATGACTGTCTCTGTGCTCTACCTAAGGATGACTGTCTCTGTGCTCTACCTTAGGATGACTGTCTCTGTGCTCTACCTTAGGATGTCTGTCTCTGTGCTCTACCTTAGGATGTCTGTCTCTTTGCTCTACCTTAGGATGACTGTCTCTGTGCTCTACCTTAGGATGACTGTCTCTGTGCTCTACCTTAGGATAACTGTCTCTGTGCTCTACCTTAGGATGACTGTCTCTGCGCTCTACCTTAGGATGACTGTCTCTGTGCTCTACGTTAGGATATCTGTCTCTGTGCTCTACCTTAGGATGACTGTCTCTGTGCTCTACCTTAGGATGACTGTCTCTGCGCTCTACCTTAGGATATCTGTCTCTGTGCTCTACCTTAGGATGACTGTCTCTGTGCTCTACCTTAGGATGACTGTCTCTGTGCTCTACCTTAGGATAACTGTCTCTGTGCTCTACCTTAGGATGACTGTCTCTGCGCTCTACCTTAGGATGACTGTCTCTGTGCTCTACGTTAGGATATCTGTCTCTGTGCTCTACCTTAGGATATCTGTCTCTGTGCTCTACCTTTGAATGGCTGTCTCTGCGCTCTACCTTAGGATGACTGTCTCTGTGCTCTATCTTAGGATGACTGTCTCTGTGCTCTACCTTAGGATAACTGTCTCTGTGCTCCACCTTAGGATGACTGTCTCTGCGCTCTACCTTAGGATGACTGTCTCTGCGCTCTACCTTAGGATGACTGTCTCTGTGCTCTACCTTAGGATAACTGTCTCTGTGCTCCACCTTAGGATGACTGTCTCTGTGCTCTACCTTAGGATAACTGTCTCTGTGCTCTACCTTAGGATAACTGTCTCTATGCTCTACCTTAGGATGACTGTCTCTGCGCTCTACCTTAGGATGACTGTCTCTGTGCTGTACCTTAGGATGACTGTCTCTGTGCTCTACCTTAGGATATCTGTCTCTGTGCTCTACCTTAGGATGACTGTCTCTGTGCTCTACCTTAGAATGGCTGTCTCTGCGCTCTACCTTAGAATGGCTGTCTCTGTGCTCTACCGTAGGATGACTGTCTCTGTGCTCTACCTTAGGATGACTGTCTCTGTGCTCTACCTTAGAATGGCTGTCTCTGCGCTCTACCTTAGAATGGCTGTCTCTGCGATCTACCTTAGGATGACTGTCTCTGCGCTCTACCTTAGCATAACTGTCTCTGTGCTCTACCTTAGGATGACTGTCTCTGTGCTCTACCTTAGGATGACTGTCTCTGTGCTCTACCTTAGTATGAGTTTCTCTGTGCTCTACCTTAGGATAACTGTCTCTGTGCTCTACCTTAGGATGACTGTCTCTGTGCTCTACCTTAGGATAACTGTCTCTGTGCTCTACCTTAGGATGACTGTCTCTGCGCTCTACCTTAGGATGACTGTCTCTGTGCTCTACCTTAGGATGACTGTCTCTGTGCTCTACCTTAGGATAACTGTCTCTGTGCTCCACCTTAGGATGACTGTCTCTGCGCTCTACCTTAGGATGACTGTCTCTGTGCTCTACCTTAGGATGACTGTCTCTGTGCTCTACCTTAGGATATCTGTCTCTGTGCTCTACCTTAGGATGACTGTCTCTGTGCTCTACCTTAGAATGGCTGTCTCTGCGCTCTACCTTAGAATGGCTGTCTCTGTGCTCTACCTTAGGATGACTGTCTCTGTGCTCTGCCTTAGGATATCTGTCTCTGTGCTCTACCTTAGGATGACTGTCTCTGTGCTCTACCTTAGGATGACTGTCTCTGTGCTCTACTTTAGAATGGCTGTCTCTGCGCTCTACCTTAGGATGACTGTCTCTGCGCTCTGCCTTAGGATGACTGTCTCTGTGCTCTACCTTAGGATGACTGTCTCTGTGCTCTACTTTAGAATGGCTGTCTCTGCGCTCTACCTTAGGATGACTGTCTCTGCCCTCTACCTTAGGATGACTGTCTCTGTGCTCTACCTTAGGATGACTGTCTCTGTGCTCTACCTTAGGATGACTGTCTCTGTGCTCTACCTTAGGATGACTGTCTCTGTGCTCTACCTTAGGATGACTGTCTCTCTGCTCTACCTTAGGATGACTGTCTCTGTGCTCTACCTTAGGATGACTGTCTCTGTGCTCTATCTTAGGATAACTGTCTCTGTGCTCTACCTTAGGATGACTGTCTCTCTGCTCTACCTTAGGATGACTGTCTCTCTGCTCTACCTTAGGATAACTGTCTCTGTGCTCTACCTTAGGATAACTGTCTCTGTGCTCTACCTTAGGATTACTGTCTCTCTGCTCTACCTTAGGATGACTGTCTCTGTGCTCTACCTTAGGATAACTGTCTCTGTGCTCTACCTTAGGATGAGTGTCTCTGCGCTCTACCTTAGTATGAGTGTCTCTGCGCTCTACCTTAGGATGACTGTCTCTGTGCTCTACCTTAGGATGACTGTCTCTGTGCTCTACCTTAGGATAACTGTCTCTGTGCTCTACCTTAGGATGAGTGTCTCTGCGCTCTACCTTAGGATGACTGTCTCTGTGCTCTACCTTAGGATGACTGTCTCTGTGCTCTACCTTAGGATGACTGTCTCTGTGCTCTACCTTAGGATGACTGTCTCTGTGCTCTACCTTAGGATAACTGTCTCTGTGCTCTACCTTAGGATGAGTGTCTCTGCGCTCTACCTTAGGATGACTGTCTCTGTGCTCTACCTTAGGATGACTGTCTCTGTGCTCTACCTTAGGATGACTGTCTCTGTGCTCTACCTTAGGATAACTGTCTCTGTGCTCTACCTTAGGATGAGTGTCTCTGCGCTCTACCTTAGGATAACTGTCTCTGTGCTCTACCTTAGGATGACTGTCTCTGTGCTCTACCTTAGGATGACTGTCTCTGTGCTCTACCTTAGGATAACTGTCTCTGTGCTCTACTTTAGGATAACTGTCTCTGTGCTCTACCTTAGGATGACTGTCTCTGTGCTCTACCTTAGGATAACTGTCTCTGTGCTCTACCTTAGGATGAGTGTCTCTGCGCTCTACCTTAGGATGACTGTCTCTGTGCTCTACCTTAGGATGACTGTCTCTGTGCTCTACCTTAGGATAACTGTCTCTGTGCTCTACCTTAGGATGAGTGTCTCTGCGCTCTACCTTAGGATGAGTGTCTCTGCGCTCTACCTTAGGATGACTGTCTCTGTGCTGTACCTTAGGATGACTGTCTCTGTGCTCTACCTTAGGATATCTGTCTCTGTGCTCTACCTTAGGATGACTGTCTCTGTGCTCTACCTTAGGATATCTGTCTCTGTGCTCTACCTTAGGATGACTGTCTCTGTGCTCTACCTTAGAATGGCTGTCTCTGCGCTCTACCTTAGAATGGCTGTCTCTGCGCTCTACCTTAGGATGACTGTCTCTGCGCTCTACCTTAGGATAACTGTCTCTGTGCTCTACCTTAGGATGACTGTCTCTGTGCTCTACCTTAGGATGACTGTCTCTGTGCTCTACCTTAGGATGACTCTCTCTGTTCTCTACCTTAGGATGACTGTCTCTGTGCTCTACCTTAGAATGACTGTCTCTGTGCTCTACCTTAGGATGACTGTCTCTGTGCTCTACCTTAGGATGACTGTCTCTGCGCTCTACCTAAGGATGAATGTCTCTGTGCTCTACCTTAGAATGACTGTCTCTGTGCTCTACCTTAGGATGACTGTCTCTGTGCTCTACCTTAGGATGACTGTCTCTGCGCTCTACCTAAGGATGAATGTCTCTGTGCTCTACCTTAGAATGACTGTCTCTGTGCTCTACCTAAGGATGACTGTCTCTGTGCTCTACCTTAGGATAACTGTCTCTGTGCTCTACCTTAGGATGACTGTCTCTGTGCTCTACCTTAGGATGACTGTCTCTGTGCTCTACCTTAGGATGACTGTCTCTGTGCTCTACCTTAGGATGACTGTCTCTGTGCTCTACCTTAGGATAACTGTCTCTGTGCTCTACCTTAGGATGACTGTCTCTGTGCTCTACATTAGGATATCTGTCTCTGTGCTCTACCTTAGGATGACTGTCTCTGTGCTCTACATTAGGATATCTGTCTCTGTGCTCTACCTTAGGATGAGTGTCTCTGCGCTCTACCTTAGGATGAGTGTCTCTGTGCTCTACCTTAGGATAACTGTCTCTGTGTTCTACCTTAGGATAACTGTCTCTGTGCTCTACCTTAGGATGACTGTCTCTGTGCTCTACCTTAGGATGACTGTCTCTGTGCTCTACCTTAGGATGAGTGTCTCTGTGCTCTACCTTAGGATAACTGTCTCTGTGTTCTACCTTAGGATAACTGTCTCTGTGCTCTACCTTAGGATGACTGTCTCTGTGCTCTACCTTAGGATGACTGTCTCTGTGCTCTACCTTAGGATGACTGTCTCTGTGCTCTACCTTAGGATGACTGTCTCTGTGCTCTACCTTAGGATAACTGTCTCTCTGCTCTACCTTAGGATGACTGTCTCTGCGCTCTACCTTAGGATGACTGTCTCTGTGCTCTACCTTAGGATGACTGTCTCTGTGCTCTACCTTAGGATAACTGTCTCTGTGCTCCACCTTAGGATGACTGTCTCTGCGCTCTACCTTAGGATGACTGTCTCTGTGCTCTACCTTAGGATGACTGTCTCTGTGCTCTACCTTAGGATGACTGTCTCTGTGCTCTACCTTAGGATATCTGTCTCTGTGCTCTACCTTAGGATGACTGTCTCTGTGCTCTACCTTAGAATGGCTGTCTCTGCGCTCTACCTTAGAATGGCTGTCTCTGTGCTCTACCTTAGGATGACTGTCTCTGTGCTCTGCCTTAGGATATCTGTCTCTGTGCTCTACCTTAGGATAACTGTCTCTGTGCTCTACTTTAGAATGGCTGTCTCTGCGCTCTACCTTAGGATGAATGTCTCTGTGCTCTGCCTTAGGATGACTGTCTCTGTGCTCTACCTTAGGATGAGTGTCTCTGTGCTCTACCTTAGGATGACTGTCTCTGTGCTCTACCTTAGGATGACTGTCTCTGTGCTCTACCTTAGGATGACTGTCTGTGTGCTCTACCTTAGGATGACTGTCTCTCTGCTCTACCTTAGTATGACTGTCTCTGTGCTCTACCTTAGGATAACTGTCTCTGTGCTCTACCTTAGGATGACTGTCTCTCTGCTCTACCTTAGGATGACTGTCTCTGTGCTCTACCTTAGGATAACTGTCTCTGTGTTCTACCTTAGGATTACTGTCTCTGTGCTCTACCTTAGGATGACTGTCTCTGTGCTCTACCTTAGGATAACTGTCTCTGTGCTCTACCTTAGGATGAGTGTCTCTGCGCTCTACCTTAGTATGAGTGTCTCTGCGCTCTACCTTAGGATGACTGTCTCTGTGCTCTACCTTAGGATGACTGTCTCTGTGCTCTACCTTAGGATGACTGTCTCTGTGCTCTACCTTAGGATGACTGTCTCTGTGCTCTACCTTAGGATGACTGTCTCTGTGCTCTACCTTAGGATAACTGTCTCTGTGCTCTACCTTAGGATAACTGTCTCTGTGCTCTACCTTAGGATGACTGTCTCTGTGCTCTACCTTAGGATAACTGTCTCTGTGCTCTACCTTAGGATGAGAGTCTCTGCGCTCTACCTTAGGATGACTGTCTCTGTGCTCTACCTTAGGATAACTGTCTCTGTGCTCTACCTTAGGATGACTGTCTCTGTGCTCTACCTTAGGACAACTGTCTCTGTGCTCTACCTTAGAATGACTGTCTCTGTGCTCTACCTTAGGATAACTGTCTCTGTGCTCTACCTTAGGATGAGTGTCTCTGCGCTCTACCTTAGGATGACTGTCTCTCTGCTCTACCTTAGGATGACTGTCTCTGTGCTCTACCTTAGGATGACTGTCTCTGTGCTCTACCTTAGGATGACTGTCTCTGCGCTCTACCTTAGGATGACTGTCTCTGTGCTCTACCTTAGGATAACTGTCTCTGTGCTCCACCTTAGGATGACTGTCTCTGTGCTCTACCTTAGGATGACTGTCTCTGTGCTCTACCTTAGGATAACTGTCTCTGTGCTCCACCTTAGGATGACTGTCTCTGCGCTCTACCTTAGGATGACTGTCTCTGTGCTGTACCTTAGGATGACTGTCTCTGTGCTCTACCTTAGGATATCTGTCTCTGTGCTCTACCTTAGGATGACTGTCTCTGTGCTCTACCGTAGGATATCTGTCTCTGTGCTCTACCTTAGGATGACTGTCTCTGTGCTCTACCTTAGAATGGCTGTCTCTGCGCTCTACCTTAGAATGGCTGTCTCTGTGCTCTACCGTAGGATGACTGTCTCTGTGCTCTACCTTAGGATATCTGTCTCTGTGCTCTACCTTAGGATGACTGTCTCTGTGCTCTACCTTAGAATGGCTGTCTCTGCGCTCTACCTTAGAATGGCTGTCTCTGCGCTCTACCTTAGGATGACTGTCTCTGCGCTCTACCTTAGGATAACTGTCTCTGTGCTCTACCTTAGGATGACTGTCTCTGTGCTCTACCTTAGGATGACTGTCTCTGTGCTCTACCTTAGGATGACTGTCTCTGCGCTCTACCTTAGGATAACTGTCTCTGTGCTCTACCTTAGGATGACTGTCTCTGTGCTCTACCTTAGGATGACTGTCTCTGTGCTCTACCTTAGAATGACTGTCTCTGTGCTCTACCTTAGGATGACTGTCTCTGTGCTCTACCTTAGGATGAGTGTCTCTGTGCTCTACCTTAGGATAACTGTCTCTGTGCTCTACCTTAGGATGACTGTCTCTGTGCTCTACCTTAGGATGACTGTCTCTGTGCTCTACCTTAGGATGAGTGTCTCTGTGCTCTACCTTAGAATGACTGTCTCTGTGCTCTACCTTAGGATAACTGTCTCTGTGCTCTACCTTAGGATAACTGTCTCTGTGCTCTACCTTAGGATGACTGACTCTGCTCTCTACCTTAGGATAACTGTCTCTGCGCTCTACCTTAGGATGACTGTCTCTGTGCTCTACCTTAGGATGACTGTCTCTGCTCTCTACCTTAGGATAACTGTCTCTGTGCTCTACCTTATGATGACTGTCTCTGTGCTCTACCTTAGGATGACTGTCTCTGTGCTCTACGTTAGGATATCTGTCTCTGTGCTCTACCGTAGGATGACTGTCTCTGTGCTCTACCTTAGGATATCTGTCTCTGTGCTCTACCTTTGAATGGCTGTCTCTGCGCTCTACCTTAGTATGACTGTCTCTGCGCTCTACCTTAGGATGATTGTCTCTGTGCTCTACCTTAGGATGACTGTCTCTGTGCTCTACCTTAGGATAACTGTCTCTGTGCTCCACCTTAGGAGGACTGTCTCTGCGCTCTGCCTTAGAATGACTGTCTCTGTGCTCTACCTAAGGATGACTGTCTCTGTGCTCTACCTTAGGATGACTGTCTCTGTGCTCTACCTTAGAATGGCTGTCTCTGCGCTCTACCTTAGAATGGCTGTCTCTGCGCTCTACCTTAGGATGACTGTCTCTGCGCTCTACCTTAGGATAACTGTCTCTGTGCTCTACCTTAGGATGACTGTCTCTGTGCTCTACCTTAGGATGACTGTCTCTGTGCTCTACCTTAGGATGACTGTCTCTGCGCTCTACCTTAGGATAACTGTCTCTGTGCTCTACCTTAGGATGACTGTCTCTGTGCTCTACCTTAGGATGAGTGTCTCTGTGCTCTACCTTAGGATGAGTGTCTCTGTGCTCTACCTTAGGATGACTGTCTCTGTGCTCTACCTTAGGATGACTGTCTCTGTGCTCTACCTTAGGATGACTGTCTCTGTGCTCTACCTTAGGATGACTGTCTCTGTGCTCTACCTTAGGATGAGTGTCTCTGTGCTCTACCTTAGGATGACTGTCTCTGTGCTCTACCTTAGGATGAGTGTCTCTGTGCTCTACCTTAGGATGACTGTCTCTGTGCTCTACCTTAGGATGACTGTCTCTGTGCTCTACCTTAGGATGAGTGTCTCTGTGCTCTACCTTAGGATGACTGTCTCTGTGCTCTACCTTAGGATGACTGTCTCTGTGCTCTACCTTAGGATGACTGTCTGTGTGCTCTACCTTAGGATGACTGTCTCTCTGCTCTACCTTAGGATGACTGTCTCTGTGCTCTACCTTAGGATGACTGTCTCTGTGCTCCACCTTAGGATGACTGTCTCTGCGCTCTACCTTAGGATGACTGTCTCTGTGCTCTACCTTAGGATGACTGTCTCTGTGCTCTACCTTAGGATGACTGTCTCTGTGCTCTACCTTAGGATATCTGTCTCTGTGCTCTACCTTAGGATGACTGTCTCTGTGCTCTACCTTAGAATGGCTGTCTCTGCGCTCTACCTTAGAATGGCTGTCTCTGTGCTCTACCTTAGGATGACTGTCTCTGTGCTCTGCCTTAGGATATCTGTCTCTGTGCTCTACCTTAGGATAACTGTCTCTGTGCTCTACTTTAGAATGGCTGTCTCTGCGCTCTACCTTAGGATGAATGTCTCTGTGCTCTGCCTTAGGATGACTGTCTCTGTGCTCTAACTTAGGATGAGTGTCTCTGTGCTCTACCTTAGGATGACTGTCTCTGTGCTCTACCTTAGGATGACTGTCTCTGTGCTCTACCTTAGGATGACTGTCTGTGTGCTCTACCTTAGGATGACTGTCTCTCTGCTCTACCTTAGGATGACTGTCTCTGTGCTCTACCTTAGGATAACTGTCTCTGTGCTCTACCTTAGGATGACTGTCTCTCTGCTCTACCTTAGGATGACTGTCTCTGTGCTCTACCTTAGGATAACTGTCTCTGTGTTCTACCTTAGGATTACTGTCTCTGTGCTCTACCTTAGGATGACTGTCTCTGCGCTCTACCTTAGGATGACTGTCTCTGTGCTCTACCTTAGGATGACTGTCTCTGTGCTCCACCTTAGGATGACTGTCTCTGCGCTCTACCTTAGGATGACTGTCTCTGTGCTCTACCTTAGGATGACTGTCTCTGTGCTCTACCTTAGGATGACTGTCTCTGTGCTCTACCTTAGGATATCTGTCTCTGTGCTCTACCTTAGGATGACTGTCTCTGTGCTCTACCTTAGAATGGCTGTCTCTGCGCTCTACCTTAGAATGGCTGTCTCTGTGCTCTACCTTAGGATGACTGTCTCTGTGCTCTGCCTTAGGATATCTGTCTCTGTGCTCTACCTTAGGATAACTGTCTCTGTGCTCTACTTTAGAATGGCTGTCTCTGCGCTCTACCTTAGGATGAATGTCTCTGTGCTCTGCCTTAGGATGACTGTCTCTGTGCTCTACCTTAGGATGAGTGTCTCTGTGCTCTACCTTAGGATGACTGTCTCTGTGCTCTACCTTAGGATGACTGTCTCTGTGCTCTACCTTAGGATGACTGTCTGTGTGCTCTACCTTAGGATGACTGTCTCTCTGCTCTACCTTAGGATGACTGTCTCTGTGCTCTACCTTAGGATAACTGTCTCTGTGCTCTACCTTAGGATGACTGTCTCTCTGCTCTACCTTAGGATGACTGTCTCTGTGCTCTACCTTAGGATGACTGTCTCTGTGCTCTACCTTAGGATGACTGTCTGTGTGCTCTACCTTAGGATGACTGTCTCTCTGCTCTACCTTAGGATAACTGTCTCTGTGTTCTACCTTAGGATTACTGTCTCTGTGCTCTACCTTAGGATGACTGTCTCTGTGCTCTACCTTAGGATGAGTGTCTCTGCGCTCTACCTTAGTATGAGTGTCTCTGCGCTCTACCTTAGGATGACTGTCTCTGTGCTCTACCTTAGGATGACTGTCTCTGTGCTCTACCTTAGGATGACTGTCTCTGTGCTCTACCTTAGGATGAGTGTCTCTGCGCTCTACCTTAGGATGACTGTCTCTGTGCTCTACCTTAGGATGACTGTCTCTGTGCTCTACCTTAGGATGACTGTCTCTGTGCTCTACCTTAGGATAACTGTCTCTGTGCTCTACCTTAGGATAACTGTCTCTGTGCTCTACCTTAGGATGACTGTCTCTGTGCTCTACCTTAGGATAACTGTCTCTGTGCTCTACCTTAGGATGAGAGTCTCTGCGCTCTACCTTAGGATGAGTGTCTCTGCGCTCTACCTTAGGATAACTGTCTCTGTGCTCTACCTTAGGATGACTGTCTCTGTGCTCTACCTTAGGATGAGAGTCTCTGCGCTCTACCTTAGGATGAGTGTCTCTGCGCTCTACCTTAGGATAACTGTCTCTGTGCTCTACCTTAGGATAACTGTCTCTGTGCTCTACCTTAGGATGACTGTCTCTGTGCTCTACCTTAGGATAACTGTCTCTGTGCTCTACCTTAGGATGAGAGTCTCTGCGCTCTACCTTAGGATGAGTGTCTCTGCGCTCTACCTTAGGATAACTGTCTCTGTGCTCTACCTTAGGATAACTGTCTCTGTGCTCTACCTTAGGATGACTGTCTCTGTGCTCTACCTTAGGATAACTGTCTCTGTGCTCTACCTTAGGATAACTGTCTCTGTGCTCTACCTTAGGATAACTGTCTCTGTGCTCTACCTTAGGATGAGTGTCTCTGCGCTCTACCTTAGGATGACTGTCTCTCTGCTCTACCTTAGGATGACTGTCTCTGTGCTCTACCATAGGATGACTGTCTCTGTGCTCTACCTTAGGATGACTGTCTCTGCGCTCTACCTTAGGATAACTGTCTCTGTGCTCTACCTTAGGATGACTGTCTCTGTGCTCTACCTTAGGATAACTGTCTCTGTGCTCCACCTTAGGATGACTGTCTCTGTGCTCTACCTTAGGATGACTGTCTCTGTGCTCTACCTTAGGATAACTGTCTCTGTGCTCCACCTTAGGATGACTGTCTCTGCGCTCTACCTTAGGATGACTGTCTCTGTGCTCTACCTTAGGATGACTGTCTCTGTGCTCTACCTTAGGATAACTGTCTCTGTGCTCCACCTTAGGATGACTGTCTCTGCGCTCTACCTTAGGATGACTGTCTCTGTGCTCTACCTTAGGATGACTGTCTCTGTGCTCTACCTTAGGATATCTGTCTCTGTGCTCTACCTTAGGATGACTGTCTCTGTGCTCTACCTTAGAATGGCTGTCTCTGCGCTCTACCTTAGAATGGCTGTCTCTGTGCTCTACCGTAGGATGACTGTCTCTGTGCTCTACCTTAGGATATCTGTCTCTGTGCTCTACCTTAGGATGACTGTCTCTGTGCTCTACCTTAGAATGGCTGTCTCTGCGCTCTACCTTAGAATGGCTGTCTCTGCGCTCTACCTTAGGATGACTGTCTCTGCGCTCTACCTTAGGATAACTGTCTCTGTGCTCTACCTTAGGATGACTGTCTCTGTGCTCTACCTTAGGATGACTGTCTCTGTGCTCTACCTTAGGATGACTCTCTCTGTTCTCTACCTTAGGATGACTGTCTCTGTGCTCTACCTTAGAATGACTGTCTCTGTGCTCTACCTTAGGATGACTGTCTCTGTGCTCTACCTTAGGATGAGTGTCTCTGTGCTCTACCTTAGGATAACTGTCTCTGTGCTCTACCTTAGGATGACTGTCTCTGTGCTCTTCCTTAGGATGACTGTCTCTGCGCTCTACCTTAGGATGACTGTCTCTGTGCTCTACCTTAGAATGACTGTCTCTATGCTCTACCTTAGGATGACTGTCTCTGTGCTCTACCTTAGGATAACTGTCTCTGTGCTCTACCTTAGGATGACTGTCTCTGCGCTCTACCTAAGGATGAATGTCTCTGTGCTCTACCTTAGAATGACTGTCTCTGTGCTCTACCTTAGGATGACTGTCTCTGTGCTCTACCTTAGAATGACTGTCTCTGTGCTCTACCTAAGGATGACTGTCTCTGTGCTCTACCTTAGGATAACTGTCTCTGTGCTCTACCTTAGGATGACTGTCTATGTGCTCTACCTTAGGATGAGAGTCTCTGCGCTCTACCTTAGGATGACTGTCTCTGTGCTCTACCTTAGGACAACTGTCTCTGTGCTCTACCTTAGAATGACTGTCTCTGTGCTCAACCTTAGGATAACTGTCTCTGTGCTCTACCTTAGGATGAGTGTCTCTGCGCTCTACCTTAGGATGACTGTCTCTCTGCTCTACCTTAGGATGACTGTCTCTGTGCTCTACCTTAGGATGACTGTCTCTGTGCTCTACCTTAGGATGACTGTCTCTGCGCTCTACCTTAGGATGACTGTCTCTGCGCTCTACCTTAGGATGACTGTCTCTGTGCTCTACCTTAGGATAACTGTCTCTGTGCTCCACCTTAGGATGACTGTCTCTGTGCTCTACCTTAGGATGACTGTCTCTGTGCTCTACCTTAGGATAACTGTCTCTGTGCTCCACCTTAGGATGACTGTCTCTGCGCTCTACCTTAGGATGACTGTCTCTGTGCTGTACCTTAGGATGACTGTCTCTGTGCTCTACCTTAGGATATCTGTCTCTGTGCTCTACCTTAGGATGACTGTCTCTGTGCTCTACCTTAGAATGGCTGTCTCTGCGCTCTACCTTAGAATGGCTGTCTCTGCGCTCTACCTTAGGATGACTGTCTCTGCGCTCTACTTTAGGATAACTGTCTCTGTGCTCTACCTTAGGATGACTGTCTCTGTGCTCTACCTTAGGATGACTGTCTCTGTGCTCTACCTTAGGATGACTGTCTCTGTGCTCTACCTTAGGATGACTCTCTCTGTTCTCTACCTTAGGATGACTGTCTCTGTGCTCTACCTTAGGATAACTGTCTCTGTGCTCCACCTTAGGATGACTGTCTCTGTGCTCTACCTTAGGATGACTGTCTCTGTGCTCTACCTTAGGATAACTGTCTCTGTGCTCCACCTTAGGATGACTGTCTCTGCGCTCTACCTTAGGATGACTGTCTCTGTGCTGTACCTTAGGATGACTGTCTCTGTGCTCTACCTTAGGATATCTGTCTCTGTGCTCTACCTTAGGATGACTGTCTCTGTGCTCTACCTTAGGATATCTGTCTCTGTGCTCTACCTTAGGATGACTGTCTCTGTGCTCTACCTTAGAATGGCTGTCTCTGCGCTCTACCTTAGAATGGCTGTCTCTGCGCTCTACCTTAGGATGACTGTCTCTGCGCTCTACCTTAGGATAACTGTCTCTGTGCTCTACCTTAGGATGACTGTCTCTGTGCTCTACCTTAGGATGACTGTCTCTGTGCTCTACCTTAGGATGACTCTCTCTGTTCTCTACCTTAGGATGACTGTCTCTGTGCTCTACCTTAGGATGACTGTCTCTGTGCTCTACCTTAGGATGACTGTCTCTGTGCTCTACCTTAGGATGACTGTCTCTGTGCTCTACCTTAGGATAACTGTCTCTGTGCTCTACCTTAGGATGACTGTCTCTGTGCTCTACATTAGGATATCTGTCTCTGTGCTCTACCTTAGGATGACTGTCTCTGTGCTCTACATTAGGATATCTGTCTCTGTGCTCTACCTTAGGATGAGTGTCTCTGCGCTCTACCTTAGGATGAGTGTCTCTGTGCTCTACCTTAGGATAACTGTCTCTGTGTTCTACCTTAGGATAACTGTCTCTGTGCTCTACCTTAGGATGACTGTCTCTGTGCTCTACCTTAGGATGACTGTCTCTGTGCTCTACCTTAGGATAACTGTCTCTGTGCTCTACCTTAGGATGACTGTCTCTGTGCTCTACATTAGGATATCTGTCTCTGTGCTCTACCTTAGGATGACTGTCTCTGTGCTCTACATTAGGATATCTGTCTCTGTGCTCTACCTTAGGATGAGTGTCTCTGCGCTCTACCTTAGGATGAGTGTCTCTGTGCTCTACCTTAGGATAACTGTCTCTGTGTTCTACCTTAGGATAACTGTCTCTGTGCTCTACCTTAGGATGACTGTCTCTGTGCTCTACATTAGGATATCTGTCTCTGTGCTCTACCTTAGGATGACTGTCTCTGTGCTCTACCTTAGGATGACTGTCTCTGTGCTCTACCTTAGGATAACTGTCTCTCTGCTCTACCTTAGGATGACTGTCTCTGCGCTCTACCTTAGGATGACTGTCTCTGTGCTCTACCTTAGGATGACTGTCTCTGTGCTCTACCTTAGGATAACTGTCTCTGTGCTCCACCTTAGGATGACTGTCTCTGCGCTCTACCTTAGGATGACTGTCTCTGTGCTCTACCTTAGGATGACTGTCTCTGTGCTCTACCTTAGGATGACTGTCTCTGTGCTCTACCTTAGGATATCTGTCTCTGTGCTCTACCTTAGGATGACTGTCTCTGTGCTCTACCTTAGAATGGCTGTCTCTGCGCTCTACCTTAGAATGGCTGTCTCTGTGCTCTACCTTAAGATGACTGTCTCTGTGCTCTGCCTTAGGATATCTGTCTCTGTGCTCTACCTTAGGATGACTGTCTCTGTGCTCTACCTTAGAATGGCTGTCTCTGCGCTCTACCTTAGAATGGCTGTCTCTGTGCTCTACCTTAGGATGACTGTCTCTGTGCTCTGCCTTAGGATATCTGTCTCTGTGCTCTACCTTAGGATAACTGTCTCTGTGCTCTACTTTAGAATGGCTGTCTCTGCGCTCTACCTTAGGATGACTGTCTCTGTGCTCTACCTTAGGATAACTGTCTCTGTGCTCCACCTTAGGATGACTGTCTCTGCGCTCTACCTTAGGATGACTGTCTCTGTGCTCTACCTTAGGATGACTGTCTCTGTGCTCTACCTTAGGATGACTGTCTCTGTGCTCTACCTTAGGATATCTGTCTCTGTGCTCTACCTTAGGATGACTGTCTCTGTGCTCTACCTTAGAATGGCTGTCTCTGCGCTCTACCTTAGAATGGCTGTCTCTGTGCTCTACCTTAGGATGACTGTCTCTGTGCTCTACCTTAGGATGACTGTCTCTGTGCTCTGCCTTAGGATATCTGTCTCTGTGCTCTACCTTAGGATAACTGTCTCTGCGCTCTACCTTAGGATGAATGTCTCTGTGCTCTGCCTTAGGATGACTGTCTCTGTGCTCTACCTTAGGATGAGTGTCTCTGTGCTCTACCTTAGGATGACTGTCTCTGTGCTCTACCTTAGGATGACTGTCTGTGTGCTCTACCTTAGGATGACTGTCTCTCTGCTCTACCTTAGTATGACTGTCTCTGTGCTCTACCTTAGGATAACTGTCTCTGTGCTCTACCTTAGGATGACTGTCTCTCTGCTCTACCTTAGGATGACTGTCCCTGTGCTCTACCTTAGGATAACTGTCTCTGTGTTCTACCTTAGGATTACTGTCTCTGTGCTCTACCTTAGGATAACTGTCTCTGTGCTCTACCTTAGGATGAGTGTCTCTGCGCTCTACCTTAGTATGAGTGTCTCTGCGCTCTACCTTAGGATGACTGTCTCTGTGCTCTACCTTAGGATGACTGTCTCTGTGCTCTACCTTAGGATGACTGTCTCTGTGCTCTACCTTAGGATGACTGTCTCTGTGCTCTACCTTAGGATGACTGTCTCTGTGCTCTACCTTAGGATAACTGTCTCTGTGCTCTACCTTAGGATAACTGTCTCTGTGCTCTACCTTAGGATGACTGTCTCTGTGCTCTACCTTAGGATAACTGTCTCTGTGCTCTACCTTAGGATGAGAGTCTCTGCGCTCTACCTTAGGATGACTGTCTCTGTGCTCTACCTTAGGATAACTGTCTCTGTGCTCTACCTTAGGATGACTGTCTCTGTGCTCTACCTTAGGATAACTGTCTCTGTGCTCTACCTTAGGATGACTGTCTCTGTGCTCTACCTTAGGATGACTGTCTCTGTGCTCTACCTTAGGATGACTGTCTCTGTGCTCTACCTTAGGACAACTGTCTCTGTGCTCTACCTTAGAATGACTGTCTCTGTGCTCTACCTTAGGATAACTGTCTCTGTGCTCTACCTTAGGATGAGTGTCTCTGCGCTCTACCTTAGGATGACTGTCTCTCTGCTCTACCTTAGGATGACTGTCTCTGTGCTCTACCTTAGGATGACTGTCTCTGTGCTCTACCTTAGGATGACTGTCTCTGCGCTCTACCTTAGGATGACTGTCTCTGTGCTCTACCTTAGGATAACTGTCTCTGTGCTCCACCTTAGGATGACTGTCTCTGTGCTCTACCTTAGGATGACTGTCTCTGTGCTCTACCTTAGGATAACTGTCTCTGTGCTCTACCTTAGGATGACTGTCTCTGTGCTCTACCTTAGGATAACTGTCTCTGTGCTCCACCTTAGGATGACTGTCTCTGCGCTCTACCTTAGGATGACTGTCTCTGTGCTCTACCTTAGGATGACTGTCTCTGTGCTCTACCTTAGGATAACTGTCTCTGTGCTCCACCTTAGGATGACTGTCTCTGCGCTCTACCTTAGGATGACTGTCTCTGTGCTGTACCTTAGGATGACTGTCTCTGTGCTCTACCGTAGGATATCTGTCTCTGTGCTCTACCTTAGGATGACTGTCTCTGTGCTCTACCTTAGAATGGCTGTCTCTGCGCTCTACCTTAGAATGGCTGTCTCTGCGCTCTACCGTAGGATGACTGTCTCTGTGCTCTACCTTAGGATATCTGTCTCTGTGCTCTACCTTAGGATGACTGTCTCTGTGCTCTACCTTAGAATGGCTGTCTCTGCGCTCTACCTTAGAATGGCTGTCTCTGCGCTCTACCTTAGGATGACTGTCTCTGCGCTCTACCTTAGGATAACTGTCTCTGTGCTCTACCTTAGGATGACTGTCTCTGTGCTCTACCTTAGGATGACTGTCTCTGTGCTCTACCTTAGGATGACTGTCTCTGCGCTCTACCTTAGGATAACTGTCTCTGTGCTCTACCTTAGGATGACTGTCTCTGTGCTCTACCTTAGGATGACTGTCTCTGTGCTCTACCTTAGAATGACTGTCTCTGTGCTCTACCTTAGGATGACTGTCTCTGTGCTCTACCTTAGGATGAGTGTCTCTGTGCTCTACCTTAGGATAACTGTCTCTGTGCTCTACCTTAGGATGACTGTCTCTGTGCTCTACCTTAGGATGACTGTCTCTGTGCTCTACCTTAGGATGAGTGTCTCTGTGCTCTACCTTAGAATGACTGTCTCTGTGCTCTACCTTAGGATAACTGTCTCTGTGCTCTACCTTAGGATAACTGTCTCTGTGCTCTACCTTAGGATAACTGTCTCTGCGCTCTACCTTAGGATGACTGTCTCTGTGCTCTACCTTAGGATGACTGTCTCTGCTCTCTACCTTAGGATAACTGTCTCTGTGCTCTACCTTAGGATGACTGTCTCTGTGCTCTACCTTAGGATGACTGTCTCTGTGCTCTACGTTAGGATATCTGTCTCTGTGCTCTACCGTAGGATGACTGTCTCTGTGCTCTACCTTAGGATATCTGTCTCTGTGCTCTACCTTTGAATGGCTGTCTCTGCGCTCTACCTTAGTATGACTGTCTCTGCGCTCTACCTTAGGATGATTGTCTCTGTGCTCTACCTTAGGATGACTGTCTCTGTGCTCTACCTTAGGATAACTGTCTCTGTGCTCCACCTTAGGAGGACTGTCTCTGCGCTCTGCCTTAGAATGACTGTCTCTGTGCTCTACCTAAGGATGACTGTCTCTGTGCTCTACCTTAGGATGACTGTCTCTGTGCTCTACCTTAGGATGTCTGTCTCTGTGCTCTACCTTAGGATGTCTGTCTCTTTGCTCTACCTTAGGATGACTGTCTCTGTGCTCTACCTTAGGATGACTGTCTCTGTGCTCTACCTTAGGATAACTGTCTCTGTGCTCTACCTTAGGATGACTGTCTCTGCGCTCTACCTTAGGATGACTGTCTCTGTGCTCTACGTTAGGATATCTGTCTCTGTGCTCTACCTTAGGATGACTGTCTCTGTGCTCTACCTTAGGATATCTGTCTCTGTGCTCTACCTTTGAATGGCTGTCTCTGCGCTCTACCTTAGGATGACTGTCTCTGTGCTCTATCTTAGGATGACTGTCTCTGTGCTCTACCTTAGGATAACTGTCTCTGTGCTCCACCTTAGGATGACTGTCTCTGCGCTCTACCTTAGGATGACTGTCTCTGCGCTCTACCTTAGGATGACTGTCTCTGTGCTCTACCTTAGGATAACTGTCTCTGTGCTCCACCTTAGGATGACTGTCTCTGTGCTCTACCTTAGGATAACTGTCTCTGTGCTCTACCTTAGGATAACTGTCTCTATGCTCTACCTTAGGATGACTGTCTCTGCGCTCTACCTTAGGATGACTGTCTCTGTGCTGTACCTTAGGATGACTGTCTCTGTGCTCTACCTTAGGATATCTGTCTCTGTGCTCTACCTTAGGATGACTGTCTCTGTGCTCTACCTTAGAATGGCTGTCTCTGCGCTCTACCTTAGAATGGCTGTCTCTGTGCTCTACCGTAGGATGACTGTCTCTGTGCTCTACCTTAGGATATCTGTCTCTGTGCTCTACCTTAGGATGACTGTCTCTGTGCTCTACCTTAGAATGGCTGTCTCTGCGCTCTACCTTAGAATGGCTGTCTCTGCGATCTACCTTAGGATGACTGTCTCTGCGCTCTACCTTAGCATAACTGTCTCTGTGCTCTACCTTAGGATGACTGTCTCTGTGCTCTACCTTAGGATGACTGTCTCTGTGCTCTACCTTAGTATGAGTTTCTCTGTGCTCTACCTTAGGATAACTGTCTCTGTGCTCTACCTTAGGATGACTGTCTCTGTGCTCTACCTTAGGATAACTGTCTCTGTGCTCTACCTTAGGATGACTGTCTCTGCGCTCTACCTTAGGATGACTGTCTCTGTGCTCTACCTTAGGATGACTGTCTCTGTGCTCTACCTTAGGATAACTGTCTCTGTGCTCCACCTTAGGATGACTGTCTCTGCGCTCTACCTTAGGATGACTGTCTCTGTGCTCTACCTTAGGATGACTGTCTCTGTGCTCTACCTTAGGATATCTGTCTCTGTGCTCTACCTTAGGATGACTGTCTCTGTGCTCTACCTTAGAATGGCTGTCTCTGCGCTCTACCTTAGAATGGCTGTCTCTGTGCTCTACCTTAGGATGACTGTCTCTGTGCTCTGCCTTAGGATATCTGTCTCTGTGCTCTACCTTAGGATGACTGTCTCTGTGCTCTACCTTAGGATGACTGTCTCTGTGCTCTACTTTAGAATGGCTGTCTCTGCGCTCTACCTTAGGATGACTGTCTCTGCGCTCTGCCTTAGGATGACTGTCTCTGTGCTCTACCTTAGGATGACTGTCTCTGTGCTCTACTTTAGAATGGCTGTCTCTGCGCTCTACCTTAGGATGACTGTCTCTGCCCTCTACCTTAGGATGACTGTCTCTGTGCTCTACCTTAGGATGACTGTCTCTGTGCTCTACCTTAGGATGACTGTCTCTCTGCTCTACCTTAGGATGACTGTCTCTGTGCTCTACCTTAGGATGACTGTCTCTGTGCTCTATCTTAGGATAACTGTCTCTGTGCTCTACCTTAGGATGACTGTCTCTCTGCTCTACCTTAGGATGACTGTCTCTCTGCTCTACCTTAGGATAACTGTCTCTGTGCTCTACCTTAGGATAACTGTCTCTGTGTTCTACCTTAGGATTACTGTCTCTGTGCTCTACCTTAGGATGACTGTCTCTGTGCTCTACCTTAGGATAACTGTCTCTGTGCTCTACCTTAGGATGAGTGTCTCTGCGCTCTACCTTAGTATGAGTGTCTCTGCGCTCTACCTTAGGATGACTGTCTCTGTGCTCTACCTTAGGATGACTGTCTCTGTGCTCTACCTTAGGATAACTGTCTCTGTGCTCTACCTTAGGATGAGTGTCTCTGCGCTCTACCTTAGGATGACTGTCTCTGTGCTCTACCTTAGGATGACTGTCTCTGTGCTCTACCTTAGGATGACTGTCTCTGTGCTCTACCTTAGGATGACTGTCTCTGTGCTCTACCTTAGGATGACTGTCTCTGTGCTCTACCTTAGGATAACTGTCTCTGTGCTCTACCTTAGGATGAGTGTCTCTGCGCTCTACCTTAGGATGACTGTCTCTGTGCTCTACCTTAGGATGACTGTCTCTGTGCTCTACCTTAGGATGACTGTCTCTGTGCTCTACCTTAGGATAACTGTCTCTGTGCTCTACCTTAGGATGAGTGTCTCTGCGCTCTACCTTAGGATAACTGTCTCTGTGCTCTACCTTAGGATGACTGTCTCTGTGCTCTACCTTAGGATGACTGTCTCTGTGCTCTACCTTAGGATAACTGTCTCTGTGCTCTACTTTAGGATAACTGTCTCTGTGCTCTACCTTAGGATGACTGTCTCTGTGCTCTACCTTAGGATGACTGTCTCTGTGCTCTACCTTAGGATGACTGTCTCTGTGCTCTACCTTAGGATGACTGTCTCTGTGCTCTACCTTAGGATAACTGTCTCTGTGCTCTACCTTAGGATGAGTGTCTCTGCGCTCTACCTTAGGATGACTGTCTCTGTGCTCTACCTTAGGATGACTGTCTCTGTGCTCTACCTTAGGATAACTGTCTCTGTGCTCTACCTTAGGATGAGTGTCTCTGCGCTCTACCTTAGGATGAGTGTCTCTGCGCTCTACCTTAGGATGACTGTCTCTGTGCTGTACCTTAGGATGACTGTCTCTGTGCTCTACCTTAGGATATCTGTCTCTGTGCTCTACCTTAGGATGACTGTCTCTGTGCTCTACCTTAGGATATCTGTCTCTGTGCTCTACCTTAGGATGACTGTCTCTGTGCTCTACCTTAGAATGGCTGTCTCTGCGCTCTACCTTAGAATGGCTGTCTCTGCGCTCTACCTTAGGATGACTGTCTCTGCGCTCTACCTTAGGATAACTGTCTCTGTGCTCTACCTTAGGATGACTGTCTCTGTGCTCTACCTTAGGATGACTGTCTCTGTGCTCTACCTTAGGATGACTCTCTCTGTTCTCTACCTTAGGATGACTGTCTCTGTGCTCTACCTTAGAATGACTGTCTCTGTGCTCTACCTTAGGATGACTGTCTCTGTGCTCTACCTTAGGATGACTGTCTCTGCGCTCTACCTAAGGATGAATGTCTCTGTGCTCTACCTTAGAATGACTGTCTCTGTGCTCTACCTTAGGATGACTGTCTCTGTGCTCTACCTAAGGATGACTGTCTCTGTGCTCTACCTTAGGATAACTGTCTCTGTGCTCTACCTTAGGATGACTGTCTCTGTGCTCTACCTTAGGATGACTGTCTCTGTGCTCTACCTTAGGATGACTGTCTCTGTGCTCTACCTTAGGATGACTGTCTCTGTGCTCTACCTTAGGATAACTGTCTCTGTGCTCTACCTTAGGATGACTGTCTCTGTGCTCTACATTAGGATATCTGTCTCTGTGCTCTACCTTAGGATGACTGTCTCTGTGCTCTACATTAGGATATCTGTCTCTGTGCTCTACCTTAGGATGAGTGTCTCTGCGCTCTACCTTAGGATGAGTGTCTCTGTGCTCTACCTTAGGATAACTGTCTCTGTGTTCTACCTTAGGATAACTGTCTCTGTGCTCTACCTTAGGATGACTGTCTCTGTGCTCTACCTTAGGATGACTGTCTCTGTGCTCTACCTTAGGATGACTGTCTCTGTGCTCTACCTTAGGATGAGTGTCTCTGTGCTCTACCTTAGGATAACTGTCTCTGTGTTCTACCTTAGGATAACTGTCTCTGTGCTCTACCTTAGGATGACTGTCTCTGTGCTCTACCTTAGGATGACTGTCTCTGTGCTCTACCTTAGGATGACTGTCTCTGTGCTCTACCTTAGGATGACTGTCTCTGTGCTCTACCTTAGGATAACTGTCTCTCTGCTCTACCTTAGGATGACTGTCTCTGCGCTCTACCTTAGGATGACTGTCTCTGTGCTCTACCTTAGGATGACTGTCTCTGTGCTCTACCTTAGGATAACTGTCTCTGTGCTCCACCTTAGGATGACTGTCTCTGCGCTCTACCTTAGGATGACTGTCTCTGTGCTCTACCTTAGGATGACTGTCTCTGTGCTCTACCTTAGGATGACTGTCTCTGTGCTCTACCTTAGGATATCTGTCTCTGTGCTCTACCTTAGGATGACTGTCTCTGTGCTCTACCTTAGAATGGCTGTCTCTGCGCTCTACCTTAGAATGGCTGTCTCTGTGCTCTACCTTAGGATGACTGTCTCTGTGCTCTGCCTTAGGATATCTGTCTCTGTGCTCTACCTTAGGATAACTGTCTCTGTGCTCTACTTTAGAATGGCTGTCTCTGCGCTCTACCTTAGGATGAATGTCTCTGTGCTCTGCCTTAGGATGACTGTCTCTGTGCTCTACCTTAGGATGACTGTCTGTGTGCTCTACCTTAGGATGACTGTCTCTCTGCTCTACCTTAGTATGACTGTCTCTGTGCTCTACCTTAGGATAACTGTCTCTGTGCTCTACCTTAGGATGACTGTCTCTCTGCTCTACCTTAGGATGACTGTCTCTGTGCTCTACCTTAGGATAACTGTCTCTGTGTTCTACCTTAGGATTACTGTCTCTGTGCTCTACCTTAGGATGACTGTCTCTGTGCTCTACCTTAGGATAACTGTCTCTGTGCTCTACCTTAGGATGAGTGTCTCTGCGCTCTACCTTAGTATGAGTGTCTCTGCGCTCTACCTTAGGATGACTGTCTCTGTGCTCTACCTTAGGATGACTGTCTCTGTGCTCTACCTTAGGATGACTGTCTCTGTGCTCTACCTTAGGATGACTGTCTCTGTGCTCTACCTTAGGATGACTGTCTCTGTGCTCTACCTTAGGATAACTGTCTCTGTGCTCTACCTTAGGATAACTGTCTCTGTGCTCTACCTTAGGATGACTGTCTCTGTGCTCTACCTTAGGATAACTGTCTCTGTGCTCTACCTTAGGATGAGAGTCTCTGCGCTCTACCTTAGGATGACTGTCTCTGTGCTCTACCTTAGGATAACTGTCTCTGTGCTCTACCTTAGGATGACTGTCTCTGTGCTCTACCTTAGGACAACTGTCTCTGTGCTCTACCTTAGAATGACTGTCTCTGTGCTCTACCTTAGGATAACTGTCTCTGTGCTCTACCTTAGGATGAGTGTCTCTGCGCTCTACCTTAGGATGACTGTCTCTCTGCTCTACCTTAGGATGACTGTCTCTGTGCTCTACCTTAGGATGACTGTCTCTGTGCTCTACCTTAGGATGACTGTCTCTGCGCTCTACCTTAGGATGACTGTCTCTGTGCTCTACCTTAGGATAACTGTCTCTGTGCTCCACCTTAGGATGACTGTCTCTGTGCTCTACCTTAGGATGACTGTCTCTGTGCTCTACCTTAGGATAACTGTCTCTGTGCTCCACCTTAGGATGACTGTCTCTGCGCTCTACCTTAGGATGACTGTCTCTGTGCTGTACCTTAGGATGACTGTCTCTGTGCTCTACCTTAGGATATCTGTCTCTGTGCTCTACCTTAGGATGACTGTCTCTGTGCTCTACCGTAGGATATCTGTCTCTGTGCTCTACCTTAGGATGACTGTCTCTGTGCTCTACCTTAGAATGGCTGTCTCTGCGCTCTACCTTAGAATGGCTGTCTCTGTGCTCTACCGTAGGATGACTGTCTCTGTGCTCTACCTTAGGATATCTGTCTCTGTGCTCTACCTTAGGATGACTGTCTCTGTGCTCTACCTTAGAATGGCTGTCTCTGCGCTCTACCTTAGAATGGCTGTCTCTGCGCTCTACCTTAGGATGACTGTCTCTGCGCTCTACCTTAGGATAACTGTCTCTGTGCTCTACCTTAGGATGACTGTCTCTGTGCTCTACCTTAGGATGACTGTCTCTGTGCTCTACCTTAGGATGACTGTCTCTGCGCTCTACCTTAGGATAACTGTCTCTGTGCTCTACCTTAGGATGACTGTCTCTGTGCTCTACCTTAGGATGACTGTCTCTGTGCTCTACCTTAGAATGACTGTCTCTGTGCTCTACCTTAGGATGACTGTCTCTGTGCTCTACCTTAGGATGAGTGTCTCTGTGCTCTACCTTAGGATAACTGTCTCTGTGCTCTACCTTAGGATGACTGTCTCTGTGCTCTACCTTAGGATGACTGTCTCTGTGCTCTACCTTAGGATGAGTGTCTCTGTGCTCTACCTTAGAATGACTGTCTCTGTGCTCTACCTTAGGATAACTGTCTCTGTGCTCTACCTTAGGATAACTGTCTCTGTGCTCTACCTTAGGATGACTGACTCTGCTCTCTACCTTAGGATAACTGTCTCTGCGCTCTACCTTAGGATGACTGTCTCTGTGCTCTACCTTAGGATGACTGTCTCTGCTCTCTACCTTAGGATAACTGTCTCTGTGCTCTACCTTATGATGACTGTCTCTGTGCTCTACCTTAGGATGACTGTCTCTGTGCTCTACGTTAGGATATCTGTCTCTGTGCTCTACCGTAGGATGACTGTCTCTGTGCTCTACCTTAGGATATCTGTCTCTGTGCTCTACCTTTGAATGGCTGTCTCTGCGCTCTACCTTAGTATGACTGTCTCTGCGCTCTACCTT
This sequence comes from Phyllobates terribilis, assembly GCF_046119375.1. Classification (NCBI taxonomy): domain Eukaryota; kingdom Metazoa; phylum Chordata; class Amphibia; order Anura; family Dendrobatidae; genus Phyllobates; species Phyllobates terribilis. Next base: position 20,909,969 of record NW_027362764.1, on the reverse strand, counting down.
AGGATGATTGTCTCTGTGCTCTACCTTAGGATGACTGTCTCTGTGCTCTACCTTAGGATAACTGTCTCTGTGCTCCACCTTAGGAGGACTGTCTCTGCGCTCTGCCTTAGAATGACTGTCTCTGTGCTCTACCTAAGGATGACTGTCTCTGTGCTCTACCTTAGGATGACTGTCTCTGTGCTCTACCTTAGAATGGCTGTCTCTGCGCTCTACCTTAGAATGGCTGTCTCTGCGCTCTACCTTAGGATGACTGTCTCTGCGCTCTACCTTAGGATAACTGTCTCTGTGCTCTACCTTAGGATGACTGTCTCTGTGCTCTACCTTAGGATGACTGTCTCTGTGCTCTACCTTAGGATGACTGTCTCTGCGCTCTACCTTAGGATAACTGTCTCTGTGCTCTACCTTAGGATGACTGTCTCTGTGCTCTACCTTAGGATGACTGTCTCTGTGCTCTACCTTAGAATGACTGTCTCTGTGCTCTACCTTAGGATGACTGTCTCTGTGCTCTACCTTAGGATAACTGTCTCTGTGCTCTACCTTAGGATGACTGTCTCTGTGCTCTACCTTAGGATGACTGTCTCTGTGCTCTACCTTAGGATGAGTGTCTCTGTGCTCTACCTTAGAATGACTGTCTCTGTGCTCTACCTTAGGATAACTGTCTCTGTGCTCTACCTTAGGATAACTGTCTCTGTGCTCTACCTTAGGATGACTGACTCTGCTCTCTACCTTAGGATAACTGTCTCTGCGCTCTACCTTAGGATGACTGTCTCTGTGCTCTACCTTAGGATGACTGTCTCTGCTCTCTACCTTAGGATAACTGTCTCTGTGCTCTACCTTAGGATGACTGTCTCTGTGCTCTACCTTAGGATGACTGTCTCTGTGCTCTACGTTAGGATATCTGTCTCTGTGCTCTACCGTAGGATGACTGTCTCTGTGCTCTACCTTAGGATATCTGTCTCTGTGCTCTACCTTTGAATGGCTGTCTCTGCGCTCTACCTTAGTATGACTGTCTCTGCGCTCTACCTTAGGATGATTGTCTCTGTGCTCTACCTTAGGATGACTGTCTCTGTGCTCTACCTTAGGATAACTGTCTCTGTGCTCCACCTTAGGAGGACTGTCTCTGCGCTCTGCCTTAGAATGACTGTCTCTGTGCTCTACCTAAGGATGACTGTCTCTGTGCTCTACCTTAGGATGACTGTCTCTGTGCTCTACCTTAGGATGTCTGTCTCTGTGCTCTACCTTAGGATGTCTGTCTCTTTGCTCTACCTTAGGATGACTGTCTCTGTGCTCTACCTTAGGATGACTGTCTCTGTGCTCTACCTTAGGATAACTGTCTCTGTGCTCTACCTTAGGATGACTGTCTCTGCGCTCTACCTTAGGATGACTGTCTCTGTGCTCTACGTTAGGATATCTGTCTCTGTGCTCTACCTTAGGATGACTGTCTCTGTGCTCTACCTTAGGATATCTGTCTCTGTGCTCTACCTTTGAATGGCTGTCTCTGCGCTCTACCTTAGGATGACTGTCTCTGTGCTCTATCTTAGGATGACTGTCTCTGTGCTCTACCTTAGGATAACTGTCTCTGTGCTCCACCTTAGGATGACTGTCTCTGCGCTCTACCTTAGTATGAGTGTCTCTGCGCTCTACCTTAGGATGACTGTCTCTGTGCTCTACCTTAGGATGACTGTCTCTGTGCTCTACCTTAGGATAACTGTCTCTGTGCTCTACCTTAGGATGAGTGTCTCTGCGCTCTACCTTAGGATGACTGTCTCTGTGCTCTACCTTAGGATGACTGTCTCTGTGCTCTACCTTAGGATGACTGTCTCTGTGCTCTACCTTAGGATGACTGTCTCTGTGCTCTACCTTAGGATGACTGTCTCTGTGCTCTACCTTAGGATAACTGTCTCTGTGCTCTACCTTAGGATGAGTGTCTCTGCGCTCTACCTTAGGATGACTGTCTCTGTGCTCTACCTTAGGATGACTGTCTCTGTGCTCTACCTTAGGATGACTGTCTCTGTGCTCTACCTTAGGATAACTGTCTCTGTGCTCTACCTTAGGATGAGTGTCTCTGCGCTCTACCTTAGGATAACTGTCTCTGTGCTCTACCTTAGGATGACTGTCTCTGTGCTCTACCTTAGGATGACTGTCTCTGTGCTCTACCTTAGGATAACTGTCTCTGTGCTCTACTTTAGGATAACTGTCTCTGTGCTCTACCTTAGGATGACTGTCTCTGTGCTCTACCTTAGGATGACTGTCTCTGTGCTCTACCTTAGGATGACTGTCTCTGTGCTCTACCTTAGGATGACTGTCTCTGTGCTCTACCTTAGGATAACTGTCTCTGTGCTCTACCTTAGGATGAGTGTCTCTGCGCTCTACCTTAGGATGACTGTCTCTGTGCTCTACCTTAGGATGACTGTCTCTGTGCTCTACCTTAGGATAACTGTCTCTGTGCTCTACCTTAGGATGAGTGTCTCTGCGCTCTACCTTAGGATGAGTGTCTCTGCGCTCTACCTTAGGATAACTGTCTCTGTGCTCTACCTTAGGATGACTGTCTCTGTGCTCTACCTTAGGATGACTGTCTCTGTGCTCTACCTTAGGATAACTGTCTCTGTGCTCTACTTTAGGATAACTGTCTCTGTGCTCTACCTTAGGATGACTGTCTCTGTGCTCTACCTTAGGATGACTGTCTCTGTGCTCTACCTTAGGATGACTGTCTCTGTGCTCTACCTTAGGATGACTGTCTCTGTGCTCTACCTTAGGATAACTGTCTCTGTGCTCTACCTTAGGATAACTGTCTCTGCGCTCTACCTTAGGATGAGTGTCTCTGCGCTCTACCTTAGGATAACTGTCTCTGTGCTCTACCTTAGGATGACTGTCTCTGTGCTCTACCTTAGGATAACTGTCTCTGTGCTCTACCTTAGGATGACTGTCTCTGTGCTCTACCTTAGGATGACTGTCTCTGTGCTCTACCTTAGGATGACTGTCTCTGTGCTCTACCTTAGGATAACTGTCTCTGTGCTCTACCTTAGGATGAGTGTCTCTGCGCTCTACCTTAGGATAACTGTCTCTGTGCTCTACCTTAGGATGACTGTCTCTGTGCTCTACCTTAGGATGACTGTCTCTGTGCTCTACCTTAGGATAACTGTCTCTGTGCTCTACTTTAGGATAACTGTCTCTGTGCTCTACCTTAGGATGACTGTCTCTGTGCTCTACCTTAGGATGACTGTCTCTGTGCTCTACCTTAGGATGACTGTCTCTGTGCTCTACCTTAGGATGACTGTCTCTGTGCTCTACCTTAGGATAACTGTCTCTGTGCTCTACCTTAGGATGAGTGTCTCTGCGCTCTACCTTAGGATGACTGTCTCTGTGCTCTACCTTAGGATGACTGTCTCTGTGCTCTACCTTAGGATAACTGTCTCTGTGCTCTACCTTAGGATGAGTGTCTCTGCGCTCTACCTTAGGATGAGTGTCTCTGCGCTCTACCTTAGGATAACTGTCTCTGTGCTCTACCTTAGGATGACTGTCTCTGTGCTCTACCTTAGGATGACTGTCTCTGTGCTCTACCTTAGGATAACTGTCTCTGTGCTCTACTTTAGGATAACTGTCTCTGTGCTCTACCTTAGGATGACTGTCTCTGTGCTCTACCTTAGGATGACTGTCTCTGTGCTCTACCTTAGGATGACTGTCTCTGTGCTCTACCTTAGAATGACTGTCTCTGTGCTCTACCTTAGGATGACTGTCTCTGTGCTCTACCTTAGGATGACTGTCTCTGTGCTCTACCTTAGGATAACTGTCTCTGTGCTCTACCTTAGGATGAGTGTCTCTGCGCTCTACCTTAGGATGAGTGTCTCTGCGCTCTACCTTAGGATAACTGTCTCTGTGCTCTACCTTAGGATGACTGTCTCTGTGCTCTACCTTAGGATGACTGTCTCTGTGCTCTACCTTAGGATAACTGTCTCTGTGCTCTACCTTAGGATAACTGTCTCTGCGCTCTACCTTAGGATGAGTGTCTCTGCGCTCTACCTTAGGATAACTGTCTCTGTGCTCTACCTTAGGATGACTGTCTCTGTGCTCTACCTTAGGATAACTGTCTCTGTGCTCTACCTTAGGATGACTGTCTCTGTGCTCTACCTTAGGATGACTGTCTCTGTGCTCTACCTTAGGATGACTGTCTCTGTGCTCTACCTTAGGATGACTGTCTCTGTGCTCTACCTTAGGATGACTGTCTCTGTGCTCTACCTTAGGATAACTGTCTCTGCGCTCTACCTTAGGATAACTGTCTCTGTGCTCTACCTTAGGATGACTGTCTCTGTGCTCTACCTTAGGATGACTGTCTCTGCGCTCTACCTTAGAATGGCTGTGCTCTGCTTTGAGCAATTATTGAGGGTCTAAGAACTCAGACCCGACCAATGAAATGCGAATGTTAGTAGATATGCCCCTATATCTCCTTCTACTCTTTGGGACCCCACAGGTGAAGTCCGGTCTCCAGGCTCAGCAGATCCCGGGGCTTCCTACAGGTCCTGTCTGGGCTTCGGCGCCCCCTGCACTGAGGAGGAATTTGCGTGAGGTCTAGTCCGGGCTGGAGGAGACTGAACACTTGTTGTGACAGAAGATTGGTCCTGAATTGTGAGGAGCGGGCAGAGCTGCGTGCAGAAGATGATGGTCAAGGAGGAGTAAAGCTTTTATTACTTTTTTCTTATTTTTTTCCATTTCTTATGATCTGAGGTCTGGAGAAGCATCATTACCCTCATCAGATTCACACCCGAAACATTCAAGCAAATTCCTGGACAAATCCGAACAATTCTACTAATTCATATTTTGCAGATTCGCTCATCCTTACATGGGACATTTATAAGCCCCTCCACGTTGTACTGCGACCGCCCACAGTGTCCGCAATCCCCCATGGATGCACCTTGGCGTTCCTCTGCCCCTTTTCGCAATCTGTCTTTGGAAATATCTGACAATAATTGGGGTCTTCGGCCATTTTGCATCCATTCACCGGCAGATAATAAACTTGCTCCTGGGACACAAGGGGGTCAGGGCTTAATGCACCTGGAAACCCCTCTAAGTTCACCTTTGGTCTCATAAATAAAAGTACACCCAGCTTTCCCAGAGACAGGTAGAACCATGAGTTCAGCATGGCGGGGGCGGCCTCGGCGTCACCCCGAGCTGCAGCTCCAGGGAGAGAAGCTCAATTCTTTTTAAGCATTTCAGGCCAAAGTAAATAATTTCTCCCCCTTTCTCCCCTGAGCTGAGGTTGGTGTTTGCATGAATCACTTCCCTGGAAATGTAATATATTCGTGACCGGGAGGCCAATAAGCCTTATCTGACAGGGGGGCGCATTGGAGCTCGGCATTCCAGGCCGGACACATTGAGTGGTGTGACTGATGCTTCACACATCACAATCATTGCTTCTCTTTATGGCCTCCCTTAATCTCGACCATCTCTCACCTGGCTCCGGCCTCCGCTTTGATACCTGGGTGGGATTGAGATTTATGTTCACGTTCATGAAATTGCATTAAGTCAGAAGCCTATAAATTGTGTGAGGCAGATGACTGCCAGACCCTGCAAAAACCCAAGAGAGGCAAGCGCCCGGTGGAGTCAGGGCATGGGGTATGAGTATGGAGGGAGAAGGGATGGAGCCAGGGGGAAGAAAGCACAGGAGCCCTAATAATAACCGTCAAGTAAGACGGTTCTACAGAAGCGTAAAATCCGCAAGGAAGACGCCAAGAGGGAGAAACAATGCAAGAGATGGACAATCCAGAAGGAAGACGCCAAGAGGGAGAAACAATGCAAGAGATGGACAATCCGGAAGGAAGACGGCAAGAGGAGAAACAATGCAAGAGATGGAAAATCCAGAAGGAAGACATCAAGAGAGAGAAACAATGCAAGCTATAGACAATCTGGAAGGATGACTCCAAGAGGGAGTAACAATGCAAGAGATGGACAATCCGAAGGAAGATGCCAAGAGGGAGAAACAATGCAAGAGATGGAAAATCCAGAAGGAAGACGCCAAGAGAAGAAACAATGCAAGAGATGGAAAATCCAGAAGGAAGACATCAAGAGAGAGAAACAATGCAAGCTATAGACAATCTGGAAGGATGACTCCAAGAGGGAGTAACAATGCAAGAGATGGACAATCCAGAAGGAAGATGCCAAGAGGGAGAAATAACGCAAGAGATGGACAATCCGGAAGGAGGACGACAAAAGGGAGAAACAATGCAAGAGATGGAAAATCCAGAAGGAAGACATCAAGAGGGAGAAGCAATGCAAGAGATGGACAATCCGGTAGGAGGACGCCAAGAGGGAGAAACAATGCAAGAGATGGAAAATCCAGAAGGAAGACATCAAGAGGGAGAAACAATCCAAGAGATGGAAAATCCAGAAGGAAGACATCAAGAGGGAGAAACAATGCAAGCTATAGACAATCTGGAAGGATGACTCCAAGAGGGAGTAACAATGCAAGAGATAGACAATCCGGAAGGAAGATGCCAAGAGGGAGAAACAATGCAAGAGATGGACAATCCAGAAGGAAGACGCCAAGAGGGAGAAATAACGCAAGAGATGGACAATCCGGAAGGAGGACGCCAAGAGGGAGAAACAATGCAAGAGATGGAAAATCCAGAAGGAAGACATCAAGAGGGAGAAACAATCCAAGAGATGGAAAATCCAGAAGGAAGACATCAAGAGGGAGAAACAATGCAAGCTATAGACAATCTGGAAGGATGACTCCAAGAGGGAGTAACAATGCAAGAGATAGACAATCCGGAAGGAAGATGCCAAGAGGGAGAAACAATGCAAGAGATGGACAATCCAGAAGGAAGACGCCAAGAGGGAGAAATAACGCAAGAGATGGACAATCCGGAAGGAGGACGCCAAGAGGGAGAAACAATGCAAGAGATGGAAAATCCAGAAGGAAGACATCAAGAGGGAGAAGCAATGCAAGAGATGGACAATCCGGAAGGAAGATGCCAAGAGGAAGAAGCAATGCAAGAGATGGAATATCCGGAAGGAAGACGCCAAGAGGGAGAAACAATGCAAGAGATGGACAATCCGGAAGGAAGACGCCAAGAGGGAGAAACAACGCAAGAGATGGAAAATCCAGAAGGAAGACATCAAGAGAGAGAAACAATGCAAGCTATAGACAATCTGGAAGGATGACTCCAAGAGGGAGTAACAATGCAAGAGATGGACAATCCAGAAGGAAGATGCCAAGAGGGAGAAATAACGCAAGAGATGGACAATCCGGAAGGAGGACGCCAAAAGGGAGAAACAATGCAAGAGATGGAAAATCCAGAAGGAAGACATCAAGAGGGAGAAGCAATGCAAGAGATGGACAATCCGGTAGGAGGACGCCAAGAGGGAGAAACAATGCAAGAGATGGAATATCCAGAAGGAAGACATCAAGAGGGAGAAACAATCCAAGAGATGGAAAATCCAGAAGGAAGACATCAAGAGGGAGAAACAATGCAAGCTATAGACAATCTGGAAGGATGACTCCAAGAGGGAGTAACAATGCAAGAGATAGACAATCCGGAAGGAAGATGCCAAGAGGGAGAAACAATGCAAGAGATGGACAATCCAGAAGGAAGACGCCAAGAGGGAGAAATAACGCAAGAGATGGACAATCCGGAAGGAGGACGCCAAGAGGGAGAAACAATGCAAGAGATGGAAAATCCAGAAGGAAGACATCAAGAGGGAGAAGCAATGCAAGAGATGGACAATCCAGAAGGAAGATGCCAAGAGGGAGAAGCAATGCAAGAGATGGAATATCCGGAAGGAAGACGCCAAGAGGGAGAAACAATGCAAGAGATGGACAATCCGGAAGGAAGACGCCAAGAGGGAGAAACAACGCAAGAGATGGACAATCTGGAAGCAGGACGCCAAAAGGGAGAAACAATGCAAGAGATGGAAAATCCAGAAGGAAGACATAGAGAGTGAGAAAAAATGCAAGAGATGGGCAATCCGGAAGGAAGACGCCAAGAGGGAGAAACAATGCAAGAGATGGACAATCCAGAAGGAAGATGCCAAGAGGGAGAAACAATGCAAGAGATGGACAATCCGGAAGAAGGACGCCAAGAGGGAGAAACAATGCAAGAGATGGACAATCCGGAAGAAGGACGCCAAGAGGGAGAAACAATGCAAGAGATGGACAATCTGGAAAGAGGATGCCAAGAGGGAGAAACAATGCAAGAGATGGACAATCCGGAAGGAGGACGCCAAGAGGGAGAAACAATACAAGAGATGAACAATCTGGAAGAAGGACGCCAAGAAGGAAAAACAATGCAAGAGATGAAATGTTAAGGATCCGGGTGGTGGAACCTCTGTGCTGCTGTGCAAGGAGAGATCAGTGGGGCGTGACTAAGTATCAACTCGGTCGCACGGCAGCTCAGTCGACTCCGTGAACCAGGGAGGAACCGAGCAGAGGGACCAGGTGCCACTCTGGGACCCACCTTGTATGAGAGCAGGTGACTCCCACGGATCAGAAGGCAGGAACTGACTGGTACAGCGGATGAGCTTCGGCTGGCAGGCTGAAGGGAGGTCCGGGTAGACAAGCAGGCTGATTAGGCAGATAGTCAGGCGAGTGTTCAGGGTAGGCAAGCTGGCGGCACAACAGGTAGCTGGCTGATGCTTCCAGGTAAGCGGGCAGGCAGGCACGGCAGGTAACAGGCAGGTGCTTCCAGGTAAGCGGGCTGGCAGGCACTTCCAGGTAAGCGGGCTGGCAAGCACGGCAGGTAACAGGCGGGTGCTTCCAGGTAAGCGGGCTGGCAGGCACGGCAGGTACCAGGCAGGTGCTTCCAGGTAAGCAGGCGGGCAGAGCCCATAGACAGACTGGCGGACTGGACTGTAGACAGACTGTCGGGCAGAAGAGAAGTCAGGCTAGCGGACTGAGAAGATCAGACTGGCGAACAGGACTGACTTGCAGAGGACCTGGGGGCTGAAGCAAAGTAAGAATCACAAATCAACAACCTTGCACTGGCACCTCCATATTGGAGGAGGTGCTTCTTATAGGGAAAGCCCTCCGGTGATTGGCCGGGGACTTTTTAGGATGGCGCGCGCGGCCCCCTTAAGAGGGAGGGAGCGCGTGCGCCCTAAGCACAGAGCCAGGGAAGCTGCATGCACCAGCAGCAGCTGCAGGGAAGCAGGAAGATGCTGGAGCAGGACCGCGGCGGTAAGGGGGACAGCGTCTCTGACTGGCAGGGGGCACAGACGCCGATGCTACATGAACAATCCGGAAGGAGGAAGTCAAGAGGGAGAAACAATGCAAGAGATGGACAATCAGGCAACTACAACCAAGGAAGCATGAAATCCCAGCTCTTAATGGTGTCCACATCTGCAGCAGAGCAGATTGTACCATATGTCATAGACACCTCGTAGAAGCCGGACAATCCCCACTATAAGAGGGTCCCATCATAATATTTCCTGGGGGCAGAGATTCGGGCTGAACCAGCAGAGCAGACTGCTGTAATTTTGGCCCGGGCAGAGCAGATTACTGTGATTTTGGCCCCGGCAAAGCAGATTGCTGTGATTTTGGCACCGGCAGAGCTGATTTCTGTGATTTTGGCTCCAGCATAGCAGATTGCTGTGATTTTTGGCACCAGATTGCTGTCATTTTGGCACCGGCAGAGCAGATTGCTGTGATTTTGGCACCGGCAGAGCAGATTGTTGTGATTCTGGCCCCGGCAGAGCTGATTTCTGTGATTTTGGCTCCAGCATAGCAGATTGTTGTGATTTTTGGCACCAGATTGCTGTGATTTTGGCCCCGGCAAAGCAGATTGCTGTGATTTTGGCACCGGCAGAGCTGATTTCTGTGATTTTGGCTCCAGCATAGCAGATTGCTGTGATTTTGGCACCGGCAGAGCAGATTGTTGTGATTCTGGCCCCAGCAGAGCTGATTTCTGTGATTTTGGCTCCAGCATAGCAGATTGCTGTGATTTTTGGCACCAGATTGCTGTGATTTTGGCACCGGCAGAGCAGATTGCTGTGATTTTTGGCACCAGATTGCTGTGATTTTGGCACCGGCAGAGCAGATTGCTGTGATTTTGGCACCGGCAGAGCAGATTTCTGTGATTTTTGGCACCAGCAGAGGAGAAATTAATAAGACACCAATTACTGCTAAAAGCCGTATTATGGACTCTCCCTCCAGATTCCAGTGTATAATACACAGAGGGATGAGAAAACAGTCACCCGGCGCTCACCGGTCCTAGCCCTCACCTGCCCCGGCCCTCACCTGCTGCGGCCCTCACCTGTCCCGGCCCTCACCGGTCTTGGCCCTCACCGGTCCCGGTCCTCACCTGCCGTGGCTCTCCCTGCTGCGGCCCTCACCTGCCGAGGCCCTCACCTGTCCCGGCCCTCACCTGCTGCGGCCCTCACCTGCCCCGGCTCTCACCTGCTGCGGCCCTCACCTGTCCCGGCCCTCACCGGTCCCGGTCCTCACCTGCCGTGGCCCTCCCTGCCGCGGCCCTCACCTGCCGGGGCCCTCACCTGTCCCGGCCCTCACCAGTCCTGGCACTGCAGCTGCTCAGCCTGCTCATTTCTTCGCTCCAGTCGTCTCTTCCATCTTTAGTCTTCTTCACTTGATGCCTAGACAGCGCTAGCGGCACTGAAGAATTAAGACGGAAAATACGACCAAAGTTGAGCGAAGTGAAATAGCTGAGGCCAGGCGAGGAGCTGCGGCACTAAGACAGATGAGAAGAGACATAACTACAATATTTATTATTTTTAAACCCCTTTCTGACCTTAAAAATAATGAATCAAAATGGTATTCGGTGGGTTGATTAAGTAAAATGAATCAAGTTGCAAAATATTCAGGTTCTGGCAAATCCAAATTTTTTTTGTACAATTGTAAAAAAATAAAATTTGCTTTTAAATGACTTGGTTATTTGTTCTTAATATCTCATGCAAAATACACAAGCTATCAAAGGGACAAAGACAAGAGAGTACGAGAAAGGTCTCAGAACAAAAGCGTAATCATCAGACCTGCAGACAAATGGGGACAGAGGGCAGTCATAATAAATAGTCCTGCTTATATTAACAATCCCTCTGATCAAAATTATTGCTAAAAAACCTAGTAATGGGGTCAAGCAGAAAGAATTCCAAATAAATATAAAAGGGATTTCATTGTACCTAAATGTCCCCAGTTATCTCTTTGGTACCCACCAGGTCGTTCTATCACTTCTAGAGCTAACTTGTCAACATTCCCATTATGTTGATTTGTAATTACATTTCTATCACACAACAACAGATGTAATTACAAGTTTGAACATAAATTATATCTGAATTTAAATCTGTTGATTTGGATGATACACATCTACAACTTACCTTCTCTATATATTAACCTCTCTCATGATCTTGGTTAAAAATCAGTTTCTTATCTTTGTATCCTTCCAAAAGATCATGATATTAAGTGTTAGTAGACATATACTTTATTAGAGTGCATGAAATTTATCATGGAAAATACTGTGCTCCATTTTCAATCTAAGCTATACCAAAAAATTAAAGGTACCGCAATGGGAACAAGGTTTGACCCCAGTTATGCTAACATATTTATGAGGGCCATTCTAGAGCACCTTTATTAGTGCTAACCCAATTTTTAATCATCATATTTGTTTTTTCAGTCATTATATTGATGATTTATTCATTATTTGGGAAGGAACAGTAATAAAAACAGACAAATTTGAAGAGATTATTAACCTGAATAGCTAAGGCAATTTGCTTACCCCAGGAAGGTCAAATTCCCATGTTGAGTTTCTGGACCTTCTGATTAGTGTGGGCCACAATCAGAATACCTTACACACTGATACACAATTTAAGAGTATGAACATGAATAGTTTATATTTATTTTTTAAATTCCCATTATAAGAAGTGTCTGACTAATAGGCTCTACAGTCAGTGTAATACATTGCTGTGATTGTAGTAAATGTAATTAATGACAAGCTGTAGGATTTCTAGTAAACACCTAGATTTTAAGGCGCAATCTTAAATGTTATATGACTATTTCAGTGAAAATTGCTGATCTAAAAACATTTTGAAAAACTGGAAATTTATGAAGGTTGCATCATACCAGGAACAGTGCCTCCAATCCAAAAATCCCAAGGGGACTTTTATTTAATATAACAAACTTCAAAAATACCTATACTGGAGAAAATAGATATGTAAGGAATGTCATCTGTAACATTCTTCAATAAGACTCATAACTGTCCTTGGCACTACTAGCCGAGCCTTTCATCACCAATAGGTGGGTACTTGCCCTCAGAAACATTCTTGTGTCCAGTCGCCTATGGCTAATTTATAAAGATTTTAATTATCTGTCTCCCATGAATCCCAATATTGAGGAGTTCTTCCAATATAATTCCAGTAAGTATCTTACTTTACAGAGGACTCTCGGGTCAGATCTAATGGAGGAATCATTTCCCATCTAGTCCTAGATTAATTGTGCTGCAGAATTTGTGAATTTTCATTTCTCACTGTACTGGGCAGCGCATTCAGGCTGGACGGCACATAATTGTATGGTGCCCATGTTGAGTGGCATGTCGTTGTAACTCGGATGCATTGGCCAGAATGCGCATGCACGCTCAAACTTCGGGATCCTATAATGTGATGAGTAGAGATGGGCGAACCCGAACAGTAAAGTTCGAGGTCCGTACCGAACACCTACTGTTCGGGCACGGACCCCTCAGGAAGTCCGTGTTACTGTTCGGGCTCGGGTTCGAGTGTTTCCCGCGCTGTCACGCAAGTGGCAACGCAGGAAACACAGGCTGTGATTGGGATTAATAGCATTACTGCGGTCAGAGCGCTGTGGCATCATGCTGATAGGTGTCAGCATGATGCCACAGCTATGACAGTGACCTGGGGTAAAAAGCTTACCGAGGGTCATAGGCACCGGCTGATGGTACTACTACCACCATCAGCCGGCGCCTCCTGCCATAGGGAACAGCGAGCGCAGGCACCACTGGAACATTATACTCCCCTACACATTGTCCCTGAAGCCCATGATCACCTGTAATAAAAGTAAAATAATAAACCAACCTCATCCTCACCTGTCCGCCGCAGTCCAAATAGCGAGAGTCCCACGATGATCCCATGAACAGAACCGTCACACTGTAAAATGTACCCGCTCTGTTCAGCAGCCGGCGATACACTGACTCAGTGTATTGCCGGCAAATAAGGTCAGCGCATGACCTGTCACTCAAGTGGCAGTGCGGGACACCAGGAACAGTCACCGGTTCGCCCATCACTAATGATGAGGGTATTTGGTCGTATGACCTCAAGATGTCGGCGGGATTTCCTTACGGGCGCTCTCTTTTGGGATGTGATTATATTCTGTTACCTTCCTATTGTGTATCTCCACATTATACACCATATTACCTCTCGTTCCTGTTATCTAGCTAGTCTCAGCCGGGATGTACGACCTTGTAACTTTCCACCATGCACCGAACTAACTATAATATGACCATATGTGTATTTCCGTAATAATTGTACTAGCATTGGTTCAAGCTTGTAGTATGACTGTAGGTGGTTGGCCATTGATAAACTCAAAACAATATAAAATGCTAAGTAGAAATAAACAGGGTTAGAGATTCTCGAATCCCCCCATACAGAGCTTTGCCTCCGTCTGGTTTTCTATTGGATTGCGCAATCACACTTGTAAAATAATTTGACACTCACTTGGTCAACCGTGAAAAGTCATTACTGCCCTCCCTCAACACTGGTACTTCTTATACCTGGGCAGGGGATAGAAGGGTTTATAGAATAATCCACAGAAGACGACACAGACAGAAGTCCAATACTGACGCGTTTCAGATCAGCTGAGAGCCTTATTCATAGTAAGGGCCGGTGATGACCCCTCTGGAAGCCGGATGGTGGACGAATAAATTGTCATTCAGCTTTATAACCAAAAATGGTTAAAAAAATATCTTGTGAAAAATGAAGTTTATTTTCATAAAATCACCACAATGAAAGAATCTCCCATCATCAACCCACAATCTCCTCCTGAAGAACCACCATCCTCATCATCCGCCTCCTCATGCCAGGATCGTCCAGGGAGCGGTGGTTTTCCTCCCGGGGATGCTCCACATTTATTTACACATTTTTCCGCTGCGGGGTGAAGTTCTGGAAACAATTATTGGGGAAAGGATTTCATGTTTTACATCATAACATTGATAAAAGTGAAACAATGTATCCCCCCACAGAGAGGAATGTGCGAGGGCCCCCAGCAGACATGTATCTGTAGGGAGATTCGGCACAGATTAGGGGCTGGCCCCGGGGAGCTGTGAGGATTTGGGGGGATAAGAGGTAACTGATGGAGTCAGAGTCAGTCCCACGGTGAACACTTGTGTCGTGGTCCTATATATCTAACACTATAAGTCTCCAAAATCCTGAATACAAAGAAGTGAAAACATGTGAAACAGAGATGGAACATATCGCAATCCATAATCCACCATCGATGTCACATTAAAGAGGTCAGAAGCCCCAAATCCACTTCAGGGAGAGACACACTTGTCTCTGCTGCTTTCTTCTGACTCTGCTGATAACCTAACCTCTGTCTCTATTGGTATCTCCTATATCTGTCACGCCAGGTGTGAGAAAGACTTAGTGCAACACAGAAGAAAGAGGGAATGGGAGACCAGACACTAGGGAAAGGGGGAAGTGGAGACCTCCTAATCTGGTCTAGTGTCACCCTGTCTCAACTATCGTCCCTATATTGCCTCTTCAGCAATCGCCCCACGTGTGCCTCGCCCTGTCTTTCCCTGTCGTATGGCTAAGGCTAGGGATGGGAGGAGATGAGCACTAGTCGATCTCCACTAAACTCTATAGACAACAAGGGTAGACAACACAGGGGAAGAATTCTTAGCTTTAGACGACGCCAGACAAATCCGAACTCGGCCTCAAGCTCCAGAGAGGACGAAGTACTGCTCTTGCTATAGCCTCACAAGTAGAAATAAATATAGCCGACACCTCCCTCTCAGACACACCAGGTATATATACACCCAGGCCAGGGAGCTAATTACCAGAGGGAGGTAGCCGCTAGGTCCTAGAGACAGCCTCTCATCTAAGATGTCTGTAATGCCAAATGTAGAGATCTCCTGCAACCAACTGCAACGCGACGGTCTGTCACCTCTGACACAACCGTGACAATATCTGCTGCTATCTTCTGTCTCTGCTGTGAAAGGGAAACAAATTCAGCTGCTTAAATGGTTTCAGCTCACCTGGTAAGTTGGATTTTCCAAGCATGATAAGAACCTGTCTGCAGCCACCACTAGGGGGAGCTCCCTGTATACAGAGAAACATGATAGGATTCTGTCTGCAGCCACCATTAGGGGGAGCTCCCTTTATACAGAGATACATGATAAGATTCTTTCTGCAGCCATCACTAGGGGGAGCTCCTTGTATACAGATATACATGATAAGATTCTTTCTGCAGCCATCACTAGGGGGAGTTCCCTGTATACAGAGATACATGATAAGATTCTGTCTGCAGCCACCACTACGGGGAGCTCCCTGTATACAGAGATACATGATAAGATCCTATCTACAGCCACCACTAGGGGGAGCTCCCTGTATACAAAGATACATGATAAGATCCTGTCTACAGCCACCACTAGGGGGAGCTCCCTGTATACAGAGATACATGATAAGATCCTGTCTGCAGTCACCACTAGAGGGAGCTCCCTGTGTACAGAGATACATGATAAGATCCTGTCTACAGCCACCACTAGGGGGAGCTCCCTGTATACAAAGATACATGATAAGATTCTGTCTGCAGCCACCACTAGGGGGAGCTCCCTGTATACAGAGATACATGATAAGATTCTGTCTTCAGCCACCACTAGGGGGAGCTCCCTGTATACAGAGATACATGATAAGAATCTGTCTGTAGCCACCACTAGGGGGAGCTCTCTGTATACAGAGATACATGATAAGATCCTGTCTGCAGCCACCACTAGGGGGAGCTCCATGTATACTGAGATACATGATAAGATTATGTCTATAGCCACCACTAGGGGGAGCTCCCTGTATACAGAGATACATTATAAGATCCTGTCTACAGCCACCACTAGGGGGAGCTCCCTGTATACAGAGAGACATGATAGGATTCTGTCTGCAGCCACCATTAGGGGGAACTCACTGTATACAGAGAGACATGATAGGATTCTGTCTGCAGCCACCATTAGGGGGAGCTCCTTGTATACAGAGATACATGATAAGATTCTGTGTGCAGCCACCAGTAGGGGGAGCTCCCTGTATACAGAGATACATGACAAGATTCTGTCTTCAGACACCACTAGGGGGAGCTCCCTGTTTACAGAGAAACATGATAAGATTCTGTCTGCAGCCACCACTAGCGGGAGCTCCCTGTATACTGAGATGCATGATAAGATTCTGTCCGTAGCCACCACTAGGGGGAGCTCCCTGTATACAGAGATACATGATAAGATCCTGTCTGCAGCCACCACTAGGGGGAGCTCCCTGTATACTGAGATGCATGATAAGATTCTGTCTGTAGCCACCACTAGGGGGAGCTCCCTGTATACAGAGATACATGAATAAGATTCTGTCTACAGCCACCACTAGGGGGAGCTCCCAGTATGCAGAGATACATGATCAGATTCTGTCTGCAGCCACCACTAGGGGGAGCTCCCTGTATACAGAGATACATGACAAGATTCTGTCTTCAGCCACCACTAGGGGGAGCTCCCTGTATACAGAGATACATGATAAGATTCTGTCTGCAGCCACCACTAGGGGGAGCTCCTTGTATACAGAGATATATGATAAGATTCTGTCTGTAGCCACCACTAGGGGGAGCTCCCTGTATACAGAGATACATGATAAGATCCTGTCTGTAGCCACCACTAGGGGGAACTCCCTGTATACAGAGATACATGATAAGATTCGGTCTGTAGCCACCACTTGGGGGAGCTCCTTGTATACAGAGGTACATGATGAGATTCTGTCTGCAGCCACCACTAGGGGGAGCTCCCTGTATACAGAGATACATGATAAGATTCTGTCTGCAGCCACCACTAGGGGGAGCTCCCTGTATACAGAGATACATGATAAGATCCTGTCTGCAGCCACCACTAGGGGGAGCTCCCTGTATACAGAGATACATGATGAGATCCTGTCTGCAGCCACCACTAGGGGGAGCTCCCTGTATACAGAGATACATGATAAGATTCCATCTGCAGCCACCACTAGGGTGAGCTCCCTGTATACAGAGATACATAATAGGATTTTGTCTGCAGCCACCACTAGGGGGAGCTCCCTGTATACAGAGATACATGATAAGATTCCATCTGCAGCCACCACTAGGGGGAGCTCCCTGTATACAGAGATACATGATAAGTATCTGTATGCAGCCACCACTAGGGGGAGCTCCCTGTATACAGAGATGCATGTAAGATTCTGTCTGCAGCCACCACTAGGGGGAGCTCCCTGTATACTGAGATACATGATGCGATTCTGTCTGTAGCCACCACTAGGGGGAGCTCCCTGTATACAGAGATACATTATAAGATCATGTCTACAGCCACCACTAGGGGGAGCTCCCTGTATACTGAGATAAAGGATAAGATCCTGTCTGCAGCCACCACTAGGGGGAGCTCCCTGTATACAGAGGTACATGATGAGATTCTGTCTTCAGCCACCACTAGGGGGAGCTCCCTGTATACAGAGATACATGATAAGATTCTGTCTGCAGCCACCACTAGGGGGAGCTCCCTGTATACAGAGATACATTATAAGATCATGTCTACAGCCACCACTAGGGGGAGCTCCCTGTATACTGAGATACATGATAAGATCCTGTCTGCAGCCACCACTAGGGGGAGCTCCCTGTATACAGAGGTACATGATGAGATTCTGTCTTCAGCCACCACTAGGGGGAGCTCCCTGTATACAGAGAAACATGATAAGATTCTGTCTGCAGCCACCACTAGGGGGAGCTCTCTGTATACAGAGATACATGATAAGATCCTGTCTGCAGCCACCACTAGGGGGAGCTCCCTGTATACAGAGATACATGATAAGATTCTGTCTGTAGCCACCAATAGGGGGAGCTCCCTGTATACAGAGATACATGATAAGATCCTGTCTGCAGCCACCACTAGGGGGAGCTCCCTGCATACAGAGAGACATGATAGGATTCTGTCTGCAGCCACCATTAGGGGGAGCTCCCTGTATACAGAGATACATGATAAGATCCTGTCTGCAGCCACCACTAGGGGGAGCTCCTTGTATTCAGAGATACATGACAAGATTCTGTCTTCAGCCACCACTAGGGGGAGCTCCCTGTATACAGAGATACATGATAAGATTCTGTCTGCAGCCACCACTAGGGGGAGCTCTCTGTATACAGAGATACATGATAAGATCCTGTCTGCAGCCACCACTAGGGGGAGCTCCCTGTATACAGAGGTACATGATGAGATTCTGTCTGCAGCCACCACTAGGGGGAGCTCCCTGTATACAGAGAAACATGATAAGATTCTGTCTGCAGCCACCACTAGGGGGAGCTCTCTGTATACAGAGATACATGATAAGATCCTGTCTGCAGCCACCACTAGGGGGAGCTCCCTGTATACAGAGGTACATGATGAGATTCTGTCTGCAGCCACCACTAGGGGGAGCTCCCTGTATACAGAGATACATGATAAGATTCTGTCTGCAGCCACCACTAGGGGGAGCTCCCTGTATACAGAGATACATGATAAGATTCTGTCTGCAGCCACCACTAGGGGGAGCTCCCTGTATACAGAGATACATAATAAGATTCTGTCTGCAGCCACCACTAGGGGGAGCTCCCTGTATACAGAGATACATAATAAGATTCTGTCTGCACTCACCACTAGGGGGAGCTTTCTATGCACTGTAATATTGAGTTCTCTGCAATGTGCTGAGCTCCCTCTTGGGGGGG
The DNA here is from genome assembly GCF_046119375.1 of Phyllobates terribilis. Taxonomy (NCBI): domain Eukaryota; kingdom Metazoa; phylum Chordata; class Amphibia; order Anura; family Dendrobatidae; genus Phyllobates; species Phyllobates terribilis. The sequence continues at coordinate 20,891,053 of NW_027362764.1, read as the reverse complement.
CTGTAGGACGCAGAAGGTTATCATTTATTTTTTATATAGGCGCTGGTTGATTCACACACTCTTTGCTGCCTTTGTGTCTCGCTGTGACTTTGCTTCTTCCGTGCTGTTCAGTGTAGAATCAGTTCGCGGATGAGGAAGAAGTGGAGCCGGACCCTCGTGACTCACGAGTAGTTGGATGAGTTCCTCCGCTCTCTCGCTGCGCTCTACTTTCTACTCTTCGCGCCTCTAAACTTTGGCTTGAAAAAGGCCGGTAGCGGCTGAAACGTTGCCTTTCATGTCTGTTTTCTATGGGCTTTCAAGGATGGAATAAAAGTGATTTTTTTTTCATAAGAAAACTTAGTCCGATGTCTTTTTTTTTGGAAATTGTTGTGTCGCACCTCCTCCTGTCTAAGGCTTTCCATTTGTCTCTCCACCATGCTTTGCAGTGCAGCTTTCCCTGTTCAGAGCGTTTGCAGGCCATTAGCACAACCTCTGCCTAGTGTCAGTAGATGGAGAGATGATTGTATTATGGTGAGGAGATAAAATTATAAACCACAAGAAACTAAACCGTGCTGCACATAGACAAAGGGGAGGGACCATAATAGAGGGTGGAGCTTAGAGAGAGACTCCACAGGACTGTAACACTGGGAGAGTGTATTGATGTTTGGTCTGTGGAAGGAACTCAATGGGAATCTACTCTATGAGCAGCAGTACCAGCGACAACCACTAGTAGTGCTCAGCCTCGGGGTTAGTTGATGAGCCCTGAAGACTGCTGTGATTGGCCAGGATCCCCACTGACCAGACACCAATCCTAAGCCTATCTGTGACTGTTCAGCTTCCTGCGGGGGGTCTCATGATGTCGGGGGGAGGAAGTTCCTGGGTCCAGGCTGAAGTGGGCAGACGGGACAGATGTCGGTGACCAGTAATGATCGATCCCTCCAGGTCACCGGCTGATAATAGATTGTGACGTTGGTGTCTTCAGCAGATGAATGGCGCTCTCGTGGTCTGGAGCGCAGTCATTGTATCCATTCATTCCGCTGACTCTCCGCTTGGATACATTGTTTCGCTTCCTCTCTGCACTTTCCCACCTGTTTCGGGGCTCGTTACGTCTGGTGTGTGATCAGTGATGACAGCAGCCGGGATCGCCGCGCTCTGAAGTATTAATAGCTGGGCGGGATGTGTTTTTAGACATTTTTCTGTATCTTGTATCCTGAATACGTTCCTCCCGGCGATTCCTGTGCTGACAAGTGACAAAATATTTCCATTTTCATTTCTACAGATCTGGGCGGTGGAGATACTCGAAGCTCAGACCGTGAAGCAGCAGCGCCGCTTATCTCCTGCCTGCCGAGAGTGAGGCCATGAACATGTCCTGATATAGAGAAGGTGCGGACACGCCGCCTACGGGCCGGTCATAGTCTCCACCGTGCGTCCATAGATGTGCACTGTGCTGTGCACCCTGCGTACAGCGGGACCTACAGGGCGCCCAAGATAGTCACAGGCATCCCGGACGGTGCGCCCCAGATAGTGACAGGCGTCCCGGACGGTGCGCCCCAAATAGTCACAGGCCTCCCGGACGGTGCGCCCCAGATAGTTACAGGCGTCCCGGACGGTGCACCCCAGGTAGTCACAGGCGTCCCGGACGGTGCGCCCCAGATAGTGACAGGCGGCCCGGACGGTGCGCCCCAGGTAGTCACAGGCGTCCCGGACGGTGCGCCCCAGATAGTCACAGGCATCCCGGACGGTGCGCCCCAGATAGTCACAGGCATCCCGGACGGTGCGCCCCAGATAGTCACAGACGTCCCGGACGGTGCGCCCCAGATAGTCACAGGCGTCCCGGACGGTGCGCCCCAGATAGTCACAGGCGTCCCGGACGGTGCGCCCCAGATAGTGACAGGCGTCCCGGACGGTGCGCCCCAAATAGTCACAGGCCTCCCGGACGGTGCGCCCCAGATAGTTACAGGCGTCCCGGACGGTGCGCCCCAGGTAGTCACAGGCGTCCCGGACGGTGCGCCCCAGATAGTGACAGGCGGCCCGGACGGTGCGCCCCAGGTAGTCACAGGCGTCCCGGAGGGTGCGCCCCAGATAGTCACAGGCATCCCGGACGGTGCGCCCCAGATAGTCACAGGCATCCCGGACGGTGCGCCCCAGATAGTCACAGACGTCCCGGACGGTGCGCCCCAGATAGTCACAGGCGTCCCGGACGGTGCGCCCCAGATAGTCACAGGCGTCCCGGACGGTGCGCCCCAGATAGTCACAGGCGTCCCGGACGGTGCGCCCCAGATAGTCACAGGCGTCCCGGACGGTGCGCCCCAGATAGTCACAGGCGTCCCGGACGGTGCGCCTCAGATAGTCACAGGCCTCCCGGACGGTGCGCCCCAGATAGTCACAGGCGTCCCAGACGGTGCGCCCCACTCTGCTCCTCACACCTTTCTGTATCAATTTATTATTCATTGTCGCTTCAATAAACTCTTTAGAAATGAGGAGATGTTATATGGTGTAAACCCCGTTCACATGTGCAGCGCCCTGCAGTATTATACGGTGTAAACCCCGTTCACATATGCAGCACCCTGCAGTATTATACGGTGTAAACCCCGTTCACATGTGCAGCACCCTGCAGTATTATACGGTGTAAACGCCGTTCACGTGTGCAGCACCCTGCAGTATTATACGGTGTAAACCCCGTTCACATGTGCAGCGCCCTGGAGTATTATACGGTGTAAGCCCCGTTCACATCTGCAGCGCCCTGCAGTATTATACGGTGTAAACCCCGTTCACATGTGCAGCACCCTGCAGTATTATACGGTGTAAACCCCGTTCACATGTGCAGCACCCTGCAGTATTATACGGTGTAAACCCCGTTCACATATGCAGCACCCTGCAGTATTATACGGTGTAAACCCCGTTCACATGTGCAGCACCCTGAAGTATTATACGGTGTAAACCCCGTTCACATGTGCAGCACCCTGCAGTATTATACGGTGTAAACCCCGTTCACATGTGCAGCGCCCTGGAGTATTATACGGTGTAAGCCCCGTTCACATCTGCAGCGCCCTGCAGTATTATACGGTGTAAACCCCGTTCACATGTGCAGCACCCTGCAGTATTATACGGTGTAAACCCCGTTCACATGTGCAGCACCCTGCAGTATTATACGGTGTAAACCCCGTTCACATGTGCAGCGCCCTGGAGTATTATACGGTGTAATCCCCGTTCACATGTGCAGCACCCTGCAGTATTATACGGTGTAAGCCCCGTTCACATGTGCAGCGCCCTGCAGTATTATACGGTGTAAACCCCGTTCACATGTGCAGCGCCCTGGAGTATTATACGGTGTAAGCCCCGTTCACATGTGCAGCGCCCTGCAGTATTATACGGTGTAAACCCCGTTCACATGTGCAGCACCCTGCAGTATTATACGGTGTAAACCCCGTTCACATGTGCAGCGCCCTGCAGTATTATACGGTGTAAACCCCGTTCACATCTGCAGCGCCCTGGAGTATTATACGGTGTAAGCCCCGTTCACATGTGTAGCGCCCTGCAGTATTATACGGTGTAAACCCCGTTCACATGTGCAGCACCCTGCAGTATTATACGGTGTAAACCCCGTTCACATGTGCAGCGCCCTGCAGTATTATACGGTGTAAACCCCGTTCACATCTGCAGCGCCCTGGAGTATTATACGGTGTAAACCCCGTTCACATCTGCAGCGCCCTGGAGTATTATACGGTGTAAACCCCGTTCACATGTGCAGCGCCCTGCAGTATTATACGGTGTAAGCCCCGTTCACATGTGCAGCGCCCTGCAGTATTATACGGTGTAAACCCCGTTCACATGTGCAGCACCCTGCAGTATTATACGGTGTAAACCCCGTTCACATGTGCAGCGCCGTGCAGTATTATACGGTGTAAACCCCGTTCACATGTGTAGCACCCTGGAGTATTATACGGTGTAAGCCCCGTTCACATGTGCAGCGCCCTGCAGTATTATACGGTGTAAACCCCGCTCACATGTGCAGCACCATGCAGTATTATACGGTGTAAACCCCGTTCACATGTGCAGCACCCTGCAGTATTATACGGTGTAAACCCCGTTCACATGTGCAGCGCCCTGCAGTATTATACGGTGTAAGCCCCGTTCACATGTGCAGTGCCCTGCAGTATTATACGGTGTAAGCCCCGTTCACATGTGCAGCACCCTGCAGTATTATACGGTGTAAACCCCGTTCACATGTGCAGCACCCTGCAGTATTATACGGTGTAAACCCCGTTCACATGTGCAGCACCCTGCAGTATTATACGGTGTAAACCCCGTTCACATGTGCAGCGCCCTGCAGTATTATACGGTGTAAGCCCCGTTCACATGTGCAGCGCCCTGCAGTATTATACGGTGTAAACCCCGTTCACATGTGCAGCACCCTGCAGTATTATACGGTGTAAACCCCGTTCACATGTGCAGCACCCTGCAGTATTATACGGTGTAAACCCCGTTCACATGTGCAGCGCCCTGCAGTATCATACGGTGTAAACCCCGTTCACATGTGCAGCGCCCTGCAGTATTATACGGTGTAAACCCCGTTCACATGTGCAGCACCCTGCAGTATTATACGGTGTAAACCCCGTTCACATGTGCAGCACCCTGCAGTATTATACGATGTAAACCCCGTTCACATGTGCAGCGCCCTGGAGTATTATACGGTGTAAACCCCGTTCACATGTGCAGCACCCTGCAGTATTATACGGTGTAAACCCCGTTCACATGTGCAGCGCCCTGCAGTATCATACGGTGTAAACCCCGTTCACATGTGCAGCGCCCTGCAGTATTATACGGTGTAAACCCCGTTCACATGTGCAGCGCCCTGGAGTATTATACGGTGTAAACCCCGTTCACATGTGCAGCGCCCTGCAGTATTATACGGTGTAAGCCCCGTTCACATGTGCAGCGCCCTGCAGTATTATACGATGTAAACCCCGTTCACATGTGCAGCGCCCTGGAGTATTATACGGTGTAAACCCCGTTCACATGTGCAGCACCCTGCAGTATTATACGGTGTAAACCCCGTTCACATGTGCAGCGCCCTGCAGTATCATACGGTGTAAACCCCGTTCACATGTGCAGCGCCCTGCAGTATTATACGATGTAAACCCCGTTCACATGTGCAGCGCCCTGGAGTATTATACGGTGTAAACCCCGTTCACATGTGCAGCGCCCTGCAGTATTATACGGTGTAAGCCCCGTTCACATGTGCAGCACCCTGCAGTATTATACGGTGTAAACCCCGTTCACATGTGCAGCGCCCTGCAGTATTATACGATGTAAACCCCGTTCACATGTGCAGCGCCCTGGAGTATTATACGGTGTAAACCCCGTTCACATGTGCAGCGCCCTGCAGTATTATACGGTGTAAGCCCCGTTCACATGTGCAGCACCCTGCAGTATTATACGGTGTAAGCCCCGTTCACATGTGCAGCACCCTGCAGTATTATACTGTGTAAACCCCGTTCACATGTGCAGCGCCCTGCGGTATTATACGGTGTAAACCCCATTCACATGTGCAGCGCCTTGCAGTATTATACGGTGTAAACCCCGTTCACATGTGCAGCACCCTGCAGTATTATACTGTGTAAACTCTGTTCACATGTGCAGCGCCCTGGAGTATTATACTGTGTAAACCCCATTCACATGTGCAGCACCCTGCAGTATTATACGGTGTAAGCCCCGTTCACATGTGCAGCACCCTGCAGTATTATACGGTGTAAGCCCCGTTCACATGTGCAGCGCCCTGCAGTATTATACGGTGTAAACCCCGTTCACATGTGCAGCGCCCTGCAGTATTATACGGTGTAAGCCCCGTTCACATGTGCAGCACCCTGCAGTATTATACGGTGTAAACCCCGTTCACATGTGCAGCACCCTGCAGTATTATACGGTGTAAACCCCGTTCACATGTGCAGCACCCTGCAGTATTATACGGTGTAAACCCCATTCACATGTGCAGCACCCTGCAGTATTATACGGTGTAAACCCTGTTCACATGTGCAGCGCCCTGCAGTATTATACGGTGTAAGCCCCGTTCACATGTGCAGCACCCTGCAGTATTATACGGTGTAAACCCCGTTCACATGTGCAGCGCCCTGCTGTATTATACGGTGTAAACCCCGTTCACATGTGCAGCGCCCTGCTGTATTATACGGTGTAAACCCCGTTCACATGTGCAGCGCCCTGCAGTATTATACTGTGTAAACCCCGTTCACATGTGCAGCACCCTGCTGTATTATAAGGTGTAAACCCCGTTCACATGTGCAGCGCCCTGCAGTATTATACGGTGTAAACCCCGTTCACATGTGCAGCGCCCTGCTGTATTATACGGTGTAAACCCCGTTCACATGTGCAGCACCCTGCAGTATTATACGGTGTAAACCCCGTTCACATGTGCAGCGCCCTGCTGTATTATACGGTGTAAACCCCGTTCACATGTGCAGCGCCCTGCTGTATTATACGGTGTAAACCCCGTTCACATGTGCAGCGCCCTGCAGTATTATACTGTGTAAACCCCGTTCACATGTGCAGCACCCTGCAGTATTATACGGTGTAAACCCCGTTCACATGTGCAGCGCCCTGCAGTATTATACTGTGTAAACCCCGTTCACATGTGCAGCACCCTGCTGTATTATACGGTGTAAACCCCGTTCACATGTGCAGCGCCCTGCAGTATTATACTGTGTAAACCCCGTTCACATGTGCAGCACCCTGCAGTATTATAAGGTGTAAACCCCGTTCAAATGTGCAGCGCCCTGCTGTATTATACGGTGTAAACCCCGTTCACATGTGCAGCGCCCTGCTGTATTATACGGTGTAAACCCCGTTCACATGTGCAGCGCCCTGCAGTATTATACGGTGTAAACCCCGTTCACATGTGCAGCGCCCTGCAGTATTATACTGTGTAAACCCCGTTCACATGTGCAGCACCCTGCAGTATTATAAGGTGTAAACCCCGTTCAAATGTGCAGCGCCCTGCTGTATTATACGGTGTAAACCCCGTTCACATGTGCAGCGCCCTGCTGTATTATACGGTGTAAACCCCGTTCACATGTGCAGCGCCCTGCTGTATTATACGGTGTAAACCCCGTTCACATGTGCAGCGCCCTGCAGTATTATACTGTGTAAACCCCGTTCACATGTGCAGCACCCTGCAGTATTATACGGTGTAAACCCCATTCACATGTGCAGCACCTTGCAGTATTATACGGTGTAAACCCCGTTCACATGTGCAGCACCCTGCAGTATTATACGGTGTAAACCCCGTTCACATGTGCAGCACCCTGCAGTATTATACGATGTAAACCCCATTCACATGTGCAGCGCCCTGCAGTATTATACGGTGTAAACCCCGTTCACATGTGCAGCACCCTGCAGTATTATACGGTGTAAACCCCGTTCACATGTGCAGCGCCCTGCAGTATTATACGGTGTAAACCCCTTTCACATGTGCAGCGCCCTGCAGTATTATACGGTGTAAACCCCATTCACATGTGCAGCGCCCTGCAGTATTATACGGTGTAATCCCCTTTCACATGTGCAGTGCCCTGCAGTATTATACGGTGTAAACCCCGTTCACATGTGCAGAGCCCTGCAGTATTATACGGTGTAAGCCCCGTTCATATGTGCAGCGCCCTGCAGCATTATACGGTGTAAACCCCGTTCACATGTGCAGCGCCCTGCAGTATTATACGGTGTAAACCCCGTTCACATGTGCAGCACCCTGCAGTATTATACGGTGTAAGCCCTGTTCACATGTGCAGTGCCCTGCAGTATTATACGGTGTAAACCCCATTCACATGTGCAGCGCCCTGCAGTATTATACGGTGTAAACCCCGTTCACATGTGCAGCGCCCTGCAGTATTATACGGTGTAAACCCCGTTCACATGTGCAGCACCCTGCAGTATTATACGGTGTAAGCCCCGTTCACATGTGCAGCACCCTGCAGTATTATACGGTGTAAGCCCTGTTCACATGTGCAGCACCCTGCAGTATTATACGGTGTAAACCCTATTCACATGTGCAGCACCCTGCAGTATTATACGGTGTAAACCCCGTTCACATGTGCAGCACCCTGCAGTATTATACGGTGTAAGCCCCGTTCACATGTGCAGCGCCCTGCAGTATTATACGGTGTAAACCCCGTTCACATGTGCAGCACCCTGCAGTATTATACGGTGTAAACCCCGTTCACATGTGCAGCGCCCTGCAGTATTATACGGTGTAAACCCCGTTCACATGTGCAGCACCCTGCAGTATTATACGGTGTAAGCCCTGTTCACATGTGCAGTGCCCTGCAGTATTATACGGTGTAAGCCCCGTTCACATGTGCAGCGCCCTGCAGTATTATACGGTGTAAACCCCGTTCACATGTGCAGCACCCTGCAGTATTATACGGTGTAAGCCCCGTTCACATGTGCAGCGCCCTGCAGTATTATACGGTGTAAACCCCGTTCACATGTGCAGCGCCCTGCAGTATTATACGGTGTAAACCCCGTTCACATGTGCAGCACCCTGCAGTATTATACGGTGTAAGCCCTGTTCACATGTGCAGTGCCCTGCAGTATTATACGGTGTAAACCCCATTCACATGTGCAGCACCCTGCAGTATTATACGGTGTAAACCCCGTTCACATGTGCAGCGCCCTGCAGTATTATACGGTGTAAGCCCCGTTCACATGTGCAGCGCCCTGCAGTATTATACGGTGTAAGCCCCGTTCACATGTGCAGCGCCCTGCAGTATTATACGGTGTAAACCCCGTTCACATGTGCAGCGCCCTGCAGTATTATACTGTGTAAACCCCGTTCACATGTGCAGCACCCTGCTGTATTATACGGTGTAAACCCCATTCACATGTGCAGCACCTTGCAGTATTATACGGTGTAAACCCCGTTCACATGTGCAGCACCCTGCAGTATTATACTGTGTAAACTCTGTTCACATGTGCAGCGCCCTGCAGTATTATACGGTGTAAGCCCCGTTCACATGTGCAGCACCCTGCAGTATTATACGGTGTAAACCCCGTTCACATGTGCAGCACCCTGCAGTATTATACGGTGTAAACCCCATTCACATGTGCAGTGCCCTGCAGTATCATACGGTGTAAACCCCGTTCACATGTGCAGCACCCTGCAGTATTATACGGTGTAAACCCCATTCACATGTGCAGCGCCCTGCAGTATTATACGGTGTAAACCCCATTCACATGTGCAGCGCCCTGGAGTATTATACGGTGTAAACCCCGTTCACATGTGCAGCACCCTGCAGTATTATACGGTGTAAACCCCGTTCACATGTGCAGCACCCTGCAGTATTATACGGTGTAAACCCCGTTCACATGTGCAGCGCCCTGCAGTATTATACGGTGTAAGCCCCGTTCACATGTGCAGCGCCCTGCAGTATTATACGGTGTAAACCTCGTTCACATGTGCAGCACCCTGCAGTATTATACGGTGTAAACCCCGTTCACATGTGCAGCGCCCTGCAGTATTATACGGTGTAAACCCCGTTCACATGTGCAGCACCCTGCAGTATTATACGGTGTAAACCCCGTTCACATGTGCAGCACCCTGCAGTATTATACGGTGTAAACCTCGTTCACATGTGCAGCGCCCTGCAGTATTATACGGTGTAAACCTCGTTCACATGTGCAGCGCCCTGCAGTATTATACGGTGTAAACCCCGTTCACATGTGCAACGCCCTGCAGTATTATACGGTGTAAACCTCGTTCACATGTGCAGCGCCCTGCAGTATTATACGGTGTAAACCCCGTTCACATGTGCAGCGCCCTGCAGTATTATACGGTGTAAACCCCGTTCACATGTGCAGCACCCTGCAGTATTATACGGTGTAAACCCCGTTCACATGTGCAGCACCCTGCAGTATTATACGATGTAAACCCCGTTCACATGTGCAGCACCCTGCAGTATTATACGGTGTAAGCCCCGTTCACATGTGCAGCACCCTGCAGTATTATACGGTGTAAACCCCGTTCACATGTGCAGCACCCTGCAGTATTATTTGATGTAAACCCCATTCACATGTGCAGCACCCTGCAGTATTATACTGTGTAAACCCTGTTCACATGTGCAGCACCCTGCAGTATTATACGGTGTAAACCCCGTTCACATGTGCAGCACCCTGCAGTATTATTTGATGTAAACCCCATTCACATGTGCAGCACCCTGCAGTATTATACTGTGTAAACCCTGTTCACATGTGCAGCACCCTGTAGTATTATACGGTGTAAACCCCGTTCACATGTGCAGCACCCTGCAGTATTATACGGTGTAAACCCCGTTCACATGTGCAGCGCCCTGCAGTATTATACGGTGTAAGCCCTGTTCACATGTGCAGCGCCCTGGAGTATTATACGGTGTAAACCCCATTCACAGGTGCAGCACCCTGCAGTATTATACGGTGTAAGCCCCGTTCACATGTGCAGCGCCCTGCAGTATTATACGGTGTAAACCCCGTTCACATGTGCAGCACCCTGCAGTATTATACTGTGTAAACCCCGTTCACATGTGCAGCAACCTGCTGTATTATACGGTGTAAACCCCATTCACATGTGCAGCGCCCTGCAGTATTATACTGTGTAAACCCCGTTCACATGTGCAGCACCCTGCTGTATTATACGGTGTAAACCCCATTCACATGTGCAGCACCCTGCTGTATTATACGGTGTAAACCCCGTTCACATGTGCAGCACCCTGCAGTATTATACGGTGTAAACCCCATTCACATGTGCAGCACCTTGCAGTATTATACGGTGTAAACCCCGTTCACATGTGCAGCACCCTGCAGTATTATACGGTGTAAACCCCATTCACATGTGCAGCGCCCTGCAGTATTATACGGTGTAAACCCCGTTCACATGTGCAGCGCCCTGGAGTATTATACGGTGTAAACCCCGTTCACATGTGCAGCGCCCTGCAGTATTATACGGTGTAAACCTCGTTCACATGTGCAGCGCCCTGCAGTATTATACGGTGTAAACCCCGTTCACATGTGCAGCACCCTGCTGTATTATACGGTGTAATCCCCGTTCACATGTGCAGCACTCTGCAGTATTATACGGTGTAAGCCCCGTTCACATGTGCAGCACCCTGCAGTATTATACGGTGTAAACCCCATTCACATGTGCAGCGCCCTGCAGTATTATACGGTGTAAACCCCGTTCACATGTGCAGCGCCCTGGAGTATTATACGGTGTAAACCCCGTTCACATGTGCAGCGCCCTGCAGTATTATACGGTGTAAACCCCGTTCACATGTGCAGCACCCTGCTGTATTATACGGTGTAATCCCCGTTCACATGTGCAGCACTCTGCAGTATTATACGGTGTAAACCTCGTTCACATGTGCAGCGCCCTGCAGTATTATACGGTGTAAACCCCGTTCACATGTGCAGCGCCCTGCAGTATTATACGGTGTAAACCCCGTTCACATGTGCAGCGCCCTGGAGTATTATACGGTGTAAACCCCGTTCACATGTGCAGCACCCTGCAGTATTATACGGTGTAAGCCCCGTTCACATGTGCAGCGCCCTGCAGTATTATACGGTGTAAACCTCGTTCACATGTGCAGCACCCTGCAGTATTATACGGTGTAAACCCCGTTCACATGTGCAGCACTCTGCAGTATTATACGGTGTAAACCCCGTTCACATGTGCAGCACCCTGCTGTATTATACGGTGTAATCCCCGTTCACATGTGCAGCACTCTGCAGTATTATACGGTGTAAACCTCGTTCACATGTGCAGCACCCTGCAGTATTATACGGTGTAAACCCCGTTCACATGTGCAGCGCCCTGCAGTATTATACGGTGTAAACCCCGTTCACATGTGCAGCGCCCTGGAGTATTATACGGTGTAAACCCCGTTCACATGTGCAGCACCCTGCAGTATTATACGGTGTAAGCCCCGTTCACATGTGCAGCGCCCTGCAGTATTATACGGTGTAAACCTCGTTCACATGTGCAGCACCCTGCAGTATTATACGGTGTAAACCCCGTTCACATGTGCAGCGCCCTGCAGTATTATACGGTGTAAACCCCGTTCACATGTGCAGCACCCTGCAGTATTATACGGTGTAAACCCCGTTCACATGTGCAGCACCCTGCAGTATTATACGGTGTAAACCTCGTTCACATGTGCAGCGCCCTGCAGTATTATACGGTGTAATCCCCGTTCACATGTGCAGCGCCCTGCAGTATTATACGGTGTAAGCCCCGTTCACATGTGCAGCACCCTGGAGTATTATACGGTGTAATCCCCGTTCACATGTGCAGCGCCCTGTAGTATTATACGGTGTAAGCCCCGTTCACATGTGCAGCGCCCTGCAGTATTATACGGTGTAAACCCCGTTCACATGTGCAGCGCCCTGCAGTATTATACGGTGTAAACCCCGTTCACATGTGCAGCACCCTGCAGTATTATACGGTGTAAGCCCCGTTCACATGTGCAGCACCCTGCAGTATTATACGGTGTAAACCCCGTTCACATGTGCAGCACCCTGCAGTATTATACGATGTAAACCCCGTTCACATGTGCAGCACCCTGCAGTATTATACGGTGTAAGCCCCGTTCACATGTGCAGCACCCTGCAGTATTATACGGTGTAAACCCCGTTCACATGTGCAGCACCCTGCAGTATTATACGGTGTAAACCCCATTCACATGTGCAGCGCCCTGGAGTATTATACGGTGTAAACCCCGTTCACATGTGCAGCACCCTGCAGTATTATACGGTGTAAGCCCCGTTCACATGTGCAGCACCCTGCAGTATTATACGATGTAAACCCCGTTCACATGTGCAGCACCCTGCAGTATTATACTGTGTAAACCCTGTTCACATGTGCAGCGCCCTGCAGTATTATACGGTGTAAACCCCGTTCACATGTGCAGCGCCCTGCAGTATTATACGGTGTAAACCCCGTTCACATGTGCAGCACCCTGCAGTATTATACGGTGTAAGCCCCGTTCACATGTGCAGCACCCTGCAGTATTATACGGTGTAAACCCCGTTCACATGTGCAGCACCCTGCAGTATTATACGATGTAAACCCCGTTCACATGTGCAGCACCCTGCAGTATTATACTGTGTAAACCCTGTTCACATGTGCAGCGCCCTGCAGTATTATACGGTGTAAACCCCGTTCACATGTGCAGCGCCCTGGAGTATTATACGGTGTAAACCCCATTCACATGTGCAGCACCCTGCAGTATTATACGGTGTAAACCCCGTTCACATGTGCAGCACCCTGCAGTATTATACGGTGTAAGCCCCGTTCACATGTGCAGCACCCTGCAGTATTATACGATGTAAACCCCGTTCACATGTGCAGCACCCTGCAGTATTATACTGTGTAAACCCTGTTCACATGTGCAGCGCCCTGCAGTATTATACGGTGTAAGCCCTGTTCATATGTGCAGCGCCCTGGAGTATTATACGGTGTAAACCCCATTCACATGTGCAGCACCCTGCAGTATTATACGGTGTAAGCCCTGTTCACATGTGCAGCGCCCTGCAGTATTATACTGTGTAAACCCCGTTCACATGTGCAGCAACCTGCTGTATTATACGGTGTAAACCCCATTCACATGTGCAGCACCCTGCAGTATTATACGGTGTAAACCCCGTTCACATGTGCAGCGCCCTGCAGTATTATACGGTGTAAACCCCGTTCACATGTGCAGCACCCTGCAGTATAATACTGTGTAAACCCCGTTCACATGTGCAGCGCCCTGCAGTATTATACGGTGTAAACCCCATTCACATGTGCAGCGCCCTGCAGTATTATACGGTGTAAACCCCGTTCACATGTGCAGCACCCTGCAGTATTATACTGTGTAAACCCCGTTCACATGTGCAGCAACCTGCTGTATTATACGGTGTAAACCCCATTCACATGTGCAGCGCCCTGCAGTATTATACTGTGTAAACCCCGTTCACATGTGCAGCACCCTGCTGTATTATACGGTGTAAACCCCATTCACATGTGCAGCACCCTGCTGTATTATACGGTGTAAACCCCGTTCACATGTGCAGCACCCTGCAGTATTATACGGTGTAAACCCCATTCACATGTGCAGCACCTTGCAGTATTATACGGTGTAAACCCCGTTCACATGTGCAGCACCCTGCAGTATTATACGGTGTAAACCCCATTCACATGTGCAGCGCCCTGCAGTATTATACGGTGTAAACCCCGTTCACATGTGCAGCGCCCTGGAGTATTATACGGTGTAAACCCCGTTCACATGTGCAGCGCCCTGCAGTATTATACGGTGTAAACCTCGTTCACATGTGCAGCGCCCTGCAGTATTATACGGTGTAAACCCCGTTCACATGTGCAGCACCCTGCTGTATTATACGGTGTAATCCCCGTTCACATGTGCAGCACTCTGCAGTATTATACGGTGTAAGCCCCGTTCACATGTGCAGCACCCTGCAGTATTATACGGTGTAAACCCCATTCACATGTGCAGCGCCCTGCAGTATTATACGGTGTAAACCCCGTTCACATGTGCAGCGCCCTGGAGTATTATACGGTGTAAACCCCGTTCACATGTGCAGCGCCCTGCAGTATTATACGGTGTAAACCCCGTTCACATGTGCAGCACCCTGCTGTATTATACGGTGTAATCCCCGTTCACATGTGCAGCACTCTGCAGTATTATACGGTGTAAACCTCGTTCACATGTGCAGCGCCCTGCAGTATTATACGGTGTAAACCCCGTTCACATGTGCAGCGCCCTGCAGTATTATACGGTGTAAACCCCGTTCACATGTGCAGCGCCCTGGAGTATTATACGGTGTAAACCCCGTTCACATGTGCAGCACCCTGCAGTATTATACGGTGTAAGCCCCGTTCACATGTGCAGCGCCCTGCAGTATTATACGGTGTAAACCTCGTTCACATGTGCAGCACCCTGCAGTATTATACGGTGTAAACCCCGTTCACATGTGCAGCACTCTGCAGTATTATACGGTGTAAACCCCGTTCACATGTGCAGCACCCTGCTGTATTATACGGTGTAATCCCCGTTCACATGTGCAGCACTCTGCAGTATTATACGGTGTAAACCTCGTTCACATGTGCAGCACCCTGCAGTATTATACGGTGTAAACCCCGTTCACATGTGCAGCGCCCTGCAGTATTATACGGTGTAAACCCCGTTCACATGTGCAGCGCCCTGGAGTATTATACGGTGTAAACCCCGTTCACATGTGCAGCACCCTGCAGTATTATACGGTGTAAGCCCCGTTCACATGTGCAGCGCCCTGCAGTATTATACGGTGTAAACCTCGTTCACATGTGCAGCACCCTGCAGTATTATACGGTGTAAACCCCGTTCACATGTGCAGCGCCCTGCAGTATTATACGGTGTAAACCCCGTTCACATGTGCAGCACCCTGCAGTATTATACGGTGTAAACCCCGTTCACATGTGCAGCACCCTGCAGTATTATACGGTGTAAACCTCGTTCACATGTGCAGCGCCCTGCAGTATTATACGGTGTAATCCCCGTTCACATGTGCAGCGCCCTGCAGTATTATACGGTGTAAGCCCCGTTCACATGTGCAGCACCCTGGAGTATTATACGGTGTAATCCCCGTTCACATGTGCAGCGCCCTGTAGTATTATACGGTGTAAGCCCCGTTCACATGTGCAGCGCCCTGCAGTATTATACGGTGTAAACCCCGTTCACATGTGCAGCGCCCTGCAGTATTATACGGTGTAAACCCCGTTCACATGTGCAGCACCCTGCAGTATTATACGGTGTAAGCCCCGTTCACATGTGCAGCACCCTGCAGTATTATACGGTGTAAACCCCGTTCACATGTGCAGCACCCTGCAGTATTATACGATGTAAACCCCGTTCACATGTGCAGCACCCTGCAGTATTATACGGTGTAAGCCCCGTTCACATGTGCAGCACCCTGCAGTATTATACGGTGTAAACCCCGTTCACATGTGCAGCACCCTGCAGTATTATACGGTGTAAACCCCATTCACATGTGCAGCGCCCTGGAGTATTATACGGTGTAAACCCCGTTCACATGTGCAGCACCCTGCAGTATTATACGGTGTAAGCCCCGTTCACATGTGCAGCACCCTGCAGTATTATACGATGTAAACCCCGTTCACATGTGCAGCACCCTGCAGTATTATACTGTGTAAACCCTGTTCACATGTGCAGCGCCCTGCAGTATTATACGGTGTAAACCCCGTTCACATGTGCAGCGCCCTGCAGTATTATACGGTGTAAACCCCGTTCACATGTGCAGCACCCTGCAGTATTATACGGTGTAAGCCCCGTTCACATGTGCAGCACCCTGCAGTATTATACGGTGTAAACCCCGTTCACATGTGCAGCACCCTGCAGTATTATACGATGTAAACCCCGTTCACATGTGCAGCACCCTGCAGTATTATACTGTGTAAACCCTGTTCACATGTGCAGCGCCCTGCAGTATTATACGGTGTAAACCCCGTTCACATGTGCAGCGCCCTGGAGTATTATACGGTGTAAACCCCATTCACATGTGCAGCACCCTGCAGTATTATACGGTGTAAACCCCGTTCACATGTGCAGCACCCTGCAGTATTATACGGTGTAAGCCCCGTTCACATGTGCAGCACCCTGCAGTATTATACGATGTAAACCCCGTTCACATGTGCAGCACCCTGCAGTATTATACTGTGTAAACCCTGTTCACATGTGCAGCGCCCTGCAGTATTATACGGTGTAAGCCCTGTTCATATGTGCAGCGCCCTGGAGTATTATACGGTGTAAACCCCATTCACATGTGCAGCACCCTGCAGTATTATACGGTGTAAGCCCTGTTCACATGTGCAGCGCCCTGCAGTATTATACTGTGTAAACCCCGTTCACATGTGCAGCAACCTGCTGTATTATACGGTGTAAACCCCATTCACATGTGCAGCACCCTGCAGTATTATACGGTGTAAACCCCGTTCACATGTGCAGCGCCCTGCAGTATTATACGGTGTAAACCCCGTTCACATGTGCAGCACCCTGCAGTATAATACTGTGTAAACCCCGTTCACATGTGCAGCGCCCTGCAGTATTATACGGTGTAAACCCCATTCACATGTGCAGCGCCCTGGAGTATTATACGGTGTAAACCCCGTTCACATGTGCAGCACCCTGCAGTATTATACGGTGTAAACCCCGTTCACATGTGCAGCACCCTGCAGTATTATACGGTGTAAACCCCGTTCACATGTGCAGCACCCTGCAGTATTATACGGTGTAAACCCCGTTCACATGTGCAGCGCCCTGCAGTATTATACGGTGTAAACCCCGTTCACATGTGCAGCGCCCTGCAGTATTATACGGTGTAAGCCCCGTTCACATGTGCAGCACCCTGCAGTATTATACGGTGTAAACCCCGTTCACATGTGCAGCGCCCTGCAGTATTATACTGTGTAAACCTCGTTCACATGTGCAGCGCCCTGCAGTATTATACGGTTTAAGCCCCGTTCACATGTGCAGCGCCCTGCAGTATTATACGGTGTAAACCCCGTTCACATGTGCAGCACCCTGCAGTATTATACGGTGTAAGCCCCGTTCACATGTGCAGCACCCTGCAGTATTATACTGTGTAAACTCTGTTCACATGTGCAGCGCCCTGCAGTATTATACGGTGTAAACCCCGTTCACATGTGCAGCGCCCTGCAGTATTATACTGTGTAAACTCTGTTCACATGTGCAGCGCCCTGCAGTATTATACTGTGTAAACCCCGTTCACATGTGCAGCACTCTGCAGTATTATACTGTGTAAACCCCATTCACATGTGCAGCGCCCTGGAGTATTATACGGTGTAAACCCCGTTCACATGTGCAGCACCCTGCAGTATTATACGGTGTAAACCCCGTTCACATGTGCAGCACCCTGCTGTATTATACGGTGTAAACCCCGTTCACATGTGCAGCACCCTGCAGTATTATACGGTGTAAACCCCGTTCACATGTGCAGCACCCTGCAGTATTATACGGTGTAAACCCCGTTCACATGTGCAGCACCCTGCAGTATTATACGGTGTAAACCCCGTTCACATGTGCAGCACCCTGCAGTATTATACGGTGTAAACCCCGTTCACATGTGCAGCACCCTGCAGTATTATACGGTGTAAACCCCATTCACATGTGCAGCACCCTGCAGTATTATACGGTGTAAACCCCGTTCACATGTGCAGCGCCCTGCAGTATTATACGGTGTAAACCCCGTTCACATGTGCAGCACCCTGCAGTATTATACGGTGTAAACCTCGTTCACATGTGCAGCGCCCTGCAGTATTATACGGTGTAAACCCCGTTCACATGTGCAGCACCCTGCAGTATTATACGGTGTAAACCTCGTTCACATGTGCAGCGCCCTGCAGTATTATACGGTGTAAACCCCGTTCACATGTGCAGCACCCTGCAGTATTATACGGTGTAAACCCCGTTCACATGTGCAGCACCCTGCAGTATTATACTGTGTAAACTCTGTTCACATGTGCAGCGCCCTGCTGTATTATATGGTGTAAACCCCGTTCACATGTGCAGCACCCTGCTGTATTATACGGTGTAAACCCCGTTCACATGTGCAGCACCCTGCAGTATTATACGGTGTAAACCCCGTTCACATGTGCAGCACCCTGCAGTATTATACGGTGTAAACCCCGTTCACATGTGCAGCGCCCTGCAGTATTATATGGTGTAAACCCCGTTCACATGTGCAGCACCCTGCTGTATTATACGGTGTAAACCCCGTTCACATGTGCAGCACCCTGCAGTATTATATGGTGTAAACCCCGTTCACATGTGTAGCACCCTGCAGTATTATATGGTGTAAACCCCGTTCACATGTGCAGCACCCTGCTGTATTATACGGTGTAAACCCCGTTCACATGTGCAGCACCCTGCAGTATTATACGGTGTAAACCCCGTTCACATGTGCAGCACCCTGCAGTATTATACGGTGTAAACCCCGTTCACATGTGCAGCACCCTGCAGTATTATACGGTGTAAACCCCGTTCACATGTGCAGCACCCTGCTGTATTATATGGTGTAAGCCCCGTTCACATGTGCAGCGCCCTGCAGTATTATATGGTGTAAACCCCGTTCACATGTGCAGCACCCTGCTGTATTATACGGTGTAAACCCCGTTCACATGTGCAGCACCCTGCAGTATTATACGGTGTAAACCCCGTTCACATGTGCAGCACCCTGCTGTATTATACGGTGTAAACCCCGTTCACATGTGCAGCGCTCTGCAGTATTATACGGTGTAAACCCCGTTCACATGTGCAGCACTCTGCAGTATTATACGGTGTAAACCCCGTTCACATGTGCAGCACCCTGCAGTATTATACGGTGTAAACCCCGTTCACATGTGCAGCACCCTGCAGTATTATACGGTGTAAACCCCATTCACATGTGCAGCACCCTGCAGTATTATACGGTGTAAACCCCATTCACATGTGCAGCGCCCTGCAGTATTATACGGTGTAAACCCCGTTCACATGTGCAGCACCCTGCAGTATTATACGGTGTAAACCTCGTTCACATGTGCAGCGCCCTGCAGTATTATACGGTGTAAACCCCGTTCACATGTGCAGCGCCCTGTAGTATTATACGGTGTAAGCCCTGTTCACATGTGCAGCGCCCTGTAGTATTATACGGTGTAAGCCCTGTTCACATGTGCAGCACCCTGGAGTATTATACAGTGTAAACCCCGTTCACATGTGCAGCGCCCTGTAGTATTATACGGTGTAAACCCCGTTCACATGTGCAGCGCCCTGCAGTATTATACTGTGTAAACCCCGTTCACATGTGCAGCACCCTGCAGTATTATACGGTGTAAACCCCGTTCACATGTGCAGCGCCCTGCAGTATTATACGGTGTAAACCCCATTCACATGTGCAGCGCCCTGCAGTATTATACGGTGTAAACCCCGTTCAAATGTGCAGCACCCTGCAGTATTATACGGTGTAAACCCCGTTCACATGTGCAGCACCCTGCAGTATTATACGGTGTAAACCCCGTTCACATGTGCAGCACCCTGCAGTATTATACGGTGTAAACCCCGTTCACATGTGCAGCACCCTGCAGTATTATACGGTGTAAACCCCGTTCACATGTGCAGCACCCTGCAGTATTATACGGTGTAAACCCCATTCACATGTGCAGCACCCTGCAGTATTATACGGTGTAAACCCCATTCACATGTGCAGCACCCTGCAGTATTATACGGTGTAAACCCCGTTCACATGTGCAGCACCCTGCAGTATTATACGGTGTAAACCTCGTTCACATGTGCAGCGCCCTGCAGTATTATACGGTGTAAACCCCGTTCACATGTGCAGCACCCTGCAGTATTATACGGTGTAAACCTCGTTCACATGTGCAGCGCCCTGCAGTATTATACGGTGTAAGCCCCGTTCACATGTGCAGCACCCTGCAGTATTATACGGTGTAAACCCCGTTCACATGTGCAGCACCCTGCAGTATTATACGGTGTAAACCTCGTTCACATGTGCAGCACCCTGCAGTATTATACGGTGTAAACCCCGTTCACATGTGCAGCACCCTGCAGTATTATACGGTGTAAACCTCGTTCACATGTGCAGCACCTTGCAGTATTATACGGTGTAAACCCCGTTCACATGTGCAGCACCCTGCAGTATTATACTGTGTAAACTCTGTTCACATGTGCAGCGCCCTGCAGTATTATATGGTGTAAACCCCGTTCACATGTGCAGCACCCTGCTGTATTATACGGTGTAAACCCCGTTCACATGTGCAGCACCCTGCAGTATTATACGGTGTAAACCCCGTTCACATGTGCAGCGCCCTGCAGTATTATACGGTGTAAACCCCGTTCACATGTGCAGCGCCCTGCAGTATTATATGGTGTAAACCCCGTTCACATGTGCAGCACCCTGCTGTATTATACGGTGTAAACCCCGTTCACATGTGCAGCACCCTGCAGTATTATACGGTGTAAACCCCGTTCACATGTGCAGCACCCTGCAGTATTATACGGTGTAAACCCCGTTCACATGTGCAGCGCCCTGCAGTATTATACGGTGTAAGCCCCGTTCACATGTGCAGCACTCTGCAGTATTATACGGTGTAAGCCCCGTTCACATGTGCAGCGCCCTGCAGTATTATACGGTGTAAACCCCGTTCACATGTGCAGCACCCTGCAGTATTATACGGTGTAAACCCCGTTCACATGTGCAGCGCCCTGCAGTATTATACGGTGTAAACCCCGTTCACATGTGCAGCACCCTGCAGTATTATACGGTGTAAACCCCGTTCACATGTGCAGCGCCCTGCAGTATTATACGGTGTAAACCCCGTTCACATGTGCAGCGCCCTGCAGTATTATACGGTGTAAACCCCGTTCACATGTGCAGCGCCCTGCAGTATTATACGGTGTAAACCCCGTTCACATGTGCAGCGCCCTGTAGTATTATACGGTGTAAGCCCTGTTCACATGTGCAGCGCCCTGTAGTATTATACGGTGTAAGCCCTGTTCACATGTGCAGCGCCCTGTAGTATTATACGGTGTAAACCCCGTTCACATGTGCAGCACCCTGGAGTATTATACGGTGTAAACCCCATTCACATGTGCAGCACCCTGGAGTATTATACGGTGTAAACCCCATTCACATGTGCAGCGCCCTGGAGTATTATACGGTGTAAACCCCATTCACATGTGCAGCGCCCTGCAGTATTATACGGTGTAAGCCCCGTTCACATGTGCAGCACCCTGGAGTATTATACGGTGTAAACCCCGTTCACATGTGCAGCGCCCTGGAGTATTATACGGTGTAAACCCTGTTCACATGTGCAGCACCCTGCAGTATTATACGGTGTAAGCCCTGTTCACATGTGCAGCGCCCTGGAGTATTATACGGTGTAAACCCCATTCACATGTGCAGCGCCCTGCAGTATTATACGGTGTAAGCCCCATTCACATGTGCAGCGCCCTGCAGTATTATACGGTGTAAACCCCATTCACATGTGCAGCGCCCTGCAGTATTATACGGTGTAAACCCCGTTCACATGTGCAGCACCCTGCAGTATTATACGGTGTAAACCCCGTTCACATGTGCAGCGCCCTGCAGTATTATACGGTGTAAACCCCATTCACATGTGTAGCGCCCTGTAGTATTATACGGTGTAAACCCCATTCACATGTGTAGCGCCCTGCAGTATTATACGGTGTAAGCCCCGTTCACATGTGCAGCACCCTGCTGTATTATACGGTGTAAACCCCATTCACATGTGCAGCGCCCTGCAGTATTATACGGTGTAAACCCTGTTCACATGTGCAGCACCCTGCAGTATTATACGGTGTAAACCCCGTTCACATGTGCAGCGCCCTGGAGTATTATACGGTGTAAACCCTGTTCACATGTGCAGCACCCTGCAGTATTATACGGTGTAAGCCCTGTTCACATGTGCAGCGCCCTGGAGTATTATACGGTGTAAACCCTGTTCACATGTGCAGCACCCTGCAGTATTATACGGTGTAAACCCCATTCACATGTGCAGCGCCCTGCAGTATTATACGGTGTAAACCCCATTCACATGTGCAGCGCCCTGCAGTATTATACGGTGTAAACCCCATTCACATGTGCAGCGCCCTGCAGTATTATACGGTGTAAACCCCATTCACATGTGCAGCGCCCTGCAGTATTATACGGTGTAAGCCCTGTTCACATGTGCAGCACCCTGGAGTATTATACGGTGTAATCCCCGTTCACATGTGCAGCACCCTGCAGTATTATACGGTGTAAACCCCGTTCACATGTGCAGCGCCCTGGAGTATTATACGGTGTAAACCCCATTCACATGTGCAGCGCCCTGCAGTATTATACGGTGTAAGCCCCGTTCACATGTGCAGCACCCTGCAGTATTATACTGTGTAAACCCCGTTCAGATGTGCAGCGCCCTGGATTATTATACGGTGTAAACCCTGTTCACATGTGCAGCGCCCTGCAGTATTATATTGTGTAAACCCCGTTCACATGTGCAGCACCCTGCAGTATTATACGGTGTAAGCCCCGTTCACATGTGCAGCACCCTGCAGTATTATACTGTGTAAACCCCGTTCAGATGTGCAGCGCCCTGGAGTATTATACGGTGTAAACCCTGTTCACATGTGCAGCACCCTGCAGTATTATATTGTGTAAACCCCGTTCACATGTGCAGCACCCTGCAGTATTATACGGTGTAAGCCCCGTTCACATGTGCAGCACCCTGCAGTATTATACTGTGTAAACCCCGTTCAGATGTGCAGCGCCCTGGAGTATTATACGGTGTAAACCCTGTTCACATGTGCAGCGCCCTGCAGTATTATACGGTGTAAGCCCCGTTCACATGTGCAGCGCCCTGGAGTATTATACGGTGTAAACCCTGTTCACATGTGCAGCGCCCTGCAGTATTATACTGTGTAAACCCCGTTCACATGTGCAGCGCCCTGGAGTATTATACGGTGTAAACCCCGTTCACATGTGCAGCGCCCTGGAGTATTATACGGTGTAAACCCTGTTCACATGTGCAGCGCCCTGCAGTATTATACTGTGTAAACCCCGTTCACATGTGCAGCGCCCTGGAGTATTATACGGTGTAAGCCCCGTTCACATGTGCAGCGCCCTGGAGTATTATACGGTGTAATCCCCGTTCACATGTGCAGCACCCTGCAGTATTATACGGTGTAAGCCCCGTTCACATGTGCAGCACCCTGCAGTATTATACTGTGTAAACCCCGTTCACATGTGCAGCGCCCTGGAGTATTATACGGTGTAAACCCTGTTCACATGTGCAGCGCCCTGCAGTATTATACTGTGTAAACCCCGTTCACATGTGCAGCGCCCTGGAGTATTATACGGTGTAAACCCCATTCACATGTGCAGCGCCCTGCAGTATTATACGGTGTAAACCCCGTTCACATGTGCAGCGCCCTGCAGTATTATATGGTGTAAACCCCGTTCACATGTGCAACACCCTGCAGTATTATACGGTGTAAACCCCGTTCACATGTGCAGCACCCTGGAGTATTATACGGTGTAAACCCCATTCACATGTGCAGCACCCTGCAGTATTATATGGTGTAAACCCCGTTCACATGTGCAACACCCTGCAGTATTATACGGTGTAAACCCCGTTCACATGTGTAGCACCCTGCAGTATTATACGGTGTAAACCCCGTTCACATGTGCAACACCCTGCAGTATTATACGGTGTAAACCCCGTTCACATGTGCAGCGCCCTGCAGTATTATACGGTGTAAGCCCCGTTCACATGTGCAGCGCCCTGCAGTATTATACGGTGTAAGCCCTGTTCACATGTGCAGCACCCTGGAGTATTATACGGTGTAAACCCCATTCACATGTGCAGCGCCCTGCAGTATTATACGGTGTAAACCCCGTTCACATGTGCAGCGCCCTGCAGTATTATACTGTGTAAACCCCGTTCACATGTGCAGCACCCTGCAGTATTATACGGTGTAAGCCCCGTTCACATGTGCAGCGCCCTGCAGTATTATACGGTGTAAACCCCGTTCACATGTGCAGCGCCCTGCAGTATTATACTGTGTAAACCCCGTTCACATGTGCAGCGCCCTGCAGTATTATACGGTGTAAACCCCTTTCACATGTGCAGCTCCCTGCAGTATTATACTGTGTAAACCCCGTTCACATGTGCAGCACCCTGCAGTATTATACGGTGTAAACCCCGTTCACATGTGCAGCGCCCTGCAGTATTATACGGTGTAAGCCCCGTTCACATGTGCAGCGCCCTGCAGTATTATACGGTGTAAACCCCGTTCACATGTGCAGCGCCCTGCAGTATTATACTGTGTAAACCCCGTTCACATGTGCAGCACCCTGCAGTATTATACTGTGTAAACCCCGTTCACATGTGCAGCACCCTGCAGTATTATACGGTGTAAACCCCGTTCACATGTGCAGCGCCCTGCAGTATTATACTGTGTAAACCCCGTTCACATGTGCAGCGCCCTGCTGTATTATACGGTGTAAACCCCGTTCACATGTGCAGCTCCCTGCAATATTATACGGTGTAATCCCCGTTCACATGTGCAGCGCCCTGCAGTATTATACTGTGTAAACCCCGTTCACATGTGCAGCGCCCTGCAGTATTATACTGTGTAAACCCCGTTCACATGTGCAGCACCCTGCAGTATTATACGGTGTAAACCCCGTTCACATGTGCAGCTCCCTGCAGTATTATACGGTGTAATCCCCGTTCACATGTGCAGCGCCCTGCAGTATTATACGGTGTAAGCCCCGTTCACATGTGCAGCGCCCTGCAGTATTATACGGTGTAAACCCCATTCACATGTGCAGCGCCCTGCAGTATTATACGGTGTAAACCCCGTTCACATGTGCAGCACCCTGCAGTATTATACGGTGTAAACCTCGTTCACATGTGCAGCGCCCTGCAGTATTATACGGTGTAAACCTCGTTCACATGTGCAGCGCCCTGCAGTATTATACGGTGTAAACCTCGTTCACATGTGCAGCGCCCTGCAGTATTATACGGTGTAAACCTCGTTCACATGTGCAGCGCCCTGCAGTATTATACGGTGCAAACCCCGTTCACATGTGCAGCGCCCTGCAGTATTATACGGTGTAAACCTCGTTCACATGTGCAGCACCCTGCAGTATTATACGGTGCAAACCCCGTTCACATGTGCAGCGCCCTGCAGTATTATACGGTGTAAACCTCGTTCACATGTGCAGCGCCCTGCAGTATTATACGGTGTAAACCCCGTTCACATGTGCAGCGCCCTGCAGTATTATACGGTGTAAACCCCGTTCACATGTGCAGCGCCCTGCAGTATTATACGGTGTAAACCTCGTTCACATGTGCAGCACCCTGCAGTATTATACGGTGCAAACCCCGTTCACATGTGCAGCGCCCTGCAGTATTATACGGTGTAAACCTCGTTCACATGTGCAGCGCCCTGCAGTATTATACGGTGTAAACCTCGTTCACATGTGCAGCGCCCTGCAGTATTATACGGTGTAAACCCTGTTCACATGTGCAGCACCCTGCAGTATTATACGGTGTAATCCCCGTTCACATGTGCAGCGCCCTGGAGTATTATACGGTGTAAACCCCATTCACATGTGCAGCACCCTGCAGTATTATACGGTGTAAGCCCCGTTCACATGTGCAGCACCCTGCAGTATTATACGGTGTAAACCCCATTCACATGTGCAGCGCCCTGCAGTATTATACGGTGTAAACCCCGTTCACATGTGCAGCACCCTGCAGTATTATACGGTGTAAACCTCGTTCACATGTGCAGCGCCCTGCAGTATTATACGGTGTAAACCCCATTCACATGTGCAGCGCCCTGTAGTATTATACGGTGTAAGCCCTGTTCACATGTGCAGCACCCTGGAGTATTATACGGTGTAATCCCCGTTCACATGTGCAGCGCCCTGTAGTATTATACGGTGTAAACCCCATTCACATGTGCAGCACCCTGCAGTATTATACGGTGTAAGCCCTGTTCACATGTGCAGTGCCCTGGAGTATTATACGGTGTAAACCCTGTTCACATGTGCAGCGCCCTGGAGTATTATACGGTGTAAACCCCATTCACATGTGCAGCACCCTGCAGTATTATACGGTGTAAACCCCGTTCACATGTGCAGCGCCCTGGAGTATTATACGGTGTAAACCCCGTTCACATGTGCAGCGCCCTGCAGTATTATACGGTGTAAACCCCGTTCACATGTGCAGCACCCTGCAGTATTATACGGTGTAAACCTCGTTCACATGTGCAGCGCCCTGCAGTATTATACGGTGTAAACCCCGTTCACATGTGCAGCGCCCTGTAGTATTATACGGTGTAAGCCCTGTTCACATGTGCAGCGCCCTGCAGTATTATACGGTGTAAGCCCTGTTCACATGTGCAGCGCCCTGCAGTATTATACGGTGTAAACCCCATTCACATGTGCAGCGCCCTGCAGTATTATACGGTGTAAGCCCAGTTCACATGTGCAGCACCCTGGAGTATTATACGGTGTAAACCCCGTTCACATGTGCAGCACCCTGCAGTATTATACGGTGTAAGCCCTGTTCACATGTGCAGCACCCTGGAGTATTATACGGTGTAAACCCCATTCACATGTGCAGCGCCCTGGAGTATTATACGGTGTAAGCCCAGTTCACATGTGCAGCACCCTGGAGTATTATACGGTGTAAACCCCATTCACATGTGCAGCACCCTGCAGTATTATACGGTGTAAGCCCTGTTCACATGTGCAGCACCCTGGAGTATTATACGGTGTAAACCCCATTCACATGTGCAGCACCCTGCAGTATTATACGGTGTAAGCCCAGTTCACATGTGCAGCACCCTGGAGTATTATACGGTGTAAACCCCATTCACATGTGCAGCACCCTGCAGTATTATACGGTGTAAGCCCCATTCACATGTGCAGCGCCCTGGAGTATTATACGGTGTAAACCCCATTCACATGTGCAGCACCCTGGAGTATTATACGGTGTAAACCCCATTCACATGTGCAGCACCCTGGAGTATTATACGATGTAAACCCCGTTCACATGTGCAGCGCCCTGCAGTATTATACGGTGTAAGCCCCATTCACATGTGCAGCACCCTGGAGTATTATACGATGTAAACCCCGTTCACATGTGCAGCGCCCTGCAGTATTATACGGTGTAAGCCCCATTCACATGTGCAGCACCCTGCAGTATTATACGATGTAAACCCCGTTCACATGTGCAGCGCCCTGCAGTATTATACGGTGTAAGCCCCATTCACATGTGCAGCGCCCTGGAGTATTATACGGTGTAAACCCCATTCACATGTGCAGCGCCCTGGAGTATTATACGGTGTAAACCCCATTCACATGTGCAGCGCCCTGGAGTATTATACGGTGTAAACCCCATTCACATGTGCAGCGCCCTGGAGTATTATACGGTGTAAACCCCATTCACATGTGCAGCACCCTGCAGTATTATACGGTGTAATCCCCGTTCACATGTGCAGCACCCTGGAGTATTATACGGTGTAAGCCCCATTCACATGTGCAGCACCCTGGAGTATTATACGATGTAAGCCCCATTCACATGTGCAGCGCCCTGGAGTATTATACGATGTAAACCCCGTTCACATGTGCAGCACCCTGCAGTATTATACGATGTAAACCCCGTTCACATGTGCAGCGCCCTGGAGTATTATACGATGTAAGCCCCATTCACATGTGCAGCGCCCTGGAGTATTATACGGTGTAAACCCCATTCACATGTGCAGCACCCTGGAGTATTATACGATGTAAGCCCCATTCACATGTGCAGCGCCCTGGAGTATTATACGATGTAAACCCCGTTCACATGTGCAGCGCCCTGCAGTATTATACGATGTAAGCCCCATTCACATGTGCAGCACCCTGGAGTATTATACGGTGTAAACCCCATTCACATGTGCAGCACCCTGCAGTATTATACGATGTAAGCCCCATTCACATGTGCAGCGCCCTGCAGTATTATACGATGTAAGCCCCATTCACATGTGCAGCGCCCTGGAGTATTATACAGTGTAAACCCCATTCACATGTGCAGCACCCTGCAGTATTATACGGTGTAAGCCCCATTCACATGTGCAGCGCCCTGCAGTATTATACGATGTAAGCCCCATTCACATGTGCAGCGCCCTGGAGTATTATACGGTGTAAACCCCATTCACATGTGCAGCACTCTGCAGTATTATACGATGTAAACCCCGTTCACATGTGCAGCGCCCTGCAGTATTATACGATGTAAACCCCGTTCACATGTGCAGCGCCCTGCAGTATTATACGATGTAAACCCCGTTCACATGTGCAGCACCCTGCAGTATTATACGATGTAAACCCCGTTCACATGTGCAGCGCCCTGCAGTATTATACGATGTAAGCCCCATTCACATGTGCAGCGCCCTGGAGTATTATACGGTGTAAACCCCATTCACATGTGCAGCACCCTGCAGTATTATACGATGTAAGCCCCATTCACATGTGCAGCGCCCTGCAGTATTATACGATGTAAGCCCCATTCACATGTGCAGCGCCCTGGAGTATTATACGGTGTAAGCCCCATTCACATGTGCAGCGCCCTGGAGTATTATACAGTGTAAACCCCATTCACATGTGCAGCACCCTGCAGTATTATACGGTGTAAGCCCCATTCACATGTGCAGCGCCCTGCAGTATTATACGATGTAAACCCCATTCACATGTGCAGCACCCTGCAGTATTATACGATGTAAGCCCCATTCACATGTGCAGCGCCCTGCAGTATTATACGATGTAAGCCCCATTCACATGTGCAGCGCCCTGGAGTATTATACGATGTAAACCCCGTTCACATGTGCAGCGCCCTGCAGTATTATACGGTGTAAGCCCCATTCACATGTGCAGCACCCTGCAGTATTATACGATGTAAGCCCCATTCACATGTGCAGCACCCTGGAGTATTATACGGTGTAAACCCCGTTCACATGTGCAGCACCCTGGAGTATTATACGGTGTAAACCCCATTCACATGTGCAGCACCCTGGAGTATTATACGGTGTAAACCCCGTTCACATGTGCAGCACCCTGGAGTATTATACGATGTAAACCCCGTTCACATGTGCAGCGCCCTGCAGTATTATACGGTGTAAACCCCGTTCACATGTGCAGCGCCCTGCAGTATTATACGGTGTAAACCCTGTTCACATGTGCAGCACCCTGCAGTATTATACGGTGTAAACCCCGTTCACATGTGCAGCGCCCTGGAGTATTATACGGTGTAAACCCCGTTCACATGTGCAGCGCCCTGCAGTATTATTCGGTGTAAACCCCATTCACATGTGCAGCACCCTGCAGTATTATACGGTGTAAGCCCTGTTCACATGTGCAGCACCCTGCAGTATTATACGGTGTAAACCCCGTTCACATGTGCAGCACTCTGCAGTATTATACGGTGTAAACCCCATTCACATGTGCAGCACTCTGCAGTATTATACGGTGTAAACCCCATTCACATGTGCAGCACTCTGCAGTATTATACGGTGTAAACCCCATTCACATGTGCAGCACTCTGCAGTATTATACGGTGTAATCCCCATTCACATGTGCAGCACTCTGCAGTATTATACGGTGTAAACCCCATTCACATGTGCAGCGCCCTGCAGTATTATACGGTGTAATCCCCGTTCACATGTGCAGCGCCCTGCAGTATTATACGGTGTAATCCCCGTTCACATGTGCAGCGCCCTGCAGTATTATACGGTGTAAACCCCATTCACATGTGCAGCACCCTGCAGTATTATACGGTGTAAGCCCCGTTCACATGTGCAGCGCCCAGCAGTATTATACGGTGTAAACCCCATTCACATGTGCAGCACCCTGCAGTATTATACGGTGTAAACCCCGTTCACATGTGCAGCGCCCTGCAGTATTATACGGTGTAAACCCCGTTCACATGTGCAGCACCCTGGAGTATTATACGGTGTAAACGCCGTTCACATGTGCAGCACCCTGCAGTATTATACGGTGTAAGCCCCGTTCACATGTGCAGCACCCTGGAGTATTATACGGTGTAAACCCCGTTCACATGTGCAGCGCCCTGCAGTATTATACGGTGTAATCCCCGTTCACATGTGCAGCGCCCTGCAGTATTATACGGTGTAAACCCCATTCACATGTGCAGCACCCTGCAGTATTATACGGTGTAAACCCCATTCACATGTGCAGCACCCTGGAGTATTATACGGTGTAAACCCCGTTCACATGTGCAGCGCCCTGCAGTATTATACGGTGTAAACCCCGTTCACATGTGCAGCACCCTGGAGTATTATACGGTGCAAACCCCGTTCACATGTGGAGCACCCTGCAGTATTATACGGTGTAAGCCCCGTTCACATGTGCAGCACCCTGGAGTATTATACGGTGTAAACCCCGTTCACATGTGCAGCACCCTGGAGTATTATACGGTGCAAACCCCGTTCACATGTGCAGCACCCTGCAGTATTATACGGTGTAAGCCCCGTTCACATGTGCAGCACCCTGGAGTATTATACGGTGTAAACCCCGTTCACATGTGCAGCACCCTGCAGTATTATACGGTGTAATCCCCGTTCACATGTGCAGCGCCCTGCAGTATTATACGGTGTAAACCCCATTCACATGTGCAGCACCCTGCAGTATTATACGGTGTAATCCCCGTTCACATGTGCAGCGCCCTGCAGTATTATACGGTGTAATCCCCGTTCACATGTGCAGCGCCCTGGAGTATTATACGGTGTAAACCCCATTCACATGTGCAGCGCCCTGCAGTATTATACTGTGTAAACCCCGTTCACATGTGCAGCACCCTGCAGTATTATACGGTGTAATCCCCGTTCACATGTGCAGCGCCCTGCAGTATTATACGGTGTAAGCCCAGTTCACATGTGCAGCACCCTGCAGTATTATACGGTGTAATCCCCGTTCACATGTGCAGCGCCCTGCAGTATTATACGGTGTAAACCCCATTCACATGTGCAGCACCCTGCAGTATTATACGGTGTAATCCCCGTTCACATGTGCAGCACCCTGCAGTATTATACGGTGTAAACCCCGTTCACATGTGCAGCGCCCTGCAGTATTATACGGTGTAAGCCCCGTTCACATGTGCAGCGCCCTGGAGTATTATACGGTGTAAACCCCATTCACATGTGCAGCGCCCTGCAGTATTATACGGTGTAAGCCCCGTTCACATGTGCAGCGCCCTGCAGTATTATACGGTGTAAGCCCTGTTCACATGTGCAGCGCCCTGGAGTATTATACGGTGTAAACCCCGTTCACATGTGCAGCGCCCTGGAGTATTATACGGTGTAAACCCCGTTCACATGTGCAGCACCCTGCAGTATTATACGGTGTAATCCCCGTTCACATGTGCAGCGCCCTGAAGTATTATACGGTGTAAACCCCATTCACATGTGCAGCACCCTGCAGTATTATACGGTGTAATCCCCGTTCACATGTGCAGCGCCCTGCAGTATTATACGGTGTAATCCCCGTTCACATGTGCAGCGCCCTGCAGTATTATACGGTGTAAGCCCTGTTCACATGTGCAGCGCCCTGCAGTATTATACGGTGTAAGCCCCGTTCACATGTGCAGCGCCCTGGAGTATTATACGGTGTAAGCCCCGTTCACATGTGCAGCGCCCTGGAGTATTATACGGTGTAAGCCCAGTTCACATGTGCAGCACCCTGCAGTATTATACGGTGTAATCCCCGTTCACATGTGCAGCGCCCTGCAGTATTATACGGTGTAAACCCCATTCACATGTGCAGCACCCTGCAGTATTATACGGTGTAATCCCCGTTCACATGTGCAGCACCCTGCAGTATTATACGGTGTAAACCCCGTTCACATGTGCAGCGCCCTGCAGTATTATACGGTGTAAGCCCCGTTCACATGTGCAGCGCCCTGGAGTATTATACGGTGTAAACCCCATTCACATGTGCAGCGCCCTGCAGTATTATACGGTGTAAGCCCCGTTCACATGTGCAGCGCCCTGCAGTATTATACGGTGTAAGCCCTGTTCACATGTGCAGCGCCCTGGAGTATTATACGGTGTAAACCCCGTTCACATGTGCAGCGCCCTGGAGTATTATACGGTGTAAACCCCGTTCACATGTGCAGCACCCTGCAGTATTATACGGTGTAATCCCCGTTCACATGTGCAGCGCCCTGAAGTATTATACGGTGTAAACCCCATTCACATGTGCAGCACCCTGCAGTATTATACGGTGTAATCCCCGTTCACATGTGCAGCGCCCTGCAGTATTATACGGTGTAATCCCCGTTCACATGTGCAGCGCCCTGCAGTATTATACGGTGTAAGCCCTGTTCACATGTGCAGCGCCCTGCAGTATTATACGGTGTAAGCCCCGTTCACATGTGCAGCGCCCTGCAGTATTATACGGTGTAAGCCCCGTTCACATGTGCAGCGCCCTGGAGTATTATACGGTGTAAGCCCCGTTCACATGTGCAGCGCCCTGGAGTATTATACGGTGTAAGCCCCGTTCACATGTGCAGCACCCTGCAGTATTATACGGTGTAATCCCCATTCACATGTGCAGCACTCTGCAGTATTATACGGTGTAAGCCCTGTTCACATGTGCAGCGCCCTGGAGTATTATACGGTGTAAGCCCCGTTCACATGTGCAGCGCCCTGCAGTATTATACGGTGTAAGCCCCGTTCACATGTGCAGCGCCCTGCAGTATAATACTGTGTAAACCCCATTCACATGTGCAGCGCCCTGGAGTAGGCGCAGGGTAGAGTAGAGGCAGATTCAATCATCACTGAATAATCATACAAGTGAATATAAGAAATGTTGTAATATATCTTATCAGAGAAATCTGCTTCTGTCTGCACTAATGAGACACTTCTCCCCCCCCCCCACCCCTGTACTCATCATTCATCCAAAAACTGTTAAAATCTGTCCTGCTCCAGACAAGATAGACTACCAGACCACTGAGGGATCAGATTACTGCTGCTCATTAAAACCCACAGGGGAGGAGAAATGGAGGAGAATTAGAGACACAAAACATCTGCTACTGTCTACTAAGTGTTTTATGTTACCCTAGTACTGTGTTCACAGCTACACTGCACAGTAATGCTGTATAATGTCTTCTATCCTGACTGCAGAACACATCTATACTTCTAGGAACTTCTGTACAACATTCTCCATGCTATTGATTGTAGCAAGCATTTTATCTTACCCCAGTGCTGGATTCACAGCTAACCTGCTTAGTATTGCTGTATAATGCCCTTCATATTCTTGCTGCGTTTAAGTAAGAGTTTATCTTACCAAAGATCTGGATTCACATCTACACTACTTTGTACTGCTATATAATAACTCCCAATGCTGCTACTACTATTAGTAAGTGTATTATCTCACACCATTGATGCATTCACAGCAACACTGCAAAGTACTGCATTACAATATCCTCCATGCTGCTGTTTCATCTCACTGCAGTGCTGGATCCACAGCCAGACTGCACATATTATTATTATTATTATTATTATTATTTATTATTATAGCGCCATTTATTCCATGGCGCTTTACATGTGAAAAAGGGGGTATAATACAAGAACAATTACAATAATCTTGAACACAATGTGACAGCGACTGGTACAGGAGGAGCGAGGACCCTGCCCGCGAGGGCTCACAATCTACAAGGGATGGGTGAGGATACAGTAGGTGAGGGTAGAGCTGGTCGTGGAGCGGTATGGTGGAGCGGTGGTTACTGCAGGTTGTAGGTTTGTCGGAAGAGGTGGGTCTTCAGGTTCCTTTTGAAGGTTTCCACGGTCGGCGAGAGTCTGATACGTTGGGGTAGAGAGTTCCAGAGTAGGGCGGAAGCACGGGAGAAATCTTGTATACGGTTGTGGGAGGAGGAGATAAGAGGGGAGAAGGAGATCTTGTGAGGATCGGAGGTTGCGTGCATGTATGTAACGGGAGACTAGGTCGGTGATATATGGAGGAGACAGGTTGTGGATGGCTTTGTATGTCATGGTTAGGGTTTTGAACTGGAGTCTCTGAGCAATGGGGAGCCAGTGAAGAGATTGACAGAGAGGAGAGGCCGGGGAATAGCGGGGGGACAGGTTGATTAGTCGAGCAGCAGAGTTTATGATAGATTGGAGGGGTGCGAGAGTGTTAGAGGGGAGGCCACAGAGCAGGAGGTTGCAGTAGTCAAGGCGGGAGATGATGAGGGCGTGCACTAGTGTTTTTGCAGATTCATGGTTTAGGAATGTGCGAATCCGGGAGATATTTTTAAGTTGGAGTCGGCAGGAAGTGGAAAGGGCTTGGATATGTGGTTTGAAGGAGAGTTCCGAGTCCAGG
Source organism: Phyllobates terribilis (assembly GCF_046119375.1). Lineage (NCBI taxonomy): Eukaryota > Metazoa > Chordata > Amphibia > Anura > Dendrobatidae > Phyllobates > Phyllobates terribilis. The sequence goes on along the minus strand of NW_027362764.1, from coordinate 20,856,079 downwards.
GTTACCCCGAGGCAGCGAGCTTGAGGGACTGGGGAGAGTGGGCAGCCATTGACTATGATGGATAGGTCAGATGGGGGGGATGAATGAGATGGCGGAAAGATGATGAATTCTGTTTTGTCCATGTTAAGTTTTAGAAATCTAGCAGAGAAGAAGGATGAAATAGCAGACAGACATTGTGGGATTTTGGTTAATACGGAGGTGATATCGGGTCCAGAGAGGTAGATCTGTGTGTTATCAGCATAGAGGTGATAATGAAAGCCATGAGACTCTATGAGCTGTCGCAGGCCTAAGGTGTAGATGGAGAAGAGCAGGGGTCCTAGAACTGAACCTTGGGGGACACCAACAGATAGGGGGCGAGATGAAGAGGTGGTGTGTGAGTGGGAGACACTGAATGTCCGGTCTGTTAGGTATGAGGAGATCCAGGATAGGGCCAAGTCTGTGATGCCGAGAGATGAGAGAGTCTGTAGTAAGAGGGAATGGTCCACTGTGTCAAAGGCAGATGACAGGTCTAGGAGGAGGAGGACAGAGTAGTGTCGCTTAGATTTGGCAGTTAGTAGGTCGTTTGTGACTTTAGTCAGTGCAGTTTCAGTAGAATGGTGCGGTCGGAAACCAGATTGTAGGCGGTCAAAGAGGGAGCAGGAGGAGAGGTGGGACGACAGTTCAGAATGGACATGTTGTTCCAGTAGTTTTGAGGCATAGGGGAGAAGTGATATGGGGCGATAGCTAGACACAGAGGATGGGTCAAGGGAGGGCTTTTTGAGGATGGGTGTGATTGAGGCATGTTTGAAACATGAGGGGAAGACACCAGTTGTTAGTGACAGGTTGAAGAGGTGGGCTAGGGCTGGGATGAAGATAGTGGTAAGGTTTGGGATGAGGTGGGACGGGATTGGGTCAAGTTTACAGGTGGTGAGGTGTGATTTGGAGAGTAAGGAGGAAAGTTGATCTTCAGAAATGGTGGAGAATGTAGTTTTGGAGGAGGAGGGTTGAGTAGGTGTGGGGAGGGGCTGTGGGGGCTTTAGGCAAAAGCTTTGTCTGATGGTGTCAATCTTCTGCTTGAAGAATGAGGCAAAGTCTTCGGCTGAAATAAGAGGAGAGGGAGGAGGCACTGGGGGATGGAGGAGAGAATTTAAGGTGTTGAATAGTTGTTTGGGGTTGTGGGACAGGGAGGATATGAGAGATGTGAAGTATGTTTGTTTTGCTGCAGTGAGTGTGGACTTGAAGGTAGTGAGGGACTGTTTGAATGCGATGAAGTGCTCATGGGAGTGGGACCTTTTCCATCTACGTTCAGCAGCCCTGGAGGCCCCTCGCAGTTCTTTAGTTAGGCTGGTGTGCCAGGGTTGTCTGTTGATTGTGCGAGTCTTGGTATGCATGAGGGGGGCGACTGAATCGAGAGCTGCAGCTGTTGTAGTGTTGTATAAAGTGGCAGCAGCATCTGCATCATGTAAGGAACTAATGTCTGTAAGAGGGAGGAGGGATTCAGAGAGAGAGTGTAGGTCAAGGTGTTTGAGATTTCTACGAGGGTATTCAAGTTTGTGGAGTGGGGATTGTTGCCCCGGGGAGGAGAGAGAAGAGAATGTGAGTAGGTTGTGGTCAGAGAGAGGGAGAGGTGAGTTAGAGAGGTTAGATAGGGAACAGAGGCGGGTGAAGATGAGTTCCAGCGTGTGGCCATCTTTGTGGGTGGGTGTGGAAGACCACTGGGTAAGACCAAAGGAGGAAGTGAGGGATAGAAGCTTAGAGGCAGCTGAGAGGGAAGTATCAATGGGGATGTTAAAGTCGCCCATGAGGATAGTGGGGATGTCAACAGAGAGGAAATGAAGTAGCCAGGTGGTGAAGTGGTCAAAGAAAGTGGTGGCTGATCCTGGGGGGCGGTAGATGACAGCCAGTTGGAGGTTGGAGGGGGAGTAGATGCGCACACAGTGCACTTCAAAAGACGGGAGAGTAATTGCGGGCGGCAGTGGTATCTGGGTGAAGGAGCAGTTTTCTGAGAGGAGGAAACCTATTCCTCCACCGTGCTTGCCGTTGGGGCGGGGGGTATGGGAGAGGTGGAATCCGCCATACGAAAGTGCAGCAGGAGAGGTTGTGTCGGAGGGGGTGAGCCAGGTTTCAGTGATTCCGAGGAAGGAAAGCTTGTTAGTGATGAAGAGATCGTGAATGTAGGAAAGTTTATTGCAGACAGAGCGAGCGTTCCATAGAGCTCCTGTTAGTGGAACTGGGGAAGCGGGGGCTGGGCGGATGGGTGTAAGGTTAGAAGGGTTACGAGAGTTTGGGATAGATCGGGGGTAGGAGGTGGAAGTGAATGTAGGGATGTGGTGAGGAGGGCCAGGATTTGGAGAGATGTCGCCGGCAGTAAGGAGGAGCAGAGAAAGCGTTATTAGGTGGGAGCAGGAGAGGGCATGAGGTGGCTGTCTATGTTTGGAGACAAAGGATTGTATGTTGTGGAATAGCTCTGAGGAGGAGGTGAGATGGGTGGGGAGAATGGAGGGAGAGATGAAGAGTTCCTTTCCAGGTGTAGGGATTAGGGGTGGTTGAAAGAAGTGAAGGATTAAGGGGGTGAGAGTGAAAACAAAAACAAACATTGTTTACTGTGACTTAGTATCCAGGTACCTTCAGTTCACTTCAGGTTCAATTCAGGATTAATTCAAATTTCAGACACTTCAGCTCATGGACACTTAAGCTGAGGGACACAGACTTCAGTCTGACACAGACTCCTAGTTCTCAATATATACCGCTGTATAATACCCTCCATGCTGTTGATACTTTCTAGTTAGTGTTATAGCTCACTCCACTGCTGGATTCACAGATTCAGTGCTTTCTGCTGCTTTATAAAATCCTCCATGTTGCTGCTTATTTTTCTAGTGCATGTTTTATCTCTCCCTAGTGCTGAATTCACAGTTACCTCTCAATATTTTCCATCCAAAGCTATCACAAGAATCATTCATTACTCATTGTAGCATTTCCAAATGAAAACCTCCTGGCTGCACCTGCGGATTATTGCACCCTAGACTGTGGAATAAGTTGGCGCCTCTGGAGTTCATTATCCAGACCTTAGCTCCTCACCGGACCTATAAAGTCCACCATCGCTCTGTGTTCACTCTCCACAGCTACACTGCTCAGTACTACTGTACAATGTCACCTAAAAAAACATTTTATCTCACCCCAGTGCTGGATTCACAGCTACAGTGTCAAGTACTGCTTTACAATATCCTCCCTGCCTGTGCTGGATTCACAGCTGTATTGCTCAGCACTGCCATATAATGTCCTCTATGCTGCTGCTTGTTAACATGTGTTAGATAGAGACAGTCGGGCAGGAATCCCTCATGTCTGTGTAGAGTATATAGGAGACATGATAGGAGATAATCTCCAGCCACAGACTCAATGCTCAGTGATGGAGCCTGCAGGGGGAAACTGGAGAAGAAAGCAAGATGCAAGTCCTATAATGACCAGAAACGGAGCGATTCCTCATGTGCTCACACGACCTTCTGAGGTGTCTCCTGAAATGACAAGTGCGGCTAAAGGCAGAACGGGTCGGTGGAGGAGCAGAACCTCCGGCTGAAGAGAGAGCTCGGAGCCTTCTCCCCGCAGCCTGTAAATGCTGGATATATTGATGTCAGACCGCAGGGTGATCAGTTCACAGCGAATGTCGCTCTTCATAAAGAGCAATGTATCTGCTGGCACCGGGGCGGTAGGGACACAAATATTTTGCTTTCACATAATGTCTTTTGGCACCTGGCACGTAAGCCGCGGTATTCCCGACATATCTGCCTGCTGCTATTTTCTCTGCCGACACTTGGGCTGATGTTTATTTGCTTTCTCCAAATCTAAATGTCATGGCATTCTCATGTAAATCCGAGGCGGAAAAGCAGTCCGCTTTTCATTAACCTTTCCGCTGACTTACAGCTATTTCCACGAGTCTTCAGAAGGAATGCCACCTACATTGCTGAGTGTTTAGAAACACGGCCGCGCCGCTGATCGCTGCCATCCCTGAATCAAGGGCTTTTCTTACTTTTTTTTTATTGTGCTGTTTACATTTTTGGCAGCAAAAGAAGAGAAGTGCGAGAGAAAACAATGGAGGAAGCGAATCTGATGCGGGACGTCAGGAGGCGCTCGGCGTTCAAGATCCTGAGTCTCGGGAGGCATTTGGTCAGAATCATCCATTCTGCTCCCAGTCCCATCGGGGTCAGAATCATCCATTCTGCACAGTCCAATCGAGGTCAGAATCATTCATTCTGCTATCAGTCCCATCGGGGTCAGAATCATCCATTCTGCTCTCAGTCCCATCGGGGTAAGAATCATCCATTCTGCTATCAGTCCCATCGAGGTCAGAGTCATCCATTCTGCTATCAGTCCCATCGGGGTCAGAATCATCCATTCTGCTATCAGTCCCATCGGGGTCAGTATCATCCATTCTGCACAGTCCAATCGAGGTCAGAATCATTCATTCTGCTATCAGTCCCATCGGGGTCAGAATCATCCATTCTGCTCTCAGTCCCATCGGGGTCAGAATCATCCATTCTGCTATCAGTCCCATCGAGGTCAGTCATCCATTCTGCTATCAGTCCCATCGGGGTCAGAATCATCCATTCTGCTATCAGTCCCATCGGGGTCAGAATCATCCTTTCTGCTCTCAGTCCCATCGGGGTCAGAATTATCCATTCTGCTATCAGTCCCATCAGAGTCAAAATCATCCATTCTGCTATCTGTCCCATCGAGGTCAGAATCATCCATTCTGCTATCAGTCCCATCAGAGTCAAAATCATCCATTCTGCTATCAGTCTTATCGAGGTCAGAATCATCCATTCTGCTCTCAGTCCCATCAGAGTCAAAATCATCCATTCTGCTATCAGTCTTATCGAGGTCAGAGTCATCCATTCTGCTATCAGTCTTATCGAGGTCAGAGTCATCCATTCTGCTATCAGTCCCATCGGGGTCAGAATCATCCATTCTGCTATCAGTCCCATCGAGGTCAGAGTCATCCATTCTGCTATCAGTCCCATTGGAGGTCAGAATCATCCATTCTGCTATCAGTCCCATCGAGGTCATAATCATCCATTCTGCCATCTGTCCCATCGGGGTCAGAATCATCCATTCTGCTATCTGTCTCATCGAGGTCAGAATCATCTATTCTGCTATCAGTCCCATCGAGGTCAGAATCATCCATTCTGCTATCTGTCCCATCGAGGTCAGAGTCATCCATTCTGCTCTCAATCCCATCAAGGTCAGAGTCATCCATTCTGCTATCAGTCCCATGGGGTCAGAATCATCCATTCTGCTATCAGTCCCATCGAGGTCAGAATCATCCATTCTGCTATCAGTCCCATCGGGGTCAGAATCATCCATTCTGCTCTCAGTCCCATCGGGGTCAGAGTCATCCATTCTGCTATTAGTCCCATCGAGGTCAGAGTCATCCATTCTGCTATCAGTCCCATTGAGGTCAGAATCATCCATTCTGCTATCAGTCCCATCGAGGTCAGAGTCATCCATTCTGCTATCAGTCCCATCGGGGTCAGAATCATCAATTCTGCTATCTGTCCCATCGAGGTCAAAATCATCCATTCTGCTATCAGTCCCATCGAGGTCAGAGTCATCCATTCTGCTCTCAGTCCCATCGAGGTCAGAGTAATCCATTCTTCTATCAGTCCCATCGGGGTCAGAATCATCCATTCTGCTATCAGTCCCATCGAGGTCAGAGTCATCCATTCTGCTATCAGTCCCATCAGAGTCAGAATCATCCATTCTGCCATCAGTCCAATTGAGGTCAGAATCATCCATTCTGCTATCAGTCCCATCGGGGTCAGAATCATCCATTCTGCTATCAGTCCCATCGAGGTCAGAGTCATCCATTCTGCTATCAGTCCCTTCGGGGTCAGAATCATCCATTCTGCTATCAGTCCTATCGAGGTCAGAATCATCCATTCTGCTATCAGTCCCATCGGGGTCAGAATCATCCATTCTGCTCTCAGTCCCATCGGGGTCAGAGTCATCAATTTTGCTATTAGTCCCATCGAGGTCAGAGTCATCCATTCTGCTATCAGTCCCATCGGGGTCAGAATCATCCATTCTGCTATCAGTCCCATCGAGGTCAGAATCATCCATTCTGCCATCTGTCCCATCGAGGTCAGAATCATCCATTCTGCTATCTGTCCCATCGAGGTCAGAATCATCTATTCTGCTATCAGTCCCATCGAGGTCAGAATCATCCATTCTGCTATCTGTCCCATTGAGGTCAGAATCATCCATTCTGCTATCAGTCCCATCAAGGTCAGAGTCATCCATTCTCCTCTCAGTCCCATCGAGGTCAGAGTCATCCATTCTGCTATCAGTCTCATCGGGGTCAGAATCATCCATTCTGCTATCAGTCCCATCGAGGTCAGAGTCATCCATTCTGCTATCAGTCCCATCGGGGTCAGAATCATCCATTCTGCTATCAGTCCCATTGAGGTCAGAATCATCCATTCTGCTATCAGTCCCATCGAGATCAGAGTCATCCATTCTGCTATCAGTCCCATCGGGGTCAGAGTCATCCATTCTGCTATCTGTCCCATCGAGGTCAGAATCATCCATTCTGCTATCAGTCCCATCGAGGTCAGAGTCATCCATTCTGCTCTCAGTCTTATCGAGGTCAGAGTCATCCATTCTGCTCTCAGTCCCATCGGGGTCAGAATCATCCATTGTGCTATCAGTTCCATCGAGGTCAGAGTCATCCATTCTGCTATCAGTCCCATCGGGGTCAGATTCATCCATTCTGCTATCAGTCCCATAGAAGGTCAGAATCATCCATTCTGCTATCAGTCCCCTCGGGGTCAGAATCATCCATTCTGCTATCAGTCCCATCAGGGTCAGAATCATCCTCTATGCTCAGTCCCATCGGGGTCAGAATTGTCCATTCTGCTATCAGTCCCATCAGGGTCAGAATCATCCATTCTGCTATCAGTCCCATCGGGGTCAAAATTGTCCATTCTGCTATCAGTCCCATCGAGGTCAGAGTCATCCATTCTGCTATCAGTCCCATCGGGGACAGAGTCATCCTGCCTGCTATCAGTCCGATCGGGGTCAGAATCATCCATTCTGCTATCAGTCCCATCGAGGTCAGAGTCATCCATTCTGCTATCAGTCCCATCGGGGTCAGTCATCCATTCTGCTATCAGTCCCATCAGGGTCAGAATCATCCATTCTGCTATCAGTCCTATCGGGATCAGAATCATCCATTCTGCTATCAGTCCCATCAAGGTCTGAATCATTCATTCTGCTATCAGTCCCATCGAGGTCAGAATCATCCATTCTGTTATCAGTCCCATCGGGGTCAGAATCCTCCCTTCTGCTATCAGTCTCATCAGGGTCAGAGTCATCCATTCTGCTATCAGTCCCATCGGGGTCAGAATCATCCATTCTGCTATCAGTCCCTTCAGGGTCAGAATCATCCATTCTGCTATCAGTCCCATCGGGGTCAGAATCATCCATTTTGCTATCAGTCCTATCGAGGTCAGAATCATCCATTCTGCTTTCAGGCCCATCAAGGTCAGAGTCATCCATTCTGCTATCAGTCCCATCGGGGTCAGAATCATCCATTCTGCTATCAGTCCGATCAGGGTCAGAATCATCCATTCTGCTATCAGTCCCATTGGGGTCAGAATCATCCTTTCTGCTCTCAGTCCCATTGGGGTCAGAATCATCCAATCTGCTATCAGTCCCATCGGGGTCAGAATCATCCTTTCTGCTCTCAGTCCCATCGGGGTCAGAATCATCCAATCTGCTATCAGTCCCATCGGGGTCAGAATCATCCATTCTGCTATCATTCCCATCGGGGTCAGAATCATCCTTTCTGCTCTTAGTCCCATCGGGGTCAGAATCATCCATTCTGCTATCAGTCCTATCGGGGTCAGAATCATCCATTCTGCTATCAGTCCCATCGGGGTCAGAATCATCCTTTCTGCTCTTAGTCCCATCAGGGTCAGAATCATCCAATCTGCTATCAGTCCCATCGGGGTCAGAATCATCCATTCTGCTAACAGTCCCATCGGGGTCAGAATCATCCTTTCTGCTCTCAGTCCCATCGGGGTCAGAATCATCCAATCTGCTATCAGTCCCATCAGGGTCAGAATCATCCATTCTGCTATCAATCCGATCAGGGTCAGAATCATCCATTCTGCTAACAGTCCGATCAGGGTCAGAATCATCCATTCTGCTATCAGTCCCATCGGGGTCAGAATCAGCCTTTCTGCTTTCAGTCCCATCAGGGTCAGAATCATCCATTCTGCTATCAGTCCGATCAGGGTCAGAATCATCCATTCTGCTATCAGTCCCATCGGGGTCAGAATCATCCTTTCTGCTTTCAGTCCCATCAGGGTCACAATCATCCTTTATGCTCTCAGTCCCATCGGGGTCAGTATCGTCCATTCTGCTATCAGTCCCATCAGGGTCAGAATCATCCATTCTGCTATCAGTCCCATCGGGGTCAAAATCGTCCATTCTGCTATCAGTCCCATCTAGGTCAGAGTCATCCTGCCTGCTATCAGTCCCATCGGGGACAGAGTCTTCCTGCCTGCTATCAGTCCCATTGGGGTCAGAATCATCCATTCTGCTATCAGTCCCATCAAGGTCAGAGTCATCCATTCAGCTATCAGTCCCATCGGGGTCAGAGTCATCCATTATGCTATCAGACCCATCGAGGTCAGAATCATCCATTCTGCTATCAGTTCCATCGAGGTCAGAATCATCCATTCTTTTATCAGTCCCATCGGGGTCAGAATCCTCCCTTCTGCTATCAGACTCATCAGGGTCAGAGTCATCCATTCTGCTATCAGTCCCATCAAGGTCAGAATCATCCATTCTGCTATCAGTCCCATCGGGGTCAAAATCGTCCATTCTGCTATCAGTCCCATCTAGGTTAGAGTCATCCTGACTGCTATCAGTCCCATCGGGGACAGAGTCTTCCTGCCTGCTATCAGTCCCATCGGGGTCAGAATCATCCATTCTGCTATCAGTCCCATCAAGGTCAGAGTCATCCATTCAGCTATCAGTCCCATCGGGGTCAGAGTCATCCATTATGCTATCAGACCCATCGAGGTCAGAATCATCCATTCTGCTATCAGTTCCATCGAGGTCAGAATCATCCATTCTTTTATCAGTCCCATCGGGGTCAGAATCCTCCCTTCTGCTATCAGACTCATCAGGGTCAGAGTCATCCATTCTGCTATCAGTCCCATCAAGGTCAGAATCATCCATTCTGCTATCAGTCCCTTCAGGGTCAGAATCATCCATTCTGCTATCAGTCCCATCGGGGTCAGAATCATCCAATCTGCTATCAGTCCTATCGGGGTCAGAATCATCCATTCAGCTTTCAGTCCCATCAAGGTCAGAGTCATCCATTCTGCTATCAGTCCCATCGGGGTCAGAATCATCCATTCTGCTATCAGTCCCATCGGGGTCAAAATCGTCCATTCTGCTATCAGTCCCATCTAGGTCAGAGTCATCCTGCCTGCTATCAGTCCCATCGGGGACAGAGTCTTCCTGCCTGCTATCAGTCCCATCGGGGTCAGAATCATCCATTCTGCTATCAGTCCCATCAAGGTCAGAGTCATCCATTCAGCTATCAGTCCCATCGGGGTCAGAGTCATACATTATGCTATCAGTCCCATCGAGGTCAGAATCATCCATTCTGCTATCAGTCCCATCGGGGTCAGAATCATCCTTTCTGCTCTTAGTCCCATCGGGGTCAGAATCATCCATTCTGCTATCAGTCCTATCGGGGTCAGAATCATCCATTCTGCTATCCGTCCGATCAGGGTCAGAATCATCCATTCTGCTATCAGTCCCATCGGGGTCAGAATCATCCTTTCTGCTTTCAGTCCCATCAGGGTCACAATCATCCTTTATGCTCTCAGTCCCATCGGGGTCAGTATCGTCCATTCTGCTATCAGTCCCATCAGGGTCAGAATCATCCATTCTGCTATCAGTCCCATTGGGGTCAAAATCGTCCATTCTGCTATCAGTCCCATCTAGGTCAGAGTCATCCTGCCTGCTATCAGTCCCATCGGGGACAGAGTCTTCCTGCCTGCTATCAGTCCCATCGGGGTCAGAATCATCCATTCTGCTATCAGTCCCATCAAGGTCAGAGTCATCCATTCAGCTATCAGTCCCATCGGGGTCAGAGTCATCCATTATGCTATCAGTCCCATCGAGGTCAGAATCATCCATTCTGCTATCAGTCCCATCGGGGTCAGAATCATCCTTTCTGCTCTTAGTCCCATCGGGGTCAGAATCATCCATTCTGCTATCAGTCCTATCGGGGTCAGAATCATCCATTCTGCTATCAGTCCCATCGGGGTCAGAATCATCCTTTCTGCTCTTAGTCCCATCGGGGTCAGAATCATCCAACCTGCTATCAGTCCCATCGGGGTCAGAATCATCCATTCTGCTAACAGTCCCATCGGGGTCAGAATCATCCTTTCTGCTCTCAGTCCCATCGGGGTCAGAATCATCCAATCTGCTATCAGTCCCATCAGGGTCAGAATCATCCATTCTGCTATCAATCCAATCAGGGTCAGAATCATCCATTCTGCTAACAGTCCGATCAGGGTCAGAATCATCCATTCTGCTATCAGTCCCATCGGGGTCAGAATCAGCCTTTCTGCTTTCAGTCCCATCAGGGTCAGAATCATCCATTCTGCTATCAGTCCGATCAGGGTCAGAATCATCCATTCTGCTATCAGTCCCATCGGGGTCAGAATCATCCTTTCTGCTTTCAGTCCCATCAGGGTCACAATCATCCTTTATGCTCTCAGTCCCATCGGGGTCAGTATCGTCCATTCTGCTATCAGTCCCATCAGGGTCAGAATCATCCATTCTGCTATCAGTCCCATCGGGGTCAAAATCTTCCATTCTGCTATCAGTCCCATCTAGGTCAGAGTCATCCTGCCTGCTATCAGTCCCATCGGGGACAGAGTCTTCCTGCCTGCTATCAGTCCCATCGGGGTCAGAATCATCCATTCTGCTATCAGTCCCATCAAGGTCAGAGTCATCCATTCAGCTATCAGTCCCATCGGGGTCAGAGTCATCCATTATGCTATCAGACCCATCGAGGTCAGAATCATCCATTCTGCTATCAGTTCCATCGAGGTCAGAATCATCCATTCTTTTATCAGTCCCATCGGGGTCAGAATCCTCCCTTCTGCTATCAGACTCATCAGGGTCAGAGTCATCCATTCTGCTATCAGTCCCATCAAGGTCAGAATCATCCATTCTGCTATCAGTCCCTTCAGGGTCAGAATCATCCATTCTGCTATCAGTCCCATCGGGGTCAGAATCATCCAATCTGCTATCAGTCCTATCGGGGTCAGAATCATCCATTCAGCTTTCAGTCCCATCAAGGTCAGAGTCATCCATTCTGCTATCAGTCCCATCGGGGTCAGAATCATCCATTCTGCTATCAGTCCCATCGGGGTCAAAATCGTCCATTCTGCTATCAGTCCCATCTAGGTCAGAGTCATCCTGCCTGCTATCAGTCCCATCGGGGACAGAGTCTTCCTGCCTGCTATCAGTCCCATCGGGGTCAGAATCATCCATTCTGCTATCAGTCCCATCAAGGTCAGAGTCATCCATTCAGCTATCAGTCCCATCGGGGTCAGAGTCATACATTATGCTATCAGTCCCATCGAGGTCAGAATCATCCATTCTGCTATCAGTTCCATCGAGGTCAGAATCATCCATTCTTTTATCAGTCCCATCGGGGTCAGAATCCTCCCTTCTGCTATCAGACTCATCAGGGTCAGAGTCATCCATTCTGCTATCAGTCCCATCAAGGTCAGAATCATCCATTCTGCTATCAGTCCCATCGGGGTCAAAATCGTCCATTCTGCTATCAGTCCCATCTAGGTTAGAGTCATCCTGCCTGCTATCAGTCCCATCGGGGACAGAGTCTTCCTGCCTGCTATCAGTCCCATCGGGGTCAGAATCATCCATTCTGCTATCAGTCCCATCAAGGTCAGAGTCATCCATTCAGCTATCAGTCCCATCGGGGTCAGAGTCATCCATTATGCTATCAGACCCATCGAGGTCAGAATCATCCATTCTGCTATCAGTTCCATCGAGGTCAGAATCATCCATTCTTTTATCAGTCCCATCGGGGTCAGAATCCTCCCTTCTGCTATCAGACTCATCAGGGTCAGAGTCATCCATTCTGCTATCAGTCCCATCAAGGTCAGAATCATCCATTCTGCTATCAGTCCCTTCAGGGTCAGAATCATCCATTCTGCTATCAGTCCCATCGGGGTCAGAATCATCCAATCTGCTATCAGTCCTATCGGGGTCAGAATCATCCATTCAGCTTTCAGTCCCATCAAGGTCAGAGTCATCCATTCTGCTATCAGTCCCATCGGGGTCAGAATCATCCATTCTGCTATCAGTCCCATCGGGGTCAAAATCGTCCATTCTGCTATCAGTCCCATCTAGGTCAGAGTCATCCTGCCTGCTATCAGTCCCATCGGGGACAGAGTCTTCCTGCCTGCTATCAGTCCCATCGGGGTCAGAATCATCCATTCTGCTATCAGTCCCATCAAGGTCAGAGTCATCCATTCAGCTATCAGTCCCATCGGGGTCAGAGTCATACATTATGCTATCAGTCCCATCGAGGTCAGAATCATCCATTCTGCTATCAGTTCCATCGAGGTCAGAATCATCCATTCTTTTATCAGTCCCATCGGGGTCAGAATCCTCCCTTCTGCTATCAGACTCATCAGGGTCAGAGTCATCCATTCTGCTATCAGTCCCATCAAGGTCAGAATCATCCATTCTGCTATCAGTCCCTTCAGGGTCAGAATCATCCATTCTGCTATCAGTCCCATCGGGGTCAGAATCATCCAATCTGCTATCAGTCCTATCGGGGTCAGAATCATCCATTCAGCTTTCAGTCCCATCAAGGTCAGAGTCATCCATTCTGCTATCAGTCCCATCGGGGTCAGAATCATCCATTCTGCTATCAGTCTGATCAGGGTCAGAATCATCCATTCTGCTATCAGTCCCATTGGGGTCAGAATCATCCTTTCTGTGCTCAGTCCCATCGGGGTCAGAATCATCCTTTCTGCTCTCAGTCCCATCGGGGTCAGAATCATCCATTCTGCTATCAGTCCCATTGGGGTCAGAATCATCCATTCTGCTAACAGTCCCATCGGGGTCAGAATCATCCTTTCTGCTCTCAGTCCCATCGGGGTCAGAATCATCCATTCTGCTATCAGTCCGATCAGGGGCAGAATCATCCTTTCTGCTAACAGTCCCATCGGGGTCAGAATCATCCTTTCTGCTCTCAGTCCCATCGGGGCCAGAATCATCCTTTCTGCTTTCAGTCCCATCGGGGTCAGAATCATCCACTCTGCTATCAGTCCCATCGGGGTCAGAATCATCCATTCTGCTATCAGTCCCATCGGGGTCAGAATCGTCCATTCTGCTATCAGTCCCATCAAGGTCTGAATCATTCATTCTGCTATCAGTCCCATCGAGGACAGAATCATCCATTCTGCTATCAGTCCCATCAAGGTCTGAATCATTCATTCTGCTATCAGTCACATCGGGGCCAGAATCATCCATTCTGCTCTCAGACCCATCGGGGTCAGAATCATCCACTCTGCTATCAGTCCCATCGGGGTCAGAATCATCCTTTCTGCTATCAATCCCATCGGGGTCAGAATCATCCTTTCTGCTATCAGTCCCATCGGGGTTAGAATCATCCTTTCTGCTATCAGTCCCATTGGGGTCATAATCATCCATTCTGCTATCAGTCCCATCGAGGTCAGAATCATCCATTCTGCTATCAGTCCCATCGAGGTCAGAATCATCCATTCTGCTATCAGTCCCATCGGGGTCAGAATCATCCATTCTGCTATCAGTCCTATCGGGGTCAGAATCATCCATTCTGCTATCAGTCCCATCGGGGTCAGAATCATCCTTTCTGCTCTTAGTCCCATCGGGGTCAGAATCATCCAATCTGCTATCAGTCCCATCGGGGTCAGAATCATCCTTTCTGCTCTCAGTCCCATCAGGGTCAGAATCATCCATTCTGCTATCAATCCGATCAGGGTCAGAATCATCCATTCTGCTAACAGTCCGATCAGGGTCAGAATCATCCATTCTGCTATCAGTCCCATCGGGGTCAGAATCAGCCTTTCTGCTTTCAGTCCCATCAGGCTCAGAATCATCCATTCTGCTATCAGTCCGATCAGGGTCAGAATCATCCATTCTGCTATCAGTCCCATCGGGGTCAGAATCATCCTTTCTGCTTTCAGTCCCATCAGGGTCACAATCATCCTTTATGCTCTCAGTCCCATCGGGGTCAGTATCGTCCATTCTGCTATCAGTCCCATCAGGGTCAGAATCATCCATTCTGCTATCAGTCCCATCGGGGTCAAAATCGTCCATTCTGCTATCAGTCCCATCTAGGTCAGAGTCATCCTGCCTGCTATCAGTCCCATCGGGGACAGAGTCATCCTGCCTGCTATCAGTCCCATCGGGGTCAGAATCATCCATTCTGCTATCAGTCCCATCAAGGTCAGGGTCATCCATTCAGCTATCAGTCCCATCGGAGTCAGAGTCATCCATTATACTATCAGTCCCATCGAGGTCAGAATCATCTTTTCTGCTATCAGTTCCATCGAGGTCAGAATCATCCATTCTGTTATCAGTCCCATCGGGGTCAGAATCCTCCCTTCTGCTATCAGTCTCATCAGGGTCAGAGTCATCCATTCTGCTATCAGTCCCATCAAGGTCAGAATCATCCATTCTGCTATTAGTCCCTTCAGGGTCAGAATCATCCATTCTGCTATCAGTCCCATCGGGGTCAGAATCATCCATTCTGCTATCAGTCCTATCGGGGTCAGAATCATCCATTCAGCTTTCAGTCCCATCAAGGTCAGAGTCATCCATTCTGCTATCAGTCCCATCGGGGTCAGAATCATCCATTCTGCTATCAGTCTGATCAGGGTCAGAATCATCCATTCTGCTATCAGTCCCATCGGGGTCAGAATCATCCTTTCTGCTCTCAGTCCCATCGGGGTCAGAATCATCCATTCTGCTATCAGTCCCATTGGGGTCAGAATCATCCATTGTGCTAACAGTCCCATCGGGGTCAGAATCATCCTTTCTGCTCTCAGTCCCATCGGGGTCAGAATCATCCAATCTGCTATCAGTCCCATCGGGGTCAGAATCATCCATTCTGCTATCAGTCCGATCAGGGGCAGAATCATCCTTTCTGCTAACAGTCCCATCGGGGTCAGAATCATCCTTTCTGCTCTCAGTCCCATCGGGGTCAGAATCATCCTTTCTGCTTTCAGTCCCATCGGGGTCAGAATCATCCACTCTGCTATCAGTCCCATCGGGGTCAGAATCATCCATTCTGCTATCAGTCCCATCGGGGTCAGAATCATCCATTCTGCTATCAGTCCCATCAAGGTCTGAATCATTCATTCTGCTATCAGTCCCATCGAGGTCAGAATCATCCATTCTGCTATCAGTCCCATCAACGTCTGAATCATTCATTCTGCTATCAGTCCCATCGGGGCCAGAATCATCCATTCTGCTCTCAGACCGATCGGGGTCAGAATCATTCACTCTGCTATCAGTCCCATCGGGGTCAGAATCATCCTTTCTGCTATCAATCCCATCGCGGTCAGAATCATCCATTCTGCTATCAGTCCCATCGGGGTCAGAATCATCCTTTCCGCTATCAGTCCCATCGGGGTCACAATCATCCATTCTGCTATCAGTCCCATCGGGGTCAGAATCATCCTTTCTGCTATCAGTCCCATCGGGGTCAAAATCATCCATTCTGCTATCAGTCCCATCGAGGTCAGAATCATCCATTCTGCTATCTGTCCCATCGAGGTCAGAATCATCCATTCCGCTATCAGTCCCATCGAGGTCAGAGTCATCCATTCTGCTCTCAATCCCATCAAGGTCAGAGTCATCCATTCTGCTATCAGTCCCATGGGGTCAGAATCATCCATTCTGCTATCAGTCCCATCGAGGTCAGAATCATCCATTCTGCTATCAGTCCCATCGGGGTCAGAATCATCCATTCTGCTCTCAGTCCCATCGGGGTCAGAGTCATCCATTCTGCTATTAGTCCCATCGAGGTCAGAGTCATCCATTCTGCTATCAGTCCCATTGAGGTCAGAATCATCCATTCTGCTATCAGTCCCATCGAGGTCAGAGTCATCCATTCTGCTATCAGTCCCATCGGGGTCAGAATCATCAATACTGCTATCTGTCCCATCGAGGTCAGAATCATCCATTCTGCTATCAGTCCCATCGAGGTCAGAGTCATCCATTCTGCTCTCAGTCCCATCTAGGTCAGAGTCATCCATTCTTCTATCAGTCCCATCGGGGTCAGAATCATCCATTCTGCTATCAGTCCCATCGAGGTCAGAGTCATCCATTCTGCTATCAGTCCCATCAGAGTCAGAATCATCCATTCTGCCATCAGTCCAATTGAGGTCAGAATCATCCATTCTGCTATCAGTCCCATCGGGGTCAGAATCATCCATTCTGCTATCAGTCCCATCGAGGTCAGAGTCATCCATTCTGCTATCAGTCCCATCGGGGTCAGAATCATCCATTCTGCTATCAGTCCTATCGAGGTCAGAATCATCCATTCTGCTATCAGTCCCATCGGGGTCAGAATCATCCATTCTGCTCTCAGTCCCATCGGGGTCAGAGTCATCCATTCTGCTATTAGTCCCATCGAGGTCAGAGTCATCCATTCTGCTATCAGTCCTATCGGGGTCAGAATCATCCATTCTGCTATCAGTCCCATCGAGGTCAGAATCATCCATTCTGCCATCTGTCCCATCGAGGTCAGAATCATCAATTCTGCTATCTGTCCCATCGAGGTCAGAATCATCTATTCTGCTATCAGTCCCATCGAGGTCAGAATCATCCATTCTGCTATCTGTCCCATCGAGGTCAGAATCATCCATTCTGCTATCAGTCCCATCAAGGTCAGAGTCATCCATTCTCCTCTCAGTCCCATCGAGGTCAGAGTCATCCATTCTGCTATCAGTCCCATCGGGGTCAGAATCATCCATTCTGCTATCAGTCCCATCGAGGTCAGAGTCATCCATTCTGCTATCAGTCCCATCGGGGTCAGAATCATCCATTCTGCTATCAGTCCCATTGAGGTCAGAATCATCCATTCTGCTATCAGTCCCATCGAGATCAGAGTCATCCATTCTGCTATCAGTCCCATCGGGGTCAGAGTCATCCATTCTGCTATCTGTCCCATCGAGGTCAGAATCATCCATTCTGCTATCAGTCCCATCGAGGTCAGAGTCATCCATTCTGCTCTAAGTCTTATCGAGGTCAGAGTCATCTATTCTGCTCTCAGTCCCATCGGGGTCAGAATCATCCATTGTGCTATCAGTTCCATCGAGGTCAGAGTCATCCATTCTGCTATCAGTCCCATCGGGGTCAGATTCATCCATTCTGCTATCAGTCCCATAGAAGGTCAGAATCATCCATTCTGCTATCAGTCCCATCGGGGTAAGAATCATCCATTCTGCTATCAGTCCCATCGAGGTCAGGGTCATCCATTCTGCTATCAGTCCCATCGGGGTCAGAATCATCCATTCTGCTATCAGTCCCATTGAGGTCAGATTCATTTATTATGCTATCAGTCCCCTCGGGGTCAGAATCATCCATTCTGCTATCAGTCCCATCAGGGTCAGAATCATCCTTTATGCTCAGTCCCATCGGGGTCAGAATCGTCCATTCTGCTATCAGTCCCATCAGGGTCAGAATCATCCATTCTGCTATCAGTCCCATCGGGGTCAAAATTGTCCATTCTGCTATCAGTCCCATCGAGGTCAGAGTCATCCATTCTGCTATCAGTCCCATCGGGGACAGAGTCATCCTGCCTGCTATCAGTCCGATCGGGGTCAGAATCATCCATTCTGCTATCAGTCCCATCGAGGTCAGAGTCATCCATTCTGCTATCAGTCCCATTGGGGTCAGAATCATCCATTCTGCTATCAGTCCCATCGGGATGAGAATCATCCATTCTGCTATCAGTCCCATCAAGGTCTGAATCATTCATTCTGCTATCAGTCCCATCGAGGTCAGAATCATCCATTCTGTTATCAGTCCCATCGGGGTCAGAATCCTCCCTTCTGCTATCAGTCCCATCGAGGTCAGAATCATCCATTCTGCTATCTGTCCCATCGAGGTCAGAATCATCCATTCTGCTATCAGTCTGATCAGGGTCAGAATCATCCATTTTGCTATCAGTCCCATCGGGGTCAGAATCATCCTTTCTGCTTTCAGTCCCATCAGGGTCACAATCATCCTTTATGCTCTCAGTCCCATCGGGGTCAGAATCGTCCATTCTGCTATCAGTCCCATCAGGGTCAGAATCATCCATTCTGCTATCAGTCCCATCGGGGTCAAAATCGTCCATTCTGCTATCAGTCCCATCTAGGTCAGAGTCATCCTGCCTGCTATCAGTCCCATCCGGGACAGAGTCATCCTGCCTGCTATCAGTCCCATCGGGGTCAGAATCATCCATTCTGCTATCAGTCCCATCAAGGTCAGAGTCATCCATTCAGCTATCAGTCCCATCGGGGACAGAGTCATCCATTATGCTATCAGTCCCATCGAGGTCAGAATCATCCATTCTGCTATCAGTCCCATCGAGGTCAGAATCATCCATTCTGTTATCAGTCCCATCGGGGTCAGAATCCTCCCTTCTGCTATCAGTCTCATCAGGGTCAGAGTCATCCATTCTGCTATCAGTCCCATCGGGGTCAGAATCATCCATTCTGCTATCAGTCCCTTCAGGGTCAGAATCATCCATTCTGCTATCAGTCCCATCGGGGTCAGAATCATCCATTCTGCTATCAGTCCTATCGGGGTCAGAATCATCCATTCTGCTTTCAGGCCCATCAAGGTCAGAGTCATCCATTCTGCTATCAGTCCCATCGGGGTCAGAATCATCCATTCTGCTATCAGTCCGATCAGGGTCAGAATCATCCATTCTGCTATCAGTCCAATTGGGGTCAGAATCATCCTTTCTGCTCTCAGTCCCATTGGGGTCAGAATCATCCAATCTGCTATCAGTCCCATCGGGGTCAGAATCATCCTTTCTGCTCTCAGTCCCATCGGGGTCAGAATCATCCATTCTGCTATCAGTCCCATAGGGGTCAGAATCATCCATTCTGCTATCAGTCCCATCGGGGTCAGAATCATCCTTTCTGCTCTTAGTCCCATCGGGGTTAGAATCATCCATTCTGCTATCAGTCCTATCGGGGTCAGAATCATCCATTCTGCTATCAGTCCCATCGGGGTCAGAATCATCCTTTCTGCTCTTAGTCCCATCGGGGTCAGAATCATCCAATCTGCTATCAGTCCCATCGGGGTCAGAATCATCCATTCTGCTAACAGTCCCATCGGGGTCAGAATCATCCTTTCTGCTCTCAGTCCCATCGGGGTCAGAATCATCCAATCTGCTATCAGTCCCATCAGGGTCAGAATCATCCATTCTGCTATCAATCCGATCAGGGTCAGAATCATCCATTCTGCTAACAGTCCGATCAGGGTCAGAATCATCCATTCTGCTATCAGTCCCATCGGGGTAAGAATCAGCCTTTCTGCTTTCAGTCCCATCAGGGTCAGAATCATCCATTCTGCTATCAGTCCGATCAGGGTCAGAATCATCCATTTTGCTATCAGTCCCATCGGGGTCAGAATCATCCTTTCTGCTTTCAGTCCCATCAGGGTCACAATCATCCTTTATGCTCTCAGTCCCATCGGGGTCAGAATCGTCCATTCTGCTATCAGTCCCATCAGGGTCAGAATCATCCATTCTGCTATCAGTCCCATCGGGGTCAAAATCGTCCATTCTGCTATCAGTCCCATCTAGGTCAGAGTCATCCTGCCTGCTATCAGTCCCATCCGGGACAGAGTCATCCTGCCTGCTATCAGTCCCATCGGGGTCAGAATCATCCATTCTGCTATCAGTCCCATCAAGGTCAGAGTCATCCATTCAGCTATCAGTCCCATCGGGGACAGAGTCATCCATTATGCTATCAGTCCCATCGAGGTCAGAATCATCCATTCTGCTATCAGTTCCATCGAGGTCAGAATCATCCATTCTGTTATCAGTCCCATCGGGGTCAGAATCCTCCCTTCTGCTATCAGTCTCATCAGGGTCAGAGTCATCCATTCTGCTATCAGTCCCATCAAGGTCAGAATCATCCATTCTGCTATCAGTCCCTTCAGGGTCAGAATCATCCATTCTGCTATCAGTCCCATCGGGGTCAGAATCATCCATTCTGCTATCAGTCCCATTGAGGTCAGAATCATCCATTCTGCTATCAGTCCCATCGAGATCAGAGTCATCCATTCTGCTATCAGTCCCATCGGGGTCAGAGTCATCCATTCTGCTATCTGTCCCATCGAGGTCAGAATCATCCATTCTGCTATCAGTCCCATCGAGGTCAGAGTCATCCATTCTGCTCTCAGTCTTATCGAGGTCAGAGTCATCTAATCTGCTCTCAGTCCCATCGGGGTCAGAATCATCCATTGTGCTATCAGTTCCATCGAGGTCAGAATCATCCATTCTGTTATCAGTCCCATCGGGGTCAGAATCATCCATTCTGCTATCAGTCCGATCAGGGTCAGAATCATCCATTCTGCTATCAGTCCCATCGGGGTCAGATTCATCCATTCTGCTATCAGTCCCATAGAAGGTCAGAATCATCCATTCTGCTATCAGTCCCATCGGGGTAAGAATCATCCATTCTGCTATCAGTCCCATCGAGGTCAGGGTCATCCATTCTGCTATCAGTCCCATCGGGGTCAGAATCATCCATTCTGCTATCACTCCCATTGAGGTCAGATTCATTTATTATGCTATCAGTCCCCTCGGGGTCAGAATCATCCATTCTGCTATCAGTCCCATCAGGGTCAGAATCATCCTTTATGCTCAGTCCCATCGGGGTCAGAATCGTCCATTCTGCTATCAGTCCCATCAGGGTCAGAATCATCCATTCTGCTATCAGTCCCATCGGGGTCAAAATTGTCCATTCTGCTATCAGTCCCATCGAGGTCAGAGTCATCCATTCTGCTATCAGTCCCATCGGGGACAGAGTCATCCTGCCTGCTATCAGTCCGATCGGGGTCAGAATCATCCATTCTGCTATCAGTCCCATCGAGGTCAGAGTCATCCATTCTGCTATCAGTCCCATTGGGGTCAGAATCATCCATTCTGCTATCAGTCCCATCGGGATGAGAATCATCCATTCTGCTATCAGTCCCATCAAGGTCTGAATCATTCATTCTGCTATCAGTCCCATCGAGGTCAGAATCATCCATTCTGTTATCAGTCCCATCGGGGTCAGAATCCTCCCTTCTGCTATCAGTCTCATCAGGGTCAGAGTCATCCATTCTGCTATCAGTCCCATCGGGGTCAGAATCATCCATTCTGCTATCAGTCCCTTCAGGGTCAGAATCATCCATTCTGCTATCAGTCCCATCGGGGTCAGAATCATCCATTCTGCTATCAGTCCTATCGGGGTCAGAATCATCCATTCTGCTTTCAGGCCCATCAAGGTCAGAGTCATCCATTCTGCTATCAGTCCCATCGGGGTCAGAATCATCCATTCTGCTATCAGTCCGATCAGGGTCAGAATCATCCATTCTGCTATCAGTCCCATTGGGGTCAGAATCATCCTTTCTGCTCTCAGTCCCATTGGGGTCAGAATCATCCAATCTGCTATCAGTCCCATCGGGGTCAGAATCATCCTTTCTGCTCTCAGTCCCATCGGGGTCAGAATCATCCATTCTGCTATCAGTCCCATCGGGGTCAGAATCATCCATTCTGCTATCAGTCCCATCGGGGTCAGAATCATCCTTTCTGCTCTTAGTCCCATCGGGGTTAGAATCATCCATTCTGCTATCAGTCCTATCGGGGTCAGAATCATCCATTCTGCTATCAGTCCCATCGGGGTCAGAATCATCCTTTCTGCTCTTAGTCCCATCGGGGTCAGAATCATCCAATCTGCTATCAGTCCCATCGGGGTCAGAATCATCCATTCTGCTAACAGTCCCATCGGGGTCAGAATCATCCTTTCTGCTCTCAGTCCCATCGGGGTCAGAATCATCCAATCTGCTACCAGTCCCATCAGGGTCAGAATCATCCATTCTGCTATCAATCCGATCAGGGTCAGAATCATCCATTCTGCTAACAGTCCGATCAGGGTCAGAATCATCCATTCTGCTATCAGTCCCATCGGGGTAAGAATCAGCCTTTCTGCTTTCAGTCCCATCAGGGTCAGAATCATCCATTCTGCTATCAGTCCGATCAGGGTCAGAATCATCCATTTTGCTATCAGTCCCATCGGGGTCAGAATCATCCTTTCTGCTTTCAGTCCCATCAGGGTCACAATCATCCTTTATGCTCTCAGTCCCATCGGGGTCAGAATCGTCCATTCTGCTATCAGTCCCATCAGGGTCAGAATCATCCATTCTGCTATCAGTCCCATCGGGGTCAAAATCGTCCATTCTGCTATCAGTCCCATCGAGGTCAGAATCATCCATTCTGCTATCAGTTCCATCGAGGTCAGAATCATCCATTCTGTTATCAGTCCCATCGGGGTCAGAATCCTCCCTTCTGCTATCAGTCTCATCAGGGTCAGAGTCATCCATTCTGCTATCAGTCCCATCAAGGTCAGAATCATCCATTCTGCTATCAGTCCCTTCAGGGTCAGAATCATCCATTCTGCTATCAGTCCCATCGAGATCAGAGTCATCCATTCTGCTATCAGTCCCATCGGGGTCAGAGTCATCCATTCTGCTATCTGTCCCATCGAGGTCAGAATCATCCATTCTGCTATCAGTCCCATCGAGGTCAGAGTCATCCATTCTGCTCTCAGTCTTATCGAGGTCAGAGTCATCTATTCTGCTCTCAGTCCCATCGGGGTCAGAATCATCCATTGTGCTATCAGTTCCATCGAGGTCAGAGTCATCCATTCTGCTATCAGTCCCATCGGGGTCAGATTCATCCATTCTGCTATCAGTCCCATAGAAGGTCAGAATCATCCATTCTGCTATCAGTCCCATCGGGGTAAGAATCATCCATTCTGCTATCAGTCCCATCGAGGTCAGGGTCATCCATTCTGCTATCAGTCCCATCGGGGTCAGAATCATCCATTCTGCTATCACTCCCATTGAGGTCAGATTCATTTATTATGCTATCAGTCCCCTCGGGGTCAGAATCATCCATTCTGCTATCAGTCCCATCAGGGTCAGAATCATCCTTTATGCTCAGTCCCATCGGGGTCAGAATCGTCCATTCTGCTATCAGTCCCATCAGGTCAGAATCATCCATTCTGCTATCAGTCCCATCGGGGTCAAAATTGTCCATTCTGCTATCAGTCCCATCGAGGTCAGAGTCATCCATTCTGCTATCAGTCCCATCGGGGACAGAGTCATCCTGCCTGCTATCAGTCCGATCGGGGTCAGAATCATCCATTCTGCTATCAGTCCCATCGAGGTCAGAGTCATCCATTCTGCTATCAGTCCCATTGGGGTCAGAATCATCCATTCTGCTATCAGTCCCATCGGGATGAGAATCATCCATTCTGCTATCAGTCCCATCAAGGTCTGAATCATTCATTCTGCTATCAGTCCCATCGAGGTCAGAATCATCCATTCTGTTATCAGTCCCATCGGGGTCAGAATCCTCCCTTCTGCTATCAGTCTCATCAGGGTCAGAGTCATCCATTCTGCTATCAGTCCCATCGGGGTCAGAATCATCCATTCTGCTATAAGTCCCTTCAGGGTCAGAATCATCCATTCTGCTATCAGTCCCATCGGGGTCAGAATCATCCATTCTGCTATCAGTCCTATCGGGGTCAGAATCATCCATTCTGCTTTCAGGCCCATCAAGGTCAGAGTCATCCATTCTGCTATCAGTCCCATCGGGGTCAGAATCATCCATTCTGCTATCAGTCCGATCAGGGTCAGAATCATCCATTCTGCTATCAGTCCCATTGGGGTCAGAATCATCCTTTCTGCTCTCAGTCCCATTGGGGTCAGAATCATCCAATCTGCTATCAGTCCCATCGGGGTCAGAATCATCCTTTCTGCTCTCAGTCCCATCGGGGTCAGAATCATCCATTCTGCTATCAGTCCCATCGGGGTCAGAATCATCCATTCTGCTATCAGTCCCATCGGGGTCAGAATCATCCTTTCTGCTCTTAGTCCCATCGGGGTTAGAATCATCCATTCTGCTATCAGTCCTATCGGGGTCAGAATCATCCATTCTGCTATCAGTCCCATCGGGGTCAGAATCATCCTTTCTGCTCTTAGTCCCATCGGGGTCAGAATCATCCAATCTGCTATCAGTCCCATCGGGGTCAGAATCATCCATTCTGCTAACAGTCCCATCGGGGTCAGTATCATCCTTTCTGCTCTCAGTCCCATCGGGGTCAGAATCATCCAATCTGCTACCAGTCCCATCAGGGTCAGAATCATCCATTCTGCTATCAATCCGATCAGGGTCAGAATCATCCATTCTGCTAACAGTCCGATCAGGGTCAGAATCATCCATTCTGCTATCAGTCCCATCGGGGTAAGAATCAGCCTTTCTGCTTTCAGTCCCATCAGGGTCAGAATCATCCATTCTGCTATCAGTCCGATCAGGGTCAGAATCATCCATTTTGCTATCAGTCCCATCGGGGTCAGAATCATCCTTTCTGCTTTCAGTCCCATCAGGGTCACAATCATCCTTTATGCTCTCAGTCCCATCGGGGTCAGAATCGTCCATTCTGCTATCAGTCCCATCAGGGTCAGAATCATCCATTCTGCTATCAGTCCCATCGGGGTCAAAATCGTCCATTCTGCTATCAGTCCCATCTAGGTCAGAGTCATCCTGCCTGCTATCAGTCCCATCCGGGACAGAGTCATCCTGCCTGCTATCAGTCCCATCGGGGTCAGAATCATCCATTCTGCTATCAGTCCCATCAAGGTCAGAGTCATCCATTCAGCTATCAGTCCCATCGGGGTCAGAGTCATCCATTATGCTATCAGTCCCATCGAGGTCAGAATCATCCATTCTGCTATCAGTTCCATCGAGGTCAGAATCATCCATTCTGTTATCAGTCCCATCGGGGTCAGAATCCTCCCTTCTGCTATCAGTCTCATCAGGGTCAGAGTCATCCATTCTGCTATCAGTCCCATCAAGGTCAGAATCATCCATTCTGCTATCAGTCCCTTCAGGGTCAGAATCATCCATTCTGCTATCAGTCCCATCGGGGTCAGAATCATCCATTCTGCTATCAGTCCTATCGGGGTCAGAATCATCCATTCAGCTTTCAGTCCCATCAAGGTCAGAGTCATCCATTCTGCTATCAGTCCCATCGGGGTCAGAATCATCCATTCTGCTATCAGTCTGATCAGGGTCAGAATCATCCATTCTGCTATCAGTCCCAATGGGGTCAGAATCATCCTTTCTGTGCTCAGTCCCATCGGGGTCAGAATCATCCTTTCTGCTCTCAGTCCCATCGGGGTCAGAATCATCCATTCTGCTATCAGTCCCATTGGGGTCAGAATCATCCATTCTGCTAACAGTCCCATCGGGGTCAGAATCATCCTTTCTGCTCTCAGTCCCATCGGGGTCAGAATCATCCAATCTGCTATCAGTCCCATCGGGGTCAGAATCATCCATTCTGCTATCAGTCCGATCAGGGGCAGAATCATCCTTTCTGCTAACAGTCCCATCGGGGTCAGTATCATCCTTTCTGCTCTCAGTCCCATCGGGGCCAGAATCATCCTTTCTGCTTTCAGTCCCATCGGGGTCAGAATCATCCACTCTGCTATCAGTCCAATTGAGGTCAGAATCATCCATTCTGCTATCAGTCCCATCGGGGTCAGAATCATCCATTCTGCTATCAGTCCCATCGAGGTCAGAGTCATCCATTCTGCTATCAGTCCCATCGGGGTCAGAATCATCCATTCTGCTATCAGTCCTATCGAGGTCAGAATCATCCATTCTGCTATCAGTCCCATCGGGGTCAGAATCATCCATTCTGCTCTCAGTCCCATCGGGGGTCAGAGTCATCCATTCTGCTATTAGTCCCATCGAGGTCAGAGTCATCCATTCTGCTATCAGTCCTATCGGGGTCAGAATCATCCATTCTGCTATCAGTCCCATCGAGGTCAGAATCATCCATTCTGCCATCTGTCCCATCGAGGTCAGAATCATCCATTCTGCTATCTGTCCCATCGAGGTCAGAATCATCTATTCTGCTATCAGTCCCATCGAGGTCAGAATCATCCATTCTGCTATCTGTCCCATCGAGGTCAGAATCATCCATTCTGCTATCAGTCCCATCAAGGTCAGAGTCATCCATTCTCCTCTCAGTCCCATCGAGGTCAGAGTCATCCATTCTGCTATCAGTCCCATCGGGGTCAGAATCATCCATTCTGCTATCAGTCCCATCGAGGTCAGAGTCATCCATTCTGCTATCAGTCCCATCGGGGTCAGAATCATCCATTCTGCTATCAGTCCCATTGAGGTCAGAATCATCCATTCTGCTATCAGTCCCATCGAGATCAGAGTCATCCATTCTGCTATCAGTCCCATCGGGGTCAGAGTCATCCATTCTGCTATCTGTCCCATCGAGGTCAGAATCATCCATTCTGCTATCAGTCCCATCAAGGTCAGAGTCATCCATTCTCCTCTCAGTCCCATCGAGGTCAGAGTCATCCATTCTGCTATCAGTCCCATCGGGGTCAGAATCATCCATTCTGCTATCAGTCCCATCGAGGTCAGAGTCATCCATTCTGCTATCAGTCCCATCGGGGTCAGAATCATCCATTCTGCTATCAGTCCCATTGAGGTCAGAATCATCCATTCTGCTATCAGTCCCATCGAGATCAGAGTCATCCATTCTGCTATCAGTCCCATCGGGGTCAGAGTCATCCATTCTGCTATCTGTCCCATCGAGGTCAGAATCATCCATTCTGCTATCAGTCCCATCGAGGTCAGAGTCATCCATTCTGCTCTCAGTCTTATCGAGGTCAGAGTCATCTATTCTGCTCTCAGTCCCATCGGGGTCAGAATCATCCATTGTGCTATCAGTTCCATCGAGGTCAGAGTCATCCATTCTGCTATCAGTCCCATCGGGGTCAGATTCATCCATTCTGCTATCAGTCCCATAGAAGGTCAGAATCATCCATTCTGCTATCTGTCCCATCGGGGTAAGAATCATCCATTCTGCTATCAGTCCCATCGAGGTCAGGGTCATCCATTCTGCTATCAGTCCCATCGGGGTCAGAATCATCCATTCTGCTATCAGTCCCATTGAGGTCAGATTCATTTATTATGCTATCAGTCCCCTCGGGGTCAGAATCATCCATTCTGCTATCAGTCCCATCAGGGTCAGAATCATCCTTTATGCTCAGTCCCATCGGGGTCAGAATCGTCCATTCTGCTATCAGTCCCATCAGGGTCAGAATCATCCATTCTGCTATCAGTCCCATCGGGGTCAAAATTGTCCATTCTGCTATCAGTCCCATCGAGGTCAGAGTCATCCATTCTGCTATCAGTCCCATCGGGGACAGAGTCATCCTGCCTGCTATCAGTCCGATCGGGGTCAGAATCATCCATTCTGCTGTCAGTCCCATCGAGGTCAGAGTCATCCATTCTGCTATCAGTCCCATCGGGGTCAGTCATCCATTCTGCTATCAGTCCCATTGGGGTCAGAATCATCCATTCTGCTATCAGTCCCATCGGGATGAGAATCATCCATTCTGCTATCAGTCCCATCAAGGTCTGAATCATTCATTCTGCTATCAGTCCCATCGAGGTCAGAATCATCCATTCTGTTATCAGTCCCATCGGGGTCAGAATCCTCCCTTCTGCTATCAGTCTCATCAGGGTCAGAGTCATCCATTCTGCTATCAGTCCCATCGGGGTCAGAATCATCCATTCTGCTATCAGTCCCTTCAGGGTCAGAATCATCCATTCTGCTATCAGTCCCATCGGGGTCAGAATCATCCATTCTGCTATCAGTCCTATCGGGGTCAGAATCATCCATTCTGCTTTCAGGCCCATCAAGGTCAGAGTCATCCATTCTGCTATCAGTCCCATCGGGGTCAGAATCATCCATTCTGCTATCAGTCCGATCAGGGTCAGAATCATCCATTCTGCTATCAGTCCCATTGGGGTCAGAATCATCCTTTCTGCTCTCAGTCCCATTGGGGTCAGAATCATCCAATCTGCTATCAGTCCCATCGGGGTCAGAATCATCCTTTCTGCTCTCAGTCCCATCGGGGTCAGAATCATCCATTCTGCTATCAGTCCCATCGGGGTCAGAATCATCCATTCTGCTATCAGTCCCATCGGGGTCAGAATCATCCTTTCTGCTCTTAGTCCCATCGGGGTCAGAATCATCCATTCTGCTATCAGTCCTATCGGGGTCAGAATCATCCATTCTGCTATCAGTCCCATCGGGGTCAGAATCATCCTTTCTGCTCTTAGTCCCATCGGGGTCAGAATCATCCAATCTGCTATCAGTCCCATCGGGGTCAGAATCATCCATTCTGCTAACAGTCCCATCGGGGTCAGAATCATCCTTTCTGCTCTCAGTCCCATCGGGGTCAGAATCATCCAATCTGCTATCAGTCCCATCAGGGTCAGAATCATGCATTCTGCTATCAATCCGATCAGGGTCAGAATCATCCATTCTGCTAACAGTCCGATCAGGGTCAGAATCATCCATTCTGCTATCAGTCCCATCGGGGTAAGAATCAGCCTTTCTGCTTTCAGTCCCATCAGGGTCAGAATCATCCATTCTGCTATCAGTCCGATCAGGGTCAGAATCATCCATTTTGCTATCAGTCCCATCGGGGTCAGAATCATCCTTTCTGCTTTCAGTCCCATCAGGGTCACAATCATCCTTTATGCTCTCAGTCCCATCGGGGTCAGAATCGTCCATTCTGCTATCAGTCCCATCAGGGTCAGAATCATCCATTCTGCTATCAGTCCCATCGGGGTCAAAATCGTCCATTCTGCTATCAGTCCCATCTAGGTCAGAGTCATCCTGCCTGCTATCAGTCCCATCGGGGACAGAGTCATCCTGCCTGCTATCAGTCCCATCGGGGTCAGAATCATCCATTCTGCTATCAGTCCCATCAAGGTCAGAGTCATCCATTCAGCTATCAGTCCCATCGGGGTCAGAGTCATCCATTCTGCTATCAGTCCCATCGAGGTCAGAATCATCCATTCTGCTATCAGTTCCATCGAGGTCAGAATCATCCATTCTGTTATCAGTCCCATCGGGGTCAGAATCCTCCGTTCTGCTATCAGTCTCATCAGGGTCAGAGTCATCCATTCTGCTATCAGTCCCATCAAGGTCAGAATCATCCATTCTGCTATCAGTCCCTTCAGGGTCAGAATCATCCATTCTGCTATCAGTCCCATCGGGGTCAGAATCATCCATTCTGCTATCAGTCCTATCGGGGTCAGAATCATCCATTCAGCTTTCAGTCCCATCAAGGTCAGAGTCATCCATTCTGCTATCAGTCCCATCGGGGTCAGAATCATCCATTCTGCTATCAGTCTGATCAGGGTCAGAATCATCCATTCTGCTATCAGTCCCAATGGGGTCAGAATCATCCTTTCTGTGCTCAGTCCCATCGGGGTCAGAATCATCCTTTCTGCTCTCAGTCCCATCGGGGTCAGAATCATCCATTCTGCTATCAGTCCCATTGGGGTCAGAATCATCCATTCTGCTAACAGCCCCATCGGGGTCAGAATCATCCTTTCTGCTCTCAGTCCCATCGGGGTCAGAATCATCCAATCTGCTATCAGTCCCATCGGGGTCAGAATCATCCATTCTGCTATCAGTCCGATCAGGGGCAGAATCATCCTTTCTGCTAACAGTCCCATCGGGGTCAGTATCATCCTTTCTGCTCTCAGTCCCATCGGGGCCAGAATCATCCTTTCTGCTTTCAGTCCCATCGGGGTCAGAATCATCCACTCTGCTATCAGTCCCATCGGGGTCAGAATCATCCATTCTGCTATCAGTCCCATCGGGGTCAGAATCATCCATTCTGCTATCAGTCCCATCAAGGTCTGAATCATTCATTCTGCTATCAGTCCCATCGAGGTCAGAATCATCCATTCTGCTATCAGTCCCATCAAGGTCTGAATCATTCATTCTGCTATCAGTCACATCGGGGCCAGAATCATCCATTCTGCTCTCAGACCCATCGGGGTCAGAATCATCCACTCTGCTATCAGTCCCATCGGGGTCAGAATCATCCTTTCTGCTATCAATCCCATCGGGGTCAGAATCATCCTTTCTGCTATCAGTCCCATCGGGGTTAGAATCATCCTTTCTGCTATCAGTCCCATCGGGGTCATAATCATCCATTCTGCTATCAGTCCCATCGAGGTCAGAATCATCCATTCTGCTATCAGTCCCATCGAGGTCAGAATCATCCATTCTGCTATCAGTCCCATCGGGGTCAGAATCATCCTTTCCGCTATCAGTCCCATCGGGGTCAGAATCATCCATTCTGCTATCAGTCCCATCGGGGTCAGAATCATCCTTTCTGCTATCAGTCCCATCGGGGTCAAAATCATCCATTCTGCTATCAGTCCCATCGGGGTCAAAATCATCCATTCTGCTATCAGTCCCATCGGGGTCAGAATCATCCTTTCTGCTATCAGTCCCATCAGGGTCAGAATCATCCATTCTGCTATCAATCCGATCAGGGTCAGAATCATCCATTCTGCTAACAGTCCGATCAGGGTCAGAATCATCCATTCTGCTATCAGTCCCATCGGGGTCAGAATCAGCCTTTCTGCTTTCAGTCCCATCAAGTTCTGAATCATTCATTCTGCTATCAGTCCCATCGAGGTCAGAATCATCCATTCTGCTATCAGTCCCATCGGGGTCAGAATCATGCTTTCTGCTCTCAGTCCCATCCGGGGTGACATGAGCCACCCATGGGAAATGGCACAAGTGACGCCAACATTCCCCCACATTATATCAAAGTCAGAAGTTATGGCGACAGGAGAGAAACGTCGCACAGTTTGGTGACCGGACGACTGATCGCAACATTTTCAAGCTGCTTGAATTTTGCAACATTTCTTGCGAAAACACTTTGATGTTTTCCCTCCTTAGTTTTTGGGTC
The DNA here is from genome assembly GCF_046119375.1 of Phyllobates terribilis. NCBI lineage: Eukaryota > Metazoa > Chordata > Amphibia > Anura > Dendrobatidae > Phyllobates > Phyllobates terribilis. Next base: position 20,824,894 of record NW_027362764.1, on the reverse strand, counting down.
TCCTGACAAGAACAGTGAAAAAAATACAAAGCCCCCTAAGGAAAAACTCCTCTAAACACTCTCCAAAAAAGGATAATTTCCCGAAGCGGTTTCTGGTTGGAAAATCTGTCATTATTGACTGCCGCAAAAAGACTCGTGTGCACACAGGCCTAAAAAATAAGCAAAAAAAAAGAAGAAAAGTGGATCAAAAAGTCATTTTCACGCCATTGTCCTGGGAGAAACCGAAGTTCACCCTACTCTCAAAATGCAGCGACGCAAAAAGTAACGCGGAGAACTTTTTTACAACAGGATTTTTTTAAACTAATAAACAACATAAAAATATAGATTTTGGTCATTTTTTATCGGAGAATGAAGCTAAAACGTAATTTATTCCACGCAGTAAACAAAAAAAAAAGACAAGACCGGCTCTAATCCTGAAATGACGGATATTTCCACCGGCCGCATAAAGTCACAGCTTTTTTCCTAAAATTACGGTAAAAAAAAAACAACAAGTGGTCCTACAAAAAGAGGCGACACGCAGTTATGGCTCACAGAATGCAATAATGTAAAAGAAATGCTGTCGCCTGGACGCCCGGCGAGGTCTGTGCACAGATGTAGCAGAGCTGAACGTGCCGCTCCGTTCACCTCTTCTGTGAACCATAACTCTCGGAATTGCAATAATACATTGGGTTTTCCTGTGGGCCGATGGAGAACAACGGAAAACGTGAAGTAATGCCGTGTGGAGCTGCGCCTGGTGACAGCCTCGGCTCTGCTACATCTGTGCGTGTGTTTATCCTGCCTGCCTCGCTCAGTGACAGCGCAGCTGTGAGCTCCGCAGCGCCCGCTCTGCGCTACATCTGCACAAGAGAAGCCTGCACACGTCTCAAAACAAATGTTCACTCTGGCGTAGTAAAAAAATAATCACCGGCAAACACGCATGGCATGTAACCCTGAAAATGTAGAACTAACGAAGGAAAGAATGCAGCAGCGCAGCGCAGCCAGCACCGCCATCACGTGGCAGCTTCCCATTGTCCAGCAGATCCTCTTACGCCTGCACACTGTCAGCACGCCGGAGCCCATATAAATCCACAGCTCCCCCCGAGGATTCTGGGAGTTAATAACACACTTGACTTTTTTTTTTTTTTGTATTTTCCAAGAGTTTAGAAAGATGGCCACGGAGGGGGTCGAGTTTCCAGAACGTCTAGGAGCGGCACCGCAGCACGGACACAAGAGCGCAGCAGGATTTCATTGCACCCCAGGAGACGGGCTGCCGGGCGGAGCGCGGACTGATCCTAAGGGATCTCAATAACGGGATCAGTTATGGATTTCAATCTTCTGACAGCAGCAAATAACGGACAAAACAAGATAGGAGGAAGGTAGTGGGTCAGCGACCAGAGGAACAGAGACCGCCGGCATCCACTCACAACCTGCTACTCATCATCACTGATGTCACACATGATGTTACACTGGGCAGACTAATCAGAAGAGGCTATGTGCAGTCACTGTGTGCAGTCTCCTCCTCCTGTGCAGTCACTGTGTGCAGTCTCCTCCTCCTGTGCAGTCACTGTGTGCAGTCTCCTCCTCCTGTGCAGTCACTGTGTGCAGTCTCCTCCTCCTGTGCAGTCACTGTGTGCAGCCTCTTCTTCCTGTGCAGTCTCTGTGTGCAGTCTCCTCATCCGGTGCAGTCACTGTGTGCAGTCTCCTCCTCCTGTGCAGTCTCTGTGTGCAGTCTCCTCCTCCTGTGCAGTCACTGTGTGCAGTCTCCTCCTCCTGTGCAGTCACTGTGTGCAGTCTCCTCCTCCTGTGCAGTCTCCTCCTCCTGTGCAGTCACTGTGTGCAGTCTCTTCCTCCTGTGCAGTCTCCTCCTCCTGTGCAGTCACTGTGAGAAGTCTCCTCGTGTGTAGTCACTGTGTGCAGTCTTCTCCTCCTGTGCAGTGTGTGCAGTCTCCTCCTCCTGTGCAGTCACTGTGTGCAGTCTCCTCCTCCTGTGCAGTCACTGTGTGCAGTCTCCTCCTCCTGTGCAGTCACTGTGTGCAGTTTCTTCCTCCTCCTGTGCAGTCAGTGTGTGCAGTCTCCTCCTCCTGTGCAGTCACTGTGTGCAGTCTCCTCCTCCTGTGCAGTCACTGTGTGCAGTCTCCTCCTCCTGTGCAGTCACTGTGTGCAGTCTCCTTCTCCTGTGCAGTCACTGTGTGCAGTTTCTTCCTCCTCCTGTGCAGTCACTGTGTGCAGTCTCCTCCTCCTGTGCAGTCAGTGTGTGCAGTCTCCTCCTCCTGTGCAGTCACTGTGTGCAGTTTCTTCCTCCTCCTGTGCAGTCACTGTGTGCAGTCTCCTCCTCCTGTGCAGTCAGTGTGCAGTTTCTTCCTCCTCCTGTGCAGTCAGTGTGTGCAGTCTCTTCCTCCTGTGCAGTCTCCTCCTCCTGTGCAGTCACTGTGAGAAGTCTCCTCGTGTGTAGTCACTGTGTGCAGTCTTCTCCTCCTGTGCAGTGTGTGCAGTCTCCTCCTCCTGTGCAGTCACTGTGTGCAGTCTCCTCCTCCTGTGCAGTCACTGTGTGCAGTCTCCTCCTCCTGTGCAGTCAGTGTGCAGTTTCTTCCTCCTCCTGTGCAGTCAGTGTGTGCAGTCTCCTCCTCCTGTGCAGTCACTGTGTGCAGTCTCCTCCTCCTGTGCAGTCACTGTGTGCAGTCTCCTCCTCCTGTGCAGTCACTGTGTGCAGTCTCCTTCTCCTGTGCAGTCACTGTGTGCAGTTTCTTCCTCCTCCTGTGCAGTCACTGTGTGCAGTCTCCTCCTCCTGTGCAGTCAGTGTGTGCAGTCTCCTCCTCCTGTGCAGTCACTGTGTGCAGTTTCTTCCTCCTCCTGTGCAGTCACTGTGTGCAGTCTCCTCCTCCTGTGCAGTCAGTGTGCAGTTTCTTCCTCCTCCTGTGCAGTCAGTGTGTGCAGTCTCCTCCTCCTGTGCAGTCACTGTGTGCAGTCTCCTCCTCCTGTGCAGTCAGTGTGTACAGTTTCTTCCTCCTCCTGTGCAGTCACTGTGTGCAGTTTCTTCCTCCTCCTGTGCAGTCAGTGTGTGCAGTCTCCTCCTCCTGTGCAGTCAGTGTGCAGTCTCCTCCTCCTGTGCAGTCACTGTGTGCAGTCTCCTCCTCCTGTGCAGTCAGTGTGCAGTCTCCTCCTCCTGTGCAGTGTGTGCAGTCTCCTCCTCCTGTGCAGTCACTGTGTGCAGTCTCCTCCTCCTGTGCAGTCACTGTGTGCAGTCTCCTCCTCCTGTGCAGTCACTGTGTGCAGTTTCTTCCTCCTCCTGTGCAGTCAGTGTGTGCAGTCTCCTTCTCCTGTGCAGTCACTGTGTGCAGTCTCCTCCTGTGCAGTCACTGTGTGCAGTCTCCTCCTCCTGTGCAGTTACTGTGTGCAGTCTCCTCCTCCTGTGCAGTCAGTGTGTGCAGTCTCCTCCTCCTGTGCAGTCACTGTGTGCAGTCTCCTCCTCCTGTGCAGTCACTGTGTGCAGTCTCTTCCTCCTCCTGTGCAATCACTGTGTGCAGTCTCCTCCTCCTGTGCAGTCACTGAGTGCAGTCTCCTCCTCCTGTGCAGTGTGCAGTCTCCTCCTCCTGTGCAGTCAGTGTGTGCAGTCTCCTCCTCCTGTGCAGTCACTGTGTGCAGTCTCCTCCTCCTGTGCAGTCACTGTGTGCAGTCTCCTCCTCCTGTGATCACTGTGTGCAGTCTCCTCCTCCTGTGCAGTCACTGTGTGCAGTCTCCTCCTCCTGTGCAGTCACTGTGTGCAGTCTCCTCCTCCTGTGCAGTCACTGTGTGCAGTCTCCTCCTCCTGTGCAGTCATTGTGTGCAGTCTCCTCCTCCTGTGCAGTCACTGTGTGCAGTCTCCTCCTCCTGTGCAGTCACCGTGTGCAGTCTCCTCCTCCTGTGCAGTCTCCTCCTCCTGTGCAGTCACTGTGTGCAGTCTCCTCCTCCTGTGCAGTCACTGTGTGCAGTCTCCTCCTCCTGTGCAGTCACTGTGTGCAGTTTCTTCCTCCTCCTGTGCAGTCAGTGTGTGCAGTCTCCTTCTCCTGTGCAGTCACTGTGTGCAGTCTCCTCCTGTGCAGTCACTGTGTGCAGTCTCCTCCTCCTGTGCAGTTACTGTGTGCAGTCTCCTCCTCCTGTGCAGTCAGTGTGTGCAGTCTCCTCCTCCTGTGCAGTCACTGTGTGCAGTCTCCTCCTCCTGTGCAGTCACTGTGTGCAGTCTCTTCCTCCTCCTGTGCAATCACTGTGTGCAGTCTCCTCCTCCTGTGCAGTCACTGAGTGCAGTCTCCTCCTCCTGTGCAGTGTGCAGTCTCCTCCTCCTGTGCAGTCAGTGTGTGCAGTCTCCTCCTCCTGTGCAGTCACTGTGTGCAGTCTCCTCCTCCTGTGCAGTCACTGTGTGCAGTCTCCTCCTCCTGTGATCACTGTGTGCAGTCTCCTCCTCCTGTGCAGTCACTGTGTGCAGTCTCCTCCTCCTGTGCAGTCACTGTGTGCAGTCTCCTCCTCCTGTGCAGTCACTGTGTGCAGTCTCCTCCTCCTGTGCAGTCATTGTGTGCAGTCTCCTCCTCCTGTGCAGTCACTGTGTGCAGTCTCCTCCTCCTGTGCAGTCACCGTGTGCAGTCTCCTCCTCCTGTGCAGTCTCCTCCTCCTGTGCAGTCACTGTGTGCAGTCTCCTCCTCCTGTGCAGTCACTATGTGCAGTCTCCTCCTCCTGTGCAGTCTCCTCCTCCTGTGCAGTCACCGTGTGCAGTCTCCTCCTCCTGTGCAGTCACCGTGTGCAGTCTCCTCCTCCTGTGCAGTCACCGTGTGCAGTCTCCTCCTCCTGTGCAGTCACCGTGTGCAGTCTCCTCCTCCTGTGCAGTCTCCTCCTCTTGTGCAGTCACCGTGTGCAGTCTCCTCCTCCTGTGCAGTCTCCTCCTCCTGTGCAGTCGCTGTGTGCAGTCTCCTCCTCCTGTGCAGTCGCTGTGTGCAGTCTCCTCCTCCTGTGCAGTCACTGTGTGCAGTCTCTTCCTTCTTCCTTCTTCCATCATCAGTCCTTTTAGCACTCTAGAGCTGGTTTCTCCATGTTCCTGTGACATACTGGCTCCTCCTGGTCCCTCTTACTGCTATCACTGGCAGCCATTCAGACAGAATCCTCCACCCTTGCACTGTGTAATAAGGGACAGTAGTATACATAATGAGAGGAAACTACTGTAATATATATATATATATATATATATATATATATATATATATATATATATATATATATATATATATACTGCATATATTTATAGCTTGGTTGCCATAAAAGGAGGGGGTCCAAACATTTTGTGCACAGGGGCTCCAAGCTTTAGTGTCTGCCCCTGGGCTCCTCCGTGTCCCTCTGACTGCTATCACTGGCAGCCACACAATGCCAGAATCTTCCACCCTTGCACTGTGCAGACACATGGCGCCAAGCAGCACCCTACAGTCACATGCAGATCTATACAGCCTCCATGAACAGTCATCCTGGCTGCGCTCACACTTGTCTGCTGCCACGCACACATGTGGCTCACGTGGTTTGTGGATCCACTGTGCCACGGGCCGGGCTTACCTAGGAGGTGGGTAGCTAAGTGCCTACCAGGTGTTCACAGGAGCTCCTGATGGTGGAGTTAGGCTTGACATGCAGGCAGCCGCCAGGCACCACTCCTAGGCAGAACCCGGTACTGCAGCTGCTGACCCCAATAGTCAGGTATGCAGACACGGATAGGACTCAGGCTCCATTCAGACTACTCCGCGGGGAGGACAGATAGTGACACGGAGTCACAGACAGGGCTGGGTTCAGAGATTTCTATAACAGTCCGGACAACTTAGTACTAGGATAGATACACATTCAGACCTACGGGTCTTGGGAACAGGTTCAGCTTCCGCCACAGTGGCATCAGAGTCAAGATACCGCCTGATACCATTTCAGGATTCAGATTCTGGCCACACACGGACCGGGGGAGCAGGGTCAGGTGCTAACCACACATGGACCAGCAGAGCAGGTTCAGGAACTGGGCGCACACGGACCAGTGGAGAATGTTCAGGCACTGGGCGCACAAGGACCAGGGGTTGAGTTTCAGGGACTGGTCACACATACACCAGGGGTTCGGATTCAGGACCTGGCCACATAAGGAGCAGGGGATCTAACAACTCACTAGTTCCAAATTATCTAACTAATGAAAAATTTTGGTTAGGCCCCTCCTTATTGGGAAGGGTGCCTTCTATACAAGATGCCTCCCACCTATTGGCTGGGGGTGGGGCATCTTAGCAGGTGCGCGCGCTGTCCCTTTATGAACAGGAAGGGCACACTAGGTGCGCCACAGGGAAGTGCACAGACAGAGGCAGAAAGCTGGGACATATGACGGGGACCATGCTGCGCGGCCAGGGCGGTGAGTACAGTATGTCAGCGCCTCTGCATGGAGGGGGAAGGGGAACCATGCAGGGGTGCCGGCATTAGTGTTACATCATCTCTGTACCTGCCACCTTGTCATTGTTCTCATGGCTGGGGGCAGCGCTCTCAGCCAGTCTTCAATGCATTGATGGATATCTTGATTTCTACATCCGTTCTTTAGAACGTTCTTGAGGTTTTTCTCCCTCCGGGCAAAGCAAATCTTGACGTATCAAGAAGATGAACAGTTATGTCCTAATATCTTTACACCAGAAAATTTCAATGAGTCCATCGTGGTGTTGACGATGTCGAAGACAACGATGATGTGGACATCCCTTTTAAAGAGGAGCGATCACTAGGTCAAAAGTGTCCATTTTATCTTTTATCTTATTCCTGCTGTTCCTTTGAGTTATCTTCTGTTTTTCTTATTTTTTTAAATGTGCTCTACGGTTCTGGAGCTATAGGCTTTTATATAGTGCTAATTTTTATGGTCTTTACAAGGGGGGGGTGTGGCGTGCAGGATCCTCTGGGGCGGGTCTATAGCCTGCTTTGCATAATCACCTTGTGAGCTCCGCCCCTAAAGACCATAAAAATGACTACTAAATCCGTATAGCGGATTTACAAAAGAAAATCGGTGGAACACTCAACGGGATTGGGGCAATAAAGAGAAAAAAAGTGCCCTGGTAATGCGTCCTCTTTAAATATCCATTTACACAGATACAAGACCCTTCTTCCACTTTAGGAGTCTTTGTAAAGTTTTGTCAGAGTGGTATTTTTTTTCTCTCGTCTTTTGGATGTCAATCACAGCCGCGAGACCGTCCGTAGCCGAGGAATTCCACTGTCTGCAGCAAATACACAATTTCGTGACTCCCCTCAATGGAAAATGGGTCCCACCCTCGGCTTCCTGAGCTATGCGCCTCTTTTTTTTTTATGTAACCGCAATAATGAAAAATGGAAAAAAAATATAAATGTCGTCCTCAATAAATCTGATTCATAAAGAGAATATAAAGCAGAAGCGAAGCTTTACAAGGTCTGCGAGTCAGATGCCGGGAATCCTGACAACTCCATACGTTTCCTTCATGTCTCCAATCATGTTGGTAATTATGAAAAAAATAAGTTGATCTGCCAAATCTTAATAGAGTTTTATAGCGATGCCCCAAAATTAAAAAAAAAAGAAGAAAAAAGTCGAATCCGGCAAAGGAACAGATTTAAGACAAATATGCAAGACGTTAAGAAAAGCTTTAAATTGAAGAATGCAATCATGGTATCGGGTATCCGGCGAGGGGCCGCGCTCGCATATGGCGCGCGGGATATTTACCTGACTGGGATCAAAGTGAAACATTTAGGGGCTTTGGACTATAAATGAGATGGCGATTATGGATGATTTCTCATGTTCTAATTCATTGCAGGCCTTCACAGCAGTAAATAGCACTGGGGGGGGGGAAGCAGAGCAATGAAATATTATTTCCTTTCAATGTTTAACAAGATGCCAAACCAACATCCGAAAAGAATACCGAGAATTTCTCCAGAAAGAAATGTGAACTTAAAGAGCGAGCGGAGAGAAGCCCCCAACTTTCTACTCTCCCAAAGATATGAAAGAGAATTAAAAAAAAAAATGTCCTCCTCCCCCCGATAACATGGGTCTGCGCGTCTTCCCTGTATATAATATGGACTCCTCCATTTGTCCTCACACTTATGTAAATTGCAGGTTCAGCCAATATAATAAACTAGCTATTGAACCCGTTCTGCGCCCGGGTGCCGAGCATTTTTATTGGTCTCTCATGCTGGTATGTGCTGCCCCCCTCCTGGTATTTGTGCTGCCCCCATCTTGTCCACACCATCCTATCCTGGTATGTATGGCACCCCTCATCCCCAATCCCAGTATGCATGACTCCCTCATCCCCAATCCTGGTATGCATGGCTCCCTCATCTCCAATCCTGGCATGCATGGCACCTCTCACCCCAATCCTGGTATGTATGGCCCCTCTCACCCCAATCCTGGTATGCATGGCTCCCTCATCCCCAATCCTGGTATGCATGGCACCTCTCACCCCAATCCTGGTATGCATGGCACCTCTCACCCCAATCCTGGTATGCATGGCACCCCTCATCCCCAATCCCGGTATGCATGGCTCTCTCATCCCCAATCCTGGTATGCATGGCACCCCTCATCCCCAATCCTGGTATGCATGGTACCCCTCATCCCCAATCCTGGTATACATGGCACCCCTCATCCCCAATCCCAGTATGCATGACTCCCTCATCCCCAATCCTGGTATGCATGGCTCCCTCATCTCCAATCCTGGCATGCATGGCACCTCTCACCCCAATCCTGGTATGCATGGCACCTCTCACCCCAATCCTGGTATGCATGGCTCCCTCATCCCCAATCCTGGTATGCATGGCACCTCTCACCCCAATCCTGGTATGCATGGCACCTCTCACCCCAATCCTGGTATGCATGGCACCCCTCATCCCCAATCCCGGTATGCATGGCTCTCTCATCCCCAATCCTGGTATGCATGGCTCCCCTCATCCCCAATCCTTGTATGCATGGCACCCCTCATCCCCATCCTGGTATGCATGGCACCCCTCATCCCCATCCTGGTATGCATGGCACCCCTCATCCCCATTCTTGTATGCATGGCACCCCTCATCCCCTATCCTGGTATGTATGGCACCCCTCATCCCCAATCCTGGTATGCATGACTCCCTCAACCCCAATCCTGGTATGCATAGCACCCCTCATCCCCAATCCTGGTATGCATGGCTCCCTCATCCCCAATCCTGGTATGCATGGCACCCCTCATCCCCAATCCTGGTATGCATGGCTCCCTCATCCCCAATCCTGGTATGCATGACTCCCTCATCCCCAATCCTGGTATGCATGGCTCCCTCATCCCCAATCCCGGTATGCATGGCTCCGCCATCCCCTATCCTGGTATGCATGGCTCCCTCATCCCCAATCCTGGTATGCATGGCACCCCTCATCCCCAATCCTGGTATGCATGGCACCCCTCATCCCCAATCCTGGTATGCATGGCACCCCTCATCCCCAATCCTGGTATGCATGGCACCCCTAATCCCCAATCCTGGTATGCATGGCTCCCTCATCCCCAATCCTGGTATGCATGACTCCCTCATCCCCAATCCTGGTATGCATGGCTCCCTCATCCCCAATCCCGGTATGCATGGCTCCGCCATCCCCTATCCTGGTATGCATGGCTCCCTCATCCCCAATCCTGGTATGCATGGCACCCCTCATCCCCAATCCTGGTATGCATGGCACCCCTCATCCCCAATCCTGGTATGCATGGCTCCCTCATCCCCAATCCTGATATGCATGGCACCCCTCATCCCCAATCCTGGTATGCATGGCTCTCTCATCCCCAATCCTGGAATGCATGGCTCCCTCATCCCCAATCCTGGTATATATGGCACCCCTCATCACCAATCCTGGTATGCATGGCACCCCTCATCCCCAATCTTGGTATACATGGTACCCCTCATCCCCAATCCTGGTATTATTATTATTATTTATTATTATAGCGCCATTTATTCCATGGCGCTTTACATGTGATAGGGATATATATAGCAAAAACATTTGCATAATCTTAACAAAACGAGTCAGCGACTGGTACAGGAGGAGCGAGGACCCTGCCCGCGAGGGCTCACAATTTATTAGGGATGGGTGAGGATACAGTAGGTGAGGGTAGAGCTGGTCGTGGAGCGGTATGGTGGAGCGGTGGTTACTGCAGGTTGTAGGGTTGTCGGAAGAGGTGGGTCTTCAGGTTCCTTTTGAAGGTTTCCACGGTAGGCGAGAGTCTGATGTGTTGGGGTAGAGAGTTCCAGAGTAGGGGGGAAGCACGGGAGAAATCTTGTATGCGATTGTGGGAAGAGGGGATAAGAGGGGAGTAGAGAAGGAGATCTTGTGAGGATCGGAGGCTGCGTGCAGGTATGTAACGGGAGACTAGGTCACAGATGTATGGAGGAGACAGGCTGTGAATGGCTTTGTATGTCATGGTTAGGGTTTTGAACTTGAGTCTCTGGGCAATGGGGAGCCAGTGAAGGGATTGACAGAGGGGAGAGGCCGGGGAATAGCGGGGGGACAGGTGGATTAGTCGGGCAGCAGAGTTTAGGATAGATTGGAGGGGCGCAAGAGTGTTGGAAGGGAGGCCACAGAGCAGGGGGTTGCAGTAGTCAAGGCGGGAGATGATGAGGGCGTGCACTAGTGTTTTTGCAGAGTCTTAACATAGTAACATAGTTAGTAAAGCCGAATAAAGACTTGCGTCCATCAAGTTCGACCTGTTAGTTCTGTAATTGCTAAAGTTGATCCAGAGGAGGGCAAAAACCCCAAATGATTTAGCCAATCTTCACCTGAGGAAAAATTCCCTCCCGACTCTGAAACCAGCAGTCAGAATAAATCCCTGTATCAACCTACTATTTTATTTTATTTTTAAGTATATGCTGAAATCTGCCTGGTATCTAGAAATGCATCCAGTCCCCGCTTGAACTGGTGTAGTGAATCCGACATTACCGTCTCCTCACTCAGTGAATTCCATATTCTCACTGCTCTTACCGTAAAGAACCCCTTCCTATGCTGGTGCTGAAACCTTTTCTCTTCCAGTCTTAGTGAGTGCCCTCTTGTTACCGTAATATCCCTCCTTTTGAACAAATCCCGGGCAAGGTCTCTATACTGTCCCCTAACATATTTGTACACATTTATTATGTCCCCCCTCAACCTTCTCTTTTCCAGGCTGAATAGTCCTAGTTTTGCCAGCCTCTCTGGGTATTGCAGTCCCTCCATTCCCTTTATTAATTTTGTTGCCCTCCTTTGTACCTTTTCAAGCTCATTTATATCCTTTCTATATATTGGGGCCCATAACTGAGCACAGTATTCCAAGTGTGGTCTGACCAGTGCTTTGTACAGTGGAAGAACAATGTTCTCATCCTTTGCAGCTATACCTCTTCTGATACATCCCATTACCCTGTTTGCCCTTACAGCAGCCGCCTGACTTTGGGCACTCTACCGTAGTTAATGTTTTTGTTGTTCCCTTATTGATAACCCTACTGAAGGGCATTTTGAAGTCGATAATATTATGGTCGCTATTACCTAGGTGCCCCCCTATCTGCACCTCAGTTATTCTATCAGGCCTATTAGTCAATATTAAGTCCAACACGGCCTTCCCTCTCGTTGGTTCCTGCACTAGTTGGGAGAGATAATTATCCTTAATATTTGTCAAGAACCTTTTTCCTTTCTGAGATCTACAGGTTTCTGTTTCCCAGTCAATATCCGGGTAGTTGAAATCCCCCATTACAATCACTTCATTATGTTTTGCTACTTTGTCTATTTGTCCTAATAGCAGTTTCTCATTCTCCTCTGTTATATTGGGTGGCTTATAGCAGACCCCCAGTAATATTTTATTATTATTTTTAGTTCCCTCTATCTCTACCCACATGGACTCGACCCCCTCTTCTCCCTCTCCTATATCTTCCCTTAGTCTGGGTTTTAGACATGACTTTACATATAAGTGTGGCACCCCAGGGGTCTGGTTTCCACAGTAACGGCAATGTTATGTCTGAGAGCAGGTGGGAGGTCTCTTGGTCAGGGATCCTGTGCATGCCACACCTCCTGCCCAGTCCTGGGAGGGGAAGAACTTCCCCTATATAAACCTAGGGCTGAGGCAGGGTTAGTGAGTAGAGAAGAAGTAGAGACAGAGAAGAGAAGCAGATATAGGAAAGAACATCAGGAGCTCTGTGGGAGCAGTACTACAAGGAGTCAGGGGCTGGCAGCTGCAGAGCTCGCCCTGACTGAGAAGTTATCTCCGGACCCGGAGTCCGAGGCTGTGGGGACTAACTCCTATCCAGCAGCAGAAACCGACCGGCAGGGGATTGCAGGTCCTCTGGCCCAGAAACCCGAAGGCACGGTCACACGCGTGGGACCAGCACCGCCGTCGTGGAGCGGAAGCTACTAGAAGGCCCCGAGTCACCAGCCATATGGGTGAGCACCACACGGTACACTCAGGGACGTGGGCTACTTATACCCGCTTCTAGCAAGGTAGCCAGAAGAGTATCGTTAGTTTGGGAGGCCTACAACTCCGCCTGGCCAGGGGAGATCCCATCTGCTCAAGGACTGACCAGGCCCCAATCGCTAGCCAGTACTCCGGGAGGGCCTATCGTTGTCACCAGTAAAGACCCTGAACTACACCGTACCGTCTCTGAGTGGTTCCTGCTACCCCCATCATCCACGTCGGCTGCCCTGAGGCCATACCCCTCCCGTTGGGGGTTATACTATCACGCTGCACAATCCTACCACCGGCCTCAGCGGTCTGCCCTGCAGCAGCAGCTCCTTAGCTGTACTCAACGGGTGGCGTAGTCGTCCAACATCTACCGCTAATACAGCGCCACTTAGTCTGACTCCCTGGGCACGGACCGGATCACCGCCACGAGACTACAACCCTCAAGAGATCCGGCTCCGGGTAAACTCCCGCGTGCGCAACGCAGCGCGACACAGGCCCAGGGGCACGTCAACTTTTGGCGTAGTCGGCAGGATTTCGTGCCCGCAACCACCGGGTACTGCGTGCCTGAAAAAGACTGTTCAAACTTACCTGTGGTGAAGATTCCCGCCATCCGGCGCCATCTTCCGCTTCCTTCCCGCCATCGGTGGAGTTTTCCCGCCATCCGGCGCCATCTTCGGCCTTCTTCCCGCCATACGTGGAGTTTTCCCGCCATTGGACGCCATCTTGAGGACGCCGCGCGGGAAGAAGAGGGGCGTGGACTCCGAAAGCGCGCGAGAACTGAAGCCCCGCCTCACGTCCGGACGTTGCGTAAGGTCCTGGAAGGAGCCCAGCAGACGCCGACGTCACAGGAGCGCGACGGAAGGTCCTCAACCCTGACGATCCACTGCGGAGCCGCGGCCTACGGAAGAGGATCATCGCAAGGTAGGCCACGGTCCACTAGGGGGGAGAAGGATGTCGGATACGGAGGAGAGCTTCACCGCTTCAACCCCCGCCAGCGCCACCGCTGTTGCGGTCATGCCTTTCACCATGCCCTATATCCCGGGGGCAGCCTGGCTACCCCAGTACTCAGGGGAGTCACATACCCTGCATGACTTTAGAGAAAAGCTGGATAGCCTCTTCCAGGTGTACCCCCTCACAGAGGAGCAAAAAGTGAGCATCCTGGTGGCCCAATTAACCGGAGCAGCTGTCGCAGGGATACTAACCCGGCTGAGGGACACCTTTGATACCTGCACCTCAGCCGAGATCAAGCTTAGATTCTACGGGTGCAAACAGCGGGCACATGAGAGTATAAGGGACTATGCCCTGAACCTACAAGAGGCCCTGAGAGCCATTAAGCAGACCGACCCTGACAGCGTGGGAGACGAGGACAGGCTGTTGACTGAACAATTTATAGAGGGTTTATATTGCAATGCCCACCGAACCCAGTTGCGGGCAATGGCCTTACAGGACCCTCATCTGGGATTTGCACAGTTCAAGGACAGAGCCATCCGGGTGCTTCGAGAACCGGCACCAGGTGGCGTTGTGACCCCCAGACGCCCCACTACCACTTACCACCAGGAGGCGGCGCCCTTGTCGCGCAGGCTTTGAACAATGACCCGGCTCCAGACCTGCACCATCAGGTCCAAGAGCTAGCTAAAAGCGTTGCTGCGCTAACCCGAACTGTGCAGTCTTTACAGGTTTCCACTCCAGGGAAGATCCAGCTGGCATCCGGACCGGAGGACATCCCGTGGCGTCGACCAAGGAGGACCCCACCGGCCAGAGGAAGACCCAGCGACCGATACAACGAGGACGGACGACCCATCTGCCGCCGCTGCAATCAACCTGGACATATGGCAAGGTACTGTCCTTTAAACTGGCACAACCTGGGGTAGAGGGCCAACCCCCAGGAAAAAGATCACCAGGCCCATCGAACTGGCGCGACAAATATGTGGGAGGACGTCCAGTCTTACCCGTGGTACTGGATGGCATTCCTATGAGTGCCCTACTGGACACCGGGTCACAGGTCACCACCATCCCGTACGTGCTCTTCAAGCAGTACTGGAATGACTCGGATATCACCCGCTACCCTGACGACGACTTGAGTATCATCGCCAGCAATGGTCAGCCCGTGCCACAGATTGGATTTAAAGAGGTGACCATTAAAATCGGTAGAGTCGAACTGGCAGCACAGGGACTGATCATTGTAGACATTGACAAACACGAGAGTCACCCAAAGATAACTCTAGGAACTAATGTAATTGAAAATTGTCTTGCAGAGGTGATTTTCATTTTACAGCAGGTTGCCAAGAATGCCAGCTCCGGCCAGCAGCGAGTGCTCCAGAAAGAGATCCGGGCACTGATGCGACGGCAACAGCTAGAACTCTCCGGTGGTGAGATTGGTAGCGTAAGAATGTGTGACCCTTTCCCTATTGCCATGCCCCCAAAAAGTGAAATGATGATTTGGTGCCGGGCAGCTATTGGTCTGAGAGGTAGAGATTACCAGGCAATGGTAGAACCAGTTTACTCAGACAGTAGGCCCACCATTTTGACAGCACGGGGGGTGGTCAATGTACGCCATGGGAGGGTGCCCGTTCGCATAATAAATATCGGGAAGAGGGAAGTGTACCTGCCCCGGTATGCCACGCTAGCCAAATTGTATACCATCAATCAAAATTCCATACAGTCCGTAGAACCCTTGCCTCCATCTTCCCCGGAGGAAGGTAACGGCTATAAAGAAACAATGGAGGACTGGTGTCAGCAACTACATTTGGGTACTGACTCCACTCCCTCACACCAGAAACAGGGAGTCTATCGGGTGGTTCAAGAGTACGAGAGAGTGTTTAGTAAACACCCATTAGACTTCGGGCGAATCAAGGGGGTAGAACACCACATCCCCACGGGAGACCATCCTCCCATAAAAGAGAGGTATCGACCCGTACCCCCTGCACACTACCAACACGCCAAGGGGATGCTTAGAGACATGAAGGAGGCTGGGGTGATCAGGGATAGCTGTAGCCCCTGGGCAGCTCCACTAGTCTTAGTCAAAAAGAAAGACAACACCATGAGGATGTGTGTAGATTACCGGAAAATCAACCGTATCACACACAAGGATGCGTACCCCTTACCAAGGATAGAGGAGTCTTTGGCTACTTTAAGATCTGCTAACTTCTTCTCTACCTTGGATCTCACTAGTGGGTACTGGCAGGTTCCTGTAGCAGAGGCGGACCGGGAGAAGACCGCATTCACCACCCCGATGGGACTTAGCGAGTTTACTTGCATGCCGTTCGGACTCTGCAATGCACCAGGAACCTTCCAACGATTAATGGAGTGTTGTCTGGGCCACAGAAACTTTGAGACGGTCCTGTTGTACCTGGACGATGTCATCGTATATTCCAAGACGTATGAGGACCACCTGAAACACCTGGCGGAAGTGTTCGAAGCTCTGGCAAGCTACGGCCTAAAGGTGAAACCCTCCAAGTGTCACCTCCTGAAACCAAAGGTGCAGTACCTGGGACACGTGGTGAGCGCTGATGGAGTGGCTCTCGACCTTGATAAGATCACCGCAATTAAGGAATGGCCAAGTCCCTCCAGTGTAAAGGAAGTGCGGCAGTTCCTCGGGTTGGTAGGCTATTACCGCAGATTCATCCCCGGTTTCACCAAAAAGGCAGCTCCTATGCAGGACCTCCTGATAGGCCAGTCCCGGAAGGCCAAGAACCAGAAGCCACCCTTCAGATGGGAGAAGTTAGAAGAAGAGTCCTTCCGCCAGCTGAAGTTGGCCCTCACGGGGGATGAAATCCTGGCGTACCCTGATTACAGCTAGCCCTTTATCCTCTACACCGACGCAAGTAACATCGGGCTAGGAGCCGTACTGTCCCAGATCCAGCAGGGGAAAGAACGAGTAATCGCTTACGCCAGCCGAAAACTGCGACCCACCGAAAGAAACCCTGAGAATTATAGCTCATTTAAGCTAGAGTTCCTGGCAGTGGTGTGGGCAGTCACCGAACGCTTTAAGCACTTCCTCGCTTCTTCCCGGTTCACCGTGTACACGGATAACAACCCGTTGACACACCTGGACACTGCAAGACTCGGTGCCCTAGAGCAGAGATGGATGGCCCGTCTGTCCAACTACGAGTTCACAATCAAATACCGGGCAGGACGCTCCAATACCAACGCGGACGCCCTGTCCAGGATGCCAAACCTACCGGACGTAGGAGAAGATCCAGAGGGACTGGAAGAAGTCGAACTCCCCGCGTTCCACCGTCATGGGACTATCCAGTATTCCCATCGGGTAAGGAGTAAGCAAGCCGCTACGTTTAACCCCTTGCCTCACTACAACTGGGAGGAAACGCAAGACAGTGACCCTGCCGTCCGGCTGGTGAAGGAGATGCTGACTCGGCCAGAGGCTCGCCTTGACCCAGACGCTCCGGAGGAAGCCAAGCAACTGTGGGCTGAGAAGAGTCGACTGTTCCTTTACAAGGGGAAGTTGTGCCGCAGAATGGTTAACTCCCGGACGCATGAACTAATCTGGCAAGTAGTGGTGCCACGGAGAGACGCAGCCATGGTGATGGAAGCATACCACGACGGGGCTGGACACTTCGGATGGAAGAAGCTGGAGTTCCTGCTGCGTGGGCGGTTCCACTGGGTAGGCATGAGGGGAACCATCGAGAGGTGGTGCAGAGACTGTGGCCCGTGCAACCTAAGAAGGAAGGACCGTGCCAGCCAGAAGACTCCCCTGCAATCCATCGTCACCCGGCAGCCGTTGGAACTGGTAGCCTTGGATCATGTAAAACTGACCCCAAGCAGAAGTGGCTACGTCTACGCGTTAACCATTGTGGATCATTACTCCCGGTTCTTGGTTGTTGTCCCCGTTAAGGACTTAACGGCTCAAACAGCAGCTAGAGCCTTCCAGCAGCACTTCTGCCGTCCACACGGGTACCCGGACCAAGTGCTGACGGACCAGGGACCTGCCTTTGAAGCGGAGGTCTTCCAGGAATTCTGCAAACTGTATGGCTGCCGGAAGATAAGGACGACACCCTATCATCCGCAAACTAATGGACTTTGTGAGAAAATGAACCAGGTGGTAATGGATCTCCTGAAAACGTTGCCCCTGGAAGAACTCAGTCTGTGGCCTGAGAAGCTGCCCGATCTAGTGGACCTATACAACCACATCCCGGTAGGTTCCACCAACTGTACCCCGGCTTACCTAATGAGGGCGAGACCTGGTAAGTTACCTGTTGACCTGGAAATAGGAGTCCTGACACCCGAGGACACTTCACCAGAAGCAGACTGGGACACAGAGAGGCAGCAGCAGTACCGGAAAGTACAGGAGAGCGTGGAGCGAAGTCTCTGTCAGGCTAGGGAAAGACAAGAGAAAACTTACAACCAGTATGCTCCCGCTGTTCCCCTGGTACCCGGAGAGCAGGTCTTGAAGAGGAAAAGACGGCTCCACAAGTTGGACGACCAGTGGGAGAAGGACCCGTACACCGTACTGCCCTCAAGCCACGAGAACCCGAAAGTCTGTACCATCAGTAAAGACGGAGGGGAGACCATAGCCATTGTATCCCGGGATCACCTGAAGAAGTGTCCTGAACAGCTACGGAACCCTGAAGAGGAACAAGAAGACCATCGACCCGTAGAGGAAAGGGAAGATATGGTTAGTACTGTGCTCGGAGACTTCCCTCGGTCCTGGACTCAAGTCAATGGTGCAGTTGTGGTACCCGTCCTCACGTTCCTCCAACCAGCATCCCAAGTGCCTACGGAGCAACAGGTAGAGCTGGAAGAGCAGCCGGTCCAGGAGGCAGAAGACTTCACACAAGCAGAACAGGAGGATCAACCCTCTGCTTATAGTGAGCCTGCCGTACCCCTAGTGAGTCAAAGAGCCGGTAGACAGCTGCCCAGTTTACCCTTGACAGCTCCTACACCCTGTAGTTCAGGGCTAGACAGTCAGCTCCGTAGGTCCACTAGGGCCACTAGAGGCCAGTTACCCGCACGTTGGAGGATTTGAAGTGTATAAATTGTTTTATTTGTGGTTACCTGTTTTTCTTGTTGCTTGTGTATAATTATGTGTTTCTAGTTATTTATAGGAGTCCTTGGTGGATTTACCGGGAATCCTTTGTGTATAGTTGGAGCGTAGCCCAGGACGGACTAAAGACTGTTAAGGACTCGGGGCAGGACAGACCCCTACCTGGTTACGTCTCCCTGTTTTGGTGAAATGGACACCTTGCTTTTCTTCAAAGACTGCACCCGGTTGCGGACACGCCGTAACCATCTTTATGTGTTTTTCTTATTGTATTATTATTGTTTATACCTTGTTATGTTTTTCTAAAAATATGTTTAGTCCCGGAGTACTAAATTTCACTAGGGGGGAATGTGGCACCCCAGGGGTCTGGTTTCCACAGTAACGGCAATGTTATGTCTGAGAGCAGGTGGGAGGTCTCTTGGTCAGGGATCCTGTGCATGCCACACCTCCTGCCCAGTCCTGGGAGGGGAAGAACTTCCCCTATATAAACCTAGGGCTGAGGCAGGGTTAGTGAGTAGAGAAGAAGTAGAGACAGAGAAGAGAAGCAGATATAGGAAAGAACATCAGGAGCTCTGTGGGAGCAGTACTACAAGGAGTCAGGGGCTGGCAGCTGCAGAGCTCGCCCTGACTGAGAAGTTATCTCCGGACCCGGAGTCCGAGGCTGTGGGGACTAACTCCTATCCAGCAGCAGAAACCGACCGGCAGGGGATTGCAGGTCCTCTCCTCTGGCCCAGAAACCCGAAGGCACGGTCACACGCGTGGGACCAGCACCACCGTCGTGGAGCGGAAGCTACTAGAAGGCCCCGAGTCACCGGCCATACGGGTGAGCACCACACGGTACACTCAGGGACGTGGGCTACTTATACCCGCTTCTAGCAAGGTAGCCAGAAGAGTATCGTTAGTTTGGGAGGCCTACAACTCCGCCTGGCCAGGGGAGATCCCATCTGCTCAAGGACTGACCAGGCCCCAATCGCTAGCCAGTACTCCGGGAGGGCCTATCGTTGTCACCAGTAAAGACCCTGAACTACACCGTACCGTCTCTGAGTGGTTCCTGCTACCCCCATCATCCACGTCGGCTGCCCTGAGGCCATACCCCTCCCGTTGGGGGTTATACTATCACGCTGCACAATCCTACCACCGGCCTCAGCGGTCTGCCCTGCAGCAGCAGCTCCTTAGCTGTACTCAACGGGTGGCGTAGTCGTCCAACATCTACCGCTAATACAGCGCCACTTAGTCTGACTCCCTGGGCACGGACCGGATCACCGCCACGAGACTACAACCCTCAAGAGATCCGGCTCTGGGTAAACTCCCGCGTGCGCAACGCAGCGCGACACAGGCCCAGGGGCGCGTCATAAGCAGACCCCTCCGCCTTTCCCCTGTTTCCGGTCCCTTCTAAATAAACTAGAATCTGTTAAATTTACCGCCCAGTCGTAGCTATCGTCTAGCCAAGTCTCTGTTATACCTACGATGTCATACCTCTCCTCCGATATAAGCGCCTGCAGCTCATCCGCCTTATTGGTCAGGCTTCTTGCGTTGGTCAGCATGCAAGATAAAACTTTGGGGTTATTTAGCATCCTATTCTTCTCTAACGATCTAACTGTACTATCCCCACCCCCCTCTCCACCCTCATTATATTCACTTCTCCCCTTCCCCCTTGCTTGCCTCACATCCCACCTATTTCCTTGGTTTCCCCCCCCCCCGTCTCTAGTTTAAAAACTCCTCCAACCTATTAGCCATCTTCTTCCCCAGCACCGCTGCACCCTCCCCATTGAGGTGCAGCCCGTCCCTACGGTAGAGCTGAGGAATGTGCGGATCCGGGAGATATTTTTGAGTTGGAGTCGGCAGGAAGTGGAAAGGGCTTGGATATGTGGTTTGAAGAAGAGTTCAGAGTCCAGGGTTACCCCGAGGCAGCGAGCTTGTGGGACTGGGGAGAGTGAGCAACCATTGACGTTGATGGATAGGTCAGATGGGGGATATGAATGAGAGGGTGGAAAGATGATGAACTCTGTTTTATCCATGTTAAGTTTTAGAAATCTGGCAGTGAAGAAGGATGAGATGGCAGACAGATATTGTGGGATTCTGGTTAGTAGGGAGGAGATATCGGGTCCAGAGAGGTAGATCTGTGTGTCCTCATCATAGAGGTGATACTGAAAGCCGTGAGACTCTATGAGCTGTCCCAGGCCAAAGGTGTAGATGGAGAAGAGCAGAGGTCCTAGAACTGAACCTTGGGGGACACCGACAGATAGGGGGCGAGATGAGGAGGTGGTGTGTGAGTGGGAGACACTGAATGTCCTGTCTGTTAGCTATGAGGAGATCCAAGATAGGGCCAAGTCCGTGATGCCAAGAGATGAGAGAATCTGTAGTAAGAGTGAATGGTCGACTGTGTCGAAGGCAGATGGCAGGTCTAGGAGGAGGAGGACAGAGTAGTGTCAATTGGATTTGGCGGTTAGTAGGTCGTTGGTGACTTTGGTCAGGGCAGTTTCAGTCGAGTGATGCGGTCGGATGCCAGATTGTAGGCGGTCGAAGAGGGAACAGGAGGAGAGGTGGGAGGACAGTTCAAGGTGGACATGTTGTTCTAGTAGTTTTGAGTCA
Organism: Phyllobates terribilis; assembly: GCF_046119375.1. Taxonomy (NCBI): domain Eukaryota; kingdom Metazoa; phylum Chordata; class Amphibia; order Anura; family Dendrobatidae; genus Phyllobates; species Phyllobates terribilis. The sequence goes on along the minus strand of NW_027362764.1, from coordinate 20,803,918 downwards.
TAGGGGAGAAGTGATATGGGGCGGTAGCTAGTCATAGAGGATGGGTCAAGGGAGGGCTTTTTGAGGATGGGTGTGATTGAGGCATGTTTGAAACATGAGGGGAAGACACTGGTTGTTAGTGACAGGTTGAAGAGGTGCGTTAGGGTTGGGATGAAGACTGTGGTAAGGTTTGGGATGAGGTGGGATGGGATTGGGTCAAGTTCGCAGGTGGTGAGGTGTGATTTGGAGAGTAAAGAGGAGACTTGACCTTCTGTAATGGTGGAGAAGTGGGGTTTGGAGGAGGAAGGTTGAGTAGATATGAGGAGGGATTGTGCGGACTTTATGCAAAAGCTTTGTCTGATGGTGTCAATCTTCTGCTTGAAGAATGAGGCAAAGTCTTCGGCTGAGATGAGAGAAGAGGGAGGAGGTGCTGGGGGACGAAGGAGAGAATTGAAAGTGTTAAATAGCTGTTTAGAGTTGTGGGACAGGGAGGATATGAGAGATGAGAAGTATGTTTGTGTTGCTGCAGTGAGTGTGGACTTGAAAATAGTGAGGGATTGTTTGAATGCGATGAAGTGCTCGATGGAGTGAGACCTTTTCCATCTCCGCTCCGCAACCCTGGAGGCCCGTCGCAGTTCTTTAGTAAGTTTGGTGTGCCAGGGTTGCCTGTTGATTGTGCGAGCTTTGGTATGTGTGAAAGGGGCGATCGAGTCGAGAGCTGCAGCTATTGTGGTGTTATATGAAGCGGCAGCAACATCTGCATTGTGTAAGGAATTTATGTCTGTAAGAGGGAGGAGGGATTCAGAGAGTGAGTGTAGGTCAAGGTGTTTGAGGTTTCTGCAAGCGTGTGTAAGTTGTGGAGTGGGGATTGTGCACCTGGAGAGGAGAGGGGAGAGAATTTGAGGAGGTTATGGTCAGAGAGAGGGAGAGGTGAGTTAGAGAGGTTAGATAGGGAACAGAGGCGGGTGAAGATGAGGTCCAGTATGTGGCCATCTTTATGAGTAGCTGCAGAAGAACATTGAGCAAGGCCGAAGGAGGAAGTGAGGGACAGGAACTTAGAGACAGACGAGTGGGAAGTGTCAATGGGGATGTTGAAGTCACCCATTATGATAGTGGGGATGTCAGCGGAAAGGAAGCGAAGCAGCCAGGTGGTGAAGTGGTCTAAGAAAGTGGTGGCTAGCCCAGGGGGTCAGTAGATGACCGCCAGTTGGAGGTCAGAGGGGGAATAGATGCGCACACAGTGCACCTCAAAAGAGGGGAGTGTAAAGGAGGGTGGCAGTGGGATTTGGGTGAAATCGCAGGTATCTGACAGGAGAAGACCTACGCCTCCACCATGTTTGCAGTTGGGGCGGGGGGTGTGGGAAAGGTGGAATCCGCCATATGAAAGTGCAGCTGGGGAGGCTGTGTCAGAAGGGGTGAGCCAGGTTTCGGTGATGGCGAGGAAGGAAAGTTTGTTAGTAATGAAAAGGTCGTGGATGTAGGAAAGTTTGTTGCAGACGGAGCGAGCGTTCCATAGAGCTCCTGTTAGTGCAACTGAGGAAGTGGGGATTAGTTGGATGGGTATGAGGTTAGAAGGGTTGCAACAGTTTGTGGAATGTCGTGGATAGGAGGTAGAAGTAACTGTGGGGATATGGCGAGGAGGACCAAGATTTGGAGAGATATCTCCAGCAGTGAGGAGGAGCAGAGAAAGTGTTAGCAGGTGGGAGCAAGAGAGAGCATGAGGTGGCTGTCTGTGTTTGGAGATTCAGGATTGAATGTTGAGGAATAATTCTGAGGAGGAGGTGAGATGAATGGGGAGGATGGAGGGAGAGATGAACAGTTCCTTACTAGATGTAGGGATTTGAGGGGTTACTAGAAAGTGGAGGACTATAAAGGAAAAAGTGAGAGCTAACAGAAACATAGTTAAAAGAGAGTAAGTGGTCAAAGTGTTGGTTACATGACTCCTGCCCTGACTAACTGCCACTGAAATAACTGCCACTTATCTCCGAAGCCACTTTGCACAAGAAGATGTGTGCACAACCCAGCACGCGTGCACCCCTTAAGGAGCTTCTAAATATATAGGGCACACTAAACCATCAGGTGAGGGGCATTGTGGGAGCTGCTTGTGGGTGATCAAAGACAGAGCTAGGACTCTGTAGGCTCTGCAGTTTGGCACCTCTAAACATCAGATAAAATCTACAGTGGGGAAAGGACAGACATATGTGAGTATTGAATGGAATGGGACAGATAAAGCAGAAATATCAAGCGGATAATTGTACCAGTAAGTTGAATCAGGGAAGCAGAGCATTAGATGGCGGCATATACAGCAAGCAGAGGAATGTGCAGGAGCAGAGCATGTACCTGTTTGAAAAGAGAAGAAGACGGGTGTTAGTTCATGGCCTCTGAAATAACTGCCACTTATCTCCGAAGCCACTTTGCACAAGAAGACGCGTGCACAACCCAGCACGCGTGCACCCATGGTACCCCTCATCCCCAATCCTGGTATACATGGCACCCCTCATCCTCAATCCTGGTATGCATGGCTCCATCATCCCCAATCCTGGTATGCATGGCTCCATCATCCCCAGTCCTGGTATGCATGGCTCCCTCATCCCTATCTTGGTATGCATGGGCCCCTCATCCCCAATCCTGGTATACATGGTACCCCTCATCTCTATCCTGGTATGCATGGCACCCCTCATCCCCATTCTGGTATGCATGGTACCCCTCATCCTAGTATGCATGGCACCCCATCCCTCATCCTGGTATGCATGGCACCCCGCATTCCTATCCTGGTATGTATGGTACCTCTCATCCCTATTTTGGTATGCATGGCACCCCTCACCCCCCAATCCTGGTATGCATGGTCCCCTCACCCCCAATCCTGGTATGCATGGTCCCCTCATCCCCCAATAATGGTATGTGTGGTACCCCTCACCCCCCAATCCTGGTATGCATGGTCCCCTCATCCCCCAATAATGGTATGTGTGGTACCCCTCACCCCCCCCCAATCCTGGTATGCATGGTCCCTCAGCCCCCAATCCTGGTATACATGGCCCCCTCATCCCCCAATAATGGTATGTGTGGTACCCCTCACCCCCCAATACTGGTATGCATGGTCCCCTCAACCCCCAATCCTTGTATGCATGATCCCCTCATCCCCCAATAATGGTATGTGTGGTACCCCTCACCCCCCCCAATCCTGGTATGCATGGTCCCCTCAGCCCCCAATCCTGGTATGCATGGTCCCCTCATCCCCAATCCTGGTATGTGTGGTACCCCTCATCCCACAATCCTGGTATGTGTGGCCCCTCACCCCCCAATAATGGTATGTGTGGTACCCCTCATCCTGGTATGCATGGCACCCCTCATCCCCCAATCCTGGTATGCATGGGCCCCTCGCCCCCCAATCCTGGTATGTGTGGTACCCCTCAGCCCCCAATCCTGGTATGCGTGGTACCCCTCACCCCCCAATCCTGGTATGCATGGTCCCCTCACCCCACAATCCAGGTATGCATGGTCCCCTCATCCCCCCAATCCCGGTATGTATGGCACCCCCTCATCCCTTTCACGCTGCACACATACAAAAAAATAAACAGTTATACTCACCTTTCTTCCATGTGCTCCAGCGCTGTGTCCTGTTCTGCTGGAGGCTGGGGGAGGAGTGTGGCGCCTGAACACCGTGCTGTCTGGCACCATTTTGCTGAAGACACACTGTAAATGTGTCTGTGGCACCCTGCTACCACAGGTACCACAGGACCCAAATGGGTGCATGGACAGACTTCTCCACAAGAGGCCCTCATTACATGCAGACACCTCCACCCTTCCACCTCATACCACCAGAGGGAGCCCTGATAGGGATATATATATTGGAGGGTGGAGTTAGGCAGTGAGAGAAAGTCAGAGAGCGTGCTGGCGCTGAGACCAGTGAAGGAGCAGCACGTCTGCTGCTGAGTTGAGGGCCCCGAGTGTGGCCGGAGGCAAAGAGGAGAGGACAGAGGAGTTAAGGGGGCAGAGGAGCATTTCAGGCTCACCCCAGAATACAAAGCGGACACCGGGTCCGCCCCTACAGGGTCCTCTACACCCAGTAGGGATTACGAGCATACCAGGAGGATTACAGATCCCTGGTCGACCTGAAGCTAAACCCTTTACAGGACTAGGAACCACGAAGGCCCCAGCGTCCAGGGATAGTGGCTGCCAGAGAAAGGTCTTACCACCAAGCGACAGGTGAGAGAACGAAACAGCATAGAAGCTAGGCCCAGTTGCAGGCTGGCCAGGAGCTTAGAGAGAGGGAGAAACGGACCAGGAGGCCTTATACCCGCTCACTGGGGAGAAGTCCTGAAGTGCACCCATCCTACTGAGTACCGTGGACCGTACCTGACATCCGCACCAGTAAAGGTACTGAAGTGAATCTCCTGTCTCTGTCAGTTACTCCTGCTGCGCCATCCCGACTGCACTACAACGCCCAGCATCACCATCTGCCCCTACTCTGCCCTGGGGCTGTGCTCTGCCTCTGGAGAGCCGCACCAACCCAGCTGCCCTAACACCTGCCCCAGAGGTCTGCAGCAGCGCTGGTACCCGTTACCCGGTACAACAGGTGGCATCACGAGACAAAAACTGTTATTAATCAAAAACCCCAGAGTACGGGCCCGGGGGCCGAATGCCGTGACATCCTAAGCAAGGTAAAAGGCCCGGGTACTGAGTCCCTTATATCCCCCTGGGCGAGAAATGTCTTCAGCAAAATGGTGTCGGATAGTACTATGCGCATGCGCCGATCCGACGCCTCACTCCTGTCCCGGTCTCCGGCCAGAACAGAGGCGCCGCGGCAACGCTCCTCCCGGTCAGGTAAGTATGCAAGTATGGCGCCGGAGATGGCGGTATACGTTCAGTGCCTACGCATACCGCGATCTTCGGCGCCATACACTCCTCTTACCTGTAATGGCTGGATGCGGTCTTCTGTCTGGAGCCAGACTGTGCGTCGCGCATGCGCAGTCTATAGAGGCTTCAGACAGAGACACGCATCCCCTGTTATATTATAGATTCTCAATTCTATTAGAAAACAGCACGAAAGTAATGGTCTAAAGGAGCAACATTTACAATGAGGCACCTTTACATCATATGTAGAACACCCTGAAACCCATACATGAGTTCTCAACAGAGAGAATAGAATAAGCTGCTGCCCGATCCTTCTGCTTCGTTCCAACCTCCTCTGCTTCTGCTCCAGACCCCTAAGTCCTCCTTCTCCAGACTCATCTGTTCCTCCTCCAGACCTCTCTGCTCCTCCTCCAGACCCCTTTGTCCTTCTTCTCCAGAGTCCCATGTCCCCTCCAGACTCCTCTGCTCCTTCTCCAGACCCCTTTCTCCTCCTTCTCCAGACCTCTTTGTCCTCCTTCTCCAGACTTCCGTGTACCCTCCAGACTCCTCCTCCAGACTACTCTGTCCTCCTGCTCCAGACTGCTCTGTCCTCTCCAGACTCCCCTGTTCCTTCCATACTCCTCTCCTCCTCCTTCAGACTCCTCTCCTCTCTTCAGGCAACTTTGTCCTCTTTTGACCCCTCTGTCTTCTGAAGACCCTCTCATACACTGCAGTCTTCTTTGCTCCTCATCCAGGTCCCTCTTCTCCCCCTTCAGAACCTTTTGTCTTCTCTTGAGTTGACTCCTCTGTCCACTCCAGACACATTTGTTCCCCCAGACCACTTTCTTTTTCGGACTCCTCTGTCCTTCTCTGTTACCTACAGGATCATTTATCTACACCAAACCCTTCTATACCACATTACACTTGTTTATCTTCTTCAGACTTCTCTTCTCCTTCCAGACTCCATCAAACCCTACAGTCTCCTACAGACTACACTATCTAACTCCAAGATCCTTTGCCTCCTCCAAACACATCTGTACTATGACTGAATCTGCTATTTCCCCCCAAATGTGTCCTCGAGACCTACTTGCCCCCTTAATACTCTCCTGTCTTCCTCAAATCCCTCTTTCCTATTCAGGCTCCTGTGTCTTCCAGATTCCTTTACTTCCTCCAAACTTCACTGTTCTTTGTATACTTCGTGGGCCCCTCCAGACCTCTCTGCCCCTATAAACTCCTCTGGACTCCTATATCACCTCCAGAACCATCTATCCTGACCAAACACCTCTATCCCACACCAGACTCTTCTGTCCCTTCCAGACTTCCCTACCTCTTCTAGGATCCTGTGTCTTCCAGATTCCTTCATCTCCTCCAGATTCCACTGTCCCATCGTCAAAACTCCTCTCCAGACATCTTGGCCTCTATAGACTCCTCTGACCTCTTTCAAACTCCAATTTCTCCGCCAATCACCTCTATTCTCTCCAGATCCCTTTGATGTCCAAGGAAATAAGGATCTGATGTACAGTATTTGATTTTGGACTGCAGATCCCTCAACCCCTTCACCCCCAGGCCATTTTTGCATTTTTGTTTTTTGCTCCCCTTCTTCCAAGAGCCATAACTTTTTTATTTTTAGGTCAATATGGTCGTGTGAGGGCTTATTTTTTGCGGGACAAGTTGTACTTTTGAGCGACACCATTGGTTTTACAATATCCTGTACTGGAAAACAAAGAAAGTGCAATTCCACAGTTGTTTTTTTTTGCTTTTTTATTACCCTGTTAACTATATGGTAAAACTGCCCTGCCCTTCTTATTCTCCAGGTCATTACGAGTTCGTAGACACCAAACATCTAGAGGTTCTTTTTTATTTAAGTGGTGAAAAAAAATCAAAAATTTGTTAAAAAATAAATAAATCACATTTTCCAAGACCTGTAGCGTTTCCATTTTTCGGGATCTGGGGCCGGGTAAGGGCTTTTTTTTTACGTGCCAAACTGATGTTTTTAAAGATACCATTTTGAGCTAGATATGATGTTTTGATCGCCCGTTATTGCATTTTATTGCAATGTTGCAGAGACCAAAAAAACATAATTCTGGCATTTTGACTTTTTTCTCGTTACTCCGTTTAACGATCGGATTAATCCTTTTTATATATTGATAGATCGGGCGATTCTGAACGCGGCGATACCAAATATGTGTATATTTGATTTTTTTTTATTGTCTTATTCTGAATGGGTCATGTGACACGAGAGCTGATGGGCCGGACTTATGACGTCCTTCCACCGCGGCCATGTTAAATGCTGCTGTTAGAAATTGACAATGGCATTTAACATGTTAACAGCTGCGGTTGGATAGTTGGATTGGGGTACATGATCAGATCAGCTGTCGTTTTCCTGGAAAGGTGCAGGCTCCTGTGATGAGGGAGAGACCCGACATGTGCCGTGTATGTACAGCACATGTCAAAAAGGGGTTAAAGGATAAGCCACTGCCAGAAAAGTCTGGCAGCAGCTCTCTCATAGACAACAGAGGAGCACTCAGCAGAGCACGCGCTCCTGTGTTTGGTAGAGTTAGGCAAGATAGCTGCCGGCCAAGTGATTGACCGAACTGTCTAAAGTGTATGAGGAGCTTTAGATTCTTCATCATTCTCCAGACTCCTCCGTCCCCACCAAATCCCTTTGCTGTCTCTAGACTCCTCTATCCCCTCTAGACACATCTGCTCTCTCCTGACTTTTCGGTCCTCTCTAGACCACTCTGGTTGTTGCACATCTTTCATGGTAGCAAAGGATTGTGTATGTTGAAATATAAGATACCCAACTGTGCCTGAGGTTCCCCACACCTGCCTTTAAGCATTGAGAGGCAAACAAGAGGCCATATTCCCCCTGGAGATGTCCATCTACATCTTCTTCCATCTACAGACATATATGCCGGGCTCAAAGACCATGATGAGAGCCCCAAATGTTCCATGTCAGGATTTCTGGTGGAAACTATGAATTCTTTCAATCAAATCTGAAACGGTCAAGATCTTCGACTCTGAAGTCCATCGTGGTCCCAGCTATGTCTATGTTGATAGATAAGACGTGTCTACCATATGTCTACCCATTGTGATCACTGTGGTCAAGCCAGGAAAGTTTTATGTAGCTTCACTAATGATGGAATTGCTTGGGTTTGATCTTGAAATGGTTGTCCACCACTGGGTGACCCCAATTTAATCAATTCAGGACCCTAATTAAAATATAAACCATGTACGCTCGACTCCTGAAGTTCCCAGAGAGTGATGTGACTTGTGTCACATGCGGGCCGCCACCGAAAGCTTCAACCTTTTCTATTTCATCGCAGCGGACATTTGTCCTGGTGGAATATCGATGATCTGCAACCAAACCAGTGACCATTGATTGGCTGCAGCCTTCATGTGACACAACAATTTCAATTTCCAAAGACAATTCTGCATTTCACAGTCTTTTTTTTTATTATTTTTAATCGCCATCTTGGATGTGAACTTCTCTCAATCCACAATAATGTCTGTGATGTATTGTATATCACGTAAATGTACAAAAATCCCTTCTCAACCCATAAAACCTGAATTATTCATCTGGCTGCGCTTGTAATTAGAGTCATGAGCCACACATACATATAATACATCCACCATTAACAATGGAGCAGAACCTGCCCCCCCAGTGTGTTACACAATTAGGAGGTCCTCATCATTCACATACGGATATCCATCTGACTTCTCCCCCAGTTAGGTTCAGGTGCAGGACTCCATTTCTCGATTGCCCGCGATCTCACATTCTTTTAAGAGCGGCTGTTATATAATAATCCGTGTGACACAATGCAAAGTATCCACATAGAAGAAAACACAAATCAAAGAAACAAAATATCAATGAGGTCCTTCAGAAATGAATCAGTGGCAGAAGCCGCTCAACCAATTATCCCCCAAATACCAGACAATTAGGAAAGTTAAATATTTCATGTAAACTGTCATCTTGTGATCACTTTTACATCACTTGGTCTCTGGGCAGCTGCGGGTCTCCTGCTTTCTGTATGAAGTTCTTAAATGGAATCTACAGTTTTCATTGTTCTAATGTGAACGTCAAGATGAAAGCAGGGAATTTCCTACTAAAAGCCCCCCACAATTTATCTAATATCACATCCCCCTCTGACCTCCTACAAACCTCACTCACTATACTATCCAGTCTCAATCTGTCACCTGTACACTCCTCTGTCCTCTCCAGATCAATCTGTCCCATCCAGACTCAACGCCTCCTTCCTTTCCAGATCAATCTGTCCCATCCAGACTCAACGCCTCCTTCCTCTCCAGATCAATCTGTCCCATGCAGACTCAACGCCTCCTTCCTCTCCAGATCAATCTGTCCCATCCAGACTCAATGCCTCCTTCCTCTCCAGATCAATCTGTCCCATCCAGACTCAATGCCTCCTTCCTCGCCAGATCAGTCTGTCCTTTTTTTCTGCCCCATCAGCCCCCCGTACTCCCCTGTCAATTTCAGATTCTCTCCAGACCCCTGTCTTGTCCAGACTTTCCTGTCCCTATCTAGACTTCTCTGTCTTCTCCTGACCCATCTGTCCTTGCTAGACCCCGCTGTCATCTCCAGACCCTTCTGTCATCTCCAAACTCTATTCTTCACAGATGCCTCTGTTCTCCTCATCCAGACTTTCCTGTCGCCATCTAAACTCTTCTGTCCTCTAAACTCCTTGTCTCCTCTAGACATCTGTTCTCTCTTGATCCCTCTGTCCTTCACCTACAGACTTTCCTGTCCCCATATAGACTACGATGTCCTCTCTAAATCCCTATATCATCTCCAGACTCCTCTGTCCCCTCTAGATCCCTCTGTCCCCCCATGCAGACTTTCCTTTCCCCATCTAGACTTCTCTGTCCTCTCTAGACCCCTTTGTCATCTCCAGACTATGCTAATCCCTACTTTCCTTCTGTCCCCTCCAGACTCCTCTGTACTCTGTAGACCCCTTTTCTTTCTCCACACTCCTGAATCCTATCCAGACTCCTCTCCCATTCTGACTCATTGGTTCTCTTCTGTCTACAGGTTGTCCGTCCATAGCAGGAGCCTCCTGATGAGATTCCTTCATCACTGGCGGGGCTGTGACAATATAGAGATGAAGAGGGGGATGACTGAGGAAGCAGAAAGTTGTCACAGTGAGGGGTGGAAGTCAGGCCCGGCCTAATGTTAGTTGGTGCCACCAACATGGCGCATGGTGACACCATGTGCAAATAACCTTACCAAGCAGTCTACGCCCATCTGTACAGTGTCCACAGATGCTGGATACCTGTTTGTATATACTGAATTGCTTCACTTGGGAACCGGACCTAAGAGCCTTTGTGCACCGCACTCTTTGTGAACAGCTAGCCGTTCTGGTGAATTTTTGTTATTTTTATACTTATGCCCATCTGTGCCTCTTCTTTTTGGGAGTGATGCTGCTTCTGTCGTATCAACCCCTCGGAGACTTTGGTAGGTCTCCTTCTTTTTCTGGACACTTCCATAAGAGTTGACAAGTATAATAATACAGTTTGGGGCTGAAATAAAGGCGCTATACATTTGACAAAAAAAAACATTTTAATGCATCTTAACATTGCTATACAGTATTGCTACCTCCATACACTATGAAATAACACACTGAACATTCCCAACGTAGCAGTGCCGCATAAAACACTGCCATACAGGGCTGAAAAGGACTAAAGGGCCCAAATTATACCACAATACAGTAGCCAAATAATTCTTCCCTATAGTATCACAGAAACTGAATACCACTACACAGCATAAAGATAATACCACTATAGAGAAACCAAATAATATCACAATACTATAACCAAATACCACCATATTATCACCAAATAATATCACCATACTGTCACTAAATACCACCACACTGTGTCACAGTTGTGCCAGATGTGACAGACCGTCGCCCTGCAGTTGGTTGCAGAAGGTCTCTTCGTTTGGCATTACAGACACCTTCTTAGATCTGTCTCACTCTAGGACCCAGCGGCTACCTCCCTCCTGCTAATTGACACCCAGGCATGGGTGTTTAAATACTTTGTTTGCTACAGGGAGGTGCCGGTTATACAGGGTGGGCCATTTATATGGATACACTTAAATTAAATGGGAATGGTTGGTGATATCAACTTCCTGTTTGTGGCACATTAGTATATGGGAGGGGGAAAACTTTTCCAGATGGGTAGTGACCATGGTGGCCATTTTGAAGTCGGCCATTTTGAATCCAACTTTATTTTTTTTCAATGGGAAGAAGGTCACGTGACACATCAAACTTATTGAGAATTTCATAAGAAAAACAATGGTGTGCTTGGTTTTAACGTAACTTTATCCGTTGTTTCCTCTGTTTTCCAGGAGGAAAGGAGGATTGGGCATCTTACTTACCGTTGGCAGAATTTGCCATCAATAATCATCGGCAAGAATCCACTGACAGGTGACCATTCTTCGGTGCATACGGTTATCATCCACAGTTTGGTACCATTAGTGAATAAAGAGCTTCAGGAGTTCCTGAGGAGGACGGTTTTCTTTGTCGCTCTCCTCGGTATGTGTAGCGTCGGCGTCCCTGCCTCCTGCTAGGCAGAGACGCCGTTCCTCTCACCTCCCTGCTCCGTCCTCGGCGTCCTCTTCCCGCGCTGCTTGGCCTACCTTGGCTCCAGAGACATGCACCCGTGCTTGATTGGCAGACAGGAGAAGTCCTTCGCTGGGGACAGGACTGCCATAAGACTTGTTTAGTTCCCGTTCGTCCTGTCCGTCCTTCTCCTCCCCCAGCCAATCTACCCGGCCTGCCGGTACCCTATTGGTCTTATGCTGATGTCTTTAATAAAAAGGAAGCAGAGACATTACCTCCTCATAGACCATACGATTGCCCTATCGACTTGGTACCTGGCGCTACTCCGCCCCGAGGGCGTATCTACCCTTTGTCCGCTGCTGAGACCCGGTCCATGTCTGAATATATCGAGGAGAACCTGGCCCGGGGATTTATCCAGAAATCTACCTCCCCGGCGGGAGCAGGCTTCTTCTTCGTTAAAAAGAAGGACGGCTCACTCCGTCCCTGCATAGACTATAGAGGCCTTAACCAGATCACAGTGAAGAATAAATACCCCCTTCCGCTCATTCCTGAATTATTTGACCGTCTGAGGGGTGCTAGAATCTTCACCAAGCTGGATCTCCGTGGGGCCTATAACCTGGTTCTTATCCGTCAGGGGGATGAATGGAAGACGGCATTCAACACCCGGGATGGCCACTATGAATACCTCGTAATGCCCTTCGGTCTCTGTAATGCTCCCGCCGTCTTTCAAGAGTTGGTCAATGATATCTTCCGTGACCTTCTCTACTCCTGCGTGGTGGTATACCTGGACGACATCTTGGTCTTCTCTCCGGATCTCCCCACACACCGGAGGGACGTTCGTCAGGTCCTGCTCAGGCTCAGGCAAAACCACCTCTACGCAAAATTTGAGAAGTGCCTCTTTGAGCAGACCTCGCTTCCATTTCTGGGCTACATCATCTCTCAGACCGGTCTACGAATGGATCCTGAGAAACTTTCTGCCATCCAGAAGTGGACCCGACCGGAGGGGTTGAAGGCTATCCAGCGGTTCCTGGGCTTCGCCAACTACTACGGCCTCTTCGTTCCGCACTTCTCTTCCCGGACTGCCCCTATCTCTGCGCTCACCAGTAAGGGCGCTAATCCCAAAGAATGGCCGCCCGAGGCAGAGGAGGCCTTCCTGTCTTTGAAACAAGCTTTCTCCTCCGCTCCTGTGCTGCACCGTCCGGACAGCAACAAACAATTCTTCTTAGAAGTAGACGCTTCCTCCTCCAGAGCCGGAGCGGTGCTCACCCAAAAGTCGTTGTAACATACCTGGCGGCGTCCTTGCTTGGTGGTCCATCTCCCACTGTGCAAGAGGGCGCACTTGATCTCCTGTCCAGAATGTCTCTCTGGCTTCCCTCCATGCTGTCTGTTTGTGTCTGTTTCTGCTGCTTAAGGGCGGCGCCCGATCACTTCCTGCCTTTTGTACCTGCTGTGGGTCACACCCCTTGTGCGTCCTCAGCCTATTGCTGTCTGTCACTTGGTATATAGCTCAGCAGCTCCCTTCTATCCCTGCCTGAGCATAGTGTTTTCCTTCAGTGTGTGCTTGCACTCTGAAGGTGCCAGGTCCCGTCCTTTGTTTCCTTGTCTGCCTTTCCTGGAGGCTGTATTTCCAGGCCTGTCTGAACTGTGTCCTGTATGTCTCCTGCTTTGCGGTATTAGTTCCCGTGTCTGAACTGTGTCCTGTATGTCTCCTGCTTTGCGGTATTAGTTCCCGTGTCTGAACTGAGTCCTTTCTGTGTATTTTGTCTGTCCTGTCTGAACACGCTCCTAGCCTGTTCCCCCCGCCTTCTAGGGGCCGATTACCTAGACCCGCTCCTGTCTCTTGTCAGTCCTGTCTGAACACGCTCCTAGCCTGTTCCTCCTGCCTTCTAGGGGCCGATTACCTAGACCCGTTCCTGTATCTTGTCTGACCTGTCTGAACACGCTCCTAGCCTGTTCCTCCTGCCTTCTAGGGGCCGATTACCTAGACCCGTTCCTGTATCTTGTCTGACCTGTCTGAACTCGCTCCTAGCCTGTTCCTCTCGCCTTCTAGTGGCCGTTTTCCTAGACCCGCTCCTGTGTCTGGTCTGTCCTGTCTGAACACGCTCCTTGCCTGTTCGTTCCGCCTCTCTGGGGGCCGTATTCCCAGACCCGCTCCTGTATCCCTCTGCAGTGTCGGACTCCTCCGTACACTCAGTTCCAGTCTGAACTCTCTCCTGTCCTTTACCTGTTTTGCCTCTATGTCCGTTCCCTTCCTTTTTCTGCAGAGTCTGAACTCGTACCTAACTCCTGCTTGTTGTCTCTGCAAGTACTGTGTGAGTATCTGGCTCTGTCTTTCCCTTCCTGTCTGTTCCGTGTGAACAGAGCCCTGTTCTCCCTGCTCAGCCTTGTCTGCACTCTAGCTGTGCTTGCCTGTAACCCTCTGCCTGTATTGTTCCTGAGTCCCGGTGTGTACTGGGTCCTATCCCGCCTGTGTTCCTACCTGCTAGTGCCTCCCTGTCTGCACTCTAGCTGTGCTTGCCTTTACCCCCCTGCCTGCATACCCGCCTGCCTGCATACCAGTCGTGCCTGCCAATACCCTCCAGTCTGTGTACCAGCCTGTTCCTGTATTCCCCTGTGTGGGTCAACAGCCGTGTCCGGGGTCTGTCCTGGAGTAGCACCTGGTCCCTCTGCTCGGTTCCTCCTTGGTGCACTGGCGTCGTATGCCGTCGTGCGACCCTGGTCGGATCGGGTGAATACTTAGTCACGCCCCTCCAGGCATTCACTCTCCGGCACGGTCCAGTGGAATCACTACCAATCCCACGCACACGCCGCTTAGCCCGGGCGTGTGCATAACAGCATGCTCAGGCCATGGTTCCCGTTGAGCCCCACGGCCTTCGCCCTCTGAGAAGTTTTCCAGCGAATATATGCATTAAAATAAATAAATAATTTTTTTTCCCTTAGCTGAGTTCCAGGCGAATTACGCACCGTCCAGATGGATCTATCAGCTCTCGTTCCTGCGGATCCGCCACGTTACTATGGGGATCCAAGACAGTGTCGTGCATTTGTGGAGCAATGCATGCTACACTTTAAGGCTTACCCTCTTTATTTTCCTTCCGATTGGGCTAAAGTGGCCTTTATGATGACTACCTAGCGGGTGATGCCTTGAAATGGGTCACTCCCCTATGGGAAGCATGGGATCCTGTCATCCTTGACCTGCAGGCCTTCCTGGTGGCCTTTCGTATGGTCTTCGAGGACCCTAACTCTGAAGCCCCTGCTGAAGCTTCACTTCCCAATATCCCGGAGCAGCCCCGACGGGTAATGTGTGTGGGTAGCGCAATAGTCCTCCAGCCCAATGAGACTACTGCCCACCCAGAATCCTCACAGGGTGACTACGCTTTCCGGAATACTTCTCTCAACCTCAAGAGGCAGTCCAGACATGCTAGACTTAGAGGCAAGCCGTCACGCCAGGGTCTGTCCTCCCTGAGACCTCCTGACCCCAACCTTGAAGTCCCTACTGAAGCTTCATCTCCCTGTATCCCGGAGAAACCCCAATGGGTAATGTGCGTGGGTAGTGCACCAGTTCTCCTGGCCGAAGAGACTTCTGCCCATCCAGACTCCACACAGGAGAACTTCCTGCACCCGGCATCAGATGCTTCTTTCTCTTTAACCGGTGTGCATGTCCAAGGATGCTCCAAAGCTGTGGTTACCTCAGAGTCTGTGCACCTCTACTACCTGGCGGAGGATCCCCTGTTGCCTCCTGAACCCTCCGGGATACCACTCGATGACAAATGGAGAGAGACTTCTCTACACCCGGTACTCAATACTTTGTCCGCTTCGTCCTGTGAGCCTGACAATGGGTACCCCAAAGTGGTAGTTACCTCCGAGTCTCTACACCCCTCCGACCAGGCGGAGGATCTCCAGTTGTCTCCTGAACCCTTCGGGGTGCTACCTGGTAGCGAAAGGACAGAGACTCTCCTATACTCTGTACCTGATACCTCGCTCGCTTCGTCCAGTGAGTCCAACTTAGTGTACTCCGAAGCAGAGGTTACTCCTGAGTCTCTACACCCCTCCGACCAGGCGGAGGACCTCCAGTTGTGTTCAGAATCCTTCGGGGTGCCACCTGGTGGTGAATGGACAGAGACTTTCCTATATCCTGGATCTGATACCTCGCTTGCTTCGTCCAGTGAGTCCGACCTAGTGTACTCTGAAGCAGAGGTTACCCGTGAGTCTCTACACCCCTCTGACCAGGCGGAGGACCGCCAGCTGTCTCCAGAACCCTTCGGGGTGCCACCTGGTGGTGAATGGACAGAGACTTTCCTATACTCGGTACCCGATACCTCGCCTGCTTCCTCCAGTGAGTCCGACCTAGTGTACTCTGAAGCAGTTGTTTTCTCTGAGCCTCTGCACTCTTCTGACCCGGCGGAGGACCTCCAGTTGTTTCCTGAATCCTCCGGGATACCACCAGATAACAAAGAGACAGTGACTTTTCCTCATTATGTACCTGATAACCCGTCTATTTCTTCCTGTGAGCTTGACAAGATGTACCTCGAAGCAGAGATTACCCTTAAGTCTCTGTCCCCCTCCAACCCAGTGAACGACTGGCCCTCGAATTCCCTGCGGAAGATTCTGGCAGGCCTGAAGAAGAGGGGGCGTAAGGGGGGAGGTACTGTAACATACCTGGCGGCGTCCTTGCATGGTGGTCCATCTCCCACTGTGCAAGAGGGCGCACTTGATCTCCTGTCCAGAATGTCTCTCTGGCTTCCCTCCATGCTGTCTGTTTGTGTCTGTTTCTGCTGCTTAAGGGCGGCGCCCGATCACTTCCTGCCTTTTGTACCTGCTGTGGGTCACACCCCTTGTGCGTCCTCAGCCTATTGCTGTCTGTCACTTGGTATATAGCTCAGCAGCTCCCTTCTATCCCTGCCTGAGCATAGTGTTTTCCTTCAGTGTGTGCTTGCACTCTGAAGGTGCCAGGTCCCGTCCTTTGTTTCCTTGTCTGCCTTTCCTGGAGGCTGTATTTCCAGGCCTGTCTGAACTGTGTCCTGTATGTCTCCTGCTTTGCGGTATTAGTTCCCGTGTCTGAACTGTGTCCTGTATGTCTCCTGCTTTGCGGTATTAGTTCCCGTGTCTGAACTGAGTCCTTTCTGTGTATTTTGTCTGTCCTGTCTGAACACGCTCCTAGCCTGTTCCCCCCGCCTTCTAGGGGCCGATTACCTAGACCCGCTCCTGTCTCTTGTCAGTCCTGTCTGAACACGCTCCTAGCCTGTTCCTCCTGCCTTCTAGGGGCCGATTACCTAGACCCGTTCCTGTATCTTGTCTGACCTGTCTGAACACGCTCCTAGCCTGTTCCTCCTGCCTTCTAGGGGCCGATTACCTAGACCCGTTCCTGTATCTTGTCTGACCTGTCTGAACTCGCTCCTAGCCTGTTCCTCTCGCCTTCTAGTGGCCGTTTTCCTAGACCCGCTCCTGTGTCTGGTCTGTCCTGTCTGAACACGCTCCTTGCCTGTTCGTTCCGCCTCTCTGGGGGCCGTATTCCCAGACCCGCTCCTGTATCCCTCTGCAGTGTCGGACTCCTCCGTACACTCAGTTCCAGTCTGAACTCTCTCCTGTCCTTTACCTGTTTTGCCTCTATGTCCGTTCCCTTCCTTTTTCTGCAGAGTCTGAACTCGTACCTAACTCCTGCTTGTTGTCTCTGCAAGTACTGTGTGAGTATCTGGCTCTGTCTTTCCCTTCCTGTCTGTTCCGTGTGAACAGAGCCCTGTTCTCCCTGCTCAGCCTTGTCTGCACTCTAGCTGTGCTTGCCTGTAACCCTCTGCCTGTATTGTTCCTGAGTCCCGGTGTGTACTGGGTCCTATCCCGCCTGTGTTCCTACCTGCTAGTGCCTCCCTGTCTGCACTCTAGCTGTGCTTGCCTTTACCCCCCTGCCTGCATACCCGCCTGCCTGCATACCAGTCGTGCCTGCCTATACCCTCCAGTCTGTGTACCAGCCTGTTCCTGTATTCCCCTGTGTGGGTCAACAGCCGTGTCCGGGGTCTGTCCTGGAGTAGCACCTGGTCCCTCTGCTCGGTTCCTCCTTGGTGCACTGGCGTCGTATGCCGTCGTGCGACCCTGGTCGGATCGGGTGAATACTTAGTCACGCCCCTCCAGGCATTCACTCTCCGGCACGGTCCAGTGGAATCACTACCAATCCCACGCACACGCCGCTTAGCCCGGGCGTGTGCATAACAGTCGTCATCCGGAAGAATGGTAACCTGCGGCTTCTTCTCCAAACTCTTCTCATCATCTGAGCGCAATTATTCTATAGGAGACCGAGAATTGTTAGCCATTAAGTTGGCACTGGAGGAGTGGCGTTACCTGCTCGTGGGGGCTCTTCACCCGGTAATAATCTACACGGATCACAAAAACTTGGCTTATCTCCAGAGTGCCCAAAGACTTAACCCGCGCCAAGCCCGGTGGTCCTTGTTCTTCGCCCGCTTTGATTTCATTCTTCATTTTCGCCCGGCAGACAAAAATATCAAAGCTGATGCCTTGTCCCGATCCTTTTTGTTCTCCGATCTAGAGGAGGAGCCAAAGCACATCATCGACCCCGCCAAGGTAATGCTGGTGGTTCCCGTGGGTCTAAATCGTCTTCCACCCGGTAAGACGTTCGTAACAGTACCTGATCGTGAGAAAGTCCTACACTGGGGACATTTGTCTAAGCTAGCTGGCCATTCTGGCCAGAAAAAGACCCTCCAGCTTATTACCCGGCATTACTGATGGCCTACCCTGCACAAGGACGTAATAGACTTTGTCTCAGCCTGTGCGTCCTGCGCCCGCAACAAGGTTCCTAGACATCTGCCAGCCGGCCGCCTTCTGCCTCTTCCCATACCTGCTTCCCCGTGGCAGCATATAGCCATGGACTTTATAACGGATCTCCCTGTCTCTGCTGGTTGTACGGTCATTTGGGTGGTCGCTGACCGCTTCTCTAAGATGGCTCACTTCATTCCCCTGCCGGGCCTTCCGTCTGCATCAGAATTGGCTAAAGACTTTATCCATCATATTTTCCGTCTTCATGGTCTCCCTCTCCACATCGTATCCGACCGAGGAGTTCAGTTCACCTCTCGCTTCTGGAGAGCCATGTGTAAACTGCTGGGGGTCACCTTGGACTTCTCCTCTGCTTATCACCCACAGTCCAATGGTCAAGTAGAGCGGATCAACCAAATTTTAACCAGTTACCTCCGGCACTTTGTTAATGCCCACCATTCCGACTGGGTGGATCTTTTACCGTGGGCCGAATTTTCCTATAATATTCACGAGAGCGAGTCTTCCTCCAAATCCCCGTTTTTTATTGTCTACGGTCAACATCCTCGGATCCCGTTTCCCGTCTCTGTCTCGGTGGATAATCCGGCCACGGAATCTCTTGCTAGCGAATTCTCCTCCATTTGGGAGAGTACCAGATCCGCACTTCTTCAGTCCTCCGAGCGGATGAAGAAACAGGCTGACAAAAGACGTCTGGATCCGCCCCAATTCAGTCCTGGAGATAAAGTCTGGCTCTCGTCCAAGTATGTCCAGCTCAAGATTCCTCCCTACAAGTTAGGGCCTCGGTTCATCGGCCCACTGGAAGTTATCAAACAAATCAACCCGGTGGCCTATAAATTGAAACTCCCGGCCAACTTGCGGATCCCTAACTCCTTCCATGTATCTCTCCTCAAACCTGTGGTACTTAACTCTTTTTCCAAGTCTACAGGTACGCCTCCCGAGCAAAGTTGTTGCAAAGCCTTTCACCTCTGCTTCAGCCCTCAGGTCCCGTTGCCAGTCTGCTTTCCAGTTCTGTCTACCTGCTTGCATTCCTGCGGTCCGACAGTCTGTCTACCTGCATCCGCCAGTCTGTCTATGGACCAGTCCGCCGGCGGATCAGGAAGCTCCTGCCTGATACCTGCCTGATACCTGCCTGATACCTGCCTGAGACCACCTGCCAGCCAGCCGAGAGACTCTTACCCGCTCACTTGGGAGCGCTCACCTGCTACCCGCCAGCTAGCCTACCTGGAGGCTCTGCCGTCACTTGCCGTGACCACCTGCCACGTGTTGTGTAATCTCTCTGTAATTCAGCTCAAGTTAAGTTACTTTCCCCTGTGCTTGTCTCCCTTGTTGTCTTTAGTTGTTAGCGGGGACTGACTAGAGCTCACCCCCCTTCCCTATCCAGGGCCAAACTCTTGGGAAATACAGGGTTTAGGTTCCTGGGCGGTGATTGGTGAGGAACCAATATAGGGACGTTAGGGGAGATAAGGTGATATCAGATCAGCCTAGGAGGTCTCCACTCCCCCTTTCCTAGTGTCTGGGCTCCCTTCCCTTCTTCCCTTCGTGTTGCACTTAGTCTTTCCTACACCTTGCGTGACACACTGTAACCAAATAATACCACCATACTGTCACCAATAAAATACCACCATACTGTCACCAAATAATACCACCATAATGTTACCAAGTAATACCAAACAGTAACCAAATAATACCACCATACTGTCACCAAATAATACCACCATACAGTAACCATATATCACCATACAGTAACTAATGCCACCACACAGTAACCAAATAATACTACCATACTGTTACCAAATAATACCACCATACTGTCACCAAATAATACCACCATACAGTAACCATATATCACCATACAGTAACTAATGCCACCACACAGTAACCAAATAATACTACCATACTGTTACCAAATAATACCACCATACTGTCACCAAATAATACCACCATACAGTAACCATATATCACCATACAGTAACTAATGCCACCACACAGTAACCAAATAATACTACCATACTGTTACCAAATAATACCACCATACTGTCACCAAATAAGACCACCTTACTGTTACCAAATAAGACCACCTTACTGTTACCAAATAATACCACCATATTGTCACCAAATAATAGCATACAGTGACCAAATAATACCACCATACAGTAACCATATATCACTATACAGTAACTAATGCCACCATACAGTAACCAAATAATACCACCATACAGTAACCAAATGATGCTACCATACTGTTAGCAAATAATACCACCATACTGTCAATAAATAATACCACAATACAGTGACCAAATAATACCTCCATTCTGTCACCAAATAATACCACCATATAGTGACCAAATAATACCACCTTACAGTGACCAAATAACACATCCATACTATTACCACAACCATACTGTTATCACATAATACCATCATACAGTACCCAAATAATACCACCATATAATAACCAAATAATACCACCACACTGAAACAAATAATATCACCATACTGTAACCAAATAATACCTCGGTACAGTGACACCTTCAGTGGGGGACTTGTATGGTGCTGGTATAGCTTCAAGTGTATATCCACCATTTGGTAGAAAGCCATGGTTGGCTCCATGAGCTCGGCACCTTACACATTACCTCATACACATGAGAAGAGGAGCATTCTCTACTAGTGTTGAGCCACCCCCGTAGTGTTCAAGTTCGGTTCGGTTCGTCGAACACCCGTGTGTTCGCCGAACTGTTCGTCGAACTGTTCGTCGAACACCTTCGAACACCGTTAAAACCAATGGCAGGCAAACAAAAACACATAGAAACACATAGAAAACACCTTCAAAGGTGTCCAAAAGCTGACAAACTGCTCAGAAGACACAACTAACACATGGAAAAGTGACAAGTACATATAGTCATGCGAAAAGAAAAGAGGTGGAGGAGTAAAAGGAGGGGGAGACACAGATATAGGCATGTCATGCCCTTCTAAAATCCAAAAAGTGAGAAGCCGACACGTTCAGTCCGCTCCTGCCCGTGCCACCTCCGTGTCGCCGGGTTTGTGCCAGAGCCGCGGTGAACCCTGACGGCCAGCCCCCCTCTCCCAATACTGGTGCCTGTCCGCTGGTGGGTCGAGCGAGCCCCCCTGTGGTGGAGGCAGCTCTAAGCTTTTTAATTTAAATTGTCCCTCTAATTTGAATGAATACACTTTAAATCCATTTACAAGGATCTATTGGAGGGCAAGTCTCATGCCAGCAGCCGCGTAATTCCAGCTCCAGTAGCGTCCACTAAAGCTGCTGCAGTTAAAAAGCTTTTATAAGGATCGAGCTCGGCTGTCCACCGCAAGGCATCCTAGTGCCAGTCCCAGCCCCTATGCCTTGGGGTGCCTCCTGATGCTCTTCACTAAGTATCCCGTGGTCCCGAAGCATTTCCTTTGAAAAAATTAAGTGTCCAAACTACAGGTGGTGTAGCTTGCTTAACAGCCGGGATAATCCGCTTACTAGCAGACACTGCTACTAGGCACAAAGTATTTCCTGGGCTAGATGCAGTTAAAAATTTGTAAGTAGATACTCTCGTTGGATGCTGAGAAAGCATTCCATAGAGTCTCCTGGCACGCCATATATGATTCTCTTAAAAAGCTTGGGGTAGGGGTCTAGGGGACCCTTTTATAGCCAAAATCACGGCCCTGTATCACAATACGTCACCTAGGCTGAAGATAAATGGAACTGTAGCACCGAGGGCTCGGTTGCTACAGACGTATTGCACCTCACCCAGAGGTGTGATATCTCACTCTCAGATAAGGATGGAGTGTGGATCAGGACCCGACACCTGCATGCATTACACCACATTGCCGTGGGGCAGGGCGACCAATATGCCCCTGAGATGGGCACGACAGTCCCTGTCCCTGGCTGGAGTGGGGGGAGGGAACACTGAGGAAGGGGAACCCTGCAGTGCAGGAGCAGGGAGGAAGCAGTTCCTGGGTGCATTGAGAAGGGAGTATAAAAGGTGGGCACCATCTTAGTTCAGTGCAGAGAAGTCTGAGCAGAAGTGGCAGGGAGCAGGGGCTCTGCATGAGCTCTGCTCCGGAGGCGGGCCTAGTAACAGAGGCCCAGGCCTGCAAGAGGGAGAAGGAAGGAAGAGGAGCGGAGAAGGCTCCAGGAACGAGGAATGAAGGGATCCCAGGGGTGCGGACGGGCGAGTCGCCACCGCACGCCCGAATCCACCTGCGTGGAGGGGTCAGGCCAAAGGGGGAGACCGGTCCCCGAACTAGTGGAGGCAGGAAACGACCCTCAGCTACAAACCGGAGGCTCTGACATTTTATGTGGCGCAGCCCCTTGCTCCACCCGCTAGGAAGGCACCACATAGGGTCAGGGAAACTGGCGCCAAGTTTACCAAGAGGAGGCCCGAGGCAGCCGGACAGAAGGGTTGGTAAGAAAGGCCAGACAAAGGACACACAAAGGGGGTCCTGTGAAGCGCTCCAAAGTTATCTGGGAGTTGTCTGAGCCCCTCACCTGGTGAGCACAGTACGACGTGGGCAGCCGTTACCTGCAGACGTGGTCTGGATAATAAGAACTGTGAGTAAAGGCCCTGAACTGCATCACTGACTCCGTGTCGTTACTGCTGCTGCCCTCCACCATCACCCCCATCCTCCGTATACACTGCCCTGAGGCTATACTCCTCCCGTGGGGAGTTATGCTACGCTGTGCTGCACCCACAACACCAGCCTTAGCGGTCTGCCCTGTAGCGGCGGTTCACTCTGACCGCAATCCACGGGTGGCGTAGTCGGACATTTAAACATCAAAACCACATAAATAGTTCCGCCACTGGTTTGACCGCCCTGAGCCACGGAACCGGATCGCCGCCACGAAGACTACAACCACCAGCATCCACCAAAAAGGGTCCGGCTCCGGGTGTCCCAAGGCCCAGGGGGTGCGTCAGAACATTTTCATCACCTTTCACAATCACCAATGGGACAAGGCAGTGATGTCCTCTGTCCCCTCTCTTATACATCCTAGTGACGGAGCACCTGCTCTCATCAATTCGCCATAACCCCAATATTAGGTGGATTGAGGTGGGAGGCACCGAGTACAAGTGCTCTCTATTTGCTGATGATGTCCTAGTATATATCACTCAATCACATATATCCATCCCTGCTGTTATGGCTGAAATAGATCACTTTGTTACATGGTAAAATTTTAAAATCAATGCAGCGAAGTCTGAGGCCCTCGATGTCTCCCTCCCTAAATCCATATAGGATTCCATCCAGTCCAACTTTCCCTTTGCCTGGCCCTCACAGGGTATCAAATACTTAGGAATTCCTATTCATAGAGACCTCTCCCATCTATGTTATCTTAATTTTGGGCCCTTTATTGAACAACTCCATACAGACCACGGTTGGCAAGTTAGAACTGTAAGATTCACTACGTGAACCACTGGTGTTTTGTGGAAAAGCACATGTACACTGTGTTCCAAATTATTATGCAAAAAGTGTTTAGGAGTGATAAGGGAAGAATTTGTTTGTTTGTCAGTTAAACTCATTGATGGTGATGTGTGTCAGGGCTCTTTATATCACTGTAAGCAATTGCAGACACCTGTGCTAATTAGTTTGGCAGGTGTGTCCAATGAAAGGCAAGACTACTTAAGAAGGCTGTCTCACATTATTAAGCAGCCTACATTTTCTGCCAAAATGGGAAAGAAAAAGGATGTGTCGGCTGCTGAGAAGCAACAAATTGTGGAGTGTTTAGGTCAAGGCATGACTACAATCAACATTGTGCGATGATCAGGATGAAGTGTCTTGGCAATCAAGAAGTATGTAGCTGATTCACATTACACACGTGTGCGTGCTGATAAGGGCAAATTGAGGACTCTTTCCTACAGGCAATTACGTCAGGTTGAAACAGCAGCGGCAAAAAAGCCTTGTCATAGCAGCAGACAAGTTTTTGAAGCTGCTGGTGTCTCCAACGTCCCCCGAACAACAAGATGCAGGGTCCTTCAGAGGTTTGCAGCTGTGCATACGCCATCCTGTCGACCTCCTCTATCCACTTCACACAAGCAGAAACGGCTCCAGTGGGCCAAACATTACATGAAGACTGATTTCAAAACTATTTTGTTCACGGATGAGTGCCGTGCAGCGCTCGATGGTCCAGATGGATGGAGTGGAGGATGGCTGGTTGATGGACACCCCACGCAAACACGGCTACAGCGCCAACAAGGAGGAGGTGGAGTAATGTTTTGGGCTGGAATCATGGGGAGAGAGATTGTCGGCCCCTTTAGGATCCCTGAAGGCGCTAAAGATGAACTCCATAATGTATGTGGATTTTCTCAAACAGCACTTCCTGCCATGGTTCAAGAAGAAGAACCGTGTATTTCACAGCAAGATCATTTTTCTGCATGATAATGCACCATCTCATGCTGCACATAAAACATCTGCATCTCTGGCTGATATGGGCATAAAAGGGGACAAACTTATGGTGTGACCCCCATGCTCCCCTGACCTCTACCCCATTCAGAACCTTTGGAGCATCATTAAAAGGAGTGTCTATGATGGCGGGAGGCAGTTCACATCTAAGCAACAGCTCTGGGAGGGTATTCTGTCCTCATGCAAAACAATTGAAGCAGAAACCATCCAAAACCTGACAAATTCAATGGGCGAGAGAGTTCAGAAGCTCCTTTCGAACAAGGGGTCCTATGTGAAAATGTAACATCACCTAGAATAAAGTTTTGAGTTGAAAACTGTTTGATTTCAGTTTCTAACAACCTGCTAATGCTTATAATTTCAAAAATAACCATTTTTTTGGTCTTTATTAAAATGAAAAGGTTGATCGAAAAGTTTGGGGGATCTAAGAGTGTGGCAACCCAGTAGTCATGATTACTTCGAATTCTGACAATATGAGGGTCATGCTGCAGGTAGTGCAGCAAGAAGGCACTTATGTGTCTTGCGCATCTCGGAGCCCCAAAATTATTTTCCGGGCTAGATGCAGCTAAAAATTATTATTAATTTTAAATCTGGTGAAGCTTTAGTATAGATGACCTAATAGGATCAGTGCTGCACACTGCTACAAAGCCCAAATTATTTTCCAGTCAAGATACAGATAAACATGATTAGTAATTTGAAAGCTTAAAACAGTTGGTAGGGTGATTTTAACCAATCATCAAGCTTTTACTCTCCCCAGGATGACACAGGGGTAGAAAAGTCGTTTCGGATCCATGATTTGTTCATCTTTATGAACGTGAGTCTGTCTACATTATCAGTGGAGAGCCGCGTGCGCTTATCTGTCAGCACACCACCAGCAGCGCTGAACACACGTTCAGACAGAACGCTGGCTGCGGGGCATGACAAGATCTCCAAGGCGTAAGTGGCTAGCTCCGGCCATTTATCCAGATTGGAAGCCCAAAAAGAGCAAGGGTCCAGTGACACAGTCGTGGCTTCAATGTTTACTTGGAGATACTCCTGTACCATCGTCTCTAGGCGTTGACTATGTGTCAGACTTCTTGTCTCCTGTGGCCTTGCAAAGGATGGGCTAAAAAAGTGGTGAAATGATTCCGCAAAATTGATGTTACCAGCAGATACTGTGGTTCTGTTACGGTTTGAGTGCTGAACACTTGACGGTCCCACGGTTGGCAAGTTGGAACTGTGAGATTCACTACGTGCACCACTGGTGTTTTGTGGAAAAGCACATGTAAGATTCTGCAACAGTCTCTGCTGATACTCCTGCATGCGTGCATCCCTTTCTATGGCAGGAATAATTTCTGCAAATTTACTTTTGTACCGGGGATCTAACAGTGTGGCAACCCAGTAGTCAGGATTATTTCTAATTCTCACAATTCGAGGGTCATGTTGCAGGTAGTGCAGCAAGAAGGCACTCATGTGTGTTGCGCATCCAGGAGCACCAAGTCCCTGTTGTGTTGGTGGCGAGGTAACAATCATGCTTCCTTCCTCTGTCCTCTCCCCCCAACCTCGCACAACAGAAATGTGATCAAGGTCTCCCTCATCTGATGAGTCTTCCATCAGTTCGTCCTCCACTTCTTCCTGGGCTCCTGCACCTTCCTCACTAGTTTGGCTGCTACCATGCGCCCTGGTAAAACCATCTCCCCCACCCTCACATGCCTGCCGCCCTGGTGCTGCCGACCGTCTGGACCTTGCAGATGTTAGCCCTTCCGCATACAACTCCTCCTCCTCTACTTCCTCCACCTCCTCTTGTGCCACCACCTGACTCCGAATTCTGTTTAACATGTGCTCCAGCATGTAAATCACCGGAATAGTCATGCTGATAATGGCATCGTCAGCACTAAACATCTTCGTCGCCATTTCAAAACTGTGCAGAAGGGTGCATAGGTCCCTGATCTGAGACCACTCCTCCAGCGTGATTTGCCCCACCTCTGGATCTCGTTGGCCCAGGCTATACGTCAGAACGTATTGCACCAGGGCTTGTCGGTGCTGCCACAGTCGCTGCAACATGTGCAGAGTTGAATTCCACCGGGTAGGCACATCGCATTTTAGCCAGTGAAGTGGCAGGCCCAACGACTTCTGTAGAGATGTAAGTCGCTGAGCTGCGGGATGCGAACGGCGGAAGTGAGCACACAGCGACCGTGCCCTCTGCAGAAGGCCATCTAGTCTGGGATAGTGGGCTAAAAATTGCTGGACAACCAGGTTCAACACGTGAGCCATACAAGGCACGTGTGTGACATTGCCCCGGCGAAGGGCCGCACCCAGGTTTGCAGCATTGTCGCACACGGCCTTCCCTGGTTTCAGGTCCAGTGGAGACAACCATTCATGAAATTGGTTCTCCAGAGCTGACCACAACTCCTCAGCTGTGTGACTCACATTTCCCAGACATTTCAATGTAAAAACCGCCTGATGACGTTGAGCCCTACTGCCAGCATAGTAAGGAGGTGTGCAGGATCCCTTCTGCGCAGTTAGAAAGCTTGTGGCATGACCAGACAGGCTTTGGGTGCAGGTGGAAGACCGAGAGGAGGTTGAGGAGGCAGAAGCAGTGGAGGAACTTTGACATAAAGAGGATTGACGCACAACTCGTGGGGACGGCAAGACTTGGACAGCAGCCCCTTGTCCTGCTGTCACCATAGTTACCCAGTGCCCAGTCAGCGACATGTAACGCCCCTGTCCATGCCTACTCGTCCAAGTGTCTGTGGTGAAATGCACCCTGTCACACACAGAGTTTCTCAAAGAAGCGGTGATGTTGTGTGCGACATGCTGGTGGAGCGCAGGCACACCTTTCTTTGAGAAGTAGTGCCGACTGGGCATCTGGTACTGGGGCACTGCGACGGACATAAGGTCTCGAAAATCCTCTGTGTCCACCAGGCGGAAAGGCAGCATTTCTGTAGCCAAGAGCTTGCAGATGGTGAAATTCAACCTCTTAGCTTTCTCATGGCTAGGAGGAAATGGTCTTTTACTTGTCCACATCTGAGGGACCGAGGGCTGGCTATTGTGCTTAGACGGGGTTGATAAGGGTGTCCCCGGCAAACTGCCGGTCTGTGAGGAAGATGCAGGCGGACATGTTAGGTTGCCTTGATCCAAAGGTGGTGCTATCGATGTCGGACAGCGCTCAACACCAGCTGGTGTTACCACCTCCAAAGAAAATGATGACCTGCCAATCACGCTGGCTGTTGCGGGTAAAGAGGTGGCAGGTCTGCGCCCCAAAACAGGTGTGACTGCTGTCCCCCCAGTCACAGGGGATGAAGAGGCCGCGGATGCACAAGATATGGCAGACGGTGATTGGCCCGGCCGGCTAGGCCGCATTGTAGCACACTGAGCTTCCCACTGCAACTTATGCTTCATGTCCATGTGCCGGTTCATGCATGAAGTACTCAAACTATGTATTTTTTGGCCTCTACTTAGCTTTTGCTGACAAATGTTACAGATAACACGAGTTGGGTCATCTTTATCGATCTGAAAAAATGCCCAGGCTATGCAAGGCTTAGCACCCATGCGACCTGAAGAGCCACCACGACTTGTGGTGAGAGGCAGAGTTGTGTTTGAGGATGCAGTTGTTGACGTGCTTCCAGTACTACGTCTCTGTCCAGGAAGGCGCAACCTGACCTCGTCGTCACTAGCATCTTCCTCCACCTCCTCTGTTGACCTCATCTCTTGGCTGACTGTGGGTTGACAGTAAGTGGGATCTCCAACCTCATCATCATCACCCTGTGCGTTATCACACCCGTCGTCCTCAGAGCCAACCTGTTCCTGCCCTGACAAAAAACTAAAGTTGTCGCTCCAATCAGGTATTTGAGTCTTATCATCGTCTTCCTCATTGTCTCCACCAACAGGAGTTACAGTTTGGGAATGAGGGTCTACATTATGGTCAGAACCTTCTGCGTCTGGTCCTGGATCCGACTCATAAAGATTCTGGGCATCAGTGCAGATCATTTCCTCGTCTGGATTCACAGAAGCGCTGGAGTCGACCTCTGATTCCCAGGCTATAGTATGAGTAAACAGCTCTGCAGACTCAACCATCTGTTCTACCTCATACTCAGACGGGCAGCTGGAGATTTGGGAGCTGTGAGGAAGCAAGTGCGATTTGGGTGACACCTTTGAGGACTAGAGTATTTGTGATGTTGAAGTTGATGTGGAGGAGAGCCCACTTAAAGGAGCACTTGATATCCGTTGAAGCACCTGCTGTTTTTGTGCCTCATCTGGAATTTGTAGCGATTGGCGTGGCCGTAAGAAAGGGATCTTATCACATTGTCCGCTAAAAGAAGTAGACATTTTAGTTTGGCTGGAAGATGGTCTTTCTTCTGCACCTACCCCACGGACACAACCTTTTTTCCCCTTCCCAACACGCCTATTCCCCTTTCCACCAGCAGCAGGCCTTTTTCCACTCATTTTGGTGGTTAACTAATTCACAACTCTGGAGTTGTTTGCACAAAAAAACAATGGATGGTAACCGAGCAGAGCTGAGTGGCCAAACTGTGGTATTAGGCCAAAACTATTGGCTGGGTTAGATGCAGAAAAACATTATATTCAATTTGCAACCTGCTGGAGGTCAGTATAGATGGACTAATAGACCAAGTCCCACACACTGCTAGAAGCCCAAATATTTTTTCAGAGCTAGATGAAGAAAAAAATTATTTTTAATTTGCAACCTGCTGGAGGTCAGTATAGATGGACTAATAGACCAAGTCCCACACACTGCTAGAAGCCCAAATATTTTTTCAGAGCTAGATGCAGAAAAAAAATATTTTTAATTTGCAACCTGATGGAGGTCAGTATAGATGGACTAATAGACCAAGTCCCACACACCGCTAGAAGCCCAAATATTTTTTCAGAGCTAGATGCAGAAAAAAATTATATTCAGTTTGCAACCTGATGGAGGTCAGTATAGATGGACTAATAGAATGATGCTATGCCCAAAAGATTTTACTTCACTAGGTGCAGTAAAAAAATTGGTATTCTATACACAGGTGGTATATCTTGCAACACAGATAGGCTACTCCACTGACTAACACACTCTGCAATAGGCCAAAAAGGATTAGCTTTGCTAGATTCAGCCAAATGCTGTGAAAAAAACTTGCACAGCACTGGCACAGACCTGCCTGGCAAAAACTGATAGGAACTGATGTAACCTAGTCCTGAAAAGGACTCCAATTACAATTAGTCTTTACTCCCACAATCTATCTATTTAAGAGCACAGACCTGCCTGATAAAAGTCGTAGGAAATGCTGTAACCTAGTCCTTAAAAGGACTGCAATCACAACTATTCCCTACTCCCAAGCTATCTGTATATTTGTGCGAAAATTGGCTTGAAATTAACAAGGTATAGCGCACACAGCAACAGCGGTGCCGTCTAACACGCAGCTGCAGCAGTGAGAAAATGGTGGCGACGGGGAAAATGGCTTGGTCTTATAGGGCAAGGACATGTGACATACACTGCCAATCACACATGCCCTTGCTTGTGTGAAAAAAAGCACTTCGCTCCGTGTGTGCGCTGCTGATAGGCTGACAGATTGCACCTCCCCACTGCAAATGCGGGAAAGAGAAAAAAAATGGAGATCTTCATTGTTCCTGCAGAGATCCATCCCCTGCCCCTCCCCCCGCCCCGCTGTACACTCAAACTGCGTATTAACATTAATTTTCATCATTACTGAGAAAAAATCCAGTTATGATTTTGGTGCACGAACAGTTATCGAACATAACCTCGAACAGCCGAATTTTTCTCAAATTGTTCGTGTTCGCCGACCGGCTCGAACACCGCCCAAAACAGCTCGAATTTGAGATTGGCGAACAGTTCGAGTAGAACAACGCTCATCTCTAGTCTCTACCCCCTTCCTTTTGGAGCAGATCTGCTACAATGTAGAGACCTCCGGACTGTATTAGAGACTATGGGGTCCATGGAGCTAAGACTTCTCCGTGGACTGGTTTTCATCTCGCTGTATTGTAGCGTGACCGCACACACACATTCTCCGGGTTACATGTGCGCAGTGGACGTCGCGTGTGTCCGGGGCTCTACACATGTTTTTACTCGTATACTGAAGACATTTGGGGTTGAAGACCATGTTTTATGGAGGTTGTATATCACGTCTCCACCTCCCAGGCCGAGCACATGTGCGTGGAATGTCCCTCTAGTAAATAGCACTTATTTTCAGCTTTTAAACCACCTGATCCCCCAATCCAGACCATGCACGGGGTGACTTGATGCATCCAGTATTTAGTGTTGCAGACATCAGGAACAAGATATTTGCTTGAGATACTATAAACTTGAGAAGTTCCTCAGGAGAGAACAAACTTTTCTGGGGTTCCTATTGGTGAAAAGTTGGGAATCACTGCTGCCCACTGAAAACTTAGTTGGAATATGACTCCTGCAGACCTAAATCTCTGCAATACCCACCAAGCAATCATTGGGGATTACCTTAGAGTTGTCCATGGGGACCAAACCAGGTTCTTGCCGAAGAAACCCATCTCGAGCAGAGAGTAAACGCTGTCATAGATAGGACATAAGTTAGGAAAAGAGTAGACCTTGGACTCTTTCGACATGGCCAAAATCTTAATAGAGTAGAGATAATTTACACCAGATTAGGACCCAATTTATGTGGTTGGAAAAAGTTCCAAAAAAATGGACTGGTCAAAGGGATCATCCCTAACAGGGTTTGTGCAATGCTAATAGCCTTGGTTGTTGAGCCTATCACTATGAGGATGAGGCACAAAGGTATTCCATGGGAATATACCCAGCGAAAAGATGCCATATGTACCGGAGATTGCGAGCCTACCGGGAGGAGTTCCGTCAATCTATTATGCTCTTCCTTCCCATTGTTTTCCATAAAATTTCAGACTCCATGCCATGATTAATATATGCCACAAACACAGGTATTTAAATTTATCCAGATGCCAAAATAATCAAGACCAGACTCTGAAATTAATTTAGACCCCAGATCAGCTTCAAAAATGTATCTGGACTCCCTTAATAATTTCAGAAAACTAGACCAGATCCAAAAAAATCAACTCAACTCTCAGAATAGATCCTGACCCTAAAATACTTTCAGTCCCCAAACCAGCTCCAAAAAAAATGTATGCACACCACCAAACAGCCACCAAAATGTATCCTGACTGAAGATTAGCAAATCTACCCAAATTCAGATTAAGAATTTTTTGCTCGAAAAGACAAAAGAGAAGAACTGGAGCATGTCACCGGTGGGAAGTTGCACCACTGGGACGGGTGAGGGGTAAGAAGAAACCCAAGACCAAAAACACAAAATCAATTCATATCTGAGACGAGATTATTTTCCTACCCTCCTCGCTGGGTCATGATGCTGCTCAGTATCGGGGTGTCATTTGACCCTGATGTCAATGAAGACCCAACGTGGAGACAAGAAAAAATAAGAAGATGCTGAAATAACGGTTAGTGGAAATGTCAACTGGTGGAAACTCCATTGCCCCAGTTTATTTCAGTAACTGCTGACAAGGGGGCCTCAGGTGTCTATGACTTTGGAACCCAATAGCTATATTCCCCATAGTTTTGCCATTGGCCTCGCGGGAGTGAGCTTTACTCCCCCATAACAGGACTGACAAAATAACACTTCCATACACAGTAAGTGCCTAAATGACGTTGATATACAGTGTCTCCACCACCACACTGCAAAATAATACAGTGTACATAGCCTAATAGTAGTCCCCCCCAATGCCGCCATCCACACAATGAGCCTAGAGCAGCCCGGTACCTACAGTAGTACCGCACAGCACTAATACCGCTAAACTATTAATATGGGATTCGTTGTGGTCACGCTCTTCGTTTACCAGGCCATTGGGTCAAGACATTTCTATTTCCCAGGATTTTTCATGTAGTGTAAAAGTTCTCGTGAAATCTATAGACGCGGATTTGGTTAAACTTCTCCTTGTAAATTCCTTTTTCCGTTATTTCCCACAATCATATCTTGGAAGGGAAGCCGTCCGTGCCCTGAGCCCTTATTCTCATCCCGACGTGACGGCTCATAGTATTAGTGAAGAATGTGAGCGTCCAGCTGCCCAGGTTCTCCGCACGCTGATTACTTGGAAGAGATGCATCTGATAAGTGGAATCAATGTAGCTGAACGCGGGGGGAAGGCGAAATGCGTTGGCAGGAGAAGCGTCGGAATTGGCGGCGGTTACAACAAGTTGGTCTGGTTGGGAGAAGTCCGGACATCTGGCAGCCTCATGACCTGATCTTACGGGTCTGCTCCACCTGTGACATCTGGAATGACTTCTTATTAGTATCAGTCACTCGCAGGCCGGCCGGGAATCTTGTGTCACAGTAACATCCTAGGATGGTAATAAGTCACATTCTCCACGCCACTCCACTCAGTGTACCTGCCCATGAGCGCCCCCTACAGGCAGATACCACCCAAGCCTCAGTCTATGTAGTAACCGACATATCATGAGTCCCCTTAAGATCCCAAAACGCGTATCTCCACCCAACTGTGGTCATCATCTGCTTGAATTTCCTTTACCTGCTTGAATATCTCTCCTGTCCTGATAGTTTGTTACAATGTATCAGTGGGGGTAAAATGTCTCAGTTTGGATTCCATTGTGTCGGGATTGGATTAGCGCCACATTCCCCAGGTAGACGCGGATCCTCTGCCCTCTGTGAACCGCAAGACATTTCCTCGTCGAGGTCGTGGATTCCACCTTTTAACATTTAGATTGTTTTTTTCACAGCGATGTGGGAACTCTGCTCCGCTCGGCAGAAAATTAACTGCAGGAAAAGGGCTTTTCCCAAAAAATCCTCGGCCAAAAAACTGACTGAAAGCAATGGAAAAAATATGGAGGAGGCAATAATAAGGTCGTCGTTCCCACAGATCCGCTGGATCATGATAATGAATGCAGAAAATTATAAAGGGGAGAATGTTCTGGGAAACGGAGGACACCCCGATGTCTGCACCCCTCTGAGCCCTCGTCCACTCCTGCTGCTCTTGTCTCGGGTCTTTATGGTGGCTTTTTTCGCAGTGGATTTCACCTAATATCAATCAAAGGCAAAGCCTGACATTTGTGGCACTTACTGGCCCGGAATGGGATGCTTCTAGCCCAATAAGGATGACCCCCCCTGCACTTTATGTTCACTGGTCCAGCAAACTCGTTCCTGGCTCTGGAAGATATCGGAGGGGGCAACCAGAAACTAATATGGGGGTCTCAGGACAGTACGATGGAGACAAGACATGAGGGATAAATACCCTGGTCACACAAAACCACGGGTAGCGGTGAGGAGCTCTGATGCGGCACTTGGAGCAATGGCTGAACTGTGACCTTTAAAGGGTTAATTCACTAAGTTGCTGGTGACAAGGCTGGATCATGGGGCAGCATGAGCTCATACATGGTGGTCACAGGTTTTCACAACATTCGCTGCTTCAGTTTTTATAGTGACAATTATCATTAACTCCAGCTCATTCCTTATGAAAATTTTACTTAATCCTTAAATCACCATTTTCATTGATTTTTAACCCTGCCACAAAATGACCTGCTGACATCTTGGCAATGATCTTCTCATTAAAGAAAGTGTTAACGAGGACAAGGTAGCTGATATCACTCATTAGATTATAAGAGCTGACTGATGGCCTAACATGGAGACTGGTGCTTGAAATCATTGTCTTCTTCTGATAACCAGAGATACCTTTGAGGAAACCTGTTCAGTCATTATTGGTTTGCATCAAAGGGCTTTACAGGCAAAGACATTCCTGCTTGTAAAATTGCCCCCTAAATCAACCATTTATTGGTTCATCAAGAACTTCAGGGGGGCGTAATTCCTATGAAAAAGCTTTCAGGACACCCAAGAAAGACAAACGAGTGCCAGGACATCTGCTAAAGAGGATTGAAATAAGGAGTCAGTTCAGCACCAGTGCAGAGCTTGCTCAGGAATGGCAGCAGGCAGAAGTCAGTACATCTGCACGAACAGTAAGGCAAAGTCTTTTGTAGTGCTTGGTGTCAAGAAGAACAGCAAAGAAGCCACTTATCTCTAGGGACTGGACTGCAGAGGACAGAGGTGACCTTAGTTACTCAGATGAAGCTCCTTCGGGCTGTTTGGGACATCTGGAAGAATAATTGTCCAGAGAAGAAAAGCTGAGCGCTGCCATGAGTCTTGTATTTGCCAACAGTAAAACCTCCTGAGACCATTCATGTGTGGGGACCTTCTCATTCATGGAGGGGGCTCACTCATCCATGGAGGCCAGGTCAGAAGGGAAAAGTTTCGGGGAACGAAACATTGACATTTTTGGTACACGGTCAGGAAACTCTCCAGATCTCATCACATTGAGAACCTGCGGTCAATCCACAAAAAGAAATAAACAAAAAAAAAACCCCCTGAAATTGTGATAACTCCGAGCTCTGATGAGACAAGAACGGGCGACCATCAGTCAGGATCTGACCAGAAGCCGATATCCATCTGCCGGGGGGAAAAGGGCAGGAGTTTGGAGAATAGGGGGCAGCGCTAGGCCTCACAGAAACTTCATGAAGTTGTCAATAAAAGTGTAAAAACTTCTGAAATGAAAATATTGGCAGCATGATAGCTCAGTAGTTAGCACGGTTGCTTTGTAGCACTTGGCTCCTGGTTTCA
Organism: Phyllobates terribilis; assembly: GCF_046119375.1. Lineage (NCBI taxonomy): Eukaryota > Metazoa > Chordata > Amphibia > Anura > Dendrobatidae > Phyllobates > Phyllobates terribilis. Next base: position 20,768,740 of record NW_027362764.1, on the reverse strand, counting down.
AATTCCACCAAGGACAACAAATAGGTGGAATATATGGCTGCTACTCATCTCTCTGGGTTTTCTGAGAATGGAATCATGGGAGATGAACTACTCATTGGGCCACAGAGGTGTAATTATAAGTGCAAGGGTTGAAGTTGCATCCAGCCTCTGAATCCTAGAGGGCTACAAACTGTCCCTTTGGCCCACATCAGAAGACCAATACTTATAAAGATCCATGACAGTTGAGGGGGCTCGTTGAACATTTTGCATTGGAGCTTTCAAGTTGCGTCACTGCGGGTCCCACTTACCGAGTGGGTTATCCTAATGAGCTAAAGAGGTCTAAGCTACAAGGCTGGGGTTCACATGTTGCAGTTAGAGCTGCATAAAAAAAGAAAAATGGCACTTTTGCCGTAATGGCGTCAAAAAAATTACTACATGGCGGGAGAATATATATCCTTGTACCGTGTTAGCCAGTAGATAGAAAAATATTTAGATTTGAGAGTCCCACAGTGGTTGATACCTTTTAATGGCTAACTGAAAAGATGGTAACAAATTGCAAGCTTTCCAGACTACTCAGGTCTCTTCATCAGGCTTAGTACTAGGCCCGATGAAGAGACCTGAGTAGTCTCGAAAGCTTGCAATTTGTTACCATCTTTTCAGTTAGTCATTAGATGGTAACAAATTGCAAGCTTTCGAGACTACTCAGGTCTCATCATCAGGCATAAAATATACTATGTCTGACCTAAGTAGTCTCGAAAGCTTGCAATTTGTTACCATCTTTTCAGTTAGCCATTAAAAGGTATCAACCACTGAGGACTCTCAAATCTAAATATTTTTCTACATGGCGGGAACAACTGATCGCAGCACAAAGAGGCTGAGATAAGTGACACCTAAATATTCATCATTTATCTCTCAAGGAAACCAAAGTTCAAAAGGGTGAAGGTCAATCTCTTCCAAATTTCAGACATGTGTGACCCCCTGAGCGGAGCCATCAGATAGGGCAGGACCCCAACAATTTACCTGGGTGTCAATGGCCCATATTTGACCCGAGCTTTTATCTCAGTGGCCTTTGAGGAAAAGTTTTCTTTCAGATTAAAAAATGGTGAAGGATTTAGGAGGCCATTAGACTGCTCCAGTTACTGATTGCTGTTTTCATCCCCGTGCATGACTAACGTTGGAGCGGAGGAGGCCGGTGTATTTACAGCCCCATCAGTATTCATTTTGTGGTCTCATTTTCTCGGTCTCACGGACCGCTTAGTTGGGTGGGGAAGAAGAAAGCACAAAACTAATTGTCTTTCATGGGGCCAAAAAAAAAAAAAAGCTGCAGATTTTGTTCCATTGTGGAAAAAAACTCTTCTGCTAGATAATGAGCTGCAGGTGTAATTCCAGCGCGACGTAAAATAAACACCATGTGCAACGAGATTTTCAGATACGATTAAACGGGGAAACAAGATCCCGGCTTGTGCTGCGTCCTTGCTTGTTTTCTGGCTTCGGACGGCCTCATTGTATGTTACTTGGACGGGTTCTGCTCAGGCTAATTTTCGATCTGGCAAGTTGGCAAAAAGTTGGGGGAATAGGAAAAATTGTTAAATAGATTTAATGTAGAAAAAGTGATTTTGGAATTTCAGAAAAGTGCAATTTCCGGCAATCTGTGAAGTGCTGACCAGTGAGAAAGTCTTTATCCTCGCAGGAGGACCATGCTGGGGTGATGGATGGTCCTGTGGTGGACATGTTACATCAAGTAACTGCTAGCCCTGCTGGCCCAGACAATTGTGGATCAACAAGCAGCTGCGTAAAAGCCATGAAAGCCAGGAGGCCACCATCAGGAGATGTGTCACTAAAACAATTCCACACCATACGATTTCTGGTAACCTCTGAGAAGTTCTGAGAGGTTTCTATCCCCCTTAGACGACCATGCTGGGGTGATGTTCTGTGTCCATCTGAGAACATCCGGTATTTATCCTTTTGTATCACCAAGGGCAGACGTATAGAAGCTCAAGAGCCGAAGGGACTCCATCATCAGGAGATGTACGCAGGTCCACACCAAGAGATCCATTCAAGGAAAAGTACGAATGATGTGGTCACTTTCCCACTGTTTTGGGGTACTTTTATTAGCAATTACTAGGGGTGATTGTATCAATCCACTGCAAATCAACTTTGAGTCAAATTTCATGAAATTTGCATGTTCTGATTAAATCCTTACAATTTTGCGATTCAATTGATAAGGATCACCCACTCCCTCTCCAAAAAAAAAATGGCCAAAGAGCAGGCTCACAATACGTCAGCCGCAGTCATGAAGATTTCACAGTCATTCATGGGGAACTATCGAGCCACTATAAAAGAGGAGGGCAAGGAAAGCAGTGGCAATTTTAGAGTTTTGCAGCCCAGGGATTGGAGGTCAGAGCGCACAGCTCATCATTACACATAGGGATAGGAAAAGGCTTAAATGGGATGTATTACTGCAGCACTGAAGAACATAGAAAATGGGAGTGGTAGTCTCAGTCTATGAATAACAACACAGGTTTAAGTGGTAGGGAGGTGCAGGAGCCGCAGAGTCAGTGTGACCTGGGATTGATTGATTGATTCATGATCCACCTCAGTTACACCATATGTAAATGTCTACCTCACAAAGTCTGCGCAGTTTAAATTTTTTTTTTTAACTTTTTTGCCCACTTGTTGCAATAGTCGAATATTACATCTGTACACGATCCCCGAATACAGCTGCCTTAGAGATCAGATTTTCATAAGTCCTAATAAAAGATAAAGAGTCAAACAAGGGAGTCAAAAAATATTCGACTTTGTCATTTTTTTACATGAGGAAAATGATGCAATATCACATGTCTGTGAGTGTCAAAAGTATGTGAACCCTTTGGATTAGCAGATAATTTAAAGGTGAAATTGAAGCCTGGTGTTTTCATTCAATGGGATGACAATGGGGTGTGAGTGGCAGATGTATTTTATTTTAAAAATCTATCACAATCGGATCTTCACAGCACTTTGTGGACTTGTATCATTTCTATCATGGCACAAACAAAGGAGATTTCTAAAGACCACAGGAGAGTTGTTGATGCTTATCAGTCTGAAAAAGGTTACACATCCATCTCTAAAGAGTTTGGTCTCCACTGATCCACAGTCAGACAGGTTGTGTGCATATGGAGGAACTTCAAAGACATTATTACCTTCCCAAGGAGTGATCGACCAACAAAGATCATTCCAAGAGCAAAGTGTATAATAGCCTGTAAAGTCACAAAGGAACCCAAGGTCACCTGTAAGCAACTAAAGGCCTCTCCCACTAGCTAGTGTTAATGTTCATGAGTCTACCATCAGGAAAACAATGAACAACAATGGTGTACCTGGCAGAATTGCAAATACAAAGCCACTGCTGACCATGACCATCTTTAGTGTACTATAGATCCCCGGGACAAGGACACTGGAACAATGAATACTGAATGGTGGTATTACATGACCACAACACTGTATGGTGGTATTCTATGAATATTGTATAGTGCTACTTTATGTGCAGTGTATGGTCTGTGGTAGATCGCTCACTCGGCTGCACAAGGAGGTAGGCACAGGTATGCCGTCTCTTTAAATCTTTGGTTGGTTTATTATGCTGTGGCATAAACCAACTTTTAGTCCATAAAAATAAACACAGCCCGCTCAGCAAAACAGGAAAACAAAGCAAAAATGATAACACAACGAACACGGTCATTCTAGTATCAGGGATTCACATGCTGAGAGTTCAGCAACTCCTTCTGGAGCTTACTTCTCCAGACATTGAACTCTGAATGCCTCAGCTGGCCGAGTATTTAAACTCCCCCAGACCACAAACTGAGGAGGAGATATGGTAAATGACCTCCCACCCTTCATAGTGGTCATTCACAAAAATCACTCCCTTTTACTATGGACTTAACCCTTCTCAACAAATAATATGCTGGAGGAAACTTAATGGTTTCAGTTTACTGAGGCCAACAACCCCAGGGAAACATGTCTCCCCTCCAGCACTTTACCAGGGTCTTTGTCACATATTCCCCTCCCCTGCCCAAAGCCGGGGTGTTCTGGCACCTTCACTAGCTAAACAGGGAAGTCTGGACAGGGCATCTGCGTTTCCATATAGTTTCCCGCGCCTGTGCTCTACATGAAAATTAAAATCGTGGAGCGCTAGAAACCATCTAGTTATCCGGCATTGTTCCCCTTCCTTTCCCTCATCCATCTCAGGGGTGCATGGTCTGACACTAGCCTAATGTTTCGGCCTAAATGATAGTATCTTAGCGTCTCAATTGCCCATTTGATGGCCAAGCATTCCTTCTCTACGATGGCATAGTTCTTTTCACAGGAAGAGAATTTTCTACTCAGGAATAGGACTGGATGTTCGTTCCCATCTATTTCCTGGGACAACACAGCTCCCAAACCGACCTCGGAGGTGTCAATCTGAACCACGAACTCCTTAGTGAAGTCAGGTGCTACTAAGACTGGCTGCTTACATAGGTTGAGCTTCAATCCCTGGAATGCCATCTCCACTTTAGGGGACCACTTGGCCATCGATGTCTTCGTGCCCTTAAGAAGATCAGTCAGGGGGCGGCTATCATGGTGAAATTTGGGATAAACCGCCAATAATACCCCATAATTCCCAGAAATGCACAAACTTGTTTCTTGGAGTTTGGTTGCGGGCAGTTTTGGATAGCCTCCACCTTCTTTACTTGCGACTTTATTTCACCCCTTCCGACAACCTAACGCAAGTATTTTGCCTCTTCCTTCCCGATGGTGCACTTCTTTGTGTTTATCGTAAACCCTGCCTTCCTTAGCGCATCCAGTACCCCCTGGACCTTCTGTAAATGACTTCCCCAATACGGGCTGAATATTACGATGTCATCCAGGTAAGCTGTGGTGTACTTCTTATCAGAGACTAGGATCCTGTCCATGGTCCTCTGGAAGGTAGATGGAGCTTCCTGCAGACCGAACGGCATCCTGGTGTACTGAAAGCACCCATCAGGAGTAGAGAAGGCCGACTTCTCCTTGGCACTTGGGTACAAGAGAATCTGCCACTACCCTTTCGTTAGGTCCAGGGTAGTGATATATTTGGCTGTCCCTAGCCTCTCAATAAGCTGATCGACGCGGGGCATCGGATACGCGTCGAACTTTGACACCTCATTCAGCTTCCTGTGGTCATTACAGAACCACCATTCTCCGTCCGGCTTCGGCACCAGGACAATGGGGCTGGACCAACCGCTTTTTGACTCCTCGATGACACCCAGGCTCAACATTCTCGTCGCCTCTTTGGAGATCACCTCGCGGCGGGCTTCAGGAATCCGATATGGCCTTTGATTCACCCTCACATGCGTCTCTGTCAGGATTTCATGTTCAACCACCTGGCAGTTCTGAAAACAGGTCTCGGTTCCGTTGGAGCAGCTCACGGCACTGTTGCTTCTGGGCCGATGACAGTGTCTCTGCCACTGTGACTTCCTCAACTCGAGCTTCCGGACGGACCCCCAGGCATGTAGCTAGCCCCGGTTCCCTGTCTCGCCATGGTTTGAGTAGGTTAACATGGTACACCTGATACGGCTTCCTTCTTCCTGGTTGGTGGACCTTGTAGTTGATGTCACTCAACTTTTCGACCACCTTATATGGCCCTTGCCACTTAGCCAGGAATTTACTTTCCACCATGGGTATCAATTCCAACATCCGGTCTCCAAGGCTAAACTGCCTCAATCTCGCCGACCGCTTGTAGACCCTGGCCTGGGCCTCTTGTGCTTGAAGGAGGCTTTCTCTTACAATCGGCATTACTCTCGTGATCCGGTGTTGCATCTGGGCCACATGCTCGATGACACTCCGGTGGAATTTTACCTCGGCTTCCCAGGTCTCTTTCGCAATGTCCAATAGTCCCCGAGGGTGCCGTCCATAAATCAACTCAAAGGGTGAGAACCCCGTAGAGGCCTGGGGAACTTCCCTAATGGAGAATAGCAGGTAGGGGAGTAGGCAATGCCAGTCTCCGCCATCATTCTCTACAACCTTTTTAAGCATAGACTTTAGGGTCTTGTTGAATCGCTCAACCAGGCCATCCGTCAGCCGATGGTACACCAATGTGCGGAGTTGGGTAATTTTCAGAGCTTTGCACAACGCATCACTCTCGACATGAACGGAGTTCTTTGGTCGGTCAAGATCTCCTTTGGCAGGCCCGTTCGGGAGAAAATATGGACTAGTTCACGCACTATACTCCGGGCAGAGCAGTTTCTCAATGGCACCGCCTCCAGGTACCAGGTTGCGTAGTGCAGCACCACCAGGATGTATTGGTGAACCCTGGCGGACTTAACTAAGGGCCCTACCAGGTCCATAGCAATGTGGTCAAACAGAACCTCTATAATGGGTAATGGGACCAGGGGACTACGGAAGTGGGACACGGGAGCAGTTAGCTGGCACGTAGGACAGGACTGACAATTAACAACCTGCCGGTGGCACCCAGGCCAGTAAAGCCTTTGAAGGACCCTCTCTTGGGTTTTATCTATGCCCAGATGCCCCCCAAGACATGAGAATGGGCTAGGTCTAACACTTCCCATCTCTGTTTAGTGACCTGATATAGCAAATCCTCATTCACTGAAAAATAAGGACACCTGGTGTCAGCCTCCGGCTCTTGGGCAGCTCCATTTATCACAATCACATTGGCCCATGCCCCTTTTAACGTAAGGTCCTCCATTTGAGCAGTCCCAAAATTTCCCCCAGAAACTCCCAACTCAGGAATCTCAGGCTCTTGAGTCACCGTTTCGTCCTCGTCACCCGGCAAGGACACACGGGGGAATTCATTTGCCTCCGACTGCGCTGAGGATTCAACATGGTGGAACTGTCTCTTATCTACGTCACATGGTACGCCTGCTTTCCACCATAAGTTCCAGTGCAGGCTAAAGTTCCACCCTATTAGGGTGTAGCAGGCCCTCAACCACCCCGACCTCATGAGACTCAGTCCCACAGTCAGTTTTTTTTATCACTCGGGCGACGGGCTAGTCCTTGGCGTCCCTGTGGATACAGCGGACACCCACATACTTCCCTGGGATCAACTGGTGGGGGAGTGTGGCCTTTACCAGGGTCACCAAACTTCCTGAGTCCAGAAGTCCAGACACTAACACTCCATTTATGATCACGGGAAATGACTGTGTGGCCACTCACAGGGCTGATAGTTCACACTGCAGGCAGGGTAGGCATAGTATGAACAGCGTCTTCCTACACTGCAGTCCATCTGCTCAGAGGACATAGGACAACGAGCGGCTATGTGTCCAGGAGCGTGACACTTCCAGCAGATCAAGTCTTTCCCAGAGGCTTTTGACAGACCCTCAGCAACCCCCTGGGACCTGTATCTCCCCCTAGTGGTGGATCTAATACCCCTCTTTTGGGACTCTGGCTCCCTCTGAGTACCCCAGTATGGGGATGCATCACCTCCCGGCTTCTTTAGGGACCTCTCGACCACCTGGTATCTTTCTATGAGGCCGACCAGGTCATCTGCATTCCGGGGGTCTCCCTGGGCAACCCAGGTCTGCAACGTCCTAGGTATGGAGTGAGTAAACCTGTCCATCACCACCCGTTCTACCATCTGGGCTGGGGTGGAGGACTCTGGCTGCAACCACTTCTGCACAAGATGGAGGAGATCGAACATTTGGGAGCGAGGGGGTTTATCACCACAATATGCCCAGTGGTGGACCCTTTGGGCTCTCACTGATATAGTCACTCCAGCACGTGCCAGTATCTCAGTTTTAAGTTTAATATACTCCTGGGCATCTTGCAAGGCCAGGTCATAATAAGTCTTTTGGGGCTCACCAGTCAGATAGGGGGCCAGCACCTCTGACCACTGCTCCGGCGGTAGCTTCTCCCTTTCAAACACAGTCAAAAATGCTTCCACATTATCCCCCGGGGTCATTTTTTGCATGGCTCATCTTACCACTCTCCGAAGGTAGGAGTCATCACCTAGAGTTGGGGGAGGTCCTGCTGGCCTCGCACGAACTGCCTCTGCGAGCAATTCCATCTGCTGCTGCTGTTGTCAGAGCTGGTCTTGTTGGTTCTGCTGCTATTGGTGAATCTGTTGCAATAACAGCTTGCTTGTCTCCTGCTGAGCTTTCACAAGGGGCTTGATCAGGTCCTCCATGTTGTCTGTCGTCGTTTCCTGGGGATCTTGCCTGCGCTTCTACCGCCACCTGTTATAGATCGCTCACACGGCTTCACATGAAGGTAGACACAGGTATAAACCAACCTTTAGTCCATAAAAATAAACACAGTCCGCTGGACAAAACAGGATAACAAAGCAAAAATAGTAACACAACAAACATGGTCCATCTAGTAGCAGGGATTCACCTGCTGAGAGTTCAGCAACTCCACATGGTTCAAAACACAAGCTCCCTTTTGGAGCTTACTTCTCCAAACATTGAACTCTGAATGCCTCAGCTGGCCAAGTATTTAAACTCCCTCAGACCACATCTTGAGGAGATATGGTGAATAGCCTCCCACCCTTCACAGTGGTCATTCACAAATACCACTCCCTTTTACTATGGACTTAACCCCTCTCAACAAATAACATGCTAGAGGAAACTTTATTTGATCACTATGTTGGTATTATTTGATCACTGTATGTTGGCATTATTTGATCATTGTATGTTGGTATTATTTGATCACTGTATGTTGGTATTATTTGATCATTGTATGTTGGTATTATTTGATCACTGTATGTTGGTATTATTTGGTCACTGTATGTTGGCATTATTTGATCACTGTATGTGGCATTATTTGATCACTGTATGTAGCATTATTTGATCACTGTATGTTGGCATTATTTGATCACTGTATGTTGGCATTCTTTGATCATTGTATGTTGGTATTATTTGATCACTGTATGTTGGTATTATTTGATCACTGTATGTTGGTATTATTTGATCATTGTATGTTGGTATTATTTGATCACTGTATGTTGGTATTATTTGGTCACTGTATGTTGGTATTATTTGATCACTGTATGTGGTATTATTTGATCACTGTATGTTGGTATTATTTGATCACTATGTTGGTATTATTTGATCACTGTATGTGGCATTATTTGATCACTATGTTGGTATTATTTGATCACTGTATGTTGGTATTATTTGATCACTGTATGTGGCATTATTTGATCACTATGTTGGTATTATTTGATCACTGTATGTTGGCATTATTTGAACACTGTATGTTGGTATTATTTGATCACTATGTTGGTATTATTTGATCACTGTATGTGGCATTATTTGATCACTGTATGTTGGTATTATTTGATCACTATGTTGGTATTATTTGATCACTGTATGTGGCATTATTTGATCACTATGTTAGTATTATTTGATCACTGTATGTTGGCATTATTTGATCACTGTATGGTGGTATTATTTGATCACTATGTTGGTATTATTTGATCACTGTATGTGGCATTATTTGATCACTATGTTGGTATTATTTGATCACTGTATGTTGGCATTATTTGAACACTGTATGTTGGTATTATTTGATCACTATGTTGGTATTATTTGATCACTGTATGTGGCATTATTTGATCACTGTATGTTGGTATTATTTGATCACTATGTTGGTATTATTTGATCACTGTATGTTGGCATTATTTGATCACTGTATGTTGGTATTATTTGATCACTATGTTGGTATTATTTGATCACTGTATGTTGGCATTATTTGATCACTGTATGTGGCATTATTTGATCACTATGTTGGTATTATTTGATCACTGTATGTTGGCATTATTTGAACACTGTATGTTGGTATTATTTGATCACTGTATGTGGCATTATTTGATCACTGTATGTGGCATTATTTGATCACTGTATGTTGGCATTATTTGATCACTATGTTGGTATTATTTGATCACTGTATGTTGGTATTATTTGATCACTATGTTGGTATTATTTGATCACTGTATGTTGGTATTATTTGATCACTATGTTGGCATTATTTGATCACTGTATGTTGGCATTATTTGATCACTATGTTGGTATTATTTGATCACTGTATGTTGGTATTATTTGATCACTGTATGTGGCATTATTTGATCACTATGTTGGCATTATTTGATCACTGTATGTTGGTATTATTTGATCATTGTATGTTGGTATTATTTGATCACTATGTTGGTATTATTTGATCACTGTATGTGGCATTATTTGATCACTATGTTGGTATTATTTGATCACTGTATGTTGGTATTATTTGATCACTATGTTGGTATTATTTGATCACTATGTTGGTATTATTTGATCACTGTATGTTGGTATTATTTGATCACTATGTTGGTATTATTTGATCACTGTATGTGGCATTATTTGATCACTATGTTGGTATTATTTGATCACTGTATGTGGCATTATTTGATCACTATGTTGGTATTATTTGATCACTGTATGTTGGTATTATTTGATTACTGTATGTTGGTATTATTTGATCACTATGTTGGTATTATTTGATCACTGTATGTTGGTATTATTTGATCACTATGTTGGTATTATTTGATCACTGTATGTTGGTATTATTTGATCACTATGTTGGTATTATTTGATCACTGTATGTGGCATTATTTGATCACTATGTTGGTATTATTTGATCACTGTATGTTGGTATTATTTGATCACTATATGTTGGTATTATTTGATCACTGTATGTTGGTATTATTTGATCACTATGTTGGTATTATTTGATCACTGTATGTTGGTATTATTTGATCACTGTATGTTGGTATTATTTGATCACTATGTTGGTATTATTTGATCACTGTATGTTGGTATTATTTGATCACTGTATGGTGGTATTATTTGATCACTATGTTGGCATTATTTGATCATTGTATGTTGGTATTATTTGATTACTGTATGTTGGTATTATTTGATCACTATGTTGGTATTATTTGATCACTATGTTGGTATTATTTGATCATTGTATGTTGGTATTATTTGATCACTATGTTGGTATTATTTGATCACTATGTTGGTATTATTTGATCACTGTATGTTGGCATTATTTGATCACTATGTTGGTATTATTTGATCACTATGTTGGTATTATTTGATCACTATGTTGGTATTATTTGATCACTGTATGTTGGTATTATTTGATCACTGTATGGTGGTATTATTTGATCACTATGTTGGCATTATTTGATCATTGTATGTTGGTATTATTTGATTACTGTATGTTGGTATTATTTGATCACTATGTTGGTATTATTTGATCACTATGTTGGTATTATTTGATCATTGTATGTTGGTATTATTTGATCACTATGTTGGTATTATTTGATCACTATGTTGGTATTATTTGATCACTGTATGTTGGCATTATTTGATCACTATGTTGGCATTATTTGATCACTATGTTGGTATTATTTGATCACTATGTTGGTATTATTTGATCACTATGTTGGTATTATTTGATCATTGTATGTTGGTATTATTTGATCACTATGTTGGTATTATTTGATCACTATGTTGGTATTATTTGATCACTATGTTGGTATTATTTGATCACTATGTTGGTATTATTTGATCACTGTATGTTGGTATTATTTGATCACTATGTTGGTATTATTTGATCACTGTATGTTGGTATTATTTGATCACTGTATGTGGCATTATTTGATCACTATGTTGGCATTATTTGATCATTGCATGTTGGTAATATTTAGATCACTGTATTTTGGTATTATTTTATCACTATGTTGGTATTATTTGATCACTGTATGTTGGTATTATTTGATAACTTTGTTGGCATTATTTGGGCATTACGTGGCATTATTTGAGCATTACGTGGCATTCTTCAGAATGTTATTTTCTCAGTTTACGCCGCACTTCGCTGGATCACATTGTTGTTGAGGACATGCACTGTTTGGTGCTTGTATTTGTGCGCTGTATGTAATGGTTTTTGCACACTGTAAGACGGTGACACGTGCTGGTGATGCCAACAGAAGGTTCCCCGCAGGGAATTATCCAATGTAGAGTATTCTGCCTGGCCCAATAACTACTACCCTCAGTATTTGGTAAATGGATGCATATATGGTCCTAGAAGCCCATCGATAGCGGTGAACACACGACTGTCATTCTATGTCGGGCTTCATGTTGGGAACGCGGCTTCGTCCTTCGTAGACGTCGTCCAATGTTTCAACACAATCGTAGCGGAGATTTGGAAATAAATCCGAAGCTCGCAGCCTCCACGAGAGCAGCAGCCAGTAATGCGAATTAGTTCTGGAAAATGTGTTAAATGCGTAAACTACACGGAGTAATCCAGAGAGGACGTGATTGGAAATAACTGAGGCTCAGCGCGGAGCATTGGGGGTGAGTCAGGGTCTGGAGACCCCCCGAAGCCGCGCACAGAACTCGGCATTAAGGTCATTACATCAAAGGAGTCTGGGAATGCGAATAGAAAGCGACAAGGCAGAGTCTGGTCAGCGAGATTTACTGGTACAGTAACCCATTAGACACAGAGGACGCGGCAGCCCCGTGTAGACTTCCAGTGTCTGCTCCAGGGATCTTCTGGGATTTACTGTCTGCCAAGTGACAAGGACATGTGCTACTGATCCGAGCTGGGGGGGTGTAAGGAGGACCCCCAGGACCAAAGCTTCCCACACACAGGACGCTCCTCATATCCAGAAATAGACAAACATTTGGCTCCCAGATAGGTGCAATGGTTTAGTATAAAGAGCGATCCAGAATGCTAGGAAACGTTTCGGTCAGCAATAGACCTTCATCAGTATGTAAAGCAGGTGACCGGATGCAACGCGCAGATACACACGAGGCAGGAACAGCCAACGAACTATTGATCTCCTCCGATACGGCGGGAACTTCCAGTAGTTAGTAATCAGTTAAACAGAAAGAAACAGAGGAATCACAATACGGAACACATAACAGATCTTAGAGGTCAATCTGAATGGCAGAGAAGTCTCTGAGGGATCAGGCTTGTGTTCCTCTGGCTAAGGTGGTACGCACGTTTCTATGGGAGCTACTACATGGTCTCCCTCTGAAACAACGGCCCTAGTGGGGGGTGACCAGGTTTTCCCTCTAGGCCGTAAGTCCTCCTTACAAAGTATACCAAAAGATGTTGAGCCTCCTTCGCTCCAACTGACCTCCACCCTACCTGTGGTCCTAGCCCAGGCCGCCCACTGTACTGTACATCAGTGCTGGAAGCGACGGCCCGTCTCACTCCTGTCTTCTCTCCAACAGTGCAGGCGTCCTCTTCCGGGTGGAGTCTCCTCATGGATCTTCGGTGCTCGACCAACGGCAGGTGTCTCCCGAGTCTGGGGAGAAGAGTGCTGGGCTCCGGCTTTTGATTCACGTCGCCTGGGCTCTGGATCTTGACCAGCACAGGTCTGGGATTTGGGCCTTTAATGGCGCAGTCTTGACTCTGGGTCTTGATCAGCATAGGTGGAGTTCTCAGGTCTTGACTGGCGTAGGAGCAGTTCTCAGGTCTTGACCGGAGTAGGTCGAGTTCTCAGGTCTTGACCGGAGTAGGTCGAGTTCTCAGGTCTTGACCGGCGTAGGTCGAGTTCTCAGGTCTTGACCGGCGTAGGTCGAGTTCTCAAGTCTTGACCGGAGCAGGTCGAGTTCTCAGGTCTTGACCGGCGTAGGTCGAGTTCTTAAGTCTTGACCGGAGTAGGTCGAGTTCTCAGGTCTTGACCGGAGTAGGTCGAGTTCTCAGGTCTTGACCGGAGCAGGTCGAGTTCTCAGGTCTTGACCGGCGTAGGTCGAGTTCTCAAGTCTTGACCGGAGTAGGTCGAGTTCTCAGGTCTTGACCGGAGTAGGTCGAGTTCTCAGGTCTTGACCGGTGTAGGTCGAGTTCTCAGGTCTGCACCGGAGTAGGTGGAGTTCTCAGGTCTTGACTGGCGTAGGTCGAGTTCTCAGGTCTTGGGACTTGACCCGCGTAGGTCGGGTCCTCAGGTCTTGACCGGCATAGTCGGGCTCTGGATCTCACTTGGTGCCTTGCTGGCACACGCTTCCCACCGATGCCTGTCACTCCGGCTGCAGTGTCTTCTCTCGTGCACGTCTGCACTTCTCTCTCTCTTGGCACCAAAACCTGTCCGATTTGACGAGCAGACCTTTTATATTTGGGAATTTCATCATCAATCCCACCTGACTGGTTGTCGCATTTGAACTCATCCCCCCTGTAACTGTTCCTGTTCCGGTTAGTTCCGCATGATCCCATCTGGACAGTAGGTGGTCGCCCTCTCGCACTAATGACACACCGCTCAGGCATTCATGAGTACTGTCACCTCCTCTTACGAGCTCAGACTGCAGTGATGAGACTGCTCGGAGCTCAGCGCTCCTAGCAGTCTAAACATTGCAGTCTGTGTGCTGACAAAGGCCTACTGCTGACCGAAACGTTTCTTACCATTCCGGATCTCTCTATAATGAACCTCACCATAGCACCTATCTGGAGCGCCGAATGTTTATCTCTTTATCTACGGAACAGGATCCTATTTGTGCTCCCATCCACAGAAGAGCCGTGACTATCTTCTATGAATGTGAACTCATCACATCCAGACCCTGACGGATACATTGTATACCACGATGCATCTGCTCCAGACTACAGTTTCATCCAATGTTGTTGGATGATGGCGCTTGGAATGTGATGGCACAGTGTGGGTGTCCTGTAAAATCCGAGCTCTCTAATGACTCACAAACCACAATACTCCAATATTACAAGAGAGGTGACTTTGGGTAAGGGGTCAATACAGCCGCCATCATCATCTGAGAGGAAGACACACAGAAGGCGGCACGAGGGCCACAGAAAAAAAGGGGCCAACTCTGGCCATGGAGTGGGGCAGCTAGTGCTGCCATATCCTCTACAACAGACTGACCTGCCCAGTGTCAGAGGAAGAAGAGGAAGGAGTCCGGCTGCCTCCCCCTTAGGCCAGTACGCCCTTAATTACGCTACTCTAGACCCCCAGTGCTATCACCAACCCGTTACTGCCCAAAAGAAGTATTGATGCTACCATGAACCTCCACAAGACCACCAGGGATGTTATATGACGCACCCCTGGGCCTGTATCGCGCTGCGTTGCGCACGCGGGAGCTTACCCGGAGCCGGATCTCTTGAGGGTTGTAGTCTCGTGGCGGTGATCCGGTCCGTGCCCAGGGAGTCAGACTAAGTGGCGATGTTTTAGCGGTAGATGTTGGACGACTACGCCACCCGTTGAGTGCAGCCAGGGAGCTGCTGCTGCAGGGCAGACCGCTGAGGCCGGTGGTAGGATTGTGCAGCGTGATAGTATAACCCCCAACGGGAGGGGTATGGCCTCAGGGCAGCCGACGTGGATGATGGGGGTAGCAGGAACCACTCGGAGACGGTACTGTGTAGTTCAGGGTCTTTACTGGTGACAAAGATAGACCCTCCCGGAGTACTGGCTAGCGATTGGGGCCTGGTCAGTCCTTGAGCAGATGGGATTTCCCCTGGCCAGGCGGAGTTGTAGGCCTCCCAAACTAACGATACTCTTCTGGCTACCTTGCTAGAGGCGGGTATAAGTAGCCCACGTCCCTGAGTGTACCGTGTGGTGCTCACCCGTATGGCCGGTGACTCGGGGCCTTCGGGTTTCTGGGCCAGAGGACCTGCAATCCCCTGCCGGTCGGTTTCTGCTGCTGGATAGGAGTTAGTCCCCACAGCCTCGGACTCCGGGTCCGGTGATAACTTCTCAGTCAGGGCGAGCTCTGCAGCTGCCAGCCCCTGACTCCTTGTAACACTGCTCCCACAGAGCTCCTGTTGTTTCTTCCTATATTTGCTTCTTTTCTCTGCTTCTTCTCTACTCACTCACCCTGCCTCAGCCCTAGGTTTATATAGGGGAAGTTCTTCCCCTCCCAGGACGGGGCAGGAGGTGTGGCATGCATAGGATCCCTGACCAAGAGACCTCCCACCTGCTCTCAGACATAACATTGCTGTTACTGTGGAAAACCAGACCCCTGGGGTGCCACATTCCCCCCTAGTGAAATTTAGTACTCCGGGACTAAACATATTTTAGAAAAACATAACAAGATATAACAATAACAATAAAGAAACACATAAAGGTGGTCACGGCATGTCCGTAACCGGGTGCAGTCTTTGAAGAAAGCAAGGTGTCCATTTCACCAAAACAGGGAGACGTAACCAGGTAGGGGTCTGTCCTGCCCCGAGTCCTTAACAGTCTTTAGTCCGTCCTGGGTTACGCTCCAACTATGTACAAAGGATTCCCGGTAAATCCACCAAGGACTCCTAAAAATAACTAGAAACACATAATTATACACAAGCAACAATAAACAGGTAACCACAAATAAAACAATTTATACACTTCAAATCCTCCAACGTGCGGGTAACTGGCCCCTAGTGGCCCTAGTGGACCTACGGAGCTGACTGTCTGGCCCTGAACTACAGGGTGTAGGAGCTGTTAAGGGTAAACTGGGCAGCGGTCTACGGGCCCTTTGGCTCACTAGGGATATGGCAGGCTCACTGCAAGCAGAGGGTTGATCCTCCTGGTCTGCTGGTGTGGGGTCTTCTGCCTCCTGGACCGGCTGTTCTTCCAGCTCTACCTGTTGCTCCGTAGGTGCTTGGGATGCTGGTTGGAGGAAGGTAAGTACGGGTACCACAACTGCACCATTGACGTGAGTCCAAGACCGAGGGAAGTCTCCGAGCACAGTATTAACCATGTCTTCCCTTTCCTCTATGGGTCGAGGGTCTTCTTGTTCCTCTTCAGGGTTCCGTAGCTGTTCGGGACACTTCTTCAGGTGATCCCGGGATACAATGGTTGTGGTTTCCCCTCCGTCTTTACTGATGGTACAGACCTTTGGGTTGTCGTGGCTTGAGGGCAGTACGGTGTACGGGTCCTTCTCCCACTGGTCGTCCAACTTGTGGAGCCGTCTTTTTCTCTTCAAGACCTGCTCTCTGGGTACCAGGGGAACAGCGGGAGCATACTGGTTGTAAGTTTTCTCTTGTCTTTCCCTAGCCTGACAGAGACTTCGCTCCACGCTCTCCTGTACTCTCCGGTACTGCTGCTGCCTCTCTGTGTCCCAGTCTGCTTCTGGTGAAGTGTCCTCAGGTGTCAGGACTCCCATTTCCAGGTCAACAGGTAACTTACCAGGTCTCGCCCTCATTAGGTAAGCCGGGGTACAGTTGGTGGAACCTACCGGGATGTGGTTGTATAGGTCCACCAGATCGGGCAGCTTCTCAGGCCACAGACTGCGTTCTTCCAGGGGCAACGTTTTCAGAAGATCCATTACCACCTGGTTCATTTTCTCACAAAGTCCATTAGTTTGCGGATGATAGGGTGTCGTCCTTATCTTCCGGCAGCCATACAGAGTGCAGAATTCTTGGAAGACCTCCGCTTCAAAGGCAGGTCCCTGGTCTGTCAACACTTGGTCCGGGTACCCGTGTGGACGGCAGAAATGCTGCTGGAAGGCTCTCGCTGCTGTTCGAGCTGTTAAGTCCTTGACGGGGACGACAACCAAGAACCGGGAGTAGTGATCCACGATGGTTAGTGCGTAGACGTAGCCACTTCTGCTTGGGGTCAGTTTTACATGATCCAAGGCTACCAGTTCCAACGGCTGCCGGGTGACGATGGACTGCAGGGGAGTCTTCTGGCTGGCACGGTCCTTCCTTCTTAGGTTGCACGGGCCACAGTCTCTGCACCACCTCTCGATGGTTCCCCTCATGCCTACCCAGTGGAACCGCTCGCGCAGCAGGAACTCCAGCTTCTTCCATCCGAAGTGTCCAGCCCCGTCGTGGTATGCCTCCATCACCATGGCTGCGTCTCTTCGTGGCACCACTACTTGCCAGATTAGTTCATGCGTCCGGGAGTTAACCATTCTGCGGCACAACTTCCCCTTATAAAGGAACAGTCGACTCTTCTCAGCCCACAGTTGCTTGGCTTCCTCCGGAGCGTCTGGGTCAAGGCGAGCCTCTGGCCGAGTCAGCATCTCCTTCACCAGTCGGACGGCAGGGTCACTGTCTTGCGTTTCCTCCCAGTTGTAGTGAGGCAAGGGGTTAAACGTAGCGGCTTGCTTACTCCTTACCCGGTGGGAATACTGGATAGTCCCATGCCGGTGGAACGCAGGGAGTTCGACTTCTTCCAGTCCCTCTGGATCTTCTCCTACGTCCGGTAGGTTTGGCATCCTGGACAGGGCGTCCGCGTTGGTATTGGAGCGTCCTGCCCGGTATTTGATTGTGAACTCGTAGTTGGACAGACGGGCCATCCATCTCTGCTCTAGGGCACCGAGTCTTGCTGTGTCCAGGTGTGTCAACGGGTTGTTATCCGTGTACACGACGAACCGGGAAGAAGCGAGGTAGTGCTTAAAGCGTTCGGTGACTGCCCACACCACTGCCAGGAACTCTAGCTTAAATGAGCTGTAATTCTCAGGGTTTCTCTCGGTGGGTCGCAGTTTTCGGCTGGCGTAAGCGATTACTCGTTCTTTCCCCTGCTGGATCTGGGACAGCACGGCTCCTAGCCCGATGTTACTTGCGTCGGTGTAGAGGATAAAGGGCTGGCTGTAATCCGGGTACGCCAGGATTTCATCCCCCGTGAGGGCCATCTTCAGCTGGCGGAAGGACTCCTCTTCCAACTTCTCCCATCTGAAGGGCGGCTTCTGGTTCTTGGCCTTCCGGGACTGGCCTATCAGGAGGTCCTGCATAGGAGCTGCCTTTTTGGTGAAACCGGGGATGAACCTGCGGTAGTAGCCTACCAACCCGAGGAACTGCCGCACTTCCTTTACACTGGAGGGACTTGGCCATTCCTTAATTGCGGTGATCTTATCAGGGTCGGGAGCCACTCCGTCAGCGCTCACCACGTGTCCCAGGTACTGCACCTTTGGTTTCAGGAGGTGACACTTGGAGGGTTTCACCTTTAGGCCGTAGCTTGCCAGAGCTTCGAATACTTCCGCCAGGTGTTTCAGGTGGTCCTCATAAGTCTTAGAATATACGATGACATCGTCCAGGTACAACAGGACCGTCTCGAAGTTTCTATGGCCCAGACAGCACTCCATTAATCGTTGGAAGGTTCCTGGTGCGTTGCAGAGTCCGAACGGCATGCAGGTAAACTCGCTAAGTCCCATCGGGGTGGTGAATGCGGTCTTCTCCCGGTCCGCCTCTGCTACAGGAACCTGCCAGTACCCACTAGTGAGATCCAAGGTAGAGAAGAAGTTAGCAGATCTTAAAGCAGCCAAAGACTCCTCTATCCTTGGTAAGGGGTACGCATCCTTGTGTGTGATACGGTTGATTTTCCGGTAATCTACACACATCCTCATGGTGTTGTCTTTCTTTTTGACTAAGACTAGTGGAGCTGCCCAGGGGCTACAGCTATCCCTGATCACCCCAGCCTCCTTCATGTCTCTAAGCATCCCCTTGGCGTGTTGGTAGTGTGCAGGGGGTACGGGTCGATACCTCTCTTTTATGGGAGGATGGTCTCCCGTGGGTATGTGGTGTTCTACCCCCTTGACTCGCCCGAAGTCTAACGGGTGTTTACTAAACACTCTCTCGTACTCTTGAACCACCCGATAGACTCCCTGTTTCTGATGTGAGGGAGTGGAGTCAGTACCCAAATGTAGTTGCTGACACCAGTCCTCCATTGTTTTCTTAGAGCCGTTACCTTCCTCCGGGTGAGATGGAGGCAAGGGTTCCACAGATTGTATAGCATTTTGGTTAATGGTATATAATTTGGCTAGCGTGGCATACCGGGGCAGATACACTTCCCTCTTCCCGATATTGATTATGCGAACGGGCACCCTCCCATGGCGTACATTAACCACCCCCCGTGCTGTCAAGATGGTGGGCCTACTGTCTGAGTAAACTGGTTCTACCATTGCCTGGTAATCTCTACCTCTCAGACCAATAGCTGCCCGGCACCAAATCATCATTTCACTTTTTGGGGGCATGGCAATAGGGAAAGGGTCACACATTCTCACGCTACCAATCTCACCGCCGGAGAGTTCCACCTGTTGCCGTCGCATCAGTGCCCGGATCTCTTTTTGGAGCACTCGCTGCTCGCCGGAGCTGGCGTTCTTGGCAACCTGCTGTAAAAGGAAAATCACCTCTGCAAGACAATTTTCAATTACATTAGTTCCTAGAGTTATCTTTGGGTGACTCTCGTGTTTGTCAATGTCTACAATGATCAGTCCCTGTGCTGCCAGTTCAACTCTACCAATTTTAATGGTCACCTCTTTAAATCCGATCTGTGGCACGGGCTGACCATTGCTGGCGATGATACTCAAGTCGTCGTCAGGGTAGCGGGTGATATCCGAGTCATTCCAGTACTGCTTGAAGAGCACGTACGGGATGGTGGTGACCTGTGACCCGGTGTCCAGTAGGGCACTCATAGGAATGCCATCCAGTACCACAGGCAAGACTGGACGTCCTCCCACATATTTGTCGCGCCAGTTTGATGGGCCTGATGATCTTTTTCCTAGGGGTTGGCCCTCTACCCTAGGTTGTGCCAGTTTAAAGGACAGTACCTTGCCATATGTCCGGGTTGATTACAGCGGCGGCAGATGGGTCGTCCGTCCTCATTGTATCGGTCGCTGGGTCTTCCTCTGGCCGGTGGGGTCCTCCTTGGTCGACGCCACGGGATGTCCTCCGGTCCGGATGCCAGCTGGATCTTCCCTGGAGTGGAAACCTGTAAAGACTGCACAGTTCGGGTTAGCGCAGCAACGCTTTTAGCTAGCTCTTGGACCTGATGGTGCAGGTCTGGAGCCGAGTCATTGTTCAAAGCCTGCGCATCAGCTCCCACAGGCCCTGCCGACAAGGGCGCCGCCTCCTGGTGGTAGGTGGTAGTGGGGCGTCTGTGGGTCACAACGCCACCTGGTGCCGGTTCTCGGAGCACCCGGATGGCTCTGTCCTTGAACTGTGCAAATCCCAGATGAGGGTCCTGTAAGGCCATTGCCCGCAACTGGGTTCGGTGGGCATTGCAATATAAACCCTCTATAAATTGTTCAGTTAACAGCCTGTCCTCGTCTCCCACGCCGTCAGGGTCGGTCTGCTTAATGGCTCTCAGGGCCTCTTGTAGGTTCAGGGCATAGTCCCTTATACTCTCATGTGCCCGCTGTTTGCACCCGTAGAATCTAAGCTTGATCTCGGCTGAGGTGCGGGTATCAAAGGTGTCCCTCAGCCGGGTTAGTATCCCTGCGACAGTCCTCCCCCCAGGTGGCCAGGACTTTACCTCCCTTTGGGCTGCCCCGGTTAATTGGGCCACCAGGATGCTTACTTTTAGCTCCTCTGTGAGGGGCGTACACCTGGAAGAGGCTATCCAGTTTTTCTCTAAAGTCCTGCAGGGTATGTGACTCCCCTGAGTACTGGGGTAGCCAGGCTGCCCCCGGGATATAGGGCATGGTGAAAGGCATGACCGCAGCAGCGGTGGCGCTGGCGGGGGTTGGAGCGGTGAAGCTCTCCTCCGTATCCGACATCCTTCTCCCCCCTAGTGGACCGTGGCCTACCTTGCGATGATCCTCTTCCGTAGGCCGCGGCTCCGCAGTGGATCGTCAGGGTTGAGGACCTTCCGTCGCGCTCCTGTGACGTCGGCGTCTGCTGGGCTCCTTCCAGGACCTTACGCAACGTCCGGACGTGAGGCGGGGCTTCAGTTCTCGCGCGTTTTCGGAGTCCACGCCCCTCTTCTTCCCGCGCGGCGTCCTCAAGATGGCGTCCAATGGCGGGAAAACTCCACGGATGGCGGGAAGAAGGCCGAAGATGGCGCCGGATGGCGGGAAAACTCCACCGATGGCGGGAAGAAGGCAGAAGATGGCGCCGGATGGCGGGAATCTTCACCACGGGTAAGTTTTCACAGTCTTTTCAGGCACGCAGTACCCGGTGGTTGCGGGCACGAGATCCTGCCGACTACGCCAAAAGTTGACGCACCCCTGGGCCTGTATCGCGCTGCGTTGCGCACGCGGGAGCTTACCCGGAGCCGGATCTGTTGAGGGTTGTAGTCTCGTGGCGGTGATCTGGTCCGTGCCCAGGGAGTCAGACTAAGTGGCGCTGTTTTAGCGGTAGATGTTGGACGACTACGCCACCCGTTGAGTGCAGCCAGGGAGCTGCTGCTGCAGGGCAGACCGCTGAGGCCGGTGGTAGGATTGTGCAGCGTGATAGTATAACCCCCAACGGGAGGGGTATGGCCTCAGGGCAGCCGACGTGGATGATGGGGGTAGCAGGAACCACTCGGAGACGGTACTGTGTAGTTCAGGGTCCTTACTGGTGACAAAGATAGACCCTCCCGGAGTACTGGCTAGCGATCGGGGCCTGGTCAGTCCTTGAGCAGATGGGATCTCCCCTGGCCAGGCGGAGTTGTAGGCCTCCCAAACTAACGATACTCTTCTGGCTACCTTGCTAGAGGCGGGTATAAGTAGCCCACGTCCCTGAGTGTACCGTGTGGTGCTCACCCGTATGGCCGGTGACTCGGGGCCTTCGGGTTTCTGGGCCAGAGGACCTGCAATCCCCTGCCGGTCGGTTTCTGCTCCTGGATAGGAGTTAGTCCCCACAGCCTCGGACTCCGGGTCCGGTGATAACTTCTCAGTCAGGGCGAGCTCTGCAGCTGCCAGCCCCTGACTCCTTGTAACACTGCTCCCACAGAGCTCCTGTTGTTTCTTCCTATATTTGCTTCTTTTCTCTGCTTCTTCTCTACTCACTCACCCTGCCTCAGCCCCAGGTTTATATAGGGGAAGTTCTTCCCCTCCCAGGACTGGGCAAGAGGTGTGGCATGCACAGGATCCCTGACCAAGAGACCTCCCACCTGCTCTCTGACATAACATTGCTTGTTACTGTGGAAACCAGACCCCTGGGGTGCCACATATACTAATCCTTATATTGCTCCAACTCACCAGGGATGTTATCACTAATCCTTATATTGCTCCATCTCACCAGGGATGTTATAACTAATCCTTATATTGCTCCAGCTCACCAGGGATGTTATAACTAATCCTTATATTGCTCCAGCTCACCAGTGATGTTATAACTAATCCTTATATTGCTCTATCTCACCAGGAATGTTATAACGAATCCTTATATTGCTCCAGCTCACCAGGGATGTTATATCTAATCCTTATATTGCTCCATCTCACCAGGGATGTTATAACTAATCCTTATATTGCTCCAGCTCACCAGGGATGTTATAACTAATCCTTATATTGATCCAGCTCACCAGGGATGTTATAACTAATCCTTATATTGTTCCATCTCACCAGGGATGTTATAACTAATCCTTATATTGCTCCAGGTCACCAGGGATGTTATAACTAATCCTTACATTGCTCCAGCTCATCAGGGATGTTATAACTAATCCTTATACTGCTCCAGCTCATCAGGGAGGTTATAACTAATCCTTAAATTGCTCCAGCTCACCAGGGATGTTATATCTAATCCTTATATTGCTCCATCTCACCAGGGATGTTATAACTAATCCTTATATTGCTCCAGCTCATCAGGGATGTTATAACTAATCCTTATATTGATCCAGCTCACCAGGGATGTTATAACTAATCCTTATATTGTTCCATCTCACCAGGGATGTTTTAACTAATCATTATATTGCTCCAGGTCACCAGGGATGTTATAACTAATCCTTATATTGTTCCATCTCACCAGGGATGTTTTAACTAATCCTTATATTGCTCCAGCTCACCAGGGATGTTATAACTAATCCTTATATTGTTCCATCTCACCAGGGATGTTTTAAATAATCCTTATATTGCTCCAGCTCATCAGGGATGTTATAACTAATCCTTATATTGCTCCAGCTCATCAGGGAGGTTATAACTAATCCTTATATTGCTCCAGCTCACCAGGGATGTTATATCTAATCCTTATATTGCTCCATCTCACCAGGGATGTTATAACTAATCCTTATATTGCTCCAGCTCACCAGGGATGTTATAACTAATCCTTATATTGGTCCAGCTCACCAGGGATGTTATAACTAATCCTTATATTGCTCCAGCTCACCAGGGATGTTATATCTAATCCTTATATTGCTCCATCTCACCAGGAATGTTATAACTAATCCTTATATTGCTTCAGCTCACCAGGGATGTTATAACTGATACTTATATTGCTCCATCTCACCAGGGATGTTATAACGAATCCTTATATTGCTCCAGCTCATCAGGGAGGTTATAACTAATCCTTATATTGCTCCAGCTCACCAGGGATGTTATATCTAATCCTTATATTGCTCCATCTCACCAGGGATGTTATAACTAATCCTTATATTGCTCCAGCTCACCAGGGATGTTATAACTAATCCTTATATTGCTCCAGCTCACCAGGGATGTTATAACTAATCCTTATATTGCACCAGCTCACCAGGGATGTTATAACTAACCATTATATTGCTCCATGTCACCAGGGATGTTATAACTAACCTTTATATTGTTCTAGGTCACCAGGGATGTAATAACTAATCCTTATATTGCTCCATCTCTCCAGGGATGATATAACTAATCCTTATATTGCTCCAGCTCACCAGGGATGTTATAACTAATCCTTATATTGCTCAAGCTCATCAGGGATGTTATAATTAATCCTTATATTGCTCCATATCACCAGGGATGTTATAACTAATCCTTATATTGCTCCAGCTCACCAGGGATGTTATAACTAATCCTTATATTGATCCAGCTCACCAGGGATGTTATAACTAATCCTTATATTGCTCCATCTCTCCAGGGATGTTATAACTAATCCTTATATTGCTCCAGCTCACCAGGGATGTTATAACTAATCCTTATATTGCTCCATCTCACCAGGGATGTTATAACTAATCCTTATATCGATCCAGCTCACCAGGGATGTTATAACTAATCATTATATTGCTCCAGCTCACCAGGGATGTTATAACTAATCCTTATATTGCTCCAGCTCACCAGGGATGTTATAACTAATCCTTATATTGCTCCAGCTCACCAGGGATGTTATATCTAATCCTTATATTGCTCCATCTCACCAGGGATGTTATAACTAATCCTTATATTGCTCCAGCTCACCAGGGATGTTATAACTAATCCTTATATTGATCCAGCTCACCAGGGATGTTATAACTAATCCTTATATTGTTCCATCTCACCAGGGATGTTATAACTAATCCTTATATTGCTCCAGGTCACCAGGGATGTTATAACTAATCCTTACATTGCTCCAGCTCATCAGGGATGTTATAACTAATCCTTATATTGCTCCAGCTCATCAGGGAGGTTATAACTAATCCTTATATTGCTCCACCTCACCAGGGATGTTATATCTAATCCTTATATTGCTCCATCTCACCAGGGATGTTATAACTAATCCTTATATTGCTCCAGCTCACCAGGGATGTTATAACTAATCCTTATATTGCTCCAGCTCACCAGGGATGTTATAACTAATCCTTATATTGCTCCAGCTCACCAGGGATGTTATAACTAATCCTTATATTGCACCAGCTCACCAGGGATGTTATAACTAACCATTATATTGCTCCATCTCACCAGGAATGTTATAACTAACCCTTATATTGTTCTAGGTCAACAGGGATGTAATAACTAATCCTTATATTGCTCCATCTCTCCAGGGATGATATAACTAATCCTTATATTGCTCCAGCTCACCAGGGATGTTATAACTAATCCTTATATTGCTCCAGCTCATCAGGGATGTTATAATTAATCCTTATATTGCTCCATATCACCAGGGATGTTATAACTAATCCTTATATTGCTCCAGGTCACCAGGGATGTTATAACTAATCCTTATATTGCTCCAGGTCACAAGGGATGTTATAACTAATCCTTACATTGCTCCAGCTCATCAGGGATGTTATAAGTAATCCTTATATTGCTCCAGCTCATCAGGGAGGTTATAACTAATCCTTATATTGCTCCAGCTCACCAGGGATGTTATATCTAATCCTCATAATTGCTCCATCTCACCAGGGATGTTATAACTAATCCTTATATTGCTCCATATCACCAGGGATGTTATAACTAATCCTTATATTGCTCCTGCTCACCAGGGATGTTATAACTAATCCTTATATTGATCCAGCTCACCAGGGATGTTATAACTAATCCTTATATTGTTCCATCTCACCAGGGATGTTTTAACTAATCCTTATATTGCTCCAGGTCACCAGGGATGTTATAACTAATCCTTATATTGTTCCATCTCACCAGGGATGTTTTAACTAATCCTTATATTGCTCCAGCTCACCAGGGATGTTATAACTAATCCTTATATTGTTCCATCTCACCAGGGATGTTTTAACTAATCCTTATATTGCTCCAGCTCATCAGGGATGTTATAACTAATCCTTGTATTGCTCCAGCTCATCAGGGAGGTTATAACTAATCCTTATATTGCTCCAGCTCACCAGGGATGTTATATCTAATCCTTATATTGCTCCATCTCACCAGGAATGTTATAACTAATCCTTATATTGCTTCAGCTCACCAGGGATGTTATAACTGATACTTATATTGCTCCATCTCACCAGGGATGTTATAACGCATCCTTATATTGCTCCAGCTCATCAGGGAGGTTATAACTAATCCTTATATTGATCCAGCTCACCAGGGATGTTATATCTAATCCTTATATTGCTCCATCTCACCAGGGATGTTATAACTAATCCTTATATTGCTCCAGCTCACCAGGGATGTTATAACTAATCCTTATATTGCTCCATCTCTCCAGGGATGATATAACTAATCCTTATATTGCTCCAGCTCACCAGGGATGTTATAACTAATCCTTATATTGCTCCAGCTCATCAGGGATGTTATAATTAATCCTTATATTGCTCCATATCACCAGGGATGTTATAACTAATCCTTATATTGCTCCAGCTCACCAGGGATGTTATAACTAATCCTTATATTGATCCAGCTCACCAGGGATGTTATAACTAATCCTTATATTGCTCCATCTCTCCAGGGATGTTATAACTAATCCTTATATTGCTCCAGCTCACCAGGGATGTTATAACTAATCCTTATATTGCTCCAGCTCATCATGGGATGTTATAATTAATCCTTATATTGCTCCATATCACCAGGGATGTTATAACTAATCCTTATATTGCTCCAGCTCACCAGGGATGTTATAACTAATCCTTATATCGATCCAGCTCACCAGGGATGTTATAACTAATCCTTATATTGCTCCAGCTCATCAGGGATGTTATAACTAATCCTTATATTGCTCCAGCTCACCAAGGATGTTATAACTAATCCTTATATTGCTCCAGCTCACCAGGGATGTTATATCTAATCCGTATATTGCTCCATCTCACCAGGGATGTTATAACTAATCCTTATATTGCTCCAGCTCACCAGGGATGTTATAACTAATCCTTATATTGATCCAGCTCACCAGGGATGTTATAACTAATCCTTATATTGTTCCATCTCACCAGGGATGTTATAACTAATCCTTATATTGCTCCAGGTCACCAGGGATGTTATAACTAATCCTTACATTGCTCCAGCTCATCAGGGATGTTATAACTAATCCTTATATTGCTCCAGCTCATCAGGGAGGTTATAACTAATCCTTATATTGCTCCACCTCACCAGGGATGTTATATCTTATCCTTATATTGCTCCATCTCACCAGGGATGTTATAACTAATCCTTATATTGCTCCAGCTCACCAGGAATGTTATAACTAATCCTTATATTGCTCCAGCTCACCAGGGATGTTATAACTAATCCTTATATTGCTCCAGCTCACCAGGGATGTTATAACTAATCCTTATATTGCACCAGCTCACCAGGGAGGTTATAACTAACCATTATATTGCTCCATCTCACCAGGGATGTTATAACTAACCCTTATATTGTTCTAGGTCACCAGGGATGTAATAACTAATCCTTATATTGCTCCATCTCTCCAGGGATGATATAACTAATCCTTATATTGCTCCAGCTCACCAGGGATGTTATAACTAATCCTTATATTGCTCCAGCTCATCAGGGATGTTATAATTAATCCTTATATTGCTCCATATCACCAGGGATGTTATAACTAATCCTTATATTGCTCCAGCTCACCAGGGATGTTATAACTAATCCTTATATTGATCCAGCTCACCAGGGATGTTATAACTAATCCTTATATTGCTCCATCTCTCCAGGGATGATATAACTAATCCTTATATTGCTCCAGCTCACCAGGGATGTTATAACTAATCCTTATATTGCTCCAGCTCATCAGGGATGTTATAATTAATCCTTATATTGCTCCATATCACCAGGGATGTTATAACTAATCCTTATATTGCTCCAGCTCACCAGGGATGTTATAACTAATCCTTATATCGATCCAGCTCACCAGGGATGTTATAACTAATCCTTATATTGCTCCAGCTCACCAGGGATGTTATAACTAATCCTTATGTTGCTCCAGCTCACCAGGGATGTTATAACTAATCCTTATATTGTTCCATCTCACCAGGGATGTTATAACTAATCCTTATATTGCTCCAGGTCACCAGGGATGTTATAACTAATCCTTACATTGCTCCAGCTCATCAGGGATGTTATAACTAATCCTTATATTGCTCCAGCTCATCAGGGAGGTTATTTCTAATCCTTATATTGCTCCACCTCACCAGGGATGTTATATCTAATCCTTATATTGCTCCATCTCACCAGGGATGTTATAACTAATCCTTATATTGCTCCAGCTCACCAGGGATGTTATAACTAATCCTTATATTGCTCCAGCTCACCAGGGATGTTATAACTAATCCTTATATTGCTCCAGCTCACCAGGGATGTTATATCTAATCCTTATATTGCTCCATCTCACCAGGGATGTTATAACTAATCCTTATATTGCTTCAGCTCACCAGGGATGTTATAACTAATACTTATATTGCTCCATCTCACCAGGGATGTTATAACGAATCCTTATATTGCTCCAGCTCGTCAGGGAGGTTATAACTAATCCTTATATTGCTCCAGCTCACCAGGGATGTTATATCTAATCCTTATATTGCTCCATCTCACCAGGGATGTTATAACTAATCCTTATATTGCTCCAGCTCACCAGGGATGTTATAACTAATCCTTATATTGCTCCAGCTCACCAGGGATGTTATAACTAATCCTTATATTGCTCCAGCTCACCAGGGATGTTATAACTAACCATTATATTGCTCCATCTCACCAGGGATGTTATAACTAACCCTTATATTGTTCTAGGTCACCAGGGACGTAATAACTAATCCTTATATTGCTCCATCTCTCCAGGGATGATGTAACTAATCCTTATATTGCTCCATCTCACCAGGGATGTTATAACTAATCCTTATATTGCTCCAGCTCATCAGGGATGTTATAATTAATCCTTATATTGCTCCATATCACCAGGGATGTTATAACTAATCCTTATATTGCTCCAGCTCACCAGGGATGTTATAACTAATCCTTATATTGATCCAGCTCACCAGGGATGTTATAACTAATCCTTATATTGCTCCATCTCTCCAGGGATGTTATGACTAATCCTTATATTGCTCCAGCTCACCAGGGATGTTATAACTAATCCTTATATTGCTCCAGCTCATCAGGGATGTTATAATTAATCCTTATATTGCTCCATATCACCAGGGATGTTATAACTAATCCTTATATTGCTCCAGCTCACCAGGGATGTTATAACTAATCCTTATATTGATCCAGCTCACCAGGGATGTTATAACTAATCCTTATATTGCTCCATCTCTCCAGGGATGTTATAACTAATCCTTATATTGCTCCAGCTCACCAGGGATGTTATAACTAATCCTTATATTGCTCCAGCTCATCAGGGATGTTATAATTAATCCTTATATTGCTCCATATCACCAGGGATGTTATAACTAATCCTTATATTGCTCCAGCTCACCAGGGATGTTATAACTAATCCTTATATTGTTCCATCTCACCAGGGATGTTATAACTAATCCTTATATTGCTCCAGGTCACCAGGCAGGGCCGGCGTCAGCACCCGGCGCACCCGGGCAAATGCCGGGGCCCTGAGCAGGCAGAGGGGCCCACTGGCGTTCGCGCACCCCGCTGGGCTATGGGCGGAGGAGAGCGGTGTCAGCGTCCGCCCTTCTCCGCCGCTTGCTCAGGGCCCCGGCAGCCGGATACTTACCTCTCCCCGTGCCTCCGCAGATCCGCTGTCTTCCTGCTCTGCGCTCCCTGTGACGTCTCACGTCAGAGGGCGCGGTGACGTCTTTTCACCGCGCCCTCCCCTGAGCCGTCACAGGGAGCGCTGAGCGGGAAGACGCCGACAACGCTGGAGTTCGGAGCCGAGCAGCGAGCAGCGAGCGGCGGGCAGCGGGCAGCAGGCAGCAGGTGAGGAGAAGGGAGGTGAGTATTTGATTTTTTTTTTTTAATGTATGGAGGCATGGGCAGTATAAAGAGGGGGGCAGCCTGCATAGTGCATTATGTGGGGGGGAACAGCCTGCATGGAGCATTATAAGGGGGGGCAGCCTGTATGGGGCATTATGTGGGGGGTAACAGCCTGCATGGAGCATTAAAATGGGGGGGGCCTGTATGGGGCATTATGTGGGGGGTAACAGCCTGCATGGAGCATTATAAGGGGGGGACAGCCTGTATGGGGCATTATGTGGGGGGTAACAGCCTGCATGCAGCATTATATGGGGGCCAGTATCCTGTATGGAGATTTATAAGGGGACCGGTATCCTGTATGGAGCGTTATAAGGGGACCGGTATCCTGTATGGAGCGTTATATGGGGGCCAGTATCCTGTATGGAGTTTTATAAGGGGACCAGTATCCTGTATGGAGCGTTATATGGGGGCCAGTATCCTGTATGGAGCTTTATAAGGGGACCAGTATCCTGTATGGAGCGTTATATGGGGGCCAGTATTCCGTATGGAGCCTTATATGGGGGCCAGTATTCCATATGGAGCCTTATATGGAGGCCAGTATTCCGTATGGAGCCTTATATGGGGGCCAGAATTCCGTATGGAGCCTTATATGGGGGCCAGTATTCTGTGTGGAGCGTTATATGGGGGCCAGTATCCTGTATGGAGCGTTATATGGGGGCCAGTATTCTGTGTGGAGCGTTATATGGGGGCCAGTATTCTGTGTGGAGCGTTATATGGGGGCCAGTATCCTGTATGAAGCGTTATATGGGGGCCAGTATTCTGTGTGGAGCCTTATATGGGGGCCAGTATACTGTGTGGAGCGATTCACCGGTTTCTGAGTTATTGTGGAATTTACAATAGATATCACTCATGTAATGTAAGAAGTGAAATCTTTGCATTGTACTATATATATATATATATCTGCAGTATCTGTGCATCATGAATCGTGGTATGTGTTAAAGGGGCCACTGAGTCTCTTTCGCCCGGGGCCCAGAAAAACCTGGAGCCGGCCCTGTCACCAGGGATGTTATAACTAATCCTTATATTGCTCCAGCTCATCAGGGATGTTATAACTAATCCTTATATTGCTCCAGCTCATCAGGGATGTTATAACTAATCCTTATATTGCTCCAGCTCATCAGGGATGTTATAACTAATCCTTATATTGCTTCAGCTCACCAGGGATGTTATACCTAATCCTTATATTGCTCCAGGTCACCAGGGATGTTATAACTAATCCTTATATTGATCCATCTCACCAGGAATGTTATAACTAATCCTTATATTGCTCCAGGTCACCAGGGATGTTATAACTAATCATTATTTTGCTCCATCTCACCAGTGATGTTATAACTAATCCTTATATTGCTCCAGCTCACAAGGGATGTTATAACTAATCCTTATATTGCTCCATCTCACCAGCGATGTTATACCTAATCCTTATATTGCTCCAGCTCACCAGGGATGTTATAACTAATCCTTATATTGCTCCATCTCACCAGGGATGTTATAACTAATCCTTATATTGCTCCATCTCACCAGGGATGTTATAACTAATCCTTACATTGCTCCAGCTCATCAGGGATGTTATAACTAATCCTTATATTGCTCCAGCTCACCAGGGATGTTATAACTAATCCTTATATTGCTCCAGGTCACCAGGGATGTTATAACTAATCCTTATATTGCTTCAGCTCACCAGGGATGTTATAACTAATCCTTATATTGCTCCAGGTCACCAGGGATGTTATAACTAATCCTTATATTGATCCATCTCACCAGGAATGTTATAACTAATCCTTATATTGCTCCAGGTCACCAGGGATATTATATCTAATCCTTATATTGCTCCATCTCACCAGGGATGTTATAACTAATCCTTATATTGCTTCAGCTCACCAGGGATGTTATAACTAATCCTTATATTGCTCCAGGTCACCAGGGATGTTATAACTAATCCTTATATTGCTCCATCTCACCAGGAATGTTATAACTAATCCTTATATTGCTCCAGGTCACCAGGGATGTTATAACTAATCCTTATATTGCTCCATCTCACCAGGGATGTTATAACTAATCCTGATATTGCTCCATCTCACCAGGGATGTTATAACTAATCCTTATATTGCTCCATCTCACCAGGGATGTTATAACTAATCCTTATATTGCTCCATCTCACCAGGGATGTTATAACTAATCCTTATATAGCTCCAGCTCACCAGGGATGTTATAACTAATCCTTATATTGCTCCAGGTCACCAGGGATGTTATAACTAATCCTTATATTGCTGCAGCTCACCAGGGATGTTATAACTAATCCTTATATTGCTGCAGGTCACCAGGGATGTTATAACTAATCCTTATATTGCTCCATCTCACCAGGGATGTTATAACTAATCCTTATATTGCTGCAGCTCACCAGGGATGTTATAACTAATCCTTATATTGCTCCAGGTCACCAGGGATGTTATAACTAATCATTATTTTGCTCCATCTCACCAGTGATGTTATAACTAATCCTTATATTGCTCCAGCTCACAAGGGATGTTATAACTGATCCTTATATTGCTCCATCTCACCAGCGATGTTATACCTAATCCTTATATTGCTCCAGCTCACCAGGGATGTTATAACTAATCCTTATATTGCTCCATCTCACCAGGGATGTTATAACTAATACTTATATTGCTCCAGCTCACCAGGGATGTTATAACTAATCCTTATATTGCTCCATCTCACCAGGGATGTTATAACTAATCCTTATATTGCTCCAGCTCACCAGGGATGTTATAACTAATCCTTATATTGCTGCAGCTCACCAGGGATGTTATAACTAATCCTTATATTGCTCCAGCTCACCAGGAATGTTATAACTAATCCTTACATTGCTCCAGCTCATCAAGGATATTATAACTAATCCTTATATTGCTCCAGCTCATCAGGGATGTTATAACTAATCCTTATATTGCTTCAGCTCACCAGGGATGTTATAACTAATCCTTATATTGCTCCAGGTCACCAGGGATGTTATAACGAATCCTTATATTGATCCATCTCACCAGGAATGTTACAACTAATCCTTATATTGCTCCAGGTCACCAGGGATGTTATAACTAATCCTTATATTGCTTCAGCTCACCAGGGATGTTATAACTAATCCTTATATTGCTCCAGGTCACCAGGGATGTTATAACTAATCCTTATATTGCTCCATCTCACCAGGAATGTTATAACTAATCCTTATATTGCTCCAGGTCACCAGGGATGTTATAACTAATCCTTATATTGCTCCATCTCACCAGGGATGTTATAACTAATCCTGATATTGCTCCATCTCACCAGGGATGTTGTAACTAATCCTTATATTGCTCCATCTCACCAGGGATGTTATAACTAATCCTTATATTGCTCCATCTCATCAGGGATGTTATAACTAATGCTTATATAGCTCCAGCTCACCAGGGATGTTATAACTAATCCTTATATTGTTCCAGGTCACCAGGGATGTTATAACTAATCCTTATATTGCTCCATCTTACCAGGGATGTTATAACTAATCCTTATATTGCTCCATCTCACCAGGGATGTTATAACTAATCCTTATATTGCTCCATCTCACCAGGGATGTTATAACTAATCCTTATATTGCTGCAGCTCACCAGGGATGTTATAACTAATCCTTATATTGCTCCAGGTCACCAGGGATGTTATAACTAATCCTTATATTGCTCCATCTCACCAGGGATGTTATAACTAATCCTTATATTGCTCCATCTTACCAGGAATGTTATAACTAATCCTTATATTGCTCCAGCTCACAAGGGATGTTATAACTAATCCTTATATTGCTCCATCTCACCAGCGATGTTATACCTAATCCTTATATTGCTCCAGCTCACCAGGGATGTTATAACTAATCCTTATATTGCTCCGTCTCACCAGGGATGTTATAACTAATCCTTACATTGCTCCAGCTCATCAGGGATGTTATAACTAATCCTTATATTGCTCCAGCTCACCAGGGATGTTATAACTAATCTTTATATTGCTCCAGGTCACCAGGGATGTTATAACTAATCCTTATATTGCTTCAGCTCACCAGGGATGTTATAACTAATCCTTATATTGCTCCAGGTCACCAGGGATGTTATAACTAATCCTTATATTGCTCCATCTCACCAGGAATGTTATAACTAATCCTTATATTGCTCCAGGTCACCAGGGATGTTATAACTAATCCTTATATTGCTCCATCTCACCAGGGATGTTATAACTAATCCTGATATTGCTCCATCTCACCAGGGATGTTATAACTAATCCTTATATTGCTCCATCTCACCAGGGATGTTATAACTAATCCTTATATTGCTCCATCTCACCAGGGATGTTATAACTAATCCTTATATAGCTCCAGCTCACCAGGGATGTTATAACTAATCCTTATATTGCTCCAGGTCACCAGGGATGTTATAACTAATCCTTATATTGCTGCAGCTCACCAGGGATGTTATAACTAATCCTTATATTGCTGCAGGTCACCAGGGATGTTATAACTAATCCTTATATTGCTCCAGCTCACCAGGGATGTTATACCTAATCCTTATATTGCTCCAGCTCACCAGGGATGTTATAACTAATCCTTATATTGCTCCATCTCACCAGGGATGTTATAACTAATCCTTATATTGCTCCAGCTCACCAGGGATGTTATAACTAATCCTTATATTGCTGCAGCTCACCAGGGATGTTATAACTAATCATTATTTTGCTCCATCTCACCAGTGATGTTATAACTAATCCTTATATTGCTCCAGCTCACAAGGGATGTTATAACTAATCCTTATATTGCTCCAGCTCACCAGGGATGTTATAACTAATCCTTATATTGCTCCATCTCACCAGTGATGTTATAACTAATCCTTATATTGCTCCAGCTCACAAGGGATGTTATAACTAATCCTTATATTGCTCCATCTCACCAGGGATGTTATAACTAATCCTTATATTGCTCCAGCTCACCAGGGATGTTATAACTAATCCTTATATTGCTGCAGCTCACCAGGGATGTTATAACTAATCATTATTTTGCTCCATCTCACCAGTGATGTTATAACTAATCCTTATATTGCTCCAGCTCACAAGGGATGTTATAGCTAATCCTTATATTGCTCCAGCTCACCAGGGATGTTATAACTAATCCTTATATTGCTCCAGCTCACCAGGGATGTTATAACTAATCCTTATATTGCTCCAGCTCACCAGGGATGTTATAACTAATCCTTATATTGCTTCAGCTCACCAGGGATGTTATAACTAATCCTTATATTGCTCCAGCTCACCAGGGATGTTATAACTAATCCTTATATTGCTCCAGCTCATCAGGGATGTTATACCTAATCCTTATATTGCTCCAGCTCACCAGGGATGTTATAACTAATCCTTATATTGCTCCATCTCACCAGGGATGTTACAACTAATCCTTATATTGCTCCATCTCACCAGGGATGTTATAACTAACCCTTAAATTGCTCCAGCTCACCAGGAATGTTATAACTAATCCTTATATTGCTCCAGCTCATCAGGGATGTTATAACTAATCCTTATATTTCTCCATCTCACCAGGGATGTTATAACTAATCCTCATATTGCTCCAGCTCATCAGGGATGTTATTACTAATCCGTATATTGCTCCATCTCACGAGGTATGTTATACCTAATCCTTATATTGCTTCATCTCACCAGGGATGTTATAACTAATCCTTATATTGCTCCAGCTCACCAGGGATGTTATAACTAATCCGTATATTGCTCCATCTCACCAGGGATGTTATAACTAATCCTTATATTGCTCCATCTCACCAGGGATGTTATAACTAATCCTTATATTGCTCCAGCTCACCAGGGATGTTATAACTAATCCTTATATTGCTCCATCTCACCAGGGATGTTATAACTAATCCTAATATTGCTTCATCTCAACAGGGATGTTATAACTAATCCTTATATTGCTCCATCTCACCAGGGATGTTATAACTAATCCTTATATTGCTCCATCTCACCAGCGATGTTATAACTAATCCTTATATTGCTCCATCTCACCAGGGATGTTATAACTAATCCTTATATTGCTCCATCTCATCAGGGATGTTATAACTAACCCTTAAATTGCTCCAGCTCACCAGGAATGTTATAACTAATCCTTATATTGCTCCAGCTCATCAGGGATGTTATAACTAATCCTTATATTGCTCCATCTCACCAGGGATGTTATAACTAATCCTCATATTGCTCCAGCTCATCAGGGATGTTATAACTAATCCGTATATTGCTCCATCTCACCAGGGATGTTATCACTAATCCTTATATTGCTCCATCTCACCAGGGATGTTATAACTAATACTTATATTGCTCCATCTCACCAGGGATGTTATAACTAATCCTTATATTGCTCCATCTCACCAGGGATGTTATAACTAATCCTTATATTGCTCCAGCTCACCAGGGATGTTATAACTAATCCTTATATTGCTCCATCTCACCAGGGATGTTATAACTAATCCTTATATTGCTCCATCTCACCAGGGATGTTATAACTAATCCTTATATTGCTCCATCTCACCAGGGATGTTATAACTAATCCTTATATTGCTCCATCTCACCAGGGATGTTATAACTAATCCTTATATTGCTCCATCTCACCAGGGATGTTATAACTAATCCTTATATTGCTCCAGCTCACCAGGGATGTTATAACTAATCCTTATATTGCTCCAGCTCATCAGGGATGTTATAACTAATCCTTATATTGCTCCATCTCACCAGGGATGTTATAACTAATCCTCATATTGCTCCAGCTCATCAGGAATGTTATAACTAATCCGTATATTGCTCCATCTCACCAGGGATGTTATAACTAATCCTTATATTGCTCCATCTCACCAGGGATGTTATAACTAATCCTTATATTGCTCCAGCTCACCAGGGATGTTATAACTAAACCTTATATTGCTCCATCTCACCAGGGATGTTATAACTAATCCTTCTATTGCTCCAGCTCACCAGGGATGTTATAACTAATCCTTATATTGCTCCAGCTCACCAGGGATGTTATAACTAATCGTTATATTGCTCCATCTCACCAGGGATGTTATAACTAATCCTAATATTGCTTCATCTCACCAGGGATGTTATAACTAATCCTTATATTGCTCCAGCTCATCAGAGATGTTATAACTAATCCTTATATTGCTCCAGCTCATCAGAGATGTTATAACTAATCCTTATATTGCTCCATCTCACCAGGTATGTTATATCTAATCCTCATATTGCTCCAGCTCATCAGGGATGTTATAACTAATCCTTATATTGCTCCATCTCACCAGGGATGTTATAACTAATCCTTATATTGCTCCATCTCACCAGGGATGTTATAACTAATCCTTATATTGCTCCAGCTCACCAGGGATGTTATAACTAAACCTTATATTGCTCCATCTCACCAGGGATGTTATAACTAATCCTTATATTGCTCCAGCTCACCAGGGATGTTATAACTAATCCTTGTATTGCTCCATCTCACCAGGGATGTTATAACTAATCCATATATTGCTCCAGCTCACAAGGGATGTTAAACCTAATCCTTATATTGCTCCATCTCACCAGGAATGTTATAACTAATACTTATATTGCTCCATCTCACCAGGGATGTTATAACTAATCCTTATATTGCTCCATCTCACCAGGGATGTTATACCTAATCCTTATATTGCTCCATCTCACCAGGGATGTTATCACTAATCCTTATATTGCTCCATCTCACCAGGGATGTTATAACTAATCCTTATATTGCTCCAGCTCACCAGGGAAGTTATAACTAATCCTTATATTGCTCCATCTCACCAGGGATGTTATAACCAATCCTTATATTGCTCCATCTCACCAGGGATGTTATATCTAATCCTTATATTGCTCCAGCTCACTAGGGATGTTATACCTAATCCTTATATTGCTCCATCTCACCAGCGATGTTATAACTAATCCTTATATTGCTCCATCTCACCAGGGATGTTATACCTAATCCTTATATTACTCCATCTCACCAGGGATGTTATAACTAATCCTTATATTGCTCCATCTCACCAGGGATGTTATAACTAATCCTAATATTGCTTCATCTCACCAGGGATGTTATACCTAATCCTTATATTGCTCCAGCTTACCAGGGATGTTATAACTAATCCTAATATTGCTTCATCTCACCTGGGATGTTATAACTAATCCTTATATTGCTCTGTCTCACCAGGGATGTTGTAACTAATGCTTATATTGCTCCATCTCACCAGGGATGTTATAACTAATCCTTATATTGCTCCATCTCACCAGGGATGTTATACCTAATCCTTATATTGCTCCATCTCACCAGGGATGTTATACCTAATCCTAATATTGCTCCAGCTCACCAGGGTTGTTATACCTAATCCTTATATTGCTCCATCTCACCAGGGATGTTATACCTAATCCTTATATTGCTCCATCTCACCAGGGATGTTATAACTAATCCTTATATTGTTCCAGC
Source organism: Phyllobates terribilis (assembly GCF_046119375.1). Taxonomy (NCBI): domain Eukaryota; kingdom Metazoa; phylum Chordata; class Amphibia; order Anura; family Dendrobatidae; genus Phyllobates; species Phyllobates terribilis. Next base: position 20,729,836 of record NW_027362764.1, on the reverse strand, counting down.
TCACCAGGGATGTTATAACTAATACTTATATTGCTCCATCTCACCAGGGATGTTATAACTAATCCTTATATTGCTCCATCTCACCAGCGATGTTATATCTAATCCTTATATTGCTCCAGCTCACCAGGGATGTTATACCTAATCCTTATATTGCTCCAGCTCATCAGGGGTGTTATAACTAATCCTTATATTGCTCCATCTCACCAGGGATGTTATAACTAATCCTTATATTGCTCCATCTCACCAGGGATGTTATACCTAATCCTTATATTGCTCCATCTCACCAGCGATGTTATACCTAATCCTTATATTGCTCCATCTCACCAGGGAAGTTATACCTAATCCTTATATTGTTCCAGCTCACCAGGGATGTTATAACTAATCCTTATATTGCTCCATCTCACCAGCGATGTTATACCTAATCCTTATATTGCTCCAGCTCACCAGGGATGTTATAACTAATCCTTATATTGCTCCATCTCACCAGGGATGTTATACCTAATCCTTATATTGCTCCAGCTCACCAGCGATCTTATAACTATCCTTATATTGCTCCAACTCACCAGGGATATTATACCTAATCCTTACATTGCTCCATCTCACCAGGGATGTTATACCTAATCTTTATATTGCTTCATCTCACAAGGGATGTTATAACTAATCCTTATATTGTTCCAGCTCACCAGGGATGTTATAACTAATCCTTATATTGTTCCAGCTCACCAGGGATGTTATAACTAATCCTTATATTGCTCCATCTCACCAGCGATGTTATACCTAATCCTTATATTGCTCCAGCTCACCAGCGATGTTATACCTAATCCTTATATTGCTCCAGCTCACCAGGGATGTTATACCTAATCCTTATTTTGCTCCATCTCACCAGCGATGTTATACCTAATCCTTATATTGCTCCATCTCACCAGCGATGTTATACCTAATCCTTATATTGCTCCATCTCATCAGCGATGTTATACCTAATCCTTATATTGCTCCAGCTCACCAGGGATGTTATACCTAATCCTTATATTGCTCCATCTCACCAGGGATGTTATACCTAATCCTTATATTGCTCCATCTCACCAGGGATGTTATACCTAATCCTTATATTGCTCCATCTTACCAGGGATGTCATAACTAATCCTTATATTGCTCCATCTCACCAGGGATGTTATAACTAATCCTTATATTGCTCCATCTCACCAGGGATGTTATAACTAATCCTTATTTTGCTCCATCTCACGAGGGATGTTATAACTAATCCTTATATTGCTCCAGCTCACCAGCGATGTTATAACTAATCCTTATATTGCTCCATCTCACCAGGGATGTTATAACTAATCCTTATATTGCTCCATCTCATCAGGGATGTTATAACTAATCCTTATATTGCTCCATCTCACCAGCGATGTTATAACTAATCCTTATATTGCTCCATCTCACCAGGGATGTTATAACTAATCCTTATATTGCTCCATCTCATCAGGGATGTTATAACTAATCCTTATATTGCTCCATCTCACCAGGGATGTTATAACTAATCCTTATATTGCTCCATCTCACCAGGGATGTTATAACTAATCCTTATATTGCTCCTGCTCATCAGGGATGTTATAATTAATCCTTATATTGCTCCAGCTCACCAGGGATGTTATAACTAATCCTTATATTGCTCTATCTCACCAGGGATGCTATAACCAATCCTTATATTGCTCCAGCTCACCAGGGATGTTATAACTAATGCTTATATTGCTCCATCTCACCAGGGATGTTATAACTAATGCTTATATTGCTCCATCTCACCAGGGATTTTATAACTAATCCTTATATTGCTCCATCTCACCAGGGATGTCATAACTAATCCTTATATAGATCCATCTCACCAGGGATGTTATAAGTAATCCTTATATTGCTCCATCTCACCAGGGATGTCATAACTAATCCTTATATTGCTCCATCTCACCAGGGATGTTATAACTAATCCTTATATTGCTCCATCTCACCAGGGATGTTATAACTAATCCTTATATTGCTCCATCTCACCAGGGATGTTATAACTAATCCTTATATTGCTCCATCTCACCAGGGATGTTATAACTAATCCTTATATTGCTCCAGCTCACCAGGGATGTTATAACTAAACCTTATATTGCTCCATCTCACCAGGGATGTTATAACTAATCCTTATATTGCTCCAGCTCACCAGGGATGTTATAACTAATCCTTATATTGCTCCAGCTCACGAGGGATGTTATAACTTACCGTTATATTGCTCCATCTCACCAGGGATGTTATAACTAATCCTAATATTGCTTCATCTCACCAGGGATGTTATAACTAATCCTTATATTGCTCCATCTCACCAGGGATGTTATAACTAATCCTTATATTGCTCCAGCTCATCAGAGATGTTATAACTAATCCTTATATTGCTCCATCTCACCAGGGATGTTATAACTAATCCTCATATTGCTCCAGCTCATCAGGGATGTTATAACTAATCCTTATATTGCTCCATCTCACCAGGGATGTTATAACTAATCCTTATATTGCTCCATCTCACCAGGGATGTTATAACTAATCCTTATATTGCTCCAGCTCACCAGGGATGTTATAACTAAACCTTATATTGCTCCATCTCACCAGGGATGTTATAACTAATCCTTATATTGCTACAGCTCACCAGGGATGTTATAACTAATCCTTATATTGCTCCAGCTCACCAGGGATGTTATAACTAATCCTTGTATTGCTCCATCTAACCAGGGATGTTATAACTAATCCTAATATTGCTTCATCTCACCAGGGATGTTATAACTAATCCATATATTGCTCCAGCTCACAAGGGATGTTATACCTAATCCTTATATTGCTCCATCTCACCAGGAATGTTATAACTAATACTTATATTGCTCCATCTCACCAGGGATGTTATAACTAATCCTTATATTGCTCCATCTCACCAGGGATGTTATACCTAATCCTTATATTGCTCCATCTCACCAGGGATGTTATCACTAATCCTTATATTGCTCCATCTCACCAGGGATGTTATAACTAATCCTTATATTGCTCCAGCTCACCAGGGAAGTTATAACTAATCCTTATATTGCTCCATCTCACCAGGGATGTTATAACCAATCCTTATATTGCTCCATCTCACCAGGGATGTTATATCTAATCCTTATATTGCTCCAGCTCACTAGGGATGTTATACCTAATCCTTATATTGCTCCATCTCACCAGCGATGTTATAACTAATCCTTATATTGCTCCATCTCACCAGGGATGTTATACTTAATCCTTATATTACTCCATCTCACCAGGGATGTTATAACTAATCCTTATATTGCTCCATCTCACCAGGGATGTTATAACTAATCCTAATATTGCTTCATCTCACCAGGGATGTTATACCTAATCCTTATATTGCTACAGCTTACCAGGGATCTTATAACTAATCCTAATATTGCTTCATCTCACCTGGGATGTTATAACTAATCCTTATATTGCTCTGTCTCACCAGGGATGTTATAACTAATGCTTATATTTCTCCATCTCACCATTGATGTTATAACTAATCCTTATATTGCTCCATCTCACCAGGGATGTTATACCTAATCCTTATATTGCTCCATCTCACCAGGGTTGTTATACCTAATCCTTATATTGCTCCATCTCACCAGGGATGTTATAACTAATCCTTATATTGTTCCAGCTCACCAGGGATGTTATAACTAATCCTTATATTGCTCCATCTCACCAGGGATGTTATAACTAATCCTTATATTGCTCCATCTCACCAGGGATGTTATATCTAATCCTTATATTGCTCCAGCTCACCAGCGATGTTATACCTAATCCTTATATTGCTCCATCTCACTAGGGATGTTATACCTAATCCTTATATTGCTCCAGCTCATCAGGGATGTTATAACTAATCCTTATATTGCTCCATCTCACCAGGGATGTTATAACTAATCCTTATATTGCTCCATCTCACCAGGGATGTTATACCTAATCCTTATATTGCTCCATCTCACCAGCGATGTTATACCTAATCCTTATATTGCTCCATCTCACCAGGGAAGTTATACCTAATCCTTATATTGTTCCATTTCACCAGGGATGTTATAACTAATCCTTATATTGTTCCAGCTCACCAGGGATGCTATAACTAATCCTTATATTGCTCCATCTCACCAGGGATGCTATAACTAATCCTTATATTGCTCCATCTCACCAGTGATGCTATAACTAATCCTTATATTGCTCCATCTCACCAGGGATGTTATACCTAATCCTTATATTGCTCCATCTCACCAGGGATGTTATAACTAATCCTTATATTGTTCCAGCTCACCAGGGATGTTATAACTAATCCTTATATTGCTCCATCTCACCAGGGATGCTATAACTAATCCTTATATTGCTCCATCTCACCAGGGATGTTATAACTAATCCTTATATTGCTCCATCTCACCAGCGATGTTATACCTAATCCTTATATTGCTCCAGCTCACCAGGGATGTTATACCTAATCCTTATATTGCTCCAGCTCACCAGCGATGTTATAACTAATCCTTATATTGCTCCAACTCACCAGGGATATTATACCTAATCCTTACATTGCTCCATCTCACCAGGGATGTTATACCTAATCTTTATATTGCTTCATCTCACCAGGGATGTTATAACTAATCCTTATATTGTTCCAGCTCACCAGGGATGTTATAACTAATCCTTATATTGTTCCAGCTCACCAGGGATGTTATAACTAATCCTTATATTGCTCCATCTCACCAGCGATGTTATACCTATTCCTTATATTGCTCCAGCTCACCAGCGATGTTATACCTAATCCTTATATTGCTCCAGCTCACCAGGGATGTTATACCTAATCCTTATTTTGCTCCATCTCACCAGCGATGTTATACCTAATCCTTATATTGCTCCATCTCACCAGCGATGTTATACCTAATCCTTATATTGCTCCATCTCATCAGCGATGTTATACCTAATCCTTATATTGCTCCAGCTCACCAGGGATGTTATACCTAATCCTTATATTGCTCCATCTCACCAGGGATGTTATACCTAATCCTTATATTGCTCCATCTCACCAGGGATGTAATACCTAATCCTTATATTGCTCCAGTTTACCAGGGATGTTATAACTAATCCTTAAATTTTTTCATCTCACCAGGGATGTTAAAACTAATCCTTATATTGCTCCATCTCACCAGGGATGTCATAACTAATCCTTATATTGCTCCATCTCACAAGGGATGTTATAACTAATCCTTATATTGCTCCATCTCACCAGGGATGTTATAACCAATCCTTATATTGCTCCATCTCACCAGGGATGTTATAACTAATCCTTATATTGCTCCATCTCACCAGGGATGTTATAACCAATCCTTATATTGCTCCATCTCACCAGGGATGTTATAACTAGTCCTTATATTGCTCCATCTCACAAGGGATGTCATAACTAATCCTTATATTGCTCCATCTCACCAGGGATGTTATAACTAATCCTTATATTGCTCCATCTCACCAGGGATGTCATAACTAATCCTTATATTGCTCCATCTCACCAGCGAAGTTATAACTAATCCTTATATTGCTCCATCTCACCAGGGATGTTATAACTAATCCTTATATTGCTCCAGCTCACCAGCGATGTTATAACTAATCCTTATATTGCTCCATCTCACCAGGGATGTTATATCTAATCTTTATATTGCTTCATCACACCAGGGATGTTATAACTAATCCTTATATTGTTCCAGCTCACCAGGGATGTTATAACTAATCCTTATATTGCTCCATCTCACCAGGGATGTTATAACTAATCCTTATATTGCTCCATCTCACCAGCGATGTTATACCTAATCCTTATATTGCTCCAGCTCACCAGCGATGTTATACCTATTACTTATATTGCTCCAGCTCACCAGGGATGTTATAACTAATCCTTATATTGTTCCAGCTCACCAGGGATGTTATAACTAATCCTTCTATTGTTCCAGCTCACCAGGGATGTTATAACTAATTCTTATATTGCTCCATCTCACCAGGGATGTTATAACTAATCCTTATATTGCTCCATCTCACCAGGAATGTTATAACTAATCCTTATATTGCTCCATCTCACCAGGGATGTTATAACTAATCCTTATATTGCTCCATCTCACCAGGGATGTTATACCTAATCCTTATATTGCTCCATCTCACCAGGGATGTTATACCTAATCCTTATATTGCTCCAGCTCACCAGCGATGTTATACCTAATCCTTATATTGCTCCATCTCACCAGCGATGTTATACCTAATCCTTATATTGCTCCATCTCACCAGCGATGTTATACCTAATCCTTATATTGCTCCATCTCACCAGCGATGTTATACCTAATCCTTATATTGCTCCACCTCACCAAGGATGTTATACCTAATCCTTATATTGCTCCATCTCACCAGGGATGTTATACCTAATCCTTAAATTGTTCCATCTCACCAGGGATGTTATAACTAATCCTTATATTGCTCCAGCTCACGAGGGATGTTATAACTAATCCTTATATTGCTCCATCTCACCAGGGATGTTATAACTAATCCTTATATTGCTCCATCTCACCAGGGATGTTATAACTAATCCTTATATTGCTCCATCTCACCAGGGATGTTATAACTAATCCTTATATTGCTCCTGCTCATCAGGGATGTTATAATTAATCCTTATATTGCTCCAGCTCACCAGGGATGTTATAACTAATCCTTATATTGCTCTATCTCACCAGGGATGCTATAACCAATCCTTATATTGCTCCAGCTCACCAGGGATGTTATAACTAATGCTTATATTGCTCCATCTCACCAGGGATGTTATAACTAATGCTTATATTGCTCCATCTCACCAGGGATTTTATAACTAATCCTTATATTGCTCCATCTCACCAGGGATGTCATAACTAATCCTTATATAGATCCATCTCACCAGGGATGTTATAAGTAATCCTTATATTGCTCCATCTCACCAGGGATGTCATAACTAATCCTTATATTGCTCCATCTCACCAGGGATGTTATAACTAATCCTTATATTGCTCCATCTCACCAGGGATGTTATAACTAATCCTTATATTGCTCCATCTCACCAGGGATGTCATAACTAATCCTTATATTGCTCCATCTCACCAGGGATGTTATAACTAATCCTTATATTGCTCCATCTCACCAGGGATGTTAAAACCAATCCTTATATTGCTCCATCTCACCAGGGATGTTATAACTAATCCTTATATTGCTCCATCTCACAAGGGATGTTATAACTAATCCTTATATTGCTCCATCTCACCAGGGATGTTATAACCAATCCTTATATTGCTCCATCTCACAAGGGATGTTATAACTAATCCTTATATTGCTCCATCTCACCAGGGATGTTATAACCAATCCTTATATTGCTCCATCTCACAAGGGATGTTATAACTAATCCTTATATTGCTCCATCTCACAAGGGATGTTATAACTAATCCTTATATTGCTCCATCTCACCAGGGATGTTATAACTAATCCTTATATTGCTCCATCTCACCAGGGATGTCATAACTAATCCTTATATTGCTCCATCTCACCAGGGATGTTATAACTAATCCTTATATTGCTCCATCTCACCAGGGATGTTATAACCAATCCTTATATTGCTCCATCTCACCAGGGATGTTATAACTAATCCTTATATTGCTCCATCTCACAAGGGATGTTATAACTAATCCTTATATTGCTCCATCTCACCAGGGATGTCATAACTAATCCTTATATTGCTCCATCTGACCAGGGATGTTATAACTAATCCTTATATTGCTCCATCTCACCAGGGATGTTATACCTAATCCTTATATTGCTCCAGGTCACCAGGGTTGTTATAACTAATCCTTATATTGCTCCATCTCACCAGGGATGTTATACCTAATCCTTATATTGCTTCATCTCACCAGGGATGTTATACCTAATCCTTATATTGCTCCAGGTCACCAGGGATGTTATAACTAATCCTCATATTACTCCATCTCACCAGGGATGTTATAACTAATCCTTATATTGCTCCATCTCACCAGGGATGTTATACCTAATCCTTATATTGCTTCATCTCACCAGGGATGTTATACCTAATCCTTATATTGCTCCAGGTCACCAGGGATGTTATAACTAATCCTCATATTGCTCCATCTCACCAGGGATGTTATAACTAATCCTCATATTGCTCCATCTCACCAGGGATGTTATAATTAATCCTTATATTGCACCAGCTCACCAGGGATGTTATAACTAATCCTTATATTGCTCCAGCTCAACAGCGATGTTATACCTAATCCTTATATTGCTCCATCTCACCACGGATGTTATAACTAATCCTTATATTGCACCAGCTCACCAGGGATGTTATAACTAATCCTTATATTGCTCCATCTCACCAGGGATGTTATAACTAATCCTTATATTGCTGCACGTCACCAGCGATGTTATAACTAATCCTTATATTGCTCCATCTCACCAGGGATGTTATAACTAATCCTTATATTGCTGCATCTCCTCAGGGATGTTATAACTAATCCTTATATTGCTCCATCTCACCAGGGATGTTATAACTAATCCTTATATTTGCTCCATCTCACCAGGGAAGTTATAACTAATCCTTATATTGCTCCTGCTCATCAGGGATGTTATAACTAATCCTTATATTGCTCCAGCTCACCAGGGATGTTATAACTAATCCTAATATTGCTCCAGCTCACCAGGGATGTTATAACTAATCCTTATGTTGCTCCAGCTCACCAGGGATGTTATACCTAATCCTTATATTGCTCCATCTCACCAGGGATGTTATAACCAATCCTTATATTGCTATATCTCACCAGGGATGTTATAACTAATCCTTATATTGTTCGAGCTCACCAGGAATGTTATAACTAATCCTTATATTGCTCCAGCTCACCATGGATGTTATACCTAATCCTTATATTGCTCCAGCTCACCAGGAATGTTATAACTAATCCTTATATTGCTCCAGCTCACCATGGATGTTATAACTAATCCTTATATTGCTCCATCTCACCAGCGATGTTATACCTAATCCTTATATTGCTCCATCTCACCAGGGATGTTATAACTAATCCTTATATTGCTCCATCTCACCAGGGATGTTATACCTAATCCTTATATTGCTCCATCTCACCAGGGATGTTATACCTAATCCTTATATTGCTCCATCTCACCAGGGATGTTACACCTAATCCTTATATTGTTCCAGATCACCTGGGATGTAATAACTAATCCTTATATTGCTCCTTCTCACCAGGGATGTTATAACTAATCATTATATTGCTCCAGCTCACCAGGGATGTTATAACTAATCCTTATATTGCTCCAGCTCATCAGCGATGTTATACCTAATCCTTATATCGCTCCATCTCACCAGCGATGTTATACCTAATCCTTATATTGCTCCATCTCACCAGCGATGTTATACCTAATCCTTATATTGCTCCACCTCACCAGGGATGTTATAACTAATCCTTATATTGCTCCAGCTCATCAGCGATGTTATACCTAATCCTTATATTGCTCCATCTCACCAGCGATGTTATACCTAATCCTTATATTGCTCCAGCTCACCAGGGATGTTATACCTAATCCTTATATTGCTCCAGCTCACCAGCGATGTTATAACTAATCCTTATATTGCTCCATCTCACCAGGGATGTTATAACTAATCCTTATATTGCTCCACCTCACCAGGGATGTTATACCTAATCCTTATATTGCTCCAGCTCACCAGGGATGTTATAACTAATCCTTATATTGCTCCATCTCACCAGGGATGTTATAACTAATCCTTATATTGCTCCACCTCACCAGGGATGTTATAACTAATCCTTATATTGCTCCATCTCACCAGGGATGTTATACCTAATCCTTATATTGCTCCAGCTCACCAGGGATGTTATAACTAATCCTTATATTGCTCCGGCTCACCAGGGATGTTATACCTAATCCTTATATTGCTCCAGCTCTCCAGGGTTGTTATAACTAATCCTTATATTGCTCCAGCTCACCAGGGATGTTATACCTAATCCTTATATTGCTCCATCTCACCAGCGATGTTATACCTAATCCTTATATTGCTCCAGCTCACCAGGGATGTTATACCTAATCCTTATATTGCTCCAGCTCACCAGCGATGTTATAACTAATCCTTATATTGCTCCATCTCACCAGCGATGTTATACCTAATCCTTATATTGCTCCATCTCACCAGGGATGTTATAACTAATCCTTATATTGCTCCACCTCACCAGGGATGTTATAACTAATCCTTATATTGCTCCAGCTCATCAGCGATGTTATACCTAATCCCTATATATTGCTCCATCTCACCAGCGATGTTATACCTAATCCTTATATTGCTCCATCTCACCAGCGATGTTATACCTAATCCTTATATTGCTCCACCTCACCAGGGATGTTATAACTAATCCTTATATTGCTCCAGCTCATCAGCGATGTTATACCTAATCCTTATATTGCTCCATCTCACCAGCGATGTTATACCTAATCCTTATATTGCTCCAGCTCACCAGGGATGTTATACCTAATCCTTATATTGCTCCAGCTCACCAGCGATGTTATAACTAATCCTTATATTGCTCCACCTCACCAGGGATGTTATAACTAATCCTTATATTGCTCCACCTCACCAGGGATGTTATACCTAATCCTTATATTGCTCCAGCTCACCAGGGATGTTATAACTAATCCTTATATTGCTCCATCTCACCAGGGATGTTATAACTAATCCTTATATTGCTCCACCTCACCAGGGATGTTATAACTAATCCTTATATTGCTCCATCTCACCAGGGATGTTATACCTAATCCTTATATTGCTCCAGCTCACCAGGGATGTTATAACTAATCCTTATATTGCTCCGGCTCACCAGGGATGTTATACCTAATCCTTATATTGCTCCAGCTCTCCAGGGTTGTTATAACTAATCCTTATATTGCTCCAGCTCACCAGGGATGTTATACCTAATCCTTATATTGCTCCATCTCACCAGCGATGTTATACCTAATCCTTATATTGCTCCAGCTCACCAGGGATGTTATACCTAATCCTTATATTGCTCCAGCTCACCAGCGATGTTATAACTAATCCTTATATTGCTCCATCTCTCCAGCGATGTTATACCTAATCCTTATATTGCTCCATCTCACCAGGGATGTTATAACTAATCCTTATATTGCTCCACCTCACCAGGGATGTTATAACTAATCCTTATATTGCTCCAGCTCATCAGCGATGTTATACCTAATCCTTATATTGCTCCATCTCACCAGCGATGTTATACCTAATCCTTATATTGCTCCATCTCACCAGGGATGTTATAACTAATCCTTATATTGCTCCATCTCACCAGGGATGTTATAACTAATCCTTATATTGCTCCACCTCACCAGGGATGTTATAACTAATACTTATATTGCTCCAGCTCACCAGGGATGTTATACCTAATCCTTATATTGCTCCAGCTCACCAGCGATGTTATAACTAATCCTTATATTGCTCCATCTCACCAGGGATGTTATAACTAATCCTTATATTGCTCCACCTCACCAGGGATGTTATACCTAATCCTTATATTGCTCCAGCTCACCAGGGATGTTATAACTAATCCTTATATTGCTCCATCTCACCAGGGATGTTATAACTAACCCTTATATTGCTCCACCTCACCAGGGATGTTATAACTAATCCTTATATTGCTCCATCTCACCAGGGATGTTATACCTAATCCTTATATTGCTCCAGCTCACCAGGGATGTTATAACTAATCCTTATATTGCTCCAGCTCACCAGGGATGTTATACCTAATCCTTATATTGCTCCAGCTCTCCAGGGTTGTTATAACTAATCCTTATATTGCTCCAGCTCACCAGGGATGTTATACCTAATCCTTATATTGCTCCATCTCACCAGCGATGTTATACCTAATCCTTATATTGCTCCAGCTCACCAGGGATGTTATACCTAATCCTTATATTGCTCCAGCTCACCAGCGATGTTATAACTAATCCTTATATTGCTCCATCTCACCAGCGATGTTATACCTAATCCTTATATTGCTCCATCTCACCAGGGATGTTATAACTAATCCTTATATTGCTCCAGCTCACCAGGGATGTTATACCTAATCCTTATATTGCTCCATCTCACCAGGGATGTTATAACTAATCCTTATATTGCTCCAGCTCACCAGGGATGTTATACCTAATCCTTATATTGCTCCAGCTCTCCAGGGTTGTTATAACTAATCCTTATATTGCTCCAGCTCACCAGGGATGTTATACCTAATCCTTATATTGCTCCATCTCACCAGCGATGTTATACCTAATCCTTATATTGCTCCAGCTCACCAGGGATGTTATACCTAATCCTTATATTGCTCCAGCTCACCAGCGATGTTATAACTAATCCTTATATTGCTCCATCTCACCAGCGATGTTATACCTAATCCTTATATTGCTCCATCTCACCAGGGATGTTATAACTAATCCTTATATTGCTCCAGCTCACCAGGGATGTTATACCTAATCCTTATATTGCTCCATCTCACCAGGGATGTTATAACTAATCCTTATATTGCTCCATCTCACCAGGGATGTTATAACTAATCCTTATATTGCTCCACCTCACCAGGGATGTTATAACTAATACTTATATTGCTCCATCTCACCAGCGATGTTATACCTAATCCTTATATTGCTCCAGCTCACCAGGGATGTTATACCTAATCCTTATATTGCTCCAGCTCACCAGCGATGTTAGAACTAATCCTTATATTGCTCCACCTCACCAGGGATGTTATACCTAATCCTTATATTGCTCCAGCTCACCAGCGATGTTATACCTAATCCTTATATTGCTCCATCTCACCAGGGATGTTATAACTAATCCTTATATTGCTCCATCTCACCAGGGATGTTATAACTAATCCTTATATTGCTCCACCTCACCAGGGATGTTATAACTAATACTTATATTGCTCCATCTCACCAGCGATGTTATACCTAATCCTTATATTGCTCCAGCTCACCAGGGATGTTATACCTAATCCTTATATTGCTCCAGCTCACCAGCGATGTTATAACTAATCCTTATATTGCTCCAGCTCACCAGGGATGTTATAACTAATCCTTATATTGCTCCACCTCACCAGGGATGTTATAACTAATCCTTATATTGCTCCAGCTCACCAGGGATGTTATAACTAATCCTTATATTGCTCCAGCTCACCAGGGATGTTATAACTAATCCTTATATTGCTCCTTCTCACCAGGGATGTTATAACTAATCCTTATATTGCTCCACCTCACCAGGGATGTTATAATTAATCCTTATATTGCTCCAGCTCACCAGGGATGTTATACCTAATCCTTATATTGCTCCATCTCACCAGCGATGTTATACCTAATCCTTATATTGCTCCATCTCACCAGCGATGTTATACCTAATCCTTATATTGCTCCAGCTCACCAGGGATGTTATACCTAATCCTTATATTGCTCCAGCTCACCAGGGATGTTATACCTAATCCTTATATTGCTCCAGCTCACCAGCGATGTTATAACTAATCCTTATATTGCTCCATCTCATCAGGGATGTTAGAACTAATCCTTATATTGCTCCATCTCACCAGCGATGTTATACCTAATCCTTATATTGCTCCAGCTCACCAGGGATGTTATACCTAATCCTTATATTGCTCCAGCTCACCAGCGATGTTATAACTAATCCTTATATTGCTCCATCTCATCAGGGATGTTAGAACTAATCCTTATATTGCTCCATCTCACCAGGGATGTTATAACTAATCCTTATATTGCTCCTTCTCACCAGGGATGTTCTAACTAATCCTTATATTGCTCCATCTCACCAGGGATGTTATAACTAATCCTTATATTGCTCCATCTCACCAGGGATGTTATAACTAATCCTTATATTGCTCCATCTCACCAGGGATGTTATTTCTAATCCTTATATTGCTCCTGCTCATCAGGGATGTTATAACTAATGCTTATATTGCTACTGCTCATCAGGGATGTTATAACTAATCCTTATATTGCTCCAGCTCACCAGGGATGTTATATCTAATCCTAATATTGCTCCAGCTCACCAGGGATGTTATAACTAATCCTTATGTTGCTCCAGCTCACCAGCGATGTTATAACTAATCCTTATATTGCTTCAGCTCACCAGGGATGTTATAACTAATCCTTATATTGCTTCAGCTCACCAGGGATGTTATAACTAATCCTTATAATGCTCTATCTCACCAGGGATGTTATAACCAATCCTTATATTGCTTCAGCTCACCAGGAATGTTATAACTAATCCTTATATTGCTCCATCTCACCAGGGATGTCATAACTAATCTTTATATTGCTCCATCTCACCAGGGATGTCATAACTAATCCTTATATTGCTCCATCTCACCAGGGATGTTATAACTAATCCTTATATTGCTCCATCTCACCAGGGATGTTATAACTAATCCTTATATTGCTCCATCTCACCAGGGATGTTATAACTAATCCTTATATTGCTTCATCTCACCAGGGATGTTATACCTAATCCTTATATTGCTCCATCTCACCAGGGATGTTATAACTAATCCTTATATTGCTCCATCTCACCAGGGATGTTACATCTAATCCTTATATTGCTCCATCTCACCAGGGATGTTATACCTAATCCTTATATTGCTCCAGCTCATCAGGGATGTTATAACTAATCCTTATATTGCTCCAGCTCACCAGGGATGTTATAACTAATCCTTATATTCCTCCATCTCACCAGGGATGTTATAACTAATCCTTATATTGCTCCATCTCACCAGCGATGTTATACCTAATCCTTATATTACTCCATCTCACCAGGGATGTTATACCTAATCCTTATATTGCTCCATCTCACCAGGGATGTTATAACCAATCCTAATATTGCTCCATCTCACCAGGGATGTTATACCTAATCCTTATATTGCTCCATCTCACCAGGGATGTTATAACTAATCCTTATATTGCTCCAGCTCACCAGGAATGTTATAACTAATCCTTATATTGCTCCAGCTCACCAGGGATGTTATAACTAATCCTTATATTGCTCCAGCTCACCAGCGATGTTATACCTAATCCTTATATTGCTCCATCTCACCAGGGATGTTATAACCAATCCTTATATTGCTCCATCTCACGAGGGATGTTATAACTAATCCTTATATTGCTCCATCTCACCAGGGATGTTATAACTAATCCTTATATTGCTCCATCTCACCAGGGATGTTATAACTAATCCTTATATTGCTCCATCTCACCAGCGATGTTATACCTAATCCTTATATTGCTCCATCTCACCAGGGATGTTATAACCAATCCTTATATTGCTCCATCTCACGAGGGATGTTATAACTAATCCTTATATTGCTCCATCTCACAAGGGATGTTATAACTAATCCTTATATTGCTCCATCTCACCAGGGATGTTATAACTAATCCTTATATTGCTCCATCTCACCAGGAATGTTATAACTAATCCTTATATTGCTCCAGCTCATCAGGGATGTTATAACTAATGCTTATATTGCTCCATCTCACCAGGGATGTTATAACTAATCCTTATATTGCTCCATCTCACCAGGGATGTTATAACTAATCCTTATATTGCTCCAGCTCATCAGGGATGTTATAACTAATCCTTATATTGCTCCAGCTCACCAGGGATGTTATAACTAATCCTTATATTGCTCCATCTCACCAGGGATGTTATACCTAATCCTTATATGGCTCCAGCTCATCAGGGATGTTATAACTAATCCTTGTATTGCTCCATCTCACCAGGGATGTTATAACTAATCCTTATATTGCTCCATCTCACCAGGGATGTTATACCTAATCCTTATATTGCTCCATCTCACCAGGGATGTTATAACTAATCCTTATATTGCTCCATCTCACCAATGATGTTATACCTAATCCTTATATTGCTCCATCTCACCAGGGATGTTATAACTAATCCTTATATTGCTCCATCTCACCAGGGATGTTATAACTAAGAATTATATTGCTCCATCTCATCAGGGATGTTATAACTAATCCTTATATTGCTCCATCTCACCAGGGATGTTATAACCAATCCTTATATTGCTCCATCTCACCAGGGATGTTATACCTATTCCTTACATTGCTCCATCTCACCAGGGATGTTATAACTAATCCTTATATTGCTCCATCTCACCAGGGATGTTATAACTAATCCTTATATTGCTCCATCTCACCAGGGATGTTATAACCAATCCTTATATTGCTCCATCTCACCAGGGATGTTATACCTAATCCTTATATTGCTCGATCTCACCAGGAATGTTATACCTAATCCTTATATTGCTCCAGCTCACCTGGGATGCTATAACTAATCCTTATATTGCTCCATCTCACCAGGGATGTTATACCTAATCCTTATATTGCTCCATCTCACCAGGGATGTTATAACTAATCCTTATATTGCTCCATCTCACCAGGGATGCTATAAATAATCCTAATATTGCTCCAGCTTACCAGGGATGTTATAACTAATCCTTATATTGCTCCATCTCACCAGGGATGTTATAACTAATCCTTATATTGCTCCATCTCACCAGGGATGTTATAACTAATCCTTATATTGCTCCATCTCACCAGGGATGTCATAACTAATCCTAATATTGCTCCATCTCACCAGGGATGTTATAACTAATCCTTATATTGCTCCATCTCACCAGGGATGTTATAACTAATCCTTCTATTGATCCATCTCACCAGGGATGTTATAACTAATCCTTATGTTGCTTCTTCTCACCAGGGATGTTATAACTAATCCTTATGTTGCTTCTTCTCACCAGGGATGTTATAACTAATCCTTATATTGCTCCATCTCACCAGCGATGTTATACCTAATCCTTATATTGCTCCAGGTCACCAGGGATGTTATAACTAATCCTTATATTGCTCCATCTCACCAGGGATGTTATAACCAATCCTAATATTGCTCCATCTCACCAGGGATGTTATACCTAATCCTTATATTGCTCCATCTCACCAGCGATGTTATAACTAATCCTTATATTGCTCCAGCTCACCAGGAATGTTATAACTAATCCTTATATTGCTCCAGCTCACCAGGGATGTTATAACTAATCCTTATATTGCTCCATCTCACCAGGGATGTTATAACCAATCCTTATATTGCTCCATCTCACGAGGGATGTTATAACTAATCCTTATATTGCTCCATCTCACCAGGGATGTTATAACTAATCCTTATATTGCTCCATCTCACCAGGGATGTTATAACTAATCCTTATATTGCTCCAGCTCATCAGGGATGTTATAACTAATCCTTATATTGCTCCATCTCACCAGGGATGTTATAACTAATCCTTATATTGCTCCATCTCACCAGGGATGTTATAACTAATCCTTATATTGCTCCAGCTCATCAGGGATGTTATAACTAATCCTTATATTGCTCCAGCTCACCAGGGATGTTATAACTAATCCTTATATTGCTCCATCTCACCAGGGATGTTATACCTAATCCTTATATGGCTCCAGCTCATCAGGGATGTTATAACTAATCCTTGTATTGCTCCATCTCACCAGGGATGTTATAACTAATCCTTATATTGCTCCATCTCACCAGGGATGTTATACCTAATCCTTATATTGCTCCATCTCACCAGGGATGTTATAACTAATCCTTATATTGCTCCATCTCACCAATGATGTTATACCTAATCCTTATATTGCTCCATCTCACCAGGGATGTTATAACTAATCCTTATATTGCTCCATCTCACCAGGGATGTTATAACTAAGAATTATATTGCTCCATCTCATCAGGGATGTTATAACTAATCCTTATATTGCTCCATCTCACCAGGGATGTTATAACCAATCCTTATATTGCTCCATCTCACCAGGGATGTTATACCTATTCCTTATATTGCTCCATCTCACCAGGGATGTTATAACTAATCCTTATATTGCTCCATCTCACCAGGGATGTTATAACTAATCCTTATATTGCTCCATCTCACCAGGGATGTTATAACTAATCCTTATATTGCTCCATCTCACCAGGGATGTTATACCTAATCCTTATAGTGCTCCATCTCACCAGGAATGTTATACCTAATCCTTATATTGCTCCAGCTCACCTGGGATGCTATAACTAATCCTTATATTGCTCCATCTCACCAGGGATGTTATACCTAATCCTTATATTGCTCCATCTCACCAGGGATGTTATAACTAATCCTTATATTGCTCCATCTCACCAGGGATGCTATAAATAATCCTAATATTGCTCCAGCTCACCAGGGATGTTATAACTAATCCTTATATTGCTCCATCTCACCAGGGATGTTATAACTAATCCTTATATTGCTCCATCTCACCAGGGATGTTATAACTAATCCTTATATTGCTCCATCTCACCAGGGATGTTATAACTAATCCTTATATTGCTCCATCTCACCAGGGATGTTATAACTAATCCTTATATTGCTCCATCTCACCAGGGATGTTATAACTAATCCTTATATTGCTCCATCTCACCAGGGATGTTATAACTAATCCTTATATTGCTTCATCTCACCAGGGATGTTATAACTAATCCTTATATTGCTCCATCTCACCAGGGATGTCATAACTATTCCTTATATTGCTCCATCTCACCAGGGATGTTATAACTAATCCTTATATTGCTTCAGCTCACCAGGGATGTTATAACTAATCCTTATATTGCTCCATCTCACCAGGGAAGTTATAACTAATCCTTATATTGCTCCAGCTCACCAGTGATGTTATAACTAATCCTTATATTGCTCCATCTCACCAGGGATGTTATAACTAATCCTTATATTGCTCCAGCTCACCAGGGATGTTATAACTAATCCTTATATTGCTCCAGTTCACCAGGGATGTTATAACTAATCCTTATATTGCTCCAGCTCACCAGGGATGTCATAACTAATCGTAATATTACTCCAGCTCACCAAGGATGTTATAACTAATCCTTATATTGCTCCATCTCACCAGGGATGTTATAACTAATCCTTATATTGCTTCAGCTCACCAGGGATGTTATAACTAATCCTTATATTGCTCCAGTTCACCAGGGATGTTATAACTAATCCTTATATTGCTCCATCTCACCAGGGATGTTATAACTAATCCTTATATTGCTCCATCTCACCAGGGATGTCATAACTAATCCTTATATTGCTCTAGCTCACCAGGGATGTTATAACTAATCCTTATATTGCTTCAGCTCACCAGGGATGTTATAACTAATTCTTATATTGCTCCATCTCACCAGGGATGTTATAACTAATCCTTATATTGCTTCAGCTCACCAGGGATGTTATATCTAATCCTTATATTGCTCCAGCTCATCAGGGATGTTATAACTAATCATTATATTGCTCCAGCTCACCAGGGATGTTATATCTAATCCTTATATTGCTCCATCTCACCAGGGATGTTATAACTAATCCTTATATTGCTCCATCTCACCAGGGATGTTATAACTAATCCTTATATTGCTCCATCTCACCAGGGATGTTATAACTAATCCTTATATTGCTCCAGCTCACCAGGGATGTTATAACTAATCCTTATATTGCTCCATCTCACCAGGGATGTTATAACTAATCCTTATATTGCTCCAGCTCACCAGGGATGTTATAACTAATCTTATATTGCTCCAGTTCACCAGGGATGTTATAACTAATCCTTATATTGCTCCATCTCACCAGGGATGTTATAACTAATCCTTATATTGCTCCAGCTCACCAGGGATGTTATAACTAATCCTTATATTGCTCCATCTCACCAGGGATGTTATAACTAATCCTTATATTGCTCCATCTCACCAGGGATGTTATAACTAATCCTTATATTGCTTCATCTCACCAGGGATGTTATAACTAATCCTTATATTGCTCCAGGTCACCAGGGATGTTATAACTAATCCTTATATTGCTCCATCTCACCAGGGATGTTCTAACTAATCCTTATATTGCTCCTGCTCATCAGGGATGTTATAACTAATCCTTATATTGCTTCATCTCACAAGGGATGTTATAACTAATCCTTATATTGCTCCAGCTCACCTGGGATGTTATAACTAATCCTTATATTGCTCCAGCTCACCAGGGATGTTATAACTAATCCTTATATTGCTCCAGCTCACCAGGGATGTTATAACTAATCCTAATATTGTTCCACCTCACCAGGGATGTTATAACTAATCCTTATATTGCTCCAGGTCACCAGGGATGTTATACCTAATCCTTATATTGCTCCAGCTCACCAGGGATGTTATAACTAATCCTTATATTGCTCCAGCTCACCAGGGATGTTATAACTAATCCTTATATTGCTTCAGCTCACCAGAGATGTTATAACTAATCCTTATATTGCTCCAGCTCACCAGGGATGTTATAACTAATTCTTATATTGCTCCATCTCACCAGGGATGTTATAATTAATTCTTATATTGCTCCATCTCACCAGGGATGTTATAACTAATCCTTATATTGCTCCAGCTCACCAGGGATGTTATAACTAATCCTTATATTGCTTCAGCTCACCAGGGATGTTATAACTAATCCTTATATTGCTCCATCTCACCAGGGATGTTATACTTAATCCTTATATTGCTTCATCTCATCAGGGATGTTATAACTAATCCATATATTGCTTCAGCTCATCAGGGATGTTATAACTAATCCTTATATTGCTCTATCTCACCAGGAATGTTATAACTAATCCTTATATTGCTCCATCTCACCAGGGATGTTATAACAAATCCTTGTATTGCTCCATCTCACCAGGGATGTTATACCTAATCCTTATATTGCTTCATCTCACCAGGGATGTTATAACCAATTCTTATATTGCTCGATCTCACCAGGGATGTTATAACTAATCCTTATATTGCTCCATCTCACCAGGGATGTTATAACTAATTCTTATATTGCTCCAGGTCACCAGGGATGTTATAACTAATCCTTATATTGCTCCATCTCACCAGGGATGTTATAACTAATCCTTATATTGCTCGATCTCACGAGGGATGTTATAACTAATCCTTATATTGCTCCATCTCACCAGGGATGTTATACCTAATCCTTATATTGCTCCAGGTCACCAGGGATGTTATAACTAATCCTTATATTGCTACATCTCACCAGGGATGTTATAACTAATCCTTATATTGCTCGATCTCACCAGGGATGTTATAACTAATCCTTATATTGCTCCATCTCACCAGGGATGTTATAACTAATTCTTATATTGCTCCATCTCACCAGGGATGTTATAACTAATCCTTATATTGCTCCAGCTCACCAGGGATGTTATAACTAATTCTTATATTGCTCCATCTCACCAGGAATGTTATAACTAATCCTTATATTGCTTCAGCTCAGCAGGGATGTTATAACTAATCCTTATATTGTCCATCTCACCAGGGATGTTATAACTAATCCTTATATTGCTCCAGCTCACCAGGGATGTTATAAATAATCCTTATATTGCACTCTCTCACCAGGGATGTTATACCTAATCCTTATATTGCTCCGTCTCACCAGGGATGTTATAACTAATCCTTATATTGCTCCATCTCACCAGCGATGTTATACCTAATCCTTATATTGCTCCAGCTCACCAGGGATGTTATAACTAATCCTTATATTGCTCCAGCTCACCAGGGATGTTATACCTAATTCTTATATTGCTCCATCTCACCAGGGATGTTATACCTAATCATTATATTGCTCCATCTCACCAGGGATGTTATACCTAATCCTTATATTGCTCCATCTCACCAGGGATGTTATACCTAATCCTTATATTGCTCCATCTCACCAGGGATGTTATACCTAATCCTTATATTGCTCCATCTCACCAGGGATGTTCTAACTAATCCTTATATTGCTCCATCTCACCAGGGATGTTATAACTAATCCTTATATTGCTCCATCTCACCAGGGATGTTATACCTAATCCTTATATTGCTCCATCTCACCAGGGATGTTATACCTCATCCTTATATTGCTCCATCTCACCAGGGATGTTATAACTAATCCTTATATTGCTCCATCTCACCAGGGATGTTATAACTAATCCTTATATTGCTCCATCTCACCAGGGATGTTATAACTAATCCTTATATTGCTCCAGGTCACCAGGGATGTTATACCTAATCCTTATATTGCTCCATCTCACCAGGGATGTTATACCTAATCCTTATATTGCTCCATCTCACCAGGGATGTTATACCTAATCCTTATATTGCTCCATCTCACCAGGGATGTTATATCTAATCCTTATATTGCTCCATCTCACCAGGGATGTTATACCTAATCCTTATATTGCTCCATCTCACCAGGGATGTTCTAACTAATCCTTATATTGCTCCATCTCACCAGGGATGTTATAACTAATCCTTATATTGCTCCATCTCACCAGGGATGTTATACCTAATCCTTATATTGCTCCATCTCACCAGGGATGTTATACCTAATCCTTATATTGCTCCATCTCACCAGGGATGTTATACCTAATCCTTATATTGCTTCATCTCACCAGGGATGTTATAACTAATTCTTATATTGCTCCATCTCACCAGGGATGTTATAACTAATCCTTATATTGCTCCATCTCACCAGGGATGTTATACCTAATCCTTATATTGCTCCAGCTCATCAGGGATGTTATAACTAATCCTTATATTGCTCCATCTCACCAGGGATGTTATAACTAATCCTCAAATTGTTCCAGGTCACCAGGGATGTTATACCTAATCCTTATATTGCTCCAGCTCATCAGGGATGTTATACCTAATCCTTATATTGCTCCAGCTCACCAGGGATGTTATAACTAACCCTTATATTGCTCCATCTCACCAGGGATGTTATACCTAATCCTCATATTGCTCCATCTCACCAGGGATGTTATAACTATTCCTTATATTGCTCCATCTCACCAGGGATGTTATAACTAATCTTTATATTGCTCCATCTCACCAGGGATGTTATACCTAATCCTCATATTGCTCCATCTCACCAGGGATGTTATAACTATTCCTTATATTGCTCCAGCTCACCAGGGATGTTATAACTAATCTTTATATTGCTTCATCTCACCAGGGATGTTATACCTAATCCTCATATTGCTCCATCTCACCAGGGATGTTATACCTAATCCTTATATTGCTTCAGCTCACCAGGGATGTTATAACTAATACTTATATTGCTCCAGCTCACCAGGGATGTTATAACTAATCTTTATATTGCTCCATCTCACCAGGGATGTTATACCTAATCCTCATATTGCTCCATCTCACCAGGGATGTTATAACTATTCCTTATATTGCTTCATCTTACCAGGGATGTTATACCTAATCCTTATATTGCTCCAGCTCATCAGGGATGTTATAACTAATCCTTATATTGCTCCAGCTAACCAGGGATGTTATAACTAATCCTTATATTGCTCCATCTCACCATGGATGTTACAACTATTCCTTATATTGCTCCATCTCACCAGGGATGTTATACCTAATCCTGATATTGCTCCATCTCACCAGCGATGTTATAACTCATCCTGATATTGCTCCAGCTCATCAGGGATGTTATAACTAATCCTTATATTGCTCCATCTCACCAGGGATGTTATAACTAATCCTTATATTGCTCCAGCTCTCCAGGCATGTTATAACTAATCCTTATATTGCTCCATCTCACCAGGGATGTTATAACTAATCCTTATATTGCTCCATCTCACCAGGGATGTTATACCTAATCCTTATATTGCTTCATCTCACCAGGGATGTTATACCTAATCCTTATATTGCTCCAGCTCATCAGGGATGTTATAACTAATCCTTATATTGCTCCAGCTCACCAGGGATGTTATAACTAATTCTTATATTGCTCCATCTCACCAGGGATGTTATACCTAATCCTTATATTCCTCCAGCTCACCAGGAATGTTATAACTAATCCTTATATTGCTCCAGCTCATCAGGGATGTTATAACTAATCCTTATATTGCTCCAACTCTCCAGGGATGTTATAACTAATCCTTATATTGCTCCATCTCACCAGGGATGTTATACCTAATCCTTATATTGCTTCATCTCACCAGGGATGTTATACCTAATCCTTATATTGCTTCATCTCACCAGGGATGTTATACCTAATCCTTATATTGCTCCAGCTCATCAGGGATGTTATAACTAATCCTTATATTGCTCCAGCTCACCAGGGATGTTATAACTAATCCTTATATTGCTCCAGCTCATCAGGGATGTTATAACTAATCATTATATTGCTCCAGCTCACCAGGGATGCTATAACTAATCCTTATATTGCTCCAGCTCACTAGGGATGTTATATCTAATCCTTATATTGCTCCAGCTCACCAGGGATGTTATAACTAATCCTTATATTGCTCCAGCTCACCAGGGATGTTATAACTAATCCTTATATTGCTCCATCTCACCAGGGATGTTATAACTAATCCTTATATTGCTCCATCTCACCAGGGATGTTATAACTAATCCTTATATTGCTCCATCTCACCAGGGATGTTATAACCAATCCTTATATTGCTCCATCTCACCAGGGATGTTATAACTAATCCTTATATTGCTCCAGCTCTCCAGGGATGTTATAACTAATCCTTATATTGCTCCATCTCACCAGGGATGTTATAACTAATCCTTATATTGCTCCATCTCACCAGGGATGTTATACCTAATCCTTATATTGCTTCATCTCACCAGGGATGTTATACCTAATCCTTATATTGCTCCAGCTCATCAGGGATGTTATAACTAATCCTTCTATTGCTCCAGCTCACCAGGGATGTTATAACTAATTCTTATATTGCTTCAGCTCATCAGGGATGTTATAACTAATCCTTATATTGCTCCAGCTCATCAGGGATGTTATACCTAATCCTTATATTGCTCCAGCTCATCAGGGATGTTATAACTAATCCTTCTATTGCTTCATCTCACCAGGGATGTTATAACTAATTCTTATATTGCTTCAGCTCATCAGGGATGTTATAACTAATCCTTATATTGCTCCATCTCACCAGGGATGTTATACCTAATCCTTATATTCCTCCAGCTCACCAGGGATGTTATAACTAATCCTTATATTGCTCCAGCTCATCAGGGATGTTATAACTAATCCTTATATTGCTCCAACTCTCCAGGGATGTTATAACTAATCCTTATATTGCTCCATCTCACCAGGGATGTTATACCTAATCCTTATATTGCTTCATCTCACCAGGGATGTTATACCTAATCCTTATATTGCTTCATCTCACCAGGGATGTTATACCTAATCCTTATATTGCTCCAGCTCATCAGGGATGTTATAACTAATCCTTATATTGCTCCAGCTCACCAGGGATGTTATAACTAATCCTTATATTGCTCCAGCTCACCAGGGATGTTATAACTAATCTTTATATTGCTCCATCTCACCAGGGATGTTATACCTAATCCTCATATTGCTCCATCTCACCAGGGATGTTATAACTATTTCTTATATTGCTCCATCTCACCAGGGATGTTATACCTAATCCTTATATTGCTCCAGCTCACCAGGGATGTTATAACTAATCTTTATATTGCTCCATCTCACCAAGGATGTTATACCTAGTCCTCATATTGCTCCATCTCACCAGGGATGTTATAACTATTCCTTATATTGCTTCATCTCACCAGGGATGTTATACCTAATCCTTATATTGCTCCAGCTCATCAGGGATGTTATAACTAATCCTTATATTGCTCCAGCTCACCAGGGATGTTATAACTAATCCTTATATTGCTCCATCTCACCAGGGATTTTATAACTATTCCTTATATTGCTCCATCTCACCTGGGATGTTATAACTAATCCTTATATTGCTCCATCTCACCAGGGATGTTATACCTAATCCTTATATTGCTCCATCTCACCAGCGATGTTATACCTAATCCTTATAATGCTCCATCTCACCAGCGATGTTATAACTAATCCTTATATTGCTCCAGCTCATCAGGGATGTTATAACTAATCCTTATATTGCTCCATCTCACCAGGGATGTTATAACTAATCCTTATATTGCTCCAGCTCACTAGGGATGTTATAACTAATCCTTATATTGCTCCATCTCACCAGGGATGTTATACCTAATCCTTATATTGCTCCATCTCACCAAGGATGTTATAACTATTCCTTATATTGCTTCATCTCACCAGGGATGTTATACCTAATCCTTATATTGCTCCAGCTCATCAGGGATGTTATAACTAATCCTTATATTGCTCCAGCTCACCAGGGATGTTATAACTATTCCTTATATTGCTTCATCTCACCAGGGATGTTATACCTAATCCTTATATTGCTCCAGCTCATCAGGGATGTTATAACTAATCCTTATATTGCTCCAGCTCACCAGGGATGTTATAACTAATCCTTATATTGCTCCATCTCACCAGGGATGTTATAACTATTCCTTATATTGCTCCATCTCACCTGGGATGTTATAACTAATCCTTATATTGCTCCATCTCACCAGGGATGTTATACCTAATCCTTATATTGCTCCATCTCACCAGCGATGTTATACCTAGTCCTCATATTGCTCCATCTCACCAGGGATGTTATAACTATTCCTTATATTGCTTCATCTCACCAGGGATGTTATACCTAATCCTTATATTGCTCCAGCTCATCAGGGATGTTATAACTAATCCTTATATTGCTCCAGCTCACCAGGGATGTTATAACTAATCCTTATATTGCTCCATCTCACCAGGGATGTTATAACTATTCCTTATATTGCTCCATCTCACCTGGGATGTTATAACTAATCCTTATATTGCTCCATCTCACCAGGGATGTTATACCTAATCCTTATATTGCTCCATCTCACCAGCGATGTTATACCTAATCCTTATATTGCTCCATCTCACCAGCGATGTTATAACTAATCCTTATATTGCTCCATCTCACCAGCGATGTTATAACTAATCCTTATATTGCTCCAGCTCATCAGGGATGTTATAACTAATCCTTATATTGCTCCAGCTCACCAGGAATGTTATAACTAATCCTTATATTGCTCCAGCTCACTAGGGATGTTATAACTAATCCTTATATTGCTCCATCTCACCAGGGATGTTATAACTAATCCTTATATTGCTCCAGCTCACCAGGGATGTTATAACTAATGCTCATATTGCTCCATCTCACCAGGGATGTTATAACTAATCCTTATATTGCTCCATCTCACCAGGGATGTTATAACTAATCCTTATATTGCTCCATCTCACCAGGGATGTTATAACTAATCCTTATATTGCTCCATCTCACCAGGGATGTTATAACTAATCCTTATATTGCTCCAGCTCACCAGGGATGTTATAACTAATCCTTATATTGCTCCAGCTCATCAGGGATGTCATAACTAATCATTATATTGCTCCAGCTCACCAGGGATGCTATAACTAATCCTTATATTGCTCCAGCTCACTAGGGATGTTATATCTAATCCTTATATTGCTCCAGCTCACCAGGGATGTTATAACTAATCCTTATATTGCTCCAGCTCACCAGGGATGTTATAACTAATCCTTATATTGCTCCATCTCACCAGGGATGTTATAACCAATCCTTATATTGCTCCAGCTCACCAGGGATGTTATAACTAATCCTTATATTGCTCCATCTCACCAGGGATGTTATAACTAATCCTTATATTGCTCCATCTCACCAGGGATGTTATAACTAATCCTTATATTACTCCATCTCACCAGGGATGTTATAACTAATCCTTATATTGCTCCATCTCACCAGGGATGTTATAACTAATCCTTATATTGCTCCATCTCACCAGGGATGTTATAACTAATCCTTATATTGCTCCATCTCACCAGGGATGTTATAACTAATCCTTATATTGCTCCATCTCACCAGGGATGTTATAACTAATCCTTATATTGCTCCAGCTCACCAGGGATGTTATAACTAATCCTTATATTGCTCCAGCTCATCAGGGATGTTATAACTAACCATTATATTGCTCCATCTCACCAGGGATGTTATAACTAATCCTTATATTGCTCCAGCTCACCAGGGATGTTATAACTAATCCTTATATTGCTCCAGCTCACCAGGGATGTTATAACTAATCCTTATATTGCTCCAGCTCACCAGGAATGTTATAACTAATCCTTATATTGCTCCAGCTCACTAGGGATGTTATAACTAATCCTTATATTGCTCCATCTTACCAGGGATGTTATAACTAATCCTTATATTGCTCCAGCTCACCAGGGATGTTATAACTAATCCTTATATTGCTCCATCTCACCAGGGATGTTATAACTAATCCTTATATTGCTCCATCTCACCAGGGATGTTATAACTAATCCTTATATTGCTCCATCTCACCAGGGATGTTATAACTAATCCTTATATTGCTCCATCTCACCAGGGATGTTATAACTAATCCTTATATTGCTCCAGCTCACCAGGGATGTTATAACTAATCCTTATATTGCTCCAGCTCATCAGGGATGTTATAACTAATCATTATATTGCTCCAGCTCACCAGGGATGCTATAACTAATCCTTATATTGCTCCAGCTCACTAGGGATGTTATATCTAATCCTTATATTGCTCCAGCTCACCAGGGATGTTATAACTAATCCTTATATTGCTCCAGCTCACCAGGGATGTTATAACTAATCCTTATATTACTCCAGCTCACCAGGGATGTTATAACTAATCCTTATATTGCTCCATCTCACCAGGGATGTTATAACCAATCCTTATATTGCTCCAGCTCACCAGGGATGTTATAACTAATCCTTATATGGCTCCATCTCACCAGGGATGTTATAACTAATCCTTATATTGCTCCATCTCACCAGGGATGTTATAACTAATCCTTATATTGCTCCATCTCACTAGGGATGTTATAACTAATCCTTATATTGCTCCAGCTCACCAGGGATGTTATAACTAATCCTTATATTGCTCCAGTTCATCAGGGATGTTATAACTAATCATTATATTGCTCCAGCTCACCAGGGATGCTATAACTAATCCTTATATTGCTCCAGCTCACTAGGGATGTTATATCTAATCCTTATATTGCTCCAGCTCACCAGGGATGTTATAACTAATCCTTATATTGCTCCAGCTCACCAGGGATGTTATAACTAATCCTTTTATTACTCCAGCTCACCAGGGATGTTATAACTAATCCTTATATTGCTCCATCTCACCAGGGATGTTATAACCAATCCTTATATTGCTCCAGCTCACCAGGGATGTTATAACTAATCCTTATATTGCTCCATCTCACCAGAGATGTTATAACTAATCCTTATATTGCTCCATCTCACCAGGGATGTTATAACTAATCCTTATATTGCTCCAGCTCACCAGGGATGTTATAACTAATCCTTATATTGCTCCAGCTCATCAGGGATGTTATAACTAATCCTTATATTGCTCCAGCTCACCAGGAATGTTATAACTAATCCTTATATTGCTCCAGCTCACTAGGGATGTTATAACTAATCCTTATATTGCTCCATCTCACCAGGGATGTTATAACTATTCCTTATATTGCTCCAGCTCACCAGGGATGTTATAACTAATCTTTATATTGCTCCATCTCACCAGGGATGTTATAACTAATCCTTATATTGCTCCATCTCACCAGGGATGTTATAACTAATCCTTATATTGCTCCATCTCACCAGGGATGTTATATCTAATCCTTATATTGCTCCATCTCACCAGGGATGTTATAACTAATCCTTATATTGCTCC
Organism: Phyllobates terribilis; assembly: GCF_046119375.1. Taxonomy (NCBI): domain Eukaryota; kingdom Metazoa; phylum Chordata; class Amphibia; order Anura; family Dendrobatidae; genus Phyllobates; species Phyllobates terribilis. The sequence continues at coordinate 20,699,799 of NW_027362764.1, read as the reverse complement.
AGCTCACCAGGGATGTTATAACTAATCCTTATATTGCTCCAGCTCATCAGGGATGTTATAACTAATCATTATATTGCTCCAGCTCACCAGTGATGCTATAACTAATCCTTATATTGCTCCAGCTCACTAGGGATGTTATATCTAATCCTTATATTGCTCCAGCTCACCAGGGATGTTATAACTAATCCTTATATTGCTCCAGCTCACCAGGGATGTTATAACTAATCCTTATATTACTCCAGCTCACCAGGGATGTTATAACTAATCCTTATATTGCTCCATCTCACCAGGGATGTTATAACCAATCCTTATATTGCTCCAGCTCACCAGGGATGTTATAACTAATCCTTATATTGCTCCATCTCACCAGGGATGTTATAACTAATCCTTATATTGCTCCATCTCACCAGGGATGTTATAACTAATCCTTATATTGCTCCATCTCACTAGGGATGTTATAACTAATCCTTATATTGCTCCAGCTCACCAGGGATGTTATAACTAATCCTTATATTGCTCCAGTTCATCAGGGATGTTATAACTAATCATTATATTGCTCCAGCTCACCAGGGATGCTATAACTAATCCTTATATTGCTCCAGCTCACTAGGGATGTTATATCTAATCCTTATATTGCTCCAGCTCACCAGGGATGTTATAACTAATCCTTATATTGCTCCAGCTCACCAGGGATGTTATAACTAATCCTTTTATTACTCCAGCTCACCAGGGATGTTATAACTAATCCTTATATTGCTCCATCTCACCAGGGATGTTATAACCAATCCTTATATTGCTCCAGCTCACCAGGGATGTTATAACTAATCCTTATATTGCTCCATCTCACCAGGGATGTTATAACTAATCCTTATATTGCTCCATCTCACCAGGGATGTTATAACCAATCCTTATATTGCTCCAGCTCACCAGGGATGTTATAACTAATCCTTATATTGCTCCATCTCACCAGGGATGTTATAACTAATCCTTATATTACTCCATCTCACCAGGGATGTTATAACTAATCCTTATATTGCTCCATCTCACCAGGGATGTTATAACTAATCCTTATATTGCTCCATCTCACCAGGGATGTTATAACTAATCCTTATATTGCTCCATCTCACCAGGGATGTTATAACTAATCCTTATATTGCTCCATCTCACCAGGGATGTTATAACTAATCCTTATATTGCTCCAGCTCACCAGGGATGTTATAACTAATCCTTATATTGCTCCAGCTCATCAGGGATGTTATAACTAATCATTATATTGCTCCAGCTCACCAGGGATGCTATAACTAATCCTTATATTGCTCCAGCTCACTAGGGATGTTATATCTAATCCTTATATTGCTCCAGCTCACCAGGGATGTTATAACTAATCCTTGTATTGCTCCAGCTCACCAGGGATGTTATAACTAATCCTTATATTACTCCATCTCACCAGGGATGTTATAACTAATCCTTATATTGCTCCATCTCACCAGGGATGTTATAACCAATCCTTATATTGCTCCATCTCACCAGAGATATTGGACTTCACCCCCTTCATTGATCTAGTCTTCCAGGGATGTGATCATTAACCCCATTGTTACTTCAGCCCAATAGGAATGATATAATGAACCCTTACTTCTCCAGCCCATCAGAGATGTTAGAGTTATCCACTTTCCTCCTCCAGCCCACTAGGGATCTTATATTTATCTCTTTGCTGCTCCAAACCACCAGAGATGTTAGCAGTAACGATGCGCCCCCTGGGGCCCGTAGGGTACTTGGTAGTCGGGCCGGTCATTTTCTGGGGTAGTCACGGTGGCAGTGACCCGGTCCGTGACCCAGGGCGGTCAAATAAGTAAAGTCAAAGGGGAATAAAATTTTTAGAGATAATGTTCGTGACGCCACCTGTGGTATGTGGCTATATGGAGCCGCTGCTGCGGAGCAGGTCCTCTGGAGCTGATGGTGATGCAGCAGAGTTGGTTCAGCTCTCCACAGGCACAGCTCAGCTCCAGGGCAGGATATAGTGATGCTATGAGGCAGGTGTTGTTGGTGCGGTGTAGTGCAGGGCTGGTGACGCAGTAATTAGTCAAGGACATGGCGGGGTGCAGTCTTCAGGCTTTACTAAGGCTATGTGCCCACGTTGCATTTATGAAGCAGAAAATTTCTGATTCATAAATGCAAGTCCTCTCCCGGAAAAACGCATGCGGAATTCCGCACGCGTTTATCGCGCATTTTTCGCGCGTTTATCACGCGTTTTCCACATGCGGAATTGCCTTGCGTTTTTTATGCATTGGACAAAGGCAATTCCGCTTGCGGAAACGCAAAATTAAATGACATGCTGCGGATTTTTGAACGCGGCATAAACGCTGCGGAAAAATCCGCAGCATGTGCATAGAACTTGCGGAATCCCATTGGGGACCATGGGGTGCGCGTTACCAAGCGTTTTACAAGCGTTTCCGCTGCAGAAATTCCGCATCAAAAACGCTTGAAAAACGCTACGTGGGCACACAGCCTTACAGTTGTTAAGCTGCTCCAAGTTACAATGGCCAGGTTATAACCACCCACGTCATCCTGTGTCCTCCGGGGAAGTGATCCAGCCAACTCTCAGGCATCTCACGAGCACTTGCACGGGACCCCCTTCTTGTGTACCTCTCCAGGTCGTCTCTCTGCGCTGGCTCTCGCCCTCCTGCTGTTAGAACCTTGCTCTTAGGTTTTTTCCTTTGCTGGTCACATGACCTTGTTGGCCTATTTAATCCTGCTCCGCCCTTCTGGCTTTGCTGGACTTCATTGTATAACTACTTTCTAGCTAGCCTGTGCTCTGTATCTAACTCTGTTAGTTTGCTTGGTCTACGGACCTCTATGTTCTATATATTTTGTTTGTTCGTCTGTCTGCTACTATTTCTGTTAGGAGGTGTCCCATTTTCCTCCCAGTCCTTAGTACTTGTAGGGATTCCTTCCCCACATCTATAGGTCTCCGTACAGACTAGCTTAGGACTTTAGCAGGTCTGATCGCAGGATCAGGTCCCCTGTTACATCGTAGGGATAAAGCTGAGTTCTATCGTAGGGACAGATCTCCAGATCTCCTCTCTTTCCTTAGCTCTGGTAGCAGAACATAACACCTGCCCTGCGCCTCACACCCAGTGTCCGGAGCCAGTGGCCGCGGGCCTTGTCGGGCGACATCCTCTTTGTCCCCTTGGTCCTCTATGGCCACCTTATTAGCGATTATGTGTGGACTGTGGCTACAGCACCTGAACTGCTGACACCTCCGGTTTTCTAGCTGAGTCTTGTAGTCCTCCACTAGTCTTGGGCCTGATCCCTCCACGTCAGCGTGAATTCGGGCGCACGGGTGGCCTCCGCACTCGCCGTGCCCTGGGATCCCTTCTGTCTCTCTAGAGCCCTTCTCACTGCTCCTCTCTTCTTTCCTCACTTTCCCCCTGGGCCTCTCTCACTAGGCCCCTCTCCTCTCTCACTAGGCCCCTCTCCTTTCTCACTAGGCCCCTCTCCTCTCTCACTAGGTCCCTCTCCTCTCTCACTAGGCCCTTCTCTCTCACTAGGCCCCTCTCCTCTCTCACTAGGTCCCTCTCCTCTCTCACTAGGCCCCTCTCCTCTCTCACTAGGCCCCTCTCCTCTCTCACTAGGTCCCTCTCCTCTCTCACTAGGCCCCTCTCCTTTCTCACTAGGCCCCTCTCCTCTCTCACTAGGCCCCTCTCCTCTCTCACTAGGTCCCTCTCCTCTCTCACTAGGTCCCTCTCCTCTCTCACTAGGCCCCTCTCCTCTCTCACTAGGCCCCTCTATTCTCTCACTAGGCCCCTCTCCTCTCTCATTAGGTCCCTCTCCTCTCTCACTAGGCCCCTCTCCTCTCTCACTAGACCCTTCTCCTCTCTCAGTAGGCCCCTCTCCTCTCTCACTAGGCCCCTCTCCTCTCTCATTAGGCCCCTCTCCTCTCTTACTAGCCCCTTCTCCTCTCTCACTAGGCCCCTCTCCTCTCTCACTAGGCCCCTCTCCTCTCTCACTAGGCCCCTCTCCTCTCTCACTAGGCCTCTCTCCTTTCTCACTAGGCCCCTCTCCTCTCTCACTAGGCCCCTCTCCTCTCTCACTAGGTCCCTCTCCTCTCTCACTAGGCCCCTCTCCTTTCTCACTAGGCCCCTCTCCTCTCTCACTAGGCCCCTCTCCTCTCTCACTAGGCCCTTCTCCTCTCTCACTAGGCCCTTCTCCTCTCTCACTAGGCCCCTCTCCTCTCTCACTAGGTCCCTCTCCTCTCTCACTAGGCCCCTCTCCTTTCTCACTAGGCCCCTCTCCTCTCTCACTAGGTCCCTCTCCTCTCTCACTAGTCCCCTCTCCTCTCTCACTAGGTCCCTCTCCTCTCTCACTAGGCCCCTCTCCTTTCTCACTAGGCCCCTCTCCTCTCTCACTAGGCCCCTCTCCTCTCTCACTAGGCCCTTCTCCTCTCTCACTAGGCCCCTCTCCTCTCTCACTAGGTCCCTCTCCTCTCTCACTAGGCCCCTCTCCTTTCTCACTAGGCCCCTCTCCTCTCTCACTAGGCCCCTCTCCTCTCTCACTAGGCCCTTCTCCTCTCTCACTAGGCCCTTCTCCTCTCTCACTAGGCCCCTCTCCTCTCTCACTAGGTCCCTCTCCTCTCTCACTAGGCCCCTCTCCTTTCTCACTAGGCCCCTCTCCTCTCTCACTAGGTCCCTCTCCTCTCTCACTAGTCCCCTCTCCTCTCTCACTAGGTCCCTCTCCTCTCTCACTAGGCCCCTCTCCTTTCTCACTAGGCCCCTCTCCTCTCTCACTAGGCCCCTCTCCTCTCTCACTAGGCCCTTCTCCTCTCTCACTAGGCCCTTCTCCTCTCTCACTAGGCCCCTCTCCTCTCTCACTAGGTCCCTCTCCTCTCTCACTAGGCCCCTCTCCTTTCTCACTAGGCCCCTCTCCTCTCTCACTAGGTCCCTCTCCTCTCTCACTAGGCCCTTCTCTCTCACTAGGCCCCTCTCCTCTCTCACTAGGTCCCTCTCCTCTCTCACTAGGCCCCTCTCCTCTCTCACTAGGCCCCTCTCCTCTCTCACTAGGCCCCTCTCCTTTCTCACTAGGCCCCTCTCCTCTCTCACTAGGCCCCTCTCCTCTCTCACTAGACCCTTCTCCTCTCTCACTAGGCCCCTCTCCTCTCTCACTAGGCCCCTCTCCTTTCTCACTAGGCCCCTCTCCTCTCTCACTAGGCCCCTCTCCTCTCTTACTAGCCCCTTCTCCTCTCTCACTATGCCCCTCTCCTTTCTCACTAGGCCCCTCTCCTCTCTCACTAGGCCCCTCTCCTCTCTCACTAGGCCCCTCTCCTTTCTCACTAGGCCCCTCTCCTCTCTCACTAGGCCCCTCTCCTCTCTCACTAGGTCCCTCTCCTCTCTCACTAGGCCCCTCTCCTTTCTCACTAGGCCCCTCTCCTCTCTCACTAGGCCCCTCTCCTCTCTCACTAGGCCCTTCTCCTCTCTCACTAGGCCCTTCTCCTCTCTCACTAGGCCCCTCTCCTCTCTCACTAGGTCCCTCTCCTCTCTCACTAGGCCCCTCTCCTTTCTCACTAGGCCCCTCTCCTCTCTCACTAGGTCCCTCTCCTCTCTCACTAGGCCCCTCTCCTTTCTCACTAGGCCCCTCTCCTCTCTCACTAGGCCCCTCTCCTCTCTCACTAGGCCCCTCTCCTCCCTAACTAGGCCCTTCTCCTCTCTCACTAGGCCCCTCTCCTCTCTCACTAGGCCCCTCTCCTCTCTCACTAGGCCCCTCTCCTCTCTCACTAGCCCCTTCTCCTCTCTCACTAGGCCCCTCTCCTCTCTCACTAGGCCCCTCTCCTCTCTCACTAGGCCCCTCTCCTCTCTCACTAGCCCCTTCTCCTCTCTCACTAGGCCCCTCTCCTCTCTCACTAGGCCCCCCTCCTCTCTCACTAGGCCCCTCTCCTCTCTCACTAGGCCCCTCTCCTCTCTCACTAGCCCCTTCTCCTCTCTCACTAGGCCCCTCTCCTCTCTCACTAGGTCCCTCTCCTCTCTCACTAGGCCCCTCTCCTTTCTCACTAGGCCCCTCTCCTCTCTCACTAGGCCCCTCTCCTCTCTCACTAGGCCCCTCTCCTCTCTCACTAGGCCCCTCTCCTCCCTAACTAGGCCCTTCTCCTCTCTCACTAGGCCCCTCTCCTCTCTCACTAGGCCCCTCTCCTCTCTCACTAGGCCCCTCTCCTCTCTCACTAGGCCCCTCTCCTCTCTCACTAGGCCCCTCTCCTCTCTCACTAGCCCCTTCTCCTCTCTCACTAGGCCCCTCTCCTCTCTCACTAGGCCCCTCTCCTCTCTCACTAGGCCCTTCTCCTCTCTCACTAGGCCCTTCTCCTCTCTCACTAGGCCCCTCTCCTCTCTCACTAGGCCCCTCTCCTCTCTCACTAGCCCCTTCTCCTCTCTCACTAGGCCCCTCTCCTCTCTCACTAGGCCCCTCTCCTCTCTCACTAGGCCCCTCTCCTCTCTCACTAGCCCCTTCTCCTCTCTCACTAGGCCCTTCTCCTCTCTCACTAGGCCCCTCTCCTCTCTCACTAGGCCCCTCTCCTCTCTCACTAGCCCCTTCTCCTCTCTCACTAGGCCCCTCTCCTCTCTCACTAGGCCCCTTTCCTCTCTCACTAGGCCCCTCTCCTCTCTCACTAGGCCCCTCTCCTCTCTCACTAGGCCCCTCTCCTCTCTCACTAGCCCCTTCTCCTCTCTCACTAGGCCCCTCTCCTCTCTCACTAGGCCCCCCTCCTCTCTCACTAGGCCCCTCTCCTCTCTCACTAGGCCCTTCTCCTCTCTCACTAGGCCCCTCTCCTCTCTCACTAGGCCCCCCTCCTCTCTCACTAGGCCCCTCTCCTCTCTCACTAGGCCCCTCTCCTCTCTCACTAGGCCCTTCTCCTCTCTCACTAGGCCCCTCTCCTCTCTCACTAGGCCCCTCTCCTCTCTCACTAGGCCCCCCTCCTCTCTCACTAGGCCCCTCTCCTCTCTCACTAGGCCCCTCTCCTCTCTCACTAGGCCCCTCTCCTCTCTCACTCCTTCCTTGCTCTCCTGAGCAGAGCTCCTCCTGAGCTCCCAGCTCCCAACTGCCTCTCCCCTGAACCCTTTGCTAGAACTTTCTACCCTTCTTTTTATACTCCTACCCTCTGTGCTCCACTGAACTTCTTCCTTCACTCACACCCACTACATGGTTCCTCCAACTTTGGTTCCCCCCACTCCAGCCAGGGTCAGGGCTCAGCAGAGAAGCGACGCATCTTGCCCCTCCTGCCGGTCTGGAGTAGTGTAGTGTTGGATGCAGGTGTTGGGGTCCCGGGCAGCACTCCCTGCTTACCTGAGAGTGAGGTACCACACCTCTGGGTGAGGTGCAGTACCTCTGTGGCGACTGAACCCGCAGGGGCGCCTCATTAACCCCAATGTTTGTGGATAAACATATGGAGACATTGAGGACTTATTGGGGAGTCATTGGGGGGCATTTTGGGGGATGGTCTGTACCGCCTCATGGGGGAAGGGACTGAGCTGGCTCTCACCTGTCCAGGCTTCAGGACCATTGTACACATCTCCCTTCTCTCGCTGTCTCTGTGCACGTCGGGTTACTATGGTAACCAGGTAATCACCTCTGAAGCCATCTTGTTGAACTTTTTAAAGACAGTCAGGTAGGCTGCTCGCTGATTGGGTGTTGAATCAGGGGCGTACACTGACCCAAACCTGCTCTACTGCTACTAGGCTCTTAAATCTGCTGTTCCTGGGTGCTGTCCGCACACTCAGCTCTGCTGCATCAAGGTACCTGCCATCTTTTTCGTCCTCGATCCCTGGATATGGTATGGTGGTTTTTTCGATCTTCGATGCATGGTACAGTATGGCGGTCTTTTTCATTTGCAATCTATGGATACAGTATGGTGGTCTTTTTCATCTTCGATCCGTGGATACAGTGTGGCAGTATTTTCCATCCCTCATCCAGTATGGTGGTATTTTCCATCCTCGATCCCTGGATGCAGTATGGTGGTCTTTTTGATCTTTGATCCATGGATACAGTATGGCGGTCTTTTTCATCTTCGATCCCTTTACACAGTATGGCCTTCTTTTTCATTCCCATTCTATGGATACAGTATGGAGGTCATTTTTATTCCCAATCCATGGATACCGTATGGCAGTCTTTTCAATCTTCCATCCATGGATACAGAATGGCGGTCTTTTCTATCTTTCATCCATGGATACAGTATGGCGGTCTTTTCGATCTTTCATCCATGGATACAGTATGGCGGTCTTTTCGATCTTTCATCCATGGATACAGTATGGCGGTCTTTTTAATCTTCAATCCTTGGATCAAGTATTAAGGTATTTTTCATTCCCAATCCATGGATACCGTATGGCGGTATTTTCACCTTTGATCCCTGGATACAGTATGGCGGTCTTTTCGATCTTTCATCCATGGATAAAGTATGGCGGTCTTTTTAATCTTCGATCCTTGGATCAAGTATTGAGGTCTTTTTTATTCCTAATTCATGGATACCGTATGGTGGTATTTTTCACTTTTGATCCTTGGATACAGTATGGCGGTCTTTTCGATCTTTCATCCATGGGTATGTGTCACCCAGGGGGATATAGGGGACTCGGGCCTTTTACCTTGTTTAGGAGGTCACGGCAGTCGGCTCCCGGGCCCGTACTCTGTGGTCTCTCTTTAAAAAGGGGTTTTAGTGTACAGTTTGTCTCGTGACTCCACCTGTGGTTTCCGGTAATGGTTACCGGCGCTGCTGCAGACCTCCGGGGGTGATGGGATGGCAGCTGGGATGTTTCTGCTCCCCACAGGCGGAGCGAGCCCCCGGGGCAGTGTAGGTGCAGATGGTGGTGATGCTGGGGCTTGTAGTGCAGGAGAGATAGCGCAGCAGGAGTAATTGACAGAGACAGGAGATTCACTTCAGTACCTTTACTGGTGCAGATGTCAGGTACGGTCCAGGGTACTCGGTAGGGTGGGTGCACTTCAGGACTTCTCCCCAGTGAGCGGGTATAAGGCCTCCTGGTCCGTGTCTGCCTCTCTGTATGCTCCTGGCCAGCCTGCAACTGGGCCTAGCGTATGTGTCGTGCTGTTCCTTCACCTGTCACTCGGTAGTAGGACCTTTTTCTGGCAACCACTATCCCTGGACGCTGGGGGCTTCATGGTTCCTAGTCCTGTCAAGTGTTTAGCTTCAGGTCGACCAGGGACTTGTAGTCCTCCTGGTATGCCGGTGATCCCTACTGGGTATAAAGTACCCTATAGGCGCGGACCCGGTGTCCGGTTGGTGTCTTGGGGTGAGCCTATGATGCTCCTCTGCCCCCTCAACTCCTCTCTCCTCTCCTCTTTGCCTCCAGCCACACTCGGGGCCCTCAATACAGCAGAAGACGTGCTGTGTCTTCACTGCTCTCAGTGGCAGCACACTCTCTGAACAACTAACTCAGACTGAACAGCCTGGCTCCACCCTCCATTTATATATCCCTAACAGGGCTCCCTCTGGTGGCATGAGGAGGAAGGGTGGAGGTGTTTGTTTGTAACGAGGGCCTCTTGTGGAGAAGTCCATCCATGCACCCTTTTGGGTCCTGTGGTACCTGTGAACAGCAGGGTGCCACAGATACAGTATGGCGGTATTTTTCACCTTTGATCCCTGGATACTGTGTGGCGGTCTTTTTCATCCTTGATCCTGGATGCAGTGTGGCGATTTTAGCATCATATTTGAGGATCCTCCTGATCTTTACGTTCATTCTTGAATTACATTTCTGAGCTTTTTTTCCCCTTTAGACATAGCGTGCGTGAAGCTTTACGATTCAATCGAAGAGGTTAGGTCAGTGGGAATAAATCTGCATTTCAGGGAAGTAATGTTGGGCATTGAGTTTCCAAATGATGAAAATTCTTTTTTTTCTTTTTTTTATTGCATACTGAAAGTGTCAAACGCCTATAAAGAACTACACGGCAGTGAAGCCGAGCATCTTCTGTCAATTATTCCAGCTTTATTGAGTGTTAAAAGGCTACATTTTCTCCATTCCATAATCTGCTCTGATGGAGCCGGCTTCTAAGCGTCTCAGCAATCCAGAACATATGGTACCAAGGAGGTGACGACCTCCCCCTCAATATCTTCTCCCATCTCCGTGTCTCAAAGAGAAAGGAAAATATTGTCGGTGCCCCCCCCCCCCCCGAACTGCCGATGATGTCACATGCCGTCATATTCCTCAATGTCCTAGATATTGGGGCATCATGGATATCATTTTTTTTCTTTTATGACTTTGTCGCGGTGGTCAGCTGTCACATTGAGCCACCTATTTCATGGAAACATGGACACAGTATAATACACGGACGCTTTGGTCCTTCAGGTGGCTAAGTCTCTTACGAAGAGACTCCTAGTAGTCTAGATGGGAGGACCACATCATTAGACATCCAGATGCCCTCGTAGGACTATGCATGCAGATTGTAGTTATAGGACTACCCTGTTATGATTGTTTATCATCTTTTACTGTAAGCCGTTTGGACAGCCTGTCTATAACGCATTGAATATGGTCCAGTTTCTTAACGAGAGAGATGATGAGAGACCAGCAGTGGTGGGATCAGTATAGATCAGTGAGGTCCTAGGTATCTGGTGACTATAAATGCCATGGAGAAGAGTAAGAACACTACAATAACTCATTCGAGAGAGATGATGAGAGACCAGCAGTGGTGGGATCAGTATAGATCAGTGAGGTCCTAGGTATCTGGTGACTATAAACGCCATGGAGAAGAGTAAGAACACTACAATAACTCATTAGGGACAACTCTTGCCAGCACTGCTCTACTTTTTGTGCTCCAGCCACTAGTAGGTGTCTATATTGGGGCCGCAACCAGGGAATCGGACTCGTTACAGGGGTAAAGAGTGTAGTAAATGGCAGACTCCATAGGTTCTGCACCCAGTCTAGCCCTAGCGAAACTGAAGCCTTTTAGGTTCACATCTCTGATAATACCGCTAAATATGAGACCCCCCTGTCTGAGTCCACCTGCCATAGAGCACCGATGTAGATGCTGGACTTGGGGTTCTGCAAATCTTTTTTTGCTCAACTCTATTAATATTTTATTCAAGTAGAGAGACCACAAACAATCTCAGGACACGTTCTCCAACAATCAGTAATTCATTGACTATAATACATCCACCTCCAGTCTCCGAGGGCTATACCTTCTGCTGTCTCCATCTCACGCAGGTGCTCCAGGAACATTTCCGTAAAGGAGTGGAGAAACAGTGAAGGATTAGATGTCTAGGTGCTAATGGACTGATGGTGAAACACGACAGAAGATCTGGTGGATCAGGGTCTTAGGTCTCGATGGTGCCGGGATGAAGACGTAAGTCTCACATCTTCTGAGACCTTTAGACTCAATCATGGTCCAGTCTCTGATGCCGTATTGACTTACCCATAAACAGATCATTGGTAAATAGCTGTGCAAGTGCAGATGGCACCTGGAGAGCCGTATATGGAGGGCTGCAAACATGAACAGCTTTAGGATACGGCCAGTAAGACCAAGATGCGATTAAGCCAAGGAACCTGTTCTATAAAATGGACCTTTCACCGTTGTTCTTTATTAATCCCAGATCTTGCATCTTCCAAGACACATCATGAGGAGCACTGACGAGGCGTAACGCCTCCAACCGGTGCTGTCCACAGATGGGGGGCTCTGGTTTGGCTGATAATCCAAGTCATTTTTACAAGATCACCAATTGGTGGCCCTAGGGGGATGGTCTTTCCTCTCAAGGTGAGAAATTTAGCAGTTTATTGTTTTATGATTTTAAGGGCATTTTATATATCTACCCACAATAACAAAAGGAACTATCTACCACCACCAATCATTTATACAGGTCGATTGGACACCCGTTACAGGTAGTGTATGGCTTCAGGGATGCAGTTTACAGAGCAAGAGGAACAAAGTTATTACAATTTATATATTTAATCCAAAAAGAAGGCAGTGTTTATAAAAATATACAAAGATGTTACAAAATGGGAATAAAACAATACAGTATATGCAATCACAAAATAAAAAGGATAAACAATAGAAATGTACTAAACCTGATGTCGTAGGATCGGTTCTGTTATAAAGGGAAGTGCTTCGTTGTTTTTTTTGGGGGGGGGGGGTAATGGTACAAAACCACAGCACACTATCTCCCAGGACTGACAATGATTAGTTCTGCATTTGCTTTTATTAACACAATTCACACCTACATACATCCCCCCTGGTGACTTGTAACAGTGATGGGTCTAGGCTGGCTAGTTCTTTTAGAAAATTATGGCATCCCCAACTTTCACAATATCTTCACCCCTGGAGGTCCCAGGCAGGAGATATTACTGTCATGTTTCTTATCATGATTCTACCTTACTATAGATAGGAGACATGGCAATTATAGTACCATCCATCTGAGGTAAGACAATATGTTACATTCGCCACTTCGTCACGACTTCGAAAATATGTTTCTCATATCTATGCCATCCATAAAAACCTCAGTATTCATAATTTGCAAAGGAGGACAAAGGAATTTAAAGTAATATGCTTGCCTTTCAGTTCACCCTGAGGTTAGAGGTGATAGGTTATCTCCACTGGCCATAAATCTGTCATATCCCAAATTTCCTCTGTCAGCCCTACCTTGATTTGTTAGTATTAAAAAGTATTGAAGTAAGGATCTGAGTGACTCGACAAGGGCCAAATTGTGATGACTAAATGAATTGGCCATTGCAAATCGACAGGTCTTGTGGGATGTTTCCCGAATATGGAGAGTCTTGTAGGGTATTCCTGGTATATACTGTAGAAGGTCTTGTGGGATGTTTCCCGAATATGGAGAGTCTTGTAGGGTATTCCTGTTATATACTGTAGAAGGTCTTGTGGGATGTTTCCCGAATATGGAGAGTCTTGTAGGGTATTCCTGGTATATACTGTAGAAGGTCTTGTGGGATGTTTCCCGAATATGGAGAGTCTTGTAGGGTATTCCTGTTATATACTGTAGAAGGTCTTGTGGGATGTTTCCCGAATATGGAGAGTCTTGTAGGGTATTCCTGGTATATACTGTAGAAGGTCTTGTGGGGTGTTCCCCAAAGATGGAGAGTCTTGTAGGGTGTGTAGAAGGTCTTGAGGGGTGTATTTTGTATATGACAGTTCTAGTATGGTGTTCCTCATAGTAGAGGGGTCTAGTGGAGTGTTTCCAGTATATGACAGGTCTTGTGGGAATTTCCCAGTATACAAAAGTTCTTGAGGGGTGTTTCCAGTATCCAACATATCTTATTGGGTGTTCCTGGTAAATGGCAGATCTTATGGGGTGTTCTTCTTAAGTGGGAGGTCTTGTGGGGTGCTCCCAGGACACGGTGGGTCTTTTCGGATGTATCCGGTAAGCAGCAAGTTTTGTGTTCCTGGTACATTGGATGTGTTATGGGGTGTTCCTGGTAAACCACAGGTGTTATGGGGTGTTCCCTGTATACGACAGGTGTTTAGGAGTGTTACTACTATAAAGCTAGTCCTCTGAGGTGTTTTTGGTCTGTGGCGGGTCTTGGGTGTTACAGCTATAGTGCTGTTTTTTTTAGGTGTTCCTTGTATACAGCAAGTCTTAAGGGAAGTTGTTATTCTACAGCCAGTTCTTGTTGGGTGTTCCTGGGAAACAGCAGATCTTGTGGGATTTTCATGGTATATGGCAAATTTTTGTGGGGTGTTGCCAATGTCACAAGTCTTGCAAGGGGATCTCAGTATAGAGGCATAACTATAATAGGTGTAGCTGTTGCAATGGCCCTGAAGACTAAGGGTTGCCCAAAAGGTCCCTTTTCCCATTTTGGAAGACTATTACTATTAAAGACCTGTTATAGTTGGGGGCCCTGTTGAAGATTTTGCATTCGGGACCTCAGACTTCAAGTTACGCCACTGTCCTAGTATATTGTGGCCGGTTCTAGTATGTTGGGGTTAGTATTCATGAAAAGTGGTCCAAGGACGTGCAACTGATGAACTCATCACAGGATCATGACTTGTCTACTAATTTACCGATATCAGGTCTGGTTGAACATCAATAGGATGTGATGGAAAATAAGTTCCATGACTGGAGGACTCAGCAAGTAACTTAAAGGACTGACAGGACGGGATTTGCTGAAGTCTGAGTGACCGATACCTCAGGACATATAAAGAGGTCTTGTGAAATCTATACCTCAATGATTCGGAGCATGAGGGAAACCCACACAGTATTGGGCAGGTAAGTGTAAAAGGGATATCTGGGCATACGCTCCTGTCTGATCTGACATTGGGAGCGCAGAGATACAACTGCACGGTGGGCGTTACAGTCGTACAGGCGGTTGTATGATGCCTAGCCTGGACATGTCCTATACTAATGAACCCGACGGTGCTACATGTCCGACAGTTCTCTCTGTGACTGTACATCCCAGAGGACAGATGGGGGGGGGAGCGTATGCCTGGACGACCTCCCTAATGTTAGGGCTAATTGATGTATGTTATCTTCCTATATTATTATTATCGCCAACATTAATTATTATCTTTTAATTATTAACTTTCTGTCTGCCAGCATGTTATATGCTGGTGGGTTAACTCACAAAAAGAGTGTGGTTTTATGGGAATGGCAGAGGGTGGGAGGCCATTCCCCCTACCTCCCCTCAGGGTGTGGCTGAGCAAGGTTTAAATGCTCAGTCACCATTTTTTTTTTCTGTTGCTGAGTTTGGAGTGGCAACGACTCCAGACTGGAAGGCCACAGCTCAGAGAGGAGCTGAAAACTGGGACTACAACCTGTGTGGCTAATCCCACACTGCTATGGACTGCGCTATCGTTTATCTTTTGTTTTGTTGTTTTGCCAGTAAGGCCTTGTTTATTTCGCTGGAGTTGCAGGGCTTTATGCCAGATAATAAAGCCTGCAGAGAAAACCTGGGTTCCTTAGTCTTCTTCCGGAAGTGGCCGAGCGAGTCATCTTACCACAGTTACAGATACACCAGCAACACTTGCAGAGGCAGCAGAGCATGCAGCAGAGCCAGCAGAGCATGCAGCAGCACCGAGAGCAGCTACAGCAGGAGACAAACAAACTCCTGATGCAGTAAAATTCAACTCCTGTCAGAGCAGATCAGTGACAGGACCACCGCTACACCCCCAGATCCAGGTGAAAACTCACAAGTCAGGAAGACGGTAAGAAGGGCATTGCAGAAGATGACCCCCGGGGATGATGTAGAAGTCTTTCTAACAGTCTTCGAAAGGGTGGCTGATCGGGAGAGACTTCCACCAGAACAGTAAGCAGAGGTTCTGGCGCCATGGGGTGAACCTCAAAAGGCATATTACAACTTGGCACTGCAGGATGCCAAGGAGTATGCCAAGCTAAAGACAGACATCTTGGCATGCCTAGGAGTAAATTTGGTGGTGAGAGCCCAACGAGTCCACCACTGGGTGTATGCCAGCGACAAACCCCGTCGCTCGCAGATGTTTGACCTGCTGCATCTCGTTCAGAAGTGGTTGCAGCCAGAGTCCTCCACTCCGCCCAGATGGTCGAGCAGGTGGTGATTGATAGATTCATGCACTCCCTTCCCAAATCGGTACTGACTTGGGTTGCCCAGGGAGATCCTCAGAACGCAGATGACTTCATTGGCCTGATAGAGAGGTACCAGGTGGTTGAGAAATGCCTTGGGAAACCGGATATAATCACTGCCCCGTACTGGGATACTGAAAAGGAGGCGGGTTCACCACGGAAGGGGTTTAGAGCCACCACTGGGGGGCGTCCCACTTCCACTGAAGGTTCCGCAAGGACTGTTGTTAAGGATATAGTCTGTTGGCGGCGTCACAACTCTGGACATGTAGCCGGCGGGTGTCATATGTCCCCTGATCCCATGGACTGCAGCCTCGGGGGACGGTGTTCCTATGATGCATATCCAGCCTGCAGTGCGGACTGTTGACTCGGCGAGGGGCCGCAGGCATATGCCATGTCCATTAATAGAGTAAAGGTGCTTGGACTGTTGGACTCTGGGAGTCTGGTGACCTTAATTAGAGCTACCCTTCCCCACCAGTTGCTCCCTTCCAAAACTGTGGGTGTTCTGTGCATTCATGGGGACGCCAAGGACTACCCCGTGGCCACAGTGACAGTGGGAACAGACTGTGGTGCCCAGTCCCACAAGGTCGGGGTGATTAAGGACCTGATACATCCCGTCATACTGGGCCGTGATTTTTCTTTGTTTTGGGACTTGTGGGGGAAGAGAACCGGACTAAGTAGAGTGGGCAAAAGCCAGGTCCCTGGAGAAGAACCCCCGATGAAATCCCAAGTGGATGAGTTTCCACTGTGCATCCTTGCCGGCGATGAGGGTGAGACGGTGACCGAGGAGGCCGACCTCCATGAGTTTGATGTGTCCGGAGAGAACTTTGGGACTGCTCAAGTTTGTGACATGACATTAAAGGGGGCATTTGACCAGGGTACTGTATGTAATGGGGTTGCCCAGGAGACTGGGGTCGACACCAGGTTCCCCCACTTTTCAGTGCAGGGGGAGTTGTTATATCGGGTGGTCAAACTAAGGGGCAGCGAGATAGTGGAACAGCTGTTAGTGCTGGGGCCATACAGATGGAGGGTACTAGATATGGCCCATTCACATGTTCTGGGGGGAAACCTAGGGGTCGTGAAAACTCAGGAGAGGATATTAAGAAGGTTTTATTGGCCAGGGTGTTACCGAGAAATTTTGAACTATTGTAGGTCCTGCCCCACCTGCCAAATAACCGCTTCCTCCTCCCACTTCCGTAGTCCATTAGTTCCACTACCAGTGATAGAGATCCCCTTTGAGAGGATTGCTATGGACCTTGTAGAGCCCTTAGTCAAATCAGCCCGAGGCCACCAATATATTCTGGTGATCATGGACTATGCGACCACATACCCAGAAGTGGTACCGCTAAGAAACTCATCGAGTAAATGCATAGCCAGGGAACTGGTCCATATATTTGCCAGGAGTCTGACCGGTCTGCCGATGGAAATCCTAATGGACCAAGGGACCCCGTTCATGAGCAAAGTAATGAAGGAGCTGTGCAAGGTCCTCTAGATTACCCAGCTGCGAACCTCCATTTACCATCCGCAGACAGATGGCTTAGACATAAACCAGAGAACCAAAGCTTCGAATAAAGATCCACAAAAATGACTTGTACAAAAGAATTTTTTATGAATTCATAGTCATAGGTGGAAAAAGGGAGAGGAATACACAGTAACAGGGGACAGTGATAGATAGCAAGGAACGCTACGTTCTTTGGGTGTAAATAACCATGCATTATACAGTGTGACTTCTTAGCCTATTTCTTTTCTCCCTATGTCTGCCTAATAGGACTATCCTTGAATATGCACTTTATGAGAAGATCTAGCACCTTTTTGGCTACATGGATTGTGCACTATTATGTTCCTTGCTTGTGCCCCTGTTTGTTCTGTTTATCTTTGTTATTTTATGTATCACTGTCCCCTGTTACTGTGTCTATACTCGTTTCGCTTCGCTGATCCATTACACATCTATATTAGTCCTACATCGGGTTTTGATTTAGAATCCAACTGAATTTATACTAACCCTGTTGAGCTTCTCTAATTTTGCATAGACAGATGGCGCTTTAACAAGATCCTGAAAGCAATGCTCAAGAAAGTCGTAGAGAAAGATGGACGTGACTGGGACTTTCTGCTGCCCTTCCTGCTCTTCTTGGTAAGGGAGGTTCCACAAGCCTCTACCGGTTTTTCTCCATTTGAGCCTCTGTATGGACGACATCCGCGAGGGCTCCTGGACATCGCTAAGGGAAAGCGGAAGTTCCACCACACCGGAGCATCATTGAACATGTCGCCCAGATGCAGGAAAGAATAGCGAAAGTGATGCCTATCATGAAAACGCATCTCCTCCAGGCACAGGAAGCTCAGGCAAGGGTCTATAACCGATCGGCGAGGTTGAGGCGGTTCCAGCCTGGGGACCGTGTTTTGGTGCTAATCCCTACAGTCGAGAGCAAGTTCCTGGCCAAATGGCAAGGTCCGTACGAGGTGGTGGAGAAGGTCAGCGAGGTTAATTATAAAGTCCACCAGCCTGTCCGAAGAAAGCCGCACCAAATATACCATGTGAACTTGCTCAAGCCGTGGCGGGACCGGGAACCTGTGGAAACTCCTTGCCTGGGAGCTGCTCCCGAAGGCAAGATGGAGGAGGTCACTATAGCAGAGACTATCGGAGGCCCAGAAGCCACAGTGTCAAGAGCTACTACAGCAGAATCGGGAGCTGTTCTCAGAGTTGCCGGGGCATAAGAGTGAATCTGAAGCCGTACCGGATTCCAGAAGCACGCCGGGAGGTGATCTTGGCCGAGGTGAAGAGGATGTTAGAGTGGAGGTTTTGTAATGAATACCGCCGGCTAAATGAGGTGTCCAAGTGTGATGCGTATCCGATGCCCCGCGTCGACAAACTCATCGAGAGGCTTGGGCCGGCAAGGTACATCACCACTCCTGACCTGACGAAGGGCTATTAGCAGATCCCAATGTCCCAGACGGCCAAGGAGAAGACGGCTTTCTCAAAACCTGATGGGTGCTTTCAATACACTTGAATGCAATTCGGACTACAGGGGGCTCCAGTCATCTTCCAGAGGGCTATGGATCAGATCCTAGCCCCACATAAAAAGTATGCCGCAGCCTACTTTGACGACATTGTGGTCTTTAGTCCAGACTGGGCTAGTCATCTACCTAAACTACAGGCCATTCTGGATGCTCTGTGGAAGGCGGGATTTACTATAAATCCAACAAAATGTGCCGTTGGGAAAGATGAGGCCAAGTACTTGGGCTATGTCGTCGGGAGAGGCGAAACAAAGCCGCAAGTTAATAAAGTGGAGGCAATCAAGACCTGCCCGCAACCGCTCTCCAAGAAGCAAGTAAGAGCGTTCCTGGGAATGGTGGTATATCACCAGCGGTTTATCCCGAATTTTGCGCAGATGGCCGCACCGCTGATGGATCTCCTAAAAGGCACCAGATCAACCATGGTGAAGTGGATGGAGGAAACAGAGACAGCGTTTCAACAGTTGAAGCTAGCACTGTGTAAGCAGCCGGTCCTGGTCGCACCAGACTTTAAGAAAAAGTTTGTGGTCTAGACAGACGCCTCAGAAGTTGGCTTAGGAGCTGTGCTGTCGCAGGAGATAAATGGGGAAGAGCATGCCATCAAGTATATGAGCGGGAAGCTCTCGTCCTGCGAGAAAAATTATGCCATTGTGGAGAAAGAATGCTTAGCCATAAAATGGACCATAGACATGCTAAGATATTACCTACTTGGCCGAAAGTTTAAATTGGTGTCAGACCATGCCCCTTTGAGATGGTTGAGGGAAAAGAAGGGTAAGAATGCCCGGGTAACTAGGTGGTTGTTAGGTCTCCAAGACTTTAATTTTTACGTGGAGCATAGACCCAGGAAGTTACATGGGAACGCTGGTGCCCTCTCTAGGATTCCCTTTCTGGTATCGGAAGGTGCCCAAATCCCTGGCTTTGGGCAGAGGGGGGAAATATGTGACAGAGTCACTGGTATGATATACGAGGGGAGGTATGTGTCACACAGGTTGCTAGCCTGTGTGAACTGAAACCTATAAACTTTCTGCCATCATGTTATACGCTGGGGGTTAACTCACAAAAAGAGTGTGGTTTTATGGGAATGGCAGAGGGTGGGAGGCCATTCCCCTACCTCCCCTCAGAGTGTGGCTGAGCAAGCTTGAATTCTCAGTTACCATTTTCTTTTTTTCTGTTGCTGAGTTTGGCGTGGCAAAGACTCCAGACTGGAAGGCCACAGCTCAGAGAAGAGCTGAAATTTGGGACTACAACCTGTGTTTGAGACAGCCCACACTGCTATGGAATGTGCTATCGTTTATCTTTTGTTTTTTGTTGTTTTGCCAGTAAGGCTGTGTTTATTTTGCTGGAGTTGCAGGGCTTTATGCTGTATATTAAAGCCTGCAGAGAAAACCCGGGTTCCTGAGTCTACTTCCGGAAGCGGCCGAGCGAGTTGTCTTACCACACACACGTTTATCATCTGTGATACTTTATCTTTCATGACATTCATTCTCATCTGTATCTTGTTTATCATTTGTGACAGTTTTTTTTTTCCCCTCTGTGACACTGTTTATTATTTGTGCCATTTGTTTTTCTCATCATTGATCCTCTTTATAATCTGTGACACATTGTCTCTTATATAACATGTTTTTTTACTATTGGATGTCTTTTATTAGTCAGTATCTTTATCTTTAATTACAATCAGTGGTATCTCATCTTTGTCCTGTATTAATTATTCTCTTTGCCAGTCGTTACTTGGCCTTCTATATAATCTGTGGTAAATACGTTGTTAATGTTTTATATTGTGTTTTATGTTCCGTTTTTCGGAGTCATTTACTATCTGAACATTTTATCTACATGAAGTCACGGCATCATTCACAGCCTCAGATGTTATCTGTACTATTGGATCACGTCATTATCCCGGTCTGACCGCTGATCGCTCCATTACGGTTTCTACCTTTAATAATTGAATAAGTTATCACAATTAAAAGAACAAAGAAAACTTTAAAACCGTTGAGAGTTTGTTTTTTGCCTGTAAATTCTTGGTCCTCGCTTAGTAATTGGGTCTTATTAGAGCGCGGGCTCCATTTACGGTTAATGAAAGACAGTGGTCAGCGCACATCATGTAACAGGTCTGATCGTATGAGACATTTTATATCTTTTCCCTTCTTTAGAATGTGGTTATTTCCAAAGCTCCCGGCCAATATTTGTTCGCTAACCGATGTAGACATAATGTATTCATTACAAGGACCACTATTAGTCCTGGCTTATATCACTTTCACTTTTTCAACTATTGCATTTATTTGACGTGACCCGATATCTCCAAACACCAGCAGAAACGTAACATTTGTTAATGGCGACATTCTTGGCTCTCGGTAAGTTGGAATCCGCCGGTCATTGTTAGAGCACTTTCTTTTTGCCCGTGTTACAATAGGCATGATGGGAAGAATGGGCCAAAAGTCACAGTTATCCTTAGATATTGTTACAAGATGGAAAAACACAAAATGTCTGTAGCTTGATGGATGAGGTGCTATGAGTTTGTGGTGGGCTCTTCTAAGCTGGTCGGAACCCATTTCCCACTTACAGCCCGAGGGAAGAACTTGAGCCGATACATTAGCGCGGAGTAGAGCATGGGGCGCAATTACTTATTATTCCAGATGCCCAAAAGTCAAAACTACGGATGTAAAGATTATATTAAAACCTAGTAGAATAGTAGACTCGTCACTTGGAGTCTGAAACTGAAATTTTGATCATTATTGATAAAGCCCCTAAGCTGAGACCCCCCCAAAAAGCTATTTTGTTTAGAGCAAAGTGTATGGCAGCTCGCTGGCCCATTAGTTTTGATTGGCGTTACCATCATGTATGAAACTGAAAGGCGTTATAGCCCCCTTTGTAATCAATAGGACGCTTTACTCGAGGAAACTTCTTGTGACCAACTTTGTCTTCTTCAATAAGTTGTCCTGCTATATTGTGTTTACATGTGTGTATATTTATACCATACATACAATGCTCGGCATATATAAGTACACCCCCCTGTAAAAAGGAGGCTATTAATTAATATCTCACTGAACACAAGAAAAATTTCCAAAATGAGGACACGACCGCCACCGGGTCTCACTGGAGACACCATGCAGTTTTCTAAAGGTGCAGTGCCTACTGTGAGACCTAGTGGTAGCAGTATCCTTATGTGGGGCTGCATGAGCTGCTGGTCTCGGGGGGCACATGAGCTGCTGATGTCGGGGGGCGCTCTGCTTCAATGTAGACATCATTGAGCCCCCACCATGCTTCATTGTAGACAACACCGAGCCCCCACCATGCTTCACTGCAGACATCACCAAGCCCTTGCCATGCTTCACTAAAGGTAGACTTCACTGAGTCCCCGCCATGATTCATTGTAGACATCATGAGCCCTTGCCATACCTCACTGAAGGCATCATCAAGCCCCCGCCATGCTTCACTGTACACATCACCGAGCCCCTGCTGCGCTTCACTGTAGACATCACCAAGCCCCCACCATGCTTCACTGTAGGTTTCACAAAGCCCACGCGGTGCGTCACTGCAGGCAGTGTGTTCTTTTTAGTGGTTGCTTCATTATTCCTTCTCCAGACACCACTGATACAGATCTGAAAATTAGATGCATTGAATGGCGCGGCATCCTGTATCCTTTTCCTTGGTTGTGCTATGATGTCTTCTTATAAAAACAAAACAATATCAGTGACATGGAGGCCATTGCCCATTAGGACTGGGCTAAGATTCCTTGGGACTGCTCACAGAAGCTGGTGTCTGGCTATGCATAACTTGTGCAGCAGGTCATAACAGCCAGAGTGGCAGCAGGTCATAACAGCCAGAGGGACTCAACTCAGAGCTAAAGACGTTGGTAATGAAAGGGTGAATAATCCTGAGACTGCAGTAATAAGTAAAAGTGATGTTTTGCGGTGAATTTGGAGAAACGGCTTGTTAAATTAATTGTTCGAGCATTATTGTTCTTCTTTCATTGATTTATTGAAGAAAGCAAAACTGAATTTATGACGGGAGAGGGGGGGAAATGATTGCAACATATGTATTGATTTATGTAACGTGAAACAATAAATGTATCAAAAATGTATTTAAAAACAAATTCAATGTCTATAGCCTGCGGCTGATTAAGCATGATGGGAGTTGTCATCTTACATCAGCCGTAGAGCCAGAAGTTGTGGATCATATATCGCTATAAATTTCAGCCATGGCAGCCATTAATCTCGGGTTGTATTTCTGATGGTCGCTGGGTGGTCTACACAGCGTTTCCCATGTCATTCGATGATGCAATATCAGCATATACCATAAGCCTACGCCCCAGACTTCTGCCACAAATACCAGAAATATATCTCGTAAGCATCACATTAGTCATTTCCAGCAGGTCCTATCCTCGGCCAAATACTACAGATATGACCCTTCGGAGAGCAATATAGGTTCTGCTTGACTTGGAAAAATAGGAGCGGCTGCAATAATGGAGTAACTTATTCCACATATGCATGCAGAAATGTCAGGGTATGCTTCCTCCGGAGTGCGCCCCTTCTGTGACCGGACCTGCCAATGAACGCCAAGTACGCAGGAGGGATCATCAGAGCGTTGTGATAATTTGGCAAGGAGCGGACAGATTTACCAGGACAGTGACTCAGATTAGGTGCGGAGAGCCGCGCGCTTGATGAATGATGGAAAGTTTACTTACATGAAGAGCGAGCGCTAAGTACAACGCTTAAAGCCCATTAAGAAAAGAAAACAATTTGTAATGTAAATGAGCGAGGAGAAGTTCACGGCTCTAATGGGCTGCCAGACTGGAAAAGGATCAAAACTGGGGCTGAATGACGAGACGTGAAGCTCTAAGGTAAAAAAACACACAAGTTACACACATGACTGCTCGTATTAGCACAGACACGGGCGACGCCAGGGCAAAGGCCACCATTGGAGACAGGAGACTCCCTCCACTGGGTCTGGATGGTCCCGAGAAACCACGAGGTAGAAGAGATGATTAAAAAGAGATAGTCGGTAATCTGCAGCCACCACTGATAGAGCAAGGAGCCATGACTGAGCAAACACCAGACACAGCATAAAGAACGGTGGGAGAAAAGCCCAGCAAGGTCTAATTCAGGAGCAGGAAACAATGGCCAATGGGACCGGATTGGGTCAGTCCTCTGTAGAGTGCAAGCTCTTATGATCAGTGGGGTACTCTCTCTCTCCTGAAGAGTGTAAGCTCTTATGGTCAGTGGGGTCCTCCCTCTCTCCTGTAGAGTGTAAGCTCTTATGGTCAGTACAGTCCTCTCTCTCCTGTAGAGTGTAAGCTCTTATGGTCAGTGGGGTCCTCTCTCTTCTGTAGAGTGTAAGCTCTTATGGTCAGTGGGGTCCTCTCTCTTCTGTAGAGTATAAGCTCTTATGGTCAGCGGGGTCCTCTCTCTCTTTCCTGTAGAGTGTAAGCTCTTATGTTCAGTGGGGTCCTCTCTCTCTCCTGAAGATTGTAAGCTCTTATGGTCAGTGGGGTCCTCTCTCTCTCCTGTAGAGTGTAAGCTCTTATGGTCAGTGGGGTCCTCTCTCTCTCCTGTAGAATGTAAGCTCTTATGGTCAGTGGAGTCTTCTCCCTCCTGTAGAGTGTAAGCTCTTATGGTCAGTGGGGTCCTCTCTCTCTCCTGTAGAGTGTAAGATCTTATGATCAGTGGGTTCCTCTCTCTCTCCTGTAGAGTGTAAGCCATTATGATCAGAGGAGTCCTCTCTCTCTACTGTAGAGTGTGAGCTCTTATGGTCAGCGGGGTCCTCTCTCTCCTGTAGAGTGTAAGCTCTTATGGTCAGTGGGGTCCTCTCTCTCCTGTAGAGTGTAAGCTCTTATGGTCAGTGGGGTCCTCTCTCTCTCCTGTAGAGTGTAAGCTCTAATGATTAGTGGGGTCCTCTCTCTCTCTCCTGTAGAGTGTAAGCTCTTATGATCAGGGGGGTCCTCTCTCTCCTGTAGAGTGTAAGCTCTTATGGTCAGTGGGGTCCTCTCTCTCTCTCTCCTGTAGAGTGTAAGCTCTTATGGTCAGTGGGGTCCTCTCTCTCTCTCTCCTGTAGAGTGTAAGCTCTTACGGTCAGTGGGTTCCTCTCTCTCTCTCCTGTAGATTGTAAGCTCTTATGATCAGCGGGGTACTCTCTCCTGTAGAGTGTAAGCTGTTATGATCACTGAGGTCCTCTGTCTCTCCTGTAGAGTGTAAGCTCTTATGGTCAGTGGGGTCCTCTCTCTCTCCTGTAGAGTGTTAGCTCTTATGGTCAGTGGGGTCCTCTCTCTCCTGTAGAGTGTTAGCTCTTATGGTCAGTGGGGTCCTCTCTCTCCTGTAGAGTGTAAGCTCTTATGGTCAGTGGGGTCCTCTCTCTCTCCTGTAGAGTGAAAGCTCTTAAGGTCAGTGGGGTCCTCTCTCTCCTGTAGAGTGTAAGCTCCTATGGTCAGCGGGGTCATCTCTCTCTTCTGTAGAGTGTAAGCTCTTATGGTCAGTGGGGTCCTCTCTCTCTCCTGTAGAGTGTAAACTCTTATGGTCAGTGGGGTCCTCTCTCTCTCCTGTAGAGTGTAAGCTCTTATGGTCAGTGGGGTCCTCTCCCTCCTGTAGAGTGTAAGCTCTTATGATTAGTGGGGTCCTCTCTCTCTCCTGTAGAGTGTAAGCTTTTATGGTCAGTAGGATCCTCTCTCTCCTGTAGAGTGTAAGCTCTTACGGTTAGTGGGGTCCTCTTTCTCCCTTCTGCAGAGTGTAAGCTCTTATGGTCAGTGGGGTCCTCTCTCTCTCATGTTGAGTGTATGCTCTTATGATAAGTGGGGTCCTCTCTCTCCTGTAGAGTGTAAGCTCTTATGGTCAGCGGGGTCCTCTCTCTCTCTCCTGTAGAGTGTAAGTTCTTATGATTAGTGGGGTCCTCTCTCTCTCCTGTAGAGTGTAAGCTCTTATGATCAGTGGGGTCCTGTCTCTCCTGTAGAGTGTAAGCTCTTATGTTCAGTGGGGTCCTCTCTCTCTCTCCTGTAGAGTGTAAGCTCTTATGATTAGTGGGGTCCTCTCTCTCCTGTAGATTGTAAGCTCTTATGGTCAGTGGGGTCCTCTTTCCTGTAGAGTGTAAGCTCTTATGGTCAGTGGGGTCCTCTCTCTCTCTCCTGTAGAGTGTAAGCTCTTATGATCAGTGGGGTCCTCTCTTTCCTGTAGAGTGCAAGCTCTTATGTTCAGTGGGGTCCTCTCTCTCTCTCCTGTAGAGTGTAAGCTCTTATGATTAGAGGGGTCCTCTCTCTCTCCTGTAGAGTGTAAGCTCTTATGGTCAGCGGGGTCCTCTCTCTCCTGTAGAGTGTAAGCTCTTATGGTCAGTGGAGTTCTTCCTGTCCTGTAGAGTGTAAGGTCTTATGGTCAGCGGGGTCCTCTCTCTTCTGTAGAGTGTAAGCTCTTATGGTCAACGGGGTCCTCTCTCTCTCTCCTGTAGAGTGTAAGCTCTTATGGTCAGTGGGTACCTCTCTCTCCTGTAGAGCGTAAGTTCTTATGGTCAGTGGGGTCCTCTCTCTCCTGTAGATTGTAAGCTCTCATGGTTTGTGGGGTCCTCTCTCTCCTGTAGAGTGTAAGCTCTTATGGTCAGTGGAGTTCTTCCTGTCCTGTAGAATGTAAGCTCTTATGTTCAGTGGGGTCCTCTCTCTCTCCTGTAGAGTGTAAGCTCTTATGATTAGTGGGGTCCTCTCTCTCCTGTAGAGTGTAAGCTCTTATGGTCAGCGGGGTCCTCTCTCTCCTGTAGAGTGTAAGCTCTTATGATCAGTGGGGTCCTCTCTCTCATGTAGAGTGTATGCTCTTATGGTCAGTGGGTACCTCTCTCTCCTGTAGAGCGTAAGCTCTTATGGTCAGTGGGGTCCTCTCTCTCCTGTAGATTGTAAGCTCTTATGGTCAGTGGGGTCCTCTCTCTCTCCTGTAGAGTGTAAGCTCTTATGTTCAGTGGGGTCCTCTCTCTCCTGTAGAGTGTAAGCTCATATGGTCAGCGGGGTCCTCTCTCTCTTTCCTGTAGAGTGTAAGCTCTTATGATCTGCGGGGTCCTCTCTCTCCTGTAGAGTGTAAGCTCTTATGGTCAGTGGGTACCTCTCTCTCCTGTAGAGTGTAAGCTCTTATGATCAGTGGGGTCCTCTCTCTCTCTCTCTCCTGTAGAGCGTAAGCTCTTATGGTCAGTGGGGTCCTCTCTCTCTTGTAGAGTGTAAGCTCTCATGGTTAGTGGGGTCCTCTCTCTCTTGTAGAGTGGAATCTCTTATGGTGAGTGGCGTCCGCTCTCTCTCCTGTAGAGTGTAAGCTCTTATGATCAGTGGGGTCCTCTCTCTCCTGTAGAGTGTAAGCTCTTATGGTCAGTGGGGTCCTCTCTCTCCTGTAGAGTGTAAGCGCTTATGGTCAGTGGGGTCCTCCGTCTCTCCTGTAGAGTGTAAGCTCTTATGGTTAGTGGGGTCCTCTTTCTCTTTCTCCTGTAGAATGTAAGCTCTTATGGTCAGCGGGGTCCTCTCTCTCCTGTAGAGTGTAAGCTCTTATGGTCAGCGGGGTCCTCTCTCTCTCTCCTGTAGAGTGTAAGCTCTTATGGTCAGTGGGATCCTCTCTCTCTCCCCTGTAGAGTGTAAGCTCTTATGGTCAGCGGGGTCCTCTCTCTCCTGTAGAGTGTAAGCTCTTATGCTCAGCGGGGTCCTCTCTCTCTCTCCTGTAGAGTGTAAGCTCTTATGATCAGTGGGGTCCTCTCTCTCCTGTACAGTGTAAGCTCTTATGATCAGTGGGGTCCTCTCTCTCCTGTAGAGTGTAAGCTCTTATGGTCAGCGTGGTCCTCTCCTGTAGAGTGTAAGCTCTTATTGTCAGCGGACTTCTTCCTGTCCTGTAGAGTGTAAGCTCTTATGGTCAGCGGACTTCTTTCTGTCCTGTAGAGTGTAAGCTCTAATGGTCAGCAGAGTTCTTCCTGTCCTGTAGAGTGTAAGCTCTTATGGTCAGCGGAGTTCTTCCTGTCCTGTAGAGTGTAAGCTCTTATGGTCAGCGGAGTTCTTCCTGTCCTGTAGAGTGTAAGCTCTTATGGTCAGCGGAGTTCTTCCTGTCCTGTAGATTGTAAGCTCCTATGGTCAGCGGAGTTCTTCCTGTCCAGTAGAGTGTAAGCTCTTATGGTCAGCGGAGTTCTTCCTGTCCTGTAGAGTGTAAGCTCTTATGGTCAGCGGAGTTCTTCCTGTCCTGTAGAGTGTAAGCTCTTATGGTCAGCGGAGTTCTTCCTGTCCTGTAGAGTGTAAGCTCTTATGGTCAGCGGACTTCTTCCTGTCCTGTAGAGTGTAAGCTCTTATGGTCAGCGGGTTTTGGAGGGTGATGAGAGTTAGCTGTTTTACTGCACAGCATTCATCCTCTCGTCACCCTTAATACAAGTATGACATCTAGGGGCTCTCACACATATTACAATCGGTCCCTGATCCACCATTATATCCGCCTATCAGAGGCTTTCTTCGTCCATGAGATGATTGATTGTGGGGATTACGCTCCGGCTGTAATAAAGCGTTTACCACAAGAACACGACCAACCTGAAATATGTGACTGTATGAAAATCTCAGGAACGCCATCGCCCTTTATAACCGGAGTTTCCCAGAGCAAAAGGAAACAAGATAATAAAATTCTTTAATGGGAAACACAATGTCGGGGGCTCGGAGCTTTGCATGGGGCCGCGTCTCTGTGGAGACCCAGATATTTTCTAATTAAATCTCTCTCTGGGTAATATCACTTTGTGCGCTCACGCGGCCTCCAGTTTTATTAAAAAGTTTGAAGCGGTGGGTAAAACTGATTATAAAGCCCGAGGTCCGAGTCTAGGAACACAATCACAGCAGCTTCTCAGCGGCGGCTTTCTACTTTTCATCTGTCTCTTTGTCTTCAGGGACTTTGGTCAGATGCCGAAATTAAACTTCCAGCAGGATTACTCTGGATGTTCTTCATTACAGGGGAAGCGGCTGTGCGATCAGACCGGGAAAAGACAAAGTCTCTGCATTCAGGAATTCGAGGGTAACTCCACCCTAAAAGCGTACAGATTCCCAACTTCACTAGCAAATTCTGGATGCAGATATTTTACTCACCGCCAAATCTCCCAACTATGAAAGACAGGAAAGACGGATACGCACTGCGGCACAACAAAACTTATTTTACACTAAACCACTTCTCTAACCCATTAGTGTGCCCACACATTACTGTTCCCCTTTCATAACCCCAACAGTACCTTCGACACCGTATAATGTCCCCCACACACAATCTGATGCCCGCACACAATACAACACCTCTTATTCCCTCCACTCACACAGTCTGATACCCCCACAGCACCCCACACACAGACTGATACCCTAACAGGCCCCCACACACAGTATGTTGCCCCCACTGTCCTCCCACAGCACCCCAAACACAGACTGAAACCCTAACAGGCCCCCACACACAGTATGATGCCCCAATGCCCCTCCACAGTTTGATGCCCCCACTGTCCTCCCACACGCTCTGATACCCCCACAGCACCCCACACACAGATTGATACCCTCACAGGCCCCCACACACAGTATGATGTCCCCGCTGTCCTCCCACATGCTCTGATACCCCCATAGCACCCCATACACAGATTGATACCCTCACAGGCCCCCACACACGGTATGATGTCCCCGCTGTCCTCCCACATGCTCTGATACCCCCATAGCACCCCACACACAGATTGATACCCTCACAGGCTCCCACACACAGTATGATGCCCCCACTGTCGTCCCACAGCACCTCACACACAGATTCATACCCTCACAGGCCACCACACACAGTATGATGTCCCCGCTGTCCTCCCACACCCTCTGATACCCCCACAGCACCCCACACACAGATTGGTACCCTCACAGGCCCCCACACACAGTATGATGTCCCCGCTGTCCTCCCACACCCTCTGATACCCCCACAGCACCCCACACACAGATTGGTACCCTCACAGGCCCCCACACACAGTATGATGCCCCCACTGTCCTCCCACACCCTCCGATACCCCCACAGCACCCCACACACAGATTGGTACCCTAATAGGCCCCCACGCACAGTATGATGCCTCAATGCCCCTCCACAGTTTGATGCCCTCACTGTCCTCCCACACAGTCTGATACCCCCGCAGCACCCCACACACAGATTGATATCCCCACAGCCACCCCCGCACATTATGATGCCCCGACAACTGTCACACGTATGGTTTGATGCTCCCATATTCCTCCCACACGGTCTGATGCCCCACAACCTCCTGCACACAGTATGAAGCCCTGAAAACCCCACCACAAACACAGTTTGATGCCCCTCATTGTCCCACACACACAATCTGATGCCCCCAAAGCCCCCTATACACCATACGATGCCTCTCATTCCCTCTACACACAGTATGCCGCTCCAGCACAAGCATCTCACTTTGCCGGTTGGTCCTGTCACATCCTTGAATCTCTGCTGCAAGTCTCAAATCAAGTGACCTAATGATGTCATGTGACCTATGAATGTCACATGATCTGAAAGTCCTTGCAGCTCCATTCAGACCATAATGTGGAGCAGAGATCTGGCGGCTCCGGCTCCACCGTTATATTCAGTTATATCTGTATCCTGGGGACATACCCGACCTCCCAGAGCAGCAAGGAGAGCTCCCAAATTCAAGACTGTCCCACTGGATCCGGGTCTGTTGGAAGGAATGCTCGCCGCTTATCTTCTCACGAACCTAAGTGGTCCCTGTTCCGAACAATACTCAATATCAATATGGAGGATTTTTCATTGCCCTGAGAATTGGTAAAGTTAGAAAAAAAGTTTTACAAAGTTGTACTTCAACAAGGTTCTATGTATCACCTGCCAAGTTGGACTCTTCAAGCCTTCCGTCCAGATAAGCATGAAGTGTAGCATGGACTGATGAAGATGGACAAAGTGGAGCAATGCATAATATAAAGGCTGAACCGCAACTGGAGGAGAAGAGAAATGGATCACAGGGAAGCGGGAGGCTTTTGAAATGCTTGTGGAACGCGCGTCGGGTGTTTGGTGGGTGAACCTAGTATAACAAATTATTCCTTTAGGAACCTTTTACCTTCTTGTGGGTTATTATTGCTTTCGTTTGGTATTGGATCATTCATATAGGTAAAATACTTTTGAATATTGATTTATGTTCATTGTTATGCTATACATATTTTCACTCAATATTTAAATGCACTCTATGCAATATACCTTGTATTCATTGGGATCCCACGGGTGCTCACCCACCAATTTTAATCCTTGTCTATGTTGCCCAATTTACTCGTACATATTGTTTTTTATCAATTGCATTTAATAAAGTTTATATATTTTTTAACTATTTGCTTGATTAATTTCGTCCTGGCACATATGCCCCTCTTTCGATCTTCCCAGGTAATGATGTAGCAAAGCAGCAAAGCCCAGCGGCACAGCAGAGCTAAGTACATGTTAGGCTCACCAGGTGAGGTGGATTCTAAAACCCTCATATCCAGATGGCACACAGGCGTTGATGCAGCCAGCAGGAAGGCACGTGGGCAGTGAAAACTTGGTACACTCAAGAATCTCAGGAACATCAGGGCGGATGAAGTGGAGGCCAGCAGGGAGATAAACAAGAAAAGAACATTATGCGCAGAAGGTGGAGCACACCAAATGTAGAGGGCTAGAGTCTCAATCCCAAGACACAAGTGTGGGTCTAAATGGGGCTTAAATAGGTCTAGTGAGATGATCTCATTGATCCAAGCTGCGCAACTTGCAAAACCCAACATGAAGCACAACAGAGGGCAGCAGAGCCAGGGGAGGAAGAGGAGCCCAGGGTACCTGAGAGAGGTGTGTAACAGGAAATCAGGCAGTGATGGTGCAAAGCCCAGCAGAACAGCAGTGATGTAACAGACACAGCAGCACAGCAGAGTTGGATACTTACCGTGACTCACTTTTAGTGCTGTAACAGACACAGCGGCACAGCAGAGTTGGATACTTACCGTGACTCACTTTTAGTGCTGTAACAGAAACAGCGGCACAGCAGAGTTGGATACTTACCGTGACTCACTTTTAGTGCTGTAACAGAAACAGTGGCACAGCAGAGTTGGATACTTACCGTGACTCACTTCTAGTGCTGTAACAGACAAAGCGGCACAGCAGAGTTGGATACTTACCGAGACTCACTATTAGTGCTGTAACAGACACAGCGGCACAGCAGAGTTGGATACTTACCGTGACTCATTTCTAGTGCTGTAACAGACACAGCGGCACAGCAGAGTTGGATACTTACCGTGACTCACTTCTAGTGCTGTAACAGACACAGCAGCACAGCAGAGTTGGATACTTACCGTGACTCACTTTTAGTGCTGTAACAGAAACAGCGGCACAGCAGAGTTGGATACTTACCGTGACTCACTATTAGTGCTGTAACAGACACAGCGGCACAGCAGAGTTGGATACTTACCGTGACTCACTTCTAGTGCTGTAACAGACAAAGCGGCACAGCAGAGTTGGATACTTACCGTGACTCACTTCTAGTGCGGTAACAGACAAAGCGGCACAGCAGAGTTGGATACTTACCGTGACTCATTTCTAGTGCGGTAACAGACACAGCGGCACAGCAGAGTTGGATACTTACCGTGACTCACTTCTAGTGCTGTAACAGACAAAGCGGCACAGCAGAGTTGGATACTTACCGTGACTCACTTCTAGTGCGGTAACAGACAAAGCGGCACAGCAGAGTTGGATACTTACCGTGACTCATTTCTAGTGCGGTAACAGACACAGCGGCACAGCAGAGTTGGATACTTACCGTGACTCACTTCTAGTGCTGTAACAGACAAAGCGGCACAGCAGAGTTGGATACTTACCGTGACTCACTTCTAGTGCGGTAACAGACAAAGCGGCACAGCAGAGTTGGATACTTACCGTGACTCATTTCTAGTGCTGTAACAGACACAGCGGCACAGCAGAGTTGGATACTTACCGTGACTCACTTCTAGTGCTGTAACAGACACAGCGGCACAGCAGAGTTGGATACTTACCGTGACTCACTTCTAGTGCTGTAACAGACACAGCGGCACAGCAGAGTTGGATACTTACCGTGACTCACTTTTAGTGCTGTAACAGAAACAGCGGCACAGCAGAGTTGGATACTTACCGTGACTCACTTCTAGTGCTGTAACAGACAAAGCGGCACAGCAGAGTTGGATACTTACCGTGACTCACTTCTAGTGCTGTAACAGACCCAGCGGCACAGCAGAGTTGGATACTTACTGTGACTCACTTCTAGTGCTGTAACAGACAAAGCGGCACAGCAGAGTTGGATACTTACCGTGACTCACTTCTAGTGCTGTAACAGACACAGCGGCACAGCAGAGTTGGATACTTACGGTGACTCAATTCTAGTGCTGTAACAGACACAGCGGCACAGCAGAGTTGGATACTTACCGTGACTCACTTCTAGTGCTGTAACAGACACAGCGGCACAGCAGAGTTGGATACTTACCGTGACTCACTTTTAGTGCTGTAACAGAAACAGCGGCACAGCAGAGTTGGATACTTACCGTGACTCACTTCTAGTGCTGTAACAGACAAAGCGGCACAGCAGAGTTGGATACTTACCGTGACTCATTTCTAGTGCTGTAACAGACACAGCGGCACAGCAGAGTTGGATACTTACCGTGACTCACTTCTAGTGCTGTAACAGACACAGCGGCACAGCAGAGATGGATACTTACCGTGACTCATTTCTAGTGCTGTAACAGACACAGCGGCACAGCAGAGTTGGATACTTACCGTGACTCACTTCTAGTGCTGTAACAGACACAGCGGCACAGCAGAGTTGGATACTTACCGTGACTCACTTCTAGTGCTGTAACAGACACAGTGGCACAGCAGAGTTGGATACTTACCGTGACTCACTTTTAGTGCTGTAACAGAAACAGCGGCACAGCAGAGTTGGATACTTACCGTGACTCACTTCTAGTGCTGTAACAGACAAAGCGGCACAGCAGAGTTGGATACTTACCGTGACTCACTTCTAGTGCTGTAACAGACACAGCGGCACAGCAGAGTTGGATACTTACTGTGACTCACTTCTAGTGCTGTAACAGACAAAGCGGCACAGCAGAGTTGGATACTTACCGTGACTCACTTCTAGTGCTGTAACAGACACAGCGGCACAGCAGAGTTGGATACTTACCGTGACTCAATTCTAGTGCTGTAACAGACACAGCGGCACAGCAGAGTTGGATACTTACCGTGACTCACTTCTAGTGCTGTAACAGACACAGCGGCACAGCAGAGTTGGATACTTACCGTGACTCACTTTTAGTGCTGTAACAGAAACAGCGGCACAGCAGAGTTGGATACTTACCGTGACTCACTTCTAGTGCTGTAACAGACAAAGCGGCACAGCAGAGTTGGATACTTACCGTGACTCACTTCTAGTGCTGTAACAGACACAGCGGCACAGCAGAGTTGGATACTTACTGTGACTCACTTCTAGTGCTGTAACAGACAAAGCGGCACAGCAGAGCTAAGTACATGTTAGGCTCACCAGGTGAGGTGGATTCTAAAACCCTCATATCCAGATGGCACACAGGCGTTGATGCAGCCAGCAGGAAGGCACGTGGGCAGTGAAAACTTGGTACACTCAAGAATCTCAGGAACATCAGGGCGGATGAAGTGGAGGCCAGCAGGGAGATAAACAAGAAAAGAACATTATGCGCAGAAGGTGGAGCACACCAAATGTAGAGGGCTAGAGTCTCAATCCCAAGACACAAGTGTGGGTCTAAATGGGGCTTAAATAAGTCTAGTGAGATGATCTCATTGATCCAAGCTGCGCAACTTGCAAAACCCAACATGAAGCACAACAGAGGGCAGCAGAGCCAGGGGAGGAAGAGGAGCCCAGGGTACCTGAGAGAGGTGTGTAACAGGAAATCAGGCAGTGATGGTGCAAAGCCCAGCAGAACAGCAGTGATGTAACAGACACAGCAGCACAGCAGAGTTGGATACTTACCGTGACTCACTTTTAGTGCTATAACAGACACAGCGGCACAGCAGAGTTGGATACTTACCGTGACTCACTTTTAGTGCTGTAACAGAAACAGCGGCACAGCAGAGTTGGATACTTACCGTGACTCACTTCTAGTGCTGTAACAGACAAAGCGGCACAGCAGAGTTGGATACTTACCGTGACTCACTATTAGTGCTGTAACAGACACAGCGGCACAGCAGAGTTGGATACTTACCGTGACTCACTTCTAGTGCTGTAACAGACAAAGCGGCACAGCAGAGTTGGATACTTACCGTGACTCACTTCTAGTGCGGTAACAGACAAAGCGGCACAGCAGAGTTGGATACTTACCGTGACTCATTTCTAGTGCGGTAACAGACACAGCGGCACAGCAGAGTTGGATACTTACCGTGACTCACTTCTAGTGCTGTAACAGACACAGCGGCACAGCAGAGTTGGATACTTACCGTGACTCACTTCTAGTGCTGTAACAGACACAGCGGCACAGCAGAGTTGGATACTTACCGTGACTCACTTTTAGTGCTGTAACAGAAACAGCGGCACAGCAGAGTTGGATACTTACCGTGACTCACTTCTAGTGCTGTAACAGACAAAGCGGCACAGCAGAGTTGGATACTTACCGTGACTCACTTCTAGTGCGGTAACAGACAAAGCGGCACAGCAGAGTTGGATACTTACCGTGACTCATTTCTAGTGCTGTAACAGACACAGCGGCACAGCAGAGTTGGATACTTACCGTGACTCACTTCTAGTGCTGTAACAGACACAGCGGCACAGCAGAGTTGGATACTTACCGTGACTCACTTCTAGTGCTGTAACAGACACAGCGGCACAGCAGAGTTGGATACTTACCGTGACTCACTTTTAGTGCTGTAACAGAAACAGCGGCACAGCAGAGTTGGATACTTACCGTGACTCACTTCTAGTGCTGTAACAGACAAAGCGGCACAGCAGAGTTGGATACTTACCGTGACTCACTTCTAGTGCTGTAACAGACACAGCGGCACAGCAGAGTTGGATACTTACCGTGACTCACTTCTAGTGCTGTAACAGACAAAGCGGCACAGCAGAGTTGGATACTTACCGTGACTCACTTCTAGTGCTGTAACAGACACAGCGGCACAGCAGAGTTGGATACTTACCGTGACTCAATTCTAGTGCTGTAACAGACACAGCGGCACAGCAGAGATGGATACTTACCGTGACTCACTTCTAGTGCTGTAACAGACACAGCGGCACAGCAGAGTTGGATACTTACCGTGACTCACTTTTAGTGCTGTAACAGAAACAGCGGCACAGCAGAGTTGGATACTTACCGTGACTCACTTCTAGTGCTGTAACAGACAAAGCGGCACAGCAGAGTTGGATACTTACCGTGACTCACTTCTAGTGCTGTAACAGACACAGCGGCACAGCAGAGTTGGATACTTACTGTGACTCACTTCTAGTGCTGTAACAGACAAAGCGGCACAGCAGAGTTGGATACTTACCGTGACTCACTTCTAGTGATGTAACAGACAAAGCGGCACAGCAGAGTTGGATACTTACCGTGACTCACTTTTAGTGCTGTAACAGAAACAGCGGCACAGCAGAGTTGGATACTTACCGTGACTCACTTCTAGTGCTGTAACAGACAAAGCGGCACAGCAGAGTTGGATACTTACCGTGACTCACTTCTAGTGCTGTAACAGACACAGCGGCACAGCAGAGTTGGATACTTACTGTGACTCACTTCTAGTGCTGTAACAGACAAAGCGGCACAGCAGAGTTGGATACTTAACGTGACTCACTTCTAGTGCTGTAACAGACAAAGCGGCACAGCAGAGTTGGATACTTACCGTGACTCACTTCTAGTGCTGTAACAGACACAGCGGCACAGCAGAGTTGGATACTTACTGTGACTCACTTCTAGTGCTGTAACAGACAAAGCGGCACAGCAGAGTTGGATACTTACCGTGACTCACTTCTAGTGATGTAACAGACAAAGCGGCACAGCAGAGTTGGATACTTACCGTGACTCACTTCTAGTGCGGTAACAGACAAAGCGGCACAGCAGAGTTGGATACTTACCGTGACTCATTTCTAGTGCGGTAACAGACACAGCGGCACAGCAGAGTTGGATACTTACCGTGACTCACTTCTAGTGCTGTAACAGACACAGCGGCACAGCAGAGTTGGATACTTACCGTGACTCACTTCTAGTGCTGTAACAGACACAGCGGCACAGCAGAGTTGGATACTTACCGTGACTCACTTCTAGTGCTGTAACAGACACAGCGGCACAGCAGAGTTGGATACTTACTGTGACTCACTTCTAGTGCTGTAACAGACACAGCAGCACAGCAGAGTTGGATACTTACCGTGACTCACTTCTAGTGCTGCAACAGACACAGCGGCACAGCAGAGTTGGATACTTACCGTGACTCATTTCTAGTGCGGTAACAGACACAGCGGCACAGCAGAGTTGGATACTTACCGTGACTCACTTCTAGTGCTGTAACAGACACAGCGGCACAGCAGAGTTGGATACTTACCGTGACTCACTTCTAGTGCTGTAACAGACACAGTGGCACAGCAGAGTTGGATACTTACCGTGACTCACTTCTAGTGCTGTAACAGACAAAGCGGCACAGCAGAGTTGGATACTTACCGTGACTCACTTCTAGTGCTGTAACAGACACAGCGGCACAGCAGAGTTGGATACTTACCGTGACTCACTTCTAGTACTGTAACAGACACAGCGGCACAGCAGAGTTGGATACTTAACGTGACTCACTTCTAGTGCTGTAACAGACAAAGCGGCACAGCAGAGTTGGATACTTAACGTGACTCACTTCTAGTGCTGTAACAGACACAGTGGCACAGCAGAGTTGGATACTTACCGTGACTTACTTCTAGTGCTGTAACAGACACAGCGTCACAGCAGAGTTGGATACCTAACGTGACTCACTTCTAGTGCTGTAACAGACACAGCGGCACAGCAGAGTTGGATACTTACCGTGACTCACTTCTAGTACTGTAACAGACAAAGCGGCACAGCAGAGTTGGATACTTACCGTGACTCACTTCTAGTACTGTAACAGACACAGCGGCACAGCAGAGTTGGATACTTAACGTGACTCACTTCTAGTGCTGTAACAGACACAGCGGCACAGCAGAGTTGGATACTTACCGTGACTCACTTCTAGTGCTGTAACAGACACAGCGGCACAGCAGAGTTGGATACTTACCGTGACTCACTTCTAGTGCTGTAACAGACAAAGCGGCACAGCAGAGTTGGATACTTACCGTGACTCACTTCTAGTGCTGTAACAGACACAGCGGCACAGCAGAGTTGGATACTTACCGTGACTCACTGCTAGTGCTGTAACAGACACAGTGGCACAGCAGAGTTGGATACTTACCGTGACTCACTTCTAGTGCTGTAACAGACACAGTGGCACAGCAGAGTTGGATACTTACCGTGACTCACTTCTAGTGCTGTAACAGACACAGCGGCACAGCAAAGTTGGATACTTACCGTGACTCACTTCTAGTGCTGTAACAGACACAGCGGCACAGCAGAGTTGGATACTTACCGTGACTCACTTCTAGTGCTGTAACAGACACAGCGGCACAGCAGAGTTGGATACTTACCGTGACTCACTTCTAGTGCTGTAACAGACACAGCGGCACAGCAGACTTGGATACTTACCGTGACTCACTTCTAGTGCTGTAACAGACACAGTGGCACACCAGAGTTGGATACTTACCGTGACTCACTTCTAGTGCTGTAACAGACACAGTGGCACAGCAGAGTTGGATACTTACCGTGACTCACTTCTAGTGCGGTAACAGACACAGCGGCACAGCAGAGTTGGATACTTACCGTGACTCATTTCTAGTGCGGTAACAGACACAGCGGCACAGCAGAGTTGGATACTTACCGTGACTCACTTCTAGTGCTGTAACAGACACAGTGGCACAGCAGAGTTGGATACTTACCGTGACTCACTTCTAGTGCTATAACAGACACAGCAGCACAGCAGAGTTGGATACTTACCGTGACTCACTTCTAGTGCTGTAACAGACACAGCGGCACAGCAGAGTTCCTGGGAAAGCTGTGTCTTTGGGAAAACTGAACAGCTGTCTCAGGAACAAATACAACTAACAGTCGAGGAAGAACCTATATTTTCCTTGGAATGCTGATACCAGGAAGAGATATGCTGTGACAGGAGCAGGCATTAGGTAGGGGAGCAGTTAGTTGTGCAGGCGTTAGGTAGGGGAGCAGTTAGTTGTGCAGGCGTTAGGTAGGGGAGCAGTTAGTTGTGCAGGCGTTAGGTAGGGGAGCAGTTAGTTGTGCAGGCGTTAGGTAGAGGAGCAGTTAGTTGTGCAGGTGTTAGGTAGGGGAGCAGTTAGTTGTGCAGGCTTTAGGTAGGGGAGCAGTTATTTGTGCAGGCGTTAGGTAGGGGAGCAGTTAGTTGTGCAGGCGTTAGGTAGGGGAGCAGTTAGTTGTGCAGGCGTTAGGTAGGGGAGCAGTTAGTTGTGCAGGCGTTAGGTAGGGGAGCAGTTAGTTGTGCAGGCGTTAGGTAGGGGAGCAGTTAGTTGTGCAGGCGTTAGGTAGGGGAGCAGTTAGTTGTGCAGGCGTTAGGTAGGGGAGCAGTTAGTTGTGCAGGCGTTAGGTAGGGGAGCAGTTAGTTGTGCAGGCGTAGGTAGGGGAGCAGTTAGTTGTGCAGGCGTAGGTAGGGGAGCAGTTAGTTGTGCAGGCGTTAGGTAGGGGAGCAGTTAGTTGTGCAGGCGTTATGTAGGGGAGCTGTTAGTTGTGCAGGCGTTAGGTAGGAGAGCAGTTAGTTGTGCAGGCTTTAGGTAGGGGAGCAGTTAGTTGTGCAGGCATTAGGTAGGGGAGCAGTTAGTTGTGCAGGCTTTAGGTAGGGGAGCAGTTAGTTGTGCAGGTGTAGGTAGGGAAGCAGTTAGTTGTGCAGGCGTAGGTAGGGGAGCAGTTAGTTGTGCAGGCGTTAGGTAGGGGAGCAGTTAGTTGTGCAGGCGTTAGGTAGGGGAGCAGTTAGTTGTGCAGGCGTTAGGTAGGGGAGCAGTAAGTTGTGCAGGCATTAGGTAGGGGAGCAGTTAGTTGTTGCTGCACTTCTCACTTGCCTTCACAGAGATCTGAGCGGAGCAGTCATATCATTGTGACTGCAGAGCTCAGATCACAGTAATTACTAGTGAGTGCTCACTAGGTCTGAGCAACACTACGGCAGTGATTTCATCTCGTAGTGTGCACTACTCACCTACCCAGTTCACAGCTGATGTAGTCACAGTACAAGAGATCGGGTTGGACACCAACCGCAGTCTCCTATGGCCTTTGTCTGCTGTATCTGCTGCGTGTAAGTGTTGTGAATCTGACACTCTCACACCAGAAAATAAATAGGA
The DNA here is from genome assembly GCF_046119375.1 of Phyllobates terribilis. Taxonomy (NCBI): domain Eukaryota; kingdom Metazoa; phylum Chordata; class Amphibia; order Anura; family Dendrobatidae; genus Phyllobates; species Phyllobates terribilis. The sequence continues at coordinate 20,659,871 of NW_027362764.1, read as the reverse complement.
CGAAAAGGTAATTAAAAAAAAAATTACAGCAGTTAATTTTATTCACTTATTAATAAAATTTTTAACATAATTTCCCAAACATTTAAAAATAAAAACGTTGGTGAAATAATTAATTTAAAAGGGTTGTTTTTGGCGTGTGGCGTGAGCTCAGCTCCCACTAATACCACCGGAAAACAACTGATTTTACCAAGGAAGTTGAGGCCAGCCAGGCGAGCCATCGCTGTGATGGTTGGAGACTAAAAAACATCACAGAAAAGAAAACAGCCTTAATAACACCAGGTCAGATGACCAATGCACCAGCAGGATCCAGCAGACCCCCATGATAAAGGCGGGGGTTGGAGTCCACCAAAACATGAAAATAGCTCTGGAGCATGGGTTCCCCCTAATTCATGTCCATACCTCCTAACAGAACTGGGGTTGGTTTCTCAACCACTGACTATGAAAGTAGAAGCCACTTGGGATCAGAAGAACCATTTTTTTTTCCAATGTTTTTTCCTCCTGTGAACCCCATACATAGAAGACAGAAAAAAAGTTTTATGATTTCAACATCTCTTTACGCTACATCCACATCCATTGATTTAACATGACCAGACATAGGTCTTTTTTTTCATCTGTAATGCCCTCCGCCTTTAATGACGTTCTCATAAATCTGAAAAATATCAGAATATTCTTCACACTCCCCGATCTGAAAACTTTTTACTTACTTTACTTTACTCAGAAAATTTAGGTAATCGATCTTCTAAAAAGTTGTTTTCCATCACAACAAACTAAAGTTTCCCTAAAACTCGAGAGCGGTTTTCCGGCCTTTACTGTGAGCATCCCTAGGTCTAACTTGACCAGTCCGTGGGTCTTTGTTCACCTTTAATCCTCAAAATATCAAAATATCGTACATGCATTCCAAACTTTACTTATCTGGGCTCAGACATTCAGACCAAAAAAGTTGTCGACATGTTTTCCATCAGAAATCACCTTTTTCCCCTAAATGCTTGTATGCTTTTCCATATCAACCAGGAGGATTAAGTAGCACCATATTGTCCAAACATTTCAATATTTCAGAAGGAACATGAAGCCTTGTGGCCACAATCTGATCGTACATGGAAAACAATGGTGGGATGGAGGTTTATTCTTTATTGCTCTCAGGTGCGAGTATCTCCATGACCCTAACACCAATACTCAATAAAAATATGGTGTCACTCATCGACCTGGCTGAAGAAGATGGAGCACCGTGACCATTAACGATGAAAGATTTTCCATTTTCGGAGCTGAAGACTCTTTAAACTAATCACACTTCTAATCTTTTAAAGGGCAAATGTGAGGTGACGTTCGAAGGTGTGGTGAATTCTTGGACTGAAACGCAAGATCCAAATATGACATCGACTATTTTGGCTGCAAAAAGTGAATTGAGGAACTCCAGTTAAAACCTTAACAAATATTTGCTCAATGTCTACAAAATGCATGGTTTCATGCCAGGGTTCCTCACCACATAGAGTCACATCACACAAAAGTCGTTATAGTAACTCTATTGTTTACCAAAACAAGGAGCGAGTGTAACGGGTAATTGTAAATGCCCTCATGAATCACACAGGACGCTCCGAAATCTCCAAAATATCTTTCTGTAGAACCTTGAGCACCTGGATGCCAAAAACATGTCAACAGCCGAGGAGAAGACTATGAAGTGGCTGCGTCTGAATATCTAGGCGATCATTTGTGTTCACTTTTGCTATGGAGATGAGAAAAAAATGTTTTTTTTTTTTCTTTTTTTCATAAGTAAACTGATATTTTATCCAGTAATGAAAACTGAATATGAACATGTGAAGAAAATCTGTGACAAAGACTCAATGTGTGAGGTGTAAAAGAAAACCTCACGGAGGCCAGGAGTACGATAATGAGACACGATGAGACGGATCCATCAATGACGTCTATGTCTGATCGTTACTAACCTTTTGACATTTCATAAAAACAGGTTCATGAGCTGTGTCCTCCTCTGATCATGAGAATGAAGGACCCTGGCTTTCATTTCAACGCAATGCCCTTCTGGATTTTAGCTCTCTAAGCCCCTAATTTACCAGCTGTCCCATAGACTTGAATGGACAAGACATTTTAAGGTCAACGTCCGGCTCTTTCCCAGCAGCATTACCAATAAGACTCCATAATCAGTTGGTTGCCTGACCAATGCAGTAAAATCAGTCAAGCTGGAAATCGATGAAGCTCCGCATTATATCATCTCTAGATCATGATCATTAAGGTGGTTTTCGCTAGAAGCGGGGGCTGCGTGTTTGGTTATAGGTCCTTTACTGGGTGGGTGACTGCTCCTTGGCCTTTGGCTAAGATCTTTTCAGTTGGTGGTTAATCCTGGGCCAATGATGTGGCTTTACGCCCTAATGCACAAAGCAGAAGTTTTAGGGTGTGCACGGGGTGACTCCAATAGTCATCTGGACCATGACCCCAGGATCAATGCCAAGGGTTGAGCAGTTTGAGAGACCTAGGAGTGTTGATCTTGGGTTGCACTAACTCAGTTAATATGGGACATCCACTTCAGTTTTCGGGCCGATTTGCACAGCGCTTCAAACCTTCTTACTTTTTTCGCACAAACCCTTATTCCTGGCCATTTGGGTAGAATGGGAAATTTTTACATTTTTCGGCTGAAGACCCAGTCAGTATTTACGCTGAAAAAGCACCTATATTTATTTTGATTGTTTCACTGTGTGTCACCCTTTCATGTGTGTCCTTTTCACAAGGACATTTTAGGGTATTGATTCCCTCATGATCCATGTAGGGGGACCATGAGGCCATCAGGTTCCGCTTTCCCCGGCAAACCCGTGGTCATTCTCTTCTGGGAGAAAGGTCAATCTAGGCTGAGCTCCTAGTTCCTAGTAGGGTGGCAGTCCAGGTGGATGCATCAAGCACGACCAGATTTGCCAATCCCTGACTCTCGATGTGGCGTTCTGGTCTAAATCGACAGGTTTATTGGGGACCCTTCTCTGACCACATCCTTGTGCACCCTTTGTAATACTGTGGTCATTCTCCTCTGGGAGAAGGGTCAATCTAGGCTGAGCTCCTAGTTCCTAGTGGGGTGGCAGCCCAGGTGGATGCCTCAAGCACGACCAGATTTGCCAATCCCTGAGTCTCTATGTGGCGTTGTGGTCTGAATTGACAGGTTTATTGGGGACCCTTCTCTGACCACATCCTTGTGCACCCTTTCTAATACTGTTCACGCTTTCGTGTGCACTCAGATGAAGAGCATGATCTTGATCGATCTTTAAAGAAATGTATCCCTAGATTATCTGAAATCTGCATCATCTACCAACTGTGGAGAAGAGTAGAATTTTCTGACAGCGTCAAAGGACATTCATTGGAAAAGTGCAGGAATTTTGCAATGAGCGGTACAAAAGGGGTACTCATATTCAGAACAAATAGCCGGTGTTTGCTGAAAAAAATCCCTCTGCCTAATGCCAGGAGACCATAAATTGGCGGACCCTCTTACATACTTACTGAACCAGGGCCCAGGGTTTTCAACTTACCCTTCTATGAATGTGAATTCCCTCCAGCTTCCCTGTTCTGTGGGTCTTGATATCTTCTGATTCTCCCAGTTCCATCTTGGATGCTCCTGTGGGTCTTGATATCTTCTGATTCTCCCAGTTCCATCTTGGATGCTCCTGTGGGTCTTGATATCTTCTGATTCTCCCAGTTCCATCTTGGATGCTCCTGTGGGTCTTGATATCTTCTGATTCTCCCAGTTCCATCTTGGATGCTCCTGTGGGTCTTGATATCTTCTGATACTCCCAGTTCCATCTTGGATGCTCCTGTGGGTCTTGATATCTTCTGATTCTCCCAGTTCCATCTTGGATGCTCCTGTGGGTCTTGATATCTTCTGATTCTCCCAGTTCCATCTTGGATGCTCCTGTGGGTCTTGATATCTTCTGGTTCTCCCAGTTCCATCTTGGATGATCCTGTGGGTCTTGATATCTTCTGATTCTCTCAGTTCCATCTTGGATGCTCCTGTGGGTCTTGATATCTTCTGATTCTCTCAGCTCCATCTTGGATGCTCCTGTGGGTCTTGATATCTTCTGATTCTCTCAGTTCCATCTTGGATGCTCCTGTGGGTCTTGATATCTTCTGATTCTTCCAGTTCCATCTTGGATGCTCCTGATTACCGTCTGAACTATTGACATCATCCTTCATGTTCTCCTTCTTTATTGGAAACTTCAACATTTAATATTAATTATAAAAATTAAAAAAAAAAATCATATTTTTGCAAATAGAAATTTGTCAGATATTTTCCATACAGGACGATAGAAACAAGAATTTTACAGCCGTCGAGAAGCCCACTGTGGATTGTATAAAGGGCTCGACGTATGATGGCTAATCTGGACGTAAGTTGCATTTTTTCCATTGTGAAGCATATTTTAGTCATGCATGTAATTCAGCTGTACATCATCCAAGTGTTTCATTTGGAACTTGATCCAATCCACAAAGTCAGTAAAAGTATCAGAAGCTTTTGTATTTTTTTTCCTTCTAGAAACCTTCCAAGAAGCTTAAGTCCGTGGGACAGACCTAAATTTTTGACTTGTGGGTGAGGGGTGCTTACGCCTACATTTTTTACACCTTCTCACAGGTGCAGTACAACAAATTTTTGGCTTGAAGACGTCGAGGTAGTAAAAATCATCTCATCATGAAACAAAGTCTCCGAGGATATGTTACAGGTACGGAGTCTCGAGGATTGTGGAAAGGCTTCCATTTGTAGATGAGCCAAAATAAAATGTTATTATGGAAGTCCCTTGGCTGAACCAGAGACATAATACCTCAAGGTCATGTGGCTCTTTGGGATAGCGGGTGGAATCCGGAAAACCATTCTTTTTCTATGTCCCAACAGCTTCTTTTAGAAGAAAACAAACCAAAACAACCTACCAGGATTACATTTGGCTCGTGTGCACTCAGGCCACCTGTGACTCGTCACCAGAAACTCAAAAAGGTCCCATTTCTATTGAAGGGATGGAAAGAGAATACGAGCAAGGAGAATCCATCCCAGGGCGTTCTGGTTATGAATCTGATGTGTGAGTGTGAGGAAGAGTAGTCACACTAGAGGAGTCTGAGTGCAGATGTATGAGTATGAGGAGGAGTCATACTAGAGTAGTCTGAGTGCTGATGTCTGAGTGTGAGGAGGAGTCACACAAGAGGAGTCTGAGTGCTGATGTGTCAGTGTGAGGAGGAGTAGTCGCACTAGAGGAGTCTGAGTGCTGATGTATGAGTGTGAGGAGAAGTCACACAAGAGGAGTCTGAGTGCTGATGTCTCAGTGTGAGGAGAGGTAGACCTGTAGAGCCCATGTCTGTAGCGCCACAACATGCCTGCATGTAAGATATACTTTTATATGTCTTGCCAGCTATGGTGAGGGTTGATTTCTCTGCTGGAAAACTGCATCCACACTTTGTCCCCGATCCCTTACTGGTGGATTGTGCACTTTGGCCTGAACCAGGAAGTGTGCAGGATCCAGGGGAGGAGGTGCTTCTGAGCTCTGAAGATGTGAGGAGATGTAGCAACATGTAAGTCTGGGTGAAGGGGAGCAGTGCGCTCTCTTCAAGGGCAAGCTACAGGAGGCAGGGGATCAGTCTCTAGAGCCACAGAGACTTCCAGAGTGCGTGGTGAAACTGAGAGACTGCTCGGTCATTATATAACTAGCAGATGAGCCTAGGAGCTCAGCAGTGCATAGAATCAGGGACACTGCTGCAAGAGAAAGTAAGTGTTTTCCACAGGATTCAAGCTGCCTGCTCGCTGGAAGGGATCACGGATCCAGTACCTGTCTATCCTGGACCCCTTTTGTCCAAATAATCTTTTATCAGAGACATAATTAGCAGCAGGAAGGCTACACAACCTCACAGCAGAGAACAGAGAAACTGAACCCTCACGTGCAGTTCCGACCAAAAACCTGTGTGTGAGTTGTATAGAATCTTCTGGAACTCTTTGCAGAACTTCAGTAAAAGGTACAAACTGGTTACTACCCTGTCTAACGCTGATTATTCTCTGCTGCGCGATTTCCGCTTCAACTTGCCTGGGAGCCAGCCCTGGTTGGGAAGGGTTAATCATCTGGCACTGTCCATCACCACCTAACTCCCAGGGGCCTTCATCAGTGTCCGGCCATACCAGGCCGGACATCCCAACTGGCATTACAAGCCTTTTAATTATTTTATTATTAGCTCCACAATTGACAAAGACTGTTGCTCGCCCCCAATCGGGCCTGACCAGCACTCGGACCGCCGTGCACCAGTACCATGACCGCAATGGTCGGCCAGACCGGCAAAGTCCCACCAGAGAAATCAGAGTGTTGATGTCGCAGAGTAAGGAGGACTAGTCACATGAGACGTATGAGTGATGATATCAGAGTGTGAGGAGTAGTCACACCAGAAAAATCAGAGTGCGGATGTGTGAGTGTGAGGAGGAGTCACAGCAGAGGACTCTGAGTGCTAATATGTGAGTGTGAGGAGGAGTAGTCACACCAGAGAAGTCTGAGTGCTGATGTGTGAGTGTGAGGAGGAGTAGTCACACCAGAGAAGTCTGAGTGCTGATGTGTGAGGAAGAGTAGTCGCACCAGAGGAGTCTGAGTGCTGATGTGTGAGGAAGAGTAGTCGCACCAGAGGAGTCTGAGTGCTGATGTGTGAGTGTGAGGAGGAGTAGTCACACCAGAGGAGTCTGAGTGCTGATGTGTGAGTGTGAGGAGGAGTAGTCACACCAGAGGAGTCTGAGTGCTGATGTGTGAGTGTGAGGAGGAGTAGTCACACCAGAGGAGTCTGAGTGCTGATGTGTGAGTGTGAGGAGGAGTAGTCACACCAGAGGAGTCTGAGTGCTGATGTGTGAGTGTGAGGAGGAGTAGTCACACCAGAGGAGTCTGAGTGCTGATGTGTGAGTGTGAGGAGGAGTAGTCACACCAAAGGAGTCTGAGTGCTGATGTGTGAGTGTGAGGAGGAGTAGTCACACCAGAGAAGTCTGACTGCTGATGTGTGAGTGTGAGGAGGAGTAGTCACACCAGAAAAATCAGAGTGCGGATGTGTGAGTGTGAGGAGGAGTCACAGCAGAGGACTCTGAGTGCTAATATGTGAGTGTGAGGAGGAGTAGTCACACCAGAGGAGCCTGAGTGCTAATGTCTGAGTGTGAGGAGGAGTAGTCACACCAGAGGAGTCTGAGTGCTGATGTGTGAGTGTGAGGAGGAGTAGTCACACCAGAGGAGTCTGAGTGCTGATGTGTGAGTGTGAGGAAGAGTAGTCACACCACAGGAGTCTGAGTGCTGATGTGTGAGTGTGAGGAGGAGTAGTCACACCAGAGGAGTCTGAGTGCTGATGTGTGAGTGTGAGGAGGAGTAGTCACACCAGAGAAGTCTGAGTGCTGATGTGTGAGTGTGAGGTGGAGTAGTCACACCAGAGGAGTCTGAGTGCTGATGTGTGAGTGTGAGGAGGAGTAGTCACACCAGAGGAGTCTGAGTGCTGATGTGTGAGTGTGAGGAGGAGTAGTCACACCAGAGAAGTCTGAGTGCTGATGTGTGAGTGTGAGGAGGAGTAGTCACACCAGAGGAGTCTGAGTGCTTATGTGTCAGTGTGAGGATGAGTAGTCGCACTAGAGTCTGAGTGCTGATGTGTGAGTATGAGGAGGAGTAGTCGCACTAGAAGTGTCTGAGTGCTGATGTGTGAGTAGGAGTAGTCACACCATAGGAGTCTGAGTGCTGATGTGTGAGTGTGAGGAGGAGTGGTCGCACTAGAGGAGTCGGAGTGCTGATGTGTGAGTGTGAGGAGGAGTAGTCACACCAGAGGAGTCTGAGTGCTGATGTGTGAGTGTGAGGAGGAGTAGTCACACCAGAGAAGTCTGAGTGCTGATGTGTGAGTGTGAGGAGGAGTAGTCACACCAGAGAAGTCTGAGTGCTGATGTGTGAGTGTAAGGAGGAGAAGTCACACCAGAGGAGTCTGAGTGCTGATGTGTGAGGAGGAGAAGACACACTAGAGGAGTCTGAGTGCTGATGTGTGAGTGTGAGGAGGAGTAGTCACACCAGAGGAGTCTGAGTGCTGATGTGTGAGTGTGAGGAGGAGTAGTCACACCAGAGAAGTCTGAGTGCTGATGTGTGAGTGTGAGGAAGAGTAGTCACACCACAGGAGTCTGAGTGCTGATGTGTGAGTGTGAGGAGGAGTAGACACACCAGAGGAGTCTGAGTGCTGATGTGTGAGTGTGAGGAGGAGTAGTCACACCAGAGAAGTCTGAGTGCTGATGTGTGAGTGTGAGGAGGAGTAGTCGCACCAGAGAAGTCTGAGTGCTGATGTGTGAGGAGGATTAGTCGCACCAGAGAAGTCTGAGTGCTGATGTGTGAGTGTGAGGAGGAGTAGTCACACCAGAGAAGTCTGAGTGCTGATGTGTGAGTGTGAGGAGGAGAAGTCACACCAGAGGAGTCTGAGTGCTGATGTGTGAGTGTGAGGAGGAGTAGTCACACCAGAGGAGTCTGAGTGCTGATGTGTGAGTGTGAGGAGGAGTAGTCACACCAGAGGAGTCTGAGTGCTGATGTGTGAGTGTGAGGAGGAGTAGTCACACCAGAGGAGTCTGAGTGCTGATGTGTGAGTGTGAGGAGGAGTAGTCACACCAGAGGAGTCTGAGTGCTGATGTGTGAGTGTGAGGAGGAGTAGTCACACCAGAGGAGTCTGAGTGCTGATGTGTGAGTGTGAGGAGGAGTAGTCACACCAGAGGAGTCTGAGTGCTGATGTGTGAGTGTGAGGAGGAGTAGTCACACCAGAGGAGTCTGAGTGCTGATGTGTGAGGAGGATTAGTCGCACCAGAGAAGTCTGAGTGCTGATGTGTGAGTGTGAGGAGGAGTAGTCACACCAGAGAAGTCTGAGTGCTGATGTGTGAGTGTGAGGAGGAGAAGTCACACCAGAGGAGTCTGAGTGCTGATGTGTGAGTGTGAGGAGGAGTAGTCACACCAGAGGAGTCTGAGTGCTGATGTGTGAGTGTGAGGAGGAGTAGTCACACCAGAGGAGTCTGAGTGCTGATGTGTGAGTGTGAGGAGGAGTAGTCACACCAGAGGAGTCTGAGTGCTGATGTGTGAGTGTGAGGAGGAGTAGTCACACCAGAGGAGTCTGAGTGCTGATGTGTGAGTGTGAGGAGGAGTAGTCACACCAGAGGAGTCTGAGTGCTGATGTGTGAGTGTGAGGAGGAGTAGTCACACCAGAGGAGTCTGAGTGCTGATGTGTGAGTGTGAGGAGGAGTAGTCACACCAGAGGAGTCTGAGTGCTGATGTGTGAGTGTGAGGAGGAGTAGTCACACCAAAGGAGTCTGAGTGCTGATGTGTGAGTGTGAGGAGGAGTAGTCACACCAGAGAAGTCTGACTGCTGATGTGTGAGTGTGAGGAGGAGTAGTCACACCAGAAAAATCAGAGTGCGGATGTGTGAGTGTGAGGAGGAGTCACAGCAGAGGACTCTGAGTGCTAATATGTGAGTGTGAGGAGGAGTAGTCACACCAGAGGAGCCTGAGTGCTAATGTCTGAGTGTGAGGAGGAGTAGTCACACCAGAGGAGTCTGAGTGCTGATGTGTGAGTGTGAGGAGGAGTAGTCACACCAGAGGAGTCTGAGTGCTGATGTGTGAGTGTGAGGAAGAGTAGTCACACCACAGGAGTCTGAGTGCTGATGTGTGAGTGTGAGGAGGAGTAGTCACACCAGAGGAGTCTGAGTGCTGATGTGTGAGTGTGAGGAGGAGTAGTCACACCAGAGAAGTCTGAGTGCTGATGTGTGAGTGTGAGGTGGAGTAGTCACACCAGAGGAGTCTGAGTGCTGATGTGTGAGTGTGAGGAGGAGTAGTCACACCAGAGGAGTCTGAGTGCTGATGTGTGAGTGTGAGGAGGAGTAGTCACACCAGAGAAGTCTGAGTGCTGATGTGTGAGTGTGAGGAGGAGTAGTCACACCAGAGGAGTCTGAGTGCTTATGTGTCAGTGTGAGGATGAGTAGTCGCACTAGAGTCTGAGTGCTGATGTGTGAGTATGAGGAGGAGTAGTCGCACTAGAAGTGTCTGAGTGCTGATGTGTGAGTAGGAGTAGTCACACCATAGGAGTCTGAGTGCTGATGTGTGAGTGTGAGGAGGAGTGGTCGCACTAGAGGAGTCGGAGTGCTGATGTGTGAGTGTGAGGAGGAGTAGTCACACCAGAGGAGTCTGAGTGCTGATGTGTGAGTGTGAGGAGGAGTAGTCACACCAGAGAAGTCTGAGTGCTGATGTGTGAGTGTGAGGAGGAGTAGTCACACCAGAGAAGTCTGAGTGCTGATGTGTGAGTGTAAGGAGGAGAAGTCACACCAGAGGAGTCTGAGTGCTGATGTGTGAGGAGGAGAAGACACACTAGAGGAGTCTGAGTGCTGATGTGTGAGTGTGAGGAGGAGTAGTCACACCAGAGGAGTCTGAGTGCTGATGTGTGAGTGTGAGGAGGAGTAGTCACACCAGAGAAGTCTGAGTGCTGATGTGTGAGTGTGAGGAAGAGTAGTCACACCACAGGAGTCTGAGTGCTGATGTGTGAGTGTGAGGAGGAGTAGACACACCAGAGGAGTCTGAGTGCTGATGTGTGAGTGTGAGGAGGAGTAGTCACACCAGAGAAGTCTGAGTGCTGATGTGTGAGTGTGAGGAGGAGTAGTCGCACCAGAGAAGTCTGAGTGCTGATGTGTGAGGAGGATTAGTCGCACCAGAGAAGTCTGAGTGCTGATGTGTGAGTGTGAGGAGGAGTAGTCACACCAGAGAAGTCTGAGTGCTGATGTGTGAGTGTGAGGAGGAGAAGTCACACCAGAGAAGTCTGAGTGCTGATGTCTCAGTGTGAGGAGGAGTAGTCACACCAGAGAAGTCTGAGTGCTGATGTGTGAGTGTAAGGAGGAGAAGTCACACCAGAGGAGTCTGAGTGCTGATGTGTGAGTGTGAGGAAGAGTAGTCACATCAGAGGAGTCTGAGTGCTGATGTCTGAGTGTGAGGAGGAGAAGTCACACCAGAGAAGTCTGAGTGCTGATGTGTGAGTGTGAGGAAGAGTAGTCACACCAGAGGAGTCTGAGTGCTGATGTGTGAGTGTGAGGAGGAGTAGTCACACCAGAGGAGTCTGAGTGCTGATGTGTGAGTGTGAGGAGGAGTAGTCACACCAGAGAAGTCTGAGTGCTGATGTGTGAGTGTGAGGAGGAGTAGTCGCACCAGAGAAGTCTGAGTGCTGATGTGTGAGGAGGATTAGTCGCACCAGAGAAGTCTGAGTGCTGATGTGTGAGTGTGAGGAGGAGTAGTCACACCAGAGGAGTCTGAGTGCTGATGTGTGAGTGTGAGGAGGAGTAGTCACACCAGAGAAGTCTGAGTGCTGATGTGTGAGTGTGAGGAGGAGTAGTCGCACCAGAGAAGTCTGAGTGCTGATGTGTGAGTGTAAGGAGGAGAAGTCACACCAGAGGAGTCTGAGTGCTGATGTGTGAGTGTGAGGAGGAGAAGTCACACCAGAGAAGTCTGAGTGCTGATGTGTGAGTGTGAGGAGGAGAAGTCACACCAGAGAAGTCTGAGTGCTGATGTGTGAGTGTGAGGAGGAGAAGTCACACCAGAGAAGTCTGAGTGCTGATGTCTCAGTGTGAGGAGGAGTAGTCACACCAGAGAAGTCTGAGTGCTGATGTGTGAGTGTAAGGAGGAGAAGTCACACCAGAGGAGTCTGAGTGCTGATGTGTGAGTGTGAGGAAGAGTAGTCACATCAGAGGAGTCTGAGTGCTGATGTCTGAGTGTGAGGAGGAGAAGTCACACCAGAGAAGTCTGAGTGCTGATGTGTGAGTGTGAGGAAGAGTAGTCACACCAGAGGAGTCTGAGTGCTGATGTGTGAGTGTGAGGAGGAGTAGTCACACCAGAGGAGTCTGAGTGCTGATGTGTGAGTGTGAGGAGGAGTAGTCACACCAGAGAAGTCTGAGTGCTGATGTGTGAGTGTGAGGAGGAGTAGTCGCACCAGAGAAGTCTGAGTGCTGATGTGTGAGGAGGATTAGTCGCACCAGAGAAGTCTGAGTGCTGATGTGTGAGTGTGAGGAGGTAGTCACACCAGAGGCGTCTGGGTGTGTCTAATATTAATATATTAGACACAGCCAGATAGAAGTACTTGAGTGCGAGGAACTATAACTAGACCAATGAGTTGCAATATAATAGAGTGCACAATTTCCAGATATGGGTTACTGCAGAATATTGCTGTCCATAATGCCAAAGGAGAAAGAGAGAGGAGCTGTGTCAAACACTGAGCATGTGATGTGTTGTGAAGAAAGTGTTGCTGAGGACAGTGCCAGCAGGCTGCTCCAAGTACAAGTGTCTTTGGATTTGCTGCTGTATACCAACTGTTTTCCTCTATTCAAGCCTGTGACCTCGTGATTTTTGTAAAACCATCAATTTTGTTGCATCCTAAAGAGTATTGATGTTGCACTGTCTCCTCAGGATGTCTGCCTCCTACTGCACTGCCTGGGGAACCAACCATTCTACCTCCGTGGCCTATGACTTACAATATGCATAAAGAGGCAAAATAAGTGAATTTATATATTTTTTTTAATATAAGGGCTGTTCTACTTTCTACTGCACAAAAGGAATCCAAAACTTTTGCAATGTCATTCAAGGTTAAAGTTGACGTCCATCATGAATTCAAAAAGCAACGTCCATTGTGGTCATAAATAAAGAATTAATGTCTGCTCATACTAATAATCACCACCGCTCCTCTCCCAGTGCTGTCAGGGACTCGCACTGATCTTTGGGCTTCTTCTTCTTGGTGGATGAGAATTTGACAGCTGATGTCACTGGTTGCAGTGGTGAACAATGCTGCAGCCAGTGACTGAGTGCAGCGGTTATGTTTGGGGGCATATCCTCTAGTACAGAAGTGGTTACATAATATACAGTATTTCCAAGATGTAACAGTGCAGCGTCTATGACCATCAAGTTACTGTGACCTCATTGATCAGTGTCCACGTCTTTTTGACCTTGTAAAATACAGTCTACGCTTCGGTGATGCTTTTTTGGCAAAATGATGTAATAGCTATAATGATATTATCACAAGAACTGGATATTATAGCAGTTAAGGGATTATCCCACTAGAAGGTGAAAGTAGTGTCACAGATTCACCGAGAACATTCATCTAGCCAAAAATGAAAACTTCTATGTGCACCTAAAACTCATTGTGGAAAAGCGTCATGAAGTCTCGGTCTAATTCCATCCATTTCCTCTACAAAGTCTCCTGCTATCTAATCCAGAAGCCTGAAAGGCCGGTAGTATGGACGCTCTTGGTGGAGTGGCGGCTCCCTGAGACCAGCGGGCCGCTCTCTGCCCTTTGTCTCTTGGTGGAGTGGCGGCTCCCTGAGACCAGCGCGCCGCTCTCTGCCCTTTGTCTCTTGGTGGAGTGGCGGCTCCCTGAGACCAGCGGGCCACTCTCTGCCCTTTGTCACTTGGTGGAGTGACTGCTCCCTGAGACCAGCGGGCCGCTCTCTGCCCTTTGTCTTTTGGTGGAGTGGCGGCTCCCTGAGACCAGCGGGCCGCTCTCTGCCCTTTGTCTTTTGGTGGAGTGGCGGCTCCCTGAGACCAGCGGGCCGCTCTCTGCTCTTTGTCTCTTGGTGGAGTGGCGGCTCCCTGAGACCAGCGGGCCGCTCTCTGCCCTTTGTCTCTTGGTGGAGTGGCGGCTCCCTGAGACCAGCTGGCTGCTCTCTGCCCTTTGTCTCTTGGTGGAGTGGCGGCTCCCTGAGACCAGCGGGCCGCTCTCTGCCCTTTGTCTCTTGGTGGAGTGGCGGCTCCCTGAGACCAGTTGGCCGCTCTCTGCCCTTTGTCTCTTGGTGGAGTGGCGGCTCCCTGAGACCAGCGGGCCGCTCTCTGCCCTTTGTCTCTTGGTGGAGTGGCGGCTCCCTGAGACCAGCGGGCCGCTCTCTGCCCTTTGTCTCTTGGTGGAGTGGCGGCTCCCTGAGACCAGCGGGCCGCTCTCTGCCCTTTGTCTCTTGGTGGAGTGGCGGCTCCCTGAGACCAGCGGGCCGCTCTCTGCCCTTTGTCTCTTGGTGGAGTGGCGGCTCCCTGAGACCAGCGGGCCGCTCTCTGCCCTTTGTCTCTTGGTGGAGTGGCGGCTCCCTGAGACCAGCGGGCCGCTCTCTGCCCTTTGTCTCTTGGTGGAGTGGCGGCTCCCTGAGACCAGCGGGCCGCTCTCTGCCCTTTGTCTCTTGGTGGAGTGGCGGCTCCCTGAGACCAGCGGGCTGCTCTCTGCTCTTTTTTCTGCTCGTTGCTCTTCACTTTCACAATCCAGAGCTAATGAGTTGAAAAGTTTTGCTAGCACAGTATGAAAAATCCTGGAAGGGCAATAGTCAAGTGTCTCCTGTTGTTTTCTTGTTTTCGCCTAGCAGTCTACATTAATACTTGCATTACTGACTGTAAACTTTTCTATGGGGTCACTAAGAGTGGACAAGTAACATTCTGGATCTCCACTATCTGGTGCAGCAGTCAGAATCCATCATCTTTGTATTAATCACTTGCACCTGAGGAGAGGATCCTAGAAATGCTTGGACTATGAAGATACGCAGCTTTCTGGGCAGCACGGACCATTGGGATCAGAGTTTCTTTGATATTTTCCATTATCTCATTATTTCATTCTACGGCCAGTTGTTGCTGACGGCACCTCATCATCACTCCAAAAGTGGAGTCTCGGGGCGCTTGTTGTGGGTGGAGTTCGATGAGTGAGACATTATGGGACCTGCTCCGGTCTATTCTCTCCGACCTCTGAGCCTATTGAACCAGACAGATCCGATGATATCAGGCGCCATTGCTTTGTCTCACAGATGATGGAGCCAGAAAACAATTAAGCTGAATCCTCTGCTTTTTCAGCATTTCGGATCGTGAAGTTTTGTATTTTTGCAGGTGTCCAGGTTATTCGGCGGATGCCCCCGTGGAGCAATCACTTCTCCATAGTTAAGGAATCGCGTGTCGGCTTGTGACATCAACCCGGGCTCCCGCAGCCAAACGTTTGTGTTGCGATTATCAGGGCAATTAACACCAATCCCCTCTTGTTGCTTCAGGGCTCAGCGTAACTGATGTCATATAAAAATTCTACAATATTATCAAAGCTTTGCCGCGGAGCCCCACAATCCACCAGGGCCCAATATGGAAGTGAAGCACGGAGAGGCGAGCACTGGAGGTCAGGAGACAGATGAGCACAAGGTGCACATTTCACCGCTCCACTAAATGGAACCAGAGAATGAGAGGAAAGGAATCCCGAGGCAGAGACGCGGCCATGAATCACCGATACAGTGGGGCTATTTGTTGCACAGAATTATCGAACAACGCTGATAGATACAGTGGACTTTGTGGGCAATACGCCGACCATTTATTTCACTTCACTTGTAGGTGACGGTTTTGGAAAAGTTCACGAACTTCATATAAAGCAGAGAAAGGTGGGACCGGTGCGCCAAGAAAACAGGAGGAGTGCCGCGCTGCTTCTTATATTCTGAATTCCACATAAAACCACAGATAATACCAAAAAATCTGAGACTTGATGGGCAGAGATGAACAGGGGGACACGGAGAGGCGTTGTGACTGGTGGGTATGGAGCTACGACAAGCGAGGGAGCTGAGACCTCCACCATGACGCCTATGGGACAGACAAGGGCGGTCGCCTTTGCTGAAATACTTCAATTATTCTGTATTTCCCGACAACTGCTGCCGTATTCCGGCAGAATTCTATACCTCGCCATGTTTTATAAAACGTTTGCCAGTCCTCTGGCTGTAACCTCATCTAGAGCTCCGTATTGGCGAGCCGGCCAGGACATCGCGTGACAGAAGTCCCATAACATCCCTGTAATCCGGAGTGCAAAGGTTTGGAAAATTCACTTATCTGTAAATGAAATATCGGCAAGTGACGTAATAATCAGATATGAAGGCCTCTGATGGTGGCTCTGTGGCTCCAAACCTTCTCTGTCGTGGTCTACAGTGATGGAAGCCTCCAAACAATCAAGGACACGGAGGAACAAACATTGGAACCGTGGCAAATTCAGAGAGCCGGGAGGTCAGTACTAGGTCCTGAAGCCCATCAGTGGTGACGAGGTAGGTGGGTCACACGGCAGGGTCATGGTCATCGGAGCCTCCAGAGTGTCAATGGTAATGAGGGTCTATGCAATGTAATAACCAAAACTGGAGCCTACAGAGCGTCAGTGGAGATAAGGGAGGTACTGAGGGGTCTACACAACCCTACCATGACCGCAAGAACCTGCAGACCACCAGTAATAAGGTACACAGGTCCCTACCACCAGGACACATCAGGGTATGTTCACATGTGGCTTATTGCTGAGTGTTTTACACAGTGTATTTGGTGCATAAAATACGCCAAATTATACAGTACCAGAATAATCCGAGACTGCACAGGATGAAGAAACATCAAAAAGTGACTGCACACAGTGACTGCACAGGAGGAGGAGACTGCACACAGTGATCACACAGGAGGAGGAGACTGCACACAGTGACTGCACAGGAGGAGGAGACTGCACACAGTGACTGCACAGGAGGAGGAGACTGCACACTGACTGCACAGGAGGAGGAGACTGCACACAGTGACTGCACAGGAGGAGGAGACAGCACACAGTGATCACACAGGAGGAGGAGACTGCACACAGTGACTGCACAGGAGGAGGAGACTGTACGCAGTGATCACACAGGAGGAGGAGACTGCACACAGTGATCACACAAGAGGAGGAGACTGCACACACTGACTGCACAGGAGGAGGAGACAGCACACAGTGATCACACAGGAGGAGGAGACTGCACACAGTGACTGCACAGGAGGAGGAGACTGCACACAGTGACTGCACAGGAGGAGGAGACTGCACACAGTGATCGCACAGGAGGAGGAGACTGCACACAGTGACTGCACAGGAGGAAGAGACTGTACACAGTGACTGCACAGGAGGAAGAGACTGCACACAGTGATCACACAGGAGGAGGAGACTGCACACAGTGATCACACAGGAGGAGGAGACTGCACACAGTGATCACACAGGAGGAGGAGACTGCACACAGTGATCACACAGGAGGAGGAGACTGCACACAGTGATCACACAGGAGGAGGAGACTGCACACAGTGACTGCACAGGAGGAGGAGACAGCACACAGTGATCACACAGGAGGAGGAGACTGCACACAGTGACTGCACAGGAGGAGGAGACTGTACGCAGTGATCACACAGGAGGAGGAGACTGCACACAGTGATCGCACAGGAGGAGGAGACTGCACACAGTGACTGCACAGGAGGAAGAGACTGTACACAGTGACTGCACAGGAGGAAGAGACTGCACACAGTGATCACACCGGAGGAGGAGACTGCACACAGTGATCACGCAGGAGGAGGAGACTGCACACAGTGATCACACAGGAGGAGGAGACTGCACACACTGACTGCACAGGAGGAGGAGACTGCACACAGTGACTGCACAGGAGGAGGAGACAGCACACAGTGACTGCACAGGAGGAGGAGACTGCACACAGTGATCGCACAGGAGGAGGAGACTGTACACAGTGACTGCACAGGAGGAAGAGACTGTACACAGTGATCACACAGGAGGAAGAGACTGTACACAGTGACTGCACAGGAGGAAGAGACTGCACACAGTGATCACACAGGAGGAGGAGACTGCACACAGTGATCACACAGGAGGAGGAGACTGCACACAGTGATCACACAGGAGGAGGAGACTGCACACAGTGATCACACAGGAGGAGGAGACTGCACGCAGTGATCACACAGGAGGAGGAGACTGTACGCAGTGATCACACAGGAGGAGGAGACTGCACACAGTGATCGCACAGGAGGAGGAGACTGCACACAGTGACTGCACAGGAGGAAGAGACTGTACACAGTGACTGCACAGGAGGAAGAGACTGCACACAGTGATCACACAGGAGGAGGAGACTGCACACAGTGACTGCACAGGAGGAGGAGACAGCACACAGTGATCACACAGGAGGAGGAGACTGCACACACTGACTGCACAGGAGGAGGAGACAGCACACAGTGATCACACAGGAGGAGGAGACTGCACACAGTGACTGCACAGGAGGAGGAGACTGCACACAGTGACTGCACAGGAGGAAGAGACTGCACATAGTGATCACACAGGAGGAGGAGACTGCACACAGTGATCATACAGGAGGAGGAGACTGCACACAGTGATCACACAGGAGGAGGAGACTGCACACAGTGATCACACAGGAGGAGGAGACTTGCACACAGTGATCACACAGGAGGAGACTGCACACAGTGATCGCACAGGAGGAGGAGACTGCACACAGTGATCGCACAGGAGGAGGAGACTGCTCACAGTGTCTGCACAGGAGGAGGAGACTGCACACAGTGACTGCACAGGAGGAAGAGACTGCACACTGATCGCACAGGAGGAGGAGACTGCACACAGTGATCACATAGGAGGGGGAGACTGACTGCACACAGTTAACCTACAGGAGGAGGAGACTGCACACAGTGACTGCACAGGAGGAGGAGACTGCACACAGTGATTGCACAGGAGGAGGAGACTGCACGCAGTGATCGCACAGGAGGAGGAGACTTCACACAGTGATCACACAGGAGGAGGAGACTGCACACAGTGACTGCACAGGAGGAGAAGACTGCACACAGTGACTGCACAGGAGGAGAAGACTGCACACAGTGACTGCACAGGAGGAGGAGACTGCACACAGTGACTGCACATGAGGAGGAGACTGCACACATTGATCACACAGGAGGAGAAGACTGCACACAGTGATCACACAGGAGGAGAAGACTGCACACAGTGATCACACAGGAGGAGGAGACTGCACACAGTGATCACACAGGAGGAGGAGACTGCACACAGTGACTGCACAGGAGGAGACTACACAAAGTGACTGCACAGGAGGAGGAGACTGCACACATAGACTGCACAGGAGGAGGAGACTGCACACAGTGATCACAAAGGAGGAGAAGACTGCACACAGTGATCACACAGGAGGAGGAGACTGCACAGAGTGATCACACAGGAGGAGGAGACTGCACACAGTGATCACACAGGAGGAGGAGACTGCACACAGTGATCACACAGGAGGAGGAGACTGTACGCAGTGATCACACAGGAGGAGGAGACTGCACACAGTGATCGCACAGGAGGAGGAGACTGCACACAGTGACTGCACAGGAGGAAGAGACTGTACACAGTGACTGCACAGGAGGAAGAGACTGCACACAGTGATCACACAGGAGGAGGAGACTGCACACAGTGACTGCACAGGAGGAGGAGACAGCACACAGTGATCACACAGGAGGAGGAGACTGCACACAGTGACTGCACAGGAGGAGGAGACTGTACGCAGTGATCACACAGGAGGAGGAGACTGCACACAGTGATCGCACAGGAGGAGGAGACTGCACACAGTGACTGCACAGGAGGAAGAGACTGTACACAGTGACTGCACAGGAGGAAGAGACTGCACACAGTGATCACACCGGAGGAGAAGACTGCACACAGTGATCACACAGGAGGAGGAGACTGCACACAGTGATCACACAGGAGGAGGAGACTGCACACACTGACTGCACAGGAGGAGGAGACAGCACACAGTGATCACACAGGAGGAGGAGACTGCACACAGTGACTGCACAGGAGGAGGAGACTGCACACAGTGACTGCACAGGAGGAAGAGACTGCACATAGTGATCACACAGGAGGAGGAGACTGCACACAGTGATCACACAGGAGGAGGAGACTGCACACAGTGATCACACAGGAGGAGGAGACTGCACACAGTGATCACACAGGAGGAGGAGACTTGCACACAGTGATCACACAGGAGGAGACTGCACACAGTGATCGCACAGGAGGAGGAGACTGCACATAGTGATCGCACAGGAGGAGGAGACTGCTCACAGTGTCTGCACAGGAGGAGGAGACTGCACACAGTGACTGCACAGGAGGAAGAGACTGCACACTGATCGCACAGGAGGAGGAGACTGCACACAGTGATCACATAGGAGGGGGAGACTGACTGCACACAGTTAACCTACAGGAGGAGGAGACTGCACACAGTGACTGCACAGGAGGAGGAGACTGCACACAGTGATTGCACAGGAGGAGGAGACTGCACGCAGTGATCGCACAGGAGGAGGAGACTTCACACAGTGATCACACAGGAGGAGGAGACTGCACACAGTGACTGCACAGGAGGAGAAGACTGCACACAGTGACTGCACAGGAGGAGAAGACTGCACACAGTGACTGCACAGGAGGAGGAGACTGCACACAGTGACTGCACATGAGGAGGAGACTGCACACATTGATCACACAGGAGGAGAAGACTGCACACAGTGATCACACAGGAGGAGAAGACTGCACACAGTGATCACACAGGAGGAGGAGACTGCACACAGTGATCACACAGGAGGAGGAGACTGCACACAGTGACTGCACAGGAGGAGACTACACAAAGTGACTGCACAGGAGGAGGAGACTGCACACATAGACTGCACAGGAGGAGGAGACTGCACACAGTGATCACAAAGGAGGAGAAGACTGCACACAGTGATCACACAGGAGGAGGAGACTGCACAGAGTGATCACACAGGAGGAGGAGACTGCACACAGTGATCGCACAGGAGGAGGAGACTGCACAAAGTGACTGCACAGGAGGAGGAGACTGCACACAGTGACTGCACAGGAGGAGGAGACTGCACACAGTGAAAACACAGGAGGAGGAGACTGCACACAGTGACTGCACAGGAGGAGGAGGAGACTTCACAAAGTGACTGCACAGGAGGAGGAGACTGCACACACTGATTGTACAGGAGGAGGAGACTGCACACAGTGACTGCTCAGAAGAAAGAGTCTGCACATAGTGATTGCACAGGAGGAGGTGACTGCACGCAGTGATCACACAGGAGGAGGAGACTGCACACAGTGACTGCACAGGAGGAGAAGAGACTGCACACAGTCACTCCACAGGAGGAGGAGACTGCACACAGTGGCTGCAAAGGAGGAGTAGACTGCACACAGTGACTGCACAAGAGGGGAAGAGACTGCACACGGTGACTGCACAGGAGCAGTAGACTGCACACAGTGATTGCAAAGGAGGAGAAGACTGCACACTGACTGCACAGGAGGAAGAGACTGCACACAGTGACTGCACAGGAGGAGGAGACTGCACACAGCGACTGCACAGGAGGAGGAGACTGCACACAATGACTGCACAGGAGGACAAGACTGCACACAGTGACTGCACAGGAGGAAGAGACAGCACATAGTGACTGCACAGGAGGGAGAGACTGTACACAGTGACTGCACAGGAAGAAGAGACTGCACACAATGACGGCACAGGAGGAGAAGACTGCACACAGTGACTGCACAGGAGGAGGAGATTGCACATAGCGTCTGCACAGGAGGAGGATATAGCACACAGCGTCTGCACAGGAGGAGGAGATTGCACACAGAGACTGCACAGGAGGAGGAGATTGCACACAGTGTCTGTACAGGAGAAGGAGATTGCACACAGCGACTGCACAAGAGGAGGAGACTGCACACAGTGACTGCACAGGAGGAGGAGACAGCCCACAGTGACTGCACAGGAGGAGGAGACTGCATACATTGACTGCGCAGGAGGAGGAGACTGCACACAGTGACTGCACAGGAAGAGGAGACTGCACACAGTGATCACACAGGAGGAGGAGACTGCACACAGTGACTGCACAGGAGCAGGAGACTGCACACAGTGACTGCACATGAGGAGGAGACTGCACACCGTGACTGCACAAGAAGAGGAGACTACACACAGTGACTGCACAGGAGCCGAAAACTGTACACAGTAACTGCACAGAAGGAGTAGACTGCACAGGAGGAAGAGACTGCACACAGCAACTGCACTTGTTATGCACACGCCCGGACTGACTGGCGTGTGTGTGACTAGTGATCCCACTGTGCCATGAACCAGAGAGTGCCTGGAGGGTCGTAACTAAGTATCAACCCGATCCGACTCAGGTCGCACGACGGCTACGATGCCGTGCACCAGGGAGGAACCGAGCAGAGGGATCAGGTGCCACTCCAGGTGAGACCCCGGACACAGCTGTTGACCCACACCAGGGAATACAGGAACAGGCAGGTTAGAGCACAGGCTCGGTAGGGTCCAGTACAGACTGGGAGACTGGTTCAGAGCCGCAGATGCGGTAATCAAGCAGAGTAAAGCGAAACCGCAGGTGCGGTGGACAAGACTGAGCAGAGCGAAACCACAGGTGCAGTGGACAGGGCTGAGCAGAGCTAAACCGCAGGTGCGGTGGACAGGGCTGAGCAGAGCGAAACCGCAGGTGCGGTGGACAGGGCTGAGCAGAGCTAAACCGCAGGTGCGGTGGACAGGGCTGAGCAGAGCGAAACCGCAGGTGCGGTGGACAGGGCTAAGCAGAGCAAAACCGCAGGTGCTGTGGACAAGGCTGAGCAGAGCGAAACCGCAGGTGCGGTGGACAAGGCTGGGCAGAGCGAAACTGCAGATGCGGTGGACAAGGCTGAGCAGAGCGAAACCGCAGGTGCGGTGGACAGGGCTGCGCAAAGTGAAACTGCAGGTGCGGTGGACAGGGCTGAGCAGAGCGAAACCGCAGGTGCGGTGGACAAGGCTGAGCAGAGCGAAACCGCAGGTGCGGTGGACAAGGCTGAGCAGAGCGAAACCGCAGATGCGGTGGACAAGGCTGAGCAGAGCGATACCGCAGGTGTGGTGGACAAGGCTGAGCGGGCAGGAACCGCCGGAGCGGTAAGTAAGGCAGGGCAGAGATAAACCGCCGGGGCGGTAAGCAAGGCAGAGCAGGGGGGAAACCGCCGAAGCGGTGAGCAAAGACAGAGTAGAGGGGACAGGGCTCTGTTCACATGGAACAGACTGGAAGGGAAAGGCAGAACCAGATACACACGAGGTACTTGCAAAGAAGTAGCGAGTGGACTCCAAACTCACAAACGGAAGTACAGCGACAATGAGTAGGAGTTAGGTGCAGGTTCAGACTCTGCAGAAAAAGGGAAGGTACAGACATAGAGAAAAACAGGTAACAGGCTAGGAGAGTGTTCAGACAGGAACTGAGTGTTAAGACAGGAACTGACACCGCAGCGAGATACAGGAGTGAGTCTGGGTATGCGGCCCCCAGAATGGCGGTCAAACAGGCTAGAAGACACAGATAACAGGTCTGGGTATGCGGCCCCCAGAAGGCAGGACAAACAGGCTAGGAGCGTGTTCAGAAAGGCCTGGGAATACAGCCTCCAGGAAGGCGGACAGGCAGGAAAACCAGAACGGGACCTGGCACATCAGAGGCTAGGAGCTCTCTGAGGGTAAGAGTTGCTCAGGCACCAGCTTCAAGGTGGAGCTGGTTTAAATATCAAGTGACAGACAGCAATAGGCTGGGGACGCATTAGGGGTGTGCCCACAGCAGCTACAAGAAACAGACAGTAACTGGGCCGCCGCCCTAAGCAGTCAGAACACAGACAAGCAGACAGCATGAATAGAAGCCAGGCTAACAGACTGGACTGAAGATCAAGTTTGCGATCTTGCATAGTGGGAGATGGTGCACTATGCAAGCCCACCACCATGTATGTTACAGCACTCAGTAAGCAGAAAATTACAGTAGGAGGAATAATCTGCACACAGTGACTGCACAGGGAAAATAGATTGCACACAGTGACTGCACAGGAGGAAGAGACTGCACACAGTGACTACACAGGAGGAAGAGACTGCACACAGTGACTGCACAGGAGGAGGAGACTGCACACAGTGACTGCACAGGAGGAGGAGACTGCACAGAGTGACTGTACAGGAGGAGGAGACTGCACACAGTGACTGCACAGGAGGAAGAGACTTCACACAGTGACTGCACAGGAGGAGGAGACTGCGCACAGTGACTACACAGGAGGAGACTGCACACAGTGACTGCACAGGAGGAGGAGACTGCACACAGTGACTACACAGGAGGAGGAGACTGAACACTGACTGTACAGGAGGAGGAGACTGCACACAGTGACTGCACAGGAGGAAGAAACTTCACACAGTGACTGCACAGGAGGAGGAGACTGCACACAGCGACTACACAGGAGGAGGAGGCTGAACACAGTGACTGCACAGGAGGAGGAGACTGCACACAGTGACTGCACAGAAGGAGGAGACTGCACACAGTAACTGCACAGGAGGAGGAGACTGAACACAGTGAGTCCACAGGAGGAGGAGACTGCACACAGTAACTGCACAGGAGGAGGAGACTGCACTCTGACTGCACAGGAGGAAGAGACTGCATACAGTGACTGCACAGGAGGAAGAGACTGCAATCAGTGACTGCACAGGAGGAGGAGACTGCACACAGTGACTGTACAGGAGGAGGAGATTAAACAGTGACTGCACAGGAGGAGGAGACTGCACACAGTGATCACACAGGAGAAGGAGACTGCACACAGTGACTGCACAGGAGGAGGAGACTGCACACAGTGACTGCAAAGGAGGAGGAGACTGCACCCAGTGACTGTACAGGAGGAGGAGACTGCCCACAGTGACTGTACAGGAGGAGGAGACTGCCCACAGTGACTGCAGAGGAGGAGGAGACTGCCCACAGTGACTGCAGAGGAGGAGGAGACTGCCCACAGTGACTGCAGAGGAGGAGGAGACTGCACACAGTGACTGCACAGGAGGAGACTGCACACAGTGATCACACAGGAGGAGGAGACTGCACACAGTGACTGTACAGGAGGAGGAGACAGCCCACAGTGACTGCACAGGAGGAGGAGACTGCACACAGTGACTGTACAGGAGGAGGAGACTGCACACAGTGACTGCACAGGAGGAAGAGACTGCACACAGTGACTGCACAGGAGGAGGAGACTGCCCATAGTGACTGCACAGGAGGAAGAGACTGCCCACAGTGACTGCACAGGACGAAGTGGAGACTGCACACAGTGATTGCACAGGAGGAGGAGACTGCCCACAGTGACTGCACAGGAGGAGGAGACTGCACCCAGTGGCTGCACAGGAGGAGGAGACTGCACACAATGATTACACAGGAGGACAAGACTGCACACAGTGACTGCACAGGAGGAAGAGACTGTACACAATGACTGCACAGGACGAAGAGACTGCACACAGTGACTGCAAAGGAAGAAGAGACTGCACACAATGACTGCACAGTAGCAGAAGACTGCACACAGTGACTGCACAGGAAGAGGAGATTGCACATAGCGACTGCACAGGAGGAGGAGATAGTACATAGCGTCTGCACAGGAGGAGGATATAGCACACAGCGTCTGCACAGGAGGAGGGGATTGCACACAGCGACTGCACAGGAGGAGGAGATTGCACACAGCGACTGCCCAGGAGGAGGAGATTGCACATAGCGTCTGCACAGGATGAGGATATAGCACGCAGCATCTGCACAGGAGGAGGAGACTGCACACAGTGACTGCACAGGAGGAGGAGATTGCACACAGTGACTGCACGGGAGGAGGAGACTGCATACAGTGACTGCACAGAAGGAGGAGACTGCACTCAGTGACTGCACAGGAAGAGTAGACTGCACACAGTGATCACACAGGAGGAGGAGACTGCACACAGTGACTTTAGAGGAGGAGGAGACTGTACACAGTGACTGCACAGGAGGAGGAGACTGCACACAGTGGCTTCACAGGAAGAGGAGACTGCACACAGTGACTGCACAGGAGGAGGAGACTGCACACAGTGACTGCAAAGGAGGAGGAGACTGCACCCAGTGACTGTACAGGAGGAGGAGACTGCCCACAGTGACTGTACAGGAGGAGGAGACTGCCCACAGTGACTGCAGAGGAGGAGGAGACTGCCCACAGTGACTGCAGAGGAGGAGGAGACTGCCCACAGTGACTGCAGAGGAGGAGGAGACTGCACACAGTGACTGCACAGGAGGAGACTGCACACAGTGATCACACAGGAGGAGGAGACTGCACACAGTGACTGTACAGGAGGAGGAGACAGCCCACAGTGACTGCACAGGAGGAGGAGACTGCACACAGTGACTGTACAGGAGGAGGAGACTGCACACAGTGACTGCACAGGAGGAAGAGACTGCACACAGTGACTGCACAGGAGGAGGAGACTGCCCATAGTGACTGCACAGGAGGAAGAGACTGCCCACAGTGACTGCACAGGACGAAGTGGAGACTGCACACAGTGATTGCACAGGAGGAGGAGACTGCCCACAGTGACTGCACAGGAGGAGGAGACTGCACCCAGTGGCTGCACAGGAGGAGGAGACTGCACACAGTGACTGCACAGGAGGAGGAGACTGCACACAGTGACTGCACAGGAGGAGGAGACTGCACACAGTGACTGCACAGAAGGAGGAGACTGCACTCAGTGACTGCACAGGAAGAGTAGACTGCACACAGTGATCACACAGGAGGAGGAGACTGCACACAGTGACTTTACAGGAAGAGGAGACTGTACACAGTGACTGCACAGGAGGAGGAGACTGCACACAGTGGCTGCACAGGAAGAGGAGACTGCACACAGTGACTGCACAGGAGGAGGAGGAGACTGCACACAGTGACTGCACAGGAGGAGGAGACTGCACACAGTGACTGCACAGGAAGAGGAGACTGCACACAGTGGCTGCACAGGAAGAGGAGACTGCACACAGTGACTGCACAGAAGGAGGAGGAGACTGCACACAGTGACTGCACATGAGGAGGAGACTGCACATAGTGACTGCACAGGAGGAGGAAACTGCACACATTGACTGCACAGGAGGAAGAGACTGCACACAGTGACTGCACAGGAGGAGGAGACTGCACATAGTGACTGCACAGGAGGAGGAGACTGCACACAGTGACTGCACAGGAGGAGGAGACTGCACACAGTGACTGCACAGGAGGAGGAGACTGCACACATTGACTGCACAGGATGAAGAGACTGCACACAGTGACTGCAGAGGAGGAGACTGCACACAGTGACTGCAAAGGAGGAGGAGACTGCACACAGTGACTGCACAGGAGGAGGAGACTGCACACATTGACTGCACAGCAGGAAGAGACTGCACACAGTGACTGCACAGGAGGAGGAGACTGCACACAGTGACTGCACAGGAGGAGGAGACTGCACACAGTGACTGCACAGGAGGAGGAGACTGCACACAGTGACTGCACACAGTGACTGCACAGGAGGAGGAGACTGCACACATTGACTGCACAGGAGGAAGAGACTGCACACAGTGACTGCACAGGAGGAGGAGACTGCACACAGTGACTGCACAGGAGGAGGAGACTGCACACAGTGACTGCACAGGAGGAGGAGACTGCACACATTGACTGCACAGGAGGAAGAGACTGCACACAGTGACTGCACAGGAGGAGGAGACTGCACACAGTGACTGCACAGGAGGAGGAGACTGCACACATTGACTGCACAGGAGGAAGAGACTGCACACAGTGACTTTACAGGAAGAGGAGACTGTACACAGTGACTGCACAGGAGGAGGAGACTGCACACAGTGGCTGCACAGGAAGAGGAGACTGCACACAGTGACTGCACAGGAGGAGGAGGAGACTGCACACAGTGACTGCACAGGAGGAGGAGACTGCACACAGTGACTGCACAGGAAGAGGAGACTGCACACAGTGGCTGCACAGGAAGAGGAGACTGCACACAGTGACTGCACAGAAGGAGGAGGAGACTGCACACAGTGACTGCACATGAGGAGGAGACTGCACATAGTGACTGCACAGGAGGAGGAAACTGCACACATTGACTGCACAGGAGGAAGAGACTGCACACAGTGACTGCACAGGAGGAGGAGACTGCACACAGTGACTGCACAGGAGGAGGAGACTGCACACAGTGACTGCACAGGAGGAGGAGACTGCACACATTGACTGCACAGGATGAAGAGACTGCACACAGTGACTGCAGAGGAGGAGACTGCACACAGTGACTGCAAAGGAGGAGGAGACTGCACACAGTGACTGCACAGGAGGAGGAGACTGCACACATTGACTGCACAGCAGGAAGAGACTGCACACAGTGACTGCACAGGAGGAGGAGACTGCACACAGTGACTGCACAGGAGGAGGAGACTGCACACAGTGACTGCACAGGAGGAGGAGACTGCACACAGTGACTGCACACAGTGACTGCACAGGAGGAGGAGACTGCACACAGTGACTGCACAGGAAGAGGAGACTGCACACAGTGGCTGCACAGGAAGAGGAGACTGCACACAGTGACTGCACAGAAGGAGGAGGAGACTGCACACAGTGACTGCACATGAGGAGGAGACTGCACATAGTGACTGCACAGGAGGAGGAAACTGCACACATTGACTGCACAGGAGGAAGAGACTGCACACAGTGACTGCACAGGAGGAGGAGACTGCACACAGTGACTGCACAGGAGGAGGAGACTGCACACAGTGACTGCACAGGAGGAGGAGACTGCACACATTGACTGCACAGGATGAAGAGACTGCACACAGTGACTGCAGAGGAGGAGACTGCACACAGTGACTGCAAAGGAGGAGGAGACTGCACACAGTGACTGCACAGGAGGAGGAGACTGCACACATTGACTGCACAGCAGGAAGAGACTGCACACAGTGACTGCACAGGAGGAGGAGACTGCACACAGTGACTGCACAGGAGGAGGAGACTGCACACAGTGACTGCACAGGAGGAGGAGACTGCACACAGTGACTGCACACAGTGACTGCACAGGAGGAGGAGACTGCACACATTGACTGCACAGGAGGAAGAGACTGCACACAGTGACTGCACAGGAGGAGGAGACTGCACACAGTGACTGCACAGGAGGAGGAGACTGCACACAGTGACTGCACAGGAGGAGGAGACTGCACACATTGACTGCACAGGAGGAAGAGACTGCACACAGTGACTGCACAGGAGGAGGAGACTGCACACAGTGACTGCACAGGAGGAGGAGACTGCACACATTGACTGCACAGGAGGAAGAGACTGCACACAGTGACTGCACAGGAGGAGGAGACTGCACACAGTGACTGCACAGGAGGAGGAGACTGCACACATTGACTGCACAGGAGGAAGAGACTGCACACAGTGACTGTAGAGGAGGAGACTGCACACAGTGACTGCAAAGGAGGAGGAGACTGCACACAGTGACTGCACAGGAGGAGGAGACTGCACACAGTGACTGCACAGGAGGAGGAGACTGCACACATTGACTGCACAGGAGGAAGAGACTGCACACAGTGACTGCACAGGAGGAGGAGACTGCACACAGTGACTGCACAGGAGGTGGAGACTGCACACATTGACTGCACAGGAGGAAGAGACTGCACACAGTGACTGCACAGGAGGAGGAGACTGCACACAGTGACTGCACAGGAGGAGGAGACTGCACACAGTGACTGCACAGGAGGAAGAGACTGCACACAGTGACTGCACAGGAGGAGGAGACTGCACACAGTGACTGCTCAGGAGGAGGAGACTGCACACATTGACTGCACAGGAGGAAGAGACTGCACACAGTGACTGCACAGGAGGAGGAGACTGCACACAGTGACTGCACAGGAGGAGGAGACTGCACACAGTGACTGCACAGGAGGAGGAGACTGCACACAGTGACTGCACAGGAGAAGGAGACTGCACACAGTGACTGCACAGGAGGAGGAGACTGTACACAGTGACTGCACAGGAGGAGGAGACTGCACACAGTGACTGCACAGGAGGAGGAGGAGACTGCACACAGTGACTGCACAGGAGGAGGAGACTGCACACAGTGACTGCACAGGAGGAGGAGATGGGGTAGATGTTCCCTCCAGTCCTATGTTGCACCACAGATAAGATAGATTTATATAAAACCCACCCATAATACATCACAATGATCTTTAGATTGTGCCCCCCAGCTCTGCTCCATGTGTATTAGGATAGCAGAGCTGCATTTCAGACAACAAGCGGTTACTTGTGCGAGGAGCTGACGTTTCCCTCCTCGGCTGTGAGGTGCGGCTGGAAAGGTCGTGTCAGTTTTGTCCGTCTGCCGCTTATTTCAGCATCTGTCGTAATAAAGTGTCTGAAATTAATTCAGTAGCGGGGTTCACTTATTTTCCAGCTACCAGTAGCCACAGCTCCAGCCCTGCAATAACTCATGTGCCTCAGTCATCAAGGGGATAATATGTGCAGACAGTAGAATGATGACGGGGCTGGACGGGCGACAGTCCCTGCGGAGGGTCCGCAGACCAGGTGACACCTCAGGGAGAAGATCTTCATGACTCCTGAGGTCCAAAGTTTCCCTCCTTGAAGGTTTACGTTATTAATGAGGTGACAACCTGACAACTTTGGAAGAATCCAAGACTCTGCAGCAAAGAAAATGAGGCTGACAACATAAATAACCCATGCATGGACGAGAATACAGAAGGGCGGCACATTGAACTTGGCATTACCTAGTATATTTCAATACTGTGCCGGCCGGTTAGAAAGCTGACCCTTATCCCAAGGTAAAGCAATGACAACATGCAGATCGTCTCTGGTGTTACATAGGACTGCTGGCAACTAATTTGTTTCAGGTTTTATTTGTCACATTCTGCCAAAATAATTGATTATGATTGAATTGATTCGTCAAGAATGAAACGTGACTAAAACCTCCAGTTGCTCAGAAAAAAACATGTGTAACACTCTGAGGTCTCCTAGGACTGTGTCCAACCTTGTGCTTGTAAACATTAAAAAGGGTTAAAACTGATCCCTTTTTGTGGAGCAGATGCCTGCTGGTGTTTGCACACAGGCATTGTGTACGGAAGAAACTATGGCTTTTTAGAAAGCCTCCGAAAATGTATTTTTCTTCCGGTATTAGCCCCAAGTTTAATGTTTGATAAGTGAAGAGGCAATGGCTTCTTTCAGTTATCAAAAATTATCCCTGTTTGTTGAAGCAGCTTCAGGTGTGGTGTTATATTTATGTAGGTAAGGGTTCTTCACTGCAGCAGTAAAGTATGGGACATGGAGGTCAGGAAGGAGATGTGCGGCTGTGTAGTGGCAGTTGTAGAAGCAGCAATACAGTATACAACATGATGGAGTCAAGAGATGTGCGGCTGTGTAGTAGCAGTGGTAGAAGCAGCAGTGCAGTATAGAACAAGATGGAGTCAGGAGATGTACGGCTGTGTAGCAGCAGTGGTAGAAGCAGCAGTGCAGTATAGAACAAGATGGAGTCAGGAGATGTGCGGCTGTGTAGTGGCAGTGGTAGAAGCAGCAGTGCAGTATAGAACATGATGGAGTCAAGAGATGTGCGGCTGTGTAGTAGCAGTGGTAGAAGCAGCAGTGCAGTATAGAACAAGATGGAGTCAGGAGATGTACGGCTGTGTAGCAGCAGTGGTAGAAGCAGCAGTGCAGTATAGAACAAGATGGAGTCAGGAGATGTGCGGCTGTGTAGTGGCAGTGGTAGAAGCAGCAGTGCAGTATAGAACATGATGGAGTCAGGAGTTGTGTAGCAGCAGTGGTAGAAGCAGCAGTGCAGTATAGAACATGATGGAGTCAGGAGATGTGCGGCTGTGTAGTGGCAGTGGTAGAAGCAGCAGTGCAGTATAGAATATGATGGAGTCAGGAGATGTGCAGCTGTGTAGCAGCAGTGGTAGAAGCAGCAGTGCAGTATAGAACAAGATGGAGTCAGGAGATGTGCGGCTGTGTAGCAGCAGTGGTAGAAGCAGCAGTGCAGTATAGAACAAGATGGAGTCAGGAGATGTGCGGCTGTGTAGTGGCAGTGGTAGAAGCAGCAGTGCAGTATAGAACATGATGGAGTCAGGAGTTGTGCAGCTGTGTAGCAGCAGTGGTAGAAGCAGCAGTGCAGTATAGAACATGATGGAGTCAGGAGATGTGCGGCTGTGTAGTGGCAGTGGTAGAAGCAGCAGTGCAGTATAGAATATGATGGAGTCAGGAGATGTGCCGCTGTGTTGCAGCAGTGGTAGAAGCAGCAGTGCAGTATAGAACAAGATGGAGTCAGGAGATGTGTGGCTGTGTAGTGGCAGTGGTAGAAGCAGCAGTGCAGTATAGAACATGATGGAGTCAGGAGTTGTGCAGCTGTGTAGCAGCAGTGGTAGAAGCAGCAGTGCAGTATAGAACAAGATGGAGTCAGGAGATGTGCAGCTGTGTAGTGGCAGTGGTAGAAGCAGCAGTGCAGTATAGAACAAGATGGAGTCAGGAGATGTGCGGCTGCGTAGTGGCAGTGGTAGAAGCAGCAGTGCAGTATAGAACATGATGGAGTCAGGAGTTGTGCAGCTGTGTAGCAGCAGTGGTAGAAGCAGCAGTGCAGTATAGAACAAGATGGAGTCAGGAGATGTACGGCTGTGTAGCAGCAGTGGTAGAAGCAGCAGTGCAGTATAGAACAAGATGGAGTCAGGAGATGTGCGGCTGTGTAGCAGCAGTGGTAGAAGCAGCAGTGCAGTATAGAACAAGATGGAGTCAGGAGATGTGCGGCTGTGTAGTGGCAGTGGTAGAAGCAGCAGTGCAGTATAGAACATGATGGAGTCAGGAGTTGTGCAGCTGTGTAGCAGCAGTGGTAGAAGCAGCAGTGCAGTATAGAACATGATGGAGTCAGGAGATGTGCGGCTGTGTAGTGGCAGTGGTAGAAGCAGCAGTGCAGTATAGAACATGATGGAGTCAGGAGATGTGCGGCTGTGTTGCAGCAGTGGTAGAAGCAGCAGTGCAGTATAGAACAAGATGGAGTCAGGAGATGTGTGGCTGTGTAGTGGCAGTGGTAGAAGCAGCAGTGCAGTATAGAACATGATGGAGTCAGGAGTTGTGCAGCTGTGTAGCAGCAGTGGTAGAAGCAGCAGTGCAGTATAGAACAAGATGGAGTCAGGAGATGTGCAGCTGTGTAGTGGCAGTGGTAGAAGCAGCAGTGCAGTATAGAACAAGATGGAGTCAGGAGATGTGCGGCTGCGTAGTGGCAGTGGTAGAAGCAGCAGTGCAGTATAGAACATGATGGAGTCAGGAGTTGTACAGCTGTGTAGCAGCAGTGGTAGAAGCAGCAGTGCAGTATAGAACATGATGGAGTCAGGAGATGTGCGGCTGTGTAGCGGCAGTGGTAGAAGCAGCAGTGCAGTATAGAATATGATGGAGTCAGGAGATGTGCGGCTGTGTAGCAGCAGTGGTAGAAGCAGCAGTGCAGTATAGAACAAGATGGAGTCAGGAGATGTGCGGCTGTGTAGTGGCAGTGGTAGAAGCAGCAGTGCAGTATAGAACATGATGGAGTCAGGAGTTGTGCAGCTGTGTAGCAGCAGTGGTAGAAGCAGCAGTGCAGTATAGAACATGATGGAGTCAGGAGATGTGCGGCTGTGTAGTGGCAGTGGTAGAAGCAGCAGTGCAGTATAGAATATGATGGAGTCAGGAGATGTGCGGCTGTGTAGCAGCAGTGGTAGAAGCAGCAGTGCAGTATAGAACAAGATGGAGTCAGGAGATGTGCAGCTGTGTAGTGGCAGTGGTAGAAGCAGCAGTGCAGTATAGAACAAGATGGAGTCAGGAGATGTGCAGCTGTGTAGTGGCAGTGGTAGAAGCAGCAGTGCAGTATAGAACATGATGGAGTCAGGAGTTGTGCGGCTGTGTAGTGGCAGTGGTAGAAGCAGCAGTGCAGTAAAGAACAAGATGGAGTCATGAGATGTGTGGCTGTGTAGTGGCAGTGGTAGAAGCAGCAGTGCAGTATAGAACAAGATGGAGTCAGGAGTTGTGCGGCTGTGTAGCAGCAGTGGTAGAAGCAGCAGTGCAATATAGAACATGATGGAGCCAGGAGTTGTGTGGCTGTGTAGTGGCAGTGGTAGAAGCAGCAGTGCAGTATAGAACATGATGGAGTCAGGAGTTGTGCGGCTGTGTAGTGGCAGTGGTAGAAGCAGCAGTGTAGTATAGAACAAGATGGAGCCAGGAGTTGTGCGGCTGTGTAGCAGCAGTGGTAGAAGCAGCAGTGTAGTATAAAACAAGATGGAACCAGGAGATGTGCGGCTGTGTAGTGGCAATGGTAGAAGCAGCAGTGCAGTATAGAACATGATGGAGTCAGGAGTTGTGCGGCTGTGTAGCAGCAGTGGTAGAAGCTGCAGTGCAGTATACAACATGATGGAGTCAGGAGTTGTGCGGCTGTGTAGTGGCAGTGGTAGAAGCAGCAGTGCAGTATAGAACATGATGGAGTCAGGAGTTGTGCGGCTGTGTAGTAGCAGTGGTAGAAGCAGCAGTGCAGTATAGAACATGATGGAGTCAGGAGATGTGCGGCTGTGTAGTAGAAGTGGTAGAAGCAGCAATGCAGTATATAACAAGATGGAGTCAGGAGATGTGCGGCTGTGTAGTGGTAGTGGTAGAAGCAGCAGTGCAGTATAGAACATGATGGAGTCAGGAGATGTGCAGCTGTGTAGTGGCAGTGGTAAAAGCAGCAGGGAAGTATAGAACATGATGGAGTCAGGAGATGTGCAGCTGTGTAGTGGCAGTGGTAAAAGCAGCAGTGTAGTATAGAACATGATGGAGTCAGGAGATGTGTGGCTGTGTAGTAGCAGTGGTAGAAGCAGCAGTGCAGTATAGAACAAGATGGAGTCAGGAGATGTGCGGCTGTGTAGTGGTAGTGGTAGAAGCAGCAGTGCAGTATAGAACAAGATGGAGTCAGGAGATGTGCCGCTGTGTAGTAGCAGTGGAAGAAGCAGCAGTGCAGTATAGAGCAAGATGGAGTCATGAGATGTGCGGCTGTGAAGTGGCAGTGGTAGAAGCAGCAGTGCAGTATAGAACATGATGGAGTCAAGAGATGTGTGGCTGTGAAGTGGCAGTGGTAGAAGCAGCAGTGCAGTATAGAACATGATGGAGTCTTATAGATTGATGGAGCCAGTCCACAAGTATAAAAGCAGCCATAGAGTGTACAGGAACCTTCACACAGACTTTTCTTAGCCAGAGCTGCTTCTTGGCAGGGTTGGACTGGCCCACCAGTCCTCTGGTGGGCCCTGGCTTCTTCTTCGGGAGAGTTCATAGTGCAAACCTTACAGCTGCTATGGGGCTCTTGAGTGGGGGAGAAAGGTGGGCCCTCAGAATCATATCCTCTGGTTGGTGTTCTTCAGCCTGACACTGCTTCTCGGTGAGAGTTGTATTTCACCACAGCCATATTCTTTAGCTCGGTGAAAGGACTGGCATAGAGGGGAACCGTATCTACTCCGGCTGTCATTTCTCCCAGGAAGTCCTCTAATGCAGCTTGTTAAATAAGCAATGCAGCCCGTCCAACATCAGCTCACACTTCTCGGTGGTGCTTCGACACACAAAGATCTTTATGCCTTGAATTTCATCACTACAGAGTTGGGCAACGGCCTGATCTGCAATGTGTTTTGAGAAATAATGTGCATTAGCAAAGCCACGGTTTAGGCCACTAAAGGTCATCATTAAGCGAAACTCATACTGCTTTCCCACAGACTGAAAGAGGGGTATCAATGCATCTTTATTTATCTCCTGAGAAATATTGCCAATAAAAATTTCAGAACCATGTGGAGGAGCTACTCCAACCCAGCCTGGAGGGAGACCGCCATATTTCCTTTGTCCATTCTCTTGCACCAGTGATACATTAGAGCTCCTCATCCACTCAATGAGTAAAGCTTTATTTTTCCTGTTCACAGAGTTGAGCCATATCTGAGGCTCGCAGGGTTAACTGGCTGCTCACATGGGTCAGCCATTGTACGTGTGCGAGGTTGTCAAGCCTCAGAGCCGCCACCAGGTTCCGGCCATTGTCACACACGACCATGCCTGGTTGTATGTTCAGCGGTGAGAGCCACAGATCTGCCTGCTCTGTAACAGGTTTCAACAACTCTGCAGCGCTGAGCGGTTTGTCACCTAAGCATTAAGCATGTTATCTTCAGCACAGCCTGTTGCCGCTTGGCCGAGGCAGTGCTTCCAGCTTGCGACTGATCATTTCGGAGATGGAGGCCGAAGAGGAGGAGGAGGTGCAAGAGCTGTAGAATGTGATTACATTGAGGTTACATTGGCGAGTCTGGTTTTTATACTAAAGATCCGACTGTGTTTGTATTATTTTTTTACGTCTCTTCAAATGTGTATTGGAGTGCGTCCTAACTTTTGGCAGCCCTTGAAATTGCTGCATACGAAATAACAGTATAGGAGGCCCTCTCCTTAATAATGGGAAGGACAATTCAAATAGATTCTATATTCTAGAATATTACCTGTCTTATCTGAAATTCATTTACATGTGAGGTATCGCAGTATGGATAGCGTGTTACACCGATTCAGCCAGGTATTATTGCTTTACACTGCATGCTGCTGGTGCGGCTGAAAAGAAATACATATCTATTGTATTCCCTATTGATACCATTGTTAGATGCATTTACAATAAGGACAGGTGCTGCTAAGTGGTATCATCAGCTCGAGATGAGTGTTCATTCTGGTCGCATAAATCTCTTCCACAGTCCATAACTTTTTTTTTATTTATTTATTTGGCCTTATATACAAGTCATTACCCTGGAAAGAATGTTTCTTAACATTTCTTCCTGGAAAATCCATTTTAGCTTCCTTTTTGTATGTTTTATTGTCAGTCCGTAAAAATTACGTAATACTCTGACAACATTGCTCACAGATATGCTATTGGTCAGCGACCAAGTGTAAATAGTAGTGATGAGCAAGCATGCTCGCTACTGCTCGGTGCTCACTCGAGCATCTCACGGCTCGAGATGCTCGGCGCTCGCCGAGTATTTCCGGGGTTGCTCGGCAGGAGCTCTGGTCCCCTCCCTGCATGTTTGGCACTCTTTAGAGCACCAATCAACATGCAGGGATTGCCTGCCACTCATTGTAATGCTGCAGCCATGGTGGTTGTGGCATTACAGTGATTGGATGGCCACACAGCGTCATCAGGTCTATATCAGACCTGGCACCGCTGTGCTCGTCACAGTCACTCCGGAATCAGGCAGTGTAGGGAGAGCTGCTGCTGAGCTAGGGAGAGATTTGCTTGTGTATTAGGTAGTGTAGGGAAAAAACAAGTACATTACACATATCCATCTTAACAAACAGTCCTTTTGAGGACTAATCCATCTGCAGAGATATCAGGCAGGCAGTGCATATAGGCAGGCAGGCAGGGTATATAGCAGACTGCAGTGCATATAGCACAAGAGGCTCCATTCCAATTATGCCTGCTGCTGCTGTTAGATATTTCTATACAAAGGGCCCAGGTCTCAGGGGCCAGGAATACTTTTTTTTTTATCTTAATCCTCATTATTTGCTTAAAAAGCAATAGAGAACAACATTTTTCAGTGCCATTTGCTTGTTGGCACTGCAGAGTACAGCCAGGTCCTTTCTATATTACAGCGCTAGAAATCCAGCTATTTAAAACTGTGTTTTCTCCGTCACAAGGATCACATATACGTTTCAGAAAATACTGCCATTTTTGGCCTCCATTCCAATTTTTTTTCACTGTGTCAGCGAAGTTTTTGACACCGGTTTGCTGTTCAAACTACTTACCTACAGTCCAAGTATTTAAAACTGTGGTTTCTCCGTCACACGGATCACATATAAGTTCGCTCCAAACTCACTCATTTGTAGTGAGCGTGGAAGATACTGTCCTCCATTTAAAATGGGCAAGGCACGTGGCAAGGGACGGGGAACTGGACGTGATGATGCATGCAGAGGCCGAGGACAAGGCCGTGGGCAAGCTGAAATTGTGCCACAACAAACACCCACATCTTCTCGCCTGACCTTCCTGTCCCAATTCCTAGGGGACCGCAGCACACCACTATTGAACCCAGAGCAGTGTCAAAAGGTTGTTGGTTGGATAGCGGATAATGCTTCCAGTCACTTAGCCACCACCACCACCACCCTGTTTTCCACACGGTCAAGTCTCAGTAGCCGTGAGTGTGGACCGCATATTCTTCACCCTGATCCTCCTTCCTCCCACCATGCTGAGTGCCCGGAGACAACTGATCCCACACTTGGACACTCTGAAGAGCTGTTCACTTTTCCATTTATAGATTCGGGCCTCTCGCCCGGTCCACTTGAAGCGGGGCAAGAGGAGATCGCATGTAGCGATGCCCAAATATTTGAGCAGTCACGGTCACACGAAGGCGACGGTTGGAAAGTGTCACAAGAGGTGGACGATGATGAGACACAATTGCCAGAAAGTCAGGAGGAGGACCAGGGTGCGGAAGTGGAAGACGAGGTGGTGGATGATATAGTAACTGACCCAAGCTGGCAGGAGGACATGCGGAGCGAGGACAGCAGCACACAGGGGGAGGGAGGCAGAGCACCCCAACAGGCAGGAAGAAGCAGTGTGGTGGCGGTAAACAGAAGGCAGGCAACCGTTCCCTGTAACACCAACACGAAGGAAGTTGCTAGTACAACTGTTAGGTCTTCCCGAGTCTGGTCGTTTTTTAAAGACTCTGCCGATAACCCCAAAAAGGCCATTTGCACCACCTGCCAGGTCGGCATCAGCAGGGGTGGCAAAACGACCAACCTGACCACCACCAGCATGATCAGGCACATGGCAGCAAAGCACCCGACTTTGTGGGCCGAACCCCAGGGTCCAGGAACAGTGTCCGCTTTTGTGCATGCAAGCCAATCCCCTGTCCATGGTGCATGCAAAGACGCCTCCTGCCCTGCACCTGTCGTTGCACACTCTCAAGTAGCAGCATCAGGAAGCACGTCCATGTCTTTGTCCCAGCGCAGCATTCAGTTGTCCATATCCCAGTCCTTGGAACGCAAGCGCAAATATGCAGCCAATGACCCACAGGCCACACTACTAAATTCTCACATTTCACGACTGCTTGCACTCGAAATGTTGTCTTTTAGGCTTGTGGAGACGGAAGCATTCCGCAACCTGATGGCGGCGGCCGTCCCTCGGTACTCAGTCCCCAGCCGTCACTATTTCTCCCGGTGTGCCGTCCCCGCATTACACAAGCACGTGTCCCAAAACATTAGCCGTGCCCTCAACAAAGCAGTTACCGGGAAAGTCCACCTAACCACGGACACATGGACAAGTGGTTGTGGGCGGGGACGCTACATCTCGCTGACGGCACACTGGGTTAACATAGTGGAAGCCGGGACCCAGTCGGACCTTGGGACAGAACATGTCCTCCCGACGCCAAGGATCGTGGGCCCTAGGTCAATCAGGGCTGCCCCCACAGTCTACAGCTCCTGCAACTCATCCTCCTCAGCCTCCTCCTCCTCTTGAGCCTCCATCTCCTAAATGACCATATCAGTCACAAGCTGGAAGCACTGCAGCACTGCCTCGGCCAAGCGGCAACAGGCTGTGCTGAAGCTAATATGCTTAGGTGACAAACCGCACAATGCTGAAGAGTTGTAGACAGCTCTGAAAGAGCAGGCAGATCTGTGGCTCACACCGCTGAACCTACAGCCAAGTATGGTCATGTGTGGCAATGGCCGGAACCTATTGGCGGCTCTGGGGCGAGGCGAGCTCACACACGTACCATGCCTGACCCATGTGCTTAATCTCGTGGTTCTGCATTTTCTCAAATCCTACCTGGAGCTGCCGGATCTGCTTGTTAAAATATGCTACCTGTGTGCCCATTTTAGAAAGTCACCTACAGCTTCCGCTGCCCTTGCCGTGTTTCAGCAGTGTTTGCAGCTTCCGGCTCACAAACTGGTATGTGATGTCCCCTCGCGTTGTAACTCTACACTGTAGATGTTGGGAAGGATTTGTGAGCAGAAGAGGACAGTTGTTGACTACCAGCATCAACAAGGCCATCAGTATTCAGTTCAGACTCCACACATAAGGCCTCAGGAGTGGACATGGATATCAGACATATGTACCATCCTCCAAAACTTTGAGGACTCCACCAAGATGGTGAGCGGCGATGATTAGAGTCACCATCCCGCTTCTCTGTCTTCTGAAACTCTCTCTGATCACAATCAAAGAGGATGCATTGCAGGCAGAGCACAATGAGATGGAGTAAGGAACCATGCAGGGTGATTACACACCGCCCAGCCTCATCTCATCCCAATGTGGATTGGGTGACAATGATAAAGAGGAGGAGGAAGAACTGGAGATAGTTTCATGAGCTATAAATGGTACTACCTGCACAACTGTCATACCGTCTGTTCAGCATGGATGGCCAGAGGATAGAGAGGAGGAGGAGGAGAGCATGGTAAGTTATCCTCTTGGTGAGGACACGGAAGTCTTGCCTGTTAGCAGTCTGGCACGCATGGCTGAGTTTATGTTATGCTGCCTTTCCCATGACCCTCGCATTCTCAAAATTTTGGGTGACTGTCATTACTGGTTGGTGACACTTCTAGACCCACGCTGCAAGGAGAACTTTCTATCTCTTATTCCTGAGGCGGACAGGTCTACAAAAATGGGGCAGTACCAGAAGGCCCTTGTTGCGGAACTATTAAAAAATTCCTATCTGAAAACGCTGGTGGCAGAGGTCACAGTTCGTTGGACAACCAAGGAGTACAGGTGAGAGAGACACAAATGCAATCCAGCAGAGGCAGGGGAACATGGGGAACATTGTCAAAGTTCTGGGACAGTTTTCTCAGACCCTCCCATCGCACAGGCCCTGAAGTGCGGTGTACTCTCACAAGGAGTGCAAAGTTTGGGAAGATGCTGAGAGAGTACCTTGCCGACCGTCCCAACATCCTCCGTGATTCCTCTGTGCCTTTAAATTATTGGGTATCCAAGCTGGATACGTGGAATGAACTGGCTCTCTATGCCTTGGAGGTCCTGGCCTGCCCTGCCGCCAGCGTTTTGTCAGAGCGGGATTTTAGTGCCACTGGTGGAATTATAACTGATAAGCGCATCCGCCTGTCAACTGAAAATGCTGACAGGCTGACTCTTATAAAAATTAACAAGGGCTGGATTGGGCCAGACTTCTCAACACCACCAAATGATAGTGTGGCGCCCCTGCTGGTTCAGTCATTACAGAGGTACTGCATCTCACCCAGAGGTGTGGTACCCCACTCTCAGGTAAGGAGGGAGTACTACCCGGGACCCAAACACCCACATCCAATACACTCCACTTCAGTAGGGAAGGGCGAGATTGCTCCTAATGGAGAGCACAGTCCCTGGTCCCTAGTTGGAGGGTGGAACCAGGTAGAGGAGGTGGGTGGAGGAAGTAAATCAGGGGAGCACAGACAGGAAGAGTATAAGAAGGAAGGGAACCATCTAGAAGAGTCAAGTCCTGATCAGGAGAGCAGTGTAGGAGGGTCCATGCTCCTGGCTCCCGTGCTTGGAGCAGGAGTTGAGTGGAGAGAGAGGAGTCGTGCCTAGTCAGAGAGGCCCTGGAGAAAGAGTGAAGAGACGAGAGAGGAGTAGTGAGGAGGGCTCCAGGAGGAACAGAGGGGATCCCAGGGGCATGGTGAGTGCAGGAAGCCACCCGTACGCCCGAATTCACACGGACGTGGAGGGATCAGGCCGCAAAGAGGGGACGGACCCCTAAACTAGTGGAGAACAACCAGGCTCAGCTAGTCATCTGGAGGCTGCTGCATTTTCAAGGTGCTGCCGCCAAAAGCCACAATTACATCACCGAAAAGGTGGCCGCATAGGGTCCAAGGGATTGCAAGTCGCCCGACAAGGCCCAAGGCCACTGGCTTGGGACACTGATTGTGAGGCGCAGGGCAGGAGGGTGAGAGCCAGAGCAGTGAGACGACCAGGAAAGGTACATAGAACGGGGTCCCGTACAAGTGCTCCTGAAATACCTGAGAGTTTGCTGGATCACTACCCCGGAGGACACAGGACGACGTGGGCGGTTATAATCCGGAAAGTGTAACCTGAGGAACTTAACAACTGTGAGTAAAATCTGAAGACTGCACCCCACTGTGTCCTTGAATAATTGCTGCGCCATCACCAGCCCTGCACTACACCGCACCAACAACATCTACCTCATAAAAACACCATCTACTGCCCTGTAGCTTAGCTCTGCCTGTGGAGAGCTGAACCAACTCTGCTGCGTCACCATCAGCTCCAGAGGATCTGCACCGCAGCG
The DNA here is from genome assembly GCF_046119375.1 of Phyllobates terribilis. NCBI lineage: Eukaryota > Metazoa > Chordata > Amphibia > Anura > Dendrobatidae > Phyllobates > Phyllobates terribilis. Next base: position 20,617,966 of record NW_027362764.1, on the reverse strand, counting down.
GCGGCCCCATATAGCCGCATACCACTGGTGGCATCACGAGCATTATCTATAAAAACTTTATTCCCCTTTTATTTTTCCATTATTTGACCGCCCGGGGCCACGGACCGGGTAATTGCCACCGTGACATCCCCGGCACCAAGCGGCCCGGTTACCTAGTACCCCACGGCCCCAGGGGGCGCGTCAATAGCAGCATAACATAAACTCAAATCCAGTGTCTTTTTTTGGGAGGTGTATTCCCATGCACCTCTTCACACCCACACATGGGTATACGCTTCCTGGTTTTGGCTATTTGCTCTTGTCCTCCTCCTTCTCCTCATCCTCATCCTCCACCACCATATCACCAGGGTGACCGTGGTCCGTGATGCAACACCCACATAAAGGGTGTTTATGATGGCCGTAAAAAAAAAATGTATACAGTATGTTCATGTATACCCCCCAGGATTAAATGTTTGTCATCCCATACACTTAGTGCATGGGCATTACAAGTATAGGAGACCGGCTCCTTTCTAATGGGAACATTTTTTTATGAGGCCCTCTAAGTCTCTTCCAAGGGGCATTGGCGTGTCCCCCAATTTTTGGCAGCCCTTGCATTCACTGCATAGGCCAACACTATGGGAGACCCTCTCCTTTCTAATGGGAATCTGTCATTACTGTGGCCCTGTTCTATGTGTCTTTAAATTCTTAGTGGGGTTTTTCCTAAATTTGGTCAGCCGTTGGACTCACTACATACCCTATAACTGTATAGCACACACGCTCCTTTCTAATGGGAACATGTCGTACTCGTTACTGTGGCCCTGCTCTATGTGTCTTTAAATTGTTAGTGGGGTTTTTCAAAAAAATTTTGGCAGCCCTTGCAGTTACTGCATGGGCATTACCACTATAGGAGACCTGCTCCTTTATAATGTGAACATTTTTTTTACTGAGACCCTCCTCTATGTCTCTTCAAAGGGGTATTGGGGTGCGTCCGAATTTTTGGTAGCCATTGCAGTCACAGTATACGCAATAACAGTATAGGAGACCCACTCGCTAATAATGGGAACAACAAAGCATTGCCGGCTGATTGCTCTCTAACAATAGCGAGGGCCAACTGCTGGCCTTTTAAGAATAGTAAGGGCCGCCTGATGGCCCTATAAAATAGGCTTTGTGACTTTCAGAGTCCCTCCATCATAAATAAAACAGGATGTGTCTGATGATGTGTTACACACCACATTGCCAGATAAGGTTGTGAAATGTTAAAATGAAATTTCCCGGTGAATGCATTTGTATTAAAAAATAACGTAAAAAGAAACAAAAGAGTAGGATCTTTCTTTAGTAAAAAAAACAGAGTCGCCAATGTAACCTCAATGTAATCACATTCTACAGCTCCTGCACCTCCTCCTCCATCTCCGAAATGACCACATCAGTCACAAGCTGAAAGCACTGCAGCACTGCCTTGGCCAAGCGGCAACAGGCTGTGCTGAAGATAACATGCTAAATGCTTAGGTGACAAACCGCCCAGCGCTGCAGAGTTGTTGAAAGCTGTAACACAGCAGCCTGATCTGTGGCTCTCACCGCTGAACATACAGCCAGGCATGGTCATGTGTGACAATGGGCAAATCCTGGAGACGGAGAAATGACAGCCGGAGTAGATACGGTTTCCCTCTATGCCAGTCCTTTCACCGAGCTAAAGAATATGGCTGTGGTGAAATACAACTCCCACTGAGAAGCTGTTTCAGATTGAAAAACATTGTGCCCACCAGAGGATTTGATTCTGAGGGATAACCTTTCTCACCCGCTCAAGAGTGCCATAGCAGCTGCAAAGTTAGCGCTATCATGAAGTCTCCTGATGTAGAAGCCAGGGCACACCAGAGGATTCTCTGGTGGGACCGTCCAACCCTGCCGAGAAGCAGTCCTGGCTAAGAAAAGTGTGTGGGAAGGTTCCCAGACACTCTATGGCTGCTTTTTTACTGAGATGGAAACTCACGCAAACACGGGGAGAACATACAAAGTCCTTTCAGATGTTGTCCTTGATGGGATTTGAACCCAGGATCCCAGCGCTGCAAGGCTTCTGTGCTAACCACTGATCCAATGTGCTGCCGTTCACCCTCTAATATCTAACAGGCTGGAGAAACTTGCACCTGCCTCTCTATCTTCAGCTCCTTTGTAAGAAACTAATGTATTTGGGCAGCCACTCAGTCTACCAAATAAAATTCCTGAGAAGGAAATTAGGGATGACTTCGCTACTGGTACTGTGGGCAGTGCTAATACCATGGCGTCGTACCATAGTTTACTGGAAATATTCCAGGCTGGTAGGAGGCAAGCAGATTCCCACAGAAAAGTACCAGCAGTAATGTTCAGGGACCCACGCTTGTGGAAGGCGGAGACAACACCGGGAGACAAAGTGACGGCTGGGGACCGAGTATGGACACGAGGCATGAGGCATGAGGTTGTGAAAAGCTTCCGCCTCCACAAGCCTAAAAGGCCACATTTCAAGTGCAAGCAGCTGCCCAGAAATCTGTCAGTTTAGTATTGTGACCTGTCGGTGGGTGGGTGGCTGGCTGCATACTTGCGCTTGCATTCCAAGTAACAGAAAACTAAGCAGATGGTGGCCTCTATCATCATCATGGCCTCACCTCGGCATTATGAACTCTCCTGAAGGAGAAGCCAGGGCCCCCCGGAGGAGTCTCTGGTTTTCTGGTGGGTCCGTCCAACCTGCCGAGAAGCAGCCCTGGCTAAGAAAAGTGTGGGGGAAGGTTCCCGGACACTCTATGGCTGCTTTTTTAATGTGGATCGGCCATGCTTATGCATGTTATTTCTCAAACCGCATTGCAGATTAGGCCATTGCCCAACTCTGTAGTCATGAAATTAAATGCGCAAAGAAAGATGTTTTTGTGTCAAAGTACCACCGACAAGTGCGAGTTGATGTTGGACGAGCTGCCATTGCTTCTGCAACAAGCTGCATTAGAGGACTTCCTGGGAGAAATGACACCCAGGGTAGATACGCTTTCCCTCTATGCCAGTCCTTTCACCGAGCTAAATACAACTCTCAGCAAAAAAAGCTGTGGACTGGCTCCGTACCGTCCCTGGCCACATTCACCTGTCCACATGTTTGTGGTTAGGCGGTCCTTCCCAATAAGTGCACTGGTGAGGGCACGGGTAATGTTGTGGGACCCATGCTTGTGGAAGGCGGAGACGATACCGGGAGAAATAGTGGCGGCTGGGGACAGAGTATGGACACCCGTCCGCCGCCGGCATGAGGTTATGAAAAGCTTCCGCCTCTACGAGCCTAAAAGGCCACATTTCAAGTGAAAGCAGCTTTAGAGGACTTCCTGGGAAAAATGACAGCTGGAGTAGATATGGTTTCCCAAGTCCTTTCACTAAGCTAAAAAATATGGCAGTGGTGAAATACAACTCAGCAAAAAAAGCTGTGGACTGGCTCCGTACCGTCCCTGGCCACATTCACCTGTCCACGTGTTTGTGGTTAGGCGGTCCTTCCCAGTAAGTGCACTGGGGAGGGCACGGGTAATGTTGTGGGACCCATGCTTGTGGAAGGCGGAGACGATACCGGGAGAAATAGTGGCGGCTGGGGACCGAGTATGGATACCCGTCCGCCGCCGGCATGAGGTTATGAAAAGCTTCCGCCTCCACGAGCCTAAAAGGCCACATTTCAAGTAAAAGCAGCTGTCAAAAATTTGGCAGTATAGTATTGCAGCCTGTGGGTGGGTGGGTGGCTGGCTGCATACTTGCACTTGCATTCCAAGGAATGGGGTAGGGACAACTGAACACTGCAGTGGGACAAGGAAGTGGACAGTGATTGTTGCAAGACTGCAACAACAGGTGCGTGGCGGGATCCATCTTCGCATGCGCCAAGGATCACTTATGATGGGCACACTTTTAGGCAGTGACCTGGGAGTCAGAGATGCTTCCAGGGGTCTTCCCCATGCTGTTCCCATGTCATTTGAGCACTGTTCCCATCGATTTGGGCAATTTTTAGGCCCTCTGCAGACCGCCGTGGGGAGCTGCCTGAAAAATGCAGGAGTTTCCCATAGACTTGCATTGGGCTCGTTGCTTGGGTCGAGCACCCGAGTATTCCAATGTGCTCGACCCGAGCATCGAGCACTCGAGCATTTTAGTGCTCGCTCATCACTATAGATGATAGATAATGTCGTGTGCGGTTGACCCCGGCTCCTCTCTTGCTCCTCCTGTCTCTGGATTCCTCTTTCCGCCTTGTCTTCACGTTGTCTTCTCGGATATTTCTCGGAGTTTATATTAGGATACACGATAATTCTTTGCAGATGTCACCGGGATGTTTCTGATGATTTCTCTGCTTTTCTTCACAATCACTTTTTGGAGTTTTTCCTTTCTGCTGTCAGTGATTCCCTGATGTCGGGGTGCCATGTGTTCTCTGCCAGCACCTGCCCCTCAGCCCAGCACGGTGCCCACCCAGACCCAGGGGGCGACACTGTACAATCCTTACATTCCTCCCAGAGGTGTCACCTGCAGCTTCTGGGTGACAATACAATGTCTGCACCCAGCTCCGCTCCTGCCATGTGCAATGTACAACGCTGAGGTCCCAGGGGAGCACGGAGGGACTATCAGTCCCAGTACAGCCTAATGATACCCAAAGCGCACAGAGGTACTACAAGTCCCAGCATGTCGCTGTAATGATTAACTCCCCAGCTCAGCAGACCCGCGCCGCCCTCCTGTCATGGCTGACCACAGGGCCTGGCTCCATGATGGGCCAGCAGGTTGGCAGGGTCCGAGGCTCTAGAGCTGCTGCGTGAGCGCCGGATCTCCTTTCTTGCACTGATAGTCGTCAGTGGAGAAGCGATCAGACCAAGGCGGTTCTGTAACTGGTTGAGCTGTAGGGATGTGGATTGTGTTACCCTGTTCCTGCCTCTTAAGACAGCAGACGCACTGTGTGAATACGGTTGTGCAGTTTTATATGTAAAAGTAACGTGTATCTAATGCAACGTAATGTATTATGGTGATGTACAGCCTATAAGGTGTCAGAGCAGAATGTGAATATAGCATAGGTTAAGCTTAGGGCAGCATAGGATATGGTTAGCATGTAGATAGGAAATGGTTAATGATAGGACTAACCCAGTGGGGGGCACCAGTGCCGATAAGGGGGCATTTTATGGTTAGAGGGAGTTCACTGTCAGCCAGTGAAGTGTTGGGGAGAGTTCAGGTTCAGGTGAGGTGCTTTGCTAGGGGTAGAAAGGGCCAAACGTTCAGGGCAGTGGGCGGCCAAACGGAGATCACCGATGGACGTTCCAGCAATGTTTGGAGCCTAGAGCTCTGGCCAGGTAGCATGGAGCTGGCTTGGTCTTCCTACATCACGAGGTCCGTGGACACGTAATTACATGGGGGGGCAGGTGGCCGGTACTGGGTGCACTGCCGGAGTGGACAACGAATCCCTGGGGCTGATGGAGTCAGTGAGCTTCGTGGTAGTCCACAATGAATGTGTGGCAGAAGAGAAGAGGAGTTGTCTGAGGAGAGAGGAAGTGTGAATTGCTGTGCCCTATCCCACCTGATGAACTTGGACTGTTTAGTAAAAGTTTGACTGTTGCAGAGAACCTGGTGTCCTGTGCATTGTGTGCTCTGGCAGTGAGTACACCTTTGCCCCCTGGAGCAGTCCCACCTCAGTCAGCGGCCACGTTTCCCTTGCCCCGGGTTTACGTAGAACAGACCCCTGCCCAGTATCCCGTTAAGGCTAAATTGGTGGTCAAGGTTGTACAGAGAAAGAAGGACAGAGAGAAGTCGGTGCAGGCCCATCTACAGCTTCCTGGAGGTGGTGAGGTCAGCTACCGGATAACACAGGTAGTACGGCACTACTGTTAGAACCCTCCTGTTTGTTTTTTCCATCTTGTGTTTTGCGGTCACGTGACCATCTGCCTTTATATTCCAGCTCCGCCCTTTTGGCTCTGCTGGACTTCAGTGTTTGACTGTTTCTCTAGCCACGTGCTTCGGTGCCTTTTTCTCAGTTCGCTTGGTCCTTCTGGGACCTCTAGTACCTTTTTGTCAGTTTGTCTTTTTGTGTTCTGCAACAACTTCTCTGTTTAGGAGGTGTCCCATTTTTGTCGCAGTCCTTAGTTCTATTAGGGACCCCTCCCCTTATGCTATAGGTCTTCGTTCAGACTAGCCGAGGACTAAGGCGGGTCTGTTCGCTAGGAACAGGGAGCCCGCTACATCGTAGGGATTCAGCTTAGTCTTACTGTAGGGTCAGCTTTCCCCTATCTTTCCTTAGTACTTGTTGCAGATCATAACAAATACGATGCCACAAAGGGATACAGGTTCATCCAGGAGGTGGTCACAGGTGACAAAGTGTATGTGAACGCTTGTTCCCTATCGCATGGACCATACACACTATGGACGGGAGATCATTTCAGTTTTGTTAAAGAAAATGGACCATGATGGTGGTATGTGGTCGCTGTAACACTGATCCCCGAATGGTGCGGCCTGGAAGAGTGAGCCATTAGGCGGCCACTCAGCTGCGACCAATAGAGCCTGTGACAAGAGCTCCATCACCCCCCAGTCCTGCGCTCTCCAGCTCCACCGAGCAAACCCGAAAAATAATGGGGAATCCGGGTCCAGCAGTGTATTCTCCGCCACCAGTACCAAAGACCCGGGCCCTGACCAAGGCGGCCACTGTGACCATTTCTCAGGGCCCCCACTCACACAGGGCCCCCACTCACTTACCTATGTTGGGCAGGTTGGAGCAAGAGACACCCTGGCGTAAAACGACCGTAAGTGAAACAGCGGCCCGAAAAGGAAAAGGCTCATTTGTGCTCATTGCATCAGAGAAGAGCCACTCAGAAGGAACTGTTCTGCGTTCCTGAGGTCAGGAGGCCTTAAAGTGCACTGGTGTGTTTTTCTTCCCTCCATTCTAAGTTTGTTTTACGCACGTTGCCCCTGCTGGATTGCGGGACAGTGGATTCTTAAAGGGATTGAAACCCTTTTCTGTTCCTATGGACTATGCAACTTAAAGGGACTGCTGTTCACAAAAGGGGGAGGGGAGGAATGGAATCAGATGACCTGAGGATCAAGGTGGGTCAGGACTGTGTTAATTGCACCATTATCTTAAAAAATAGATGAGGGACTGTATGGAACATACCCATGGACTGTGGGGCAACTGTTAATGTGTGGGTCTAAGGGCCATTATTTTCTGGAACATGGACTTGGATCGACATTGATTTGCGATTCTGACCGAGAGGACCGCCTACCTAGAGTTTCGTGCAGGAGAAGGATGGGGTGTGCGCCCAAGAACTGTTTGGCGGTTCTTATGTTGGCCTATGGGCTCAGGAACTTGTACTCTTTGATTTTGTGGTCAGTGCACTCACTGGCAACGGACACTCTATACCCCAAAAGAGAGGATACTCTTTTGGGGTATAGAGTCTTTTATATGATTGTTTCATGCTGTGTGTTGTCTTCCTGGTCCCAGAATGGTCGAGGGCGACCATGTTTAAAGAGGGGAGGAATGTAGGGATGTGGACTGTCTTGAATAAAGAGAAAATTTCAGCTCACCCCTGAGATGTAATCCCAGTCTGGCATGGAGCAAGGAGTCCTCGCTGCTGGGTCAATGAGGAAGGGAAGATGGATCCAGCTCAACACACCGGGCAATTCATTAAAATTCAACAATCTTTATTGGCAAATCCTTTTAAAAACTTGTAGAAAAGACAAAAAAATGGACATCTGAGACGACAAAGCATATATTATGGGGTGGTGTGTATAAAAAATGCCATACGCGTTTCGAGTGAAAAACTCTTGAACACTGGCTATGAAAAAGAATATTCTGAACTGGACTTAAGTATACGAACAAATAATCACAGAGAAGACTAGACTGAATATATGAAAAGAAAAAGGTGGAAACAAAACAAAAAATGTACCCCGGAAAAACTGAATGAGAAATATGTAATGCAATACATATGAACAACTATGTACGTATACATGTATACATATGAGAAAGTCCTAGAGAAAACCTGTACAAGTAAGGGCAGAAAATATACCAAATGGAACTTGTCAGAAACGTTTACCCTCCCACAAACCATTTATATCACTGTGTAGCCCTTTAAAAAATAAGTTTGTCAATACCTTTATTATTACCCTAATGAGCCGCTCCAGCAACGAGAAATCACATTCTGAAGTTCTATATGTGTCAGCAGGTGCATTGGGCCGTGACGATGCACTTACAGCTCCACAGCCTGTGCTGAACTCCTGAGCTGGCAGTGCCTTCTCCTGGCTGATTGACAGTTCATTTGCTCAGGTGCACTGGTCACTGAACTGTCAATCAGCCAGGAGAGGGCGCTGCCAGCTCAGGAGTTCAGCACAGGCTGTGGAGCTGTAAGTGCATCGTCACGGCCCAATGCACCTGCTGACACATATAGAACTTCAGAATGTGATTTCTCGTTGCTGGAGCGGCTCATTAGGGTAATAATAAAGGTATTGACAAACTTATTTTTTAAAGGGCTACACAGTGATATAAATGGTTTGTGGGAGGGTAAACGTTTCTGACAAGTTCCATTTAAGATTGAAGACAACATCAAGTTCAACCAATAGACTAACATGATAATCCATAGGAAGTCAAAAACCTTATAACTGATGAAAATGACCACCTATTAGATTAACAAATCCTTGCCGACTTCATATACAGCAATCAGACGAGTTTCCTGGATCAACAGAGTCAGCGCCCTCAACCTGTCATAGTATATTCAGCAAGAAAAGCATCCATGCTCTTATGTGTTAGTGTATCAGGCAATACAACATTAAGTGGCAGACAGTTCAATAGTCACACTGCTCTTACAGTAAAGAATCCTTAGTCTCACTCTTATACAGTATAGAATCCATAGTCTCACTGGTCTTACAGCAAAGAATCCATAGTTTCAATGCTCTTATAGTAAAGAATCCATAGTCTGACTGCTTGCATAAAAAAGAAATCATAGCCTCACTGCTTGTACAGTAAACAACCCATAGTCTCACCACTCATAAAAGAATCCGTAGTTTCACTACTCATACAGTAGTATCCATAGCCTCACTGCTCGTAGAGTAAATAATTAGTGATGAGCGAGCACTGAAATGCTCGGGTGATCGATGCTCGGGTCGAGCGCATTGGAATATTCGGGCGCTCGATCCGAGCGACGAGCCCAATGTAAGTCTAGGGGAAACTCGAGCATTTTTCAGGCGGCTCCCCCCGCGGTGGTCTGCAGAGGGCCTAAAAATTGCCCAAATCGATGGGAACAGTGCTGAAATGACATGGGAACAGCATGGGGAAGACCCCTGGAAACATCTCTGACTCCCAGGTCACTGCTGTCAGCAACGTTGTCAGAGTATTACGTCACTTTTACGGACTCACAATAAAACATACAAAAACTAAACCAAAATGGATTTTCCTGGGAAATATGTTAAGGAACATCCTTTCCAGGGTAATGACTTGTATATAAGGCAAAATAAATAACCAAAAACAAAAATGCTCCTCTACACCTTGGGCTATGTTTACACATAGCATTTTTTATGCGTTTTTGCACTTTTGCATTGCTTTCAACCAAGACAAATGCATTCACCGGGAAATGTCATTTTAACATTTTACAACCTTATCTGGCCATGTGCTGTGTGACACATCATCAGACACATCCTGTTTTATTTATGATAGAGGGACTCTGACAGTCACAAACACTATTTTTATAGGGCCATCAGGCAGACCTTACTATTCTTAAAGGGCCAGCAGTCGGCCCTCGCTATTGTTAGAGAGCCATCAGCCGGCTATGCTTTGTTGTTGCCATTATTAACGAGTGGGTCTCCTATACTGTTATTGCGTATGCAGTGACTGCAAGGGCTGCCAAAAATTTGGACGCAACCCAATACCCCTTTAAAGACACATAGAGCTGGGCCACAGTAACGACATGTTCCCATTAGAAAGGAGAGGGTCTGCTATACAGTTTTAGGGTATGCAGTGAGTACAGCGGCTGCCAAAAGTTTGAAGGCACTCCAATGTCCCTTCCAAGAGATGTTGAGGTCGGAGGGCCTCCTGAAAACAATGTTCCCATTATTAGGAAGTGGGTCTCCCATACTGTTTGACTATGCAGTGAAGCAACGGCTGCCAAAAATTTGGAGGAACTCCAATATCCCTTGCAAGAGACGTAGAGGTCGGAGAGCCTCCTGAAAACAATGCTCCCATTATTAGGAAGTGGGTCTTCCATACTGTTTGCCTATGCGGTGAAGCAACGGCTGCCAAAAATTTGGAGGAACTCCAATATCCCTTGCAAGAGACGTAGAGGTCAGAGGGCCTCCTGAAAACAATGCTCCCATTATTAGGAAGTGGGTCTCCCATACTGTTTGCCTATGCGGTGAAGCAACGGCTGCCAAAGATTTGGAGGAACTCCAATATCCCTTGCAAGAGACGTAGATATGGTGATATGGTACATATGGTAGTGATATGGTGGTGATATGATGGTGGAGGATGAGAAGAAGGAGGAGGACAAGAGCAAATAGACAAAATCAGGAAGCGTATACCCATGTGTGGGCTTAAAGACAGAGGTGCATGGGAATAGACTAAGGCTATGTGCCCACGATGCAGAAATGCTCAGGATTTTTTCCTGAGCGTTTCTGCATCTCCCTGCCAGAAAAAAAACGCATGCGGATTGTACATGGGGATCATACATGCGGATCGTACATGCGGATTGTACATGGGGATCGTACATGCGGATTGTACATGGGGATCGTACATGCGGATTGTACATGGGGATCGTACATGCAGATCGTACATGCGGATGGTACATGCGGATTGTACATGGGGATCGTACATGCGGATGGTACATGCGGATTGTACATGTGGATTGTACGTGCGGATTGTACATGCGGATTGTACGTGCGGATTGTATGTGCGGATTGTACGTGCGGATTGTACGTGCGGATTGTACATGCGGATTGTACATGCGGATTGTACATGCGGATTGTACATGCGGATTGTACATGCGGGTTGCACATGCGGATTGTACATGTGGATTGTGCATGTGGATTGTACGTGCGGATTGTACGTGCGGATTGTACGTGCGGATTGTGCGTGCGGATTGTGCGTGCGGATTGTACGTGCGGATTGTAGGTGCGGATTGTGCGTGCGGATTGTACGTGCGGATTGTAGGTGCGGATTGTGCGTGCGTTTTTCCTGCCAGGGACATGTGGGTTGACAAGTGATTTTAGCATCACTTGGAAAGTGCTTGTGACAACTAGATCACACTATATAAATCCATACAGACAGCATATATAGTGTGACCCGAGAGAGTGGTTAAAAATAAAAAAATAAATATATACTTACCCTCCGATGGCCTGCGCTGGCTTGCTTCGCTCGGTGCCGGCAGCGATAGATTGAAAGACCTGCTGACGTCAGCGTCGCGTGACCCGTCACATGACTGTGACGTCAGCGCAGGTCCTTCAATCCACTGCAAAGTGCCGGGAAGCAAGTAGGAGCGCAGCGCGGGCCGACAGAAGGTAAATATACATTTATTTTTTATTTTATTATTTTTTTACAGATTTTTTTATGGTACCTGGGTGCGGATGAGACTCTCCTCTCATCTACACCCGGGTACCGTCCGCACATTAGAACGCTTGGATTACGCATCTACATATACAGTGATGCGTAATCCATGCGGTCTAATGCAAGTCAATGGCGGCGAAGACGCAGCACTTCCGCAAAATCATTGGTAGTGCTGCATTTCTTTCCGCAATGATAATCCGCAGCGGAAATTTCCGCAGCATGTGCACAGCAGATGCGGATTATCATTGGGGAACATTGCTGCACGTCTACCATGCGTTTTTATTGCGTTTCTGTGGCACCCCAGGGGTCTGGTTGCCACAGTAGTAGAGATATTATGTCTGAGAGCAAGTGGGAGGTTTCTCTGGTCAGGAGCCCTAAGCATGCAACACGGCCCACCCAGACCTGGGAGGGGAGGAATCTGCCCTTATAAACTGGGTCTGGGGCGGGATTAAGACAGAGACAGAGCCTGGAGTGAAGTTCCAGACACAGGGAAAGTGTCAGTAAGGAGCTCTGTAGGAGCAGGAGCGAGTGCCAGAGGCTGGAAGCTAGATAGCTCGCCTTGGCTGAAGACACTAAACCCGGACACGGAGTCCGAGGCTGTGGGGACATCCAGGTCCAGCAGCAGAATCCAACCGGCAGGGGATTCCATGTCCTCTGGCCTTAGAAACCCGAAGGCACGGTCACAAGCAAGGGACCAGCACCGCCATCGTGAAGCGGAGGCTAACGGAAGGCCCCAAGTCACCGGCCATACGGGTGAGCACCACATGGTATACTCAGGGACGTGGGCTACTTCTACCCGCATAGAGCAAGGTAGCCAGGAAAGAGTGCAGATAGTCGGGGAGGCCTACAACTCCACCTGGCCAGGGGAGATCCTGCTTGCTCACAGACTGACCAGGCCCCTACTGCTAACCAGTACTCCCAGGAGGGTCTGCGTTATACCATCAGTAAAGACCCTGAACTGCACCACACGTCTCTGTGTTTCATCGCCGCACCAGCACCATTACTATCGGGACGCTCACACCATCACTTCCATCATCTCACATTAGCTGCCCTGAGGCAATACTTCTCCCGTGGGGAGTTATTCCATACTCGGCTACGCAAATTACATCAGCCTCAGCGGTTGGCAGCGCAGCGGCGGTCCCCACTGACCGCAATCCACGGGTGGCGTAGTCGGACATTGTTATTACCTAAGACTGCCACTGGTTTGACCGCCCTGGGCACGGACCGGGTCACCGCCATGGAGGACTACAACCCCCAGCGATCCGGCTCCGGGTATCCCCCTGCACAGCACAGGCCCAGGGGGCGCGTCATTTCTGCAGCTGTAAAAACGCTGCAGAAACGCATTAAAAACGCATCGTGGGCACACAGCCTTAGAGTTCCAAAAAAGACACTGGATTTGAGTTTATGTTACGCTGCTATCATTCGGTGGTGTTGAGAAGTCTGGCCCAATCCAGCCCTTGTTCATTTTTATAAGAGTCAGCCTGTCAGCATTGTCAGTTGACAGGCGGATGCGCTTATCAGTTATAATTCCACCAGCGGCACTAAAAACCCGCTCTGATAAAACGCTGGCGGCAGGACAGGCCAGGACCTCGAAGGCGTAGAAAGCCAGTTCATGCCACGTGTCCAGCTTGGATACCCAATAATTATAAGGTACAGAGGAATCACGGAGGACGTTGGTATGGTCGGCAAGGTACTCCCTCAGTATCTTCCGAAACTTTTCACTCCTTGGGAGAGTACCCCGCACCTCAGGGCCTGTGCGATGGGAGGGGCTGAGAAAACTGTCCCAGAACTTTGACAGTCTTCCCCTGCCTCTGCTGGATTGGAGTTGTGTCTCTCTCGCCTGTACTCCTTGGTTGTCCAACGAAGTGTGCCCTCTGCCGCCAGAGTTTTCAGATGGGAATTTTTTAAATAATTTCGCAACAAGGGCCTTCTCGTACTGCACCATTTTATTAGGCTTGTCCTGCATGGGAATAAGAGACAGAAAGTTCTCCTTGTCACGTGGGTCTAGAAGTGTCACCAACCAGTAATGACTGTCACCCAAAATTTGGACAATGCGAGGGTCACGGGAAAGGCATCGTAACATAAACTCAGCCATGTGTGTCAGACTGCTAACAGGCAAGACTTCCATGTCTTCATCAAGAGGACGACTGACCATGCTCTCCTCATCCACCTCCACCCTGTCCTCAGCCCATCCATACTGAACAGACAGTATGACAGTTGTGCATGTAGTACCATCTATAGTGCAGGAAACCAGCTCCTGGTTCCTTGCTCCATCTCATCGTGCTCCGCCTGCAATGCATCCTCTTTAATTGTGAGCAGAGAGCGTTTCAGCAGACTGAGAAGCGGGATGGTGACGCTAATTATGGCGTCATCACCGCTCACCATCTTACTGGATTCCTCAAAATTTTGAAGAATAGCACAGATGTCTGACATCCATGTCCACTCCTGAGGTCTTATGTGTGGAATCTGAACTGAATACCGACGGCCTTGTTGATGCTGGTAGTTAACAATTGCCTTCTTCTGCTCACAAATCCTTCCCAACATCCACAATGTAGAGTTCCAACGCTTGGGGACATCACACACCAATCGGTGAGCTGGAAGCTACAAATGCTGCTGAAGCACGGCAAGGACGGTGGAAGCTGTAGCTGACTCTCTAAAATGGGCACACAGGCGGTGTACTTTGACAAGCAGATCTGGCAGATCCTGGTAGGTTTTGAGAAACCGCTGAACCACGAGGTTAAGCACATGGGCCAGGCATGGTACGTGTGTGAGCTCACCTTGCTTCAGAGCCGCCACCAGGTTCCGTCCATTGTCACACACGACCATGCCTGGATGTAGGGTCAGTGGTGTCAGCCACAGATCTGCCTGATCTTTTACAGCTGTCCAACTCTTCAGCATTGTGCGGTTTGTCACCTAAGCATATTAGTTTCAATACAGCCTGTTGCTGCTTGGCTGAGGCAGTGCTGCAGTGCTTCCAGCTTCTGACTGATGTGGTCATATTAGAGATGGAGGCTGAAGAGGAGGAGAAGGAGGTGCAGGAGCTGTAGAATGTGTGGGGGCAACCCTGATTCACCAAGGGCCTGCAATCCTCGGCGTCGGGAGGATGTGTTCCGTCCCAAGGTCCGACTGGGTCCCGTCTTCCACTATATTAATTCAGTGTGCCGTCAGCGAGATGTACCGTCCCTGCCCACAAGCACTTGTCCACGTATCCGTGGTAAGGTGGACTTTCCCAGTAACTGCATTATTGAGGGCACAGCTAATGTTGTGGGAAACGTGCTCGTGTAATGCGGGGATGGCACACTGGGAGAAATAGTGGCAGCTGGGGACCGAGTGCAGAGGGACGGCCGTCGCTATCATGTTGCGGAAAGCTTCCATCTCCACGAGCCGAAAAGGCAACATTTCGAGCATAAGCATTCGCAAAATGTGTGAATTTAATAGTGCGGATTGTGTGGCGCTGGCTGCGTATTTGCACTTGCGTTCCAAGCACTGGGGTAGGGATATGAACACTGCGCTGGGACAAGGACGTGGAAGTGCTTGCTGAGTATGCAACGACGCTTGCAGAGTAAGAAGCATCTTCACATGCGCCATGGACAGGGGATTGGCTTGCACACACAACAGCTTAAGAAGCAGTGGTGTCACCCGCAGACACTGTTTCTGGACCCTCGGGTTTGGCCCACTTAGTCGGGTGTTTTGCTGCCATGTGCCTGATCATGCTGGTGGTGGTCTGGCTGGTCGTTTTGCTACACCTGCTGATGCTGGACTGGCAGGTGGTGCAAATGGCCTTTTTGGGGTTATCTGCAGAAAAAACAACCAGACTCAGGAAGACCTAACAGTTGTACTGGCAACTTCCGTCGTGTTGGCATTATGGGGAACGCATTCACGCCTTCTGTCTGCGGCCACCACAATGCTTCTTCCTGCCTGTTTGGGTGCTCTCCCCCCCTCCTCCTGTGTGCTGCTGTCCTCGCTCTGCATGTCTCCCTGCGAGGTTGGGTCAGTTACTATATCGTCCACCACCTCGTCTTCCACTTCCCCACCCTGGTCCTCCTCCTGACTTTCTGGCAATTATTTCTCAACATCATCATCCACCTCTTGCGACAGTAGTTGCACTTTCCCACCATCACCTTTGTGTGACTGTGGCTGCTAAAATATTTGGGCATCGCTACACGCTTTCTCCTCTTGACTCGCTTGAAGCTGGCTGGGCAAGAGGCCTGAATCTACAAATGGAAAAGTGAACAGCTCTTTTGAGTGTCCAAGTGTGGGATCAGTTGTCTCCGGGTACTCGGCATGGTGGGAGGAAGGAGGATCAGGGTGAGTAATATGCGGTCCAGACTCACGGCTACTGAGACTTGACCATGTGGAAGACAGGGTGGTGGTGGTGGTGGTGGCTAAGTGACTGGAAGCATTATCTGCTATCCAACCAACCACCTTTTGACACTACTCTGGGTTCAATAGTGGTGTTCTGAGGTCCCCTAATAATTGGGACAGGAAGGTCAGGCGAGAAGATGTGGGTGTTTGTTGTGGCACAATTTCAGCTTGACCGCGACCTCGGCCTCTGCATGCACCATTACCATCACGTCCATTTCTCCGTCCCTTGCCACGCACCTTGCCCATTTTAAATGGAGGACAATATTTTCCACATTCACGAGAAATGGCTGATTTTGGAACGCAGTTCTATGTGATACGTCTGACAGAGAACCACGGTTTTAAATAGCAGGCCTGTAGTTTACTAATATTATTCTATACAGAGACCTAGTGTGAATAGCTTGACCGACACACTGCAACAGAATGAAAATGGAAGAAATGGCTGATTTTGGAACACTCTTATAGGTGATATGTCTGACAAAGAACCACGGTTTTAAATAGCAGGCCTGTAATTTACTAATATTATTCTACACAGAGACCTAGTGTGAATAGCTTGACTGACACACTGCAACAGAATGGAAATGGAGGCCAATATTTTCCACGTTCAGTTCAAATTTCTGGATTTTTATCGCTGTAATATGGAACAGATCTGGCTTTTTTCTGCAGTGAGAACAAGCAAACTGGATTGCTTTTTAAGCAAATAACCAGGATTAAGATAAAAAAAAAATTAGCCCTGGCCCCTGATACCTGGGGCTATGTCTACAAATATTTGTCACAGCAGGATCAGTCAGAAGTTGATCATGCAATGGACCCTCTTGTGCTGTATCATGCACTGCAGCCTGCCACACACCCTGCCTGCCTAACTCCTGCTATTTCCGAATATATGCAGTTGGATTAGTCCTCAGAAGGACTGTTAGTTCAGATGGATTTTATAGATATATGTTGTGGAATACCTACACTAACTATAAACAAGCAAATCTCTCCCTGACACAGCAGCAGCTCTCCCTACTCAGTCTGATTCCGGAGTGACTGTGACGAGCATGGCGGCAGCATTACAGTGAGTGGCAGGCAATCCCTGCATGTTCATTGCCGCTCTAAAGAGTGCCAAACAAGCAGAGAGGGGACCAGAGCTCCCACCGAGCAACCCCGGAAATACTCGCAGAGCGCCGAGCAAGTACCGAGCAGTGGCAAGCATGTTCGCTCATCACTATAAATAATCCATAGTGTCACTGCTCGTACAGTAAAGAATCAATAGTCTGAGTTCTCCTACACTAAAGAATCCAGAGTCTCAGTTCTCCTACAGTAAAGAATCCATAGTCTCAGTTCTCCTACAGTAAAGAATCCATAGTCTCAGTTCTCCTACAGTAAAGAATCCATAGTCTCAGTTCTCCTACAGTAAAGAATCCATAGTCTCAGTTCTCCTACAGTAAAGAATCCAGAGTCTCAGTTCTCCTACAGTAAAGAATCCATAGTCTCAGTTCTCCTACAGTAAAGAATCCAGAGTCTCAGTTCTCCTACAGTAAAGAATCCATAGTCTCAGTTCTCCTACAGTAAAGAATCCATAGTCTCAGTTCTCCTACAGTAAAGAATCCAGAGTCTCAGTTCTCCTACAGTAAAGAATCCATAGTCTCAGTTCTCCTACAGTAAAGAATCCATAGTCTCAGTTCTCCTACAGTAAAGAATCCATAGTCTCAGTTCTCGTACAGTAAAGAATCCATAGTCTCAGTTCTCGTACAGTAAAGAATCCATAGTCTCAGTTCTCATATAGCAAAGAATTCCATCTGTAAAGATGGTGACATGCTCTTGGTGTAGCTGTAGAGGACCTCCCTTGTCCCCAGGTGTAACAAGGTCATTACACAGATCTCTGCACATTGATACATTGTATGGACACAGAGTAATCCTGGGTGAGGACCATCTGCAGGAACCATCATCCCCTCTGTGGGCTGAAGTCTCAGTCCAACCCTGGATTTGAGGAATGAGAAGGACGGTGGGAAATACCATGGAGACTTGTGCGGGGTCTCCACCATCACGCGGCTCGGGACAGGCTGGAGACACTTGCAGGCTTGTTGTGAACGGCTTCTTTGACTTTTAGATCAGCACAAATTTGACAACAAACGGCAGGTGGGCCCGCGACACCGGAGGAGACGAGATCAACCAGTATGAAGAAGGAAGAGCGAAGAGCAAGATACAATCCATATGGTCTCCAGAAGTGCCAGCTCCCCGGCAGAGTCCGACCGCCGAAATTACAAGCAAAACACGATGGAAGAAAGACCTCCATCCCTGAAAATAATTAGGATTGATTTGACTCACAGAACTGAAAACATTCATCCTCCGTAACTTATTTAACCCATCTGCTGTTTCTGACTTTAACGTCAACTGTCGAATAAAACTCAACCACAGATAAAATCCAGACGGGAAAAAGTGAGAAGCCCCCGAGACTGCGAAACGCGTCTTTAGCTCCGTTATTAAGATCATTTATAATGACGCCATTCTGCTGGGACAAATAAATATCGAATTATTGAGACTTAAGAAGCCGGGGCCATAAATCAGCCGGAGCAGACGACTAAATCATTAATGACAAGATTCAACTCCACTAATTAATCCGCTCATGTTCCTGGAACAATGTTTCCTATTAATAAGGGTTATTTGTTGTAACCGATCCTCCCCGCGGACGCGCCGGAGAGCGAGGGACCTAATTGGCCAGAAATGCATCGTATTTAGAGAAAATGAGACGCAATGAAGAGACGTACGAGCTAATATCCATCAAGAATAGATCCATTCACTGCAAACAAAAGTGTACAAAAAATTACTGCCAAAGAGTATTAATAGAAAATAACATTAAATGAGTAATTCAGTCAGGAGCAATTCTAGTCTGACCCCTGATATCCACCGACAACACCAGGAAACAGATCTAATTGTAACAAAGCCGAGATAGAAGAAAGGAAAGACAGAAATGTGAGGCCCTCCCTGAGAAATGGGGTTACTCGGAGCCGGGTCGGGGTAGGGAGAGGCAGTCGTGGCCCGGACCCGGTCCGTGCCCAGGGCGGTCATATAAAAGATTTTTAATGGGCTTTCAAGTAAGAGTGGTATTTCGACTACGCCACCTACGGTTTCCGGTGATGGACACCAGCGCTGCTCCAGTCCACTGAGGCCGGTGTTAGGGGCAGCTAGGATGGGATGGCTCCCCGCAGGCGGAGCAGGCCTCAGGGCAGTGTGAGGAAGGATGGTGGGTGCAGTGCCGCGCAGGAAATAACAGGCTCAGGTGGGGTGTGAAGTCATCCAGGGTTTTTACTCACATTCAGATGAACTTTAGCCGCAAAGCTTCCCTCTGTTCCTCGCGGCGTACTGCGGCCACCGGGAAGGCGGTCCAGCACTTCCCAGGTAGATCAGGAGCACCTGTCGAGACCCCTCTGGTGTGTGTCCCTCTCCTTGGTGAGTTCTCCCACTAAGTCTCCTCCTGACTGTATGTGTGGTTAGAACTAGGTGTAAGGCCGGGTCCCCCTGGATAAACGCAGGTAGAGAGTTACAGGAGGCGACTCCGCTCCGTCCGCATCCCCCTGGGATCCACTAAGCCGCCGGGCTTTTGCGACTGAGAATTGAAGTGACAAAGTGAGATATCGGGGGCCGGTCACCCCTCTTGCAGCAGGAATCCCTCTGGCTAGGCCAGAGTAAAGAATACAGGTGGCGACTCCGCTCCGTCCGTATCCCCCTGGGATCCTTTTGCCTGTGGAGCCTATCTCCTCCGCTCCCCTCCAGGCCTTCTTAGGTCAGGACCTTGACCGGGTAGAGGCAGTGGTTAACTCTGACCCGCTCCTCGTCTCAAGGCCAGAGAACGATGATCGTGTATCTTCAGTCAGCTGCAGACTCTAGCAGAGGACCACAATCAAAGACGAAGATCACAATCAAAAGACCTTGAACTTAAGATGGCCGTAGATTAAATATGAAAGAGTAAGTGTTTCTTAAAAGTGTGTCCTCCACCCTCACCCACTACATGGTTCCTCCTATCTTTGGTTCCCCCCATCTCCGCTATCCCGAGCCGGGGCAGCACCCTGGTGCATTTAGGCCCCCTACAGGACGGGAGTGGTGTAGTGTTGAGTGCTGAAGTAGGGTCCTGAGAAATGCTCCATCCTTACCTGGAAGAGGAGATACCACACCTCCACTGAGGTGCAGTACCCCTGTGGTGACTGAACCCTCAGGGGCGCCACAGAAACATGATCAGTACATGAAGAGGCCAGGAGAAATCATAGGTATGTACAAAGGAAAGGCATCAGTAAAAAACATACTGTAGTACTGCCTCCTATCTACAGGAATATAACTACTATAGTACTGCCCCTATGTACAAGAATATAATCACTATAATACTGCCCCTATGTACAAGAATATAACTACTATAATACTGCCCCCTATGTACAAGAATATAACTACTATAATACTGCTCCTATGTACAAGAATATAACTACTATAATACTGCCCCCTATGTACAAGAATATAACTACTATAATACTGCTCCCTATGTACAAGAATACAACTACTATAATACTGCTCCTATGTACAAGAATATAACTACTATAATACTGCCCGCTATGTACAAGAATATAACTACTATAATACTGCTCCTATGTACAAGAATATAACTACTATAATACTGCCCCCTATGTACAAGAATATAACTACTATAATACTGCTCCCAATGTACAAGAATATATCTACTATAATACTGCTCCTATGTACAAGAATATAACTACTATAATACTGCCCGCTATGTACAAGAATATAACTACTATAATACTGCCCCCTATGTACAAGAATATAACTACTATAATACTGCTCCTATGTACAGGAATATAACTACTATAATACTGCCCGCTATGTACAAGAATATAACTACTATAATACTGCTTCTATGTACAAGAATATAACTACTATAATACTGCTCCCAATGTACAAGAATATATCTACTATAATACTGCTCCTATGTACAAGAATATAACTACTATAATACTGCCCGCTATGTACAAGAATATAACTACTATAATACTGCCCCCTATGTACAAGAATATAACTACTATAATACTGCCCCCTATGTACAAGAATATAATCACTATAATACTGCCCCTATGTACAAGAATATAACTACTATAATACTGCCCGCTATGTACAAGAATATAACTACTATAATACTGCCCCCTATGTACAAGAATATAACTACTATAATACTGCCCCCTATGTACAAGAATATAACTACTATAATACTGCTCCTATGTACAAGAATATAACTACTATAATACTGCTCCTATGTACAAGAATATAACTACTATAATACTGCCCCTATGTATAAGAATATAACTACTATAATACTGCCCCTATGTACAAGAATATAACTACTATAATACTGCCCCTATGTACAAGAATATAATCACTATAATACTGACCCTATGTACAAGAATATAACTACTATATACTGCTCGTATGTACAAGAATATAACTACTATAATACTGCCCCCTATGTACAAGAATATAACTACTATAATACTGCTCCTATGTACAAGAATATAACTACTATAATACTGCCCGCTATGTACAAGAATATAAC
The DNA here is from genome assembly GCF_046119375.1 of Phyllobates terribilis. Taxonomy (NCBI): domain Eukaryota; kingdom Metazoa; phylum Chordata; class Amphibia; order Anura; family Dendrobatidae; genus Phyllobates; species Phyllobates terribilis. The sequence goes on along the minus strand of NW_027362764.1, from coordinate 20,596,502 downwards.
TACTATAATACTGCTCCTATGTACAAGAATATAACTACTATAATACTGCCCCTATGTACAAGAATATAATCACTATAATACTGCCCCTATGTACAAGAATATAACTACTATAATACTGTCCCCTATGTACAAGAATATATCTACTATAATACTGCTCCTATGTACAAGAATATAACTACTATAATACTGCCCCCTATGTACAAGAATATAACTACTATAATACTGCCCCCTATGTACAAGAATATAACTACTATAATACTGCACCCTATGTACAAGAATATAACTACTATAATACTGCCCCCTATATACAAGAATATAACAACAATAATACTGCCCCCTATGTACAAGAATATAACTACTATAATACTGCTCCTATGTACAAGAATATTACTACTCTAATACTGCCCTCTATGTACAAGAATATAACTACTATAATACTGCCCCTATGAACAAGAATATAACTACTATAATACTGCCCCCTATGTACAAGACTATAACTACTATAATACTGCCCCTATGTACAAGAATATAACTACTGTAATACTGCTTCTATGTACAAGAATATAACTACTATAATACTGCTCCTATGCACAAGAATATAACTACTATAATACTGCTCCTATGTACAAGAATATAACAACTATAATACTGCCCTCTATGTACAAGAATATAACTACTATAATACTGCTCCTATGTACAAGAATATAACTACTATAATACTGCCCCCTATGTACAAGAATATAACTACTATAATACTGCTCCCTATGTATAAGAATATAACTACTATAATACTGCCCCTATGTCCAAGAATATAACTGCTAGAATACTGCTCCCTATGTATAAGAATATAACTACTATAATACTGCTCCTATGTACAAGAATATAACTACTATAATACTGCCCTCTATGTGCAAGAATATAACTACTATAATACTGCCTCTATGTACAAGAATATAACTACTATAATACTGCCCCCTATGTACAAGAATATAACTACTATAATACTGCCCCTATGTACAAGAATATAACTACTATAATACTGCCCCTATGTATAAGAATATAACTACTATAATACTGCTCCTATGTACAAGAATATAACTACTATAATACTGCTCCTATGTACAAGAATATAACTACTATAATACTGCTCCTATGTACAAGAATATAACTACTATAATACTGCCCATATGTACAAGAATATAACTACTATAATACTGCTCCCTATGTATAAGAATATAACTACTATAATACTGCCCTCTATGTGCAAGAATATAACTACTATAATACTGCCTCTATGTACAAGAATATAACTACTATAATACTGCCCCTATGTATAAGAATATAACTACTATAATACTGCTCCTATGTACAAGAATATAACTACTATAATACTGCCCCTATGTATAAGAATATAACTACTATAATACTGCTCCTATGTACAAGAATATAACTACTATAATACTGCTCCCTATGTACAAGAATATAACTACTATAATACTGCTCCCTATGTATAAGAATATAACTACTATAATACTGCCCTCTATGTGCAAGAATATAACTACTATAATACTGCCTCTATGTACAAGAATATAACTACTATAATACTGCCCCTATGTACAAGAATATAACTACTATAATACTGCCCCTATGTACAAGTATATAACTACTATAATACTGCTCCTATGTACAAGAATATAACTACTATAATACTGCTCCTATGTACAAGAATATAACTACTATAATACTGCTCCTATGTACAAGAATATAACTACTATAATACTGCCCATATGTACAAGAATATAACTACTATAATACTGCTCCCTATGTATAAGAATATAACTACTATAATACTGCTTCTATGTACAAGAATATAACTACTATAATACTGCTCCTATGTATAAGAATATAATCACTATAATACTGCCCCCTATGTACAAGAATATAACTACTATAATACTGCCCCTATGTATAAGAATATAATCACTATAATACTGCCCCCTATGTACAAGAATATAACTACTATAATGCTGCCCCTATGTGCAAGAATATAACTACTATAATACTGCCCCTATGTTCAAGAATATAACTACTATAATACTGCTCCTATGTACAAGAATATAGCTACTATAATACTGCTCCTATGTACAAGAATATAACTGCTATAATACTGCCCTTATGTACAAGAATATGACTACTATAATACTGCTCCTATGTACAAGAATATAACTACTATAATACTGCTCTCTATGGACAAGAATATAACTACTATAATACTACCCTCTACGTGCAAGAATATAAATAGTATAATACTGCTCCTATGTACAAGAATATAACTACTATAATACTGCCCCCTTTGTACAAGAATATAACTACTATAATACTGCTCCTATGTACAAGAATATAACTACTATAATACTGCCCCCTATGTACAACAATATAACTACTATAATACTGCTCCTATATACAAGAATATAACTACTATAATACTGCTCCCTATGTACAAGAATATAACTACTATAATACTGCTCCTATATAAAAGAATATAACTACTATAATACTGCCCCATGTACAAGAATATAACTACTATAATACTGCTCCTATATACAAGAATATAACTACTATAATACTGCTCCTATGTACAAGAATATAACTACTATAATACTGCTCCTATGTACAAGAATATAACTACTATAATACTGCTCCCTAAGTACAAGAATATAACTACTATAGTACTGCCCCTTATGTACAAGAATATAACTACTATAATACTGCCCCCTATGTACAAGAATATAACTACTGTAATACTGCTCCTATGTACAAGTATATAACTACTATAGTACTGCCCCTTATGTACAAGAATATAACTACTATAATACTGCCTGTCAGGTATTCCACAGCAACGACACCAGGGAGATAACGCAATATCTCGCTGTTGCCGTCACTCTGTCGGGGTTTCGTCAGGGATCCGCGAGCACACGGTCCCCACTACTCACTACGTAGGTATCGGCAAGCGACCAGTGAGCGTATGGCATCACACCTCCGGATTCCAATGCATGGAATATGTGTATATGTCTCCTGTACGGTCAATGTCAGCTTCACGAGAGTCCAATTATTATTATTTGCTGCCACCACCGGCCGAATTTGCAATATAATACAGGCCTGGCCAGATGCCTACGTTCTGGTATATGGCTTCGGGGAGAGGGAACGATTACAGGACAAAAGAAACAACTATTAAATTTTATATTTAATCCAAAAGGGAGGCAGTGTTTAGGAAAAATATATACAAAGGTTTTACAAAGGAGAAATTACAATACATAAGCAGTTACACAAAATAAAAAGGATAAAAGAAAAACTTACTCTATACAGATCGCAGGGATGATTCAATGTGGGTGGAGGGAAGCACTCCAATGCCCGTTCAGCGAATGTGACCCGTGTTGCACAAAATATGTAACTTCCAACATGAGTACCTCTCCAACCCCAGCAAACTATTTTATGCTGAAGGGAGAGACCTGCCCACACCCCCCTGGGATAATATCACGTGGGATGGTCTCCAGCCTGCACATTTTATTAAGAGATCTGGTTTTTGGGAAATGTTTATTCCTGTAAAGCTGATGATTATGGCTTACAGCCAATGAAAACACAAAAGTCATTATCTCAGTAAATTAGAATACTTTATAACAACAGCTTGAAAATGTTTTTAAAATCTGAAATGTCTGTTCAGTAAATGCCCTCAATACTTGGTTGGGCTCCTTGTGCATCAATTACTGCATCAATGCGACAATGTGGCATGGAGAGATCAGCCTGTGGCATGGAGAGATCAGCCTGTGGCTGCTGAGGTGTTATGGAAGCCCAGGTGGCTTTGATAGCCGCCTTCAGCTCGTCTGCATTGTTGGGTCTGGGGTCTCCTCTTCCTCCTGACAATACCCCATAGATTCTCTATAATAGATCCTCTATGGGGTTAAGGTCAGGCGAGTTTGCTGCCAATCAAGCACAGTGATACTGTTGTGTGTAAACCAGGTATTGGTACTTTTGGCCGTGTGGACAGGGGCCAAGTCCTGCTGGAGAAGGACATTTCCAGCTCCAAAAAGCTTGTCGGCAGAGGGAAGCATGAAGTGCTGTAAAATGTCCTGGTAGATGGCGGCGCTGACTTTGGTCTTGATAACACACAGTGGACCTACACCAGCAGATGACATGGCCCCCAAACCATCACTGATGGTGGAGACTTCGCACGAGACCTCCAGCAGCTTGGATTGTGGCCTCTCCACTCTTCCTCCAGACTCTGGGACCTTGAGGAGTGTGTCAGTGACTGCCTTCTGGACATCTGTCAAGTCAGCAGTCTTACCCATGTGAAGCCTACTGAAACAAACTAAGGGACCATTTTAAACTTTTAGGAAGCCTTTGCCGGTGTTTTTTGTTAATTATTTTAATTTACAGAGATAAAGACATTTGTGTTTTCATTGGCTGTAAGCCATAATCATCAATATTAACAGAAATAAACACTTTAATGAGAAAAAAAAATGAACTTTTTAGAATTTACCAAATGGCTGCAATGAAACAAAAAGTGAAAAATTTAAAGGGGTCTGAATACTTTCCGTACCCACTGCGCCCCCTATGTTTCAGAATGTTCCACAATGCTACGTGTTTTCTTTTGTGTTACATAGGACTGCAGATACAGCTTGTCATTCTGTGAGTGTCTTGATAGAAGATCCCGTTCATCTTCGATATAGTATAATACTTTTTATGACTTTGTAGCGATTTTTATGATTTGCAGGAACAGAAGGAACCGTTCAGTCTGGGATTTTCGGTATAGTTGAGCATTGCTTGGCTTGGGGTCTGGACCAGAGGCAGATTTGTCACGCGCTCACTCTCTCACACTCTCGCGACATTGATGGATTGACTTATGAGACTCCTCAATTTCTTCCAAATCTGCGTCTCGGCCGGTCCAGGTCATGTGCACCGCGCTGTTCAGAAGGATTTCAGCTCTGGCATGGAGCCTTCTCAGGCTGAGTAAACCGTAAGAGACACCCGAGCCCTCCATCATGATTTTCCCCGTCCTGTTATCGTAGTTGTAGTTGCCAGCTCGGATTTGGCAGCGACTTCTAACTATGTGACAAATGTACAAATGTTTTCTTAACGATCACCAGACATATAATGCAGCTGCAGCGAGAGTTCAGACATGTGGTGGTCCCACCGCGCTCCTGAGGTCCCTCACCAGGACAAAGAAGCTCTGGTGGAGTCTTCAACCTGTCTCATCCATCTCATGAAGATCATGGATGTCGCAGTCTCTGGACTCAGACTGGAACCCGACTTTCTACAGGTCTCGTCCAGCCATCTGTCAATCATCTTTCTGCCTTTTACTTATTTTTGGAATGTGAGAAGCAACAGATGAACTTCTGGAAGGTGCTCTCCTGGCCAAGATGGAGATGTATGGACTGACTTCTGGAATACAGCATTGCCATCCACTGGCACCACCATGCCTTGTAGGTCGTGGGCCGAATCTTACGTCTATAATAAGGGGACAAGAACAGAACAAAAAAAATCAAGTTCAATGAAGAAGTGAGGTCCACATCCCCATGAAGTTCTGTCTGACTACATTTCTGTGTACTGTAGTCGTAGTCAGAGACTTTCCCACAATATTGCAGGTCACACCGACCAGGCGTATCTATTGTTTTCTGTATGTAAATCTGTCCTATCGGGAGTCATACTTGTCATGCATACTCCGCGGCTGTGGAGTGAATGGAGTCTTTCTGGTGTTTTCTCCCTGTAGCTCCCTCTCCCCTCTCACAGCGGGGGTTCGATTAGGTGTCTATGAGCCTCGGGCTGGGTGAAGAACATTGATTTTGAGTAATGGGGTCGACCAGGATCACAAAGATAGTGCTGCTTCAGTCCAAAAACTTTAGATGTAGTTTTTATTGCATTTTCAGTAATTAATAGGAAAATCATTATATTTCTTGTAAATGGAGAACAGACGGGAAGAGAGAAAGAGATGGGTGGAGGCAGCTCAGACTGGCTTATAATACCAGACAAGACCTATGAGCATGCAGCCATGGTCGTATCATCCTGCACTAACCTTTAAGGATCTAGGATTTGGGTAGATTATGGTTCAGATTTATTGGGGGGAGGGGGAATACCAGTACAGATGAGCAGACCGATTCTAACCAAATCCAATCTGCTAAAAATTTCACAGAAAATTCCAAATTATTTAGGATTTAATGTGTGCGAAGCCATGAAAATGGTGGCGAGACGGTCACCACCGTGCTGGATCCTGAGGACTGGGAAGGGTTTAGTAAATATTATACTCGCATCTCCTCGGCCCTCTCCATTCTCGTCCCGCTGCTGCCTGGCCTCCGATTGCTCCCCCTCAGCCTCTGATCGCTCCTCCTCAGCCTCCGATTACTCCTCCTCAGCCTCCGATCGCTCCTCCTTAGCCTCCGATCGCTCCTCCTCAGCCTCCGATCGCTCCTCCTCAGCCTCCGATCGCGCCTCCTCAGCCTCCGATCGCTCCTCCTCAGCCTCCGATCGCTCCTCCTCAGCCTCCGATCGCGCCTCCTCAGCCTCCGATCGCTCCTCCTCAGCCTCCGATTACTCCTCCTCAGCCTCCGATCGCTCCTCCTTAGCCTCCGATCGCTCCTCCTCAGCCTCCGATCGCGCCTCCTCAGCCTCCGATCGCTCCTCCTCAGCCTCCGATCACTCCTCCTCAGCCTCCGATCGCGCCTCCTCAGCCTCCGATCGCTCCTCCTCAGCCTCCGATCGCTCCTCCTCAGCCTCCGATTACTCCTCCTCAGCCTCCGATCGCGCCTCCTCAGCCTCCGATCGCTCCTCCTCAGCCTCCGATCGCGCCTCCTCAGCCTCCGATCGCTCCTCCTCAGCCTCCGTTTGCTACTCCTCAGCCTTCTTCTCCTTCCTGCTCCATGTCATCACGTCGTGATGTTGGACCTGATGAGCGGCAGCGCAGCAATGGCCTTATCTCCAGGTACCAAAGGAAGTCAGCAGGTAGGAGAAGAATATATGATGGTTTCAGAAGGGCTCAGATTTGCCAGCCGACTGCTGCGGATTAACCCCTCCGATGCTGGAGTCAATGCTGATTGTGGCATCTAAGCGGTAGATTGCTGGGAACTCAGTCACGGCTTTCTATGGGAATGTTTCATTTACTTTAATTAAGAGGGGTTTTTTTTAATGTAATTTTTATTATTTTTAATTTTTTAATATCCTGCAAAAATAAATAAAAAAGTAAAATAAAAAAAATCAACATAAAACCAACCCCACCCCTCACATGACTCAGTGATGGAGAACATGATGACCTTATGGATCTCTGATTACAAATCAACTGTATGTGTTTTTAATTATTTTTTTATGTATTCAGAGATATGAGGGTCTACGTATCACACACATATATATGATTCAGCTGTTATAGCGCCCACCTGTAGAGTTGCGTTGCTTGCAGATGTCAGCCATTCTGATCGAGTTGAATTGAAGTCATCTCAAACTTTATGTGATGATACAGCTTATAATCTTAATCAGCCATACGATTAGATTTGTTAAGCCAAGAGAAATACGCTGTTATCTTTGTGTTGACTTGTAAATGCATGTGTATTTCTGTGGCTGGTCAAGAAGGACATACAATTATTTGTATAACCCTGATTGTGTCTTTTATTGGTCTGTGGAACAATGAATGTTTGCTAAATGTGTTGACTAAGCTTTGTGTGGACCCTGTGGCTTAATGACTCACAAGACAGGAGGACAAACTACGCAAATTCATTAAATGCTCAAACAATGCCTCCTCCCCCAATCACTTGTGAACCTCGTCTACCCTCTTCTGGGTGTGAGATACAGAAGTCGTGCGCCATAGTCCATTGTAGTGCAATGCTGGATGTGGCCCCGACCTCCTGGGCCCCTGTGTAGGATGCTGGATGTGGCCCCGACATCCTGGGCCCCTGTGTGGCTGCACTAGATGCACCAATGTTGTGTCCGGCCGCGTACAGATAACAGAGGAGCCGGATCCAGGTCGTCCTGCGCTCGTGGACGGCGATGTGTCCCACAATGGACTCTCCGCAGTAATAGTCTTTATAAAGTGTGAGATTTGTGCACATTCCTCCCGTCACCTTGTAAATCTGCGCATCTTGTCAGGTCGGTAGATCCGGCCTCGCTGTTTGTTTCTCTGTCTCTCCGTTCCATCTGCTCATTAATCCTCCGTCCTTCTCGGAGGATCTGGCAGAACATCATTATGAGGCATCACTCACAGAGCGGTCACGAGCCTGCGAGAGCGAGGCTGAAAAAATCCAAACTATATTGTGAAGGGGCCTACAGGAAAATCTCCTGGATACCAAACACTTGTAGATATCGCCCATATATCACTTATATATCACCCACATATCGCCCGAATATCGCCCATATATCACCTACATATCAACTGAATATCACCCATATATCACTTATATATCACTTATATAACACCCACATATCGCCTGAATATCACCTGTGGCACCCTGCTGTTCACAGGTATCACAGGACCCAGGGTGCATGGATGGACTTCTCCACAAGAGGCCCTCACTACATACAAACACCTCCACCCTTCCAACTTATACCAGCAGAGGGATATATATATGGAGGGTGGAGCCAGGCAGTTCAGATTAGTCAGACAGAGAGAGTCTGAGAGCGTGCTGACGCTGAGAGCAGCGAAGACGCAGCACGTCTGCTGCTGAGTTCTGAGGGCCCAGAGTGTGGCCGATGGAAAAGAGGAGAGGAGAGAGGAGTTGAAGGGGCAGAGGAGCATCCTAGGCTCCCCCCGATATACAAACCGGACACCGTGTCCGCGCCTACAGGGTCCTTCATACCCAGTAGGGATCACCGGCATTCCAGGAGGACTACAAGTCCCTGGCTGACCTGAAGCTAGACCCATTACAGGACCAGGAACCACGAAGGCCCCGGCGACCAGGGATAGTGGTTGCCAGCAGAAGGTCCCACTACCAAGCGACAGGTGAAGGAACAGCACGACACATAAGCTAGGCCCAGTTGCAGGCTGGCCAGGAGCTTACAGAGAGGCAGACACGGACCAGGAGGCCTTATACCCGCTCACTGGGGAGAAGTCCTGAAGTGCACCAATCCTACCGAGTACCGTGGACCGTACCTGACATCCGCACCAGTAAAGATACTGAAGTGAATCCCCTGTCTCTGTCAGTTACTCCTGCTGCGCCATCCTGCCTGCACTACAGGTCCCAGCATCACCACCCACCATCAAACTCCACACTGCCCCGGGGGCCCGCTCCACCTGTGGGGAGCAGAAACACCCCAGCTGCCATCCCATCACCCTGCGGAGGTCTACAGCAGCGCTGGTAATCCTTACCAGGTACCACAGGTGGCATCACAAACTATTTACTTTATTTTTATTTTCTATCCAAGTTACAATCCCCTTTTTGGTTGACTGCCCTGGGCCACGGACCGGGCCAGCCACTGTGACATATCCCCCCAGCATCCATAGGCCCGGCTGCCGAGTACCCCATTGCCCCGGGGATGCGTCACACCCATATACCACTTATATACAGAGGTGTATCTAGTCTTTCTGGCACCCAGGGAAAGAATTCAGTTTGGCGGCCCCTCATCCCTCCAGCACATAAGCGATTTGCACACTTAGGCCACGACCCCACTATCAGTATTTGGTCAGTATTTGGTCAGTATTTTTTCTCAGGAGTGGGAGACAAAACCAGGTGAGGAACAATAAGAGAAAAGGAATAATAGAAACAAGTCACCAATTCTGCATTTATCACCCACTCCTGGTTTTGGCTCCCACTCCTGAGAAAAAATACTGACCAAATACTGACCAAATACTGATAGTGGGGCCGTGGCCTTAATCACGTGCCGATGACCTGCTCTCCCTAATTCTCTCAATGTTCAGTGAAATACAGAGAAGCAGAAGAGAAGCTCGATGTCTTGTGACTGTAAGTATGAAAATCGCATATGAGTGAAGTATCCATGTGATGACTGCTGGAACCGGCAAGCAGAGCTGAATCCTGACAGTGAGGATATTACACGCTGTCAGGATTGACTACGGGGCTTCATTTTATAATTGCAGGGTCGTCCAGGGTTGAGATGAAAGTCTGCAGTCACTCTATGTGTTTTCAGGCTTCTGAATTCTCACAGCGCATGCACTGCACAGTTTTATGATTCTCACTTGTACAAGTATGCGATTTGTATACTTCTGGCCACATTCCGACTAGACGTGTCCGGCCTCCCTCATTTCATTGTCATTGAGTGAGGCCACGCATGTCTAGTCAGCATGTGACCTCATGTATGGAAATCGCTGGCACCAGGGAATCCTGACAGCATGCGGTGCGCACTGTGAGAATTCAGAAGTCTGCAGCCACATAGAATGACTGCAGACTCATCACAAACGTGGACGACATCTTTAATGCTCCTAATATGAATAATAACATGATAATTACTCAGTATCACAAAAAACATTTACGCCCAGGTACCTGATAGTTAACGTCTCTGGAGTCGTTCTCTTTCTTCTCGTCTTCATCTTGTCCAGTCTCCATGATGACTTTTCTCATCCACAGCTCGTCTCTGCAGACTTCCATCTTCTCCGCTCTTCTACTGCACTTCCCCACACGATGCCCTGAAAAATACAACCCCTGGCAAAAATTCTGGAATCACCGGGCTCGGAGGATGTTCATTCAGTTGTTTAATGTTGTTGAAAAAAAGCCGATCACAGACATGGCACAAAACTAAAGTCATTTCAAATGGCAACTTTAGGGCTTTAAGAAACACTAAAAGAAATCAAGATTAAAAATGTGGTACTCAGTAAGGGTAATTTTTTTCAGACCAAGCAGAGGGAAAAAAATCATGGAATCTCTCAATTCTGAGGAAAAAATCATAATGCTCCTGAATAATAATATCTGCCCTACACTGAACCCCTGAATAAATAATTGCCCCTCACTATATTCCCCGCACAAAATATCACCCCGCACTGTCCTCTTATGGTACATGCCCTCCACACTGCCCTATCCTCTCCATATTGGGCCGGCTCTTCATACTGTCCTCTCACACTATTCCCCCTCTATAGGGCCCATTCTCTATACTGTGCCCCCTACATCACACTCCCCCACCTTCGCTTACTGTGCCCACTTTCCCCCCATACTACACCCCAAACAATACTCAGCCTTTATTCCGTGCCCATTCACACTTTTCTCCCCCCCATTATTTCCCCCTACTCCTCATACTGTCTTCTCTCTCATCCCCCTGCAAACCATACTGTCTCCTCATAGATTTACCCCCTCACACATGACCCCAATTCATCAAACTGTGTCTGCACACATTCCCCTCCTTCGCTGCCCATATTGTGTACACACCCATCCTCCCCATTCTGTATCCGCACCAATCACCAGACACAAAATATCCCCCACCTCACCCCCACACTAAATCTCTCCTCCAGCCATACAATAAATCTCCCCCCACACTAAATCTCCCCCCAGCCATACCATAAATCACCCCCCATAGTAAATCTCCCCCCAGCCATACCATAAATCACCCCCCATAGTAAATCTCCCCCCAGCCATTCCATAAATCACCCCCATAGTAAATCTCCCCCAAACATACCATAAATCACCCCCATAGTAAAACTCCCCTCAGCCATACCATAAATCACCCCCATAGTAACTCTCCCTCTAGCCATACCATAAATTACCCCCATAGTAACTCTCCGCCAGACATACCATAAATCACCCCCATAGTAACTCTCCGCCAGACATACCATAAATCACCCCATAGTAAATCTCCCCCGAACCATACCAAAAATCATCCCATAGAAAATCACCCCCAGCCATACCATAAATCACCCCCATAGTAAATCACCCCCAGCTATAACATATATTACCCCATAGTAAATCTCCCCCCAGCCATACCATAAATCACCCCCATAGTAACTCTCCCTCTAGCCATACCATAAATCACCCCCATAGTAACTCTCCGCCAGACATACCATAAATCACCCCCATAGTAACTCTCCCTCTAGCCATACCATAAATCACCCCCATAGTAACTCTCCGCCAGACATACCATAAATCACCCCCATAGTAAATCTCCCCCAAACATACCATAAATCACCCCCATAGTAACTCTCCGCCAGACATACCATAAATCACCCCCATAGTAAATCTCCCCCGAACCATACCAAAAATCACCCCATAGAAAATCACCCCCAGCCATATCATAAATCACCCCCATAGTAAATCACCCCCAGCTATAACATATATTACCCCATAGTAAATCTCCCCCCAGCCACACCATAAATCACCCCCATAGTAACTCTCCCCCAGCTATAACATATATTACCCCATAGTAAATCTCCCCCGAGCCATACCAAAAATCACCCCATAGTAAATCACCCCCAGCCATGCCATAAATCACCCCCCATAGAAAAACACCCCCAGCCATACCATAAATCACCCCCATAGTAACTCTCCCCCAGCCATACCATAAATCACCCCCATAGTAAATCACCCCCAGCCATACCATAAATCACCCCCATAGTAACTCTCCCCAAGCCATACCATAAATCACCATCATAGTAAATCTCCCCCCAGCCATAACATAAATCACCCCCATAGTAAATCACCCCCATAGTAAATCTCGCTCCAGTCATACCATTAATCACCGTCATAGTAACTCTCCCCCAGCCATATCATAAATCACCCCGATAGTAAATCTCCCCCCAGCCATACCATAAATCACCCTCATAGTAAATCTCCCCCCAGCCATACCATAAATCACCCCCATAGTAACTCTCCCCCTAGCCATACCATAAATCACCCCCATAGTAACTCTCACCCCAGCCATACCATAAATCAATCCCATATTAAATCTCCCCCCAGCCATTCCATAAATCACCCCCATAGTAAATCTCCCCCAAACATACCATAAATCACCCCCCATAGTAAATCTCCCCCAGCCATACCATAAATCACCCCCATAGTAAATCACCCCCCACCCATACCATAAATCACCCCCATAGTAACTCACCCCCATCCATACCATAAATCACCCCCCATAGTAAATCACCCCCAGCCATACCATAAATCACCCCCATAGTAAATCTCCCCCCAGCCATACTATAAAACACTCCCCCCAACCATACCATAAATCACCCCCATAGTAAATCACCCCCAGCCATACCATAAATCACCCCCCATAATAACACTCCCCCCAGCCATAACATAAATCACCCCCATTGTAAATCACCCCCAGCCATACCATAAATCACCCCCCATAGTAAATCACCCCCCAGCCATACCATAAATCACCCCCATAGTAAATCTCCCCCCAGCCATACCATAAATCACCCCCCATAGTAACACTCCCCCTAGCCATACCATAAATCACCCACCATAGTAAATCTCGCTCAAGCCATACCATAAATTACCCCCCATAGTAAATCTCCCTCCAGCCATACCATAAATCACCCCCATAGTAAATCACCCCCAGCCATACCATAAATCACCCTCATAGTAAATCTCCCCAGACATACCATAAATCACCCCCATAGTAACTCCCCCCAGACATACCATAAATCACCCCCCAAAAGTAAATCACCCCCAGCCATACCATATATCACCCCCATAGTAACTCTCCAACCAGTCATACCATAAATCACCCCCATAGTAACTCCCCCCAGACATACCATAAATCACCCCCCAAAAGTAAATCACCCCAAGCCATACCATAAATCACCCCCATAGTAAATCACCCCCAGCCATACCATAAATCACCCCCATAGTAACTCTCTCCCCCAGCCATACCATAAATCACCCCCATAGTAAATCTCCCACAGCCATACCATAAATCACCCCCTTACTAAATCTCCCCCCAGCCATACCATAAATGACCCCCCATAGTAAATCTCCCCCAGCTATACCATAAATCACCCACCAGAGTAAATCACCCCCCAGCCATACCATAAATCACCCCCATAGTAAATCACCCCCCACCCATACCATATATCACCCCCATAGTAACTCTCCCTCCAGCCATACCATAAATCACCGCCCATAGTAAATCAACCCCATCCATACCATAAATCACCCCCATAGTAACTCTCCCTCCAGCCATACCATAAATCACCCCCATAGTAAATTCCCCCCAGCCATACCATAAAGCACCACCATAGTAACACTCCCCCCAGCCATACCATAAATCACCCCCATAGTAACTCTCCCCCAGCCATACCATAAATCACCCCCATAGTAAATCTCCCCCCAGCCATACCATAAATCACTCCCATAGTAACTCTCCCCCAGCCATACCATAAATCACCCCCATAGTAACTCTCCCCCAGCCAAACCATAAATCACCCCCATAGTAAATCTCCCCCAGCCATACCATAAATCACCCCCATAGTAACTCTCCCCCAGCCATAACATAAATCACCCCCATAGTAACTCTCCCCCAGCCATACCATAAATCACCCCCATAGTAAATCTCCCCCAGCCATACCATAAATCACCCCTATAGTAACTTTCCCCACAGCCATACCATAAATCACCCCCATAGTAAATCTCCCCCCAGCCATACCATATATCACCCCCATAGTAACTCTCCCCCAGCCATACCATAAATCACCCACCATAGTAAATCTCCCCCAGCCGTACCATGAATCACAACCCATAGTAAATCACCCCCAGCCATACCATAAATAACCTTTATAGTAACTCTCCCTCCAGCCATATCATAAATCACCCCCATAGTAAATCACCCCCAGCCATACCATAAATAACCCTTATAGTAACTCTCCCTCCAGCCATACCATAAATCACCCCTCATAGTAAATCTCCCTCCAGCCATACCATAAATCACCCACCATAGTAAATCTCCCCCAGCCGTACCATAAATCACAACCCATAGTAAATCACCCCCAGTCATACCATAAATAACCCTTATAGTAACTCTCCCTCCAGCCATATCATAAATCACCCCCATAGTAACTCTCCCCCCAGCCATACCATAAATCACTCCCATAGTAACTCTCCCCCAGACATACCATAAATCACCCCCCATAGTAACTCTCCCTCCAGCCATACCATAAATCACCCCCCATCCTAAATCACCCCCCAGCCATACCATAAATCATCCCCATAGTAACTCTCCCTCCAGCCATAGCATAAATCACCCCCATAGTAAATCTCCCTCCAGCCATACCATAAATCACCCCCATAGTAAATCACCCCCAGCCATACCATAAATCACCCCCATAGTAAATCTCCCCCAGCCATACCATAAATCACCCCCATAGTAACTCTCCCTCCAGCCATACCATAAATCACCCCCATAGTAAATCTCCCTCCAGCCGTACCATAAATCACCCCCATAGTAACTCTCCCACCAGCCATACCATAAATCACCCCCATAGTAACTCTCCTCCCCAGCCATACCATAAATCACCCCCATAGTAAATCTCCCACAGCCATACCATAAATCACCCCCCTTACTAAATCTCCCCCCAGCCATACCATAAATGACCCCCCATAGTAAATCTCCTGCAGCTATACCATAAATCACCCCCATAGTAAATCTCCCCCAGCCATACCATAAATCACCCCCATAGTAAATCACCCCCCACCCATACCATATATCACCCCCATAGTAACTCTCCCTCCAGCCATACCATAAATCACCCCCCATAGTAACTCTCCCTCCAGCCATACCATAAATCACCCCCCATAGTAAATCACCCCCCAGCCATACTATAAATCACCCCCCATAGTAAATCTCCATCCAGCCATGCCATAAATCACCCCCCATCCTAAATCACCCCCCAGCCATACCATAAATCACCCCCATAGTAACTCTCCCCCCAGCCATACCATAAATCACTCCCATAGTAACTCTCCCCCAGACATACCATAAATCACCCCCCAAAAGTAAATCTTCCCCAGCCATACCATAAATCACCCCCATACTAAATTTCCCCCCAGCCATACCATAAATCACCCCCATAGTAAATCTCCCTCCAGCCATAATCTAAATCACCCCCATAGTAAATCTCCTCCCATCCATGCCATAAATCACCCCCATAGTAACTCTCCCTCCAGCCATACCATAAATCACCCCCATAGTAATTCTCCCTCCAGCCATACCATAAATCACCCCCATAGTAAATCTCCCTCCAGCCATACCATAAATCACCCCCATAGCAACTCTCCCTCCAGCCATTCCATAAATCACCCCCATAGTAACTCTTCGCCCAGCCATACCATAAATCATCCCCATAGTAACTCTCCCCCCAGCCATTCCATAATTCTTCCCCCATAGTAACTCTCCCTCCAGCCATACCATAAATCACCCCCCATAGTAAATCTCCCTCCAGCCATACCATAAATCTCTCCCTATAGTAAATCTCCCCCCAGCCATACCATAAATCAACCTCCATCCTAAATCTCCCCCCAGCCATGCCACAAATCAACCTCCATCCTAAATCTCCCTCCAGCCATACCATAAAGCACCCCATAGTAAATCCCCCCCCCAGTCATACCATAACTCACCCCTCATAGTAAATCTCCCCCCAGCCATACCATAAATCACCCCCATAGTAAATCTCCCCCTAGCCATACCATAAATCACCCCCCATACTATATCTCCCCCCAGTCATACTATAAATCACCCCCATAGTAAATCTCCCCCCAGCCATAATATAAATCACCCTCATAGTAAATCTCCCCCCAGCCATACCATAAATCACCCCCATAGTAAATCTCCCTCCAGCCATACCATAAATCACCCCCATAGTAAATCTCCCCCCATCCATGCCATAAATCACCCCCATAGTAACTCTCCCTCCAGCAATACCATAAATCACCCCCATAGTAACTCCCCCTCCAGCAATACCATAAATCACCCCCATACTAAATCTCCCCCCAGCCATACCATAAATCACCCCCATAGTAAATCTCCCTCCAGCCATACCATAAATCACCCCCATAGTAAATGTCCCCCCATCCATGCCATAAATCACCCCCATAGTAACTCTCCCTCCAGCAATACCATAAATCACCCCCATAGTAAATCTCCCTCCAGCCATACCATAAATCACCCCCATAGTAAATCTCCCTCCAGCCATACCATAAATCACCCCCATAGTAAATCTCCCTCCAGCCATACCATAAATCACCCCCATAGCAACTCTCCCTCCAGCCATTCCGTAAATCACCCCCATAGTAACTCTTTGCCCAGCCATACCATAAATCATCCCCATAGTAACTCTCCCCCCAGCCATTCCATAATTCTTCCCCCATAGTAACTCTCCCTCCAGCCATACCATAAATCACCCCCCATAGTAAATCTCCCTCCAGCCATACCATAAATCTCTCCCCATAGTAAATCTCCCCCCAGCCATACCATAAATCAACCTCAATCCTAAATCTCCCCCCAGCCATGCCATAAATCAACCTCCATCCTAAATCTCCCTCCAGCCATACCATAAAGCACCCCATAGTAAATCCCCCCCCAGTCATACCATAACTCACCCCTCATAGTAAATCTCCCCCCAGCCATACCATAAATCACCCCCATAGTAAATCTCCCCCTAGCCATACCATAAATCACCCCCCATACTATATCTCCCCCCAGTCATACCATAAATCACCCCCATAGTGAATCTCCCCCCAGCCATAATATAAATCACCCCCATAGTAAATCTCCCCCTAGCCATACCATAAATCACCCCCATAATAAATCTCCCCCCAGCCATACCATAAATCACCCCCCATACTAAATCTCCCCCCAGCCATACCATAAATCACCCCCCATACTATATCTCCCCCCAGTCATACTATAAATCACCCCCATAGTAAATCTCCCCCCAGCCATAATATAAATCACCCTCATAGTAAATCTCCCCCCAGCCATACCATAAATCACCCCCATACTAAATCTCCCCCCAGCCATACCATAAATCACCCCCCATACTAAATCTCCCTCCAGCCATAGCATAAATCACCCCCCATAGTAACTCTCCCTCCAGCCATACCATAAATCACCCCCATAGTAACTCTCCCTCCAGCCATACCATTAATCACCCCCCATAGTAAATCTCCCTCCAGCCATACCATAAATCACCCCCATAGTAAATCTCCCTCCAGCCATACCATAAATCACTCCCAGCCATACCATAAATCACCCCCCATAGTAAATCACCCCCAGCTATAACATATATTACCCCATAGTAAATCTCCCCCCAGCCATACCATAAATCACCCCCATAGTAACTCTCCCCCAGCCACACCATAAATCACCCCCATAGTAACTCTCCCCCAGCTATAACATATATTACCCCATACTAAATCTCCCCCGAGCCATACCAAAAATCACCCCATAGTAAATCACCCCCAGCCATACCATAAATCACCCCCCATAGAAAAACACCCCCAGCCATACCATAAATCACCCCCATAGTAACTCTCCCCCAGCCATACCATATATCACCCCCATAGTAAATCTCCCCCAGCCATACCATAAATCACCCTCATAGTAAATCTCCCCCCAGCCATAACATAAATCACCCCCATAGTAAACCACCCCTATAGTAAATCTTGCTCCAGTCATACCATTAATCACCGTCATAGTAACTCTCCCCCAGCCATATCATAAATCACCCCGATAGTAATCTCCCACCAGCCATACCATAAATCACCCTCATAGTAAATCTCCCCCCAGCCATACCATAAATCACCCCCATATTAAATCTCCCCCCAGCCATTCCATAAATCACCCCCATAGTAAATCTCCCCCAAACATACCATAAATCACCCCCCATAGTAAATCTCCCCCAGCCATACCATAAATCACCCCCATAGTAAATCACCCCCCACCCATAACATATATCACCCCCATAGTAACTCACCCCCCATCCATACCATAAATCACCCCCCATAGTAAATCACCCCCCAAACATACCATAAATCACCCCCATAGTAAATCTCCCCCCAGCCATACCATAAATCACCCCCCATAGTAACACTCCCCCCAGCCATACCATAAATCACCCCTCATAGTAAATTCCCCCCAGCCATACCATAAATCACCCCCATAGTAAATCTCGCTCAAGCCATACCATAAATTACCCCCCATAGTAAATCTCCCTCCAGCCATTCCATAAATCACCCCCATAGTAAATCACCCCCAGCCATACCATAAATCACCCTCATAGTAAATCTCCCTCCAGCCGTACCATAAATCACCTCCATAGTAAATCTCCCCCAGCCATACCATAAATCACCCTCATAGTAAATCTCCCCAGCCATACCATAAATCACCCCCCATAGTAACTCTCCCTCCAGCCATACCATAAATCACCCCCCATAGTAAATCTCCCCCCAGCCACACCATAAATCACCCCCATAGTAAATCACCCCCAGCCATACCATAAATCACCCTCATAGTAAATCTCCCCAGCCATACCATAAATCACCCCCATAGTAACTCCCCCCAGACATACCATAAATCACCCCCCAAAAGTAAATCACCCCCAGCCATACCATAAATCACCCCCATAGTAACTCTCCCACCAGCCATACCATAAATCACCCCCATAGTAACTCTCCCACCAGCCATACCATAAATCACCCCCATAGTAAATCTCCCACAGCCATACCATAGATCACCCCCCTTACTAAATCTCCCCCCAGCCATACCATAAATGACCCCCATAGTAAATCTCTCCTAGCTATACCATAAATCACCCCCCATAGTAAATCTCCCCCAGCCATACCTTAAATCACCCCCATAGTAAATCACCCCCCACCCATACCATATATCACCCCCATAGTAACTCTCCCTCCAGCCATACCATAAATCACCCCCCATAGTAACTCTCCCTCGAGCCATACCATAAATCACCCCCCATAGTAAATCACCCCCCAGCCATACCATAAATCACCCCCATAGTAAATCACCCCCCACCCATACCATATATCACCCCCATAGTAACTCTCCCTCCAGCCATACCATAAATCACCCCCCATAGTAAATCAACCCCATCCATACCATAAATCACCCCCATAGTAACTCTCCCTCCAGCCATACCATAAATCACCCTCATAGTAACTCTCCCCCAGCCATACCATAAATCACCCCCATAGTAACTCTCCCTCCAGCCATACCATAAATCACCCCCATAGTAACTCTCCCTCCAGCCATACCATAAATCACCCCCATAGTAAATCACCCCCAGCCATACCATAAATCACCCCCATAGTAACTGTCCCTCCAGCCATACCATAAATCACCCCCATAGTAAATCTCCCTCCAGCCGTACCATAAATCACCCCCATAGTAACTCTCCCTCCAGCCGTACCATAAATCACCCCCATAGTAAATCTCCCTCCAGCCATACCTTAATTCACCCTGATAGTATCTCTCCCTCCAGCCATTCCATAAATCACCCCCATAGTAACTCTCCCCCTAGCCATACCATAAATCACCCTCATAGTAAATCACCCCCAGCCATACCATAAATCTCCCCCTCCATTACATCTACTCCGGTGTCTTCAGCTCCAGTGTGGAGCACTTTCCACCATTGTCCGCCTCTGCATCTGCTGCGCCGTTGTGTGACATCAGCAGCATGATCACATGACCAGATCAGATGACCGGATCGTGCTGCTGGAGTCGCTGTGACCCGGCGGCCGGTCAGAGCTTCAAATGTACTGGCTGACACCAGTACTATGAACACTGGGAGCCGGCAGCAGCACGTTCTGTGAGTTAGGTGTCAGCTTGACACCCGAGCTCAGAAACTGCTGAACCCCCGTCTGGGGAGCATCAGAATGCAGTCGCCGGGGGAGACACATCGGACCGTCGTATTAGGCGGCCCAACTGACCCCCCTTGCCGGCTGCGCCCGGGACACATGCCCCTGCCGTTCCTCCCCTAGGTACGCCTCTGCTTATATATCACCCATATATCGCCCGTATATCACCCATATAATGCTTATAAACAGCGGCATGTAAGTTTGGGCACCCTTGGTCAAAATTACTCTTATTGGGAACAGTTAAGCAAGTTGAAGATGAAATGATCACTAAAAGGCCTAAAGTTACAAATTACACGTTTCCTTTGTATTTTAGGCAAAAATATATATATAATTTCATCTTTTACATTTTAAAAATTAAAAAAAGGAAAATGGTCCGTTGTAAAAGTTTGGGCACCTTGGAGTTTTGTGGGGTCAGATAACTTTGACCCAGGTTTCAGACTTTCATTAGCCCGTTAGGGTTATGGCTTGTTCACTATCATTAGGAAAGGCCGGTTTTTCCAGCTTTATCAAAACCAGCCTCCTCTAACCTTCTGCCAAAAAACAGCAGCAATGGTTTCTTCTAAGCAGCTGCCTAGCACTCTGAAAATGGTGGACACCACAATGAGGAGAAGACAATAAGAAGATACTAAAGCGTTTTCAAGTTACCCTTTCCTCAGTTTGAAATGTTATTAAGAAATGGAAGTTACCAGGAGGTCAAGATAAGGTCTGGAAGACCAAGCAAAATGTCAGTGAGAGATGCTCATAGGATTGATGGAGAGGCAAATCAGAACCCCCGCTTAACTGCAAAAGACCTTCAGAAAGATTTAGCAGACTCTGGTGTTGTGGTACATTGTTCTACTGTTCAGAGACACCTGCACAAATATAGCCTTCATGGAAGAGTCATCAGAAGAGAATTTCTCCTGCGTCCTCACCATAAAATTAAGCATTAAAAGTATGCAAAAGAACATCTAAACAAGCCTGAGGCATTGTGGAAACAAGTCCTGTGGACTAATGAGCTTAAAATAGAACTCTTTGGCCACTATGATCAAAGGTGTGTGTGGAGAAAAAAGGGCGCAGAATTTCAGGAAAAGAACATCTCGCCAACCATTAAGCATGGGGGAGGATCAATCATGCTTTGGGGTTGTGTTGCAGCCAATGGCACGGGAAACATTTCATGGGTAGAGGGAAGAATAGATACAATGAGATTTCAACAAATTCTTGATGCAAACATAAAACTGTCTGTGAAAAAGCTGCAAATAGGATTCTAGAAATGGATAATGATCCTAAACACACGTCACAATCTACAATAGATGACCTCAAAAGGCGCAAGCTGAAGGTTTACAATGGCCCTCACAGTCCCCTGATCTGAACATCATTGAAAATCTGTGGCCTTAAAATAGCAGAGCATGCAAGACGCCCCAGGAATCTCACAGAACTGGAGGAATTCTCCAAGGAAGAACGGAGGAAAATCCCTCAAACAAGAATTGAAAGCCTCCTGTCTGGCTACAAAAAGCGTTTACAAGCTGTGATACTTTCAGAAGGGGGCGCTACTAGGTACTAACCATAAATAAACTTACATATATATGAGGAGCATAGAATAAGTAGTCCAAAATGCACATAAGAATAGAATAAAGCCAAGAGAAAAAAGTGCAAGGCACAAAAAAAAAGATAAAATTAAATTTTTATTTTTAGCATAGATAAAAAATGTTATTCAAAAATTACATGTATGACACAAACAATCATAGCTGAAGAGAAAAATAGGCAGCATGATATCAATTTCCAAAGTAGATCAACGTATAAATGCAATATAAGGCTGCGTGCCCACGAAAAAACGCATGCGGATTGTACGTGCGGATTGTACGTGCGGATTGTACGTGCGGACAGTACGAGCGGATTGTACGTGCAGATTGTACGTGCAGATTGTACATGCAGATTGTACATGCAGATTGTACATGCGGATTTTGCATGCAGATTGTTTGTGCGGATTGTACATGCGGATTGTACATGTGGATTGTGCATGCGGATTGTACATGCGGATTGTACGTGCGGATTGTACGTGCGGATTTTGCATGCGGATTGTACATGCGGATTGTACATGCGGATTGTATGTGCGGATTTTGCATGCGGATTGCACATGCGGATTGCACATGCGGACTGTACATGCGTTTTTCCTGCCAGGGACATGCGGATGTGAAGCGGTTTTAGCATCACTTGGAAAGTGCTTGACAACTTGGTCACACGATATAAATCCATGAAGCCGGCAGATACAGTGTGACCAAGTTAGTTAAAAAAAAAAAGAATAAAAATGGTCTCCTCTTCTCCAAACCCGGCTACCATCTGCACATAGAATCGCTTAATATCCGCATGTGCACATGTAGTGATGCGGATATTAAGCGATTCAATGCAAGTCAATAGTGGCAATTACGCTGCGTGTCCGCAAAATAATTGGTAGTGCTGCGTTTTTATCCACAATGATAATCCGCAGCAGAAATTTCCGCAGCATGTGCACAGCATGCAGATTATCATTGGGGAACATGGCAGGCCTTCTACAATGCGTTTAAGCGTTTCTGCGTCAGAATTGCCGCTGCGTAAAAGCTTAAAAAAACGCATAGAGGGCACACAGCCTAATAGTTAATAAAAAAATATATAGAAGAATAGCAAAGAATATATCGTCCAAATATTGCAGACAGATACCAATGCAGAGGAAATATCAAGGAAAAGACTAATGATGCATAGAGACTTTAGTTAGAGTAAAGTACCATAAAGAGAAGAAACCATACAATGGGGAGTATAAGCACAGTGGCAGAAGATAAGTGGAAATCTCACAAGACCATGAGGACAACAGCACCTGACGCGCGTTTCGCACTAAGCGTCATCAAGCAGTGATGTTGGATTGCATATCTAGGTTATGCATAGTAGAAATTACCAATCAGACATCTTTTTGCACATGTGCCCGGGGAGAAAAAATGCCTAAGATACAATTGAAATATTTAATCTTCAATTTGCTGAACTTTTCACAATAACATTAATTTTGACCAGTGGTGCCCAAACTTATACATGCCACAGCAGTGAAGAGACTGTACATATAGTGAGTGACAGCACAGCAGTGATAAACTGTACAGATAGTGTGTGACAGCACAGCAGTGATAAACTGTACAGATAGGGTGTGACAGCACAGCAGTGATAAACTGTACAGATAGTGTGTGACAGCACATCAGTGATAAACTGTACAGATAGTGTGTGACAGCACAGCAGTGATAACCTGTACAGATAGTGTGTGACAGTACAGCAGTGATAAACTGTACAGATAGTGTGTGACAGCACAGCAGTGATAAACTGTACAGATAGTGTGTGACAGCACAGCAGTGATAAACTGTACAGATAGTGTGTGACAGCACAGCAGTGATAAACTGTACAGATAGTGTGTGACAGCACAGCAGTGATAAACTGTACAGATAGTGTGTGACAGCACAGCAGTGATAAACTGTGCAGATAATGTGTGACAGCACAGCAGTGATAAACTGTACAGATAGTGTGTGACAGCACAGCAGTGATAAACTGTACAGATAGTGTGTGACAGCACAGCAGTGATAAACTGTACAGATAGTGTGTGACAGCACAGCAGTGATAAACTGTACAGATAATGTGTGACAGCACAGCAGTGATAAACTGTACAGATAGTGTGTGACAGCACAGCAGTGATAACCTGTACAGATAGTGTGTGACAGCACAGCAGTGATAAACTGTACAGATAATGTGTGACAGCACAGCAGTGATAAACTGTACAGATAGTGTGTGACAGCACAGCAGTGATAAACTGTACAGATAGTGTGTGACAGTACAGCAGTGATAAACTGTACAGATCGTGTGTGATAACACAGCAGTGATAAACTGTACTGATAGTGTGTGACAGCACAGCAGTGATAAACTGTACAGATAGTGTGTGACAGCACAGCAGTGATAAACTGTACAGATAGTGTGTGACAGCACAGCAGTGATAAACTGTACAGATAGTGTGTGACATCACAGCAGTGATAAGCTGTACAGATAGTGTGTGACAGCACAGCAGTGATAAACTGTACAGATAGTGTGTGATAGCACAGCAGTGATAAACTGTACTGATAGTGTGTGACAGCACAGCAGTGATAAACTGTACAGATAGTGTGTGACAGCACAGCAGTGATAAACTGTACAGATAGTGTGTGATAGCACAGCAGTGATAAACTGTACTGATAGTGTGTGACAGCACAACAGTGATAAAATGTACAGATAGTGTGTGACAGCACAGCAGTTAAAAACTGTACAGATAGTGTGTGACAGCACAGCAGTGATAAACTGTACAGATAGTGTGTGACAGCACAGCAGTGATAAACTGTACAGATAGTGTGTGACAGCACAGCAGTGATAAACTGTACAGATAGTGTGTGACAGTACAGCAGTGATAAACTGTACAGATAGTGTGTGACAGCACAGCAGTGATAAACTGTACAGATAGTGTGTGACAGTACAGCAGTGATAAACTGTACAGATAGTGTGTGACAGCACAGCAGTGATAAACTGTACAGATAGTGTGTGACATCACAGCAGTGATAAGCTGTACAGATAGTGTGTGACAGCACAGCAGTGATAAACTGTACAGATAGTGTGTGATAGCACAGCAGTGATAAACTGTACTGATAGTGTGTGACAGCACAGCAGTGATAAACTGTACAGATAGTGTGTGACAGCACAGCAGTGATAAACTGTACAGATAGTGTGTGATAGCACAGCAGTGATAAACTGTACTGATAGTGTGTGACAGCACAACAGTGATAAAATGTACAGATAGTGTGTGACAGCACAGCAGTTAAAAACTGTACAGATAGTGTGTGACAGCACAGCAGTGATAAACTGTACAGATAGTGTGTGACAGCACAGCAGTGATAAACTGTACAGATAGTGTGTGACAGCACAGCAGTGATAAACTGTACAGATAGTGTGTGACAGTACAGCAGTGATAAACTGTACAGATAGTGTGTGACAGCACAGCAGTGATAAACTGTACAGATAGTGTGTGACAGTACAGCAGTGATAAACTGTACAGATAGTGTGTGACAGCACAGCAGTGATAAACTGTACAGATAGTGTGTGACATCACAGCAGTGATAAGCTGTACAGATAGTGTGTGACAGCACAGCAGTGATAAACTGTACAGATAGTGTGTGACAGTACAGCAGTGATAAACTGTACAGATAGTGTGTGACAGCACAGCAGTGATAAACTGTACAGATAGTGTGTGACATCACAGCAGTGATAAGCTGTACAGATAGTGTGTGACAGCACAGCAGTGATAAACTGTACAGATAGTGTGTGATAGCACAGCAGTGATAAACTGTACTGATAGTGTGTGACAGCACAGCAGTGATAAACTGTACAGATAGTGTGTGACAGCACAGCAGTGATAAGCTGTACAGATAGTGTGTGACAGCACAGCAGTGATAAACTGTACAGATAGTGTGTGATAGCACAGCAGTGATAAACTGTACTGATAGTGTGTGATAGCACAACAGTGATAAACTGTACAGATAGTGTGTGACAGCACAGCAGTGAAAAACTGTACAGATAGTGTGTGACAGCACAGCAGTGATAAACTGTACAGATAGTGTGTGACAGCACAGCAGTGATAAACTGTATAGATAGTGTGTGACAGCACAGCAGTGATAAACTGTACAGATAGTGTGTGATAGCACAGCAGTGATAAACTGTACTGATAGTGTGTGACAGCACAGCAGTGATAAACTGTACAGATAGTGTGTGACAGCACAGCAGTGATAAACTGTACAGATAGTGTGTGACAGCACAGCAGTGATAAACTGTATAGATAGTGTGTGACAGCACAGCAGTGATAAACTGTACAGATAGTGTGTGACAGCACAGCCGTGATAAACTGTATAGATAGTGTGTGACAGCACAGCAGTGATAAACTGTACAGATAGTGTGTGATAGCACAGCAGTGATAAACTGTACAGATAGTGTGTGACAGCACAGCAGTGATAAACAGTACAGATAGTGTGTGACAGCACAGCAGTGATAAACTGTACAGATAGTGTGTGACAGCACAGCAGTGATAAACTGTATAGATAGTGTGTGACAGCACAGCAGTGATAAACTGTACAGATAGTGTGTGATAGCACAGCAGTGATAAACTGTACTGATAGTGTGTGACAGCACAGCAGTGATAAACTGTACAGATAGTGTGTGACAGCACAGCAGTGATAAACTGTACAGATAGTGTGTGACAGCACAGCAGTGATAAACTGTACTGATAGTGTGTGACAGCACAGCAGTGATAAACTGTACAGATAGTGTGTGACAGCAGAGCAGTGATAACCTGTACAGATAGTGTGTGACAGTACAGCCGTGATAAACTGTACAGATAGTGTGTGACAGCAGAGCAGTGATAATCTGTACAGATAGTGTGTGACAGTACAGCAGTGATAAACTGTACAGATAGTGTGTGACAGCACAGCAGTGATAAACTGTACAGATAGTGTGTGACAGCACAGCAGTGATAAACTGTACAGATAGTGTGTGACAGCACAGCAGTGATAACCTGTACAGATAGTATGTGACAGCACAACAGTGAAGAGACTGTACAGATAGTGTGTGACAGCACAGCAGTGATAATCTGTACAGATAGTGTGTGACAGCACAGCAGTGATAAACTGTACTGATAGTGTGTGACAGCACAGCAGTGATAAACTGTACAGATAGTGTGTGACAGCACAGCAGTGATAAACTGTACAGATAGTGTGTGACATCACAGCAGTGATAAGCTGTACAGATAGTGTGTGACAGCACAGCAGTGATAAACTGTACAGATAGTGTGTGACAGTACAGCAGTGATAAACTGTACAGATAGTGTGTGACAGCACAGCAGTGATAAACTGTACAGATAGTGTGTGACATCACAGCAGTGATAAGCTGTACAGATAGTGTGTGACAGCACAGCAGTGATAAACTGTACAGATAGTGTGTGATAGCACAGCAGTGATAAACTGTACTGATAGTGTGTGACAGCACAGCAGTGATAAACTGTACAGATAGTGTGTGACAGCACAGCAGTGATAAGCTGTACAGATAGTGTGTGACAGCACAGCAGTGATAAACTGTACAGATAGTGTGTGATAGCACAGCAGTGATAAACTGTACTGATAGTGTGTGATAGCACAACAGTGATAAACTGTACAGATAGTGTGTGACAGCACAGCAGTGAAAAACTGTACAGATAGTGTGTGACAGCACAGCAGTGATAAACTGTACAGATAGTGTGTGACAGCACAGCAGTGATAAACTGTATAGATAGTGTGTGACAGCACAGCAGTGATAAACTGTACAGATAGTGTGTGATAGCACAGCAGTGATAAACTGTACTGATAGTGTGTGACAGCACAGCAGTGATAAACTGTACAGATAGTGTGTGACAGCACAGCAGTGATAAACTGTACAGATAGTGTGTGACAGCACAGCAGTGATAAACTGTATAGATAGTGTGTGACAGCACAGCAGTGATAAACTGTACAGATAGTGTGTGACAGCACAGCCGTGATAAACTGTATAGATAGTGTGTGACAGCACAGCAGTGATAAACTGTACAGATAGTGTGTGATAGCACAGCAGTGATAAACTGTACAGATAGTGTGTGACAGCACAGCAGTGATAAACAGTACAGATAGTGTGTGACAGCACAGCAGTGATAAACTGTACAGATAGTGTGTGACAGCACAGCAGTGATAAACTGTATAGATAGTGTGTCACAGCACAGCAGTGATAAACTGTACAGATAGTGTGTGATAGCACAGCAGTGATAAACTGTACAGATAGTGTGTGACAGCACAGCAGTGATAAACTGTACAGATAGTGTGTGACAGCACAGCAGTGATAAACTGTACTGATAGTGTGTGACAGCACAGCAGTGATAAACTGTACAGATAGTGTGTGACAGCAGAGCAGTGATAACCTGTACAGATAGTGTGTGACAGTACAGCCGTGATAAACTGTACAGATAGTGTGTGACAGCAGAGCAGTGATAATCTGTACAGATAGTGTGTGACAGTACAGCAGTGATAAACTGTACAGATAGTGTGTGACAGCACAGCAGTGATAAACTGTACAGATAGTGTGTGACAGCACAGCAGTGATAAACTGTACAGATAGTGTGTGACAGCACAGCAGTGATAACCTGTACAGATAGTATGTGACAGCACAACAGTGAAGAGACTGTACAGATAGTGTGTGACAGCACAGCAGTGATAATCTGTACAGATAGTGTGTGACAGCACAGCAGTGATAAACTGTACTGATAGTGTGTGACAGCACAGCAGTGATAAACTGTACAGATAGTGTGTGACAGTACAGCAGTGATAAACTGTACAGATAGTGTGTGACAGCACAGCAGTGATAAACTGTACAGATAGTGTGTGACAGCACAGCAGTGATAACCTGTACAGATAGTGTGTGATAGCACAGCAGTGATAAACTGTACTGATAGTGTGTGATAGCACAACAGTGATAAACTGTACAGATAGTGTGTGACAGCACAGCAGTGAAAAACTGTACAGATAGTGTGTGACAGCACAGCAGTGATAAACTGTACAGATAGTGTGTGACAGCACAGCAGTGATAAACTGTATAGATAGTGTGTGACAGCACAGCAGTGATAAACTGTACAGATAGTGTGTGATAGCACAGCAGTGATAAACTGTACTGATAGTGTGTGACAGCACAGCAGTGATAAACTGTACAGATAGTGTGTGACAGCACAGCAGTGATAAACTGTACAGATAGTGTGTGACAGCACAGCAGTGATAAACTGTATAGATAGTGTGTGACAGCACAGCAGTGATAAACTGTACAGATAGTGTGTGACAGCACAGCCGTGATAAACTGTATAGATAGTGTGTGACAGCACAGCAGTGATAAACTGTACAGATAGTGTGTGATAGCACAGCAGTGATAAACTGTACAGATAGTGTGTGACAGCACAGCAGTGATAAACAGTACAGATAGTGTGTGACAGCACAGCAGTGATAAACTGTACAGATAGTGTGTGACAGCACAGCAGTGATAAACTGTATAGATAGTGTGTGACAGCACAGCAGTGATAAACTGTACAGATAGTGTGTGATAGCACAGCAGTGATAAACTGTACAGATAGTGTGTGACAGCACAGCAGTGATAAACTGTACAGATAGTGTGTGACAGCACAGCAGTGATAAACTGTACTGATAGTGTGTGACAGCACAGCAGTGATAAACTGTACAGATAGTGTGTGACAGCAGAGCAGTGATAACCTGTACAGATAGTGTGTGACAGTACAGCCGTGATAAACTGTACAGATAGTGTGTGACAGCAGAGCAGTGATAATCTGTACAGATAGTGTGTGACAGTACAGCAGTGATAAACTGTACAGATAGTGTGTGACAGCACAGCAGTGATAAACTGTACAGATAGTGTGTGACAGCACAGCAGTGATAAACTGTACAGATAGTGTGTGACAGCACAGCAGTGATAACCTGTACAGATAGTATGTGACAGCACAACAGTGAAGAGACTGTACAGATAGTGTGTGACAGCACAGCAGTGATAATCTGTACAGATAGTGTGTGACAGCACAGCAGTGATAAACTGTACTGATAGTGTGTGACAGCACAGCAGTGATAAACTGTACAGATAGTGTGTGACAGTACAGCAGTGATAAACTGTACAGATAGTGTGTGACAGCACAGCAGTGATAAACTGTACAGATAGTGTGTGACAGCACAGCAGTGATAACCTGTACAGATAGTGTGTGACAGCACAGCGGTGATAAACTGTACAGATAGTGTGTGACAGCACAGCAGTGATAACCTGTACAGATAGTGTGTGACAGCACAGCAGTGATAAATTGTACAGAGAGTCTGTGACAGCACAGCAGTCATAAACTGTACAGATAGTGTGTGACAGCACAGCAGTGATAAACTGTACAGATAGTGTGTGACAGTACAGCAGTGATAAACTGTACAGATATTGTGTGACAGCACAGCAGTGATAAACTGTACAAATAGTGTGTGACAGCACAGCAGTGATAAACTGTACAGATAGTGTGTGACAGCACAGCAGTGATATACTGTACAGATAGTGTGTGACAGCAGAGCAGTGATATACTGTACAGATAGTGTGTGACAGCACAGCAGTGATAAACTGTACAGATAGTGTGTGACAGCACAGCAGTGATAAACTGTACAGATAGTGTGTGACAGCACAGCCGTGATAAACTGTACAGATAGTGTGTGACAGCACAGCCGTTATAAACTGTACTGATAGTGTGTGACAGCACAGCAGTGATAAACTGTACAGATAGTGTGTGACAGCACAACAGTGATAGACTGTACAGATAGTGTGTGACAGCACAGCAGTGATAAACTGTACTGATAGTGTGTGACAGCACAGCAGTGATAAACTGTACTGATAGTGTGTGACAGCACAGCAGTGATAAACTGTACAGATAGTGTGTGACAGCACAGCAGTGATAAACTGTACAGATAGTGTGTGACAGCACAGCAGTGATAAACTGTACAGATAGTGTGAGACAGCATAGCAGTGATAAACTGTACAGATAGTGTGTGACAGCACAGCAGTGATAAACTGTACAGATAGTGTGTGACAGCACAGCAGTGATAAACTGTACAGATAGTGTGTGACAGCACAGCAGTGATAAACTGTACAGATAGTGTGTGACAGCACAGCAGTGATAAACTGTACAGATAGTGTGTGACAGCACAGCAGTGATAAACTGTACTGATAGTGTGTGACAGCACAGCAGTGATAAACTGTACAGATAGTGTGTGACAGCACAGCAGTGATAAACTGTACAGATAGTGTGTGACAGCCCAGCAGTGATAAACTGTACAGATAGTGTGTGACAGCACAGCAGTGATAACCTGTACAGATAGTGTGTGACAGCACAGCAGTGATAACCTGTACAGATAGTGTGTGACAGTACAGCAGTGATAAACTGTACAGATAGTGTGTGACAGCACAGCAGTGATAATCTGTACAGATAGTGTGTGACAGCACAGCAGTGATAAACTGTACAGATAGTGTGTGACAGCACAGCAGTGATAATCTGTACAGATAGTGTGTGACAGCACAGCAGTGATAAACTGTACAGATAGTGTGTGACAGCACAGCAGTGATAAACTGTACAGATAGTGTGTGACAGCACAGCAGTGATAAACTGTACAGATAGTGTGTGACAGCACAGCAGTGATAAACTGTACAGATAGTGTGTGATAGCACAGCAGTGATAAACTGTACAGATAGTGTGTGACCGCACAGCAGTGATAAACTGTACAGATAGTGTGTGACAGCACAACAGTGATAAAATGTACAGATAGTGTGTGACAGCACAGCAGTGATAAACTGTACAGATAGTGTGTGACAGCACAGCAGTAATAAACTGTACAGATAGTGTGTGACAGCACAGCAGTGACAAACTGTACAGATAGTGTGTGACAGCACAGCAGTGATAAACTGTACAGAGAGTGTGTGATAGCACAGCAGTGATAAACTGTACAGATAGTGTGTGACAGCACAGCAGTGATAAACTGTACAGATAGTGTGTGACAGCACAACAGTGATAAACTATATAGAGAGTGTGTGACAGTACAGCAGTGATAAACTGTACAGATAGTGTGTGACAGCACAGCAGTGATAAACTCTAAAGATAGTGTGTGACAGCGCAGCAGTGATAAACTGTACAGATAGTGTGTGACAGCGCAGCAGTGATAACCTGTACAGATAGAGTGTGACAGCACAGCAGTGATAAACTGTACAGATAGTGTGTGACAGCACAGCAGTGATAACCTGTACAGATAGTGTGTGACAGCACGGCAGTGATAACCTGTACAGATAGAGTGTGACAGTACAGCAGTGATAAACTGTACAGATAGTGTGTGACAGCACAGCAGTGATAAACTGTACAGATGGTGTGTGACAGCACAACAGTGATAAACTATATAGAGAGTGTGTGACAGTACAGCAGTGATAAACTGTACAAATAGTGTGTGACAACACAGCAGTGATAACCTGTACAGATAGAGTGTGAAAGCACAGCAGTGATAAACTGTACAGATAGTGTGTGACAGCACAGCAGTGATAAACTGTACAGATAGTGTGTGACAGCACAGCAGTGATAAACTGTACAGATAGTGTGTGACAGCACAGCAGTGATAAACTGTACAGATAGTGTGTGACAGCACAGCAGTGATAAAATGTACAGATAGTGTGTGACAGCACAGCAGTGATAAACTGTAGAGATAGTGTGTGACAGCACAGCAGTGATAAACTGTACAGATAATGTGTGACAGCACAGCAGTGATAAACTGTACAGATAGTGTGTGACAGCACAGCAGTGATAAACTGTACAGATAGTGTGTGACAGCACAGCAGTGATAAACTGTACAGATAGTGTGTGACAGCACAGCAGTGGTAAACTGTACAGACAGTGTGTGACAGCACAGCAGTGATAAACTGTACAGAGAGTGTGTGACAGCACAGCAGTGATAACCTGCACAGATAGTGTGTGACAGCACAACAGTGATAAACTATATAGAGAGTGTGTGACAGTACAGCAGTGATAAACTGTACAGATAGTGTGTGACAGCACAGCAGAGATATACTGTACAGATAGTGTGTGACAGCACAGCAGTGATAAACTGTACAGACGGTGTGTGACAGCACAGCAGTGAAGAGAATGCAAAGATAGTGTGTGACAGCACAGTAGTGATTAACTGTACAGATAGTGTGTGACAGCACAGCAGTGATAAACTGTACAGATAGTGTGTGACAGCGCAGCAATGATAAACTGTACAGATAGAGTGTGACAGCACAGCAGTGATAAACTGTACAGATAGTGTGTGACAGCACGGCAGTGATAACCTGTACAGATAGAGTGTGACAGCACAGCAGAAATATACTGTACAGATAGTGTGTGACAGCACAGCAGTGATAAACTGTACAGACGGTGTGTGACAGCACAGCAGTGAAGAGAATGCAAAGATAGTGTGTGACAGCACAGCAGTGATTAACTGTACAGATAGTGTGTGACAGCACAGCAGTGATAAACTGTACAGATAGTGTGTGATAGCACAGCAGTGATAAACTGTACAGATAGTGTGTGACAGCACAGCAGTGATAAACAGTACAGATAGTGTGTGACAGCACAGCAGTGATAAACTGTACAGATAGTGTGTGACAGCACAGCAGTGATAAACTGTATAGATAGTGTGTGACAGCACAGCAGTGATAAACTGTACAGATAGTGTGTGATAGCACAGCAGTGATAAACTGTACTGATAGTGTGTGACAGCACAGCAGTGATAAACTGTACAGATAGTGTGTGACAGCACAGCAGTGATAAACTGTACAGATAGTGTGTGACAGCACAGCAGTGATAAACTGTACTGATAGTGTGTGACAGCACAGCAGTGATAAACTGTACAGATAGTGTGTGACAGCAGAGCAGTGATAACCTGTACAGATAGTGTGTGACAGTACAGCCGTGATAAACTGTACAGATAGTGTGTGACAGCAGAGCAGTGATAATCTGTACAGATAGTGTGTGACAGTACAGCAGTGATAAACTGTACAGATAGTGTGTGACAGCACAGCAGTGATAAACTGTACAGATAGTGTGTGACAGCACAGCAGTGATAAACTGTACAGATAGTGTGTGACAGCACAGCAGTGATAACCTGTACAGATAGTATGTGACAGCACAACAGTGAAGAGACTGTACAGATAGTGTGTGACAGCACAGCAGTGATAATCTGTACAGATAGTGTGTGACAGCACAGCAGTGATAAACTGTACTGATAGTGTGTGACAGCACAGCAGTGATAAACTGTACAGATAGTGTGTGACAGTACAGCAGTGATAAACTGTACAGATAGTGTGTGACAGCACAGCAGTGATAAACTGTACAGATAGTGTGTGACAGCACAGCAGTGATAACCTGTACAGATAGTGTGTGACAGCACAGCGGTGATAAACTGTACAGATAGTGTGTGACAGCACAGCAGTGATAACCTGTACAGATAGTGTGTGACAGCACAGCAGTGATAAATTGTACAGAGAGTCTGTGACAGCACAGCAGTGATAAACTGTACAGATATTGTGTGACAGCACAGCAGTGATAAACTGTACAGATAGTGTGTGACAGTACAGCAGTGATAAACTGTACAGATATTGTGTGACAGCACAGCAGTGATAAACTGTACAAATAGTGTGTGACAGCACAGCAGTGATAAACTGTACAGATAGTGTGTGACAGCACAGCAGTGATATACTGTACAGATAGTGTGTGACAGCAGAGCAGTGATATACTGTACAGATAGTGTGTGACAGCACAGCAGTGATAAACTGTACAGATAGTGTGTGACAGCACAGCAGTGATAAACTGTACCGATAGTGTGTGACAGCACAGCCTTGATAAAATGTACAGATAGTGTGTGACAGCACAGCCGTTATAAACTGTACTGATAGTGTGTGACAGCACAGCAGTGATAAACTGTACAGATAGTGTGTGACAGCACAACAGTGATAGACTGTACAGATAGTGTGTGACAGCACAGCAGTGATAAACTGTACTGATAGTGTGTGACAGCACAGCAGTGATAAACTGTACTGATAGTGTGTGACAGCACAGCAGTGATAAACTGTACAGATAGTGTGTGACAGCACAGCAGTGATAAACTGTACAGATAGTGTGTGACAGCACAGCAGTGATAAACTGTACAGATAGTGTGAGACAGCATAGCAGTGATAAACTGTACAGATAGTGTGTGACAGCACAGCAGTGATAAACTGTACAGATAGTGTGTGACAGCACAGCAGTGATAAACTGTACAGATAGTGTGAGACAGCACAGCAGTGATAAACTGTACAGATAGTGTGTGACAGCACAGCAGTGATAAACTGTACAGATAGTGTGTGACAGCACAGCAGTGATAAACTGTACTGATAGTGTGTGACAGCACAGCAGTGATAAACTGTACAGATAGTGTGTGACAGCCCAGCAGTGATAAACTGTACAGATAGTGTGTGACAGCACAGCAGTGATAACCTGTACAGATAGTGTGTGACAGCACAGCAGTGATAACCTGTACAGATAGTGTGTGACAGTACAGCAGTGATAAACTGTACAGATAGTGTGTGACAGCACAGCAGTGATAATCTGTACAGATAGTGTGTGACAGCACAGCAGTGATAAACTGTACAGATAGTGTGTGACAGCACAGCAGTGATAATCTGTACAGATAGTGTGTGACAGCACAGCAGTGATAAACTGTACAGATAGTGTGTGACAGCACAGCAGTGATAAACTGTACAGATAGTGTGTGACAGCACAGCAGTGATAAACTGTACAGATAGTGTGTGACAGCACAGCAGTGATAAACTGTACAGATAGTGTGTGATAGCACAGCAGTGATAAACTGTACAGATAGTGTGTGACAGCACAGCAGTGATAAACTGTACAGATAGTGTGTGACAGCACAACAGTGATAAAATGTACAGATAGTGTGTGACAGCACAGCAGTGATAAACTGTACAGATAGTGTGTGACAGCACAGCAGTAATAAACTGTACAGATAGTGTGTGACAGCACAGCAGTGACAAACTGTACAGATAGTGTGTGACAGCACAGCAGTGATAAACTGTACAGAGAGTGTGTGATAGCACAGCAGTGATAAACTGTACAGATAGTGTGTGACAGCACAGCAGTGATAAACTGTACAGATAGTGTGTGACAGCACAACAGTGATAAACTATATAGAGAGTGTGTGACAGTACAGCAGTGATAAACTGTACAGATAGTGTGTGACAGCACAGCAGTGATAAACTCTAAAGATAGTGTGTGACAGCGCAGCAGTGATAAACTGTACAGATAGTGTGTGACAGCGCAGCAGTGATAACCTGTACAGATAGAGTGTGACAGCACAGCAGTGATAAACTGTACAGATAGTGTGTGACAGCACAGCAGTGATAACCTGTACAGATATTGTGTGACAGCACGGCAGTGATAACCTGTACAGATAGAGTGTGACAGTACAGCAGTGATAAACTGTACAGATAGTGTGTGACAGCACAGCAGTGATAAACTGT
Source organism: Phyllobates terribilis (assembly GCF_046119375.1). Lineage (NCBI taxonomy): Eukaryota > Metazoa > Chordata > Amphibia > Anura > Dendrobatidae > Phyllobates > Phyllobates terribilis. Next base: position 20,559,549 of record NW_027362764.1, on the reverse strand, counting down.
ACAGATGGTCTGTGACAGCACAACAGTGATAAACTATATAGAGAGTGTGTGACAGTACAGCAGTGATAAACTGTACAAATAGTGTGTGACAACACAGCAGTGATAAACTGTAAAGATAGTGTGTGACAGCGCAACAGTGATAAACTGTACAGATAGTGTGTGATAGCGCAGCAGTGATAACCTGTACAGATAGAGTGTGAAAGCACAGCAGTGATAAACTGTACAGATAGTGTGTGACAGCACAGCAGTGATAAACTGTACAGATAGTGTGTGACAGCACAGCAGTGATAAACTGTACAGATAGTGTGTGACAGCACAGCAGTGATAAACTGTACAGATAGTGTGTGACAGCACAGCAGTGATAAAATGTACAGATAGTGTGTGACAGCACAGCAGTGATAAACTGTAGAGATAGTGTGTGACAGCACAGCAGTGATAAAATGTACAGATAGTGTGTGACAGCACAGCAGTGATAAACTGTAGAGATAGTGTGTGACAGCACAGCAGTGATAAACTGTACAGATAATGTGTGACAGCACAGCAGTGATAAACTGTACAGATAGTGTGTGACAGCACAGCAGTGATAAACTGTACAGATAGTGTGTGACAGCACAGCAGTGATAAACTGTACAGATAGTGTGTGACAGCACAGCAGTGGTAAACTGTACAGACAGTGTGTGACAGCACAGCAGTGATAAACTGTACAGAGAGTGTGTGACAGCACAGCAGTGATAACCTGCACAGATAGTGTGTGACAGCACAACAGTGATAAACTATATAGAGAGTGTGTGACAGTACAGCAGTGATAAACTGTACAGATAGTGTGTGACAGCACAGCAGAGATATACTGTACAGATAGTGTGTGACAGCACAGCAGTGATAAACTGTACAGACGGTGTGTGACAGCACAGCAGTGAAGAGAATGCAAAGATAGTGTGTGACAGCACAGTAGTGATTAACTGTACAGATAGTGTGTGACAGCACAGCAGTGATAAACTGTACAGATAGTGTGTGACAGCGCAGCAATGATAAACTGTACAGATAGAGTGTGACAGCACAGCAGTGATAAACTGTACAGATAGTGTGTGACAGCACGGCAGTGATAACCTGTACAGATAGAGTGTGACAGCACAGCAGAGATATACTGTACAGATAGTGTGTGACAGCACAGCAGTGATAAACTGTACAGACGGTGTGTGACAGCACAGCAGTGAAGAGAATGCAAAGATAGTGTGTGACAGCACAGCAGTGATTAACTGTACAGATAGTGTGTGACAGCACAGCAGTGATAAACTGTACAGATAGTGTGTGACAGCACAGCAGTGATAAACTGTACAGATAGTGTGTGACAGCGCAGCAGTGATAAACTGTACAGATAGAGTGTGACAGCGCAGCAGTGATAAACTGTACAGATAGAGTGTGACAGCACAGCAGTGATAAACTGTACAGATAGTGTGTGACAGCACGGCAGTGATAACCTGTACAGATAGAGTGTGACAGCACAGCAGTGATAAACTGTACAGATAGCGTGTGACAGCACAGCAGTGATAAACTGTACAGATAGCGTGTGACAGCACAGCAGTGATAAACTGTGCAGATAGTGTGTGACAGCGCAGCAGTGATAAACTGTACAGATAGTGTGTGACAGCGCAGCAGTGATAACCTGTACAGATAGAGTGTGACAGCACAGCAGTGATAAACTGTACAGATAGTGTGTGACAGCACAGCAGTGATAAACTGTACAGATAGTGTGTGAAGGCACAGCAGTGATAAACTGTACAGATAGTGTGTGACAGCACAGCAGTGATAAACTGTACAGATAGTGTGTGACAGCACAGCAGTGATAAAATGTACAGATAGTGTGTGACAGCACAGCAGTGATAAACTGTACAGATAGTGTGTGACAGCACAGCAGTAATAAACTGTACAGATAATGTGTGACAGCACAGCAGTGATAAACTGTACAGATAGTGTGTGACAGCACGGCAGTGATAAACTGTACAGATAGTGTGTGACAGCACAGCAGTGATAAGCTGTACAGATAGTGTGTGACAGCACAGCAGTGATAAACTGTACAGACAATGTGTGACAGCACAGCAGTGATAAACTGTACAGATAGTGTGTGACAGCACAGCAGTGATAACCTGCACAGATAGTGTGTGACAGCACAACAGTGATAAACTATATAGAGAGTGTGTGACAGTACAGCAGTGATAAACTGTACAGATAGTGTGTGACAGCACAGCAGTGATAAACTCTAAAGATAGTGTGTGACAGCGCAGCAGTGATAAACTGTACAGATAGTGTGTGACAGCGCAGCAGTGATAACCTGTACAGATAGAGTGTGACAGCACAGCAGTGATAAACTGTACAGATAGTGTGTGACAGCACAGCAGTGATAACCTGTACAGATAGTGTGTGACAGCACGGCAGTGATAACCTGTACAGATAGAGTGTGACAGTACAGCAGTGATAAACTGTACAGATAGTGTGTGACAGCACAGCAGTGATAAACTGTACAGAGAGTGTGTGACAGCACAGCAGTGATAACCTGCACAGATAGTGTGTGACAGCACAACAGTGATAAACTATATAGAGAGTGTGTGACAGTACAGCAGTGATAAACTGTACAGATAGTGTGTGACAGCACAGCAGAGATATACTGTACAGATAGTGTGTGACAGCACAGCAGTGATAAACTGTACAGACGGTGTGTGACAGCACAGCAGTGAAGAGAATGCAAAGATAGTGTGTGACAGCACAGTAGTGATTAACTGTACAGATAGTGTGTGACAGCACAGCAGTGATAAACTGTACAGATAGTGTGTGACAGCGCAGCAATGATAAACTGTACAGATAGAGTGTGACAGCACAGCAGTGATAAACTGTACAGATAGTGTGTGACAGCACGGCAGTGATAACCTGTACAGATAGAGTGTGACAGCACAGCAGAGATATACTGTACAGATAGTGTGTGACAGCACAGCAGTGATAAACTGTACAGACGGTGTGTGACAGCACAGCAGTGAAGAGAATGCAAAGATAGTGTGTGACAGCACAGCAGTGATTAACTGTACAGATAGTGTGTGACAGCACAGCAGTGATAAACTGTACAGATAGTGTGTGACAGCACAGCAGTGATAAACTGTACAGATAGTGTGTGACAGCGCAGCAGTGATAAACTGTACAGATAGAGTGTGACAGCGCAGCAGTGATAAACTGTACAGATAGAGTGTGACAGCACAGCAGTGATAAACTGTACAGATAGTGTGTGACAGCACTGCAGTGATAACCTGTACAGATAGAGTGTGACAGCACAGCAGTGATAAACTGTACAGATAGCGTGTGACAGCACAGCAGTGATAAACTGTACAGATAGCGTGAGACAGCACAGCAGTGATAAACTGTACAGATAGTGTGTGACAGCGCAGCAGTGATAAACTGTACAGATAGTGTGTGACAGCGCAGCAGTGATAACCTGTACAGATAGAGTGTGACAGCACAGCAGTGATAAACTGTACAGATAGTGTGTGACAGCACAGCAGTGATAAACTGTACAGATAGTGTGTGAAGGCACAGCAGTGATAAACTGTACAGATAGTGTGTGACAGCACAGCAGTGATAAACTGTACAGATAGTGTGTGACAGCACAGCAGTGATAAAATGTACAGATAGTGTGTGACAGCACAGCAGTGATAAACTGTACAGATAGTGTGTGACAGCACAGCAGTAATAAACTGTACAGATAATGTGTGACAGCACAGCAGTGATAAACTGTACAGATAGTGTGTGACAGCACGGCAGTGATAAACTGTACAGATAGTGTGTGACAGCACAGCAGTGATAAACTGTACAGATAGTGTGTGACAGCACAGCAGTGATAAACTGTACAGACAATGTGTGACAGCACAGCAGTGATAAACTGTACAGATAGTGTGTGACAGCACAGCAGTGATAACCTGCACAGATAGTGTGTGACAGCACAACAGTGATAAACTATATAGAGAGTGTGTGACAGTACAGCAGTGATAAACTGTACAGATAGTGTGTGACAGCACAGCAGTGATAAACTCTAAAGATAGTGTGTGACAGCGCAGCAGTGATAAACTGTACAGATAGTGTGTGACAGCGCAGCAGTGATAACCTGTACAGATAGTGTGTGACAGCACAGCAGTGATAAACTGTACAGATAGTGTGTGACAGCACAGCAGTGATAACCTGTACAGATAGTGTGTGACAGCACGGCAGTGATAACCTGTACAGATAGAGTGTGACAGTACAGCAGTGATAAACTGTACAGATAGTGTGTGACAGCACAGCAGTGATAAACTGTACAGATGGTGTGTGACAGCACAACAGTGATAAACTATATAGAGAGTGTGTGACAGTACAGCAGTGATAAACTGTACAAATAGTGTGTGACAACACAGCAGTGATAAACTGTAAAGATAGTGTGTGACAGCGCAACAGTGATAAACTGTACAGATAGTGTGTGACAGCGCAGCAGTGATAACCTGTACAGATAGAGTGTGAAAGCACAGCAGTGATAAACTGTACAGATAGTGTGTGACAGCACAGCAGTGATAAACTGTACAGATAGTGTGTGACAGCACAGCCGTGATAAACTGTACAGATAGTGTGTGACAGCACAGCAGTGATAAACTGTACAGATAGTGTGTGACAGCACAGCAGTGATAAAATGTACAGATAGTGTGTGACAGCACAGCAGTGATAAACTGTACAGATAGTGTGTGACAGCACAGCAGTGATAAACTGTACAGATAATGTGTGACAGCACAGCAGTGATAAACTGTACAGATAGTGTGTGACAGCACAGCAGTGATAAACTGTACAGATAGTGTGTGACAGCACAGCAGTGATAAACTGTACAGATAGTGTGTGACAGCACAGCAGTGGTAAACTGTACAGACAGTGTGTGACAGCACAGCAGTGATAAACTGTACAGAGAGTGTGTGACAGCACAGCAGTGATAACCTGCACAGATAGTGTGTGACAGCACAACAGTGATAAACTATATAGAGAGTGTGTGACAGTACAGCAGTGATAAACTGTACAGATAGTGTGTGACAGCACAGCAGAGATATACTGTACAGATAGTGTGTGACAGCACAGCAGTGATAAACTGTACAGACGGTGTGTGACAGCACAGCAGTGAAGAGAATGCAAACATAGTGTGTGACAGCACAGTAGTGATTAACTGTACAGATAGTGTGTGACAGCACAGCAGTGATAAACTGTACAGATAGTGTGTGACAGCGCAGCAATGATAAACTGTACAGATAGAGTGTGACAGCACAGCAGTGATAAACTGTACAGATAGTGTGTGACGGCACGGCAGTGATAACCTGTACAGATAGAGTGTGACAGCACAGCAGAGATATACTGTACAGATAGTGTGTGACAGCACAGCAGTGATAAACTGTACAGACGGTGTGTGACAGCACAGCAGTGAAGAGAATGCAAAGATAGTGTGTGACAGCACAGCAGTGATTAACTGTACAGATAGTGTGTGACAGCACAGCAGTGATAAACTGTACAGATAGTGTGTGACAGCACAGCAGTGATAAACTGTACAGATAGTGTGTGACAGCGCAGCAGTGATAAACTGTACAGATAGAGTGTGACAGCGCAGCAGTGATAAACTGTACAGATAGAGTGTGACAGCACAGCAGTGATAAACTGTACAGATAGTGTGTGACAGCACGGCAGTGATAACCTGTACAGATAGAGTGTGACAGCACAGCAGTGATAAACTGTACAGATAGCGTGTGACAGCACAGCAGTGATAAACTGTACAGATAGCGTGTGACAGCACAGCAGTGATAAACTGTACAGATAGTGTGTGACAGCGCAGCAGTGATAAACTGTACAGATAGTGTGTGACAGCGCAGCAGTGATAACCTGTACAGATAGAGTGTGACAGCACAGCAGTGATAAACTGTACAGATAGTGTGTGACAGCACAGCAGTGATAAACTGTACAGATAGTGTGTGAAGGCACAGCAGTGATAAACTGTACAGATAGTGTGTGACAGCACAGCAGTGATAAACTGTACAGATAGTGTGTGACAGCACAGCAGTGATAAAATGTACAGATAGTGTGTGACAGCACAGCAGTGATAAACTGTACAGATAGTGTGTGACAGCACAGCAGTAATAAACTGTACAGATAATGTGTGACAGCACAGCAGTGATAAACTGTACAGATAGTGTGTGACAGCACGGCAGTGATAAACTGTACAGATAGTGTGTGACAGCACAGCAGTGATAAACTGTACAGATAGTGTGTGACAGCACAGCAGTGATAAACTGTACAGACAATGTGTGACAGCACAGCAGTGATAAACTGTACAGATAGTGTGTGACAGCACAGCAGTGATAACCTGCACAGATAGTGTGTGACAGCACAACAGTGATAAACTATATAGAGAGTGTGTGACAGTACAGCAGTGATAAACTGTACAGATAGTGTGTGACAGCACAGCAGTGATAAACTCTAAAGATAGTGTGTGACAGCGCAGCAGTGATAAACTGTACAGATAGTGTGTGACAGCGCAGCAGTGATAACCTGTACAGATAGAGTGTGACAGCACAGCAGTGATAAACTGTACAGATAGTGTGTGACAGCACAGCAGTGATAACCTGTACAGATAGTGTGTGACAGCACGGCAGTGATAACCTGTACAGATAGAGTGTGACAGTACAGCAGTGATAAACTGTACAGATAGTGTGTGACAGCACAGCAGTGATAAACTGTACAGATGGTGTGTGACAGCACAACAGTGATAAACTATATAGAGAGTGTGTGATAGTACAGCAGTGATAAACTGTACAAATAGTGTGTGACAGCACAGCAGTGATAAACTGTAAAGATAGTGTGTGACAGCGCAACAGTGATAAACTGTACAGATAGTGTGTGACAGCGCAGCAGTGATAACCTGTACAGATAGAGTGTGAAAGCACAGCAGTGATAAACTGTACAGATAGTGTGTGACAGCACAGCAGTGATAAACTGTACAGATAGTGTGTGACAGCACAGCAGTGATAAACTGTACAGATAGTGTGTGACAGCACAGCAGTGATAAACTGTACAGATAGTGTGTGACAGCACAGCAGTGATAAAATGTACAGATAGTGTGTGACAGCACAGCAGTGATAAACTGTACAGATAGTGTGTGACAGCACAGCAGTGATAAACTGTACAGATAATGTGTGACAGCACAGCAGTGATAAACTGTACAGATAGTGTGTGACAGCACAGCAGTGATAAACTGTACAGATAGTGTGTGACAGCACAGCAGTGGTAAACTGTACAGACAGTGTGTGACAGCACAGCAGTGATAAACTGTACAGAGAGTGTGTGACAGCACAGCAGTGATAACCTGCACAGATAGTGTGTGACAGCACAACAGTGATAAACTATATAGAGAGTGTGTGACAGTACAGCAGTGATAAACTGTACAGATAGTGTGTGACAGCACAGCAGAGATATACTGTACAGATAGTGTGTGACAGCACAGCAGTGATAAACTGTACAGACGGTGTGTGACAGCACAGCAGTGAAGAGAATGCAAAGATAGTGTGTGACAGCACAGTAGTGATTAACTGTACAGATAGTGTGTGACAGCGCAACAGTGATAAACTGTACAGATAGTGTGTGACAGCGCAGCAGTGATAACCTGTACAGATAGAGTGTGAAAGCACAGCAGTGATAAACTGTACAGATAGTGTGTGACAGCACAGCAGTGATAAACTGTACAGATAGTGTGTGACAGCACAGCAGTGATAAACTGTACAGATAGTGTGTGACAGCACAGCAGTGATAAACTGTACAGATAGTGTGTGACAGCACAGCAGTGATAAAATGTACAGATAGTGTGTGACAGCACAGCAGTGATAAACTGTACAGATAGTGTGTGACAGCACAGCAGTGATAAACTGTACAGATAATGTGTGACAGCACAGCAGTGATAAACTGTACAGATAGTGTGTGACAGCACAGCAGTGATAAACTGTACAGATAGTGTGTGACAGCACAGCAGTGGTAAACTGTACAGACAGTGTGTGACAGCACAGCAGTGATAAACTGTACAGAGAGTGTGTGACAGCACAGCAGTGATAACCTGCACAGATAGTGTGTGACAGCACAACAGTGATAAACTATATAGAGAGTGTGTGACAGTACAGCAGTGATAAACTGTACAGATAGTGTGTGACAGCACAGCAGAGATATACTGTACAGATAGTGTGTGACAGCACAGCAGTGATAAACTGTACAGACGGTGTGTGACAGCACAGCAGTGAAGAGAATGCAAAGATAGTGTGTGACAGCACAGTAGTGATTAACTGTACAGATAGTGTGTGACAGCACAGCAGTGATAAACTGTACAGATAGTGTGTGACAGCGCAGCAATGATAAACTGTACAGATAGAGTGTGACAGCACAGCAGTGATAAACTGTACAGATAGTGTGTGACAGCACGGCAGTGATAACCTGTACAGATAGAGTGTGACAGCACAGCAGAGATATACTGTACAGATAGTGTGTGACAGCACAGCAGTGATAAACTGTACAGACGGTGTGTGACAGCACAGCAGTGAAGAGAATGCAAAGATAGTGTGTGACAGCACAGCAGTGATTAACTGTACAGATAGTGTGTGACAGCACAGCAGTGATAAACTGTACAGATAGTGTGTGACAGCACAGCAGTGATAAACTGTACAGATAGTGTGTGACAGCGCAGCAGTGATAAACTGTACAGATAGAGTGTGACAGCGCAGCAGTGATAAACTGTACAGATAGAGTGTGACAGCACAGCAGTGATAAACTGTACAGATAGTGTGTGACAGCACGGCAGTGATAACCTGTACAGATAGAGTGTGACAGCACAGCAGTGATAAACTGTACAGATAGCGTGTGACAGCACAGCAGTGATAAACTGTACAGATAGCGTGTGACAGCACAGCAGTGATAAACTGTACAGATAGCGTGTGACAGCACAGCAGTGATAAACTGTACAGATAGTGTGTGACAGCACAGCAGTGATAAACTGTACAGATAGTATGTGACAGCACAGCAGTGATAAACTGTACAGATAGTGTGTGACAGCACAGCAGTGATAAATTGTACAGATAGCGTGTGACAGCACAGCAGTGATAAACTGTACAGATAGTGTGTGACAGCACAGCAGTGATAAACTGTACAGATAGTGTGTGACAGCACAGCAGTGATAAACTGTACAGACGGTGTGTGACAGCACAGCAGTGAAGAGAATGCAAAGATAGTGTGTGACAGCACAGCAGTGATTAACTGTACAGATAGTGTGTGACAGCACAGCAGTGATAAACTGTACAGATAGTGTGTGACAGCACAGCAGTGATAAACTGTACAGATAGTGTGTGACAGCGCAGCAGTGATAAACTGTACAGATAGAGTGTGACAGCACAGCAGTGATAAACTGTACAGATAGTGTTTGACAGCACGGCAGTGATAACCTGTACAGATAGAGTGTGACAGCACAGCAGTGATAAACTGTACAGATAGCGTGTGACAGCACAGCAGTGATAAACTGTACAGATAGCGTGTGACAGCCCAGCAGTGATAAACTGTACAGATAGTGTGTGACAGCACAGCAGTGATAAACTGTACAGATAGTATGTGACAGCACAGCAGTGATAAACTGTACAGATAGTGTGTGACAGCACAGCAGTGATAAATTGTACAGATAGCGTGTGACAGCACAGCAATGATAAACTGTACAGAGAGTGTGTGACAGCACAGCAGTGATAAACTGTACAGATAGTGTGAGACAGCACAGCAGAAATATACTGTACAGATAGTGTGTGACAGCACAGCAGTGATAAACTGTACAGACGGTGTGTGACAGCACAGCAGTGAAGAGAATGCAAAGATAGTGTGTGACAGCACAGCAGTGATTAACTGTACAGATAGTGTGTGAAAGCACAGCAGTGATAAACTGTACAGATAGTGTGAGACAGCGCAGCAGTGATAAACTGTACAGATAGTGTGTGACAGCACAGCAGAGATATACTGTACAGATAGTGTGTGACAGCACAGCAGTGATTAACTGTACAGATAGTGTGTGACAGCACAGCAGTGATAAACTGTACAGATAGTGTGTGACAGCACAGCAGTGATAAACTGTACAGATAGTGTGTGACAGCACAGCAGTGATAAACTGTACAGATAGTGTGTGACAGCGCAGCAGTGATAAACTGTACAGATAGTGTGTGACAGCACAGCAGAGATATACTGTACAGATAGTGTGTGACAGCACAGCAGTGATTAACTGTACAGATAGTGTGTGACAGCACAGCAGTGATAAACTGTACAGATAGTGCGTGACAGCACAGCAGTGATAAACTGTACAGATAGTGTGTGACAGCGCAGCAGTGATAAACTGTACAGATAGAGTGTGACAGCACAGCAGTGATAAACTGTACAGATAGTGTGTGAAAGCACAGCAGTGATAAACTGTACAGATAGTGTGTGACAGCACAGCAGTGATAAACTGTACAGATAGTGTGTGACAGTACAGCACTGATAAACTGTACAGATAGTGTGTGAAAGCACAGCAGTGATAAACTGTACAGATAGTGTGACAGCACAGCAGTGATAAACTGTACAGATAGTGTGTGACAGCACAGCAGTGATAAACTGTAAAGATAGTGTGTGACAGCGCAGCAGTGATAAACTCTACTGATAGTGAGTGACAGCACAGCAGTGATAACCTGTACAGATAGAGTGTGACAGCACAGCAGTGATAAACTGTACAGATAGCGTGTGACAGCACAGCAGTGATAAACTGTACAGATAGCGTGTGACAGCACAGCAGTGATAAACTGTACAGATAGCGTGAGACAGCACAGCAGTGATAAACTGTACAGATAGTGTGTGACAGCACAGCAGTGATAAACTGTACAGATAGTATGTGACAGCACAGCAGTGATAAACTGTACAGATAGTGTGTGACAGCACAGCAGTGATAAACTGTACAGATAGTGTGACAGCACAGCAGTGATAAACTGTACAGATAGTGTGTGACAGCACAGCAGTGATAAACTGTAAAGATAGTGTGTGACAGCGCAGCAGTGATAAACTGTACAGATAGAGTGTGACAGCACAGCAGTGATAAACTGTACAGATAGTGTGTGACAGCACGGCAGTGATAACCTGTACAGATAGAGTGTGACAGCACAGCAGTGATAAACTGTACAGATAGCGTGTGACAGCGCAGCAGTGATAAACTGTACAGATAGAGTGTGACATCACAGCAGTGATAAACTGTACAGATAGTGTGTGACAGCACGGCAGTGATAACCTGTACAGATAGAGTGTGACAGCACAGCAGTGATAAACTGTACAGATAGCGTGTGACAGCACAGCAGTGATAAACTGTACAGATAGCGTGTGACAGCACAGCAGGGATAAACTGTACAGATAGCGTGTGACAGCACAGCAGTGATAAACTGTACAGATAGCGTGTGACAGCACAGCAGTGATAAACTGTACAGATAGTATGTGACAGCACAGCAGTGATAAACTGTACAGATAGTGTGTGACAGCACAGCAGTGATAAACTGTACAGATAGTGTGTGACAGCACAGCAGTGATAAACTGTACAGATAGTGTGTGACAGCACAGCAGTGATAAACTGTACAGATAGTGTGTGACAGCACAGCAGTGATAAACTGTACAGATAGTGTGTGATAGCACAGCAGTGGTAAACTGTACAGACAGTGTGTGACAGCACAGCAGTGATAAACTGTACAGAGAGTGTGTGACAGCACAGCAGTGATAACCTGCACAGATAGTGTGTGACAGCACAACAGTGATAAACTATATAGAGAGTGTGTGACAGTACAGCAGTGATAAACTGTACAGATAGTGTGTGACAGCACAGCAGAGATATACTGTACAGATAGTGTGTGACACCACAGCAGTGATAAATTGTACAGACGGTGTGTGACAGCACAGCAGTGAAGAGAATGCAAAGATAGTGTGTGACAGCACAGTAGTGATTAACTGTACAGATAGTGTGTGACAGCACAGCAGTGATAAACTGTACAGATAGTGTGTGACAGCACAGCAGTGATAAACTGTAAAGATAGTGTGTGACAGCGCAGCAGTGATAAACTGTACAGATAGAGTGTGACAGCACAGCAGTGATAAACTGTACAGATAGTGTGTGACAGCACGGCAGTGATAACCTGTACAGATAGAGTGTGACAGCACAGCAGTGATAAATTGTACAGATAGCGTGTGACAGCACAGCAGTGATAAACTGTACAGAGAGTGTGTGACAGCACAACAGTGATAAACTATATAGAGAGTGTGTGACAGTACAGCAGTGATAAACTGTACAGATAGTGTGTGACAGCACAGCAGAGATATACTGTACAGATAGTGTGTGACAGCACAGCAGTGATAAACTGTACAGACGGTGTGTGACAGCACAGCAGTGAAGAGAATGCAAAGATAGTGTGTGACAGCACAGCAGTGATAAACTGTACAGATAGTGTGTGACAGCACAGCAGTGATAAACTGTACAGATAGTGTGTGACAGCACAGCAGTGATAAACTGTACAGATAGTGTGTGACAGCGCAGCAGTGATAAACTGTACAGATAGTGTGTGACAGCACAGCAGTGATAAACTGTACAGATAGCGTGTGACAGCACAGCAGTGATAAACTGTACAGATAGCGTGTGACAGCACAGCAGTGAAAAACTGTACAGATAGTGTGTGACAGCACAGCAGTGATAAACTGTACAGATAGTATGTGACAGCACAGCAGTGATAAACTGTACAGATAGTGTGTGACAGCACAGCAGTGATAAACTGTACAGATAGTGTGTGACAGCACAGCAGTGATAAACTGTACAGATAGTGTGACAGCACAGCAGTGATAAACTGTACAGATAGTGTGTGACAGCACAGCAGTGATAAACTGTAAAGATAGTGTGTGACAGCGCAGCAGTGATAAACTGTACAGATAGAGTGTGACAGCACAGCAGTGATAAACTGTACAGATAGTGCGTGACAGCACAGCAGTGATAAACTGTACAGATAGTGTGTGACAGCGCAGCAGTGATAAACTGTACAGATAGAGTGTGACAGCACAGCAGTGATAAACTGTACAGATAGTGTGTGAAAGCACAGCAGTGATAAACTGTACAGATAGTGTGTGACAGCACAGCAGTGATAAACTGTACAGATAGTGTGTGACAGTACAGCAGTGATAAACTGTACAGATAGTGTGTGAAAGCACAGCAGTGATAAACTGTACAGATAGTGTGACAGCACAGCAGTGATAAACTGTACAGATAGTGTGTGACAGCACAGCAGTGATAAACTGTAAAGATAGTGTGTGACAGCGCAGCAGTGATAAACTCTACTGATAGTGAGTGACAGCACAGCAGTGATAACCTGTACAGATAGAGTGTGACAGCACAGCAGTGATAAACTGTACAGATAGCGTGTGACAGCACAGCAGTGATAAACTGTACAGATAGCGTGTGACAGCACAGCAGTGATAAACTGTACAGATAGCGTGAGACAGCACAGCAGTGATAAACTGTACAGATAGTGTGTGACAGCACAGCAGTGATAAACTGTACAGATAGTATGTGACAGCACAGCAGTGATAAACTGTACAGATAGTGTGTGACAGCACAGCAGTGATAAACTGTACAGATAGTGTGACAGCACAGCAGTGATAAACTGTACAGATAGTGTGTGACAGCACAGCAGTGATAAACTGTAAAGATAGTGTGTGACAGCGCAGCAGTGATAAACTGTACAGATAGAGTGTGACAGCACAGCAGTGATAAACTGTACAGATAGTGTGTGACAGCACGGCAGTGATAACCTGTACAGATAGAGTGTGACAGCACAGCAGTGATAAACTGTACAGATAGCGTGTGACAGCGCAGCAGTGATAAACTGTACAGATAGAGTGTGACATCACAGCAGTGATAAACTGTACAGATAGTGTGTGACAGCACGGCAGTGATAACCTGTACAGATAGAGTGTGACAGCACAGCAGTGATAAACTGTACAGATAGCGTGTGACAGCACAGCAGTGATAAACTGTACAGATAGCGTGTGACAGCACAGCAGGGATAAACTGTACAGATAGCGTGTGACAGCACAGCAGTGATAAACTGTACAGATAGCGTGTGACAGCACAGCAGTGATAAACTGTACAGATAGTATGTGACAGCACAGCAGTGATAAACTGTACAGATAGTGTGTGACAGCACAGCAGTGATAAACTGTACAGATAGTGTGTGACAGCACAGCAGTGATAAACTGTACAGATAGTGTGTGACAGCACAGCAGTGATAAACTGTACAGATAGTGTGTGACAGCACAGCAGTGATAAACTGTACAGATAGTGTGTGACAGCACAGCAGTGGTAAACTGTACAGACAGTGTGTGACAGCACAGCAGTGATAAACTGTACAGAGAGTGTGTGACAGCACAGCAGTGATAACCTGCACAGATAGTGTGTGACAGCACAACAGTGATAAACTATATAGAGAGTGTGTGACAGTACAGCAGTGATAAACTGTACAGATAGTGTGTGACAGCACAGCAGAGATATACTGTACAGATAGTGTGTGACACCACAGCAGTGATAAATTGTACAGACGGTGTGTGACAGCACAGCAGTGAAGAGAATGCAAAGATAGTGTGTGACAGCACAGTAGTGATTAACTGTACAGATAGTGTGTGACAGCACAGCAGTGATAAACTGTACAGATAGTGTGTGACAGCACAGCAGTGATAAACTGTAAAGATAGTGTGTGACAGCGCAGCAGTGATAAACTGTACAGATAGAGTGTGACAGCACAGCAGTGATAAACTGTACAGATAGTGTGTGACAGCACGGCAGTGATAACCTGTACAGATAGAGTGTGACAGCACAGCAGTGATAAATTGTACAGATAGCGTGTGACAGCACAGCAGTGATAAACTGTACAGAGAGTGTGTGACAGCACAACAGTGATAAACTATATAGAGAGTGTGTGACAGTACAGCAGTGATAAACTGTACAGATAGTGTGTGACAGCACAGCAGAGATATACTGTACAGATAGTGTGTGACAGCACAGCAGTGATAAACTGTACAGACGGTGTGTGACAGCACAGCAGTGAAGAGAATGCAAAGATAGTGTGTGACAGCACAGCAGTGATAAACTGTACAGATAGTGTGTGACAGCACAGCAGTGATAAACTGTACAGATAGTGTGTGACAGCACAGCAGTGATAAACTGTACAGATAGTGTGTGACAGCGCAGCAGTGATAAACTGTACAGATAGTGTGTGACAGCACAGCAGTGATAAACTGTACAGATAGCGTGTGACAGCACAGCAGTGATAAACTGTACAGATAGCGTGTGACAGCACAGCAGTGAAAAACTGTACAGATAGTGTGTGACAGCACAGCAGTGATAAACTGTACAGATAGTATGTGACAGCACAGCAGTGATAAACTGTACAGATAGTGTGTGACAGCACAGCAGTGATAAACTGTACAGATAGTGTGTGACAGCACAGCAGTGATAAACTGTACAGATAGTGTGACAGCACAGCAGTGATAAACTGTACAGATAGTGTGTGACAGCACAGCAGTGATAAACTGTAAAGATAGTGTGTGACAGCGCAGCAGTGATAAACTGTACAGATAGAGTGTGACAGCACAGCAGTGATAAACTGTACAGATAGTGTGTGACAGCACGGCAGTGATAACCTGTACAGATAGAGTGTGACAGCACAGCAGTGATAAACTGTACAGATAGCGTGTGACAGCAAAGCAGTGATAAACTTTACAGATAGTGCGTAACAGCACAGCAGTGATAAACTGTACAGATAGTGTGACAGCACAGCAGTGATAAACTGTACAGATAGTGTGTGACAGCACAGCAGTGATAAACTGTAAAGATAGTGTGTGACAGCACGGCAGTGATAACCTGTACAGATAGAGTGTGACAGCACAGCAGTGATAAACTGTACAGATAGCGTGTGACAGCAAAGCAGTGATAAACTGTACAGATAGTGCGTAACAGCACAGCAGTGATAAACTGTACAGATAGCGTGTGACAGCACAGCTGTGATAAACTGTACAGAGAGTGTGTGACAGCACAACAGTGATAAACTATATAGAGAGTGTGTGACAGTACAGCAGTGATAAACTGTACAGATAGTGTGTGACAGCACAGCAGAGATATACTGTACAGATAGTGTGTGACAGCACAGCAGTGATAAACTGTACAGACGGTGTGTGACAGCACAGCAGTGAAGAGAATGCAAAGATAGTGTGTGACAGCACAGCAGTGATTAACTGTACAGATAGTGTGTGACAGCACAGCAGTGTTAAACTGTACAGATAGTGTGTGACAGCACAGCAGTGATAAACTGTACAGATAGTGTGTGACAGCACAGCAGTGATAAACTGTACAGATAGAGTGTAACAGCACAGCAGTGATAAACTGTACAGATAGTGTGTGACAGCACAGCAGTGATAACCTGTACAGATAGTGTGTGACAGCACAGCAGTGATAAACTGTACAGATAGAGTGTGACAGCACAGCAGTGATAAACTGTACAGATAGCGTGTGACAGCACAGCAGTGATAAACTGTACAGATAGCGTGTGACAGCACAGCAGTGATAAACTGTACAGATAGCGTGTGACAGCACAGCAGTGATAAACTGTACAGATAGTATGTGACAGCACAGCAGTGATAAACTGTACAGATAGTATGTGACAGCACAGCAGTGATAAACTGTACAGATAGTGTGTGACAGCACAGCAGTGATAAACTGTACAGATAGTGTGACAGCACAGCAGTGATAAACTGTACAGATAGTGTGTGACAGCACAGCAGTGATAAACTGTAAAGATAGTGTGTGACAGCGCAGCAGTGATAAACTGTACAGATAGTGTGTGACAGCACGGCAGTGATAACCTGTACAGATAGAGTGTGACAGCACAGCAGTGATAAACTGTACAGATAGCGTGTGACAGCAATGCAGTGATAAACTGTACAGATAGTGTGTGACAGCACAGCAGTGATAAACTGTACAGATAGTGTGTGACAGCACAGCAGTGATAAACTGTACAGAGAGTGTGTGACAGCACAACAGTGATAAACTATATAGAGAGTGTGTGACAGTACAGCAGTGATAAACTGTACAGATACTGTGTGACAGCACAGCAGAGATATACTGTACAGATAGTGTGTGACAGCACAGCAGTGATAAACTGTACAGACGGTGTGTGACAGCACAGCAGTGAAGAGAATGCAAAGATAGTGTGTGACAGCACAGCAGTGATTAACTGTACAGATAGTGTCTGACAGCACAGCAGTGATGAACTGTACAGATAGTGTGTGACAGCACAGCAGTGATAAACTGTACAGATAGCGTGTGACAGCACAGCAGTGATAAACTGTACAGATAGTGTGTGACAGCACAGCAGTGATAAACTGTACAGATAGTGTGTGACAGCACAGCAGTGATAACCTGTACAGATAGTGTGTGACAGCACAGCAGTGATAACCTGTACAGATAGAGTTTGACAGCACAGCAGTGATAAACTGTAAAGATAGTGTGTGACAGCACAGCAGTGATAAACTGTAGAGATAGTGTGTGACAGCACAGCAGTGATAACCTGTACAGATAGTGTGTGACAGCACAGCAGTGATAAACTGTACAGA
This sequence comes from Phyllobates terribilis, assembly GCF_046119375.1. Lineage (NCBI taxonomy): Eukaryota > Metazoa > Chordata > Amphibia > Anura > Dendrobatidae > Phyllobates > Phyllobates terribilis. The sequence continues at coordinate 20,541,783 of NW_027362764.1, read as the reverse complement.
TAGTGTGTGACAGCACAGCAGTGATAAACTGTACAGATAGTGTGTGACAGCACAGCAGTGATAAACTGTACAGATAGTGTGTGACAGCACAGCAGTGATAAACTGTACAGATAGTGTGTGACAGCACAGCAGTGGTAAACTGTACAGACAGTGTGTGACAGCACAGCAGTGATAAACTGTACAGAGAGTGTGTGAGAGCACAGCAGTGATAACCTGCACAGATAGTGTGTGACAGCACAACAGTGATAAACTATATAGAGAGTGTGTGACAGTACAGCAGTGATAAACTGTACAGATAGTGTGTGACAGCACAGCAGAGATATACTGTACAGATAGTGTGTGACAGCACAGCAGTGATAAATTGTACAGACGGTGTGTGACAGCACAGCAGTGAAGAGAATGCAAAGATAGTGTGTGACAGCACAGCAGTGATTAACTGTACAGATAGTGTGTGACAGCACAGCAGTAATAAACTGTACAGATAGTGTGTGACAGCACAGCAGTGATAAACTGTACAGATAGTGTGTGACAGCACAGCAGTGATAAACTGTACAGATAGAGTGTGACAGCACAGCAGTGATAAACTGTACAGATAGTGTGTGACAGCACGGCAGTGATAACCTGTACAGATAGAGTGTGACAGCACAGCAGTGATAAACTGTACAGATAGCGTGTGACAGCACAGCAGTGATAAACTGTACAGACAGCGTGTGACAGCACAGCAGTGATAAACTGTACAGATAGCGTGTGACAGCACAGCAGTGATAAACTGTACAGATAGTGTGTGACAGCACAGCAGTGATAAACTGTACAGATAGTATGTGACAGCACAGCAGTGATAAACTGTACAGATAGTGTGTGACAGCACAGCAGTGATAAACTGTACAGATAGTGTGACAGCACAGCAGTGATAAACTGTACAGATAGTGTGTGACAGCACAGCAGTGATAAACTGTAAAGATAGTGTGTGACAGCGCAGCAGTGATAAACTGTACAGATAGAGTGTGACAGCACAGCAGTGATAAACTGTACAGATAGTGTGTGACAGCACGGCAGTGATAACCTGTACAGATAGAGTGTGACAGCACAGCAGTGATAAACTGTACAGATAGCGTGTGACAGCAATGCAGTGATAAACTGTACAGATAGTGTGTGACAGCACAGCAGTGATAAACTGTACAGATAGTGTGTGACAGCACAGCAGTGATAAACTGTACAGATAGTGTGTGACAGCACAACAGTGATAAACTATATAGAGAGTGTGTGACAGTACAGCAGTGATAAACTGTACAGATAGTGTGTGACAGCACAGCAGAGATATACTGTACAGATAGTGTGTGACAGCACAGCAGTGATAAACTGTACAGACGGTGTGTAACAGCACAGCAGTGAAGAGAATGCAAAGATAGTGTGTGACAGCACAGCAGTGATTAACTGTACAGATAGTGTGTGACAGCACAGCAGTGATAAACTGTACAGATAGTGTGACAGCACAGCAGTGATAAACTGTACAGATAGTGTGTGACAGCACAGCAGTGATAAACTGTAAAGATAGTGTGTGACAGCGCAGCAGTGATAAACTGTACAGATAGAGTGTGACAGCACAGCAGTGATAAACTGTACAGATAGTGTGTGACAGCACGGCAGTGATAACCTGTACAGATAGAGTGTGTCAGCACAGCAGTGATAAACTGTACAGATAGCGTGTGATAGCGCAGCAGTGATAAACTGTACAGATAGAGTGTGACAGCACAGCAGTGATAAACTGTACAGATAGTGTGTGACAGCACGGCAGTGATAACCTGTACAGATAGAGTGTGACAGCACAGCAGTGATAAACTGTACAGATAGCGTGTGACAGCACAGCAGTGATAAACTGTACAGATAGCGTGTGACAGCACAGCAGTGATAAACTGTACAGATAGCGTGTGACAGCACAGCAATGATAAACTGTACAGATAGTGTGTGACAGCACAGCAGTGATAAACTGTACAGATAGTATGTGACAGCACAGCAGTGATAAACTGTACAGATAGTGTGTGACAGCACAGCAGTGATAAACTGTACAGATAGTGTGACAGCACAGCAGTGATAAACTGTACAGATAGTGTGTGACAGCACAGCAGTGATAAACTGTAAAGATAGTGTGTGACAGCGCAGCAGTGATAAACTGTACAGACAGAGTGTGACAGCACAGCAGTGATAAACTGTACAGATAGTGTGTGATAGCACGGCAGTGATAACCTGTACAGATAGAGTGTGACAGCACAGCAGTGATAAACTGTACAGATAGCGTGTGACAGCAAAGCAGTGATAAACTGTACAGATAGTGTGTGACAGCACAGCAGTGATAAACTGTACAGATAGTGTGTGACAGCACAGCAGTGATAAACTGTACAGATAGTGTGTGACAGCACAGCAGTGATAAAATGTACAGATAGTGTGTGACAGCACAGCAGTGATAAACTGTACAGATAGTGTGTGACAGCACAGCAGTGATAAACTGTACAGATAGTGTGTGACAGCACAGCAGTGATAAACTGTACAGATAGTGTGTGACAGCACAGCAGTGATAAACTGTACAGATAGTGTGTGACAGCACAGCAGTGGTAAACTGTACAGACAGTGTGTGACAGCACAGCAGTGATAAACTGTACAGAGAGTGTGTGACAGCACAGCAGTGATAACCTGCACAGATAGTGTGTGACAGCACAACAGTGATAAACTATATAGAGAGTGTGTGACAGTACAGCAGTGATAAACTGTACAGATAGTGTGTGACAGCACAGCAGAGATATACTGTACAGATAGTGTGTGACAGCACAGCAGTGATAAATTGTACAGACGGTGTGTGACAGCACAGCAGTGAAGAGAATGCAAAGATAGTGTGTGACAGCACAGCAGTGATAAACTGTACAGATAGTGTGTGACAGCACAGCAGTAATAAACTGTACAGATAGTGTGTGACAGCACAGCAGTGATAAACTGTACAGATAGTGTGTGACAGCACAGCAGTGATAAACTGTACAGATAGAGTGTGACAGCACAGCAGTGATAAACTGTACAGATAGTGTGTGACAGCACGGCAGTGATAACCTGTACAGATAGAGTGTGACAGCACAGCAGTGATAAACTGTACAGATAGCGTGTGACAGCACAGCAGTGATAAACTGTACAGACAGCGTATGACAGCACAGCAGTGATAAACTGTACAGATAGCGTGTGACAGCACAGCAGTGATAAACTGTACAGATAGTGTGTGACAGCACAGCAGTGATAAACTGTACAGATAGTATGTGACAGCACAGCAGTGATAAACTGTACAGATAGTGTGTGACAGCACAGCAGTGATAAACTGTACAGATAGTGTGACAGCACAGCAGTGATAAACTGTACAGATAGTGTGTGACAGCACAGCAGTGATAAACTGTAAAGATAGTGTGTGACAGCGCAGCAGTGATAAACTGTACAGATAGAGTGTGACAGCACAACAGTGATAAACTGTACAGATAGTGTGTGACAGCACGGCAGTGATAACCTGTACAGATAGAGTGTGACAGCACAGCAGTGATAAACTGTACAGATAGCGTGTGACAGCAATGCAGTGATAAACTGTACAGATAGTGTGTGACAGCACAGCAGTGATAAACTGTACAGATAGTGTGTGACAGCACAGCAGTGATAAACTGTACAGATAGCGTGTGACAGCACAACAGTGATAAACTATATAGAGAGTGTGTGACAGTACAGCAGTGATAAACTGTACAGATAGTGTGTGACAGCACAGCAGAGATATACTGTACAGATAGTGTGTGACAGCACAGCAGTGATAAACTGTACAGACGGTGTGTAACAGCACAGCAGTGAAGAGAATGCAAAGATAGTGTGTGACAGCACAGCAGTGATTAACTGTACAGATAGTGTGTGACAGCACAGCAGTGATAAACTGTACAGATAGTGTGTGACAGCACAGCAGTGATAAACTGTACAGATAGCGTGTGACAGCACAGCAGTGATAAACTGTACAGATAGTGTGTGACAGCACAGCAGTGATAAACTGTACAGATAGTGTGTGACAGCACAGCAGTGATAAACTGAACAGATAGTGTGTGACAGCACAGCAGTGATAACCTGTACAGATAGTGTGTGACAGCACAGCAGTGATAAACTGTACAGAGAGTGTGTGACAGCACAGCAGTGATAACCTGCACAGATAGTGTGTGACAGCACAACAGTGATAAACTATATAGAGAGTGTGTGACAGTACAGCAGTGATAAACTGTACAGATAGTGTGTGACAGCACAGCAGAGATATACTGTACAGATAGTGTGTGACAGCACAGCAGTGATAAACTGTACAGACGGTGTGTGACAGCACAGCAGTGAAGAGAATGCAAAGACAGTGTGTGACAGCACAGTAGTGATTAACTGTACAGATAGTGTGTGACAGCACAGCAGTGATAAACTGTACAGATAGTGTGTGACAGCGCAGCAATGATAAACTGTACAGATAGAGTGTGACAGCACAGCAGTGATAAACTGTACAGATAGTGTGTGACAGCACGGCAGTGATAACCTGTACAGATAGAGTGTGACAGCACAGCAGAGATATACTGTACAGATAGTGTGTGACAGCACAGCAGTGATAAACTGTACAGACGGTGTGTGACAGCACAGCAGTGAAGAGAATGCAAAGATAGTGTGTGACAGCACAGCAGTGATTAACTGTACAGATAGTGTGTGACAGCACAGCAGTGATAAACTGTACAGATAGTGTGTGACAGCACAGCAGTGATAAACTGTACAGATAGTGTGTGACAGCGCAGCAGTGATAAACTGTACAGATAGAGTGTGACAGCGCAGCAGTGATAAACTGTACAGATAGAGTGTGACAGCACAGCAGTGATAAACTGTACAGATAGTGTGTGACAGCACGGCAGTGATAACCTGTACAGATAGAGTGTGACAGCACAGCAGTGATAAACTGTACAGATAGCGTGTGACAGCACAGCAGTGATAAACTGTACAGATAGCGTGTGACAGCACAGCAGTGATAAACTGTACAGATAGCGTGTGACAGCACAGCAGTGATAAACTGTACAGATAGTGTGTGACAGCACAGCAGTGATAAACTGTACAGATAGTATGTGACAGCACAGCAGTGATAAACTGTACAGATAGTGTGTGACAGCACAGCAGTGATAAATTGTACAGATAGCGTGTGACAGCACAGCAGTGATAAACTGTACAGATAGTGTGTGACAGCACAGCAGTGATAAACTGTACAGATAGTGTGTGACAGCACAGCAGTGATAAACTGTACAGACGGTGTGTGACAGCACAGCAGTGAAGAGAATGCAAAGATAGTGTGTGACAGCACAGCAGTGATTAACTGTACAGATAGTGTGTGACAGCACAGCAGTGATAAACTGTACAGATAGTGTGTGACAGCACAGCAGTGATAAACTGTACAGATAGTGTGTGACAGCGCAGCAGTGATAAACTGTACAGATAGAGTGTGACAGCACAGCAGTGATAAACTGTACAGATAGTGTTTGACAGCACGGCAGTGATAACCTGTACAGATAGAGTGTGACAGCACAGCAGTGATAAACTGTACAGATAGCGTGTGACAGCACAGCAGTGATAAACTGTACAGATAGCGTGTGACAGCCCAGCAGTGATAAACTGTACAGATAGTGTGTGACAGCACAGCAGTGATAAACTGTACAGATAGTATGTGACAGCACAGCAGTGATAAACTGTACAGATAGTGTGTGACAGCACAGCAGTGATAAATTGTACAGATAGCGTGTGACAGCACAGCAGTGATAAACTGTACAGAGAGTGTGTGACAGCACAGCAGTGATAAACTGTACAGATAGTGTGAGACAGCACAGCAGAAATATACTGTACAGATAGTGTGTGACAGCACAGCAGTGATAAACTGTACAGACGGTGTGTAACAGCACAGCAGTGAAGAGAATGCAAAGATAGTGTGTGACAGCACAGCAGTGATTAACTGTACAGATAGTGTGTGACAGCACAGCAGTGATAAACTGTACAGATAGTGTGTGACAGCACAGCAGTGATAAACTGTACAGATAGCGTGTGACAGCACAGCAGTGATAAACTGTACAGATAGTGTGTGACAGCACAGCAGTGATAAACTGTACAGATAGTGTGTGACAGCACAGCAGTGATAAACTGAACAGATAGTGTGTGACAGCACAGCAGTGATAACCTGTACAGATAGTGTGTGACAGCACAGCAGTGATAAACTGTACAGAGAGTGTGTGACAGCACAGCAGTGATAACCTGCACAGATAGTGTGTGACAGCACAACAGTGATAAACTATATAGAGAGTGTGTGACAGTACAGCAGTGATAAACTGTACAGATAGTGTGTGACAGCACAGCAGAGATATACTGTACAGATAGTGTGTGACAGCACAGCAGTGATAAACTGTACAGACGGTGTGTGACAGCACAGCAGTGAAGAGAATGCAAAGACAGTGTGTGACAGCACAGTAGTGATTAACTGTACAGATAGTGTGTGACAGCACAGCAGTGATAAACTGTACAGATAGTGTGTGACAGCGCAGCAATGATAAACTGTACAGATAGAGTGTGACAGCACAGCAGTGATAAACTGTACAGACAGCGTGTGACAGCACAGCAGTGATAAACTGTACAGATAGCGTGTGACAGCACAGCAGTGATAAACTGTACAGATAGTGTGTGACAGCACAGCAGTGATAAACTGTACAGATAGTATGTGACAGCACAGCAGTGATAAACTGTACAGATAGTGTGTGACAGCACAGCAGTGATAAACTGTACAGATAGTGTGACAGCACAGCAGTGATAAACTGTACAGATAGTGTGTGACAGCACAGCAGTGATAAACTGTAAAGATAGTGTGTGACAGCGCAGCAGTGATAAACTGTACAGATAGAGTGTGACAGCACAGCAGTGATAAACTGTACAGATAGTGTGTGACAGCACGGCAGTGATAACCTGTACAGATAGAGTGTGACAGCACAGCAGTGATAAACTGTACAGATAGCGTGTGACAGCAATGCAGTGATAAACTGTACAGATAGTGTGTGACAGCACAGCAGTGATAAACTGTACAGATAGTGTGTGACAGCACAGCAGTGATAAACTGTACAGATAGTGTGTGACAGCACAACAGTGATAAACTATATAGAGAGTGTGTGACAGTACAGCAGTGATAAACTGTACAGATAGTGTGTGACAGCACAGCAGAGATATACTGTACAGATAGTGTGTGACAGCACAGCAGTGATAAACTGTACAGACGGTGTGTAACAGCACAGCAGTGAAGAGAATGCAAAGATAGTGTGTGACAGCACAGCAGTGATTAACTGTACAGATAGTGTGTGACAGCACAGCAGTGATAAACTGTACAGATAGTGTGACAGCACAGCAGTGATAAACTGTACAGATAGTGTGTGACAGCACAGCAGTGATAAACTGTAAAGATAGTGTGTGACAGCGCAGCAGTGATAAACTGTACAGATAGAGTGTGACAGCACAGCAGTGATAAACTGTACAGATAGTGTGTGACAGCACGGCAGTGATAACCTGTACAGATAGAGTGTGTCAGCACAGCAGTGATAAACTGTACAGATAGCGTGTGATAGCGCAGCAGTGATAAACTGTACAGATAGAGTGTGACAGCACAGCAGTGATAAACTGTACAGATAGTGTGTGACAGCACGGCAGTGATAACCTGTACAGATAGAGTGTGACAGCACAGCAGTGATAAACTGTACAGATAGCGTGTGACAGCACAGCAGTGATAAACTGTACAGATAGCGTGTGACAGCACAGCAGTGATAAACTGTACAGATAGCGTGTGACAGCACAGCAATGATAAACTGTACAGATAGTGTGTGACAGCACAGCAGTGATAAACTGTACAGATAGTATGTGACAGCACAGCAGTGATAAACTGTACAGATAGTGTGTGACAGCACAGCAGTGATAAACTGTACAGATAGTGTGACAGCACAGCAGTGATAAACTGTACAGATAGTGTGTGACAGCACAGCAGTGATAAACTGTAAAGATAGTGTGTGACAGCGCAGCAGTGATAAACTGTACAGACAGAGTGTGACAGCACAGCAGTGATAAACTGTACAGATAGTGTGTGATAGCACGGCAGTGATAACCTGTACAGATAGAGTGTGACAGCACAGCAGTGATAAACTGTACAGATAGCGTGTGACAGCAAAGCAGTGATAAACTGTACAGATAGTGTGTGACAGCACAGCAGTGATAAACTGTACAGATAGTGTGTGACAGCACAGCAGTGATAAACTGTACAGATAGTGTGTGACAGCACAGCAGTGATAAAATGTACAGATAGTGTGTGACAGCACAGCAGTGATAAACTGTACAGATAGTGTGTGACAGCACAGCAGTGATAAACTGTACAGATAGTGTGTGACAGCACAGCAGTGATAAACTGTACAGATAGTGTGTGACAGCACAGCAGTGATAAACTGTACAGATAGTGTGTGACAGCACAGCAGTGGTAAACTGTACAGACAGTGTGTGACAGCACAGCAGTGATAAACTGTACAGAGAGTGTGTGACAGCACAGCAGTGATAACCTGCACAGATAGTGTGTGACAGCACAACAGTGATAAACTATATAGAGAGTGTGTGACAGTACAGCAGTGATAAACTGTACAGATAGTGTGTGACAGCACAGCAGAGATATACTGTACAGATAGTGTGTGACAGCACAGCAGTGATAAATTGTACAGACGGTGTGTGACAGCACAGCAGTGAAGAGAATGCAAAGATAGTGTGTGACAGCACAGCAGTGATAAACTGTACAGATAGTGTGTGACAGCACAGCAGTAATAAACTGTACAGATAGTGTGTGACAGCACAGCAGTGATAAACTGTACAGATAGTGTGTGACAGCACAGCAGTGATAAACTGTACAGATAGAGTGTGACAGCACAGCAGTGATAAACTGTACAGATAGTGTGTGACAGCACGGCAGTGATAACCTGTACAGATAGAGTGTGACAGCACAGCAGTGATAAACTGTACAGATAGCGTGTGACAGCACAGCAGTGATAAACTGTACAGACAGCGTATGACAGCACAGCAGTGATAAACTGTACAGATAGCGTGTGACAGCACAGCAGTGATAAACTGTACAGATAGTGTGTGACAGCACAGCAGTGATAAACTGTACAGATAGTATGTGACAGCACAGCAGTGATAAACTGTACAGATAGTGTGTGACAGCACAGCAGTGATAAACTGTACAGATAGTGTGACAGCACAGCAGTGATAAACTGTACAGATAGTGTGTGACAGCACAGCAGTGATAAACTGTAAAGATAGTGTGTGACAGCGCAGCAGTGATAAACTGTACAGATAGAGTGTGACAGCACAACAGTGATAAACTGTACAGATAGTGTGTGACAGCACGGCAGTGATAACCTGTACAGATAGAGTGTGACAGCACAGCAGTGATAAACTGTACAGATAGCGTGTGACAGCAATGCAGTGATAAACTGTACAGATAGTGTGTGACAGCACAGCAGTGATAAACTGTACAGATAGTGTGTGACAGCACAGCAGTGATAAACTGTACAGATAGCGTGTGACAGCACAACAGTGATAAACTATATAGAGAGTGTGTGACAGTACAGCAGTGATAAACTGTACAGATAGTGTGTGACAGCACAGCAGAGATATACTGTACAGATAGTGTGTGACAGCACAGCAGTGATAAACTGTACAGACGGTGTGTAACAGCACAGCAGTGAAGAGAATGCAAAGATAGTGTGTGACAGCACAGCAGTGATTAACTGTACAGATAGTGTGTGACAGCACAGCAGTGATAAACTGTACAGATAGTGTGTGACAGCACAGCAGTGATAAACTGTACAGATAGCGTGTGACAGCACAGCAGTGATAAACTGTACAGATAGTGTGTGACAGCACAGCAGTGATAAACTGTACAGATAGTGTGTGACAGCACAGCAGTGATAAACTGAACAGATAGTGTGTGACAGCACAGCAGTGATAACCTGTACAGATAGTGTGTGACAGCACAGCAGTGATAAACTGTACAGAGAGTGTGTGACAGCACAGCAGTGATAACCTGCACAGATAGTGTGTGACAGCACAACAGTGATAAACTATATAGAGAGTGTGTGACAGTACAGCAGTGATAAACTGTACAGATAGTGTGTGACAGCACAGCAGAGATATACTGTACAGATAGTGTGTGACAGCACAGCAGTGATAAACTGTACAGACGGTGTGTGACAGCACAGCAGTGAAGAGAATGCAAAGACAGTGTGTGACAGCACAGTAGTGATTAACTGTACAGATAGTGTGTGACAGCACAGCAGTGATAAACTGTACAGATAGTGTGTGACAGCGCAGCAATGATAAACTGTACAGATAGAGTGTGACAGCACAGCAGTGATAAACTGTACAGATAGTGTGTGACAGCACGGCAGTGATAACCTGTACAGATAGAGTGTGACAGCACAGCAGAGATATACTGTACAGATAGTGTGTGACAGCACAGCAGTGATAAACTGTACAGACGGTGTGTGACAGCACAGCAGTGAAGAGAATGCAAAGATAGTGTGTGACAGCACAGCAGTGATTAACTGTACAGATAGTGTGTGACAGCACAGCAGTGATAAACTGTACAGATAGTGTGTGACAGCACAGCAGTGATAAACTGTACAGATAGTGTGTGACAGCGCAGCAGTGATAAACTGTACAGATAGAGTGTGACAGCGCAGCAGTGATAAACTGTACAGATAGAGTGTGACAGCACAGCAGTGATAAACTGTACAGATAGTGTGTGACAGCACGGCAGTGATAACCTGTACAGATAGAGTGTGACAGCACAGCAGTGATAAACTGTACAGATAGCGTGTGACAGCACAGCAGTGATAAACTGTACAGATAGCGTGTGACAGCACAGCAGTGATAAACTGTACAGATAGCGTGTGACAGCACAGCAGTGATAAACTGTACAGATAGTGTGTGACAGCACAGCAGTGATAAACTGTACAGATAGTATGTGACAGCACAGCAGTGATAAACTGTACAGATAGTGTGTGACAGCACAGCAGTGATAAATTGTACAGATAGCGTGTGACAGCACAGCAGTGATAAACTGTACAGATAGTGTGTGACAGCACAGCAGTGATAAACTGTACAGATAGTGTGTGACAGCACAGCAGTGATAAACTGTACAGACGGTGTGTGACAGCACAGCAGTGAAGAGAATGCAAAGATAGTGTGTGACAGCACAGCAGTGATTAACTGTACAGATAGTGTGTGACAGCACAGCAGTGATAAACTGTACAGATAGTGTGTGACAGCACAGCAGTGATAAACTGTACAGATAGTGTGTGACAGCGCAGCAGTGATAAACTGTACAGATAGAGTGTGACAGCACAGCAGTGATAAACTGTACAGATAGTGTTTGACAGCACGGCAGTGATAACCTGTACAGATAGAGTGTGACAGCACAGCAGTGATAAACTGTACAGATAGCGTGTGACAGCACAGCAGTGATAAACTGTACAGATAGCGTGTGACAGCCCAGCAGTGATAAACTGTACAGATAGTGTGTGACAGCACAGCAGTGATAAACTGTACAGATAGTATGTGACAGCACAGCAGTGATAAACTGTACAGATAGTGTGTGACAGCACAGCAGTGATAAATTGTACAGATAGCGTGTGACAGCACAGCAGTGATAAACTGTACAGAGAGTGTGTGACAGCACAGCAGTGATAAACTGTACAGATAGTGTGAGACAGCACAGCAGAAATATACTGTACAGATAGTGTGTGACAGCACAGCAGTGATAAACTGTACAGACGGTGTGTAACAGCACAGCAGTGAAGAGAATGCAAAGATAGTGTGTGACAGCACAGCAGTGATTAACTGTACAGATAGTGTGTGACAGCACAGCAGTGATAAACTGTACAGATAGTGTGTGACAGCACAGCAGTGATAAACTGTACAGATAGCGTGTGACAGCACAGCAGTGATAAACTGTACAGATAGTGTGTGACAGCACAGCAGTGATAAACTGTACAGATAGTGTGTGACAGCACAGCAGTGATAAACTGAACAGATAGTGTGTGACAGCACAGCAGTGATAACCTGTACAGATAGTGTGTGACAGCACAGCAGTGATAAACTGTACAGAGAGTGTGTGACAGCACAGCAGTGATAACCTGCACAGATAGTGTGTGACAGCACAACAGTGATAAACTATATAGAGAGTGTGTGACAGTACAGCAGTGATAAACTGTACAGATAGTGTGTGACAGCACAGCAGAGATATACTGTACAGATAGTGTGTGACAGCACAGCAGTGATAAACTGTACAGACGGTGTGTGACAGCACAGCAGTGAAGAGAATGCAAAGACAGTGTGTGACAGCACAGTAGTGATTAACTGTACAGATAGTGTGTGACAGCACAGCAGTGATAAACTGTACAGATAGTGTGTGACAGCGCAGCAATGATAAACTGTACAGATAGAGTGTGACAGCACAGCAGTGATAAACTGTACAGATAGTGTGTGACAGCACGGCAGTGATAACCTGTACAGATAGAGTGTGACAGCACAGCAGAGATATACTGTACAGATAGTGTGTGACAGCACAGCAGTGATAAACTGTACAGACGGTGTGTGACAGCACAGCAGTGAAGAGAATGCAAAGATAGTGTGTGACAGCACAGCAGTGATTAACTGTACAGATAGTGTGTGACAGCACAGCAGTGATAAACTGTACAGATAGTGTGTGACAGCACAGCAGTGATAAACTGTACAGATAGTGTGTGACAGCGCAGCAGTGATAAACTGTACAGATAGAGTGTGACAGCGCAGCAGTGATAAACTGTACAGATAGAGTGTGACAGCACAGCAGTGATAAACTGTACAGATAGTGTGTGACAGCACGGCAGTGATAACCTGTACAGATAGAGTGTGACAGCACAGCAGTGATAAACTGTACAGATAGCGTGTGACAGCACAGCAGTGATAAACTGTACAGATAGCGTGTGACAGCACAGCAGTGATAAACTGTACAGATAGCGTGTGACAGCACAGCAGTGATAAACTGTACAGATAGTGTGTGACAGCACAGCAGTGATAAACTGTACAGATAGTATGTGACAGCACAGCAGTGATAAACTGTACAGATAGTGTGTGACAGCACAGCAGTGATAAATTGTACAGATAGCGTGTGACAGCACAGCAGTGATAAACTGTACAGATAGTGTGTGACAGCACAGCAGTGATAAACTGTACAGATAGTGTGTGACAGCACAGCAGTGATAAACTGTACAGACGGTGTGTGACAGCACAGCAGTGAAGAGAATGCAAAGATAGTGTGTGACAGCACAGCAGTGATTAACTGTACAGATAGTGTGTGACAGCACAGCAGTGATAAACTGTACAGATAGTGTGTGACAGCACAGCAGTGATAAACTGTACAGATAGTGTGTGACAGCGCAGCAGTGATAAACTGTACAGATAGAGTGTGACAGCACAGCAGTGATAAACTGTACAGATAGTGTTTGACAGCACGGCAGTGATAACCTGTACAGATAGAGTGTGACAGCACAGCAGTGATAAACTGTACAGATAGCGTGTGACAGCACAGCAGTGATAAACTGTACAGATAGCGTGTGACAGCCCAGCAGTGATAAACTGTACAGATAGTGTGTGACAGCACAGCAGTGATAAACTGTACAGATAGTATGTGACAGCACAGCAGTGATAAACTGTACAGATAGTGTGTGACAGCACAGCAGTGATAAATTGTACAGATAGCGTGTGACAGCACAGCAGTGATAAACTGTACAGAGAGTGTGTGACAGCACAGCAGTGATAAACTGTACAGATAGTGTGAGACAGCACAGCAGAAATATACTGTACAGATAGTGTGTGACAGCACAGCAGTGATAAACTGTACAGACGGTGTGTGACAGCACAGCAGTGAAGAGAATGCAAAGATAGTGTGTGACAGCACAGCAGTGATTAACTGTACAGATAGTGTGTGAAAGCACAGCAGTGATAAACTGTACAGATAGTGTGAGACAGCGCAGCAGTGATCAACTGTACAGATAGTGTGTGACAGCACAGCAGAGATATACTGTACAGATAGTGTGTGACAGCACAGCAGTGATTAACTGTACAGATAGTGTGTGACAGCACAGCAGTGATAAACTGTACAGATAGTGTGTGACAGCACAGCAGTGATAAACTGTACAGATAGTGTGTGACAGCACAGCAGTGATAAACTGTACAGATAGTGTGTGACAGCGCAGCAGTGATAAACTGTACAGATAGTGTGTGACAGCACAGCAGAGATATACTGTACAGATAGTGTGTGACAGCACAGCAGTGATTAACTGTACAGATAGTGTGTGACAGCACAGCAGTGATAAACTGTACAGATAGTGCGTGACAGCACAGCAGTGATAAACTGTACAGATAGTGTGTGACAGCGCAGCAGTGATAAACTGTACAGATAGAGTGTGACAGCACAGCAGTGATAAACTGTACAGATAGTGTGTGAAAGCACAGCAGTGATAAACTGTACAGATAGTGTGTGACAGCACAGCAGTGATAAACTGTACAGATAGTGTGTGACAGTACAGCAGTGATAAACTGTACAGATAGTGTGTGACAGCACAGCAGTGATAAACTGTACAGATAGTGTGACAGCACAGCAGTGATAAACTGTACAGATAGTGTGTGACAGCACAGCAGTGATAAACTGTAAAGATAGTGTGTGACAGCGCAGCAGTGATAAACTCTACTGATAGTGAGTGACAGCACAGCAGTGATAACCTGTACAGATAGAGTGTGACAGCACAGAAGTGATAAACTGTACAGATAGCGTGTGACAGCACAGCAGTGATAAACTGTACAGATAGCGTGTGACAGCACAGCAGTGATAAACTGTACAGATAGCGTGAGACAGCACAGCAGTGATAAACTGTACAGATAGTGTGTGACAGCACAGCAGTGATAAACTGTACAGATAGTATGTGACAGCACAGCAGTGATAAACTGTACAGATAGTGTGTGACAGCACAGCAGTGATAAACTGTACAGATAGTGTGACAGCACAGCAGTGATAAACTGTACAGATAGTGTGTGACAGCACAGCAGTGATAAACTGTAAAGATAGTGTGTGACAGCGCAGCAGTGATAAACTGTACAGATAGAGTGTGACAGCACAGCAGTGATAAACTGTACAGATAGTGTGTGACAGCACGGCAGTGATAACCTGTACAGATAGAGTGTGACAGCACAGCAGTGATAAACTGTACAGATAGCGTGTGACAGCGCAGCAGTGATAAACTGTACAGATAGAGTGTGACAGCACAGCAGTGATAAACTGTACAGATAGTGTGTGACAGCACGGCAGTGATAACCTGTACAGATAGAGTGTGACAGCACAGCAGTGATAAACTGTACAGATAGCGTGTGACAGCACAGCAGTGATAAACTGTACAGATAGCGTGTGACAGCACAGCAGGGATAAACTGTACAGATAGCGTGTGACAGCACAGCAGTGATAAACTGTACAGATAGCGTGTGACAGCACAGCAGTGATAAACTGTACAGATAGTATGTGACAGCACAGCAGTGATAAACTGTACAGATAGTGTGTGACAGCACAGCAGTGATAAACTGTACAGATAGTGTGTGACAGCACAGCAGTGATAAACTGTACAGATAGTGTGTGACAGCACAGCAGTGATAAACTGTACAGATAGTGTGTGACAGCACAGCAGTGATAAACTGTACAGATAGTGTGTGACAGCACAGCAGTGGTAAACTGTACAGACAGTGTGTGACAGCACAGCAGTGATAAACTGTACAGAGAGTGTGTGACAGCACAGCAGTGATAACCTGCACAGATAGTGTGTGACAGCACAACAGTGATAAACTATATAGAGAGTGTGTGACAGTACAGCAGTGATAAACTGTACAGATAGTGTGTGACAGCACAGCAGAGATATACTGTACAGATAGTGTGTGACACCACAGCAGTGATAAATTGTACAGACGGTGTGTGACAGCACAGCAGTGAAGAGAATGCAAAGATAGTGTGTGACAGCACAGTAGTGATTAACTGTACAGATAGTGTGTGACAGCACAGCAGTGATAAACTGTACAGATAGTGTGTGACAGCACAGCAGTGATAAACTGTAAAGATAGTGTGTGACAGCGCAGCAGTGATAAACTGTACAGATAGAGTGTGACAGCACAGCAGTGATAAACTGTACAGATAGTGTGTGACAGCACAGCAGTGATAAACTGTACAGACGGTGTGTGACAGCACAGCAGTGAAGAGAATGCAAAGATAGTGTGTGACAGCACAGCAGTGATTAACTGTACAGATAGTGTGTGACAGCACAGCAGTGATAAACTGTACAGATAGTGTGTGACAGCACAGCAGTGATAAACTGTACAGATAGTGTGTGACAGCGCAGCAGTGATAAACTGTACAGATAGAGTGTGACAGCACAGCAGTGATAAACTGTACAGATAGTGTTTGACAGCACGGCAGTGATAACCTGTACAGATAGAGTGTGACAGCACAGCAGTGATAAACTGTACAGATAGCGTGTGACAGCACAGCAGTGATAAACTGTACAGATAGCGTGTGACAGCCCAGCAGTGATAAACTGTACAGATAGTGTGTGACAGCACAGCAGTGATAAACTGTACAGATAGTATGTGACAGCACAGCAGTGATAAACTGTACAGATAGTGTGTGACAGCACAGCAGTGATAAATTGTACAGATAGCGTGTGACAGCACAGCAGTGATAAACTGTACAGAGAGTGTGTGACAGCACAGCAGTGATAAACTGTACAGATAGTGTGAGACAGCACAGCAGAAATATACTGTACAGATAGTGTGTGACAGCACAGCAGTGATAAACTGTACAGACGGTGTGTAACAGCACAGCAGTGAAGAGAATGCAAAGATAGTGTGTGACAGCACAGCAGTGATTAACTGTACAGATAGTGTGTGACAGCACAGCAGTGATAAACTGTACAGATAGTGTGTGACAGCACAGCAGTGATAAACTGTACAGATAGCGTGTGACAGCACAGCAGTGATAAACTGTACAGATAGTGTGTGACAGCACAGCAGTGATAAACTGTACAGATAGTGTGTGACAGCACAGCAGTGATAAACTGAACAGATAGTGTGTGACAGCACAGCAGTGATAACCTGTACAGATAGTGTGTGACAGCACAGCAGTGATAAACTGTACAGAGAGTGTGTGACAGCACAGCAGTGATAACCTGCACAGATAGTGTGTGACAGCACAACAGTGATAAACTATATAGAGAGTGTGTGACAGTACAGCAGTGATAAACTGTACAGATAGTGTGTGACAGCACAGCAGAGATATACTGTACAGATAGTGTGTGACAGCACAGCAGTGATAAACTGTACAGACGGTGTGTGACAGCACAGCAGTGAAGAGAATGCAAAGACAGTGTGTGACAGCACAGTAGTGATTAACTGTACAGATAGTGTGTGACAGCACAGCAGTGATAAACTGTACAGATAGTGTGTGACAGCGCAGCAATGATAAACTGTACAGATAGAGTGTGACAGCACAGCAGTGATAAACTGTACAGATAGTGTGTGACAGCACGGCAGTGATAACCTGTACAGATAGAGTGTGACAGCACAGCAGAGATATACTGTACAGATAGTGTGTGACAGCACAGCAGTGATAAACTGTACAGACGGTGTGTGACAGCACAGCAGTGAAGAGAATGCAAAGATAGTGTGTGACAGCACAGCAGTGATTAACTGTACAGATAGTGTGTGACAGCACAGCAGTGATAAACTGTACAGATAGTGTGTGACAGCACAGCAGTGATAAACTGTACAGATAGTGTGTGACAGCGCAGCAGTGATAAACTGTACAGATAGAGTGTGACAGCGCAGCAGTGATAAACTGTACAGATAGAGTGTGACAGCACAGCAGTGATAAACTGTACAGATAGTGTGTGACAGCACGGCAGTGATAACCTGTACAGATAGAGTGTGACAGCACAGCAGTGATAAACTGTACAGATAGCGTGTGACAGCACAGCAGTGATAAACTGTACAGATAGCGTGTGACAGCACAGCAGTGATAAACTGTACAGATAGCGTGTGACAGCACAGCAGTGATAAACTGTACAGATAGTGTGTGACAGCACAGCAGTGATAAACTGTACAGATAGTATGTGACAGCACAGCAGTGATAAACTGTACAGATAGTGTGTGACAGCACAGCAGTGATAAATTGTACAGATAGCGTGTGACAGCACAGCAGTGATAAACTGTACAGATAGTGTGTGACAGCACAGCAGTGATAAACTGTACAGATAGTGTGTGACAGCACAGCAGTGATAAACTGTACAGACGGTGTGTGACAGCACAGCAGTGAAGAGAATGCAAAGATAGTGTGTGACAGCACAGCAGTGATTAACTGTACAGATAGTGTGTGACAGCACAGCAGTGATAAACTGTACAGATAGTGTGTGACAGCACAGCAGTGATAAACTGTACAGATAGTGTGTGACAGCGCAGCAGTGATAAACTGTACAGATAGAGTGTGACAGCACAGCAGTGATAAACTGTACAGATAGTGTTTGACAGCACGGCAGTGATAACCTGTACAGATAGAGTGTGACAGCACAGCAGTGATAAACTGTACAGATAGCGTGTGACAGCACAGCAGTGATAAACTGTACAGATAGCGTGTGACAGCCCAGCAGTGATAAACTGTACAGATAGTGTGTGACAGCACAGCAGTGATAAACTGTACAGATAGTATGTGACAGCACAGCAGTGATAAACTGTACAGATAGTGTGTGACAGCACAGCAGTGATAAATTGTACAGATAGCGTGTGACAGCACAGCAGTGATAAACTGTACAGAGAGTGTGTGACAGCACAGCAGTGATAAACTGTACAGATAGTGTGAGACAGCACAGCAGAAATATACTGTACAGATAGTGTGTGACAGCACAGCAGTGATAAACTGTACAGACGGTGTGTGACAGCACAGCAGTGAAGAGAATGCAAAGATAGTGTGTGACAGCACAGCAGTGATTAACTGTACAGATAGTGTGTGAAAGCACAGCAGTGATAAACTGTACAGATAGTGTGAGACAGCGCAGCAGTGATCAACTGTACAGATAGTGTGTGACAGCACAGCAGAGATATACTGTACAGATAGTGTGTGACAGCACAGCAGTGATTAACTGTACAGATAGTGTGTGACAGCACAGCAGTGATAAACTGTACAGATAGTGTGTGACAGCACAGCAGTGATAAACTGTACAGATAGTGTGTGACAGCACAGCAGTGATAAACTGTACAGATAGTGTGTGACAGCGCAGCAGTGATAAACTGTACAGATAGTGTGTGACAGCACAGCAGAGATATACTGTACAGATAGTGTGTGACAGCACAGCAGTGATTAACTGTACAGATAGTGTGTGACAGCACAGCAGTGATAAACTGTACAGATAGTGCGTGACAGCACAGCAGTGATAAACTGTACAGATAGTGTGTGACAGCGCAGCAGTGATAAACTGTACAGATAGAGTGTGACAGCACAGCAGTGATAAACTGTACAGATAGTGTGTGAAAGCACAGCAGTGATAAACTGTACAGATAGTGTGTGACAGCACAGCAGTGATAAACTGTACAGATAGTGTGTGACAGTACAGCAGTGATAAACTGTACAGATAGTGTGTGACAGCACAGCAGTGATAAACTGTACAGATAGTGTGACAGCACAGCAGTGATAAACTGTACAGATAGTGTGTGACAGCACAGCAGTGATAAACTGTAAAGATAGTGTGTGACAGCGCAGCAGTGATAAACTCTACTGATAGTGAGTGACAGCACAGCAGTGATAACCTGTACAGATAGAGTGTGACAGCACAGAAGTGATAAACTGTACAGATAGCGTGTGACAGCACAGCAGTGATAAACTGTACAGATAGCGTGTGACAGCACAGCAGTGATAAACTGTACAGATAGCGTGAGACAGCACAGCAGTGATAAACTGTACAGATAGTGTGTGACAGCACAGCAGTGATAAACTGTACAGATAGTATGTGACAGCACAGCAGTGATAAACTGTACAGATAGTGTGTGACAGCACAGCAGTGATAAACTGTACAGATAGTGTGACAGCACAGCAGTGATAAACTGTACAGATAGTGTGTGACAGCACAGCAGTGATAAACTGTAAAGATAGTGTGTGACAGCGCAGCAGTGATAAACTGTACAGATAGAGTGTGACAGCACAGCAGTGATAAACTGTACAGATAGTGTGTGACAGCACGGCAGTGATAACCTGTACAGATAGAGTGTGACAGCACAGCAGTGATAAACTGTACAGATAGCGTGTGACAGCGCAGCAGTGATAAACTGTACAGATAGAGTGTGACAGCACAGCAGTGATAAACTGTACAGATAGTGTGTGACAGCACGGCAGTGATAACCTGTACAGATAGAGTGTGACAGCACAGCAGTGATAAACTGTACAGATAGCGTGTGACAGCACAGCAGTGATAAACTGTACAGATAGCGTGTGACAGCACAGCAGGGATAAACTGTACAGATAGCGTGTGACAGCACAGCAGTGATAAACTGTACAGATAGCGTGTGACAGCACAGCAGTGATAAACTGTACAGATAGTATGTGACAGCACAGCAGTGATAAACTGTACAGATAGTGTGTGACAGCACAGCAGTGATAAACTGTACAGATAGTGTGTGACAGCACAGCAGTGATAAACTGTACAGATAGTGTGTGACAGCACAGCAGTGATAAACTGTACAGATAGTGTGTGACAGCACAGCAGTGATAAACTGTACAGATAGTGTGTGACAGCACAGCAGTGGTAAACTGTACAGACAGTGTGTGACAGCACAGCAGTGATAAACTGTACAGAGAGTGTGTGACAGCACAGCAGTGATAACCTGCACAGATAGTGTGTGACAGCACAACAGTGATAAACTATATAGAGAGTGTGTGACAGTACAGCAGTGATAAACTGTACAGATAGTGTGTGACAGCACAGCAGAGATATACTGTACAGATAGTGTGTGACACCACAGCAGTGATAAATTGTACAGACGGTGTGTGACAGCACAGCAGTGAAGAGAATGCAAAGATAGTGTGTGACAGCACAGTAGTGATTAACTGTACAGATAGTGTGTGACAGCACAGCAGTGATAAACTGTACAGATAGTGTGTGACAGCACAGCAGTGATAAACTGTAAAGATAGTGTGTGACAGCGCAGCAGTGATAAACTGTACAGATAGAGTGTGACAGCACAGCAGTGATAAACTGTACAGATAGTGTGTGACAGCACGGCAGTGATAACCTGTACAGATAGAGTGTGACAGCACAGCAGTGATAAATTGTACAGATAGCGTGTGACAGCACAGCAGTGATAAACTGTACAGAGAGTGTGTGACAGCACAACAGTGATAAACTATATAGAGAGTGTGTGACAGTACAGCAGTGATAAACTGTACAGATAGTGTGTGACAGCACAGCAGAGATATACTGTACAGATAGTGTGTGACAGCACAGCAGTGATAAACTGTACAGACGGTGTGTGACAGCACAGCAGTGAAGAGAATGCAAAGATAGTGTGTGACAGCACAGCAGTGATAAACTGTACAGATAGTGTGTGACAGCACAGCAGTGATAAACTGTACAGATAGTGTGTGACAGCACAGCAGTGATAAACTGTACAGATAGTGTGTGACAGCGCAGCAGTGATAAACTGTACAGATAGTGTGTGACAGCACAGCAGTGATAAACTGTACAGATAGCGTGTGACAGCACAGCAGTGATAAACTGTACAGATAGCGTGTGACAGCACAGCAGTGAAAAACTGTACAGATAGTGTGTGACAGCACAGCAGTGATAAACTGTACAGATAGTATGTGACAGCACAGCAGTGATAAACTGTACAGATAGTGTGTGACAGCACAGCAGTGATAAACTGTACAGATAGTGTGTGACAGCACAGCAGTGATAAACTGTACAGATAGTGTGACAGCACAGCAGTGATAAACTGTACAGATAGTGTGTGACAGCACAGCAGTGATAAACTGTAAAGATAGTGTGTGACAGCGCAGCAGTGATAAACTGTACAGATAGAGTTTGACAGCACAGCAGTGATAAACTGTACAGATAGTGTGTGACAGCACGGCAGTGATAACCTGTACAGATAGAGTGTGACAGCACAGCAGTGATAAACTGTACAGATAGCGTGTGACAGCAAAGCAGTGATAAACTGTACAGATAGTGCGTAACAGCACAGCAGTGATAAACTGTACAGATAGCGTGTGACAGCACAGCAGTGATAAACTGTACAGAGAGTGTGTGACAGCACAACAGTGATAAACTATATAGAGAGTGTGTGACAGTACAGCAGTGATAAACTGTACAGATAGTGTGTGACAGCACAGCAGAGATATACTGTACAGATAGTGTGTGACAGCACAGCAGTGATAAACTGTACAGACGGTGTGTGACAGCACAGCAGTGAAGAGAATGCAAAGATAGTGTGTGACAGCACAGCAGTGATTAACTGTACAGATAGTGTGTGACAGCACAGCAGTGATAAACTGTACAGATAGTGTGTGACAGCACAGCAGTGATAAACTGTACAGATAGTGTGTGACAGCACAGCAGTGATAAACTGTACAGATAGAGTGTAACAGCACAGCAGTGATAAACTGTACAGATAGTGTGTGACAGCACAGCAGTGATAACCTGTACAGATAGTGTGTGACAGCACAGCAGTGATAAACTGTACAGATAGAGTGTGACAGCACAGCAGTGATAAACTGTACAGATAGCGTGTGACAGCACAGCAGTGATAAACTGTACAGATAGCGTGTGACAGCACAGCAGTGATAAACTGTACAGATAGCGTGTGACAGCACAGCAGTGATAAACTGTACAGATAGTGTGTGACAGCACAGCAGTGATAAACTGTACAGATAGTATGTGACAGCACAGCAGTGATAAACTGTACAGATAGTGTGTGACAGCACAGCAGTGATAAACTGTACAGATAGTGTGACAGCACAGCAGTGATAAACTGTACAGATAGTGTGTGACAGCACAGCAGTGATAAACTGTAAAGATAGTGTGTGACAGCGCAGCAGTGATAAACTGTACAGATAGTGTGTGACAGCACGGCAGTGATAAACTGTACAGAGAGTGTGTGACAGCACAACAGTGATAAACTATATAGAGAGTGTGTGACAGTACAGCAGTGATAAACTGTACAGATAGCGTGTGACAGCAATGCAGTGATAAACTGTACAGATAGTGTGTGACAGCACAGCAGTGATAAACTGTACAGATAGTGTGTGACAGCACAGCAGTGATAAACTGTACAGAGAGTGTGTGACAGCACAACAGTGATAAACTATATAGAGAGTGTGTGACAGTACAGCAGTGATAAACTGTACAGATAGTGTGTGACAGCACAGCAGAGATATACTGTACAGATAGTGTGTGACAGCACAGCAGAGATATACTGTACAGATAGTGTGTGACACCACAGCAGTGATAAATTGTACAGACGGTGTGTGACAGCACAGCAGTGAAGAGAATGCAAAGATAGTGTGTGACAGCACAGTAGTGATTAACTGTACAGATAGTGTGTGACAGCACAGCAGTGATAAACTGTACAGATAGTGTGTGACAGCACAGCAGTGATAAACTGTAAAGATAGTGTGTGACAGCGCAGCAGTGATAAACTGTACAGATAGAGTGTGACAGCACAGCAGTGATAAACTGTACAGATAGTGTGTGACAGCACGGCAGTGATAACCTGTACAGATAGAGTGTGACAGCACAGCAGTGATAAATTGTACAGATAGCGTGTGACAGCACAGCAGTGATAAACTGTACAGAGAGTGTGTGACAGCACAACAGTGATAAACTATATAGAGAGTGTGTGACAGTACAGCAGTGATAAACTGTACAGATAGTGTGTGACAGCACAGCAGAGATATACTGTACAGATAGTGTGTGACAGCACAGCAGTGATAAACTGTACAGACGGTGTGTGACAGCACAGCAGTGAAGAGAATGCAAAGATAGTGTGTGACAGCACAGCAGTGATAAACTGTACAGATAGTGTGTGACAGCACAGCAGTGATAAACTGTACAGATAGTGTGTGACAGCACAGCAGTGATAAACTGTACAGATAGTGTGTGACAGCGCAGCAGTGATAAACTGTACAGATAGTGTGTGACAGCACAGCAGTGATAAACTGTACAGATAGCGTGTGACAGCACAGCAGTGATAAACTGTACAGATAGCGTGTGACAGCACAGCAGTGAAAAACTGTACAGATAGTGTGTGACAGCACAGCAGTGATAAACTGTACAGATAGTATGTGACAGCACAGCAGTGATAAACTGTACAGATAGTGTGTGACAGCACAGCAGTGATAAACTGTACAGATAGTGTGTGACAGCACAGCAGTGATAAACTGTACAGATAGTGTGACAGCACAGCAGTGATAAACTGTACAGATAGTGTGTGACAGCACAGCAGTGATAAACTGTAAAGATAGTGTGTGACAGCGCAGCAGTGATAAACTGTACAGATAGAGTGTGACAGCACAGCAGTGATAAACTGTACAGATAGTGTGTGACAGCACGGCAGTGATAACCTGTACAGATAGAGTGTGACAGCACAGCAGTGATAAACTGTACAGATAGCGTGTGACAGCAAAGCAGTGATAAACTGTACAGATAGTGCGTAACAGCACAGCAGTGATAAACTGTACAGATAGCGTGTGACAGCACAGCAGTGATAAACTGTACAGAGAGTGTGTGACAGCACAACAGTGATAAACTATATAGAGAGTGTGTGACAGTACAGCAGTGATAAACTGTACAGATAGTGTGTGACAGCACAGCAGAGATATACTGTACAGATAGTGTGTGACAGCACAGCAGTGATAAACTGTACAGACGGTGTGTGACAGCACAGCAGTGAAGAGAATGCAAAGATAGTGTGTGACAGCACAGCAGTGATTAACTGTACAGATAGTGTGTGACAGCACAGCAGTGATAAACTGTACAGATAGTGTGTGACAGCACAGCAGTGATAAACTGTACAGATAGTGTGTGACAGCACAGCAGTGATAAACTGTACAGATAGAGTGTAACAGCACAGCAGTGATAAACTGTACAGATAGTGTGTGACAGCACAGCAGTGATAACCTGTACAGATAGTGTGTGACAGCACAGCAGTGATAAACTGTACAGATAGAGTGTGACAGCACAGCAGTGATAAACTGTACAGATAGCGTGTGACAGCACAGCAGTGATAAACTGTACAGATAGCGTGTGACAGCACAGCAGTGATAAACTGTACAGATAGCGTGTGACAGCACAGCAGTGATAAACTGTACAGATAGTGTGTGACAGCACAGCAGTGATAAACTGTACAGATAGTATGTGACAGCACAGCAGTGATAAACTGTACAGATAGTGTGTGACAGCACAGCAGTGATAAACTGTACAGATAGTGTGACAGCACAGCAGTGATAAACTGTACAGATAGTGTGTGACAGCACAGCAGTGATAAACTGTAAAGATAGTGTGTGACAGCGCAGCAGTGATAAACTGTACAGATAGTGTGTGACAGCACGGCAGTGATAAACTGTACAGAGAGTGTGTGACAGCACAACAGTGATAAACTATATAGAGAGTGTGTGACAGTACAGCAGTGATAAACTGTACAGATAGCGTGTGACAGCAATGCAGTGATAAACTGTACAGATAGTGTGTGACAGCACAGCAGTGATAAACTGTACAGATAGTGTGTGACAGCACAGCAGTGATAAACTGTACAGAGAGTGTGTGACAGCACAACAGTGATAAACTATATAGAGAGTGTGTGACAGTACAGCAGTGATAAACTGTACAGATAGTGTGTGACAGCACAGCAGAGATATACTGTACAGATAGTGTGTGACAGCACAGCAGAGATATACTGTACAGATAGTGTGTGACACCACAGCAGTGATAAATTGTACAGACGGTGTGTGACAGCACAGCAGTGAAGAGAATGCAAAGATAGTGTGTGACAGCACAGTAGTGATTAACTGTACAGATAGTGTGTGACAGCACAGCAGTGATAAACTGTACAGATAGTGTGTGACAGCACAGCAGTGATAA
Organism: Phyllobates terribilis; assembly: GCF_046119375.1. Lineage (NCBI taxonomy): Eukaryota > Metazoa > Chordata > Amphibia > Anura > Dendrobatidae > Phyllobates > Phyllobates terribilis. The sequence continues at coordinate 20,515,447 of NW_027362764.1, read as the reverse complement.
ACTGTAAAGATAGTGTGTGACAGCGCAGCAGTGATAAACTGTACAGATAGAGTGTGACAGCACAGCAGTGATAAACTGTACAGATAGTGTGTGACAGCACGGCAGTGATAACCTGTACAGATAGAGTGTGACAGCACAGCAGTGATAAATTGTACAGATAGCGTGTGACAGCACAGCAGTGATAAACTGTACAGAGAGTGTGTGACAGCACAACAGTGATAAACTATATAGAGAGTGTGTGACAGTACAGCAGTGATAAACTGTACAGATAGTGTGTGACAGCACAGCAGAGATATACTGTACAGATAGTGTGTGACAGCACAGCAGTGATAAACTGTACAGACGGTGTGTGACAGCACAGCAGTGAAGAGAATGCAAAGATAGTGTGTGACAGCACGGCAGTGATAACCTGTACAGATAGAGTGTGACAGCACAGCAGTGATAAATTGTACAGATAGCGTGTGACAGCACAGCAGTGATAAACTGTACAGAGAGTGTGTGACAGCACAACAGTGATAAACTATATAGAGAGTGTGTGACAGTACAGCAGTGATAAACTGTACAGATAGTGTGTGACAGCACAGCAGAGATATACTGTACAGATAGTGTGTGACAGCACAGCAGTGATAAACTGTACAGACGGTGTGTGACAGCACAGCAGTGAAGAGAATGCAAAGATAGTGTGTGACAGCACAGCAGTGATAAACTGTACAGATAGTGTGTGACAGCACAGCAGTGATAAACTGTACAGATAGTGTGTGACAGCACAGCAGTGATAAACTGTACAGATAGTGTGTGACAGCGCAGCAGTGATAAACTGTACAGATAGTGTGTGACAGCACAGCAGTGATAAACTGTACAGATAGCGTGTGACAGCACAGCAGTGATAAACTGTACAGATAGCGTGTGACAGCACAGCAGTGAAAAACTGTACAGATAGTGTGTGACAGCACAGCAGTGATAAACTGTACAGATAGTATGTGACAGCACAGCAGTGATAAACTGTACAGATAGTGTGTGACAGCACAGCAGTGATAAACTGTACAGATAGTGTGTGACAGCACAGCAGTGATAAACTGTACAGATAGTGTGACAGCACAGCAGTGATAAACTGTACAGATAGTGTGTGACAGCACAGCAGTGATAAACTGTAAAGATAGTGTGTGACAGCGCAGCAGTGATAAACTGTACAGATAGAGTGTGACAGCACAGCAGTGATAAACTGTACAGATAGTGTGTGACAGCACGGCAGTGATAACCTGTACAGATAGAGTGTGACAGCACAGCAGTGATAAACTGTACAGATAGCGTGTGACAGCAAAGCAGTGATAAACTGTACAGATAGTTCGTAACAGCACAGCAGTGATAAACTGTACAGATAGCGTGTGACAGCACAGCAGTGATAAACTGTACAGAGAGTGTGTGACAGCACAACAGTGATAAACTATATAGAGAGTGTGTGACAGTACAGCAGTGATAAACTGTACAGATAGTGTGTGACAGCACAGCAGTGATAAACTGTACAGATAGTGTGTGACAGCACAGCAGTGATAAACTGTACAGATAGTGTGTGACAGCACAGCAGTGATAACCTGTACAGATAGTGTGTGACAGCACAGCAGTGATAAACTGTACAGATAGAGTGTGACAGCACAGCAGTGATAAACTGTACAGATAGCGTGTGACAGCACAGCAGTGATAAACTGTACAGATAGCGTGTGACAGCACAGCAGTGATAAACTGTACAGATAGCGTGTGACAGCACAGCAGTGATAAACTGTACAGATAGTGTGTGACAGCACAGCAGTGATAAACTGTACAGATAGTATGTGACAGCACAGCAGTGATAAACTGTACAGATAGTGTGTGACAGCACAGCAGTGATAAACTGTACAGATAGTGTGTGACAGCACAGCAGTGATAAACTGTACAGATAGTGTGTGACAGCACAGCAGTGATAAACTGTACAGATAGTGTGTGACAGCACAGCAGTGATAACCTGTACAGATAGTGTGTGACAGCACAGCAGTGATAAACTGTACAGATAGAGTGTGACAGCACAGCAGTGATAAACTGTACAGATAGCGTGTGACAGCACAGCAGTGATAAACTGTACAGATAGCGTGTGACAGCACAGCAGTGATAAACTGTACAGATAGCGTGTGACAGCACAGCAGTGATAAACTGTACAGATAGTGTGTGACAGCACAGCAGTGATAAACTGTACAGATAGTATGTGACAGCACAGCAGTGATAAACTGTACAGATAGTGTGTGACAGCACAGCAGTGATAAACTGTACAGATAGTGTGACAGCACAGCAGTGATAAACTGTACAGATAGTGTGTGACAGCACAGCAGTGATAAACTGTAAAGATAGTGTGTGACAGCGCAGCAGTGATAAACTGTACAGATAGTGTGTGACAGCACGGCAGTGATAACCTGTACAGATAGAGTGTGACAGCACAGCAGTGATAAACTGTACAGATAGCGTGTGACAGCAATGCAGTGATAAACTGTACAGATAGTGTGTGACAGCACAGCAGTGATAAACTGTACAGATAGTGTGTGACAGCACAGCAGTGATAAACTGTACAGAGAGTGTGTGACAGCACAACAGTGATAAACTATATACAGAGTGTGTGACAGTACAGCAGTGATAAACTGTACAGATAGTGTGTGACAGCACAGCAGTGATAAACTGTACAGACGGTGTGTGACAGCACAGCAGTGAAGAGAATGCAAAGATAGTGTGTTACAGCACAGCAGTGATTAACTGTACAGATAGTGTCTGACAGCACAGCAGTGATGAACTGTACAGATAGTGTGTGACAGCACAGCAGTGATAAACTGTACAGATAGCGTGTGACAGCACAGCAGTGATAAACTGTACAGATAGTGTGTGACAGCACAGCAGTGATAAACTGTACAGATAGTGTGTGACAGCACAGCAGTGATAACCTGTACAGATAGTGTGTGACAGCACAGCAGTGATAACCTGTACAGATAGAGTGTGACAGCACAGCAGTGATAAACTGTACAGATAGTGTGTGACAGCACAGCAGTGATAAACTGTAGAGATAGTGTGTGACAGCACAGCAGTGATAACCTGTACAGATAGTGTGTGACAGCACAGCAGTGATAAACTGTACAGATAGTGTGTGACAGCACAGCAGTGATAAACTGTACAGATAGTGTGTAACAGCACAGCAGTGATAAACTGTACAGATAGTGTGTGACAGCACAGCAGTGATAATCTGTACAGATAGTGTGTGACAGCACAGCAGTGATAAACTGTACAGATAGTGTGTGACAGCACAGCAGTGATAAACTGTACAGATAGTGTGTGACAGCACAGCGGTGATAAACTGTAGAGATAGTGTGTGACAGCACAGCAGTGATAAACTGTACAGATAGTGTGTGACAGTACAGCAGTGATAAACTGTACAGATAGTGTGTGACAGCACAGCAGTGATAAACTGTACAGATAGTGTGACAGCACAGCAGTGATAAACTGTACAGATAGTGTGTGACAGCACAGCAGTGATAAACTGTAAAGATAGTGTGTAACAGCGCAGCAGTGATAAACTCTACTGATAGTGAGTGACAGCACAGCAGTGATAACCTGTACAGATAGCGTGTGACAGCACAGCAGTGATAAACTGTACAGATAGTGTGTGACAGCACAGCAGTGATAAACTGTACAGATAGTGTGACAGCACAGCAGTGATAAACTGTACAGATAGTGTGTGACAGCACAGCAGTGATAAACTGTAAAGATAGTGTGTGACAGCGCAGCAGTGATAAACTGTACAGATAGAGTGTGACAGCACAGCAGTGATAAACTGTACAGATAGTGTGTGACAGCACGGCAGTGATAACCTGTACAGATAGAGTGTGACAGCACAGCAGTGATAAACTGTACAGATAGCGTGTGATAGCGCAGCAGTGATAAACTGTACAGATAGAGTGTGACAGCACAGCAGTGATAAACTGTACAGATAGTGTGTGACAGCACGGCAGTGATAACCTGTACAGATAGAGTGTGACAGCACAGCAGTGATAAACTGTACAGATAGCGTGTGACAGCACAGCAGTGATAAACTGTACAGATAGCGTGTGACAGCACAGCAGTGATAAACTGTACAGATAGCGTGTGACAGCACAGCAATGATAAACTGTACAGATAGTGTGTGACAGCACAGCAGTGATAAACTGTACAGATAGTATGTGACAGCACAGCAGTGATAAACTATATAGAGAGTGTGTGACAGTACAGCAGTGATAAACTGTACAGATAGTGTGTGACAGCACAGCAGAGATATACTGTACAGATAGTGTGTGACAGCACAGCAGTGATAAACTGTACAGACGGTGTGTGACAGCACAGCAGTGAAGAGAATGCAAAGATAGTGTGTGACAGCACAGCAGTGATAAACTGTACAGATAGTGTGTGACAGCACAGCAGTGATAAACTGTACAGATAGTGTGTGACAGCACAGCAGTGATAAACTGTACAGATAGTGTGTGACAGCGCAGCAGTGATAAACTGTACAGATAGTGTGTGACAGCACAGCAGTGATAAACTGTACAGATAGCGTGTGACAGCACAGCAGTGATAAACTGTACAGATAGCGTGTGACAGCACAGCAGTGAAAAACTGTACAGATAGTGTGTGACAGCACAGCAGTGATAAACTGTACAGATAGTATGTGACAGCACAGCAGTGATAAACTGTACAGATAGTGTGTGACAGCACAGCAGTGATAAACTGTACAGATAGTGTGTGACAGCACAGCAGTGATAAACTGTACAGATAGTGTGACAGCACAGCAGTGATAAACTGTACAGATAGTGTGTGACAGCACAGCAGTGATAAACTGTAAAGATAGTGTGTGACAGCGCAGCAGTGATAAACTGTACAGATAGAGTGTGACAGCACAGCAGTGATAAACTGTACAGATAGTGTGTGACAGCACGGCAGTGATAACCTGTACAGATAGAGTGTGACAGCACAGCAGTGATAAACTGTACAGATAGCGTGTGACAGCAAAGCAGTGATAAACTGTACAGATAGTTCGTAACAGCACAGCAGTGATAAACTGTACAGATAGCGTGTGACAGCACAGCAGTGATAAACTGTACAGAGAGTGTGTGACAGCACAACAGTGATAAACTATATAGAGAGTGTGTGACAGTACAGCAGTGATAAACTGTACAGATAGTGTGTGACAGCACAGCAGTGATAAACTGTACAGATAGTGTGTGACAGCACAGCAGTGATAAACTGTACAGATAGTGTGTGACAGCACAGCAGTGATAACCTGTACAGATAGTGTGTGACAGCACAGCAGTGATAAACTGTACAGATAGAGTGTGACAGCACAGCAGTGATAAACTGTACAGATAGCGTGTGACAGCACAGCAGTGATAAACTGTACAGATAGCGTGTGACAGCACAGCAGTGATAAACTGTACAGATAGCGTGTGACAGCACAGCAGTGATAAACTGTACAGATAGTGTGTGACAGCACAGCAGTGATAAACTGTACAGATAGTATGTGACAGCACAGCAGTGATAAACTGTACAGATAGTGTGTGACAGCACAGCAGTGATAAACTGTACAGATAGTGTGTGACAGCACAGCAGTGATAAACTGTACAGATAGTGTGTGACAGCACAGCAGTGATAAACTGTACAGATAGTGTGTGACAGCACAGCAGTGATAACCTGTACAGATAGTGTGTGACAGCACAGCAGTGATAAACTGTACAGATAGAGTGTGACAGCACAGCAGTGATAAACTGTACAGATAGCGTGTGACAGCACAGCAGTGATAAACTGTACAGATAGCGTGTGACAGCACAGCAGTGATAAACTGTACAGATAGCGTGTGACAGCACAGCAGTGATAAACTGTACAGATAGTGTGTGACAGCACAGCAGTGATAAACTGTACAGATAGTATGTGACAGCACAGCAGTGATAAACTGTACAGATAGTGTGTGACAGCACAGCAGTGATAAACTGTACAGATAGTGTGACAGCACAGCAGTGATAAACTGTACAGATAGTGTGTGACAGCACAGCAGTGATAAACTGTAAAGATAGTGTGTGACAGCGCAGCAGTGATAAACTGTACAGATAGTGTGTGACAGCACGGCAGTGATAACCTGTACAGATAGAGTGTGACAGCACAGCAGTGATAAACTGTACAGATAGCGTGTGACAGCAATGCAGTGATAAACTGTACAGATAGTGTGTGACAGCACAGCAGTGATAAACTGTACAGATAGTGTGTGACAGCACAGCAGTGATAAACTGTACAGAGAGTGTGTGACAGCACAACAGTGATAAACTATATACAGAGTGTGTGACAGTACAGCAGTGATAAACTGTACAGATAGTGTGTGACAGCACAGCAGTGATAAACTGTACAGACGGTGTGTGACAGCACAGCAGTGAAGAGAATGCAAAGATAGTGTGTTACAGCACAGCAGTGATTAACTGTACAGATAGTGTCTGACAGCACAGCAGTGATGAACTGTACAGATAGTGTGTGACAGCACAGCAGTGATAAACTGTACAGATAGCGTGTGACAGCACAGCAGTGATAAACTGTACAGATAGTGTGTGACAGCACAGCAGTGATAAACTGTACAGATAGTGTGTGACAGCACAGCAGTGATAACCTGTACAGATAGTGTGTGACAGCACAGCAGTGATAACCTGTACAGATAGAGTGTGACAGCACAGCAGTGATAAACTGTACAGATAGTGTGTGACAGCACAGCAGTGATAAACTGTAGAGATAGTGTGTGACAGCACAGCAGTGATAACCTGTACAGATAGTGTGTGACAGCACAGCAGTGATAAACTGTACAGATAGTGTGTGACAGCACAGCAGTGATAAACTGTACAGATAGTGTGTAACAGCACAGCAGTGATAAACTGTACAGATAGTGTGTGACAGCACAGCAGTGATAATCTGTACAGATAGTGTGTGACAGCACAGCAGTGATAAACTGTACAGATAGTGTGTGACAGCACAGCAGTGATAAACTGTACAGATAGTGTGTGACAGCACAGCGGTGATAAACTGTAGAGATAGTGTGTGACAGCACAGCAGTGATAAACTGTACAGATAGTGTGTGACAGTACAGCAGTGATAAACTGTACAGATAGTGTGTGACAGCACAGCAGTGATAAACTGTACAGATAGTGTGACAGCACAGCAGTGATAAACTGTACAGATAGTGTGTGACAGCACAGCAGTGATAAACTGTAAAGATAGTGTGTAACAGCGCAGCAGTGATAAACTCTACTGATAGTGAGTGACAGCACAGCAGTGATAACCTGTACAGATAGCGTGTGACAGCACAGCAGTGATAAACTGTACAGATAGTGTGTGACAGCACAGCAGTGATAAACTGTACAGATAGTGTGACAGCACAGCAGTGATAAACTGTACAGATAGTGTGTGACAGCACAGCAGTGATAAACTGTAAAGATAGTGTGTGACAGCGCAGCAGTGATAAACTGTACAGATAGAGTGTGACAGCACAGCAGTGATAAACTGTACAGATAGTGTGTGACAGCACGGCAGTGATAACCTGTACAGATAGAGTGTGACAGCACAGCAGTGATAAACTGTACAGATAGCGTGTGATAGCGCAGCAGTGATAAACTGTACAGATAGAGTGTGACAGCACAGCAGTGATAAACTGTACAGATAGTGTGTGACAGCACGGCAGTGATAACCTGTACAGATAGAGTGTGACAGCACAGCAGTGATAAACTGTACAGATAGCGTGTGACAGCACAGCAGTGATAAACTGTACAGATAGCGTGTGACAGCACAGCAGTGATAAACTGTACAGATAGCGTGTGACAGCACAGCAATGATAAACTGTACAGATAGTGTGTGACAGCACAGCAGTGATAAACTGTACAGATAGTATGTGACAGCACAGCAGTGATAAACTGTACAGATAGTGTGTGACAGCACAGCAGTGATAAACTGTACAGATAGTGTGACAGCACAGCAGTGATAAACTGTACAGATAGTGTGTGACAGCACAGCAGTGATAAACTGTAAAGATAGTGTGTGACAGCGCAGCAGTGATAAACTGTACAGACAGAGTGTGACAGCACAGCAGTGATAAACTGTACAGATAGTGTGTGATAGCACGGCAGTGATAACCTGTACAGATAGAGTGTGACAGCACAGCAGTGATAAACTGTACAGATAGCGTGTGACAGCAAAGCAGTGATAAACTGTACAGATAGTGTGTGACAGCACAGCAGTGATAAACTGTACAGATAGTGTGTGACAGCACAGCAGTGATAAACTGTACAGATAGTGTGTGACAGCACAGCAGTGATAAAATGTACAGATAGTGTGTGACAGCACAGCAGTGATAAACTGTACAGATAGTGTGTGACAGCACAGCAGTGATAAACTGTACAGATAGTGTGTGACAGCACAGCAGTGATAAACTGTACAGATAGTGTGTGACAGCACAGCAGTGATAAACTGTACAGATAGTGTGTGACAGCACAGCAGTGGTAAACTGTACAGACAGTGTGTGACAGCACAGCAGTGATAAACTGTACAGAGAGTGTGTGACAGCACAGCAGTGATAACCTGCACAGATAGTGTGTGACAGCACAACAGTGATAAACTATATAGAGAGTGTGTGACAGTACAGCAGTGATAAACTGTACAGATAGTGTGTGACAGCACAGCAGAGATATACTGTACAGATAGTGTGTGACAGCACAGCAGTGATAAATTGTACAGACGGTGTGTGACAGCACAGCAGTGAAGAGAATGCAAAGATAGTGTGTGACAGCACAGCAGTGATTAACTGTACAGATAGTGTGTGACAGCACAGCAGTGATAAACTGTACAGATAGTGTGTGACAGCACAGCAGTGATAAACTGTACAGATAGTGTGTGACAGCACAGCAGTGATAAACTGTACAGATAGAGTGTGACAGCACAGCAGTGATAAACTGTACAGATAGTGTGTGACAGCACGGCAGTGATAACCTGTACAGATAGAGTGTGACAGCACAGCAGTGATAAACTGTACAGATAGCGTGTGACAGCACAGCAGTGATAAACTGTACAGACAGCGTGTGACAGCACAGCAGTGATAAACTGTACAGATAGCGTGTGACAGCACAGCAGTGATAAACTGTACAGATAGTGTGTGACAGCACAGCAGTGATAAACTGTACAGATAGTATGTGACAGCACAGCAGTGATAAACTGTACAGATAGTGTGTGACAGCACAGCAGTGATAAACTGTACAGATAGTGTGACAGCACAGCAGTGATAAACTGTACAGATAGTGTGTGACAGCGCAGCAGTGATAAACTGTACAGATAGAGTGTGACAGCACAGCAGTGATAAACTGTACAGATAGTGTGTGACAGCACGGCAGTGATAACCTGTACAGATAGAGTGTGACAGCACAGCAGTGATAAACTGTACAGATAGCGTGTGACAGCACAGCAGTGATAAACTGTACAGATAGAGTGTGACAGCACAGCAGTGATAAACTGTACAGATAGTGTGTGACAGCACGGCAGTGATAACCTGTACAGATAGAGTGTGACAGCACAGCAGTGATAAACTGTACAGATAGCGTGTGACAGCACAGCAGTGATAAACTGTACAGACAGCGTGTGACAGCACAGCAGTGATAAACTGTACAGATAGCGTGTGACAGCACAGCAGTGATAAACTGTACAGATAGTGTGTGACAGCACAGCAGTGATAAACTGTACAGATAGTATGTGACAGCACAGCAGTGATAAACTGTACAGATAGTGTGTGACAGCACAGCAGTGATAAACTGTACAGATAGTGTGACAGCACAGCAGTGATAAACTGTAAAGATAGTGTGTGACAGCGCAGCAGTGATAAACTGTACAGATAGAGTGTGACAGCACAGCAGTGATAAACTGTACAGATAGTGTGTGACAGCACGGCAGTGATAACCTGTACAGATAGAGTGTGACAGCACAGCAGTGATAAACTGTACAGATAGCGTGTGACAGCAATGCAGTGATAAACTGTACAGATAGTGTGTGACAGCACAGCAGTGATAAACTGTACAGATAGTGTGTGACAGCACAGCAGTGATAAACTGTACAGATAGTGTGTGACAGCACAACAGTGATAAACTATATAGAGAGTGTGTGACAGTACAGCAGTGATAAACTGTACAGATAGTGTGTGACAGCACAGCAGAGATATACTGTACAGATAGTGTGTGACAGCACAGCAGTGATAAACTGTACAGACGGTGTGTAACAGCACAGCAGTGAAGAGAATGCAAAGATAGTGTGTGACAGCACAGCAGTGATTAACTGTACAGATAGCGTGTGACAGCACAGCAGTGATAAACTGTACAGATAGTGTGTGACAGCACAGCAGTGATAAACTGTACAGATAGTGTGTGACAGCACAGCAGTGATAAACTGAACAGATAGTGTGTGACAGCACAGCAGTGATAAACTGTACAGATAGTGTGTGACAGCACAGCAGTGATAAACTGAACAGATAGTGTGTGACAGCACAGCAGTGATAACCTGTACAGATAGTGTGTGACAGCACAGCAGTGATAACCTGTACAGATAGAGTGTGACAGCACAGCAGTGATAAACTGTACAGATAGCGTGTGACAGCACAGCAGTGAAAAACTGTAGAGATAGTGTGTGACAGCACAGCAGTGATAACCTGTACAGATAGTGTGTGACAGCACAGCAATGATAAACTGTACAGATAGTGTGTGACAGCACAGCAGTGATAAACTGTACAGATAGTGTGTGATAGCGCAGCAGTGATAAACTGTACAGATAGCGTGTGACAGCACAGCAGTGATAAACTGTACAGATAGCGTGTGACAGCACAGCAGTGAAAAACTATACAGATAGTGTGTGACAGCACAGCAGTGATAAACTGTACAGATAGTATGTGACAGCACAGCAGTGATAAACTGTACAGATAGTGTGTGACAGCACAGCAGTGATAAACTGTACAGATAGTGTGTGACAGCACAGCAGTGATAAACTGTACAGATAGGTTGTGACAGCGCAGCAGTGATAAACTGTACAGATAGCGTGTGACAGCACAGCAGTGATAAACTGTACAGATAGCGTGTGACAGCACAGCAGTGAAAAACTATACAGATAGTGTGTGACAGCACAGCAGTGATAAACTGTACAGATAGTGTGTGACAGCACAGCAGTGATAAACTGTACAGATAGTGTGTGACAGCACAGCAGTGATAAACTGTACAGATAGCGTGTGACAGCACAGCAGTGAAAAACTGTACAGATAGTGTGTGACAGCACAGCAGTGATAAACTGTACAGATAGTATGTGACAGCACAGCAGTGATAAACTGTACAGATAGTGTGTGACAGCACAGCAGTGATAAACTGTACAGATAGTGTGTGACAGCACAGCAGTGATAAACTGTACAGATAGGTTGTGACAGCGCAGCAGTGATAAACTGTACAGATAGCGTGTGACAGCACAGCAGTGATAAACTGTACAGATAGCGTGTGACAGCACAGCAGTGATAAACTGTACAGATAGTGTGTGACAGCACAGCAGTGATAAACTGTACAGATAGTGTGTGACAGCACAGCAGTGATAAACTGTACAGATAGCGTGTGACAGCACAGCAGTGAAAAACTGTACAGATAGTGTGTGACAGCACAGCAGTGATAAACTGTACAGATAGTATGTGACAGCACAGCAGTGATAAACTGTACAGATAGTGTGTGACAGCACAGCAGTGATAAACTGTACAGATAGTGTGTGACAGCACAGCAGTGATAAACTGTACAGATAGTGTGTGACAGCACAGCAGTGATAAACTGTAAAGATAGTGTGTGACAGCGCAGCAGTGATAAACTGTACAGATAGAGTGTGACAGCACAGCAGTGATAAACTGTACAGATAGTGTGTGACAGCACGGCAGTGATAACCTGTACAGATAGAGTGTGACAGCACAGCAGTGATAAACTGTACAGATAGCGTGTGACAGCAAAGCAGTGATAAACTGTACAGATAGTGTGTGACAGCAAAGCAGTGATAAACTGTACAGATAGCGTGTGACAGCACAGCAGTGATAAACTGTACAGAGAGTGTGTGACAGCACAACAGTGATAAACTATATAGAGAGTGTGTGACAGTACAGCAGTGATAAACTGTACAGATAGTGTGTGACAGCACAGCAGAGATATACTGTACAGATAGTGTGTGACAGCACAGCAGTGATAAACTGTACAGATAGCGTGTGACAGCACAGCAGTGATAAACTGTACAGATAGTGTGTGACAGCACAGCAGTGATAAACTGTACAGATAGTGTGTGACAGCACAGCAGTGATAAACTGAACAGATAGTGTGTGACAGCACAGCAGTGATAACCTGTACAGATAGTGTGTGACAGCACAGCAGTGATAACCTGTACAGATAGAGTGTGACAGCACAGCAGTGATAAACTGTACAGATAGCGTGTGACAGCACAGCAGTGAAAAACTGTAGAGATAGTGTGTGACAGCACAGCAGTGATAACCTGTACAGATAGTGTGTGACAGCACAGCAATGATAAACTGTACAGATAGTGTGTGACAGCACAGCAGTGATAAACTGTACAGATAGTGTGTGACAGCGCAGCAGTGATAAACTGTACAGATAGCGTGTGACAGCACAGCAGTGATAAACTGTACAGATAGCGTGTGACAGCACAGCAGTGAAAAACTATACAGATAGTGTGTGACAGCACAGCAGTGATAAACTGTACAGATAGTATGTGACAGCACAGCAGTGAGGAGACTGTACAGATAGTGTGTGACAGCACAGCAGTGATAAACTGTACAGATAGTGTGTGACAGCACAGCAGTGATAAACTGTACAGATAGCGTGTGACAGCACAGCAGTGAAAAACTGTACAGATAGTGTGTGACAGCACAGCAGTGATAAACTGTACAGATAGTATGTGACAGCACAGCAGTGATAAACTGTACAGATAGTGTGTGACAGCAGAGCAGTGATAAACTGTACAGATAGTGTGTGACAGCACAGCAGTGATAAACTGTACAGATAGGGTGTGACAGCGCAGCAGTGATAAACTGTACAGATAGCGTGTGACAGCACAGCAGTGATAAACTGTACAGATAGCGTGTGACAGCACAGCAGTGATAAACTGTACAGATAGCGTGTGACAGCACAGCAGTGAAAAACTGTACAGATAGTGTGTGACAGCACAGCAGTGATAAACTGTACAGATAGTATGTGACAGCACAGCAGTGATAAACTGTACAGATAGTGTGTGACAGCACAGCAGTGATAAACTGTACAGATAGTGTGTGACAGCACAGCAGTGATAAACTGTACAGATAGTGTGTGACAGCACAGCAGTGGTAAACTGTACAGATAGTGTGTGACAGCACAGCAGTGATAAACTGTAAAGATAGTGTGTGACAGCGCAGCAGTGATAAACTGTACAGATAGAGTGTGACAGCACAGCAGTGATAAACTGTACAGATAGTGTGTGACAGCACGGCAGTGATAACCTGTACAGATAGAGTGTGACAGCACAGCAGTGATAAACTGTACAGATAGCGTGTGACAGCAAAGCAGTGATAAACTGTACAGATAGTGTGTGACAGCACAGCAGTGATAAACTGTACAGATAGCGTGTGACAGCACAGCAGTGATAAACTGTACAGAGAGTGTGTGACAGCACAACAGTGATAAACTATATAGAGAGTGTGTGACAGTACAGCAGTGATAAACTGTACAGATAGTGTGTGACAGCACAGCAGAGATATACTGTACAGATAGTGTGTGACAGCACAGCAGTGATAAACTGTACAGACGGTGTGTGACAGCACAGCAGTGAAGAGAATGCAAAGATAGTGTGTGACAGCACAGCAGTGATTAACTGTACAGATAGTGTGTGACAGCACAGCAGTGATAAACTGTACAGAAAGTGTGTGACAGCACAACAGTGATAAACTATATAGAGAGTGTGTGACAGTACAGCAGTGATAAACTGTACAGATAGTGTGTGACAGCACAGCAGAGATATACTGTACAGATAGTGTGTGACAGCACAGCAGTGATAAATTGTACAGACGGTGTGTGACAGCACAGCAGTGAAGAGAATGCAAAGATAGTGTGTGACAGCACAGCAGTGATTAACTGTACAGATAGTGTGTGACAGCACAGCAGTGATAAACTGTACAGATAGTGTGTGACAGCACAGCAGTGATAAACTGTACAGATAGTGTGTGACAGCACAGCAGTGATAAACTGTACAGATAGAGTGTGACAGCACAGCAGTGATAAACTGTACAGATAGTGTGTGACAGCACGGCAGTGATAACCTGTACAGATAGAGTGTGACAGCACAGCAGTGATAAACTGTACAGATAGCGTGTGACAGCACAGCAGTGATAAACTGTACAGACAGCGTGTGACAGCACAGCAGTGATAAACTGTACAGATAGCGTGTGACAGCACAGCAGTGATAAACTGTACAGATAGTGTGTGACAGCACAGCAGTGATAAACTGTACAGATAGTATGTGACAGCACAGCAGTGATAAACTGTACAGATAGTGTGTGACAGCACAGCAGTGATAAACTGTACAGATAGTGTGACAGCACAGCAGTGATAAACTGTACAGATAGTGTGTGACAGCACAGCAGTGATAAACTGTAAAGATAGTGTGTGACAGCGCAGCAGTGATAAACTGTACAGATAGAGTGTGACAGCACAGCTGTGATAAACTGTACAGATAGTGTGTGACAGCACGGCAGTGATAACCTGTACAGATAGAGTGTGACAGCACAGCAGTGATAAACTGTACAGATAGCGTGTGACAGCAATGCAGTGATAAACTGTACAGATAGTGTGTGACAGCACAGCAGTGATAAACTGTACAGATAGTGTGTGACAGCACAGCAGTGATAAACTGTACAGAGAGTGTGTGACAGCACAACAGTGATAAACTATATAGAGAGTGTGTGACAGTACAGCAGTGATAAACTGTACAGATAGTGTGTGACAGCACAGCAGAGATATACTGTACAGATAGTGTGTGACAGCACAGCAGTGATAAACTGTACAGACGGTGTGTGACAGCACAGCAGTGAAGAGAATTCAAAGATAGTGTGTGACAGCACAGCAGTGATTAACTGTACAGATAGTGTGTGACAGCACAGCAGTGATAAACTGTACAGATAGTGTGTGACAGCACAGCAGTGATAAACTGTACAGATAGCGTGTGACAGCACAGCAGTGATAAACTGTACAGATAGTGTGTGACAGCACAGCAGTGATAAACTGTACAGATAGTGTGTGACAGCACAGCAGTGATAAACTGTACAGATAGTGTGTGACAGCACAGCAGTGATAACCTGTACAGATAGTGTGTGACAGCACAGCAGTGATAACCTGTACAGATAGAGTGTGACAGCACAGCAGTGATAAACTGTACAGATAGCGTGTGACAGCACAGCAGTGAAAAACTGTAGAGATAGTGTGTGACAGCACAGCAGTGATAACCTGTACAGATAGTGTGTGACAGCACAGCAGTGATAAACTGTACAGATAGTGTGTGACAGCACAGCAGTGATAAACTGTACAGATAGTGTGTGACAGCGCAGCAGTGATAAACTGTACAGATAGCGTGTGACAGCACAGCAGTGAAGAGAATGCAAAGATAGTGTGTGACAGCACAGCAGTGATTAACTGTACAGATAGTGTGTGACAGCACAGCAGTGATAAACTGTACAGATAGTGTGTGACAGCACAGCAGTGATAAACTGTACAGATAGTGTGTGACAGTGCAGCAGTGATAAACTGTACAGATAGCGTGTGACAGCACAGCAGTGATAAACTGTACAGATAGCGTGTGACAGCACAGCAGTGAAAAACTGTACAGATAGTGTGTGACAGCACAGCAGTGATAAACTGTACAGATAGTATGTGACAGCACAGCAGTGAAGAGACTGTACAGATAGTGTGTGACAGCACAGCAGTGATAAACTGTACAGATAGTGTGTGACAGCACAGTAGTGATAAACTGTACAGATAGCGTGTGACAGCACAGCAGTGAAAAACTGTACAGATAGTGTGTGACAGCACAGCAGTGATAAACTGTACAGATAGTGTGTGACAGCACAGCAGTGATAAACTGTACAGATAGTGTGTGACAGCACAGCAGTGATAAACTGTACAGGTAGTGTGTGACAGCGCAGCAGTGATAAACTGTACAGATAGCGTGTGACAGCACAGCAGTGATAAACTGTACAGATAGCGTGTGACAGCACAGCAGTGATAAACTGTACAGATAGCGTGTGACAGCACAGCAGTGAAAAACTGTACAGATAGTGTGTGACAGCACAGCAGTGATAAACTGTACAGATAGTATGTGACAGCACAGCAGTGATAAACTGTACAGATAGTGTGTGACAGCACAGCAGTGATAAACTGTACAGATAGTGTGTGACAGCACAGCAGTGATAAACTGTACAGATAGTGTGTGACAGCACAGCAGTGGTAAACTGTACAGATAGTGTGTGACAGCACAGCAGTGATAAACTGTAAAGATAGTGTGTGACAGCACAGCAGTGATAAACTGTACAGATAGAGTGTGACAGCACAGCAGTGATAAACTGTACAGATAGTGTGTGACAGCACGGCAGTGATAACCTGTACAGATAGAGTGTGACAGCACAGCAGTGATAAACTGTACAGATAGCGTGTGACAGCAAAGCAGTGATAAACTGTACAGATAGTGTGTGACAGCACAGCAGTGATAAACTGTACAGATAGCGTGTGACAGCACAGCAGTGATAAACTGTACAGAGAGTGTGTGACAGCACAACAGTGATAAACTATATAGAGAGTGTGTGACAGTACAGCAGTGATAAACTGTACAGATAGTGTGTGACAGCACAGCAGAGACATACTGTACAGATAGTGTGTGACAGCACAGCAGTGATAAACTGTACAGACGGTGTGTGACAGCACAGCAGTGAAGAGAATGCAAAGATAGTGTGTGACAGCACAGCAGTGATTAACTGTACAGATAGTGTGTGACAGCACAGCAGTGATAAACTGTACAGATAGTGTGTGACAGCACAGCAGTGATAAACTGTACAGATAGTGTGTGACAGCACAGCAGTGATAAACTGTACAGATAGAGTGTGACAGCACAGCAGTGATAAACTGTACAGATAGTGTGTGACAGCACGGCAGTGATAACCTGTACAGATAGAGTGTGACAGCACAGCAGTGATAAACTGTACAGATAGCGTGTGACAGCACAGCAGTGATAAACTGTACAGACAGCGTGTGACAGCACAGCAGTGATAAACTGTACAGATAGCGTGTGACAGCACAGCAGTGATAAACTGTACAGATAGTGTGTGACAGCACAGCAGTGATAAACTGTACAGATAGTATGTGACAGCACAGCAGTGATAAACTGTACAGATAGTGTGTGACAGCACAGCAGTGATAAACTGTACAGATAGTGTGACAGCACAGCAGTGATAAACTGTACAGATAGTGTGTGACAGCACAGCAGTGATAAACTGTAAAGATAGTGTGTGACAGCGCAGCAGTGATAAACTGTACAGATAGAGTGTGACAGCACAGCAGTGATAAACTGTACAGATAGTGTGTGACAGCACGGCAGTGATAACCTGTACAGATAGAGTGTGACAGCACAGCAGTGATAAACTGTACAGATAGCGTGTGACAGCAATGCAGTGATAAACTGTACAGATAGTGTGTGACAGCACAGCAGTGATAAACTGTACAGATAGTGTGTGACAGCACAGCAGTGATAAACTGTACAGAGAGTGTGTGACAGCACAACAGTGATAAACTATATAGAGAGTGTGTGACAGTACAGCAGTGATAAACTGTACAGATAGTGTGTGACAGCACAGCAGAGATATACTGTACAGATAGTGTGTGACAGCACAGCAGTGATAAACTGTACAGACGGTGTGTGACAGCACAGCAGTGAAGAGAATGCAAAGATAGTGTGTGACAGCACAGCAGTGATTAACTGTACAGATAGTGTGTGACAGCACAGCAGTGATAAACTGTACAGATAGTGTGTGACAGCACAGCAGTGATAAACTGTACAGATAGCGTGTGACAGCACAGCAGTGATAAACTGTACAGATAGTGTGTGACAGCACAGCAGTGATAAACTGTACAGATAGTGTGTGACAGCACAGCAGTGATAACCTGTACAGATAGTGTGTGACAGCACAGCAGTGATAACCTGTACAGATAGAGTGTGACAGCACAGCAGTGATAAACTGTACAGATAGCGTGTGACAGCACAGCAGTGATAAACTGTAGAGATAGTGTGTGACAGCACAGCAGTGATAACCTGTACAGATAGTGTGTGACAGCACAGCAGTGATAAACTGTACAGATAGTGTGTGACAGCACAGCAGTGATAAACTGTACAGATAGTGTGTAACAGCACAGCAGTGATAAACTGTACAGATAGTGTGTGACAGCACAGCAGTGATAAACTGTACAGATAGTGTGTAACAGCACAGCAGTGATAAACTGTACAGATAGTGTGTGACAGCACAGCAGTGATAAACTGTACAGATAGTGTGTGACAGCGCAGCAGTGATAAACTGTACAGATAGAGTGTGACAGCACAGCAGTGATAAACTGTACAGATAGTGTGTGACAGCATGGCAGTGATAACCTGTACAGATAGAGTGTGACAGCACAGCAGTGATAAACTGTACAGATAGCGTGTGACAGCAAAGCAGTGATAAACTGTACAGATAGTGTGTGACAGCACAGCAGTGATAAACTGTACAGAGAGTGTGTGACAGCACAACAGTGATAAACTATATAGAGAGTGTGTGACAGTACAGCAGTGATAAACTGTACAGATAGTGTGTGACAGCACAGCAGAGATATACTGTACAGATAGTGTGTGACAGCACAGCAGTGATAAACTGTACAGACGGTGTGTGACAGCACAGCAGTGAAGAGAATGCAAAGATAGTGTGTGACAGCACAGCAGTGATTAACTGTACAGATAGTGTGTGATAGCACAGCAGTGATAAACTGTACAGATAGTGTGTGACAGCACAGCAGTGATAAACTGTACAGATAGTGTGTGACAGCACAGCAGTGATAAACTGTACAGACAGAGTGTGACAGCACAGCAGTGATAAACTGTACAGATAGTGTGTGACAGCACGGCAGTGATAACCTGTACAGATAGAGTGTGACAGCACAGCAGTGATAAACTGTACAGACAGCGTGTGACAGCACAGCAGTGATAAACTGTAGAGATAGCGTGTGACAGCACAGCAGTGATAAACTGTACAGATAGTGTGTGACAGCACAGCAGTGATAAACTGTACAGATAGTGTGACAGCACAGCAGTGATAAACTGTACAGATAGTGTGTGACAGCACAGCAGTGATAAACTGTAAAGATAGTGTGTGACAGCGCAGCAGTGATAAACTGTACAGATAGAGTGTGACAGCACAGCAGTGATAAACTGTACAGATAGTGTGTGACAGCACGGCAGTGATAACCTGTACAGATAGAGTGTGACAGCACAGCAGTGATAAACTGTACAGATAGCGTGTGACAGCAATGCAGTGATAAACTGTACAGATAGTGTGTGACAGCACAGCAGTGATAAACTGTACAGATAGTGTGTGACAGCACAGCAGTGATAAACTGTACAGAGAGTGTGTGACAGCACAACAGTGATAAACTATATAGAGAGTGTGTGACAGTACAGCAGTGATAAACTGTACAGATAGTGTGTGACAGCACAGCAGAGATATACTGTACAGATAGTGTGTGACAGCACAGCAGTGATAAACTGTATAGACGGTGTGTGACAGCACAGCAGTGAAGAGAATGCAAAGATAGTGTGTGACAGCACAGCAGTGATTAACTGTACAGATAGTGTGTGACAGCACAGCAGTGATAAACTGTACAGATAGTGTGTGACAGCACAGCAGTGATAAACTGTAAAGATAGTGTGTGACAGCGCAGCAGTGATAAACTGTAAAGATAGTGTGTGACAGCGCAGCAGTGATAAACTGTACAGATAGAGTGTGACAGCACAGCAGTGATAAACTGTACAGATAGTGTGTGACAGCACGGCAGTGATAACCTGTACAGATAGAGTGTGACAGCACAGCAGTGATAAACTGTACAGATAGCGTGTGACAGCAAAGCAGTGATAAACTGTACAGATAGTGTGTGACAGCACAGCAGTGATAAACTGTACAGATAGCGTGTGACAGCACAGCAGTGATAAACTGTACAGAGAGTGTGTGACAGCACAACAGTGATAAACTATATAGAGAGTGTGTGACAGTACAGCAGTGATAAACTGTACAGATAGTGTGTGACAGCACAGCAGAGATATACTGTACAGATAGTGTGTGACAGCACAGCAGTGATAAACTGTACAGATAGTGTGTGACAGCACAGCAGTGATAAACTGTACAGATAGTGTGTGACAGTGCAGCAGTGATAAACTGTACAGATAGCGTGTGACAGCACAGCAGTGATAAACTGTACAGATAGCGTGTGACAGCACAGCAGTGAAAAACTGTACAGATAGTGTGTGACAGCACAGCAGTGATAAACTGTACAGATAGTATGTGACAGCACAGCAGTGAAGAGACTGTACAGATAGTGTGTGACAGCACAGCAGTGATAAACTGTACAGATAGTGTGTGACAGCACAGTAGTGATAAACTGTACAGATAGCGTGTGACAGCACAGCAGTGAAAAACTGTACAGATAGTGTGTGACAGCACAGCAGTGATAAACTGTACAGATAGTGTGTGACAGCACAGCAGTGATAAACTGTACAGATAGTGTGTGACAGCACAGCAGTGATAAACTGTACAGGTAGTGTGTGACAGCGCAGCAGTGATAAACTGTACAGATAGCGTGTGACAGCACAGCAGTGATAAACTGTACAGATAGCGTGTGACAGCACAGCAGTGATAAACTGTACAGATAGCGTGTGACAGCACAGCAGTGAAAAACTGTACAGATAGTGTGTGACAGCACAGCAGTGATAAACTGTACAGATAGTATGTGACAGCACAGCAGTGATAAACTGTACAGATAGTGTGTGACAGCACAGCAGTGATAAACTGTACAGATAGTGTGTGACAGCACAGCAGTGATAAACTGTACAGATAGTGTGTGACAGCACAGCAGTGGTAAACTGTACAGATAGTGTGTGACAGCACAGCAGTGATAAACTGTAAAGATAGTGTGTGACAGCACAGCAGTGATAAACTGTACAGATAGAGTGTGACAGCACAGCAGTGATAAACTGTACAGATAGTGTGTGACAGCACGGCAGTGATAACCTGTACAGATAGAGTGTGACAGCACAGCAGTGATAAACTGTACAGATAGCGTGTGACAGCAAAGCAGTGATAAACTGTACAGATAGTGTGTGACAGCACAGCAGTGATAAACTGTACAGATAGCGTGTGACAGCACAGCAGTGATAAACTGTACAGAGAGTGTGTGACAGCACAACAGTGATAAACTATATAGAGAGTGTGTGACAGTACAGCAGTGATAAACTGTACAGATAGTGTGTGACAGCACAGCAGAGACATACTGTACAGATAGTGTGTGACAGCACAGCAGTGATAAACTGTACAGATAGTGTGTGACAGCACAGCAGTGGTAAACTGTACAGATAGTGTGTGACAGCACAGCAGTGATAAACTGTAAAGATAGTGTGTGACAGCGCAGCAGTGATAAACTGTACAGATAGAGTGTGACAGCACAGCAGTGATAAACTGTACAGATAGTGTGTGACAGCACGGCAGTGATAACCTGTACAGATAGAGTGTGACAGCACAGCAGTGATAAACTGTACAGATAGCGTGTGACAGCAAAGCAGTGATAAACTGTACAGATAGTGTGTGACAGCACAGCAGTGATAAACTGTACAGATAGCGTGTGACAGCACAGCAGTGATAAACTGTACAGAGAGTGTGTGACAGCACAACAGTGATAAACTATATAGAGAGTGTGTGACAGTACAGCAGTGATAAACTGTACAGATAGTGTGTGACAGCACAGCAGAGATATACTGTACAGATAGTGTGTGACAGCACAGCAGTGATAAACTGTACAGACGGTGTGTGACAGCACAGCAGTGAAGAGAATGCAAAGATAGTGTGTGACAGCACAGCAGTGATTAACTGTACAGATAGTGTGTGACAGCACAGCAGTGATAAACTGTACAGAAAGTGTGTGACAGCACAACAGTGATAAACTATATAGAGAGTGTGTGACAGTACAGCAGTGATAAACTGTACAGATAGTGTGTGACAGCACAGCAGAGATATACTGTACAGATAGTGTGTGACAGCACAGCAGTGATAAATTGTACAGACGGTGTGTGACAGCACAGCAGTGAAGAGAATGCAAAGATAGTGTGTGACAGCACAGCAGTGATTAACTGTACAGATAGTGTGTGACAGCACAGCAGTGATAAACTGTACAGATAGTGTGTGACAGCACAGCAGTGATAAACTGTACAGATAGTGTGTGACAGCACAGCAGTGATAAACTGTACAGATAGAGTGTGACAGCACAGCAGTGATAAACTGTACAGATAGTGTGTGACAGCACGGCAGTGATAACCTGTACAGATAGAGTGTGACAGCACAGCAGTGATAAACTGTACAGATAGCGTGTGACAGCACAGCAGTGATAAACTGTACAGACAGCGTGTGACAGCACAGCAGTGATAAACTGTACAGATAGCGTGTGACAGCACAGCAGTGATAAACTGTACAGATAGTGTGTGACAGCACAGCAGTGATAAACTGTACAGATAGTATGTGACAGCACAGCAGTGATAAACTGTACAGATAGTGTGTGACAGCACAGCAGTGATAAACTGTACAGATAGTGTGACAGCACAGCAGTGATAAACTGTACAGATAGTGTGTGACAGCACAGCAGTGATAAACTGTAAAGATAGTGTGTGACAGCGCAGCAGTGATAAACTGTACAGATAGAGTGTGACAGCACAGCTGTGATAAACTGTACAGATAGTGTGTGACAGCACGGCAGTGATAACCTGTACAGATAGAGTGTGACAGCACAGCAGTGATAAACTGTACAGATAGCGTGTGACAGCAATGCAGTGATAAACTGTACAGATAGTGTGTGACAGCACAGCAGTGATAAACTGTACAGATAGTGTGTGACAGCACAGCAGTGATAAACTGTACAGAGAGTGTGTGACAGCACAACAGTGATAAACTATATAGAGAGTGTGTGACAGTACAGCAGTGATAAACTGTACAGATAGTGTGTGACAGCACAGCAGAGATATACTGTACAGATAGTGTGTGACAGCACAGCAGTGATAAACTGTACAGACGGTGTGTGACAGCACAGCAGTGAAGAGAATTCAAAGATAGTGTGTGACAGCACAGCAGTGATTAACTGTACAGATAGTGTGTGACAGCACAGCAGTGATAAACTGTACAGATAGTGTGTGACAGCACAGCAGTGATAAACTGTACAGATAGCGTGTGACAGCACAGCAGTGATAAACTGTACAGATAGTGTGTGACAGCACAGCAGTGATAAACTGTACAGATAGTGTGTGACAGCACAGCAGTGATAAACTGTACAGATAGTGTGTGACAGCACAGCAGTGATAACCTGTACAGATAGTGTGTGACAGCACAGCAGTGATAACCTGTACAGATAGAGTGTGACAGCACAGCAGTGATAAACTGTACAGATAGCGTGTGACAGCACAGCAGTGAAAAACTGTAGAGATAGTGTGTGACAGCACAGCAGTGATAACCTGTACAGATAGTGTGTGACAGCACAGCAGTGATAAACTGTACAGATAGTGTGTGACAGCACAGCAGTGATAAACTGTACAGATAGTGTGTGACAGCGCAGCAGTGATAAACTGTACAGATAGCGTGTGACAGCACAGCAGTGAAGAGAATGCAAAGATAGTGTGTGACAGCACAGCAGTGATTAACTGTACAGATAGTGTGTGACAGCACAGCAGTGATAAACTGTACAGATAGTGTGTGACAGCACAGCAGTGATAAACTGTACAGATAGTGTGTGACAGTGCAGCAGTGATAAACTGTACAGATAGCGTGTGACAGCACAGCAGTGATAAACTGTACAGATAGCGTGTGACAGCACAGCAGTGAAAAACTGTACAGATAGTGTGTGACAGCACAGCAGTGATAAACTGTACAGATAGTATGTGACAGCACAGCAGTGAAGAGACTGTACAGATAGTGTGTGACAGCACAGCAGTGATAAACTGTACAGATAGTGTGTGACAGCACAGTAGTGATAAACTGTACAGATAGCGTGTGACAGCACAGCAGTGAAAAACTGTACAGATAGTGTGTGACAGCACAGCAGTGATAAACTGTACAGATAGTGTGTGACAGCACAGCAGTGATAAACTGTACAGATAGTGTGTGACAGCACAGCAGTGATAAACTGTACAGGTAGTGTGTGACAGCGCAGCAGTGATAAACTGTACAGATAGCGTGTGACAGCACAGCAGTGATAAACTGTACAGATAGCGTGTGACAGCACAGCAGTGATAAACTGTACAGATAGCGTGTGACAGCACAGCAGTGAAAAACTGTACAGATAGTGTGTGACAGCACAGCAGTGATAAACTGTACAGATAGTATGTGACAGCACAGCAGTGATAAACTGTACAGATAGTGTGTGACAGCACAGCAGTGATAAACTGTACAGATAGTGTGTGACAGCACAGCAGTGATAAACTGTACAGATAGTGTGTGACAGCACAGCAGTGGTAAACTGTACAGATAGTGTGTGACAGCACAGCAGTGATAAACTGTAAAGATAGTGTGTGACAGCACAGCAGTGATAAACTGTACAGATAGAGTGTGACAGCACAGCAGTGATAAACTGTACAGATAGTGTGTGACAGCACGGCAGTGATAACCTGTACAGATAGAGTGTGACAGCACAGCAGTGATAAACTGTACAGATAGCGTGTGACAGCAAAGCAGTGATAAACTGTACAGATAGTGTGTGACAGCACAGCAGTGATAAACTGTACAGATAGCGTGTGACAGCACAGCAGTGATAAACTGTACAGAGAGTGTGTGACAGCACAACAGTGATAAACTATATAGAGAGTGTGTGACAGTACAGCAGTGATAAACTGTACAGATAGTGTGTGACAGCACAGCAGAGACATACTGTACAGATAGTGTGTGACAGCACAGCAGTGATAAACTGTACAGACGGTGTGTGACAGCACAGCAGTGAAGAGAATGCAAAGATAGTGTGTGACAGCACAGCAGTGATTAACTGTACAGATAGTGTGTGACAGCACAGCAGTGATAAACTGTACAGATAGTGTGTGACAGCACAGCAGTGATAAACTGTACAGATAGTGTGTGACAGCACAGCAGTGATAAACTGTACAGATAGAGTGTGACAGCACAGCAGTGATAAACTGTACAGATAGTGTGTGACAGCACGGCAGTGATAACCTGTACAGATAGAGTGTGACAGCACAGCAGTGATAAACTGTACAGATAGCGTGTGACAGCACAGCAGTGATAAACTGTACAGACAGCGTGTGACAGCACAGCAGTGATAAACTGTACAGATAGCGTGTGACAGCACAGCAGTGATAAACTGTACAGATAGTGTGTGACAGCACAGCAGTGATAAACTGTACAGATAGTATGTGACAGCACAGCAGTGATAAACTGTACAGATAGTGTGTGACAGCACAGCAGTGATAAACTGTACAGATAGTGTGACAGCACAGCAGTGATAAACTGTACAGATAGTGTGTGACAGCACAGCAGTGATAAACTGTAAAGATAGTGTGTGACAGCGCAGCAGTGATAAACTGTACAGATAGAGTGTGACAGCACAGCAGTGATAAACTGTACAGATAGTGTGTGACAGCACGGCAGTGATAACCTGTACAGATAGAGTGTGACAGCACAGCAGTGATAAACTGTACAGATAGCGTGTGACAGCAATGCAGTGATAAACTGTACAGATAGTGTGTGACAGCACAGCAGTGATAAACTGTACAGATAGTGTGTGACAGCACAGCAGTGATAAACTGTACAGAGAGTGTGTGACAGCACAACAGTGATAAACTATATAGAGAGTGTGTGACAGTACAGCAGTGATAAACTGTACAGATAGTGTGTGACAGCACAGCAGAGATATACTGTACAGATAGTGTGTGACAGCACAGCAGTGATAAACTGTACAGACGGTGTGTGACAGCACAGCAGTGAAGAGAATGCAAAGATAGTGTGTGACAGCACAGCAGTGATTAACTGTACAGATAGTGTGTGACAGCACAGCAGTGATAAACTGTACAGATAGTGTGTGACAGCACAGCAGTGATAAACTGTACAGATAGCGTGTGACAGCACAGCAGTGATAAACTGTACAGATAGTGTGTGACAGCACAGCAGTGATAAACTGTACAGATAGTGTGTGACAGCACAGCAGTGATAACCTGTACAGATAGTGTGTGACAGCACAGCAGTGATAACCTGTACAGATAGAGTGTGACAGCACAGCAGTGATAAACTGTACAGATAGCGTGTGACAGCACAGCAGTGATAAACTGTAGAGATAGTGTGTGACAGCACAGCAGTGATAACCTGTACAGATAGTGTGTGACAGCACAGCAGTGATAAACTGTACAGATAGTGTGTGACAGCACAGCAGTGATAAACTGTACAGATAGTGTGTAACAGCACAGCAGTGATAAACTGTACAGATAGTGTGTGACAGCACAGCAGTGATAAACTGTACAGATAGTGTGTAACAGCACAGCAGTGATAAACTGTACAGATAGTGTGTGACAGCACAGCAGTGATAAACTGTACAGATAGTGTGTGACAGCACAGCAGTGGTAAACTGTACAGATAGTGTGTGACAGCACAGCAGTGATAAACTGTAAAGATAGTGTGTGACAGCGCAGCAGTGATAAACTGTACAGATAGAGTGTGACAGCACAGCAGTGATAAACTGTACAGATAGTGTGTGACAGCATGGCAGTGATAACCTGTACAGATAGAGTGTGACAGCACAGCAGTGATAAACTGTACAGATAGCGTGTGACAGCAAAGCAGTGATAAACTGTACAGATAGTGTGTGACAGCACAGCAGTGATAAACTGTACAGAGAGTGTGTGACAGCACAACAGTGATAAACTATATAGAGAGTGTGTGACAGTACAGCAGTGATAAACTGTACAGATAGTGTGTGACAGCACAGCAGAGATATACTGTACAGATAGTGTGTGACAGCACAGCAGTGATAAACTGTACAGACGGTGTGTGACAGCACAGCAGTGAAGAGAATGCAAAGATAGTGTGTGACAGCACAGCAGTGATTAACTGTACAGATAGTGTGTGATAGCACAGCAGTGATAAACTGTACAGATAGTGTGTGACAGCACAGCAGTGATAAACTGTACAGATAGTGTGTGACAGCACAGCAGTGATAAACTGTACAGACAGAGTGTGACAGCACAGCAGTGATAAACTGTACAGATAGTGTGTGACAGCACGGCAGTGATAACCTGTACAGATAGAGTGTGACAGCACAGCAGTGATAAACTGTACAGACAGCGTGTGACAGCACAGCAGTGATAAACTGTAGAGATAGCGTGTGACAGCACAGCAGTGATAAACTGTACAGATAGTGTGTGACAGCACAGCAGTGATAAACTGTACAGATAGTGTGACAGCACAGCAGTGATAAACTGTACAGATAGTGTGTGACAGCACAGCAGTGATAAACTGTAAAGATAGTGTGTGACAGCGCAGCAGTGATAAACTGTACAGATAGAGTGTGACAGCACAGCAGTGATAAACTGTACAGATAGTGTGTGACAGCACGGCAGTGATAACCTGTACAGATAGAGTGTGACAGCACAGCAGTGATAAACTGTACAGATAGCGTGTGACAGCAATGCAGTGATAAACTGTACAGATAGTGTGTGACAGCACAGCAGTGATAAACTGTACAGATAGTGTGTGACAGCACAGCAGTGATAAACTGTACAGAGAGTGTGTGACAGCACAACAGTGATAAACTATATAGAGAGTGTGTGACAGTACAGCAGTGATAAACTGTACAGATAGTGTGTGACAGCACAGCAGAGATATACTGTACAGATAGTGTGTGACAGCACAGCAGTGATAAACTGTATAGACGGTGTGTGACAGCACAGCAGTGAAGAGAATGCAAAGATAGTGTGTGACAGCACAGCAGTGATTAACTGTACAGATAGTGTGTGACAGCACAGCAGTGATAAACTGTACAGAAAGTGTGTGACAGCACAGCAGTGATAAACTGTACAGATAGCGTGTGACAGCACAGCAGTGATAAACTGTACAGATAGTGTGTGACAGCACAGCAGTGATAAACTGTACAGATAGTGTGTGACAGCACAGCAGTGATAACCTGTACAGATAGTGTGTGACAGCACAGCAGTGATAACCTGTACAGATAGAGTGTGACAGCACAGCAGTGATAAACTGTACAGATAGCGTGTGACAGCACAGCAGTGATAAACTGTAGAGATAGTGTGTGATAGCACAGCAGTGATAAACTGTACAGATAGTGTGTGACAGCACAGCAGTGATAACCTGTACAGATAGTGTGTGACAGCACAGCAGTGATAAACTGTACAGATAGTGTGTGACAGCACAGCAGTGATAAACTGTACAGATAGTGTGTAACAGCACAGCAGTGATAAACTGTACAGATAGTGTGTGACAGCACAGCAGTGATAAACTGTACAGATAGTGTGTGACAGCACAGCAGTGATAAACTGTACAGATAGTGTGTGACAGCACAGCAGTGATAAACTGTAAAGATAGTGTGTGACAGCGCAGCAGTGATAAACTGTACAGATAGAGTGTGACAGCACAGCAGTGATAAACTGTACAGATAGTGTGTGACAGCATGGCAGTGATAACCTGTACAGATAGAGTGTGACAGCACAGCAGTGATAAACTGTACAGATAGCGTGTGACAGCAAAGCAGTGATAAACTGTACAGATAGTGTGTGACAGCACAGCAGTGATAAACTGTACAGAGAGTGTGTGACAGCACAACAGTGATAAACTATATAGAGAGTGTGTGACAGTACAGCAGTGATAAACTGTACAGATAGTGTGTGACAGCACAGCAGAGATATACTGTACAGATAGTGTGTGACAGCACAGCAGTGATAAACTGTACAGACGGTGTGTGACAGCACAGCAGTGAAGAGAATACAAAGATAGTGTGTGACAGCACAGCAGTGATTAACTGTACAGATAGTGTGTGATAGCACAGCAGTGATAAACTGTACAGATAGTGTGTGACAGCACAGCAGTGATAAACTGTACAGATAGTGTGTGACAGCACAGCAGTGATAAACTGTACAGACAGAGTGTGACAGCACAGCAGTGATAAACTGTACGGATAGTGTGTGACAGCACGGCAGTGATAACCTGTACAGATAGAGTGTGACAGCACAGCAGTGATAAACTGTACAGATAGCGTGTGACAGCACAGCAGTGATAAACTGTACAGACAGCGTGTGACAGCACAGCAGTGATAAACTGTACAGATAGCGTGTGACAGCACAGCAGTGATAAACTGTACAGATAGTGTGTGACAGCACAGCAGTGATAAACTGTACAGATAGTATGTGACAGCACAGCAGTGATAAACTGTACAGATAGTGTGTGACAGCACAGCAGTGATAAACTGTACAGATAGTGTGACAGCACAGCAGTGATAAACTGTACAGATAGTGTGTGACAGCACAGCAGTGATAAACTGTAAAGATAGTGTGTGACAGCGCAGCAGTGATAAACTGTACAGATAGAGTGTGACAGCACAGCAGTGATAAACTGTACAGATAGTGTGTGACAGCACGGCAGTGATAACCTGTACAGATAGAGTGTGACAGCACAGCAGTGATAAACTGTACAGATAGCGTGTGACAGCACAGCAGTGATAAACTGTACAGATAGTGTGTGACAGCACAGCAGTGATAAACTGTACAGAGAGTGTGTGACAGCACAACAGTGATAAACTATATAGAGAGTGTGTGACAGTACAGCAGTGATAAACTGTACAGATAGTGTGTGACAGCACAGCAGAGATATACTGTACAGATAGTGTGTGACAGCACAGCAGTGATAAACTGTATAGACGGTGTGTGACAGCACAGCAGTGAAGAGAATGCAAAGATAGTGTGTGACAGCACAGCAGTGATTAACTGTACAGATAGTGTGTGACAGCACAGCAGTGATAAACTGTACAGAAAGTGTGTGACAGCACAGCAGTGATAAACTGTACAGATAGCGTGTGACAGCACAGCAGTGATAAACTGTACAGATAGTGTGTGACAGCACAGCAGTGATAAACTGTACAGATAGTGTGTGACAGCACAGCAGTGATAACCTGTACAGATAGTGTGTGACAGCAAAGCAGTGATAACCTGTACAGATAGAGTGTGACAGCACAGCAGTGATAAACTGTACAGATAGCGTGTGACAGCACAGCAGTGATAAACTGTAGAGATAGTGTGTGACAGCACAGCAGTGATAACCTGTACAGATAGTGTGTGACAGCACAGCAGTGATAAACTGTACAGATAGTGTGTGACAGCACAGCAGTGATAAACTGTACAGATAGTGTGTGACAGCACAGCAGTGATAAACTGTACAGATAGTGTGTGACAGCACAGCAGTGATAAACTGTACAGAGAGTGTGTGACAGCACAACAGTGATAAACTATATAGAGAGTGTGTGACAGTACAGCAGTGATAAACTGTACAGATAGTGTGTGACAGCACAGCAGAGATATACTGTACAGATAGTGTGTGACAGCACAGCAGTGATAAACTGTATAGACGGTGTGTGACAGCACAGCAGTGAAGAGAATGCAAAGATAGTGTGTGACAGCACAGCAGTGATTAACTGTACAGATAGTGTGTGACAGCACAGCAGTGATAAACTGTACAGAAAGTGTGTGACAGCACAGCAGTGATAAACTGTACAGATAGCGTGTGACAGCACAGCAGTGATAAACTGTACAGATAGTGTGTGACAGCACAGCAGTGATAAACTGTACAGATAGTGTGTGACAGCACAGCAGTGATAACCTGTACAGATAGTGTGTGACAGCAAAGCAGTGATAACCTGTACAGATAGAGTGTGACAGCACAGCAGTGATAAACTGTACAGATAGCGTGTGACAGCACAGCAGTGATAAACTGTAGAGATAGTGTGTGACAGCACAGCAGTGATAACCTGTACAGATAGTGTGTGACAGCACAGCAGTGATAAACTGTACAGATAGTGTGTGACAGCACAGCAGTGATAAACTGTACAGATAGTGTGTAACAGCACAGCAGTGATAAACTGTACAGATAGTGTGTGACAGCACAGCAGTGATAAACTGTACAGATAGTGTGTGACAGCACAGCAGTGATAAACTGTACAGATAGTGTGTGACAGCACAGCAGTGATAAACTGTACAGATAGTGTGTGACAGCACAGCGGTGATAAACTGTAGAGATAGTGTGTGACAGCACAGCAGTGATAAACTGTACAGATAGTGTGTGACAGCACAGCAGTGATAAACTGTACAGATAGTGTGTGACAGCACAGCAGTGATAACCTGTACAGATAGTGTGTGACAGCACAGCAGTGAGAAACTGTACAGATAGTGTGTGACAGCACAGCAGTGATAAACTGTACAGATAGTGTGTGACAGCACAACAGTGATAAACTGTACAGATAGTGTGTGACAGCACAGCGGTGATAAACTGTACAGATAGAGTGTGACAGCACAGCAGTGATAAACTGTACAGATAGTGTGTGACAGCACGGCAGTGATAACCTGTACAGATAGAGTGTGACAGCACAGCAGTGATAAACTGTACAGATAGCGTGTGACAGCAATGCAGTGATAAACTGTACAGATAGTGTGTGACAGCACAGCAGTGATAAACTGTACAGATAGTGTGTGACAGCACAGCAGTGATAAACTGTACAGAGAGTGTGTGACAGCACAACAGTGATAAACTATATAGAGAGTGTGTGACAGTACAGCAGTGATAAACTGTACAGATAGTGTGTGACAGCACAGCAGAGATATACTGTACAGATAGTGTGTGACAGCACAGCAGTGATAAACTGTATAGACGGTGTGTGACAGCACAGCAGTGAAGAGAATGCAAAGATAGTGTGTGACAGCACAGCAGTGATTAACTGTACAGATAGTGTGTGACAGCACAGCAGTGATAAACTGTACAGAAAGTGTGTGACAGCACAGCAGTGATAAACTGTACAGATAGCGTGTGACAGCACAGCAGTGATAAACTGTACAGATAGTGTGTGACAGCACAGCAGTGATAAACTGTACAGATAGTGTGTGACAGCACAGCAGTGATAACCTGTACAGATAGTGTGTGACAGCACAGCAGTGATAACCTGTACAGATAGAGTGTGACAGCACAGCAGTGATAAACTGTACAGATAGCGTGTGACAGCACAGCAGTGATAAACTGTAGAGATAGTGTGTGATAGCACAGCAGTGATAAACTGTACAGATAGTGTGTGACAGCACAGCAGTGATAACCTGTACAGATAGTGTGTGACAGCACAGCAGTGATAAACTGTACAGATAGTGTGTGACAGCACAGCAGTGATAAACTGTACAGATAGTGTGTAACACTACAGCAGTGATAAACTGTACAGATAGTGTGTGACAGCACAGCAGTGATAAACTGTACAGATAGTGTGTGACAGCACAGCAGTGATAAACTGTACAGATAGTGTGTGACAGCACAGCAGTGATAAACTGTAAAGATAGTGTGTGACAGCGCAGCAGTGATAAACTGTACAGATAGAGTGTGACAGCACAGCAGTGATAAACTGTACAGATAGTGTGTGACAGCATGGCAGTGATAACCTGTACAGATAGAGTGTGACAGCACAGCAGTGATAAACTGTACAGATAGCGTGTGACAGCAAAGCAGTGATAAACTGTACAGATAGTGTGTGACAGCACAGCAGTGATAAACTGTACAGAGAGTGTGTGACAGCACAACAGTGATAAACTATATAGAGAGTGTGTGACAGTACAGCAGTGATAAACTGTACAGATAGTGTGTGACAGCACAGCAGAGATATACTGTACAGATAGTGTGTGACAGCACAGCAGTGATAAACTGTACAGACGGTGTGTGACAGCACAGCAGTGAAGAGAATGCAAAGATAGTGTGTGACAGCACAGCAGTGATTAACTGTACAGATAGTGTGTGATAGCACAGCAGTGATAAACTGTACAGATAGTGTGTGACAGCACAGCAGTGATAAACTGTACAGATAGTGTGTGACAGCACAGCAGTGATAAACTGTACAGACAGAGTGTGACAGCACAGCAGTGATAAACTGTACGGATAGTGTGTGACAGCACGGCAGTGATAACCTGTACAGATAGAGTGTGACAGCACAGCAGTGATAAACTGTACAGATAGCGTGTGACAGCACAGCAGTGATAAACTGTACAGACAGCGTGTGACAGCACAGCAGTGATAAACTGTACAGATAGCGTGTGACAGCACAGCAGTGATAAACTGTACAGATAGTGTGTGACAGCACAGCAGTGATAAACTGTACAGATAGTATGTGACAGCACAGCAGTGATAAACTGTACAGATAGTGTGTGACAGCACAGCAGTGATAAACTGTACAGATAGTGTGACAGCACAGCAGTGATAAACTGTACAGATAGTGTGTGACAGCACAGCAGTGATAAACTGTAAAGATAGTGTGTGACAGCGCAGCAGTGATAAACTGTACAGATAGAGTGTGACAGCACAGCAGTGATAAACTGTACAGATAGTGTGTGACAGCACGGCAGTGATAACCTGTACAGATAGAGTGTGACAGCACAGCAGTGATAAACTGTACAGATAGCGTGTGACAGCACAGCAGTGATAAACTGTACAGATAGTGTGTGACAGCACAGCAGTGATAAACTGTACAGAGAGTGTGTGACAGCACAACAGTGATAAACTATATAGAGAGTGTGTGACAGTACAGCAGTGATAAACTGTACAGATAGTGTGTGACAGCACAGCAGAGATATACTGTACAGATAGTGTGTGACAGCACAGCAGTGATAAACTGTATAGACGGTGTGTGACAGCACAGCAGTGAAGAGAATGCAAAGATAGTGTGTGACAGCACAGCAGTGATTAACTGTACAGATAGTGTGTGACAGCACAGCAGTGATAAACTGTACAGAAAGTGTGTGACAGCACAGCAGTGATAAACTGTACAGATAGCGTGTGACAGCACAGCAGTGATAAACTGTACAGATAGTGTGTGACAGCACAGCAGTGATAAACTGTACAGATAGTGTGTGACAGCACAGCAGTGATAACCTGTACAGATAGTGTGTGACAGCAAAGCAGTGATAACCTGTACAGATAGAGTGTGACAGCACAGCAGTGATAAACTGTACAGATAGCGTGTGACAGCACAGCAGTGATAAACTGTAGAGATAGTGTGTGACAGCACAGCAGTGATAACCTGTACAGATAGTGTGTGACAGCACAGCAGTGATAAACTGTACAGATAGTGTGTGACAGCACAGCAGTGATAAACTGTACAGATAGTGTGTGACAGCACAGCAGTGATAAACTGTACAGATAGTGTGTGACAGCACAGCAGTGATAAACTGTACAGAGAGTGTGTGACAGCACAACAGTGATAAACTATATAGAGAGTGTGTGACAGTACAGCAGTGATAAACTGTACAGATAGTGTGTGACAGCACAGCAGAGATATACTGTACAGATAGTGTGTGACAGCACAGCAGTGATAAACTGTATAGACGGTGTGTGACAGCACAGCAGTGAAGAGAATGCAAAGATAGTGTGTGACAGCACAGCAGTGATTAACTGTACAGATAGTGTGTGACAGCACAGCAGTGATAAACTGTACAGAAAGTGTGTGACAGCACAGCAGTGATAAACTGTACAGATAGCGTGTGACAGCACAGCAGTGATAAACTGTACAGATAGTGTGTGACAGCACAGCAGTGATAAACTGTACAGATAGTGTGTGACAGCACAGCAGTGATAACCTGTACAGATAGTGTGTGACAGCAAAGCAGTGATAACCTGTACAGATAGAGTGTGACAGCACAGCAGTGATAAACTGTACAGATAGCGTGTGACAGCACAGCAGTGATAAACTGTAGAGATAGTGTGTGACAGCACAGCAGTGATAACCTGTACAGATAGTGTGTGACAGCACAGCAGTGATAAACTGTACAGATAGTGTGTGACAGCACAGCAGTGATAAACTGTACAGATAGTGTGTAACAGCACAGCAGTGATAAACTGTACAGATAGTGTGTGACAGCACAGCAGTGATAAACTGTACAGATAGTGTGTGACAGCACAGCAGTGATAAACTGTACAGATAGTGTGTGACAGCACAGCAGTGATAAACTGTACAGATAGTGTGTGACAGCACAGCGGTGATAAACTGTAGAGATAGTGTGTGACAGCACAGCAGTGATAAACTGTACAGATAGTGTGTGACAGCACAGCAGTGATAAACTGTACAGATAGTGTGTGACAGCACAGCAGTGATAACCTGTACAGATAGTGTGTGACAGCACAGCAGTGAGAAACTGTACAGATAGTGTGTGACAGCACAGCAGTGATAAACTGTACAGATAGTGTGTGACAGCACAACAGTGATAAACTGTACAGATAGTGTGTGACAGCACAGCGGTGATAAACTGTACAGATAGTGTGTGACAGCACAGCAGTGATAAACTGTACAGATAGTGTGTGACAGCACAGCAGTAATAACCTGTACAGATAGTGTGTGACAGCACAGCAGTGATAAACTGTACAGATAGTGTGTGACAGCACAGCGGTGATAAACTGTACAGATAGAGTGTGACAGCACAGCAGTGATAAAATGTACAGATAGTGTGTGACAGCACAGCAGTGATACACTGTACAGATAGTGTGTGACAGCACAGCAGTGAAGAGTCTGTACAGATAGTGTGTGACAGTACAGCAGTGATAAACTGTACAGATAGTGTGTGACAGCACAGCAGTGAGAAACTGTACAGATATTGTGTGACAGCACAGCAGTGATAAACTGTACAGATAGTGTGTGACAGCACAGCAGTGATAAACTGTACAGATAGTGTGTGACAGCACAGCAGTGATAAACTGTACACATAGTGTGTGACAGCACAGCAGTGATAAACTGTACAGAGTGTGACAGCACAACAGTGATAAACTGTACAGATAGTGTGTGACAGCACAGCAGTGATAAACTGTACAGATAGCTTGTGACAGCACAGCAGTGATAAACTGTACAGATAGTGTGTGACAGCACAGCAGTGATAAACTGTACAGATAGTGCTTGACAGCACAGCAGTGATAAACTGTACAGATAGTGTGTGACAGCACAGCAGTGATAAACTGTACAGATAGTTTGGGACAGCACAGCAGTGATAGACTGTACAGATAGTGTGTGACAGCACATCAGTGATAAACTGTACAGATAGTGTGTGACAGCACAGCAGTGATAACTTGTACAGATAGTGTGTGACAGCATAGCAGTGATAAACTGTACAGATAGTGAGTGACAGCACAGCAGTGATAAACTGTACAGATAGTGTGTGACAGCACAGCATTGATAAACTGTACAGATAGTGTGTGACAGCACAGCAGTGATAAACTGTACAGATAGTGTGTGACAGCACAGCAGTGATAAACTGTACAGATAGTGTGTGACAGCACGGCAGTGATAACCTGTACAGATAGAGTGTGACAGCACAGCAGTGATAAACTGTACAGATAGCGTGTGACAGCAATGCAGTGATAAACTGTACAGATAGTGTGTGACAGCACAGCAGTGATAAACTGTACAGATAGTGTGTGACAGCACAGCAGTGATAAACTGTACAGAGAGTGTGTGACAGCACAACAGTGATAAACTATATAGAGAGTGTGTGACAGTACAGCAGTGATAAACTGTACAGATAGTGTGTGACAGCACAGCAGTGATAAACTGCACAGATAGTGTGTGACAGCACAGCAGTGATAAACTGTACAGAGAGTGTGTGACAGCACAACAGTGATAAACTATATAGAGAGTGTGTGACAGTACAGCAGTGATAAACTGTACAGATAGTGTGTGACAGCACAGCAGAGATATACTGTACAGATAGTGTGTGACAGCACAGCAGTGATAAACTGTACAGATAGTGTGTGACAGCACAGCGGTGATAAACTGTAGAGATAGTGTGTGACAGTACAGCAGTGATAAACTGTACAGATATTGTGTGACAGCACAGCAGTGATAAACTGTACAGATAGTGTGTGACAGCACAGCAGTGATAAACTGTATAGACGGTGTGTGACAGCACAGCAGTGAAGAGAATGCAAAGATAGTGTGTGACAGCACAGCAGTGATTAACTGTACAGATAGTGTGTGACAGCACAGCAGTGATAAACTGTACAGATAGTGTGTGACAGCACAGCAGTGATAAACTGTACAGATAGCGTGTGACAGCACAGCAGTGATAAACTGTACAGATAGTGTGTGACAGCACAGCAGTGATAAACTGTACAGATAGTGTGTGACAGCACAGAAGTGATAACCTGTACAGATAGTGTGTGACAGCACAGCAGTGATAACCTGTACAGATAGAGGGTGACAGCACAGCAGTGATAAACTGTACAGATAGCGTGTGACAGCACAGCAGTGATAAACTGTAGAGATAGTGTGTGACAGCACAGCAGTGATAACCTGTACAGATAGTTCGTGACAGCACAGCAGTGATAAACTGTACAGATAGTGTGTGACAGCACAGCAGTGATAAACTGTACAGATAGTGTGTAACAGCACAGCAGTGATAAACTGTACAGATAGTGTGTGACAGCACAGCAGTGATAAACTGTACAGATAGTGTGTGACAGCACAGCAGTGATAAACTGTACAGATAGTGTGTGACAGCACAGCAGTGATAAACTGTACAGATAGTGTGTGACAGCACAGCGGTGATAAACTGTAGAGATAGTGTGTGACAGCACAGCAGTGATAAACTGTACAGATAGTGTGTGACAGCACAGCAGTGATAAACTGTACAGATAGTGTGTGACAGCACAGCAGTGATAAACTGTACAGATAGCGTGTGACAGCACAGCAGTGATAAACTGTACAGATAGTGTGTGACAGCACAGCAGTGATAAACTGTACAGATAGTGTGTGACAGCACAGCAGTGATAACCTGTACAGATAGTGTGTGACAGCACAGCAGTGATAACCTGTACAGATAGAGTGTGACAGCACAGCAGTGATAAACTGTACAGATAGCGTGTGACAGCACAGCAGTGATAAACTGTAGAGATAGTGTGTGACAGCACAGCAGTGATAACCTGTACAGATAGTGTGTGACAGCACAGCAGTGATAAACTGTACAGATAGTGTGTGACAGCACAGCAGTGATAAACTGTACAGATAGTGTGTAACAGCACAGCAGTGATAAACTGTACAGATAGTGTGTGACAGCACAGCAGTGATAAACTGTACAGATAGTGTGTGACAGCACAGCAGTGATAAACTGTACAGATAGTGTGTGACAGCACAGCAGTGATAAACTGTACAGATAGTGTGTGACAGCACAGCGGTGATAAACTGTAGAGATAGTGTGTGACAGCACAGCAGTGATAAACTGTACAGATAGTGTGTGACAGCACAGCAGTGATAAACTGTACAGATAGTGTGTGACAGCACAGCAGTGATAAACTGTATAGACGGTGTGTGACAGCACAGCAGTGAAGAGAATGCAAAGATAGTGTGTGACAGCACAGCAGTGATTAACTGTACAGATAGTGTGTGACAGCACAGCAGTGATAAACTGTACAGATAGTGTGTGACAGCACAGCAGTGATAAACTGTACAGATAGCGTGTGACAGCACAGCAGTGATAAACTGTACAGATAGTGTGTGACAGCACAGCAGTGATAAACTGTACAGATAGTGTGTGACAGCACAGCAGTGATAACCTGTACAGATAGTGTGTGACAGCACAGCAGTGATAACCTGTACAGATAGAGTGTGACAGCACAGCAGTGATAAACTGTACAGATAGCGTGTGACAGCACAGCAGTGATAAACTGTAGAGATAGTGTGTGACAGCACAGCAGTGATAACCTGTACAGATAGTGTGTGACAGCACAGCAGTGATAAACTGTACAGATAGTGTGTAACAGCACAGCAGTGATAAACTGTACAGATAGTGTGTGACAGCACAGCAGTGATAAACTGTACAGATAGTGTGTGACAGCACAGCAGTGATAAACTGTACAGATAGTGTGTGACAGCACAGCAGTGATAAACTGTACAGATAGTGTGTGACAGCACAGCGGTGATAAACTGTAGAGATAGTGTGTGACAGCACAGCAGTGATAAACTGTACAGATAGTGTGTGACAGCACAGCAGTGATAAACTGTACAGATAGTGTGTGACAGCACAGCAGTGATAAACTGTATAGACGGTGTGTGACAGCACAGCAGTGAAGAGAATGCAAAGATAGTGTGTGACAGCACAGCAGTGATTAACTGTACAGATAGTGTGTGACAGCACAGCAGTGATAAACTGTACAGATAGTGTGTGACAGCACAGCAGTGATAAACTGTACAGATAGCGTGTGACAGCACAGCAGTGATAAACTGTACAGATAGTGTGTGACAGCACAGCAGTGATAAACTGTACAGATAGTGTGTGACAGCACAGCAGTGATAACCTGTACAGATAGTGTGTGACAGCACAGCAGTGATAACCTGTACAGATAGAGTGTGACAGCACAGCAGTGATAAACTGTACAGATAGCGTGTGACAGCACAGCAGTGATAAACTGTAGAGATAGTGTGTGACAGCACAGCAGTGATAACCTGTACAGATAGTGTGTGACAGCACAGCAGTGATAAACTGTACAGATAGTGTGTGACAGCACAGCAGTGATAAACTGTACAGATAGTGTGTAACAGCACAGCAGTGATAAACTGTACAGATAGTGTGTGACAGCACAGCAGTGATAAACTGTACAGATAGTGTGTGACAGCACAGCAGTGATAAACTGTACAGATAGTGTGTGACAGCACAGCAGTGATAAACTGTACAGATAGTGTGTGACAGCACAGCGGTGATAAACTGTAGAGATAGTGTGTGACAGCACAGCAGTGATAAACTGTACAGATAGTGTGTGACAGCACAGCAGTGATAAACTGTACAGATAGTGTGTGACAGCACAGCAGTGATAACCTGTACAGATAGTGTGTGACAGCACAGCAGTGATAACCTGTACAGATAGTGTGTGACAGCACAGCAGTGATAACCTGTACAGATAGTGTGTGACAGCACAACAGTGATAAACTGTACAGATAGTGTGTGACAGCACAGCAGTGATACACTGTACAGATAGTGTGTGACAGCACAGCAGTGAAGAGACTGTACAGATAGTGTGTGACAGTACAGCAGTGATAAACTGTACAGATAGTGTGTGACAGCACAGCAGTGAGAAACTGTACAGATATTGTAAGACAGCACAGCAGTGATAAACTGTACAGATAGTGTGTGACAGCACAGCAGTGATAAACTGTACAGATAGTGTGTGACAGCACAGCAGTGATAAACTGTACAGAGTGTGACAGCACAACAGTGATAAACTGTACAGATAGTGTGTGACAGCACAGCAGTGATAAACTGTACAGATAGCTTGTGACAGCACAGCAGTGATAAACTGTACAGATAGTGTGTGACAGCACAGCAGTGATAAACTGTACAGATAGTGCTTGACAGCACAGCAGTGATAAACTGTACAGATAATGTGTGACAGCACAGCAGTGATAAACTGTACAGATAGTTTGGGACAGCACAGCAGTGATAAACTGTACAGATAGTGTGTGACAGCACAGCAGTGATAACCTGTACAGATAGTGTGTGACAGCGCAGCAGTGATAAACTGTACAGATAGTGTGTGACAGCACAGCAGTGATAAACTGTACAGATAGTGTGTGACAGCACAGCAGTGATAAACTGTACAGATAGTGTGTGACAGCACGGCAGTGATAACCTGTACAGATAGAGTGTGACAGCACAGCAGTGATAAACTGTACAGATAGCGTGTGACAGCAATGCAGTGATAAACTGTACAGATAGTGTGTGACAGGACAGCAGTGATAAACTGTACAGATAGTGTGTGACAGCACAGCAGTGATAAACTGTACAGAGAGTGTGTGACAGCACAACAGTGATAAACTATATAGAGAGTGTGTGACAGTACAGCAGTGATAAACTGTACAGATAGTGTGTGACAGCACAGCAGAGATATACTGTACAGATAGTGTGTGACAGCACAGCAGTGAAGAGAATGCAAAGATAGTGTGTGACAGCACAGCAGTGATTAACTGTACAGATAGTGTGTGACAGCACAGCAGTGATAAACTGTACAGATAGTGTGTGACAGCACAGCAGTGATAAACTGTACAGATAGCGTGTGACAGCACAGCAGTGATAAACTGTACAGATAGCGTGTGACAGCACAGCAGTGATAAACTGTACAGATAGCGTGTGACAGCACAGCAGTGATAAACTGTACAGATAGTGTGTGACAGCACAGCAGTGATAAACTGTACAGATAGTGTGTGACAGCACAGCAGTGATAAACTGTACAGATAGTGTGTGACAGCACAGCGGTGATAAACTGTAGAGAGAGTGTGTGACAGCACAGCAGTGATAAACTGTACAGATAGTGTGTGACAGCACAGCAGTGATAAACTGTACAGATAGTGTGTGACAGCACAGCAGTGATAACCTGTACAGATAGTGTGTGACAGCACAGCAGTGATAACCTGTACAGATAGTGTGTGACAGCACAGCAGTGATAACCTGTACAGATAGTGTGTGACAGCACAACAGTGATAAACTGTACAGATAGTGTGTGACAGCACAGCGGTGATAAACTGTACAGATAGTGTGTGACAGCACAGCAGTGATAAACTGTACAGATAGTGTGTGACAGCACAGCAGTGATAAACTGTACAGATAGTGTGTGACAGCACAGCAGTGATAACCTGTACAGATAGTGTGTGACAGCACAGCAGTGATAAACTGTACAGATAGTGTGTGACAGCACAGCGGTGATAAACTGTACAGATAGTGTGTGACAGCACAGCAGTGATAAACTGTACAGATAGTGTGTGACAGCACAGCAGTGATAAACTGTACAGATAGTGTGTGACAGCACAGCAGTGATAACCTGTACAGATAGTGTGTGACAGCACAGCAGTGATAAACTGTACAGATAGTGTGTGACAGCACAGCAGTGATACACTGTACAGATAGTGTGTGACAGCACAGCAGTGAAGAGACTGTACAGATAGTGTGTGACAGTACAGCAGTGATAAACTGTACAGATAGTGTGTGACAGCACAGCAGTGAGAAACTGTACAGATAGTGTGTGACAGCACAGCAGTGATAAACTGTACACATAGTGTGTGACAGCACAGCAGTGATAAACTGTACAGAGTGTGACAGCACAACAGTCATAAACTGTACAGATAGTGTGTGAAAGCACAGCAGTGATAAACTGTACAGATAGCTTGTGACAGCACAGCAGTGATAAACTGTACAGATAGTGTGTGACAGCACAGCAGTGATAAACTGTACAGATAGTGCTTGACAGCACAGCAGTGATAAACTGTACAGATAGTGTGTGACAGCACAGCAGTGATAAACTGTACAGATAGTGTGTGACAGCACAGCAGTGATAAACTGTACAGATAGTGTGTGACAGCACAGCGGTGGTGAACTGTAGAGATAGTGTGTGACAGCACAGCAGTGATAAACTGTACAGATAGTGTGTGACAGCACAGCAGTGATAAACTGTACAGATAGTGTGTGACAGCACAGCAGTGATAACCTGTACAGATAGTGTGTGACAGCACAGCAGTGATAACCTGTACAGATAGTGTGTGACAGCACAGCAGTGATAACGTGTACAGATAGTGTGTGACAGCGCAACAGTGATAAACTGTACAGATAGTGTGTGACAGCACAGCGGTGATAAACTGTACAGATAGTGTGTGACAGCACAGCAGTGATAAACTGTACAGATAGTGTGTGACAGCACAGCAGTGATAAACTGTACAGATAGTGTGTGACAGCACAGCAGTGATAACCTGTACAGATAGTGTGTGACAGCACAGCAGTGATAAACTGTACAGATAGTGTGTGACAGCACAGCGGTGATAAACTGTACAGATAGTGTGTGACAGCACAGCAGTGATAAACTGTACAGATAGTGTGTGACAGCACAGCAGTGATAAACTGTACAGATAGTGTGTGACAGCACAGCAGTGATAACCTGTACAGATAGTGTGTGACAGCACAGCAGTGATAAACTGTACAGATAGTGTGTGACAGCACAGCAGTGATACACTGTACAGATAGTGTGTGACAGCACAGCAGTGAAGAGACTGTACAGATAGTGTGTGACAGTACAGCAGTGATAAACTGTACAGATAGTGTGTGACAGCACAGCAGTGAGAAACAGTACAGATAGTGTGTGACAGCACAGCAGTGATAAACTGTACACATAGTGTGTGACAGCACAGCAGTGATAAA
The DNA here is from genome assembly GCF_046119375.1 of Phyllobates terribilis. NCBI lineage: Eukaryota > Metazoa > Chordata > Amphibia > Anura > Dendrobatidae > Phyllobates > Phyllobates terribilis. Next base: position 20,471,572 of record NW_027362764.1, on the reverse strand, counting down.
CTGTACAGAGTGTGACAGCACAACAGTGATAAACTGTACAGATAGTGTGTGACAGCACAGCAGTGATAAACTGTACAGATAGTTTGTGACAGCACAGCAGTGATAAACTGTACAGATAGTGTGTGACAGCACAGCAGTGATAAACTGTACAGATAGTGCTTGACAGCACAGCAGTGATAAACTGTACAGATAGTGTGTGACAGCACAGCAGTGATAAACTGTACAGATAGTTTGGGAGAGCACAGCAGTGATAGACTGTACAGATCGTGTGTGACAGCACATCAGTGATAAACTGTACAGATAGTGTGTGACAGCACAGCAGTGATAACCTGTACAGATAGTGTGTGACAGCACAGCAGTGATAAACTGTACAGATAGTGTGTGACAGCACAGCGGTGATAAACTGTACAGATAGAGTGTGACAGCACAGCATTGATAAACTGTACAGATAGTGTGTGACAGCACAGCAGTGATACACTGTACAGATAGTGTGTGACAGCACAGCAGTGAAGAGACTGTACAGATAGTGTGTGACAGTACAGCAGTGATAAACTGTACAGATAGTGTGTGACAGCACAGCAGTGAGAAACTGTACAGATATTGTAAGACAGCACAGCAGTGATAAACTGTACAGATAGTGTGTGACAGCACAGCAGTGATAAACTGTACAGATAGTGTGTGACAGCACAGCAGTGATAAACTGTACAGAGTGTGACAGCACAACAGTGATAAACTGTACAGATAGTGTGTGACAGCACAGCAGTGATAAACTGTACAGATAGCTTGTGACAGCACAGCAGTGATAAACTGTACAGATAGTGTGTGACAGCACAACAGTGATAAACTGTACAGATAGTGCTTGACAGCACAGCAGTGATAAACTGTACAGATAATGTGTGACAGCACAGCAGTGATAAACTGTACAGATAGTTTGGGACAGCACAGCAGTGATAAACTGTACAGATAGTGTGTGACAGCACAGCAGTGATAACCTGTACAGATAGTGTGTGACAGCGCAGCAGTGATAAACTGTACAGATAGTGTGTGACAGCACAGCAGTGATAAACTGTACAGATAGTGTGTGACAGCACAGCAGTGATAAACTGTACAGATAGTGTGTGACAGCACGGCAGTGATAACCTGTACAGATAGAGTGTGACAGCACAGCAGTGATAAACTGTACAGATAGCGTGTGACAGCAATGCAGTGATAAACTGTACAGATAGTGTGTGACAGGACAGCAGTGATAAACTGTACAGATAGTGTGTGACAGCACAGCAGTGATAAACTGTACAGAGAGTGTGTGACAGCACAACAGTGATAAACTATATAGAGAGTGTGTGACAGTACAGCAGTGATAAACTGTACAGATAGTGTGTGACAGCACAGCAGAGATATACTGTACAGATAGTGTGTGACAGCACAGCAGTGATTAACTGTACAGATAGTGTGTGACAGCACAGCAGTGATAAACTGTACAGATAGTGTGTGACAGCACAGCAGTGATAAACTGTACAGATAGCGTGTGACAGCACAGCAGTGATAAACTGTACAGATAGCGTGTGACAGCACAGCAGTGATAAACTGTACAGATAGCGTGTGACAGCACAGCAGTGATAAACTGTACAGATAGTGTGTGACAGCACAGCAGTGATAAACTGTACAGATAGTGTGTGACAGCACAGCAGTGATAAACTGTACAGATAGTGTGTGACAGCACAGCGGTGATAAACTGTAGAGAGAGTGTGTGACAGCACAGCAGTGATAAACTGTACAGATAGTGTGTGACAGCACAGCAGTGATAAACTGTACAGATAGTGTGTGACAGCACAGCAGTGATAACCTGTACAGATAGTGTGTGACAGCACAGCAGTGATAACCTGTACAGATAGTGTGTGACAGCACAGCAGTGATAACCTGTACAGATAGTGTGTGACAGCACAACAGTGATAAACTGTACAGATAGTGTGTGACAGCACAGCGGTGATAAACTGTACAGATAGTGTGTGACAGCACAGCAGTGATAAACTGTACAGATAGTGTGTGACAGCACAGCAGTGATAAACTGTACAGATAGTGTGTGACAGCACAGCAGTGATAACCTGTACAGATAGTGTGTGACAGCACAGCAGTGATAAACTGTACAGATAGTGTGTGACAGCACAGCGGTGATAAACTGTACAGATAGTGTGTGACAGCACAGCAGTGATAAACTGTACAGATAGTGTGTGACAGCACAGCAGTGATAAACTGTACAGATAGTGTGTGACAGCACAGCAGTGATAACCTGTACAGATAGTGTGTGACAGCACAGCAGTGATAAACTGTACAGATAGTGTGTGACAGCACAGCAGTGATACACTGTACAGATAGTGTGTGACAGCACAGCAGTGAAGAGACTGTACAGATAGTGTGTGACAGTACAGCAGTGATAAACTGTACAGATAGTGTGTGACAGCACAGCAGTGAGAAACTGTACAGATAGTGTGTGACAGCACAGCAGTGATAAACTGTACACATAGTGTGTGACAGCACAGCAGTGATAAACTGTACAGAGTGTGACAGCACAACAGTCATAAACTGTACAGATAGTGTGTGACAGCACAGCAGTGATAAACTGTACAGATAGCTTGTGACAGCACAGCAGTGATAAACTGTACAGATAGTGTGTGACAGCACAGCAGTGATAAACTGTACAGATAGTGCTTGACAGCACAGCAGTGATAAACTGTACAGATAGTGTGTGACAGCACAGCAGTGATAAACTGTACAGATATTGTGTGACAGCACAGCAGTGATAAACTGTACAGATAGTGTGTGACAGCACAGCGGTGATAAACTGTAGAGATAGTGTGTGACAGCACAGCAGTGATAAACTGTACAGATAGTGTGTGACAGCACAGCAGTGATAAACTGTACAGATAGTGTGTGACAGCACAGCAGTGATAACCTGTACAGATAGTGTGTGACAGCACAGCAGTGATAACCTGTACAGATAGTGTGTGACAGCACAGCAGTGATAACGTGTACAGATAGTGTGTGACAGCGCAACAGTGATAAACTGTACAGATAGTGTGTGACAGCACAGTGGTGATAAACTGTACAGATAGTGTGTGACAGCACAGCAGTGATAAACTGTACAGATAGTGTGTGACAGCACAGCAGTGATAAACTGTACAGATAGTGTGTGACAGCACAGCAGTGATAACCTGTACAGATAGTGTGTGACAGCACAGCAGTGATAAACTGTACAGATAGTGTGTGACAGCACAGCGGTGATAAACTGTACAGATAGTGTGTGACAGCACAGCAGTGATAAACTGTACAGATAGTGTGTGACAGCACAGCAGTGATAAACTGTACAGATAGTGTGTGACAGCACAGCAGTGATAACCTGTACAGATAGTGTGTGACAGCACAGCAGTGATAAACTGTACAGATAGTGTGTGACAGCACAGCAGTGATACACTGTACAGATAGTGTGTGACAGCACAGCAGTGAAGAGACTGTACAGATAGTGTGTGACAGTACAGCAGTGATAAACTGTACAGATAGTGTGTGACAGCACAGCAGTGAGAAACTGTACAGATAGTGTGTGACAGCACAGCAGTGATAAACTGTACAGATAGTGTGTGACAGCACAGCGGTGATAAACTGTAGAGATAGTGTGTGACAGCACAGCAGTGATAAACTGTACAGATAGTGTGTGACAGCACAGCAGTGATAAACTGTACAGATAGTGTGTGACAGCACAGCAGTGATAACCTGTACAGATAGTGTGTGACAGCACAGCAGTGATAACCTGTACAGATAGTGTGTGACAGCACAGCAGTGATAACCTGTACAGATAGTGTGTGACAGCACAACAGTGATACACTGTACAGATAGTGTGTGACAGCACAGCAGTGAAGAGACTGTACAGATAGTGTGTGACAGCACAGCAGTGATAAACTGTACAGATAGTGTGTGACAGCATAGCAGTGATAAACTGTACAGATAGTGAGTGACAGCACAGCAGTGATAAACTGTACAGATAGCGTGTGACAGCACAGCAGTGATAAACTGTACAGATAGTGTGTGACAGCACAGCAGTGATAAACTGTACAGATAGTGTGTGACAGCACAGCAGTGATAAACTGTATAGATAGTGCTTGACAGCACAGCAGTGATAAACTGTACAGATAGTGTGTGACAGCACAGCAGTGATAACCTGTACAGATAGTGTGTGACAGCACAGCAGTGATAACCTGTACAGATAGTGTGTGACAGCACAGCAGTGATAAACTGTACAGATAGTGTGTGACAGCACAGCAGTGATAAACTGTACAGATAGTGTGTGACAGCACAGCAGTGATAAACTGTACAGATAGTGTGTGACAGCACAGCAGTGATTAACTGTACAGATAGTGTGTGACAGTACAGCAGTGATAAACTGTACAGATAGTGTGTGACAGCACAGCAGTGAAGAGACTGTACAGATAGTGTGTGACAGTACAGCAGTGATAAACTGTACAGATAGTGTGTGACAGCACAGCAGTGAGAAACTGTACAGATAGTGTGTGACAGCACAGCAGTGATAAACTGTACAGATAGTGAGTGACAGCACAGCAGTGATAAACTGTACAGATAGTGTGTGACAGCACAGCTTTGATAAACTGTACAGATAGTGTGTGACAGCACAGCAGTGATAAACTGTACAGATAGTGTGTGACAGCACAGCAGTGATAAACTGTACAGATAGCGTGTGACAGCACAGCAGTGATAAACTGTACAGATAGTGTGTGACAGCACAGCAGTGATAAACTGTACAGATAGTGTGTGACAGCACAGCAGTGAAGAGACTGTACAGATAGTGTGTGACAGTACAGCAGTGATAAACTGTACAGATAGTGTGTGACAGCACAGCAGTGATAAACTGTACAGATAGTGTGTGACAGCACAGCAGTGATACACTGTATAGATAGTGTGTGACAGCACAGCAGTGATAAACTGTACAGATAGTGTGTGACAGCACAGCAGTGATAAACTGTACAGATAGTGTGTGACAGCACAGCAGTGATAAACTGTACAGATAGTGTGTGACAGCACAGCAGTGATAAACTGTACAGACAGTGTGTGACAGCAGAGCAGTGATAACCTGTACTGATAGTGTGTGACAGCACAGCAGTGATAAACTGTACACATAGTGTGTGACAGCACAGCAGTGATAAACTGTACAGATAGTGTGTGACAGCACAGCAGAGATAACCTGTACATATAGTGTGTGACAGCACAGCAGTGATAACCTGTACAGATAGTGTGTGACAGCACAGCAGTGATAACCTGTACAGATAGTGTGTGACAGCACAACAGTGATAAACTGTACAGATAGTGTGTGACAGCACAGCGGTGATAAACTGTACAGATAGTGTGTGACAGCACAGCAGTGATAAACTGTACAGATAGTGTGTGACAGCACAGCAGTGATAACCTGTACAGATAGTGTGTGACAGCACAGCAGTGATAAACTGTACAGATAGTGTGTGACAGCACAGCGGTGATAAACTGTACAGATAGAGTGTGACAGCACAGCAGTGATAAACTGTACAGATAGTGTGTTACAGCACAGCAGTGAGAAACTGTACAGATATTGTGTGACAGCACAGCAGTGATAAACTGTACAGATAGTGTGTGACAGCACAGCAGTGATAAACTGTACACATAGTGTGTGACAGCACAGCAGTGATAAACTGTACAGAGTGTGACAGCACAACAGTGATAAACTGTACAGATAGTGTGTGACAGCACAGCAGTGATAAACTGTACAGATAGCTTGTGACAGCACAGCAGTGATAAACTGTACAGATAGTGTGTGACAGCACAGCAGTGATAAACTGTACAGATAGTGCTTGACAGCACAGCAGTGATAAACTGTACAGATAGTTTGGGACAGCACAGCAGTGATAGACTGTACAGATAGTGTGTGACAGCACATCAGTGATAAACTGTACAGATAGTGTGTGACAGCACAGCAGTGATAACTTGTACAGATAGTGTGTGACAGCATAGCAGTGATAAACTGTACAGATAGTGAGTGACAGCACAGCAGTGATAAACTGTACAGATAGTGTGTGACAGCACAGCATTGATAAACTGTACAGATAGTGTGTGACAGCACAGCAGTGATAAACTGTACAGATAGTGTGTGACAGCGCAGCAGTGATAAACTGTACAGATAGTGTGTGACAGCGCAGCAGTGATAAACTGTACAGATAGTGTGTGACAGCACAGCAGTGATAAACTGTACAGATAGTGTGTGACAGCACAGCAGTGATAAACTGTACAAACAGTGTGTGACAGCAGAGCAGTGATAACCTGTACTGATAGTGTTTGACAGCACAGCAGTGATAAACTGTACAGATAGTGTGTGACAGCACAGCAGTGATAAACTGTACAGATAGTGTGTGACAGCACAGCAGTGATAAACTGTACAGATAGTGTGTGACAGCACAGCAGTGATAAACTGTACAGATAGTGTGTGACAGCACAGCAGGGATAACCTGTACATATAGTTTGTGACAGCACAGCAGTGATAACCTGTACAGATAGTGTGTGACAGCACAGCAGTGATAAACTGTACAGATAGTGTGTGACAGCACAGCAGTGATAAACTGTACAGATAGTGTGTGACAGCACAGCAGTGATAAACTGTACAGATAGTGTGTGACAGCACAGCAGTGATAAACTGTACAAACAGTGTGTGACAGCAGAGCAGTGATAACCTGTACTGATAGTGTTTGACAGCACAGCAGTGATAAACTGTACAGATAGTGTGTGACAGCACAGCAGTGATAAACTGTACAGATAGTGTGTGACAGCACAGCAGTGATAAACTGTACAGATAGTGCTTGACAGCACAGCAGTGATAAACTGTACAGATAGTGTGTGACAGCACAGCAGTGATAAACTGTACAGATAGTGTGTGACAGCACAGCAGTGATAACCTGTACAGATAGTGTGTGACAGCACAGCAGTGATAAACTGTACAGATAGTGTGTGACAGCACAGCAGTGATAAACTGTACAGATAGTGTGTGACAGCACAGCAGTGATAAACTGTACAGATAGTGTGTGACAGCACAGCAGTGATTAACTGTACAGATAGTGTGTGACAGTACAGCAGTGATAAACTGTACAGATAGTGTGTGACAGCACAGCAGTGAAGAGACTGTACAGATAGTGTGTGACAGTACAGCAGTGATAAACTGTACAGATAGTGTGTGACAGCACAGCAGTGAGAAACTGTACAGATAGTGTGTGACAGCACAGCAGTGATAAACTGTACAGATAGTGAGTGACAGCACAGCAGTGATAAACTGTACAGATAGTGTGTGACAGCACAGCATTGATAAACTGTACAGATAGTGTGTGACAGCACAGCAGTGATAAACTGTACAGATAGTGTGTGACAGCACAGCAGTGATAAACTGTACAGATAGCGTGTGACAGCACAGCAGTGATAAACGGTACAGATAGTGTGTGACAGCACAGCAGTGATAAACTGTACAGATAGTGTGTGACAGCACAGCAGTGAAGAGACTGTACAGATAGTGTGTGACAGTACAGCAGTGATAAACTGTACAGATAGTGTGTGACAGCACAGCAGTGATAAACTGTACAGATAGTGTGTGACAGCACAGCAGTGATACACTGTATAGATAGTGTGTGACAGCACAGCAGTGATAAACTGTACAGATAGTGTGTGACAGCACAGCAGTGATAAACTGTACAGATAGTGTGTGACAGCACAGCAGTGATAAACTGTACAGATAGTGTGTGACAGCACAGCAGTAATAAACTGTACAGACAGTGTGTGACAGCAGAGCAGTGATAACCTGTACTGATAGTGTGTGACAGCACAGCAGTGATAAACTGTACAGATAGTGTGTGACAGCACAGCAGTGATAAACTGTACAGATAGTGTGTGACAGCACAGCAGTGAAAAACTGTACAGATAGTGTGTGACAGCACAGCAGTGATAAACTGTTCAGATAGTGTGTGACAGCGCAGCAGAGATAAACTGTACAGATAGTGTGTGACAGCACAGCAGTGATAAACTGTACACATAGTGTGTGACAGCACAGCAGTGATAAACTGTACAGATAGTGTGTGACAGCACAGCAGAGATAACCTGTACATATAGTGTGTGACAGCACAGCAGTGATAACCTGTACAGATAGTGTGTGACAGCACAGCAGTGATAACCTGTACAGATAGTGTGTGACAGCACAACAGTGATAAACTGTACAGATAGTGTGTGACAGCACAGCGGTGATAAACTGTACAGATAGTGTGTGACAGCACAGCAGTGATAAACTGTACAGATAGTGTGTGACAGCACAGCAGTGATAACCTGTACAGATAGTGTGTGACAGCACAGCAGTGATAAACTGTACAGATAGTGTGTGACAGCACAGCGGTGATAAACTGTACAGATAGAGTGTGACAGCACAGCAGTGATAAACTGTACAGATAGTGTGTGACAGCACAGCAGTGAGAAACTGTACAGATATTGTGTGACAGCACAGCAGTGATAAACTGTACAGATAGTGTGTGACAGCACAGCAGTGATAAACTGTACACATAGTGTGTGACAGCACAGCAGTGATAAACTGTACAGAGTGTGACAGCACAACAGTGATAAACTGTACAGATAGTGTGTGACAGCACAGCAGTGATAAACTGTACAGATAGCTTGTGACAGCACAGCAGTGATAAACTGTACAGATAGTGTGTGACAGCACAGCAGTGATAAACTGTACAGATAGCGTGTGACAGCACAGCAGTGATAAACTGTACAGATAGTGTGTGACAGCACAGCAGTGATAAACTGTACAGATAGCTTGTGACAGCACAGCAGTGATAAACTGTACAGATAGTTTGGGACAGCACAGCAGTGATAGACTGTACAGATAGTGTGTGACAGCACATCAGTGATAAACTTTACAGATAGTGTGTGACAGCACAGCAGTGATAACTTGTACAGATAGTGTGTGACAGCATAGCAGTGATAAACTGTACAGATAGTGAGTGACAGCACAGCAGTGATAAACTGTACAGATAGTGTGTGACAGCACAGCATTGATAAACTGTACAGATAGTGTGTGACAGCACAGCAGTGATAAACTGTACAGATAGTGTGTGACAGCACAGCAGTTATAACCTGTACAGATAGTGTGTGACAGCGCAGCAGTGATAAACTGTACAGATAGTGTGTGACAGCACAGCAGTGATAAACTGTACAGATAGTGTGTGACAGCACAGCAGTGATAAACTGTACAGATAGTGTGTGACAGCACAGCAGTGATAAACTGTACAGATAGTGTGTGACAGCACAGCAGTGATAAACTGTACAGATAGTGTGTGACAGCACAGCAGAGATAACCTGTACATATAGTTTGTGACAGCACAGCAGTGATAACCTGTACAGATAGTGTGTGACAGCATAGCAGTGATAAACTGTACAGATAGTGTGTGACAGCACAGCAGTGATAAACTGTACAGATAGTGTGTGACAGCACAGCAGTGATAAACTGTACAGATAGTGTGTGACAGCACAGCAGTGATAAACTGTACAAACAGTGTGTGACAGCAGAGCAGTGATAACCTGTACTGATAGTGTTTGACAGCACAGCAGTGATAAACTGTACAGATAGTGTGTGACAGCACAGCAGTGATAAACTGTACAGATAGTGTGTGACAGCACAGCAGTGATAAACTGTACAGATAGTGTGTGACAGCACAGCAGTGATAAACTGTACAGATAGTGTGTGACAGCGCAGCAGAGATAAACTGTACAGATAGTGTGTGACAGCACAGCAGTGATAAACTGTACAGATAGTGTGTGACAGCACAGCAGTGATACACTGTATAGATAGTGTGTGACAGCACAGCAGTGATAAACTGTACAGATAGTGTGTGACAGCACAGCAGTGATAAACTGTACAGATAGTGTGTGACAGCACAGCAGTGATAAACTGTACAGTGTGTGACAGCACAGCAGTGATAAACTGTACAGATAGTGTGTGACAGCACAGCAGTGATAAACTGTACAGACAGTGTGTGACAGCAGAGCAGTGATAACCTGTACTGATAGTGTGTGACAGCACAGCAGTGATAAACTGTACAGATAGTGTGTGACAGCACAGCAGTGATAAACTGTACAGATAGTGTGTGACAGCACAGCAGTGAAGAGACTGTACAGATAGTGTGTGACAGTACAGCAGTGATAAACTGTACAGATAGTGTGTGACAGCACAGCAGTGAGAAACTGTACAGATAGTGTGTGACAGCACAGCAGTGATAAACTGTACAGATAGTGAGTGACAGCACAGCAGTGATAAACTGTACAGATAGTGTGTGACAGCACAGCATTGATAAACTGTACAGATAGTGTGTGACAGCACAGCAGTGATAAACTGTACAGATAGTGTGTGACAGCACAGCAGTGATAAACTGTACAGATAGCGTGTGACAGCACAGCAGTGATAAACGGTACAGATAGTGTGTGACAGCACAGCAGTGATAAACTGTACAGATAGTGTGTGACAGCACAGCAGTGAAGAGACTGTACAGATAGTGTGTGACAGTACAGCAGTGATAAACTGTACAGATAGTGTGTGACAGCACAGCAGTGATAAACTGTACAGATAGTGTGTGACAGCACAGCAGTGATACACTGTATAGATAGTGTGTGACAGCACAGCAGTGATAAACTGTACAGATAGTGTGTGACAGCACAGCAGTGATAAACTGTACAGATAGTGTGTGACAGCACAGCAGTGATAAACTGTACAGATAGTGTGTGACAGCACAGCAGTAATAAACTGTACAGACAGTGTGTGACAGCAGAGCAGTGATAACCTGTACTGATAGTGTGTGACAGCACAGCAGTGATAAACTGTACAGATAGTGTGTGACAGCACAGCAGTGATAAACTGTACAGATAGTGTGTGACAGCACAGCAGTGAAAAACTGTACAGATAGTGTGTGACAGCACAGCAGTGATAAACTGTTCAGATAGTGTGTGACAGCGCAGCAGAGATAAACTGTACAGATAGTGTGTGACAGCACAGCAGTGATAAACTGTACACATAGTGTGTGACAGCACAGCAGTGATAAACTGTACAGATAGTGTGTGACAGCACAGCAGAGATAACCTGTACATATAGTGTGTGACAGCACAGCAGTGATAACCTGTACAGATAGTGTGTGACAGCACAGCAGTGATAACCTGTACAGATAGTGTGTGACAGCACAACAGTGATAAACTGTACAGATAGTGTGTGACAGCACAGCGGTGATAAACTGTACAGATAGTGTGTGACAGCACAGCAGTGATAAACTGTACAGATAGTGTGTGACAGCACAGCAGTGATAACCTGTACAGATAGTGTGTGACAGCACAGCAGTGATAAACTGTACAGATAGTGTGTGACAGCACAGCGGTGATAAACTGTACAGATAGAGTGTGACAGCACAGCAGTGATAAACTGTACAGATAGTGTGTGACAGCACAGCAGTGAGAAACTGTACAGATATTGTGTGACAGCACAGCAGTGATAAACTGTACAGATAGTGTGTGACAGCACAGCAGTGATAAACTGTACACATAGTGTGTGACAGCACAGCAGTGATAAACTGTACAGAGTGTGACAGCACAACAGTGATAAACTGTACAGATAGTGTGTGACAGCACAGCAGTGATAAACTGTACAGATAGCTTGTGACAGCACAGCAGTGATAAACTGTACAGATAGTGTGTGACAGCACAGCAGTGATAAACTGTACAGATAGCGTGTGACAGCACAGCAGTGATAAACTGTACAGATAGTGTGTGACAGCACAGCAGTGATAAACTGTACAGATAGCTTGTGACAGCACAGCAGTGATAAACTGTACAGATAGTTTGGGACAGCACAGCAGTGATAGACTGTACAGATAGTGTGTGACAGCACATCAGTGATAAACTTTACAGATAGTGTGTGACAGCACAGCAGTGATAACTTGTACAGATAGTGTGTGACAGCATAGCAGTGATAAACTGTACAGATAGTGAGTGACAGCACAGCAGTGATAAACTGTACAGATAGTGTGTGACAGCACAGCATTGATAAACTGTACAGATAGTGTGTGACAGCACAGCAGTGATAAACTGTACAGATAGTGTGTGACAGCACAGCAGTTATAACCTGTACAGATAGTGTGTGACAGCGCAGCAGTGATAAACTGTACAGATAGTGTGTGACAGCACAGCAGTGATAAACTGTACAGATAGTGTGTGACAGCACAGCAGTGATAAACTGTACAGATAGTGTGTGACAGCACAGCAGTGATAAACTGTACAGATAGTGTGTGACAGCACAGCAGTGATAAACTGTACAGATAGTGTGTGACAGCACAGCAGAGATAACCTGTACATATAGTTTGTGACAGCACAGCAGTGATAACCTGTACAGATAGTGTGTGACAGCATAGCAGTGATAAACTGTACAGATAGTGTGTGACAGCACAGCAGTGATAAACTGTACAGATAGTGTGTGACAGCACAGCAGTGATAAACTGTACAGATAGTGTGTGACAGCACAGCAGTGATAAACTGTACAAACAGTGTGTGACAGCAGAGCAGTGATAACCTGTACTGATAGTGTTTGACAGCACAGCAGTGATAAACTGTACAGATAGTGTGTGACAGCACAGCAGTGATAAACTGTACAGATAGTGTGTGACAGCACAGCAGTGATAAACTGTACAGATAGTGTGTGACAGCACAGCAGTGATAAACTGTACAGATAGTGTGTGACAGCGCAGCAGAGATAAACTGTACAGATAGTGTGTGACAGCACAGCAGTGATAAACTGTACAGATAGTGTGTGACAGCACAGCAGTGATACACTGTATAGATAGTGTGTGACAGCACAGCAGTGATAAACTGTACAGATAGTGTGTGACAGCACAGCAGTGATAAACTGTACAGATAGTGTGTGACAGCACAGCAGTGATAAACTGTACAGTGTGTGACAGCACAGCAGTGATAAACTGTACAGATAGTGTGTGACAGCACAGCAGTGATAAACTGTACAGACAGTGTGTGACAGCAGAGCAGTGATAACCTGTACTGATAGTGTGTGACAGCACAGCAGTGATAAACTGTACAGATAGTGTGTGACAGCACAGCAGTGATAAACTGTACAGATAGTGTGTGACAGCACAGCAGTGATAAACTGTACAGATAGTGTGTGACAGCACAGCAGTGATAAACTGTACACATAGTGTGTGACAGCACAGCAGTGATACACTGTATAGATAGTGTGTGACAGCACAGCAGTGATAAACTGTACAGATAGTGTGTGACAGCGCAGCAGAGATAAACTGTACAGATAGTGTTTGACAGCACAGCAGTGATAAACTGTACAGATAGTGTGTGACAGCACAGCAGTGATAAACTGTACAGATAGTTTTAGACAGCACAGCAGTGATAGACTGTACAGATAGTGTGTGACAGCACATCAGTGATAAACTGTACAGATAGTGTGTGACAGCACAGCAGTGATAACTTGTACAGATAGTGTGTGACAGCATAGCAGTGATAAACTGTACAGATAGTGAGTGACAGCACAGCAGTGATAAACTGTACAGATAGTGTGTGACAGCACAGCATTGATAAACTGTACAGATAGTGTGTGACAGCACAGCAGTGATAAACTGTACAGATAGTGTGTGACAGCACAGCAGTGATAACCTGTACAGATAGTGTGTGACAGCGCAGCAGTGATAAACTGTACAGATAGTGTGTGACAGCGCAGCAGTGATAAACTGTACAGATAGTGTGTGACAGCACAGCAGTGATAAACTGTACAGATAGTGTGTGACAGCACAGCAGTGATAAACTGTACAGATAGTGTGTGACAGCACAGCAGTGATAAACTGTACAGATAGTGTGTGACAGCACAGCAGAGATAACCTGTACATATAGTGTGTGACAGCACAGCAGTGATAACCTGTACAGATAGTGTGTGACAGCACAGCAGTGATAAACTGTACAGATAGTGTGTGACAGCACAGCAGTGATAAACTGTACAGATAGTGTGTGACAGCACAGCAGTGATAAACTGTACAGATAGTGTGTGACAGCACAGCAGTGATAAACTGTACAAACAGTGTGTGACAGCAGAGCAGTGATAACCTGTACTGATAGTGTTTGACAGCACAGCAGTGATAAACTGTACAGATAGTGTGTGACAGCACAGCAGTGATAAACTGTACAGATAGTGTGTGACAGCACAGCAGTGATAAACTGTACAGATAGTGTGTGACAGCACAGCAGTGATAAACTGTACAGATAGTGTGTGACAGCGCAGCAGAGATAAACTGTACAGATAGTGTGTGACAGCACAGCAGTGATAAACTGTACAGATAGCGTGTGACAGCACAGCAGTGATAAACTGTACAGAGAGTGTGTGACAGCACAACAGTGATAAACTATATAGAGAGTGTGTGACAGTACAGCAGTGATAAACTGTACAGATAGTGTGTGACAGCACAGCAGTGATAAACTGTACAGACGGTGTGTGACAGCACAGCAGTGAAGAGAATGCAACGATAGTGTGTGACAGCACAGCAGTGATTAACTGTACAGATAGTATGTGACAGCACAGCAGTGATAAACTACAGATAGTGTGTGACAGCACAGCAGTGATAAACTGTACAGATAGTGTGTGACAGCACAGCAGTGATAAACTGTACAGATAGTGTGTGACAGCACAGCAGTGATAAACTGTACAGATAGTGTGTGACAGCACAGCAGTGATAAACTGTACAGATAGTGTGTGACAGCGCAGCAGAGATAAACTGTACAGATAGTGTGTGACAGCACAGCAGTGATAAACTGTACAGATAGCGTGTGACAGCACAGCAGTGATAAACTGTACAGAGAGTGTGTGACAGCACAACAGTGATAAACTATATAGAGAGTGTGTGACAGTACAGCAGTGATAAACTGTACAGATAGTGTGTGACAGCACAGCAGAGATATACTGTACAGATAGTGTGTGACAGCACAGCAGTGATAAACTGTACAGAGAGTGTGTGACAGCACAACAGTGATAAACTATATAGAGAGTGTGTGACAGTACAGCAGTGATAAACTGTACAGATAGTGTGTGACAGCACAGCAGAGATATACTGTACAGATAGTGTGTGACAGCACAGCAGTGATAAACTGTACAGACGGTGTGTGACAGCACAGCAGTGAAGAGAATGCAACGATAGTGTGTGACAGCACAGCAGTGATTAACTGTACAGATAGTGTGTGACAGCACAGCAGTGATAAACTACAGATAGTGTGTGACAGCACAGCAGTGATAAACTGTACAGATAGTGTGTGACAGCACAGCAGTGATAAACTGTACAGATAGTGTGTGACAGCACAGCAGTGATAAACTGTACAGATAGTGTGTGACAGCACAGCAGTGATAAACTGTACAGATAGTGTGTGACAGCGCAGCAGAGATAAACTGTACAGATAGTGTGTGACAGCACAGCAGTGATAAACTGTACAGATAGCGTGTGACAGCACAGCAGTGATAAACTGTACAGAGAGTGTGTGACAGCACAACAGTGATAAACTATATAGAGAGTGTGTGACAGTACAGCAGTGATAAACTGTACAGATAGTGTGTGACAGCACAGCAGAGATATACTGTACAGATAGTGTGTGACAGCACAGCAGTGATAAACTGTACAGACGGTGTGTGACAGCACAGCAGTGAAGAGAATGCAACGATAGTGTGTGACAGCACAGCAGTGATAAACTGTACAGATAGTGTGTGACAGCACAGCAGTGATAAACTGTACAGACAGTGTGTGACAGCAGAGCAGTGATAACCTGTACTGATAGTGTGTGACAGCACAGCAGTGATAAACTGTACAGATAGTGTGTGACAGCACAGCAGTGATAAACTGTACAGATAGTGTGTGACAGCACAGCAGAGATAACCTGTACATATAGTTTGTGACAGCACAGCAGTGATAACCTGTACAGATAGTGTGTGACAGCACAGCAGTGATAAACTGTACAGATAGTGTGTGACAGCACAGCAGTGATAAACTGTACAGATAGTGTGTGACAGCACAGCAGTGATAAACTGTACAGATAGTGTGTGACAGCACAGCAGTGATAAACTGTACAAACAGTGTGTGACAGCAGAGCAGTGATAACCTGTACTGATAGTGTTTGACAGCACAGCAGTGATAAACTGTACAGATAGTGTGTGACAGCACAGCAGTGATAAACTGTACAGATAGTGTGTGACAGCACAGCAGTGATAAACTGTACAGATAGTGTGTGACAGCACAGCAGTGATAAACTGTACAGATAGTGTGTGACAGCGCAGCAGAGATAAACTGTACAGATAGTGTGTGACAGCACAGCAGTGATAAACTGTACAGATAGTGTGTGACAGCACAGCAGTGATACACTGTATAGATAGTGTGTGACAGCACAGCAGTGATAAACTGTACAGATAGTGTGTGACAGCACAGCAGTGATAAACTGTACAGATAGTGTGTGACAGCACAGCAGTGATAAACTGTACAGTGTGTGACAGCACAGCAGTGATAAACTGTACAGATAGTGTGTGACAGCATAGCAGTGATAAACTGTACAGACAGTGTGACAGCAGAGCAGTGATAACCTGTACTGATAGTGTGTGACAGCACAGCAGTGATAAACTGTACAGATAGTGTGTGACAGCACAGCAGTGATAAACTGTACAGATAGTGTGTGACAGCACAGCAGTGATAACCTGTACAGATAGTGTGTGACAGCGCAGCAGTGATAAACTGTACAGATAGTGTGTGACAGCACAGCAGTGATAAACTGTACAGATAGTGTGTGACAGCACAGCAGTGATAAACTGTACAGATAGTGTGTGACAGCACAGCAGTGATAAACTGTACAGATAGTGTGTGACAGCACAGCAGTGATAAACTGTACAGATAGTGTGTGACAGCACAGCAGAGATAACCTGTACATATAGTGTGTGACAGCACAGCAGTGATAACCTGTACAGATAGTGTGTGACAGCACAGCAGTGATAAACTGTACAGATAGTGTGTGACAGCACAGCAGTGATAAACTGTACAGATAGTGTGTGACAGCACAGCAGTGATAAACTGTACAGATAGTGTGTGACAGCACAGCAGTGATAAACTGTACAAACAGTGTGTGACAGCAGAGCAGTGATAACCTGTACTGATAGTGTTTGACAGCACAGCAGTGATAAACTGTACAGATAGTGTGTGACAGCACAGCAGTGATAAACTGTACAGATAGTGTGTGACAGCACAGCAGTGATAAACTGTACAGATAGTGTGTGACAGCACAGCAGTGATAAACTGTACAGATAGTGTGTGACAGCGCAGCAGAGATAAACTGTACAGATAGTGTGTGACAGCACAGCAGTGATAAACTGTACAGATAGCGTGTGACAGCACAGCAGTGATAAACTGTACAGAGAGTGTGTGACAGCACAACAGTGATAAACTATATAGAGAGTGTGTGACAGTACAGCAGTGATAAACTGTACAGATAGTGTGTGACAGCACAGCAGAGATATACTGTACAGATAGTGTGTGACAGCACAGCAGTGATAAACTGTACAGACGGTGTGTGACAGCACAGCAGTGAAGAGAATGCAACGATAGTGTGTGACAGCACAGCAGTGATTAACTGTACAGATAGTGTGTGACAGCACAGCAGTGATAAACTACAGATAGTGTGTGACAGCACAGCAGTGATAAACTGTACAGATAGTGTGTGACAGCACAGCAGTGATAAACTGTACAGATAGTGTGTGACAGCACAGCAGTGATAAAATGTACAGATAGTGTGTGACAGCACAGCAGTGATAAACTGTACAGATAGTGTGTGACAGCGCAGCAGAGATAAACTGTACAGATAGTGTGTGACAGCACAGCAGTGATAAACTGTACAGATAGCGTGTGACAGCACAGCAGTGATAAACTGTACAGAGAGTGTGTGACAGCACAACAGTGATAAACTATATAGAGAGTGTGTGACAGTACAGCAGTGATAAACTGTACAGATAGTGTGTGACAGCACAGCAGAGATATACTGTACAGATAGTGTGTGACAGCACAGCAG
Organism: Phyllobates terribilis; assembly: GCF_046119375.1. Lineage (NCBI taxonomy): Eukaryota > Metazoa > Chordata > Amphibia > Anura > Dendrobatidae > Phyllobates > Phyllobates terribilis. The sequence goes on along the minus strand of NW_027362764.1, from coordinate 20,453,368 downwards.
TGATAAACTGTACAGACGGTGTGTGACAGCACAGCAGTGAAGAGAATGCAACGATAGTGTGTGACAGCACAGCAGTGATTAACTGTACAGATAGTGTGTGACAGCACAGCAGTGATAAACTACAGATAGTGTGTGACAGCACAGCAGTGATAAACTGTACAGATAGTGTGTGACAGCACAGCAGTGATAAACTGTACAGATAGTGTGACAGCACAGCAGTGATAAACTGTACAGATAGTGTGTGACAGCACAGCAGTGATAAACTGTAAAGATAGTGTGTGACAGCGCAGCAGTGATAAACTGTACAGATAGAGTGTGACAGCACAGCAGTGATAAACTGTACAGATAGTGTGTGACAGCACGGCAGTGATAACCTGTACAGATAGAGTGTGACAGCACAGCAGTGATAAACTGTACAGATAGCGTGTGACAGCAATGCAGTGATAAACTGTACAGATAGTGTGTGACAGCACAGCAGTGATAAACTGTACAGATAGTGTGTGACAGCACAGCAGTGATAAACTGTACAGAGAGTGTGTGACAGCACAACAGTGATAAACTATATAGAGAGTTTGTGACAGTACAGCAGTGATAAACTGTACAGATAGTGTGTGACAGCACAGCAGAGATATACTGTACAGATAGTGTGTGACAGCACAGCAGTGATAAACTGTACAGACGGTGTGTGACAGCACAGCAGTGAAGAGAATGCAAAGATAGTGTGTGGCAGCACAGCAGTGATTAACTGTACAGATAGTGTGTGACAGCACAGCAGTGATAAACTGTACAGATAGTGTGTGACAGCACAGCAGTGATAAACTGTACAGATAGCGTGTGACAGCACAGCAGTGATAAACTGTACAGATAGTGTGTGACAGCACAGCAGTGATAAACTGTACAGATAGTGTGTGACAGCACAGCAGTGATAACCTGTACAGATAGTGTGTGACAGCACAGCAGTGATAACCTATACAGATAGAGTGTGACAGCTCAGCAGTGATAAACTGTACAGATAGCGTGTGACAGCACAGCAGTGATAAACTGTAGAGATAGTGTGTGACAGCACAGCAGTGATAACCTGTACAGATAGTGTGTGATAGCACAGCAGTGATAAACTGTACAGATAGTGTGTGACAGCACAGCAGTGATAAACTGTACAGATAGTGTGTGACAGCACAGCAGTGATAAACTGTACAGATAGTGTGTGACAGCACAGCAGTGATAAACTGTACAGATAGTGTGTGACAGCACAGCAGTGATAAACTGTACAGATAGTGTGTGACAGCACAGCAGTGATAAACTGTACAGATAGTGTGTGACAGCACAGCGGTGATAAACTGTACAGATAGTGTGTGACAGCACAGCAGTGATAAACTGTACAGATAGTGTGTGACAGCACAGCAGTGATAAACTGTACAGATAGTGTGTGACAGCACAGCAGTGATAACCTGTACAGATAGTGTGTGACAGCACAGCAGTGATAACCTGTACAGATAGTGTGTGACAGCACAGCAGTGATAACCTGTACAGATAGTGTGTGACAGCACAACAGTGATAAACTGTACAGATAGTGTGTGACAGCACAGCGGTGATAAACTGTACAGATAGTGTGTGACAGCACAGCAGTGATAAACTGTACAGATAGTGTGTGACAGCACAGCAGTGATAACCTGTACAGATAGTGTGTGACAGCACAGCGGTGATAAACTGGACAGATAGAGTGTGACAGCACAGCAGTGATAAACTGTACAGATAGTGTGTGACAGCACAGCAGTGATACACTGTACAGATAGTGTGTGACAGCACAGCAGTGAAGAGACTGTACAGATAGTGTGTGACAGTACAGCAGTGATAAACTGTACAGATAGTGTGTGACAGCACAGCAGTGAGAAACTGTACAGATATTGTGTGACAGCACAGCAGTGATAAACTGTACACATAGTGTGTGACAGCACAGCAGTGATAAACTGTACACATAGTGTGTGACAGCACAGCAGTGATAAACTGTACAGACAGAGTGTGACAGCACAGCAGTGAGAAACTGTACAGATATTGTGTGACAGCACAGCAGTGATAAACTGTACACATAGTGTGTGACAGCACAGCAGTGATAAACTGTACACATAGTGTGTGACAGCACAGCAGTGATAAACTGTACAGACAGAGTGTGACAGCACAGCAGTGATAAACTGTACAGATAGCTTGTGACAGCACAGCAGTGATAAACTGTACAGATAGTGTGTGACAGCACAGCAGTGATAAACTGTACAGATAGTGTTTGACAGCACAGCAGTGATAAACTGTACAGATAGTGTGTGACAGCACAGCAGTGATAATCTGTACAGATAGTTTGGGACAGCACAGCAGTGATAGACTGTACAGATAGTGTGTGACAGCACATCAGTGATAAACTGTACAGATAGTGTGTGACAGCACAGCAGTGATAACTTGTACAGATAGTGTGTGACAGCATAGCAGTGATAAACTGTACAGATAGTGAGTGACAGCACAGCAGTGATAAACTGTACAGATAGTGTGTGACAGCACAGCATTGATAAACTGTACAGATAGTGTGTGACAGCACAGCAGTGATAAACTGTACAGATAGTGTGTGACAGCACAGCAGTGATAACCTGTACAGATAGTGTGTGACAGCGCAGCAGTGATAAACTGTACAGATAGTGTGTGACAGCACAGCAGTGATAAACTGTACAGATAGTGTGTGACAGCACAGCAGTGATAAACTGTACAGATAGTGTGTGACAGCACAGCAGTGATAAACTGTACAGATAGTGTGTGACAGCACAGCAGTGATAAACTGTACAGATAGTGTGTGACAGCACAGCAGAGATAACCTGTACAGATAGTGTGTGACAGCACAGCAGTGATAAACTGTACAGATAGTGTGTGACAGCACAGCAGTAATAAACTGTACAGATAGTGTGTGACAGCACAGCAGTGATAAACTGTACAGATAGTGTGTGACAGCACAGCAGTGATAAACTGTACAAACAGTGTGTGACAGCAGAGCAGTGATAACCTGTACTGATAGTGTTTGACAGCACAGCAGTGATAAACTGTACAGATAGTGTGTGACAGCACAGCAGTGATAAACTGTACAGATAGTGTGTGACAGCACAGCAGTGATAAACTGTACAGATAGTGTGTGACAGCACAGCAGTGATAAACTGTACAGATAGTGTGTGACAGCACAGCAGTGATAAACTGTACAGATAGTGTGTGACAGCACAGCAGTGATACACTGTATAGATAGTGTGTGACAGCACAGCAGTGATAAACTGTACAGATAGTGTGTGACAGCACAGCAGTGATAATCTGTACAGATAGTGTGTGAAAGCACAGCAGTGATAAACTGTACAGATAGTGTGTGACAGCACAGCAGTGATAAACTGTACAGATAGTGTGTGACTGCACAGCAGTGATAAACTGTACAGACAGTATGTGACAGCAGAGCAGTGATAACCTGTACTGATAGTGTGTGACAGCACAGCAGTGATAAACTGTACAGATAGTGTGTGACAGCACAGCAGTGATAAACTGTACAGATAGTGTGTGACAGCACAGCAGTGATAAACTGTACAGATAGTGTGTGACAGCACAGCAGTGATAAACTGTACAGATAGTGTGTGACAGCACAGCAGTGATACACTGTATAGATAGTGTGTGACAGCACAGCAGTGATAAACTGTACAGATAGTGTGTGACAGCACAGCAGAGATAAACTGTACAGATAGTGTTTGACAGCACAGCAGTGATAAACTGTACAGATAGTGTGTGACAGCACAGCAGTGATAAACTGTACAGATAGTTTTAGACAGCACAGCAGTGATAGACTGTACAGATAGTGTGTGACAGCACATCAGTGATAAACTGTACAGATAGTGTGTGACAGCACAGCAGTGATAACTTGTACAGATAGTGTGTGACAGCATAGCAGTGATAAACTGTACAGATAGTGAGTGACAGCACAGCAGTGATAAACTGTACAGATAGTGTGTGACAGCACAGCATTGATAAACTGTACAGATAGTGTGTGACAGCACAGCAGTGATAAACTGTACAGATAGTGTGTGACAGCACAGCAGTGATAACCTGTACAGATAGTGTGTGACAGCGCAGCAGTGATAAACTGTACAGATAGTGTGCGACAGCACAGCAGTGATAAACTGTACAGATAGTGTGTGACAGCACAGCAGTGATAAACTGTACAGATAGTGTGTGACAGCACAGCAGTGATAAACTGTACAGATAGTGTGTGACAGCACAGCAGTGATAAACTGTACAGATAGTGTGACAGCACAGCAGAGATAACCTGTACATATAGTGTGTGACAGCACAGCAGTGATAACCTGTACAGATAGTGTGTGACAGCACAGCAGTGATAAACTGTACAGATAGTGTGTGACAGCACAGCAGTGATAAACTGTACAGATAGTGTGTGACAGCACAGCAGTGATAAACTGTACAGATAGTGTGTGACAGCACAGCAGTGATAAACTGTACAAACAGTGTGTGACAGCAGAGCAGTGATAACCTGTACTGATAGTGTGTGACAGCACAGCAGTGATAAACTGTACAGATAGTGTGTGACAGCACAGCAGTGATAAACTGTACAGATAGTGTGTGACAGCACAGCAGTGATAAACTGTACAGATAGTGTGTGACAGCACAGCAGTGATACACTGTATAGATAGTGTGTGACAGCACAGCAGTGATAAACTGTACAGATAGTGTATGACAGCACAGCAGTGATAAACTGTACAGATAATGTGTGACAGCACAGCAGGGATAAACTGTACAGATAGTGTGTGACAGGACACCAGTGATAAACTGTCCAGATAGTGTGTGATAGCACAGCAGTGATAAACTGTACAGATAGTGTGTGACAGCACAGCAGTGATAAACTGTACAGATAGTGTGTGACAGCACAGCAGTGATAAACTGTACAGATAGTGTGTGACAGCACAGCAGTGATAAACTGTACAGATAGTGTGTGACAGCACAGCGGTGATAAACTGTACAGATAGTGTGTGACAGCACAGCGGTGATAAACTGTACAGATAGTGTGTGACAGCACAGCAGTGATAACCTGTACAGATAGTGTGTGACAGCACAGCAGTGATAACCTGTACAGATAGTGTGTGACAGCACAGCAGTGATAACCTGTACAGATAGTGTGTGACAGCACAGCAGTGGTAACCTGTACAGATAGTGTGTGACAGCACAGCAGTGATAACCTGTACAGATAGTGTGTGACAGCACAGCAGTGATAACCTGTACAGATAGTGTGTGACAGCACAGCAGTGATAACCTGTACAGATAGTGTGTGACAGCACAGCGGTGATAAACTGTACAGATAGTGTGTGACAGCACAGCAGTGATAAACTGTACAGATAGTGTGTGACAGCACAGCAGTGATAAACTGTACAGATAGTGTATGACAGCACAGCAGTGATAAACTGTACAGATAGTGTGTAACAGCACAGCAGTGATAAACTGCACAGATAGTGTGTGACAGCACAGCAGTGATAAACTGTACAGATAGTGTGTGACAGCACAGCAGTGATAAACTGTACAGTTAGTGTGTGACAGCACAGCAGTGATAAACTGTACAGATAGTGTATGACAGCACAGCAGTGATAAACTGTACAGATAGTGTGTAACAGCACAGCAGTGATAAACTGTACAGATAGTGTGTGACAGCACAGCAGTGATAACCTGTACAGATAGTGTGTGACAGCACAGCAGTGATAAACTGTACAGATAGTGTGTGACAGCACAGCAGTGATAAACTGTACAGATAGTGTGTAACAGCACAGCAGTGATAAACTGTACACATAGTGTGTGACAGCACAGCAGTGATAAACTGTACAGATAGTGTGTGACAGCGCAGCAGTGATAAACTGTACAGATAGTGTGTGACAGCACAGCAGTGAAGAAACTGTACAGATAGTGTGTGACAGCACAGCAGTGATAAACTGTACAGATAGTGTGTGGCAGCACAGCAGTGATAAACTGTACAGATAGTGTGTGACAGCACAGCAGTGATAAACTGTACAGATAGTGTGTGACAGCACAGCAGTGATAAACTGTACAGATAGTGTATGACAGCACAGCAGTGATAAACTGTACAGATAGTGTGTAACAGCACAGCAGTGATAAACTGCACAGATAGTGTGTGACAGCACAGCAGTGATAAACTGTACAGATAGTGTGTGACAGCACAGCGGTGATAAACTGTACAGATAGTGTGTGACAGCACAGCAGTGATAAACTGCACAGATAGTGTGTGACAGCACAGCAGTGATAAACTGTACAGATAGTGTGTGACAGCACAGCAGTGATAAACTGTACAGATAGTGTGTGACAGGACAGCAGTGATAACCTGTACAGATAGTGTGTGACAGCACAGCAGTGATAACCTGTACAGATAGTGTGTGACAGCACAGCGGTTATAAACTGTACAGATAGTGTGTGACAGCACAGCAGTGAAGAGACTGTACAGATAGTGTGTGACAGCACAGCAGTGATAAACTGTACAGATAGTGTGTGACAGCACAGCAGTGATAACCTGTACAGATAGTGTGTGACAGCACAGCAGTGATAAACTGTACAGATAGTGTGTGACAGCACAGCAGTGATAAACTGTACAGATAGTGTGTGACAGCACAGCAGTGATAAACTGTACAGATAGTGTGTGACATCCCAGCAGTGATAAACTGTACAGATAGTGTGTGACAGCACAGCAGTGATAAACTGTACAGATAGTGTGTGACAGCACAGCAGTGATAAACTGTACAGATAGTGTGTGACAGCACAGCAGTGATAAACTGTACTGATAGTGTGTGACAGCACAGCAGTGATAAACTGTACAGATAGTGTGTGACAGCACAGCTGTGATATACTGTACAGATAGTGTGTGACAGCACAGCAGTGATAAACTGTACAGATAGTGTGTGACAGCACAGCAGTGATAAACTGTACAGATAGTGTGTGACATCCCAGCAGTGATAAACTGTACAGATAGTGTGTGACAGCACAGCAGTGATAAACTGTACAGATAGTGTGTGACAGCACAGCAGTTATAACCTGTACAGATAGTGTGTGACAGCACAGCAGTGATAAACTGTACAGATAGTGTGTGACAGCACAGCAGTGATAATCTGTACAGATAGTGTGTGACAGCACAGCAGTGATAAACTGTACAGATAGTGTGTGACAGCACAGCAGTGATAAACTGTACAGATAGTGTGTGACAGCACAGCAGTGATAAACTGTACAGATAGTGTGTGACAGCACAGCAGTGATAACCTGTACAGATAGTGTGTGACAGCACAGCAGTGATAAACTGTACAGATAGTGTGTGACAGCACAGCAGTGATAACCTGTACAGATAGTGTGTGACAGCACAGCAGTGATAAACTGTACAGATAGTGTGTGACAGCACAGCAGTGATAACCTATACAGATAGTGTGTGACAGCACAGCAGTGATAACCTGTACAGATAGTGTATGACAGCACAGCAGTGATAAACTGTACAGATAGTGTGTGACAGCACAGCAGTGATAAACTGTACAGATAGTGTGTGACAGCACAGTAGTGATAAACTGTACAGATAGTGTGTGACAGCACAGCAGTGATAACCTATACAGATAGTGTGTGACAGCACAACAGTGATAACCTGTACAGATAGTGTGTGACAGCACAGCAGTGATAAACTGTACAGATAGTGTGTGACAGCACAGCAGTGATAAACTGTACAGATAGTGTGTGACAGCACAGGAGTGATAAACTGTACAGATAGTGTGTGACAGCACAGCAGTGATAAACTGTACAGATAGTGTGTGACAGCACAGCAGTGATAAACTGTACAGATAGTGTGTGACAGCACAGGAGTGATAAACTGTACAGATAGTGTGTGACAGCACAGCAGTGATAAACTGTACAGATAGTGTGTGACAGCACAGGAGTGATACACTGTACAGATAGTGTGTGACAGCACAGCAGTGATAAACTGTACAGATAGTGTGTGACAGTACAGGAGTGATAAACTGTACAGATAGTGTGTGACAGGACAGCAGTGATAAACTGTACAGATAGTGTGTGACAGCACAGCAGTGATAAACTGTACAGATAGTGTGTGACAGCACAGCAGTGATAAACTGCACAGATAGTGTGTGACAGCGCAGCAGTGATAAACTGTACAGATATTGTGTGACAGCACAGCAGAGATAAACTGTACAGATAGTGTGTGACAGCACAGCATTGATAAACTGTACAGATGGTGTGTGACAGCACAGCAGTGATAAACTGTACAGATGGTGTGTGACAGCACAGCAGTGATAAACTGTACAGATAGTGTGTGACAGCACAGCAGTGATAAACTGTACAGATGGTGTGTGACAGCACAGCAGTGATAAACTGTACAGATAGTGTGTGACAGTACAGGAGTGATAACCTGTACAGATAGTGTGTGACAGGACAGCAGTGATAAACTGTACAGATAGTGTGTAACAGCACAGCAGTGATAAACTGTACAGATAGTGTGTGACAGCACAGCAGTGATAAACTGTACAGATAGTGTGTGACAGCGCAGCAGTGATAAACTGTACAGATAGTGTGTGATAGCACAGCAGTGATAAACAGTACAGATAGTGTGTGACAGCACAGCAGTGATAAACTGTACAGATAGTGTGTGACAGTACAGGAGTGATAAACTGTACAGATAGTGTGTGACAGGACAGCAGTGATAAACTGTACAGATAGTGTGTGACAGCACAGCTGTGATAAACTGTACAGATAGTGTGTGACAGCACAGCAGTGATAAACTGTACAGATAGTGTGTGACAGCACAGCAGTGATAAACTGTACAGATAGTGTGTGACAGCACAGCAGTGATAAACTGTACAGATAGTGTGTGACAGCACAGCAGTGAAGAGACTGTACAGATAGTGTCTGACAGCACAACAGTGATAACCTGTACAGATAGTGTGTGACAGCACAGCAGTGATAAACTGTACAGATAGTGTGTGACAGCACAGCAGTGATAACCTGTACAGATAGTGTGTGACAGCACAGCAGTGATAAACTGTACAGATAGTGTGTGACAGCACAGCAGTGATAAACTGTACAGATAGTGTGTGACAGCACAGCAGTGATAAACTGTACAGATAGTGTATGACAGCACAGCAGTGATAAACTGTACAGATAGTGTGTAACAGCACAGCAGTGATAAACTGTACAGATAGTGTGTGACAGCACAGCAGTGGTAACCTGTACAGATAGTGTGTGACAGCACAGCAGTGATAAACTGTACAGATAGTGTGTGACAGCACAGCAGTGATAAACTGTACAGATAGTGTGTAACAGAACAGCAGTGATAAACTGTACAGATAGTGTGTGACAGCACAGCAGTGATAAACTGTACAGATAGTGTGTAACAGCACAGCAGTGATAAACTGTACAGATAGTGTGTGACAGCACAGCAGTGATAAACTGTACAGATAGTGTGTGACAGCGCAGCAGTGATAAACTGTACAGATAGTGTGTGACAGCACAGCAGTGATAAACTGTACAGATAGTGTGTGACAGCACAGCAGTGATAAACTGTACAAATAGTGTGTGACAGCACAGCAGTGATAAACTGTACAGATAGTGTGTGACAGCACAGCAGTGATAACCTGTACAGATAGTGTGTGACAGCACAGCAGTGATAAACTGTACAGATAGTGTGTAACAGAACAGCAGTGATAAACTGTACAGATAGTGTGTGACAGCACAGCAGTGATAAACTGTACAGATAGTGTGTAACAGCACAGCAGTGATAAACTGTACAGATAGTGTGTGACAGCACAGCAGTGATAAACTGTACAGATAGTGTGTGACAGCGCAGCAGTGATAAACTGTACAGATAGTGTGTGACAGCACAGCAGTGAAGAGACTGTACAGATAGTGTGTGACAGCACAGCAGTGATAAACTGTACAGATAGTGTGTGACAGCACAGCAGTGATAAACTGTACAGATAGTGTGTGACAGCACAGCAGTGATAAACTGTACAGATAGTGTGTGACAGCACAGCAGTGATAATCTGTACAGATAGTGTGTGACAGCACAGCAGTGATAAACTGTACAGATAGTGGGTGCCAGCACAGCAGTGATAAACTGTACAGATGGTGTGTGACAGCACAGCAGTGATAAACTGTACAGATAGAGTGTGACAGCACAGCAATGATAACCTGTACAGATAGTGTGTGACAGCACAGCAGTGATAAACTGTACAGATAGTGTGTGACAGCACAGCAGTGATAAACTGTACAGATAGTGTGTGACAGCACAGCAGTGATAAACTGTACAGATAGTGTGTGACAGCACAGCAGTGATAAACTGTACAGATAGTGTGTGACAGCACAGCAGTGATAAACTGTACAGATAGTGGGTGCCAGCACAGCAGTGATAAACTGTACAGATAGTGTGTGACAGCACAGCAGTGATAAACTGTACAGATAGAGTGTGACAGCACAGCAGTGATAAACTGTACAGATAGTGTGTGACAGCACAGCAGTGATAAACTGTACAGATAATGTGTGACAGCACAGCAGTGATAACCTGTACAGATAGTGTGTGACAGCACAGCAGTGATAAACTGTACAGATAGTGTGTGACAGCACAGCAGTGATAAACTGTACAGATAGTGTGTGACAGCACAGCAATGATAACCTGTACAGATAGTGTGTGACAGCACAGCAGTGATAAACTGTACAGATAGTGTGTGACAGCACAGCAGTGATAAACTGTACAGATAGAGTGTGACAGCACAGCAGTGATAAACTGTACAGATAGTGTGTGACAGCACAGCAATGATAACCTGTACAGATATTGTGTGACAGCACAGCAGTGATAAACTGTACAGATAGTGTGTGACAGCACAGCAGTGATAAACTGTACAGATAGTGTGTGACAGCACAGCAGTGATAAACTGTACAGATAGTGTGTGACAGCACAGCAGTGATAAACTGTACAGATAGTGTGTGACAGCACAGCAGTGATAAACTGTACAGATAGTGTGTGACAGCACAGGAGTGATAAACTGCACAGATAGTGTGTGACAGCACAGCAGTGATAAACTGCACAGATAGTGTGTGACAGCACAGCAGTGATAAACTGTACAGATAGTGTGTGACAGCACAGCGGTGATAAACTGTACAGATAGTGTGTGACAGCACAACAGTGATAATCTGTACAGATAGTGTGTGACAGTACAGCAGTGATAATCTGTACAGATAGTGTGTGATAGCACAGCGGTGCAAAATATTACTGCATGACAAAAGATAATTGCATCTTTCACGTATTTTTAGGGTAATTGGAGACTTTGTAGCAAATTTGATGGAAATCTTTTTTCCGACAATAGATATTTCTGGGATGATTGGGAGAATCCGGCAAAGTTGAATTTCAGTAGATTTGTTCGTCTCTACCTATCACTTAGATGTCTGCAGCGCGGAGCCCTCATGGACGTCTCTTACCGTCTCACTATCCTCTTCATCTCTCTCTCTTGACGATAGCAGAGACGTCTTCTTTTGAGGCCAGAATCCCGTCTTGCTCGCTGGCGCTCATTCGAGGCTGTTTTACATCAACACGATGCTGAGATTATTCTTTTAGTTTTTTACCTTTTGGAAACAGTCTAGTAATGTAGATTTGCGCTGATAGTCGGGGTGGGGGGACGTTTTGCCATAATAACTGTCAGCGTGTAGCAAGGAGCCTGGACAGAGAGAAGAAAAAAAGTTCCTGGAATGTTTTTGAATCTCCTGCTTAAGATCTGAGATTGTTTGATAGTTGTGAGCTGGGAGTTTGGAGACGCTCGCAAGGTCGGGGTCGGGAGATTGTGTAATGCACAATGGCCTGTTTCCATTTCTCTAAACTTTAGGGTCATTGAAAGATCACCGTTCATCTCCTGCTCTGGAGGTTTTACGCAATTTCACCCCAACACGGTCATTTATGGAGACTACTGAAATAAAGGTTGATCCTATTTTCCGTATTTATTTCTTAGGGATTTTTCATAGCCATTCTCGGGGCACAAAGCATATGTCAGTACACTCACTCTGCAGACCTGGGTGGGTGCTGATAACCCACAGGCCCTTTCACCCCAATACAAAATTACTATCAAGTCTTCCTTAGCCTTGGCTTATGAACCCTTTGAGGAAACTCTTGCTCCCCCCTAGGATATTCTACTGCTACAAAGCATGCTGGGACTATTACAATATAAATGATGAAAATCTCCATCAAATATCAATTGTTTCAGCATCAAGCTGTATAAAAACTTCTATAGCCTAAAAAAGCCCCCCACGATGCCCTTTAAAAAGAGACAACCACTGCACTCCTCAAAAAAAAGGCACCCATGCACTAAATCTGCTGGCTGCAGTGACCCAGCTTCAGTCTTCCCTGTAGTGCAGGCTAGCATCTCCAATATTTCTGCCATAGGTCCTCCTACATTGCCCCCTTAAGAATTCCCAATATCGTCCTCCCACATTGCCCCATAAAGGACCTTAATATCGTCTCTGAATTCAGATAATTGCCTTTATCAGATCAGAACCAAATTATTGGTTGTGACCAATTCCTATATATTCCCAACACAGGGGGAGAAGAAACCATCCAGCCACTAACTTATGCCCTAGGCCACCTGTCACGAAAACACACTTGGTCAGACCTTGCAGCCCTCTGGCGCCCCCTTATCCTGCTGGTCAAACACGGTATTGACCGAGGATAAGCACGGGTGCAGCTGCTCTAATTTATGTCGCCTATTGTGGCACGTGATGTGACAGGACGTATATATACCACCAGTTCCTTCCAGGAACGTATATATACCTCAGTCCAGCCACCCTCAAACCACAATATCACATAAATACTGGTATTTTGCCACCACCGATCGCTTAACAGGTGGATCGGGTACCCGTTAGGTAACGTGAATTAGCGGGTGAGGAACGTGTTTGCTCGACATAGGACAAGAAGAACGAAGCTGGTAAATAATAATGATTTACTCCCGAAAGTGGGCAGTGTTTACAAAAGATATACAAGATATTATAAAAGAGACAATTTACATATATGCATAAAACAGTTATTAAAATAAAAGGGATAAGTGATAGCAAAACCTGCGCCACGAGGTGATGGTCTCAGATTCTGTGGGGGGACGGCTCCCCGGAAATTAGATGTGATTCTTCCACGCAGCGAAGAGAGCATGTGTCTGACGTCCCGGGGTAAGAATGAATTAAAGTGGCCATTCTGGTTTTTAGTAAGGGGCCAAAACACTAAGAGACACCCATGTTGTTTACCTCACATGGGGGCTCTGTTTTGTGAACCCACCCAGCTGCACAAGACATAAAAATCCTTCAGATTTCATATCTTGGTATGGGTGGGGTCCCACATCCAAGATGGAGGCATCATGTTTGCCGTCACCAATATTCATGAGGATGGATATCAAATATGATATCTCTATGACGCTCAGAAGCTCAGAATCCATTTCCCGGGCTTCCGGTGGTCTCCCAGTTATGCAAGATATACTATTATAATTGGAAAAAGGTGAGCATTCCAAAAATGTGTTCCCTGTGTTTGTGACAGTCATGTGCATTATTAAACTCAACATTAAAAGTATGTACAGTTAAACAATAGGATTGGAGGGAAAATCCAGGGTATACCAGTATGCTTGCTGACGTTTTATGGCGGTAATAAAAATTCCTTGTTAGGGGGAAAGCAAGAGTGAGTTCTATGTAGCCTCTTCCAAATGAGCAGGGGGTGGAGATTTAAGACATCTCTCATTTTTAAAACTAGGACAAAAATACATTTTGCCTGACACCACCACATTCCTCTCTACCCGGGTAGTGAGGGCCTGTCTGAGCCTTTTTCTTCCTTTACTCCATGATTCAAGCCAACTTGAGTAAATCTTTATAAATGGATCTCCATTTATCATCCTCTAGTCAAAAAAATCAGTTTAAACTACCTGTCATATAGAATAAAAGTAGGGCGATGTGGTCAGTTTCGACCATTTTAGTCGACTTTCCGATTTCCATCATTCCATCGTGTTCTTTCTTCTGTTGGCTGTTTGGTCTGGCAGGTTGATGGTTGGATTGTTCGTTTGTTCGTCCAATGGTTCTGATTTACAAGACGATACTAATCTCATGTCTATGACCAGCTGTAATCTGAATCCCAGTAAATTGATCTTCGGATCTGCTCACCACCATTACGACACACCGGTGAATCATGGAAAGTTGGGGCATGAAGATAAACACTTGACAGGCTGGTATGTATGAAGATTGGAAAATAGCAGCTCTACCATCACCAGTTCTCACTCCGTAACAATAAGGGTTAGAGCTTTTCTTGCTCTTCTTACTCTTTTCACGGTTTTCTCTTCGGCACGACAGTGCTCCATTATATATGGTCACATTGGTCGCAGTTGGCCCTTCTTTAAGTCCCCTTGATTCATCATTTTTGGGTTTCTTTAATCATCTCCTAACACCATTGGATTCAGACTTAGCTTCTATAGGAACCCAAATGTTCAGTCATCGCGTGAACTGAATGTCTACTGACCCCTAGAGATGGTCAATAATAATTGGGTGAGGCCAACATAATGGATGACAACCTTCTGTGAAAAGTCTCCGTAGACTTGATGGTAATTTTATTTTCATCCAACATCACTGTTGTATACTGGACCCCCATTGTGAGCCCCTGTAGGTGACTGGAGCCTATTTTATCAGTTCAGCGTAGAATTGTACACATTATATCATCACCCCCACGTGATATGAGACCTCCAGAGTAGAAGACGCTCTTAGCTGAATGTGGTGGTTTCCAAAGCCAACTTGCCGAGAAGTCTAATGTCCTGCGATGAAAGAAAAATGAGCTGCTAAATCCGACCCTTTACCTCCTGGATCCAGCTGAGCTGCCATCGAATTACTGGATGTTTTTTGCTCGCTATCACTTCTTGATATTTCTGTTTCTTTTCTCATAATATTTTCAACACACTTGTCCTTTGGCTTACACAAGAGAATATCATGTTCCATGAGTAATTCATCGCCAGCCCTATCATATAAAACAAGATTTTCTCGATCTTGTCTGCAGAAAAATATAGGGAAAATCTGCAAAAAAAAAAAATCATACTGTGGCTTAAAGGGAGTTTCCCCTAAAATAAAAAATAAAAAATCTTTGTAGAAATTATTACTATGTTGTCCCCCAAGTAAATTTTACTCCCTCATTACAAGCTATATCTGAATCTGGGAAGTTGATGGCGAGCCGCTGAGGAAGAAGCAGGTGACTAGTAAAGTGCTGTGGATCGGGAGAGGTAAGTAAAACTAGGCAATTATCAACTACTTTTCAGG
This sequence comes from Phyllobates terribilis, assembly GCF_046119375.1. Taxonomy (NCBI): domain Eukaryota; kingdom Metazoa; phylum Chordata; class Amphibia; order Anura; family Dendrobatidae; genus Phyllobates; species Phyllobates terribilis. Next base: position 20,437,987 of record NW_027362764.1, on the reverse strand, counting down.
AGAGGTTAAGGCTGCGTGCCCACTATGCGTTTTTCAAGTGTTTTGCTGCAGAATTTCCGCTTGCAAAATGCTTGGTAATCCGTGCCCCATGATCCCCAATGAAAATCTGCATGTTCTGTGCCCATGCTGCGGAATTTTCCGCAGCGGATTTTCCTTGCGGAAAAATCTGCAACATGTCCATTATTTGTGTGCGTTTCTGCATGCGGATTTGAGGTCCCAATGCATTTGAAAACGCAAGTCAAATCCGCATGTAAAAACGCTGCAAAAACGCTGCAAAAACGCGTGTAAAATCCGCAAGCGTTTTTACTGCCAAGAACATGCAGAAACGCTGCAGAAATTTTTTGCTTCATTTCTGCATCGTGGGCACATACCCTGACTCAAAGATTACATTGAATTTTTTTGTGGCAAGGCCTGTAGATAAAAAAAAAAAAAAAACGAAGGTGAATATGACTGATATGTGATGTTTTTATATAAGATACCAAAGTTTCAACAAAAGCAAAAAAAAAGTCAAATTTGAGTAGTACAAAAATTATGGAAGAAAGTCAAAGACATTCATAATACCACGATGAACTGTCCTTGCCTTATTCATGGGCACTTCTAGTTTCTACTGTTATGTTCTGTAACTAGGATCTAAGGAATGGGAGGGAAAAACTGTCCCTGCACTGAGACTTCGCTTAAACCCTATGCTGGCGTGGGTGCCCTATTCCTAGTGAATAGCCGACGATCCTGCACTGAACTCAAACGAAGACCTGAAGGAAGGGGAAGGGAGTCCCTAAAAGATCTAAGGACTGGGAGCAAACACAGGTGACCTTCTAAAGGAGAAGTTAGTTGCAGAAACGAAGATTAAAGGAAACAAAACTGGTGGAACCAGAAGTCCCAGGATATCAATTGTCCTAAGCACAAAGAGCTAACATGGCAACTTAGCCAGAGCACAAGAGTAACAACACTGATGTCCAGCGAGGAAATGGAGACAGGTGCTGAGTGATAAAGAGTGAGGAGATCATGTGACCAAGACACCCAGCACCAGAGGAAAAGACTAGAAGCCAGCAAACCACAAAAAGATGGCCGATAGTAAAACAACATGGATTCTAACATCTACTCTTCAGTTTCTGGGGTCACAAAATATTACATAACCCAGTTGTCTTTGGTCTTGGAATCTCTTGGCTTTGCATTTTAGATTATGTTGGATTTCCTGTCGAGTCAAAGTTCTTTATGCTGTTGGGAGCACGTTGAAGATGAGGCAACCTGCCACAATTGGCATTGACCCGGTGCCTGCCGTCAGGCACGTGGTAAATGCACATTTCTGTTCAGTGAAACACAGGAAGAAAAAGAATATTCATGTCAAAGTTACAAGTATTATGTCACCTGGAGAAAAAGCAGGACTTGAGTTCTAATTTTAGAGTCTACGCTCTACGGTTATTTTTTGTATGGGATGTTCTGCTTTTCGTGACTTCTTTCTGGTCCAAACATGGACATACTGTAAGTTTATTTTATTCCGAAGTGTAGAAGCCATTCACATGAAAATGGTCATGATATCAGCAATGACAGCACAAGAGAACTTCTTAAGAAAGATGAGCTGCTACAATTGGCCCGGACATGGTGGGCTATGCTTTCAACCACTTGATATTTGTCTTTTCCCTCTACAGTCAAAAGCCAACAGTGATGAGAAGGACAATATCAATGTCACCATATGGATGACCACTCAATGGTTGGCAAAGTTAAATTTCTAAACTTGGTGGCAGAGAATCTCATGAAATGAGATTCAGATGGTGGGCACTTATAACTACATTACATATAAATAAAGTGCATGGTGGGAGACACTCGAGGATCCGTCACCGGCGAGAGTAGTGTTGGTGACACACTCCCTGTTTCTTGGTGGCATTACTTCCTTGTGGAGCCAACAGCTTTAAGGTCAACCACAATATCAGTCATGGTTACATTATAGATTGTTTTCGTCACCCTCCTGGGTGAAATATTGAACCTCAGCTGCCATGGTCTTGTATTTATTACTCAAGAGTGTTCAAAGCGTTGGTCATGAGAATAATTATAATATCCCTGTCTCTGCTTTAGTTAAAAAAAAAAGTGAAATATTGAAATATTTGACGACTCGAAGACAATCCTCTTTTCATCTTTAGTTAAAAGTATTGAAGGAATCAATGATGAGAATGGCCATGGTGGTATCCATAATATCAGTGTCAGGATCACTTTCCTGATACTGTACCACATCAAAATGGGAAACAGGCCAGACTGGCCCATCAGAGGATCCTCTGGTAGACCTACGCAATGATACAATAGAGCCCAAAGTTCAATCTGGGGGAAATCCATTCATTTGTAGGTAGACCACACAAACTCTGCTCTCACAATTTTGGCTTCCAGTTTTAGAAATAAGATTATATCTTGCGTACAATTGAATCTTGCTGACCACAACCTGGCCAGGTCCTATTTGTTACTCATCTGTCCTGGCTCAGGTGCTGGTTTCTCCATCCTCCTCCTCTGGTGGCCGGCTCCCTAGTCTCCTGTATGTGATAGGTTGTTGATTGGCTGAGGCGGCAGCCTGAGTATTCAGGTAGTTTGTGTATAACCAGAGATCCCTGCACAGCTCCGGACTTTACTGCTAACTCAGCACTGATATTTCGAGTTATTAAAGCTACATCTGACCCTTAACTGTCCTATTGGACTTCCTGACCTATTCAGTTCTGTTACATTGGTACAGAGAATCTCCTGAGAAATCTATTTGTGCTACATTTCTAGACACTACTTAATTGCCATACTGCCTCCTAACATACCCAGCTTTGCTACTTTACTAGGCTTAGCTATATTGCCACAGTGTGCCTCCTGAAATCCTGAGTTCTGATACATTGTATAGTGCTAATGCCGGCATCCCCGCATGGTTCTCCTTCCTCTTCCATGCAGGGACACCGACATACTTACCGCCCTGGCCGCGCGACGTTGTACTCAGGTGTGCTTTTGCTTCCTGTTGTCTGTGCACGCCGCACTTCCTGACTGCACACGCGCTTCTCTGTTTTTAAAGGGGCAGCGAGAGCACCTGCAAAGCTGCCCCCAGCCAATGGCTGGCAGGCATCCTGTATATAAGGCACCCTCCCCAATAGGAAGGTGCCTAAGCAACATTGTTTCATCAATGATTTTTTTCAACTAGTGAGTAGTTAGGTCCCAGTCCTGAACCCGAACCCCTGGTCCTTGAACGGCCAGGCCTTGAACCAAACTCCTGGTCCATGTGCGGCCAGGACTTGAACTGAACTCCTGGTCCATGTGCGGCCAGTCCCTGAACCGAAACCTCTGGTACATTGCTAAAGTATGCCTCCTGATATACCCAGCTTTGCTACATTTGAATGCTGCCTTACGTTTCCACAGTGTGCCTCCTAACATACCCAACACTGCTACATGACTGGATTCTGCTTCATCACTACTGTGAGTCTCCAGACCAACGTAACTAAGCCTCATTGCCAAGCCATCTCTGCTGTGCCATTAACTCTCCTTTTCTTCTTCAGCCTTTCTCCATCTATCATCTAGCCTCTATAGCCTTCCTTGCTCCAACCAGTTCACCTCGCTGCATCAACATCATCTGCCCATGCGGCATTCTATCTTCTCACCTGGACCACGGGCTTTGAGCATCCACCTCTCCAGGTGAGACATCCCACTGTTACACTATCAGTTAGAGTCACTATAAGTATAAACACATTTTGGTTTCCACAAAGTTCAGTGTTTTTCGCTCTTTTAGTCGGATGTTTCTCTGGTTACGGAAGTACAATTATAAACATTTAATACGTTTCCACACTATATTTTTTACACGTTTCCTAGTTATGGACTCAAAAGGTCAATATTAGTGAAAAGTTCTAGGTTCGGATCCTGTTCTTTATTTACATGTTGTGAGTGTCCCCCTCCATGGATGAGAAGCCCCCACATATTGTGAGTGATCCCCCTCCATGAATGAGAAGCCCCCGCATATTGTGAGTGATCCCCCTCCATGGATGAGAAGCCCCCACACATTGTGAGTGATCCCCCTCCATGAATGAGAAGCCCCCACACATTGTAAGTGATTCCCCTCCATGGGCGAGATGCCCCCACACATTGTGAGTGATCCCCCTCCATGGGCGAGATGCCCCCACACATTGTGAGTGAGCCCCCTCCATGGGCAAGATGCCCCCACACATTGTGAGTGAGCCCCCTCCATGGGCAAGATGCCCCCACACATTGTGAGTGAGCCCCCTCCATGGATGAGAAGCCCCCACACATTGTAAGTGATCTCCTCCATGGATGAGAAGCCCCCACACATTGTGAGTGAGCCTCCTCCATGGATGAGAAGCCCACACATATTGTGAGTGATCCCCCTCCAAGGATGAGAAGCCCCCACATATTGTGAGTGATCCCCTCCATGGATGAGAAGCCCAGACATATTGTGAGTGATCCCCCTCCATGGATGAGAAGCCCCCACATATTGTGAGTGATCCCCTCCATGGATGAGAAGCCCAGACATATTGTGAGTGATCCCCTCCATGGATGAGAAGCCCACACATATTGTGAGTGATCCCCCTCCATGGATGAGAAGCCCCCACACATTGTAAGTGATCCCCTCCATGGATGAGAAGCCCCCACACATTGTGAGTGATCCCCTCCATGGAAGAAAGGCCCCCACACATTGTGAGTGATCCCCTCCATTGATGAGAAGCCCCCGTACATTGGGAGTGAGCCCCCTCCATAGATGAGAAGATGAGAAGCCTCCACATAGTATGAGTGAGCCTCCTCCATGGATGAGAAGCCCCCACATATTGTGAGTGAGCCTCCTCCATGGATGAGAAGCCCCCACATATTGTGAGTGAGCCTCCTCCATGGATGAGAAGCCCCCACACATAAATGATCTCAGGAGGCTTTACTGCTGGCAGACACAGGACTCATGGCAGCCTCATTTTCTCTTCTATGGACAATCATTCTTCCAAACAGTCTGAAGGGGCTTCATCAGAGAAAATAACTTACCTCCCGGCCTCTGCAGCCAAATCCTTGTACTTCCTGCAGAATGTCACCCTGACCTTGATGTTCTTCTTTGATGCCTTTCTTGAGACCAGCCAGTCTCCACAAGCCTTCTCACTGTGCACTGACACCTACCTGCTACCATTCCTGAGCAAACTTTGCACTGGTGCTGAACCAATCTCATAGCTGAATCTTCTTTAGGACATGGTCTTAGAACTTGCTAGACTTTCTTGGGTGCCCTTAAACCTTGTTCAAATGAATTAAACTTCTCTGTTAGAAGTTCTCCGATAAATGGTTAATTTGGAGGCAATCTTACAAGCAGCAATGTTCTCGCCTGTAAAGCCCTTTTGATGCAAAGCAATGATGACTGCACATGTTTCCTTGGAGGTAATCATGGTTACCAGAGGAAGAAGACATTCATTTCAACCACCAGCCCGCATTATATAGCCACCAGTGTGCTCTTATAATCTAATCAGCATGACAGAGTGATATCAGCTGTCTTGTCCTTGTTAGCACTTTCTCACTGAAATGATGTAAACAGGTGATTTTGTGCCAGGAGTGAAAATTAGGTTTTAAGGTTTTAGTTAACTTTCATGGTAATGAATGATCTTGTAATTTTTTCTAATTAATCTGATCACTGTTCATAACAATCGATAGTTAATACTGTAAAAACTAAAGCAGCGAAGTGGTGAAAAACTATACTTTGTGTCAGTCTCAAAACCTTGGACCAATACTGTGTATGTATTCAGTGTATATATACTGTATAAGCCATCGCCTATGTCACGTGGCATTTGTCCTTTGGATATTCTTATGACTTATTGAGGTCATTCTCAACATCACAATCCACTAATTTCCAAGACATCGTAGGTTGTTGGTTACAATTTATCAAACTTTTTTTCTTAACTTTTTCATTTATGGTCAGATTCCCTCTCCAGCACTCGGTCCTTATTTAACATAAGTTCAACTCATCCCATGGCCAACAATATTATATTTCTTAAAAAAAAAAAAAAAGTAAAGAAATATCTGACCCGTAAAAAAATATTTACAAATTCTAAATTCCAGGTTTTTGGTTCATGTAGAACTATTTTGGGCTCACAAGGATATAAATATGCTCCTCGCGGGATTATTGTAGAGAACATCGGGACGATCTTCTCTTCCAAAATGGTTGTTTACTGATCCTCCGAGCAGATGCACACTGAAATACTGGCACTTTAATAGCACCGGCGGCAGCTGTTTGGCACAGGGTCGTATTGTGATTAGAGGAGACAAACAGTGCTCTGTGCGGGGAACATCTTTCAAGACGACACAGGTGCTTGGAGGAGTCACACACCACGAGCTGTGATCCTGCTGACATCTGCATTAATGGCTGGACGGAGCATTGTAGCTGCTCACGAAAATCCCGGGACACACAGAGGTGGAGATGACGGCCTTGTCTTCACCCAGGGCAAACGCTTCACGCACCGTTGTAGACCTGTTTCATAATACTACGGCTTAGGTGGAGGATTAGTGCTCGTCTCTTCTAACACGCGGCCCCTCCGGATCCCACCCAGCTATGTCTGGCACATGGTCGTGGCAAGGGTGCGTGACCAAGAGGAACCATTCACCTTTCGGCCAGCGCCCTATATCTGACAACGAAATTCAGCTTCATGGCTCCAGGGCTGGAAGTCGCAGGGCTTCCTACTCGCCCCGACACCCAATCTGTGACCAAGACACCTGAGTGAGGGGTTCCTTGCATATTAAAGTATGCAAATCCTCAGGACATGAATATCATTAAAAACTGTGGCAAAACAGCCGCCAGCTCCTTATTCCAGCACTCACTCAGGCAGATCACCGGCTGCGTCAGATCTGTGGCCTTCCCGAGGTTTGGGCCATACGGCATCAGGAAGCATGATGATGTCACATCGTTACATGCACCAGGATTCAGAGTATGAGGAGGAAGGAAGAGGCTACCACTCATCGTTATGGTCGAAGGATGGGGAAAGTTTATTTTTAACTATTGTCAGGGCACAGAGCGGGCACAATAACTATATGGTGGAATAGAGGGGTCACTATTACTACATAGAGTCACAGAGGGGGCACTATTACTATATGCAGTCACAGAGGGGGCACAATAACTATATGGTGGAATAGAGGGGTCACTATTAACATAGTAACATAGTAACATAGTTTGTAAAGCCGAATAAAGACTTGCGTCCATCAAGTTCGACCTCTTAGTTCTGTAATTGCTAAAGTTGATCCAGAGGAGGGCAAAAACCCCAAATGATTTGGCCAATCTTCACCTGAGGAAAAATTCCCTCCCGACTCTGAAACCAGCAGTCAGAATAAATCCCTGTATCAACCTACTATTTTATTTTATTTTTAAGTATATGCAGAAATCTGCCTGGTATCTAGAAATGCATCCAGTCCCCGCTTGAACTGGTGTAGTGAATCCGACATTACCGTCTCCTCACTCAGTGAATTCCATATTCTCACTGCTCTTACCGTAAAGAACCCCTTCCTATGCTGGTGCTGAAACCTTTTCTCTTCCAGTCTTAGTGAGTGCCCTCTTGTTACCGTAATATCCCTCCTTTTGAACAAATCCCGGGCAAGATCTCTATACTGTCCCCTAACATATTTGTACACATTTATTATGTCCCCCCTCAACCTTCTCTTTTCCAGGCTGAATAGTCCTAGTTTTGCCAGCCTCTCTGGGTATTGCAGTCCCTCCATTCCCTTTATTAATTTTGTTGCCCTCCTTTGTACCTTTTCAAGCTCATTTATATCCTTTCTATATATTGGGGCCCATAACTGAGCACAGTATTCCAAGTGTGGTCTGACCAGTGCTTTGTACAGTGGAAGAACAATGTTCTCCTCCTTTGCAGCTATACCTCTTCTGATACATCCCATTACCCTGTTTGCCCTTACAGCAGCCGCCTGACTTTGGGCACTCCAATTTAGTTTGCTATCAATCAAGATGCCCAAGTCCTTCTCCATCTCTGAATTCCCCAATGATTTCTCATTCAGTGAGTACTGGTGACTTCCATTTTTCCTTCCCATATGTATGACCTTACATTTCTCCTCGTTAAACCTCATTTGCCATTTAATGCTCCACCTACCCAGCTTATCCAAATCCCTCTGTAGGTCTTCACTATCCTCTTTTGTATTAATTGTTTTACATAACTTTGTGTCATCTGCAAATATTGATATTTTACTATTTATCCCGTTGACTATGTCGTTAATAAAGATATTAAATAACATTGGGCCTAGTACAGACCCCTGTGGTACCCCACTAGTGACGCTTACCCAATCTGAGTATATTCCATTTATAACCACCCTCTGCCTTCTATCCTTTAGCCAGTTAGCTACCCACTTGCAGACATTTTCCCCCAGCCCCATCATTCTCATTTTGTATACCAACCTATTATGTGGCACGCTATCGAACGCTTTTGAGAAGTCGAGATACACGACATCCACTGGTTCCCCCTGATCTACTCGAGAGCTAACCTCCTCGTAGAAGTCAATCAGGTTTGTTTGGCAGGAGCGATTCCTCATGAATCCATGTTGGTTCGGGATTAAAAGATTATTAGCATCAAGATGCTCCATGATTGCCTCTTTAATGAAGCTTTCAAAAATTTTGCCCACAACGGACGTCAGACTCACCGGCCGATAGTTTCCGGCGTCACTTTTCGCTCCCTTTTTGAATATTGGCACTACATTCGCCTGTCGCCAATCAAGTGGCACAGACCCAGTCTCAACAGAGTCCTTAAATATAAGATATAACGGTCTGTCTATCACATGACTTAGTTCCCTTAGTACCCGTGGGTGTATGCCATCAGGTCCTGGTGATTGGTTTATTTTAATGTTACTGAGGCGTTTCTGTACCCCAGCTTGGGTTAGATTTGTCATACTTAGTGGAGGATTAAGTTTGTCACTTCTCATTTCTCCTGTTAGTTCTTTTTCCTTTGTGAAAGTTGTCGAAAAAAATGTATTTAATAGATTAGCTTTATCCTCATCTTTCTCTATGATTTTGCCATCATCACTTTTTATCGGTCCAATATTATCTGATTTAATCCTTTTACTATTTATATACGTAAAGAACAGTTTGGGATTTGATCTACTTTCCCTAGCAATACGTCTCTCTGTTTCCTCCTTCGCTATTTTTATTTGTTTTTTGCAGGTTCTCGTTTTTTCCTTGTAACACATTAGTGCCTCCTTGCTGTTTTCCTGTTTTAATCTCTTGAATGCCTCTTTTTTGCTATTTAACGCCCCTTTTACGTTCTTGTTCAACCATATTGGTTTCCTCTTATTTCTGGCCCTTTTATTCCCATACGGTATATACCTCTCGCACTGAGTATTCAGAATTCTTTTGAAGGTTTCCCATTTACTATTCGTATTTCCTTTGATTACTATATAGAGTCACAGAGGGGGCACAATAACTATATGGTGGAATAGAGGGGTCACTATTACTATATGCAGTCACAGAGGGGGCACAATAACTATATGGTGGCATAGAGGACACTATTACTATATGGTTGCAAAGAGGTGGCACTATTACTATACAGAGGCATTTGGGGGGAATTATTACTATATGGAGGCACAGAGGGGGCACTGTTACTAAATAGAAGCATATGGGGGGGAATTTTTATTATATGGAGGCACAGAGGGGGCACTATTACTACATAGAGGCACTATGAGAGGAACTATTACTCTATGGAAGCACAAAGGGGGCACTATTACTACATAGAGGCACTATGGGGGGCACTATTACTATATGGTGGAATAGAGGGGTCACTATTACTACATAGAGTCATAGAGGGGACACTGTTACTATATGGAGGCACAGAGGGGGCACTATTACTACACAGAGGCACTATGAGGGGAACTATTACTATATGGAGGCACAGAGGGGGCACTATTACTACATAGAGGCACTATGGGGGAACAATTACTATATGGAAACACAGAGGGGGCACTATTACTACCTAGAGGCACTATGAGGGGAACTATTACTATATGGAGACACAGAGGGGGCACTATTACTACATAGAGGCACTATGGGGGGCACTATTACTATATGGTGGAATAGAGGGGTCACTATTACTACATAGAGTCATAGAGGGGACACTGTTACTATATGGAGGCACAGAGGGGGCACTATTACTACACAGAGGCACTATGAGGGGAACAATTACTATATGGAAACACAGAGGGGGCACTATTACTACCTAGAGGCACTATGAGGGGAACTATTACTATATGGAGACACAGAGGGGGCACTATTACTACATAGAGGCACTATGAGGGGAACTATTACTATATGGAAGCACAAAGGGGGCACTATTACTACATAGAGGCACTATGGGGGGCACTATTACTATATGGTGGAATAGAGGGGTCACTATTACTACATAGAGTCATAGAGGGGACACTGTTACTATATGGAGGCACAGAGGGGGCACTATTACTACACAGAGGCACTATGAGGGGAACTATTACTATATGGAGGCACAGAGGGGGCACTATTACTACATAGAGGCGGCACTATGGGGGAACAATTACTATATGGAAACACAGAGGGGGCACTATTACTACCTAGAGGCACTATGAGGGGAACTATTACTATATGGAGACACAGAGGGGGCACTATTACTACATAGAGGCACTATGGGGGAACTATTACTATATGGAGGCACAGAGGGGGCACTATTACTACATAGAGGCACTATGGGGGGAACTATTACTACATGGAGGCACAGAGGGGGCACTATTACTACATAGAGGCACTATGGGGGGCACTATTACTATATGGAGACACAGAGGGGGCACTATAACTCTATGGTGGAATAGAGGGGGCACTATTACTACATGAAGGCACAGAGGGGGCACTATTACTACATAGAGGCACTATGAGGGGAACTATTACTATATGGTGTCAGGAAAACTTAGTCAGACCTTGCAGCCCTCTGGCGCCCCCTTATCCTGCTGGTCAAACACGGTATTGACTGAGGATAAGCAACAGGGCGCAGCTTCTCTCATTTATGTCGACTATTGTGGCACGTGATGAGACAGGACGTATATATACCACCAGTTCCTTCCAGGAACGTATATATATCTCAATCCAGCCACCCTCAACCACAATATCACATAAATACACCGTATGCTGCCACCACCGATCTCTTACCAGGTGGATCGGGTACCCGTTAGGTAACGTGAATTAGAGGGTGAGGAACGCGTTTGCTCGACATTGGACAAGAAGAACGAAGCTGGTAAATAATACTAATTTACTCCCGAAAGTTGGCAGCGTTTACAAAAGATATACAAGATATTATAAAAGAGACAATAAAACAGTTATTAAAATAAAAGGGGTAAATAATAGCAAAACCTGCGCCACGAGGTGATGGTCTCAGATTCTGTGGGGGGACGGCTCCCCGGAAATTAGGTGTGATTCCTCCACGCAGCGAGGAGTGCTTGCGTCTGACGTCCCTGGGTTGGAATGAGCCAACATGGACGCTGTGGTTTTTAGTAAGGAGGCAAAACACTAGGACACACCCATGTTGTTAACCTCACACGGGGGCTCGGTTTTGTGAACCCACCCAGATGCACAAGACATAAAAATCCTTCCTCTTTCATATCTTGGTATGGAGGGGGGGCCCCACATCCAAGATGGATACATCATTTTTGCCGTCACCAATATTCACGAAGATTGATATCAAATATGACATTTCTATGACGTTCAGAATCCCAGAACGCATTTCCTAGGTTTCTGGTGGTTTCCCAGTTATGAAAGATACACCATCATAACTGGAAAAAGGTGAGCATCCCAAAAATGTGGTCCACGTGTTTGTGACAGTCATGTGCATTATTAAACTCGACATTAAAAGTTTGCACAGTTACACAATAGGACTTTGGAGGGGAAATCCAGTGTAGACCAGTATGCTTGCTCTTGGCTGCGGTTTATGGCGGTTATAAAAATTCCTGGTTTGGGGAAAGCAAGAGTAGAGTTCTATGGAGGACCCTTCCAAGTGAACAAGGTGCGGAGATTTAAGACATCTCTGACTGTCCTTTCAACATTTTTAAAACTAGGACAAAATACATTTTGCCTGACACCTCCCCCTAATTAGACTGCGCTATGGAGGTAGGACCTTCTGGTACTCCTTCAGGCGTATCTCTGGAGGCTCCCCTCGCCGGGATAACCCATCGGCATTGCCATGCTCGCTGCCTTTGCGGTGTTGAACGGTAAAGTCGTACTGCTGGAGGATGAGGCTCCAGCGTAACAACCTTCCGTTGGCACTGGACATGGTGTGCAGCCAACTCAGGGGGTTGTGGTCAGTCACGACAGTGAAGGGGCGCCCGTACAAGTAAGGCTGTAAGCGGTGCAGGGCCCATACAATGGACAGGCACTCCTTCTCTATGGTGGAATAGGCCACTTCCCTCGGCAGCAGTTTCCGGCTTAGGTACAACACGGGTTGTTCTTGGTTCCCCGAGTCGACTCACTGGCGTCGGTCTGTACGAAGAATGGCTGTGTGTCGTCGACTGCCTTTAGCACAGGGGAGCTGCTCAGGGCGGCCTTCAAAGCCCAAAAGGCCACCTCGCATTCATCTGTCCATTTGACTGAATGGGGTAGGCTCCTCTTGGTGAGGTCTGTCAAGAGCTTTGCAAGGCTACCATAGTCATGTTCAAAGCGTCTATAGTAACCTGCGGTGCCCAAGAAGGACTGCACCTGCTTCTTGGTCCTGGGGGTGGGCCAGGACACGATAGCGTCCTCCTTCCCAGGCTCTGGCTTCAGAGTACACCCACCTACCTGGTGCCCCAGGTAGTGGACCTCGTTCATGCCCATCTGGCACTTTCCTGGCTTGATGGTCAAGCCCGCCTGGTGAATGCACCCGAGCACCTGCCGCAGATGCTCGAGGTGTTCCTCCCAGGTGGGACTGGAGACGGCAATGTCATCCAGGTATGCCACTGGGTACCTCTCCAGTCCCTGGAGCAGGTGGTTGACCATTCGCTGGAAAGTGGCAGGGGCATTTTTCATGCCAAAAGGCATGACCGTGGATTCATACAATCTGAAGGGGGTGATAAAGGCGGACTTTTCCTGGGCCCCAGGGCTCAAGGGAATCTGCCAATATCCCCGACTCAGATCCATAATGGAGAGATAGCTCGCGCTGGTTAACCGCTCAAGCAGCTCCTCAATGCGTGGCATTGGTTGTGCATCAGAGGCTGTGATAGCGTTGAGCCCCCTGTAGTCCACACAGAACCGGGTGGTCCGGTCCTTCTTTGGCACCAGGACTACAGGTGAGGCCCACGCGCTCTTGGGTCGCTTAATCACCCTCAACTTCAGCATCTCCTCGAACTCCTGGCGCATGACATGCTGCACCTCGTCTGAGATTCGATAGGCTGTCCGCTGGAGTGGGGCATGATTCCCGGTGTCCACTTCATGGACCGCCACCTCAGTCCTGCCAGGCATGTTAGTGAGCACTGCTTGGAAGGGTTTCAGCACTGCTCGCATCTGAGACCTCTGTGGTGCGGATAGCAAGGCGCTTATCTCTACATCCTCTAGGGACCCGCTGGCCTTCGCTTGGGCCAGCATGTCCAAGAGGGGGTCTTCCTCCCCATCCTCGGGCAGGCTGCAGACCGGTAGGATGCAGGCTCCATGTTCTTGATGAGCCTTCATCATATTAACGTGAAAAGCCTTCCGCCTACCCCGCGCGTGGTCAAGAGTGATTACGTAGGTGACCGGGTTGAGCTGTTGGTGAATGACGTACGGGCCTTCCCAGGCCACCTGAAGCTTGTCTTTTGGTACGGGGACCAGCACCCACACCTTCTGACCCACCTGGCAGGTCCGCTCTCGGGTGTTCTGGTCGTACCAATGCTTCTGGTCAGCCTGGGCTTGCGCCATGTTGTCATGCACCAACTGCGTCAAGGTCTGCATCTTGTCACGGAAGCGCATGACATACTCCACGATGGACACTACAGGGGAGCTCGGCTCTTCTTCCCAGGATTCCCTTATCAACTCAAGGGGTCCTCGGACACACCTGCCATACAGGAGCTCAAAGGGGGAGAACCCCGTCGAGGCCTGTGGAACCTCTCTGTAAGCAAATAACAGGTGTGGGAGGTAACGCTCCCAGTCGCGTCTCTGGGTCTCAACCAACATTTTAACATCTGTTTGAGGGTACCGTTGAATCGCTCACACAAACCATTGGTTTGGGGATGATACGCGCTCGATACCAGATGCTGCACCTGCATTTTCTTACATAGGGCCTCCATTAAGCGAGACATGAACTGGGTCCCCTGGTGGGTAAGCATCTCACTGGGGAAGCCTACTCGCGAAAAGATGGCCAAGAGGGAGTCCGCCACCTTATCCGCCCTAATTGAGGACAGGGCTACTGCCTCCGGATACCGGGTAGCATAGTCTACCACAGTAAGGATGAAACGTTTTCCAGAGCTGCTGGGTATGGCCAGTGGTCCCACAATGTCCACAGCAATCCTCTGGAAAGGCTCCTCTATCACTGGCAAAGAGATCAGGGGGGCTTTGGGAGCCGGCCCTGACTTTCCCACTCTTTGACACGTGGTACAGGAGCGACAGTAGTTCACCACATCCATCCCCATTTTGGGCCAATAAAAGTGATGAGACAGCCGGGCCTTGGTTTTGCTGACCCCCAAGTGTCCAGCGAGTGGAATCTCATGGGTGATCTGCAACAACTCATTCCTGAATTGGTAGGGGACGACCAGCTGTCTTTCCCTCAGCCACTCCTGTTGGGGTGTACAGGGAACTGTCTCCCGGTACAACCTCCCTTGGTCCCAGAATACCCTCTCCTTATCCGACTCGGAGGTGGGTTTCTCAGCGAGGCACCTTAACGTCTCCAGGCTAGCATCTGAGTGCAGAGCTGCCTGAAACTCCTGGCTGGAGGAAGCCAGAAGTGAGGTTAAGGCCACGTCCTCACTGGGACCCTCTGGGACCGGCTCTGGGTCCATAACTGATTCCGTTATTCCTCTGTCCGAGGAGGGTCCAGAAGACAGGGCGTTACTTGCGTTCTGGGCACTCTGACTGCGGGTAACAGCGGCTATATAGGCTGTCTCCCCGGCGAATAACACCGTACCTCAGGCACAGTGCTACTTATGCTGCAGCTACCATCAGCCAGATCACCGTCTGTTGTGACACTGGTCGCTGACACAGCACCGCCTCCTTCATGGTCCCCGTGCCTCTCCCCATTACCCTTAGCACTGACACTTGCTCCTGCTAGGGGATCCTCAGCAATATCACCCCCAGCGTGACATGGCTGAGTTCTTCTGTACCTTCAAATACATCATCATCATCAGCAGGTAAAGCTTTGACATTCACATTATCAGAATTAACCTTACCAACCGTATCAGATCGGGGAGGGGTGTCAGGGACATAATAAGCAAACATCCTCCACAAATCAGTTCCCAACAAAACATTTGCAGGTAGGTTTTCAGATACCCCCACTTCTTTCACCCCACTCCCCACACCCCAATCAATAAAAACCCGGGCCATGGGCAAGGGGCATCGGACGCCCCCAATCCCGGTGACAGTCAGGGTCTTTCCCGGAATAAGCGATTCAGCGGACACCAGTTCGGGTCGGATGAGGGTTTTTTTGGCCCCAGTGTCCTTGAGGCCTACAGTGACAGTGTTCCCCACAGTGACAGACTGCAAGTTTTCACAGGCCTTCCCAACTGGCCCACCCACCAAAAGAACTGATGCACTAGGCCCTGGGGCTTTGGATGGGGGGTTCTTCCTCGGCTTCTCTGGGCAAGTGGCGCTGAGATGACCAGTCTGGTTGCAGAAATAACACTTGCGGGCATCAGATGCAGGCCGGGAATTGGTAACAGTGAAAAGGCCTCCAGAAGGTCGGCTGACAGGGGCAGGGATGGTGGTTGACGGCTTACCCCCTTTCCAGCTGGCGACGACCGGCTTCCGCACCTCCAGTCTCCGGTTGGCCTCGTAGGTGTCGGCGATCTGCGCTGCTTTATTGGCATCTGGTGGCTCCCGATCCATCACGAACTGCCGTACCTCAGTCGGACACAGATGCAGGAACTGGTCTTTCACCATCAGGTCCTTTAGCTGCTCAAAGGTGGTCGCTGACAGTCCTTCCATTTAAGGATTATGGAGGCCACTGTGCTCTTAGGAACCTTGAGTAATTCAGAAAGTCTTTGGTAACCTTGGCCAGATCTGTGCCTTGCCACAATTCTGTCTCTGAGCTCCTTGGGCAGTTCCTTTGAGCTCATGATTCTCATTTGGTCTGACATGCACTGTGAGCTGTGAGGTCTTATATAGACAGGTGTGCGCCTTTCCAAATCAAGTCCTATCAGTTTAATTAAACACAGCTGGACTCCAATGTAGGAGTAGAACCATCTCAAGGAGGATCACAAGGAAATGGACATGTGACTTAAATATGAGTGTCTGAGCAAAGGGTCTGAATACTTATGACCATGTGATATTTCAGTTTTTCTTTTTTAATAAAATTGCAAACATTCATACATTTCTGTTTTTTTTCAGTCAAGATGGGGTGCAGAGTGGACTTTAATGAGAAAAAAATGAACTTTTTAGAATTTACCAAATGGCTGCAATGAAACAAAGAGTGAAAAATTTAAAGGGGTCTGAATACTTTCCGTACCCACTGTACATCACCACCCTGGACCTAATGAAAGGATACTTGCAAATTCTCCTATCTCCAAGTGCCAAGGAGAAGACGACCTTCTCTACACCTGATGAGTGCTTTCAATACACCAGGATGCCGTTCGGTCTGCAAGGAGCCCCAGCTACCTTCCAGAGGGCCATGGACCGGATCCTAGTCTCTCATAAAAAGTACGCTGCAGCTTATCTGGACAACATTGTGATCTTCAGCCTGGATTGGGGAAGTCAACTGCAGAAGGTCCAGGCAGTACTGGATGCGCTGAGGAAGGCAGGATTTACTATAAACCCAAAGATATCCACCATAGGAAAAAAAGAGGAAAATACTTGGGCTACATCGTCGAAGAGGCAAAATAAAGCCAAAAGTGAAAAAGGTGGAGGCAATCCAAAATTGGCCGCAACCAGTCTTGAAGAAACAGGTTCGGGCGTTTCTGGAAATTGCAGGATACTATCGGCGATTTATCCCGAATTTCACAATGAGAGCTGCACCCCTAACCGACCTTCTTAAAGGCATGAAGTCCTGGATGGCCAAATGGTCTTCTGAAGCAGAGATGGCATTCCTAGAGTTGAAGCTCACCTTGTGTAAACAGCCGGCCTTGGTCGCACCGGACTTCAGTAAGGAGTTCGTAGTCCAGACCGACACCTCAGGGGTCGGGTTAGGAGCAGTGTAGTCCCAAGAAATAAACGGGCTGGAACATCCCATCCTGTGCTTGAGCAAAAAACTCTCTAACTGTGAGAAAAACTATGCCATCATGGAAAAAGAGTGCTTGGTCATCAAGTGGGCAATTGACACCCTGCGGTAATACTTATTAGGCTGAAATTTCAGGCCAGTGTCAGATCATGTGCCCCTGAGGTGGATGAGAGAAAGAAAGGGGAAGAATGCCCAGGTTAATAGGTGGTTTCTAGCCCTCCAGGACTTTTTCATGTTGAAAACAGGCCTGGAAAGTTACACGATAAAGCAGATGCCCTGTCTAGAGTTCCCTGTTTGATGTCTGAAGGTACCAAAACCCCCAGCTTTGGGAAGAGGGGGGGGGGGGGCATATGTAACAAAGTTATTGGCGAAGCACTGGAGGGGAGATATGTTTCACTGAGGCAATTAGCTTCAGTGTGTTGAAACCTAGAATTTTGCTCCAGCACACTATGTGTCTAGGGGTTAATTGCCCATTTTTAATGGGCTAGGATTTTATGTGAACAGCTATAGAACGGGTGGGAGGCTGTTCACCATATCTCCACCACAGGGTGTGGCCTGGGCTATAAATAGCCGGCCTTTTGAATCATTCAGTGTTTAGTAGGGCTGGAGAGAGGAACTCCAGTGTTTTGTGTCCTGACAAGGAAAAGCTGAACCATTGTTTGTGATGCGCCCCCTGGGCCGTGGGGTACTCGGCAGCCGGGCCTCTGGTTGCCAGGGGATATCACGGTGGCTGACCCAGGGCGGTCAGTAAAAAGGGGGAGATTTATAGGGGATTTGGGAAAGTTCGTGACGCCACCTGTGGATTGCGGCCAAAGGGGGCCGCCGCTGCGGAGCAGTCCTCTGGAGCTGGTGTTACGGCAGCAGGGATGGTGTGGCTCTCCACAGGTAGAGCTAGCTCCAGGGCAGCGTGGGGTGTAATGGATGGTGGTGCAGGGAAGATGGGACCCAGCCGGGTCAGAGGAAGAACAAACACACACAACGGGGCTAGTTTCAGTACCTTTACTGCAGATAGTAGTCAGGTACGGTCCGGGGTACTTGTAGGTGGTGTGCACTTCTGGTCTTGCTCCCCAGTGAGCGAGTGTAAGGCCTCCTTTCTGTATCTTCCTGTCTCTCTACCTGGGGCTTCTGACCTGCCTGGAACAGGGTCTAGCTCCCTTGATGTTTCTCTCACCCGTCTTGCTTGGCGGCGAGGGCTTTCCCACTGGTTACCACGATCCCTGGACGCTGAGGCCTTCGTGGTACCTAGTCCTCTGTGTGTGCGCTATTCACGGGTGGACTGAGGGATATGAAATCCTCCTCAGTATGCCGGATTCCCTACTGGGCATAGAGATCCCAATAGACTCGGGCCCGGTGCCCGGCTTGCAACAGGGGACAAACCCTCTGTGGTTCCTCTGTTCCTCATGGCTCTTCTCTTCTCCTTGCCTTCTAGCCCACTCTAGGCTGTCACTGGCCAGACTAGCCCGCAGCTTGGGCCTAGCCTGGCTTTCAGCCACACAGACTTCAGCTTGTCCGGTGCTGCAGCATCGTGTCACATAAACAGCTTCCCACTGACTGACTTCCTGAACTCCACCCCCTAGTATATATATACCTGACAGGGCTCCATCTAGTGGACTTGGGTGGAGGTGTCTGCATGTATTGAGGCCACTGGGGAGAATCCCATCTGTGCAACACCAAAGAGTTCTGTGACAACCTGCAGCCGCAGGGCGTCACATTCCCCCCTAGTAAAAATCAGTACTCCCGGACTGAAACAAATTTTTGTATAACAGGTAACACAAGGATAACATATTTTTAAACATTACAATTTTTCTTCCCTTTATGGGAGGCACGTAGCTTGAACGTTGCAATAACAGGTTTAATAAACATTATTTATGCTTTACTGTAGCAACCAGTTTTGATGAGATCCCTCCTCGGGTGTGTCCCTCTCATCCGGGTAAGCTGGCTTGTGGGGGACCTGCTCCAAACCCCCAACAAAGGTCCTGGGCGGGCTGCAGGACTGGTGTAGGACCACTGGTTCGGCCACGCCAGGCAGGTTTTAGAGGTGGTGGTCTTGTGAAAACCACCAGGGGGCACCTCAGGAGGTACAAACTATGTACAATGCGGGTCGTTCACAGTTCACGGACTCCAAGTTCAGGTTAACTTATACTTAACATGAGAGCTACCGGGGAACTCATAGCTCAAGGGCGCCCCCTCCTGGGATGCGCCTGGGGATGGGAGGTAGGTGACCCGTCGTGGTCATCCTCCCGTTCAGTCAGGGTGTCCTCCTGCTGAAGTTCCGTCACCCTCTGAACATCTAGGGCATACGGCAGAGCCATGGATATCAACGGGGCCACGACCCCTGCTGGTGGAGCGGCCGCTCCGGCCTGTGCAGCGCCGGGCGCAGGTTGAGCATCAGGAGCGTTAACCGGTGCTCCGGCGGCTTGCTGGTCGTCCGTCATTGTTGCGCCCCCCCTAGTGAACCGGAGCCTACTTTCTTCACTTTCTTTATCAGGTAGACCGCAGCTCCGCGGGCGACGGTCTTCTTCCAGTACCTTGCGTCAGAGCGTCCTCTGGGCTCCTTCCAGGACCTGACGCTTCCTGGTTCGACGTCAGGGGCGCGGTGTGTCCTGGGCTTCCAGCGGTTACGCCTCTCGGATTCCCGCGATTACGCCCCTCTTCTTCCCTCGCGGCGACAGGAAGATGGCGGACAATGGCGGGAAATCTTGGGAATGGCGGGAAAACTTCACCCCAGTGAGTATTACAGTCTTTTAAGGCGCACAGTACCCGGTGGCAACGGGCACGGAATCCTGTTCGTGACGCCAAGGCTAACGTGCCCCCTGGGCCGTGGGGTACTCGGCAGCTGGGCCTCTGGTTGCCAGGGGATATCACTGTGGCTGGCCCGGTCTCTGACCCAAGGGCGGTCAATAAAAAGGGGGAGATTTATAGGGGATTTGGGAAAGTTCGTGACGCCACCTGTGGATTGCAGCCAAAGGGGGCCGCCACTGCGGAGCAGTCCTCTGGAGCTGGTGTTACGGCAGCAGGGATGGTGTGCCTCTCCACAGGTAGAGCTAGCTCCAGGGCGTCGCATTTGCTAACCTCTGAGCAGGCGGATCCCCGCCACCACAAGGACTGTGCTTTGTGCTACCACTTTGCTTTGTTTTGCTGTTTTTGCCCAAAGCGCCATGTTTATTTATACTTCACCACATTTTATGCTACCTGTATAATAAACCTGGGAAGAATTTAAAGAGACAGTGTTCCCGTGTCTACCTCCGTGTGCTGTCGAGTGAGCCGTTGTACTACACCTCCTTCACTTTGCGCTGTCACTTTGTGTGTGAACATGTCCCGGGCGGCGAACGTCCCAACATTTTGACGAGAAAACAATGTGTGTTCTACTCTCATTGGATAAATTAAACGTAAATGAAATTTCCTGGCCAAATTCAAGTTGGACGCGCTTACATCTACTCTGTATCGCTCTCATATCAAATTTGCTGCAAATTGCAAGTATTTCAGTGCAATAAACAGACATGGCCGGTGGGAGGTAAATATTGGGGTCCTGCAGCGTCAGGCTCTCCCTCTGGGTATCGCCCCGTGCTGTCTGTCAGGTGGGCGCACTCTCTGCCGGAGCCTTTTATTTAAAACTTTACAAATTACTAAATTCATCAAAAAATGAATAAAATGATATTTTTAGGAATAAATGGCTCTGACAACATTCACATTTTTTTGGAAATGTTCCCGTGTGTAAAGTTTACATGAGCCCCACCCGATCCTCCTCCGTCAGGTCGCCGGACAGACGCTGCGCAATGAGCCAGATCTACCCTGTAATGAGGAAAGTCAGAGCGAGCCAGAAGAGCTGGAAATCCCTCCGGTGCTGCAGTCTGCACTGAGCGCAGCGCCGCAGCTCCTCACGCAGCAGACGTTTGTCGCTCCCCGGTGGGCCGTTGCACTGTGAACCACGAGTGTTTGTTCTTCTGGTGGGAATCCCGCCTGATGGTAATTAGCTCGCTGTAGACTGAGCCGCTCTCCTTTCACTAGCAGCCTGTGAGATGAAAGCAGTTTTCAAGTCATCGCGGCGTAAACCCGTCACGGCCATTGGTAATCGATGGCGGAGAAACGCGTCAGACTTTACTCATTGCAGGGGAAATGTGGTGTCCATCCTGCCGGGACGCAGATTGCTCAAGTGTTTGTGAATGTCTTTATGACTGGCGGTTGTGGACAATTTATTGGTGCCGGCGACGCGTCCTCGCGTGATTAATACTCAACAACAATCTCCGAACATTGTGCTGAGGGCGGCCAGGACGACATGTACAAGCTCAACGACATGTACAAGCTCCGGGTGCGAGGGCAAGATACAGACCTCAGGGGCGGAAAGAGGCAGAAAGTCAAGAGAAAAGGCAAGGGTTAACCAAACGGGGCGAAAAATCCACAACGACCTTCCAAAAGTCAGAGCAGCTTATAAGGAGTAAAAGTAAAAATACATACAATCAGCTGGTAGTAATAATAGTGAGAATAATAACAATAATGACAAAATAATAATAATAATCACTGATAATGAGAATAATAAGTCATACAGTGATAAAATAATAAGAAAAACACCAATAATAATAACTAGTAATAATAAGAAAAATAACAATAATAATTACTGATATTAGTAAAAACTGTAATATTTCATAATAATCATAAACGAAACAATAACAGAAATGCAATAAAAAATATTACAAATCGTATAGAGTATAAATATCATATACAGAAAAAAAAGATACAAATAGTTTTCTCTCCCTTTCCCCCTAATGATGAAGAAATAAGGCAATCTGTAGCTCTGAGCGAGCAGCGAGCGTAATGTGCTGACCACAAATGTGTCCAAAATAAACAACGGCTCTGGAAGTTAATTTAATAGAAAAAAATGACATAAAAACTGGAGCCGGAGCCAAGAAACTGGAAGAAGCTGAAACATTAACTCAGAACTTGTTAATCTTCCGTCACATGATCATTACATTCATTTTATGATTTTTTTTTTATTCTGGTTTCATTCTTGTTGCTGTAAATAACGTAGATCTAGGAATAATAATATTAAAAAATTTGCAATAAGTTGATATACGGTAAGGTAGAAATCCGGGGTGTAGCAAAGGGGTCGGGAAACTCTCCTTATAAAGTTCAGGGTTTAAGCCCACAATTTTTTTTTACAAAGCGCTGTATCAGCATGACTATTGGTAATATACCGGACAAGCCCAACATAAAGTTTCTTTCTTGAACCTTTGTGTCTTTTTCATCTCTTTCTCCACTTTTGTACTTCCGGCTTCTCAGAGGTAAATGCCCGGTCCTTTTCTTATCTGTTAAAACTACATTTCCTGGCAGATCCCTGCTTCCCCTGAGTGCTGCAGGACCCTCTCCGCCTCCTATGTGATTCAACAAAGAGAAATATATCAACAAGGGCAATTCTCATTTGAACTGATGAAGTGACCAGTGATAGTCCTGAATGTAGTCACTGTGACCCAACTATGTGGCCAATATTCGTTACTATTCACAAACTGGATGGGATGGTGGATGGGAATCTTCAGAGCATGATCATGCTGACCCCTGTGTGCATCGCAGAGCTGAGCTGTGCTACAACACAGCTGTCAGGGCCATGGGGATACTGTTGAGAGTGTCTGTGAGATGTTTTATTTGAGAGTCATAGATGCATCTGATTTTCATGAGTAAGACAGGGTCATTAGGTGGAAATGCTGCTGGTATCAGTGGGATCTTCAGCACTGCCAATCTGGCTGTCAGACGTTTTATTAGACAGGGTCCTTAGATGCATCTGAGCATGCTTGATGACAGCATTAGAACTACTGGAGGACAGATCTGTGATGCTGAGTCACTTCTCACAGACAAGTAGTGAGTTGGGGAAGTCAAGGAGTCCGAGGTCAAGAGCTAGGAGGTTACATCATAAACAGAGTGAAGAGACAAAGGCATACTCAGCTAAGGGTCCGAGGTCAGAATTCCAAGGTCAGTGCGCATCAAGGCAAAAGGCGTAATACAAACGGGTAGTCAAAAGGCAAATCCAAGGTTCGGCAACAAAGATCAGAATATCAGAGTTCCAAACACAGAGCAAACAAACTACTGAGCTGAAAGCTATGACTGGCAGTAGTCCCAGCACAGCCAGCCAGCTAAATGGCCAATCGATCACCCTGAAAGGGCAACACCTGGAGGATTTCCAGCAGGCCCGGACTAATTGGGTTGCAAGGAAATCCCATACACAAAACTGACAGCCCAGCACGCCTCTGCATACTATGGGACGACAGAGCTGTCACTTAACAATACTGACAGCCTGGTACGCCCCTGCGATCCATAGGGTGCCTGAGCTGCCACTCACTGCGCCCCTAGATCTATGGTGGCGGCAGGATTGTGACAAGATCAAGTGGCAATGAAAGGTAAAGCGAGCCCTGGGGTCATCATTAGGGTAGGGGACAGCAGCTCTACATCAGTGCAGACTTAACCATAGGTTGTATTGTCACACAGGATTAATTCTGCAGGTACAGAAAACCACATGATGGACCACCTTGCAATTTGGGAATAACCCTTTAATGATATCACAGGACTATATACCATTTTGGTAAT
Organism: Phyllobates terribilis; assembly: GCF_046119375.1. Taxonomy (NCBI): domain Eukaryota; kingdom Metazoa; phylum Chordata; class Amphibia; order Anura; family Dendrobatidae; genus Phyllobates; species Phyllobates terribilis. The sequence continues at coordinate 20,414,111 of NW_027362764.1, read as the reverse complement.
ACGTGGTAGAACAGAGATGGCTCAGCACCACCCTACAGAAGCCGTGCCAGGGACCGGGGCGGCACCAAGGGTAACACAATGCCAACGTCCTACTGAAGGCAATAGTCATTTCTTTAAATCCATGGTGGATTTTTTTCCCCCACAAAAATAAAAATCAAATCAGGAAAGATGAAAGGAAAGAATCTGAAGACGGCGATATCGTCTGGTTACGAGTTCTCAGGAGCAGCAGAGATTAGTTGCAGTCACTAAATTTCCCCTTTTTGGCCACCATGACCTGAACGGCTGTCAGACTTCAGCTCCGTAAAGACGAAAACTGGGAAAGATCCGCAGACATGTCAGGGTGGCCTGACGTCCTCCATTATTACAGGCTCATAAAAGCGGCAGGCTGGAGATCACTCGCAAGAGAAACCCTTTAATCTACGCAACAGACACATAAATACATCTGGAGCCGGGCCGAGTGCAGAATGGTTGCAACATGTCCAGCGGGGACGCGCAGATCCGTCCATATAGATATAGGACGCGCAGATCCGTCCATATAGATATAGGACGCGCAGATCCGTCCATATAGATATAGGACGCGCAGATCCGTCCATATAGATATAGGACGCGCAGATCCGTCCATATAGATATAGGACGCGCAGATCCGTCCATATAGATATAGGACGCGCAGATCCGTCCATATAGATATAGGACGCGCAGATCCGTCCATATAGATATAGGACGCGCAGATCCATCCATATAGATATAGGACGCGCAGATCCATCCATATAGATATAGGACGCGCAGATCCGTCCATATAGATATAGGACGCGCAGATCCATCCATATAGATATAGGACGCGCAGATCCATCCATATAGATATAGGACGCGCAGATCCATCCATATAGATATAGGACGCGCAGATCCATCCATATAGATATAGGACGCGCAGATCCGTCCATATAGATATAGGTCGCGCAGATCCGTCCATATAGTTATAGGACGCGCAGATCCGTCCATATAGATATAGGACGCGCAGATCCGTCCATATAGATATAGGACGCGCAGATCCGTCCATATAGATATGGGACGCGCAGATCCGTCCATATAGATATAGGACGCGCAGATCCATCCATATAGATATAGGACGCGCAGATCCGTCCACATAGATATAGGACGCGCAGATCCGTCCATATAGATATAGGACGCGCAGATCCGTCCATATAGATATAGGACGCGCAGATCCGTCCATATAGATATAGAACGCGCAGATCCGTCCATATAGATATAGGACGCGCAGATCCATCCATATAGATATAGGACGCGCAGATCCGTCCACATAGATATAGGACGCGCAGATCCGTCCATATAGATATAGGATGCGCAGATCCATCCATATAGATATAGGATGCGCAGATCCGTCCATATAGATATAGGACGCGCAGATCCAGCCATATAGATATAGGACGCACAGATCCATCCATATAGATATAGGACGCGCAGATCCGTCCATATAGATATAGGACGCGCAGATCCAGCCATATAGATATAGGAAGCGCAGATCCGGCCATATAGATATAGGATGCGCAGATCCGGCCATATAGATATAGGACGCGCAGATCCGTCCATATAGATATAGGACGCACAGATCCGTCCATATAGATATAGGAAGCGCAGATCCATCCATATAGATATAGGACGCGCAGATCCATCCATATAGATATAGGACGCACAGATCCGGCCATATAGATATAGGACGCGCAGATCCGTCCATATAGATATAGGACGCGCAGATCCAGCCATATAGATATAGGAAGCGCAGATCCGGCCATATAGATATAGGACGCGCAGATCCGTCCATATAGATATAGGACGCACAGATCCGTCCATATAGATATAGGAAGCGCAGATCCATCCATATAGATATAGGACGCACAGATCCGTCCATATAGATATAGGACGCGCAGATCCGGCCATATAGATATAGGACGCGCAGATCCGTCCATATAGATATAGGAAGCGCAGATCCATCCATATAGATATAGGACGCGCAGATCCGTCCATATAGATATACGACGCGCAGATCCGTTCATATAGATATAGGACGCGCAGATCCGTCCATATAGATATAGGACGTGCAGATCCAGCCATATAGATATAGGAAGCGCAGATCCGGCCATATAGATATAGGACGCACAGATCCATCCATATAGATATAGGAAGCGCAGATCCATCCATATAGATATAGGACGCGCAGATCCGGCCATATAGATATAGGACGCGCAGATCCAGCCATATAGATATAGGACGCGCAGATCCGTCCATATAGATATAGGACGCGCAGATCCGTCCATATAGATATAGGACGCGCAGATCCATCCATATAGATATAGGACGCGCAGATCCGTCCATATAGACATAGGACGCGCAGATCCAGCCATATAGATATAGGAAGCGCAGATCCGGCCATATAGATATAGGACGCGCAGATCCGTCCATATAGATATAGGAAGCGCAGATCCATCCATATAGATATAGGACGCGCAGATCCGTACATATAGATATAGGACGCGCAGATCCGTCCATATAGATATAGGACGCGCAGATCCGGCCATATAGATATAGGACGCGCAGATCCGTCCATATAGATATAGGAAGCGCAGATCCATCCATATAGATATAGGACACGCAGATCCGTCCATATAGATATACGACGCGCAGATCCGTCCATATAGATATAGGACGCGCAGATCCAGCCATATAGATATAGCACGCACATATCCATCCATATAGATATAGGATGCGCAGATCCGTCCATATAGATATAGGACGCGCAGATCCATCCATATAGATATAGGACGCGCAGATCCAGCCATATAGATATAGGACGCACAGATCCATCCATATAGATATAGGACGCGCAGATCCAGCCATATAGATATAGGTCGCGCAGATCCGTCCATAGAGATATAGGACGCGCAGATCCGTCCATATAGATATAGGACGCGCAGATCCAGCCATATAGATATAGGTCGCGCAGATCCGGCCATATAGATATAGGACGCGCAGATCCGTCCATATAGATATAGGACACGCAGATCCAGCCATATAGATATAGGACGCGCAGATCCGTCCATATAGATATAGGACGCGCAGATCCATCCATATAGATATAGGACGCGCAGATCCATCCATATAGATATAGGACGTGCAGATCCATCCATATAGATATAGGACGCGCAGATCCATCCATATAGATATAGGACGCACAGATCCGTCCATATAGATATAGGACGCACAGATCCGGCCATATAGATATAGGACGCACAGATCCGTCCATATAGATATAGGAAGCGCAGATCCATCCATATAGATATAGGACGCACAGATCCGTCCATATAGATATAGGACGCACAGATCCGGCCATATAGATATAGGACGCGCAGATCCGTCCATATAGATATAGGACGCGCAGATCCGTCCATATAGATATAGGACGCACAGATCCGTCCATATAGATATAGGAAGCGCAGATCCATCCATATAGATATAGGACGCACAGATCCGTCCATATAGATATAGGACGCACAGATCCGGCCATATAGATATAGGTCGCGCAGATCCGGCCATATAGATATAGGACGCGCAGATCCGTCCATATAGATATAGGACGCGCAGATCCAGCCATATAGATATAGGACGCGCAGATCCGTCCATATAGATATAGGACGCGCAGATCCATCCATATAGATATACGACGCGCAGATCCATCCATATAGATATAGGACGCGCAGATCCGTCCATATAGATATAGGACGCACAGATCCGTCCATATAGATATAGGAAGCGCAGATCCATCCATATAGATATAGGACGCACAGATCCGTCCATATAGATATAGGACGCACAGATCCGGCCATATAGATATAGGACGCGCAGATCCGTCCATATAGATATAGGACGCGCAGATCCGTTCATATAGATATAGGACGCGCAGATCCGTCCATATAGATATAGGACGTGCAGATCCAGCCATATAGATATAGGAAGCGCAGATCCGGCCATATAGATATAGGACGCGCAGATCCATCCATATAGATATAGGAAGCGCAGATCCATCCATATAGATATAGGACGCCCAGATCCAGCCATATAGATATAGGACGCGCAGATCCGTCCATATAGATATAGGACGCGCAGATCCGTCCATATAGATATAGGACGCGCAGATCCGTCCATATAGATATAGGACGCGCAGATCCATCCATATAGATATAGGACGCGCAGATCCATCCATATAGATATAGGACGCGCAGATCCGTCCATATAGATATAGGTCGCGCAGATCCGTCCATATAGATATAGGACGCGCAGATCCGTCCATATAGATATAGGACGCGCAGATCCGTCCATATAGATATAGGACGCGCAGATCCGTCCATATAGATATAGGACGCGCAGATCCGTCCATATAGATATAGGACGCGCAGATCCATCCATATAGATATAGGACGCGCAGATCCGTCCACATAGATATAGGACGCGCAGATCCGTCCATATAGATATAGGACGCGCAGATCCGTCCATATAGATATAGGACGCGCAGATCCGTCCATATAGATATAGAACGCGCAGATCCGTCCATATAGATATAGGACGCGCAGATCCATCCATATAGATATAGGACGCGCAGATCCGTCCACATAGATATAGGACGCGCAGATCCGTCCATATAGATATAGGATGCGCAGATCCATCCATATAGATATAGGATGCGCAGATCCGTCCATATAGATATAGGACGCGCAGATCCAGCCATATAGATATAGGAAGCGCAGATCCGGCCATATAGATATAGGATGCGCAGATCCGGCCATATAGATATAGGAAGCGCAGATCCATCCATATAGATATAGGACGCGCAGATCCGTCCATATAGATATAGGACGCACAGATCCGGCCATATAGATATAGGACGCGCAGATCCGTCCATATAGATATAGGACGCGCAGATCCAGCCATATAGATATAGGAAGCGCAGATCCGGCCATATAGATATAGGACGCGCAGATCCGTCCATATAGATATAGGACGCACAGATCCGTCCATATAGATATAGGAAGCGCAGATCCATCCATATAGATATAGGACGCGCAGATCCGTCCATATAGATATAGGACGCACAGATCCGGCCATATAGATATAGGACGCGCAGATCCGTCCATATAGATATAGGACGCGCAGATCCAGCCATATAGATATAGGAAGCGCAGATCCGGCCATATAGATATAGGACGCGCAGATCCGTCCATATAGATATAGGACGCACAGATCCGTCCATATAGATATAGGAAGCGCAGATCCATCCATATAGATATAGGACGCACAGATCCGTCCATATAGATATAGGACGCGCAGATCCGGCCATATAGATATAGGACGCGCAGATCCGTCCATATAGATATAGGAAGCGCAGATCCATCCATATAGATATAGGACGCGCAGATCCGTCCATATAGATATACGACGCGCAGATCCGTTCATATAGATATAGGACGCGCAGATCCGTCCATATAGATATAGGACGTGCAGATCCAGCCATATAGATATAGGAAGCGCAGATCCGGCCATATAGATATAGGACGCACAGATCCATCCATATAGATATAGGAAGCGCAGATCCATCCATATAGATATAGGACGCGCAGATCCGGCCATATAGATATAGGACGCGCAGATCCAGCCATATAGATATAGGACGCGCAGATCCGTCCATATAGATATAGGACGCGCAGATCCGTCCATATAGATATAGGACGCGCAGATCCATCCATATAGATATAGGACGCGCAGATCCGTCCATATAGACATAGGACGCGCAGATCCGGCCATATAGATATAGGAAGCGCAGATCCGGCCATATAGATATAGGACGCGCAGATCCGTCCATATAGATATAGGAAGCGCAGATCCATCCATATAGATATAGGACGCGCAGATCCGTACATATAGATATAGGACGCGCAGATCCGTCCATATAGATATAGGACGCGCAGATCCGGCCATATAGATATAGGACGCGCAGATCCGTCCATATAGATATAGGAAGCGCAGATCCATCCATATAGATATAGGACGCGCAGATCCGTACATATAGATATAGGACGCGCAGATCCGTCCATATAGATATAGGACGCGCAGATCCGGCCATATAGATATAGGACGCGCAGATCCGGCCATATAGATATAGGACGCGCAGATCCGTCCATATAGATATAGGACACGCAGATCCGTCCATATAGATATACGACGCGCAGATCCGTCCATATAGATATAGGACGCGCAGATCCAGCCATATAGATATAGGACGCACATATCCATCCATATAGATATAGGATGCGCAGATCCGTCCATATAGATATAGGACGCGCAGATCCATCCATATAGATATAGGACGCGCAGATCCAGCCATATAGATATAGGACGCACAGATCCATCCATATAGATATAGGACGCGCAGATCCAGCCATATAGATATAGGTCGCGCAGATCCGTCCATAGAGATATAGGACGCGCAGATCCGTCCATATAGATATAGGACGCGCAGATCCAGCCATATAGATATAGGTCGCGCAGATCCGGCCATATAGATATAGGACGCGCAGATCCGTCCATATAGATATAGGACGCGCAGATCCAGCCATATAGATATAGGACGCGCAGATCCGTCCATATAGATATAGGACGCGCAGATCCATCCATATAGATATAGGACGCGCAGATCCATCCATATAGATATAGGACGTGCAGATCCATCCATATAGATATAGGACGCGCAGATCCATCCATATAGATATAGGACGCACAGATCCGTCCATATAGATATAGGACGCACAGATCCGGCCATATAGATATAGGACGCACAGATCCGTCCATATAGATATAGGAAGCGCAGATCCATCCATATAGATATAGGACGCACAGATCCGTCCATATAGATATAGGACGCACAGATCCGGCCATATAGATATAGGACGCGCAGATCCGTCCATATAGATATAGGACGCGCAGATCCGTCCATATAGATATAGGACGCACAGATCCGTCCATATAGATATAGGAAGCGCAGATCCATCCATATAGATATAGGACGCACAGATCCGTCCATATAGATATAGGACGCACAGATCCGGCCATATAGATATAGGTCGCGCAGATCCGGCCATATAGATATAGGACGCGCAGATCCGTCCATATAGATATAGGACGCGCAGATCCAGCCATATAGATATAGGACGCGCAGATCCGTCCATATAGATATAGGACGCGCAGATCCATCCATATAGATATAGGACGCGCAGATCCATCCATATAGATATAGGACGCGCAGATCCGTCCATATAGATATAGGACGCACAGATCCGTCCATATAGATATAGGAAGCGCAGATCCATCCATATAGATATAGGACGCACAGATCCGTCCATATAGATATAGGACGCACAGATCCGGCCATATAGATATAGGACGCGCAGATCCGTCCATATAGATATAGGACGCGCAGATCCGTTCATATAGATATAGGACGCGCAGATCCGTCCATATAGATATAGGACGTGCAGATCCAGCCATATAGATATAGGAAGCGCAGATCCGGCCATATAGATATAGGACGCGCAGATCCATCCATATAGATATAGGAAGCGCAGATCCATCCATATAGATATAGGACGCGCAGATCCAGCCATATAGATATAGGACGCGCAGATCCGTCCATATAGATATAGGACGCGCAGATCCGTCCATATAGATATAGGACGCGCAGATCCGTCCATATAGATATAGGACGCGCAGATCCAGCCATATAGATATAGGAAGCGCAGATCCGGCCATATAGATATAGGACGCGCAGATCCGTCCATATAGATATAGGAAGCGCAGATCCATCCATATAGATATAGGACGCGCAGATCCGTCCATATAGATATAGGACGCGCAGATCCGTCCATATAGATATAGGACGCGCAGATCCGGCCATATAGATATAGGACGCGCAGATCCGTCCATATAGATATAGGAAGCGCAGATCCATCCATATAGATATAGGACGCGCAGATCCGTCCATATAGATATACGACGCGCAGATCCGTCCATATAGATATAGGACGCGCAGATCCAGCCATATAGATATAGGACGCACAGATCCGTCCATAGAGATATAGGACGCACAGATCCATCCATATAGATATAGGACGCGCGGATCCATCCATATAGATATAGGACGCACAGATCCATCCATATAGATATAGGACGCACAGATCCGTCCATATAGATATAGGATGCGCAGATCCGTCCATATAGATATAGGACGCGCAGATCCATCCATATAGATATAGGACGCGCATATCCAGCCATATAGATATAGGTCGCGCAGATCCAACCATATAGATATAGGACGCACAGATCCATCCATAGAGATATAGGATGCGCAGATCCGTCCATATAGATATAGGACGCGCAGATCCATCCATATAGATATAGGACGCGCAGATCCAGCCATGTAGATATAGGTCGCGCAGATCCGTCCATAGAGATATAGGACGCGCAGATCCAGCCATATAGATATAGGACGCACAGATCCGTCCATATAGATATAGGACGCGCAGATCCAGCCATATAGATATAAGACGCGCAGATCCGTCCATATAGATATAGGACGCGCAGATCCATCCATATAGATATAGGACGCGCAGATCCATCCATATAGATATAGGACGCGCAGATCCAGCCATGTAGATATAGGTCGCGCAGATCCGTCCATAGAGATATAGGACGCGCAGATCCGTCCATATAGATATAGGACGCGCACATCCATCCATATAGATATAGGACGCGCAGATCCATCCATATAAATATAGGACGCGCAGATCCAGCCATATAGATATAGGACGTGCAGATCCATCCATATAGATATAGGACGTGCAGATCCATCCATATAGATATAGGACGCGCAGATCCATCCATATAGATATAGGACTCACAGATCCATCCATATAGATATAGGACGCGCAGATCCGTCCATATAGATATAGGACGCGCAGATCCATCCATATAGATATAGGACGCGCAGATCCATCCATATAGATATAGGACGCACAGATCCATCCATATAGATATAGGACGCGCGGATCCATCCATATAGATATAGGACGCACAGATCCATCCATATAGATATAGGACGCGCAGATCCGTCCATATAGATATAGGACGCGCAGATCCGTCCATATAGATATAGGACGCGCAGATCCGGCCATATAGATATAGGACGCGCAGATCCGTCCATAAAGATATAGGAAGCGCAGATCCATCCATATAGATATAGGACGCGCAGATCCGTCCATATAGATATACGACGCGCAGATCCGTCCATATAGATATAGGACGCACAGATCCAGCCATATAGATATAGGACGCACAGATCCATCCATATAGATATAGGATGCGCAGATCCGTCCATATAGATATAGGACGCGCAGATCCATCCATATAGATATAGGACGCGCAGATCCAGCCATATAGATATAGGTCGCGCAGATCCAGCCATATAGATATAGGACGCACAGATCCATCCATAGAGATATAGGATGCGCAGATCCGTCCATATAGATATAGGACGCGCAGATCCATCCATATAGATATAGGACGCGCAGATCCATCCATATAGATATAGGATGCGCAGATCCGTCCATATAGATATAGGACGCGCAGATCCATCCATATAGATATAGGACGCGCAGATCCATCCATAGAGATATAGGATGCGCAGATCCGTCCATATAGATATAGGACGCGCAGATCCATCCATATAGATATAGGACGCACAGATCCATCCATATAGATATAGGATGCGCAGATCCGTCCATATAGATATAGGACGCGCAGATCCATCCATATAGATATAGGACGCGCAGATCCAGCCATATAGATATAGGTCGCGCAGATCCGTCCATAGAGATATAGGACGCGCAGATCCGTCCATATAGATATAGGACGCGCAGATCCAGCCATATAGATATAGGTCGCGCAGATCCGGCCATATAGATATAGGACGCGCAGATCCGTCCATATAGATATAGGACGCGCAGATCCAGCCATATAGATATAGGTCGCGCAGATCCGTCCATATAGATATAGGACGCGCAGATCCGTCCATATAGATATAGGACGCGCAGATCCAGCCATATAGATATAGGACGCGCAGATCCGTCCATATAGATATAGGACGCGCAGATCCGTCCATATAGATATAGGACGTGCAGATCCGTCCATATAGATATAGGACGCGCAGATCCAGCCATATAGATATAGGACGCGCAGATCCATCCATATAGATATAGGACGTGCAGATCCATCCATATAGATATAGGACGTGCAGATCCATCCATATAGATATAGGACTCACAGATCCATCCATATAGATATAGGACGCGCAGATCCATCCATATAGATATAGGACGCGCAGATCCGTCCATATAGATATAGGACGCGCAGATCCATCCATATAGATATAGGACGCGCAGATCCATCCATATAGATATAGGACGCACAGATCCATCCATATAGATATAGGACGCGCGGATCCATCCATATAGATATAGGACGCACAGATCCGTCCATATAGATATATGACGCACAGATCCGGCCATATAGATATAGGACGCACAGATCCGTCCATATAGATATAGGAAGCGCAGATCCATCCATATAGATATAGGACGCACAGATCCGTCCATATAGATATAGGACGCACAGATCCGGCCATATAGATATAGGACGCGCAGATCCGGCCATATAGATATAGGTCGCGCAGATCCAGCCATATAGATATAGGTCGCGCAGATCCAGCCATATAGATATAGGTCGCGCAGATCCGGCCATATAGATATAGGACGCGCAGATCCGTCCATATAGATATAGGACGCGCAGATCCAGCCATATAGATATAGGACGCGCAGATCCGTCCATATAGATATAGGACGCGCAGATCCATCCATATAGATATAGGACGTGCAGATCCATCCATATAGATATAGGACGCGCAGATCCATCCATATAGATATAGGACGCACAGATCCGTCCATATAGATATAGGACGCGCAGATCCGTCCATATAGATATAGGACGCACAGATCCGTCCATATAGATATAGGACGCACAGATCCGGCCATATAGATATAGGACGCGCAGATCCGTCCATATAGATATAGGACGCGCAGATCCGTCCATATAGATATAGGACGCACAGATCCGTCCATATAGATATAGGAAGCGCAGATCCATCCATATAGATATAGGACGCACAGATCCGTCCATATAGATATAGGACGCACAGATCCGGCCATATAGATATAGGTCGCGCAGATCCGGCCATATAGATATAGGACGCGCAGATCCGTCCATATAGATATAGGACGCGCAGATCCAGCCATATAGATATAGGACGCGCAGATCCGTCCATATAGATATAGGACGCGCAGATCCATCCATATAGATATAGGACGCGCAGATCCATCCATATAGATATAGGACGCGCAGATCCGTCCATATAGATATAGGACGCACAGATCCGTCCATATAGATATAGGAAGCGCAGATCCATCCATATAGATATAGGATGCACAGATCCGTCCATATAGATATAGGACGCACAGATCCGGCCATATAGATATAGGACGCGCAGATCCGTCCATATAGATATAGGACGCGCAGATCCGTTCATATAGATATAGGACGCGCAGATCCGTCCATATAGATATAGGACGTGCAGATCCAGCCATATAGATATAGGAAGCGCAGATCCGGCCATATAGATATAGGACGCGCAGATCCATCCATATAGATATAGGAAGCGCAGATCCATCCATATAGATATAGGACGCGCAGATCCAGCCATATAGATATAGGACGCGCAGATCCGTCCATATAGATATAGGACGCGCAGATCCGTCCATATAGATATAGGACGCGCAGATCCGTCCATATAGATATAGGACGCGCAGATCCAGCCATATAGATATAGGAAGCGCAGATCCGGCCATATAGATATAGGACGCGCAGATCCGTCCATATAGATATAGGAAGCGCAGATCCATCCATATAGATATAGGACGCGCAGATCCGTCCATATAGATATAGGACGCGCAGATCCGTCCATATAGATATAGGACGCGCAGATCCGGCCATATAGATATAGGACGCGCAGATCCGTCCATATAGATATAGGAAGCGCAGATCCATCCATATAGATATAGGACGCGCAGATCCGTCCATATAGATATACGACGCGCAGATCCGTCCATATAGATATAGGACGCGCAGATCCAGCCATATAGATATAGGACGCACAGATCCGTCCATAGAGATATAGGACGCACAGATCCATCCATATAGATATAGGACGCGCGGATCCATCCATATAGATATAGGACGCACAGATCCATCCATATAGATATAGGACGCACAGATCCGTCCATATAGATATAGGATGCGCAGATCCGTCCATATAGATATAGGACGCGCAGATCCATCCATATAGATATAGGACGCGCAGATCCAGCCATATAGATATAGGTCGCGCAGATCCAACCATATAGATATAGGACGCACAGATCCATCCATAGAGATATAGGATGCGCAGATCCGTCCATATAGATATAGGACGCGCAGATCCATCCATATAGATATAGGACGCGCAGATCCAGCCATGTAGATATAGGTCGCGCAGATCCGTCCATAGAGATATAGGACGCGCAGATCCGTCCATATAGATATAGGACGCGCAGATCCAGCCATATAGATATAAGACGCGCAGATCCGTCCATATAGATATAGGACGCGCAGATCCATCCATATAGATATAGGACGCGCAGATCCATCCATATAGATATAGGACGCGCAGATCCAGCCATGTAGATATAGGTCGCGCAGATCCGTCCATAGAGATATAGGACGCGCAGATCCGTCCATATAGATATAGGACGCGCACATCCATCCATATAGATATAGGACGCGCAGATCCATCCATATAAATATAGGACGCGCAGATCCAGCCATATAGATATAGGACGTGCAGATCCATCCATATAGATATAGGACGTGCAGATCCATCCATATAGATATAGGACGCGCAGATCCATCCATATAGATATAGGACTCACAGATCCATCCATATAGATATAGGACGCGCAGATCCGTCCATATAGATATAGGACGCGCAGATCCATCCATATAGATATAGGACGCGCAGATCCATCCATATAGATATAGGACGCACAGATCCATCCATATAGATATAGGACGCGCAGATCCATCCATATAGATATAGGACGCGCAGATCCATCCATATAGATATAGGACGCACAGATCCATCCATATAGATATAGGACGCACAGATCCATCCATATAGATATAGGACGCACAGATCCATCCATATAGATATAGGACGCGCAGATCCATCCATATAAATATAGGACGCGCAGATCCAGCCATATAGATATAGGACGTGCAGATCCATCCATATAGATATAGGACGTGCAGATCCATCCATATAGATATAGGACGCGCAGATCCATCCATATAGATATAGGACTCACAGATCCATCCATATAGATATAGGACGCGCAGATCCGTCCATATAGATATAGGACGCGCAGATCCATCCATATAGATATAGGACGCGCAGATCCATCCATATAGATATAGGACGCACAGATCCATCCATATAGATATAGGACGCGCGGATCCATCCATATAGATATAGGACGCACAGATCCATCCATATAGATATAGGACGCGCAGATCCGTCCATATAGATATAGGACGCGCAGATCCGTCCATATAGATATAGGACGCGCAGATCCGTCCATATAGACATAGGACGCACAGATCCATCCATATAGATATAGGACGCGCAGATCCGGCCATATAGATATAGGACGCGCAGATCCGTCCATAAAGATATAGGAAGTGCAGATCCATCCATATAGATATAGGACGCGCAGATCCGTCCATATAGATATACGACGCGCAGATCCGTCCATATAGATATAGGACGCGCAGATCCAGCCATATAGATATAGGACGCACAGATCCATCCATATAGATATAGGATGCGCAGATCCGTCCATATAGATATAGGACGCGCAGATCCATCCATATAGATATAGGACGCGCAGATCCAGCCATATAGATATAGGTCGCGCAGATCCAGCCATATAGATATAGGACGCACAGATCCATCCATAGAGATATAGGATGCGCAGATCCGTCCATATAGATATAGGACGCGCAGATCCATCCATATAGATATAGGACGCGCAGATCCATCCATATAGATATAGGATGCGCAGATCCGTCCATATAGATATAGGACGCGCAGATCCATCCATATAGATATAGGACGCGCAGATCCATCCATAGAGATATAGGATGCGCAGATCCGTCCATATAGATATAGGACGCGCAGATCCATCCATATAGATATAGGACGCACAGATCCATCCATATAGATATAGGATGCGCAGATCCGTCCATATAGATATAGGACGCGCAGATCCATCCATATAGATATAGGACGCGCAGATCCAGCCATATAGATATAGGTCGCGCAGATCCGTCCATAGAGATATAGGACGCGCAGATCCGTCCATATAGATATAGGACGCGCAGATCCAGCCATATAGATATAGGTCGCGCAGATCCGGCCATATAGATATAGGACGCGCAGATCCGTCCATATAGATATAGGACGCGCAGATCCAGCCATATAGATATAGGTCGCGCAGATCCGTCCATATAGATATAGGACGCGCAGATCCGTCCATATAGATATAGGACGCGCAGATCCAGCCATATAGATATAGGACGCGCAGATCCGTCCATATAGATATAGGACGCGCAGATCCGTCCATATAGATATAGGACGTGCAGATCCGTCCATATAGATATAGGACGCGCAGATCCAGCCATATAGATATAGGACGCGCAGATCCATCCATATAGATATAGGACGTGCAGATCCATCCATATAGATATAGGACGTGCAGATCCATCCATATAGATATAGGACGTGCAGATCCATCCATATAGATATAGGACTCACAGATCCATCCATATAGATATAGGACGCACAGATCCGTCCATATAGATATAGGACTCACAGATCCATCCATATAGATATAGGACGCGCAGATCCGTCCATATAGATATAGGACGCGCAGATCCGTCCATATAGATATAGGACGCGCAGATCCATCCATATAGATATAGGACGCGCAGATCCATCCATATAGATATAGGACGCACAGATCCATCCATATAGATATAGGACGCGCGGATCCATCCATATAGATATAGGACGCACAGATCCGTCCATATAGATATAGGACGCACAGATCCGGCCATATAGATATAGGACGCACAGATCCGTCCATATAGATATAGGAAGCGCAGATCCATCCATATAGATATAGGACGCACAGATCCGTCCATATAGATATAGGACGCACAGATCCGGCCATATAGATATAGGACGCGCAGATCCAGCCATGTAGATATAGGTCGCGCAGATCCGTCCATAGAGATATAGGACGCGCAGATCCGTCCATATAGATATAGGACGCGCACATCCATCCATATAGATATAGGACGCGCAGATCCATCCATATAAATATAGGACGCGCAGATCCAGCCATATAGATATAGGACGTGCAGATCCATCCATATAGATATAGGACGTGCAGATCCATCCATATAGATATAGGACGCGCAGATCCATCCATATAGATATAGGACTCACAGATCCATCCATATAGATATAGGACGCGCAGATCCGTCCATATAGATATAGGACGCGCAGATCCATCCATATAGATATAGGACGCGCAGATCCATCCATATAGATATAGGACGCACAGATCCATCCATATAGATATAGGACTCACAGATCCATCCATATAGATATAGGACGCGCGGATCCATCCATATAGATATAGGACGCACAGATCCATCCATATAGATATAGGACGCGCAGATCCGTCCATATAGATATAGGACGCGCAGATCCGTCCATATAGATATAGGACGCGCAGATCCGTCCATATAGACATAGGACGCACAGATCCATCCATATAGATATAGGACGCGCAGATCCGTCCATAAAGATATAGGAAGCGCAGATCCATCCATATAGATATAGGACGCGCAGATCCGTCCATATAGATATACGACGCGCAGATCCGTCCATATAGATATAGGACGCGCAGATCCAGCCATATAGATATAGGACGCACAGATCCATCCATATAGATATAGGATGCGCAGATCCGTCCATATAGATATAGGACGCGCAGATCCATCCATATAGATATAGGACGCGCAGATCCAGCCATATAGATATAGGTCGCGCAGATCCAGCCATATAGATATAGGACGCACAGATCCATCCATAGAGATATAGGATGCGCAGATCCGTCCATATAGATATAGGACGCGCAGATCCATCCATATAGATATAGGACGCGCAGATCCATCCATATAGATATAGGATGCGCAGATCCGTCCATATAGATATAGGACGCGCAGATCCATCCATATAGATATAGGACGCGCAGATCCATCCATAGAGATATAGGATGCGCAGATCCGTCCATATAGATATAGGACGCGCAGATCCATCCATATAGATATAGGACGCACAGATCCATCCATATAGATATAGGATGCGCAGATCCGTCCATATAGATATAGGACGCGCAGATCCATCCATATAGATATAGGACGCGCAGATCCAGCCATATAGATATAGGTCGCGCAGATCCGTCCATAGAGATATAGGACGCGCAGATCCGTCCATATAGATATAGGACGCGCAGATCCAGCCATATAGATATAGGTCGCGCAGATCCGGCCATATAGATATAGGACGCGCAGATCCGTCCATATAGATATAGGACGCGCAGATCCAGCCATATAGATATAGGTCGCGCAGATCCGTCCATATAGATATAGGACGCGCAGATCCGTCCATATAGATATAGGACGCGCAGATCCAGCCATATAGATATAGGACGCGCAGATCCGTCCATATAGATATAGGACGCGCAGATCCGTCCATATAGATATAGGACGTGCAGATCCGTCCATATAGATATAGGACGCGCAGATCCAGCCATATAGATATAGGACGCGCAGATCCATCCATATAGATATAGGACGTGCAGATCCATCCATATAGATATAGGACGTGCAGATCCATCCATATAGATATAGGACTCACAGATCCATCCATATAGATATAGGACGCGCAGATCCGTCCATATAGATATAGGACGCGCAGATCCGTCCATATAGATATAGGACGCGCAGATCCATCCATATAGATATAGGACGCGCAGATCCATCCATATAGATATAGGACGCACAGATCAATCCATATAGATATAGGACGCGCGGATCCATCCATATAGATATAGGACGCACAGATCCGTCCATATAGATATAGGACGCACAGATCCGGCCATATAGATATAGGACGCACAGATCCGTCCATATAGATATAGGAAGCGCAGATCCATCCATATAGATATAGGACGCACAGATCCGTCCATATAGATATAGGACGCACAGATCCGGCCATATAGATATAGGACGCGCAGATCCGGCCATATAGATATAGGACGCGCAGATCCGTCCATATAGATATAGGACGCACAGATCCGTCCATATAGATATAGGAAGCGCAGATCCATCCATATAGATATAGGACGCACAGATCCGTCCATATAGATATAGGACGCACAGATCCGGCCATATAGATATAGGTCGCGCAGATCCGGGGATATAGATATAGGACGCGCAGATCCATCCATATAGATATAGGACGCGCAGATCCGTCCATATAGATATAGGACGCGCAGATCCAGCCATATAGATATAGGACGCGCAGATCCGTCCATATAGATATAGGACGCGCAGATCCATCCATATAGATATAGGACGCGCAGATCCATCCATATAGATATAGGACGCGCAGATCCGTCCATATAGATATAGGACGCACAGATCCGTCCATATAGATATAGGAAGCGCAGATCCATCCATATAGATATAGGACGCACAGATCCGTCCATATAGATATAGGACGCACAGATCCGGCCATATAGATATAGGACGCGCAGATCCGTCCATATAGATATAGGACGCGCAGATCCGTTCATATAGATATAGGACGCGCAGATCCGTCCATATAGATATAGGACGTGCAGATCCAGCCATATAGATATAGGAAGCGCAGATCCGGCCATATAGATATAGGACGCGCAGATCCATCCATATAGATATAGGAAGCGCAGATCCATCCATATAGATATAGGACGCGCAGATCCATCCATATAGATATAGGACGCGCAGATCCGTCCATATAGATATAGGACGCACAGATCCGTCCATATAGATATAGGACGCGCAGATCCGTTCATATAGATATAGGACGCGCAGATCCATCCATATAGATATAGGACGCGCAGATCCGTCCATATAGATATAGGACGCGCAGATCCAGCCATATAGATATAGGAAGCGCAGATCCGGCCATATAGATATAGGACGCGCAGATCCGTCCATATAGATATAGGAAGCGCAGATCCATCCATATAGATATAGGACGCGCAGATCCGTCCATATAGATATAGGACGCGCAGATCCGTCCATATAGATATAGGACGCGCAGATCCGGCCATATAGATATAGGACGCGCAGATCCGTCCATATAGATATAGGAAGCGCAGATCCATCCATATAGATATAGGACGCGCAGATCCGTCCATATAGATATACGACGCGCAGATCCGTCCATATAGATATAGGACGCGCAGATCCAGCCATATAGATATAGGACGCACAGATCCATCCATATAGATATAGGATGCGCAGATCCGTCCATATAGATATAGGACGCGCAGATCCAGCCATATAGATATAGGACGCACAGATCCATCCATATAGATATAGGATGCGCAGATCCAGCCATATAGATATAGGACGCGCAGATCCGTCCATAGAGATATAGGACGCGCAGATCCGTCCATATAGATATAGGACGCGCAGATCCAGTCATATAGATATAGGACGCGCAGATCCGTCCATATAGATATAGGATGCGCAGATCCATCCATATAGATATAGGACGCGCAGATCCATCCATATAGATATAGGACGCGCAGATCCATCCATATAGATATAGGACGCGCAGATCCAGCCATGTAGATATAGGTCGCGCAGATCCGTCCATAGAGATATAGGACGCGCAGATCCGTCCATATAGATATAGGACGCGCAGATCCAGCCATATAGATATATTACGCGCAGATCCGTCCATATAGATATAGGACGTGCAGATCCGTCCATATAGATATAGGACGCGCAGATCCATCCATATAAATATAGGACGCGCAGATCCATCCATATAGATATAGGACGTGCAGATCCATCCATATAGATATAGGACGCGCAGATCCATCCATATAGATATAGGACGCGCAGATCCAGCCATGTAGATATAGGTCGCGCAGATCCGTCCATAGAGATATAGGACGCGCAGATCCGTCCATATAGATATAGGACGCGCAGATCCAGCCATATAGATATAGGACGCGCAGATCCGTCCATATAGATATAGGACGCGCAGATCCATCCATATAGATATAGGACGCGCAGATCCATCCATATAGATATAGGACGCACAGATCCATCCATATAGATATAGGACGCGCAGATCCATCCATATAGATATAGGACGTGCAGATCCATCCATATAGATATAGGACGCGCAGATCCATCCATATAGATATAGGACTCACAGATCCATCCATATAGATATAGGACGCGCAGATCCGTCCATATAGATATAGGACGCGCAGATCCATCCATATAGATATAGGACGCGCAGATCCATCCATATAGATATAGGACGCACAGATCCATCCATATAGATATAGGACGCGCGGATCCATCCATATAGATATAGGACGCACAGATCCATCCATATAGATATAGGACGCGCAGATCCGTCCATATAGATATAGGACGCGCAGATCCGTCCATATAGATATAGGACGCGCAGATCCGGCCATATAGATATAGGACGCGCAGATCCGTCCATAAAGATATAGGAAGCGCAGATCCATCCATATAGATATAGGACGCGCAGATCCGTCCATATAGATATACGACGCGCAGATCCGTCCATATAGATATAGGACGCGCAGATCCAGCCATATAGATATAGGACGCACAGATCCATCCATATAGATATAGGATGCGCAGATCCGTCCAAATAGATATAGGACGCGCAGATCCATCCATATAGATATAGGACGCGCAGATCCAGCCATATAGATATAGGTCGCGCAGATCCAGCCATATAGATATAGGACGCACAGATCCATCCATAGAGATATAGGATGCGCAGATCCGTCCATATAGATATAGGACGCGCAGATCCATCCATATAGATATAGGACGCGCAGATCCATCCATATAGATATAGGACGCGCAGATCCAGCCATATAGATATAGGTCGCGCAGATCCAGCCATATAGATATAGGACGCACAGATCCATCCATATAGATATAGGATGCGCAGATCCGTCCATATAGATATAGGACGCGCAGATCCATCCATATAGATATAGGACGCGCAGATCCATCCATAGAGATATAGGATGCGCAGATCCGTCCATATAGATATAGGACGCGCAGATCCATCCATATAGATATAGGACGCACAGATCCATCCATATAGATATAGGATGCGCAGATCCGTCCATATAGATATAGGACGCGCAGATCCATCCATATAGATATAGGACGCGCAGATCCAGCCATATAGATATAGGTCGCGCAGATCCGTCCATAGAGATATAGGACGCGCAGATCCGTCCATATAGATATAGGACGCGCAGATCCAGCCATATAGATATAGGTCGCGCAGATCCGGCCATATAGATATAGGACGCGCAGATCCGTCCATATAGATATAGGACGCGCAGATCCAGCCATATAGATATAGGTCGCGCAGATCCGTCCATATAGATATAGGACGCGCAGATCCGTCCATATAGATATAGGACGCGCAGATCCAGCCATATAGATATAGGACGCGCAGATCCGTCCATATAGATATAGGACGCGCAGATCCAGCCATATAGATATAGGACGCGCAGATCCATCCATATAGATATAGGACGTGCAGATCCATCCATATAGATATAGGACGTGCAGATCCATCCATATAGATATAGGACGCGCAGATCCATCCATATAGATATAGGACTCACAGATCCATCCATATAGATATAGGACGCGCAGATCCGTCCATATAGATATAGGACGCGCAGATCCATCCATATAGATATAGGACGCGCAGATCCATCCATATAGATATAGGACGCACAGATCCATCCATATAGATATAGGACGCGCGGATCCATCCATATAGATATAGGACGCACAGATCCATCCATATAGATATAGGACGCGCAGATCCAGCCATATAGATATAGGACGCACAGATCCATCCATATAGATATAGGTCGCGCAGATCCGTCCATAGAGATATAGGACGCGCAGATCCGTCCATATAGATATAGGACGCGCAGATCCAGCCATATAGATATAGGACGCGCAGATCCAGCCATATAGATATAGGACGCGCAGATCCGTCCATATAGATATAGGACGCGCAGATCCGTCCATATAAATATAGGACGCGCAGATCCGTCCATATAGATATAGGACGCGCAGATCCAGCCATACAGATATAGGTCGCGCAGATCCGTCCATATAGATATAGGACGTGCAGATCCAGCCATATAGATATAGGTCGCGCAGATCCATCCATATAGATATAGGACGCGCAGATCCGTCCATATAGATATAGGACGCGCAGATCCAGCCATATAGATATAGGACGCGCAGATCCAGCCATATAGATATAGGACGCGCAGATTCAGCCATATAGATATAGGTCGCGCAGATCCGTCCATATGGATATAGGACGCGCAGATCCGTCCATATAGATATAGGACGCGCAGATCCAGCCATATAGATATAGGACGCGCAGATCCAGCCATATAGATATAGGACGCGCAGATCCGTCCATATAGATATAGGAAGCGCAGATCCATCCATATAGATATAGGACGCGCAGATCCGGCCATATAGATATAGGACGCGCAGATCCGTCCATATAGATATAGGACGCGCAGATCCGTCCATATAGATATAGGACGCGCAGATCCATCCATATAGATATAGGACGCGCAGATCCATCCATATAGATATAGGACGTGCAGATCCATCCATATAGATATAGGTCGCGCAGATCCGTCCATATAGATATAGGACGCGCAGATCCATCCATATAGATATAGGACGCGCAGATCCATCCATATAGATATAGGACGCGCAGATCCAGCCATATAGATATAGGACGCGCAGATCCGTCCATATAGATATAGGACGCGCAGATCCATCCATATAGATATAGGACGCGCAGATCCATCCATACAGATATAGGACGTGCAGATCCATCCATATAGATATAGGACGCGCAGATCCATCCATATAAATATAGGACGAACAGATCCAGCCATATAGATATAGGACGCGCAGATCCATCCATATAGATATAGGACGTGCAGATCCATCCATATAGATATAGGACGTGCAGATCCATCCATATAGATATAGGACGCGCAGATCCATCCATATAGATATAGGACTCACAGATCCATCCATATAGATATAGGACGCGCAGATCCGTCCATATAGATATAGGACGCGCAGATCCATCCATATAGATATAGGACGCGCAGATCCATCCATATAGATATAGGACGCACAGATCCATCCATATAGATATAGGACGCGCGGATCCATCCATATAGATATAGGACGCACAGATCCATCCATATAGATATAGGATGCGCAGATCCAGCCATATAGATATAGGACGCACAGATCCATCCATATAGATATAGGTCGCGCAGATCCGTCCATAGAGATATAGGACGCGCAGATCCGTCCATATAGATATAGGACGCGCAGATCCAGCCATATAGATATAGGTCGCGCAGATCCGTCCATATAGATATAGGACGCGCAGATCCGTCCATATAGATATAGGACGCGCAGATCCAGCCATATAAAGGACGCGCAGATCCGTCCATATAGATATAAGACGCGCAGATCCATCCATATAGATATAGGACGCGCAGATCCATCCATACAGATATAGGACGTGCAGATCCATCCATATAGATATAGGACGCGCAGATCCATCCATATAAATATAGGACGCGCAGATCCAGTCATATAGATATAGGACGCGCAGATCCATCCATATAGATATAGGACGTGCAGATCCATCCATATAGATATAGGACGTGCAGATCCATCCATATAGATATAGGACGTGCAGATCCATCCATATAGATATAGGACGCGCAGATCCATCCATATAGATATAGGACTCACAGATCCATCCATATAGATATAGGACGCGCAGATCCGTCCATATAGATATAGGACGCGCAGATCCATCCATATAGATATAGGACGCGCAGATCCATCCATATAGATATAGGACGCACAGATCCATCCATATAGATATAGGACGCGCGGATCCATCCATATAGATATAGGACGCACGGATCCATCCATATAGATATAGGACGCGCAGATCCAGCCATATAGATATAGGACGCACAGATCCATCCATATAGATATAGGTTGCGCAGATCCGTCCATAGAGATATAGGACGCACAGATCTATCCATATAGATATAGGTCGCGCAGATCCGTCCATAGAGATATAGGACGCGCACATCCATCCATATAGATATAGGACGCGCAGATCCGTCCATATAGATATAGGACGCGCAGATCCGTCCATATAGATATAGGACGCGCAGATCCGTCCATATAGATATAGGACGCGCAGATCCGGCCATATAGATATAGGTCGCGCAGATCCGTCCATATAGATATAGGACGCGCAGATCCGTCCATATAGATATAGGACGCGCAGATCCAGCCATATAGATATAGGACGCGCAGATCCAGCCATATAGATATAGGACGTGCAGATCCGTCCATATAGATATAGGAAGCGCAGATCCGTCCATATAGATATAGGACGCGCAGATCCGTCCATATAGATATAGGACGCGCAGATCCAT
This sequence comes from Phyllobates terribilis, assembly GCF_046119375.1. NCBI lineage: Eukaryota > Metazoa > Chordata > Amphibia > Anura > Dendrobatidae > Phyllobates > Phyllobates terribilis. The sequence continues at coordinate 20,389,833 of NW_027362764.1, read as the reverse complement.
CCATATAGATATAGGACGTGCAGATCCATCCATATAGATATAGGTCGCGCAGATCCGTCCATATAGATATAGGACGCGCAGATCCATCCATATAGATATAGGACTCACAGATCCATCCATATAGATATAGGAAGCGCAGATCCATCCATATAGATATAGGACGCGCAGATCCGTTCATATAGATATAGGACGTGCAGATCCATCCATATAGATATAGGACGCACAGATCCGTCCATAGAGATATAGGACGCGCAGATCCATCCATATAGATATAGGACGCGCAGATCCATCCATATAGATATAGGACTCACAGATCCATCCATATAGATATAGGAAGCGCAGATCCATCCATATAGATATAGGACGCGCAGATCCGTCCATATAGATATAGGACGTGCAGATCCATCCATATAGATATAGGACGCGCAGATCCATCCATATAGATATAGGACGCGCAGATCCGTCCATATAGATATAGGACGCGCAGATCCATCCATATAGATATAGGACGTGCAGATCCATCCATATAGATATAGGACGCGCAGATCCATCCATATAGATATAGGACGTGCAGATCCATCCATATAGATATAGGACGCGCAGATCCATCCATATAGATATAGGACGTGCAGATCCATCCATATAGATATAGGACGCACAGATCCAGCCATATAGATATAGGACGTGCAGATCCATCCATATAGATATAGGACGCACAGATCCATCCATATAGATATAGGACGCGCAGATCCGTCCATATAGATATAGGACGCGCAGATCCGGCCATATAGATATAGGACGCGCAGATCCGTCCATAAAGATATAGGAAGCGCAGATCCATCCATATAGATATAGGACGCGCAGATCCGGCCATATAGATATAGGACGCGCAGATCCGTCCATATAGATATACGACGCGCAGATCCGTCCATATAGATATAGGACGCGCAGATCCAGCCATATAGATATAGGACGCACAGATCCATCCATATAGATATAGGACGCGCAGATCCAGCCATATAGATATAGGTCGCGCAGATCCAGCCATATAGATATAGGACGCACAGATCCATCCATAGAGATATAGGATGCGCAGATCCGTCCATATAGATATAGGACGCGCAGATCCATCCATATAGATATAGGACGCGCAGATCCATCCATATAGATATAGGATGCGCAGATCCGTCCATATAGATATAGGACGCGCAGATCCATCCATATAGATATAGGACGCGCAGATCCATCCATAGAGATATAGGATGCGCAGATCCGTCCATATAGATATAGGACGCGCAGATCCATCCATATAGATATAGGACGCACAGATCCATCCATATAGATATAGGATGCGCAGATCCGTCCATATAGATATAGGACGCGCAGATCCATCCATATAGATATAGGACGCGCAGATCCAGCCATATAGATATAGGTCGCGCAGATCCGTCCATAGAGATATAGGACGCGCAGATCCGTCCATATAGATATAGGACGCGCAGATCCAGCCATATAGATATAGGTCGCGCAGATCCGGCCATATAGATATAGGACGCGCAGATCCGTCCATATAGATATAGGACGCGCAGATCCAGCCATATAGATATAGGTCGCGCAGATCCGTCCATATAGATATAGGACGCGCAGATCCGTCCATATAGATATAGGACGCGCAGATCCAGCCATATAGATATAGGACGCGCAGATCCGTCCATATAGATATAGGACGCGCAGATCCGTCCATATAGATATAGGACGTGCAGATCCGTCCATATAGATATAGGACGCGCAGATCCAGCCATATAGATATAGGACGCGCAGATCCATCCATATAGATATAGGACGTGCAGATCCATCCATATAGATATAGGACGTGCAGATCCATCCATATAGATATAGGACGTGCAGATCCATCCATATAGATATAGGACTCACAGATCCATCCATATAGATATAGGACGCGCAGATCCGTCCATATAGATATAGGACGCGCAGATCCGTCCATATAGATATAGGACGCGCAGATCCATCCATATAGATATAGGACGCGCAGATCCATCCATATAGATATAGGACGCACAGATCCATCCATATAGATATAGGACGCGCGGATCCATCCATATAGATATAGGACGCACAGATCCGTCCATATAGATATAGGACGCACAGATCCGGCCATATAGATATAGGACGCACAGATCCGTCCATATAGATATAGGAAGCGCAGATCCATCCATATAGATATAGGACGCACAGATCCGTCCATATAGATATAGGACGCACAGATCCGGCCATATAGATATAGGACGCGCAGATCCAGCCATGTAGATATAGGTCGCGCAGATCCGTCCATAGAGATATAGGACGCGCAGATCCGTCCATATAGATATAGGACGCGCACATCCATCCATATAGATATAGGACGCGCAGATCCATCCATATAAATATAGGACGCGCAGATCCAGCCATATAGATATAGGACGTGCAGATCCATCCATATAGATATAGGACGTGCAGATCCATCCATATAGATATAGGACGCGCAGATCCATCCATATAGATATAGGACTCGCAGATCCATCCATATAGATATAGGACGCTCAGATCCGTCCATATAGATATAGGACGCGCAGATCCATCCATATAGATATAGGACGCGCAGATCCATCCATATAGATATAGGACGCACAGATCCATCCATATAGATATAGGACGCGCGGATCCATCCATATAGATATAGGACGCACAGATCCATCCATATAGATATAGGACGCGCAGATCCGTCCATATAGATATAGGACGCGCAGATCCGTCCATATAGATATAGGACGCGCAGATCCGTCCATATAGACATAGGACGCACAGATCCATCCATATAGATATAGGACGCGCAGATCCGGCCATATAGATATAGGACGCGCAGATCCGTCCATAAAGATATAGGAAGCGCAGATCCATCCATATAGATATAGGACGCGCAGATCCGTCCATATAGATATACGACGCGCAGATCCGGCCATATAGATATAGGACGCGCAGATCCGTCCATAAAGATATAGGAAGCGCAGATCCATCCATATAGATATAGGACGCGCAGAACCGTCCATATAGATATACGACGCGCAGATCCGTCCATATAGATATAGGACGCGCAGATCCAGCCATATAGATATAGGACGCACAGATCCATCCATATAGATATAGGATGCGCAGATCCGTCCATATAGATATAGGACGCGCAGATCCATCCATATAGATATAGGACGCGCAGATCCAGCCATATAGATATAGGTCGCGCAGATCCAGCCATATAGATATAGGACGCACAGATCCATCCATAGAGATATAGGATGCGCAGATCCGTCCATATAGATATAGGACGCGCAGATCCATCCATATAGATATAGGACGCGCAGACCCATCCATATAGATATAGGATGCGCAGATCCGTCCATATAGATATAGGACGCGCAGATCCATCCATATAGATATAGGACGCGCAGATCCAGCCATATAGATATAGGACGCACAGATCCATCCATATAGATATAGGATGCGCAGATCCGTCCATATAGATATTGGACGCGCAGATCCATCCATATAGATATAGGACGCGCAGATCCAGCCATATAGATATAGGATGCGCAGATCCGTCCATATAGATATAGGACGCGCAGATCCATCCATATAGATATAGGTCGCGCAGATCCAGCCATATAGATATAGGACGCACAGATCCATCCATAGAGATATAGGATGCGCAGATCCGTCCATATAGATATAGGACGCGCAGATCCATCCATATAGATATAGGACGCGCAGATCCATCCATAGAGATATAGGATGCGCAGATCCGTCCATATAGATATAGGACGCGCAGATCCATCCATATAGATATAGGACGCACAGATCCATCCATATAGATATAGGATGCGCAGATCCGTCCATATAGATATAGGACGCGCAGATCCATCCATATAGATATAGGACGCGCAGATCCAGCCATATAGATATAGGTCGCGCAGATCCGTCCATAGAGATATAGGACGCGCAGATCCGTCCATATAGATATAGGACGCGCAGATCCAGCCATATAGATATAGGTCGCGCAGATCCGGCCATATAGATATAGGACGCGCAGATCCGTCCATATAGATATAGGACGCGCAGATCCAGCCATATAGATATAGGTCGCGCAGATCCGTCCATATAGATATAGGACGCGCAGATCCGTCCATATAGATATAGGACGCGCAGATCCAGCCATATAGATATAGGACGCGCAGATCCGTCCATATAGATATAGGACGCGCAGATCCGTCCATATAGATATAGGACGTGCAGATCCGTCCATATAGATATAGGACGCGCAGATCCAGCCATATAGATATAGGACGCGCAGATCCATCCATATAGATATAGGACGTGCAGATCCATCCATATAGATATAGGACGTGCAGATCCATCCATATAGATATAGGACTCTCAGATCCATCCATATAGATATAGGACGCGCAGATCCGTCCATATAGATATAGGACGCGCAGATCCGTCCATATAGATATAGGACGCGCAGATCCATCCATATAGATATAGGACGCGCAGATCCATCCATATAGATATAGGACGCACAGATCCATCCATATAGATATAGGACGCGCGGATCCATCCATATAGATATAGGACGCACAGATCCGTCCATATAGATATAGGACGCACAGATCCGGCCATATAGATATAGGACGCACAGATCCGTCCATATAGATATAGGAAGCGCAGATCCATCCATATAGATATAGGACGCACAGATCCGTCCATATAGATATAGGACGCACAGATCCGGCCATATAGATATAGGACGCGCAGATCCGGCCATATAGATATAGGACGCGCAGATCCGTCCATATAGATATAGGACGCACAGATCCGTCCATATAGATATAGGAAGCGCAGATCCATCCATATAGATATAGGACGCACAGATCCGTCCATATAGATATAGGACGCACAGATCCGGCCATATAGATATAGGTCGCGCAGATCCGGCCATATAGATATAGGACGCGCAGATCCATCCATATAGATATAGGACGCGCAGATCCGTCCATATAGATATAGGACGCGCAGATCCAGCCATATAGATATAGGACGCGCAGATCCGTCCATATAGATATAGGACGCGCAGATCCATCCATATAGATATAGGACGCGCAGATCCATCCATATAGATATAGGACGCGCAGATCCGTCCATATAGATATAGGACGCACAGATCCGTCCATATAGATATAGGAAGCGCAGATCCATCCATATAGATATAGGACGCACAGATCCGTCCATATAGATATAGGACGCACAGATCCGGCCATATAGATATAGGACGCGCAGATCCGTCCATATAGATATAGGACGCGCAGATCCGTTCATATAGATATAGGACGCGCAGATCCGTCCATATAGATATAGGACGTGCAGATCCAGCCATATAGATATAGGAAGCGCAGATCCGGCCATATAGATATAGGACGCGCAGATCCATCCATATAGATATAGGAAGCGCAGATCCATCCATATAGATATAGGACGCGCAGATCCATCCATATAGATATAGGACGCGCAGATCCGTCCATATAGATATAGGACGCGCAGATCCGTCCATATAGATATAGGACGCGCAGATCCATCCATATAGATATAGGACGCGCAGATCCGTCCATATAGATATAGGACGCGCAGATCCAGCCATATAGATATAGGAAGCGCAGATCCGGCCATATAGATATAGGACGCGCAGATCCGTCCATATAGATATAGGAAGCGCAGATCCATCCATATAGATATAGGACGCGCAGATCCGTCCATATAGATATAGGACGCGCAGATCCGTCCATATAGATATAGGACGCGCAGATCCGGCCATATAGATATAGGACGCGCAGATCCGTCCATATAGATATAGGAAGCGCAGATCCATCCATATAGATATAGGACGCGCAGATCCGTCCATATAGATATACGACGCGCAGATCCGTCCATATAGATATAGGACGCGCAGATCCAGCCATATAGATATAGGACGCACAGATCCATCCATATAGATATAGGATGCGCAGATCCGTCCATATAGATATAGGACGCGCAGATCCAGCCATATAGATATAGGACGCACAGATCCATCCATATAGATATAGGATGCGCAGATCCAGCCATATAGATATAGGACGCGCAGATCCGTCCATAGAGATATAGGACGCGCAGATCCGTCCATATAGATATAGGACGCGCAGATCCAGCCATATAGATATAGGACGCGCAGATCCGTCCATATAGATATAGGATGCGCAGATCCATCCATATAGATATAGGACGCGCAGATCCATCCATATAGATATAGGACGCGCAGATCCATCCATATAGATATAGGACGCGCAGATCCAGCCATGTAGATATAGGTCGCGCAGATCCGTCCATAGAGATATAGGACGCGCAGATCCGTCCATATAGATATAGGACGCGCAGATCCAGCCATATAGATATATTACGCGCAGATCCGTCCATATAGATATAGGACGCGCAGATCCATCCATATAGATATAGGACGCGCAGATCCATCCATATAGATATAGGACGTGCAGATCCATCCATATAGATATAGGACGCGCAGATCCATCCATATAAATATAGGACGCGCAGATCCATCCATATAGATATAGGACGTGCAGATCCATCCATATAGATATAGGACGCGCAGATCCATCCATATAGATATAGGACGCGCAGATCCAGCCATGTAGATATAGGTCGCGCAGATCCGTCCATAGAGATATAGGACGCGCAGATCCGTCCATATAGATATAGGACGCGCAGATCCAGCCATATAGATATAGGACGCGCAGATCCGTCCATATAGATATAGGACGCGCAGATCCATCCATATAGATATAGGACGCGCAGATCCATCCATATAGATATAGGACGCGCAGATCCATCCATATAAATATAGGACGCGCAGATCCATCCATATAGATATAGGACGCGCAGATCCATCCATATAGATATAGGACGTGCAGATCCATCCATATAGATATAGGACGCGCAGATCCATCCATATCGATATAGGACTCACAGATCCATCCATATAGATATAGGACGCGCAGATCCGTCCATATAGATATAGGACGCGCAGATCCATCCATATAGATATAGGACGCGCAGATCCATCCATATAGATATAGGACGCACAGATCCATCCATATAGATATAGGACGCGCGGATCCATCCATATAGATATAGGACGCACAGATCCATCCATATAGATATAGGACGCGCAGATCCGTCCATATAGATATAGGACGCGCAGATCCGTCCATATAGATATAGGACGCGCAGATCCGGCCATATAGATATAGGACGCGCAGATCCGTCCATAAAGATATAGGAAGCGCAGATCCATCCATATAGATATAGGACGCGCAGATCCGTCCATATAGATATACGACGCGCAGATCCGTCCATATAGATATAGGACGCGCAGATCCAGCCATATAGATATAGGACGCACAGATCCATCCATATAGATATAGGATGCGCAGATCCGTCCAAATAGATATAGGACGCGCAGATCCATCCATATAGATATAGGACGCGCAGATCCAGCCATATAGATATAGGTCGCGCAGATCCAGCCATATAGATATAGGACGCACAGATCCATCCATAGAGATATAGGATGCGCAGATCCGTCCATATAGATATAGGACGCGCAGATCCATCCATATAGATATAGGACGCGCAGATCCATCCATATAGATATAGGACGCGCAGATCCAGCCATATAGATATAGGTCGCGCAGATCCAGCCATATAGATATAGGACGCACAGATCCATCCATATAGATATAGGATGCGCAGATCCGTCCATATAGATATAGGACGCGCAGATCCATCCATATAGATATAGGATGCGCAGATCCATCCATAGAGATATAGGATGCGCAGATCCGTCCATATAGATATAGGACGCGCAGATCCATCCATATAGATATAGGACGCACAGATCCATCCATATAGATATAGGATGCGCAGATCCGTCCATATAGATATAGGACGCGCAGATCCATCCATATAGATATAGGACGCGCAGATCCAGCCATATAGATATAGGTCGCGCAGATCCGTCCATAGAGATATAGGACGCGCAGATCCGTCCATATAGATATAGGACGCGCAGATCCAGCCATATAGATATAGGTCGCGCAGATCCGGCCATATAGATATAGGACGCGCAGATCCGTCCATATAGATATAGGACGCGCAGATCCAGCCATATAGATATAGGTCGCGCAGATCCGTCCATATAGATATAGGACGCGCAGATCCGTCCATATAGATATAGGACGCGCAGATCCAGCCATATAGATATAGGACGCGCAGATCCAGCCATATAGATATAGGACGCGCAGATCCAGCCATATAGATATAGGTCGCGCAGATCCGTCCATATGGATATAGGACGCGCAGATCCGTCCATATAGATATAGGACGCGCAGATCCAGCCATATAGATATAGGACGCGCAGATCCAGCCATATAGATATAGGACGCGCAGATCCGTCCATATAGATATAGGAAGCGCAGATCCATCCATATAGATATAGGACGCGCAGATCCGGCCATATAGATATAGGACGCGCAGATCCGTCCATATAGATATAGGACGCGCAGATCCGTCCATATAGATATAGGACGCGCAGATCCATCCATATAGATATAGGACGCGCAGATCCATCCATATAGATATAGGACGTGCAGATCCATCCATATAGATATAGGTCGCGCAGATCCGTCCATATAGATATAGGACGCGCAGATCCATCCATATAGATATAGGACGCGCAGATCCATCCATATAGATATAGGACGCGCAGATCCAGCCATATAGATATAGGACGCGCAGATCCGTCCATATAGATATAGGACGCGCAGATCCATCCATATAGATATAGGACGCGCAGATCCATCCATACAGATATAGGACGTGCAGATCCATCCATATAGATATAGGACGCGCAGATCCATCCATATAAATATAGGACGAACAGATCCAGCCATATAGATATAGGACGCGCAGATCCATCCATATAGATATAGGACGTGCAGATCCATCCATATAGATATAGGACGTGCAGATCCATCCATATAGATATAGGACGCGCAGATCCATCCATATAGATATAGGACTCACAGATCCATCCATATAGATATAGGACGCGCAGATCCGTCCATATAGATATAGGACGCGCAGATCCATCCATATAGATATAGGACGCGCAGATCCATCCATATAGATATAGGACGCACAGATCCATCCATATAGATATAGGACGCGCGGATCCATCCATATAGATATAGGACGCACAGATCCATCCATATAGATATAGGATGCGCAGATCCAGCCATATAGATATAGGACGCACAGATCCATCCATATAGATATAGGTCGCGCAGATCCGTCCATAGAGATATAGGACGCGCAGATCCGTCCATATAGATATAGGACGCGCAGATCCAGCCATATAGATATAGGTCGCGCAGATCCGTCCATATAGATATAGGACGCGCAGATCCGTCCATATAGATATAGGACGCGCAGATCCAGCCATATAGATAAAGGACGCGCAGATCCGTCCATATAGATATAAGACGCGCAGATCCATCCATATAGATATAGGACGCGCAGATCCATCCATATAAATATAGGACGCGCAGATCCAGCCATATAGATATAGGACGCGCGGATCCATCCATATAAATATAGGACGCGCAGATCCATCCATATAAATATAGGACGCGCAGATCCAGCCATATAGATATAGGACGCGCAGATCCATCCATATAAATATAGGACGCGCAGATCCAGCCATATAGATATAGGACGCGCAGATCCATCCATATAAATATAGGACGCGCAGATCCAGCCATACAGATATAGGACGTGCAGATCCATCCATATAGATATAGGACGCGCAGATCCATCCATATAAATATAGGACGCGCAGATCCAGTCATATAGATATAGGACGCGCAGATCCATCCATATAGATATAGGACGTGCAGATCCATCCATATAGATATAGGACGTGCAGATCCATCCATATAGATATAGGACGTGCAGATCCATCCATATAGATATAGGACGCGCAGATCCATCCATATAGATATAGGACTCACAGATCCATCCATATAGATATAGGACGCGCAGATCCGTCCATATAGATATAGGACGCGCAGATCCATCCATATAGATATAGGACGCGCAGATCCATCCATATAGATATAGGACGCACAGATCCATCCATATAGATATAGGACGCGCGGATCCATCCATATAGATATAGGACGCACGGATCCATCCATATAGATATAGGACGCGCAGATCCAGCCATATAGATATAGGACGCACAGATCCATCCATATAGATATAGGTTGCGCAGATCCGTCCATAGAGATATAGGACGCACAGATCCATCCATATAGATATAGGTCGCGCAGATCCGTCCATAGAGATATAGGACGCGCACATCCATCCATATAGATATAGGACGCGCAGATCCGTCCATATAGATATAGGACGCGCAGATCCATCCATATAGATATAGGACGCGCAGATCCAGCCATATAGATATAGGACGCGCAGATCCATCCATATAGATATAGGACGTGCAGATCCATCCATATAGATATAGGACGCGCAGATCCATCCATATAGATATAGGACGCACAGATCCATCCATATAGATATAGGACGCACAGATCCATCCATATAGATATAGGACGTGCAGATCCATCCATATAGATATAGGACGCACAGATCCATCCATATAGATATAGGACGTGCAGATCCATCCATATAGATATAGGACGCGCAGATCCATCCATATAGATATAGGACGTGCAGATCCATCCATATAGATATAGGACGCGCAGATCCATCCATATAGATATAGGACGCGCAGATCCATCCATATAGATATACGACGCGCAGATCCGGCCATATAGATATAGGACGTGCAGATCCATCCATATAGATATAGGACGCGCAGATCCATCCATATAGATATAGGACGCACAGATCCATCCATATAGATATAGGACGTGCAGATCCATCCATATAGATATAGGACGCACAGATCCATCCATATAGATATAGGACGTGCAGATCCATCCATATAGATATAGGACGCACAGATCCGTCCATATATACTGTGTTCCAAATTATTATGCAAATAATATTTTCTCAGATTTTCCCAAATTCCCTATATGAATTGCAGTCATTGTAATTTTCCAGTCAAATAACTATTAGAGGACAATTGAAAGGTTTTTGTACAAACTGCCTATGAGAACAGGATATTGTTAAAAAATAAAACACTCAAACTGCCCTCAAAATGCATGTTCCAAATTATTATGCACAGCAGAGTTTTCAACCTTTTCATTTTAATAAAGAACAAAAAAATGGTCATTTGTGAAATTATAAGCATTAGCAGGTTATTACAGACTGAAATCAAACAGTTTTCAACTCAAAACTTTATTCTAGGTGATGTCACATTTGCACATAGGACCCCTTGTTGGAAAGGAGCTTCTGAACTCTCTCATTCATTGAATTTGTCAGGTTTTGGATGGTTTCTGCTTCAATTGTTTTGCATGAGGACAGAATACCCTCCCAGAGCTGTTGCTTAGATGTGAACTGCCTCCCGCCATCATAGACACTCCTTTTGATGATGCTCCAGAGGTTCTCAATGGGGTTGAGGTCAGGGGAGCATGGGGGTCACACCATAAGTTTGTCCCCTTTTATGCCCATAGCAGCCAGAGATGCAGATGTGTTATGTGCAGCATGAGACGGGGCATTATCATGCATGAAAATGATCTCGATGGTCCAGATGGATGGAGTGGAGGATGGCTGGTTGATGGACACCCCATGCAAACACGGCTACGGCGCCAACAAGGAGGAGGTGGAGTAATGTTTTGGGCTGGAATCATGGGGAGAGAGATTGTCGGCCCTTTTAGGATCCCTGAAGGGGTAAAGATGAACTCCATAATATATGTTGAGTTTCTCAAACAGCACTTCCTGCCATGGTTCAAGAAGAAGAACCGTGTATTCCGCAGCAAGATCATTTTCATGCATGATAATAATGTCCTCTGTCCTGTAATAATGGTCCCTGTTCTGTAATAATGTCCTCTGTCCTGTAATAATGGTCCCTGTCTTGTAATAATGGTCCCTGTCCTGTAATAATGTCCTCTGTCCTGTAATAATGGTCCCTGTCCTGTAATAATGGCCCCTGTCCTGTAATAATGTCCTCTGTCCTGTAATAATGGTCCCTGTCCTGTATTAATGTCCTCTGTCCGGTAATAATGGTCCCTGTCCTGTAATAATGGCCCCTGTCCTGTAATAATGTCCTCTGTCCTGTAATAATGGCCCCTGTCCTGTAATAATGTCCTCTGTCCGGTAATAATGGCCTCTGTCCTGTAATAATGGTACCTGTCCTGTAATAATGGCCCCTGTCCTGTAATAATGTCCTCTGTCCTGTAATAATGGTCCCTGTCCTGTACTAATGGCCTCTGTCCGGTAATAATGGCCTCTGTCCTGTAATAATGGTGCCTGTCCTGTAATAATGGCCCCTGTCCTGTAATAATGTCCTCTGTCCGGTAATAATGGCCTCTGTCCTGTAATAATGGTACCTGTCCTGTAATAATGGCCTCTGTCCTGTAATAATGTCCTTTGTCCTGTAATAATGGTCCCTGTCCTGTAATAATGGTCCCTGTCCTGTAATAATGTCCTCTGTCCGGTAATAATGGCCTCTGTCCTGTAATAATGGTGCCTGTCCTGTAATAATGTCCTCTGTCCGGTAATAATGGCCTTTGTCCTGTAATAATGGTGCCTGTCCTGTAATAATGGCCCCTGTCCTGTAATAATGTCCTCTGTCCTGTAATAATGGTCCCTGTCCTGTAATAATGGCCCGTGTCCTGTAATAATGGCCTCTGTCCTGTAATAATGGTGCCTGTCCTGTAATAATGTCCTCTGTCCGGTAATAATGGCCTTTGTCCTGTAATAATGGCCTCTGTCCTGTAATAATGGTACCTGTCCTGTAATAATGTCCTCTGTCCTGTAATAATGGTCCCTGTCCTGTAATAATGGCCCCTGTCCTGTAATAATGTCCTCTGTCCTGTAATAATGGTCCCTGTCCTGTATTAATGTCCTCTGTCCGGTAATAATGGTCCCTGTCCTGTAATAATGGCCCCTGTCCTGTAATAATGTCCTCTGTCCTGTAATAATGGCCCCTGTCCTGTAATAATGTCCTCTGTCCGGTAATAATGTCCTCTGTCCTGTAATAATGGTCCCTGTCCTGTAATAATGTCCTCTGTCCTGTAATAATGGTCCCTGTCCTGTAATAATGGCCCCTGTCCTGTAATAATGTCCTCTGTCCCGTAATAATAGCCTCTGTCCTGTAATAATGGCCCCTGTCTTGTAATAATGGCCCCTGTCCTGTAATAATGGTCCCTGTCCTGTAATAATGTCCTCTGTCCTGTAATAATGGTCCCTGTCCTGTAATAATGGTCCCTGTCCTGTAATAATGTCCTCTGTCCTGTAATAATGTCCTCTGTCCTGTAATAATGGCCCCTGTCCTGTAATAATGTCCTCTGTCCTGTAATAATGGTCCCTGTCCTGTAATAATGTCCTCTGTCCTGTAATAATGTCCTCTGTCCTGTAATAATGGTCCCTGTCCTGTAATAATGGTCCCTGTCCTGTAATAATGTCCTCTGTCCTGTAATAATGGTCCCTCTCCTGTAATAATGGTCACTGTCCTGTAATAATGTCCTCTGTCCTGTAATAATGGTCCCTGTCCTGTAATAATGTCCTCTGTCCTGTAATAATGGTCCCTGTCCTGTAATAATGTCCTCTGTCCTGTAATAATGGTCCCTGTCCTGTAATAATGGTCCCTGTCCTGTAATAATGCCCTCTGTCCTGTAATAATGTCCTCTGTCCTGTAATAATGGCCCCTGTCCTGTAATAATGTCCTCTGACCTGTAATAATGGTCCCTGTCCTGTAATAATGTCCTGTAATAATGGTCCCTGTCCTGTAATAATGTCCTCTGTCCTGTAATAAAGTCCTCTGTCCTGTAATAATGGTCCCTGTCCTGTAATAATGTCCTCTGTCCTGTAATAATGGCCCCTGTCCTGTAATAATGTCCTCTGTCCTGTAATAATGGTCCCTGTCCTGTAATAATGTCCTCTGTCCTGTAATAATGGTCCCTGTCCTGTAATAATGTCATCTGTCCTGTAATAATGGTCCCTGTCCTGTAATAATGGTCCCTGTCCTGTAATAATGTCCTCTGTCCTGTAATAATGGTCCCTGTCCTGTAATAATGTCCTCTGTCCTGTAATAATGGTCCCTGTTCTGTAATAATGTCCTCTGTCCTGTAATAATGGTCCCTATCTTGTAATAATGGTCCCTGTCCTGTAATAATGTCCTCTGTCCTGTAATAATGGTCCCTGTCCTGTAATAATGGCCCCTGTCCTGTAATAATGTCCTCTGTCCTGTAATAATGGTCCCTGTCCTATATTAATGCCCTCTGTCCGGTAATAATGGTCCCTGTCCTGTAATAATGGCCCCTGTCCTGTAATAATGTCCTCTGTCCTGTAATAATGGCCCCTGTCCTGTAATAATGTCCTCTGTCCGGTAATAATGGCCTCTGTCCTGTAATAATGGCCCCTGTCCTGTAATAATGTCCTCTGTCCTGTAATAATGGTCCCTGTCCTGTAATAATGGCCTCTGTCCGGTAATAATGGCCTCTGTCCTGTAATAATGGTGCCTGTCCTGTAATAATGGCCCCTGTCCTGTAATAATGTCCTCTGTCCTGTAATAATGGTCCCTGTCCTGTAATAATGGTCCCTGTCCTGTAATAATGTCCTCTGTCCGGTAATAATGGCCTCTGTCCTGTAATAATGGCCCCTGTCCTGTAATAATGTCCTCTGTCCGGTAATAATGGCCTTTGTCCTGTAATAATGGTGCCTGTACTGTAATAATGGCCCCTGTCCTGTAATAATGTCCTCTGTCCTGTAATAATGGTCCCTGTCCTGTAATAATGGCCCGTGTCCTGTAATAATGTCCTCTGTCCTGTAATAATGGTCCCTGTCCTGTAATAATGGCCCCTGTCCTGTAATAATGTCCTCTGTCCCGTAATAATAGCCTCTGTCCTGTAATAATGGCCCCTGTCTTGTAATAATGGCCCCTGTCCTGTAATAATGGTCCCTGTCCTGTAATAATGTCCTCTGTCCTGTAATAATGGTCCCTGTCCTGTAATAATGGCCCCTGTCCTGTAATAATGGTCCCTGTCCTGTAATAATGGTCCCTGTCCTGTAATAATGGTCCCTGTCCTGTAATAATGTCCTCTGTCCTGTAATAATGTCCTCTGTCCTGTAATAATGGCCCCTGTCCTGTAATAATGGCCTCTGTCCTGTAATAATGGTCCCTGTCCTGTAATAATGTCCTCTGTCCTGTAATAATGTCCTCTGTCCTGTAATAATGGTCCCTGTCCTGTAATAATGGTCCCTGTCCTGTAATAATGTCCTCTGTCCGGTAATAATGGCCTCTGTCCTGTAATAATGGCCCCTGTCCTGTAATAATGTCCTCTGTCCGGTAATAATGGCCTTTGTCCTGTAATAATGGTGCCTGTCCTGTAATAATGGCCCCTGTCCTGTAATAATGTCCTCTGTCCTGTAATAATGGTCCCTGTCCTGTAATAATGGCCCGTGTCCTGTAATAATGTCCTCTGTCCTGTAATAATGGTCCCTGTCCTGTAATAATGGCCCCTGTCCTGTAATAATGTCCTCTGTCCCGTAATAATAGCCTCTGTCCTGTAATAATGGCCCCTGTCTTGTAATAATGGCCCCTGTCCTGTAATAATGGTCCCTGTCCTGTAATAATGTCCTCTGTCCTGTAATAATGGTCCCTGTCCTGTAATAATGGACCCTGTCCTGTAATAATGGTCCCTGTCCTGTAATAATGGTCCCTCTCCTGTAATAATGGTCCCTGTCCTGTAATAATGTCCTCTGTCCTGTAATAATGTCCTCTGTCCTGTAATAATGGCCCCTGTCCTGTAATAATGGCCTCTGTCCTGTAATAATGGTCCCTGTCCTGTAATAATGTCCTCTGTCCTGTAATAATGTCCTCTGTCCTGTAATAATGGTCCCTGTCCTGTAATAATGGTCCCTGTCCTGTAATAATGTCCTCTGTCCTGTAATAATGGTCCCTGTCCTGTAATAATGGTCACTGTCCTGTAATAATGTCCTCTGCCCTGTAATAATGGTCTCTGTCTTGTAATAATGGCCCCTGTCCTGTAATAATGGCCCCTGTCCTGTAATAATGTCCTCTGTCCTGTAATAATGGCCCCTGTCCTGTAATAATGGCCTCTGTCCTGTAATAATGGTCCCTGTCCTGTAATAATGTCCTCTGTCCTGTAATAATGTCCTCTGTCCTGTAATAATGGTCCCTGTCCTGTAATAATGGTCCCTGTCCTGTAATAATGTCCTCTGTCCTGTAATAATGGTCCCTGTCCTGTAATAATGGTCACTGTCCTGTAATAATGTCCTCTGTCCTGTAATAATGGTCTCTGTCTTGTAATAATGGCCCCTGTCCTGTAATAATGGCCCCTGTCCTGTAATAATGTCCCCTGTCCCGTAATCATGGCCTCTGTCCTGTAATAATGGTCCCTGTCTTGTAATAATGGCCCCTGTCCTGTAATAATGGTCCCTGTCCTGTAATAATGTCATCTGTCCTGTAATAATGGTCCCTGTCTTGTAATAATGGCCCCTGTCCTGTAATAATGGTCCCTGTCCTGTAATAATGTCCTCTGTCTTGTAATAATGTCATCTGTCCTGTAATAATGGTCCCTGTCCTGTAATAATGTCCTCTGTCCTGTAATAATGGCCCATGTCCTGTAATAATGTCCTCTGTCCTGTAATAATGGTCCCTGTCCTGTAATAATGTCCTCTGTCCCGTAATAATGGTCCCTGTCCTGTAATAATGGTCCCTGTCCTGTAATAATGTCCTCTGTCCTGTAATAATGGCCCCTGTCCTGTAATAATGTCCTCTGTCCTGTAATAATGGTCCCTGTCCTGTAATAATGGTCCCTGTCCTGTAATAATGTCCTCTGTCCTGTAATAATGGTCTCTGTCCTGTAATAATGGTCCCTGTCCTGTAATAATGTCCTCTGTCCTGTAATAATGTCCTCTGTCCTGTAATAATGGTCCCTGTCCTGTAATAATGTCCTCTGTCCTGTAATAATGGTCCCTGTCCTGTAATAATGTCCTGTCCTGTAATAATGGTCCCTGTCCTGTAATAATGTCCTCTGTCCTGTAATAATGTCCTCTGTCCTGTAATAATGGTCCCTGTCCTGTAATAATGTCCTCTGTCCTGTAATAATGGTCCCTGTCCTGTAATAATGTCCTCTGTCCTGTAATAGTGTCCTCTGTCCTGTAATAATGTTCTCTGTCCCGTAATAATGGTCCCTGTTCTGTAATAATGGTCCCTGTCCTGTAATAATGTCCTCTGTCCTGTAATAATGTCCTCTGTCCCGTAATAATGGCTTCTGTCCTGTAATAATGTCCTCTGTCCTGTAATAATGGTCCCTGTCCTGTAATAATGGTCCCTGTCCTGTAATAATGTCCTCTGTCCTGTAATAATGTCCTCTGTCCTGTAATAATGGCCCCTGTCCTGTAATAATGTCCTCTGTCCTGTAATAATGGTCCCTGTCCTGTAATAATGTCCTCTGTCCTGTAATAATGGTCCCTGTCCTGTAATAATGTCCTCTGTCCTGTAATAATGGTCCCTGTCCTGTAATAATGTCCTCTGTCCTGTAATAATGGTCCCTGTCCTGTAATAATGTCCTCTGTCCTGTAATAATGGTCCCTGTCCTGTAATAATGGTCCCTGTCCAGTAATAATGGTCCCTGTCCTGTAATAATGTCCTCTGTCCTGTAATAATGGCCCCTGTCCTGTAATAATGTCCTCTGTCCTGTAATAATGGTCCCTGTCCTGTAATAATGTCCTCTGTCCTGTAATAATGGTCCCTGTCCTGTAATAATGGTCCCTGTCCTGTAATAATGTCCTCTGTCCCGTAATAATGTCCTCTGTCCTGTAATATTGGTCCCTGTCCTGTAATAATGGTCCCTGTCCTGTAATAATGTCCTCTGTCCTGTAATAATGTCCTCTGTCCTGTAATAATGGTCCCTGTCCTGTAATAATGTCCTGTCCTGTAATAATGGTCCCTGTCCTGTAATAATGTCCTCTGTCCTGTAATAATGTCCTCTGTCCTGTAATAATGGTCCCTGTCCTGTAATAATGTCCTCTGTCCTGTAATAATGGCCCCTGTCCTGTAATAATGTCCTCTGTCCTGTAATAATGGTCCCTGTCCTGTAATAATGTCCTCTGTCCTGTAATAATGTCCTCTGTCCTGTAATAATGGTCCCTGTCCCGTAATAATGGCTTCTGTCCTATAATAATGTCCTCTGTCCTGTAATAATGGTCCCTGTCCTGTAATAATGGTCCCTGTCCTGTAATAATGTCCTCTGTCCTGTAATAATGTCCTCTGTCCCGTAATAATGTCCTCTGTCCTGTAATAATGGTCCCTGTCCTGTAGTAATGGTCCCTGTCCTGTAATAATGTCCTCTGTCCTGTAATAATGGCCCCTGTCCTGTAATAATGTCCTCTGTCCTGTAATAATGGTCCCTGTCCTGTAATAATGGTCCCTGTCCTGTAATAATGTCCTCTGTCCCGTAATAATGTCCTCTGTCCTGTAATAATGGTCCCTGTCCTGTAATAATGTCCTCTGTCCTGTAATAATGTCCTCTGTCCTGTAATAATGGTCCCTGTCCTGTAATAATGTCCTCTGTCCTGTAATAATGGTCCCTGTCCTGTAATAATGTCCTCTGTCCTGTAATAATGGTCCCTGTCCTGTAATAATGGTCCCTGTCCTGTAATAATGCCCTCTGTCCTGTAATAATGTCCTCTGTCCTGTAATAATGGCCCCTGTCCTGTAATAATGTCCTCTGTCCTGTAATAATGGTCCCTGTCCTGTAATAATGTCCTGTAATAATGGTCCCTGTCCTGTAATAATGTCCTCTGTCCTGTAATAAAGTCCTCTGTCCTGTAATAATGGTCCCTGTCCTGTAATAATGTCCTCTGTCCTGTAATAATGGCCACTGTCCTGTAATAATGTCCTCTGTCCTGTAATAATGGTCCCTGTCCTGTAATAATGTCCTCTGTCCTGTAATAATGGTCCCTGTCCTGTAATAATGTCATCTGTCCTGTAATAATGTCCTCTGTCCTGTAATAATGGTCCCTGTCCTGTAATAATGTCCTCTGTCCTGTAATAATGTCCCCTGTCCTGTAATAATGGTCCCTGTCCTGTAATAATGGCCTCTGTCCTGTAATAATGGTCCCTGTCCTGTAATAATGGTCCCTGTCCTGTAATAATGTCCTCCTCCATACCCGGTGCAGGGGTTGGGGTGACACTTGGCATTGACATCATTCACAGACTGCGGTGAGCATGCTGATGTCAGCTGCCGACCTCTGATTGGCCGGTTGCTTGTACGGTCATTGTGGTGCAGGGAGCCGGTGATTCTCTGCTCCGTGATCATCGCCACTGAAGATGTGTGAGGACACAATGAGATAAAAATGGCGTTGGCTTCGGCAGGCCCTTCCTCCATACAATGGCCAGTTCAATGGGCAGCACTATCGGCAGCACTATGAACAGCACTATTGGCAGTACTATGGGCAGTACAATGGGCAGTATAATGGGCAGCACTATGGGCAGCACTATGGACAGCACTATTGGCAGTACTATGGGCAGTACAATGGGCAGCACTATGGACAGCACTATTGGCAGTACTATGGGCAGTACAATAGGCAGCACTATGGGCACCACTATGGACAGCACTATTGGCAGTATAATGGGCAGCACTATCGGCAGCACCTTCGGCAGTACAATGGGCACCACTCTGGGCAGTACAATGGGCAGCACTATGGGCAGCACTATGCGCATCATTATAGGTAGTACTATGGGCAGTACAATGGGCAGCACTATGGGCAGCACTATTGGCAGTAGTATGGGCAGTAAAATGAGCAGCACTATGCGCATCACTATAGGTAGTACTATGTGCAGTACAATGGGCAGCACTATGGGCAGTACAATGGGCAGCACTATGGACAGCACTATTGGCAGTACTATGGGCAGTACAATGGGCAGTGCTATCGGCAGCACTATGCACATCACTATAGGTAGAACTATGGGCAGTACAATGGGCAGCACTATGGATAGCACTATTGGCAGTACTATGGGCAGTACAATGGGCAGCACTATCGGCAGCACCATGGGCAGTACAATGGGCAGAACTATGGGCAGTGGTATGGGCACCACTCTGGGCAGTGCTATGGGGAGTACTATGCACATCACTATAGGTAGTACTATGGGCGGTACAATGGGCAGCACTATGGGCACCACTATGGACAGCACTATTGACAGTACTATGGGCAGTACAATGGGCAGCACTATCAGCATCACCATGGGCAGTACAATGGGTAGCACTATGGGCAGTGCTATGGGCACCACTCTTTGCAGTACAATGGGCAGTGCTATGGGCAGTACTATGTGCATCACTATAGGTAGTGCTATGGGCAGGACAATGGGCAGCTCTATGGGCACCACTATGGACAGCACTATGGGCAGTACAATGGGCAGCACTGCCAGCAGCACCATGGCCAGTACAATGGGCATCACTATGGCCAGTACTATAGGCATCACTATGGGTAGTACTTTGGGCAGTACAATGGGTAGCACTATGGGCAGCACTATGGACTGCACTATTGGCAGTACTATGGGCAGTACAATGGGCAGTCCAATGGGCAGCACTATGGGCAGCACTCTGGGCAGTACTATAGGCAGTACAATGGGCAGCACTATGGGCAGCACTATGGACAGCATTATTGGCAGTACTATGGGCAGTACAATGGGCAGTACAATGGGCAGCACTATGGGTAGTGCTATGGGCAGCATTGAGGATTTCAGGGCTCTGTGTATTGCTGATATATAAGGGCACATTAAAACAAGGCTTCCACCCAGGCTCAGATGATTTATCTCTCACTTATTCTTTCTACGATTTCATGGCTCTCTGTAGTTGAATCTCTCACAGCAGGGTCTCTAAAAGGTTCCCCCTTTATCAGGCCCTTTTTTGGGGGACTGAATCATAGAATCATAGAATCATAGAATGGTAGAGTTGGAAGGGACCTCCTGGGTCATCTGGTCCAACCCCCTGCTCAAAGCAGGATTCACTAGATCATCTCAGACAGATGTCTGTCCAGCCTCTGTTTGAAGACGTCCATTGAAGGGGAACTCACCACCTCTCGTGGCAGCCTGTTCCACTCATTAATCACCCTAACTGTCAAAAAGTTTTTTCTAATATCTAATCTGTGTCTCCTCCCATTTAGTTTCATCCCATTGCTTCTAGTCTTTCCTTGTGCAAATGAGAATAAAGATGATCCTTCTACAATGTGACAGCCCTTGACATATTTGTAGACAGCTATTAAGTCTCCTCTCAGTCTTCTTTTTTGCAAGCTAAACATTCCCAAATCCTGCAACCGTTCCTCATAGGACATGGTTTGCAGACCAGTCACCATTCTGGTCGCTCTTCTCTGAACTTGCTCCAGTTTGTCTATGTCTTTTTTAAAATGTGGTGCCCAAAACTGTACACAGTATTCCAGATGAGGTCTGACCAAAGAGGAGTAAAGACCGATAATGACTTCACGTGATCTAGACTGTATGCTTCTGTTAATACATCCCAGAATTGTATTTGCCTTTTTTGCTGCTGCATCACACTGTTGACTCATGTTCAGTCTATGATCTATTAGTATACCTAAGTCTTTTTCACATGTACTGTTGCTTAGCTCTATTCCTCCCATTCTGTATATGCTTTTTTCATTTTTATTGCCCAGATGTAGTACTTTGCATTTTTCCCTGTTAAAAACCATTCTGTTGGTTGCTGCCCACTGCTCCAGTTTATTTAGGTCTTTTTGAATCCTCTCTCTCTCTTCTCTAGTATTAGCTATCCCTCCTAGCTTTGTGTCATCAGCAAATTTAATCAGTTTACCCTCAATTCCTTCATCTAAATCATTGATAAAGATGTTGAACAATACAGGTCCCAGGACAGAGCCCTGTGGTACCCCACTTGAGACATTCATCCAGCTGGATGGGAAGCCATTTACAACCACCCTTTGAGTCCGATCACTAAGCCAGTTATGAATCCACCTAACAGTAGCCTGGTCCATTGCATACTTGGTCATTTTTTCAATAAGGATGGTGTGAGATACTTTGTCAAATGCTTTGCTGAAGTCAAGATATACTATATCTACAGCATTTCCCTGATCCACCCAGTCAGTGATTCTGTCATAGAAGGAAATTAAGTTAGTCTGACATGACTTGTTAGTTACAAACCCATGCTGACTCTGGTTAATCACTTCATTCTTATCCATGTACTTACATATATGTTGTTTAATAATTTGTTCAAAGATCTTTCCTGGTATAGAAGTCAGACTCACCGGCCTATAGTTCCCTGGGTCCACCTTCTTCCCCTTTTTGAAGATAGGAACAACATTTGCTCTTCTCCAGTCTTCTGGGACTTCTCCTGTTCTCCAAGAATTTTCAAAGATTATGGAGAGTGGTTCTAAAATTTCTTCTACGATCTCCTTCAGTACTCTGGGGTGTAATTCATCTGGACCTGGAGACTTGAACTCATTTATGTTAGCTAAATATTCCCTCACAATCTTTCTGTTTACAGATAACTTGGATTCCTCTATTCCTTTAAAAGGACAGTGAAGATCAGTTGATGTTACATTTTCTTTCTGAGAGAAAACAGATGCAAAATAGGAGTTAAAAAGTTTGGCCTTCTCAACATCCTCTCTTACCATTTCTCCATTTTCATCCTGTAAAAATCCTATAGCATCTTTGACTTTTCTTTTACTTTTGACATACCCCCAAAATCCTTTTTTATTGCTTTTGACATCTCTTGCAAGCCTTAATTCATTGTCAGCTTTAGCTAACCTGATACATGCCCTGCAGGATCTGCAGACTGCATTATAATCTTCTTTAGATATGCCTCCCTCTTTCCATTTAATAAACATTTCTTTCTTTCTTTTTAGCATGTGTTTAAGTTCTGTATTCATTCATCCTGGTTTCCTTAAATGCTTCCCATTCTTCCTACTTTTCGGGATTGTTAACGATTGTGCTTTGAGAATCTCATTTTTAAAAATTTCCCATCCTTCCTGGACATTTTTGTCCTTAAGGACATCCAGCCATTGGATCCCTCCTATTCTCTTTCTGAGTCTATTAAAATCTGCCTTTCTAAAATCTAACCTTGAAGTTTGAGTCTTCACATGTCTTCCTCCTCTAGTTATCCAAAATTCTATAATAGCATGATCGCTGCCTCCTAGGGTCCCAGCCACCTTTACCTCCTCAACCATTTCCTCCCTGTTTATAAGGATTAGATCCAAAGTAGCAGATCCCCTTGTTTTCTCCCCTACCTTTTGGAAGATAAAGTTGTCAGCAAGAGAGGATAAGAATTTGCTTGACCTGTTAGTTTTACTTGAGAGAGATTCCCAACAAATGTCTGGATAGTTGAAATCTCCCATGACCACTACGTCATATTTTTTGGAGAACTTGGTCATTTGATACATAAAGAGTTCATCCATATCTTCAGCTTGCCCAGGTGGCCTGTAGTAAATGCCTACAATGGTGTCCTTTCCGTTGTTCTCTCCTTGTATTCTTACCCAAACAGTTTCCACAGAACTCCCAGTCTCTGAAGCTTCAATCTCTGTGCAGATATTCGCTTTTCTAACATACAATGCGACACCTCCTCCTCGTTTATCAAGTCTGTTTCTTGCAGATAAGTTGTATCCTTTTAGCCTTTTATTCCAATCATGTCCATCGTCCCACCAAGTTTCAGTGATTCCAATGACATCATATTCCTTTTCCTGCGTTAGTAGTTCCAATTCTCCTTGTTTGTTGCCCATGCTTTGTGCATTTGTATAAAAACATTTTAGTTTGTGATTGGTTTCTCTTCCTCCCATATTTTTATTATTTAGATTTTTTTGTCTTTGTTCTTCCTTTCCACTTCCAGTAGCAGAGATCTCAATAGTATTTGTCAGCTGTATGGCTTTTTCTGGCCTTTTGCTTCCCTTCCCACATTGTTCTAGTTTAAAGCTCTTCTGATGAGTGTAGCAAGGCGACTTCCAAATACATGTTTTCCAGTCTTCGTAAGGTGCACCCCATCTCTAGCAAGTAGTCCATCGTATAGGTAATTCATTCCGTGATGCAGAAATCCAAATCCTTGTTGACGGCACCATCGACGTAGCCAGTTGTTCACCTGTAGAATCTTATTCCACCTCATTGTTCCATGGCCATCCACTGGGAGGATGGATGAGAAGACCACCTGCGCTCCCAATTCTTTCACTTTCTTGCCTAAGTCTTCAAAGTCACTGCAGATGGTTTCCAGGTCCTTTCTTGCGGTGTCATTTGTCCCCACATGTATTAGCAGGAATGGGTAGTGATCTGTAGGTCTGAAGAGTCTTGATATCCTGTCAGACACATCTTTAATTTTTGCTCCTGGAAGACAGCACATTTCTCTTGAGGTTATGTCTGGTCTGCAGATAGCGGCCTCTGTTCCTCTTAACAGGGAATCCCCCATGACCACCACTCTCCGTTTTTTCTTCACAACATTCTTCTTTCTCCATCCAGGAGGATTCTGAGGGCTTACAAGGTTATTCATTGCTGGCAAAGTCTTATTTTGCTGTATTTCTTCATGGTTCTCCTGCGTGAGAGCCTGGTACTGGTTCCTGAGCAGTATGGGTGCTGACTGCCTCTCGATCCTCCTGCTTCGGTGGGTCACATGCTTCCATTCCTCTGTTTCGTCAGGTGCAGTTCAAATTTCTTCTCTTTCTGAATCATGAAGAGATAATTCTGCTCTGTCTAAGAACTCTTCACCTTCCTTAATGATTTTCAAGGTAGTTAACCTCTCTTCTAGATTTCGCAACTTTTCCTCCAACAGGGACACAAGCTTGCATTTCTGGCATGTGAAGTTTGGCTTTTCCACTGGCAAGTCTGTGAACATGTAGCAGGATATGCAGCTCACCAAATGGCTCCTGGACTCTTCCATGTTCTTATTGTTAATGTTCTGAAAACAGTGAAAAAAGCTTAAAAAAGACTGTTTCTTGTTTTTTGCCGTATCCTCGGTTGAGGGTGGGGGGCGGTTGTTTGCCTGTCATGTGGGTTCAGCCACACACTGACTCCCTCCCTGCAGAGAGCTTTTTATATAATATTCTCCGATGGAACTGCAGAGACACCTAGTGGTAACAGATATTATTGCAGTCCTGCACATTGGTTCATGAATTCTTGGAGCCAATAGAGAAAAACATTGTATAAAGTGTTATTCAGTCACATCAGTAAAGGTTTACTCTGCTGCCTGCACATCTCTGCACCTTGTGGGCTTGGCTTATCTCCATCATCCAACAGGAAACAGAAGACTTGATAATATGGAGGACAAGTGATGAGAAAAGGAGAAGCGAGGAGAGAAGAGCAAAAAGTCCAGGTAGTAATCACAGGCTCGTAGGCTGAGAAGGAGACCAAGAGGCTCACAAAGTTCTAAGTTTGCCATATATGTGCCATATATTTTATCCTATAGGTAGGGCACACCTTACTCTAAGATGTAGCACAGGTTTTATAGAGCAGAAAATAGCAAAAACATCATTATAACTAATGAAAACTGCCCTGGAGGTGTAAATAAGTGGAGGCGTCAAGATCACAAATACTAGTGCACTAGGATAGGATAGGAGGTAATAGATCTATAGATCACATTTCTCAGCAGTGTGTGTATTACACATATAACCTCACACACATGCAGCTCTGTTACAGACATAAATCTCTTCACACACACAGCTCTGTTACATACACACATAACTTTGCTACATTGAAGCACACATCTTTGCATACACACAGCTATACTGCAGACTGTGTATACACTAACACATGTTGAAGTTCATTCCAGGCATGTTACTGATCAGTGTTGATCTATCTATTATCTGTTATCCATCTATTATCTATCCATAATATATTTATTATCTATCTATTATCTATCATCTATCTATTATCTATCTATCATCTATTATCTATCTATTATCTATTATCTATTATCCATCTATTATCTATTATCTATCATCTATCTATTATCTATCTATTATCTATCATCTATCTATTATCTATTATCCATCTATTATCTATTATCTGTTATCTATCTATCTATTATCTATTATATATCTATTATCTATTATATATCAATCATCTATCTATTATCTATTATCTATCTATTATCTATTATCTATCATCTATCTATTATCTATTATCTATCTATTATCTATTATATATCAATCATCTATCTATTATCTATCTATTATCTATTATCTATCTATTATCTATCATCTGTCTATTATCTATCTATTATCTATCATCTATCTATCATCTATCTATTATCTATCTATTATCTATCATCTATTATATATCTATTATCTATTATATATCAATCATCTATCTGTTATCTATTATCTATCTATTATCTATTATCTATCATCTATCTATCATCTATTATATATCTATTATCTATTATATATCAATCATCTATCTATTATCTATTATCTATCTATTATCTATTATCTATCATCTATTATCTATCATCGATCTATTATCTATCATCTATTATCTATCTATTATCTATCTATTATCTATCTGTTATCTATTATCTATCTATTATCTATCTATCTATTATCTATCATCTATCTGTTATCTATCTATTATCTATCTATCTATTATCTATTATCTATCATCTATCTATTATCTATTATCTATCATCTATCTATTATCTATCTATCATCTACCTATCTATCATCTATCTATTATCTATCTATTATCTATCTATTATCTATCTATTATCTATCTATTATCTATCATCTATCTATTATCTATCTATTATCTATCATCTATCTATTATCTATCTATTATCTATCATCTATCTATTATCTATCTATCTATTATCTATCTATCATCTATCTATTATCTATCTATCTATCATCTGTCTATCTATTATCTATCATCTATCTATTATCTATCTATTATCTATCATCTATCTATTATCTATCTATTATCTATCTATCATCTATCTATTATCTATCTATTATCTATCTATCATCTATCTATCATCTATCATCTATTATCTATCTATTATCTATCTATCATCTATCTATCATCTATCTATTATCTATCATCTATCTATTATCTATCTATTATCTATCTATTATCTATCATCTATCTATTATCTATCATCTATCTATTATCTATCTATTATCTATCTATCATCTATCTATTATCTATCTATTATCTATCTATCATCTATCTATCATCTATCTATTATCTATCATCTATCTATTATCTATTATCTATCTATTATTTATCTATCTATTATCTATCTATCTATTATCTATCATCTATCTATTATCTATCTATTATCTATCTATTATCTATTATCTATCATCTATCTATTATATATTATCTGTCTATCTATTATCTATTATCTATCTATTATCTATCTATAATCTATTATCTATCTATAATCTATTATCTATCTATTATTTATCATCTATCTATTATCTATCTATTATCTATCTATTATCTATCATCTATCATCTATTATCTATCATCTATTATCTATCATCTATTATCTATCTATTATCTA
Organism: Phyllobates terribilis; assembly: GCF_046119375.1. Lineage (NCBI taxonomy): Eukaryota > Metazoa > Chordata > Amphibia > Anura > Dendrobatidae > Phyllobates > Phyllobates terribilis. The sequence goes on along the minus strand of NW_027362764.1, from coordinate 20,361,949 downwards.
TCATCTATCTATTATCTATCTATTATCTATCTATTATCTATCATCTATCTATTATCTATCTATTATCTATCATCTATCTATTATCTATTATCTATCATCTATTATCTATTATCTATCATCTATCTATTATCTATTATCTATCTATTTTCTATTATCTATCTATTATCTATCTATTATCTATCTATTATCTATCATCTATCTATTATCTATCTATTATCTATCTATCATCTATCTATTATCTATCATCTATTATCTATTATCTATCTATTATCTATCATCTATCATCTATCTATTATCTATCATCTATTATCTATTATCTATCATCTATCTATTATCTATCTATCTATTATCTATATATTATCTATCTATCTATTATCTATCTATTATCTATCATCTATCTATTATCTATCATCTATCTATCTATTATCTATATATTATCTATCTATCTATTATCTATCTATCATCTATCTATTATCTATCATCTATCTATTATCTATCTATTATCTATCTATCTATCATCTATCTATCATCTATCTATTATCTATCTATCATCTATCTATTATCTATATATTATCTATCTATCTATTATCTATCTATTATCTATCATCTATCTATTATCTATCATCTATCTATCTATTATCTATATATTATCTATCTATCTATTATCTATCTATCATCTATCTATTATCTATTATCTATCTATCTATCATCTATCTATTATCTATCTATCATCTATCTATCATCTATCTATTATCTATCTATTATCTATCTATCATCTATCTATCTATTATCTCTCCATTATCCGTCTTTCGTCCTCCTGTCCTTCATTACTCTCTGTAGTCATCATGTTTTGTGGATCGCTCTGATCACAGACACCAGATGTGTCGGTCGCGGTGCAGCACGTTTCGGCTGTAAACAGGCGGACATGAAGTATCTCTGAAGCTGCAGACAATCTATTACAGATTTACTGCAGATCCCGCAGACGATTGATTACAAAGCAACAACAGCTCAGAATCACAAGAAGAAGTAGAGGGGTGCAGTGAGCGCCACGGGGGGCACGGGGCGGCCGGAGACGACATAAAAGAGGCCGATACTCAGAAACAAACCAAACATCACAGAGAAATCAGCGCAGGAACCGCGGCCCGGAGTGACCCCGCCGTAATGGCTGCCGTCCTCCAGACTAAACACACCGCGGATCGCCTCCGCTGCTCCAGGGTTGTTGCTTTAGGTCCTCGCTGGAGAATATGGTTGCAGCAGATTTTTGGTTTCCCGTTTCTGTCTTTCCAGATGACGGCGCATTGTTACATCGCCCCATAGATATGTGACCGCTGCAACAACACAGGAAAGCAGTTCTGTTTATATCTGATGTCAGACAATTGTGCCCGGAACAAAAAACAGAGAAAAGTAAAAAAAAAATACCGCAATACAATGCCAGGACGCCAGCATAGTACTGCCATTCAGTGCCCACATACTTCATAATCTCCAGATGCCAAAGCAGCGTAAAGGAGGAGAATAGTATATAGCAATACTGCTGTATGCAGCAACTATAACACCTTCCAGCAGTATACGAGTAATAACTCTAGGCTGTGCAATGGCAGCTTATAGCAGCATTATGGCAGTATTATAGCAATATTATGTCACTATAATGGTAGTATCATGGTGGTATTATGGAAGTATTATAGCAGTATTGTGGCTATATTACAGCTGTATTATTGCAGTATTATAGTGGTATTATGGCATTATTATTGTCACAGGTGTGTCAGGTGTAATACACAGTCGCTCTGGATCTGGTTGTAGAAGGTCACTGCACTTGGCATTGCAGACGCCTTCTTAATCCTTCTTCCTTTAAGACCCAGCGGCGACCTCCCTCCTGCTGCTGATTGACACACCCTCGCATGGGAGTTAAAAACCCTCAGTTTGCTCTAGGCAATCGCTTCTATCTACCTTTGCGCAGGCCTGGAGCACTAGCTGTTTCTGGCTTCTTCTCTGGTGCCCTTGGAGGACAGTTGGCAGCGGCGGTTCCTAATGACCGCAAATCCACGGGTGGCGTAGTCGGACATAATCAATAGCACATAACGGACTACCACTGGCCTGACCACCCTGAGCCACGTAACCGGGTTGCCACTACTACTCCCATCGTTCCCTATTGCCTGGATCCGAGTGCCCCACGGCCCAGGGGGCGAGTCAGCTTTGGCGTAGTCGGCAGGATTGAAACCAACCCGCCACAAACGGGTATTGCGCGCCTGAAAAAGACTTTGCACTTACCTGAAAAGAGGTTTCCCGCCATCCGGAGCCGTTTCCCACCATTTCCAGCCGTCTCCCGCCATCTTCTGTCGGCTCCTGCCATCTTCAGCCATTTTCCCGCCATCGGACGCCATCTTCAGGACGCCGCGCGGGAAGAAGAGGGGCGTGGACGTCCAAACCGCGCGAGATCCGAAGCTCCGCCCCACGCACCGACGCTGCGCAAGGTCCTGGAAGGGAGAGAGAGCGACGCTGACGTCATCAGGACGCGACGCAAGGTCCTCGTCCAGAGCAGCAGCAGCGGAGCCGCGGCCTACAGAAGAGGATCATCGGAAGGTAGGCCACGCTTAACTAGGGGGGAGGAAGATGTCGGACACAGAGGCGCCCACTACCACCAACGCAGCTGCAGCAGCGGTGATGCCCTTTTCCCTGCCCTACATCCCTGGAGCAGCCTGGCTGCCCAAGTATTCAGGCGAGCCCCATGCCCTAACTGACTTTAAGGAAAGGTTGTACAGTTTGTTCCAAGTCTACCCCCTTGGTTCTGGTCAAAAAGAAAGACGGCACCATGAGAATGTGCGTGGACTATAGACAAATCAACCGTATCACCCACAAAGACGCATATCCACTGCCTAGAATAGAGGAGTCTTTAGCCGCACTAAAATCAGCTAACTTCTTTTCTACTTTGGACCTTACTAGCGGGTACTGGCAGGTTCCTGAGGCAGAGGCTGACAAGGAGAAGACCGCCTTCACCACCCCGAAGGGACAGAGCGAGTTCAACTGTATGCCTTTCGGGCTCTGCAACGCACCAGGGACCTTCCAGCGGCTGATGGAATGCTGTCTAGGGCACCGAAACTTTGAGACGGTCCTCCTTTACCTGGACGACGTGATCGTCTATTCGAAGACCTACGAGGACCATCTAAAGCACCTGGCCGAGGTGTTCGAAGCCCTGGCAGGCTACGGCCTGAAGGTGAAACCATCGAAGTGTCACCTGCTGAAACCAAAGGTCCAGTACCTAGGGCACGTGGTAAGCGCGGAAGGAGTGGCCCCCGACCCTGACAAGGTCATGGCAATCAAGAGCTGGCCAAGCCCCTCGAACATCAAAGAGGTGAGACAGTTTCTCGGGTTGGTAGGCTACTACCGAAGGTTCATCCCCGGGTTCACTAAGATGGCAGCTCCTATGCAGGACCTCCTGATCGGACAGTCTAAGTCCAGAAGTCAAAAGCCACCCTTCAAGTGGGATAAACCGGAAGAGGAGTCCTTCCGCCAGTTGAAGATGGCCCTCACGGGGGATGAGATCCTGGCCTACCCTGATTATGGCCAGCCTTTTATTCTCCACACAGACGCCAGTAATGTGGGACTGGGAGCCGTACTGTCCCAAAACCAGCAGGGCAGAGAACGGGTGATCGCATACGCCAGCCGGAAGCTGAGGCCCACCGAGAAGAACCCGGAGAATTACAGCTCCTTCAAGCTAGAATTCTTGACGGTGGTGTGGGCTGTGACAGAACGCTTCAAGCATTACCTGGCCTCCCCAAAGTTCACCGTGTACACGGACAACAACCCGTTGACACACCTGGACAATGCAAGACTGGGTGCCCTGGAACAGCGGTGGATGGCCCGTCTCTCCAACTATGACTTCGTGATCAAGTACCGGGCAGGCAAAACCAATGCCAATGCGGACGCCCTATCGAGGATGCCTCACTTACCTGAAGGTGACGAAGACCCAGAAGAGCTGGAGGAGGTAGAACTCCCCGCGTTTCACCGGTATAGAGCTGCTCAATACTCCCACCGCGTGAAGGAGGAGGATCTAACAACCGTGATGATCAATCCGCTACCTCACCACAGCTGGGCCGAGACCCAAGATAGTGACCCTGCAGTCCGCCTGGTGAAAGATCTGCTGACCCGGGAAGACGCCCGCTTAGATCCGGATGCCCCAGAGGAAGCCAAGCAGCTATGGAAGGAGAAGAGCAAGCTGTTCCTCTACGAAGGCAAGTTGTGCAGAAGGATTGTCAACCACCGGACTCACGAGCTGACCTGGCAAGTCGTGGTCCCAAGGCGAGATGCAGCTATGGTCCTGGGGGCTTACCATGACAGAGCGGGACACTTCGGTTGGAAGAAACTGGAGTTCCTGCTAAGAGGAAGGTTCTTTTGGGTCGGCATGAGAGGAGCTGTAGAAAAGTGGTGCAGAGACTGTGGCCCTTGTCACCAGAGGAGGAAGGACCGTGCCAGCCAGAAGACACCCTTGAGGCCCATCGTCACCACGCAGCCTCTTGAGCTGGTAGCTCTAGACCACGTCAAGTTGGCTCCAAGCCGGTCAGGGTACATCTACGCCCTGACAATCGTGGACCACTATTCCCGTTTTCTAGTGGTGGTCCCGGTAAAGGACTTGACAGCCCAAAGAGCGGCCAGAGCCTTCCAGCAATATTTCTGCCGTCCACACGGGTATCCGGATCAGGTCCTGACAGACCAGGGCCCAGCGTTCGAGGCTGAAATCTTCCAAGAGTTCTGCAACCTCTATGGCTGTAAGAAGATTCGGACAACGCCTTACCATCCACAAACCAACGGGATGTGTGAGAAGATGAACAATATAGTCATTGATCTCCTGAAGACGTTGCCCCTGGAGGAACGCAGCCTGTGGCCAGAAAAACTGCCGGACCTGATAGACCTATACAACAATATCCCGGTGAATGCTACAAACTGCACCCCGGCTTACCTGATGCGAGCCAGACCAGGTAAGCTGCCCGTAGACCTGGAGATGGGAGTCCTAATACCTGAGGACACCTCCCCGGATGCGGACTGGGATACGGAAAGGCAACTGCAGTACAAGAAGGTACAGGAGAGTGTGGAGAAGAGCCTGGCCCAGGTGAGAGAGAGGCAAGAAAAACTCTTCAATCAACACGCCCCTGCTGGTCCCCTAGAACCTGGTGAGCAAGTCCTAAAGCGAAAAAGAAGGCTACATAAGTTGGACGACCAGTGGGAAAGGGAACCCTACACCGTACTGCAGTCTGACCACGACAACCCAAAGGTGTGCGTAATCACCAAGGACGGAGGAGAAACCACTAGTGTCGTCTCCAGAGACCACCTCAAGAGATGCCCCGAGCAACTCCGTAGTGCAGAAGAGGATCAGAGTGACCTTGAACCCGCAGAGGACAAGGAAGAAATGATCAGCACCGTTCTCGGAGAGTTCCCTCAGTCCTGGACTCGCATAAATGATGCCATAGTGGTACCGGTCCTGCATTTCCTGCAACCGGCACAGCAACAACCAACACCAGAGCCGGTAGGTGAAGAGGAGCAAGCGGTTCCAGAGGCAGAAGAGCCTGTACCAGCAGCCCAGGAGAGTCAACCCTCTGCTGACAGTGAGCCTGCCATGCCTGCGGTAAGCCAAAGGACCCGCAGACAGCTGCCTGCCCTACCTGTCCACCCAGCTGGTAGCTGTACCCCTAACGCTAGTGGGGAAAGCCAGGTTGGTCCACCACCAGACAGTGGGCTACGTAGGTCAACCAGGAGCACAAAGGGGCAGATACCCACTCGCTGGAGAATATAGAGTGTACTAAAATTGTAAATAACCCTGTTGCCAAGTGTTGAAATGTTTGCCAAGTTATATGCATGTTTGGTAATTCTGTGTTTCAGTTTCTTGCAGCTACCGTAAGGACTCACAGGTTATGGACTTTTTTTATAACCGGGACCTTGTATGGACTGCGTTCGGAGCCTAACCAAGGAATGAACTAAGACTGTAAAGGACTTGGGGTAGGACAGACCCCCACCTGGTTAAGGCTCCCGTTGTTCTGGTGATATGGACACCCGGTCACAGACCACACTGTGACCTAAAGAACTCAATCTGTGCGTCACTTGTATACTAATGTTTTATGGTTATGCATATTGTCTTTGTTTATTGTTTAGTCCCGGAGTACAAAATTTTACTAGGGGGGAATGTGTCACCCTGGCCTGGATGCCACAAAATGTAATAAAGCTGTGTCTGAGAGCAAGGGGGAGGTTCTCTAGTCAGGGGAACATTAGCATGCAGTACCTCCTGTCTCAGGCCAGTAGGGGGAACAGGCTGCCCCTATAAAAGCTGGTGCTGGGGGCAGGGTTAGAGAGAACTTGATGGCCTGTCTCAGCACTGAGACTTGTCTCAGAGCAGAGCAGGGACAGACAGTTGCACTGCACCTAAGAGGAAGTGTGGCAGGAGGAGAGCCACAAGCCAGAGACAAGAGGCGAAGTGAGCCTGTCTTGGCAGATAAAAGACTTACTTTACCAGACTTTGGTGTCTGAGGCTGGGAGGATTCTACATCCTCCAGCAGATAACCCGTCCGCAGGGGACTGTATATTCCTTGGCCTAAGAAGCCTGGAGGCCCTGCCACAACAGAAGGGACCAGTAAAGCCGTACAAGGCTGGGAGCAGAAAGGAACCCACGTCGCAGGCCATACAGGCGAGAATACACGGAAAGCTCGGAAACGTGGGCTGTTACCCTATAACGAGGAGATAACCAGAAGGAGCGCAGAAAGCACGGTAGGCCTACACCCTCACCCTGACCAGGGCCAATTTCCCCGTTGCTCTCAGACATCCAGGTCCCCTCCTAGCCGGGACTGTTTGTGGGTCAGTTTACCTGTTCTAGTAAAGACCCTGGACTGCAACCTGTTGTCTGTGTGCTCCTTGCTCCTCCAGCACTATCAGCACTGGGACTCTCACTACCATCACTCCCACCATCCATTATACTGCCCTGGGGCCGCACTCTTCCCGTGGGGAGTCATACTACCCTAGCTGCACACCTCATCAGCCCCAGCGGTCTGCATGCAGCGGCGGTTCCTAATAACCGCAAATCCACGGGTGGCGTAGTCGGACATAATCAATAGCACATAACGGACTACCACTGGCCTGACCACCCTGTGCCACGGAACCGGGTTGCCACTACTACTCCCATCGTTCCCTATTGCCCGGATCCGAGTGCCCCACGGCCCAGGGGGCGAGACATAATGACTATATAATAGATCCCTCTGCGTGTAATGACTCTATATAATAGATCCCTCTGTGTGTAATGACTCTATATAATAGATCGCTCTGTGTGTAATGACTCTATATAATAGATCCCTCTGCGTGTAATGACTCTATATAATAGATCGCTCTGTGTGTAATGACTCTATATAATAGATCCCTCTGTGTGTAATGACTAAATATAATAGATCACTCTGTGTGTAATGACTCTATATAATAGATCCCTCTGTGTGTAATGACTCTATATAATAGATCCCTCTGTGTGTAATGACTCTATATAATAGATCCCTGTGTGTAATGACTCTATATAATAGATCGCTCTGTGTGTAATGACTCTATATAATAGATCCCTCTGTGTGTAATGACTCTATATAATAGATCCCTCTGCGTGTAATGACTCTATATAATAGATCGCTCTGTGTGTAATGACTCTATATAATAGATCCCTCTGCGTGTAATGACTCTATATAATAGATCGCTCTGTGTGTAATGACTCTATATAATAGATCCCTCTGTGTGTAATGACTCTATATAATAGATCACTCTGTGTGTAATGACTCTATATAATAGATCCCTCTGTGTGTAATGACTCTATATAATAGATCACTCTGTGTGTAATGACTCTATATAATAGATCCCTGTGTGTAATGACTCTATATAATAGATCCCTCTGTGTGTAATGACTCTATATAATAGATCCCTCTGTGTGTAATGACTCTATATAATAGATCGCTCTGTGTGTAATGACTCTATATAATAGATCCCTCTGTGTGTAATGACTCTATATAATAGATCACTCTGTGTGTAATGACTCTATATAATAGATCCCTCTGTGTGTAATGATTCTATATAATAGATCCCTCTGCGTGTAATGACTCTATATAATAGATCACTCTGCGTGTAATGACTCTATATAATAGATCCCTCTGTGTGTAATGACTCTATATAATAGATCACTCTGTGTGTAATGACTCTATATAATAGATCACTCTGTGTGTAATGACTCTATATAATAGATCCCTCTGTGTGTAATGACTAAATATAATAGATCACTCTGTGTGTAATGACTCTATATAATAGATCCCTCTGTGTGTAATGACTCTATATAATAGATCCCTCTGTGTGTAATGACTCTATATAATAGATCCCTGTGTGTAATGACTCTATATAATAGATCGCTCTGTGTGTAATGACTCTATATAATAGATCCCTCTGTGTGTAATGACTCTATATAATAGATCCCTCTGCGTGTAATGACTCTATATAATAGATCGCTCTGTGTGTAATGACTCTATATAATAGATCCCTCTGCGTGTAATGACTCTATATAATAGATCGCTCTGTGTGTAATGACTCTATATAATAGATCCCTCTGTGTGTAATGACTCTATATAATAGATCACTCTGTGTGTAATGACTCTATATAATAGATCCCTCTGTGTGTAATGACTCTATATAATAGATCACTCTGTGTGTAATGACTGTATATAATAGATCCCTCTGTGTGTAATGACTCTATATAATAGATCCCTCTGTGTGTAATGACTCTATATAATAGATCCCTCTGTGTGTAATGACTCTATATAATAGATCGCTCTGTGTGTAATGACTCTATATAATAGATCCCTCTGTGTGTAATGACTCTATATAATAGATCACTCTGTGTGTAATGACTCTATATAATAGATCCCTCTGTGTGTAATGATTCTATATAATAGATCCCTCTGCGTGTAATGACTCTATATAATAGATCACTCTGCGTGTAATGACTCTATATAATAGATCCCTCTGTGTGTAATGACTCTATATAATAGATCACTCTGTGTGTAATGACTCTATATAATAGATCACTCTGTGTGTAATGACTCTATATAATAGATCCCTCTGTGTGTAATGACTCTATAGAATAGATCACTCTGTGTGTAATGACTCTATATAATAGATCGCTCTGTGTGTAATGACTCTATATAATAGATCCCTCTGCGTGTAATGACTCTATATAATAGATCCCTCTGCGTGTAATGACTCTATATAATAGATCCCTCTGTGTGTAATGATTCTATATAATAGATCCCTCTGTGTGTAATGACTCTATATAATAGATCCCTCTGTGTGTAATGACTCTATATAATAGATCCCTCTGTGTGTAATGACTCTATATAATATTAGTGAGATGCACTTGTATAGCAGTATTATAGTGTCATTATGGCAGTATTATAGTGGTATTATGACATTTTATGGCAGCATTATAATGTAGGCAACGAGAGAAGCAGAAGCGGGTAGGGTGAATGGTAATATTCCAATAAAAAGAAAAAACATCGGCACTCCACAAAACATGTCATCCCGTTCACTTTTGATGGTGCTCAGCAATTACTATATAGAAAGTCCAATAGTATTGTAGAAGAAACGAGATTGCGGCACTCACCTGTGCACAGAGATCAGAGACTTTATTTCCATACAGATAAAGTAGCAGCGTGGTAGTGAATGGCGCCATCCAATGTATGAACAGCGGTTGTATCACGCCAAACCGGCGCTTCTTCTTAGAGTATGTGTCCACTAAGATGGCGGCAGTCAGTCCTCGCTCAGCGATGGCGCGGTTATATGTTGTTCTGCTCCACGACGGCCGCAGTTAGCAATCATGTATATATCGCTGTGCTGAAAAACAGCTGCAAAAATCACTGTCATGGCGGAAAACTAAATGAGGCCATTATATTGCAAAACGTCAGTAATCATCGCCATGCTGGCATAGTGCATCATGCGTTGCTAGTTGCGGCATCTTGTGTGATACCGCCATACGTGGCTGCAGTGGATACCGCCATGCGTGGCTGCAGTGGATACCGCCATACGTAGCTGCAGTGGATACCGCCATGCGTTGCTGCAGTGGATACCGCCATACGTGGTTGCAGTGGAGCAGGACTGATTTGACCATTTTGGTGACAAACAGATCGTGGCTATTTTGAAATAATAGAATTTCCTATTGAGGCCTTTTTAGATGAAAACAGCAGAAATCTAATAATCTTACCATCCTGGTGTATATTCATATGTCCCCATCCTGGTATATATTTAAATGTCCCCCATCCTGGTATATATATATGTCCCCCATCCTGGTATATATGTCCCCCATTCTGGTATATATTCATATGTCCCCATCCTGGTATATATGTCCCCCATCCTGGTATATATTTATATGTCCCCCATCATGGTATATATATCCCCCATCCTGGTATATATGTCCCCCATCCTGATATACAGTATGTGTCCCCCATCCTTTTATATATGTCCCCCATCCTGGTATATATTCATATGTCCCCATCCTGGTATATATGTCCCCCATCCTGGTATATATTTATATGTCCCCCATCCTGGTATATATGTCCCCCATCCTGGTATATATATCCCCCATCTTGGTATATATGTCCCCCATCCTGATATACAGTATGTGTCCCCCATCCTGGTATATATTTATATGTCCCCCATCCTGGTATATATGTCCCCCATCCTGGTATATATATCCCCCATCCTGGTATATATGTCCCCCATCCTGATATACAGTATGTGTCCCCCATCCTGGTATATATTCATATGTCCCCCATCCTGGTATATAGTTATGCTCAAAAGTTTACATACCCTGGCAGAATTTTTCCTTTCTTGGCCTTGTTTTAGATAACATGACTGATAACAAAAAAACTTTTCCTCCACTCACGGTTATTGTTGGGTGAAGCCATTTATTGTCAAACTACTGTGTTTTCTCTTTTTAAATCTTAATGACAACCAAAAACATCCAAATGACCCTGATCAAAAGTTCACATACCCCAGTTCTCAATACCGTGTATTGCCCCCTTTAACATCAATGACAGCTTGAAGTCTTTTGTGGTCGTTGTGGATGAGGTTCTTTATTTTCTCAGATGGTAAAGCTGCCCATTCTTCTTGGCAAAAAGCCTCCAGCTCCTGTAAATTCCTGGGCTGTCCAGCATGAACTGCGAGCTTGAGATCTCCCCAGAGTGGCTCAATGATATTGAGGTCAGGAGTAGAGATGAGCGTTGTTCTACTCGAACTGTTCGCCAATCTCAAATTCGAGCTGTTTTGGGCGGTGTTCGAGCCATTCGGCGAACACGAACGATTTGAGAAAAATTCGGCTGTTCGAGGTTATGTTCGATAACTGTTCGTGCACCAAAATCATAACTGGATTTTTTCTCAGTAATGATGAAAATTAATGTTAATACGCAGTTTGAGTGTACAGCGGGGCGGGGGGAGGGGCAGGGGATGGATCTCTGCAGGAACTATGAAGATCTCCATTTTTTTTTCTCTTTCCCGCATTTGCAGTGGGGAGGTGCAGTCTGTCAGCCTATCAGCAGCGCACACACGGAGCGAAGTGCTTTTTTTCACACAAGCAAGGGCATGTGTGATTGGCAGTGTATGTCACATGTCCTTGCCCTATAAGACCAAGCCATTTTCCCCGTCGCCACCATTTTCTCACTGCTGCAGCTGCGTGTTAGACGGCACCGCTGTTGCTGTGTGCGCTATACCTTGTTAATTTCAAGCCAATTTTCGCACAAATCTACAGATAGCTTGGGAGTAGGGAATAGTTGTGATTGCAGTCCTTTTAAGGACTAGGTTACAGCATTTCCTACGACTTTTATCAGGCAGGTCTGTGCTCTTAAATAGATAGATTGTGGGAGTAAAGACTAATTGTAATTGGAGTCCTTTTCAGGACTAGGTTACATCAGTTCCTATCAGTTTTTGCCAGGCAGGTCTGTGCCAGTGCTGTGCAAGTTTTTTTCACAGCATTTGGCTGAATCTAGCAAAGCTAATCCTTTTTGGCCTATTGCAGAGTGTGTTAGTCAGTGGAGTAGCCTATCTGTGTTGCAAGATATACCACCTGTGTATAGAATACCAATTTTTTTACTGCACCTAGTGAAGTAAAATCTTTTGGGCAAAGCATCATTCTATTAGTCCATCTATACTGACCTCCATCAGGTTGCAAATTGAATATAATTTTTTTCTGCATCTAGCTCTGAAAAAATATTGGGCTTCTAGCTGTGTGTGGGACTTTCTCTATTAGTCCATCTATACTGACCTCCATCAGGTTGCAAACTGAATATATTTTTTTCTGCATCTACCTCTGAAAAAATATGTGGCCTTCTAGCAGTGTGTGGGACTTTCTCTATTAGTCCATCTATACTGACCTCCATCAGGTTGCAAATTAAAAATAATTTTTATCTGCATCTACCTCTGAAAAAATATTTGGGCTTCTAGCTGTGTGTGGGACTTGTTCTATTAATCCATCTATACTGACCTCCATCAGGTTGCAAACTGAATATAATTTTTTTCTGCATCTAGCTCTGAAAAAATATTTGGCCTTCTAGCAGTGTGTGGGACTTGTTCTATTAGTCCACCTATACTGACCTCCATCAGGTTGCAAATTCAAAATAATTTTTTGTCTGCATCTAGCTCTGAAAAAATATTTGGCCTTCTAGCAGTGTGTGGGACTTTCTCTATTAGTCCATCTATACTGACCTCCATCAGGTTGCAAACTGAATATATTTTTTTCTGCATCTACCTCTGAAAAAATATTGGGCTTCTAGCTGTGTGTGGGACTTGTTGTATTAGTCCATCTATACTGACCTCCATCAGGTTGCAAACTGAATATATTTTTATCTGCATCTACCTCTGAAAAAATATTGGGCTTCTAGCTGTGTGTGGGACTTGTTCTATTAGTCCATCTATACTGACCTCCATCAGGTTGCAAACTGAATATATTTTTTTCTGCATCTACCTCTGAAAAAATATGTGGCCTTCTAGCTGTGTGTGGGACTTTCTCTATTAGTCTATCTATACTGACCTCCATCAGGTTGCAAATTAAAAATAATTTTTATCTGCATCTACCTCTGAAAAAATATTTGGGCTTCTAGCAGTGTGTGGGACTTGTTCTATTAGTCCACCTATACTGACCTCCATCAGGTTGCAAATTCAAAATAATTTTTTGTCTGCATCTAGCTCTGAAAAAATATTTGGCCTTCTAGCAGTGTGTGGGACTTTCTCTATTAGTCCATCTATACTGACCTCCATCAGGTTGCAAACTGTATATATTTTTTTTCTGCATCTACCTCTGAAAAAATATTGGGCTTGTAGCTGTGTGTGGGACTTGTTCTATTAGTCCATCTATACTGACCTCCATCAGGTTGCAAATTGAATATAATTTTTTTCTGCATCTAACCCAGCCAATAGTTTTGGCCTAATACCACAGTTTGGCCACTCAGCTCTGCTCGGTTACCATCCATTGTTTTTTTGTGCAAACAACTCCAGAGTTGTGAATTAGTTAACCACCAAAATGAGTGGAAAAAGGCCTGCTGCTGGTGGAAAGGGGAATAGGCGTGTTGGGAAGGGAAAAAAGGTTGTGTCCGTGGGGTAGGTGTTAAAGCAACAGTAACATCTGCAGAAGAAAGACCATCTTCCAGCCAAACTAAAATGTCTACTTCTTTTAGCGGACAATGTGATAAGATCCCTTTCTTACGGCCACGCCAATCGCTACAAATTCCAGATGAGGCACAAAAACAGCAGGTGCTTCAACGGATATCAAGTGCTCCTTTAAGTGGGCTCTCCTCCACATCAACTTCAACATCACAAATACTCCAGTCCTCAAAGGTGTCACCCCAATCGCACTTGCTTCCTCACAGCTCCCAAATCTCCAGCTGCCCGTCTGAGTATGAGGTAGAACAGATGGTTGAGTCTGCAGAGATGTTTACTCATACTATAGCCTGGGAATCAGAGGTCGACTCCAGCGCTTCTGTGAATCCAGACGAGGAAATGATCTGCACTGATGCCCAGAATCTTTATGAGTCGGATCCAGGACCAGACGCAGAAGGTTCTGACCATAATGTAGACCCTCATTCCCAAACTGTAACTCCTGTTGGTGGAGACAATGAGGAAGACGATGATAAGACTCAAATACCTGATTGGAGCGACAACTTTAGTTTTTTGTCAGGGCAGGAACAGGTTGGCTCTGAGGACGACGGGTGTGATAACGCACAGGGTGATGATGATGAGGTCGGAGATCCCACTTACTGTCAACCCACAGTCAGCCAAGAGATGAGGTCAGCAGAGGAGGTGGAGGAAGATGCTAGTGACGACGAGGTCAGGTTGCGCCTTCCTGGACAGAGACGTAGTACTGGAAGCACGTCAACAACTGCATCCTCAAACACAACTCTGCCTCTCACCACAAGTCGTGGTGGCTCTTCAGGTCGCATGGGTGCTAAGCCTTGCATAGCCTGGGCATTTTTTCAGATCGATAAAGATGACCCAACTCGTGTTATCTGTAACATTTGTCAGCAAAAGCTAAGTAGAGGCCAAAAAATACATAGTTTGAGTACTTCATGCATGAACCGGCACATGGACATGAAGCATAAGTTGCAGTGGGAAGCTCAGTGTGCTACAATGCGGCCTAGCCGGCCGGGCCAACCACCGTCTGCCATATCTTGTGCATCCGCGGCCTCTTCATCCTCTGTGACGGGGGGGACAGCAGTCACACCTGTTTTGGGGCGCAGACCTGCCACCTCTTTACCCGCAACAGCCAGCGTGATTGGCAGGTCATCATTTTCTTTGGAGGTGGTAACACCAGCTGGTGTTGAGCGCTGTCCGACATCGATAGCACCACCTTTGGATCAAGGCAACCTAACATGTCCGCCTGCATCTTCCTCACAGACCGGCAGTTTGCCGGGGACACCCTTATCAACCCCGTCTAAGCACAATAGCCAGCCCTCGGTCCCTCAGATGTGGACAAGTAAAAGACCATTTCCTCCTAGCCATGAGAAAGCTAAGAGGTTGAATTTCACCATCTGCAAGCTCTTGGCTACAGAAATGCTGCCTTTCCGCCTGGTGGACACAGAGGATTTTCAAGACCTTATGTCCGTCGCAGTGCCCCAGTACCAGATGCCCAGTCGGCACTACTTCTCAAAGAAAGGTGTGCCTGCGCTCCACCAGCATGTCGCACACAACATCACCGCTTCTTTGAGAAACTCTGTGTGTGACAGGGTGCATTTCACCACAGACACTTGGACGAGTAGGCATGGACAGGGGCGTTACATGTCGCTGACTGGGCACTGGGTAACTATGGTGACAGCAGGACAAGGGGCTGCTGTCCAAGTCTTGCCGTCCCCACGAGTTGTGCGTCAATCCTCTTTATGTCAAAGTTCCTCCACTGCTTCTGCCTCCTCAACCTCCTCTCGGTCTTCTACCTGCACCCAAAGCCTGTCTGGTCATGCCACAAGCTTTCTAACTGCGCAGAAGGGATCCTGCACACCTCCTTACTATGCTGGCAGTAGGGCTCAACGTCATCAGGCGGTTTTTACTTTGAAATGTCTGGGAAATGTGAGTCACACAGCTGAGGAGTTGTGGTCAGCTCTGGAGAACCAATTTCATGAATGGTTGTCTCCACTGGACCTGAAACCAGGGAAGGCCGTGTGCGACAATGCTGCAAACCTGGGTGCGGCCCTTCGCCGGGGCAATGTCACACACGTGTCTTGTATGGCTCACGTGTTGAACCTGGTTGTCCAGCAATTTTTAGCCCACTATCCCAGACTAGATGGCCTTCTGCAGAGGGCACGGTCGCTGTGTGCTCACTTCCGCCGTTCGCATCCCGCAGCTCAGCGACTTACATCTCTACAGAAGTCGTTGGGCCTGCCACTTCACCGGCTAAAATGCGATGTGCCTACCCGGTGGAATTCAACTCTGCACATGTTGCAGCGACTGTGGCAGCACCGACAAGCCCTGGTGCAATACGTTCTGACGTATAGCCTGGGCCAACGAGATCCAGAGGTGGGGCAAATCACGCTGGAGGAGTGGTCTCAGATCAGGGACCTATGCACCCTTCTGCACAGTTTTGAAATGGCGACGAAGATGTTTAGTGCTGACGATGCCATTATGAGCATGACTATTCCGGTGATTTACATGCTGGAGCACATGTTAAACAGAATTCGGAGTCAGGTGGTGGCACTAGAGGAGGTGGAGGAAGTAGAGGAGGAGGAGTTGTATGCGGAAGGGCTAACATCTGCAAGGTCCAGACGGTCGGCAGCACCAAGGCGGCAGGCATGTGAGGGTGGGGGAGATGGTTTTACCAGGGCGCATGGTAGCAGCCAAACTAGTGAGGAAGGTGCAGGAGCCCAGGAAGAAGTGGAGGACGAACTGATGGAAGACTCATCAGATGAGGGAGACCTTGATCACATTTCTGTTGTGCAAGGTTGGGGGGAGAGGACAGAGGAAGGAAGCATGATTGTTACCTCGCCACCAACACAACAGGGACTTGGTGCTCTTGGATGCGCAACACACATGAGTGCCTTCTTGCTGCACTACCTGCAACATGACTCTCGAATTGTGAGAATTAGAAATAATCCTGACTACTGGGTTGCCACACTGTTAGATCCCCGGTACAAAAGTAAATTTTCAGAAATTATTCCTGCCATAGAAAGGGATGCACGCATGCAGGAGTATCAGCAGAGACTGTTGCAGAATCTTACATGTGCTTTTCCACAAAATACCAGTGGTGCACGTAGTGAATCTCACAGTTCCAACTTGCCAACCGTGGGACCGTCAAGTGTTCAGCACTCAAACCGTAACAGAACCACAGTATCTGCTGGTAACATCAATTTTGCGGAATCATTTCACCACTTTTTTAGCCCATCCTTTGCAAGGCCACAGGAGACAAGAAGTCTGACACATAGTCAACGCCTAGAGACGATGGTACAGGAGTATCTCCAAGTAAACATTGAAGCCATGACTGTGTCACTGGACCCTTGCTCTTTTTGGGCTTCCAATCTGGATAAATGGCCGGAGCTAGCCACTTACGCCTTGGAGATCTTGTCATGCCCCGCAGCCAGCGTTCTGTCTGAACGTGTGTTCAGCGCTGCTGGTGGTGTGCTGACAGATAAGCGCACGCGGCTCTCCACTGATAATGTAGACAGACTCACGTTCATAAAGATGAACAAATCATGGATCCGAAATGACTTTTCTACCCCTGTGTCATCCTGGGGAGAGTAAAAGCTTGATGATTGGTTAAAATCACCCTACCAACCGTTTTAAGCTTTCAAATTACTAATCATGTTTATCTGTATCTTGGCTGGAAAATAATTTGGGCTTTGTAGCAGTGTGCAGCACTGATTCTATTAGGCCATCTATAATAAGCTCCACCAGATTTAAAATTACTAATCATGTTTATCTGTATCTTGACTGGAAAATAATTTGGGCTTTGTAGCAGTGTGCAGCACTGATTCTATTAGGCCATCTATAATAAGCTCCACCAGATTTAAAATTACTAATCATGTTTATCTGTATCTTGACTGGAAAATAATTTGGGCTTTGTAGCAGTGTGCAGCACTGATCCTATTAGGCCATCTATACTAAAGCTTCACCAGATTTAAAATTAATAATAATTTTTAGCTGCATCTAGCCCGGAAAATAATTTTGGGGCTCCGAGATGCGCAAGACACATAAGTGCCTTCTTGCTGCACTACCTGCAGCATGACCCTCATATTGTCAGAATTCGAAGTAATCGTGACTACTGGGTTGCCACACTCTTAGATCCCCCAAACTTTTCGATCAACCTTTTCATTTTAATAAAGACCAAAAAAATGGTCATTTTTGAAATTATAAGCATTAGCAGGTTGTTAGAAACTGAAATCAAACAATTTTCAACTCAAAACTTTATTCTAGGTGATGTTACATTTTCACATAGGACCCCTTGTTCGAAAGGAGCTTCTGAACTCTCTCGTCCATTGAATTTGTCAGGTTTTGGATGGTTTCTGCTTCAATTGTTTTGCATGAGGACAGAATACCCTCCCAGAGCTGTTGCTTAGATGTGAACTGCCTCCCGCCATCATAGACACTCCTTTTAATTATGCTCCAAAGGTTCTGAATGGGGTAGAGGTCAGGGGAGCATGGGGGTCACACCATAAGTTTGTCCCCTTTTATGCCCATATCAGCCAGAGATGCAGATGTTTTATGTGCAGCATGAGATGGTGCATTATCATGCAGAAAAATGATCTTGCTGTGAAATACACGGTTCTTCTTCTTGAACCATGGCAGGAAGTGCTGTTTGAGAAAATCCACATACATTATGGAGTTCATCTTTAGCGCCTTCAGGGATCCTAAAGGGGCCGACAATCTCTCTCCCCATGATTCCAGCCCAAAACATTACTCCACCTCCTCCTTGTTGGCGCTGTAGCCGTGTTTGCGTGGGGTGTCCATCAACCAGCCATCCTCCACTCCATCCATCTGGACCATCGAGCGCTGCACGGCACTCATCCGTGAACAAAACAGTTTTGAAATCAGCCTTCATGTAATGTTTGGCCCACTGGAGCCGTTTCTGCTTGTGTGAAGTGGATAGAGGAGGTCGACAGGATGGCGTATGCACAGCTGCAAACCTCTGAAGGACCCTGCATCTTGTTGTTCGGGGGACGTTGGAGGCACCAGCAGCTTCAAAAACTTGTCTGCTGCTATGACAAGGCTTTTTTGCCGCTGCTCTTTTAACCTGACGTAATTGCCTGTAGGAAAGAGTCCTCAATTTGCCCTTATCAGCACGCACACGTGTGTACTGTGAATCAGCTACATACTTCTTGATTGCCAAGACACTTCATCCTGATCATCGCACAATGTTGATTGTAGTCATGCCTTGACCTAAACACTCCACAATTTGTTGCTTCTCAGCAGCCGACACATCCTTTTTCTTTCCCATTTTGGCAGAAAATGTAGGCTGCTTAATAATGTGAGACAGCCTTCTTAAGTAGTCTTGCCTTTCATTGGACACACCTGCCAAACTAATTAGCACAGGTGTCTGCAATTGCTTACAGTGATATAAAGAGCCCTGACACACATCACCATCAATGAGTTTAACTGACAAACAAACAAATTCTTCCCTTATCACTCCTAAACACTTTTTGCATAATAATTTGGAACACAGTGTACATGTGCTTTTCCACAAAACACCAGTGGTTCACGTAGTGAATCTTACAGTTCTAACTTGCCAACCGTGGTCTGTATGGGGTTGTTCAATAAAGGGCCCAAAATTAAGATAACATAGATGGGAGAGGTCTCTATGAATAGGAATTCCTAAGTATTTGATACCCTGTGAGGGCCAGGCAAAGGGAAAGTTGGACTGGATGGAATCCTATATGGATTTGGGGAGGGAGACATCGAGGGCCTCAGACTTCGCTGCATTGATTTTAAAATTTTACCATGTAACAAAGTGATCTATTTCAGCCATAACAGCAGGGATGGATATATGTGATTGAGTGATATATACTAGGACATCATCAGCAAATAGAGAGCACTTGTACTCGGTGCCTCCCACCTCAATCCACCTAATATTGGGGTTATGGCGAATTGATGAGAGCAGGTGCTCCGTCACTAGGATGTATAAGAGAGGGGACAGAGGACATCCCTGCCTTGTCCCATTGGTGATTGTGAAAGGTGATGAAAATGTTCTGACGCACCCCCTGGGCCTTGGGACACCCGGAGCCGGACCCTTTTTGGTGGATGCTGGTGGTTGTAGTCTCCGTGGCGGCGACCCGGTTCCGTGGCTCAGGGCGGTCAAACCAGTGGCGGAACTATTTATGTGGTTTTGATGTTTAAATGTCCGACTACGCCACCCGTGGATTGCGGTCAGAGTGAACCGCCGCTACAGGGCAGACCACTGAGGCTGGTGTTGTGGGTGCAGCAGAGCGTAGCATAACTCCCCACGGGAGGAGTATAGCCTCAGGGCAGTGTATGCGGAGGATGGGGGTGATGGTGCAGGGCAGCAGCAGTAACGACACGGAGTCAGTGATGCAGTCCAGGCCCTTTACTCACAGTTCTTATTATCCAGACCACGTCTGCAGGTAACGGCTGCCCACGTCGTACTGTGCTCACCAGGTGAGGGGCTCAGACAACTCCCAGATAACTTTGGAGCGCTTCACAGGACCCCCTTTGTGTGTCCTTTGTCTGGCCTTTCTTACCAACCCTTCTGTCCGGCTGCCTCGGGCCTCCTCTTGGTAAACTTGGCGCCAGTTTCCCTGACCCTATGTGGTGCCTTCCTAGCGGGTGTAGCGAGGGGCTGCGCCACATAAAATGTCACAGCCTCCTGTTTCTAGCTGACGGTCGTTTCCTGCCTCCACTAGTTTCGGGGACCGGTCTCCCCCTTTGGCCTGACCCCTCCACGCAGGTGGATTCGGGCGTGCGGTGGCGACTCGCCCGTTCGCACCCCTGGGATCCCTTCGTTCCTCGTTCCTGGAGCCTTCTCCGCTCCTCATCCTTCCTTCTCATGCAGAGCCCCTGCTCCCTGCCACTTCTGCTCAGACTTCTCTGCACTGAACTAAGATGGTGCCCACCTTTTATACTCCCTTCTCAATGCACCCAGGAACTGCTTCCTCCCTGCTCCTGCACTACAGGGTTCCCCTTCCTCAGTGTTCCCTCCCCCCACTCCAGCCAGGGACAGGGACTGTCGTGCCCATCTCAGGGGCATATTGGTCGCCCTGCCCCACGGCAATGTGGTGTAATGCATGCAGGTGTCGGGTCCTGATCCACACTACATCCTTACCTGAGAGTGAGATATCACACCTCTGGGTGAGGTGCAATACCTCTGTAGCAACCGAGCCCTCAGGGTGCTACAGTTCCATTTATCTTCAGACTAGGTGACGTATTGCGATACAGGGCCGTGATTTTGGCTATAAAAGGGTCCCCTAGACCCCTACCCCAAGCTTTTTAAGAGAATCATATATGGCGTGCCAGGAGACTCTATGGAATGCTTTCTCAGCATCCAACGAGAGTATCTAATTACAAATTTTTAACTGCATCTAGCCCAGGAAACACTTTGTGCCTAGTAGCAGTGTCTGCTAGTCAGCGGATTATCCCGGCTGTTAAGCAAGCTACACCACCTGTAGTTTGGACACTTAATTTTTTCAAAGGAAATGCTTCGGGACCACGGGATACTCAGTGAAGAGCATCAGGAGGCACCCCAAGGCATAGGGGCTGGGACTGGCAGTAGGATGCCTTGCGGTGGATGTAACATACCTGGCGGCGTCCTTGCATGGTGGTCCATCTCCCACTGTGCAAGAGCGCGCACTTGATCTCCTGTCCAGAATGTCTCTCTGGCTTCCCTCCATGCTGTCTGTTTGTGTCTGTTTCTGCTGCTCTGGGCGGCGCCCGATCACTTCCTGCTTTTTGTAACTGCTGTGGGTCACACCCCTTGTGCGTCCTCAGCCTATTGCTGTCTGTCACCTGGTATATAGCTCAGCTGCTCCCATCTATCCCTGCCTGAGCATAGTGTTTCATTCAGTGTGTGCTTGCACTCTGAAGGTGCCAGGTCCCGTTTTTTGTCTCCTGCTTTGCGGTATCAGTTCCCGTGTCTGAACTGAGTCCTGTCTATGTCTCCTGCCTTGCGGTATCAGTTCCCGTGTCTGAGCTGAGTCCTGTCTATGTCTCCTGCCTTGCGGTATCAGTTCCCGTGTTTGAACTGAGTCCTGTCTGTGTTCTCTTGTCTGCCTATCCTGGAGGCTGTATTTCCAGGCCTGTCTGAACACGCTCCTAGCCTGTTCCTTCCGCCTTCTAGGGGCCGATTACCTAGATCCGTTCCTGTATCTTGTCTGTCCTGTCTGAACACGCTCCTAGCCTGTTCCTCCCGCCTTCTAGGGGCTGATTATCTAGACCCGCTCCGGTATCTTGTCTGTCCTGTCTGAACACGCTCCTAGCCTGTTCCTCCCGCCTTCTAGGGGCCGATTACCTAGACCCGCTCCTGTATCTTGTCTGTCCTGTCTGAACACGCTCCTTGCCTGTTCATCCTGCCTCTCTGGGGGCCGTATTCCCAGACCCGCTTCTGTATTCCGCTGCAGTGTCGGTCTCCTCCGTACACTCAGTTCCAGTCTGAACTCTCTCCTATCCTTTACCTGTTTTGCCTCTATATCCGTTCCCTTCCTTTTTCTGCAGAGTCTGAACTCGTACCTAACTCCTGCTTGTTGTCTCTGTACTCCCGTTTGTGAGTTTCTGGTCCACTCGCTACTTCACTGCAAGTACCCTGTGGGTATCTGGCTCTGCCTTTCCCTTCCTGTCTGTTCCGTGTGAACAGAGCCCTGTTCCCCCTGCTCAGTCTAGCCTGCTCTGACTCCTTTGCTCACCGCTCCGGCGGTTCTAGCCTGCTCTGACTCCTTTGCTCACCGCTCCGGCGGTTCTAGCCTGCTCTGACTCCTTTGCTTACCGCTCCGGCGGTTCTAGCCTGCTCTGACTCCTTTGCTCGCTGCTCCGGCAGCCTTGCTCTGCTCTGACCCTTTTGCTCACTGCTCCAGCAGTCTCGCTCCGCTCTTATCCTTTTGCTCACTGCTCCGGCAGTCTTGCTCCACTCTTGCTCACCGCTCCAGGCGGTCTCGTCCTGCTTTACTCTTGCTCACTGCTCCGGCAGTCTCGCTCAGCTCTGACCCTTTGCTCACCGCTCCTGGCGGCCTTGTCCTGCTCTACTCTTGCTCACCGCTCCAGGCGGCCTTGTCCTGCCCTGTTCTCGCTCACCTCTCTGGGCGGCCTCACTCTGCTGTGTTTGTCCGCCACATCTGTGGTTCTGTTCCTGAGTCCCAGTGTGTACTGGGTCCTATCCCGCCAGTGTCCCTACCTGCTAGTGCCTCCCTGTCTGCACTCTAGCTGTGCTTGCCTGTACCCCTCTGCCTGTATTGTTCCTGAGTCCCAGTGTGTACTGGGTCCTATCCCGCCTGTGTTCCTACCTGCTAGTGCCTCCCTGTCTGCACTCTAGCTGTGCTTGCCTGTACCCCCCTGTCTGCATACCCGCCTGCCTGCATACCAGTCGTGCCTGCCTATACCCACCAGTCTGTGTGCCAGCCTACCAGTCTGTTCCTGTATTCCCCTGTGTGGGTCAACAGCCGTGTCCGGGGTCTGTCCTGGAGTAGCACCTGGTCCCTCTGCTCGGTTCCTCCTTGGTGCACTGGCGTCGTATGCCGTCGTGCGACCCTGGTCGGATCGGGTGAATACCTAGTTACGCCCCTCCAGGCATTCACTCTCCGGCATGGTCCAGTGGAATCACTACAATCACACGCACACGCCGCTCAGCCCGGGCGTGTGCTTTACAGCATGCTCAGGCCATGGCTCCCGTTGAGCCCCACGGCCTTCGCTCTCTGAGAAGTTTTCCAGCGAATACATGCATTAAAATAAATAAATAATTTTTTTTTTCCTTAGCTGAGTTCCAGGCGAATTACGCACCGTCCAGATGGATCTATCAGCTCTCGTTCCTGCGGATCCGCCACGTTACTATGGGGATCCAAGACAGTGTCGTGCATTTGTGGAGCAATGCATGCTACACTTTAAGGCCTACCCTCTCTATTTTCCTTCCGATTGGGCTAAAGTGGCCTTTATGATTGACTACCTAGCGGGTGATGCCTTGAAATGGGTCACCCCCCTATGGGAAGCATGGGATCCTGTCGTCCTTGACCTGCAGGCCTTCCTGGTGGCCTTTCGTATGGTCTTCGAGGACCCTAACCCTGAAGCCCCTGCTGAAGCTTCACTTCCCAATATCCCGGAGCAGCCCCGACGGGTAATGTGTGTGGGTAGCGCAATAGTCCTCCAGCCCAATGAGACTACTGCCCACCCAGAATCCTCACAGGGTGACTACGCTTTCCGGAATACTTCTCCCAACCTCAAGAGGCAGTCCAGACGTGCTAGACGTAGAGGCAAGCCGTCACGCCAGGGTCTGTCCTCCCTGAGACCTCCTGACCCCAACCTTGAAGTCCCTACTGAAGCTTCATCTCCCTGTATCCTGGAGAAGCCCCAACGGGTAATGTGCGTGGGTAGTGCACCAGTTCTCCTGCCCGAAGAGACTTCTGCCCATCCAGACTCCACACAGGAGAACTTCCTGCACCCGGCATCAGATGCTTCACCCACTTTTACCGGTGTGCATGTCCAAGGATGCTCCAAAGCTGTGGTTACCTCAGAGTCTGTGCACCTCTACTACCTGGTGGAGGACCCCCTGTTGCCTCCTGAATCCTCCGGGATACCACTCGATGACAAATGGAGAGAGACTTCTCTACACCCGGTACTCGATACTTTGTCCGCTTCGTCCTGTGAGCCTGACAATGGGTACCCCAAAGTGGTAGTTACCCCCAAGTCTCTACACCCCTCCGACCAGGCGGAGGACCTCCAGTTGTCTCCTGAACCCTTCGGGGTGCTACCTGGTAGCGAAAGGACAGAGACTCTCCTATACTCTGTACCTGATACCTCGCTCGCTCCGTCCAGTGAGTCCAACCTAGTGTACTCCGAAGCAGAGGTTACTCCCGAGTCTCTACACCCCTCCGACCAGGCGGAGGACCTCCAGTTGTCTCCAGAACCCTTCGGGGTGCTACCTGGTAGCGAAAGGACAGAGACTCTCCTATACTCTGTACCTGATACCTCGCTCGCTTCGTCCACTGAGTCCAACCTAGTGTACTCCGAAGCAGTGGTTACTCCCGAGTCTCTACACCCCTCCGACCAGGCGGAGGACCTCCAGTTGTCTCCAGAACCCTTCTGGGTGCCACCTGGTGGTGAATGGACAGAGACTTTCCTATATCCTGGATCTGATACCTCGCTTGCTTCGTCCAGTGAGTCCGACCTAGTGTACTCTGAAGCAGAGGTTACCCGTGAGTCTCTACACCCCTCTGACCAGGCGGAGGACCGCCAGTTGTCTCCAGAACCCTTCGGGGTGCCACCTGGTGGTGAATGGACAGAGACTTTCCTATACTCGGTACCCGATACCTCGCCTGCTTCGCCCAGTGAGTCCGACCTAGTGTACTCCGAAGCAGAGGTTACTCCCGAGTCTCTACACCCCTCCGACCAGGCGGAGGACCTCCAGTTGTCTCCAGAACCCTTCGGGGTGCTACCTGGTAGCGAAAGGACAGAGACTCTCCTATACTCTGTACCTGATACCTCGCTCGCTTCGTCCACTGAGTCCAACCTAGTGTACTCCGAAGCAGTGGTTACTCCGAGTCTCTACACCCCTCCAACCAGGCGGAGGACCTCCAGTTGTCTCCAGAACCCTTCTGGGTGCCACCTGGTGGTGAATGGACAGAGACTTTCCTATATCCTGGATCTGATACCTCGCTTGCTTCGTCCAGTGAGTCCGACCTAGTGTACTCTGAAGCAGAGGTTACCCGTGAGTCTCTACACCCCTCTGACCAGGCGGAGGACCGCCAGTTGTCTCCAGAACCCTTCGGGGTGCCACCTGGTGGTGAATGGACAGAGACTTTCCTATACTCGGTACCCGATACCTCGCCTGCTTCGCCCAGTGAGTCCGACCTAGTGTACTCTGAAGCAGATGTTTTCTCTGAGCCTCTGCACTCTTCTGACCCGGCGGGGGACCTCCAGTTGTTTCCTGAATCCTCCGGGGTACCACCAGATAACAAAGAGACAGTGACTTTTCCTCATTATGTACCTGATAACCCGTCTATTTCTTCCTGTGAGCTTGACAAGATGTACCTCGAAGCAGAGATTACCCTCAAGTCTCTGTCCCCCTCCAACCCGGTGAAGGACTTCCAGTTGTCTCCTGAACCCTCTGGGGTGCCACCTGAAAATATGTGGAGAGAGACTTCCTTGTGTGCTGTTCCTGGTACTCCACCCGTTTCGTCTGTTGCTGAGGATGGCTGGATAGGAGGTAGCATCCTAGCTAACCAGATGAGATCAGTTTTTCCTGTGGACAGTGGAAGTGATCTCCTTGAAGTGAACGACTGGTCCTCGAATTCCCTGCGGAAGATTCTGGCAGGCCTGAAGAAGAGGGGGCGTAAGAGGGGGTGGGTACTGTAACATACCTGGCGGCGTCCTTGCATGGTGGTCCATCTCCCACTGTGCAAGAGCGCACTTGATCTCCTGTCCAGAATGTCTCTCTGGCTTCCCTCCATGCTGTCTGTTTGTGTCTGTTTCTGCTGCTCTGGGCGGCGCCCGATCACTTCCTGCTTTTTGTACCTGCTGTGGGTCACACCCCTTGTGCGTCCTCAGCCTATTGCTGTCTGTCACCTGGTATATAGCTCAGCTGCTCCCATCTATCCCTGCCTGAGCATAGTGTTTCATTCAGTGTGTGCTTGCACTCTGAAGGTGCCAGGTCCCGTTCTTTGTCTCCTGCTTTGCGGTATCAGTTCCCGTGTCTGAACTGAGTCCTGTCTATGTCTCCTGCCTTGCGATATCAGTTCCCGTGTCTGAGCTGAGTCCTGTCTATGTCTCCTGCCTTGCGGTATCAGTTCCCGTGTCTGAACTGAGTCCTGTCTGTGTTCTCTTGTCTGCCTATCCTGGAGGCTGTATTTCCAGGCCTGTCTGAACACACTCCTAGCCTGTTCCTTCCGCCTTCTAGGGGCCGATTACCTAGATCCGTTCCTGTATCTTGTCTGTCCTGTCTGAACACGCTCCTAGCCTGTTCCTCCCGCCTTCTAGGGGCTGATTATCTAGACCCGCTCCGGTATCTTGTCTGTCCTGTCTGAACACGCTCCTAGCCTGTTCCTCCCGCCTTCTAGGGGCCGATTACCTAGACCCGCTCCTGTATCTTGTCTGTCCTGTCTGAACACGCTCCTTGCCTGTTCATCCTGCCTCTCTGGGGGCCGTATTCCCAGACCCGCTTCTGTATTCCGCTGCAGTGTCGGTCTCCTCCGTACACTCAGTTCCAGTCTGAACTCTCTCCTATCCTTTACCTGTTTTGCCTCTATGTCCGTTCCCTTCCTTTTTCTGCAGAGTCTGAACTCGTACCTAACTCCTGCTTGTTGTCTCTGTACTCCCGTTTGTGAGTTTCTGGTCCACTCGCTACTTCACTGCAAGTACCCTGTGGGTATCTGGCTCTGCCTTTCCCTTCCTGTCTGTTCCGTGTGAACAGAGCCCTGTTCCCCCTGCTCAGTCTAGCCTGCTCTGACTCCTTTGCTCACCGCTCCGGCGGTTCTAGCCTGCTCTGACTCCTTTGCTCACCGCTCCGGCGGTTCTAGCCTGCTCTGACTCCTTTGCTTACCGCTCCGGCGGTTCTAGCCTGCTCTGACTCCTTTGCTCGCTGCTCCGGCAGCCTTGCTCTGCTCTGACCCTTTTGCTCACTGCTCCAGCAGTCTCGCTCCGCTCTTATCCTTTTGCTCACTGCTCCGGCAGTCTTGCTCCACTCTTGCTCACCGCTCCAGGCGGTCTCGTCCTGCTTTACTCTTGCTCACTGCTCCGGCAGTCTCGCTCAGCTCTGACCCTTTGCTCACCGCTCCTGGCGGCCTTGTCCTGCTCTACTCTTGCTCACCGCTCCAGGCGGCCTTGTCCTGCCCTGTTCTCGCTCACCTCTCTGGGCGGCCTCACTCTGCTGTGTTTGTCCGCCACATCTGTGGTTCTGTTCCTGAGTCCCAGTGTGTACTGGGTCCTATCCCGCCAGTGTCCCTACCTGCTAGTGCCTCCCTGTCTGCACTCTAGCTGTGCTTGCCTGTACCCCTCTGCCTGTATTGTTCCTGAGTCCCAGTGTGTACTGGGTCCTATCCCGCCTGTGTTCCTACCTGCTAGTGCCTCCCTGTCTGCACTCTAGCTGTGCTTGCCTGTACCCCCCTGTCTGCATACCCGCCTGCCTGCATACCAGTCGTGCCTGCCTATACCCACCAGTCTGTGTGCCAGCCTACCAGTCTGTTCCTGTATTCCCCTGTGTGGGTCAACAGCCGTGTCCGGGGTCTGTCCTGGAGTAGCACCTGGTCCCTCTGCTCGGTTCCTCCTTGGTGCACTGGCGTCGTATGCCGTCGTGCGACCCTGGTCGGATCGGGTGAATACCTAGTTACGCCCCTCCAGGCATTCACTCTCCGGCATGGTCCAGTGGAATCACTACAATCACACGCACACGCCGCTCAGCCCGGGCGTGTGCTTTACAGCATGCTCAGGCCATGGCTCCCGTTGAGCCCCACGGCCTTCGCTCTCTGAGAAGTTTTCCAGCGAATACATGCATTAAAATAAATAAATAATTTTTTTTTTCCTTAGCTGAGTTCCAGGCGAATTACGCACCGTCCAGATGGATCTATCAGCTCTCGTTCCTGCGGATCCGCCACGTTACTATGGGGATCCAAGACAGTGTCGTGCATTTGTGGAGCAATGCATGCTACACTTTAAGGCCTACCCTCTCTATTTTCCTTCCGATTGGGCTAAAGTGGCCTTTATGATTGACTACCTAGCGGGTGATGCCTTGAAATGGGTCACCCCCCTATGGGAAGCATGGGATCCTGTCGTCCTTGACCTGCAGGCCTTCCTGGTGGCCTTTCGTATGGTCTTCGAGGACCCTAACCCTGAAGCCCCTGCTGAAGCTTCACTTCCCAATATCCCGGAGCAGCCCCGACGGGTAATGTGTGTGGGTAGCGCAATAGTCCTCCAGCCCAATGAGACTACTGCCCACCCAGAATCCTCACAGGGTGACTACGCTTTCCGGAATACTTCTCCCAACCTCAAGAGGCAGTCCAGACGTGCTAGACGTAGAGGCAAGCCGTCACGCCAGGGTCTGTCCTCCCTGAGACCTCCTGACCCCAACCTTGAAGTCCCTACTGAAGCTTCATCTCCCTGTATCCTGGAGAAGCCCCAACGGGTAATGTGCGTGGGTAGTGCACCAGTTCTCCTGCCCGAAGAGACTTCTGCCCATCCAGACTCCACACAGGAGAACTTCCTGCACCCGGCATCAGATGCTTCACCCACTTTTACCGGTGTGCATGTCCAAGGATGCTCCAAAGCTGTGGTTACCTCAGAGTCTGTGCACCTCTACTACCTGGTGGAGGACCCCCTGTTGCCTCCTGAATCCTCCGGGATACCACTCGATGACAAATGGAGAGAGACTTCTCTACACCCGGTACTCGATACTTTGTCCGCTTCGTCCTGTGAGCCTGACAATGGGTACCCCAAAGTGGTAGTTACCCCCAAGTCTCTACACTGGCGTCGTATGCCGTCGTGCGACCCTGGTCGGATCGGGTGAATACCTAGTTACGCCCCTCCAGGCATTCACTCTCCGGCACGGTCCAGTGGAATCACTACAATCACACGCACACGCCGCTCAGCCCGGGCGTGTGCCTTACAGTGGACAGCCGAGCTCGATCCTTATAAAAGCTTTTTAACTGCAGCAGCTTTAGTGGACGCTACTGGAGCTGGAATTACCGCGGCTGCTGGCATGAGACTTGCCCTCCAATAGATCCTTGTAAATGGATTTAAAGTGTATTCATTCAAATTAGAGAGACAATTTAAATTAAAAAGCTTAGAGCTGCCTCCACCACAGGGGGACTCGCTCGACCCACCAGCGGACAGGCACCAGTATTGGGAGAGGGGGGCTGGCCGTCAGGGTTCACCGCGGCTCTGGCACAAACCCGGCGACGCGGAGGTGGCACGGGCAGGAGCGGACTGGCCGTGTCGGCTTCTCACTTTTTGGATTTTAGAAGGGCATGACATGCCTATATCTGTGTCTCCCCCTCCTTTTACTCCTCCACCTCTTTTCTTTTCGCATGTCTATATGTACTTGTCACTTTTCCATGTGTTAGTTGTGTCTTCTGAGCAGTTTGTCAGCTTTTGGACACCTTTGAAGGTGTTTTCTATGTGTTTCTATGTGTTTTTGTTTGCCTGGCATTGGTTTTAACGGTGTTCGAAGGTGTTCGACGAACAGTTCGACGAACAGTTCGGCGAACACACGGGTGTTCGACGAACCGAACCGAACTCGAACACTACGGGGGTGGCTCAACACTAGTCAGGAGACTGAGATGGCCACTCCAGAACCTTCACTTTGTTCTACTGTAGCCAATGACAGGTCGACCTGGCCTTGTGTTTTGGATCATTGTCATGTCCAAGAATGTCCCATGCGCAGCTTCCGGGCTGATGAGTGCAGTCCAGTATTTGCTGATAACGTGCTGCATTCATCTTTCCTTCAACTTTTACCAAGTTTCCTGTGCCTTTATAGCTCACACATCCCCAAAACATCAGCGATCCACCTCCGTGCTTTACTGTAGGAATGGTTTTCCTTTCATCATAGGCCTTGTTGACCTCTCTCCAAATGTAAAGTTTATGGTTGTGGCCAAAAAGTTCAATTTTGGTCTCTTCACTCCAAATTACCTTGTTCCAGAAGATTTGAGGCTCGTCTCTGTGCTGTTTGGCGTATTGTAGATGAGATACTTTGTGGCATTTGCGCAGTAATGGCTTTCTTCTGGCGACTCAACCATGCAGCCCATTTTTCTTCAAGTGCCTTCTTATTGTGCATCTTGAAACAGACACACCATTAGTTTTCAGAGAGTCCTGAATTTCAGCTGATGTTTTTTGTGGGTTTTTCCTTACATCCTGAACAATTTTCCTGGCAGTTGTGGCCGAAATTTTTGTTGGTCTACCTGACCGTGGTTTGGTTTTTACAGAGCCCCTGATTTTCCATTTGTTAATCACAGTTTGAACGCTGCTGACTGGCATTATCAATTACTTGGATATCTTTTTGTATCCCTTTCCTGTGTTATATAGGTCAACTACCTTTTCCCATAGATCCATTGACAATTCTTTTGCTCTCCCCATGACTCACAATCCAGAAACGCCTGGATGAAAGATGCAAGAGTCTGTCTGGATTCCAGAAACTCACTCAGCTTTTATACACACACACTGATTACAAGCAAACAGGTCACAGGTGAGGATGTTACCTTTAGTAGCCATTCAAACCCATTTGTGTCAAATACTGTGCATGTTATCATACCAAAATCACCAGGGTATGTGAACTTTTGATCTGGGTCATTTGGATGTTTTTGGTTGTCATTAAGATTTAGAAATAGAAAACAAAGTAGTTTGACAATAAATGGCTTCACCCAACCAATAACCATGAGTGGAGAAAAAGTTTTTTTTGTTATCATTCATATTCTCTGAAGCAAGGCCAAGAAAGGAAAAATTCTGCCGGGGTATGTAAACTTTTGAGCACAACTGTATATGTTCCCCATCCTGGTATATATGTCCTCCATCCTGGAATATATTTCCCCATCCCGGTATATATCTCCCCCATCCTGGTATATATATATGTCCTCCATCCTGGTATATATGTCCCCATCCTGGTATATATGTCCCCCATCCTGGTATATATGTCCCCCATCCTTGGCCCATCCTGCTATATACAGACATGGTGGAAAATGTTGGCACCCTTGAAATGGTTTCATTAAATGAATTATTTCTCCCAGAACATTATTGCAGTTACACATGTTTTGTTATACACGGATTTATTTCCTTTGTTTGTATTGGAACAACACAAAAAAAACTTAGAAAAAAAGGCAAATTGGACAAAATTTCACACAAACCCTAAATATGATCTGGACAGAATTGTTGCCCCCTCAGCTTAATATCCCGTTGCACGCCCTGTGGAATAAATAACCTCAATCAGTCGCTTCCTATAACCATCAGCTTCTTCCACCTCTCAGCTGGGATCTTAGACTCTTCTTACAAACTGCTCCAGGTCTCATATTTGAAGGCGCCTTCTCCCAACAGCAATGCAGGTGTTATTTGGCAGCGGATTAATCTCTGTATTGTCCAGGCATTCGAGAGTGAATATATATTTATTCAGGAGTAGTGATGAGCGAGCACTAAAATGCTCGGGTGCTCGATGCTTGGGTAGAGCACATTGGAATACTCGGGTGCTGGACCCGAGCAACGAGCCCAATGTAAGTCATTTGCCGGCACCGCTTGAGCAGGAGAATTCTCCCACGCTGTCAGTGACGTGCATGAGGTGAGCTGAGTTCATTGGACATGAACTCGGCTCATCTGGATGCTGTCACAGCCAGACACTGAGGATCTTCTCAGTGTCTGCGGCATGGCAAGCTGGATGGCAGCATTCTGCTGCGATCCAGCCTATCATGTCAATGTAGCAGAGCTGAAGCTGTCCTGGGAATGATGGAAAGGTAAGGATGACGTTGGTTAATTATTTTACTTTTATTGCAGGAGATCGTTGGCTTCAGCTGGAATGGGCGTGATGGTAAGTAGAGTTTAATTTAGAACATTAAAGAATTGTGTCTTTATTTCAATTAAAGGACTTTATTCTGGGTGTTTGTGTTTTTTTGTAACTTTGACTATGGGGTTAGTAATGGGGGTGTCTTATAGACGCCTCTCCATTACTAACCTGGGCTTGATGTCAGCTGGCATTATAAGCTGACATCAACCCCAACCCTATTACCCCACTGCCACCACTACAGGGCAGTGGGAAGAGCGAGGCTAAGTGCCAGAATTGGCGCATCCCATGGATGCGCCATTTGTGGGGCGGCTGACGGCTGGTGTTTCTAGCCTGGGAAGGGGACAATATTCATGGCACCCTTCCTAGGCTATTAATATCAGCCCCCAGCTGTCTGCGTAGCCTTTGCTAGCTATTAAAATAGGGGGGGACCTCACGTCATTTTTTTTTGGGACCCCATTTTAATAGCTAGTAAAGGCTAGGTATTCAGCTGGGGGCTGATATTAGTAGCTTGGGAAGCTCCGTGGGTATTACCCCCTTCCCAGGCTTCAAACATCTGCCACAGCCGTCTGCTTAACCTCCGCTAGAGACTAAAATTACGGGGAACCCCACGCCAATTTTTTTTTAATAAATCCTTTATTTTAACACTAAATGACAAGTACAGTAATCAACACTGTCACCGTACTTATTATATATGTGACTGACATGTTTCTATCTAATCTATGTGTGAAGCTCTATTCTTTCTGTTCTAAATTGTCCGGTACCGGTGTATGCCGCTGCTGAATTGCCGGCTTTTCATGTTTCACTGTGAGCACTGTTCCCATCGATTTGGGCAATCACTGTAATGCCACAACCACCATGGCTGTGACATTACAGTGAGTGGCAGACAATCCCTGCATGATTGGTGCTCTAAATAGTGCCAAACATGCAAGATGGGGACCCGAGCTCCCGCGCATCGCGCAAGTACTCGGCGAGCTCCGAGCATCTCGAGTACTGAGATGCTCGGGCGAGTACCGAGCAGTGGCGAGCATGCTCGCTCATCACTATTCAGGAGCAAAAATAACACAACTTACAACTGGTATTTCTTACAGCTTAGCATCTTAGCATCTTGTCTGTCTGCTTACAGAGCGAAAGTAAAATGTGCTCCACCTACACACAGAGTGAACAGGAACATCCAGGTTCTTTTTTTTTTTAACAGTGCTTTACTTGCAAGATAACACTATTGCTGGAGACAGAAACTCATGTACTATTAAACAGCAGTAAATAGTAGTTGATGCAATATATACAGTAATAAGAATTATTCCAACACGCCCTCTCAACAACTACTTATCCTGTTAATCTCATAGTGGTTCTGAATTCTTCAAACTTAGTTCTTGGAAGTGGCTTTGTCATAACATCAGCTATCATCTGGTCAGTCTCGCAATAAACAAACTCAATTATGCCACGTTCAATCAAATCAAGCAGGTGATGATGTTTAACGTCAATGTGTTTGGTTCTCGCATTGATCTTCTCACTGCATGCAAGTTTAATGTATCCTTGGTTGTCTTCATAAATCACCGTTGGTTGAGTTGATGTCTTACCAAGATCGGTTTAACCAAATGACCTCTTGACTTGCGTGGGCTGCAGACACATACACTGCTTCTGTAGATGACAAGGCTACAGACACCTGTTTTCTGCAAGACGAAGAAATTGAACTTTCTCCAAGCTTGAACAAATAGCCGCTTGTCGATTTACGATCATTTAAGTCACCAGCCCAGTCTGCATCCACATAGCCTGTGAGCTTTAGATCTCCTGTTGCAGATATCCTTAAATTTATGT
Source organism: Phyllobates terribilis (assembly GCF_046119375.1). NCBI lineage: Eukaryota > Metazoa > Chordata > Amphibia > Anura > Dendrobatidae > Phyllobates > Phyllobates terribilis. Next base: position 20,327,994 of record NW_027362764.1, on the reverse strand, counting down.
CTTGAGTCTCTTTCAAATATTGAAGAACTCTCTTAACGGCATTCGAGTCTTTTTGGTGCAGTCTTTCCATATATCTGCAGAAAATTCCAATTGTTGCTGCTATATCCGGTCAAGTCATAGTTACTTTGTATAGAAGTACCCCCACTGCCTGTCTGTATTTCTCATTGTTTGGTAACAGATCATCTTCTCCTTCCAACTTTAAGTAGGATGGTTCCAATGGGGTTGATATACCTTTGGCTTATGACAATCCAAACTGATTCAGAATTGAGTTGATTTTTGCACTTTGGTTTAGAAGAAAGCTTCCATCTTCTTCTCTTTGGACCTGGATAATATAATAATATGTCACATGTCCAAGGTCTTTAGTTTAAAAATGCTGATTTCCCCTTGATGAACCATAACTGCATCGTCCACATATAATAGAATATACATCCACTTTCCGTCTGTATATTTTGTGTATAAACACGGATCTGCTTTACTGCTTTAAAATCCTTCTTCCAATAAGACTTTGTTCATGTTCGTGTGCCATGCTCTTGCCGATTGCTTAACACCATAGAGAGATTTTTATAGTTAGCAGACGAGATTATTTTCACCCTCTTTGATATAACCATCAGGTTGAGTCATGTACAAGTCCTCTTCAATGTCACAATTTAAAAAGGCAGTTTTGATGTCCAAATGTACAGTTGTGCTCAAAAGTTTACATACCATTTGTAGACACAAGAACAACTAAATGATTTCCTGGGAATGACGTATGCATGTGCACGGCTGATAACAGAGAGATTCATGTCGAGTTGGCAAAGATGGCACTGAGGGGCGAACTCACCCCCTCCATCGGAATTCCTAAGGCGTTACTCAAACCAAGAGATACATAGATGGACAAATTACAGCGTGCCGAGTTATCAGAAAAGAGCAATAATTTTACTAATCCCACCTAGAAGGAGAATGCTATTTAACCCCATTTCTACGTAATAAAGTATGCCATTTTGCGTGTTTCAGTTTCTGAGAGAAGTTTTTCAACCAGATTAGCAGATTTGGTTAATTAGCTTCTCTGCATGCACTCAGACATCTTTAATTTGGAGGAGAGCAGTTACCTAGTGTATCTTAAATTGGTGTAACCTTTACAAATGGTGCCGTGACTCGGATCACACTCGAGGGGAATCCTAGGTCTTGGGGTGCCCATCACCGGACCACCTACGGACGAGCCGGGACTGCTCAAAGCGAGAGCCTGATCAACTCTCATCACTGAATACGGTAAGTCTGCAGATTTAATGAATACGTAGTGCTTACTTGTATTTTGAGCGGTCTCTGGTGAGTTTGAGGTGTCTAGATTGCCCTTAGGGACAGCCCGTGCGACTGGGCGGGTCCCCGCTGTGATTCCAAGAACCCTGGTGTAGTGGCTCCTGGCTAACTGCTGCTCTGTGTATGAATCTTCCTTAACGTCTGACAAAGATTCTTAGGAGACTGAACATTATTAGGTTCAGTCGCGGCAGGTGATCGAAAATTGGGTAGGACACGCACACAGATATAACTATATCGAGTGTCCGGAGAGCTCAGAGCAGGACAAGCCCTCCTCCTTTCACCTAGAGCCGTATGTGACTCTCCCGACGGGAGGGGTGAAGTCAGTGGAACAGCAGCTGACGCCGGCCGGACTCCTACTGTGCACAAATCAAGGAAGTGATTGAAAGTGATCAAGGACCCGCCTTCACTGCAGAAGTTACCAAATCAATCTGGGAGATGATTGGGGCAGATTTAGGCCTGCATACTCCTTATCATCCTCAAAGTAACGGCAAAGTTGAAAGGATGAATGGCACTTTAAAAAAACAAAATTCTAAAAGTCAGTAAAGAATTGTCACTTCCATGGCCGGAGGTGCTGCCTATTGCCCTATACTCAGTGCGAAATACCCCGAGACAACTTACAGGTCTCACACCATATGAGATCTTGTTTGGGGGGCCACCTAGAATGGGTAGATATTACCCACAGCAGCTTAGTTCAGGGAATGATAAGCTTGTGAATTTTGTTGTCGGACTTGCTAAAGAGTTAAAACTAACACATGGCACAGTGTACTCTTCTATTCCAGACTCAGATCTTGAACCAGGTACTCACAGCATCCAGCCTGGAGATTCTGTCTGGATAAAGAATCACGTGCCAGGCACACTGGATGCCAAATTTCAAGGGCCCTACCAAGTGTTGCTTACATAACCTACGGCTGTGAAGGTTGAAGGCCGAACATCATGGGTCCACACATCCCATTGCAAGAAGGTGGTCTCAGACCCACAGCCCTGATGTTCCTTTGTCTGATGACAGTAGCTGGGGGGGGGGAGCCTTTGTTACGGTAACACGTGCATTCCAAGCATTTATTACTAAAGAGAATGATATTCCAGTTTTCTGGTACAACACTTCCTTGAATGTGGTGACATGAAGATTAGGATTTGACTGGAGTTCAAATGGACTGGGGAATGTGCTGTAATTAAAGCAATTATGTCTGCTTTACCTTATATCTGAGTCCCAGGAATCCAAAGAGGAAATAGAGGCTGCGTTTGCAGGTACATACAGGGCCAAGAGAGACGTTAACCCCAAAGGCGGTTTTGACCCACATATATATATTGATGTTCTCGGAGTGCTTAGGGGGGTACCAGAAGAATTCAAGGCCTGAGACCAAGTGAAGGCGGTATTTGAGTCCATAATACCCATAATAACCGTTAACAAGAACGTAGATTGGATAAATTACATATATTATAACCAACAAAGATTTGTCAATTACACTAAACATGCCTTACAAGGGATATCTGACCAACTAGCACCCACATCTACCATGGCCTTCCAAAACAGAATAGCTCTGGATATGTTACTTGCAGAGAAAGGAGGGGTATGCAAAATGATAGGTGAGCATTGTTGTACGTATATCCCAGACAATACCGGCCCCACAGGGAAAGTTACTAAGGTTCTCAAAATTTATGAACAAACAGTTCCCCTTAGAACAAAGGTGTTGTACCAGAGAGATTACTGGAAGTAAATGAGTTTGTAAAGTTAATATCCATATTTCTGTGTTAGGGGTGGCCCTCGATTACCCAGTCACTAGATCTTTTAGGGTCTCCACCCCTTTCCTGTAGGTCTTCGTACGAGTTAGATTTAGGAACGTCGGTGGGTCCGTCTAAAAGGGCCGGGCCCCCGTCACATCGTAGGGTTCCAGAATAGCCTTAACATAGGGTCAATCTCTTCTCCCCCTCTGATTTTTAGCATATGGATATTAATAGCAAATAATTGATTTCAGGGGGGTTTGTCAAGGTAAAATATATATTATAGAAAATCAATTATTGTCTTTTAATAGATTACCTAATCAGTGTGAATCAATATAGAGATGATGGAATAATCTGTGTATGTATGTATGCAAATGTGTATATGCACATGGATTATGTTAATAGTTATTGAACATATAACTAACAGCTTCTATTCTAATTTGTAGACACAAGAACAACTAAATGATTTCCTGGGAATGACGTATGCATGTGCACGGCTGATAACAGAAAGATTCATGTCGAGTTGGCAAAGATGGTGCTGAGGGGTGAACTCACCCCCTCCATCGGAATTCCTAAGGCGTTACTCAAACCAAGAGATACATAGATGGACAAATTACAGCGTGCCAAGTTATCAGAAAAGAGCAATAATTTTACTAATCCCACCTAGAAGGAGAATGCTATTTAACCCCATGTCTATGTAATAAAGTTTGCCATTTTGCGTGGTTCAGTTTCTGAGTGAAGTTTTTCAACCAGATTAGCAGATTTGGTTAATTAGCTTCTCTGCATGCACTCAGACATCTTTAATTTGGAGGAGAGCAGTTACCTAGTGTATCTTAAATTGGTGTAACCTTCACAATAACATGCACAGTATTTGACACAAATGGGTTTGAATGGCTACTAAAGGTAACATCCTCACCTGTGACCTGTTTGCTTGTAATCAGTGTGTGTGCATAAAAGCTGAGTGAGTTTCTGGGATCCAGACAGATTCTTGCATCTTTCATCCAGCCACTGACGTTTCTGGATTGTGAGTCATGGGGAAAGCAAAAGAATTGGCAATGGATCTATGGGAAAAGGTAGTTGAACTGTATAACACAGAAAAGGGATGCAAAAAGATATCCTAGGAATTGATAATGCCAGTCAGCAGCGTTCAAACTGTGATTAACAAATGGAAAATCAGGGGCTCTGATCAAATGACCCTGATCAAAAGTTCACATACCCCAGTTCTTAATACCGTGTGTTGCCCCCTCTAACATCAATGACAGCTTGAAGCCTTTTGTGGTAGATGTGGATGAGGTTCTTTATTTTCTCAGATGGTAAAGCTGCCCATTCTTCTTGGTAAAAAGCCTCCAGTTCCTGTAAATTCCTGGCTGTCATGGGCTGCCCGCTTGAGATCTCCCCAGAGTGGCTCAATGATATTGAGGTCAGGAGACTGAGATGGCCACTCCAGAACCTTCACTTTGTTCTGCTGTAGTCACTGTAGCCATCACCCCCTGCAGTGTACTAGTCTGCATTATTTGGAGGACAATTATGCAGTCTAATTGAACTCAATCCTCAATCTCCAGGGAAAACGTTCTTCAAGAAAAGGATAAATTTCACTTCTACCTGACGCAGTCCCCAACAACAAAACTTGATATAGTCCGTAATCTTCTCTTTCCATAGAGTAACTGTCTTCTTTTCTCTGTTGATCCGAATCCTGCAGGGGTCTCTCCCTGTTACCTCAACACACAGAGGTCTCTACTTCCTGGTTCTTCTCCCTCTCTCTCAGCACATACCAACCATAGAAGGGGAAGGCGACTAGTACAAACACAAGACTCAGAGGGGAGCATGATGCCTTAAAGTCACAGTGCATTCAATGTCCAATAAAATAGCCGATCCCCTACACGTACAGCGACTAAGCATGGACCAGGCAAGATCAGAGAAGGGGATCTCCGATTCTGTCCGCTTTCCATCCTGTTCTCCTAGACCTTCATTGATTGGGGTCACTGTGATTGATCAAGGAGATCAATGCCATATGGAAAGCTGTAAATCCACCATCAAAGAAGTTTGCATCTTAATGTCTATCCACTTATATTCCACTTTCAACTAAGTGACCTTGTAAGGTAAAGTTATATAAAAATGATTGACCATCGTGTATCTTTTGCTCTCTGGGTTTTTTAACATCTTGTAATTTAATGACTATTCCTTACCTATAATTTTGCATAAAAAGTCCTCACCGTATCAAAATATTAACATCTTTGTAATGCAGATGCCGGTGACTTTTTGGGATCATGGATCGAGTGAAAGCTTCTGCAGAAGCCAAAGAAATACCCAAGTTCCACCCACCCAGAGCCAAAAAAGGTAGGTCCGAGCTTCACGGTCAAGAAAGCCCAAGTCCAGTACTAGAAATAAAACATAAAAAATATAAGAAAAGAACATGACATCTGAGGTGAAACCACAATTCACAGCCCAAAACCATAAGTAACAAATACCAAATACCCGATGGTAGCAAAGGTATTGATAGTCAACCTGTACGAGTTTAACACTGGTGACATTTCTTGAAGGAAACATCATTATTTAAACTGATGACTCAAATAGACCAAAAGGCCACCAGCACCCGGTGAGCCAGGATTGGAGATTACTGGTGGTAAATCCAGACAGTCATAGGCAGGAGGCCAGCTCTGCGCTGCCAGCCCGGGATGGAATCCTTTGCTTCACTCCCTGCCCCACCAGATGGAAACAATTTGCACAAAGCCATCACCTTCTAGGGAAAAGATGAGGACCTGGCAGCAGAGCTTTAATTCATAGACCTGCCAAAAATGACAAAGACTGATCAAGTCTTACCACGGTTATGGAGCGGGGAACATCGGACACCGAGGCCTCGGATACTTGTATACTCAGGTAAGAGAGTGAGCTAAACTTCTAGAAATAGCGGGCGAAAGGAAGCGCTCATGAGCCGAGGGCCATTTCTGTTTTTGACCCAAGGCAAGGATCATAATCACCCATACATTTCAGTGGGTCCAGGAGAATCAAGGCAGAGTATGGTTGGCATCAGTATTACGTATAACTTTTATTTTATATCCCCTGTATTAAATATTCCCTGTACTACAGCATATAGCCCTTGAATTATAGGTCACGTGTATTATATATCCCCTGTATTATACATCCCCTGTTATATATCCCCTTTATTATATATTTTCTTTTTTCATATCCCCTGTATTATACATTCCCTGTTTTTATATCCCCTATATTATATATGCCCTGTGTTATATATCCCCTGTGTCATAGGAAATATTAATCCACTCCAGCGAGGGGGCATTCAGCCCACCTCCTCCTCTCTCACACAGAATTGCAGTAGGAAAAATAGCTTGCAATCTAAGCTGCCTTGAAATAGAATTGCCCAGTTAACATATAGGAAATTACCTCTAGTTGGGAAGTGACAAATCTAATTAAAATTCTTTTTGAAGCCCAGACTCCTTACAGAGTACCAGTAATTAGACAGTAAAGATCTTTTCAGTGGGTCGGATAACAAAAGGGACATGTGTTTACGTATAGACAAAAAAAAGTGGAAGAGTCCCTTTTGTCCCCAGGAAATACATCCTGAGTTGAAATGAGACTTTTGTTCCCTTAAAGGGAGATTCTATATCTGCAACCAGATGCCAAGACATTGTGGAAATTTATGAATATTGGGGTTTGTATAGATCCAATGCTGATGGGACATACATCTTCAATTTCTGGGCTAATTGAGGAAGAATATGTATATTTTTTCATAACTGTAACCCCTGCCTATCAGCACCAAATCAATAGTGGACAGATTGCTGACAACAGCCATGTCATTATTGGTTTCTGGGTAATGGTAAAATCCCGAAAAACAATATGACGGCGATATTGAACATCTGTAATCTCCAGAGACGAAGATATCTCATAAATTGGGAATTTCATAAAATCCTAAGGGCTAAGAACATCCCACAACCCGGCCCACGTGAAGTCATCAACGGGGGTGTGTAGGTGTAACTTAGATGATGATAAAAGGTCAATCTGAATTATGATGTTTTCTTTTATGTAATTGTATATGCTGTATTGTTTGGTCCCCTTTGTAAAATCTTTTGTATATTTTTATAAACACTGCCTATCGTTCTGGATTAAATATAAAATTTGATAGTTCTGTTCCTTTTGTTCTGTAAACCACACTCCAAAGCCATACGCTACAAGAAATCAGGCATCCAGTCAGCCTGTATAAACGATTGGTGGTGGCAGCTAATAACCTTTCTTGGGTTATTGTGAAGTTTAGCAGTGATCATACTGGGTCTATATACATATATTCTATGTGTTGGAATCGGAGGTGTATATACCATACGCTCACTGTTAGTTTCCCACTAACCGTTCAACTAGTGGAAACAGCCCGCAGTCTCCTCTGTTAATCGTCAGTCAATTGTGTAATTTTCCAAACAATAGGGGGCTGCAGAGAGTTGATTGTGACAAAGAGATAACAGCGGGTTGTCCAGCTTGACATCCTGGGCTGTGATCTTTGACACCCTGTATTGTATATCATATGTATCTTATAACAAATAATCCCAAACGCATATTGTTTGTGGGCACATGAATCCGTCTGGACCAACTGTGCACCAATACAAACAAGAAACTCCACAAGACAGTTACAAAAAGCGAACAACACGGAGTCTTTTTCAATTTTACTATAAAGATAAATTCAACTTTATTAATACATATAGTTATTTTAGTACAAAATTGTAAAATTAGACAAGATCTGAGCAGGAGGGGGATGAAAAATAGCAGCAAGAGGCGCAAAACAATGATAAGGGAAAAGGAAATGACAGCACCTGGGAAAATTTAAAATAAAAGGTACCCGTGTGCACAAGCCTTTGTTAAAGCCACACTTCCTGAAACAGCTGAGAGAGTAGACAATTAATATATATATATTGCAATGTAGGAAGCTGCACAGGCAGTGGCAATATAATCAGGGGTAATACCCTAAAAACCAATAGCATGAACACACAAGCTTAGTAAACCTCGGTGCCGCTTACCCCTTATCAGTGATGCGCCTCCAAAGAGTAGTGTGGGTGGTACTGGCTTCCCGACGCGCGTTTCGCGTTGAGTACCAAACACCTTTTATTTTAAATTTTCCCAGGTGCTGTCATTTCCTTTTCCCTTATCATTGTTTTGCGCCTCTTGCTGCTATTTTTCATCCCCCTCCTGCTCAGATCTTGTCTAATTTTACAATTTTGTACTAAAATAACTATATGTATTAATAAAGTTGAATTTATCTTTATAGTAAAATTGAAAAAGACTCAGTGTTGATCATATGTATCTTGTATTATATTTCCCCTGTATCATGTATTGTGTGTTAAATATCTCCTTTGTTATATATCCCCTGTATTATATATCCCCTGTGTTATATATCTCCTGTATTATATATCCCCTGTATTATATATCCCCTGTATTATATATCCCCTGTATTATATATCCCCTGTGTTATATATCCCCTGTGTTATATATCCCCTGTATTATATATCCCACGGTGTATTATATATCCCATGTTGTATTATATATGCCATGTATCTTGTATTATATATCCCTTGTATCATATATCCCCTGTATTATATATCCTATGTAGTATATATCTCCTGTATCATGTATCTTGTATTATACACAGTAGTGTTCAAAATAATAGCAGTGTGTTCAAAAACATGAGTTAAGCATGAAATCTTTCTATTAGTTTTCATTTCCAGCATTGGGAACATTGTCCACTGTTTTCTAAGGCTGTGTGACCACGATGCGGATGTAATGCGTTACCTGCAAGTTAAAAAAGAATTTAAAGTAAAAAATAAAAAACAATATTCATCTGTACCTCTCCGGCGGCCCCCGGTCTGCTGCCAGTGGCGTCCTCTCTCCTCCGCATCCCGCGGTGTTCTACCAGGACCTGCTGTGACGTCATTTACTCAGCTGATGGTCACGCGACCGTATTTTCCCACTCTTGCTGAGTTGAACTGAGTCCAACTCATTGACGCAAGCGTGGGAAAATACTCACCGCGCATGCGCTGATGTGTCACCCAGGGGGATATAGGGAACTCGTTACCCGGGCATTTTACCTTGCTTAGGATGTCACGGCAGTCGGCTCCCGGGCCCGTACTCTGGGGTCTCTCTTGAAAAAGGGATTTTTAGTGTTTGGTTTGTTTCGTAACGCCACCTGTGGTTTCCGGTAATGGTTACCGGCGCTGCTGCAGACCTCCGGGGGAGATGAAATGGCAGCTTCATGTTTCTGCTCCCCACAGAAGGAGCGGGCCCCGGGGCAGAGTCGATGGAAGGGATGCAGGTGAGAGATGGCCAGGTCAAGGTGAATGATGGACACGTACACAGGGGTTCGCTTCTGTACCTTTACTGGTGTAACGGCAGGTATGGTCCAGGGTACTTGCTAGGAAGGGTGCACTTCACGACTTCTCCCCACAGAGCGGGTATAAGGCCTCCTGATCCAGGTTTCCCTCTCTCTAAGCTTCTAGCCAGCCTGGAACTTGGCCTAGTTTCTGTGTTGTGTTGCTCTCTCACCTGACCGCTTGGTAGTAGGACCTTTGTTTGGCAACCACTATCCCTGGATGCTGGGGCCTTCGTGGTTCCTAGTCCTGTTATTGCTGGTAGCTTCAGGATGACCAGGGGTCTGGAAGCCTCCTGGTATGCCGGTTGTCCCTACTGGGTATAGAGGACCCTGTAGGAGCGGACCCGGTGTCCGGTTTGTACTCTGGGGTGAGCCTGTGATGCTCCTCTGCCCCCCTTAACTCCTTTCACCTCTCCTCTTTGCCTCCGGCCACACTCGGGACCCTCAGAACACAGCAGCAGACGTGCTGCTCCTTCACTGGTCTCTGCACCAGCGCGCTTTCAGACTTCCTCTCTGTCTGAACTGAACTCTCTTACTGACTACCTAACTCCACCCTCCATATATATATCCCTAACAGGGCTCCCTCTGGTGGTCTGAGGTGGAAGGGTGAAGGTGTCTGCATGTAATGAGGGCCTCTTGTGGAGAAGTCCATCCATGCACCCTTTTGGGTCCTGTGGCACCTGTGGTAGCAGGGTGCCACACTGATCTCGTTTGCTGGCACTGAGCGTCAGTGTATCACCGGTTGCTGAACAGAGCGGGTATATTTTACAATGTGGCCGCTCTGTTCATGGGATCATCGTGGGACCCTCGATATTTGGACTGCGGTGGACAAGTGAGAATGAGGTTGCTTTATTATTTTAACTTTTTTACAGGTGATCATAGGCTTTGGGATTAGCTGTAAAGTGAGTATATGGTGTTTTTTTATTTTTTGCAGGGGCGGAGAACATCGTGGACAAGGTGTAGGTGAGTATAATGTTTTATTTTTATTTGAATATTTTTTTATTAATTATAACATTTTTTTTTTACTTTGAGCACAGGCACTGCTGGTGAGAGATTACTGCTCCCATCCAGCGGCGCCTGCGCTCGATGTTTCCTATGGCAGGAGGCGCCGGCTGATGGTGGTAGTAGTACCATCAGCCAGCGCCTATGACCCGTGGTAAGCTTTTTACCATGGGTCGCTGTCACAGCTGTGGGATCATGCTGACACCGCGGTAACTCTACTACTGCCGATCAAAGCCTGTGTTTCCCGCGCTGTCACACAAATGACAGCGTGGGAAACCAGGTATATTCGGCTCCCCATTCACATGAACGGGGCCCGTGTTTGGGTTCGGGTACTGTTTTTGCACCCAAACCCGAACTTTTGAAAAACTGCTCAATTAGCCGAACCCGAACAGTCACGGGTTTGCACATCACTAGTAATAACTAATATTAATTGTAAAACATGTATTATTTGGTAACAATTTCTTTACAATGGTTGACAGTAAAATAAGCAGGAAATCACATAATAGAATAAATTATCAGAATACACTAGAATTCAGGGGCTGGTGGTTTAAAATAATCTACTGGAGGGAAGGGGAAGTAGATTGTCATTAACTATACTGGGCGAGGGGCAGTCTTTTAAAGCTTTGGCAGTACTCTGTTCCTATCACAACTCGCTGCCCTTTTCCCCCGTCACTCTCTATCCACTTTTGCGATGCCGCTCTGCGTCTGCTGGTCCCCGTCTGACTACTGTCTTTCCCTTTATCCATGCCTGGTACCATAAGTCCCTGTCAGAGGTAACAGCCCGTCTCTCGCGTCCTTCTTGGTCGCCGACCCGACCGTGAATCTCTGATCTGACACCTCCGGAGCTTCTGCTATGTCCTATCACTGGCGCACACGTCTGAGAACCGTGCCACCGCAACCTGCTACCGCCCTGTCGACCGACATCACCCGGGTCTTCGGAGCTTGTCCGTCGACGTCTGGGCTGGGAACTTTGACTGGCGCCGCTCGGGTCTTCGGGGCTTGACCATCAACGTCTGGGCTGGGAACCTTGACTGGCGCCGCTCGGGTCTTCGGGGCTTGACCATCAACGTCTGGGCTGGGAACCTTGACTGGCGCCGCTCGGGTCTTCGGGGCTTGACCATCAACGTCTGGGCTGGGAACCTTGACTGGCGCCGCTCGGGTCTTCGGGGCTTGACCATCAACATCTGGGCTGGGAACCTTGACTGGCGTCGCTCGGGTCTTCGGGGCTTGTCCGTCGTCGTCTGGGCTGGGCAGATATGCGGCGCCTTTCTTCCAGACAGGCGCTCCGGATGCTGCTGTTGCTCCTCTCGTCTCTCTTTGGCGTCAGAATCACCTCAGAACTTGCACTTTGCTGTTGTTCTCCTCAACTCGTTTCCCTGACAACGCTGTGCCCAGAGGCCTGATCAGACTCCTCCCCTCTGTCATTCCTCCTTGTTCTGGCTCCACAGTGTCTTGTCTCTTAACATAACCACAGTTTTTTAGAACTGCTTCACATCTATAGTACAGACCAAAAGTTTGGACACACATTCTCATTTAAAGATTTTTCTGTATTTTTATGACTATGAAAATTGTACATTCACACTGAAGGCATCAAAACTATGAATTACCACATGTGGAATTATATACTTAACAAAAAAGTGTGAAACAACTGAAAATATGTCTTATATTCTCGGCTCTTCAAAGTAGCCACCTTTTGCTTTGATGACTGCTTTGCACACTCTTGGCATTCTCTTGATGAGCTTCAAGAGGTAGTCACCGGAAATGGTCTTCCAACAATCTTGAAGGAGTTCCCAGAGATGCTTAGCACTTGTTGGCCATTTTGCCTTCACTCTGCGGTCCAGCTCACCCCAATCCATCTCGATTGGGTTCAGATCTGGTGACTGTGGAGGCCAGGTCATCTGGCGTAGCCCCCCATCACTCTCCTTCTTGGTCAAATAGCCCTTACACAGCCTGGAGGTTGTTTGGGGTCATTGTCCTGTTGAAAAATAAATGATGGTCCAACTAAACGCAAACCGGATGGAATAGCATGCCGCTGCAAGATGCTGTGGTAGCCATGCTGGTTCAGTATGTCTTCAATTTTGAATAAATCCCCAACAGTGTCACCAGCAAAGCCCTCCCACACCATCACACCTCCTCCTCCATGCTTCACGGTGGGAACCAGGCATGTAGAGTCCATTCGTTCACCTTTTCTGCGTCGCACAAAGACACGATCTCAAATTTGGACTCATCAGACCAAAGCGCAGATTTCCACTGGTCTAATGTCCATTCCTTGTGTTCTTTAGTCCAAACAAGTCTCTTCTGCTTGTTGCCTGTCCTTAGCAGTGGTTTCCTAGCAGCTATTTTACCATGAAGGCCTGCTGCACAAAGTCTACTCTTAACAGTTGTTGTAGAGATGTGTCTGCTGCTAGAACTCTGTGTGGCATTGACCTGGTCTCTAATCTGAGCTGCTGTTAACCTGCGATTTCTGAGGCTGGTGACTCGGATAAACTTATCCTCAGAAGCAGAGGTGACTCTTGGTCTTCCTTTCCTGGGGCGGTCCTCATGTCAGCTTGTTTCTTTGTAGCGCTTGATGGTTTTTGCAACTGCACTTGGGGACACTTTCAAAGTTTTCCCAATTTTTCGCACTGACTGACCTTCATTTCTTAAAGTAATGATGGCCACTTGTTTTTCTTTACTTAGCTGCTTTTTTCTTGCCATAATACAAATTCTAACAGTCTATTCAGTTGGACTATCAGCTGTGTATCCACCAGACTTCTGCACAACAGAACTGATGGTCCCATCCCCATTTATAAGGCAAGAAATCCCACTTATTAAACCTGACAGGGCACACCTGTGAAGTGAAAAACATTTCCGGTGACTACCTCTTGAAGCTCATCAAGAGAATGCCAAGAGTGTGCAAAGCAGTCATCAAAGCAAAAGGTGGCTACTTTGAAGAACCTAGAATATAAGACATATTTTCAGTTGTTTCACACTTTTTTGTTAAGTATATAATTCCACATGTGTTAATTCATAGTTTTGATGCCTTCAGTGTGAATGTACAATTTTCATAGTCATGAAAATACAGAAAAATCTGAAGGTGTGTCCAAACTTTTGGTCTGTACTGTATGTTGCACAGAGTTAACCAACTTCTGGCCTCAGTAACCTGTTATTCCAGCCCAGGATGCTTTCACTACATCCCACAATTTTTTGCCATTTGTTGGTTTTGCCTCAGAAACGGCATTCTTGATGTCACCCCACAAGTGTTCTATCAGATTAAGGTCCGGGGATTGGGCTGGCCACTCCATAACCTCAAGTTTGTTGGACTGGAACCAAGATTTTGCTCATTTACTGGTGTTTCTAGGGTCGTTGTCTTGTTGAAACACCGATTTCAAGGGCATATCCTCTTCAGGGTAAGGTAACATGACCTCTTCAAGTATTTTAATATATGAAAACTGGTCCATGATCCCTGGTATGCGGTAAATAGGTCGGGCACCATAGTAAGAAAAACAAGCCCATATCATGATGCTTCCACCATGCTTCACCGTCTGCAGGGTGTACTGTGACTTGAATGCATAGTTTGGGGGTCGTCTGACAAACTATCTGCGGCCCTAGGACCCAAAAAGAACAATTTTACTTTCATCAGTCCACAAAATGTTTCTCCATTTCTCTTTAGGCCAGTTGATGTGTTCTTTGGCAAATTGTATCCGCTTCAGTACATGTCTTTTTTTAACAGTGGGACTTTGCGGGGACTTCTTGCTAAGAGATTAGCTTTACACAGGTGTCTTCTAACTGTCACAGTCCTCACAGGTAACTTGAGACTGTCTGTAATCATCCAGGAGCTGATAATTGGCTGAGCCTTTGCCTTCTGGCTATTCTTCTATGCATTTGAATGGTAGTCTCCCGTTTTTTTCCACGTCGCTCTTGTTTTGCTTTCCATTGTAAAGCATGGAGATCATTTTAGCCGAACAGCCGATCATTGTCTGAACTTCTTTATAAGTTTTACACTCTCCAATCAACGTTTTAATCAAAGTACGCTGTTGTGGCCCCCCTGCGGGTTCAGTCTCCACAGAGGTACTGCATCTCACTCAGAGGTGTGGTATCTCACTCTCAGGTAAGGAAGGAGTACTGCCCAGGACCCTAATACCTGCATCCAACACTACACTACTCCAGACTAGCAGGAGGGGCAAGATGTGTCGCTCTCCTGCTGAGCCCTGTCCCTGGCTGGAGTGGGGGGAACCAAAGTAGGGGGAACCATGTAGTGGGTGTGGGTGGAGGAAGTAGTTCAAGGGAGCTCAGTAAGAAGTGATATAAAAGAGAGGGTGGAACAATCTAGAGGGTTCTTCAATGAGAGGAAAAGTTGGGAGCAGGAGCTCTGCAGGAGCTCTGCTCGGGCGGAGAGGGCCTAGTGAGAGGCCCAGGAGAAGGAGAGAAGGAAGGAACGGGAGCAGAGAGAAGGCTCCAGGAGTGAAGAAAGGATCCCAGGGGTACGGGCAGTGCGGGAGGCCACCCGTACACCCGAATCTACCAGGCGGTGGAGGGATCAGGTCGCAGAGGGGACCGGACCCTAACTAGTGAGAATTACAATATTCTGCTAGGTAACCGGAGGGTGCAGCATTTCAGGTGCTGCAGCCACAAGCCACATCTATTTCACCGAGAAGGTGGCCATAGAGGGCCCAGGGGACAGAGAAGACGTCGCCCGACAAGGTCCGCGGTCACTGGATTGGGACACTGGGTGTGAGGTGCAGGGAGACTTCCAGAAGGAACACACAGAAGGGGGTCCCGTTATGTACTCCGGAGGTACCTGAAGGTTGGCTGAGCCCCTGCCCGGTGAACGCAGCACGACGTGGGAAGTTATGATCAGCAGTTGTAACCAAGAGCAAAGTAAGAACTGTGAGTAAAGCCGGAAGACTGCACCCCACTGTCTCTGTGAATTATTACTGCTGCGCCATCACCTGCCCTGGAGCTAAGCTCTACCTGTGGAGAGCTAAACCAACTCTGCTGCACTAACATCAGCTCCAGAGGACCTGCTCCACAGCGGCGGCTCCCTTTATCCGCATACCACAGGTGGCGTCACGAACTGTATATACGAACTATAAATCCCCTGTAAATATCCCCTTTTATTGACCACCCTGGGTCACGGACCGGGTCACCGCCACTGTGACATCTCCCCTATCAATGACTGGCCCGGCACCAAGTACCCCACGGCCCAGGGGGCGCGTCACTGTTCTTCTGAACAATGTCTCAAATTACCCATATGTTACAAGTACGCCATTAGGTTTAGATAGAGGCTATACAGGTTCCATGAATTCTTGGAATCCTGGGGGAACTGTTACTCAAGGCGACCCTTGATTGCAGCCTTTCCAGTCATAAGATGCATTAGGTTTCTGGCACAGACACGCTGACAGAGTCTCAGGGAACAGAGTCCCTGTTCATAGTGCCACACTTTACCATCTTCCATTGAGTGGGGGTTAGAACAGAAGGATGAGTCCAGTCCTTAGACGTGGTGTTCAATCCTTTTCCTCTGCTTAAAAACAGTTAGCTCCCATTTCAACTTCCTTTTGGTGTAGTTACTCCTAACAACTAGCAGGCAGACAGGGAAGTTCAGGACTCTCAACTGCCTGGTGAAGAGGTTTGCATCCTTCCAAGTTGCTCTCCAGTTCAGCACTGACTCTCTCTGGGGCAGGCCTGACCACTCTCCCTAGCTGCACCCTGTTAACTCCTTTAGTTGCTAGATGCTTAGAAACAGCTATACAGTACCTACCAGTCACACATATTTCTCAGGCTTTCAAGGAGAAATGCATGTACAACATGTGCTGCTTCACTCTTAAATAAGGGCCACCTGATTCACACCTGTTTTTTTCACAGAATGATTGACATCACTAATTGATCTCCACACTGCTATTATTCTGAACTCACCCCCTTTCAAATAATTATTCAGATACACAGACTCAGAAACCTGCAGATCATGAATGCGGAGTCTGGTGGTTTTCTTATAATCTACTGCACCAACTGGTAAATGGTTTGACATGTGGTGATAGAATTTATACCAAAAACAGTGATTCATCTGGTTAGTCATATTGGACTGCTAGTATTTTGAACACTACTGTATATTCCTTGTATTATGTATCCCCTGTATTATATATATTCTGTTTTTATATCCCCTGTATTTTGTATCCCCTGTATCATGTATCTTGTAACATATATCCCTTGTATTATATATCTCCTGTATCAAGTATCTTGTATGATATATCTCACTGGTGGACACAGACAGAAAAGGGTCCCTGGGCAAGAACAATATGGGCCCTTTTCAGCCCAAGAGCTCCTAAAAATGCATAATTGCACCTACGTTGGAGGTATAAATGGTTGCACCAATGATATGTCCATCCCTGATATATCCCCTGTATCATGTGTCTTGTATTATGTATCTCCCGATATATAGCACTAGATGTTTGACCAGTGCTTAAAAAGATTAAGTCTCCTTATGACTAATGATTATTGTAAGTTATTACTTCATTACTACAATCATCCCCTTTTCTTTGACCCACTAACTGACCATTGTATAGTTTTATATGTGTATGTGCACTTACATTTTACTTCCCTGCCATATAAGCCTGCATTTTTCTTAGCAATTTTCATAGTTTTCTTTTATCTATCCTCTTCTTATTTGGTGGTTTTATTGTTGCTTCATGTGAACTATTGACTTTTTTATTTTTACATTTTTATTTTTATTACTGAATTCAGTACTCCATGTATTGATTTTTGTATGTTACAGTGGCGTGAAAAAGTGTTTGCCCCCTTCCTGATTTCTTATTCTTTTGCATGTTCGTCACTTAAATGTTTCAGATCACAAAACAATTTTAAATATTAGACAAAGATAACTACAAAACGCAGTTTTTAAATGAAGGTCTTTATTAATAAGGGAAAAGAAATCCAAACTTAAAGGGTCCTGTGTAAAAAAAGTGATTGCCTCTTAAACCTAATAACTGGTTGGGCCCTTAGCAACAATAACTGCAATCCAGCGTTTATGATAGCTGGCAATGAGTCTTTTACAACGCTCTGGAGGAATTTTGGCCACTTATCTTTGCAGAATCGTTGTAATTCAGCCACATTGGAGGGTTTCCGAGCATGAACCGCCTTTTTAAGTTCATCAGCATCTTAATCGGATTAAGGACATGACTTTGACTAGGCCACTCCAAATTATTAATTTTGTTTTTTTTTAAGCCATTCAGAGGTGGACTTGCTGGTGTGTTTTGGATCGTTGTCCTGGTGCATAGCCCAAGTGTGCTAATGCTTGAAGTCACAAACAGATGGTTGGATATTCTTCTTCAGGATTGTTTGGTAGACAGCAGAATTCATGGTTCCATTTACCACAGCAAGTCTTCATGGTCCTGAAGCAGCAAAACAGCTCCAGACCATCACACTTCCACCACCATATTTTACTGTTGGTATGATATTCCTTTTCTGAAATGCTGTGTTACTTCTACGCCAGATGTAATGGGACATACACCTTCCAAAAAGTTCAAGTTTTGTCTCATCAGTCCACAGAGTATTCTCCCAAAAGTCTTTTTGATCATCAAGATGTTTTCTGGCAAAACTGAGACGAGCCTTTATGTTCTTACTAGATGGTGGCCCGATTCTAACGCATCAGGTATTCTAGAATATGTATGCGGCTGACCGGGCGCAATTAGCAGAGCGGGGTTTAAATTTGGCGCCAAAATCGCTGATTGGTCGGGGCCGGCAACCGCGACCAATCAGCAAAGCAGTGTTTAAATTTGGCGGCAATATCGGTGATTGGTCGCGGGCGGTGGCCGTGACGAATCAGCGAACCGTGTTAGTGAGGACTGGAGAGCGTGTTTAAATTTGGTGCCAAAATCGCTGATTGGTCGCGGCCGGCGACCAATCAGCAGAGCGGTGTTTAAATTTGGCGCCAAAATCTCTGATTGGTCGCAGCTGGCGGCCGCGACCAAATCAGCAGAGCGGTGTTTAAATTTGGCGCCAATCTCACTGATTGGTCGCGGCTGGCGGCTGCAACCAATCAGCAGAGCGGTGTTTACATTTTGCGCAAAAATCGCTGATTGGTCGCGGCCTGCGGCCTCGACCGATCAGCAGAGCATTGTTGAAATTTGGCACCAATCTCGCTGATGGGCGCAGCTGGCGGCCGCGACCAATCAGCAGAGCTGTATTTAAATTTGGCGCCAATCTCGCTGATTGGTCACGGTCGGACGGCGGCCGCGACCAATCAGCAGAGTGTTGTTTAAATTTGGCGCCAATGTTGCTGATTGGTCGCGGCCGGCGACCGCGACCAATCAGCAGAGCGGGGTTTAAATTTGGCGCCAAAATCGCTGATTGGTTGCGGCCGCAACCAATCAGCAGAGCGTTGTTTAAAATTGGCGCCAATCTCGCTGATTGGTTGCGGCTGGCGGCCGCGACCAATCAGCAGAGCGGTGTTAAAATTTGGCGCCAATCTCGCTGATTGGTCGCGGCCGGCGACCGCGACCAATCAGCAGAGCGGGGTTTAAATTTGGCGCCAAAATCGCTGATTGGTTGCGGCCGGCGGCCGCGACCGATCAGCAGAGCGTTGTTTAAATTTGGCGCCAATCTCACTGATTGGTTGCGGCTGCCAGCCACGACCAATCAGCAGAGCAGTGTTTACATTTTTCGCAAAAATCGCTGATTGGTCGCGGCCGGCGGCCTCGATCGATCAGCAGAGCATTGTTGAAATTTGGCGCCAATCTCGCTGATGGGTTGCGGTTGGCGGCCGCGACCAATCAGCAGAGCTGTGTTTAAATTTGGCGCCAATCTCGCTGATTGGTCACGGTCGGCCGGCGGCCGCGACCAATCAGCAGAGTGTTGTTTAAATTTGGCGCCAATGTCGCTGATTGTTCGCGGCTGGCGACCGCGACCAATCAGCAGAGCGGTGTTAAAATTTGGCGCCAATCTCGCTGATTGGTCGCGGCCGGCGACCGCGACCAATCAGCAGAGCGTTGTTTAAATTTGGCGCCAATCTCACTGATTGGTCGTGGCTGGCAGCCGCAACCAATCAGCAGAGCTGTGTTTAAATTTGGCGCCAATCTCGCTGATTGGTCACGGTCGGCCGGCGGCCGCGACCAATCAGCAGAGTGTTGTTTAAATTTGGCGCCAATGTCGCTGATTGGTCGCGGATGGCGACCGCGACCAATCAGCAGAGCGTTGTTTAAAATTTGGCGCAAATCTCGCTGATTGGTCGCGGCCGGCGACCGCGACCAATCAGCAGAGCGAGGTTTAAATTTGGCACCAAAATCGCTGATTGGTTGCGGCCGCCGACCAATCAGCAGAGCGTTGTTTAAATTTGGCGCCTATCTCACTGATTGGTCGTGGCTGGCGGCCGCGACCAATCAGCAGAGCGTTGTTTAAATTTGGCGCCAATCTCGCTGATTGGTCGCGGTCGGCTGGCGGGCGCGACCAATCAGCAGAGCGTTGTTTAAATTTGGCACCAATCTCGCTGATTGGTCGCGGCTGGCATCCGCGGCCAATCAGCAGAGTGTTGTTTAAATTTGGCGCCAATCTCGCTGATTGGTCACGGTCGGCCGGCGGCCGCGACCAATCAGCAGAGCGGTGTTAAAATTTGGCGCCAATCTCGCTGATTGGTCACGGCCGGCGACCGCGACCAATCAGCAGAGCGGGGTTTAAATTTGGCGCCAAAATCGCTGATTGGTTGCGGCCGGCGACCATTCAGCAGAGCGTTGTTTAAATTTGGCGCCAATCTCGCTGATTGGTTGCGGCTGGCGGCCGCGACCAATCAGCAGAGCGTTGTTTAAATTTGGCGCCAATGTCGCTGATTGGTCGCGGCTGGCGACCGCGACCAATCAGCAGAGCGGTGTTAAAATTTGGCGCCAATCTCGCTGATTGGTCGCGGCCGGCGCCCGCGACCAATCAGCAGAGCGTTGTTTAAATTTGGCGCCAATCTTGCTGATTGGTCGCAGCCGGCGACCGCGACCAATCAGCAGAGCGGGGTTTAAATTTGGCGCCAAAATCGCTGATTGGTTGCGGCCGGCGTCCAATCAGCAGAGCGTTATTTAAAATTGGCACCAATCTCGCAGATTGGTTGCGGCTGGCGTCCGCGACCAATCAGCAGAGCGTTGTTTAAATTTGGCGCCAATCTCACTGATTGGTCGCGGCTGGCGGCCGCAACCAATCAGCAGAGCAGTGTTTACATTTTTCGCAAAAATCGCTGATTGGTCGCGGCCGGCGGCCTCTACCGATCAGCAGAGCATTGTTGAAATTTGGCGCCAATCTCGCTGATGGGTTGCGGTTGGCGGCCGCGACCAATCAGCAGAGCTGTGTTTAAATTTGGCGCCAATCTCGCTGATTGGTCACGGTCGGCCGGCGGCCGCGACCAATCAGCAGAGTGTTGTTTAAATTTGGCACCAATGTCGCTGATTGGTCGCGGCTGGCGACCGCGACCAATCAGCAGAGCGGTGTTAAAATTTGGCGCCAATCTCGCTGATTGGTCGCGGCTGGCGACCGCGACCAATCAGCAGAGCGGGGTTTAAATTTGGCACCAAAATCGCTGATTGGTTGCGTCCGCTGACCAATCAGCAGAGCGTTGTTTAAATTTGGCGCCAATCTCACTGATTGGTCGCGGCTGGCGGCTGCGACCAATCAGCAGAGCGTTGTTTAAATTTGGCGCCAATCTCGCTGATTGGTCGCTGTCGGCTGGCGGGCGCGACCAATCAGCAGAGCGTTGTTTAAATTTGGCACCAATCTCGCTGATTGGTCGCGGCTGGCGTCCGCGACCAATCAGCAGAGTGTTGTTTAAATTTGGCGCCAATCTCGCTGATTGGTCACGGTCGGCCGGCGGCCGCGACCAATCAGCAGAGCGGTGTTAAAATTTGGCGCCAATCTCGCTGATTGGTCGCGGCCGGCGACCAATCAGCAGAGCGTTGTTTAAAATTGGCGCCAATCTTGCTGATTGGTTGCGGCTGGCGGCCGCGACCAATCAGCAGAGCGTTGTTTAAATTTGGTGCCAATCTCACTGATTGGTCGCGGCTGGCAGCCGCAACCAATCAGCAGAGCAGTGTTTACATTTTTCGCAAAAATCGCTGATTGGTCGCGGCCGGCGGCCTCGACCGATCAGAAGAGCATTGTTGAAATTTGGCGCCAATCTCGCTGATGGGTTGCAGCTGGCGGCCGCGACCAATCAGCAGAGCGGTGTTAAAATTTGGCGCCAATCTCGCTGATTGGTCGCGGCCGGCGACCAATCAGCAGAGCGTTGTTTAAAATTGGCGCCAATCTCGCTGATTGGTTGCGGCTGGCGGCCGCGACCAATCAGCAGAGCGTTGTTTAAATTTGGCGCCAATCTCACTGATTGGTCGCGGCTGGCAGCCGCAACCAATCAGCAGAGCAGTGTTAAAATTTGGCGCCAATCTCGCTGATTGGTCGCGGCCGGCGCCCGCGACCAATCAGCAGAGCGTTGTTTAAATTTGGCGCCAATCTTGCTGATTGGTCGCAGCCGGCGACCGCGACCAATCAGCAGAGCGGGGTTTAAATTTGGCGCCAAAATCGCTGATTGGTTGCGGCCGGCGTCCAATCAGCAGAGCGTTATTTAAAATTGGCACCAATCTCGCAGATTGGTTGCGGCTGGCGTCCGCGACCAATCAGCAGAGCGTTGTTTAAATTTGGCGCCAATCTCACTGATTGGTCGCGGCTGGCGGCCGCAACCAATCAGCAGAGCAGTGTTTACATTTTTCGCAAAAATCGCTGATTGGTCGCGGCCGGCGGCCTCTACCGATCAGCAGAGCATTGTTGAAATTTGGCGCCAATCTCGCTGATGGGTTGCGGTTGGCGGCCGCGACCAATCAGCAGAGCTGTGTTTAAATTTGGCGCCAATCTCGCTGATTGGTCACGGTCGGCCGGCGGCCGCGACCAATCAGCAGAGTGTTGTTTAAATTTGGCACCAATGTCGCTGATTGGTCGCGGCTGGCGACCGCGACCAATCAGCAGAGCGGTGTTAAAATTTGGCGCCAATCTCGCTGATTGGTCGCGGCTGGCGACCGCGACCAATCAGCAGAGCGGGGTTTAAATTTGGCACCAAAATCGCTGATTGGTTGCGTCCGCTGACCAATCAGCAGAGCGTTGTTTAAATTTGGCGCCAATCTCACTGATTGGTCGCGGCTGGCGGCTGCGACCAATCAGCAGAGCGTTGTTTAAATTTGGCGCCAATCTCGCTGATTGGTCGCTGTCGGCTGGCGGGCGCGACCAATCAGCAGAGCGTTGTTTAAATTTGGCACCAATCTCGCTGATTGGTCGCGGCTGGCGTCCGCGACCAATCAGCAGAGTGTTGTTTAAATTTGGCGCCAATCTCGCTGATTGGTCACGGTCGGCCGGCGGCCGCGACCAATCAGCAGAGCGGTGTTAAAATTTGGCGCCAATCTCGCTGATTGGTCGCGGCCGGCGACCAATCAGCAGAGCGTTGTTTAAAATTGGCGCCAATCTTGCTGATTGGTTGCGGCTGGCGGCCGCGACCAATCAGCAGAGCGTTGTTTAAATTTGGCGCCAATCTCACTGATTGGTCGCGGCTGGCAGCCGCAACCAATCAGCAGAGCAGTGTTTACATTTTTCGCAAAAATCGCTGATTGGTCGCGGCCGGCGGCCTCGACCGATCAGAAGAGCATTGTTGAAATTTGGCGCCAATCTCGCTGATGGGTTGCAGCTGGCGGCCGCGACCAATCAGCAGAGCGGTGTTAAAATTTGGCGCCAATCTCGCTGATTGGTCGCGGCCGGCGACCAATCAGCAGAGCGTTGTTTAAAATTGGCGCCAATCTCGCTGATTGGTTGCGGCTGGCGGCCGCGACCAATCAGCAGAGCGTTGTTTAAATTTGGCGCCAATCTCACTGATTGGTCGCGGCTGGCAGCCGCAACCAATCAGCAGAGCAGTGTTTACATTTTTCGCAAAAATCGCTGATTGGTCGCGGCCGGCGGCCTCGACCGATCAGAAGAGCATTGTTGAAATTTGGCGCCAATCTCGCTGATGGGTTGCAGCTGGCGGCCGCGACCAATCAGCAGAGGTGTGTTTAAATTTGGCGCCAATCTCGCTGATTGGTCGCGGCTGGCGACCGCGACCAATCAGCAGAGCGGTGTTAAAATTTGGCGCCAATCTCGCTGATTGGTCGCGGCCGGCGACCGCGACCAATCAGCAGAGCGGGGTTTAAATTTGGCACCAAAATCGCTGATTGGTTGCGGCCGGCGACCAATCAGCAGAGCGTTGTTTAAATTTGGCGCCAATCTCACTGATTGGTCGCGCCTGGCGGCCGCGACCAATCAGCAGAGCGTTGTTTAAATTTGGCGCCAATCTCGCTGATTGGTCGCGGTCGGCTGGCGGGCGCGACCAATCAGCAGAGCGTTGTTTAAATTTGGCACCAATCTCGCTGATTGGTCGCAGCTGGCGTCCGCGACCAATCAGCAGAACGTTGTTGAAATTTGGCGCCAATCTCGCTGATTGGTCGCGGTCGGCTGGCGGCCGCGACCAATCAGCAGAGCGTTGTTTAAATTTGGCGCCAATCTCTCTGATTGGTCGCGGCTGGCGTCCTCGACCGATCAGCAGAACGTTGTTGAAATTTGGCGTCAATCTCGCTGATTGGTCGCAGTCGGCTGGCGGCCGCGACCAATCAGCAGAGCGTTGTTAAAATTTGGCGCCAATCTGTCGCTGATTGGTCGCGGGCAGCATCCGCGACCAATCAGCACAGCAGTGTTTAAATGTGGCGCCAAGATCGGTGATTGGTCGCGGCCGCTATTTAAATGTGGCGCCCAAATCGGTGATTGGTCGCGGGCAGCGTCCGCGACCAATCAGCACAGCGGTGTTTAACTTTTTTTCCAAAATCACTGATTGGTCGCGGCCAGAGATCGCGACCAATCATCGAATCATATTGGTGAGGACCGGGGAGCGGAATCGTATTGGTGAGGACCGGGGAGCGTCGCTGCCTGTGCGGGAACTTTCGCTGCGAGAAGCCGGGAGATGAGCGATTGCTCGCAGCAGAAGTATCCCGACCCGCAGCGCCGCTCCCCGGTCCTCCCTTCACACCCTAGCCGCATGGAGGTCAGCGGCGCCGGCGGTCGAGGTCCTTCTGCTGCTACCGGCTGGGAGATGATCGCCTCGCGCCGGTCATCTCCCGGCTGCATCTCTGTCCCGCAGATGAGCTGCTAACGGCCGCCATCTTTTTTCTGAAATCCCGAGTCGATGATTGGCCGCTGCCGGACCAATGAGGGACGCGGGATTTCCTGGACAGACAGACAGACAGACAGACGGGATAAGACGATTATATATATAGATTTCTCAGTGGTGGTTTTCATCTTGGATCCCTGCCATGCATGCCATTTTTGCCCAATTTCTTTCTTATGGTGGAGTCATGAACACTGAACTTAACTGAGGCAAGTGAGGCCTGCAGTTGTTTGGATGTTGTTGTGGTATCTTTTGTGACCCTTTGGGCTGCGCTCTTGGGGTAATTTTGGTAGGCCGACCACTCCTGGGAAGCACTACTGGGAAGGTTTACTACTGTTCCATTTTTTCGCCATTTGTGGATAATGGCTCTCACTGTGGTTCCCGGGAGTCCCAAAGCTTTAGAAATGGTTTTATAACCTTTTCCAGACTGATAGATCTCAATTACTTTGTTTCTCATTTGTTCCTGAATTTCTTTGGATCGCAGCATGATGACTAGCTTTTGAGGATTTTTTGATCTGCTTCACTTTGTCAGGCAGGTCCTATTTAAGTGATTTCTTCATTGAGAACAGGTGTGGCAATAATTAGACCTGTGTGTGGCTAGGGAAAATGAACTAATCTTCCCAAAGATGTGATAAACCACAGTTAATTTATGGTTTATGGAGGAGGGGCAATCACTTTTTCACACATGGCCCTGTAGGTTTGGATTTCTTTTTCCCTTAATAATAAAGACCTTCATTTAAAAACTGTGTTTTGTGTTTAATTGTGTTATCTTTGTCTAATATTTACATTTGTTTTGTGATCTGAAACATTTAAGTGACAAACAAGCAACAGAATAAGAAATCAGGAAGGAGACAAACACTTTTTCACACCACTTTATATTTTATTGGGAGTTCACTCAGTACACTGCTATATCACTTCTTTCCACTCAGGAAAATATATTTCATGGGGGACTACATAATTTCCCATAATGTTATGGCCTAGCCAACTTATTATCTTTTCATCCTGTGAATTCTGTGTACTGTGTATCTATGACTGTGTTCTGAGCTCCTCTCTCCTATAGCTTCTCTTCTGCTCTCGTCTCTCACTATCTACACTGGGTACGGAAAGTATTCAGACCCTTTTAAATGTTTCACTCTTTGTTTCATTGCAGCCATTTGGTAAATTCTAAAAAGTTATTTTTTTTCTCATTAAAGTCCACTCTGCACCCCGTCTTGACTGAAAAAAATAGAAATGTAGAAATTTTTGCAAATTTATTAAAAAAGAAAAACTGAAATATCACAAGGTCATAAGTATTCAGACCCTTTGCTCAGACACTCATATTTAAGTCACATGCTGTCCATTTCCTTGTGATCCTCCTTGAGATGGTTCTACTCCTTCATTGGAGTCCAGCTGTGTTTAATTAAACTGATAGGACTTGATTTGGAAAGGCACACACCTGTCTATATAAGACCTCACAGCTCACAGTGCATGTCAGACCAAAGGAGAATCATCAGCTCAAAGGAACTGCCCAAGGAGCTCAGAGACAGAATTGTGGCAAGGCACACATCTAGCCAAGGTTACAAAAGAATTTCTGCATTACTCAAGGTTCATAAAGCACAGTGGCCTCCATAATCCTTAAATGGAAGAAGTTTGGGACCACTAGAAGTCGTCCGAGACTTGGATGTCCAGCCAAACTGAGCAATCGTGGGTGAAGAGCCTTGGTGAGAGATGTAAAGAAGAACATCAAGATCACTGTGGCTGAGCTCCAGAGATGCAGTAGGAAGATGGGAGAAAGTTCCACAAAGTCAACTATCACTGCAGCCCTCCACCAGTCGGGCCTTATGGCAGAGTGGAAGCCTCTTCTCAGTACAAGACATATGAAAGCCCGAAAGCCCGCATAGAGTTTGCGCAAAAACACATGAAGGACTCCCAGACTATAAGAAATAAGATTCTCTGGTCTGATGAGAAGATAGAACTTTTTGGTGATAATTCTAAGCGGTATGTGTGGAGAAAACCAGGCACTGCTCATCACATACCCAATACAATCAGAAAGAGTGAAACATGGTGGTGGCAGCATCGTGCTATGGGGGTGCTTTTCAGCTGCAGGGACAGGACGACTGGTTGCAATTGAAGGAAACATGAATGTGGCCAAGTACAGAGATGTCCTGCATGAAAACCTCTTCAAAAGTGCTCTGGACCTCAGACTTGGCCGAAGGTTCACCTTCCAACAAGACAATGACCCTAAGCACACAGCTAAAACAACAAAGGAGTGGCTTCAGAACAACTCTGTGACCATTCTTGACTGGCCCAGCCAGAGCCCTGACCTAAACCCAATTGAGCATCTCTGGAGAGACCTGAAAATGGCTGTCCACCAACGTTCACCATCCAACCTGATGAAACTGGAGAGGATCTGCAAGGAAGAATGGCAGAGGACCCCCAAATCCAGGGGTGAAAAACTTGTTGCATCATTCCCAATAAGACTCATGGCTGTACTAGTTCAAAAGGGGGCTTCTACTCAATACTGAGCAAAGGGTCTGAATACTTATGACCATGTGATATTTCACTTTTACTTTTTTAATATATTTGTAAAAATTTCTACATTTCTGTTTTTTTTCAGTCAAGATGGGGAGCAGAGTGGACTTTAATGAGAAAAAATGAACTTTTTAGAATTTACCAAATGGCTGCAATGAAACAAAGAGTAAAAAATTTAAAGGGGTCTGAATAATTTCCGTACCCACTGTATATTACTGTATGTGTATTATGTATCTATGACTGTGCTCTGAGCTCCTCTCTTTTTCTTCTCTTTTCCTCTGCTCACTTACTATCTGTATTCTGTGTACTATGTATCTATAACAGTGCTCTGAGCTCCTCTCTCCAATCGATTCTCTTCTCCTCACTCACTATCTATATTATGTGTACTATGTATCTATGACTGTGCTCGGAGATCCTCTCTTTTTCCTTCTCTTCTCCCCTCACAATCTATCTGTATTGTGTTAACTATATATCTATGACTGTGCTCTGAGCTCCTCTCTTTTTTCTTCTCTTTTCCTCTCCTCACTTGCTATCTGTATTCTTTGTATTATGTATGTATCTATGACTGCGCTCTGAGCTCCTCTCTTCTATCTATTCTCCTCTCTCCTCATTCACAATTTATATTCTGTGTACTATGCCTTAATGACTGTGCTCTGAGCTCCTCTCTCCTATCTCTTCTCTTTTTCTCTCCTCACTCACTATCTGTATTTTGTGTACTATGTATCTATGACTGTGCTTTGAGCTCCTCTCTCCTATCTCTTCTCTTCTTCTCTCCTCACTCACTATCTGTATTCTGTGTAGTACAGTATGTATTTTTTACTGCACTATGAGATCCTCTCTCCTTTCTCTTCTCTTCTCCTCTCTATCTATATTCTGTATATTATGTCTCTATGACAGTGCTTTTCTCTCCTATCTCTTCTCTCTTCACTTGCTATCTGTATTCTGTGTTCTACTGTATGTATCTATAACTGTCCTCTGAGCTCCTCTCTCCTATCGCTTGTCTTCCTCACTATCTATATTCTGTGTACTATATCTCTATGACTGTGTTGTGCGCTCCTCTCTCCTATCGCTTCTCTTCTCCTTTCCTCACTCACTATCTATATTCTGTGTACTATGTATGACTGTGCTCTTAGCTCCTCTAGTTTTCCTTCTCTTTTCCTGCTCTTACTCACTATCTGTATTCTGTGCACTATGTATCTATGACTGCGCTCTGAGCTCCTCTCTCCTATCTCATCTCTTCTCTCCTCACACTCTATCTGTATACTAAGTTTTTACAACGGTTCTCTGAGCTCCTCACACACTATCTATATTCTGTGTACAATGTATCTATGACTGTGCTCTGAGCTCCTCTCTCATATCTATTCTTCTCTCCTCATTCACTATCTATATACTGTGTACTATGTATCTATAACTGCTCTGAGCTCCACTCTTTTCCTTCTCTTTTCCTCTCCTCACTCACTATCTGTATTCTGTGTACAGTGTATCTTTGACTGTGCTTTGAGCTCCTCTCTCCTATCTCTTCTCTTCTTCTCTCCTCACTCACTATCTGTATTCTGTGTACAATGTATCTATGACTGTGCTCTGAGCTCCTCTCTCATATCTATTCTTCTCTCCTCACTCACTATCTGTATTCTATGTACAGTGTATCTTTGACTGTGCTTTGAGCTCCTCTCTCCTATCTCTTCTCTTCTTCTCTCCTCACTCACTATCTGTATTCTGTGTACAATGTATCTATGACTGTGCTCTGAGCTCCTCTCTCATATCTATTCTTCTCTCCTCACTCACTATCTGTATTCTATGTACAGTGTATCTTTGACTGTGCTTTGAGCTCCTCTCTCCTATCTCTTCTCTTCTTCTCTCCTCACTCACTATCTGTATTCTGTGTACTGTGTATCTTTGACTGTGCTTTGAGCTCCTCTCTCCTATCTCTTCTCTTCTTCTCTCCTCACTCACTATCTGTATTCTGTGTACAATGTATCTATGACTGTGCTCTGAGCTCCTCTCTCATATCTATTCTTCTCTCCTCACTCACTATCTGTATTCTATGTACAGTATATCTTTGACTGTGCTTTGAGCTCCTCTCTCCTATCTCTTCTCTTCTTCTCTCCTCTCTCACTATCTGTATTCTGTGTACTGTGTATCTATGACTGTGCTTTGAGCTTCTCTCTCTTCTCTTCTTCTCTCCTCACTCTCTATCAGTAGTCTGTCTACTATGTCTCGATGACTGTACTCTGAGCTCTTCTCTCCTATCTCTTCTTTTCTCCTCTCCTCATTCACTATCTGTATTCTTTGTACTATGTACACTGTGTGCAGAATTATTAGGCAAGTTGTATTTTAGAGGATTATTTTTATTATTGATCAACATCTATGTTCTCAATCAACCCAAAATACTCATAAATATCCAAGCTTAATATTTTTGGAAGTTGGAGTGGGATTTTTTTTAGATTTGGCTATTTTAGGAGGATATCGGTTTGTGCAGGTAACTATTACTGAGCAGAATTATTAAGCAACTTAATAAAAAACAAATATAATCCCATCTCATTTGTTTATTTTCACCAGGTAAACCAATGTCAGTGCACAAAATTTAGAAATAAACATTTGTGACATGAAAAAACAAAAACAAAAAAAAATTAGTGATCAGTATAGCCACCTTTCTTTATGATGACACTCAACAGCCTTCCATCCATAGATTCTGTCAGTTGCTTGATCTGTTTTTGATCAACATTGCGTGCAGCATCCACCACAGCCTCCCAGACACTGTTCCCAGAGGTGTACTGTTTTCCCTCCCTGTAGATCTCACATTTTATGATGGACCACAGGTTCTCTATGGGGTTCAGATCAGGTGAACAAGGGGGCCATGTCATTATTTTTTCTTCTTTTAGACCTTTACTGGCCAGCCACACTGTGGAGTAGTTGGATGCATGTGATGGAGCATTGTCCTGCATGAAAATCATCTTTTTCTTGAACGATACCGACTTCTTCCTGTACCACTGCTTGAAGAAGTTGTCTTCCAGAAACTGGCAGTAGGTCTGGGAGTTGAGCTTCACTCCATCCTCAACCCGAAAAGGTCCCACAAGTTCATCTTTGATGATACCAGCCCATACCAGTACCCCACCTCCACCTTGCTGGCGTCTGAGTCGGAGTGGAGCTCTCTGCCCTTTACTGATCCAGCCTCTGGCCCATCCATCTGGCCCATCAAGAGTCACTCTCATTTCATCAGTCCATAAAACCTTTGAAAAATCAGTCTTAAGATATTTCTTGGCCCATTCTTGACGTTTTATCTTATGTTTCTTGTTCATAGGTGGTGGTTTTTCAGCCTTCCTTACCTTGGCCATGTCCCTGAGTATCGCACACCTTGTGCTTTTTGATACTCCAGTAATGTTGCAGCTCTGAAATATGGCAAAACTGGTGGTGAATAGCATCTTGGCAGCTTCATGCTTGATTTTCCTCAATTCATGGGCAGTTATTTTGCGCCTTTTTTGGCCAACACGCTTCTTGCGACCCTGTTGGCTATTTGCCATGAAACGCTTGATTGTTCGGTGATCACGCTTCAAAAGTTTGGAAATTTCAAGACTGCTGCCTCCCTCTGCAAGACATCTCACAATATTGGACTTTTCAGAGCCGTCAAATCTCTCTTCTGACCCATTTTGCCAAAGGAAAGGAAGTTGCCTAATAATTAAGCACACCTTATATAGGGTGTTGATGTCATTAGTCAACACCCCTCCTCATTACAGAGATGCTCATCACCAGATTTACTTCATTGGTAGTTGGCTCTCCAGCCTATGCAGCTTGGAGTAGGACAACATGTATAAAAAGTATTGAAGTGATCAAAATATGCATTTGCCTAATAATTCTGCACGCGGTGTATATATGACTGTGCTTTGAGCTCCTCTCTCCTTTCTCTTCTCTTCTCCTCACTCACAATCTGTATTCTGTGTAATATATATTTATGACTGAGCTCTGAGCTCCTCTCTCTTCTCCTCTCCTCATTCACAATCTGTATTCTGTGTAATATATATTTATGACTGAGCTCTGAGCTCCTCTCTTCTCCTCTCCTCATTCACTATCTATATTCTGTGTAGTATGTCTCTTTGACTGTGCTCCCCTCTCCTATGTCTGCTCTTCTCCTCTCCTCACTCACTCTCTGTATTCTGTGTACTATGTCTCTATGACTACACTCTGAGCTCTTCTCTTCTCTCATTTCTCCTCTCATTTCTCCTCTCCTTTCTCACTATCTATATACTGTTTATTGTGTCTCTATGATTGTGCTCCTCTCTCCTCTCTCTCATATGTCTCCTTTTCTCCTCACTCACTATCTATATTCTATGTACTATGTCTCTATGATTGTGCGCTGAGCTCCTATCTCCTCTCTCTTCTCCTCTCCTCACTTACTATCCATATTCTGTGTACTATGTCTCTATGACTGTGCTCTGAGCTCCTATCTCCTCTCTCTTCTCCTCTCCTCACTTACTATCCATATTCTGTGTACTATGTCTCTATGACTGTGCTCTGAGCTCCTATCTCCTCTCTCTTCTCCTCTAATCACTATCTATATTCTGTGTACTATGTCTCTATGACTGTGCTCTGAGCTCCTATCTCCTCTCTCTTCTCCTTTCCTCACTTACTATCTACAGTATATTCTGTGTACTATGTCTCTATGACTGTGCTCTGAGCTCCTATCTCCTCTCTCTTCTCCTTTCCTCACTTACTATCTACAGTATATTCTGTGTACTATGTCTCTATGACTGTGCTCTGAGGTCCTATCTCCTCTCTCTTCTCCTCTCCTCACTATCTATATTCTGTGTACTATGTCTCTATGACTGTGCTCTGACCTCCTCTCTCTTCTCCTCTCCTCATTCACAATCTGTATTCTGTGTACTATGTGTCTATGACTTCTCTGAGCTCCTCTCTTCTATCTCTTCTCTTCTCCTTTCCTCACTCATAATCTATATTCTGTGTACTGTGCCTCTATGACTGAGCTCTACAAATTTGTGGCAAAATCAGTTCATCCAATATCAACTCGCTCATCTCTCGTGTCCAATATGCCACAAACCAGAGATCTCGGTTGGAGGTTGGAGATCATTGATTTACACTTTCAATCATGATAATAGACATAATTAAATGCATAAGAACATGTAAGCAATAACTAATAGTCGACACAGTACACATAGAAGGTACTGGATGACGGAAAAGGAGTAAAGCTTAGCCCAAAGAATCTACTCATGTTTTGGTCTTCTTTATTTCAACTTGGTCTGTTGTAGCTATACTTAGAGAAAGTAAAATAGTCTCCCAAAATCTGTAGTTATCACCTGTGCAAATGATGAGAATAGAGTCAATCCTATAAGCATAAGATCAGGAAAGCTGAAGTACAAAAAGGCCACCCAACAAACATTAGACAGATCTTCTCACCATCAACCCTTTCCATGTGCCCTGTCGGGATATTTGGGCATCGTAATGGAGAATCCCATTGTTTAGTACGTCTATTAGATAGAGCTGGGACCCGTGATCTTTTTATTCCACCCTTCCATGAATTATATGGTCATTCATTCTGAAAGGTTTCATCTTTGATGACTTCATTTTAATATTCTATATCATTTGGAGATGTTACTTTACTGTCAAACTTTTTGCTTTTTACATTTTTCTCTGCCACAAAGTCGTGAAATTCTTCTTGGGTTTGGACAAATTGTGAATTTTTGCTTCTACCATTTTTATTGCTGCTAATTCCTACAGATCATTATGTAACAAGTTAAAGAGGAAAAAAGTCTCTGTAGACCCAGCGGATTGTGGCCAATGATTCACTTAAATTATACCAAAGCCATTGATAGAAGCGAAACAAAGAGAAATACCAAAACATTAGCATAAAAATATGTGGCTGGTGAGACGACACGGAAGATGAAACCGGAGCTCGGCTCAACCCAAAGACGGCTCTCCTCAAATCTTATTCTCTTCGACAGGAACGTAGTCATTTTCTCTTCAGTATTTCTCCTCACAATACCACAAGGTCAGAAGATTTGACTTTTTTTCTCAGTGGAAAAGCCTTAAAAAGTGCTGGTCTTGTGGTAATTCAAGGACAAGCATGGAGGAA
The DNA here is from genome assembly GCF_046119375.1 of Phyllobates terribilis. Classification (NCBI taxonomy): domain Eukaryota; kingdom Metazoa; phylum Chordata; class Amphibia; order Anura; family Dendrobatidae; genus Phyllobates; species Phyllobates terribilis. The sequence goes on along the minus strand of NW_027362764.1, from coordinate 20,294,841 downwards.
GAAGAATAAGATGGTTGGGTTTAGCCAAGTTGAGAATGTGGTTCAGCTTAGACTTCATTACCCGGCATCGAGAAGTTCAGAAGCCACAATTACTTAGGGAACAAAAATACATATTCGAGACCAAAGAGGAATAATTGTAGACATACAACACCTGTGAACATTGTAGATAAATATACAGGAACATTAGACTATAGGATCGTGCAAGTAGTTTGAAGTGGCTCCATGTAATAGTAGAAGACTTAATGGTTGAGAGTTTGAGGTACATGAAGGGATGGCACATACGAAACATTGGACTGAGCCCTCACCAATCTGTAACTGAGCCAAGCAACTAAACCTAATGGTTTTGGATAAAGAATGTAAGCTGATTTACAGAAATCCTGTTGTTGTAGAGTAAGTTCAATCTCACATCTATATACAAAAACTAGGAGAAATATTCACAAGAAATGCAAAATTAAAATCATGCAAAAGTTTTCTGCGAATTCAGTTCAGACACGAAGTCTAATATTGCACCTATGTAAAATAATAAAACCAATGTATCACTGATCTATAATAAAGAAATACAATTTCACTAATATATAGCAGCTCCTATATACAAGAATATAACTACTATAATACTGCCCCCTATGTACAGGAATATAACTACTATAATACTGCCCCCTATGTACAAGAATATATCTACTATCATACTGCCCCCTATGTACAAGAATATAACTACTATAATACTGCCCCCTATGTACAAGAATATAACTACTATAATACTGCTCCTATATACAAAAATATAACTACTATAATACTGCCCCTATGTACAGGAATATAACTACTATAATACTGCTCCTATATACAAGAATTTAACTACTATAATACTGCCCCTATATACAACAATATAACTACTATAATACTGCCCCCTATGTACAAGAATATATCTACTATCATACTGCCCCCTATGTACAAGAATATAACTACTATAATACTGCTCCTATGTACAAGAATATAACCACTATAATACTGCCCCTATGTACAAAAATATAACTACTACAATGCTGCTCCTATGTACAAGAATATAACTACTATAATACTGCTCCTATGTACAAGAATATAACGACTATAATACTGCCCCCTATGTACAAGAATATAACTACTATAATACTGCCCCTATATACAAGAATATAACTACTATAATACTGCTTCAATGTACAAGAATATAACTACTATAATACTGCCCCTATCTACAAGAATATAACTACTATAATACTGCCCCCTATGTACAAGAATATAACTACTATAGTACTGACCCTTATGTACAAGAACATAACTACTATAATACTGCCCCCTATGTACAAGAATATAACGACTATAATACTGCTCCTATGTACAAGAATATAACTACTATAATACTGTTCCTATGTACAAGAATATAACTACTATAATACTGCTCCTATGTACAAGAATATAACGACTATAATACTGCTCCTATGTACAAGAATATAACTACTATAATACTGCTCCCTATGTACAAGAATATAACTACTATAATACTGCCCCTATGTACAGGAATATAACTACTATAATACTGCTCCTATATACAAGAATTTAACTACTATAATATTGCCCCTATATACAAGAATAAAACTACTATAATACTGCCCCCTATGTACAAGAATATATCTACTATCATACTGCCCCCTATGTACAAGAATATAACTACTATAATACTGCTCCTATGTACAAGAATATAACCACTATAATACTGCCCCTATGTACAAGAATATAACTACTACAATGCTGCTCCTATGTACAAGAATATAACTACTATAATACTGCTCCTATGTACAAGAATATAACGACTATAATACTGCTCCTATGTACAAGAATATAACTACTATAACACTGCTCCCTATGTACAAGAATATAACTACTATAATACCGCCCCTATGTACAGGAATATCAATACTATAATACTGCCCCCTATGTACAAGAATATAACTACTATAATACTGCCCCCTATGTACAAGAATATATCTACTATCATACTGCCCCCTATGTACAAGAATATAACTACTATAATACTGCTCCTATGTACAAGAATATAACCACTATAATACTGCCCCTATGTACAAAAATATAACTACTACAATGCTGCTCCTATGTACAAGAATATAACTACTATAATACTGCTCCTATGTACAAGAATATAACGACTATAATACTGCCCCCTATGTACAAGAATATAACTACTATAATACTGCCCCTATATACAAGAATATAACTACTATAATACTGCTTCAATGTACAAGAATATAACTACTATAATACTGCCCCTATCTACAAGAATATAACTACTATAATACTGCCCCCTATGTACAAGAATATAACTACTATAGTACTGACCCTTATGTACAAGAACATAACTACTATAATACTGCCCCCTATGTACAAGAATATAACGACTATAATACTGCTCCTATGTACAAGAATATAACTACTATAATACTGCTCCTATGTACAAGAATATAACTACTATAATACTGCTCCTATGTACAAGAATATAACGACTATAATACTGCTCCTATGTACAAGAATATAACTACTATAATACTGCTCCCTATGTACAAGAATATAACTACTATAATACTGCCCCTATGTACAGGAATATAACTACTATAATACTGCTCCTATATACAAGAATTTAACTACTATAATATTGCCCCTATATACAAGAATAAAACTACTATAATACTGCCCCCTATGTACAAGAATATATCTACTATCATACTGCCCCCTATGTACAAGAATATAACTACTATAATACTGCTCCTATGTACAAGAATATAACCACTATAATACTGCCCCTATATACAAGAATATAACTACTACAATGCTGCTCCTATGTACAAGAATATAACTACTATAATACTGCTCCTATGTACAAGAATATAACGACTATAATACTGCTCCTATGTACAAGAATATAACTACTATAACACTGCTCCCTATGTACAAGAATATAACTACTATAATACCGCCCCTATGTACAGGAATATCAATACTATAATACTGCCCCCTATGTACAAGAATATAACTACTATAATACTGCCCCCTATGTACAAGAATATATCTACTATCATACTGCCCCCTATGTACAAGAATATAACTACTATAATACTGCTCCTATGTACAAGAATATAACCACTATAATACTGCCCCTATGTACAAAAATATAACTACTACAATGCTGCTCCTATGTACAAGAATATAACTACTATAATACTGCTCCTATGTACAAGAATATAACGACTATAATACTGCCCCCGATGTACAAGAATATAACTACTATAATACTGCCCCTATATACAAGAATATAACTACTATAATACTGCTTCAATGTACAAGAATATAACTACTATAATACTGCCCCTATCTACAAGAATATAACTACTATAATACTGCTCCTATGTACAAGAATATAACTACTATAATAATGCTCCTATGTACAAGAATATAACGACTATAATACTGCTCCTATGTACAAGAATATAACTACTATAATACTGCTCCTATGTACAAGAATATAACTATTCTAATACTGCTCCCTATGTACAAGAATATAACTACTATAATACTGCCCCCTATGTACAAGAATATAACCACTATAATACTGCCCCTATGTACAAGAATATAACTACTATAATGCTGCTCCTATGTAAAAGAATATAACTACTATAATACTGCCCCCTATGTACAAGAATATAACTACTATAATACTGCCCCCTATGTACAAGAATATAACTACTATAGTACTGCCCCTTATGTACAAGAACATAACTACTATAATACTGCCCCCTATGTACAAGAATATAACGACTATAATACTGCTCCTATGTACAAGAATATAACTACTATAATACTGCTCCTATGTACAAGAATATAACTACTATAATACTGCTCCTATGTACAAGAATATAACGACTATAATACTGCTCCTATGTACAAGAATATAACTACTATAATACTGCTCCCTATGTACAAGAATATAACTACTATAATACTGCCCCTATGTACAAGAATATAACTACTATAATACTGCCCCTACGTATCAGAATATAACTACTATAATACTGACCCTATGTACAAGAATATAACTACTATAATACTGCCCCTATGTACAGGAATATAACTACTATAATACTGCTCCTATATACAAGAATTTAACTACTATAATATTGCCCCTATATACAAGAATAAAACTACTATAATACTGCCCCCTATGTACAAGAATATATCTACTATCATACTGCCCCGTATGTACAAGAATATAACTACTATAATACTGCTCCTATGTACAAGAATATAACCACTATAATACTGCTCCTATGTACAAGAATATAACTACTATAATACTGCCCCTATGTACAAGAATATAACTACTACAATGCTGCTCCTATGTACAAGAATATAACTACTATAATACTGCTCCTATGTACAAGAATATAACCACTATAATACTGCTCCTATGTACAAGAATATAACCACTATAATACTGCCCCGTATGTACAAGAATAAAACTACTATAATACTGCCCCTATGTACAAGAATATAACTACTACAATGCTGCTCCTATGTACAAGAATATAACTACTATAATACTGCTCCTATGTACAAGAATATAACGACTATAATACTGCTCCTATGTACAAGAATATAACTACTATAACACTGCTCCCTATTTACAAGAATATAACTACTATAATACCGCCCCTATGTACAGGAATATCAATACTATAATACTGCCCCCTATGTACAAGAATATAACTACTATAATACTGCCCCCTATGTACAAGAATATATCTACTATCATACTGCCCCCTATGTACAAGAATATAACTACTATAATACTGCTCCTATGTACAAGAATATAACCACTATAATACTGCCCCTATGTACAAGAATATAACTACTATAATACTGCTCCTATATACAAGAGTATAACTACTATAATACTGCTCCTATATACAAGAATTTAACTACTATAATACTGCCCCTATATACAAGAATATAACTACTATAATACTGCCCCCTATGTACAAGAATATATCTACTATCATACTGCCCCCTATGTACAAGAATATAACTACTATAATACTGCTCCTATGTACAAGAATATAACCACTATAATACTGCCCCTATGTACAAGAATATAACTACTATAATACTGCTCCTATGTACAAGAGTATAACTACTATAATACTGCTCCTATGTACAAGAATATAACTACTACAATGCTGCTCCTATGTACAAGAATATAACTACTATAATACTGCTCCTATGTACAGGAATATAGCGACTATAAAACTGCTCCTATGAACAAGAATATAACTACTATAATACTGCTCCTATGTACAAGAATATAACTACTATAATATTGCTCCTATATACAAGAATATAACTACTATAATACTGCCCCATGTACAAGAATATAACTACTATAATACTGCCCCTATGTACAAGAATATAACTACTATAATACTGCCCCATGTACAAGAATATAACTACTATAATACTGCCCCTATGTACAAGAATATAACTACTATAATACTGCATCCTATGTACAAGAATATAACTACTATAATTCTGCCCCCTATGTACAAGAATATAACCACTATAATACTGCCCCTATGTACAAGAATATAACTACTATAATTCTGCTCCTATGTACAAGAATATAACTACTATAATACTGCTCCTATGTACAAGAACATAACTACTATAATACTGCTCCCTATGTACAAGAATATAACGACTATAATACTGCTCCTATGTACAAGAATATAACTACTATAATACTGCTCCCTATGTACAAGAATATAACTACTATAATACTGCCCCTATGTACAGGAATATAACTACTATAATACTGCTCCTATATACAAGAATTTAACTACTATAATATTGCCCCTATATACAAGAATAAAAATACTATAATACTGCCCCCTATGTACAAGAATATATCTACTATCATACTGCCCCCTATGTACAAAAATATAACTACTATAATACTGCTCCTATGTACAAGAATATAACCACTATAATACTGCCCCTATGTACAAGAATATAACTACTACAATGCTGCTCCTATGTACAAGAATATAACTACTATAATACTGCTCCTATGTACAAGAATATAACGACTATAATACTGCTCCTATGTACAAGAATATAACTACTATAACACTGCTCCCTATGTACAAGAATATAACTACTATAATACCGCCCCTATGTACAGGAATATCAATACTATAATACTGCCCCCTATGTACAAGAATATAACTACTATAATACTGCCCCCTATGTACAAGAATATATCTACTATCATACTGCCCCCTATGTACAAGAATATAACTACTATAATACTGCTCCTATGTACAAGAATATAACCACTATAATACTGCCCCTATGTACAAGAATATAACTACTATAATACTGCTCCTATATACAAGAGTATAACTACTATAATACTGCTCCTATATACAAGAATTTAACTACTATAATACTGCCCCTATATACAAGAATATAACTACTATAATACTGCCCCCTATGTACAAGAATATATCTACTATCATACTGCCCCCTATGTACAAGAATATAACTACTATAATACTGCTCCTATGTACAAGAATATAACCACTATAATACTGCCCCTATGTACAAGAATATAACTACTATAATACTGCTCCTATGTACAAGAGTATAACTACTATAATACTGCTCCTATGTACAAGAATATAACTACTACAATGCTGCTCCTATGTACAAGAATATAACTACTATAATACTGCTCCTATGTACAGGAATATAGCGACTATAAAACTGCTCCTATGTACAAGAATATAACTACTATAATACTGCTCCTATGTACAAGAATATAACTACTATAATATTGCTCCTATATACAAGAATATAACTACTATAATACTGCCCCATGTACAAGAATATAACTACTATAATACTGCCCCTATGTACAAGAATATAACTACTATAATACTGCCCCATGTACAAGAATATAACTACTATAATACTGCCCCTATGTACAAGAATATAACTACTATAATACTGCATCCTATGTACAAGAATATAACTACTATAATTCTGCCCCCTATGTACAAGAATATAACCACTATAATACTGCCCCTATGTACAAGAATATAACTACTATAATTCTGCTCCTATGTAGAAGAATATAACTACTATAATACTGCCCCTATGTACAAGAACATAACTACTATAATACTGCCCCTATATACAAGAATATAACTACTATAATACTGCCCCCTATGTACAAGAATATAACTACTATAATACTGCCCCCTATGTACAAGAATATAACTACTATAATACTGCCCCTTATGTACAAGAATATAACTACTATAATACTGCCCCCTATGTACAAGAATATAACGACTATAATACTGCTCCTATGTACAAGAATATAACTACTATAATACTGCCCCCTATGTACAAGAATATAACTACTATAATACTGCCCCCTATGTACAAGAATATAACGACTATAATACTGCCCCTATGTACAAGAATATAACTACTATAATACTGCTCCTATGTTCAAGAATATAACTACTATAATACTGCTCCTATGTACAAGAATATAACGACTATAATACTGCTCCTATGTACAAGAATATAACTACTATAATACTGCTCCCTATGTACAAGAATATAACTACTATAATACTGCCCCTATGTACAAGAATATAACTACTATAATACTGCTCCTATGTACAAGAAAATAACTACTATAATACTGCTCCTATGTACAAGAATATAACTACTATAATACTGTCCCCTATATACAAGAATATAACTACTATAATACTGCCCCCTATGTACAAGAATATAACTACTATAATACTGCTCCTATGTACAAGAATATAACTACTATAATACTGCCCCTATATACAAGAATATAACTACTATAATACTGCCCATATGTACAAGAATATAACTACTATAATACTGCCCCCTATGTACAAGAATATAACTACTATAATACTGCTCCTATGTACAAGAATATAACTAATATAATACTGCTCCCTATGTACAAGAATATAACTACTATAATAGTGCCCCCTATGTACTAGACTATAGCTACTATAATACTGCTCCTGTGTACAAGAATATAACTACTATAATTCTGCCCCCTATGTACAAGAATATAACCACTATAATACTGCCCCTATGTACAAGAATATAACTACTATAATTCTGCTCCTATGTAGAAGAATATAACTACTATAATACTGCCCCTATGTACAAGAACATAACTACTATAATACTGCCCCTATATACAAGAATATAACTACTATAATACTGCCCCCTATGTACAAGAATATAACTACTATAATACTGCCCCCTATGTACAAGAATATAACTACTATAATACTGCCCCTTATGTACAAGAATATAACTACTATAATACTGCCCCCTATGTACAAGAATATAACGACTATAATACTGCTCCTATGTACAAGAATATAACTACTATAATACTGCCCCCTATGTACAAGAATATAACTACTATAATACTGCCCCCTATGTACAAGAATATAACGAATATAATACTGCCCCTATGTACAAGAATATAACTACTATAATACTGCTCCTATGTTCAAGAATATAACTACTATAATACTGCTCCTATGTACAAGAATATAACGACTATAATACTGCTCCTATGTACAAGAATATAACTACTATAATACTGCTCCCTATGTACAAGAATATAACTACTATAATACTGCCCCTATGTACAAGAATATAACTACTATAATACTGCTCCTATGTACAAGAATATAACTACTATAATACTGTCCCCTATATACAAGAATATAACTACTATAATACTGCCCCCTATGTACAAGAATATAACTACTATAATACTGTTCCTATGTACAAGAATATAACTACTATAATACTGCCCCTATATACAAGAATATAACTACTATAATACTGCCCATATGTACAAGAATATAACTACTATAATACTGCCCCCTATGTACAAGAATATAACTACTATAATACTGCTCCTATGTACAAGAATATAACTACTATAATACTGCTCCCTATGTACAAGAATATAACTACTATAATAGTGCCCCCTATGTACTAGACTATAGCTACTATAATACTGCTCCTGTGTACAAGAATATAACTACTATAATACTGCCTCCTATATACAAGAATATAACTACTATAATACTGCCCTTATGTACAAGAATATTACTACTATAATACTGCTCCTATGTACAAGAATATAACTACTATAATACTGCTCCTATGTACAAGAATATAACTACTATAATACTGCTCCTATGTACAAGAATATAACTACTATAATACTGCTCCTATATACAAAAATATAACTACTATAATACTGCCCTTATGTACAAGAATATTACTACTATAATACTGCTCCTATGTACAAGAAAATAACTACTATAATACTGCCCCTATGTACAAGAATATAACTACTATAATACTGCTCCTATGTACAAGAATATAACTACTATAATACTGCCCCTATGTACAGGAATATAACTACTATAATACTGCCCCTATGTACAGGAATATAACTGCTATAATACTGCCCCTATGTACAAGAATATAACTACTATAATATTGCTCCTCTGTACAAGAATATAACTACTATAATACTGCCCCTATGTACAGGAATATAACTGCTATAATACTGCCCCCTATGTACAAGAATATAACTATTATAATGATGCTCCTATGTACAAGAATATAACTACAATAATACTGTTCCTATGTACAAGAATATAACTACTATAATACTGCTCCTATATACAAGAATATAACTACTATAATACTGCCCCTATGTACAAGAATATAACTACTATAATACTGCTCCTATGTACAAGAAAATAACTACTATAATACTGACCATATGTACAAGAATATAAATACTATAATACTGCCCCTATGTACAAGAATATAACTACTATAATACTGCTCATATGTACAAGAAAATAACCACTATAATACTGACCCTATGTACAAGAATATAAATACTATAATACTGACCCCTATGTACAAGAATATAACTACTATAATACTGCCCCTATGTACAAGAATATAACTACTATAATACTGCTCCTATGTACAAGAATATAACTACTATAATACTGCCCCCTATGTACAAGAATATAACTACCATAATACTGCTCCTATATACAAGAATATAACTACTATAATACTGCCTCCTATGTACAAGAATATAACTACTATAATACTGCTCCCTATGTACAAGAATATAACTACTATAATAGTGCCCCCTATGTACTAGACTATAGCTACTATAATACTGCTCCTGTGTACAAGAATATAACTACTATAATACTGCCTCCTATATACAAGAATATAACTACTATAATACTGCCCTTATGTACAGGAATATTACTACTATAATACTGCTCCTATGTACAAGAATATAACTACTATAATACTGCTCCTATGTACAAGAATATAACTACTATAATACTGCTCCTATGTACAAGAATATAACTACTATAATACTGCTCCTATATACAAAAATATAACTACTATAATACTGCCCTTATGTACAAGAATATTACTACTATAATACTGCTCCTATGTACAAGAAAATAACTACTATAATACTGCCCCTATGTACAAGAATATAACTACTATAATACTGCTCCTATGTACAAGAATATAACTACTATAATACTGCCCCTATGTACAGGAATATAACTACTATAATACTGCCCCTATGTACAGGAATATAACTGCTATAATACTGCCCCCTATGTACAAGAATATAACTACTATAATATTGCTCCTCTGTACAAGAATATAACTACTATAATACTGCCCCTATGTACAGGAATATAACTGCTATAATACTGCCCCCCATGTACAAGAATATAACTATTATAATGATGCTCCTATGTACAAGAATATAACTACAATAATACTGTTCCTATGTACAAGAATATAACTACTATAATACTGCTCCTATGTACAAGAATATAACTACTATAATACTGCCCCTATGTACAAGAATATAACTACTATAATACTGCTCCTATGTACAAGAAAATAACTACTATAATACTGACCATATGTACAAGAATATAAATACTATAATACTGCCCCTATGTACAAGAATATAACTACTATAATACTGCTCATATGTACAAGAAAATAACCACTATAATACTGACCCTATGTACAAGAATATAAATACTATAATACTGACCCCTATGTACAAGAATATAACTACTATAATACTGCCCCTATGTACAAGAATATAACTACTATAATACTGCTCCTATGTACAAGAATATAACTACTATAATACTGCCCCCTATGTACAAGAATATAACTACCAAAATACTGCTCCTATATACAAGAATATAACTACTATAATACTGCCTCCTATGTACAAGAATATAACTACTATAATACTGCTCCCTATGTAAAAGAATATAACTACTATAATAGTGCCCCCTATGTACTAGACTATAGCTACTATAATACTGCTCCTGTGTACAAGAATATAACTACTATAATACTGCCTCCTATATACAAGAATATAACTACTATAATACTGCCCTTATGTACAAGAATATTACTACTATAAAACTGCTCCTATGTACAAGAATATAACTACTATAATACTGCTCCTATGTACAAGAATATAACTACTATAATACTGCTCCTATGTACAAGAATATAACTACTATAATACTGCTCCTATATACAAAAATATAACTACTATAATACTGCCCTTATGTACAAGAATATTACTACTATAATACTGCTCCTATGTACAAGAAAATAACTACTATAATACTGCCCCTATGTACAAGAATATAACTACTATAATACTGCTCCTATGTACAAGAATATAACTACTATAATACTGCCCCTATGTACAGGAATATAACTACTATAATACTGCCCCTATGTACAGGAATATAACTGCTATAATACTGCCCCCTATGTACAAGAATATAACTACTATAATATTGCTCCTCTGTACAAGAATATAACTACTATAATACTGCCCCTATGTACAGGAATATAACTGCTATAATACTGCCCCCCATGTACAAGAATATAACTATTATAATGATGCTCCTATGTACAAGAATATAACTACAATAATACTGTTCCTATGTACAAGAATATAACTACTATAATACTGCTCCTATGTACAAGAATATAACTACTATAATACTGCCCCTATGTACAAGAATATAACTACTATAATACTGCTCCTATGTACAAGAAAATAACTACTATAATACTGACCATATGTACAAGAATATAAATACTATAATACTGCCCCTATGTACAGGAATATAACTACTATAATACTGCTCATATGTACAAGAAAATAACCACTATAATACTGACCCTATGTACAAGAATATAAATACTATAATACTGACCCCTATGTACAAGAATATAACTACTATAATACTGCCCCTATGTACAAGAATATAACTACTATAATACTGCTCCTATGTACAAGAATATAACTACTATAATACTGCCCCCTATGTACAAGAATATAACTACCATAATACTGCTCCTATATACAAGAATATAACTACTATAATACTGCCTCCTATGTACAAGAATATAACTACTATAATACTGCTCCCTATGTACAAGAATATAACTACTATAATAGTGCCCCCTATGTACTAGACTATAGCTACTATAATACTGCTCCTGTGTACAAGAATATAACTACTATAATACTGCCTCCTATATACAAGAATATAACTACTATAATACTGCCCTTATGTACAAGAATATTACTACTATAATACTGCTCCTATGTACAAGAATATAACTACTATAATACTGCTCCTATGTACAAGAATATAACTACTATAATACTGCTCCTATGTACAAGAATATAACTACTATAATACTGCTCCTATATACAAAAATATAACTACTATAATACTGCCCTTATGTACAAGAATATTACTACTATAATACTGCTCCTATGTACAAGAAAATAACTACTATAATACTGCCCCTATGTACAAGAATATAACTACTATAATACTGCTCCTATGTACAAGAATATAACTACTATAATACTGCCCCTATGTACAGGAATATAACTACTATAATACTGCCCCTATGTACAGGAATATAACTGCTATAATACTGCCCCCTATGTACAAGAATATAACTACTATAATATTGCTCCTCTGTACAAGAATATAACTACTATAATACTGCCCCTATGTACAGGAATATAACTGCTATAATACTGCCCCCTATGTACAAGAATATAACTACTATAATGATGCTCCTATGTACAAGAATATAACTACTATAATACTGCTCTTATGTACAAGAATATAACTACTATAATACTGCCCCTATGAACAAGAATATAACTACTATAATACTGCTCCTATATACAAGAATATCACTACTATAATACTGCCACCTATGTATAAGAATATAACTACTATAATACTGCCCCCTATGTACAAGAATATAACTACTATAATATTGCCTCCTATGTACAAGAATATAACTGCTATAATACTGCTCCTATGTATAAGAATATAACTACTATAATACTGCTTCTATATACAAGAATATAACTACTATAACACTGCTCCTATATACAAGAATATAACTACTATAATACTGCCCCCTATGTACAAGAATATAACTACTATAATACTGCTCCTATATACAAGAATATAACTACTATAATACTGCTCCTATGTACAAGAATATAACAACTATAATACTGCTCCCTATGTACAAGAATATAACTATTATAATACTGCCCCCTATGTACCAGAATATAACTACCATAATACTGCCCCTATGTACAAGAATTTTACTACTATAATACTGCTCCTATAAAAAAGATTATAACTATTATAATACCTCCCATACGTACAATAATATAACTACTATAATACTGCTCCTATGTACAAAAATATAACTACTATAATACTGCCCCCTATGTACAAGAATATAACTACTATAATACTGCCCCCTATGTACAAGAATATAACTATTATAATACTGCTCCCTATGTACAAGAACATAACTACTATAATTCTGCTCCCTATGTACAATAATATAACTAATACAATACTGCCCATGTGTACAAGAACATTACTATAATACTGCCCCTATGTACAATAATATAACATCTATAATACTGCCAACTATGTACAAGAATATAACATCTATAATACTGCCAACTATGTACAAGAATTTAACTACTATAATACTGCTCCTATGTACAATAATATAACTACTATAATACTGCTCCTATGTACAAGAACATAACTACTATAATACTGCACCTATGTACAAGAATATAACTACTATAATACTACCCCTATGTACAAGAATATAACTACTATAATACTGCCCCTATGAACAAGAATATATCTACTATAATGCTGCTCCTATGTATAAGAATATAACTACTATAATACTGCCCCTATGTACAAGAATATAACTACTATAATACTGCCCCTATGTACAAGAATATAACTACTATAATACTGTCCCCTATGTACAAGAATATAACTACTATAATACTGCTCCTATGTACAGGAATATAACTACTATAATACTGCTCCTATGTACAAGAATATTACTACTGTAATACTGTCCCCTATGTACAAGAATATAACTACTATAATACTGCCCCTATGTACAAGAATATAACTACTATAATACTGCCCCCTATGTACAAGAATATAACTACTATAATACTGCCCCTATGTACAAGAATATATCTACTATAATACTGCTCCCTATGTACAGGAATAAAGCTACTATAATACTGCCCCTATGTCCAAGAATATAACTACTATAATACTGCTCCTATGTACAAGAATATAACTACTATAATACTGCCCCCTATGTCCAAGAATATAACTACTAGAATACTGCCCCTTATGTACAAGAATATAACTACTATAATACTGCTCCTATGTACAAGAATATAACTACTATAATACTGCCCCTATGTACAAGAATATAACTACTGTAATACTGCCCCCTATGTACAAGAATATAACTACTATAATACTGCCCCTATGTACAAGAATATAACTACTATAATACTGCTCCCTATGTACAAGAATATAACTACTATAATACTGTCCCCTATATACAAGAATATACCTACTATAATACTGCCTGTATGTACAAGAATATAACTACTATAATACTGCTCCCTATGTACAAGAATATAACTACTATAATACTGCCCCTATGTACAAGAATATAACTACTATAATACTGCCCCCTATGTACAAGAATATAACTACTATAATACTGCTCCTATGTACAAGAATATATCTACTATAATACTGCTCCCTATGTACAGGAATATAACTACTACATTACTGCCCCTATGTACAAGAATATAACTACTATAATACTGCTCCTATGTACAAGATTATAACTACTATAATACTGCCCCCTATGTACAAGAATATAACTACTATAATACTGCCCCCTATGTACAAGAATATAACTACTATAATACTGCTCCCTATGTACAAGAATATAACTACTATAATACTGCTCCTATGTACAAGAATATAACTACTATAATACTGCCCCTATGTACAAGAATATAACTACTATAATACTGCCCCCTATGTACAAGAATATAACTACTATAATACTGCCCCTATTTACAAGAATATAACTACTATAATACTGCCCCTATGTACAAGAATATAACTACTATAATACTGCTCCTTATGTACAAGAATATAACTACTATAATACTGCTCCCTATGTACAAGAATATAACTACTATAATACTGCCCCCTATGTACAAGAATATAACTACTATAATACTGCCCCTATGTACAAGAATATAACTACTATAATACTGCTCCTTATGTACAAGAATATAACTACTATAATACTGCTCCTATGTACAAGAATATATCTACTATAATACTGCTCCCTATGTACAGGAATATAACTACTATAATACTGCCCCTATGTACAAGAATATAACTAATATAATACTGCTCCTATTTACAAGAATATAACTACTATAATACTGCCCCCTATGTACAAGAATATAACTACAATAATACTGCTCCCTATGTACAAGAATATAACTACTATAATACTGCTCCTATGTACAAGAATATAACTACTATAATACTGCCCCTATGTACAAGAATATAACTACTATAATACTGCCCCCTATGTACAAGAATATAACTACTATAATACTGCCCCTATGTACAAGAATATAACTACTATAATACTGCTCCCTATCTACAAGAATATAACTACTATAATACTTCTCCCTATGTACAAGAATATAACTACTATAATACTGTCCCCTATGTACAAGAATATAACTACTATAATACTGCCCCTATGTACAAGAATATAACTACTATAATACTGCCCCCTATGTACAAGAATATAACTACTATAATACTGCCCCTTTGTACAAGAATATATCTACTATAATACTGCTCCCTATGTACAGGAATATAACTACTATAATACTGCCCCTATGTACAAGAATATAACTACTATAATACTGCCCCTATGTATAAGAATATAACTACTATAATACTGCCCCCTATGTACAAGAATATAACTACTATAATACTGCCCCTATGTAGAAGAATATAACTACTATAATACTGCTCCCTATGTACAAGAATATAACTACTATAATACTGTCCCCTATGTACAAGAATATAACTACTATAATACTGCCTGTATGTACAAGAATATAACTACTATAATACTGCCCCTATGTAGAAGAATATAACTACTATAATACTGCCCCTATGTAGAAGAATATAACTACTATAATACTGCTCTTATGTACAAGAATATAACTACTATAATACTGTCCCCTATGTACAAGAATATAACTACTATAATACTTCTCCTATGTACAAGAATATAACTACTATAATACTGCCCCTATGAACAAGAATATATCTACTATAATGCTGCTCCTATGTATAAGAATATAACTACTATAATACTGCCCCTATGTACAAGAATATAACTACTATAATACTGCCCCTATGTACAAGAATATAACTACTATAATACTGCTCCCTATGTACAAGAATATAACTATTGTAATACTGTCCCCTATGTACAAGAATATAACTACTATAATACTGCCCCTATGTACAAGAATATAACTACTATAATACTGCCCCCTATGTACAAGAATATAAATACTATAATACTGCCCCTATGTACAGGAATATATCTACTATAATACTGCTCACAATGTACAGGAATATAGCTACTATAATACTGCCCCTATGTCCAAGAATATAACTACTATAATACTGCTCCTATGTACAAGAATATAACTACTATAATACTGCCCCCTATGTCCAAGAATATAACTACTATAATACTGCCCCTTATGTACAAGAATATAAGTACTATAATACTGCTCCCTATGTACAAGAATATAACTACTATAATACTGCTCCTATGTACAGGAATATAACTACTATAATATTGCCCCTATGTACAAGAATATAACTACTATAATACTGCCCCCTATGTACAAGAATATAACTACTATAATACTGCCCCTATGTACAAGAATATAACTACTATAATACTGCTCCCTATGTACAAGAATATAACTACTATAATACTGTCCCCTATGTACAAGAATATAACTACTATAATACTGCCTGTATGTACAAAAATATAACTACTATAATACTGCTCCCTATGTACAAGAATATAACTACTATAATACTGTCTGCTATGTACAAGAATATAACTACTATAATACTGCCCCTATGTACAAGAATATAACTACTATAATACTGCCCCCTATGTACAAGAATATAACAACTATAATACTGCCCCTATGTACAAGAATATATCTACTATAATACTGCTCCCTATGTACAGGAATATAACTACTATATTACTGCCCCTATGTAAAAGAATATAACTAATATAGTACTGCTCCTATGTACAAGATTATAACTACTATAATACTGCTCCCTATGTACAAGAATATAACTACTATAATACTGCCCCCTATGTACAAGAATATAACTGCTATAATACTGCTCCCTATGTACAAGAATATAACTACTATAATACTGCTCCTATGTACAAGAATATAACTACTATAATACTGTCCCCTATGTACAAGAATATAGCTACTATAATACTGCCTGTATGTACAAGAATATAACTACTATAATACTGCCCCTATGTACAAGAATATAACTACTATAATACTGCCCCCTATGTACAAGAATATATCTACTATAATACTGCCCCTATGTAGAATAATATAACTACTATAATACTGCTCCCTATGTACAAGAATATAACTACTATAATACTGCTCCTATGTACAGGAATATAACTACTATAATACTGCCCCTATGTACAAGAATATAACTACTATAATACTGCCCCCTATGTACAAGAATATAACTACTATAATACTGCCCCTATGTACAAGAATATAACTACTATAATACTGCTCCCTATGTACAAGAATATAACTACTATAATACTGTCCCCTATGTACAAGAATATAACTACTATAATACTGCCTGGATGTACAAAAATATAACTACTATAATACTGCTCGCTATGTACAAGAATATAACTACTATAATACTGTCTGCTATGTACAAGAATATAACTACTATAATACTGCCCCTATGTACAAGAATATAACTACTATAATACTGCCCCCTATGTACAAGAATATAACAACTATAATACTGCCCCTATGTACAAGAATATATCTACTATAATACTGCTCCCTATGTACAGGAATATAACTACTATATTACTACCCCTATGTACAAGAATATAACTACTATAATACTGCTCCTATGTACAAGATTATAACTACTATAATACTGCTCCCTATGTACAAGAATATAACTACTATAATACTGCCCCCTATGTACAAGAATATAACTACTATAATACTGCTCCCTATGTACAAGAATATAACTACTATAATACTGCTCCTATGTACAAGAATATAACTACTATAATACTGTCCCCTATGTACAAGAATATAACTACTATAATACTGCCTGTATGTACAAGAATATAACTACTATAATACTGCCCCTATGTACAAGAATATAACTACTATAATACTGCCCCTATGTACAAGAATATAACTACTATAATACTGCCCCATGTACAATAATATAACTACTATAATACTGCTCCTTATGTACAAGAATATAACTACTATAATACTGCTCCTATGTACAAGAATATATCTACTATAATACTGCTTCCTATGTACAGAAATATAACTACTATAATACTGCCCCTATGTACAAGAATATAACTACTATAATACTGCTCCTATTTACAAGAATATAACGACTATAATACTGCCCCCTATGTACAAGAATATAACTACTATAATACTGCCCCCTATGTACAAGAATATAACTACTATAATACTGCTCCCTATGTACAAGAATATAACTACAATAATACTGCCCCCTATGTACAAGAATATAACTACTATAATACTGCTCCCTATGTACAAGAATATAACTACTATAATACTGCTCCTATGTACAAGAATATAACTACTATAATACAGCCCATATGTACAAGAATATAACTACTATAATACTGCCCCCTATGCACAAGAATATAACTACTATAATACTGCCTCTATTTACAAGAATATAACTACTATAATACTGCTCCCTATGTACAAGAATATAACTACTATAATACTGTCCCCTATGTACAAGAATATAACTACTATAATACTGCCTGTATGTACAAGAATATAACTACTATAATACTGCCCCTATGTACAAGAATATAACTACTATAATACTGCCCCCTATGTACAAGAATATAACTACTATAATACTGCCCCTATGTACAAGAATATAACTACTATAATACTGCTCCTATGTACAAGAATATATCTACTATAATACTGCTTCCTATGTACAGAAATATAACTACTATAATACTGCCCCTATGTAAAAGAATATAACTACTATAATACTGCTCCTATTTACAAGAATATAACTACTATAATACTGCCCCCTATGTACAAGAATATAACTACTATAATACTGCCCCCTATGTACAAGAATATAACTACTATAATACTGCTTCCAATGTACAAGAATATAACTACAATAATACTGCTCCTATGTACAAGAATATAACTACTATAATACTGCCCCTATGTACAAGAATATAACTACTATAACACTGCCCCCTATGTATAAGAATATAACTACTATAATACTGCCCTATGTACAAGAATATAACTACTATAATACTGCTCCCTATCTACAAGAATATAACTACTATAATACTGCTCCCTATGTACAAGAATATAACTACTATAATACTGTCCCCTATGTACAAGAATATAACTACTATAATACTGCCCGTATGTACAAGAATATAACTACTATAATACTGCTCCTATGTACAAGAATATAACTACTATAATACTGCCCCCTATGTACAAGAATATAACTACCATAATACTGCCCCCTATGTACAAGAATATAACTACTATAATACTGCTCCCTATGTACAAGAATATAACTACTATAATACTGCTCCTATGTACAAGAATATAACTAGTATAATACTGCCCCTATGTACAAGAATATAACTACTATAATACTGCCCCTATGTACAAGAATATAACTACTATAATACTGCCCCTATGTACAAGAATATAACTACTATAATACTGCTCCCTATGTACAAGAATATAACTACTATAATACTGTCCCCTATGTACAAGAATATAACTACTATAATACTGCCTGTATGTACAAGAATATAACTACTATAATACTGCCCCTATGTACAAGAATATAAGTACTATAATACTGCCTCCTATATACAAGAATATAACTACTATAATACTGTCCCCTATGTACAAGAATATAACTACTATAATACTGCCTGTATGTACAAGAATATAACTACTATAATACTGCTCCCTATGTACAAGAATATAAGTACTATAATACTGTCCGCTATGTACAAGAATATAACTACTATAATACTGCCCCTATGTACAAGAATATAACTACTATAATACTGCCCCCTATGTACAAGAATATAACTACTATAATACTGCCCCTATGTACAAGAATATATCTACTATAATACTGCTCCCTATGTACAGGAATATAACTACTATATTACTGCCCCTATGTACAAGAATATAACTACTATAATACTGCTGCTATGTACAAGATTATAACTACTATAATACTGCCCCCTATGTACAAGAATATAACTACTATAATACTGCCCCTATGTACAAGAATATAACTACTATAATACTGCCCCTATGTACAAGAATATAACTACTATAATATTGCTCCCTATGTACAAGAATATAACTATTGTAATACTGTCCCCTATGTACAAGAATATAACTACTATAATACTGCCCCTATGTACAAGAATATAACTACTATAAGACTGCCCCCTATGTACAAGAATATAACTACTATAATACTGCCCCTATGTACAAGAATATATCTACTATAATACTGCTCCCTATGTCCAAGAATATAACTACTATAATACTGCCCCTTATGTACAAGAATATAACTACTATAATACTGCTCCCTATGTACAAGAATATAACTACTATAATACTGCTCCTATGTACAGGAATATAACTACTATAATACTGCCCCTATGTACAAGAATATAACTACTATAATACTGCCCCCTATGTACAAGAATATAACTACTATAATACTGCCCCTATGTACAAGAATATAACTACTATAATACTGCTCCCTATGTACAAGAATATAACTACTATAATACTGTCCCCTATGTACAAGAATATAACTACTATAATACTGCCTGTATGTACAAAAATATAACTACTATAATACTGCTCCCTATGTACAAGAATATAACTACTATAATACTGTCTGCTATGTACAAGAATATAACTACTATAATACTGCCCCTATGTGCAAGAATATAACTACTATAATACTGCCCCCTATGTACAAGAATATAACAACTATAATACTGCCCCTATGTACAAGAATATATCTACTATAATACTGCTCCCTATGTACAGGAATATAACTACTATATTACTGCCCCTATGTACAAGAATATAACTACTATAATACTGCTCCTATGTACAAGATTATAAGTACTATAATACTGCTCCCTATGTACAAGAATATAACTACTATAATACTGCCCCCTATGTACAAGAATATAACCACTATAATACTGCTCCCTATGTACAAGAATATAACTACTATAATACTGCTCCTATGTACAAGAATATAACTACTATAATACTGCCTGTATGTACAAAAATATAACTACTATAATACTGCTCCCTATGTACAAGAATATAACTACTATAATACTGTCTGCTATGTACAAGAATATAACTACTATAATACTGCCCCCTATGTACAAGAATATAACAACTATAATGCTGCCCCTATGTACAAGAATATATCTACTATAATACTGCTCCCTATGTACAGGAATATAACTACTATATTACTGCCCCTATGTACAAGAATATAACTACTATAATACTGCTCCTATGTACAAGATTATAACTACTATAATACTGCTCCCTATGTACAAGAATATAACTACTATAATACTGCCCCCTATGTACAAGAATATAACTACTATAATACTGCTCGCTATGTACAAGAATATAACTACTATAATACTGTCCCCTATGTACAAGAATATAACTACTATAATACTGCCTGTATGTACAAGAATATAACTACTATAATACTGCCCCTATGTACAAGAATATAACTACTATAATACTGCCCCCTATGTACAAGAATATAACTACTATAATACTGCCCCTATGTACAATAATATAACTACTATAATACTGCTCCTTATGTACAAGAATATAACTACTATAATACTGCTCCTATGTACAAGAATATATCTACTATAATACTGCTTCCTATGTACAGAAATATAACTACTATAATACTGCCCCTATGTACAAGAATATAACTACTATAATACTGCTCCTATTTACAAGAATATAACTACTATAATACTGCCCCCTATGTACAAGAATATAACTACTATAATACTGCCCCCTATGTACAAGAATATAACTACTATAATACTGCTCCCTATGTACAAGAATATAACTACAATAATACTGCTCCTATGTACAAGAATATAACTACTATAATACTGCCCCTATGTACAAGAATATAAGTACTATAATACTGCCTCCTATGTACAAGAATATAACTACTATAATACTGTCCCCTATGTACAAGAATATAACTACTATAATACTGCCTGTATGTACAAGAATATAACTACTATAATACTGCTCCCTATGTACAAGAATATAAGTACTATAATACTGTCCGCTATGTACAAGAATATAACTACTATAATACTGCCCCTATGTACAAGAATATAACTACTATAATACTGCCCCCTATGTACAAGAATATAACTACTATAATACTGCCCCTATGTACAAGAATATATCTACTATAATACTGCTCCCTATGTACAGGAATATAACTACTATATTACTGCCCCTATGTACAAGAATATAACTACTATAATATTGCCCCCTATGTACAAGAATATAACTACTATAATACTGCTCCCTATGTACAAGAATATAACTACTATAATACTGCCCCTATGTACAAGAATATAACTACTATAATACTGCTCCTATGTACAAGAATATAACTACTATAATACTGCCCCCTATGTACAAGAATATAGCTACCATAATACTGCCCCCTATGTACAAGAATATAACTACTATAATACTGCCCCTATGTACAAGAATATAACTACTATAATACTGCTCCCTATGTACAAGATTATAACTACTATAATATTGTCCCCTATGTACAAGAATATAACTACTATAATACTGCCTGTATGTACAAGAATATAACTACTATAATACTGCCCCTATGTAGAAGAATATAAGTACTATAATACTGCCTCCTATGTACAAGAATATAACTACTATAATACTGTCCCCTATGTACAAGAATATAACTACTATAATACTGCCTGTATGTACAAGAATATAACTACTATAATACTTCTCCCTATGTACAAGAATATAAGTACTATAATACTGTCCGCTATGTACAAGAATATAACTACTATAATACTGCCCCTATGTACAAGAATATAACTACTATAATACTGCCCCCTATGTACAAGAATATAACTACTATAATACTGCCCCTATGTACAAGAATATATCTACTATAATACTGCTCCCTATGTACAGGAATATAACTACTATATTACTGCCCCTATGTACAAGAATATAACTACTATAATACTGCTCCTATGTACAAGATTATAACTACTATAATACTGCCCCCTATGTACAAAAATATAACTACTATAATACTGCCCCCTATGTACAAGAATATAACTACTATAATACTGCCCCCTATGTACAAGAATATAACTACTATAATACTGCTCCCTATGTACAAGAATATAACTACTATAATACTGCTCCTATGTACAAGAATATAACTACTATAATACAGCCCATATGTACAAGAATATAACTACTATAATACTGCCCCCTATGCACAAGAATATAACTACTATAATACTGCCTCTATTTACAAGAATATAACTACTATAATACTGCTCCCTATGTACAAGAATATAACTACTATAATACTGTCCCCTATGTACAAGAATATAACTACTATAATACTGCCTGTATGTACAAGAATATAACTACTATAATACTGCCCCTATGTACAAGAATATAACTACAATAATACTGCCCCTATGTACAAGAATATAACTACTATAATACTGCTCCTTATGTACAAGAATATAACTACTATAATACTGCTCCTATGTACAAGAATATATCTACTATAATACTGCTCCCTATGTACAGGAATATTACTACTATAATACTGCCCCTATGTAGAAGAATATAACTACTATAATACTGCTCCTATTTACAAGAATATAACTACTATAATACTGCCCCCTATGTACAAGAATATAACTACTATAATACTGCCCCCTATGTACAAGAATATAACTACTATAATACTGCTCCTATGTACAAGAATATAACTACTATAATACTGCCCCTATGTACAATAATATAACTACTATAATACTGCCCCCTATGTACAAGAATATAACTACTATAATACTGCCCCTATGTACAAGAATATAACTACTATAATACTGCTCCCTATCTACAAGAATATAACTACTATAATACTGCTCCCTATGTACAAGAATATAACTACTATAATACTGTCCCCTATGTACAAGAATTTAACTACTATAATACTGCCCCTATGTACAAGAATATAACTACTATAATACTGCCCCCTATGTACAAGAATATAACTACTATAATACTGCCCCTTTGTACAAGAATATTTCTACTATAATACTGCTCCCTATGTACAGGAATATAACTACTATAATACTGCCCCTATGTACAAGAATATAACTACTATAATACTGCTCCTATGTACAAGAATATAACTACTATAATACTGCCCCCTATGTACAAGAATATAACTACCATAATACTGCCCCCTATGTACAAGAATATAACTACCATAATACTGCCCCCTATGTACAAGAATATAACTACTATAATACTGCTCGCTATGTACAAGAATATAACTACTATAATACTGCTCCTATGTACAAGAATATAACTAGTATAATACTGCCCCTATGTACAAGAATATAACTACTATAATACTGCCCCCTATGTACAAGAATATAACTACTATAATACTGCCCCTATGTAGAAGAATATAACTACTATAATACTGCTCCCTATGTACAAGAATATAACTACTATAATACTGTCCCCTATGTACAAGAATATAACTACTATAATACTGCCTGTATGTACAAGAATATAACTACTATAATAATGCCCCTATGTACAAGAATATAACTACTATAATACTGCCCCTATGAACAAGAATATATCTACTATAATACTGCCCCTATGAACAAGAATATATCTACTATAATGCTGCCCCTATGTACAAGAATATAACTACTATAATACTGCCCCTATGTACAATAATATAACTACTATAATACTGCTCCCTATGTACAAGAATATAACTACTGTAATACTGTCCCCTATGTACAAGAATATAACTACTATAATACTGCCCCTATGTACAGGAATATAACTACTATAATACTGCCCCCTATGTACAAGACTATAACTACTATAATACTGCCCCTATGTACAAGAATATATCTACTATAATACTGCTCCCTATGTACAGGAATATAGCTACTATAATACTGCCCCTATGTCCAAGAATATAACTACTATAATACTGCTCCTATGTACAAGAATATAACTACTATAATACTGCCCACTATGTCCAAGAATATAACTACTATAATACTGCCCCTTATGTACAAGAATATAACTACTATAATACTGCCCCTATGTACAAGAATATAACTACTATAATACTGCTCCCTATGTACAAGAATATAACTACTATAATACTGTCCCCTATGTACAAGAATATAACTACTATAATACTGCCCCTATGTACAAGAATATAACTACTATAATACTGCCCCTATGTACAAGAATATAACTACTATAATACTGCTCCCTATGTACAAGAATATAACTACTATAATACTGCTCTTATGTACAAGAATATAACTACTATAATACTGCCCCTATGTACAAGAATATAACTACTATAATACTGCCCCCTATGTACAAGAATATAACTACTATAATACTGCCCCTATGTACAAGAATATAACTACTATAATACTGCTCCCTATGTACAAGAATATAACTACTATAATACTGTCCCCTATGTACAAGAATATAACTACTATAATACTGCCTGTATGTACAAGAATATAACTACTATAATACTGCTCCCTATGTACAAGAATATAACTACTATAATACTGTCCGCTATGTACAAGAATATAACTACTATAATACTGCCCCTATGTACAAGAATATAACTACTATAATACTGCCCCCTATGTACAAGAATATAACTACTATAATACTGCCCCTATGTACAGCAATATATCTACTATAATACTGCTCCCTATGTACAGGAATATAACTACTATATTACTGCCCCTATGTACAAGAATATAACTACTATAATACTGCTCCTACGTACAAGATTATACCTACTATAATACTGCTCCCTATGTACAAGAATATAACTACTATAATACTGCTCCTATGTACAAGAATATAACTACTATAATACTGCCCCCTATGTACAAGAATATAACTACTATAATACTGCTCCCTATGTACAAGAATATAACTACTATAATACTGCTCCTATGTACAAGAATATAATTACTATAATACTGCCCCTATGTACAAGAATATAACTACTATAATACTGCCCCCTATGTACAAGAATATAACTACTATAATACTGCCCCTATTTACAAGAATATAACTACTATAATACTGCTCCCTATGTACAAGAAAATATCTACTATAATACTGTCCCCTATGTACAAGAATATAACTACTATAATACTGCCTGTATGTACAAGAATATAACTACTATAATACTGCCCCTATGTACAAGAATATAACTACTATAATACTGCCCCCTATGTACAAGAATATAACTACTATAATACTGCCCCTATGTACAAGAATATAACTACTATAATACTGCTCCTTATGTACAAGAATATAACTACTATAATACTGCTCCTATGTACAATAATATATCTACTATAATACTGCTCCCTATGTACAGGAATATAACTACTATAATACTGCCCCTATGTACAAGAATATAACTACTATAACACTGCTCCTATTTACAAGAATATAACTACTATAATACTGCCCCTTATGTACAAGAATATAACTACTATAATACTGCCCCCTATGTACAAGAATATAACTACTATAATACTGCTCCCTATGTACAAGAATATAACTGCTATAATACTGCTCCTATGTACAACAATATAACTACTATAATACTGCCCCTATGTACAAGAATATAACTACTATAATACTGCCCCCTATGTACAAGAATATAACTACTATAATACTGCCCCTATGTACAAGAATATAACTACTATAATACTGCTCCCTATCTACAAGAATATAACTACTATAATACTGCTCCTTATGTACAAGAATATCACTACTATAATACTGTCCCCTATGTACAAGAATATAATTACTATAATACTGCCCTTATGTACAAGAATATAACTACTATAATACTGCCCCCTATGCACAAGAATATAACTACTATAATACTGCCCCTTTGTACAAGAATATATCTACTATAATACTGCTCCCTATGTACAGGAATATAACTACTATAATACTGCCCCTATGTACAAGAATATAACTACTATAATACTGCTCCTATGTACAAGAATATAACTTCTATAATACTGCCCCCTATGTACAAGAATACAACTACTATAATACTGCTCCCTATGTACAAGAATATAACTACTATAATACTGATCCTATGTACAAGAATATAACTACTATAATACTGCCCCTATGTACAAGAATATAACTACTATAATACTGAAACCTATGTACAAGAATATAACTATTATAATACTGCTCCTATGTACAAGAATATATCTACTATAATACTGCTCCAATGTGCAAGAATATAACTATTATAATACTGCCCCTATGTACAAGAATATAACTGTTATAATACTGCCCCCTACGTACAGGAATATAACTACTATAATACTGCCCCTATGTACAAGAATATAACTACTATAATACTACTCCTATGTACAAGAATATAACTACTATAATACTGTCCCTATGTACAAGAATATAACTACTATAATACTGCCCCCTATGTACAAGATTATAACTACTATAATACTGCCCCTATGTACAAGAATATAACTACTATAATACTGCTCCCTATGTACAAGAATATAACTACTATAATACTGTCCCCTATGTACAAGAATATAATTACTATAATACTGCCCATATGTACAAGAATATAACTACTATAATACTGCCCCCTATGTACAAGAATATAACTACTATAATACTGCCCCTTTGTACAAGAATATATCTACTATAATACTGCTCCCTATGTACGGGAATATAACTACTATAATACTGCCCCTATGTACAAGAATATAACTACTATAATACTGCTCCTATGTACAAGAATATAACTACTATAATAATGCCCCCTATGTAAAAGAATATAACTACCATAATACTGCCCCCTATGTACAGGAATATAACTACTATAATACTGCTCCCTATGTACAAGAATATAACTACTATAATACTGTCCCCTATGTACAAGAATATAACAACTATAATACTGCCTGTATGTACAAGAATATAACTACTATAATACTGCCCCTACGTACAAGAATATAACTACTATAATACTGCCCCCTATGTACAAGAATATAACTACTATAATACTGCTCCTGTGTAGAAGAATATAACTACTATAATACTGCTCCTATGTACAAGAATATAACTACTATAATACTGCCCCTATGTACAAGAATATATCTACTATAATACTGCTCCCTATGTACAGGAATATAACTACTATAATACTGCCCCTATGTACAAGAATATAACTACTATAATACTGCTCATATGTACAAGAATATAACTACTAAAATACTGCCCCCTATGTACAAGAATATAGCTACTATAATACTGCTCCTATGTACAAGAATATAACTACTATAATACTGCTTCTATGTACAAGAATATAACTACTATAATACTGCTCCTATGTACAAGAATACATCTACTATAATACTGCTCCCTATGTACAAGAATATAACTACTATAATACTGCTCCTATGTACAAGAATATAACTACTATAATACTGCCCCCTATGTACAAGAATACAACTACTATAATACTGCTCCCTATGTACAAGAATATAACTACTATAATACTGCTCCTATGTACAAGAATAAAACTACTATAATACTGCCCCATGTACAAGAATATAACTACTATAATACTGCCCCCTATGTACAAGAATATAACTATTATAATACCGCTCCTATGTACAAGAATATATCTACTATAATACTGCTCCAATGTGCAAGAATATAACTACTATAATACTGCCCCTATGTACAAGAATATAACTACTATAATACTGCCCCCTACGTACAGGAATATAACTACTATAATACTGCCCCTATGTACAAGAATATAACTACTATAATACTACTCCTATGTACAAGAATATAACTACTATAATACTGTCCCTATGTACAAGAATATAACTACTATAATACTGCCCCCTATGTACAAGATTATAACTACTATAATACTGCCCCTATGTACAAGAATATAACTACTATAATACTGCCCCCTATGTACAAGAATATAACTACTATAATACTGCTCCTGTGTAGAAGAATATAACTACTATAATACTGCTCCTATGTACAAGAATATAACTACTATAATACTGCCCCTATGTACAAGAATATATCTACTATAATACTGCTCCCTATGTACAGGAATATAACTACTATAATACTGCCCCTATGTACAAAAAATATAACTACTATAATACTGCTCATATGTACAAGAATATAACTACTATAATACTGCCCCCATGTACAAGAATATAACTACTATAATACTGCTCCTATGTACAAGAATATAACTACTATAATACTGCTCCTATGTACAAGAATATAACTACTATAATACTGCCCCCTATGTACAAGAATACAACTACTATAATACTGCTCCCTATATACAAGAATATAACTACTATAATACTGATCCTATGTACAAGAATATAACTACTATAATACTGCCCCTATGTACAAGAATATAACTACTATAATACTGCCCCCTATGTACAAGAATATAACTATTATAATACTGCTCCTATGTACAAGAATATATCTACTATAATACTGCTCCAATGTGCAAGAATATAACTACTATAATACTGACCCTATGTACAAGAATATAACTACTATAATACTGCCCCCTACGTACAGGAATATAACTACTATAATACTGCCCCTATGTACAAGAATATAACTACTATAATACTACTCCTATGTACAAGAATATAACTACTATAATACTGTCCCTATGTACAAGAATATAACTACTATAATACTGCCCCCTATGTACAAGATTATAACTACTATAATACTGCCCCTATGTACAAGAATATAACTACTATAATACTGCTCCCTATGTGCAAGAATATAACTACTATAATACTGCTCCCTATGTACAGGAATATAACTACTATAATACTGCCCTCTATGTACAAGAATATAACTACTATACTACTGCCCCTATGTACAAGAATATAAATACTATAATACTGCACCCTATGTACAAGAATATAACTACTATAATACTGCTCCTATGTACAAGAATATAACTACTATAATACTGCCCCCTATGTACAAGAATATAACTACTATAATACTGCCCCCTATGTACAAGAATATAACTACTATAATACTGCCCCTTTGTACAAGAATATAACTACTATAATACTGCCCCTATGTACAAGAATGTAACTACTATAATACTGCTCCTATGTACAAGAATATAACTACTATAATACTGCCCCATATGTACAAGAATATAACTACTATAATACTGCCCCTGTGTACAAGAATATAACTACTATAATGCTGCTTCTATGTACAAAAATATAACTACTATAATACTGCCCCCTATGTACAAGAATATAACTACTATAATACTGCTCCTATGAACAAGAATATAAATACTATAATACTGCCCCCTATGTACAAGAATATAACCACTATAATACTGCCCCTATGTACAAGAATATAACTACTATAATACTGCTCCCTATGTACAAGAATTTAACTACTATAATACTGCCCCATATGTACAAGAATATAACTACTATAATACTGCCCCTGTGTACAAGAATATAACTACTATAATGCTGCTTCTATGTACAAAAATATAACTACTATAATACTGCCCCCTATGTACAAGAATATAACTACTATAATACTGCTCCTCTGTACAAGAATATAACTACTATAATACTGCCCTCGTTGTACAAGAATATAACTACTATAATACTGCCCCTATGTACAAGAATATAACTACTATAATACTGCCCTCTATGTACAAGAATATAACTACTATAATACTGCCCCTATGTACAAGAATATAAATACTATAATACTGCCCCCTATGTTTAAGAATATAACCACTATAATACTGCCCCTATGTACAAGAATATAACTACTATAATACTGCTCCCTATGTACAAGAATTTAACTACTATAATACTGCCCCCTATGTACAAGAATATAACTACTATAATACTGCCCCCTATGCACAAGAATATAACTACTATAATGCTGCTTCTATGTACAAAAATATAACTACTATAATACTGCCCCCTATGTACAAGAATATAACTACTATAATACTGCCCCTATGTACAAGAATATAACTACTATAATACTGCCCCTATGTACAAGAATATAACTACTATAATACTGCCCCTGTGTACAAGAATATAACTACTATAATACTGCTCCTATGTACAAGAATATAACTACTATAATACTGCCCCCTATGTACAAGAATATAACTACTATAATACTGCCCCTATGTACAAGAATACAACTACTATAATACTGAACCCTATGTATAAGAATATAACTACTATAATACTGCTTCTATGTATAAGAATATAACTACTATAATACTGCTTCTATGTACAAGAATATAACTACTATAATACTGCTTCTATGTACAAGAATATAACTACTATAATACTGCCCCTATGTACAAGAATATAACTACTATAATACTGAACCCTATGTATAAGAATATAACTACTATAATACTGCTTCTATGTACAAGAATATAACTACTATAATACTGCTTCTATGTACAAGAATATAACTACTATAATACTGCCCCTATGTATAAGAATATAACTACTATAATACTGCTCCTGTATACAAGAATATAACTACTATAATACTGCTTCTATGTACAAGAATATAACTACTATAATACTGCCCCTATGTATAAGAATATAACTACTATAATACTGCCCCTATGTACAAGAATATAACTACTATAATACTGCCCCCTATGTACAAGAATATAACTACTATAATACTGCCCCTATGTACAAGAATATAACTACTATAATACTGCTTCTATGTACAAGAATATAACTACTATAATACTGCTCCTATGTACAAGAATATAACTACTATAATGCTGTCCGCTATGCACAAGAATATAACTACTATAATACTGCTCCTATGTACAAGAATATAACTACTATAATACTGCTCCTATGTACAGGAATATAACTATTATAATACTGTCCGCTATGTACAAGAATATAACTACTATAATACTGCCCCTATGTACAAGAATATAACTACTATAATACTGCTTCTATGTACAAGAATATAACTACTATAATACTGCTCCTATGTACAAGAATATAACTACTATAACACTGCCCCTATGTACAAGAATATAACTACTATAATACTGCTTCTATGTACAAGAATATAACTACTATAATACTGCTCCTATGTACAAGAATATAACTACTATAACACTGCCCCTATGTACAAGAATATAACCACTATAATACTGCCCCCTATGTACAAGAATATAACTACTATAATACTGCTCCTATGTACAAGAATATAACTACTATAATACTGCCCCTATGTACAAGAATATAACTACTAAAATACTGCTCCCTATGTACAAGAATATAACTACTATAATACTGCCCCTATGTACAAGAATATAACTACTATAATACTGCCCCCTATGTACAAGAATATAACCACTATAATACTGCCCCCTATGTACAAGAATATAACTACTATAATACTGCTCCTATGTACAAGAATATAACTACTATAATACTGCTCCTATGTACAAGAATATAACTACTATAATACTGCCCCCTATGTACAAGAATATAACTACTATAATACTGCCCCTATGTACAAGAATATAACTACTATAATACTGCTTCTATGTACAAGAATATAACTACTATAATACTGCTCCTATGTACAAGAATATAACTACTATAATACTGTCCGCTATGTATAAGAATATAACTACTATAATACTGCTTCTATGTACAAGAATATAACTACTATAATACTGCTCCTATGTACAAGAATATAACTACTATAATACTGTCCGCTATGTACAAGAATATAACTACTATAAAACTGCTCCTATGTACAAGAATATAACTACTATAATACTGCCCCTGTGTACAAGAATATAACTACTATAATGCTGCTTCTATGTACAAAAATATAACTACTATAATACTGCCCCCTATGTACAAGAATATAACTACTATAATACTGCTCCTCTGTACAAGAACATAACTACTATAATACTGCCCTCGTTGTACAAGAATATAACTACTATAATACTGCCCCTATGTACAAGAATATAACTACTATAATACTGCCCTCTATGTACAAGAATATAACTACTATAATACTGCCCCTATGTACAAGAATATAAATACTATAATACTGCCCCCTATGTTTAAGAATATAACCACTATAATACTGCCCCTATGTACAAGAATATAACTACTATAATACTGCTCCCTATGTACAAGAATTTAACTACTATAATACTGCCCCCTATGTACAAGAATATAACTACTATAATACTGCCCCCTATGCACAAGAATATAACTACTATAATGCTGCTTCTATGTACAAAAATATAACTACTATAATACTGCCCCCTATGTACAAGAATATAACTACTATAATACTGCCCCTATGTACAAGAATATAACTACTATAATACTGCCCCTATGTACAAGAATATAACTACTATAATACTGCCCCTGTGTACAAGAATATAACTACTATAATACTGCTCCTATGTACAAGATTATAACTACTATAATACTGCCCCCTATGTACAAGAATATAACTACTATAATACTGCCCCTATGTACAAGAATATAACTACTATAATACTGCTTCTATGTACAACAATATAACTACTATAATACTGAACCCTATGTATAAGAATATAACTACTATAATACTGCTTCTATGTACAAGAGTATAACTACTATAATACTGCCCCTATGTATAAGAATATAACTACTATAATACTGCTCCTGTATACAAGAATATAACTACTATAATACTGCTTCTATGTACAAGAATATAACTACTATAATACTGCCCCTATGTATAAGAATATAACTACTATAATACTGCCCCTATGTACAAGAATATAACTACTATAATACTGCCCCCTATGTACAAGAATATAACTACTATAATACTGCCCCTATGTACAAGAATATAACTACTATAATACTGCTTCTATGTACAAGAATATAACTACTATAATACTGCTCCTATGTACAAGAATATAACTACTATAATGCTGTCCGCTATGCACAAGAATATAACTACTATAATACTGCTCCTATGTACAAGAATATAACTACTATAATACTGCTCCTATGTACAGGAATATAACTACTATAATACTGTCCGCTATGTACAAGAATATAACTACTATAATACTGCCCCTATGTACAAGAATATAACTACTATAATACTGCTTCTATGTACAAGAATATAACTACTATAATACTGCTCCTATGTACAAGAATATAACTACTATAACACTGCCCCTATGTACAAGAATATAACTACTATAATACTGCTTCTATGTACAAGAATATAACTACTATAATACTGCTCCTATGTACAAGAATATAACTACTATAACACTGCCCCTATGTACAAGAATATAACCACTATAATACTGCCCCCTATGTACAAGAATATAACTACTATAATACTGCTCCTATGTACAAGAATATAACTACTATAATACTGCCCCTATGTACAAGAATATAACTACTATAATACTGCCCCATATGTACAAGAATATAACTACTATAATACTGCCCCTGTGTACAAGAATATAACTACTATAATGCTGCTTCTATGTACAAAAATATAACTACTATAATACTGCCCCCTATGTACAAGAATATAACTACTATAATACTGCTCCTATGAACAAGAATATAAATACTATAATACTGCCCCCTATGTACAAGAATATAACCACTATAATACTGCCCCTATGTACAAGAATATAACTACTATAATACTGCTCCCTATGTACAAGAATTTAACTACTATAATACTGCCCCATATGTACAAGAATATAACTACTATAATACTGCCCCTGTGTACAAGAATATAACTACTATAATGCTGCTTCTATGTACAAAAATATAACTACTATAATACTGCCCCCTATGTACAAGAATATAACTACTATAATACTGCTCCTCTGTACAAGAATATAACTACTATAATACTGCCCTCGTTGTACAAGAATATAACTACTATAATACTGCCCCTATGTACAAGAATATAACTAATATAATACTGCCCTCTATGTACAAGAATATAACTACTATAATACTGCCCCTATGTACAAGAATATAAATACTATAATACTGCCCCCTATGTTTAAGAATATAACCACTATAATACTGCCCCTATGTACAAGAATATAACTACTATAATACTGCTCCCTATGTACAAGAATTTAACTACTATAATACTGCCCCCTATGTACAAGAATATAACTACTATAATACTGCCCCCTATGCACAAGAATATAACTACTATAATGCTGCTTCTATGTACAAAAATATAACTACTATAATACTGCCCCCTATGTACAAGAATATAACTACTATAATACTGCCCCTATGTACAAGAATATAACTACTATAATACTGCCCCTATGTACAAGAATATAACTACTATAATACTGCCCCTGTGTACAAGAATATAACTACTATAATACTGCTCCTATGTACAAGAATATAACTACTATAATACTGCCCCCTATGTACAAGAATATAACTACTATAATACTGCCCCTATGTACAAGAATATAACTACTATAATACTGAACCCTATGTATAAGAATATAACTACTATAATACTGCTTCTATGTATAAGAATATAACTACTATAATACTGCTTCTATGTACAAGAATATAACTACTATAATACTGCTTCTATGTACAAGAATATAACTACTATAATACTGCCCCTATGTACAAGAATATAACTACTATAATACTGAACCCTATGTATAAGAATATAACTACTATAATACTGCTTCTATGTACAAGAATATAACTACTATAATACTGCTTCTATGTACAAGAATATAACTACTATAATACTGCCCCTATGTATAAGAATATAACTACTATAATACTGCTCCTGTATACAAGAATATAACTACTATAATACTGCTTCTATGTACAAGAATATAACTACTATAATACTGCCCCTATGTATAAGAATATAACTACTATAATACTGCCCCTATGTACAAGAATATAACTACTATAATACTGCCCCCTATGTACAAGAATATAACTACTATAATACTGCCCCTATGTACAAGAATATAACTACTATAATACTGCTTCTATGTACAAGAATATAACTACTATAATACTGCTCCTATGTACAAGAATATAACTACTATAATGCTGTCCGCTATGCACAAGAATATAACTACTATAATACTGCTCCTATGTACAAGAATATAACTACTATAACACTGCTCCTATGTACAGGAATATAACTATTATAATACTGTCCGCTATGTACAAGAATATAACTACTAT
This sequence comes from Phyllobates terribilis, assembly GCF_046119375.1. NCBI lineage: Eukaryota > Metazoa > Chordata > Amphibia > Anura > Dendrobatidae > Phyllobates > Phyllobates terribilis. The sequence continues at coordinate 20,256,933 of NW_027362764.1, read as the reverse complement.
AATACTGCCCCTATGTACAAGAATATAACTACTATAATACTGCTTCTATGTACAAGAATATAACTACTATAATACTGCTCCTATGTACAAGAATATAACTACTATAACACTGCCCCTATGTACAAGAATATAACTACTATAATACTGCTTCTATGTACAAGAATATAACTACTATAATACTGCTCCTATTTACAAGAATATAACTACTATAACACTGCCCCTATGTACAAGAATATAACCACTATAATACTGCCCCCTATGTACAAGAATATAACTACTATAATACTGCTCCTATGTACAAGAATATAACTACTATAATACTGCCCCTATGTACAAGAATATAACTACTAAAATAGTGCTCCCTATGTACAAGAATATAACTACTATAATACTGCCCCCTATGTACAAGAATATAACTACTATAATACTGCCCCCTATGTACAAGAATATAACCACTATAATACTGCCCCCTATGTACAAGAATATAACTACTATAATACTGCTCCTATGTACAAGAATATAACTACTATAATACTGCTCCTATGTACAAGAATATAACTACTATAATACTGCCCCCTATGTACAAGAATATAACTACTATAATACTGCCCCTATGTACAAGAATATAACTACTATAATACTGCTTCTATGTACAAGAATATAACTACTATAATACTGCTCCTATGTACAAGAATATAACTACTATAATACTGTCCGCTATGTACAAGAATATAACTACTATAATACTGCTTCTATGTACAAGAATATAACTACTATAATACTGCTCCTATGTACAAGAATATAACTACTATAATACTGTCCGCTATGTACAAGAATATAACTACTATAAAACTGCTCCTATGTACAAGAATATAACTACTATAATACTGCCCCCTATGTACAAGAATATAACTACTATAATACTGCTCCTCTGTACAAGAATATAACTACTATAATACTGTCCTCATTGTACAAGAATATAACTACTATAATACTGCCCCTATGTACAAGAATATAACTACTATAATACTGCCCTCTATGTACAAGAATATAACTACTATAATACAGCCCCTATGTACAAGAATTTAACTACTATAATACTGCCCCCTATGTACAAGAATATAACTACTATAATACTGCCCCCTATGCACAAGAATATAACTACTATAATGCTGCTTCTATGTACAAAAATATAACTACTATAATACTGCCCCCTATGTACAAGAATATAACTACTATAATAATGCCCCTATGTACAAGAATATAACTACTCTAATACTGCCCCTATGTACAAGAATATAACTACTATAATACTGCCCCTGTGTACAAGAATATAACTACTATAATACTGCTCCTATGTACAAGAATATAACTACTATAATACTGCCCCCTATGTACAAGAATATAACTACTATAATACTGCCCCTATGTACAAGAATATAACTACTATAATACTGCTTCTATGTACAAGAATATAACTACTATAATACTGAACCCTATGTATAAGAATATAACTACTATAATACTGCTTCTATGTACAAGAGTATAACTACTATAATACTGCCCCTATGTATAAGAATATAACTACTATAATACTACCCCTATGTACAAGAATATAACTACTATAATACTGCTTCTATGTACAAGAATATAACTACTATAATACTGCTCCTATGTACAAGAATATAACTACTATAATACTGTCCGCTATGTACAAGAATATAACTACTATAATACTGCTTCTATGTACAAGAATATAACTACTATAATACTGCTCCTATGTACAAGAATATAACTACTATAATACTGTCCGCTATGTACAAGAATATAACTACTATAAAACTGCTCCTATGTACAAGAATATAACTACTATAATACTGCCCCTGTGTACAAGAATATAACTACTATAATGCTGCTTCTATGTACAAAAATATAACTACTATAATACTGCCCCCTATGTACAAGAATATAACTACTATAATACTGCTCCTCTGTACAAGAATATAGCTACTATAATACTGCCCTCGTTGTACAAGAATATAACTACTATAATACTGCCCCTATGTACAAGAATATAACTACTATAATACTGCTCCTATGTACAAGAATATAACTACTATAACACTGCCCCTATGTACAAGAATATAACTACTATAATACTGCTTCTATGTACAAGAATATAACTACTATAATACTGCTCCTATGTACAAGAATATAACTACTATAACACTGCCCCTATGTACAAGAATATAACCACTATAATACTGCCCCCTATGTACAAGAATATAACTACTATAATACTGCTCCTATGTACAAGAATATAACTACTATAATACTGCCCCTATGTACAAGAATATAACTACTAAAATACTGCTCCCTATGTACAAGAATATAACTACTATAATACTGCCCCCTATGTACAAGAATATAACTACTATAATACTGCCCCCTATGTACAAGAATATAACCACTATAATACTGCCCCCTATGTACAAGAATATAACTACTATAATACTGCTCCTATGTACAAGAATATAACTACTATAATACTGCTCCTATGTACAAGAATATAACTACTATAATACTGCCCCCTATGTACAAGAATATAACTACTATAATACTGCCCCTATGTACAAGAATATAACTACTATAATACTGCTTCTATGTACAAGAATATAACTACTATAATACTGCTCCTATGTACAAGAATATAACTACTATAATACTGTCCGCTATGTACAAGAATATAACTACTATAATACTGCTTCTATGTACAAGAATATAACTACTATAATAAAGCTCCTATGTACAAGAATATAACTACTATAATACTGTCCGCTATGTACAAGAATATAACTTCTATAATTCTGCCCCTATGTACAAGAATATAACTACTATAATACTTCCCCCTATGTACAAGAATATAACTACTATAATACTGCCCCTATGTACAAGAATATAACTACTATAATACTGCTTCTATGTACAAGAATATAACTACTATAATACTGCTCCTATGTACAAGAATATAACTACTATAACACTGCCCCTATGTACAAGAATATAACTACTATAATACTGCTTCTATGTACAAGAATATAACTACTATAATACTGCTCCTATGTACAAGAATATAAGTACTATAACACTGCCCCTATGTACAAGAATATAACCACTATAATACTGCACCCTATGTACAAGAATATAAATACTATAATACTGCTCCTATGTACAAGAATATAACTACTATAATACTGCCCCTATGTACAAGAATATAACTACTAAAATACAGCTCCCTATGTACAAGAATATAACTACTATAATACTGCCCCCTATGTACAAGAATATAACTACTATAATACTGCCCCCTATGTACAAGAATATAACCAGTATAATACTGCCACCTATGTACAAGAATATAACTACTATAATACTGCCCCTATGTTCAAGAATATAACTACTATAATACTGCCCCCTATGTACAAGAATATAACTACAATAATACTGCCCCCTATGTACAAGAATATAACTACTATAATACTGCCCCTATGTACAAGAATATAACTACTATAATACTGCTCCCTATGTACAAGAATTTAACTACTATAATACTGCCCCCTATGTACAAGAATATAACTACTATAATACTGCCCCCTATGTACAAGAATATAGCTACTATAATGCTGCTTCTATGTACAAAAATATAACTACTATAATACTGCCCCCTATGTACAAGAATATAACTACTATAATACTGCCCCTATGTACAAGAATATAACTACTATAATACTGCCCCTGTGTACAAGAATATAACTACTATAATACTGCTCCTATGTACAAGAATATAACTACTATAATACTGCCGCCTATGTACAAGAATATAACTACTATAATACTGCCCGTATGTACAAGAATATAACTACTATAATACTGCTTCAATGTACAAGAATATAACTACTATAATACTGCCCCTATGTATAAGAATATAACTACTATAATACTGCTTATATGTACAAGAATATAACTACTATAATACTGCCCCCTATGTACAAGAATATAACTACTATAATACTGCCCCTATGTACAAGAATATAACTACTATAATACTGCCCCCTATGTACAAGAATATAACTACTATAATACTGCTCCTATATACAAGAATATAACAACTATAATACTGCTTCTATGTACAAGAATATAACTACTATAATACTGCCCCTATGTATAAGAATATAACTACTATAATACTGCCCCTATGTACAAGAATATAACTACTATAATACTGCCCCCTATGTACAAGAATATAACTACTATAATACTGCCCCTATGTACAAGAATATAACTACTATAATACTGCTTCTATGTACAAGAATATAACTACTATAATACTGCCCCTATGTACAAGAATATAACTACTATAACACTGCCCCTATGTAGAAGAATATAACTACTATAATACTGCCCCCTATGTACAAGAATATAACTACTATAACACTGCCCCTATGTACAAGAATATAACCACTATAATACTGCCCCCTATGTACAAGAATATAACTAATATAATTCTGCTCCTATGTACAAGAATATAACTACTATAATACTGCCCCTATGTACAAGAATATAACTATTAAAATACTGCTCCCTATGTAAAAGAGTATAACTACTATAATACTGCCCCCTATGTACAAGAATATAACTACTATAATACTGCCCCCTATGTACAAGAATATAACCATTATAATACTGCCCCCTATGTACAAGAATATAACTACTATAATACTGCCCCTATGTACAAGATTATAACTACTATAATGCTGCTCCTATGTACAAGAATATAACTACTATAATACTGCCCCCTATGTACAAGAATATAACTACTATAATACTGCCCCTATGTACAAGAATATAACTACTATAATACTGCTTCTATGTACAAGAATATAACTACTATAATACTGCTCCTATGTACAAGAATATAACTACTATAATATTGCCCCTATGTACAAGAATATAACTACTATAATACTGCCCCTATGTACAAGAATATAACTACTATAATACTGCTCCTATGTACAAGAATATAACTACTATAATACTGCTCCTATGTACAAGAATATAACTACTATAATACTGTCCGCTATGTACAAGAATATAACTACTATAATACTGCTTCTATGTAGAAGAATATAACTACTATAATACTGCTCCTATGTACAAGAATATAACTACTATAATACTGTCCGCTATGTACAAGAATATAACTACTATAATACTGCCCCTATGTACAAGAATATAACTACTATAATACTGCCCCCTATGTACAAGAATATAACTACTATAATACTGCCCCTATGTACAAGAATATAACTACTATAATACTGCTTCTATGTACAAGAATATAACTACTATAATACTGCTCCTATGTCCAAGAATATAACTACTATAACACTGCCCCTATGTACAAGAATATAACTACTATAATACTGCTTCTATGTACAAGAATATAACTACTATAATACTGCTCCTATGTACAAGAATATAACTACTATAACACTGCCCCTATGTACAAGAATATAACCACTATAATATTGCCCCCTATGTACAAGAATATAACTACTATAATACTGCTCCTATGTACAAGAATATAACTACTATAATACTGCCCCTATGTACAAGAATATAACTACTAAAATACTGCTCCCTATGTACAAGAATATAACTACTATAATACTGCCCCCTATGTACAAGAATATAACTACTTAATACTGCCCCCTATGTACAAGAATATAACCACTATAATACTGCCCCCTATGTACAAGAATATAACTACTATAATACTGCCCCTATGTACAAGAATATAACTACTATAATACTGCCCCTATGTACAAGAATATAACTACTATAATACTGCTTCTATGTACAAGAATATAACTACTATAATACTGCTCCTATGTACAAGAATATAACTACTATATCACTGCCCCTATGTACAAGAATATAACTACTATAATACTGCTTCTATGTACAAGAATATAACTACTATAATACTGCTCCTATGTACAAGAATATAACCACTATAACACTGCCCCTATGTACAAGAATATAACCACTATAATACTGCCCCCTATGTACAAGAATATAACTACTATAATACTGCTCCTATGTACAAGAATATAACTACTATAATACTGCCCCTATGTACAAGAATATAACTACTAAAATACTGCTCCCTATGTACAAGAATATAACTACTATAATACTGCCCCCTATGTACAAGAATATAACTACTATAATACTGCCCCCTATGTACAAGAATATAACCACTATAATACTGCCACCTATGTGCAAGAATATAACTACTATAATACTGCCCCTATGTACAAGAATATAACTACTATAATACTGCCCCCTATGTACAAGAATATAACTACTAAAATACTGCCCCCTATGTACAAGAATATAACTACTATAATACTGCCCCTATGTACAAGAATATAACTACTATAATACTGCTCCCTATGTAAAAGAATTTAACTACTATAATACTGCCCCCTATGTACAAGAATATAACTACTATAATACTGCCCCTATGTACAAGAATATAACTACTATAATGCTGCTTCTATGTACAAAAATATAACTACTATAATACTGCCCCCTATGTACAAGAATATAACTACTATAATACTGCCCCTATGTACAAGAATATAACTAATATAATACTGCCCCTATGTACAAGAATATAACTACTATAATACTGCCCCTGTGTACAAGAATATAACTACTATAATACTGCTCCTATGTACAAGAATATAACTACTATAATACTGCCCCCTATGTACAAGAATATAACTACTATAATACTGCCCCTATGTACAAGAATATAACTACTATAATACTGCTTCTATGTACAAGAATATAACTACTATAATACTGCCCCTATGTATAAGAATATAACTACTATAATACTGCTTATATGTACAAGAATATAACTACTATAATACTGCCCCTATGTATAAGAATATAACTACTATAAAACTGCCCCCTATGTACAAGAATATAACTACTATAATACTGCCCCTATGTACAAGAATATAACTACTATAATACTGCTCCTATATACAAGAATATAACAACTATAATACTGCTTCTATGTACAAGAATATAACTACTATAATACTGCTCCTATGTACAAGAATATAACTACTATAATACTGCCCCCTATGTACAAGAATATAACTACTATAATACTGCTCCTATGTATAAGAATATAACTACTATAATACTGCCCCTATGTATAAGAATATAACTACTATAATACTGCTTATATGTACAAGAATATAACTACTATAATACTGCCCCTATGTATAAGAATATAACTACTATAATACTGCCCCCTATGTACAAGAATATAACTACTATAATACTGCCCCTATGTACAAGAATATAACTACTATAATACTGCTCCTATATACAAGAATATAACAACTATAATACTGCTTCTATGTACAAGAATATAACTACTATAATACTGCTCCTATGCACAAGAATATAACTACTATAATACTGCCCCCTATGTACAAGAATATAACTACTATAATAATGGCCCTATGTATAAGAATATAACTACTATAATACTGCCCCTATGTACAAGAATATAACTACTATAATACTGCCCCCTATGTACAAGAATATAACTACTATAATACTGCCCCTATGTACAAGAATATAACTACTATAATACTGCTTCTATGTACAAGAATATAACTACTATAATACTGCCCCTATGTACAAGAATATAACTACTATAACACTGCCCCTATGTACAAGAATATAACTACTATAATACTGCCCCCTATGTACAAGAATATAACTACTATAATACTGCTCCTATGTACAAGAATATAACTACTATAACACTGCCCCTATGTACAAGAATATAACTACTATAATACTGCCCCCTATGTACAAGAATATAACTACTATAATACTGCTCCTATGTACAAGAATATAACTACTATAATACTGCCCCTATGTACAAGAATATAACTACTAAAATACTGCTCCATATGTACAAGAATATAACTACTATAATACTGCCCCCTATGTACAAGAATATAACTACTATAATACTGCCCCCTATGTACAAGAATATAACCACTATAATACTGCCCCCTATGTACAAGAATATAACTACTATAATACTGCCCCTATGTACAAGAATATAACTACTATAATACTGCCCCCTATGTACAAGAATATAACTACTATAATACTGCCCCCTATGTACAAGAATATAACTACTATAATACTGCTCCTATGTACAAGAATATAACTACTATAATACTGCTCCTATGTACAAGAATATAACTACTATAATACTGCCCCCTATGTACAAGAATATAACTACTATAATACTGCTCCTATGTACAAGAATATAACTACTATAATACTGCCCCCTATGTACAAGATTATAACTACTATAATACTGCCCCTATGTACAAGAATATAACTACTATAATACTGCTCCTATATACAAGAATATAACTACTATAATACTGCTCCTATATACAAGAATATAACTACTATAATACTGCTTCTATGTACAAGAATATAACTACTATAATACTGCCCCTATGTACAAGAATATAACTACTATAACACTGCCCCTATGTACAAGAATATAACTACTATAATACTGCCCCCTATGTGCAAGAATATAACTGCTATAATACTGCTCCTATGTACAAGAATATAACTACTATAACACTGCCCCTATGTACAAGAATATAACTACTATAATACTGCTCCTATGTACAAGAATATAACTACTATAATACTGCTCCTATGTACAAGAATATAACTACTATAATACTGCCCCCTATGTACAAGATTATAACTACTATAATACTGCCCCTATGTACAAGAATATAACTACTATAATACTGCTCCTATATACAAGAATATAACTACTATAATACTGCTCCTATATACAAGAATATAACTACTATAATACTGCCCCTATGTACAAGAATATAACTACTATAACACTGCCCCTATGTACAAGAATATAACTACTATAATACTGCCCCCTATGTGCAAGAATATAACTGCTATAATACTGCTCCTATGTACAAGAATATAACTACTATAACACTGCCCCTATGTACAAGAATATAACTACTATAATACTGCCCCCTATGTACAAGAATATAACTACTATAATACTGCTCCTATGTACAAGAATATAACTACTATAATACTGCCCCTATGTACAAGAATATAACTACTAAAATACTGCTCCCTATGTACAAGAATATAACTACTATAATACTGCCCCCTATGTACAAGAATATAACTACTATAATACTGCCCCCTATGTACAAGAATATAACCACTATAATACTGCCCCCTATGTACAAGAATATAACTACTATAATACTGCCCCTATGTACAAGAATATAACTACTATAATACTGCCCCCTATGTACAAGAATATAACTACTATAATACTGCCCCCTATGTACAAGAATATAACTACTATAATACTGCTCCTATGTACAAGAATATAACTACTATAATACTGCTCCTATGTACAAGAATATAACTACTATAATACTGCCCCCTATGTACAAGAATATAACTACTATAATACTGCTCCTATGTACAAGAATATAACTACTATAATACTGCCCCCTATGTACAAGATTATAACTACTATAATACTGCCCCTATGTACAAGAATATAACTACTATAATACTGCTCCTATATACAAGAATATAACTACTATAATAATGCTCCTATGTACAAGAATATTACTACTATAATACTGCTCCTATATACAAGAATATAACTACTATAATACTGCACCTATGTACAAGAATATAACTACTATAATACTGCTCCTATGTACAAGAATATAACTACCATAATACTGCCCCCTATGTACAAGAATATAACTACTATAATACTGCCCCCTATGTACAAGAATATAACTACTATAATACTGACCCCTATGTACAAGAATATAACTACTATAATACTGCCCCTATGTACAAGAATATAACTACTATAATACTGCTCCCTATCTACAAGAATATAACTACTATAATACTGCTCCTTATGTACAAGAATATAACTACTATAATACTGTCCCCTATGTACAAGAATATAATTACTATAATACTGCCCATATGTACAAGAATATAACTACTATAATACTGCCCCCTATGTACAAGAATATAACTACTATAATACTGCCCCTTTGTACAAGAATATATCTACTATAATACTGCTCCCTATGTACAGGAATATAACTACTATAATACTGCCCCTGTGTACAAGAATATAACTACTATAATACTGCTCCTATGTACAAGAATATAACTACTATAATACTGCCCCTGTGTACAAGAATATAACTACTATAATACTGCTCCTATGTACAAGAATATAACTACTATAATACTGCCCCCTATGTACAAGAATATAACTACTATAATACTGCCCCTATGTACAAGAATATAACTACTATAATACTGCCCCCTATGTACAAGAATATAACTACTATAATACTGCCCCTATGTAAAAGAATATAACTACTATAATACTGCTTCTATGTACAAGAATATAACTACTATAATACTGCTCCTATGTACAAGAATATAACTACTATAATGCTGTCCGCTATGTACAAGAATATAACTACTATAATACTGCTCCTATGTACAAGAATATAACTACTATAATACTGCTCCTATGTACAAGAATATAACTACTATAATACTGTCGGCTATGTACAATAATATAACTACTATAATACTGCTCCTATGTACAAGAATATAACTACTATAATACTGTCCGCTATGTACAAGAATATAACTACTATAATACTGCCCCTATGTACAAGAATATAACTACTATAATACTGCCCCCTATGTACAAGAATATAACTACTATAATACTGCCCCTATGTACAAGAATATAACTACTATAATACTGCTTCTATGTACAAGAATATAACTACTATAATACTGCTCCTATGTACAAGAATATAACTGCTATAACACTGCCCCTATGTACAAGAATATAACTACTATAATACTGCTTCTATGTACAAGAATATAACTACTATAATACTGCTCCTATGTACAAGAATATAACTACTATAACACTGCCCCTATGTACAAGAATAAAACCACTATAATACTGCCCCCTATGTACAAGAATATAAATACTATAATACTGCTCCTATGTACAAGAATATAACTACTATAATACTGCCCCTATGTACAATAATATAACTACTAAAATACTGCTCCCTATGTACAAGAATATAACTACTATAATACTGCCCCCTATGTACAAGAATATAACTACTATAATACTGCTCCTATGTACAAGAATATAACTACTATAATACTGCCCCTATGTACAAGAATATAACTACTAAAATACTGCTCCATATGTACAAGAATATAACTACTATAATACTGCCCCCTATGTACAAGAATATAACTACTATAATACTGCCCCCTATGTACAAGAATATAACCACTATAATACTGCCCCCTATGTACAAGAATATAACTACTATAATACTGCCCCTATGTACAAGAATATAACTACTATAATACTGCCCCCTATGTACAAGAATATAACTACTATAATACTGCCCCCTATGTACAAGAATATAACTACTATAATACTGCTCCTATGTACAAGAATATAACTACTATAATACTGCTCCTATGTACAAGAATATAACTACTATAATACTGCCCCCTATGTACAAGAATATAACTACTATAATACTGCTCCTATGTACAAGAATATAACTACTATAATACTGCCCCCTATGTACAAGATTATAACTACTATAATACTGCCCCTATGTACAAGAATATAACTACTATAATACTGCTCCTATATACAAGAATATAACTACTATAATACTGCTCCTATATACAAGAATATAACTACTATAATACTGCTTCTATGTACAAGAATATAACTACTATAATACTGCCCCTATGTACAAGAATATAACTACTATAACACTGCCCCTATGTACAAGAATATAACTACTATAATACTGCCCCCTATGTGCAAGAATATAACTGCTATAATACTGCTCCTATGTACAAGAATATAACTACTATAACACTGCCCCTATGTACAAGAATATAACTACTATAATACTGCTCCTATGTACAAGAATATAACTACTATAATACTGCTCCTATGTACAAGAATATAACTACTATAATACTGCCCCCTATGTACAAGATTATAACTACTATAATACTGCCCCTATGTACAAGAATATAACTACTATAATACTGCTCCTATATACAAGAATATAACTACTATAATACTGCTCCTATATACAAGAATATAACTACTATAATACTGCCCCTATGTACAAGAATATAACTACTATAACACTGCCCCTATGTACAAGAATATAACTACTATAATACTGCCCCCTATGTGCAAGAATATAACTGCTATAATACTGCTCCTATGTACAAGAATATAACTACTATAACACTGCCCCTATGTACAAGAATATAACTACTATAATACTGCCCCCTATGTACAAGAATATAACTACTATAATACTGCTCCTATGTACAAGAATATAACTACTATAATACTGCCCCTATGTACAAGAATATAACTACTAAAATACTGCTCCCTATGTACAAGAATATAACTACTATAATACTGCCCCCTATGTACAAGAATATAACTACTATAATACTGCCCCCTATGTACAAGAATATAACCACTATAATACTGCCCCCTATGTACAAGAATATAACTACTATAATACTGCCCCTATGTACAAGAATATAACTACTATAATACTGCCCCCTATGTACAAGAATATAACTACTATAATACTGCCCCCTATGTACAAGAATATAACTACTATAATACTGCTCCTATGTACAAGAATATAACTACTATAATACTGCTCCTATGTACAAGAATATAACTACTATAATACTGCCCCCTATGTACAAGAATATAACTACTATAATACTGCTCCTATGTACAAGAATATAACTACTATAATACTGCCCCCTATGTACAAGATTATAACTACTATAATACTGCCCCTATGTACAAGAATATAACTACTATAATACTGCTCCTATATACAAGAATATAACTACTATAATAATGCTCCTATGTACAAGAATATTACTACTATAATACTGCTCCTATATACAAGAATATAACTACTATAATACTGCACCTATGTACAAGAATATAACTACTATAATACTGCTCCTATGTACAAGAATATAACTACCATAATACTGCCCCCTATGTACAAGAATATAACTACTATAATACTGCCCCCTATGTACAAGAATATAACTACTATAATACTGACCCCTATGTACAAGAATATAACTACTATAATACTGCCCCTATGTACAAGAATATAACTACTATAATACTGCTCCCTATCTACAAGAATATAACTACTATAATACTGCTCCTTATGTACAAGAATATAACTACTATAATACTGTCCCCTATGTACAAGAATATAATTACTATAATACTGCCCATATGTACAAGAATATAACTACTATAATACTGCCCCCTATGTACAAGAATATAACTACTATAATACTGCCCCTTTGTACAAGAATATATCTACTATAATACTGCTCCCTATGTACAGGAATATAACTACTATAATACTGCCCCTGTGTACAAGAATATAACTACTATAATACTGCTCCTATGTACAAGAATATAACTACTATAATACTGCCCCTGTGTACAAGAATATAACTACTATAATACTGCTCCTATGTACAAGAATATAACTACTATAATACTGCCCCCTATGTACAAGAATATAACTACTATAATACTGCCCCTATGTACAAGAATATAACTACTATAATACTGCCCCCTATGTACAAGAATATAACTACTATAATACTGCCCCTATGTAAAAGAATATAACTACTATAATACTGCTTCTATGTACAAGAATATAACTACTATAATACTGCTCCTATGTACAAGAATATAACTACTATAATGCTGTCCGCTATGTACAAGAATATAACTACTATAATACTGCTCCTATGTACAAGAATATAACTACTATAATACTGCTCCTATGTACAAGAATATAACTACTATAATACTGTCGGCTATGTACAATAATATAACTACTATAATACTGCTTCTATGTACAAGAATATAACTACTATAATACTGCTCCTATGTACAAGAATATAACTACTATAATACTGTCCGCTATGTACAAGAATATAACTACTATAATACTGCCCCTATGTACAAGAATATAACTACTATAATACTGCCCCCTATGTACAAGAATATAACTACTATAATACTGCCCCTATGTACAAGAATATAACTACTATAATACTGCTTCTATGTACAAGAATATAACTACTATAATACTGCTCCTATGTACAAGAATATAACTGCTATAACACTGCCCCTATGTACAAGAATATAACTACTATAATACTGCTTCTATGTACAAGAATATAACTACTATAATACTGCTCCTATGTACAAGAATATAACTACTATAACACTGCCCCTATGTACAAGAATAAAACCACTATAATACTGCCCCCTATGTACAAGAATATAAATACTATAATACTGCTCCTATGTACAAGAATATAACTACTATAATACTGCCCCTATGTACAATAATATAACTACTAAAATACTGCTCCCTATGTACAAGAATATAACTACTATAATACTGCCCCCTATGTACAAGAATATAACTACTATAATACTGCCCCCTATGTACAAGAATATTACCACTATAATACTGCCCCCTATGTACAAGAATATAACTACTATAATACTGCCCCTATGTACAAGAATATAACTACTATAATACTGCCCCCTATGTACAAGAATATAACTACAATAATACTGCCCCCTATGTACAAGAATATAACTACTATAATAATACTGCCCCTATGTACAAGAATATAACTACTATAATACTGCTCCCTATGTACAAGAATTTAACTACTATAATACTGCCCCCTATATACAAGAATATAACTACTATAATACTGCCCCCTATGTACAAGAATATAACTACTATAATGCTGCTTCTATGTACAAAAATATAACTACTATAATACTGCCCCCTATGTACAAGAATATAACTACTATAATACTGCCCCTATGTACAAGAATATAACTACTATAATACTGCCCCTGTGTACAAGAATATAACTACTATAATACTGCTCCTATGTACAAGAATATAACTACTATAATACTGCCCCCTATGTACAAGAATATAACTACTATAATACTGCCCCTATGTACAAGAATATAACTACTATAATACTGCTTCTATGTATAAGAATATAACTACTATAATACTGCCCCTATGTATAAGAATATAACTACTATAATACTGCTTATATGTACAAGAATATAACTACTATAATACTGCCCCCTATGTACAAGAATATAACTACTATAATACTGCCCCTATGTACAAGAATATAACTACTATAATACTGCCCCTATGTACAAGAATATAACTACTATAATACTGCCCCTATGTACAAGAATATAACTACTATAATACTGCTCCTATATACAAGAATATAACAACTATAATACTGCTTCTATGTACAAGAATATAACTACTATAATACTGCCCCTATGTATAAGAATATAACTACTATAATACTGCCCCTATGTACAAGAATATAACTACTATAATACTGCCCCCTATGTACAAGAATATAACTACTATAATACTGCCCCTATGTACAAGAATATAACTACTATAATACTGCTTCTATGTACAAGAATATAACTACTATAATACAGCCCCTATGTACAAGAATATAACTACTATAACACTGCCCCTATGTACAAGAATATAACTACTATAATACTGCCCCCTATGTACAAGAATATAACTACTATAACACTGCCCCTATGTACAAGAATATAACTACTATAATACTGCCCCCTATGTACAAGAATATAACTACTATAATACTGCCCCTATGTACAAGAATATAACTACTATAATACTGCCCCCTATGTACAAGAATATAACTACTATAATACTGCTCCTATGTACAAGAATATATCTACTATAATACTGCTCCTATGTACAAGAATATAACTACTATAATACTGCCCCTATGTACAAGAATATAACTACTATAATACTGCCCCCTATGTACAAGAATATATCTACTATCATACTGCTCCTATGTACAAGAATATATCTACTATAATACTGCTCCTATGTACAAGAATATAACTACTATAATACTGCTCCTATGTACAAGAATATATCTACTATAATACTGCTCCTATGTACAAGAATATAACTACTATAATACTGCCCCATATGTACAAGAATATAACTACTATAATACTGCTCCTATGTACAAGAATATAACTACTATAATACTGCTCCTATGTACAAGAATATATCTACTATAATACTGCTCCTATGTACAAGAATATATCTACTATAATACTGCCCTCTATGTACAAGAATATAACTACTATAATACTGCTCCTATGTACAAGAATATAACTACTATAATACTGCTCCTATGTACAAGAATATAACTACTATAATACTGCCCCTATGTACAAGAATATAACTACTATAATACTGCTCCTATGTACAAGATTATAACTACTATAATACTGCCCTCTATGTACAAGAATATAACTACTATAATACTGCTCCTATGTACAAGAATATAACTACTATAATACTGCTCCTATGTACAAGAATATAACTACTATAATACTGCTCCTATGTACAAGAATATATCTACTATAATACTGCTCCTATGTACAAGAATATATCTACTATAATACTGCCCCATATGTACAAGAATATAACTACTATAATACTGCTCCTATGTACAAGAATATAACTACTATAATACTGCTCCTATGTACAAGAATATATCTACTATAATACTGCTCCTATGTACAAGAATATATCTACTATAATACTGCTCCTATGTACAAGAATATAACTACTATAATACTGCTCCTATGTACAAGAATATAACTACTATAATACTGCCCCCTATGTGCAAGAATATAACTACTATAATACTGCCCCCTATGTACAAGAATATAACTACTATAATACTGTCCCCTATATACAAGAATATAACTACTATAATACTGCTCCTATGTACAAGAATATAACTACTATAATACTTCCCCTTATTTAGCATATAATAATAATTTTATCTCTATAGCGCTGACATATTCCGCAGCAGTTTACAGTTCAGTTTACTTGAGGAAACAAAATGAAACGTTACAAGGTAACACATACAATTGCTCTCAGGAGACCGATCCTTGCTCAGAAAGCTTACACTCTATGGTGACGAGTATGACTGCTATAACACTTCTTCCTCCCTTACTGATGCTTTATGTTATTTTTGGTGTTATTATTATATGTGTAATCATCGGCTTCGTCTTTTTTTAGTTTTTGGATCTGGTAAAGTCGTTTCTTCTATTTCTGCTGCGGGTGTTTGATGATGATGAGGCGGCTTCCATTACACATTGTCATGTAGCATGTCACCACCTGGGCCCTGCGCTCGGTGACGCGACACTTTCCATTCTCACGTTGTTACCGCTCAGACGTCGCGGTGCTGAAGTGTCCAGATATTAAACTTCATCTTGTGAGTCGAAGGCTCGTACAGCAGCACTTTCTATAATTGGTCCACTGGATTACAGAAACAACCAAAAGTATCCAGAGCAGAAAGCTCTGCAGAGATGATGACGTCAGTGATAATGTGCACTGCAGAATAGGCCGATCTGCTTTCATAGTTTAGGATGTTATTAGTAGCTGGAATATAAAATATCCCGTTTCAAGTGACTCAGCCTCCTGTGTATAGCGGCACATAGTGGTGTTTCACTGATCGTCAATACGGAAGGTTTCAGCACCTAGTAGACTGGGGCAGATGCTCATTGAGTTTTGCAAACAAGGAGGACAGTTTAATTCCCCTTACTTTATAGTTTTTCTGCTTGAGAAAAATCCTGAAACCAAGTCTTGTGTGTCACAGAAAGTGTGCTTCCTGCAGGGCAAGCGATACTTTTATTTTTATTTTTTTAAAAAGTCAAGAAAAATTTTTAAGGTCAACTGTCTACAATTGTCTTCCTTGTTGAATATTAGACCTATTTGTGCCATTCTCAAGGCAGGCATCTACCCCTACAAAGGGATAATTTTTGGACCATATCTATAATTTAAAGAAGCAATATTTGTATTGGCTAAAACTTTGTAAATATCTGTGCGGTGTAGTGTAAGCACAATCAAATACTTATCCATCATCGTCTTCTCCGGTTTCCAGCACCACTGCAGTTCCAAGCAGATGGAGCTCACTGGGTTCTATGTATGAGCTGGAAGTTGCTTCTTTGTAATCCCATGGTGCAAATAAAAACATCTAATGGGAGTGCTTCGCTAAGTCGCCTAAACAGTCTGACAATTCAGTGTGTTGCCAATCAGCCGGTAACTATCTGTTTTCCCCTCTCCAGATGGACTGATATCACTTGGACATTAATCAGGCTGTGTTTCCAGTATATAGCTCAGAATCAGTTGCATACAGGGTCGGACTGGCGCACCAGAGAACCGGAGAATCCTCCAGTGGGCTCTGACTTGTCCTTCAGAGGCATCCATAGCAGCAGAAAATTGCGATTGCTGTGGGGCTGGTGAGTAGGAGAGAACCCAGTGTCAAATGGCGGCCTGTCGATGCAGCCAATGCACTCCGAGGATGCAGATATCATTGAATACAATGGTGGAGGAGAGAGGCGATGGATCCCTCCTCTGCTATTCAGCCAGTGCGTCTGAAACTGGACGCACCAGGTGCAAAGATGTCACTCTGGGGTCACGATGATATGCTTGTGTATGAGAATTTATTCTGAATGTATTATGTATGTGTTGGGGGGATTTTGGGGTGCTTGATACTTAAAAGGAGTCATGAAAGAAGTCTCATAGTATGCACATCTCATATGAGCGATGACATAATGATTGATCAAACCAGCAAGAGGAGAAAATTAGGACTAGTTAGAAAAAAACCTTTAATAATAATTAGTGTTGAGCGAGTATGTTCTCTCCGAGTATGCTCGACCGAGCTCCGAGTATTTATAGCTGCTCGGTGATGTGGTTCAATCGCTCCCGTGTGCATGATTTGCAACTGTTTGACAGCTTCATTACATGTGAGGAATGTCTATTTCTTACACATTCCTCCCATGTAATGAAGCTGTCAAACAGTCGCTAATCATGGACACGGGAGCGATTCCACCATATCACCGAGCAGCTGTAAATACTCGGAGCTCGGCCCGAGCATACTCGGACAGAACATACTCGCTCAACACTAATAATAATGCATTGGTTTTCTGTGTATGAAAGGTTGGCCCTCAAATTCAGGTCCTCCTGTGCGAAAAAAGTTCCCCAGGTGGACACTGGTTGCTTACAGTGACAATAGTCGACCTCCAAGAGTTATACTCAACGTTTACGGCCAATTAGAGGCTTTGAATTATTGAGATCAGCACGTTAGGTCTCAGGTTGAACTCGATGGATTTATGTCTTCTTTCAGCCTAATGATTAAGGGTGATTTGTTACTGAAACACCTTGATGCGAGCGTTGGACTAACGCTAATTCTCCTGTCATCATGACTTTTCATGTCCTGTGTATGGACTTCATTTAAATAAAGAAGAATCTATTCATGAAGCTGGACTATTTCTTCTCTTATCGCTTATTTGGGTTGATGCGGAGCCGTTGTCCGACCTCCGAGTGGATGGGGTTAACGTCAATGGCCAGCTGGAGTTCACATTATTACATTCTCATATTATACCCTTCCAGCATATCCACAGAAGCCGATGTGGACAACAGACATGAGTTTAGCAGCTATCAGGTACTTATGGTCTGTATGACGCCGATGGTGGATGCCTGGTCGTGCCTAGTAATCTTGCTGATGAGCAGGCAGGACAAGCAGCAAGTCTTCTGTTTTCATGGGTTGGAATCTGTGGTGTAGTGTCATTACACCGTGTCCCATCGCTATGCTATCTGAGAGAGGAAGCCTGCTTCCATGACTGGATCCATCTTATATCTGTGTCTTTAGGAATCTCTCTCCATGAAGGAAGGGACGTGGTGGCAAGACACTCATATGCCGACTCTAAAGAGGACTCTCTCGCCCCTCTGGGCTAACCTCATACACCCAGAAGTAAAGCTCCACTGTCAAGGGCTGAAGCTCTCATCTATGAGCTCTCACGTGTGTGGCGCCCTGCTGCGCATTGGTGCCACAGAACCCAGAAGGGTGCATGGATGGACTTCTCCACAAGAGGCCCTCACACATTCACACACCTCCACCCTACCACCTCAGACCACCAGAGGGAACCCTGATAGGGATATATATAGGGAGGGTGGAGCCAGGCAGCTCAGTGAGTTTAGTCTCTCAGTCAAAGAGAGAGCGTGCTGACGCTCAGAGAGCAGTGAAGAGGCAGCACGCTGGCTGTTGTGCTTAGGCGAGCCAAGGCCTACAGCACGAGGTGAAGCCTAGTGAGGGCCCTGAGTGTGGCCGAAGGCGAGAGGAGAAGGAAGAAGTAGCGAGGGGGCAGAGGAGCGTACCAGGCTCACCCCAGATATACACCGGACACTGGGTCCGCGCCTACGGGGTCCCTTTATACCTGGTAGGGACCACCGGACACCTGGAGGACTACAGGTCCCAGGTTTACCAAACGCTGACTACAGTACCAGGGCTAGGAGTCACGGGGGCCCCAGTGTCCAGGGAGAGTGATCTCCAAGAGAAGGCCCTACCACCAGGTCAGCAGGTGCAAGAGAGAGACAGTAATCAAGCTAGGCCTAGCTCCAGGCAGGTCAGAAGCTTAGCAAGAGGAAGCAACGGATCAGGAGGCCCTACACCCGCTCACTGGGGAGAGTCCAAAAGTGCACCCTTCGCCCGGAGTACCCTGGACCGTGCCTGCAACATCACCAGTAAAGGTACTGAAGCTTACCCCCGTGTGAGTGTCCGTCTTTCCTCCGGGACCGTCCCGCCGTCTCTCACCAGCATCCACCATCTACCCCTACACTGCCCTGGAGCTATCTCTACCTGTGGAGAGCCACACCATCCCTGCTGCCGTAGCACCCGCTCCAGAGGACTGCTCCGCAGCGGCGGCTCCCTATAGCCGCAATCCACGGGTGGCGTCACGAACTTACTATAAATCCCCTATAAATCATATCCCTTTTTATTGACCGCCCTGGGCCACGGACCGGGCCAGCCACCGTGATATCCCCCCCCACACCGGCATCCATAGGCCCGGCTGCCAAGTAACCCCCACGAACCAGGGGGCGCGTCACGTGCTCAGTCTGACCCAATCTTCCTTCACCTCCATTTATCATGCTTAGGAGTCTGAAGAGACCTGAGAGCATAATAAATTTCTTTTGGGGAAATTGGTCACTTTTGATTCAGACCAAATAAATTAAATTTGGGAGATTTGCCCATCTCTGGTGTGGCATCATCATTTGTCTTTTTCTGCTTCCTCATACCAAATGACCCCTTCTCATGCCACAGTCCTCAAATGCTCCAAGACTGGACAGGGTACAAGGTTGCCACCCACTGCTGCTGATTGACACCGATTTTGATAATCCTTCTGATTTTGCAAAGTGTTTACTTATAAAGTACCTTCAGTTATAGGCATTCCACAGCGCCGGCGAGGCCAGGTCACATGCACGTCACTCATCCTACCCATTATAATATGACGTCTGTGCAATGCAGCTCATCATGCAGGGTCCTGAAGTTTATCTGCCGATGTTGAAATCATCAGCGATAAAGTTTTTCAAATTAATGAGCAGTCTCCCAAAAGAGTATATTGAGAATTTGCATTTCACATACAGCATGAGTAAAGACTACTATTGTAAGTCATCTGTGTGAGTGTAACGTGAGGACTGGAATAACACAGACTCGAGACACTGCAGAGGCGTCCACACGTCACTGAAAGACCTATCAATGTAGTGGTGTCTTGGGTACACAAGGTGCCCCGTCATGTCGCCAGGAATTTTTGGCTTTGTTTTCTTGCTTCTTCCACTCTCATTTGGTTGTTTTTCCTTAGTCACTCTTCTCTGACTCTCTGCCATTGTGAGAGGGTGGACAGGGGCTCTGTCCCCCTCAAGAAGACGTCGAGGAAAGTGGTCAAGAATTAGTGTTGTATGATTTCAGTGTTCTGTGTTTGTTATATAAAGAGTGTGTTTAATCCTTATGACCAGTGTGTGTCTCAGTTTTCCTGTTGTGAGGCAGTGACGGGGATCGTATACGAGGGACGTTATATATCTCCCCCAGAATGTGTACAGAGACCGATTAAACCCATTGGAGTGCACTGAGGTCACAGACACAGCTGCGGCTGCATTGCAGGAATGAAGGTGAGCATTGACCTGGTCAGGCTATCTGGCTAAGGCAGATTAGTAAAACCCGGCAGGGCCTTCATTTCTTGGAGGAGGCTACAGAAAGGCAGTGGGGCGGCCTCCTCCCTCCAACCCAGGTTTTCCATTGGCTCTTGCCACAGCTCCTTTAAAACCCTGCACTAAGGATTAGTGTTGTTCAGTGTTAGGACCTGCTAGGAGCAGAGCAGGAAAGCTCGGCGGGCCTGTGTGTAGCTGAACCACTGCCTGGGAAGGCTCTGCACCCACCAGGCTCCGAGCGTCTGGCGCGGCCTTTGCCCATGGCAACCGTTGTTTATGGACTCATGTTAACCCGGCTGCGAACCGGAGGACTTTCTGTTTACCCGTGAGTTGCTGAATAAAAGCTGCTTATGTTGGACTTGTTTGGGTCAATGCCTCAGTTACTGCACAGTGTGAACACTGCCGCTTTATAGCTTGGTGGAGAATGGTGGAGAATGCGGGCATTGTGACAGAGGCATACCCCACCGGGGCCTTTGTGGAGACCCGACCCGCCCGGTCTCAGGCTTATGACCTTTTGCAGCTGGTCAAGAGGTGGCTCCAGCCTGAGTCTTTGACTCCAGCCCAGATGGTGGAGAGGGTGGTGGTCGACCCGCTGGTGAGGACTCTATTGGCCGCTATCCAACGTTTGGTGGGGCAAGGGGACCCCGGCACCCTCGAACAGGTGGTCAGCCTGATCGAGCACTACTCGGCCACTCAGGACTTTATCCGGGATTCTGCCCCCACGCTGCTGTCACGCTGATCCCTGCCAACCCAGGAACTGGGATGGGGGTCGCGTCCCTCTGCTGAGGACAGTCAGCACCATACCCGTGCTGAAGGGGTACCCCGGAGTGAGAGTAGCAGGAGACCGGTTCCCTCCCAAATGGTCATAAGAACTAACAGTACCCCCATTAGGTGTTGGCGGTGTCACGGACCGGGAGATGTGGTTGCTAACTGCCCCCTGACTACGGAGCCCAGGGACTGCGGGTATAGCCGCCGGGTCTCTGCGAGTGCCGACCCCTCCGACAGTGAACTCCAATTGTGCCTGGTACTGGTTAATGGGTACCCCACGGAGGCCCTCCTAGACTTGGGGAGCCTAGTGACTTTGGTACATGGGTCGCTGGTGGCAGGAGACAACCCCAGTGGATGGACAGTCGGGGTTGTGTGTATCCATGGGGACCTCCGAGAGTACCCAACCGCGGAGGTAGTTTTGTCCACACCATTTGGAAACATAAAACATGTGGTGGGGGTGGTAAAAACTCTTCCCTATGGGACTGTGTTGGGAAGAGACTTGCCCCTGTTCTGTACTCTGTGGAAAAACAAAATTCACTCTCCCCCGGTAAAATTTGTTACAGGCACTGTACCCAACGAACCGGAGTCAGGGGTACCAGCCGTAGGAGTGTCCAACCTAGGGACAGAGTGTGGCCCCGATAGGTCTCCCATAGAGGTGCTGGCAGGAGTGGTCGAGGAGACCCCATCGATCCCCGAGCTGGAAGTGTCCCGGGGCACGTTTGGGACAGCTCAGCTACAGGATCCCACTCTGACTCGGGCGCGGGAAAGGGTGTTAGAGGTAAATGTATTTCCACGTATGGTAGTCAACGGTGAGTTGCTCTATAGGGTAGACAAAATCAGGGACGAGGTCGTGGAACAGTTAGTGGTACCTCAGTCGTACCGCCGGGTGGTTCTGGAGATGGCACACACACACCTGCTGGGTGGACACTTAGGGGTTAAAAAGACGCAAAAGCATAACTTGCAGCGGTTCTTTTGGCTGGGGATTTACGCGGAGGTCCAAAAGTACTGCGAATCCTCATGTCAGTTGACCACACCCACTGCAAGTTTCTGTAGCCTATTGGTACCCCTGCCAGTGAAAGAGGTACCTTTTGAACGGATTGCAATGGACTTGGTAGGGCCCATTGTAAAAATCCACTCGTGGCCACCAACATATACTGGTGGTCGTCGACTATGCCACCCGATACCCGGACGCTATACCGCTACGCCACACCTCGACGAAACTCATTGCACGGGAGCTGTTTGCCATGCTCTGTCGCCTTGGACTACCTAAGAAGATCCTGATGGATCAAGGGACTCCTTTAATGTCCAAGGTGAAAAGGGAACTGTGCAAACTGCTAAAAATTTAATAACTGCGCACCTCGGTGTACCACCCTCAAACCGACGGGCTAGTAGAGCGGTTCAATAAAAACCCTCAAGCCCATGTTAAAAAAGGTGGTTTCTAAGGACGGAAGGGATTGGGACATGTTTCTACCCTATTTGATGTTCTCCGTCCGTGAGGTAACACAGGCTTTCACAGGGTTCTCTCCCTTTGAGTTATTGTAGGGCAGACACCCTAGGGGTCTGCTGAACGTAGCCAAAGAGACGTGGGAGCCAGAGCTGACTCCACATAGGAGTATAATTGAACTCTAGTATGCAGGACCGGATTGCGGAAGTCATGCCCATCATGAAAGAACATCTGTTAGATGCCCAGGCAGCCCGGAGGCGCACAAATAATAAAAGAGCCATGGTCAGGTCTTTTAACAAGGGTGATCGGGTGTTAGTACTGGTACCCACAGCCGAGAGTAAGCTCATGGCCAAGTGGCAAGGGCCATATGAGGTTCGAGAATAGGTGGGGGAGGTAAATTACCGGGTGTATCAGCCCGGAAGGAGAAAACCTGAGCAGCTTTACCATGTAAACCTGCTAAAACCTTGGAAAGATCGAGAGTGTTTAGTTACAGACGTCACTCCAGGCATATCGCCAGAGAGTTCTCTACCTTCAGGCAGGGATGCGTCCGGGGGAGAGGTCAGGATAAGTGATGCTCTCACTAAACAGCAGCGACGGGAGGCTCGCTCACTGATGCAGCAGAATACCGATGTGTTCTCAGAGCTACCGGGTAGGACTACAGTTCTCCAACATGACATTGTCACCGAACCTAGAGTAAGTGTTAAAACCCTCCTGTTTGTTTTTTCCATCTTGTGTTTTGCGGTCACGTGACCATCTGCCTTTATATTCCAGCTCCGCCCTTTTGGCTGTGCTGGACTTCAGTGTTGTTTGACTGTTTTGCTAGCCAGGTGCTTCTGTGCCTTCTCTGTCAGTTTGCTTGGTCCTTCTGGGACCTCTAGTACCTTTTTGTCAGTTTATATTTTTGTGTTCTGCAACATCTTCTCTGTTTAGGAGGTGTCCCATTTTTGTTCCAGTCCTTAGTTCTTTTAGGGACCCCTCCCTTTATGCTATAGGTCTTCGTTCAGACTAGCCGAGGACTAAGGCGGGTCTGTTCGCTAGGAACAGGCAGCCCGCTACATCATAGGGATTCAGCTTAGTCTTACTATAGGGACAGCTTTCCCCTATCTTTCCTTAGTACTTTTTGCAGATCATAACAGTAAGGGTACAAATGAGACCGTACCGGGTACCCGAAGCCCGGAGGCAAGCCATCACTGCTGAAGTAAAACAAATGCTCCCGTTAGGCGTCATCGAGGAATCACGGAGTGAGTGGGCGAGCCCCATCATACTGATTCCGAAACCAGATGGATCGTTACGCTTCTGTAACGATTTCCGGAAATTAAATGAAGTGTTGAAGTTTTACCTTTATCCAATGCCCGGGGTGGATGAGCTGATTGAGAGACTGGGGCAGGCCCAGTACTTTACCACGCTCGATCTCACCAAGGGTTACTGGCAGGTACCTCTCACGAAATCGGCGAAGGAAAAGACGGCCTTCATAACTCCAGAGGGTCTATATCACTATGTGGTCTTACCTTTTGGGTTACATGGGGCCCCGGCTACATTCCAGAGGTTGATGGACATAGTGCTCAAGCCTCATCAGGAGTACATGTCCGCGTATCTAGATGATATTATCATCTTTAGCACCGACTGGCATATGCACCTATCCCAGGTCCAAGCGGTGCTGGATTCTCTCAGAGCCGCGGGGTTAACGGCAAACCCCAAAAAATGTGCGATAGGGCTAGAGGAAGCCTGATATTTGGGGTATGTGATTGGCCGAGGAGTTATCAAGCCCCAAATCAATAAAGTTGAGGCCATAAAAAACTGGCCTAAACCGTCAAGTACAAAGCAGGTGAGGGCGTTCCTTGGCATCCTTGGGTATTACCGCCAGTTTATACCTAATTTTGCTGGGAGAACGGTGGCCCTGACCGATCTCTTAAAAGGGAAAAAATCAGTAATGGTTCAGTGGAACTCTCAGGCAGAAGAAGCCTTTCAGTCCATGAAGTTGGCCCTGTGTGGACAGCCGGTTCTCATCAGCCCCAACTCCAGGGGAACCTTCATTAGACAGATGCCTCGGAGGTAGGCCTATGGGCGGTATAGTCACAAAAAGTGAATGGTAGAGAAAAACTATAGCGTGGTAGAGAAGGAGTGTTTGGCTATTAAGTGGGCCTTGGAATCGCTACGTTATTATTTACTCGGGCGTCAGTTCCGCTTGGTGACGGACCACTCACCCTTGGTATGGATGAGGAACGCCAAGGAGAGGAATGCGCGAGTCACCAGGTGGTTCCTGTCACTGCAAAATTTCAGTTTCTCTGTAGAACCTCGCCCTGGGAAGTCGCAGGCAAACGCGGATGCCCTGTCCCGGGTACCCTCTATGGTGTCAAATGTTCAACCCCACAAGTTTGAACAGCGGAGGGGGATATGTGAGGCAGTGACCGGTATCATATACGAGGGACGTTATGTATCCCCCAGAATGTGTACAGAGACCTACTAAATCCATTGGAGTGCATTGCAGTCACAGACACAGCTGCGGCTGCAATGCAGGAATGAAGGTGAGCAGTGACCTGGTCAGGCTATCTGGCTAAGGCAGATTAAGTAAAACCCGGCAGGGCCTTCATTTCTTGGAGGAGGCTACAGGAAGGCAGTGGGGCGGCCTCCTCCCTCCAACGCGGGTTTTCCAGTGGCTCTTGCCACAGGTCCTTTAAAAACCCTGCATTAAGGATTAGTGTTGCTCAGTGTTGGGACCTGCTAGGAGCATAGCACGAAAGCTCGGCGGGCCTGTGTGTAGCTAAACCAACGCCTGAGAAGGCTCTGCACCCGTTAGGCTCTGAGCAGCCCGGCGCGGCCGTTGCCCATGGCAACCGTTGTTTATGCACTCATGTTAACCCGGCTGCGAACCGGAGGTCTTTCTGTTTTACCCATGGGCCACAGTCAGAGGAATTCCCAACGAGGCCGAACAATCGGAGATGCGATTTCCTGTGGTAGTCCAGTGGGGATCGACACCGCAGCCAGGGCTATACATGGTCTAGCACGAGGTCCGGTTAGTGTACTGGAGCCGGATTTCGGAAGAGGATCGAATGCAAGCCCTGGAAAGCGTGGTGTCCCCAGGTCAGTGTACCCCTGCTAGGCCGTCTCATCTTTCCCCAGAGGCCGAAAGGGAAGAAGTGTAGGAAGTTCCACTACTCGCCCCCATCCCCCCACAACGGTTAGAGCCCAAGTACTTTGACTGGGACCAAGGACAGTGGGACCTCCCCTATCCCTGAGAGGTCAGCGTTCACTGGCTTCCAGTGGCCGCGGGAGCATCCGGACACAGTAGAGGAAAGTATGCAGGCTGATGCCTTAGCTCGGGAATGGCTAGTAGGCTCAAAGCGGGCCCTGTTCGAGGAGCAGTGCACGGAGGGCCGGGTGGTTGATTTCAATCTGATTAAAGGGTTTGGCTTCATCAAAGAGCAAGGGACTAGGGATGAAGTTTATATGAATGGAGGGATGTTGAAGAGGGACACTTTGCCAGACCGCCTGCACAGCCACTACATAGGCAAAAAGGTACATTTCTGCAAATATGGTGCCGCAAAGGCAGGTACGCTGTGGGGGTCACTGGCCCCTCGACCAGTGAAGAGGTTGAGGAATGAGAGGAAGAGGTCGAGTTCGAGAGGCAACATCTGCAACAATGCTGCATTCAAATAGTGGGACTCTCGGGCCGTGAGCAGAGATAGGAAGCACCTCAGCGCCACACTCAATCGACGGGATCCTTGGGCCAGGAGCAGCAGTGAGAAACACAGCAGCATCACAAAAAGGATGCAGGGAATCAGACTCCCGTTCGGGCCGGGGAGGAGCAACGTTCCGGCGCCGAAGTGCCCCCTGTGGCCCATGCAGGAACTAATGTCTTCCTAACCGGTAATGTGTCTGCGCAGGTTTTCGTGTCAGGATCTGGGCTTCTTGAGACTGACCGCAGAAGAGACAGGTTTCCGGATCAACCCTGGAAGCCTCCATCTCCTAACACCTGGTGATTGTTCCCGGTTTAGAAAGATGTGGAGGAAAAAGGTAAAGAGAGTGCTCCCTAAGCGTAGTAAGTAGAGACTAAAAAACTTTGAGAGAATAAAAAATCTTTTATGCTCACCTGAGCAAGTTGTGCTGATAGGCACAACTCTATTTGAGGAATTTGTCCGTTGTTAAGGTCCTCAGACCACGGTTTGCAGCTCTTCCATAGACGGTGGTGGTATATTTGTCCTACCCGACAGACAGCCACCATGTGAACAAATTGAGACAAATGGATTCTGGAGGCGCTCCAGTGGAAGAAAGAGTAACCAAACAATTGTTGAATCTTCCAAATATGGTGCAATCACATGGAGAATATTCCAAAAGGGATTAATACTCATAGGTTTATTAAAAAATCATAAAACCGTGAATACATATAAGGGACATGGATATTGTAGGGAGGGAGAAGAGGGTCTTAAAAAGGATCAAACAATGCGTTTCTGCTCATAAAGCCTTCATCCTTGTGGAATATCCTCCATGTGATTGCACCATATTTGGAAGATTCAACAATTTTTTCTTTCTTCCGCTGGAGCGCCTCCAGAATCCATTTGTCTCAATCTCCTAACACCTGGAAGGCTTGGAAAAGGAAGATGAAGTGATAGATATTTCTGGGACTGTCTTAGGTATTCCTTAAATGCCGTGTTAGTTAGGCCTTGTTGTTACCACAGAATTATAATTTCCCATCACAGGAAGACAGGGTCAGTTGGACCCAGGGGACTCCAACGGCTGGAGGAGCCCCTTGTACAAGCTTGGCATCTGTTGCTGCGCTGGGCCGATAAAAGAGACTTGGACACTGTTGTACCAGGGTCCAAACCCAGTGGGACCATAGTCAAGATGACTCATAACAAAGGTAGAGAGAAGACGTCAGTTTCCAGGAGGAGAAAACAATGAGAGTTAAGACTGTTGAGTTATGTATGTTCAATATAAATGTGTGGTTACATTTTTGTTTAGTTCCAGAGGTTGGTATGGTCGAGGATGACCATCGTTAAGCGTGGGGGTATGTGAGAGGGTGGACAGGCGCTCTGTCCTTTTCAAGAAGACGTCGAGGCAAGTGACCAATAATTAGTGTTGTATGATTTCAGTGTTCTGTGTTTGTTATATAAAGAGTGTGTTTAATCCTTATGTCCGGTGTGTATCTCAGTTTTCCCAGAGACTCAGTCTGAAGGCCATCCCTGGGGATTGGGAAGGTCTTTCCACTAGGGGAACCATTACAGAGCGTAGGGAGTTAATTTGTTAACATTTTGTAACAGCTCACAAGTTGGGAGGGGCTAAGTCTGTTAAGAGGAAAGAGTGTGAGGACTGGGATCAGTGTGTTCAGTGGGAAGAGTGTGGAGCAGGCTGTGTTCAGAAAAGGTGGAAATAGCAGGATATAGGTTGTGTGTGTGGAACTAGAAGGCTCAGCATGTAAGAAGATAGTTACTGAGGGGGCAGGACAGCACAGACATTTGGGGACCCCTGCATCGAGAAAAAGCTTAGAAGTCCGGGAAAAGTACTGTCCAGCCGAAAAGGGGGACCTTAGGAAGGAGGCAACGCCCTGCTGAGAGTACTAGAAACAGGGACCTTAGTCTCAATGAGCGGCCCCTGTGACTGTGCTAAAGGCTAAAGGATCAGTATGTATTGCATGAACCCAAATGACTGTACCCCTGAGAAAATGCAGGCAATTTGAACATCTCCCCTTGCGGTATCTGTGGCCAGAAACCAAACAAAGTCTGTAACTCTCAGAATGGAACCCGTGTCTGGTGTAGAAGATGGAGAAGGAGAATGTACAACCTGTATTCCCGGTTTTCCTAGTTTAGCCGAATATAAAATGGACTTTGTTTTTAAGAACTGGTCTGGCTTATTGAATACCACGCTTAACGGGAGTGAGACGACTTTAGGGGCAATGGAACCGATGATGGAAACTGCAGATCAGGGAACAATGTTGCACACACACCCCAACAACATAAAATTTTATATAGCTGGCCCCAAGGTGGAAATGGCGGACCACTCACAAGACTATCGCCAGGGGCCAGTGTACACCATCATTATCTATCCTCTGCTCCAACTCCAGAAATGCTCATCGATTACTCATGGGACCACCACACAAACTACTACAAAGACAGGCGGTATCTAGCAAAGTACCACAACCTGCAGACAAATCATGTGCATGAGCAAGAAAAACCAAGTGCCCAATAAGAAAAATCTAAAGATGGGTTATATTGTCCGAACTAACATGACACTCTATAAGACGTCGCTGGGGTGGAGTTAAGTTTTAATGGTTCTTGTTAATCCTGTAGTGGAGTTATCAGTTTTATGGTCGGGTCTCCCACATATCATTGCTCATGTGGATATATATATATTCAATGCTGCATGACGGCAACACTATAATAAAAATCTGCTCTAATTTGCCTTGAAGCCCCATAAAAATATAAAGAATGTTCTCGTTCTGGAGGAGAACCTGCCCGGGTTGCTCCCTGGATGATCTTCATGCACCTGTTGAGCTTCATACCGGAGAGCTGAGGTTTATACTTTCCTGTTTGGCAGCGACGTAGACTTATTTCTGGCAGCTAAGCAGTGAAGTTTTAGAGATCCCATAAGATGGAGCAGGCACGACATCCAAATCTGATGGCCGTGCTATGAGACAAGCTCATTCGGAAACTGCTAATAATGATCTGCACTAGATATAGGTGTCCAGGAGGTCACCAGGTGGGGAAGGGGGTCTATAACACTCAGTTGGGTCGGCTATTGGCTGGCAGTGGATGTCATGTTATCACACAACACCTCAAGATGATGCTGTCTAAGAAAGTGAATGGAAACCAGGAACACAATTTGTTATTATCGAGAAGTCAGGAAATCCCAGAGGGAAGTAAAAGCTCCTCAAATGAAAATGAACGAGAAGCGAGTTATAGTAGCCAGAGACGGGTCCACAGTTATGGCCTGATAGTCACATGAGGGGGCTGCTATCCTTCATTCTTGATGATCTTTAGTTCCACAGTGACTGATGAGTTTACCTTACATTGAAATCCCCATATTTATTCCAGGTTATGTGTGAGAACTGGGCTGTCTGTGAGGGAGGCATCAGGAAGTAACAGGGTAAGGACAAGGGCCAAGGTGGATAGGCAATTGCCTAGGGTACAGTCTTCCTCCCCTACTTAGTATCACAGTGCTCCCCTGGCTACGATCACAGCACCTCCCCTGCATAGAATCATAGTACATCCAATATCCAACATCCCAGTACCTCCCCTACATTACATCACAGTACCTCCCCTACATTACATCACAGTAACTCCCCTACATTACATCACAGTAACTCCCCTACATTACATCACAGTAACTCCCCTACATTACATCACAGTACCTCTCCTACATTACATCACAGTACCTCTCCTACATTACGTCACAGTACCTCCCCTACATTACATCACAGTACCTCCCCTACATTACATCACAGTACCTCCCCTACATTACATCACAGTACCTCCCCTACATTACATCACAGTACCTCCCCTACATTACATCACAGTACCTCCCCTACATTACATCACAGTACCTCCCCTACATTACATCACAGTACCTCCCCTACATTACATCACAGTACCTCCCCTACATTACATCACAGTACCTCCCCTACATTACATCACAGTAACTCCCCTACATTACATCACAGTACCTCTCCTACATTACATCACAGTACTTCCCCTACATTACATCACAGTACCTCCCCTACATTACATCACAGTACCTCCCCTACATTACATCACAGTAACTCCC
The DNA here is from genome assembly GCF_046119375.1 of Phyllobates terribilis. NCBI lineage: Eukaryota > Metazoa > Chordata > Amphibia > Anura > Dendrobatidae > Phyllobates > Phyllobates terribilis. Next base: position 20,224,464 of record NW_027362764.1, on the reverse strand, counting down.
CTACATTACATCACAGTACCTCCCCTACATTACATCACAGTACCTCCCCTACATTACATCACAGTAACTCCCCTACATTACATCACAGTACCTCCCCTACATTACATCACAGTACCTCCCCTACATTACATCACAGTACCTCCCCTACATTACATCACAGTACCTCCCCTACATTACATCACAGTACCTCTCCTACATTACATCCCAGTACCCCCCCTACATTACATCACAGTACCTCCCCTACATTACATCACAGTAACTCCCCTACATTACATCACAGTACCTCTCCTACATTACATCACAGTACCTCCCCTACATTACATCACAGTACCTCCCCTACATTACATCACAGTACCTCCCCTACATTACATCACAGTAACTCCCCTACATTACATCACAGTAACTCCCCTACATTACATCACAGTACCTCCCCTACATTACATCACAGTACCTCCCCTGCATTACATCACAGTAACTCCCCTACATTACATCACAGTACCTCTCCTACATTACATCACAGTACCTCCCCTACATTACATCACAGTACCTCCCCTACATTACATCACAGTACCTCCCCTACATTACATCACAGTAACTCCCCTACATTACATCACAGTACCTCCCCTACATTACATCACAGTACCTCCCCTACATTACATCACAGTACCTCCCCTACATTACATCACAGTACCTCCCCTGCACTACATCACAGTAACTCCCCTACATTACATCACAGTACCTCTCCTACATTACATCACAGTACCTCCCCTACATTACATCACAGTACCTCCCCTACATTACATCACAGTACCTCCCCTACATTACATCACAGTAACTCCCCTACATTACATCACAGTACCTCCCCTACATTACATCACAGTACCTCCCCTACATTACATCACAGTACCTCCCCTACATTACATCACAGTAACTCCCCTACATTACATCACAGTAACTCCCCTACATTACATCACAGTACCTCCCCTACATTACATCACAGTAACTCCCCTACATTACATCACAGTACCTCTCCTACATTACATCACAGTACCTCCCCTACATTACATCACAGTAGCTCCCCTACATTACACCACAGTAACTTCCCTACATTACATCACAGTACCTCCCCTACATTACATCACAGTACCTCCCCTGCATTACATCACAGTAACTCCCCTACATTACATCACAGTACCTCCCCTGCATTACATCACAGTAACTCCCCTACATTACATAACAGTAACTCCCCTGCATAGAATCACAGTACATCCAATATCTAACATCACAGTACCTCCCCTGCATTACATCACAGTAACTCCCCTACATTACATCACAGCACCTCCCCTGCATTACATCACAGTAACTCTCCTACATTACATCACAGTAACTCCCCTACGTTACATCACATTAACTCCCCTGCATAGAATCACAGTACATCTAATACCTAACATCACAGTACCTCCCCTGCATTACATCACAGTACCTCCCCTGCATTACATCACAGTACCTCCCCTACATTACATCACAGTAACTTCCCTACATTACATCACAGTACCTCTCCTACATTGCATCACAGTACCACCCCTACATTACATCACAGTAACTCCCCTACATTACATCACAGTACCTCCCCTGCATTACATCACAGTAACTCCCCTACATTACATCACAGCACCTCCCCTGCATTACATCACAGTAACTCTCCTACATTACATCACAGTAACTCCCCTACATTACATAACAGTAACTCCCCTGCATAGAATCACAGTACATCCAATATCTAACATCACAGTACCTCCCCTGCATTACATCACAGTACCTCCCCTGCATTACATCACAGTACCTCCCCTGTATTACATCACAGTAACTCCCCTACATTACATCACAGCACCTCCCCTACATTACATCACAGTACCGCCCCTACATTACATCACAGTACCTCCCCTACATTACATCACAGTAACTTCCCTACATTACATCACAGTACCTCTCCTACATTGCATCACAGTACCACCCCTACATTACATCACAGTAACTCCCCTACATTACATCACAGTACCTCCCCTGCATTACATCACAGTAACTCCCCTACATTACATCACAGCACCTCCCCTGCATTACATCACAGTAACTCTCCTACATTACATCACAGTAACTCCCCTACATTACATAACAGTAACTCCCCTGCATAGAATCACAGTACATCCAATATCTAACATCACAGTACCTCCCCTGCATTACATCACAGTACCTCCCCTGCATTACATCACAGTACCTCCCCTGTATTACATCACAGTAACTCCCCTACATTACATCACAGCACCTCCCCTGCATTACATCACAGTAACTCCCCTACATTACATCACAGTAACTCCCCTGCATAGAATCACAGTACATCCAATATCTAACATCACAGTACCTCCCCTGCATTACATCACAGTACCTCCCCTACATTACATCACAGTACCTCCCCTACATTACATCACAGTAACTTCCCTACATTACATCACAGTACCTCCCCTACATTACATCACAGTACCGCCCCTACATTACATCACAGTAACTCCCCTACATTACATCACAGTACCTCCCCTGCATTACATCACAGTAACTCTCCTACATTACATCACAGTAACTCCCCTACATTACATCACAGTAACTCCCCTGCATAGAATCACAGTACATCCAATATCTAACATCACAGTACCTCCCCTGCATTACATCACAGTACCTCCCCTGCATTACATCACAGTAACTCCCCTACATTACATCACAGTACCTCCCCTGCATTACATCACAGTAACTCCCCTACATTACATCACAGTAACTCCCCTGCATAGAATCACAGTATATCCAATATCTAACATCACAGTACCTCCCCTGCATTACATCACAGTACCTCCCCTGCATTACATCACAGTACCTCCCCTGCATTACATCACAGTACCTCCCCTGTATTACATCACAGTAACTCCCCTACATTACATCACAGCACCTCCCCTGCATTACATCACAGTAACTCCCCTACATTACATCACAGTAACTCCCCTGCATAGAATCACAGTATATCCAATATCTAACATCACAGTACCTCCCCTGCATTACATCACAGTACCTCCCCTACATTACATCACAGCACCTCCCCTGCATTACATCACAGTAACTCCCCTACATTACATCACAGTAACTCCCCTGCATAGAATCACAGTATATCCAATATCTAACATCACAGTACCTCCCCTGCATTACATCACAGTACCTCCCCTACATTACATCACAGTACCTCCCCTACATTACATCACAGTAACTCACCTACATTACATCACAGTACCTCCCCTACATTACATCACAGTACCTCCCCTGCATTACATCACAGTACCTCCCCTACATTACATCACAGTACCTCCCCTACATTACATCACAGTAACTCACCTACATTACATCACAGTAACTCCCCTGCATAGAATCACAGTACATCCAATATCTAACATCACAGTACCTCCCCTACATTACATCACAGTACCTCCCCTACATTACATCACAGTAACTCCCTTACATTACATCACAGTAACTTCCCTACATTACATCACAGTACCTCTCCTACCCAACATCACAGTACATTCCCTGCCTACAATAACAGTGCCTCCCCTACATAACATCACAGTAAATTCCCTGCCTAGAATCACAGTGCCTCCCCTACATAACATCACAGTACCTCCCCTACCCAACATCATAGTGCCTTTCCTCCCAAGAACCATGGTACTTCCCGTACCCAACATCACAGTGTCTCCACTGCCTAGAATCATAGTACCGCCACTCCAAAACATCACAGTATATACCCTGTGAAGAATCACAGTACCTCTACTACATAACATCACAGTATCTCCCCTGCCTAGAATGACAGTATGTCCCCTACCCAATATCACATTACCTCCCCTGCCTAGAATCATAAAACCCCCACTCCAAAACATCACAGTACCTACCCTGTCTAGAATCACAGTACCTCCCCTACATAACACCACAGAACCTTCCCTGCCTAGAATCACAGTACCTCCCCTACATAACATCACAGTACCTTCCCTGCCTAGAATCACAGTACATCCCAACCCAATATTACAGCGTCTCTGCTGCCTAGTTTCCCAATGGCTCCCCTGCCTAGCATCACAGTGCATTTCCTGCCTTGCATCGCAGAGCCAACGCTGCCTAGCATCACAATACTTCCACTACCTGGCATCATAGTACTTCCCCTGCCTAGAATAACAGTACCTCCCCTACATAACACCGAGAACCTTCCCTGCCTAGAATCACAGTACATCCCAATCCAATATTACAGAGTCTCTGCTGCCTAGTTTCCCAATGGCTCCCCTGCCTAGCATCACTGCATTTCCTGCCTTGCATCGCAGTGCCACCCCTGCCTAGCATCACAATACTTCCACTACCTGGCATCATAGTACTTCCCCTGCCTGGAAAAACAATAGATTCCCTTCCCAACATCACAGCACTTCCCCTGCCTAGAATCACAGTACTTGCCCTTTCTAATATTCAAGTGCTTCCCCTGCCTAGCATCATAGTACATTCCCTACCCAACATAGCAGCACCTCCCCTGCCTAGCATCACAGTGCCTCCTCCTTAGAATCACAGTACTTCCCCTACCTAACCACTGTTCCTCCCCTGCCTAGCATCAAAGTGGCTCCCCTGACTAGAATCACAGTACCTCCCCTGCTTAATATCACAGCACCTCCCCTCACAATAACTCCAATGTCTGACATTATGGTACCTCTCTGCCTAGTATCACAGTACCTCCCCTGCCTAGCTGCTGGTGCCTTCCCTACTTTGTATGGCAACGCTTCTACTTTCTGGCATCACATTACACCCCCATCCCAATCCTGACTGAAGGATGGTGATTAATTTAAGGCAGTGTAACTTTAGTTATTTTATAGTGTTTGACACTGAGGGGAGTTGTGGTGATGGACGGCGCCTCTTTCCAAAACTGCTTGATGAGCATGGTTCTGCCTCTTGTAATGTGGATCCCTCTGCCCCTTGGGGCTCTCCTGACGTTCTTCCGACCCTGTGGGCAGTCATGGCCGTCCCTTCATCCTGCAGTATTTATGGCCTCCGCAGAGCTGGACGCACATGTGAGGCATTCAGGACTCTGCATGTAAACATTACTGGACGGGTATAAATCAGCAATCTCTGGCTTTGTTGGAAGGGTGTGGGATTTTGGGATTTTCTTCCAATGCACAACGGAAATTTGGCCCCAAACGCATCTTTTGGAAACATTTAACAGCTTCACTTATTTTATGTCTGTCTGTGAGTTCTGAGTCGCCCAAGACAATCGTAGAAATGTAATTTATTATTTAGATTTTTTTTTTTTCCTTTTCTTTACATTTACTGTTATATTTTCCCTCTTTTTTTGCAAAACTCTGATGTCCTGGAGAAATCTCTGTTTTTTTCATATCACACATATTCTAAAATCGCACAGCATTACAGATGGAGCAGCCTTTGTTGCTACTATGACGGGGGTTGTGGTGTGGTTCTTTTAATGAGACATCTGAACCCTGAATGCTGTAATAAAGTTGTCTCCTTCTGTTGTATACAAGGTGCTGCGGACGAGAGTTAGATGTGATAAGTGACAGTAATGAGCAGAGAGGTCCTGGGGTCTAAGCTTTTCGAAAGTTTGGACTTTTCTCCAGTTTATCTTGCCTGGTGCAGCCGCTCCATCACAGTGACATATTCTAGTGCTATCGGGGGCAGTGCGGATCTATCCTAACATGTCTGCCATGAATACATGTAAATTAATTATTTTTTTAACCCGTTTTCACTTCATCTTAGGGGGAGCATTGAATATTAGAGGTTGAAGCAGTCTAAAACCAATGCAGTGTCATAGGCTCTGGTGCGAAAAAAAATCAAATAATGAAGTCATGGGACAGTTTGATTATAATGTGCGATTCTTAAAAATATATATTTTTCTTCAATTTAAGCAAACTTCCCTTAAAGCTGTCTCTGCATAATTTAGGCTAATGTATACAGAATATTAGATGTGATATTCACATGATCTAGAAAACTGTTGTTTTTCAGAGTAATCAGTCTGCTCACTCCGCTCAGCGGGGGACGGCGTCTGAAATAACCAATAGAGATGAGTCACTCCTGACATATTGGTCAATCAGAAAGGGAGCAAAGGAGTGAGGAGCCGATTACAGGTTCTGCTGGCTCTGAATTCTGCTTATTGAGAAGAGGGGTGAGCAGAGTCTTGTATACTCCTTCTGATAGAGCAGGGAACTAGAAGCCAGTTACAGGCTCTGCGGGTCTAGTATACTCCTTCGGATACAGCAGGGAACTAGAAGCCAGTTACAGATTCTGCGGGTCTAGTATACTCCTTCTGATAAAGCAGGGAACTAGAAGCCAGTTACAGGTTCTGCGGGTCTAGTATACTCCTTCGGATACAGCAGGGAACTAGAAGCCAGTTCCAGGTTCTGCGGGTCTTGTATACTCCTTCTGATAGAGCAGGGAACTAGAAGCCAGTTACAGGCTCTGCGGGTCTAGTATACTCCTTCTGATAGAGCAGGGAACTAGAAGCCAGTTACAGGTTCTGTGGGTCTTGTATACTCCTTCTGATAGAGCAGGGAACTAGAAGCCAGTTACAGGTTCTGCGGGTCTTGTATACTCCTTCTGATAGAGCAGGGAACTAGAAGCCAGTTACAGGTTCTGCGGGTCTTGTATACTCCTTCTGATAGAGCAGGGAACTAGAAGCCAGTTACAGGTTCTGCGGGTCTTGTATACTCCTTCTGATAGAGCAGGGAACTAGAAGCCAGTTACAGGTTCTGCGGGTCTTGTATACTCCTTCTGATAGAGCAGGGAACTAGAAGCCAGTTACAGGTTCTGCGGGTCTTGTATACTCCTTCTGATAGAGCAGGGAACTAGAAGCCAGTTACAGGTTCTGCGGGTCTTGTATACTCCTTCTGATAGAGCAGGGAACTAGAAGCCAGTTACAGGTTCTGCGGGTCTTGTATACTCCTTCTGATAGAGCAGGGAACTAGAAGCCAGTTACAGGTTCTGCGGGTCTTGTATACTCCATTGTATACAGCAGGGAAATAGAAGCCAGTTACAGGTTCTGCGGGTCTTGTATACTCCTTCTGATAGAGCAGGGAACTAGAAGCCAGTTACAGGTTCTGCGGGTCTTGTATACTCCTTCTGATAGAGCGGGGAACTAGAAGCCAGTTACAGGTTCTGTGGGTCTTGTATACTCCTTCTGATAGAGCAGGGAACTAGAAGCCAGTTACAGGTTCTGCGGGTCTTGTATACTCCTTCTGATAGAGCAGGGAACTAGAAGCCAGTTACAGGTTCTGCGGGTCTTGTATACTCCTTCTGATAGAGCAGGGAACTAGAAGCCAGTTACAGGCTCTGCGGGTCTAGTATACTCCTTCTGATAGAGCAGGGAACTAGAAGCCAGTTACAGGTTCTGTGGGTCTTGTATACTCCTTCTGATAGAGCAGGGAACTAGAAGCCAGTTACAGGTTCTGCGGGTCTTGTATACTCCTTCTGATAGAGCAGGGAACTAGAAGCCAGTTACAGGTTCTGCGGGTCTTGTATACTCCTTCTGATAGAGCAGGGAACTAGAAGCCAGTTACAGGTTCTGCGGGTCTTGTATACTCCTTCTGATAGAGCAGGGAACTAGAAGCCAGTTACAGGTTCTGCGGGTCTTGTATACTCCTTTGTATACAGCAGGGAAATAGAAGCCAGTTACAGGTTCTGCGGGTCTTGTATACTCCTTCTGATAGAGCAGGGAACTAGAAGCCAGTTACAGGTTCTGCGGGTCTTGTATACTCCTTCTGATAGAGCGGGGAACTAGAAGCCAGTTACAGGTTCTGTGGGTCTTGTATACTCCTTCTGATAGAGCAGGGAACTAGAAGCCAGTTACAGGTTCTGCGGGTCTTGTATACTCCTTCTGATAGAGCAGGGAACTAGAAGCCAGTTACAGGTTCTGCGGGTCTTGTATACTCCTTCTGATAGAGCAGGGAACTAGAAGCCAGTTACAGGTTCTGCGGGTCTTGTATACTCCTTCTGATAGAGCAGGGAACTAGAAGCCAGTTACAGGTTCTGCGGGTCTTGTATACTCCTTTGTATACAGCAGAGAAATAGAAGCCAGTTACAGGTTCTGCGGGTCTTGTATACTCCTTCTGATAGAGCAGGGAACTAGAAGCCAGTTACAGGTTCTGCGGGTCTTGTATACTCCTTCTGATAGAGCGGGGAACTAGAAGCCAGTTACAGGTTCTGCGGGTCTTGTATACTCCTTATGATAGAGTAGGGAACTAGAAGCCAGTTACAGGTTCTGCAGGTCTTGTATAATCCTTCTGATAGAGCAGGGAACTAGAAGCCAGTTACAGGTTCTGTGGGTCTAGTATACTCCTTCTGATAGAGCAGGGAACTAGAAGCCAGTTACAGGTTCTGCGGGTCTTATATACTCCTTCTGATAGAGCAGGGAACTAGAAGCCAGTTACAGGTTCTGCGGGTCTTGCATACTCCTTCGGAGAGAGCAGAGAACTAGAAGCCAGTTACAGGTTCTGCGGGTCTTGTATACTCCTTCTGATAGAGCAGGGAACTGGAAACCAGTTACAGGTTCTGCGGGTCTTATATACTCCTTCTGATAGAGCAGGGAAATAGAAGCCAGTTACAGGTTCTGCAGGTCTTGTATACTCCTTCTGATACAGCAGGGAACTAGAAGCCAGTTACAGGCTCTGCGGGTCTTGTATACTCCTTCTGATAGAGCAGGGAACTAGAAGCCAGTTACAGGCTCTGCGGGTCTTGTATACTCCTTCTGATAGAGCAGGGAACTAGAAGCCAGTTACAGGTTCTGCGGGTCTTGTATACTCCTTCTGATAGAGCAGGAAACTAGAAGCCAGTTATACGTTCTGCGGGTCTTGTATACTCCTTATGATAGAGTAGGGAACTAGAAGCCAGTTACAGGTTCTGCAGGTCTTGTATACTCCTTCTGATAGAACAGGGAACTAGAAGCCAGTTACAGGTTCTGTGGGTCTAGTATACTCCTTCTGATAGAGCAGGGAACTAGAAGCCAGTTACAGGTTCTGCGGGTCTTATATACTCCTTCTGATAGAGCAGGGAACTAGAAGCCAGTTACAGGTTCTGCGGGTCTTGCATACTCCTTCGGATAGAGCAGAGAACTAGAAGCCAGTTACAGGTTCTGCGGGTCTTGTATACTCCTTCTGATAGAGCAGGGAACTGGAAACCAGTTACAGGTTCTGCGGGTCTTATATACTCCTTCTGATAGAGCAGGGAAATAGAAGCCAGTTACAGGTTCTGCAGGTCTTGTATACTCCTTCTGATACAGCAGGGAACTAGAAGCCAGTTACAGGCTCTGCGGGTCTTTTATACTCCTTCTGATAGAGCAGTGAACTAGAAGCCAGTTCCAGGTTCTGCGGGTCTTGTATACTCCTTCTTATAGAGCAGGGAACTAGAAGTCAGTTACAGGCTCTGTGGGTCTTGTATACTCCTTCTGATAGAGCAGGGAACTAGAAGCCAGTTACAGGTTCTGCGGGTCTTGTATACTCCTTCTGATAGAGCAGGAAACTAGAAGCCAGTTATACGTTCTGCGGGTCTTGTATACTCCTTATGATAGAGTAGGGAACTAGAAGCCAGTTACAGGTTCTGCAGGTCTTGTATACTCCTTCTGATAGAGCAGGGAACTAGAAGCCAGATACAGGTTCTGTGGGTCTAGTATACTCCTTCTGATAGAGCAGGGAACTAGAAGCCAGTTATAGATTCTGCGGGTCTTGTATACTCCTTATGATAGAGTAGGGAACTAGAAGCTAGTTACAGGTTCTGTGGGTATTGTATACTCCTTCTGATAGAGCAGAGAACTAGGAGGCAGTTACAGGTTCTGCGGGTCTTGTATACTCCTTCTGATAGAACAGGGAACTAGAAGCCAGTTACAGGTTCTGTGGGTCTAGTATACTCCTTCTGATAGAGCAGGGAACTAGAAGCCAGTTACAGGTTCTGCGGGTCTTATATACTCCTTCTGATAGAGCAGGGAACTAGAAGCCAGTTACAGGTTCTGCGGGTCTTGCATACTCCTTCGGATAGAGCAGAGAACTAGAAGCCAGTTACAGGTTCTGCGGGTCTTGTATACTCCTTCTGATAGAGCAGGGAACTGGAAACCAGTTACAGGTTCTGCGGGTCTTATATACTCCTTCTGATAGAGCAGGGAAATAGAAGCCAGTTACAGGTTCTGCAGGTCTTGTATACTCCTTCTGATACAGCAGGGAACTAGAAGCCAGTTACAGGCTCTGCGGGTCTTTTATACTCCTTCTGATAGAGCAGTGAACTAGAAGCCAGTTCCAGGTTCTGCGGGTCTTGTATACTCCTTCTTATAGAGCAGGGAACTAGAAGTCAGTTACAGGCTCTGTGGGTCTTGTATACTCCTTCTGATAGAGCAGGGAACTAGAAGCCAGTTACAGGTTCTGCGGGTCTTGTATACTCCTTCTGATAGAGCAGGAAACTAGAAGCCAGTTATACGTTCTGCGGGTCTTGTATACTCCTTATGATAGAGTAGGGAACTAGAAGCCAGTTACAGGTTCTGCAGGTCTTGTATACTCCTTCTGATAGAGCAGGGAACTAGAAGCCAGTTACAGGTTCTGTGGGTCTAGTATACTCCTTCTGATAGAGCAGGGAACTAGAAGCCAGTTATAGATTCTGCGGGTCTTGTATACTCCTTATGATAGAGTAGGGAACTAGAAGCTAGTTACAGGTTCTGTGGGTATTGTATACTCCTTCTGATAGAGCAGAGAACTAGGAGGCAGTTACAGGTTCTGCGGGTCTTGTATACTCCTTCTGATAGAGCAGGAAACTAGAAGCCAGATACAGGTTCTGCAGGTCTTGTATACTCCTTCTGATAGAGCAAAGAACTAGAAGCCAGTTACAGGTTCTGCGGGTCTTATATACTCCTTCTGATAGAGCAGGGAACTAGAAGCCATTTACTGGTTCTGCGGGTCTTGTATACTCCTTCTGATAGAGCAGGGAACTAGAAGCCATTTACTGGTTCTGCGGGTCTTGTATACTCCTTCGGATAGAGCAGGAAACTAGAAGCCAGTTACAGGTCCTGCGGGTCTTGTATACTCCTTCGGATAGAGCAGAGAACCAGAAGCCTGTTACAGGTTCTGCGGGTCTTATATACTCGTTTTGATAGAGCAGGGAACTAGAAGCCAGTTATAGGTTCTGCAGGTCTTGTATACTCCTTCGGATAGAGCAGAGAACTAGAAGCCTATTACAGGTTCTGCGGGTCTAATATACTCGTTTTGATAGAGCAGGAACTAGAAGCCAGTTGCAGGTTCTGGGGGTCTCGTATACCCCTTCTGATACAGCAGGGAACTAGAAGCCAGTTACAGGTTCTGCGGGTCTTGTATACTCCTTCGGATACAGCAGGGAACTAGAAGCCAGTTACAGGTTCTGCGGGTCTTGTATACTCCTTCAGATACAGCAGGGAACTAGAAGCCAGTTACAGGTTCTGCGGGTCTTATATACTCCTTCTGATAGAGCAGGGAACTAGAAGCCATTTACTGGTTCTGCGGGTCTTGTATACTCCTTCTGATAGAGCAGGGAACTAGAAGCCATTTACTGGTTCTGCGGGTCTTGTATACTCCTTCGGATAGAGCAGGAAACTAGAAGCCAGTTACAGGTCCTGCGGGTCTTGTATACTCCTTCGGATAGAGCAGAGAACCAGAAGCCTGTTACAGGTTCTGCGGGTCTTATATACTCGTTTTGATAGAGCAGGGAACTAGAAGCCAGTTATAGGTTCTGCAGGTCTTGTATACTCCTTCGGATAGAGCAGAGAACTAGAAGCCTATTACAGGTTCTGCGGGTCTAATATACTCGTTTTGATAGAGCAGGAACTAGAAGCCAGTTGCAGGTTCTGGGGGTCTCGTATACCCCTTCTGATACAGCAGGGAACTAGAAGCCAGTTACAGGTTCTGCGGGTCTTGTATACTCCTTCGGATACAGCAGGGAACTAGAAGCCAGTTACAGGTTCTGCGGGTCTTGTATACTCCTTCAGATACAGCAGGGAACTAGAAGCCAGTTACAGGTTCTGCGGGTCTTGTATACTCCTTTGGATACAGCATGGAACTAGAAGCCAGTTACAGTTTCTGTGGGTCTTGTACACTCCTTCGGATAGAGCAGAGAGCTAGAAGCCAGTTACAGGTTCTATGGGTCTTGTATACTCCTTCGGATAGAGCAGTGAACTAGAAGCCAGTTACAGGTTCTGCGGGTCTTGTATACTCCTTCTGATAGAGCAGGGAACTGGAAGCCAGTTACAGGTTCTGCGGGTCTTGTATACTCTTTCTGATAGAGCAGGGAACTAGAAGTCTGTTACAGGCTCTGCGGGTCTTATATACTCCTTCTGATAGAGCAGGGAACTAGAAGCCAGTTACAGGTTCTGCGGGTCTTGTATACTCCTTTATATACAGTAGGGAACTAGAAGCCAGTTACAGGTTCTGCGGGTCTTGTATACTCCTTCGGATAGAGCAGAGAGCTAGAAACCAGTTACAGGTTTTACGGGTCTTGTATACTCCTTCGGATAGAGCAGTGAACTAGAAGCCAGTTACAGGTTCTGCGGGTCTTGTATACTTCTTCGGATAGAGCAGTGAGCTAGAAGCCAGTTACAGGTTCTGCGGGTCTAGTATACTCCTTCGGATACAGCAGGGAACTAGAAGCCAGTTACAGGTTCTGCGGGTCTTGTGTACTCCTTCGGATACAGCCGGGAACTAGAAGCCAGTTACAGGTTCTGCGGGTCTTGTATACTCCTTCTGATAGAGCAGAGAGCTAGAAGCCAGTTACAGGTTCTACGGGTCTTGTATACTCCTTCGGATAGAGCAGTTAGCTAGTAGCCAGTTACAAGTTCTGGGGGTCTAGTATACTCCTTCGGATAGAGCAGTGAACTAGAAGCCAGTTACAGGTTCTACGGGTCTTGTATACTCCTTCGGATAGAGCAGTGAACTAGAAGCCAGTTACAGGTTCTACGGGTCTTGTATACTCCTTCGGATACAGCAGTGAACTAGAAGCCAGTTACAGGTTCTGCGGGTCTTGTATACTCCTTTATATACAGTAGGGAACTAGAAGCCAGTTACAGGTGCTGCGGGTCTTGTATACTTCTTCGGATAGAGCAGTGAGCTAGAAGGCAGTTACAGGTTCTGCGGGTCTTGTATACTCCTTCGGATAGAGCAGTGAACTAGAAGCCAGTTACAGGTTCTGCGGGTCTTGTATACTTCTTCGGATAGAGCAGTGAGCTAGAAGCCAGTTACAGGTTCTGCGGATCTAGTATACTCCTTCGGATACAGCAGGGAACTAGAAGCCAGTTACAGGTTCTGCGGGTCTTGTGTACTCCTTCGGATACAGCCGGGAACTAGAAGCCAGTTACAGGTTCTGCGGGTCTTGTATACTCCTTCTGATAGAGCAGAGAGCTAGAAGCCAGTTACAGGTTCTACGGGTCTTGTATACTCCTTCGGATAGAGCAGTTAGCTAGTAGCCAGTTACAAGTTCTGCGAGTCTTGTATACTCCTTCGGATAGAGCAGTGAACTAGAAGCCAGTTACAGGTTCTACGGGTCTTGTATACTCCTTCGGATAGAGCAGTGAACTAGAAGCCAGTTACAGGTTCTACGGGTCTTGTATACTCCTTCGGATACAGCAGTGAACTAGAAGCCAGTTACAGGTTCTGCGGGTCTTGTATACTCCTTTATATACAGTAGGGAACTAGAAGCCAGTTACAGGTTCTGCGGGTCTTGTATACTTCTTTGGATAGAGCAGTGAGCTAGAAGGCAGTTACAGGTTCTGCGGGTCTTGTATACTCCTTCGGATACAGCAGTGAACTAGAAGCCAGTTACAGGTTCTGCTGATTCTTTATTCTGCTTCTGATGATGTGGAGAAATAAGAAGTCTGTTTTTGCTGGTTCTGCAGAAGAGTAAGGAGCCTGGTGCTGGTGCTGCTGGTTCTGAATCATGCTTCCGATGAGCAGATTGTTCCTGTTCCTGTTCTTTCTTTTGATGGCGCACTAGAATTATCAGCCTGATAAAGATGCTACAGACTATGAATCCTTCTGATAGCACAGAAAAATGAGGATCCCGCAAGCTTTCCATCCCTTTTCTTATGGAGCAGAATAGTGAGGAGTCCGCTACTGGTCCTGCTGATTCTGTATTCTGCTTCCCGTGCAAAAGTGATAAGCCTGATACTGGTTCTGCTGGTTTTCTATTCTGGAGCAGAGGAACCAGAACCTGTTACAGGTCCTGATGGTTTTGTATCATTGGTGTGGCATGTTTTTTGAAGAAAGCTTACTGTGCCACCCATATAAGTCGAGTGTTGTGAGCACGCTGAATGTTCAGTCATAGCCCTTCTAATAAGGTAGCTCAGCGGACCCTCATCGTTCCATGGCCTCTGACCATATGCACGCTCGCACACTCTCTGGTGCAAGTCAATGGGTCCTCCTGTTCTTTGCCGGTTGTGCGTTTTAGGCTCTACACAATGCAGAAAGTGCAGTACTTCTTCCACCCTCCCTCCGTGTCCTATATAACCGCACAATAAATAAAATTGCCATAAATTCTACAACCAAAATAGATCTGACTGTAACTTGAGTCAATTCAGGAACAAAAATGCCAACTTTATTTATAGAGCAGAAACATTTTCTTTGGCTACAGATAGACGAGTCCAATAAAAAAAGTTGTTCGTGGTGATGGGCACCGGTCTTCTCTGCACACAAATCTTTCTCCAACGAAAATGTCCTGAAACGTATTCTTCTTATGGGGTAAAATGAAGGGAAAAAAAAAAGTTTAAAATTGAATGAAAAAAAAAAGTAATGAAATAAAGTTGAAATGAAGTAAACTTATTCTGAGGGTCACGGCTGGGCTCCTGTGCTGCTCTGTGACTGATGATGTGAGTGCAGAGCCCTCGATGACTGCTGGAGTTGGCACCGGAGAGCCGTGATGTCATTATGAGATCACCCCCCTTCGCTCGTCAGCTTTTCCAGGGTCCCCTCTCTTCTACGAGCCCCTGTTTGTGTTTCCCTGTAGTTTGGGCTGTAAGGAGAGGTCAGTGAGTGACTGGCGGGGACCTCGTTAATGAGAAGCTTGTAGCCTCTGTCCCGCAGGGACCGGCCACCCGCTGAAAGGCTACAACAGCAGAGCTACCAAATGTCCCACCTCAGCCCTGTTACCAGTAGTGAGAACATGGGAAGAGAAGAGTTTAATGTACCGGGATGGAAAAGCAAACCTGGAGGAGGATGACTTCATGTACATGGGGACGTCTGGGGGGCACGTGCTTCAGGCAGGACATTTGTAAGGGACGTTACTGGCTGGAAACATGAATTTAGGTGACAAGTGAGAAGTGATGCACACGGACACCGCCACATTCACGCCATCTTTAGACTCCTGGAATTTTCTGAGCCTTTCCCCACCGCTGTCTACAATGCACAGGATTTCTATATATAGGAGGTGGTTTGGTTTTTTTTTTTACTTTTCTTTTCCTGCATGTTGGTGGAATTGTGCTGAGGCTAATGCCACATATATATGTCTGTGCTACTGATCAGGAGGTGAGCTGTGACATCAACTCTGCAGGGAGGATAGGAGGTGAGCTGTGACATCAACTCAGCAGGGAGGATAGGAGGTGAGCTGTGACATCAACTCTGCAGGGAGGATAGGAGGTGAGCTGTGACATCAACTCTGCAGGGAGGATAGGAGGTGAGCTGTGATATCAAACTCTGCAGGGAGGATAGGAGGTGAGCTGTGACATCAACTCTGCAGGGAGGATAGGAGGTGAGCTGTGACATCAACTCAGCAGGGAGGATAGGAGGTGAGCTGTGACATCAACTCTGCAGGGAGGATAGGAGGTGAGCTGTGATATCAAACTCTGCAGGGAGGATAGGAGGTGAGCTGTGACATCAACTCTGCAGGGAGGATAGGAGGTGAGCTGTGACATCAACTCTGCAGGGAGGATAGGAGGTGAGCTGTGACATCAACTCTGCAGGGAGGATAGGAGGTGAGCTGTGACATCAACTCTGCAGGGAGGATAGGAGGTGAGCTGTGACATCAGCTGTGCAGGGACGATAGGAGGTGAGCTGTGACATCAACTATGACTTCTAGTGGAGAGTGTTGTGGGCATGCTCTGTGGTCTGTGCAGAGGTCACTGTGCAGGGAGGATAGGAGGTGAGCTGTGACATCAACTCTGCTGGGAGGATAGGAGGTGAGCTGTGACATCAACTATGATTCTAGTGGAGAGTGTTGTGGGCATGCTCTGTGGTCTGTGCAGAGGTCACTGTGCAGGGAGGATAGGAGGTGAGCTGTGACATCAGCTGTGCAGGGAGGATAGGAGGTGAGCTGTGACATCAACTATGATTCTTTTATGGGAGAGTGTTGTGGAGATGCTCTTTGTCCTGGCAGAGCCCATAGAAGAAGAAGAGAAGGCGGGGAATGATGACGGCACCTATGGCTTCTATGGGGCCGAGTTGTGGCTGTGCTTTGTCTGTTGTGCACACATCACTGTGCAGAAAAGTTCATATATTAAAGCATATTGATAATTAAAGGGGTTGTCCAGGTATGGGGATGACCTATATACAGTACAGGTCATCAATAGCTGATCAGTGGGGGTCCGACAGCCGGCGCCCCCACCCATCAGATGTTTTTTTGCTCTCGCAGCAGCTGGATATAAGCATTTGGAATGAAACTGAAGAGCGCAGCTCCACTCAAAGTCTGGTGGCCGGCTACTGCAGCACCGCTTGTGTGCAAAAGAACAAGAGCTGCGCTCAGCAAGAAAGCGGCTGATCAGTGGGGGGCGCCAGGGTTGGACCCCACTGATCTGCTACTCATGACTTATCCTACAGATAGTTCCTCAAATCTCTGCTGACACAACCCCTTTAAGGTCAGTTTATTTCCCCAGTGACCTGGTTGTAGGGAGTGATGCATATTATCCCTGGTAGTCAGGGGATCTGTCCTGCACAGTTATGGTCAGTAGATACTACTGGTGAAATGGGGTATGTGACCCCTAGACCAAGGCAATAGAGATTTCACCGCACACTCTTCATTCAGGTGATGCAAGGTTTTTTTATTCGTGAAGGCAAACATATAAAATTGTTGTGAAAATTGCGGCAAAATTACATGACGTTTCGACCCCACCAGGGTCTTTATCACAATGTGGCTGATTGTGGAGATTTATGGTAAACTTTTTAGGGAAACTCGCAAGAGTCAAAGGATATAAATAGGGCGCTGCGCTGTGCGGGCTCCATGTGGCGCTCCCACGCTTATGTGCGCTGCTGGCAGCAAGGTATGGTCGGTGTCGGTGAGGGCTGCGCACCACAGCTCTCTTCTCACCACCCAGCTGCCGTCTCCGGTCACTTTTAAGACTTCTCTTTACATCAACTACAAATTGGGACATTCCCTAAATCGGCCCCTTCCATAGACACCTCGGTCCTGCTGCACTCTTCCATGGTGGCGGATGCTCCTGACCCTGACCATACATCATCCAGTCCTGGTGTGATATCTGGGTGGTTTCGGCTGGCTGTAGACCATTGATCCTGCCGCTTCGGGGGGTCTCGGCCCAATCTTCTGCCTTATATGATATTTTTATGATCTCACCTAATAAACAAGCGTTTTACGGCCGGCGCGCTCTCACCGTTTGTGAACTTTTTACTCCCTCTTTCTTTTACCAGGTAATAAAGTGAATGTCGTAGAGCGGCTGGGCGTTGGGGTCTGCGGGGGTCTTCCATGCTCCCGGGTAACTGTAGCTCATAATCACGTACTTCTTGGCACAGGTCGGTTTGTGCAAAGCTCTATTAAACCGTCTGGGTTTGGCGCGGCGCTGTCGTAGATTATGTCGTGTTCTTTACGTTCTCGGGGCTGAGCGATCCCAAAGCTTCTTGATGAGCTGTGAACTTACTGAGATTTTGCTTTATAACGGCTGCGATCGCAGTCACCGTGATTCCAATTACAGGTTGGACTTATTAAGGAAAGCTAGGTGTGCGTCCCTCTGACAATACTGCTGGCACGGCGGCCCGAGAACAATGACTCACGCGAGGGAGGGGGAAGCATGAAAAACAATTCAATTACTTGCAGCTTGGATTTATTTCCTGCAATATTTGCCTGTGAATTATGGAGAGCAGACGCGGCCGCCGCCTCATTAGCGGCTTTACGGCCAGACGGCATCACATACAAAACATGGCCCCGGTCAGCAGCTCCGAAAACAGTAAGGGGGACGGAAGACCAGCAAAGTGCAGAGAAAAGCAGAAAAAGAGCACGAGAAGCTCCAACGAGGCCGGCGGAGAGGAGCAAAAAGGAGCAGGGAGCCATTAACAGCATCCTACAAATCTATATATATAATCGGCTTATCCCGTCTGTCTGTCCTTCTGTCCAGGAAATCGCACGTCGCTGATTGGTCCGGCCGCTGTCTGTCCAGGAAATCCCGCGTCGCTGATTGGTCCGGCCGCGGCCATTCAGCGACGCGGGATTTCAGAAAAAGATGGCGGCCGTTAGCGGCTCATCTGCCGCACGGAGGTCAGCGGCGATGCATAGCGACCAATCAGCGATATTGGCGCCAAATTTACACTCTCGCCCTCACACTCTCACCCTCACACGCACAACCACAGACGCTCACACTCTCACCCTCACACCCTCACCCACTCACCCTCACACGCTCACCCTCACACGCTCACCCTCACGCGCTCACCCTCACGCGCTCACCCTCACACACTCACCCTCATCCTCAGACGCTCACCCTCAGATGCTCACCCTCAGATGCTCACCCTCTCACGCTCACCCTCATCCTCACACGCTCACGCTCACACGCTCCTACGCTCACATGCTCACCCTCACACGCACACCTGCACACGCTCACCCTCACACGCTCACCCTCACACGCTCACACACGCACCCGCTCACCCACACACGCACACCCTCACACGCACGCCCTCACACGCACGCCCTCACATGCACACCCTCACACACACACCCTCACACGCACACCCTCACATGCTCACCCTCACACACTCACCCTCATCCTCAGACGCTCACCCTCAGATGCTCACCCTCAGATGCTCACCCTCTCACGCTCACCCTCATCCTCACACGCTCACACTCACACGCTCCTACGCTCACATGCTCACCCTCACACGCACACCTGCACACGCTCACCCTCACACGCTCACCCTCACACGCTCACACACGCACCTGCTCACCCACACACGCACACCCTCACACACACACCCTCACACGCACACCCTCACATGCTTACCCTCACATGTGCACACGCTCACCCTCACACCGTCACGCTCACCCTCACACGCGCACACGCTCACCCTCACATGCACACCCTCATCCGCTCACCCTCACACGCTCACCCTCACATGATCACCCTCACACGCTCACCCTCACATGATCACCCCCTCACCCTCACCCTCACATGATCACCCTCACACGCTCACCCTCACATGCTCACCCCCTCACCCTCACACGCTCACCCTCACACGCTCACCCTCACACGCTCATTCTCACACGCTCACTCTCACACGCTCATTCTCACACGCACACCCTCAACCTCAGACGCTCACCCTCAAACTCTCAGACGCTCACCCTCAGACGCTCACCCTCACACCCTCACCCTCAGACGCTCACCCTCAGACGCTCACCCTCACACGCTCCTATGCTCACCCTCACACTCTCACCCACACACGCTCACCCTCAGACGCTGACCCTCCGATGCTCCCACGCTCACCCTCACACTCTCCCATGCTCACCCTCACACGCTCACCCTCACACGCTCACACCCTCACACGCTCAACCTTACACGCTCACCCTCACACGCTCACCCTCACACGCTCACCCTCACACGCTCACCCTCACACGCTCACCCTCACATGCACACCCTCAACCGCACACCCTCACCCTCAGACGCTCACCCTCAGATGCTCACCCTCAACCGCACACCCTCAACCGCACACCCTCACCCTCAGACGCTCACCCTGACACACACACCCTCACACGCACACCCTCACACGCACACACTCACACGCTCACGCTCACATCCTCACACGCTCACCCTCACATGCTCACCCGCTCACCCTCACACGCTCACCCTCACACGCTCACCCTCACACGCTTACCCTCACATGCTGACCCTCACACGCTCACCCTCACACGCACATCCTCAACCTCAGATGCTCACCCTCAAACTCTCAGACGCTCACCATCAGACGCTCACCCTCACACGCTCACCCTCACACGCTCACCCTCACACGCTCCTACGCTCACCCTCACACGCTCACCCGCACACGCTCCCACTCTCACCCTCACACGCTCACCCTCACATGCTCCCACTCTCACCCTCACACCCTCACACGCACACCTGCACACGCTCACCCTCACCCTCACACGCTCACACCCTCACCCTCAACCGCACACCCTTACCCTCAGATCCTCACCCTCAGACACTCACCTTCAGTCACTCACCCTCAGACGCTCACCCTCAGAAGCTCCCCTCAGACGCTCACCCTCAGATGCTCACCCTCAGATGCTCACCCTCAGACGCTCACCCTCAGATGGACAACCTCAACCGCACACCCTCACCCGCTCACCCTCACACGCTCTCCCTCACACGGTCACCCTCACACGCTCACCCTCACCCGCTCACCCTCACACGCTCACACTCTCACCCGCTCACCCTCTCACCCTCACATGCTCACTCTCACATGCTCATTCTCACACGCTCACCCTCACATGCTGACCCTCACACGCTCACACCCTCACACGCTCACCCTCACACGCACACCCTCAACCTCAGATGCTCACCCTCAGACGCTCACCCTCAAACTCTCAAACGCTCACCCTCAGACGCTCACACGCTCACCCTCAGATGCTCACCCTCAGATGCTCCCACCCTCACACGCTCCCACGCTCACCCTCACACGCTCTTACGCTCACCCTCACACGCTCACCCTCACACGCTCCCACGCTCACCCTCACACGCTCACCCTCACACTTCACACGCGCACCCTCACACGCACACCCTCACACGCACACCCTCACACGCACACGCTCACCCTCACACGCTCACGCTCACACCCTCACACGCTCACCCTCAACCGCACACCCTCACCCTCAGACGCTCACACTCAGACGCTCACCTTCAGATGCTCACCTTCAGATGCTCACCCTCAGACGCTCACCCTCAGACGCTCACACGCTCACCCTCACATGCTCACCCTCACACGCTCACCCTCACACGCTCCTACGCTCACCCTCAAATGCTCACCCTCACACGCTCCCACGCTCAACCTCACATGCTCCCACGCTCACCCTCACACGCTCACCCTCACACGCTCACCCTCACACGCTCACCCTCAACCGCACACCCTCACCCTCAGACGCTCACCCTCAGACACTCACCTTCAGACGCTCACCCTCAGACGCTCACCCTCAAACGCTCACCCTCAGATGCACACCCTCAACCGCACACCCTCACCCTCAGACGCTCACCCCCTCCCCCTCACACGCTCTCCCTCACACGGTCACCCTCACACGCTCACCCTCACCCGCTCACCCTCACCCGCTCACCCTCACACACTCACCCTCACCCGCTCACCCTCACACGCTCCCACGCTCACCCTCACACGCACACCTGCACATGCTCACACTCACACCCTCACACGCTCACCCTCACACGCTCACACTCACACGCTCACCCCCACACGCTCACACGCACACCCTCACACGCTCACCCTCACATGCTCACCCTCACACGCTCACCCTCACACCCGCACACGCTCACCCCCTCACACGGTCACCCTCACACGCTCACATGCTCACCCTCACACGCACACCTCCACACGCACACCCTCACCCGCTCACCCTCACATGCTCACCCGCTCACCCTGTGCTAGCCGGTCATCTCCCTCACACGCTCACCCGCTCACCCTGTGCTAGCCGGTCAGCTCCCGGCTACTCGCAGCAGAAGTACCCCGACCGGCGGCCTTGTTACCCGATCCTCCAAAATTCATTAGGGGCCCCGGGGGAATACATTGGGGGGTTAATTTAAAGTAGTGCACAACCCATTTAAATACTGCTTCGCTGATTAGTCGCGCCCGGTCGGCCGCATACATAATCTAGAATACCCGATGCGTTAGAATCGGGCCACCATCTAGTCTACAGATAATGTCCACTAGCATTAGAAATAGCGGGCTTTAATCATTGGGCAATAATTTAGTAATACAGGGAGCTCCGCCTAGTGGTGAAAGCAGAAAGAATCTTATCATGGATCTCTGTATACAGGGAGTTCCCCCTAGTGGTGAAAGCAGAGAGAATCTTATCATAGATCTCTGTATAAATGGAGCTCCCCCTAGTGGTGGCTACAGACAGGATCTTATCATGTATCTCTGTATACAAGGAGCTCCCCCTAGTGGTGACTGCAGACAGAATCTCATCATGCATCTCTGTATACAGGAAGCTCCCCCTAGTGGTGACTGCAGACAGAATCTCATCATGTATCTCTGTATACAGGGAGCTCCCCCTAATGGTGGCTGCAGACAGAATCTCATCATGTATCTCTGTATACAGGGAGCTCCCCCTAGTGGTGATTGCAGACAGAATCTCATCATGTATCTCTGTATACAGGGAGCTCCTCCTAGTGGTGGCTGCAGACAGCATCTTATCATGTATCTCTGAATACAGGGAGCTCCCCCTAGTGGTGGCTGTAGACAGAATCTTATCATGTATCTCTGTATACAGAGAGCTCCCCCTAGTGGTGGCTGCAGACCGGATCTTATCATGTATCTCTGTATACAGGGAGCTCCTCCTAGTGGTGGCTGCAGACAGAATCTTATCATGTATCTCTGTATACAGTGAGCTCCCCCTAGTGGTGGCTGCAGACAGAATCTTATCATGTATCTCTGTATACAGGGAGCTCCTCCTAGTGGTGGCTCCAGACATGATATTATCATGTATCTCTGTGTACAGGGAGCTCCCCCTAGTAGTGGATGCAGACAGAATCTTATCATGTATCTCTGTATACAGGGAGCTCCCCCTAGTGGTGGCTGCAGACAGAATCTTATCATGTATCTCTGTATACAGGGAGCCCCTCCTAGTGGTGGCTGCAGACAGAATCTTATCATGTATCTCTGTATACAGAGAGCTCCCCCCAGTGGTGGCTGCAGACAGAATCTTATCATGTATCTCTGTATACAGGGAGCTTCCCCTAGTGGTGGCTGCAGACAGGATATTATCATGTATCTCTGTATACAGGTAGCTCACCCTAGTGGTGGCTGCAGACAGGATATTATCATGTATCTCTGTATACAGGGAGCTCCTCCTAGTGGTGGCTGCAGACATAATCTTATCATGTATCTCTGTACACAGGGAGCTCCCCTAGTGGTGGCTGCAGACAGAATCATATCATGTATCTCTGTATACAGGGAGCTCCCCTTAGTGGTGGCTGCAGACAGAATCTTATCATGTATCTCTGTATACAGGGAGCTCCTCCTAGTGGTGACTGCAGACAGGATCATATCATGTATCTCTGTATACAGGGTGCTCATCTAGTGGTGGCTACAGACAGAATCTTATCATGTATCTCTGCATACAGTGAGCTCCCCCTAGTGGTGGCTACAGAAAGAATCTTATCATGTATCTCTGTATACAGGGAGCTCCCCCTAGTAGTGACTGCAGACAGAATCTCATCATGTATCTCTGTATACAGGGAGCGCCCCCTAGTGGTGGCTGCAGACAGAATCTTATCATGTATCTCTGTATACAGGGAGCTCCCCTTAGTGGTGGCTGCAGACAGGATCTTATCATGTATCTCTGTATATAGGGAGCTTCCCCTAGTGGTGGCTGCAGACAGAGTCTTATCATGTATCTCTGTATACAGGGAGCTCCCCCTAGTGGTGACTGCAGACAGAATCTTATCATGTATCTCTGTATACAGGGAGCTCCCCCTAGTGGTGGCTGCAGACAGGATCTTATCATGTATCTCTGTATACAGGGAGCTCCCTCTAGTGGTGGCTGCAGACAGAATCTTATCATGTATCTCTGTATACAGGGACCTCCCCCTAGTGGTGGCTGCTGACAGTATCTTATCATGTGTCTCTGTATACAGGGAGCTCCTCCTAGTGGTGGCTGCAGACAGAATCTTATCATGTATCTCTGTATACAGGGAGCTCCCCCTAGTGGTGGCTGCAGACAGGATCTCATCATGTATCTCTGTGTACAGGGAGTACCCCCTAGTGGTGACTGCAGACAGAATCTTATCATGTATCTCTGTATACAGGGAGCTCCACCTAGTTGTCTGCATGCCACTCTGCGCCTGCGTGGGACATCATTCCCGCGCATGCGCATTTTGCGGTTTGATTGCCGGGGCGCTCGCGCAGCATGCTCCCTGAGCCGCGCGCATGCGCCGTGGGTGGCACACCGGCTCCACGTCACGTGATCCACGGGGCACGCCCCCGGCATAGCTGGCCACTTCCGGGTGCGTGCCTCGCCGATCAGCTGTCCGCACTTTTGATCTTAAGGGGAGAGATGCATGCATATATATGCATCTTGGGGCACCATGAGGATAACACTTCTTGCCCTTGATAAAGCGGCCTGGGACGCCACGGAACGTACGTTGGGCTTCTCACCCTAATCACAACTTTTTTTCTCTTCCGTCTGTGCTGTGCTTCCTTGTCAGGTAATTATCCCGCTGGGTTAACATGACTTTGGTGTTTGGAGTTGGGCATAGAGCCTTATATTAAGAACATTGCTTCACCCCTATCCCTGTCTATTTAGCCGCCAGTGGGATCATGATATATACGTTAATCCTGTGACCTCGATTCCAGCTCACTTGTTTAAACTTACTATTATTTATAATCTTAACTTTTATTGTGGGCAATGTGCAATTATGCTAATTCACGCATTTATTACAAATATATCATAATATATTGACCTGACCTGTTAGCACTTTATCATCTGACTACCTCATTGTCTGAATTCTCATTTGTTTTTATTGTGCACTATTGAATAAATATTTTCTGCATTATATGCTGAGTTTTTCTCCTCCTTCATTTATGCTGTTTCAGCATGCATGTGGACATGCATCTGTAATACAGGGGGCTGCCCACCTCTCTTGTATACATAGATGGCATTTTTGGTATATTTGATGTATCTCTGTATACAGGGAGCTCCCCCTAGTGGTGACTGCAGACAGAATCTTATCATGTATCTCTGTATACAGGGAGCCCCCCCTAGTGGTGGCTGCAGACAGGATCTTATCATGTATCTCTGTATACAAGGAGCTCCCCCTAGTGGTGACTGCAGACAGAATCTTATCATGTATCTCTGTATACAGAGAGCTCCCCCTAGTGGTGGCTGCAGACAGAATCTTATGATGTATCTCTGTATACAGGGAGCTCCCCCTAGTGATGACTGCAGACAGAATCTTATCATGTATCTCTGTATACAGTGAGCTCCCCCTAGTGGTGGCTGCAGACAGGATCTTATCATGTATCTCTGTATACAGGGAGCTCCCCCTAGTGGTGACTGCAGACAGAATCTTATCATGTATCTCTGTATACAGGGAGCTCCCCCTAGTGGTGACTGCAGACAGAATCTTATCATGTATCTCTGTATACAGGGAGCTCCCCCTAGTGGTGGCTGCAGACAGAATCTTATCATGTATCTCTGTATACAGGGAGCTCCCCCTAGTGGTGGCTGCAGACAGAATCTTATCATGTATCTCTGTATACAGGGAGCTCCTCCTAGTGGTGGCTGCAGACAGGATATTATCATGTATCTCTGTATACAGAGAGCTCCCCCTAGTGGTGGCTGCAGACAGGATCTTATCATGTATCTCTGTATACAGGGAGCTACCCCTAGTGGTGGCTGCAGACAGGATCTCATCATGTATCTCTGTATGCAGGGAGCTCCCCCTAGTGGTGGCTGCAGACAGAATCTTATCATGTATCTCTGTATACAGGGAGCTCCCCCTAGTGGTGACTGCAGACAGGATCTTATCATGTATCTCTGTATACAGGTAGCTCCCCCTAGTGGTGGCTGCAGACAGAATCTTATCATGTATCTCTGTATACAGGGAGATCCCCCTAGTGGTGACTGCAGACAGAATCTTATCATGTATCTCTGTATACAGGGAGCTCCCCCTAGTGGTTGCTGCAGACAGGATCTCATCATGTATCTCTGTATACAGGGAGCTCCCCCTAGTGGTGGCTGCAGACAGAATCTTATCATATATCTCTGTATACAGGGAGCTCCCCCTAGTTGTGACTGCAGACAGGATCTTATCATGTATCTCTGTATACAGGTAGCTCCCCCTAGTGGTGGCTGCAGACAGAATCTTATCATGTATCTCTGTGTACAGGGAGCTCCCCCTAGTGGTGGCTGCAGAAAGGATCTTATCATGTATCTCTGTATACAGGGAGCTTCCCCTAGTGGTGACTGCAGACAGAGTCTGATCATGTATCTCTGTATACACGGAGCTCCCCCTAGTGGTGGCTGTAGTACATATTGAATGTAATCATGTAGCTGAATAATAGATCTGTATCAGGATAATGAGGTTTAGATCTCAGAAGATATCTTAAAACTCTATCTTGTAGAATGTTGAATGTATTTGATCCCTGTTGGTAATATTTAACGATTAGCTTTAAAAGGACTCTCACATTATATCGAAATATGAATGTTCTTTGTGCTGATCGTTAGGTCTGTGGATCTCTGCACCTGAAGGGTCCTGATACCGGGCTCTTTATTGTGAGGACTCCGGTTTTCTGAATCACGAGTTTCCCCGTAAATAATTCCCAGTAAATGCATTTCCTTGCAGCATTTTCCCTTCTCCTTGGTAATTCCCATCCAGTAGCCACAACATCCTATTCTGACCTGAAATTGGTTGGAACAACAACAGAACGACATATTTTTCGTTGGAATCACTCGGCCACCCCCACCCACTGAAGTCACTCCGAGACATCCGCCAAACCCTAACCTTGAAGATCACTCTGGTCCAGCTTGTGTGGTGCCAAATTCTGATATGCGGCTCCCTGGATGTGCGTGAAGTTGTTATTTATTGAGGACTTGGACCGTTCGGGGAGTCTCCTCTGTGCGTCGGATTTTTCCGTCATTGTGCTATAATTTCTTTGTTTTGTTAGTGGGGTGTGGCGGCCTCGGGGGCTCCTGTGCCTATTTCACTTGACTTTCACATTTTCCTCTTTCCTGGCGAGCCAGCCAGTGACCTTTCCCTCGCGCTGTTAGTGTGGTCTGATGCTTTTCATGTGCTTATTGCTTTGGAAAAGATTTCCGCCCCAGACGGATGAGAGGAGAATTTTCTTTGCTGATTTATTAAACTGACTGGCAGGGACCAAACACAACGAACACAGCAGTGAGGATCAACGGAGGGAAAACCAGCGTGTCCTCCATGGAGGCGTCCAACAGATAATATGGATATGAATAACTGACCAGACTCCCCCAGGACTCGCCGCCATCTGTAGGGTCCAGGGGTGGAAAGAATCAATAGCTTAGGGTGCATTCACACATTTGTTGGTCCTGTCGGAGACCCCCTCTCCTGCACAACAGTATTCGGGCATTTGCGCCGACGGGGTCATAGACTTAAATGGTGCCGGCAAAGTCAATGTGTGCTCTGACGTGCATCATGTTTGGGTGTGTATGCCTACTGGAGTCACCCTTAGACTGGTGGATGACAACATGGCACTTGCCATGACTCCTACTAGCATAAAACCCAAATAAGTCATAGTACATAAGGCTCCTATGCAGGGCCGTATTTTGTGTTCATGCTGCCCTAGGCACTCTAAGTCCTGACACCCCCCTACTGATAAGTCAGACTAAAATTGCCCATACCCTTTAGATAATAGTTAAAGCCCCCGATACACACCAGACTAATGTCGTCCAAACTCACCGGTATCACCGGGTTCGGCCGACAGTCTAAGGCGCCTGTAGACGAGTGTATGAGAAATCATCTGAGTTTCATTCAGAAAACTCGGATGATTTTTTCATATTTTCATCAGATTTTAATCCATGTGCCATCTATGTATCTGTTTTATATACAACTACGTGATCACATAAAGTTTCCTAAGTTTATAATAGAAATCTCTCTGTAAACATTGAATGCCACTCGGATATTCCGTATGCGATCAGATTTTTTTCTTGCCCCCATACACTTCTGTGAAGACCTGGGTCTTTCGTGGGTGTAACACTACTCAAACAAAACAGGGTGTTGGTAAAAAAGCGTGGCAATACTTTATTACACCACAAAATGGACAATAAACACACAAAACAGGCACAAATAATACCCAAGATGGTACGACTTTACACAGGCTCACCCTTTCGCTCCGCCTGCCTGGGATAGAACAGCTGCAACTTTGGGACTTTCAGGGCCAACTACCTCAACCTATGGCCCTCCCCGCTTCTGGTGGGCCTCCAAGCTAGCAGTCCATCAAAGTACAAGGCCAGGAGACCCAAGGGTCCCACCCTGACCTCTCCAAGAGCTTCTGTAGCACCCTGAGGATTCGGCTGCTACAGGGGTATTGCACCTCAGCCAGAGGTGTGATATTCCACTCCCGGGTAAGGATGGAGTGTGG
Organism: Phyllobates terribilis; assembly: GCF_046119375.1. Taxonomy (NCBI): domain Eukaryota; kingdom Metazoa; phylum Chordata; class Amphibia; order Anura; family Dendrobatidae; genus Phyllobates; species Phyllobates terribilis. The sequence goes on along the minus strand of NW_027362764.1, from coordinate 20,195,857 downwards.
AACTGAGCTCAGATAGCTGCATGCACTACACACATCCCATTTCCGGGGAACAGACCGATGGTACTCCCACTAGAGAAATGTGCAGGTACAACAGAGTCTGTTCCTGGCTGGAGTGGGAGGGGGGTGGAACATCCCAGTAGTGTAGGGGCAGATAGGGGGAGCAGTCTGGGTAATGCTAGGAGCTCATTGGGTGCTGGTCACCTGAGCTCACACATAGAGGGAGTATATAAGTTGGGCACCAACTTAGATCAGGGTCAGTCTTTTGCAGAGTCAGAGGAAGAGAGCAGAGGAGAAGAGCAGCTCCAAGGCCAAGAGAGAGAGAGAGGAGAAAGAAAGACCCAGAGGGGGAGAAAGAAGGAACTCCAAGAGCCCAAATTAGACCAGAGGGTGAAGAGTTGGCAACAGGGTACCGGATCCCAAGCTGGCAGAGGCTACAGCACACCTTAGCCAGGAACCGGAGGTCGTGGGCAGGACCGATCTGCCACGATCACCCACTAAATCCACCCAGAAGGCAGACCAGGAATAGGGTCAGGGAACCCAGAGACAAGGGTTTACCACCAAGAGGCCCGAGGGAGCCGGACATAGGTGGATCCCTGGTGGGGAAGGCGAGAGAAGAGGACAGGACAGAAAGGGAGCTCAGGACCACGCTCCAGAATCACCTGGGGGTTGGCCGAGTCCAGGACCTGGTGGACGCAGCACGGCTCGGGTGGTCACTTAAGGCCGGAGTGACCAGAACAACTGCAGTAAGTAAACAAACCCTGAACTGCACAGCCCGACTCTGAGTCTCATTTCCATCCCCGCTGCACCACCACAACCCCCATCCTCTGCAACTGACCCCCTGAGGCTATACCCCTCCCGTTGGGGGTTATACTACCTGAGCTGCACATACATCACCAGCCTCAGCGGACCCTGCTGCAGCGGCGGCCGTACTGACCGCAATTCAACGGGTGGCGTAGTCGACACAAAAGAACATCTAGTAACATCATAAGGACTGCCACACACTGAGCTTGACACCCTGGGCACGGACCGGGTCACAGCCACTCGGAGACTACAACCCCCATCTGATCCGGCTCCGGGTATCCCTAACAGCACTGGCCCAGGGGGCGTGTCAACTTTGGCGTAGTCGGCAGGATAACGTGCCTGCAACAACCGGGTACTGCGTGCCTGAAGAAAAGTTCACCGTTACCTTAAAAAGAAGTCTCCCGCCGGTTCCGGAGGGTCCCCGCCATCGGGCCCCATCACAGGTCGTTTCCCGCCGGTTGTCCGCCATTTGCAGCTTTTTCCCGCCATCCATGGAGTTTCCCGCCACTGGAAGACGATTCCCGCCATTTCCAAAGATTTCCCGCCTTGGAAGAGCGGACGCCATTATGGGCGTGCCAGAGGGTGGCAAGAGGTCACCTCCCATCGTGGGCCAGGTCGAAGAATGGCGCCAAAAGCGGAAACCGCGCCCACCAACAGAGACTGTGATGCTGGAAGTGTCCATCAGCGTGAGAGAACTGCCCCTGGAACTGACAATCACTAAGTTGCCCCGGGACCACCCTCAATGTGGGCGGAGACAGAACAAGAGAACGAAGATGGGTGCAGCCTGGAGGAGTCTGGAGAGAGCGCACCCGGAGACAAGACGTCTGGAAGAGAGTCCAGAGAGAGCCTACCCGGAGATGGAGGGAGAGTCAGGCAGCACCGACCCAGTGGTCAGGAGCCTGTTGCAGGTCGCCACTCCAGAAGGCCTGCTGGAGATCCTAGCACAGCTCCCCCGAGACCGGGAGTGTGCACAGACCGCGTTGGAGGGCCTCGCACGGAGGATGGCCCGGGTGCAGCGAGAGACGTTGGCGGAGTGGAGCCGAGAGATGGCCCAGCAGACCGAAATCCGTCAGCGGAGCACGCCACCCGAGACGAGGAGACAGACCGCCTCTGAGGATGGCGCAGGAGGAATGAAGGCAGGAGACGGCGCCGAGAAGGGAGCTGAACGGACGGAGGCAGGTAAAGGGGACGTCTCTACCCCGAGCCGGGAAACCGCGTGCCTGCCCCAGCTCCCCGTCGCAGAGCCCGAAATTCCCCCTGCCGTGCCCGTCGCTGCATCGTCACCGCCGCCGACTAGGCCTCAACCGGAAACCGCGGCCGCGACCCCTGTGACGTCACACGCCTCGACCTCGAGCGTGGCCAAGCAGGAAATACCACCGGCCTGGTCGCAAGGCCTAGTACCCCCGGGCGCCGCAATACCAACAGCGCCCCCTACCTCCGCGGAGCCACCGGCCTGGTCGCAGGGCCGAATAACCCAGGGCGCCGCCGTTCTTACGGTGCCCTTTGCCTTTAAGGTGCCCCAGGCCTGGTCGCAAGGCCTGGTTAACCCGGGCGCCGCTACCATCAACGCGCCCTCAGCATCTAGAGTGCCGCACCTGGGTGAAAATCTATTTGCCCAGCATACGTGCCCGGATGGGCAGCCCTTCATATGGCCCCAGGAGTACATTCAGCTGGAACTCCAGAGAGCAAGGCCCATGTGCGAGCCCCTGATTCCGGCTCCGAAGCCTGTAAAGAGGACCTCGCCCCCGCTGGAGGAGGCACAGTTCGAGTGGGACCCCACTGGAGAAGACCTCATGGGGTTCACTCAGGAGACTCGGGCGGCCGCAGCAGAGCGTGCAGAGTGCTGCCGGCAGCAGCTCGAGGTCTTCGAGAGGGAGCGGAGAGAGAGGCGGGTCCGGGAACAGCAAGCGCAGATAAGGAGCGCAGAGCAGAAGAGCCGGACCAGGAGGAATCCCCGTGCAGCTCATGGTCCCCCTTCCACCGGGACTGTGATAAAATTCAACATGCAGCACGGATGGGGCTTTATTAGAGACCATCAGACCCCCGGCGACGTCTTTGTAACCCGCAGAGACGTAGAAAGCCATCTGCCGGAGGGACACAGAGGTCGTGACCTGTACGTAGGGGACGAGGTCACCTTCACCCGGCACAAGTGTGCCAAAGGACCCTACGCCCTCCATGTGCATCGCCTGACGGAGGAGGAGCTGCGGTGTGAGGAGGAGCAAGAGGACCCAGACGGGTCTGAAGAATCTAAAGAAGGAGCAGGAGGACGCCGTCGTTGAAGTACGGTAGAGAGAGACTGTATAAAGTTGCCCGTCGGGGTACCAAGAACTGTTGCTGCTTAAAATAGTCCCCGTTGGGACCAGCCAAGAGTGAACTGTTAACCCCGTGTGTCCCTATTCCCACTGACCGAGGACTGAGAGCGGTCAATCCTCCCTAATACCTGGCCGAGGACTGAGAGCGGCCATATCCCCTTGTATATAGTTGCGCTTACTAAAGCGCCCCCTACCGGTTTTATAGGAAACTGTTTTCTTCAAGAGACTGTAGCACTTTACCCGGTCACAAGTTGCACCGTGACCGGAGGAACCAGAAACAAGAATGTTTATATGAAAAGTTTATTGCTGCTGATGATGTTTTATATGTTTTATATGGTTATGTTTATGAAAAAAAATTGTATGTTTTGGATGTTTTTGTTTATATCTTACAGCCCGAGGACGTGCTGTGATTTACCAGGGGGGAATGTAGCACCCTGAGGATTCGGCTGCTACAGGGGTATTGCACCTCAGCCAGAGGTGTGATATTCCACTCCCGGGTAAGGATGGAGTGTGGAACTGAGCTCAGTTAGCTGCATGCACTACACACATCCCATTTCCGGGGAACAGACCGATGGTACTCCCACTAGAGAAATGTGCAGGTACAACAGAGTCTGTTCCTGGCTGGAGTGGGAGGGGGGTGGAACATCCCAGTAGTGTAGGGGCAGATAGGGGGAGCAGTCTGGGTAATGCTAGGAGCTCATTGGGTGCTGGTCACCTGAGCTCACACATAGAGGGAGTATATAAGTTGGGCACCATCTTAGATCAGGGTCAGTCTTTTGCAGAGTCAGAGGAAGAGAGCAGAGGAGAAGAGCAGCTCCAAGGCCAAGAGAGAGAGAGAGGAGAAAGAAAGACCCAGAGGGGGAGAAAGAAGGAACTCCAAGAGCCCAAATTAGACCAGAGGGTGAAGAGTTGGCAACAGGGTACCGGATCCCAAGCTGGCAGAGGCTACAGCACACCTTAGCCAGGAACCGGAGGTCGTGGGCAGGACCGATCTGCCACGATCACCCACTAAATCCACCCAGAAGGCAGACCAGGAATAGGGTCAGGGAACCCAGAGACAAGGGTTTACCACTAAGAGGCCCGAGGGAGCCGGACATAGGTGGATCCCTGGTGGGGAAGGCCAGAGAAGAGGACAGGACAGAAAGGGAGCTCAGGACCACGCTCCAGAATCACCTGGGGGTTGGCCGAGTCCAGGACCTGGTGGACGCAGCACGGCTCGGGTGGTCACTTAAGGCCGGAGTGACCAGAACAACTGCAGTAAGTAAACAAACCCTGAACTGCACAGCCCGACTCTGAGTCTCATTTCCATCCCCGCTGCACCACCACAACCCCCATCCTCTGCAACTGACCCCCTGAGGCTATACCCCTCCCGTTGGGGGTTATACTACCTGAGCTGCACATACATCACCAGCCTCAGCGGACCCTGCTGCAGCGGCGGCCGTACTGACCGCAATTCAACGGGTGGCGTAGTCGACACAAAAGAACATCTAGTAACATCATAAGGACTGCCACACACTGAGCTTGACACCCTGGGCACGGACCGGGTCACAGCCACTCGGAGACTACAACTCCCATCTGATCCGGCTCCGGGTATCCCTAACAGCACTGGCCCAGGGGGCGTGTCACTTCCATGGGGCCAGATGACCGGCTGGTCCCAATCTGACTTCTCCGAATGTCTCCATGGGTTCCAGGCAACCGGAGGGTCCCACCTGGCAATCCCAAACAACATATTCATGGGACCAGGTGACTTCATCTTCCCAACCTGGTCTCCCCAAATGTATCCATGGGTTCTGTGATGGTCAATAGAGCAGATCCGTATCTTTCCAGTCAGGGCCATATACCCTTAGGCCGGAATCATGTAGAATCCAAATCTGTGTCTGTTTGGTTAAAGCCATGCTTCCAAGCTGATGGTCTGAGAGAGTCTGATCTTTTGCTTCTCCTTGTAAAGTCTCTTTCCAATCTCTGTCTTAAAATCTCACTGCTACAGAGACATATGTCCCTTAAAATAGTTATAGTTGTCCTTTCAAGTAGACATTCACAGGTAAGAGGTTAGGGAGGGCATTACTCACAGGGTTCAGGTCTCATTGTTGGAGTTAATCTATTTACATAGTTGGTATATTGGGGGTCTCTTGTAAATGAACATCTAGCTATCTTAGTATAATATGTCATTAGAATAGTAACCAAACATCATTGTTTCCAAAATAAGAGAAGTCAACATTCAGTTTTATACAAATAGTATGACCTTATAGACCAGTCACAGAAATACACATACATTTACAAGTCAACATAAACACAATAGTGTATTTCTCTTGGATTAACAAATCTAATCTTCTGGCTGATTAAGATTATAAGCTGTATCGTCACATTGCTCCCCAAATCTTAATTGTCCAGACATGATAGGATCCAAATCATTCTTCTCCACTTGTTGGGACAGTCCATCAGCATGTCTTTAAGCACAGACATGAATGTAAGAGGTCTCACCTTCATGAGAACAAAACTTTATATCATCCAGTTTCCTCAGAGCATATTCCATATTTTCCTTGCAAATAAACTCCACACGTAATTGACGAGAACTGACTACTTCAATATGTGTGTCTCATGCAAGACTAGGTAGAAAGTACGGCATGCTGACATTTTTTACTCATTCACAGTTGGACCAAAAAACAAAATCATCCATTGGAACAGCCCTATTGAATAACATGGGTCAGTGAGCTGTCTGTGTGCAATCTGATCAAAAATCACACAGAACACGGCCGATTTAAACGCTCTGTGGCTCCATTCACACATCCAGGAGAAACAGACCAATATTTTCTCAGGTGTCCTCCTAGTTGCACCCAATAGCTTTGCTCTGTAGAGGTGTCCTTGCTTCAAAGCCAGTTAAAAAAACCTTTGTCCGTCGCATTTTTACTCGTTTATCACTAAGCAATAAATCCGTAATGCAAACTGGAAAGCAAATGTGAAGCCTCCGATCTGCATCCGTGTCTCTAAGATCCCATAGACTTGAATGATCGAGTCTGATGGCCAGATGGGATCCACATAGGGTCAGAATGAGACCTGCTGTGAGTCACAGGGATCAGAGCCATGGTTTTAACGATGTGTGAATACATCCATTCCCACTTTATGGGACAAAGTACTGTCCGAGGAAAAAATAAAAATTGGACGGCACTCGGACGTGAATCAGCCGCCCCTCAGCGTCAATCTGTCCCTGTGATGTCGGCTTCTTGAGAGGACATCTTGAACATGCGCATTATTATTCTCTTCTGTCCTCCGCAATCTTCCATCCTTCGATGGATGCCGGCATCAAGTGCTTTCTGCCCAGGTCCTTTCCCACTGTTCTCGGCACATGCATCTAATCACACTGGGAACACTGGAGCAGAATCTGCGGAGGAGGCACCTGATGCCTATAGAACGACAGAAGACTGCGGAGGAGAGAAGACAACAGTAATGCTCACATGTGAGATTTCCTCTCGAGCAGCCGACATCACAGGGACTGAGTGCCGCTGATGGGAGGCGAGATACATGGAGATGAAGTGCGGAGGCAGCGTTATCTTCCAGGCAGCGTCCTCCCCATAGCCTGGAAGAACTCATTTATATAAAGTAATAAAAGATGATTTATCAGCAACAAGGCGGTCTTTCAACGGTTTGAAATAGCAGGCTTGCAGTTTCCTATTATTCACAGTGACCACTTGTCAATAGCTCCACTGACACGCTGCATTAAACTGTAAATGGAGGACAATATTTTCCACGATCCCTACAAATGGCTGGATTTGTACCGCAGTTATATGTGATATGTCTGATGGACGCCAACGGTTTTATATAGCGGGCTTGTAGTTTCCTATTATTCACAGCGTCCACGTGTGAATAGCTTCACTGACACACTGATACAAACTGCAAATGGAAGGCAATATATGGAGGACAATAATTTCCACTGTCGCTACAAATGGCTGGATTTGTACCACACTTATATGTTGATACATCATACGAACGTCCATGTTTTTAAATAGCGGGCTTGTAGTTTCCTATTATTCACAGCGACCACGTGTCAATAGCTTCGCTGACACACTGCTACAAACTGTAAATGAAGGATAATATTTTCCACGTTCACTACACATTTCTGGATTTTTATCGCAGTAATATGGGATCACGTCTGATGATGGAAAAGATCTGGCTGTATTTAGCATTGCTAACAAGCAAATAAAGCAGTAAAATTGTGCACTCTGGATTGCCTTTTAAGCAAATAATCAGGATTAAGATAAAAAAAATTAGCCCTGGTCCCTGATATCTGGGGCTATGTCTACAGATATCTGTAACAGCAGGAGCAGACAGAATATGCAATGGACCCTCTTGTGCTGTATATACTGCAGTCTGCCACACACCCTGCCTGCCTAACTCCTGCTATCACCACCGAATATATGCAGCTGGATTAGTCCTTAGAAGGAATGTTAATTTAGAAGTTTAGATGGATATACACCGCGTGCAGAATTATTAGGCAAATGCGTATTTTGATCACATGACACTTTTTATACATGTCGCCCTACTCCAAGCTGCATAGTCTTGAGAGCCAACTACCAACTAAGTAAATCTGGTGATGTACATCTCTGTAATGAGGAGGGGTGTTGACTAATGACATCAACACCCTATATAAGGTGTGCTTAATTATTAGGCAACTTCCTTTCCTTTGGCAAAATGGGTCAGAAGAGAGATTTGACGGGCTCTAAAAAGTCCACAATTGTGAGATGTCTTGCAGAGGGATGCAGCAGTCTTGAAATTTCCAAACTTTTGAAGCGTGATCACCGAACAATCAAGCGTTTCATGGCAAATAGCCAACAGGGTCGCAAAAAGCGTGTTGGCCAAAAAAGGCGCACAATAACTGCCCATGAATTGAGGAAAATCAAGAGTGAAGCTGCCAAAATGCCATTCACCTCCAGTTTTGCCATATTTCAGAGCTGCAACGTTACTGGAGTATCAAAAAGCACAAGGTGTGTGATAATCAGGGACATGGCCGAGGTAAGGAAGGCTGAAAAACCACCACCTATGAACAAGAAACATAAGATAAAACGTCAAGAATGGGCCAAGAAATATCTTAAGACAGATTTTTCAAAGGTTTTATGGACTGATGAAATGAGAGTGACTCTTGATGGGCCAGATAGATGGGCAGAGGCTGGATCAGTAAAGGGCAGAGAGCTGCACTCCGACTCAGACACCAGCAAGGTGGAGGTGGGGTACTGGTATGGGCTGGTATCATCAAAGATGAACTTGTGGGAACTTTTCGGGTTGAGGATGGAGTGAAGCTCAACTCCCAGACCTACTGCCAGTTTCTGGAAGACAACTTCTTCAAGCAGTGGTACAGGAAGAAGTCGGTATTGTTCAAGAAAAACATGATTTTCATGCAGGACAATGCTCCATCACATGCATCCAACTACTCCACAGTGTGGCTGGCCAGTAAAGTTCTCAAAGAAGAAAAAATAATGATGTAGACCCCTTGTTCACCCCATAGAGAACCTGTGGTCCATCATAAAATGTGAGATCTACAGGGAGGAAAAACAGTACACCTCTGGGAGCAGTGTCTGGGAGGCTGTGGTGGCTGCTGCACGCAATGTTGATTGAAAACAGATCAAGCAACTGACAGAATCTATGGATGGAAGGCTGTTGACTATCATCATAAAGAAAGGTGGCTATACTGATCAGTAATTTTTTTTGTTTTTGTTTTTTCATGTCAGAAATGTTTATTTCTAAGTTTTGTGCACTGATATTGGTTTACTTGGTGAAAATAAACAAGTGAGATGGGATTATATTTGTTTTTTATTAAGTTGCCTAATAATTCTGCACAGTAATAGTTACCTGCACAAACAGATATCCTCCTAAGATAGCCAAATCTAAAAAAAATCCCACTCCAACTTCCAAAAATATTAAGCTTGGATATTTATGAGTCTTTTGGGTTGATTGAGAACATAGTTGTTGATCAATAATAAAAATAATCCTCTAAAATACAATTTGCCTAATAATTCTGCACACAGTGTATATATGTGGCACCCCAGGGGTCTGGTTTCCACAGGAACGGCAATGTTATGTCTGAGAGCAGGTGGGAGGTCTCTTGGTCAGGGATCCTGTGCATGCCACACCTCCTGCCCAGTCCTGGGAGGGGAAGAACTTCCCCTATATAAACCTAGGGCTGAGGCAGGGTTAGTGAGTAGAGAAGAAGTAGAGACAGAGAAGCAGATATAGGAAAAGAACATCAGGAGCTCTGTGGGAGCAGTGCTACAAGGAGTCAGGGGCTGGCAGCTGCAGAGCTCGCCCTGACTGAGAAGTTATCTCCGGACCCGGAGTCCGAGGCTGTGGGGACTAACTCCTATCCAGCAGCAGAAACCGACCGGCAGGGGATTTCAGGTCCTCTGGCCCAGAAACCCGAAGGCACGGTCACACGCGTGGGACCAGCACCGCCGTCGTGGAGCGGAAGCTACTAGAAGGCCCCGAGTCACCGGCCATACGGGTGAGCACCACACGGTACACTCAGGGACGTGGGCTACTTATACCCGCCTCTAGCAAGGTAGCCGGAAGAGTATCGTTAGTTTGGGAGGCCTACAACTCCGCCTGGCCAGGGGAGATCCCATCTGCTCAAGGACTGACCAGGCCCCAATCGCCAGCCAGTACTCCGGGAGGGTCTATCTTTGTCACCAGTAAAGACCCTGAACTACACCGTACCGTCTCCGAGTGGTTCCTGCTACCCCCATCATCCACGTCGGCTGCCCTGAGGCCATACCCCTCCCGTTGGGGGTTATACTATCATGCTGCACAATCCTACCACCGGCCTCAGCGGTCTGCCCTGCAGCAGCAACTCCTTAGCTGTACTCAACGGGTGGCGTAGTCGTCCAACATCTACCGCTAATACAGCGCCACTTAGTCTGACTCCCTGGGCACGGACCGGATCACCGCCACGAGACTACAACCCTCAAGAGATCCGGCTCCGGGTAAGCTCCCGCGTGCGCAACGCAGCGCGACACAGGCCCAGGGGCGCGTCAACTTTTGGCGTAGTCGGCAGGATCTCGTGCCCGCAACCACCGGGTACTGCGTGCCTGAAAAAGACTGTTCAAACTTACCAGTGGTGAAGATTCCCGCCATCCGGCACCATCTTCAGCCTTCTTCCCGCCATCGGTGAAGATTCCCGCCATCCGGCGCCATTTTCAGCCTTCTTCCCGCCTTCCGTGGAGTTTTCCCGCCGTTGGACGCCATCTTGAAGACGCCGCGCGGGAAGAAGAGGGGCGTGGACTCCAAAAGCGCGCGAGAACTGAAGCCCCGCCTCACGTCCAGACGTCGCGTAAGGTCCTGGAAGGAGCCCAGCAGACGCTGACGTCACAGGAGCGCGACGGAAGGTCCTCAACCCTGACGATCCACTGCGGAGCCGCGGCCTACGGAAGAGGATCATCGCAAGGTAGGCCACGGTCCACTAGGGGGGAGAAGGATGTCGGATACGGAGGAGAGCTTCACCGCTTCAACCCCCGCCAGCGCCACCGCCGTTGCGGTCATGCCTTTCACCATGCCCTATATCCCGGGGGCAGCCTGGCTACCCCAGTACTCAGGGGAGTCACATACCCTGCATGACTTTAGAGAAAAGCTGGATAGCCTCTTCCAGGTGTATCCCCTCACAGAGCAGCAAAAAGTGAGCATCCTGGTGGCCCAATTAACCGGGGCAGCCCAAAGGGAGGTAAAGTCCTGGCCACCTGGGAGGAGGACTGTCGCAGAGATACTAACCCGGCTGAGGGACACCTTTGATACCCGCACCTCAGCCGAGATCAAGCTCAGATTCTACGGGTGCAAACAGCGGGCACATGAGAGTATAAGGGACTATGCCCTGAACCTACAAGAGGCCCTGAGAGCCATTAAGCAGACCGACCCTGACGGCGTGGGAGACGAGGACAGGCTGTTGACTGAACAATTTATAGAGGGTTTATATTGCAATGCCCACCGAACCCAGTTGCGGGCAATGGCCTTACAGTACCCTCATCTGGGATTTGCACAGTTCAAGGAGAGAGCCATCCGGGTGCTCCGAGAACCGGCACCAGGTGGCGTTGTGACCCACAGACGTCCCACTACCACTTACCACCAGGAGGCGGCACCCTTGTCGGCAGGGCCTGTGGGAGCTGATGCGCAGGCTTTGAACAATGACCCGGCTCCAGACCTGCACCATCAGGTCCAAGAGCTAGCTAAAAGCGTTGCCGCGCTAACCCGAACTGTGCAGTCTTTACAGGTTTCCACTCCAGGGAAGATCCAGCTGGCATCCGGACCGGAGGACATCCCGTGGCGTCGACCAAGGAGGACCCCACCGGCCAGAGGAAGACCCAGCGACCGATACAACGAGGACGGACAACCCATCTGCCGCCGCTGCAATCAACCCGGACATATGGCAAGGTACTGTCCTTTAAACTGGCACAACCTGGGGTAGAGGGCCAACCCCCAGGAAAAAGATCATCAGGCCCATCAAACTGGCGCGACAAATATGTGGGAGGACGTCCAGTCTTGCCTGTGGTACTGGATGGCATCCCTATGAGTGCCCTATTGGACACCGGGTCACAGGTCACCACTATCCCGTACGTGCTCTTCAAGCAGTACTGGAATGACTCGGATATCACCCGCTACCCTGACGACGACTTGAGTATCATCGCCAGCAATGGTCAGCCCGTGCCACAGATTGGATTTAAAGAGGTGACCATTAAAATCGGTAGAGTCGAACTGGCAGCACAGGGACTGATCATTGTAGACATTGACAAACACGAGAGTCACCCAAAGATAACTCTAGGAACTAATGTAATTGAAAATTGTCTTGCAGAGGTGATTTTCCTTTTACAACAGGTTGCCAAGAACGCCAGCTCCGGCCAGCAGCGAGTGCTCCAGAAAGAGATCCGGGCACTGATGCGACGGCAACAGATAGAACTCTCCGGTGGTGAGATTGGTAGCGTAAGAATGTGTGACCCTTTCCCTATTGCCATGCCCCCAAAAAGTGAAATGATGATTTGGTGCCGGGCAGCTATTGGTCTGAGAGGTAGAGATTACCAGGCAATGGTAGAACCAGTTTACTCAGACAGTAGGCCCACCATTTTGACAGCACGGGGGGTGGTCAATGTACGCCATGGGAGGGTGCCCGTTCGCATAATAAATATCGGGAAGAGGGAAGTGTACCTGCCCCGGTATGCCACGCTAGCCAAATTGTATACCATCAATCAAAATTCCATACAGTCCGTAGAACCCTTGCCTCCATCTTCCCCGGAGGAAGGTAACGGCTCTAAAGAAACAATGGAGGACTGGTGTCAGCAACTACATTTGGGTACTGACTCCACTCCCTCACACCAGAAACAGGGAGTCTATCGGGTGGTTCAAGAGTACGAGAGAGTGTTTAGTAAACACCCGTTAGACTTCGGGCGAGTCAAGGGGGTAGAACACCACATCCCCACGGGAGACCATCTTCCATAAAAGAGAGGTATCAACCCGTACCCCCTGCACACTACCAACACGCCAAGGGGATGCTTAGGGACATGAAGGAGGCTCGGGTGATCAGGGATAGCTGTAGCCCCTGGGCAGCTCCACTAGTCTTAGTCAAAAAGAAAGACAACACCATGAGGATGTGTGTAGATTACCGGAAAATTAACCGTATCACACACAAGGATGCGTACCCCTTACCAAGGATAGAGGAGTCTTTGGCTGCTTTAAGATCTGCTAACTTCTTCTCTACCTTGGATCTCACTAGCGGGTACTGGCAGGTTCCTGTAGCAGAGGCGGACCGGGAGAAGACCGCATTCACCACCCCGATGGGACTTAGCGAGTTTACCTGTATGCCGTTCGGACTCTGCAACGCACCGGGAACCTTCCAACGATTAATGGAGTGCTGTCTGGGCCACAGAAACTTCGAGACGGTCCTGTTGTACCTGGACGATGTCATCGTATATTCCAAGACTTATGAGGACCACCTTAAACACCTGGCGGAAGTGTTCGAAGCTCTGGCAAGCTACGGCTTAAAGGTAAAACCCTCCAAGTGTCACCTCTTGAAACCAAAGGTGCAGTACCTGGGACACGTGGTGAGCGCTGACGGAGTGGCTCCCGACCCTGATAAGATCACCGCAATTAAGGAATGGCCAAGTCCCTCCAGTGTAAAGGAAGTGCGGCAGTTCCTCGGGTTGGTAGGCTATTACCGCAGATTCATCCCCGGTTTCACCAAAAAGGCAGCTCCTATGCAGGACCTCCTGATAGGCCAGTCCCGGAAGGCCAAGAACCAGAAGCCGCCCTTCAAATGGGAGAAGTTAGAAGAAGAGTCCTTCCGCCAGCTGAAGATGGCCCTCACGGGGGATGAAATCCTGGCGTACCCTGATTACAGCCAGCCCTTTATCCTCTACACCGACGCAAGTAACATCGGGCTAGGAGCCGTACTGTCCCAGATCCAGCAGGGGAAAGAACGAGTAATCGCTTACGCTAGCCGAAAACTGCGACCCACCGAAAGAAACCCTGAGAATTACAGCTCATTTAAGCTAGAGTTCCTGGCAGTGGTGTGGGCAGTCACCGAACGCTTTAAGCACTACCTCGCTTCTTCCCGGTTCACCGTGTACACGGATAACAACCCGTTGACACACCTGGACACGGCAAGACTCGGTGCCCTAGAGCAGAGATGGATGGCCCGTCTGTCCAACTACGAGTTCACAATCAAATACCGGGCAGGACGCTCCAATACCAACGCGGACGCCCTGTCCAGGATGCCAAACCTACCGGACGTAGGAGAAGATCCAGAGGGACTGGAAGAAGTCGAACTCCCCGCATTCCACCGTCATGGGACTATCCAGTATTCCCATCGGGTAAGGAGTAAGCAAGCCGCTACGTTTAACCCCTTGCCTCACTACAACTGGGAGGAAACGCAAGACAGTGACCCTGCCGTCCGGCTGGTGAAGGAGATGCTGACTCGGCCAGAGGCTCGCCTTGACCCAGACGCTCCGGAGGAAGCCAAGCAACTGTGGGCTGAGAAGAGTCGACTGTTCCTTTACAAGGGGAAGTTGTGCCGCAGAATGGTTAACTCCCGGACGCATGAACTAATCTGGCAAGTAGTGGTGCCACGGAGAGACGCAGCCATGGTGATGGAGGCATACCACGACGGGGCTGGACACTTCGGATGGAAGAAGCTGGAGTTCCTGCTGCGTGGGCGGTTCCACTGGGTAGGCATGAGGGGAACCATCGAGAGGTGGTGCAGAGACTGTGGCCCGTGCAACCTAAGAAGGAAGGACCGTGCCAGCCAGAAGACTCCCCTGCAGTCCATCGTCACCCGGCAGCCGTTGGAACTGGTAGCCTTGGATCATGTAAAACTGACCCCAAGCAGAAGTGGCTACGTCTACGCGTTAACCATTGTGGATCATTACTCCCGGTTCTTGGTTGTCGTCCCCGTTAAGGACTTAACGGCTCAAACAGCAGCTAGAGCCTTCCAGCAGCACTTCTGCCGTCCACACGGGTACCCGGACCAAGTGCTGACGGACCAGGGACCTGCCTTTGAAGCGGAGGTCTTCCAGGAATTCTGCAATCTGTATGGCTGCCGGAAGATAAGGACGACACCCTATCATCCGCAAACTAATGGACTTTGTGAGAAAATGAACCAGGTGGTAATGGATCTCCTGAAAACGTTGCCCCTGGAAGAACGCAGTCTGTGGCCTGAGAAGCTGCCCGATCTGGTGGACCTATACAACCACATCCCGGTAGGTTCCACCAACTGTACCCCGGCTTACCTAATGAGGGCGAGACCTGGTAAGTTACCTGTTGACCTGGAAATGGGAGTCCTGACACCCGAGGACACTTCACCAGAAGCAGACTGGGACACAGAGAGGCAGCAGCAGTACCGGAAAGTACAGGAGAGCGTGGAGCGAAGTCTCTGTCAGGCTAGGGAAAGACAAGAGAAAACTTACAACCAGTATGCTCCCGCTGTTCCCCTGGTACCCGGAGAGCAGGTCTTGAAGAGGAAAAGACGGCTCCACAAGTTGGACGACCAGTGGGAGAAGGACCCGTACACCATACTGCCCTCAAGCCACGAGAACCCGAAAGTCTGTACCATCAGTAAAGACGGAGGGGAGACCATAGCCATTGTATCCCGGGATCACCTGAAGAAGTGTCCTGAACAGCTACGGAACCCTGAAGAGGAACAAGAAGACCATCGACCCGTAGAGGAAAGGGAAGATATGGTTAGAACTGTGCTCGGAGACTTCCCTCGGTCCTGGACTCAAGTCAATGGTGCAGTTGTGGTACCCATCCTCACGTTCCTCCAACCAGCATCCCAAGTGCCTACGGAGCAACAGGTAGAGCTGGAAGAGCAGCCGGTCCAGGAGGCAGAAGACTCCACACAAGCAGAACAGGAGGATCAACCCTCTGCTTATAGTGAGCCTGCCGTACCCCTAGTGAGCCAAAGAGCCGGTAGACAGCTGCCCAGTTTACCCTTGACAGCTCCTACACCCTGTAGTTCAGGGCTAGACAGTCAGCTCCGTAGGTCCACTAGGGCCACTAGAGGCCAGTTACCCGCACGTTGGAGGATTTGAAGTGTATAAATTGTTTTATTTGTGGTTACCTGTTTTTCTTGTTGTTTGTGTATAATTATGTGTTTCTAGTCATTTATAGGAGTCCTTGGTGGATTTACCGGGAATCCTTGTACATGGTTGGAGCGTAACCTAGGAATGGACTAAAGACTGTTAAGGACTCGGGGCAGGACAGACCCCTACCTGGTTACGTCTCCCTGTTTTGGTGAAATGGACACCTTGCTTTTCTTCAAAAACTGCACCCGGTTGCGGACACGCCGTGACCATCTTTACATGTTTTTCTTATTGTACTATTATTGTTTATACCTTGTTATGTTTAAAAATATGTTTAGTCTCGGAGTACTAAATTTCACTAGGGGGGAATGTGGCACCCCAGGGGTCTGGTTTCCACAGGAACGGCAATGTTATGTCTGAGAGCAGGTGGGAGGTCTCTTGGTCAGGGATCCTGTGCATGCCACACCTCCTGCCCAGTCCTGGGAGGGGAAGAACTTCCCCTATATAAACCTAGGGCTGAGGCAGGGTTAGTGAGTAGAGAAGAAGTAGAGACAGAGAAGCAGATATAGGAAAAGAACATCAGGAGCTCTGTGGGAGCAGTGCTACAAGGAGTCAGGGGCTGGCAGCTGCAGAGCTCGCCCTGACTGAGAAGTTATCTCCGGACCCGGAGTCCGAGGCTGTGGGGACTAACTCCTATCCAGCAGCAGAAACCGACCGGCAGGGGATTTCAGGTCCTCTGGCCCAGAAACCCGAAGGCACGGTCACACGCGTGGGACCAGCACCGCCGTCGTGGAGCGGAAGCTACTAGAAGGCCCCGAGTCACCGGCCATACGGGTGAGCACCACACGGTACACTCAGGGACGTGGGCTACTTATACCCGCCTCTAGCAAGGTAGCCGGAAGAGTATCGTTAGTTTGGGAGGCCTACAACTCCGCCTGGCCAGGGGAGATCCCATCTGCTCAAGGACTGACCAGGCCCCAATCGCTAGCCAGTACTCCGGGAGGGTCTATCTTTGTCACCAGTAAAGACCCTGAACTACACCGTACCGTCTCCGAGTGGTTCCTGCTACCCCCATCATCCACGTCGGCTGCCCTGAGGCCATACCCCTCCCGTTGGGGGTTATACTATCACGCTGCACAATCTACCACCGGCCTCAGCGGTCTGCCCTGCAGCAGCAGCTCCTTAGCTGTACTCAACGGGTGGCGTAGTCGTCCAACATCTACCGCTAATACAGCGCCACTTAGTCTGACTCCCTGGGCACGGACCGGATCACCGCCACGAGACTACAACCCTCAAGAGATCCGGCTCCGGGTAAGCTCCCGCGTGCGCAACGCAGCGCGACACAGGCCCAGGGGCGCGTCATATATACTCCAGGAGTAACACTACCTATATCTATTGCACTACTCTGTCTGATCCGGAGTGACTGTGACGAGCATGGCGGTGCCCGGTCTGATATAGACCTGATGACGCTGTGCGGCCAGCCAATCACTGTAATGCCCACAACCAACATGGCTGCAGCATTACAGTGAGTGGCAGACAATCCCTGCATGTTCATTGACTCTCTAAAGAGCGCCAAAGATGCAGGGAGGGGACCCGAGCATCGGCCGAGCAACCCCGGAAATACTTGGCGGGCTTGTCGAGCAGGGTGAGGCTCGGGCGAATACGGAGCAGTGGCGAGCGCACTCGCTCATCACTATTAGTTAGCTAGTCGCTAGTGGTCGTAACCATGGATACCTAAGGTCCTGCAATGCCCTGCACATGAGGAAAGATTGGGATAGGGTCTTGGACCTGGGAATACCCCTTTAAGCTTTCTTAAATCTCATTGTTCTCAGCAGCAGATCATCTGGTGGAGACGTGCTGCCGAAAACATTTTTATTCTCTGTGCACAGAGATATCATATTAAGGATGGCTTTCTGCGAATGAAGGTGCGGCCGGTCCAAACAGGCTAATAAATGACTGCCAGTCGGCTTCATAAAACCGGTCAGTGGCTATGAGAGTGCTGCGATTGACCAGTGTAAATGCCTCCTTAGATCCAGGTACCTCATAGGGGAAATCTCCTCTGGTTGACATTCTTCTCCTCTTCTTCTTCATCTGGTCCCGACACTATACCTCGTCTCCGCAGACGTCCCTCTTCTCCAGTCTTCTGCAGCACGTCCTGACACAGAGCCCTTAAAAATAAAAATTGTCATTATAATGCCACCAAAATAAAAATAGCTGCCCATGCTGTGCCCTAAATAAATAATTGCTCCTCACTGTGCTCTCTGCCCCGAAAAGTGACCCCACGCTGCCCCTCTTATGATACATGGCCTCCTCTCCTATAAAATATTGCCTCCACACCGTCCCCCCTTATATATTATAATGCCACCCCACCCCTGCCCATGAACTATGGCCGCCACACTGTCCTTCCTTATGAACAAAAACTGTCAAACCATCGTCCCTAAACAACTATGGCCGATACTCTGCCCGCCCTCCACACTGCACCGGCGTTATAAACTATAGCCTCCAAGCTGTCCCTATCTTCAGTGCCCCTCCATACTGTGTCCTCAATAAATGCCCCTCCCCCTCTACAGTAACAATTCCTTGTATCTTCAGCCCCACTAATAAGTGCTTACCTTCCCCTCCAATGTGGCTCCCTATCACATGCAGTCCGCACCCCATGTACCACACACATACAGCCTGCACCCCCATATACAGCCTGCACCCACATGTAACCCTCACATACAGCCTGCACCCCCATGTACCCCCACATACAGCCTGCACCCCCATATACAGCCTGCACCCACATGTAACCCTCACATACAGCTTATACCCCCATGTAACCTCACATACAGCCTGCATCCCCATGTACCCCCACATACAGCGTGCACCCCCATATACAGCCTGCACCCACATGTAACCCTCACATACAGCCTGCACCCCCATGTACCCCCACATACAGCCTGCACCCCCATATACAGCCTGCACCCACATGTCAC
Organism: Phyllobates terribilis; assembly: GCF_046119375.1. Classification (NCBI taxonomy): domain Eukaryota; kingdom Metazoa; phylum Chordata; class Amphibia; order Anura; family Dendrobatidae; genus Phyllobates; species Phyllobates terribilis. The sequence goes on along the minus strand of NW_027362764.1, from coordinate 20,177,227 downwards.
CCTCACATACAGCTTATACCCCCATGTAACCTCACATACAGCCTGCACCCCCATGTACCCCCACATACAGCCCGCACCCCATGTACCACACACATACAGCCTGCACCCCCATATACAGCCTGCACCCACATGTAACCCTCACATACAGCCTGCACCCCCATGTACCCCCACATACAGCCTGCACCCCCATATACAGCCTGCACCCACATGTAACCCTCACATACAGCTTATACCCCCATGTAACCTCACATACAGCCTGCATCCCCATGTACCCCCACATACAGCTTGCACCCCCATATACAGCCTGCACCCACATGTAACCCTCACATACAGCCTGCACCCCCATGTACCCCCACATACAGCCTGCACCCCCATATACAGCCTGCACCCACATGTCACCCTCACATACAGCTTATACCCCCATGTAACCTCACATACAGCCTGCACCCCCATGTACCCCCACATACAGCCCGCACCCCATGTACCACACACATACAGCCTGCACCCCCATATACAGCCTGCACCCAGATGTAACCCTCACATACAGCCTGCACCCCCATGTACCCCCACATACAGCCTGCACCCCCATATACAGCCTGCACCCACATGTCACCCTCGCATACAGCTTATACCCCCATGTAACCTCACATACAGCCTGCACCCCCATGTACCCCCACATACAGCATGCACCCCCATATACAGCCTGCACCCACATGTACCCCCACATACAGCCTGCACCCCCATATACAGCCTGCACCCCCATGTAACCCCACATAGAGCCTACACCCCCATATACTGCCTGTACCCACATGTAACCCTCACATACAGCCTGCACCCCCATGTACCCCCACATACAGCCTGCACCCCCATATACAGCCTGCACCCACATGTAACCCTCACATATAGCTTATACCCCCATGTAACCTCACATACAGCCTGCACCCCCATGTACCCCCACATACAGCCTGCACCTCCATATACAGCCTGCACCCCATGTAACCCTCACAAACAGCCTGAACCCCCATGTAACCCCACATACAGCGTGCACCCCCATATACAGCCTGCACCCCCATGTAACCCTCACAAACAGCTTGCACCCCCATGTAACCCCACATACAGCGTGCACCCCCATATACAGTCTGCACCCCCATGTACCCCGACATACAGCCTGCACCCCCATGTAACCCTCACATACAGCTTGCACCTCCATGTAACCCCACATACAGCCTGCACCTCCATATACAGCCTGCACCCACATGTAACCCTCACAAACAGCCTTCATCCCCATGTAACCCCATATACAGCGTGCACCCCCATATACAGCCTGCACCCACATGTACCCCCACATACAGCCTGCACCCCCATATACAGCCTGCACCCCCATGTAACCCCACATACAGCTTGCACCCCCATATACAGTCTACACCCACATGTAACCCTCACATACAGCCTGCACCCTCATGTACCCCCACATACAGCGTGCACCCCCATATACAGCCTACACCCACATGTAACCCTCACATACAGCTTGCACCCCCATGTAACCCCACAAACAACCTACACCCCCATATACAGCCTGCACCCACATGTAACCCTCACATACAGCCTGCACCCCCATGTACCCCCACATACAGCCTGCACCCCCATATACAGCCTGCACCCACATGTAACCCTCACATACAGCTTATACCCCCATGTACCCCCACATACAGCCTGCACCCCATGTACCCCCACATACAACCTGCACCCCCATATAACCCCATATACAGTCTGCACCCCTATGTAACCCCACATACAGCCAGCACCCCCATATACAGCCTGCACCCCTATGTAACCCTCACATACAGATTGTACCCCCATGTACCCCCACATACAGCCTGCACCCCCATATACAGCCTGCACCCCTATGTAACCCTCACATACAGCCTGCACCCCCATATACAGCCTGCACCCCTATGTAACCCTCACATACAGCTTGTACCCCCATGTACCCCCACATACAGCCTGCACCCCCATATACAGCCTGCACCCCCATGTAACCCTCACATACAGCCTGCACCCCCATAGACAGCCTGCACCCCTATGTAACCCTCTCATACAGCTTGTACCCCATGTACCCCCACATACAGCCTGCACCCCCATGTAACCCTCACATACAGCTTGCTCCCCCATGTAACCCCACATACAGCCTGCACCTCCATATACAGCCTGCACCCCTATGTAACCCTCACATACAGCTTGTATCCCCATGTACCCCCACATACAGCCTGCACCCCCATACACAGCCTGCACCCCCATGTAACCCCACATACAGCCTGCACCCCCATGCAACCCTCACATACAGCCTGCACCCCCATATACAGCCTGCATGCCTATGTAACCCTCACATACAGCTTGCACCCCCATGTACCCCCACATACAGCCTGCACCCCCATATACAGCCTGCACCCCCATGTAACCCCACATACAGCCTGCACCCCTATATACAGCCTGCACCCCCATGTCACCCTCACATACAGCCTGCACCCCCATGTAACCCTCACAAACAGCCTGCACCCCCATGTACCCCCACATACAGCTTGTACCCCCATATACAGCCTGCAACCACATACAACCTTCACATACAGCTTGTACCCCCATGTACCCCCACATACAGCCTGCACCCCCATACACAGCCTGCACCCCATGTAACCCCACATACAGCCTGCACCTCCATATACAGCCTGCACCCCCATGTAACCCTCACATACAGCCTGCACCTTCATATACAGCGTGCACCCCCATGTAACCCCACATACAGCCTGCACCCCCATATACAGCCTGCACCCCCATGTAAAACTTACATACAGACTGCACCCCCATGTAACCCTCACATACAGCTTGTACCCCCATGTAACCCCACATACAGCCTGCACCCCCATATACAGCCTGCACCCCATGTAACCCTCACATACAGCTTGCACCCCCATGTAACCCCACATACAGCCTGCACCCCCATATACAGCCTGCACCCCATGTAACCCTCACATACAGCTTGCACCACCATGTAACCCCACATACAGCCTGCACCCCCATATACAGCCTGCACCCCCATGTAACCTTCACTTACAGCTTGTACCCCCATGTACCCACACATACAGCCTGCACCCCCATATACAGCCTGCACCCCAATGTAATCCTCACATACAGCTTGCACCCCCATATACAGCCTGAACCCCCATGTAATCCTCACATACAGCTTGCACCCACATGTACCCCCACATACAGCCTGAACCCCCCATATACTTCCTGCATCCTCCACATACAGTGTTCACCCTCATATGTACTCCCACATACAAGCGGCTTCCCCATATGTACCCCCACATATAGCAAGCACCCCCCATATGTACCCCCACATATAGCCTGCACCCCATATGTACCCCCGCATATAGCAAGCACCCTATATGTACCCCCACATATAGCCTGCACCCCCCATATGAACCCCCACATATAGCCTGCACCCCATATGTACCCCCACATATAGCAAGCACCCCCATATGTACCCCCACATATAGCCTGCACCCCATATGTACCCCCACATATAGCCTGCACCCCCATATGTACCCCAATATATAGCCTGCACCCCCATATGTACCCCCACATATAGCCTGCACCCCATATGTACCCCAACATATAGCAAGTACCCCCATATGTACCCCCACATATAGCCTGCACCCCCCATATGTACCCACACATATAGCCTGCACGCCCACATATGTACCCCCACATATAGCCTGCACCCCATATGTACCCCCACATATATCAAGCACCCCCATATGTACCCCCACATATAGCCTGCACCCCCCATATGTACCCTCACATATAGCCTGCACGCCCACATATGTACCCCCACATATAGCCTGCACCCCATATGTACCCCCACATATATCAAGCACCCCCATATGTACCCCCACATATAGCCTGCACCCCCATATGTACCTTCACATATATCCTGCACCCCCATATGTACCCCCACATATATCCTGCACCCCCATATGTACCACCACATATAGCCTGCACGCCCACATATGTACCCCCACATATAGCCTGCACCCCATATGTACCCCCACATATATCAAGCACCCCCATATGTACCCCCACATATAGCCTGCACCCCCATATGTACCTTCACATATATCCTGCACCCCCATATGTACCCCCACATATATCCTGCACCCCCATATGTACCCCCACATATAGCCTGCACCCCCCATATGTACCCCCACATATAGTCTGCACCCCATATGTACCCCCACATATAGCAAGCACCCCCATATGTACCCCCCCACATATAGCCTGCACCCCCCATATGTATCCCCACATATAGCCTGCACCCCATATGTACCCCCACATATAGCCTGCACCCCCATATGTACTCCCACATATTGCCTGCACCCCATATGTACCCCCACATATAGCAAGCACCCCCATATGTATCCCCACATATAGCCTTCATCCCCCATATGTACCCCCACATATAGCTTGCACCCCATATGTACCCCCCACATATAGCAAACACCCCCATATGTACCCCCACATATAGCAAGCACCCCCATATGTACCCCCACATATAGCCTGCACCCCATATGTACTCCCACATATAGCCTGCACCCCATATGTACCACCACATTTAGCAAGCACCCCCATATGTACCCCCACATATAGCAAGCACCCCCATATGTACCCCCACATATAGCTTGCACCCCCTATATGTACCACCATCTATAGCCTGCACCCCATATGTACCCCCACATATAGCCTGCACCCCCATATGTACGCCCAAATATATCCTGCACCCCCATATGTACCCCCACATATAGCCTGCACCCCCCATATGTACCCCCACATATAGCCTGCACCCCCCATATGTACCCCCACATATAGCCTGCACCCCCATATTTACCCCCACATACAGCAAGCACCCCAATATGTACCCCCATATATAGCCTGCACCCCCATATGTACCCCCACATATAGCCTGCACCCCATATGTACCCCTACATATAGCCTGCACCCCCATATGTACCCCACATATAGCCTGCACCCCATATGTACTCCCACATATAGCCTGCACCTCCATATGTACCCCCACATATACCCTTCACCCCCATATGTACCCCCACATATAGCCTGCACCCCCCATATGTACCCCAACATATAGCCTTCATCCACCATATGTACCACCACATATAGCCTGCACCCCCATATGTACCCCCACATATAGCCGGCACCCCCATATGTACCCCCCACATATATCCTGCACCCCCATATGTACCCCCACATATAGCCTGCACCCCCATATGTACCCCCACATATAACCTGCACCACTATATGTACCTCCACATATAGCCTGCACCCCATATGTACCCCAACATATAGCCTGCACCCCAATATGTACCCCCACATATAACCTGCACCCCCATATGTACCCCACATATGGCCTTCACCCCATATGTACCCCCACATATAGCCTGCACCCCCATATGTACCCTCACATATAGCCTGTACCACCATATGTACCCCCACATATAGCCTGCACCCCCATATATACCCCCACATATAGCCTGCACCCCCCTATGTACCCCCACATATAGCCTGCACCCCCCTATGTACCCCCACATATAGCCTGCACCCCCATATGTACCCCCACATATAGCTTGCACCTCATATGTACCCTCACATATAGCCTGCACCCCCATATGTACCCCCACATATAGCCTGCACCCCCATATGTACCCCCACATATAGCCTGCACCCCCATATGTACCCCCACATATAGCCTGTACCCCCATATGTACCCCTTACATATAACCTGCATCCTATATGTACCCCCACATATAGCCTGCACCCCCATATGTACCCCCACATATAGCCTACACCCCAATATGTACCCCCAAATATAATTTGCACCCCCATATGTACCCCACATATAGCCTGCACTCCAATATGTACCCCCACATATAGCCTGCACCCCCATATGTACCCCTACATATAGCCTACACCGCAATATGTACCCCCACATATAGCCTGCACCCCATATGTACCCTCACATATAGCCTGCACTCCAATATGTACCCCCACATATATCCTGAACCCCCATATGTACCCCCACATATAACCTGCATCCCATGCACCCTGTTCCCTAATTACTTGTCACTAGTGTTCCTCTTCTCTTCTGCTGTTTCAAGGCTCCGCCCATAAGTCACATGGGCATGACGTCATCAAAGGTCCTTCACTTTACCATGATGATCGCTGCTCCTCCTCCAATGCGCCCCCTCCTCACCCCCCACACACAAATAAAGATGGCGGATGCTTTACAAAGGCCAGCGGAGGTAAGAGGAAGGGGGAAGTTTAAAAAAATGGTATTTTTTTTTAATTCTTGGTGGCGCCCCCCAACCTGCTGCCCTAGGCACCTGCCCTTGGGTGCCTAGTGGCAAATATGGCCCTGCTCCTATGGATCTGAAAGGGTTAATGATCCACTTGTCAATGGGGACAACTTCCATCACTAAAAAGACCTGTGTGACAAAGGGGAGAAATGTAGCACTGAGATTGTTAGCTCCAGTAATTAAACATAGGGAAAAGGTTCCAGCACACAAAGGAATAAGGGGTTAATCAGCCATGTTTACTGCTAGGGTGAATAAATACCTGTAGAGAGGGAGGAGGTCAGAGGATAGATTCCCAGCCTTTTAGAGCATTTGGTGTGGGGTGGGCCTGGAGATGAAAGCTCTGGAGCTGTTTTGTCATGTGAAGGAAAGCTAAACCTTGGGTTGTTTGTTCCTGAAGCGGGCGGTTACCCGTAGCAACAAGGACTGTGCAATAAATTATGCTTTGTTTTTCCTGTTTGGCCAGGAAGGCCGTGTTTGTTTTGCTAACATTGCTTTGCTGTGGTTTATGTAGCACTCTTAACAAACCCAGCAGAAGATTTAAAGATTTATACAGCTGACATGTGCCCGCAACAGCCGCGGGTGGAATCGCGATCCACCCGCGGCTGTTAACATGTTAAATGCCGCTGTCAATCTCTGACAGCGGCATTTAACATCGCCGCGCCGGAAGCGCGTCACTTACCCCGCCCATCGGTGACCCCGTCATGTGATTGCGGGTCACCGATGGGTCGGCATGACAACCCTGGGTCTGCAGCAGACTCCAGTGGTTGTCATGTAAAGATTTCTATAAGCGCCACCTAGTGGTCGGCGCTCATAGCACAGAAGTATTTCTGCTACATAGAGGTGATCTGCTCATCACCTCTATGTAGCTGAGGCAATCGGACAGTTGCTGCCTCTAGTCTCTTACGGAGATTATAGCAAGCAGAAAGTGAAAAAAAAATGTTTTTAAAAAAATATAAAAGTTTAAATCACCGCCCTTTCGCCACATTCAAAATAAAATAATTTAAAAAAAAACTCCACATAGACATATTTGGTATCGCCGCGTTCAGAATCGCCCGATCTATTAATATAAAAAAATAATTAATCCGATCAATAAAAGGCGTAACGAGAAAGAAATTCTAAACGACAGAATTACGTTTTTTGGTCGCTGCAACATTGCAATAAAATGCAATAACGGGCGATCAAAACATAGGATCTACCCCAAAATGGTATCAATAAAAACTTCAGCTCGGTGCCCAAAAAATAAGCCCTCACCTGCCCCAGATCCCGAAAAATGGAGATGCTACGGGTCTCGGAAAATGGCGCCATTTTTTTTTCTTTAGCAAACTTTGGATTTTTTTTTCACCACTTAAATAAATAAGAACCCATACATGTTTGGTGTCTACGAACTCGTAATGACCTGGAGAACAATAATGGCAGCTCAATTTTAGCATTCAGTGAACGTGGTAAAAAAAGAACAAAAAAAAACCATCTGTGGTATTGCACTTTTTTTGCAATTTCACGGTACTTGGAATTTTTTTCACGTTTTCCCGTACACGATATGGTAAAACCAGTAATGTCGTTCAAAAGTACAACTCGTCCCGCAAAAAATAAGCCCTCACACGGCCATATTGACCAAAAAAAATAGAAACGCTATGGCTCTGGGAACAAGGGGAGCAAAAAACGAAAATGCAAAAACGGAAAATCCCAGGGTCCTTAAGGGGTTAAAATATTGATCTTATCCACCGTGCTTTTTACAGTCTATCCACTAGGCCCCAATGATTGTTGGGGTCATATTGTGGATACTAGTAGACTTAAAATGGACAACCATGTGTCTATAAATACATAACCCCCTAATAATTTGTTAGAAGGGATAGCCACTGAAAGTTGAAAACCCACCGATACAATAGCGTGAGAGGGGTCATAGAAAGATCGAGTCAGCACCCCATGCAAATATAAAGTGCATATCTCTGTTACCACCTAAATATTTCACTTTGTCCTATCCCTTGGGGTAGTTGCTTTATTATCAACAAGATACCTTATATATTAGAAGTATCACCAAGATATTTAATAGCGGACTGTGAGCCCTCGCGGGCAGGGTCCTCGCTCCTCCTCTACCAGTCGCTGACTCGTTCTGTTAAGATTATTGTAAGTGTCTTTTGCTATGTATATCCTGATCACATGTAAGGTGCCATGGAATAAATGGCGCTATAGTAATAAATAATAATAAATTAAAGCTGACAGATTCCACATCAGTGTAAAATCTATCAGTTTAGACGCTCTGTTGTGCGAGCGCCCTGAGAGTCTAAACTCCCCGAAAGACACCTAGCGTCTATCTGATAGTTTATTCTAATCCTTGTCTGCTGATTTACCAGCTCCCATTATGTTAACAGCTGAATCAAAGTCTGCTACAGTGGGTACGGAAAGTTTTCAGACCCCTTTAAATTTTTCACTCTTTGTTTCATTGCAGCCATTTGGTAAATTCTAAAAAGTTATTTTTTTCTCAGTAAAGTCCACCCTGCACCCCATCTTCACTGAAGAAAACAAATGTAGAAAGTTTTGCAAATTTATTAAAAAAGAAAAACTGAAATATCACATGGTCATAAGTATTCAGACCCTTTGCTCAGTATTGAGTAGAAGCCCCCTTTAGAGCTAGTACAGCCATGAGTCTTCTTGGGAATGATGCAACAAGTTCTTCACACCTGGATTTGGGGGTCCTCTGCCATTCTTCCTTGCAGATCCTCTCCAGTTTCGTCAGGTTGGATGGTGAACGTTGGTGGACAGCCATTTTCAGGTCTCTCCAGAGATGCTCAATTGTGTTTAGATCAGGGCTCTGGCTGGGCCAGTCAAGAATGGTCACAGAGTTGTTCTGAAGCCACTCCTTTGTTATTTTAGCTGTGTGCTTAGGGTCATTATCTTGTTGGAAGGTGAACCTTCGGCCAAGTCTGAGGTCCAGAGCACTCTGGAAGAGGTTTTCATCCAGGATATCTCTGTACTTGGCCGCATTAATTTTTCCTTCAACTGCAACCAGTCGCCCTGTCCCTGCAGCTGAAAAACACCCCGATAGCATGATGCTGCCACCACCATGTTTCACAGTTGGGATTGTATTGGGCAGGTGATGAGCAGTGCCTGGTTTTCTCCACACATACTGCTTAGAATTATCACCAAAAAGTTCTATCTTCGTCTCATCAGACCAGAGAATCTTATTTCTCATAGTCTGGGAGTCCTTCATGTGTTTTTGAGCAAACTCTATGCGGGCTTTCATATGTCTTGCACTGAGGAGAGGCTTCCGTCGGGCCACTCTGCCATAAAGGCCCGACTGGTGGAGGGCTGCAGTGATAGTTGACTTTGTGGAACTTTCTCCCATCTTCCTACTGCATCTCTGGAGCTCAGCCACAGTGATCTTGGGGTTCTTCTTTACCTCTCTCACCAAGGCTCTTCTCCCACGATTGCTCAGTTTGGCTGGACAACCAGGTCTAGGAAGACTTCTGGTGGTCCCAAACTTCTTCCATTTAAGGATTATGGAGTAGAATTATTAATGTTATTATGTAAATAGTAATAATAATGATAGAATAAATGCAAATGTAATAGTAGTAATAATATTATTAGTAGTAATGGGGGTAGAATTAGTAGTAGTTGTAGTATACTTTTTATTATTGTTATTAGTAATAGTAGCCGTACTTGAAGTATAGAAGTAAAAATAATTGTTCTAGGGGTTCTAGGGGTTGTAGAAATAGTAGTAGAAGTATTTGTAGATAAAACAAAAGTGGACAGATCAGTAGAAGTTATCTTGGCAGTAACTTTTGCTATATGACTTCTACAATGGTTGTGACTTTGGGATCTCACTAGGTAATACGGCTCCATGTAGTAGTTCAATGGTCTCTGGACCTTCAGCTTTGATCTGATTGATCTTCTTCATTGGATTTCATCTGCTTTTGGTCTGTGTTGAATCTCATCTACTTTCTCTCTGACTTCTCCTGGATCCAACTATTGAATTTCTACCTTTAATTTGGAACTTATCTACTCCTTTGCTAGGCCTCATCTGCGTCTCTGCTGAGTCCCATCTGCTTCTTTGCTGGGTCTCATCTAATACTCCGCTGGGCCTCCTCTGCTGGGTTTCATCTACTTCTCTGTTCATCTACATCTCTTCTGGGTCAAATCTGTTTCTCTGCTTGGTTTCATCTGCTTTTCTGCTAGGTTTAATCTTACTCCTCTGCTGGGTCTCCTCTGCTGGGTTTCATCTACTTCTCTGGTGGGGTTCATATATGTCTCTGTTGGGTCTCATCTGTTTCTCTGCTTGGTCTCATTTACTTCTCTGCTGGGTTTCATCTGCTTTTCTGCTGGGTTTAAGCTACTCCTCTTCTGGGTCTCATCTACTACTCTGCTGGGTCTCATCTCTCTGCTGTTTCTTACCTGCTTCCCTGCTTTTTCTTATTTGCTTCTCTGCTGGGTCTCATCTACTTCTCTGGGTGGTGGTAGTGGTTGTGGACCCACTGCGCCACTGGCCAGGCTTACCCTGGAAGGGTGTGACTGAGTGGCATCCTGGTTTTCACTAGAGCCTCTGATGGTGAGGATAGACTTGGGCTGTTAGGGTAGCCACCAGGTGCCACTCTAGGGCAGTGCCCAGACTTTCAGCAGCTGACCGAAGGGGTCAGAGGTGGAACACAAGGTACAGAGGGCCAAGGCAGAAACATTGTCAGACAGTCTGGGGTCGGGGCAGGCAGCACAGGGTCAGAATACAGAGCCGAAGTCCGGAGCTGAAAGATCAGACAGGATGATTAAATAGGCCGGGTTGGTAACAGGAGAGACTAAAGAGGAAAACACCTTGACAGGAAATTAGAAGCAGTCTGCAAACTAGAACATAAGCTCAGACAATGTGTGGAGGGAGGAGCTACCTAATATATCTACTGCTGGCAGGTGATATGCCAGGGAAGCAGAACTCAGCAGGACACAGCAGGATTAAATTCCTACAGAGTTTCGGCACTCCTCACTATAGTCAGTTGGATACAGCAGATGCAGCAGTGCTGGGAATTCTGCAGGAGACAACTCAATGAGATGGCCTGACATGAGGAGATGCAGAGCAGTGACCGCAGAGAGAAGGACGACGCTGAGAAGGCATGCGAGTTACAGGGGTGACACTCTGCTGGGTCTCATCTACTTCTTTTCTGGGTCTCATCTGCTCCTGCATGGGTTTCATCTGCTTCTCTGCTGGGTCTCATCTGCTTTTCTGCTGTGTCTTGTCTACTTCTCTTCTGGGTCTTATCTGCTCCTCAATTACATCTCATCTGCTTCTCTGCTGAGTCTCGTCTGCTCCTCCATTAGATCTCATCTGCTTCTCTGCTAGGTCTCATCTGCTTCTCCATTAGATCTCATCTGCTTCTCTGCTGGGTGTTATATTCTGCAACTAAAAACTAAGGAATAGGAGGGAAAAGCTGTCCCTGCAGTGAGACTCAGCTTAAACCCTACGCTGGGGTGGGTGCCCTATTCCTTGTGAATAGCCCCACCGACACTCCTGCACTGAACTCAAACGAAGACCTGAAGGAAGGGGAAAGGGTGTCCCTAAAAGATCTAAGGACTGGGAGCAAAAACAGGAGACCTCGTAAAAGAAAAGTTAGTTGCAGAAACGAAGTTAAAAGGAAACAAAACAGGTGGAACAAGAAGTTTCCTAAGCACAAAGAACTAACAAGGCAACTTAGCCAGAGCATAAGCGTAACAACACTGATGTCCAGCGGGGAATGGGAGACAGGTGCTGAGTAATAAAGAGTGAAGAGATCACGTGACCAAGACATCCAGCACCAGAGGAAAAGACTAGAAGCCAGCAAACCACAAAAAGATGGCCAATAGTAAAACAACATAGATTCTAACAGTACCTCCCCTTTTACGAGGATCCTCCGGATCCTCTAGGCCGAGCCTTACCAGGAAATCTCCTGTGAAAAGCCTTAATTAGCCTTGAGGCCAAGACGTCCTCGGCCTTCACCCAGGAATTATCCTCAGGGCCGAAACCTCTCCAGGACACAAGATACTGTAATCTCCCTCTATGCCACCTGGAATCCAAAATGCGAGAAATCTCAAATTCACCGTCCTCATCAACAGGAGGAACAGTAGGCTTCGCCTGCTTATCAGGCGTGTCCGCCTTCTTAAGTAGTGTCACATGAAACACAGAATTAATCCTCCAGGATGAAGGAATTCCCAACCTCACCGCAGCCGAGTTGATAATCTGAACCACTTTGAAAGGACCCACAAATTTAGGACCCAGTTTTTTAGAAGGAATTTTCAAACAAAGATTCCTAGAGAACAACCAAACCATATCCCCAAAAGCAAACAAGGACTCTTTTCTTTTTTTGACAAAATACCTTTTTGATCTCCTGTTAGCCTCTTTAAGATTCAGGCGTACACTGGTCCAAACCCCCTCCAAATCACCAGAAAAATTGTCCTCCTCCGGTACAGCAGCCCCAACTTTGGAAAATGGACCAAAAGGTGAATGCCTGCCAGTACAACAAAAAAAAAGGAGAACACCCAGCTGAGGAAGAAGTATGATTAGTAAGGGCAAACTCCGCAAAATGTAGAAATTCCGACCACATTTCCTGATTGTCTGCCACAAAACATCTCAAAAACTGCTCGACATCCTGGTTCTTCCTTTCAGTCCAGTCTGTCCATTGGACTCTGGATGATACCCCGACAAGAATGACAAATGAATTTTCAATCTGTCACAAAAAGCACGCCAAAAGCGAGCCACAAACTGTGGTCTTCTATCGGAAGCAATGTCCTTGGGAACACGATGGAGCCTGACAATCTCCTTCACAAAAGCCTTAGCAAGAGTCTTGGCGCAAGGTAACTTGTTGAATGGAACCAGATGACACATTTTACTAAACTGGTCCACAACAATCCAGATGACAGAAAAACCCTCCGATACAGGCAGATCGGTGATAAAATCGATGGCAAGGTGCGTCCATGGCGAACTAGGAACTTCCAAGGGGCACAGCAACCCCGCAGCCGGAGCGTGAGAGGCCTTCGACCTAGTGCACACAGAACACTGACACACCCACTTGATGACCTCCCTTTGCCACCCTGGCCACCAGAAACTCCGACCGATAGACTTCCTAGTTTCCAAAATCCCTGGGTGACCCGCCAACCGAGACTCATGACATTCAACAAACAACGCTCTCCTCAAGGTTCTAGGCACAAACAATTTACCACACGGGGTGTTAGATGGTGCCGCACTCTGAGCTCCTAGGATGCTATTCTCCAACTCAGAATCCAATGTGGCCACCACGACCCCTCTCTGCAAAATACACTCCTCCCTCTCAGCATTCACCGCTGGAGAGAAACTACGAGACAAAGTGTCAGCCTTAACATTCTTTGTCCCTGGGACAAAGGTTACGGAAAAATTGAACCGGGCAAAAAACAGTGCCCATCTATCCTAATGGGCATTCAAACGTTTAGCTGCGTCCAGATAAGTCAAATTCTTATGATCAGTGAAAACCTGTATAGGATGTCGAGCCCCCTCCAAAAAATGTCGCCAATGCTCGAACGCGAGTTTAATAGCCAACAACTCACGATTCCCAACATCATAGCTGAGCTCTGTCTCAGAAATTTTTTTTGAAAAGAAAGCACAGGGATGCACCCCATCCTCACCCTCCTGGGACAGAACTGCCCCTACGCCTATAGATGAGGCATCCACCTCAACCAAAAATGGCTTGGTCTCATCCATCTGGATAAGAACAGGAGCAGAGCTGAACCTCTCCTTGAGATACTCAAAAGCTTCAATAGCCTCAGTGGACAATTGGACTGTGTTAGCACCCTTCTTGGTGAGATCAGTAATGGGATTAGCGATGACAGAGAAATTCTTTATGAATTTCCTGTAATAATTGGCAAACCCCAAAAACCTCTGTACGGACTTCAAACCTTCAGGCCTCGGCCACTCCAGCACAGCCTGAACTTTCACCAGGTCCATCTCAAAACCATCACAAGAGACAAAGTAACCCAAAAAACGAATTTTCTGGACAGCAAACTGACACTTCTCCAATTTAGCAAAGAGTGTGTTATCTCTCAGTATCTGAAGAACTTCGCGGACTCTCTGCCAATGAGACTCAAGATCCGATGAATAAAGCAAAATATCATCCAGATAAACAATAACACTCAACCGATCAAAGGTCTCAGAATGTCATTGATGAAATTTTGAAAAAATGCAGGAGCGTTAGTAAGCCCAGAAGACATCACCAAACACTGAAAATGACCTTCCGGGGTGTTAAAAGCTGTCTTCCATTCATCTCCGTCCTTCACCCGCACCAAATTATATGCCCCACCAAGGTCAATCTTAGAAAACCATTTAGCTCCGGTCAATTGGTTAAACAAATCCGAAATAAGTGGTAACGGGTAAGGATTGCGCACAGTGATTTTATTAATCTCCCGAAAATCCAGACATGGCCTAAGACCCCCATCCTTCTTTTTGACAAAGACAGAACCCAACCGCCACAGGAGACTTAGAGGGTCTTATGTGACCTGCAGCTTAACTAGTCTGAAGGTACTCCTTCAAAGCCTCCCTCTTGGGAATTGTCAGATTAAACAACCGACTCTTAGGGAGCTTAGCATCAGGGATGAACTCAAAAGCGCAATCGTAATCTCTATGAGGTGGTAAAGCTTTCGACTCCACCTCCGAAAAAAACCCAAACCCTCCAAAAATCCTGAATGGGTTTAGGTAACTCCCCTTTCACAACAGTCACAATATGAACATTACAACACTTACCATAACACCCCTGACCCCAGGATCTTATGGAACCAGACGACCAGTCCAGCCAAGAATTATGCACTTTTAACCAGGGCAACCCCAGGACGACCGGGGAAGGCAATTTAGCAAGTACAAATAAGTCAATCTGCTCCTGATGTTCCATATTCATAGTAAGCGGAAACCCAGTGACCTTTCGAAGAATGCTCCCATGCTCCAGGGGAGTATTATCAATCGCCACCACAGGAAAAGGAGACGACAAAGGTTCAGAACCGAACTTATACTTTTCAAGAAATTGTTGATCAATCAAATTAAATGCATAACCACAATCCACCATTACCTGAAACTCAATCGAATGACCCTGACAGGTGGTATTACCAGGAAAAAATACCCCAGCAGAACATAAAAACACAATGCGAACGGGACTGTTATTTCTACTGACCAATTTATTTTCTTTCCTTAAGCGAACCTCGCATTGCTTTAAAAAATGATCAGCCTTACCGCAATGCAAGCAAAGTCCCTCAGAGAACATCCTGTCCCTCTCCTTGGAACGGGATGACATTGCCCCCACCTGCATAGGTTGCCCAGTGTCTGCAGGAAAATAGTGAGAAACAGAATCCAGCAAAATAGGAAACTTCTCCTCATTCTGTCTGGCCCTCAACCTTCTATCCACACGAATAGCTAACTGCATGGCAACTTGCAAAGTATCAGGTGCAGGGAATGCAATGAGCAAATCTTTAACCCTTTCACTCAAGCCTGCCAGAAACTGAAACTTGAGTGCACAGTCGTTCCACCTGACCTCTGCAGACCATAGTCTGAACAGGGTGCAATAACTCTAAGCATTAACAGAACCCTGTTTGAGATGATTGAGCTCTGCCTCAGCTGATGTAACCCGATCAGGATCATCATACAGCAAACCAATGGCATCAAAAAATGCCTCCACAGCCCTCAAACAATGATCATCAGGAGACAAAGAAAACGCCCAGATTTGAGGTTCTTTACGCAATAGAGACATAATAATCCCTACACGCTGTAGTTCACTCCCAGAAGATCTAGGTCTGAGCCGAAAATACAACAAACAAGCATTTTTAAATGAAAAAAAATCCTGTTGTTTCCCCAAGAAAAACTCAGGTAATCCTACCTTAGGTTCTTCTTAGCGTTCTGCAGGGTATTTACTCACGTACTGCTGAAGACCGGCAACCTCCAGAGTCAACCCTTGCAATTGTTGAGCAAGCTCCTGGATGGTACTCATACTGAAGAGGAGAGGAGAGAAACCCCCCCTTTTTTTTTTTTTTTTAAATGGGGCTTGACATACTTTTATGTTCTGCAATTAAAAACCAAGGAATAGGAGGGAAAAGGTGGCCCTCCACTCAGCTTAACCCTATGCTGGAGTGGGTGCCCTATTCCTTATGAATAGCCCCACCGACATTCCTGCACTGAACTCAAACGAAGACCTGAAGGAAGGGGAAAGGGTGTCCCTAAAAGATCTAAGGACTGGGAGCAAAAACAGGAGACCTCCTAAAAGAAAAGTTAGTTGTAGAAACGAAGTTAAAAGGAAACAAAACTGGTGGAACAAGAAGTCCCAGGATATCAATTGTCCTAAGCACAAAGAAATAACAAGGCAACTTAGCCAGAGCACAAGCGTAACAACACTGATGTCCAGCGGGGAATGGGAGACAGGTGCTGAGTAATAAAGAGTGAAGAGATCAAGTGACCAAGACACCCAGCACCAGAGGAAAAGACTAGAAGCCAGCAAACCACAAAAAGATGGCCGATAGTAAAACAACATGGATTCTAACACTGTGTCTCATCTACTTCCCTGCTGTTTCATATCTGATTCTCTGCTTGGTCTCATCTTCGTCTCTGCTGGGTCTCACCTGTTTCTCTGCTGAATCTCATCTGCACTCTGCTGAATTTCATTTACATTTCTGGTGATGTATTTATTTACTGGATCCCACCTATTTCTCTGTTGTTTTACTTTCATGTTGGATCTTCTTCTGTCAGATCTGCCTGTTGTCAAGTATAATCCATATCTATCAGCAGAGATACCGGGACAGATTACAAGAAGTTTGGGCAGTTCATTGTGCTGCTCACTGATGTGGGCAGTTCCTGGACAAATTAGACTCTTTTGTTTTTCTTGTTATGGGGTCAAGGAAAAATGGATGACTCTTTTCTACATATTTGTATGAAGGATTCTTCACACACTGCTTTCTTTCAGTTATGGAACTACTCTCTTTATATCTATTACTGCAATGATCTTTCCTGTTCCGAGCTGTTTGTTAAGCTTTCCCTGTTCTTCAGAGAAGAAGAGACTCTGTAAACCTAAATTTTATGGAAAAAGAAGCTTGTAGGATGGTCCCATATGGCTTTCCGCCAAAATAACTGTGGGAATATGATCAAGACGTTGAAGTATATTTGTAGACAGAATGACTTGTCTTTCTGAAGAAATTGGAACCGTGATGTAAACTTTTACAGGGTGCGATGAAGGAAATTACTTCTGAAGAATTTCTTAAGAAACTTACGGACATTGGATGCTGTTATTTCTGTTTGAGGTTCTGCTGTTTTGTCTGAATATATACACACCGTGACACCTCATGGAAATTTGAGACTGTAAAGTGTTTCAGAATTCTTTCTACAGCCCAAAAGCGCTATCATCTGATTTTCTTTTTTTTTCTCCTGAAGCTAAAGAACCATTACTGATATGTATGGTACATTCCCAGCCTGATAATAATGTGGCCCCCCAGGGGTCCGGTTGCCACAGTGGCATTGCCTCCCTTACAGGGGGTGATGCCATGCCTGGAAGCAAGGGGGGTCCCCTAATCAGGTTTACCAGCATACGACACTTTCCTGGCTCCAGACCATAAAGTGGAGCTCCTCCTCTTCAAAATGGAATCTGGAGGCGAGGTTAGTTAGACTTAGTGAGAGGAGTTGAAGACAGGACAGCGACGAGGAAGGACCTGGGGAAGGGAGCTGTGTACAAGCTCGCCCCAGAGGAGAGAAGCGCAAGTGAACCAGACACCGGAGTCCATGGCTATGGGGCACTGAAGGCCCAGCAGCAGAAACCGGAGGGCAGGAGACTGCAGGTCTCCTGGCCCCATCAGACACCCAGCGGCACAACAGCATCATAGGGCCCAGCACCGCCACGTGGGAGCGACACTCCAGGAAGGCCCGAGCTGCCTGCCATACGGGTGAGGAAAAATACGTTTTACTCAGGGACGAGGGCCAAGTATAGCTACAAGCAGCAGGGCCAAAGAGAATAGCACAGAGTGAAGGCCTACAACTCTACCTGGCGAGGTGGATCCCCAACTTGCTTCCAGGCCGCCCGGACCTTCACTACCAGCTAGTAACCGTGTCCTGGTCTGCTCTGACAAACCGCAAGTAAAGCTAGAGGAAACTGCCATTAATGTGTTGTCTGTTCATTACCTGCGCCCTCAGCCCTGCACAACACTGTCCCTGCAAACAACATCTACTCTTCAAATCATCTACACTGCCCCGGAGCTAAACTCTGCCTGTGGAGAGCTGAACCAACTCTGCTGTGTCACCATCAGCTCCAGAGGATCTGCACCGCAGCAGCGGCCCCATATAGCCGCATATCACAGGTGGCGTCATGAACATTATCTCTAAAAGCTTTATTCCCCTTTTCCTTTCCCTTTAATTGACGGACCGGGTCACTGCCACTGTGACATTCCCCAGCACCGACCGGCCCTGCTACCGAGTACCCCACGACCCAGGGGGCACGTCAATAACATTAAAACAGAGGCCTGAAAATGAACACAAGAGCAGGGAAACAATTCTAGCAGGCACTTGGATAAATGTCCTACGTCTTTACTAAGAGGCCCAACAAAAAAGTAACAGAGATCCAGCTAAGTAGATCAGAAGGGAAGTAGTTAAGATCCTGCTTGTGTCGCCTCCTCCATTGTGCCGGGGCTGAGTCCACCATTGTGTATTTGGCCTTGTCCACCATTGGGCTGGGGCGTGTCCTCCATTGTGCCAGGGCCATGTTCCCCATTGTGCCCGGGCCGGGTTCTCAGTCGTGTTTGAGTCGCGTCCTTCATTGAGCACAGACTGCATCCACCATTGTGCCTGGGCTGCATCTAACATTGTGCCCGGGCTGGGTCCTCCATTTTGCCGGGGTCGTGTCACATATTGTGGCTGGGCCAGGTCCTCCGTTGTGCTTGGGTCACCTCCTCAATTGTGCCTTGGCCGAGTCCACCATTGTGTATAGGCAGTATTCACCATTGTGCTGGGGTGTGTCCTCCAGTCCTCCATTGTGCCCGGGTCGGGTCCTCCATTATGCCGGGGCCATGTACCCCATTGTGCCTGGGCCGGGTTCTCAGTTGTGTTTGAGTCGCGTCCTTCATTGTGCACAGGGTGCATCCACCATAGTGCCCGGGTCATGTCTCCCATTTTGCCCAGGCCATTTCCACCATTGTGCAGTATCCCCTCTTCTTACAATAGTCTGTGAGCATCAGGGAGGTGAGGAGAGAATTGCTGAAGTTTTGGGAAAGGAACATTGTCCCTTTCTTGTCTGATGTCAGATTCTCCATGCTTCTCAGTTCGGAGTATTTGCCAGATTCTTCATTTCATAATGCACCAAATGTTTTCTATTGGTGAAAGGTCCAGACTGCAGACGGCCAGTTCACCCCCTGGACTCTTCATCTGTGGATCCGTCCTGCTGTGATGGATGCAGGATGTGGTTTTTCATTGTCCTGCTGAAATGTACAAGGTCTTTCCTGACATAGAACAACATCTGTTCCATCCAGATATCGTCTATCACCTCTATATAATGCTCATTATTGATGGCACCATGTGTGCACTGCCCCTGCCATGGGCTCTAATGCGGTCCCATATATCAGAGACGTGAACTGTGTGCTGATAACAAGCTGGATGGTCCTCCTCTTTGATAACAAGTTGGATGGTCCCTCTCCTCGATAAAAAGGTGGATGGTCCGGCTCCTAAATAACAAGCTGGATAGTTCCCCTCTTCGATAACAAGTTGTATGGTCCCTCTCCTCGATAATAAGCTGGATGGTCCCTGTCCTCGAAAATATGCTGGATGGTCCCTCTCCTCGATAATAAGCTGGATGGTCCCTCTCCTTGATAATAAGCTGGATGGTCCCTCTCCTGAGTTCGCAGTACACAATGCCCGTGGTTTTCCCTAAAGAATTTAAAATTTTGATTCCTCTGACCACAAAACAGTTCTCAATTTTGCCTACATCCATTATAAATGAGCTGTGGCTCCAAGAAGACCGCAGCGTTTTTGGATTGTCCTGATATACGGCTTCTTCTTTACATGATTGAGCTTTCACTTACATCTGTGAATTACATGGCAAACTGTGATCACAGGCAATTATTTCTGGCAGTTCCTGAGCCCATGTAATGATCTGGACGACCATTCATACCTGTATATAACGCTGTTCAGTCTGAGGGCCTGGAGATCACGACCATCCAATATTGACCGTCAGCCTTGTCATATGTGCACATGGATTTCTCCAGAATCTCTTAATCTTTGATGATATTATGTGCTGTCGATGGAGGATATTACAAGTCTTTGCAATATTGCGCTGAGGAACATTTTTCCGTAATCGTTCCACACTTTTTAGACCCAGTTGTTCACATATTGGTGACCTCTGACCATCTTTGCTTCTGAGAGACTCTGCCTCTCTATCTAACATGTTCTTTATGTATACAGTCATGTGAATTTTGTCGACCGTGTCACAACTGTTCTGATATTTGCGCCATAATCAATTTGTAAGGAAGTGAATTTTTTCAAATTAAATGGAAAAATGTCCAACGTTCAATATCTGATCTGTTCTTCTGTAAATAATAAAATATGGTGAGAAGAGATTTCCAAATCATCGCATTCTTGTTTTCTTTACATTTTACAGAGCAGCACAACTGTTCTGGGACTGGAGTAGCAGATGATATCCAGTAGAGTAAATCAGATTATGTCCAACAGAGAAGATTAGAAGAGAAGTAAAGGAGATCTAGCAGATAAGATCAGATAAGAAGTAGATGAGATCCTGCTGTCTGCAGGATCTATTGAGGAAGGATCTTACCAGATTAGATTCAATAGCAAAAGGGCCACACAGAGGGGTGCATAGAGGGGTGCACAATGGGGTGGACAATGGGGTGCATAGAGGGGTGCACAATGGGGTGCATAGAGGGGTGCACAGTGGGGTACACAATGGGGTGCATAGAGGGGTGCACAATGGGGTGCATAGAGGGGTGCACAATGGGGTGGACAGAGGGGTGCATAAAGGGGTGCACAATGGGGTGCATAGAGGGGTGCACAGTGGAGCACACAGTGGGGTGGACAGTGGGGTGCTCAATGGGGTGCATAGTGGGGTGCATAGAGGGTAGTGGGGTGTATAGAGGGGTGCACAATGGGGTGCACAGAGGGGTGCATAGAGGGGTGTACAGTGGGGTGCACAGTGGAGCACACAGTGGGGTGGGCAGTGGGGTGCATAGAGGGGTGGACAGTAGGGTGCATAGAGGGGTGGACAGTGGGGTGCATAGAGGGGTGGACAGTGGGGTGCACAGAGGGGTGCACAGTGGAGCACACAGTGGAGCACCCAGTGGGGTGCATAGAGGGGTGCACAGTGGGGTGCACAATGGGGTGGACAGAGGGGTGCATAGAGGGGTGTACAGTGGGGTGCACAGTGGAGCACACAGTGGGGTGGACTGGAAGAAGGTGCGGGGACTGGAAGAAAGAATTGCAACATTAAAACTCATCAAGGAAAATGAAGACTTCCTGGACAGAACAGAAGCGTCACTACTGGTCACGGAAAGTCAAGGAAGCATCAGAGAACCTGCAGAGGCAGACAAGTGGAGGAAAGTGACCAAAAGAAGCAAGAAGACCATGGAGACACCACCAACCACACAACTGAGAAACAGATTCCAAGGACTTGTGGAGGACGAAGATGGCACACCTAAGGGTGAGGAACTACCAGCAAGCAAAAAAGAAAAGAGCACCCAGAAACACCCAGAAGCGACAAGAAAAAGGACAGCCAAGAAGGGAAGAAGAGTGGTGGTGGTGGGAGACTCACTACTGAGAGGAACAGAAGCAGCTATCTGCAGACCGGACATAACCGCAAGAGAAGTATGCTGCCTCCCAGGGGCGAAGATCAAGGATGTTACCGATAGGATACCGAAGCTCATCAGCTCCAAGGATGTCCACCCATTTCTTCTGATACATGTTGGCACCAATGACACGGCAAAGAAGGACCTACCGACAATCTGCAAGGACTTTGAAGCATTGGGGAAGAAAGTAAAAAAACTGGATGCGCAGGTAGTTTTTTCTTCTATCCTTCCAGTAGACGGGCATGGCGTCAGGCGATGGAACAGGATCCTTGATGTGAACAACTGGCTGAGACGATGGTGCAGACAACAAGGATTTGGATTCCTGGACCACGGTGTGAATTACCTCTTGACGGACTCCTTGCCAGAGACGGACTACACCTCAACAAACCCGGGAAACACACATTCGCCAGGAGAGTCGCAACACTCATCAGGAGGGCGTTAAACTAGAAGAAGAGGGGATGGGAAGAAAAACGCCGGACACGAACATGCAACCAGAGAACATACTAATGAAAGATATGAAGTGCGACAAAGAAGGTCCAAGACAAGATGCTTGGAAGGGAGGTAAGAAAATTTCTAATACAATCCACAGGGAGAAGATTGGAACAAAACAAAATCGTGTAAACTGCATGCTAGCAAATGCCAGGAGCCTGACAAACAAGATGGATGAACTGGAAGCAGAAATATCTACAGGTAACTATGACATAGTGGGAATAACCGAGACATGGTTAGATGCAAGCTATGACTGGGCAGTTAACTTACAGGGTTACAGTCTGTTTAGAAGGGATCGAAGAAGTCGGAAAGGGGCTGGAGTCTGTCTATATGTAAAGACGTGTCTAAAGCCTACAATACGGGAGGATGTATGGGAGGGACATGAGGAGGTCGAGTCCTTATGGGTGGAGATACATGGGGCAAAAAACAATAATAAAATTATCATAGGAGTCTGTTATAAACCACCAAATATAGCAGAAGCCACGGAAAGTCTATTAATGAGACAAATAGACGAAGTAGCAAAAAATAACCAGGTGATTATTATGGGGGACTTCAACTATCCCGATATAGACTGGGAAACTGAAAGCTGTAGATCTCAGAAAGGAAACAGGTTTCTGTCAATTATCAAAGACAATTATTTGTCACAACTTGTGCAGGAACCAACTAGAGGGACGGCCCTTTTAGACTTAATATTAACTAACAGGCCAGACAGAATAACTGAGGTGCAGGTCGGGGGGCACCTGGGAAATAGTGACCCCAACATTATACAATTCCACATGTGCTTCAGTAGGTGCCCAGCAAGGGGGTCACAAAAACACTGAACTTCAGCTAAGAGATGCCCTTCACCTTATAGACTGGGATAGGATCTGCAGTAATAGGAGCACGGATAGAAAATGGGAAATATTCAAAACAGTCCTACATAGTCACTGTAGAAGGTACATACCTTATGGGAATAAAAGGGCTAGGAATAGGAGGAAGCCAATGTGGCTAAATAAGGAGTCAAGAGGGCAATGAAAAACAAAAAAAGGGCTTTCTGTAAACTTAAACAAGAAGGCAACGAGGAAGCGCTAATAACTTATAGGGAAAAAAGCAAAATCTGTAAGAAACAAATAAGAATAGCAAAAGAGGAGACAGAGAGACTAATTGCCAAGGAAAGTAAAACCAATCCCAAACTGTTCTTTAACTATATAAACAGTAAAAGGATTAAAACTGATGGAGTTGGCCCATTGAAAAATAACCTGGGTAAAATCATAGAGGGTGATGAGGGTAAAGCGAACCTACTCAATAGCTTCTTCTCCACTGTTTTCACAAAAGAAAACAATTTATCGGAGGAAATGCAGAGTGATAAAGTAAACCCTCCGCTAAATATCACCCACCTAACCCAGGAGGAAGTTCAGAAACGCCTAAATAATATCAAAATAGACAAGTCACCAGGCCCAGATGGCATACACCCCCGGGTACTAAAAGAATTAAGTAATGTGATAGACAGACCGCTGTATCTTATATTCAAGCACTCTTTATGGACAGGGACTGTCCCACTAGACTGGCGCCAAGCAAATGTGGTACCAATATTCAAAAAGGGGTCTAAAAGTGACCCTGGGAACTATAGAGCAGTCAGCTTAACGTCTGTGGTGGGTAAATTGTTTGAAGGATTTCTTAGAGATGCTATTGTAGAATATCTTAATGATAATAACTGTCTAACTCCATATCAACATGGATTCATGAGGGATCGCTCCTGATGGCCTTCTACGAGGAGGTGAGCTCACAGCTGGACCGGGGAGAGTCAGTGGATGTTGTAGACCTTGACTTCTCCAAAGCGTTTGATACCGTGCCACACAAAAGGTTGGTCTATAAAATGAGAATGCTTGGTCTGGGGGATAATGTGTGCAAGTGGGTAAATAGCTGGCTGAGTGATAGAAAGAAGAGGGTGGTTATCAATGGAGTAAGCTCAGGGGGTGTCAGGGTTACTAGCGGGGGGCCTCAAGGGTCTGTCTTGGGCCCCATATTATTTAATATATTTATTAATGATCTAGTGGAAGGGTTGCATAGTAAAATAGCAATATTTGCAGATGATACTAAACTTTGTAAAGTAGTTAATACAGATGAGGATATGGCACAGCTACAGGAGGATTTAGATAAATTGGGGAGTTGGGCCAAAAAATGGCAAATGGGGTTCAGTGCCGATAAATGTAAGGTCATGCACATGGGAAAGAAAAACAGCAGTCACCCATACATATTAAATGGAAAACCGTTGGGGAAATCTGACATGGAGAAGGACCTGGGCGTCTTGGTTAATAGCAAATTAAATTGGAGTGCCCAGTGTCAGGCAGCAGCTGCGAAGGCAAATAGAGTCATGGCATGCATCAGAAGAGGAATAGGGGCATATGATGAGAACATTGTTCTTCCTCTGTATAAAGCGCTGGTAAGGCCGCACTTAGAATATTGTGCACAGTTCTGGGCTCCGGTGCTCAGGAAAGACATATTGGAGCTAGAGAGGGTACAAAGGAGGGCGACTAAGGTAATAAAGGGAATGGAGGGACTAGAATACCCAGAGAGGTTGTCAAAATTAGGCCTATTTACGTTGGAAAAGAGAAGGCTTAGGGGAGACCTGATAAACATGTATAAATACATCAGGGGGCAGTACAGAGATCTCTCCCATGACCTGTTTATACCAAGGATGGTGACAAAGACGAGGGGGCACACTATGCGTCTGGAGGAAAGGAGGTTCCTGCACCAGCATAGAAGGGGATTCTTTACGGTCAGAGCCGTGAGACTCTGGAACTCTCTGGGAGAGGAAGTGGTGATGTCCAACTCACTTAATGAGTTCAAGAGAGGCCTGGACGCCTTTCTTGAGAACAATAAAATTACATCTTATGCTTAGTGATAGTTAATTAATCCAGGGATTTAATCTGACTGCCAGATTGGAGTCGGGAAGTGAATTTCTCCTCAATGATGTAAATTGGCCTATACCGCATTTTTTTTTGTTTTTTTTGCCTTCCCCTGGATCAACGCTGCGGAATAGCTGCAGTGCACAAGAAATAGGCTGAACTGGATGGACGCTTGTCTTTTTTCAGCCTTATAAACTATGTAACTATGTAACAGTGGAGCACACAGAGGGGTGCAAAGTGGGGTGCACAGTGGGGTGGACAGTGGAGCACACAGTGGGGTGCACAGAGGGGTGCACAGTGGGGTGCACAGTGGGGTGGACAGTGGAGCACACAGTGGAGCACACAGTGGGGTGCACAGAGGGGTGCACAGTGGCGTGCACAGTGGGGCGCTCATCATATCTTTACTGCAAAAGAACCCAAAATTGATCTCAAATGATTTGTGATGTAAAGAAGCTGCGACTTCCTGCAGACGATGCGCCGGCAGGTACAACCGCAGCCATGTGCTGAGATTTCATCATGACGTCTCCTTGTACAAACAGATGAGCACACAATGAATGGCGTCCAGGACTGCGGCCACACGAGGGCTGTATGGACCTGTTCCCCCGCACAGATCGGAGTGACGGCTGCGGACCACCACGTCTTCAGCGCTCGTCATTCACACGCCGTACAATGTGATTTCTTCTAAGAGCCAGCAGTCTTCACAAATGAAAAACAACCCTGAAATGATAGAAGGATCCGGAGTCACCTCCAGGACCTGCTGATGAGACTGATGCTGGTCAGCCATGGCGTGTGTGCGGAAATACTCAGAGAGTGGAAGAAAACTCAGCGGTCCCTCCATCTGCCAAACACATCCGTCACTTCTGTGCACCAGAATAATCCGAACCAGGTGCAGAGAGTGCACCCCACCAAGAGGGGCGCCGCCACCCCGGAGAATATTACATTACCGGGACTCACACGGTGAGCAGCAAGCAACTCACTGCGTACAGGACATGTGGATATCACCTGCAGTCCTATGTAACACCACAGATAACACAGTGATAACTCTCTGAGTACAGATAATGTAGTAGATGTCACCTGCAGTCCTATGTAACACCACAGATAACACAGTGATAACTCTCTGAGTACAGATAATGTAGTAGATGTCACCTGCAGTCCTATGTAACACCACAGATAACACAGTGATAACTCTCTGAGTACAGATAATGTAGTAGATGTCACCTGCAGTCCTATGTAACACCACAGATAACACAGTGATAACTCTCTGAGTATAGATAATGTAGTAGATGTCACCTGCAGTCCTATGTAACACCACAGATAACACAGTGATAACTCTCTGAGTACAGATAATGTAGTAGATGTCACCCGCAGTCCTATGTAACACCACAGATAACACAGTGATAACTCTCTGAGTACAGATAATGTAGTAGATGTCACCCGCAGTCCTATGTAACACCACAGATAACACAGTGATAACTCTCTGAGTACAGATAATGTAGTAGATGTCACCCGCAGTCCTATGTAACACCACAGATAACACAGTGATAACTCTCTGAGTACAGATAATGTAGTAGATGTCACCTGCAGTCCTATGTAACCACAGATAACACAGTGATAACTCTCTGAGTACAGATAATGTAGTAGATGTCACCTGCAGTCCTATGTAACACCACAGATAACACAGTGATAACTCTCTGAGTATAGATAATGTAGTAGATGTCACCTGCAGTCCTATGTAACCACAGATAACACAGTGATAACTCTCTGAGGACAGATAATGTAGTAGATGTCACCTGCAGTCCTATGTAACACCACAGATAACACAGTGATAACTCTCTGAGTACAGATAATGTAGTAGAAGTCACCTGCAGTCCTATGTAACACCACAGATAACAGTGATATCTCTCCTAGTACAGATAATGTAGTAGATGTCACCTGCAGTCCTATGTAACACCACAGATAACACACTGATAACTCTCTGAGTACAGATAATGTAGTAGATGTCACCTGCAGTCCTATGTAACACCACAGATAACACAGTGATAACTCTCTGAGTATAGATAATGTAGTAGATGTCACCTGCAGTCCTATGTAACACCACAGATAACACAGTGATAACTCTCTGAGTACAGATAATGTAGTAGATGTCACCTGCAGTCCTATGTAACACCACAGATAACACAGTGATAACTCTCTGAGTACAGATAATGTAGTAGATGTCACCTGCAGTCCTATGTAACACCACAGATAACACAGTGATAACTCTCTGAGTATAGATAATGTAGTAGATGTCACCTGCAGTCCTATGTAACACCACAGATAACACAGTGATAACTCTCTGAGTACAGATAATGTAGTAGATGTCACCTGCAGTCCTATGTAACACCACAGATAACACAGTGATAACTCTCTGAGTACAGATATTGTAGTAGATGTCACCTGCAGTCCTATGTAACACCACATATAACACAGTGATAACTCTCTGAGTAGATAATGTAGTAGATGTCACCTGCAGTCCTATGTAACACCACAGATAACACAGTGATAACTCTCTGAGTACAGATAATGTAGTAGATGTCACCTGCAGTCCTATGTAACACCACATATAACACAGTGATAACTCTCTGAGTAGATAATGTAGTAGATGTCACCTGCAGTCCTATGTAACACCACAGATAACACAGTGATAACTCTCTGAGTACAGATAATGTAGTAGATGTCACCTGC
The DNA here is from genome assembly GCF_046119375.1 of Phyllobates terribilis. Lineage (NCBI taxonomy): Eukaryota > Metazoa > Chordata > Amphibia > Anura > Dendrobatidae > Phyllobates > Phyllobates terribilis. The sequence continues at coordinate 20,148,918 of NW_027362764.1, read as the reverse complement.
AGTCCTATGTAACACCACAGATAACACAGTGATAACTCTCTGAGTACAGATAATGTAGTAGATGTCACTTGCAGTCCTATGTAACACCACAGATAACACAGTGATAAATCTCTGAGTACAGATAATGTAGTAGATGTCACTTGCAGTCCTATGTAACACCACAGATAACACAGTGATAACTCTCTGAGTACAGATAATGTAGTAGATGTCACCTGCAGTCCCATGTAACACCACAGGTAGCACAGTGATAACTCCCTGAGTACAGATAATGTAGTAGATGTCACCTGCAGTCCTATGTAACACCACAGATAACACAGTGATAACTCTCTGAGTACAGATAATGTAGTAGATGTCACCTGCAGTCCTATGTAACACCACAGATAACACAGTGATATCTCTCTGAGTACAGATAATGTAGATGTCACCTGCAGTCCTATGTAACACCACAGATAACACGGTGATATCTCTCTGAGTACAGATAATGTAGTAGATGTCACCTGCAGTCCTATGTAACACCACAGATAACACAGTGATAACTCTCTGAGTATAGATAATGTAGTAGATGTCACCTGCAGTCCTATGTAACACCACATATAACACAGTGATAACTCCCTGAGTACAGATAATGTTGTAGATGTCACCTGCAGTCCTGTGTAACACCACAGATAACACAGCAATAACTCCCTGAGTACAGATAATGTAGTAGATGTCACCTGCAGTCCTATGTAACACCACATATAACACAGTGATAACTCCCTGAGTACAGATAATGTAGTAGATGTCACCTGCAGTCCTATGTAACACCACAGATAACACAGTGATGACTCTCTGGGTACAGATAATGTAGTAGATGTCACCTGCAGTCCTATGTAACACCACAGATAACACAGTGATATCTCTCTGACTACAGATAATGTAGTAGATGTCACCTGCAGTCCTATGTAACACCACAGATAACACAGCGATAACTCTCTGAGTACAGATAATGTAGTAGATGTCAGCTGCAGTCCTATGTAACACCACATATAACACAGTGATAACTCCCTGAGTACAGATAATGTAGTAGATGTCACCTGCAGTCCTATGTAACACCACATATAACACAGTGATAACTCCCTGAGTACAGATAATGTAGTAGATGTCACCTGCAGTCCTATGTAACACCACATATAACACAGTGATAACGCCCTGAGTACAGATAATGTAGTAGATGACACCTGCAGTCCTATGTAACACCACAGATAACACAGTGATAACTCTCTGAGTACAGATAATGTAGTAGATGTCACCTGCAGTCCTATGTAAAACCACATATAACACAGTGATAACTCCCTGAGTACAGATAATGTAGTAGATGTCACCTGCAGTCCTATGTAATACCACAGATAACACAGTTATCACTCTCTGAGTACAGATAATGGAGTAGATGTCACCTGCAGTCCTATGTAACACCACATATAACACAGTGATAACTCCCTGAGTACAGATAATGTAGTAGATGTCAGCTGCAGTCCTATGTAACACCACAGATAACACAGTGATAACTCTCTGAGTACAGATAATGTAGTAGGTGTCACATGCAGTCCTATGTAACACCACAGATATCATACAGTGATAACTCTCTGAGTACAGATAATGTAGTAGATGTCACCTGCAGTCCTATGTAACACCACAGATAACACAGTGATAACTCTCTGAGTACAGATAATGTAGTAGATGTCACCTGCAGTCCTATGTAACACCACAGATAACACAGTGATAACTCTCTGAGTACAGATAATGAAGTAGATGTCACCTGCAGTCCTATGTAACACCACAGATAACACAGTGATAACTCCCTGAGTACAGATAATGTAGTAGATGTCACCTGCAGTCCTATGTAACACCACAGATAACACAGTGATCACTCTCTGAGTACAGATAATGGAGTAGATGTCACCTGCAGTCCTATGTAACACCACATATAACACAGTGATAACTCCCTGAGTGCAGATAATGTAGTAGATGTCACCTGCAGTCCTATGTAACACCACTGATAACACAGTGATAACTCCCTGAGTACAGATAATGGAGTAGATGTCACCCGCAGTCCTACGTAACACCACAGATAACACAGTGATATCTCTCTGAGTACAGATAATGGAGTAGATGTCACCCGCAGTCCTATGTAACACCACATATAACACAGTGATAACTCCCTGAGTACAGATAATGGAGTAGATGTCACCCGCAGTCCTATGTAACACCACATATAACACAGTGATAACTCCCTGAGTGCAGATAATGTAGTAGATGTCACCTGCAGTCCTATGTAACACCACTGATAACACAGTGATAACTCCCTGAGTACAGATAATGTAGTAGATGTCACCCGCAGTCCTATGTAACACCACAGATAACACAGTGATATCTCTCTGAGTACAGATAGTGTAGTAGATGTCACCTGCAGTCCTATGTAACACCACAGATACCACAGTGATAACTCTCTGAGTACAGATAATGTAGTAGATGTCACCTGCAGTCCTATGTAACACCACAGATAACACAGTGATAACTCTCTGAGTACAGATAATGTAGTAGATGTCTCCTGCAGTCCTATGTAACACCACATATAACACAGTGATAGCTCCCTGAGTACAGATAATGTAGAAGATGTCACCCGCAGTCCTATGTAACACCACAGATAACACAGTGATAACTCTCTGAGTACAGATAATGTAGTAGATGTCACCTGCAGTCCTATGTAACACCACAGATAACACAGTGATAACTCTCTGAGTACAGATAGTGTAGTAGATGTCACCTGCAGTCCTATGTAACACCACAGATACCACAGTGATAACTCTCTGAGTACAGATTATGTAGTAGATGTCACCTGCAGTCCTATGTAACACCACAGATAACACAGTGATAACTCTCTGAGTACAGATAATGTAGTAGATGTCTCCTGCAGTCCTATGTAACACAACATATAACACAGTGATAACTCCCTGAGTACAGATAATGTAGTAGATGTCACCTGCAGTCCTATGCAACATCACAGATAACACACAGTGATAACTTTCTGAGTGCAGATAATGCAGTAGATGTCACCCGCAGTCCTATGTAACACCACAGATAACACAGTGATAACTCTCTGAGTACAGATAATGTAGTAGATGTCACCTGCAGTCCTATGTAACACCACAGATAACACAGTGATAACTCTCGCAGTACAGATAATGTAGTAGATGTCACCTGCAGTCCTATGTAACACCACAGATAACACAGTGATAACTCTGAGTACAGATAAAAGTAGTAGATGTCACTTGCAGTCCTATGTAACACCACAGATAACACAGTGATAACTCTCTGAGTACAGATAATGTAGTAGATGTCACCTGCAGTCCTATGTAACACCACATATAACACAGTGATAACTCCCTGAGTACAGATAATGTAGTAGATGTCACCTGCAGTCCTATGTAACACCACATATAATACAGTGATAACTCCCTGAGTACAGATAATGTAGTAGATGTCACCTGCAGTCCTATGTAACACCACATATAACACAGTGATAACGCCCTGAGTACAGATAATGTAGTAGATGACACCTGCAGTCCTATGTAACACCACAGATAACACAGTGATAACTCTCTGAGTACAGATAATGTAGTAGATGTCACCTGCAGTCCTATGTAACACCACATATAACACAGTGATAACTCCCTGAGTACAGATAATGTAGTAGATGTCACCTGCAGTCCTATGTAATACCACAGATAACACAGTGATAACTCTCTGAGTACAGATAATGTAGTAGATGTCTCCTGCAGTCCTATGTAACACAACATATAACACAGTGATAACTCCCTGAGTACAGATAATGTAGTAGATGTCACCTGCAGTCCTATGTAACACCACAGATACCACAGTGATAACTCCCTGAGTACAGATAATGTAGTAGATGTCACCTGCAGTCCTATGTAACACCACAGATATCACAGTGATAACTCTCTGAGTGCAGATAATGCAGTAGATGTCACCTGCAGTCCTATGTAACACCACAGATAACACAGTGATAACTCTGAGTACAGATAATGTAGTAGATGTCACTTACAGTCCTATGTAACACCACAGATAACACAGTGATAACTCTCTGAGTACAGATAATGTAGTAGATGTCACCTGCAGTCCTATGTAACACCACATATAACACAGTGATAACTCCCTGAGTACAGATAATGTAGTAGATGTCACCTGCAGTCCTATGTAACACCACATATAACACAGTGATAACTCCCTGAGTACAGATAATGTAGTAGATGTCACCTGCAGTCCTATGTAACACCACATATAACACAGTGATAACGCCCTGAGTACAGATAATGTAGTAGATGTCACCTGCAGTCCTATGTAACACCACATATAACACAGTGATAACTCCCTGATTACAGATAATGTAGTAGATGTCACCTGCAGTCCTATGCAACATCACAGATAACGCACAGTGATAACTCTCTGAGTGCAGATAATGCAGTAGATGTCACCTGCAGTCCTATGTAACACCACAGATAACACAGTGATAACTCTCTGAGTACAGATAATGTAGTAGATGTCACCTGCAGTCCTATGTAACACCACAGATAACACAGTGATAACTCTCTGAGTACAGATAATGTAGTAGATGTCACTTGCAGTCCTATGTAACACCACAGATAACACTGTGATAACTCTCTGAGTACAGATAATGTAGTAGATGTCACCTGCAGTCCTATGTAACACCACAGATAACACAGTGATAACGCCCTGAGTACAGATAATGTAGTAGATGACACCTGCAGTCCTATGTAACACCACAGATAACACTGATAACTCTCTGAGTATAGATAATGTAGTAGATGTCACCTGCAGTCCTATGTAACACCACATATAACACAGTGATAACGCCCTGAGTACAGATAATGTAGTAGATGACACCTGCAGTCCTATGTAACACCACAGATAACACTGATAACTCTCTGAGTACAGATAATGTAGTAGATGTCACCTGCAGTCCTATGTAACACCACAGATAACACAGTGATAACTCTCTGAGTACAGATAAAAGTAGTAGATGTCACTTGCAGTCCTATGTAACACCACAGATAACACAGTGATAACTCTCTGAGTACAGATAATGTACTAGATGTCACCTGCAGTCCTATGTAACACCACATATAACACAGTGATAACTCCCTGAGTACAGATAATGTAGTAGATGTCACCTGCAGTCCTATGTAACACCACATATAACACAGTGATAACGCCCTGAGTACAGATAATGTAGTAGATGACACCTGCAGTCCTATGTAACACCACAGATAACACAGTGATAACTCTCTGAGTACAGATAATGTAGTAGATGTCACCTGCAGTCCTATGTAACACCACATATAACACAGTGATAACTCCCTGAGTACAGATAATGTAGTAGATGTCACCTGCAGTCCTATGTAACACCACATATAACACAGTGATAACGCCGAGTACAGATAATGTAGTAGATGACACCTGCAGTCCTATGTAACACCACAGATAACACTGATAACTCTCTGAGTACAGATAATGTAGTAGATGACACCTGCAGTCCTATGTAACACCACAGATAACACAGTGATAACTCTCTGAGTACAGATAATGAAGTAGATGTCACCTGCAGTCCTATGTAACACCACAGATAACACAGTGATAACTCCCTGAGTACAGATAATGTAGTAGATGTCACCTGCAGTCCTATGTAACACCACAGATAACACAGTGATCACTCTCTGAGTACAGATAATGCAGTAGATGTCACCCGCAGTCCTATGTAACACCACAGATAACACAGTGATAACTCTCTGAGTACAGATAATGTAGTAGATGTCACCTGCAGTCCTATGTAACACCACAGATAACACAGTGATAACTCTCTGAGTACAGATAGTGTAGTAGATGTCACCTGCAGTCCTATGTAACACCACAGATACCACAGTGATAACTCTCTGAGTACAGATAATGTAGTAGATGTCACCTGCAGTCCTATGTAACACCACAGATAACACAGTGATAACTCTCTGAGTACAGATAATGTAGTAGATGTCTCCTGCAGTCCTATGTAACACCACATATAACACAGTGATAGCTCCCTGAGTACAGATAATGTAGAAGATGTCACCCGCAGTCCTATGTAACACCACAGATAACACAGTGATAACTCTCTGAGTACAGATAATGTAGTAGATGTCACCTGCAGTCCTATGTAACACCACAGATAACACAGTGATAACTCTCTGAGTACAGATAATGTAGTAGATGTCACCTGCAGTCCTATGTAACACCACAGATAACACAGTGATAACTCTCTGAGTACAGATAGTGTAGTAGATGTCACCTGCAGTCCTATGTAACACCACAGATACCACAGTGATAACTCTCTGAGTACAGATAATGTAGTAGATGTCACCTGCAGTCCTATGTAACACCACAGATAACACAGTGAGAACTCTCTGAGTACAGATAATGTAGTAGATGTCTCCTGCAGTCCTATGTAACACAACATATAACACAGTGATAACTCCCTGAGTACAGATAATGTAGTAGATGTCACCTGCAGTCCTATGCAACATCACAGATCACACACAGTGATAACTTTCTGAGTGCAGATAATGCAGTAGATGTCACCCGCAGTCCTATGTAACACCACAGATAACACAGTGATAACTCTCTGAGTACAGATAATGTAGTAGATGTCACCTGCAGTCCTATGTAACACCACAGATAACACAGTGATAACTCTCTGAGTACAGATAGTGTAGTAGATGTCACCTGCAGTCCTATGTAACACCACAGATACCACAGTGATAACTCTCTGAGTACAGATAATGTAGTAGATGTCACCTGCAGTCCTATGTAACACCACAGATAACACAGTGATAACTCTCTGAGTACAGATAATGTAGTAGATGTCTCCTGCAGTCCTATGTAACACCACATATAACACAGTGATAGCTCCCTGAGTACAGATAATGTAGAAGATGTCACCCGCAGTCCTATGTAACACCACAGATAACACAGTGATAACTCTCTGAGTACAGATAATGTAGTAGATGTCACCTGCAGTCCTATGTAACACCACAGATAACACAGTGATAACTCTCTGAGTACAGATAATGTAGTAGATGTCACCTGCAGTCCTATGTAACACCACAGATAACACAGTGATAACTCTCTGAGTACAGATAGTGTAGTAGATGTCACCTGCAGTCTTATGTAACACCACAGATACCACAGTGATAACTCTCTGAGTACAGATAATGTAGTAGATGTCACCTGCAGTCCTATGTAACACCACAGATAACACAGTGATAACTCTCTGAGTACAGATAATGTAGTAGATGTCTCCTGCAGTCCTATGTAACACAACATATAACACAGTGATAACTCCCTGAGTACAGATAATGTAGTAGATGTCACCTGCAGTATTATGTAACACCACAGATACCACAGTGATAACTCTCTGAGTACAGATAATGTAGTAGATGTCACCTGCAGTCCTATGTAACACCACAGATAACACAGTGATAACTCTCTGAGTACAGATAATGTAGTAGATGTCTCCTGCAGTCCTATGTAACACAACATATAACACAGTGATAACTCCCTGAGTACAGATAATGTAGTAGATGTCTCCTGCAGTCCTATGTAACACAACATATAACACAGTGATAACTCCCTGAGTACAGATAATGTAGTAGATGTCACTTGCAGTCCTATGTAACACCACAGATAACACAGTGATAACTCTCTGAGTACAGATAATGTAGTAGATGTCACCTGCAGTCCTATGTAACACCACAGATAACACAGTGATAACTCTTGCAGTACAGATAATGTAGTAGATGTCACCTGCAGTCCTATGTAACACCACAGATAACACAGTGATAACTCTGAGTACAGATAAAAGTAGTAGATGTCACTTGCAGTCCTATGTAACACCACAGATAACACAGTGATAACTCTCTGAGTACAGATAATGTAGTAGATGTCACCTGCAGTCCTATGTAACACCACATATAACACAGTGATAACTCCCTGAGTACAGATAATGTAGTAGATGTCACCTGCAGTCCTATGTAACACCACATATAACACAGTGATAACTCCCTGAGTACAGATAATGTAGTAGATGTCACCTGCAGTCCTATGTAATACCACAGATAACACAGTGATAACTCTCTGAGTACAGATAATGTAGTAGATGTCACCTGCAGTCCTATGTAATACCACAGATAACACAGTTATCACTCTCTGAGTACAGATAATGTAGTAGATGTCACTTGCAGTCCTATGTAACACCACATATAACACAGTGATAACTCCCTGAGTACAGATAATGTAGTAGATGTCAGCTGCAGTCCTATGTAACACCACAGATAACACAGTGATAACTCTCTGAGTACAGATAATGTAGTAGATGTCACCTGCAGTCCTATGTAACACCACAGATAACACAGTGATAACTCTCTGAGTACAGATAATGTAGTAGATGTCACCTGCAGTCCTATGTAACACCACAGATAACACAGTGATAACTCTCTGAGTACAGATAATGTAGTAGATGTCACCTGCAGTCCTATGTAACACCACAGATAACACAGTGATAACTCCCTGAGTACAGATAATGTAGTAGATGTCACCTGCAGTCCTATGGAACACCACAGATAACACAGTGATTACTCTCTGAGTACAGATAATGTAGTAGATGTCACCTGCAGTCCTATGTAACACCACAGATAACACAGTGATAACTCCCTGAGTACAGATAATGTAGTAGATGTCACCTGCAGTCCTATGTAACACCACAGATAACACAGTGATAACTCTCTGAGTACAGATAATGTAGTAGATGTCACCTGCAGTCCTATGTAACACCACAGATAACACAGTGATAACTCTCTGAGTACAGATAATGTAGTAGATGTCACCTGCAGTCCTATGTAACACCACAGATAACACAGTGATAACTCTCTGAGTACAGATAATGTAGTAGATGTCACCTGCAGTCCTATGTAACACCACAGATAACACAGTGATAACTCTCTGAGTACAGATAATGCAGTAGATGTCACCTGCAGTCCTATGTAACACCACAGATAACACAGTGATAACTCTCTGAGTACAGATAATGTAGTAGATGTCACCTGCAGTCCTATGTAACACCACAGATAACACAGTGATAACTCCCTGAGTACAGATAATGTAGTAGATGTCACCTGCAGTCCTATGTAACACCACAGATAACACAGTGATAACTCCCTGAGTGCAGATAATGTAGTAGATGTCAGCTGCAGTCCTATGTAACACCACAGATAACACAGTGATAACTCTCTGAGTACAGATAATGTAGTAGATGTCTCCTGCAGTCCTATGTAACACCACATATAACACAGTGATAACTACCTGAGTACAGATAATGTAGTAGATGTCACCCGCAGTCCTATGTAACACCACAGATAACACGGTGATAACTCTCTGAGTACAGATAATGTAGTAGATGTCACCCGCAGTCCTATGTAACACCACAGATAACACAGTGATAACTCCCTGAGTACAGATAATGTAGTATATGTCACCTGCAGTCCTATGTAACACCACATATAACACAGTGATAGCTCCCTGAGTACAGATAATGTAGTATATGTCACCCGCAGTCCTATGTAACACCACAGATAACACAGTGATAACTCTCTGAGTACAGATAGTGTAGTAGATATCACCTGCAGTCCTATGTAACACCACAGATAACACAGTGATAACTCCCTGAGTACAGATAATGTAGTAGATGTCACCCGCAGTCCTATGTAACACCACAGATAACACAGTGATAACACTCTGAGTACAGATAATGTAGTAGATGACACCTGCAGTCCTATGTAACACCACAGATAACACAGTGATAACTCTCTGAGTACAGATAATGTAGTAGATGTCACCTGCAGTCCTATGTAACACCACATATAACACAGTGATAACTCCCTGAGTACAGATAATGTAGTAGATGTCACCTGCAGTCCTATGTAACACCACATATAACACAGTGATAACTCCCTGAGTACAGATAATGTAGTAGATGTCACCTGCAGTCCTATGTAACACCACATATAACACAGTGATAACTCTCTGACTACAGATAATGTAGTAGATGTCACCTGCAGTCCTATGTAACACCACATATAACACAGTGATAGCTCCCTGAGTACAGATAATGTAGTAGATGTCACCTGCAGTCCTATGTAACACCACAGATAACACAGTGATAACTCTCTGAGTACAGATAATGTAGTAGATGTCACCTGCAGTCCTATGTAACACCACAGATAACACAGTGATAACTCTCTGAGTACAGATAGTGTAGTAGATGTCACCTGCAGTCCTATGTAACACCACAGATACCACAGTGATAACTCTCTGAGTACAGATAATGTAGTAGATGTCACCTGCAGTCCTATGTAACACCACAGATAACACAGTGATAACTTTCTGAGTACAGATAATGTAGTAGATGTCTCCTGCAGTCCTATGTAACACAACATATAACACAGTGATAACTCCCTGAGTGCAGATAATGTAGTAGATGTCTCCTGCAGTCCTATGTAACACAACATATAACACAGTGATATCTCTCTGAGTACAGATAATGTAGTAGATGTCACCTGCAGTCCTATGTAACACCACAGATAACACAGTGATAACTCTCTGAGTACAGATAATGTAGTAGATGTCACCTGCAGTCCTATGTAACACCACAGATAACACAGTGATAACTCTCGCAGTACAGATAATGTAGTAGATGTCACATGCAGTCCTATGTAACACCACAGATAACACAGTGATAACTCTCTGAGTACAGATAATGTAGTAGATGTCACCTGCAGTCCTATGTAACACCACAGATAACACAGTGATAACTCTCTGAGTACAGATAATGTAGTAGATGTCACCTGCAGTCCTATGTAACACCACAGATAACACAGTGATAACTCTCTGAGTACAGATAATGTAGTAGATGTCACCTGCAGTCCTATGTAACACCACAGATAACACAGTGATAACTCTGAGTACAGATAATGTAGTAGATGTCACTTGCAGTCCTATGTAACACCACAGATAACACAGTGATAACTCTCTGAGTACAGATAATGTAGTAGATGTCTCCTGCAGTCCTATGTAACACCACATATAACACAGTGATAACTCCCTGAGTACAGATAATGTAGTAGATGTCATCTGCAGTCCTATGTAACACCACATATAACACAGTGATAACGCCCTGAGTACAGATAATGTAGTAGATGACACCTGCAGTCCTATGTAACACCACAGATAACACAGTGATAACTCTCTGAGTACAGATAATGTAGTATTTGTCACCTGCAGTCCTATGTAACACCACATATAACACAGTGATAACTCCCTGAGTACAGATAATGTAGTAGATGTCACCTGCAGTCCTATGTAATACCACAGATAACACAGTGATAACTCTCTGAGTACAGATAATGTAGTAGATGTCACCCGCAGTCCTATGTAACACCACATATAACACAGTGATAACTCCCTGAGTACAGATAATGTAGTAGATGTCACCTGCAGTCCTATGTAACACCACAGATAACACAGTGATAACTCTCGCAGTACAGATATTGTAGTAGATGTCACCTGCAGTCCTATGTAACACCACAGATAACACAGTGATAACTGAGTACAGATAATGTAGTAGATGTCACTTGCAGTCCTATGTAACACCACAGATAACACAGTGATAACTCTCTGAGTACAGATAATGTAGTAGATGTCACCTGCAGTCCTATGTAACACCACATATAACACAGTGATAACTCCCTGAGTACAGATAATGTAGTAGATGTCACCTGCAGTCCTATGTAACACCACATATAACACAGTGATAACTCCCTGAGTACAGATAATGTAGTAGATGTCTCCTGCAGTCCTATGTAACACCACATATAACACAGTGATAACGCCCTGAGTACAGATAATGTAGTAGATGACACCTGCAGTCCTATGTAACACCACAGATAACACTGATAACTCTCTGAGTACAGATAATGTAGTAGATGTCACCTGCAGTCCTATGTAACACCACATATAACACAGTGATAACTACCTGAGTACAGATAATGTAGTAGATGTCACCTGCAGTCCTATGTAACACCACAGATAGCACAGTGATAACTCCCTGAGTACAGATAATGTAGTAGATGTCACCTGCAGTCCTATGTAATACCACAGATAACACAGTGATAACTCTCTGAGTACAGATAATGTAGTAGATGTCACCTGCAGTCCTATGTAACACCACAGATAACACAGTTATCACTCTCTGAGTACAGATAATGTAGTAGATGTCACCTGCAGTCCTATGTAACACCACAGATAACACAATGATAACTCCCTGAGTACAGATAATGTAGTAGATGTCAGCTGCAGTCCTATGTAACACCACAGATAACACAGTGATAACTCTCTGAGTACAGATAATGCAGTAGATGTCACCCGCAGTCCTATGTAACACCACAGATAACACAGTGATAACTCTCTGAGTACAGATAATGTAGTAGATGTCACCTGCAGTCCTATGTAACACCACAGATAACACAGTGATAACTCTCTGAGTACAGATAATGTAGTAGATGTCACCTGCAGTCCTATGTAACACCACAGATAACACAGTGATAACTCTCTGAGTACAGATAATGTAGTAGATGTCACCTGCAGTCCTATGTAACACCACAGATAACACAGTGATAACTCTGAGTACAGATAATGTAGTAGATGTCACTTGCAGTCCTATGTAACACCACAGATAACACAGTGATAACTCTCTGAGTACAGATAATGTAGTAGATGTCACCTGCAGTCCTATGTAACACCACATATAACACAGTGATAACTCCCTGAGTACAGATAATGTAGTAGATGTCACCTGCAGTCCTATGTAACACCACATATAACACAGTGATAACTCTCTGACTACAGATAATGTAGTAGATGTCACCTGCAGTCCTATGTAACACCACATATAACACAGTGATAGCTCCCTGAGTACAGATAATGTAGTAGATGTCACCTGCAGTCCTATGTAACACCACAGATAACACAGTGATAACTCTCTGAGTACAGATAATGTAGTAGATGTCACCTGCAGTCCTATGTAACACCACAGATAACACAGTGATAACTCTCTGAGTACAGATAGTGTAGTAGATGTCACCTGCAGTCCTATGTAACACCACAGATACCACAGTGATAACTCTCTGAGTACAGATAATGTAGTAGATGTCACCTGCAGTCCTATGTAACACCACAGATAACACAGTGATAACTTTCTGAGTACAGATAATGTAGTAGATGTCTCCTGCAGTCCTATGTAACACAACATATAACACAGTGATAACTCCCTGAGTGCAGATAATGTAGTAGATGTCTCCTGCAGTCCTATGTAACACAACATATAACACAGTGATATCTCTCTGAGTACAGATAATGTAGTAGATGTCACCTGCAGTCCTATGTAACACCACAGATAACACAGTGATAACTCTCTGAGTACAGATAATGTAGTAGATGTCACCTGCAGTCCTATGTAACACCACAGATAACACAGTGATAACTCTCGCAGTACAGATAATGTAGTAGATGTCACATGCAGTCCTATGTAACACCACAGATAACACAGTGATAACTCTCTGAGTACAGATAATGTAGTAGATGTCACCTGCAGTCCTATGTAACACCACAGATAACACAGTGATAACTCTCTGAGTACAGATAATGTAGTAGATGTCACCTGCAGTCCTATGTAACACCACAGATAACACAGTGATAACTCTCTGAGTACAGATAATGTAGTAGATGTCACCTGCAGTCCTATGTAACACCACAGATAACACAGTGATAACTCTGAGTACAGATAATGTAGTAGATGTCACTTGCAGTCCTATGTAACACCACAGATAACACAGTGATAACTCTCTGAGTACAGATAATGTAGTAGATGTCTCCTGCAGTCCTATGTAACACCACATATAACACAGTGATAACTCCCTGAGTACAGATAATGTAGTAGATGTCATCTGCAGTCCTATGTAACACCACATATAACACAGTGATAACGCCCTGAGTACAGATAATGTAGTAGATGACACCTGCAGTCCTATGTAACACCACAGATAACACAGTGATAACTCTCTGAGTACAGATAATGTAGTATTTGTCACCTGCAGTCCTATGTAACACCACATATAACACAGTGATAACTCCCTGAGTACAGATAATGTAGTAGATGTCACCTGCAGTCCTATGTAATACCACAGATAACACAGTGATAACTCTCTGAGTACAGATAATGTAGTAGATGTCACCCGCAGTCCTATGTAACACCACATATAACACAGTGATAACTCCCTGAGTACAGATAATGTAGTAGATGTCACCTGCAGTCCTATGTAACACCACAGATAACACAGTGATAACTCTCGCAGTACAGATATTGTAGTAGATGTCACCTGCAGTCCTATGTAACACCACAGATAACACAGTGATAACTGAGTACAGATAATGTAGTAGATGTCACTTGCAGTCCTATGTAACACCACAGATAACACAGTGATAACTCTCTGAGTACAGATAATGTAGTAGATGTCACCTGCAGTCCTATGTAACACCACATATAACACAGTGATAACTCCCTGAGTACAGATAATGTAGTAGATGTCACCTGCAGTCCTATGTAACACCACATATAACACAGTGATAACTCCCTGAGTACAGATAATGTAGTAGATGTCTCCTGCAGTCCTATGTAACACCACATATAACACAGTGATAACGCCCTGAGTACAGATAATGTAGTAGATGACACCTGCAGTCCTATGTAACACCACAGATAACACTGATAACTCTCTGAGTACAGATAATGTAGTAGATGTCACCTGCAGTCCTATGTAACACCACATATAACACAGTGATAACTACCTGAGTACAGATAATGTAGTAGATGTCACCTGCAGTCCTATGTAACACCACAGATAGCACAGTGATAACTCCCTGAGTACAGATAATGTAGTAGATGTCACCTGCAGTCCTATGTAATACCACAGATAACACAGTGATAACTCTCTGAGTACAGATAATGTAGTAGATGTCACCTGCAGTCCTATGTAACACCACAGATAACACAGTTATCACTCTCTGAGTACAGATAATGTAGTAGATGTCACCTGCAGTCCTATGTAACACCACAGATAACACAATGATAACTCCCTGAGTACAGATAATGTAGTAGATGTCAGCTGCAGTCCTATGTAACACCACAGATAACACAGTGATAACTCTCTGAGTACAGATAATGCAGTAGATGTCACCCGCAGTCCTATGTAACACCACAGATAACACAGTGATAACTCTCTGAGTACAGATAATGTAGTAGATGTCACCTGCAGTCCTATGTAACACCACAGATAACACAGTGATAACTCTCTGAGTACAGATAATGTAGTAGATGTCACCTGCAGTCCTATGTAACACCACAGATAACACAGTGATAACTCTCTGAGTACAGATAATGTAGTAGATGTCACCTGCAGTCCTATGTAACACCACAGATAACACAGTGATAACTCTGAGTACAGATAATGTAGTAGATGTCACTTGCAGTCCTATGTAACACCACAGATAACACAGTGATAACTCTCTGAGTACAGATAATGTAGTAGATGTCACCTGCAGTCCTATGTAACACCACATATAACACAGTGATAACTCCCTGAGTACAGATAATGTAGTAGATGTCACCTGCAGTCCTATGTAACACCACATATAACACAGTGATAACGCCCTGAGTACAGATAATGTAGTAGATGACACCTGCAGTCCTATGTAACACCACAGATAACACAGTGATAACTCTCTGAGTACAGATAATGTAGTAGATGTCTCCTGCAGTCCTATGTAACACCACATATAACACAGTGATAACTCCCTGAGTACAGATAATGTAGTAGATGTCATCTGCAGTCCTATGTAACACCACATATAACACAGTGATAACGCCCTGAGTACAGATAATGTAGTAGATGACACCTGCAGTCCTATGTAACACCACAGATAACACAGTGATAACTCTCTGAGTACAGATAATGTAGTATTTGTCACCTGCAGTCCTATGTAACACCACATATAACACAGTGATAACTCCCTGAGTACAGATAATGTAGTAGATGTCACCTGCAGTCCTATGTAATACCACAGATAACACAGTGATAACTCTCTGAGTACAGATAATGTAGTAGATGTCACCCGCAGTCCTATGTAACACCACATATAACACAGTGATAACTCCCTGAGTACAGATAATGTAGTAGATGTCACCTGCAGTCCTATGTAACACCACAGATAACACAGTGATAACTCTCGCAGTACAGATATTGTAGTAGATGTCACCTGCAGTCCTATGTAACACCACAGATAACACAGTGATAACTGAGTACAGATAATGTAGTAGATGTCACTTGCAGTCCTATGTAACACCACAGATAACACAGTGATAACTCTCTGAGTACAGATAATGTAGTAGATGTCACCTGCAGTCCTATGTAACACCACATATAACACAGTGATAACTCCCTGAGTACAGATAATGTAGTAGATGTCACCTGCAGTCCTATGTAACACCACATATAACACAGTGATAACTCCCTGAGTACAGATAATGTAGTAGATGTCTCCTGCAGTCCTATGTAACACCACATATAACACAGTGATAACGCCCTGAGTACAGATAATGTAGTAGATGACACCTGCAGTCCTATGTAACACCACAGATAACACTGATAACTCTCTGAGTACAGATAATGTAGTAGATGTCACCTGCAGTCCTATGTAACACCACATATAACACAGTGATAACTACCTGAGTACAGATAATGTAGTAGATGTCACCTGCAGTCCTATGTAACACCACAGATAGCACAGTGATAACTCCCTGAGTACAGATAATGTAGTAGATGTCACCTGCAGTCCTATGTAATACCACAGATAACACAGTGATAACTCTCTGAGTACAGATAATGTAGTAGATGTCACCTGCAGTCCTATGTAACACCACAGATAACACAGTTATCACTCTCTGAGTACAGATAATGTAGTAGATGTCACCTGCAGTCCTATGTAACACCACAGATAACACAATGATAACTCCCTGAGTACAGATAATGTAGTAGATGTCAGCTGCAGTCCTATGTAACACCACAGATAACACAGTGATAACTCTCTGAGTACAGATAATGCAGTAGATGTCACCCGCAGTCCTATGTAACACCACAGATAACACAGTGATAACTCTCTGAGTACAGATAATGTAGTAGATGTCACCTGCAGTCCTATGTAACACCACAGATAACACAGTGATAACTCTCTGAGTACAGATAGTGTAGTAGATGTCACCTGCAGTCCTATGTAACACCACAGATACCACAGTGATAACTCTCTGAGTACAGATAATGTAGTAGATGTCACCTGCAGTCCTATGTAACACCACAGATAACACAGTGATAACTCTCTGAGTACAGATAATGTAGTAGATGTCTCCTGCAGTCCTATGTAACACCACATATAACACAGTGATAGCTCCCTGAGTACAGATAATGTAGAAGATGTCACCCGCAGTCCTATGTAACACCACAGATAACACAGTGATAACTCTCTGAGTACAGATAATGTAGTAGATGTCACCTGCAGTCCTATGTAACACCACAGATAACACAGTGATAACTCTCTGAGTACAGATAATGTAGTAGATGTCACCTGCAGTCCTATGTAACACCACAGATAACACAGTGATAACTCTCTGAGTACAGATAGTGTAGTAGATGTCACCTGCAGTCCTATGTAACACCACAGATACCACAGTGATAACTCTCTGAGTACAGATAATGTAGTAGATGTCACCTGCAGTCCTATGTAACACCACAGATAACACAGTGAGAACTCTCTGAGTACAGATAATGTAGTAGATGTCTCCTGCAGTCCTATGTAACACAACATATAACACAGTGATAACTCCCTGAGTACAGATAATGTAGTAGATGTCACCTGCAGTCCTATGCAACATCACAGATCACACACAGTGATAACTTTCTGAGTGCAGATAATGCAGTAGATGTCACCCGCAGTCCTATGTAACACCACAGATAACACAGTGATAACTCTCTGAGTACAGATAATGTAGTAGATGTCACCTGCAGTCCTATGTAACACCACAGATAACACAGTGATAACTCTCTGAGTACAGATAGTGTAGTAGATGTCACCTGCAGTCCTATGTAACACCACAGATACCACAGTGATAACTCTCTGAGTACAGATAATGTAGTAGATGTCACCTGCAGTCCTATGTAACACCACAGATAACACAGTGATAACTCTCTGAGTACAGATAATGTAGTAGATGTCTCCTGCAGTCCTATGTAACACCACATATAACACAGTGATAGCTCCCTGAGTACAGATAATGTAGAAGATGTCACCCGCAGTCCTATGTAACACCACAGATAACACAGTGATAACTCTCTGAGTACAGATAATGTAGTAGATGTCACCTGCAGTCCTATGTAACACCACAGATAACACAGTGATAACTCTCTGAGTACAGATAATGTAGTAGATGTCACCTGCAGTCCTATGTAACACCACAGATAACACAGTGATAACTCTCTGAGTACAGATAGTGTAGTAGATGTCACCTGCAGTCTTATGTAACACCACAGATACCACAGTGATAACTCTCTGAGTACAGATAATGTAGTAGATGTCACCTGCAGTCCTATGTAACACCACAGATAACACAGTGATAACTCTCTGAGTACAGATAATGTAGTAGATGTCTCCTGCAGTCCTATGTAACACAACATATAACACAGTGATAACTCCCTGAGTACAGATAATGTAGTAGATGTCACCTGCAGTATTATGTAACACCACAGATACCACAGTGATAACTCTCTGAGTACAGATAATGTAGTAGATGTCACCTGCAGTCCTATGTAACACCACAGATAACACAGTGATAACTCTCTGAGTACAGATAATGTAGTAGATGTCTCCTGCAGTCCTATGTAACACAACATATAACACAGTGATAACTCCCTGAGTACAGATAATGTAGTAGATGTCTCCTGCAGTCCTATGTAACACAACATATAACACAGTGATAACTCCCTGAGTACAGATAATGTAGTAGATGTCACTTGCAGTCCTATGCAACATCACAGATCACACACAGTGATAAATTTCTGAGTGCAGATAATGCAGTAGATGTCACCCGCAGTCCTATGTAACACCACAGATAACACAGTGATAACTCTCTGAGTACAGATAATGTAGTAGATGTCACCTGCAGTCCTATGTAACACCACAGATAACACAGTGATAACTCTTGCAGTACAGATAATGTAGTAGATGTCACCTGCAGTCCTATGTAACACCACAGATAACACAGTGATAACTCTGAGTACAGATAAAAGTAGTAGATGTCACTTGCAGTCCTATGTAACACCACAGATAACACAGTGATAACTCTCTGAGTACAGATAATGTAGTAGATGTCACCTGCAGTCCTATGTAACACCACATATAACACAGTGATAACTCCCTGAGTACAGATAATGTAGTAGATGTCACCTGCAGTCCTATGTAACACCACATATAACACAGTGATAACTCCCTGAGTACAGATAATGTAGTAGATGTCACCTGCAGTCCTATGTAATACCACAGATAACACAGTGATAACTCTCTGAGTACAGATAATGTAGTAGATGTCACCTGCAGTCCTATGTAATACCACAGATAACACAGTTATCACTCTCTGAGTACAGATAATGTAGTAGATGTCACTTGCAGTCCTATGTAACACCACATATAACACAGTGATAACTCCCTGAGTACAGATAATGTAGTAGATGTCAGCTGCAGTCCTATGTAACACCACAGATAACACAGTGATAACTCTCTGAGTACAGATAATGTAGTAGATGTCACCTGCAGTCCTATGTAACACCACAGATAACACAGTGATAACTCTCTGAGTACAGATAATGTAGTAGATGTCACCTGCAGTCCTATGTAACACCACAGATAACACAGTGATAACTCTCTGAGTACAGATAATGTAGTAGATGTCACCTGCAGTCCTATGTAACACCACAGATAACACAGTGATAACTCCCTGAGTACAGATAATGTAGTAGATGTCACCTGCAGTCCTATGGAACACCACAGATAACACAGTGATAACTCTCTGAGTACAGATAATGTAGTAGATGTCACCTGCAGTCCTATGTAACACCACAGATAACACAGTGATAACTCCCTGAGTACAGATAATGTAGTAGATGTCACCTGCAGTCCTATGTAACACCACATATAACACAGTGATAACTCCCTGAGTACAGATAATGTAGTAGATGTCACCTGCAGTCCTATGTAACACCACATATAACACAGTGATAACTCCCTGAGTACAGATAATGTAGTAGATGTCACCTGCAGTCCTATGTAACACCACATATAACACAGTGATAACTCTCTGACTACAGATAATGTAGTAGATGTCACCTGCAGTCCTATGTAACACCACATATAACACAGTGATAGCTCCCTGAGTACAGATAATGTAGTAGATGTCACCTGCAGTCCTATGTAACACCACAGATAACACAGTGATAACTCTCTGAGTACAGATAATGTAGTAGATGTCACCTGCAGTCCTATGTAACACCACAGATAACACAGTGATAACTCTCTGAGTACAGATAGTGTAGTAGATGTCACCTGCAGTCCTATGTAACACCACAGATACCACAGTGATAACTCTCTGAGTACAGATAATGTAGTAGATGTCACCTGCAGTCCTATGTAACACCACAGATAACACAGTGATAACTTTCTGAGTACAGATAATGTAGTAGATGTCTCCTGCAGTCCTATGTAACACAACATATAACACAGTGATAACTCCCTGAGTGCAGATAATGTAGTAGATGTCTCCTGCAGTCCTATGTAACACAACATATAACACAGTGATATCTCTCTGAGTACAGATAATGTAGTAGATGTCACCTGCAGTCCTATGTAACACCACAGATAACACAGTGATAACTCTCTGAGTACAGATAATGTAGTAGATGTCACCTGCAGTCCTATGTAACACCACAGATAACACAGTGATAACTCTCGCAGTACAGATAATGTAGTAGATGTCACATGCAGTCCTATGTAACACCACAGATAACACAGTGATAACTCTCTGAGTACAGATAATGTAGTAGATGTCACCTGCAGTCCTATGTAACACCACAGATAACACAGTGATAACTCTCTGAGTACAGATAATGTAGTAGATGTCACCTGCAGTCCTATGTAACACCACAGATAACACAGTGATAACTCTCTGAGTACAGATAATGTAGTAGATGTCACCTGCAGTCCTATGTAACACCACAGATAACACAGTGATAACTCTGAGTACAGATAATGTAGTAGATGTCACTTGCAGTCCTATGTAACACCACAGATAACACAGTGATAACTCTCTGAGTACAGATAATGTAGTAGATGTCACCTGCAGTCCTATGTAACACCACATATAACACAGTGATAACTCCCTGAGTACAGATAATGTAGTAGATGTCACCTGCAGTCCTATGTAACACCACATATAACACAGTGATAACGCCCTGAGTACAGATAATGTAGTAGATGACACCTGCAGTCCTATGTAACACCACAGATAACACAGTGATAACTCTCTGAGTACAGATAATGTAGTAGATGTCTCCTGCAGTCCTATGTAACACCACATATAACACAGTGATAACTCCCTGAGTACAGATAATGTAGTAGATGTCATCTGCAGTCCTATGTAACACCACATATAACACAGTGATAACGCCCTGAGTACAGATAATGTAGTAGATGACACCTGCAGTCCTATGTAACACCACAGATAACACAGTGATAACTCTCTGAGTACAGATAATGTAGTATTTGTCACCTGCAGTCCTATGTAACACCACATATAACACAGTGATAACTCCCTGAGTACAGATAATGTAGTAGATGTCACCTGCAGTCCTATGTAATACCACAGATAACACAGTGATAACTCTCTGAGTACAGATAATGTAGTAGATGTCACCCGCAGTCCTATGTAACACCACATATAACACAGTGATAACTCCCTGAGTACAGATAATGTAGTAGATGTCACCTGCAGTCCTATGTAACACCACAGATAACACAGTGATAACTCTCGCAGTACAGATATTGTAGTAGATGTCACCTGCAGTCCTATGTAACACCACAGATAACACAGTGATAACTGAGTACAGATAATGTAGTAGATGTCACTTGCAGTCCTATGTAACACCACAGATAACACAGTGATAACTCTCTGAGTACAGATAATGTAGTAGATGTCACCTGCAGTCCTATGTAACACCACATATAACACAGTGATAACTCCCTGAGTACAGATAATGTAGTAGATGTCACCTGCAGTCCTATGTAACACCACATATAACACAGTGATAACTCCCTGAGTACAGATAATGTAGTAGATGTCTCCTGCAGTCCTATGTAACACCACATATAACACAGTGATAACGCCCTGAGTACAGATAATGTAGTAGATGACACCTGCAGTCCTATGTAACACCACAGATAACACTGATAACTCTCTGAGTACAGATAATGTAGTAGATGTCACCTGCAGTCCTATGTAACACCACATATAACACAGTGATAACTACCTGAGTACAGATAATGTAGTAGATGTCACCTGCAGTCCTATGTAACACCACAGATAGCACAGTGATAACTCCCTGAGTACAGATAATGTAGTAGATGTCACCTGCAGTCCTATGTAATACCACAGATAACACAGTGATAACTCTCTGAGTACAGATAATGTAGTAGATGTCACCTGCAGTCCTATGTAACACCACAGATAACACAGTTATCACTCTCTGAGTACAGATAATGTAGTAGATGTCACCTGCAGTCCTATGTAACACCACAGATAACACAATGATAACTCCCTGAGTACAGATAATGTAGTAGATGTCACCTGCAGTCCTATGTAACACCACAGATAACACAGTGATAACTCTCTGAGTACAGATAATGTAGTAGATGTCACCTGCAGTCCTATGTAACACCACAGATAACACAGTGATAACTCTCTGAGTACAGATAATGTAGTAGATGTCACCTGCAGTCCTATGTAACACCACAGATAACACAGTGATAACTCCCTGAGTACAGATAATGTAGTAGATGTCACCTGCAGTCCTATGTAACACCACAGATAACACAGTGATCACTCTCTGAGTACAGATAATGTAGTAGATGTCACCTGCAGTCCTATGTAACACCACAGATAACACAGTGATAACTCCCTGAGTACAGATAATGGAGTAGATGTCACCTGCAGTCCTATGTAACACCACAGATAACACAGTGATAACTCTCTGAGTACAGATAATGTAGTAGGTGTCACATGCAGTCCTATGTAACACCACAGATATCATACAGTGATAACTCTCTGAGTACAGATAATGTAGTAGATGTCACCTGCAGTCCTATGTAACACCACAGATAACACAGTGATAACTCCCTGAGTACAGATAATGTAGTAGATGTCACCTGCAGTCCTATGTAATACCACAGATAACACAGTGATAACTTTCTGAGTACAGATAATGTAGTAGATGTCACCTGCAGTCCTATGTAACACCACAGATAACACAGTTATCACTCTCTGAGTACAGATAATGTAGTAGATGTCACCTGCAGTCCTATGTAACACCACAGATAACACAATGATAACTCCCTGAGTACAGATAATGTAGTAGATGTCACCTGCAGTCCTATGTAACACCACAGATAACACAGTGATAACTCTCTGAGTACAGATAATGTAGTAGATGTCACCTGCAGTCCTATGTAACACCACAGATAACACAGTGATAACTCTCTGAGTACAGATAATGTAGTAGATGTCACCTGCAGTCCTATGTAACACCACAGATAACACAGTGATAACTCCCTGAGTACAGATAATGTAGTAGATGTCACCTGCAGTCCTATGTAACACCACAGATAACACAGTGATCACTCTCTGAGTACAGATAATGTAGTAGATGTCACCTGCAGTCCTATGTAACACCACAGATAACACAGTGATAACTCCCTGAGTACAGATAATGGAGTAGATGTCACCTGCAGTCCTATGTAACACCACAGATAACACAGTGATAACTCTCTGAGTACAGATAATGTAGTAGGTGTCACATGCAGTCCTATGTAACACCACAGATATCATACAGTGATAACTCTCTGAGTACAGATAATGTAGTAGATGTCACCTGCAGTCCTATGTAACACCACAGATAACACAGTGATAACTCTCTGAGTACAGATAATGTAGTAGATGTCACCTGCAGTCCTATGTAACACCACAGATAACACAGTGATCACTCTCTGAGTACAGATAATGGAGTAGATGTCATCTGCAGTCCTATGTAACACCACAGATAACACAGTGATAACTCTCTGAGTACAGATAATGTAGTAGATGTCAGCTGCAGTCCTATGTAACACCACAGATAACACAGTGATAACTCTCTGAGTACAGATAATGTAGTAGATGTCACCTGCAGTCCTATGTAACACCACAGATAACACAGTGATCACTCTCTGAGTACAGATAATGGAGTAGATGTCATCTGCAGTCCTATGTAACCCCACAGATAACACAGTGATAACTCTCTGAGTGCAGATAATGTAGTAGATGTCACCTGCAGTCCTATGTAACACCACAGATAACACAGTGATAACTCTGAGTACAGATAATGTAGTAGATGTCACCTGCAGTCCTATGTAACACCACTGATAACACAGTGATAACTCTCTGAGTACAGATAATGTAGTAGATGTCTCCTGCAGTCCTATGTAACACCACAGATAACACAGTGATATCTCTCTGAGTACAGATAATGTAGTAGATGTCTCCTGCAGTCCTATGTAACACCACAGATAACACAGTGATAACTCCCTGAGTACAGATAATGTAGTAGATGTCACCTGCAGTCCTATGTAACACCACATATAACACAGTGATAACGCCCTGAGTACAGATAATGTAGTAGATGACACCTGCAGTCCTATGTAACACCACAGATAACACAGTGATAACTCTCTGAGTACAGATAATGTAGTAGATGTCACCTGCAGTCCTATGTAACACCACATATAACACATTGATAACTCCCTGAGTACAGATAATGTAGTAGATGTCACCTGCAGTCCTATGTAACACCACATATAACACAGTGATAACTCCCTGAGTACAGATAATGTAGTAGATGTCACCTGCAGTCCTATGTAACACCACATATAACACAGTGATAACGCCCTGAGTACAGATAATGTAGTAGATGACACCTGCAGTCCTATGTAACACCACAGATAACACAGTGATAACTCTCTGAGTACAGATAATGTAGTAGATGTCACCTGCAGTCCTATGTAACACCACATATAACACAGTGATAACTCTCTGAGTACAGAAAATGTAGTAGATGTCACCTGCAGTCCTATGTAACACCACAGATAACACTGATAACTCTCTGAGTACAGATAATGTAGTAGATGTCACCTGCAGTCCTATGTAACACCACATATAACACAGTGATAACTCCCTGAGTGCAGATAATGTAGTAGATGTCACCTGCAGTCCTATGTAATACCACAGATAACACAGTGATAACTCTCTGAGTACAGATAATGTAGTAGATGTCACCTGCAGTCCTATGTAATACCACAGATAACACAGTGATAACTCTC
Source organism: Phyllobates terribilis (assembly GCF_046119375.1). Taxonomy (NCBI): domain Eukaryota; kingdom Metazoa; phylum Chordata; class Amphibia; order Anura; family Dendrobatidae; genus Phyllobates; species Phyllobates terribilis. The sequence continues at coordinate 20,122,923 of NW_027362764.1, read as the reverse complement.
TGAGTACAGATAATGTAGTAGATGTCACCTGCAGTCCTATGTAACACCACAGATAACACAGTGATAACTCTCTGAGTACAGATAATGTAGTAGATGTCACCTGCAGTCCTATGTAACACCACAGATAACACAGTGATAACTCTCTGAGTACAGATAATGTAGTAGATGTCACCTGCAGTCCTATGTAACACCACAGATAACACAGTGATAACTCTCTGAGTACAGATAATGTAGTAGATGTCACCTGCAGTCCTATGTAACACCACAGATAACACAGTGATAACTCCCTGAGTACAGATAATGTAGTAGATGTCACCTGCAGTCCTATGTAACACCACAGATAACACAGTGATAACTCTCTGAGTACAGATAATGTAGTAGGTGTCACTTGCAGTCCTATGTAACACCACAGATATCATACAGTGATAACTCTCTGAGTACAGATAATGTAGTAGATGTCACCTGCAGTCCTATGTAACACCACAGATAACACAGTGATAACTCTCTGAGTACAGATAATGTAGTAGATGTCACCTGCAGTCCTATGTAACACCACAGATAACACAGTGATAACTCTCTGAGTACAGATAATGTAGTAGATGTCACCTGCAGTCCTATGTAACACCACAGATAACACAGTGATAACTCCCTGAGTACAGATAATGTAGTAGATGTCACCTGCAGTCCTATGTAACACCACAGATAACACAGTGATAACTCTCTGAGTACAGATAATGGAGTAGATGTCACCTGCAGTCCTATGTAACACCACATATAACACAGTGATAACTCCCTGAGTGCAGATAATGTAGTAGATGTCACCTGCAGTCCTATGTAACACCACAGATAACACAGTGATCACTCTCTGAGTACAGATAATGGAGTAGATGTCACCTGCAGTCCTATGTAACACCACATATAACACAGTGATAACTCCCTGAGTGCAGATAATGTAGTAGATGTCACCTGCAGTCCTATGTAACACCACTGATAACACAGTGATAACTCTCTGAGTACAGATAGTGTAGTAGATGTCACCTGCAGTCTTATGTAACACCACAGATAACACAGTGATAACTCTCTGAGTACAGATAATGTAGTAGATGTCACCTGCAGTCCTATGTAACACCACATATAACACAGTGATAACTACCTGAGTACAGATAATGGAGTAGATGTCACCCGCAGTCCTATGTAACACCACAGATAACACAGTGATAACTCTCTGAGTACAGATAATGTAGTAGATGTCACCTGCAGTCTTATGTAACACCACAGATAACACAGTGATAACTCTCTGAGTACAGATAGTGTAGTAGATGTCACCTGCAGTCCTATGTAACACCACAGATAACACAGTGATAACTCTGAGTACAGATAATGTAGTAGATGTTACCTGCAGTCCTATGTAACACCACAGATAACACAGTGATATCTCTCTGAGTACAGATAATGTAGTAGATGTCTCCTGCAGTCCTATGTAACACCACATATAACACAGTGATAGCTCCCTGAGTACAGATAATGTAGTAGATGTCACCCGCAGTCCTATGTAACACCACAGATAACACAGTGATAACTCTCTGAGTACAGATAATGTAGTAGATGTCACCTGCAGTCCTATGTAACACCACAGATAACACGGTGATAACTCTCTGAGTACAGATAGTGTAGTAGATGTCACCTGCAGTCCTATGTAACACCACAGATACCACAGTGATAACTCTCTGAGTACAGATAATGTAGTAGATGTCACCTGCAGTCCTATGTAACACCACAGATAACACAGTGATAACTCTCTGAGTACAGATAATGTAGTAGATGTCTCCTGCAGTCCTATGTAACACCACATATAACACAGTGATAGCTCCCTGAGTACAGATAATGTAGAAGATGTCACCCGCAGTCCTATGTAACACCACAGATAACACAGTGATAACTCTCTGAGTACAGATAATGTAGTAGATGTCACCTGCAGTGCTATGTAACACCACAGATAACACAGTGATAACTCTCTGAGTACAGATAATGTAGTAGATGTCACCTGCAGTCCTATGTAACACCACAGATACCACAGTGATAACTCTCTGAGTACAGATAATGTAGTAGATGTCACCTGCAGTCCTATGTAACACCACAGATAACACAGTGATAACTCTCTGAGTACAGATAATGTAGTAGATGTCTCCTGCAGTCCTATGTAACACAACATATAACACAGTGATAACTCTCTGAGTACAGATAATGTAGTAGATGTCACCTGCAGTCCTATGTAACACCACAGATACCACAGTGATAACTCTCTGAGTACAGATAATGTAGTAGATGTCACCTGCAGTCCTATGTAACACCACAGATAACACAGTGATAACTTTCTGAATACAGATAATGTAGTAGATGTCTCCTGCAGTCCTATGTAACACAACATATAACACAGTGATAACTCCCTGAGTACAGATAATGTAGTAGATGTCACCTGCAGTCCTATGCAACATCACAGATAACACACAGTGATAACTTTCTGAGTGCAGATAATGTAGTAGATGTCACCTGCAGTCCTATGTAACACCACAGATAACACAGTGATAACTCTCTGAGTACAGATAATGTAGTAGATGTCACCTGCAGTCCTATGTAACACCACAGATAACACAGTGATAACTCTCGCAGTACAGATAATGTAGTAGATGACACCTGCAGTCCTATGTAACACCACAGATAACACAGTGATAACTCTGAGTACAGATAAAAGTAGTAGATGTCACCTGCAGTCCTATGCAACATCACAGATAACACACAGTGATAACTTTCTGAGTGCAGATAATGTAGTAGATGTCACCTGCAGTCCTATGTAACACCACAGATAACACAGTGATAACTCTCTGAGTACAGATAATGTAGTAGATGTCACCTGCAGTCCTATGTAACACCACAGATAACACAGTGATAACTCTCTGAGTACAGATAATGTAGTAGATGTCACCTGCAGTCCTATGTAACACCACATATAACACAGTGATAACTCCCTGAGTACAGATAATGTAGTAGATGTCACCTGCAGTCCTATGTAACACCACATATAATACAGTGATAACTCCCTGAGTACAGATAATGTAGTAGATGTCACCTGCAGTCCTATGTAACACCACATATAACACAGTGATAACGCCCTGAGTACAGATAATGTAGTAGATGACACCTGCAGTCCTATGTAACACCACAGATAACACAGTAATAACTCTGAGTACAGATAATGTAGTAGATGTCTCCTGCAGTCCTATGAAACACAACATATAACACAGTGATAACTCTCTGAGTACAGATAATGTAGTAGATGTCACCTGCAGTCCTATGTAACACCACAGATAACACAGTGATAACTCTGAGTACAGATAATGTAGTAGATGTCACTTGCAGTCCTATGTAACACCACAGATAACACAGTGATAACTCTCTGAGTACAGATAATGTAGTAGATGTCACCTGCAGTCCTATGTAACACCACATATAACACAGTGATAACTCCCTGAGTACAGATAATGTAGTAGATGTCACCTGCAGTCCTATGTAACACCACATATAACACAGTGATAACTCTGAGTACAGATAATGTAGTAGATGTCACCTGCAGTCCTATGCAACATCACAGATAACACACAGTGATAACTCTCTGAGTGCAGATAATGCAGTAGATGTCACCTGCAGTCCTATGTAACACCACATATAACACAGTGATAACTCCCTGAGTACAGATAATGTAGTAGATGTCACCTGCAGTCCTATGTAACACCACATATAACACAGTGATAACGCCCTGAGTACAGATAATGTAGTAGATGTCACCTGCAGTCCTATGTAACACCACATATAACACAGTGATAACTCCCTGAGTACAGATAATGTAGTAGATGTCACCTGCAGTCCTATGCAACATCACAGATAACACACAGTGATAACTCTCTGAGTGCAGATAATGCAGTAGATGTCACCTGCAGTCCTATGTAACACCACAGATAACACAGTGATAACTCTCTGAGTACAGATAATGTAGTAGATGTCACTTGCAGTCCTATGTAACACCACAGATAACACTGTGATAACTCTCTTAGTACAGATAATGTAGTAGATGTCACCTGCAGTCCTATGTAACACCACAGATAACACAGTGATAACTCTGAGTACAGATAATGTAGTAGATGTCACCTGCAGTCCTATGTAACACCACATATAACACAGTGATAACGCCCTGAGTACAGATAATGTAGTAGATGACACCTGCAGTCCTATGTAACACCACAGATAACACTGATAACTCTCTGAGTACAGATAATGTAGTAGATGTCACCTGCAGTCCTATGTAACACCACAGATAACACAGTGATAACTCTCTGAGTACAGATAAAAGTAGTAGATGTCACTTGCAGTCCTATGTAACACCACAGATAACACAGTGATAACTCTCTGAGTACAGATAATGTAGTAGATGTCACCTGCAGTCCTATGTAACACCACATATAACACAGTGATAACTCCCTGAGTACAGATAATGTAGTAGATGTCACCTGCAGTCCTATGTAACACCACATATAACACAGTGATAACTCCCTGAGTACAGATAATGTAGTAGATGTCACCTGCAGTCCTATGTAACACCACATATAACACAGTGATAACGCCCTGAGTACAGATAATGTAGTAGATGACACCTGCAGTCCTATGTAACACCACAGATAGCACAGTGATAACTCCCTGAGTACAGATAATGTAGTAGATGTCACCTGCAGTCCTATGTAACACCACATATAACACAGTGATAACTCCCTGAGTACAGATAATGTAGTAGATGTCACCTGCAGTCCTATGTAACACCACATATAACACAGTGATAACGCCCTGAGTACAGATAATGTAGTAGATGTCACCTGCAGTCCTATGTAACACCACAGATAACACAGTGATAACTCTCTGAGTACAGATAATGTAGTAGATGTCACCTGCAGTCCTATGTAACACCACAGATAACACAGTGATAGCTCTCTGAGTACAGATAATGTAGATGTCACCTGCAGTCCTATGTAACACCACAGATAACACAGTGATAACTCTCTGAGTACAGATAATGTAGTAGATGTCTCCTGCAGTCCTATGTAACACCACATATAACACAGTGATAGCTCCCTGAGTACAGATAATGTAGAAGATGTCACCCGCAGTCCTATGTAACACCACAGAAAACACAGTGATAACTCTCTGAGTACAGATAATGTAGTAGATGTCACCTGCAGTCCTATGTAACACCACAGATAACACAGTGATAACTCTCTGAGTACAGATAATGTAGTAGATGTCACCTGCAGTCCTATGTAACACCACAGATAACACAGTGATAACTCTCTGAGTACAGATAGTGTAGTAGATGTCACCTGCAGTCCTATGTAACACCACAGATACCACAGTGATAACTCTCTGAGTACAGATAATGTAGTAGATGTCACCTGCAGTCCTATGTAACAACACAGATAACACAGTGATAGCTCCCTGAGTACAGATAATGTAGTAGATGTCTCCTGCAGTCCTATGTAACACCACAGATAACACAGTGATAACTCTCTGAGTACAGATAATGTAGTAGATGTCTCCTGCAGTCCTATGTAACACAACATATAACACAGTGATAACTCCCTGAGTACAGATAATGTAGTAGATGTCACCTGCAGTCCTATGTAACACCACAGATAACACAGTGATAACTCTCTGGGTACAGATAATGTAGTAGATGTCACCTGCAGTCCTATGCAACATCACAGATCACACACAGTGATAACTTTCTGAGTGCAGATAATGCAGTAGATGTCACCCGCAGTCCTATGTAACACCACAGATAACACAGTGATAACTCTCTGAGTACAGATAATGTAGTAGATGTCTCCTGCAGTCCTATGTAACACAACATATAACACAGTGATAACTCCCTGAGTACAGATAATGTAGTAGATGTCACCTGCAGTCCTATGTAACACCACAGATAACACAGTGATAACTCTCTGGGTACAGATAATGTAGTAGATGTCACCTGCAGTCCTATGCAACATCACAGATCACACACAGTGATAACTTTCTGAGTGCAGATAATGCAGTAGATGTCACCCGCAGTCCTATGTAACACCACAGATAACACAGTGATAACTCTCTGAGTACAGATAATGTAGTAGATGTCACCTGCAGTCCTATGTAACACCACAGATAACACAGTGATAACTCTCTGAGTACAGATAGTGTAGTAGATGTCACCTGCAGTCCTATGTAACACCACAGATACCACAGTGATAACTCTCTGAGTACAGATAATGTAGTAGATGTCACCTGCAGTCCTATGTAACACCACAGATAACACAGTGATAACTCTCTGAGTACAGATAATGTAGTAGATGTCTCCTGCAGTCCTATGTAACACCACATATAACACAGTGATAGCTCCCTGAGTACAGATAATGTAGAAGATGTCACCCGCAGTCCTATGTAACACCACAGATAACACAGTGATAACTCTCTGAGTACAGATAATGTAGTAGATGTCACCTGCAGTCCTATGTAACACCACAGATAACACAGTGATAACTCTCTGAGTACAGATAATGTAGTAGATGTCACCTGCAGTCCTATGTAACACCACATATAACACAGTGATAACTCCCTGAGTACAGATAATGTAGTAGATGTCACCTGCAGTCCTATGTAACACCACATATAACACAGTGATAACTCCCTGAGTACAGATAATGTAGTAGATGTCACCTGCAGTCCTATGTAACACCACATATAACACAGTGATAACGCCCTGAGTACAGATAATGTAGTAGATGACACCTGCAGTCCTATGTAACACCACAGATAGCACAGTGATAACTCCCTGAGTACAGATAATGTAGTAGATGTCACCTGCAGTCCTATGTAACACCACATATAACACAGTGATAACTCCCTGAGTACAGATAATGTAGTAGATGTCACCTGCAGTCCTATGTAACACCACATATAACACAGTGATAACGCCCTGAGTACAGATAATGTAGTAGATGTCACCTGCAGTCCTATGTAACACCACAGATAACACAGTGATAACTCTCTGAGTACAGATAATGTAGTAGATGTCACCTGCAGTCCTATGTAACACCACAGATAACACAGTGATAACTCTCTGAGTACAGATAATGTAGTAGATGTCACCTGCAGTCCTATGTAACACCACATATAACACAGTGATAACTCCCTGAGTACAGATAATGTAGTAGATGTCACCTGCAGTCCTATGTAACACCACAGATAACACTGATAACTCTCTGAGTACAGATAATGGAGTAGATGTCACCTGCAGTCCTATGTAACACCACATATAACACAGTGATAACTCCCTGAGTACAGATAATGTAGTAGATGTCAGCTGCAGTCCTATGTAACACCACAGATAACACAGTGATAACTCTCTGAGTACAGATAATGCAGTAGATGTCACCCGCAGTCCTATGTAACACCACAGATAACACAGTGATAACTCTCTGAGTACAGATAATGTAGTAGATGTCACCTGCAGTCCTATGTAACACCACAGATAACACAGTGATAACTCTCTGAGTACAGATAGTGTAGTAAATGTCACCTGCAGTCCTATGTAACACCACAGATACCACAGTGATAACTCTCTGAGTACAGATAATGTAGATGTCACCTGCAGTCCTATGTAACACCACAGATAACACAGTGATAACTCTCTGAGTACAGATAATGTAGTAGATGTCTCCTGCAGTCCTATGTAACACCACATATAACACAGTGATAGCTCCCTGAGTACAGATAATGTAGAAGATGTCACCCGCAGTCCTATGTAACACCACAGATAACACAGTGATAACTCTCTGAGTACAGATAATGTAGTAGATGTCACCTGCAGTCCTATGTAACACCACAGATAACACAGTGATAACTCTCTGAGTACAGATAATGTAGTAGATGTCACCTGCAGTCCTATGTAACACCACAGATAACACAGTGATAACTCTCTGAGTACAGATAGTGTAGTAGATGTCACCTGCAGTCCTATGTAACACCACAGATACCACAGTGATAACTCTCTGAGTACAGATAATGTAGTAGATGTCACCTGCAGTCCTATGTAACACCACAGATAACACAGTGATAGCTCCCTGAGTACAGATAATGTAGTAGATGTCTCCTGCAGTCCTATGTAACACCACAGATAACACAGTGATAACTCTCTGAGTACAGATAATGTAGTAGATGTCTCCTGCAGTCCTATGTAACACAACATATAACACAGTGATAACTCCCTGAGTACAGATAATGTAGTAGATGTCACCTGCAGTCCTATGTAACACCACAGATAACACAGTGATAACTCTCTGGGTACAGATAATGTAGTAGATGTCACCTGCAGTCCTATGCAACATCACAGATCACACACAGTGATAACTTTCTGAGTGCAGATAATGCAGTAGATGTCACCCGCAGTCCTATGTAACACCACAGATAACACAGTGATAACTCTCTGAGTACAGATAATGTAGTAGATGTCACCTGCAGTCCTATGTAACACCACAGATAACACAGTGATAACTCTCTGAGTACAGATAGTGTAGTAGATGTCACCTGCAGTCCTATGTAACACCACAGATACCACAGTGATAACTCTCTGAGTACAGATAATGTAGTAGATGTCACCTGCAGTCCTATGTAACACCACAGATAACACAGTGATAACTCTCTGAGTACAGATAATGTAGTAGATGTCTCCTGCAGTCCTATGTAACACCACATATAACACAGTGATAGCTCCCTGAGTACAGATAATGTAGAAGATGTCACCCGCAGTCCTGTGTAACACCACAGATAACACAGTGATAACTCTCTGAGTACAGATAATGTAGTAGATGTCACCTGCAGTCCTATGTAACACCACAGATAACACAGTGATAACTCTCTGAGTACAGATAGTGTAGTAGATGTCACCTGCAGTCCTATGTAACACCACAGATACCACAGTGATAACTCTCTGAGTACAGATAATGTAGTAGATGTCACCTGCAGTCCTATGTAACACCACAGATAACACAGTGATAACTCTCTGAGTACAGATAATGTAGTAGATGTCTCCTGCAGTCCTATGTAACACAACATATAACACAGTGATAACTCCCTGAGTACAGATAATGTAGTAGATGTCACCTGCAGTCCTATGTAACACCACAGATAACACAGTGATAACTCTCGCAGTACAGATAATGTAGTAGATGTCACCTGCAGTCCTATGTAACACCACAGATAACACAGTGATAACTATGAGTACAGATAAAAGTAGTAGATGTCACTTGCAGTCCTATGTAACACCACAGATAACACAGTGATAACTCTCTGAGTACAGATAATGTAGTAGATGTCACCTGCAGTCCTATGTAACACCACATATAACACAGTGATAACTCCCTGAGTACAGATAATGTAGTAGATGTCACCTGCAGTCCTATGTAACACCACATATAACACAGTGATAACGCCCTGAGTACAGATAATGTAGTAGATGACACCTGCAGTCCTATGTAACACCACATATAACACAGTAATAACTCCCTGAGTACAGATAATGTAGTAGATGTCACCTGCAGTCCTATGTAATACCACAGATAACACAGTGATAACTCTCTGAGTACAGATAATGTAGTAGATGTCTCCTGCAGTCCTATGTAACACAACATATAACACAGTGATAACTCCCTGAGTACAGATAATGTAGTAGATGTCTCCTGCAGTCCTATGTAACACAACATATAACACAGTGATAACTCTCTGAGTGCAGATAATGCAGTAGATGTCACCTGCAGTCCTATGTAACACCACAGATAACACAGTGATAAGTCTCGCAGTACAGATAATGTAGTAGATGTCACCTGCAGTCCTATGTAACACCACAGATAACACAGTGATAACTCTGAGTACAGATAATGTAGTAGATGTCACTTGCAGTCCTATGTAACACCACAGATAACACAGTGATAACTCTCTGAGTACAGATAATGTAGTAGATGTCACCTGCAGTCCTGTGTAACACCACATATAACACAGTGATAACTCCCTGAGTACAGATAATGTAGTAGATGTCACCTGCAGTCCTATGTAACACCACATATAACACAGTGATAACGCCCTGAGTACAGATAATGTAGTAGATGACACCTGCAGTCCTATGTAACACCACAGATAACACTGATAACTCTCTGAGTACAGATAATGTAGTAGATGTCACTTGCAGTCCTATGTAACACCACAGATAACACAGTGATAACTCTCGCAGTACAGATATTGTAGTAGATGTCACCTGCAGTCCTATGTAACACCACAGATAACACAGTGATAACTGAGTACAGATAATGTAGTAGATGTCACTTGCAGTCCTATGTAACACCACAGATAACACAGTGATAACTCTCTGAGTACAGATAATGTAGTAGATGTCACCTGCAGTCCTATGTAACACCACATATAACACAGTGATAACTCCCTGAGTACAGATAATGTAGTAGATGTCACCTGCAGTCCTATGTAACACCACATATAACACAGTGATAACTCCCTGAGTACAGATAATGTAGTAGATGTCTCCTGCAGTCCTATGTAACACCACATATAACACAGTGATAACGCCCTGAGTACAGATAATGTAGTAGATGACACCTGCAGTCCTATGTAACACCACAGATAACACTGATAACTCTCTGAGTACAGATAATGTAGTAGATGTCACCTGCAGTCCTATGTAACACCACATATAACACAGTGATAACTCCCTGAGTACAGATAATGTAGTAGATGTCACCTGCAGTCCTATGTAATACCACAGATAACACAGTGATAACTCTCTGAGTACAGATAATGTAGTAGATGTCACCTGCAGTCCTATGTAACACCACAGATAACACAGTGATAACTCTCTGAGTACAGATAATGTAGTAGATGTCACCTGCAGTCCTATGTAACACCATAGATAACACAGTTATCACTCTCTGAGTACAGATAATGTAGTAGATGTCACCTGCAGTCCTATGTAACACCATAGATAACACAGTTATCACTCTCTGAGTACAGATAATGTAGTAGATGTCACCTGCAGTCCTATGTAACACCACAGATAACACAGTGATAACTCTCTGAGTACAGATAATGTAGTAGATGTCACCTGCAGTCCTATGTAACACCAGAGATAACACAGTGATAACTCCCTGAGTACAGATAATGTAGTAGATGTCACCTGCAGTCCTATGTAACACCACAGATAACACAGTGATCACTCTCTGAGTACAGATAATGTAGTAGATGTCACCTGCAGTCCTATGTAACACCACAGATAACACAGTGATAACTCCCTGAGTACAGATAATGTAGTAGATGTCACCTGCAGTCCTATGTAACACCACAGATAACACAGTGATCACTCTCTGAGTACAGATAATGTAGTAGATGTCACCTGCAGTCCTATGTAACACCACAGATAACACAGTGATCACTCTCTGAGTACAGATAATGTAGATGTCACCTGCAGTCCTATGTAACACCACAGATAACACAGTGATAACTCCCTGAGTGCAGATAATGTAGTAGATGTCAGCTGCAGTCCTATGTAACACCACAGATAACACAGTGATAACTCTCTGAGTACAGATAATGTAGTAGATGTCTCCTGCAGTCCTATGTAACACCACATATAACACAGTGATAACTACCTGAGTACAGATAATGTAGTAGATGTAACCCGCAGTCCTATGTAACACCACAGATAACACAGTGATATCTCTCTGAGTACAGATAATGTAGTAGATGTCTCCTGCAGTCCTATGTAACACCACAGATAACACAGTGATAACTCCCTGAGTACAGATAATGTAGTAGATGTCACCTGCAGTCCTATGTAACACCACATATAACACAGTGATAACGCCCTGAGTACAGATAATGTAGTAGATGGCACCTGCAGTCCTATGTAACACCACAGATAACACAGTGATAACTCTCTGAGTACAGATAATGTAGTAGATGTCACCTGCAGTCCTATGTAACACCACATATAACACAGTGATAACTCTCTGAGTACAGGTAATGTAGTAGATGTCACCTGCAGTCCTATGTAACACCACATATAACACAGTGATAACTCCCTGAGTACAGATAATGTAGTAGATGTCACCTGCAGTCCTATGTAACACCACATATAACACAGTGATAACGCCCTGAGTACAGATAATGTAGTAGATGACACCTGCAGTCCTATGTAACACCACAGATAACACAGTGATAACTCTCTGAGTACAGATAATGTAGTAGATGTCACCTGCAGTCCTATGTAACACCACATATAACACAGTGATAACTCCCTGAGTACAGATAATGTAGTAGATGTCAGCTGCAGTCCTATGTAACACCACAAATAACACAGTGATAACTCTCTGAGTACAGATAATGTAGTAGATGTCACCTGCAGTCCTATGTAACACCACAGATAACACAGTGATAACTCTCTGAGTACAGATAATGTAGTAGATGTCACCTGCAGTCCTATGTAACACCACAGATAACACAGTGATAACTCTCTGAGTACAGATAATGTAGTAGATGTCACCTGCAGTCCTATGTAACACCACAGATAACACAGTGATAACTCTCTGAGTACAGATAATGTAGTAGATGTCACCTGCAGTCCTATGTAACACCACAGATAACACAGTGATAACTCTCTGAGTACAGATAATGTAGTAGATGTCACCTGCAGTCCTATGTAACACCACAGATAACACAGTGATAACTCCCTGAGTACAGATAATGTAGTAGATGTCACCTGCAGTCCTATGTAACACCACAGATAACACAGTGATCACTCTCTGAGTACAGATAATGGAGTAGATGTCACCTGCAGTCCTATGTAACACCACATATAACACAGTGATAACTCCCTGAGTGCAGATAATGTAGTAGGTGTCACTTGCAGTCCTATGTAACACCACAGATATCATACAGTGATAACTCTCTGAGTACAGATAATGTAGTAGGTGTCACTTGCAGTCCTATGTAACACCACAGATAACACAGTGATAACTCTCTGAGTACAGATAATGTAGTAGGTGTCACTTGCAGTCCTATGTAACACCATAGATATCATACAGTGATAACTCTCTGAGTACAGATAATGTAGTAGATGTCACCTGCAGTCCTATGTAACACCACAGATAACACAGTGATAACTCTCTGAGTACAGATAATGTAGTAGATGTCACCTGCAGTCCTATGTAACACCATAGATAACACAGTTATCACTCTCTGAGTACAGATAATGTAGTAGATGTCACCTGCAGTCCTATGTAACACCATAGATAACACAGTTATCACTCTCTGAGTACAGATAATGTAGTAGATGTCACCTGCAGTCCTATGTAACACCACAGATAACACAGTGATAACTCCCTGAGTACAGATAATGTAGTAGATGTCACCTGCAGTCCTATGTAACACCACAGATAACACAGTGATCACTCTCTGAGTACAGATAATGTAGTAGATGTCACCTGCAGTCCTATGTAACACCACAGATAACACAGTGATAACTCCCTGAGTACAGATAATGTAGTAGATGTCACCTGCAGTCCTATGTAACACCACAGATAACACAGTGATCACTCTCTGAGTACAGATAATGTAGTAGATGTCACCTGCAGTCCTATGTAACACCACAGATAACACAGTGATCACTCTCTGAGTACAGATAATGTAGATGTCACCTGCAGTCCTATGTAACACCACAGATAACACAGTGATAACTCCCTGAGTGCAGATAATGTAGTAGATGTCAGCTGCAGTCCTATGTAACACCACAGATAACACAGTGATAACTCTCTGAGTACAGATAATGTAGTAGATGTCTCCTGCAGTCCTATGTAACACCACATATAACACAGTGATAACTACCTGAGTACAGATAATGTAGTAGATGTAACCCGCAGTCCTATGTAACACCACAGATAACACAGTGATATCTCTCTGAGTACAGATAATGTAGTAGATGTCTCCTGCAGTCCTATGTAACACCACAGATAACACAGTGATAACTCCCTGAGTACAGATAATGTAGTAGATGGCACCTGCAGTCCTATGTAACACCACAGATAACACAGTGATAACTCTCTGAGTACAGATAATGTAGTAGATGTCACCTGCAGTCCTATGTAACACCACATATAACACAGTGATAACTCTCTGAGTACAGGTAATGTAGTAGATGTCACCTGCAGTCCTATGTAACACCACATATAACACAGTGATAACTCCCTGAGTACAGATAATGTAGTAGATGTCACCTGCAGTCCTATGTAACACCACATATAACACAGTGATAACGCCCTGAGTACAGATAATGTAGTAGATGACACCTGCAGTCCTATGTAACACCACAGATAACACAGTGATAACTCTCTGAGTACAGATAATGTAGTAGATGTCACCTGCAGTCCTATGTAACACCACATATAACACAGTGATAACTCCCTGAGTACAGATAATGTAGTAGATGTCAGCTGCAGTCCTATGTAACACCACAGATAACACAGTGATAACTCTCTGAGTACAGATAATGTAGTAGATGTCACCTGCAGTCCTATGTAACACCACAGATAACACAGTGATAACTCTCTGAGTACAGATAATGTAGTAGATGTCACCTGCAGTCCTATGTAACACCACAGATAACACAGTGATAACTCTCTGAGTACAGATAATGTAGTAGATGTCACCTGCAGTCCTATGTAACACCACAGATAACACAGTGATAACTCTCTGAGTACAGATAATGTAGTAGATGTCACCTGCAGTCCTATGTAACACCACAGATAACACAGTGATAACTCTCTGAGTACAGATAATGTAGTAGATGTCACCTGCAGTCCTATGTAACACCACAGATAACACAGTGATAACTCCCTGAGTACAGATAATGTAGTAGATGTCACCTGCAGTCCTATGTAACACCACAGATAACACAGTGATCACTCTCTGAGTACAGATAATGGAGTAGATGTCACCTGCAGTCCTATGTAACACCACATATAACACAGTGATAACTCCCTGAGTGCAGATAATGTAGTAGGTGTCACTTGCAGTCCTATGTAACACCACAGATATCATACAGTGATAACTCTCTGAGTACAGATAATGTAGTAGGTGTCACTTGCAGTCCTATGTAACACCACAGATAACACAGTGATAACTCTCTGAGTACAGATAATGTAGTAGGTGTCACTTGCAGTCCTATGTAACACCACAGATAACACAGTGATAACTCTCTGAGTACAGATAATGTAGTAGATGTCTCCTGCAGTCCTATGTAACACCACATATAACACAGTGATAACTACCTGAGTACAGATAATGTAGTAGATGTCACCCGCAGTCCTATGTAACACCACAGATAACACAGTGATATCTCTCTGAGTACAGATAAAGTAGTAGATGTCTCCTGCAGTCCTATGTAACACCACATATAACACAGTGATAACTCTCTGAGTACAGATAATGTAGTAGATGTCACCTGCAGTCCTATGTAACACCACAGATAACACAGTGATAACTCTCTGAGTACAGATAATGTAGTAGATGTCACCTGCAGTCCTATGTAACACCACAGATAACACGGTGATAACTCTCTGAGTACAGATAGTGTAGTAGATGTCACCTGCAGTCCTATGTAACACCACAGATACCACAGTGATAACTCTCTGAGTACAGATAATGTAGTAGATGTCACCCGCAGTCCTATGTAACACCACAGATAACACAGTGATATCTCTCTGAGTACAGATAATGTAGTAGATGTCTCCTGCAGTCCTATGTAACACCACAGATAACACAGTGATAACTCCCTGAGTACAGATAATGTAGTAGATGTCACCTGCAGTCCTATGTAACACCACAGATAACACAGTGATAACTCTCTGAGTACAGATAATGTAGTAGATGTCACCCGCAGTCCTATGTAACACCACAGATAACACAGTGATAACTCTCTGAGTACAGATAATGTAGTAGATGTCACCTGCAGTCCTATGTAACACCACAGATAACACAGTGATAACTCTCTGAGTACAGATAGTGTAGTAGATGTCACCTGCAGTCCTATGTAACACCACAGATAACACAGTGATAACTCTCTGAGTACAGATAATGTAGTAGATGTCACCTGCAGTCCTATGTAACACCACAGATACCACAGTGATAACTCTCTGAGTACAGATAATGTAGTAGATGTCACCTGCAGTCCTATGTAACACCACAGATAACACAGTGATAACTCTCTGAGTACAGATAATGTAGTAGATGTCTCCTGCAGTCCTATGTAACACAACATATAACACAGTGATAACTCCCTGAGTACAGATAATGTAGTAGATGTCACCTGCAGTCCTATGCAACATCACAGATAACACACAGTGATAACTCTCTGAGTGCAGATAATGCAGTAGATGTCACCCGCAGTCCTATGTAACACCACAGATAACACAGTGATAACTCTCTGAGTACAGATAATGTAGTAGATGTCACCTGCAGTCCTATGTAACACCACAGATAACACAGTGATAACTCTCGCAGTACAGATAATGTAGTAGATGTCACCTGCAGTCCTATGTAACACCACAGATAACACAGTGTTAACTCTGAGTACAGATAATGTAGTAGATGTCACTTGCAGTCCTATGTAACACCACAGATAACACAGTGATAACTCTCTGAGTACAGATAATGTAGTAGATGTCACCTGCAGTCCTATGTAACACCACATATAACACAGTGATAACTCCCTGAGTACAGATAATGTAGTAGATGTCACCTGCAGTCCTATGTAACACCACATATAACACAGTGATAACGCCCTGCGTACAGATAATGTAGTAGATGACACCTGCAGTCCTATGTAACACCACAGATAACACAGTGATAACTCTCTGAGTACAGATAATGTAGTAGATGTCACCTGCAGTCCTATGTAACACCACAGATAACACAGTGATAACTCTCTGAGTACAGATAATGTAGTAGATGTCTCCTGCAGTCCTATGTAACACCACATATAACACAGTGATAACTACCTGAGTACAGATAATGTAGTAGATGTCACCCGCAGTCCTATGTAACACCACAGATAACACAGTGATATCTCTCTGAGTACAGATAATGTAGTAGATGTCTCCTGCAGTCCTATGTAACACCACATATAACACAGTGATAACTCTCTGAGTACAGATAATGTAGTAGATGTCACCTGCAGTCCTATGTAACACCACAGATAACACAGTGATAACTCTCTGAGTACAGATAATGTAGTAGATGTCACCCGCAGTCCTATGTAACACCACAGATAACACAGTGATAACTCTCTGAGTACAGATAATGTAGTAGATGTCACCTGCAGTCCTATGTAACACCACAGATAACACGGTGATAACTCTCTGAGTACAGATAGTGTAGTAGATGTCACCTGCAGTCCTATGTAACACCACAGATACCACAGTGATAACTCTCTGAGTACAGATAATGTAGTAGATGTCACCCGCAGTCCTATGTAACACCACAGATAACACAGTGATATCTCTCTGAGTACAGATAATGTAGTAGATGTCTCCTGCAGTCCTATGTAACACCACAGATAACACAGTGATAACTCCCTGAGTACAGATAATGTAGTAGATGTCACCTGCAGTCCTATGTAACACCACAGATAACACAGTGATAACTCTCTGAGTACAGATAATGTAGTAGATGTCACCCGCAGTCCTATGTAACACCACAGATAACACAGTGATAACTCTCTGAGTACAGATAATGTAGTAGATGTCACCTGCAGTCCTATGTAACACCACAGATAACACAGTGATAACTCTCTGAGTACAGATAGTGTAGTAGATGTCACCTGCAGTCCTATGTAACACCACAGATAACACAGTGATAACTCTCTGAGTACAGATAATGTAGTAGATGTCACCTGCAGTCCTATGTAACACCACAGATACCACAGTGATAACTCTCTGAGTACAGATAATGTAGTAGATGTCACCTGCAGTCCTATGTAACACCACAGATAACACAGTGATAACTCTCTGAGTACAGATAATGTAGTAGATGTCTCCTGCAGTCCTATGTAACACAACATATAACACAGTGATAACTCCCTGAGTACAGATAATGTAGTAGATGTCACCTGCAGTCCTATGCAACATCACAGATAACACACAGTGATAACTCTCTGAGTGCAGATAATGCAGTAGATGTCACCCGCAGTCCTATGTAACAGCACAGATAACACAGTGATAACTCTCTGAGTACAGATAATGTAGTAGATGTCACCTGCAGTCCTATGTAACACCACAGATAACACAGTGATAACTCTCGCAGTACAGATAATGTAGTAGATGTCACCTGCAGTCCTATGTAACACCACAGATAACACAGTGATAACTCTGAGTACAGATAATGTAGTAGATGTCACTTGCAGTCCTATGTAACACCACAGATAACACAGTGATAACTCTCTGAGTACAGATAATGTAGTAGATGTCACCTGCAGTCCTATGTAACACCACATATAACACAGTGATAACTCCCTGAGTACAGATAATGTAGTAGATGTCACCTGCAGTCCTATGTAACACCACATATAACACAGTGATAACTCCCTGAGTACAGATAATGTAGTAGATGTCACCTGCAGTCCTATGTAACACCACAGATAACACAGTGATAACTCCCTGAGTACAGATAATGTAGTAGATGACACCTGCAGTCCTATGTAACACCACAGATAACACAGTGATAACTCTCTGAGTACAGATAATGTAGTAGATGTCACCTGCAGTCCTATGTAACACCACAGATAACACAGTGATAACTCCCTGAGTACAGATAATGTAGTAGATGTCACCTGCAGTCCTTTGTAATACCACAGATAACACAGTGATAACTCTCTGAGTACAGATAATGTAGTAGATGTCTCCTGCAGTCCTATGTAACACAACATATAACACAGTGATAACTCCCTGAGTACAGATAATGTAGTAGATGTCACCTGCAGTCCTATGCAACATCACAGATAACACACAGTGATAACTCTCTGAGTACAGATAATGTAGTAGATGTCACCTGCAGTCCTATGTAACACCACAGATAACACAGTGATAACTCTGAGTACAGATAATGTAGTAGATGTCACTTGCAGTCCTATGTAACACCACAGATAACACAGTGATAACTCTCTGAGTACAGATAATGTAGTAGATGTCACCTGCAGTCCTATGTAACACCACATATAACACAGTGATAACGCCCTGAGTACAGATAATGTAGTAGATGTCACCTGCAGTCCTATGTAACACCACAGATAACACTGATAACTCTCTGAGTACAGATAATGTAGTAGATGTCACCTGCAGTCCTATGTAACACCACATATAACACAGTGATAACTCCCTGAGTACAGATAATGTAGTAGATGTCACCTGCAGTCCTATGTAACACCACATATAACACAGTGATAACTCCCTGAGTACAGATAATGTAGTAGATGTCAGCTGCAGTCCTATGTAACACCACAGATAACACAGTGATAACTCTCTGAGTACAGATAATGTAGTAAGTGTCACATGCAGTCCTATGTAACACCACATATATCATACAGTGATAACTCTCTGAGTACAGATAATGTAGTAAATGTCACCTGCAGTCCTATGTAACACCACAGATAACACAGTGATAACTCTCTGAGTACAGATAATGTAGTAGATGTCACCTGCAGTCCTATGTAACACCACAGATAACACAGTGATAACTCTCTGAGTACAGATAATGTAGTAGATGTCACTTGCAGTCCTATGTAACACCACAGATAACACAGTGATAACTCCCTGAGTACAGATAATGTAGTAGATGTCACCTGCAGTCCTATGTAACACCACAGATAACACAGTGATCACTCTCTGAGTACAGATAATGGAGTAGATGTCACCTGCAGTCCTATGTAACACCACATATAACACAGTGATAACTCCCTGAGTGCAGATAATGTAGTAGATGTCAGCTGCAGTCCTATGTAACACCACAGATAACACAGTGATAACTCTCTGAGTACAGATAATGTAGTAGGTGTCACCTGCAGTCCTATGTAACACCACAGATATCATACAGTGATAACTCTCTGAGTACAGATAATGTAGTAGATGTCACCTGCAGTCCTATGTAACACCACAGATAACACGGTGATATCTCTCTGAGTACAGATAATGTAGTAGATGTCTCCTGCAGTCCTATGTAACACCACATATAACACAGTGATAACTCTCTGAGTACAGATAGTGTAGTAGATGTCACCTGCAGTCCTATGTAACACCACAGATAACACGGTGATAACTCTCTGAGTACAGATAGTGTAGTAGATGTCACCTGCAGTCCTATGTAACACCACAGATACCACAGTGATAACTCTCTGAGTACAGATAATGTAGTAGATGTCACCCGCAGTCCTATGTAACACCACAGATAACACAGTGATAACTCTCTGAGTACAGATAATGTAGTAGATGTCTCCTGCAGTCCTATGTAACACCACATATAACACAGTGATAACTCCCTGAGTACAGATAATGTAGTAGATGTCACCTGCAGTCCTATGTAACACCACAGATAACACAGTGATCACTCTCTGAGTACAGATAATGGAGTAGATGTCACCTGCAGTCCTATGTAACACCACATATAACACAGTGATAACTCCCTGAGTGCAGATAATGTAGTAGATGTCAGCTGCAGTCCTATGTAACACCACAGATAACACAGTGATAACTCTCTGAGTACAGATAATGTAGTAGATGTCACCTGCAGTCCTATTTAACACCACAGATAACACAGTGATAACTCTCTGAGTACAGGTAATGTAGTAGATGTCTACTGCAGTCCTATGTAACACCACATATAACACAGTGATAACTACCTGAGTACAGATAATGTAGTAGATGTCACCCGCAGTCCTATGTAACACCACAGATAACACAGTGATATCTCTCTGAGTACAGATAATGTAGTAGATGTCTCCTGCAGTCCTATGTAACACCACATATAACACAGTGATAGCTCCCTGAGTACAGATAATGTAGTAGATGTCACCTGCAGTCCTATGTAACACCACAGATAACACGGTGATAACTCTCTGAGTACAGATAGTGTAGTAGATGTCACCTGCAGTCCTATGTAACACCACAGATACCACAGTGATAACTCTCTGAGTACAGATAATGTAGTAGATGTCACCTGCAGTCCTATGTAACACCACAGATAACACAGTGATATCTCTCTGAGTACAGATAATGTAGTAGATGTCTCCTGCAGTCCTATGTAACACCACATATAACACAGTGATAACTCCCTGAGTACAGATAATGTAGTAGATGTCACCTGCAGTCCTATGTAATACCACAGATAACACAGTGATAACTCTCTGAGTACAGATAATGTAGTAGATGTCACCTGCAGTCCTATGTAACACCACATATAACACAGTGATAACTCTCTGAGTACAGATAATGTAGTAGATGTCACCTGCAGTCCTATGTAACACCACATATAACACAGTGATAACGCCCTGAGTACAGATAATGTAGTAGATGACACCTGCAGTCCTATGTAACACCACAGATAACTCTGATAACTCTCTGAGTACAGATAATGTAGTAGATGTCACCTGCAGTCCTATGTAACACCATAGATAACACAGCGATAACTCTCTGAGTACAGATAATGTAGTAGGTGTCACCTGCAGTCCTATGTAACACCACAGATAACACAGTGATAACTCCCTGAGTACAGATAATGTAGTAGATGTCACCTGCAGTCCTATGTAACACCACAGATAACACAGTGATCACTCTCTGAGTACAGATAATGGAGTAGATGTCACCTGCAGTCCTATGTAACACCACATATAACACAGTGATAACTCCCTGAGTGCAGATAATGTAGTAGATGTCAGCTGCAGTCCTATGTAACACCACAGATAACACAGTGATAACTCTCTGAGTACAGATAATGTAGTAAGTGTCACCTGCAGTCCTATGTAACACCACAGATATCATACAGTGATAACTCTCTGAGTACAGATAATGTAGTAGATGTCACCTGCAGTCCTATGTAACACCACAGATAACACAGTGATAACTCTCTGAGTACAGATAATGTAGTAGATGTCACCTGCAGTCCTATGTAACACCACAGATAACACAGTGATAACTCCCTGAGTACAGATAATGTAGTAGATGTCACCTGCAGTCCTATGTAACACCACAGATAACACAGTGATCACTCTCTGAGTACAGATAATGGAGTAGATGTCACCTGCAGTCCTATGTAACACCACACATAACACAGTGATAACTCCCTGAGTGCAGATAATGTAGTAGATGTCAGCTGCAGTCCTATGTAACACCACAGATAACACAGTGATAACTCTCTGAGTACAGATAATGTAGTAGGTGTCACCTGCAGTCCTATGTAACACCACAGATATCATACAGTGATAACTCTCTGAGTACAGATAATGTAGTAGATGTCACCTGCAGTCCTATGTAACACCACAGATAACACAGTGATAACTCTCTGAGTACAGATAATGTAGTAGATGTCTCCTGCAGTCCTATGTAACACCACATATAACACAGTGATAACTACCTGAGTACAGATAATGTAGTAGATGTCACCCGCAGTCCTATGTAACACCACAGATAACACAGTGATAACTCTCTGAGTACAGATAATGTAGTAGATGTCACCTGCAGTCCTATGTAACACCACAGATAACACAGTGATAACTCTCTGAGTACAGATAATGTAGTAGATGTCTCCTGCAGTCCTATGTAACACCACATATAACACAGTGATAGCTCCCTGAGTACAGATAATGTAGTAGATGTCTCCTGTAGTCCTATGTAACACCACATATAACACAGTGATAGCTCCCTGAGTACAGATAATGTAGTAGATGTCACCCGCAGTCCTATGTAACACCACAGATAACACAGTGATAACTCTCTGAGTACAGATAGTGTAGTAGATGTCACCTGCAGTCCTATGTAACACCACAGATAACACAGTGATAACTCCCTGAGTACAGATAATGTAGTAGATGTCACCTGCAGTCCTATGTAACACCACAGATAACACAGTGATAACTCCCTGAGTGCAGATAATGTAGTAATGTCACCTGCAGTCCTATGTAACACCACAGATAACACAGTGATAACTCCCTGAGTGCAGATAATGTAGTAATGTCACCTGCAGTCCTATGTAACACCACAGATAACACAGTGATATCTCTCTGAGTACAGATAGTGTAGTAGATGTCACCTGCAGTCCTATGTAACACCACAGATAACACAGTGATAACTCTCTGAGTACAGATAGTGTAGTAGATGTCACCTGCAGTCCTATGTAACACCACAGATAACACAGTGATAACTCTCTGAGTACAGATAATGTAGTAGATGTCTCCTGCAGTCCTATGTAACACAACATATAACACAGTGTTAACTCCCTGAGTACAGATAATGTAATAGATGTCACCTGCAGTCCTATGTAACACCACAGATAGCACAGTGATAACTCTCTGAGTACAGATAATGTAGTAGATGTCACCTGCAGTCCTATGTAACACCACAGATAACACAGTGATAACTCTCTGAGTACAGATAATGTAGTAGATGTCACCTGCAGTCCTATGTAACACCACAGATAACACAGTGATAACTCTCTGAGTACAGATAATGTAGTAGATGTCACCTGCAGTCCTATGTAACACCACAGATAACACAGTGATAACTCTCTGAGTACAGATAATGTAGTAGATGTCACCTGCAGTCCTATGTAACACCACAGATAACACAGTGATAACTCTCTGAGTACAGATAATGTAGTAGATGTCACCTGCAGTCCTATGTAACACCACAGATAACACAGTGATAACTCTCTGAGTACAGATAATGTAGTAGATGTCTCCTGCAGTCCTATGTAACACAACATATAACACAGTGTTAACTCCCTGAGTACAGATAATGTAGTAGATGTCACCTGCAGTCCTATGCAACATCACAGATAACACACAGTGATAACTCTCTGAGTGCAGATAATGCAGTAGATGTCACCTGCAGTCCTATGTAACACTACAGATAACACAGTGATAACTCTCTGAGTACAGATAATGTAGTAGATGTCACTTGCAGTCCTATGTAACACCACAGATAACACTGTGATAACTCTCTGAGTACAGATAATGTAGTAGATGTCACCTGCAGTCCTATGTAACACCACAGATAACACAGTGATAACTCTCTGAGTACAGATAATGTAGTAGATGTCACCTGCAGTCCTATGTAACACCACAGATAACACTGTGATAACTCTCTGAGTACAGATAATGTAGTAGATGTCACCTGCAGTCCTATGTAACACCACAGATAACACTGTGATAACTCTCTGGGTACAGATAATGTAGTAGATGTCACCTGCAGTCCTATGTAACACCACAGATAACACAGTGATAACTCTCTGAGTACAGATAATGTAGTAGATGTCACTTGCAGTCCTATGTAACACCACATATAACACAGTGACATCTCTCTGAGTACAGATAATGTAGTAGATGTCACCTGCAGTCCTATGTAACACCACAGATAACACAGTGATATCTCTCTGAGTACAGATAATGTAGTAGATGTCACCTGCAGTCCTATGTAACACCACAGATAACACAGTGATAACTCTCTGAGTACAGATAATGTAGTAGATGTCACCTGCAGTCCTATGTAACACCACAGATAACACAGTGATATCTCTCTGAGTACAGATAATGTAGTAGGTGTCACATGCAGTCCTATGTAACACCACAGATAACACAGTGATAACTCTCTGAGTACAGATAATGTAGTAGATGTCACCTGCAGTCCTATGTAACACCACAGATAACACAGTGATCACTCTCTGAGTACAGATAATGTAGTAGATGTCACCTGCAGTCCTATGTAACACCACAGATAACACAGTGATATCTCTCTGAGTACAGATAATGTAGTAGATGTCACCTGCAGTCCTATGTAACACCACAGATAACACAGTGATAACTCTCTGAGTACAGATTATGTAGTAGATGTCACCTGCAGTCCTATGTAACACCACAGATAACACAGTGATAACTCCCTGAGTACAGATAATGTAGTAGATATCACCTGCAGTCCTATGTAAAACCACATATAACACAGTGATAACTCTCTGAGTACAGATAATGTAGTAGATGTCACCTGCAGTCCTATGTAACACCACAGATAACACAGTGATAACTCTCTGAGTACAGATAATGTAGTAGATGTCACCTGCAGTCCTATGTAACACCACAGATAACACAGTGATATCTCTCTGAGTACAGATAATGTAGTAGATGTCACCTGCAGTCCTATGTAACACCACAGATAACACAGTGATAACTCTCTGAGTACAGATAATGTAGTAGATGTCACCTGCAGTCCTATGTAACACCACAGATAACACAGTGATAACTCTCTGAGGGGCAGCAGCGTGAATGCAGGGAGATGGGCAGCAGCGTGACCGCAGGGAGATGGGCAGCAGTGTGACCGCAGGTACATGGGCAGCAGCGTGACCGCAGGGAGATGGGCAGCAGCGTTACCGCAGGGAGATGGGCAGCAGCGTGACCGCAGGGAGATGGGCAGCAGTGTGACCGCAGGGAGATAGGCAGCAGCGTGACCGCAGGGAGAGAGGCAGCAGCGTGACTGCAGGGAGATGGGCAGCAGCGTGACCGCAGGGAGATGGGCAGCAGCGTGACCGCAGGCAGATGGGCAGCAGCGTGACTGCAGGGAGATGGGCAGTAGTGTGACCGCAGGGAGATGGACAGCAGCGTGACCGCAGGGAGATGGGCAGTGTGGCGCCCCTAAGGGTTCGGTCGCCACAGAGGTACTGCATCTCACTCTCAGGTAAGGAAGGAGTGCTGCCCGGGACCCTAAGGCTATGTGCCCACGATGCAGAAATGAAGCAGAAAATTTCTGCAGCATTTCTGCATCTCCCTTGCAGAAAAAACGCATGCGGATTGAGAAGCGCTTTCCAGGCGATAGCATCACTTGGAAAGTGCTTGACAACTAGGTCACACTGTACACTGTGTTCCAAATTATTATGCAAATAATATTTTCTCAGATTTTCCCACATTCCCTATATGAATTGCAGTCATTGTAATTTTCCAGTCTAATAACTATTAGAGGACAATTGAAAGGTTTTTGTATAATCTGCCGATGATAACAGGAGATTTATAAAAAAATAAAACACTCAAACTGCCCTCAAAATGCATGTTCCAAATTATTATGCACAGCAGAGTTTTCAACCTTTTCATTTTAATAAAGAACAAAAAAATGGTCATTTGTGAAATTATAAGCATTAGCAGGTTATTACAAACTGAAATCAAACAGTTTTCAACTCAAAACTTTATTCTAGGTGATGTTACATTTGCACATAGGACCCCTTGTTGGAAAGGAGCTTCTGAACTCTCTCGTCCATTGAATTTGTCAGGTTTTGGATGGTTTCTGCTTCAATTGTTTTGCATGAGGACAGAATACCCTCCCAGAGCTGTTGCTTAGATGTGAACTGCCTCCCGCCATCATAGACACTCCTTTTGATGATGCTCCAGAGGTTCTCAATGGGGTTGAGGTCAGGGGAGCATGGGGGCCACACCATAAGTTTGTCCCCTTTTATGCCCATAGCAGCCAGAGATGCAGATGTGTTATGTGCAGCAAAATTAATGGACATGCTGCGGATTTTTGAGCACATCATAAACGCTGCGGAAAAATCCGCAGCATGGGCATTGAAAGTGCAGAATTGCATAGGGGACCATGGCAGAAGGCTTCCCATGCGTTTATCATGCGTTTACGCTGCGGAAATTTCAGCACCAAAAACGCATGAAATACGCATCGTGGGCACACAGCCTAACACCTGCATCCAACACATACCCGCAGTGGGGGTAGGGCGAGATTGCTCCTAAGGGAGAGCACAGTCCCGGGTCCCTAGCTGTTGGGAGGAGCTATGTAGTGGGTGTGGGTGGAGGACGTAGTTAGGCGAGCACATGAGAGGAAGGTATAAATAGAGAAGCCATCTTAGACAGCTCACTCAAGTCAGAACAGTGAGTGAGAACAGTCTACAGGAGAGTGAGAGGAGCAGATGCTCTGTAGGAGCTCTGCTCAGGCAGAGGGCCTAGTGAGAGGCCCAGCACTGATGGAGAAGGAGAGAGGAGCAGGAAGGGCTCCAGGAACAAGGAAGGGACCCCAGGGGTACGGGCAGTGCTGGAGGCCACCCGTACGCC
Organism: Phyllobates terribilis; assembly: GCF_046119375.1. Taxonomy (NCBI): domain Eukaryota; kingdom Metazoa; phylum Chordata; class Amphibia; order Anura; family Dendrobatidae; genus Phyllobates; species Phyllobates terribilis. Next base: position 20,095,430 of record NW_027362764.1, on the reverse strand, counting down.
CGAATCTACCAGGAGGTGGAGGGGTCAGGCCACACAAAGGGGACCGGTCCCTCAACTAGCAGAGCACTCTATGTCTCAACTAGAAACTGGAGGCTGCAGTATTTCAAGTTCTGCAGCCAACCGTCCATATCAGTCTCACCAAGAAGGTAGCCATAGAGGACCCAGGGGACGGAACTGATGTCGCCCGACAAGGCCCGCAGGTACTGGATTGGGACACTTGGTATGAGGTGCAGGGAGACGGCCAGAGAGAGATAACACACAGAAGGGGGTCCCGTTAAGTACTCCGGAGATATCTGAGGGTGGACTGAACCCCTCCCTGAGTAAGCTCAGCACGACGAGGGAAGTTACGCTGGTACCTGTAACTTGGACTGCAACAACTGTGAGTAAAGACCCTGAGGACTGCACTCCACCGTCTCTGTGATTATTATCTGCGCCATCACCCCTGCACTACAACGCCCAGCACAACCTATTACTTCTACACTGCCCTGGAGCTAAGCTCTACCTGTGGAGAGCCACACCAGCTTTGCTGCACTAACAACAGCTCCAGAGGACCTGATCCGCAGCGGCGGCTCCCTTTAGCCGCATACCACAGGTGGCGTCACAAACTTTGTACATAAATCCCCTATCAATAACCCCTTTTGATTGACTGCCCTGGGTCACGGACCGGGTCACCGCCACTGTGACATCTCCCCTAACGACGACCAGCCCGGCACCGAGTACCCCACGGCCCAGGGGGCGCGCCAGCAGCAGCGTGACCACAAGGAGATGGGCAGCAGCGTGACTGCAGGGAGAGAGGCAGCAGCGTGACCGCAGGGAGATGGGCAGCAGCGTGACCGCAGGGAGATGGGAAGTGTCGCGCCCCCTGGGCCATGGGGGGTTACTCGGCAGCCGGGCCTATGGATGCTGGTGGGGGATATCACGGTGGCTGGCCCGGTCCGTGACCCAGGGCGGTCAATAAAAAGGGGTTTATAAAGTTCGTGACGCCACCTGTGGTACCTGGTAAGGTTTACCAGCGCTGCTGCAGACCTCCAGGGGGTGATGGGACGGCAGCTGAGGTGTTTCTGCTCCCCACAGGTGGAGCGGGCCCCCTGGGCAGTGTGGAGTTTGATGGTTGTGCTGGGCGTTGTAGTGCAGGGGGAAAGATGGCGCAGCAGGAGTAACTGACTGTAATGCACACGCCCGGACTGACTGGCATGTGCGTGTTTATGTAGTGATTCCACTGTGCCATGAACCGGAGAGTGCCTGGAGGGGCGTAACTAAGTATCTGCCCGATCCGACCAAGGTCGCACGACGGCATACGACGCCAGTGCACCAGGGAGGAACCGAGCAGAGGAACCAGGGTCTACTCCAGGTCAGACTCCGGACACGGCTGTTGACCCACACCGGGGAATACAGGAACAGGCAGACTAGAGCACAGGCTGGGTAGGGTCCAGTACAGACTGGGAGACAAATTCAAAACCGCAGACGCGGTAGACAGAGCTGAGCAAAGCGAAAACCGCAGACGCGGCGGACAGAGCTGAGCAAAGCGAAAACCGCAGACGCGGCGGACAGAGCTGAGCAAAGCGAAAACCGCAGACGCGGCGGACAGAGCTGAGCAAAGCGAAGACCGCAGACGCGGCGGACAGAGCTGAGCAAAGCGAAAACCGCAGACGCGGCGGACAGAGCTGAGCAAAGCGAAAACCGCAGACGCGGCGGACAGAGCTGAGCAAAGCGAAAACCGCAGACGCGGCGGACAGAGCTGAGCAAAGCGAAAACCGCAGACGTGGCGGACAGAGCTGAGCAAAGCGAAAACCGCAGACGCGGCGGACAGAGCTGAGCAAGGCGAAAACCGCAGATGCGGCGGACAGAGCTGAGCAAGGCGAAAACTGCAGACGCGGCGGACAGAGCTGAGCAAAGCGAAAACCGCAGACGCGGCGGAGAGAGCTGAGCAAAGCGAAAACCGCAGACGCGGCGGACAGAGCTGAGCAAAGCGAAAACCGCAGACGCGGCGGACAGAGCTGAGCAAAGCGAAAACCGCAGACGCGGCGGACAGACCTGAGCAAAGCGAAAACCGCAGACGCGGCGGACAGAGCTGAGCAAAGCGAGAACCGCAGACGAGGCGGACAGAGCTGAGCAAAGCGAGAACCGCAGACGAGGCGGACAGAGCAGAGCAAAGCGAAAACTGCAGACGCGGTGGGAACAGGGCTCTGTTCACACGGAACAGACTAGAAGGGAAAGGCAGAACCAGATACCCACAGGGTACTTGCAGAGAAGTAGCGAGTGGACCACAAACTCACAAACGGAAGTACAGTGACAACGAGCAGGAGTTAGGCACGAGTTCAGACTCTGCAGAAAAAGGAATGGAACGGACATAGAGAAAAAACAGGTAAAAGATAGGAGAGAGTTCAGACTGGAACTGAGTGTACGGAGGAGACCGACACTGCAGCGGGATACAGGAGCGGGTCTGGGAATACGGCCCCCAGAGAGGCAGGACGAACAGGCAAGGAGCGTGTTCAGACTGGCCTGGAAATACAGCCTCCAGGAAGGCGGAACGAACAGGCAGGGAACGAGTACAGACTGCAGGTTAAGGTACACAGATAGGACACAGTACAGACACAGGAACTGATACCGCAAGGCAGGAGACATAGACAGGACTCAGTTCAGACAGGGGAACTGATACCGCAAGGCAGGAGACAAAGACAGGACTCAGTTCAGACACGGGAACTGATACCGCAAGGCAGGAGACAAAGAACGGGACCTGGCACCTTCAGAGTGCAAGCACACACTGAATGAAACACTATGCTCAGGCAGGGGTTGATTGCCGCAGCTGGGTTATATACCAGTTGACAGACATCAATAGGCTGAGGACGCACAAGGGGTGTGACCCACAGCAGGTGCAAAAAGCAGGAAGTGATCGGGCGCCGCCCTTAAGCAGCAGAAACAGACACAAACAGACAGCATGGAGGGAAGCCAGAGAGACATTCTGGACAGGAGATCAAGTGCGCGCTCTTGCACAGTGGGAGATGGACCACTATGCAAGGACGCCGCCAGGTATGTTACACTGACAGAGACAGGGGGTTCGCTTCAATACCTTTACTGGTGCGGATGTCAAGTACGGTCCAGGGTACTCAGTAGGGTGGGTGCACTTCAGGACTTCTCCTCAGGGAGCGGGTATAAGGCCTCCTGGTCCGTGTCTGCCTCTCTGTATGCTCCTGGCCAGCCTGCAACTGGGCCTAGCTTATGTGTCGTGCTGTTCCTTCACCTGTCGCTCGGTAGTAGGACCTTCTGCTGGTAACCACTCTCCCTGGACTCTGGGGCCTTGTGGTTCCTGGTCCTGTAATGGGTCTAGCTTCAGGTCAGCCAGGGACTTGTAGTCCTCCTGGAATGACGGTGATCCCTACTGGGTATAAAGGGGCCCTGTAGGCGTGGACCCGGTGTCCAGTTTGTATATCGGGGTGAGCCTATGATGCTCCTCTGCCCCCTCAACTCCTCTCTCCTTTCTCCTCTTGCCTTCGGCCACACTCGGGGCCCTCAATACGGCAGCAGACGTGCTGCGTCTTCGCTGCTCTCAGCGTCAGCACGCTCTCAGACTCTCTCTCAGTCTGACTGAACACTCACTTCTCACTGACTGAACTGAACTGCCTAGCTCCACTCTCCATATATATCTCCCTAACGGGCTCCCTCTGGTGGTATGAGGTGGAAGGGTGGAGATGTTTGTATGTAATGAGGGCCTCTTGTGGAGAAGTCCGTCCATGCACCCTGGGTCCTGTGGTACCTGTGCACAGCAGGGCGCCACATTCCCCCCTAGAACAATTCAGTACTCCTGGACTGAAGCATTTTTTCAAAACAGGTTACAACAATAATAATAATTATAATAACAACAACAAGTATAATAACATTAATAAAGTTACAGTAAGTCCCGAAACCTGGTGTCCATTTCACCGATGAAAGAACACGAGGGACCCGCCTGAAAACCCTCAACGTAGGCCATGGGCGTGGCTACAGGGCATAAGTGATCCAGGTGCTGGACCACGTCTTCGGCCACGCCAAACAGGTTTTTGTTCTGTGGTCACTAAGGGGGCACTTTGATAAGTGCAACTATGTATAGGAACAGTTTTTGGGCTGCTCACAGTCCTCAGTCTCAGAGTCCTTATATACCCTTAAGGGTAACCAATTGTTCATAAAAAATTGTCCATTGCAATGTAGAAACAGGTCAATAAATAAATACATAAATAACACAAAAATATAACCTATGGGGTAACTATTTACACTGCAGGTATTTCTCTATTTACTCTCTATACCTGACAGGGGCCTGGCCTTTCGTACTGCGTGTTGACCTGCGTAGTACGGGATTGTTGCTGGTATCTGTGTGTGCACTGTCTTCCACTCTGTCAGTTCTATGGGTTGGTAGATTGTAAAACTGCCTTAACCTCTCTATGGGACTGGCAAACATACCATTTGCTGGGCCTTCTGGCTGTTCTCCAGCCGGGGATCCTTCTTCCGGGGATTCTTCCTGAGCAGGCTCTTCTCGGGCACTTACAGGTCTTGCTTGCAGTGGAGGGTCTTCTGGCTGTTGGTAGAAGTGTATCACAGGTATTATTACAGTTCCACCTAGTTGAGGCCAATCTGCCGGGAAATCTCCCAAGACAGTATGGAGTACATCTTCTTTGGGTTCTTCAGGCACTATAAGAGGTACTTCTTCCTGTGGCTTCAATAACCCTGGGCACAACTTCAAGTGGTCTCTTGAGACTGTTGCAGTTGTCTTACCTCCATCTTTACTGATTAGGCAGGTTTTTCTATTTATTGTCGAACCTGGAATCCAACACAATGTAAGGCTCTCATTCCCACTGGTCGTCAAGCTTGTGGTTACTTCTCTTTCGCTTCAGCACAACTTCTCCAGGTGTTAAGGGTTCGGCTGGTGAACTCTTGTTGTACTGTGCTTCCTGCTTATCTCTCACCCTATTTAGACTGTCTACGACACAGGCCTGTACTCTCTTGAACTACTCCTGTCGAGTCGTATCCCAGTCTTCAGTGGACATATCTGCTTCTGGCTCTACCACTCCAAGCTCCAGGTCCATGGGCAACTTTCCGGGTCTTGCTCTCATGAGGTACGCTGGAGTACAATTGGTGGAACTCACAGGTATGTGATTGTAGAGATCTACCAGGTCAGGTAGTTTGTCTGGCCACTGATTCCTTTCTTCTAGAGGTAAGGTCTTCAGCAGGTCTATGACGATATTGTTCATCTTTTCACATAGACCATTGGTTTGAGGGTGGTACGGCGTAGTCCGAATCTTCTTACACCCGTACAGATGACAAAACTCTTTGAACAGCTTGGCTTCAAAGGCAGAGCCTTGATCCGTCAGCACCTTTTCCGGGTATCCAAGGGGCCTGCAGAAGGATGCTTGAAACGTCCTTGCTGCAGTTTCTGCCGTCAGATCCTTGACGGGGGCTACCACCAGGAACCGGGAGTAGTGATCCACCATGGTCAGTGCATAGGAGTATCCTGACCTGCTGGGTGACAGCTTGACGTGATCCAGGGCAACGATCTCCAAGGGTCGAGTTGTCTTGATGGGCTACAGGGGTGCCTTCTGGCTGCTGTAGTCTTTTCTTCTGAGGCAGCAGGGTCCACAATCCCGGCACCACCTCTCTATGGAACTCCACATCCCAACCCAATAAAACCGACTCTTCACTAGGGTTTCTATCTTATTCCAGCCAAAGTGCCCCACTTGATCGTGGTAGGCCTTCAACACCATCTGGATGTCTGTCCTGGGCACTACGATCTGCCATACCATCTCATGGGTCCTAGGGTTGACATACCTTCGGCACAGCTTCTCTCTATAGATGAACAGCCGGCTTCTCTCATTCCACAGTTGCTTGGCTTGTCGAGGAGCGTCCTTCTCCAGAGAGGAACCTTCCTGGGTTATCAGTTCTTTGATACGGCTGACAACCGGGTCGCTGTCCTGGGTCTCCTTCCAACTGTGATGAGGTAAAGGGTTTAGTGTCTTACCACGATACCTCCTGGAGGTGCACTGCTCGTGGACCATCCCATTTCTGTGGAAGGCAGGTAGCTCAATCTCGTCCAGGTCATCCACTTCTTCTTCAGTGTCCGACTGGTGAGGCATTCTGGATAGGGCATCTGACGCGCCCCCTGGGCCTGTGCTGTGCAGGGGGATACCCGGAGCCGGATCGCTGGGGGTTGTAGTCCTCCGTGGCGGTGACCCGGTCCGTGCCCAGGGCGGTCAAACCAGTGGCAGTCTTAAGTAATAACAATGTCCGACTACGCCACCCGTGGATTGCGGTCAGTGGGGACCGCCGCTGCGCTGCCGACCGCTGAGGCTGATGTTGTTTGCGCAGCCGAGTATGGGATAACTATGTATGTTGGCGCTATAGAAATACAATTATTATTAGTAATAAATGCAGAGATCCAAGTCATTCTGAAAGGGTTCACTTACTTTTTTTTGCCATGTTAAGATGCCTCATGGGCCCAAGCTCCAGATGAGCAGGACTCCATGCGCCTCCACCAGTCTGTGCCGTGTTCCCCTCGCCTCTACGTTCAGCCTTTGCAGACTTTCATGTTCCGGGTCTTTTGGCCACTTTGCCTCCATTTTCCTTGATGTCATTTCATTGGTTGTGGAAACCTGACGGCAAATGACCAATAACCTGTAATAATTATAATAATCTCTCTGCGTTGCTATTTTATAACAGCCCTCGGCAGGTCGACGTCTCTACGAGGGGCTGTAAAATAATTGACATTTTCTCAACGCATCATAAAACAAAAGCGTTAACACCATTTTACTCTGTTTTTTTATTCGGAATTTTACAGATTTATTCCATTAAAATATTGTGAATTTTCAAGTCATTAAATGTGGTGTAAATTTTATAGAATAGGATTTCTGAGGGGCCGGAGCGTCGGACCGTTCATACGTTCACTTTGTTTTTGAAAATTACTTTCGATGGAAAAATCTGGGCAAGAAGGCAAGAAAGTGACTGAAAGCAGCTCCAAGGTGCAGACGTGGGCGGCACGGAGCAGCAGGCGTGGACGGCACGGTGCAGCAGGCGTGGACGGCACGGAGCAGCAGGCGTGGACGGCACGGAGCAGCAGGCGTGGACGGCACGGAGCAGCAGGCGTGGACGGCACAGAGCAGCAGGCGTGGACGGCACGGAGCAGCAGGCGTTGGCGGCACGGAGCAGCAGGTGTGGACGGCACGGAGCAGCAGGCGTGGACGGCACGGAGCAGCAGGCGTGGACGGCACGGAGCAGCAGGTGTGGACGGCAGGGAGCAGCAGGCGTGGACGGCACGGAGCAGCAGGCGTGGACGGCACGGAGCAGCAGGCGTGGACGGCATGGAGCAGCAGGTATGGACGGCACGGAGCAGCAGGCGTTGGCGGCACGGAGCAGCAGGCGTGGACGGCACGGAGCAGCAGGTGTGGACGGCACGGAGCAGAAGGCGTGGACGGCACGGAGCAGCAGGCGGTGATGACAACACTAAGGACACTGAATGCACCGATCCAGGTCTCAGCAGATTCGTGTCCGTTCCTATCACAATGAGGAACCTGAAGAGGAGATAGAAATTCAGAAACATTCACAATTTTAGATGCAAAATGTAACAGTTTTTTGATGACCTGCATGGTCCGGGGATTGCGTCTGCAGGACTACTCCTGCACATTGCATCTGCAGCACTACTCCGACATATTGCGTCTGCAGCACTACTCCGGCACATTGCATCTGCAGCACTACTCCGACACATTGCATCTGCAGCACTACTCCGGCACATTGCATCTGCAGCACTACTCCGGCACACTGCGTCTGCAGCAGTACTCCGGCACATTGCGTCTGCAGCACTACTCCATCACATTGTGTCTACAGCACTACTCCATCACATTGTATCTGCAGCACTACTTCATCACATTGTGCCTGCAGCACTACTCCATCACATTGCATCTGCAGCACTACTTCATCACATTGTATCTGCAGCACTACTTCATCACATTGTATCTGCAGCACTACTTCATCACATTGTGTCTGCAGCACTACTCCATCACATTGTATCTGCAGAACTACTTCATAACATTGTGTCTGCAGCACTACTCCGGCACATTGCGTCTGCAGCACTACTCCGTCACATTGTGTCTGCAGCACTACTCCCGCACATTGTGTCTGCAGCACTTCTCCATAACATTGTGTCTGCAGGACTTCTCCATCACTTTGTGTCTGCAGCACTACTCCAGCACATTGTGTCGGCAGCACTTCTCCATCACATTGTATCTGCAGCACTACTTCATCACATTGTGTCTGCAGCACTACTCCCACACATTATGTCTGCAGCACTTCACCGGCATAGTGTGTCGGCAGCACTACTCCGGCACATTGTGTCTGCAGAAAAACTCCGTCACATTGTGTCTGCAGAACTACTCCGTCACATTGTGTCTGCAGCACTTCTCCCACACATTGTGTCTCCAGAACTACTCCATCACATTGTGTCTGCAGCACTTCTCTATAACATAGTGTCTGCAGCACTAGTCCGGCATGTTGTGTCTGCAGCACTTCTCCATAACATTGTGTCTGCAGCACTACTCCATCACATTGTGTCTGCAGCACTACTCTGGCACATTGTGCCTGCAGCACTACTCCATCACATTGTGTCTACAGCACTACTCTATAACATAGTGTCTGCAGCACTAGTCCAGCATGTTGTGTCTGCAGCACTACTCCATCATATTGTGTCTACAGCACTACTCCATCACATTGTATCTGCAGCACTACTTCATCACATTGTGCCTGCAGCACTACTCCATCACATTGCATCTGCAGCATTACTCCGGCACATTGTGTCCGCAGCACTTCTCCATAACATTGTGTCTGCAGCACTACTTCATCACATTGTGTCTGCAGCACTACTCCGGCACATTGTGTCTGCAGCACTTCTCCATCACATTGTATCTGCAGCACTACTCCGGCACATTGTGTCTGCAGCACATCTCTATAACATAGTGTCTGCAGCACTAGTCCGGCATGTTGTGTCCGCAGCACTTCTCCATAACATTGTATCTGCAGCACTACTCCGGCACATTGTGTCTGCAGCACTTCTCTATAACATAGTGTCTGCAGCACTAGTCCGGCATGTTGTGTCTGCAGCACTTCTCCATAACATTGTGTCTGCAGCACTTCTCTGGCACATTGTGTCTGCAGCACTACTCCGGCACATTGTGTCTCCAGAACTACTCCATCACTTTGTGTCTGCAGCACTACTCCATCACATTGTGTCTGCAGCACTTCTCTATAACGAAGTGTCTGCAGCACTAGTCCGGCATGTTGTGTCTGCAGCACTTCTCCATCACATTGTATCTGCAGCACTACTTCATCACATTGTGTCTGCAGCACTACTCCAGCATATTGTGTCTGTAGCACTACTCCGTCACATTGTATCTGCAGCACTACTCCGGCACATTGTGTCTGCAGCACTTCTCCATCACATTGTATCTGCAGCACTACTCCGGCACATTGTGTCTGCAGAACAACTCCGTCACATTGTGTCTGCAGAACTACTCCGTCACATTGTGTCTGCAGCACTTCTCTCACACATTGTGTCTGCAGAACTACTCCGTCATATTGTGTCTGCAGCACTTCTCTATAACATAGTGTCTGCAGCACTACTCCGGCACATTGTGTCTGCAGAACAACTCCGTCACATTGTGTCTGCAGAACTACTCCGTCACATTGTGTCTGCAGCACTTCTCCCACACATTGTGTCTCCAGAACTACTCCATCACATTGTGTCTGCAGCACTTCTCTATAACATAGTGTCTGCAGCACTAGTCCGGCATGTTGTGTCTGCAGCACTTCTCCATAACATTGTGTCTGCAGCACTACTCCATCACATTGTGTCTGCAGCACTACTCCGGCACATTGTGTCTGCAGCACTTCTCCATCACATTGTATCTGCAGCACTACTCCGGCACATTGTGTCTGCAGCACTACTCTATAACATAGTGTCTGCAGCACTAGTCCAGCATGTTTTGTCAGCTGCACTTCTCCATAACATTGTGTCTGCAGCACTACTCCATCACATTGTGTCTGCAGCACTACTCCGGCACATTGTGTCTGCAGCACTTCTCCATCACATTGTATCTGCAGCATTACTCCGGCACATTGTGTCCGCAGCACTTCTCCATAACATTGTGTCTGCAGCACTACTTCATCACATTGTGTCTGCAGCACTACTCCGGCACATTGTGTCTGCAGCACTTCTCCATCACATTGTATCTGCAGCACTACTCCGGCACATTGTGTCTGCAGCACATCTCTATAACATAGTGTCTGCAGCACTAGTCCGGCATGTTGTGTCCGCAGCACTTCTCCATAACATTGTATCTGCAGCACTACTCCGGCACATTGTGTCTGCAGCACTTCTCTATAACATAGTGTCTGCAGCACTAGTCCGGCATGTTGTGTCTGCAGCACTTCTCCATAACATTGTGTCTGCAGCACTTCTCTGGCACATTGTGTCTGCAGCACTACTCCGGCACATTGTGTCTCCAGAACTACTCCATCACATTGTGTCTGCAGCACTTCTCTATAACAAAGTGTCTGCAGCACTAGTCCGGCATGTTGTGTCTGCAGCACTTCTCCATCACATTGTATCTGCAGCACTACTTCATCACATTGTGTCTGCAGCACTACTCCATCACATTGTGTCTGCAGCACTACTCCGGCACATTGTGTCTGCAGCACTTCTCCATCACATTGTATCTGCAGCACTACTCCGGCACATTGTGTCTGCAGCACTACTCTATAACATAGTGTCTGCAGCACTAGTCCAGCATGTTGTGTCTGCAGCACTTCTCCATAACATTGTGTCTGCAGCACTACTCCATCACATTGTGTCTGCAGCACTACTCCGGCACATTGTGTCTGCAGCACTTCTCCATCACATTGTATCTGCAGCATTACTCCGGCACATTGTGTCCGCAGCACTTCTCCATAACATTGTGTCTGCAGCACTACTTCATCACATTGTGTCTGCAGCACTACTCCATCACATTGTATCTGCAGCACTACTCCGGCACATTGTGTCTGCAGCACTACTCTATAACATAGTGTCTGCAGCACTAGTCCAGCATGTTGTGTCTGCAGCACTACTCCATCACATTGTGTCTGCAGCACTACTCCGGCACATTGTGTCTGCAGCACTTCTCCATCACATTGTATCTGCAGCACTACTCCGGCACATTGTGTCTGCAGCACATCTCTATAACATAGTGTCTGCAGCTCTAGTCCGGCATGTTGTGTCCGCAGCACTTCTCCATAACATTGTATCTGCAGCACTACTCCGGCACATTGTGTCTGCAGCACTTCTCTATAACATAGTGTCTGCAGCAGTAGTCCGGCATGTTGTGTCTGCAGCACTTCTCCATCACATTGTATCTGCAGCACTACTCCGGCACATTGTGTCTGCAGCACATCTCTATAACATAGTGTCTGCAGCACTAGTCCGGCATGTTGTGTCCGCAGCACTTCTCCATAACATTGTATCTGCAGCACTACTCCGGCACATTGTGTCTGCAGCACTTCTCTATAACATAGTGTCTGCAGCACTAGTCCGGCATGTTGTGTCTGCAGCACTTCTCCATAACATTGTGTCTGCAGCACTTCTCTGGCACATTGTGTCTGCAGCACTACTCCGGCACATTGTGTCTCCAGAACTACTCCATCACATTGTGTCTGCAGCACTTCTCTATAACAAAGTGTCTGCAGCACTAGTCCGGCATGTTGTGTCTGCAGCACTTCTCCATCACATTGTATCTGCAGCACTACTTCATCACATTGTGTCTGCAGCACTTCTCCAGCATATTGTGTCTGTAGCACTACTCCATCACATTGTATCTGCAGCACTACTTCATCACATTGTGTCTGCAGCACTATTCCCGCACATTGTGTCTGCAGCACTACTCCGGCACATATCATGTAGAGGAGGTCGCCTCTGAGACGTCTCTTTTCTAAGCTGATCGGGCACAACTTTTCTAACCTCTCATAATAAAAGATGCCTACAACCCCATTTAACCCTTTCATGACTAGACAATTTATCATTTTGAGCCTCCATTTCTTTTCCTTCCATTCTTCTATGAGACATAACTAATTGTTGTACCTATTGTTGCTGATGATTGCCGTACGAAGGCTTGTTATTGGGTGTAAGGAGTTGTAATGTGAATTGCACCATTCATTTTACCATCATACAATGAAAAAAAATCCAGGTGAGGTGAAAAGGCAAAAAAAAGGCCGATCCGGAAGATTTTTGAGCTTTGTTTTTACGCTCTTCATAGGTGCGTAGGTGATTTCCCGGATCAGTGCGATTACGGCGACGACAAACAGGGACAGGATTATTTTTATTTCAGATAGAGACATTCTGGGCGTTTGTGCAAATGAAGCAAATAGGATAAAATAATGGCAGCATTGAAATATTCCCAGGCTCCAGCACTTTATAAAGCAAGGAGTCGACATTATTGTCTTCCATATAAAGCGTATCAGGGAATCCAAACTCTCCGGAAGATAAAAGAGACAAACATACAAACTTCTGTGTCAAAACCGACGGAAATAGTCTAATGCCTCAAGCCGTGTGTGGGGGGACGGGCAACCTCATGACTAACAGGAGGGGTAACATGATTGACACGAGGGGGTGGGAGGGTAAGTGGAAGGAAGGGACGAAGGACAAGAGGGAGGAGAGATAGGAGAAGGGAGACAAATATATGGATCACAGATATGGACCCTACAAGCATTGGCGCCTGTATAGTCACCCCACAAACACATCTGTCAGACCACAACCAACTGCTCCTATAGATCAAATCAGCAAAATAATCACCCTCACAAACTCCGCAGCAGACCGGCCTCTTTAGCTTGCCTCCATCCTTCAAATGGTCCAAGATGTCGGACCCCAAAATATACAAATGCCATCAACAGACCAGCGATCAAGGATAAACTCCAACGCTTCCATAATAATGTAAACAAAGGTCGGCCTTCATATCTATATTCTGGTTGACAGGGTCATCCGTCATTACGTTATGCCTGTCACCCATTCGCCTACTCAATTACACATGAAAAAAACATGAGAACTAGCGAGTACATATGGCATAAAATAGATCTTTATTTATAAATATTTAAAAAGCATCTATCAAAAGTTATAACAAGCTCAATCATCAAAAATTTCAATCTTCAATAAGAAAGGTGCAAAATGTAGAAAGGACCATTGTGTCACCCAAATAAGTAATCCCCAGTGGTATATGGAGTTCCAGCTAAAAGCTGGAGTATGCACTGTGCAATGATGTGCATAAAAATTACAACTAGAGTCAAATAAATCCTACTTACCACTAAGTGTAGTGGGGAGACAAAAGGGGGGAAAACAGTGACCAGTTTTCCGGCAGAAAGGGAGCCCCGACGCGCGTTTCGTGCTTCCATAATAATGTGTATGAACTTAACCCAGAAGGAGTAGACCTAGCAGTAAGGGACCTTAACGGCATACTCTATGCCATGGCAGAAATGTCCGACCTGAAAAGATGCAGCAACAAAAGGCCAAGTAAGCAAAATCCCAACAACTGGTTGGACAAGGAATGTAAAGCTATAAGGAAGGCCCTAAGAACGGCCTCAAATAAAAAACACAGAGACCCAAACAACCCCACCCTGAGAGAAGCCTACCTCACCATATAACGAAATTACAAATCCTTCCTCAAAAAGAAAAAGCACATTATCACCAAACTCCTCCAACTCCAAGATGCCCTTGAAGACAACAGCGTTTGGGAACTATGGAACCACCTAGGATCCAACCGAAAAAGCAACAACCTCCACATCCAGAGCGGCAACATCTGGCTCCCCAGTACTTCAAGGACCTTTCTAAAGACTTCCCAAGTGAAGACCTGAACCCGGCTCAAATACAGATTGTGAACAAACTGAAGGATATGGAGGAAAAATTCAAAGACTTTCAAAACCCTCTGGACACACCGATTACATTGCCAGAAATAATAGAAAGGATCACACTGATAAAAGGTAAAAAAGCCAGCGGCTCAGATGGGATCCTTCCAGAAATGCTGAAATACAACCCGCCAGACATCCAGGCTGCAATAGCAAGACTATTCAATGTTGTCTAACAGGCTGGCTATTTCTCCAAAAACTGGAACCAAGGACTCATAACCCCGATACACAAAAACGGGGACAAGTGCGACCCAGCAAACTACCGGGGGATATGTGTCAGCGGTAAACTGGGGAAACTCTTCAACTGCATCCTGAATAAGAGGGTCCTCACCTTCCTCACCCAACACAACATCCTCAGCAAAAGCCAAGCAGGCTTCATGCCAAACCACCGCACCACCGACCACTTCTACACCCTGCACAGCCTCATCAGAAACCACGTCCACCATACAAAGCCTGGGAATATCTATGCCAGCTTTGTGGACTTCAAGAAGGCATTTGACTCAGTGTGGAGCCCAGGATTATTCCTGAAACTGCTGGGGAGCGGAATAGGAGGCAAAACATATGATGTCATCCGAAGCTCCTGTGACGCTCGCAAGCCCTGCCCTGGGAAGATGGGGGGATACTCGGAGCCGGGTCAGATGTTGAGGGGGATGCAGCCGTGGCCTGGACCCGTTCCGTGCCCAGGGCTGTCACATTAAAAAATGATGTTAGGGCTTTCCGGGTTGAGTGGTAATTGTCGACTACGCCACCTGTGGTGTCTGGTGAAGGGGCCACCAGCGCCGCTACAGTCCGCTGAGGCCCGGTGTCATGGCGACTAAAGTTCTCGCTGCTCCCCACAGGTGGAGCGCGGCCTCAGGGCAGGAAAGGCAGGATAGAGGGGGGTTAGTAGTGCAGGAGTACGGTTACCGCGTTGCGTGGTATGGCGCGTAATGAACAGTCCGGAGGCCATAGGGATGAACTTCCAAGGCTTTACTCACAGTTCTCTCAAGCAGCGCAAGGCTTCTCCCCGCTCCTCGCGGAGTCCTGCGGCCACCAGGGACGGGGGTCCGACTACCTCCGAGGAAGTCCAGTGTGAGGTAGCATCCCTACACCAGAGTGTTCCTGCACTACAGACTTCACCCTTTCCCATCTGCGCGTGTGTAGATAGGCCGGATCTCCCTCTGAGCTCCTCTCAGGTGTAGGGCTCGGGTGGCAATTCCTCTCCATCCGAAGCCCGGCGGGATCCTCAGGGCCTAACCAGGCTTTCCCGTCCTGGACATAGAGTACGAGGTCGGGTGTCGGGGGCCGGTACCCCTCTTGCAGCCGGAATCCCTCTGAATAGATCAGGTAGGCGAGGACAGGTGGCGTGCTCCGCTCCGTCTGCATCCTCCCCGGGACCCATTTGCTAGGAAGCCACACTCTAAAGCTCCCGGGCCTTCTTGATCCTGGTCCTCGGCCGGGTTGAGACATTCCTTGTCTGCAACCTTCCTCTCGTCCCATAGATCGGGGTACGAGGGCTGTGTCCCATACCGGTGCAGGCCCACACAGGATCTGCGCTCCCGGAGGGAAGTCACTTTACACACAGTATTTTGACAGCACAGTGACAGCCGACAGACCAGCAAAGGCTAGACTGAAGGACCAAAGACAGGACAGAACGACCAAGATCAAAGATGGCATTCTATTAAATATGAAATTAGAAGTGTCACTAACTAACTGTTCTTCCACCCACACCCACTAACTAGTTCCTACCACTTTGTGTTCCCCAGTCTCCCTGTAACCAGGGGAGCAGCACCTAGTGCATACTAGCTCCCTCTGGTGGAAATGTGGTGTTGGATGCAAAAGGCTAGGTCACTACCATCACACTGGCCTTACCTCAGAGGAGGAACACCACACTCCATTAAAGAAGTGCAGCATTCCTGTGGTGGTCGAACCCTCAGGGGCGCCACATTCCCCCCTGGTAAAACACAGCACGTCCGTGGGCTGCAAAGGAAGTAACACCCAGGAAAATTCTTTTTATATAAACAAATAGAACTATCATCCCTTTATGGGAGGCACATTTCTTGTAACGTTGCATAACAGTTATAAAAGTACAAAAGTGCAAAGTATAAATTTATAAAAGTACAAAGATATAAAAGCGCAAAATTATAAATTAAGACAAGAGACTTTTTGATCAAGGCAGCGGACTGCTTAAAGGTGACGATGGTCAGTTCAGTAGCAAGAGGGACCTGCCCTAAACCCTCTACGTGGGCCCTGGGGTGGCTGCAGGGCATGAAGATCCGGTGCTGGACCACCACACAAGCCACTCCAGACAGGTTTTGCTTCTGAGGTCTGAGGTAGAAGGAAGACACGGTTTTGTATAAAACCAATAGGAAGCACCTAAATAGATGCATAACTATTTACAATGCAGTCTGCCGCCTGCCATAGTCCGCAGGGACCAAAGTCTCTATATAAAGGAAAAACACAAAATAGCAGCAATTATTTGAACCTGAAACAACAACAGCAGCCGGGGGCTCCTTTAGACTTGGGGCTCACGTGGAGGGAAAGGCTCATTCCTCCCGACAGAGGCTAGCCGGTCACCTGAGGCTGAGGGCGGGGTGGCGTCACTCCCAGACACTTTGCGGACGTCCAGGGCGTACCACCCACGCTCCCCCTGGTGGCGAGTGAAAGTCACAGTATCGCCCGGGAAGAGGTTCCGGCCGGGGTGTCCCTTCTTAAGGCGCGGTTCGACGTCCCGCCGGCTGACGAACACATCGTCCTGGAACAGGGGACACCGGATAAACCCCCACCCCGCCGCATGGTGAAATCGGACGATCTGGCCTTCATACCGGGGACTGGGACGGGTGGCCTCCTCCTGTCGCGCCCGAGTCTTTGCAGCCTTGGTCCTGACTTCGAGGTGCTCGCAGCGTTGCTCCCGCCGACGTTGCTCCCGTGCTAGCTGGAAGATTTGATCGCTGCACCATTGGCTCCTCCTTCGCGCTTCCGCTCGGGACTCCCGCGGGAAGCCCATTAGGTCGCCCCCCTGGTTTTCCCAGGCCCAATCCTCGACCTCGGGCCAGGTCACCGCTGGTGCAGGTAGCGGGGAGAGTACGGGTTGCTGCAAGTCCTCGGAAGATGCGGACCAGTCCGGGTTGGAGCTGGTAGCCTCCTCCGCAGCTCCAGGCACCTCCGTTTCCGAGCTTGGGCGGCACCGCAGGTCCCCACCAACGGCTGCCGATTGCAGCTCAGGAGCTAGCGCTTGCTCCCAGGTGACCGCGT
This sequence comes from Phyllobates terribilis, assembly GCF_046119375.1. NCBI lineage: Eukaryota > Metazoa > Chordata > Amphibia > Anura > Dendrobatidae > Phyllobates > Phyllobates terribilis. The sequence continues at coordinate 20,078,258 of NW_027362764.1, read as the reverse complement.
GGGGAACTATGTAGTCCGCCATGAGGTCCAGGATAGTCTCTGTTGGCTCTGCAGCTGGGGCAGGGGTTGCAGACTCACCCGCCGCTAGGTCACTCTCGACTTCGACCTCCGGGTCGACTGGTCCTGGAACCTCCACTCCTCGGCGGCGGTCTCGAATACGTTGCAGCATCTCCGCTTTCCACGCTGCCGTTGCTGCCTCCTGGGCCTCCTTCTGTCTCCTTGCTAGTCCCGCAGCTTCCATGTGGAGAAACTCAATATCTTCCGGAGTCAATGCGCTGCCGCCTTGCTCTCTGCCGGGTGAAGGGCCTGAACCGGGTTCAGTGGTCGCATGGTCTTGCTCCCCAGAGACATTCATGTCTGCCTCCGTTGACTGCCAAGCTCCGACTCACATGGCCACACCTTGTTGCTTTTCTTCTTCTTCCTCCTCTTTCGGGGCGGTTCCTGGGCGGAATGCTGACAGGCCCGCCTTCGTTCAGCCCATCCTGTTTGACGGGCATTACCCTGCGGACAGTCTCTGATGGAAGGGGCAGTCCACATTTTTGGCGCCAAGGGGGAGCCCAGCCCACGATGGGAGGTGTACAAAGACAGTCTTTTCACAGCATCATGGCGCCTGTTCTTCTTGGGCGGGCGCCATTTTAAGTGTAAAACAACAGTCCAAGGTGTAAGGCACACAGTACCCGATAGCAATGGGCACTTTTCTCCGTTGCTGCGGGCACGCAATCCTGCCGACTACGCCAGTGATGTGACGCTCGCAAGCCCTGCCCTGGGAAGATGGGGGGATACTTTGAGCCGGGTCAGATGTTGAGGGGGATGCAGCCGTGGCCTGGACCCGTTCCGTGCCCAGGGCCGTCACATTAAAAAATAATGTTAGGGCTTTCCGGGTTGAGTGGTAATTGTCGACTATGCCACCTGTGGTGTCTGGTGAAGGGGCCACCAGCGCCGCTACAGTCCGCTGAGGCCCGGTGTCATGGCGGCTAAAGTTCTCGCTGCTCCCCACAGGTGGAGCGCGGCCTCAGGGCAGGAAAGGCAGGATAGAGGGGGGTTAGTAGTGCAGGAGTACGGGTACCGCGTCGCGTGGTATGGCGCGTAATGAACAGTCCGGAGGTCATAGGGATGAACTTCCAAGGCTTTACTCACAGTTCTCTCAAGCAGCTCAAGGCTTCTCCCCGCTCCTCGCGGAGTCCTGCGGCCACCAGGGACGGGGGTCCGACTACCTCCGAGGAAGTCCAGTGTGAGGTAGCATCCCTACACCGGAGTGTTCCTGCACTACAGACTTTACCCTTTCCCATCTGTGCGTGTGTAGATAGGCCGGGTCTCCCTCTGAGCTCCTCTCAGGTGTAGGGTTCGGGTGGCAATTCCTCTCCATCCAAAGCCCGCGGGATCCTCAGGGCCTAACCGGCCTTTCCCGTCCTGGACATAGAGTACGAGGTTGGGTGTCGGGGGCCGGTACCCCTCTTGCAGCTGGAATCCCTCTGAATAGATCAGGTAGGCGAGGACAGGTGGCGTGCTCTGCTCCGTCTGCATCCTCCCCGGGACCCATTTGCTAGGAAGCCACACTCTAAAGCTCCCGGGCCTTCTTGATCCTGGTCCTCGGCCGGGTTGAGACATTCCTTGTCTGCAACCTTCCTCTCATCCCATAGATCGGGGTACGAGGGCTGTGTCCCATACCGGTGCAGGCCCACACAGGATCTGCGCTCCAGAAGGAAAGTCACTTTACACACAGTATTTTGACAGCACAGTGACAGCCGACAGACCAGCAAAGGCTAGACTGAAGGACCAAAGACAGGACAGAATGACCAAGATCAAAGATGGCATTCTATTAAATATGAAATTAGAAGTGTCACTAACTAGTTGTTCCTCCACCCACACCCACTAACTGGTTCCTACCACTTTGTGTTCCCCAGTCTCCCTGTAACCAGGGGAGCAGCACCTAGTGCATACTAGCTCCCTCTGGTGGAAATGTGGTGTTGGATGCAAAAGGCTAGGTCACTACCATCACACTAGGCTTACCTCAGAGGAGGAACACCACACTCCATTAAAGAAGTGCAGCATTCCTGTGGTGGTCGAACCCTCAGGGGCGCCACACTCCTACACTGAGAACAGCTGCAGCGTGAGGGTAAATGGAAGGAGGACGGCCTATTTCCAACAGAGCCGAGGAGTGCGACAGGGCTGCGGCCTCAGTCCAACGATCTTCAACATTTACATCAACGAGCTGGCGGTGGCTCTGGAGTCCTCCTCAGCACCAGGACTCACCTTTCATGACACAGAGGTGACATTTCTGCTGTACGCTGATGACCTCGTGCAGCTATCACTGAGAAAGGCCTCCAGGATAATCTGAAAATCCTAGAGACCTTCAGCACCACATGGGCACTGCCAATCAACCGGAAGAAAACTAATGTCATGGTGTTTCAGAAAAGAAAGCAGAAACCAGCAGGCCACCCGCCCCTTCATAATAGACAGCTGTCCACTTACGTAAACCAACAGGTACACCTACCTGGGCCTAGAACTCACCCAATCAGGGAGCTTTAAGCAAGCCATACAGTTGCTGAAAGACAAGGCATGCAAAGCCTTCTACGCCATCAGAAGACGTCTGTACCATCTCACGGCACCAGTAACAGTCTGGCTAAAAATCTTTGATACCATCATTGCCCCAATCCTTCTGTACAGCGGCGATGTCTGGGGTCCAGTCTCGTACCCAAACTGGTCAAAGTGGGACGCTGGACCAACAGAAATATTCCACCTACAGTTCTGCAAACATCTCCTCCATGTCCATCGGAGCACATCAAACAGCGCCTGCCGAGCAGAGCTGGGCAGATTCCCGCTACACCCTGCGATCCAGAAGAAGGCGCTATCATTCAATGCTTATCTACAAAGTAGTAGCTCCAGCTCCTACCATCACAAAGCCTTCCTACACCAGGAAGCCACAGAAGAACGAAGCCCCCCAACACAAATCACCCCCAACCAGCCTGACCAAGCCACCAACCTGCATGGCCTGACAAAAGGGGATATCCAGAAGATGGTACACAAAGACAAAAAGGAATTTCTCTGTAGGAAAGAGATTACCAAATTACCGAAACTGACGATATACCAGAACCTACAGAGGGAATACAAACTGGCCCTATATCTAGAGAAACTCGCAAACCCCAAAGAGCGACAGATCCTGAGCCAGTACAGACTGAGCGCCCAAGGCCTACTCATCGAATCCGGGTGCCTTTCTCCTAGCACGTTGGTGCTTTTCCTCACAGCACCATACAGAACTTTGTGATGCATGTATTTTGCTAACAATCCCTGGCTCTTTCTCCAGCCATACTTCCACAGCTACAAACTTCTGTTCTGAAGAAGGCCAATAAATAGGCCAAAACGTTAACATATATTGGCAACAAACTGAATTGTTTTGCTCAATAAATTTATTTTTTCTTCATGAAATCTTGGAGTGCCAAATCTATTTTTCTTACTTCTGGAGTGGTATCCTATTTGTGCACCCTCTAAGAGAGTGCCACGCAGCCCCTTTTTTACTTGATGTCATTTATTTGGTCACCGTGAGGAACGGAGGAATCAGAGCTCAAAGAATAGAAATTATTATTATTATTATTTATTATTATAGCGCCATTTATTCCATGGCACTTTACATGTGAAAAAGGGGTATAGTACAAGAACAATTACAATAATCTTGAACACAATGTGACAGCGACTGGTACAGGAGGAGCGAGGACCCTGCCCACGAGGGCTCACAATCTACAAGGGATGGGTGAGGATACAGTAGGTGAGGGTAGAGCTGGTCGTGCAGCGGTATGGTGGAGCAGTGGTTACTGCAGGTTGTAGGCTTGTCGTAAGAGGTGGGTCTTCAGGTTTCTTTTGAAGGTTTCCATGGTAGGCGAGAGTCTGATGTGTTGGGGTAGAGAGTTCCACAGTAGGGGGGAAGCACGGGAGAAATCTTGTATGCGATTGTGGGAAGAGGAGATAAGAGGGGAGTAGAGAAGGAGATCTTGTGAGGATCGGAGGTTGCGTGCGGGTATGTAACGGGAGACTAGGTCGGAGATATATGGAGGCGACAGGTTGTGAATGGCTTTGTATGTCATGGTTAGGGTTTTGAACTGGAGTCTCTGAGCAATGGGGAGCCAGTGAAGAGATTGACAGAGAGGAGAGGCCGGGGAATAGCGGGGGGACAGGTTGATTAGTCAAGCAGCAGAGTTTAGGATAGATTGGAGGGGTGCAAGAGTGTTGGAAGGGAGGCCACAGAACAGGAGGTTGCAGTAGTCAAGGCGGGAGATGATGAGGGCGTGCACTAGTGTTTTTGCAGATTCATGGTTTAGGAATGTGTGGATCCGGGAGATATTTTTGAGTTGAAGTCGGCAGGAAGTGGAAAGAGCTTGGATATGTGGTTTGAAGGAGAGTTCAGAGTCCAGGGTTACCCCAAGACAGTGAGCTTGAGGGACTGGGGAGAGTGGGCAGCCATTGACTATGATAGATAGGTCAGTTGGGGGGGTTGAATGAAATGGCGGAAAGATGATGAATTCTGTTTTGTCCATGTTAAGTTTTAGAAATCTGTCATAGAAGAAGGATGAAATAGTAGACAGACATTGTGGGATTCTGGTTAGTAAGGAGGTGATATCAGGTCCAGAGAGGTAGATCTGTGTGTCAGCATAGAGGTGATACTGAAAGCCGTGAGACTCTATGAGCTGTCCCAGGCCCAAAGGTGTAGATGGAGAAGAGCAGGAGTGCTAGAACTGAACCTTGGGGGACACCGACAGAAGATATGAAGATATGAAGATTAAAAAAAGAACGGTAGTGAAAAAATAAAAGAAGAAGGCAAATGTCGAATCTTATCGTTTTGGTCGTTTCTCTGGTAGATTCTGGAAGAATAATAATTACACGGTCAATTAAAGAAGAAAACCAAGACGCAAAATCAGAACAAAAAGAAAAGAAGGAAGACAATTTTCCGAGCTTCATTGTTTGTAGAATTATTTCAAGACATTTTGGAGGAACTGAATTTATTAATTTTTTATTTGGGGAACTGGAAGGATAGGAGACGAGGAAAAAGAGAAGAAAAGGAAGAAGATGAAGAAGAAGAAGGGGACAGGAAGGAGATCATCATCCTTTGGCTTGAAGCTAAGATCGCGGTGGCCAGAGGACAGAGTTTCTCCAACTTTCTTACTAACAGTGGATTACAACTAAATAAACGACATGGCTCTTCTTTAAAAAAAAAAAAAAAAGTTTACAAAAGATAATCGTGTAATCTTGGGATTATTGTAAGATGGATTTTCCTTCTTGAAAGCGGATCTAATTTTAGATCACTTTTGCGCATCATCCATAACTTCTTGTAGCTTGGTTCCCTGCACCCTGCCTGAATTACGAGACACTTACTACTAATCTGTGTAATACATTGCGGTTTTATGTCCTCTCTGAGCAAATCCTTCAGTGTAACAGGATTCTAGACATCTGGACTTATTACCGAGCGCATGATGTAGTAAAACTTTCACTGTCCACTCCCAAGGATGTCTGATAGTGGTGTTAAGTGGATGGGGGATTAGATATTTGGGAAAGGAGATGCACAGGATTGTTCCTAAAGGGAAGGTCTTGTATGATTCCATTCCTCTCGTCCCTCCCAAAAAAATAATTCAGGTCAAAGAACCAATATGTAATGAAATGTTGAGGAGTGTGAAGGTGGAGAACCATTAATGAGATAGAATTTTATTGTGGTCGAGGGAAAATATATATTCTTGTACCGTGTTAGCCAGTAGATAGAAAAATATTTAGATTTGAGAGTCCTCAGTGGTTGATACCTTTTAATGGCTAACTGAAAAGATGGTAACAAACTGCAAGCTCAAAAGCTTGCAATTTGTTACTATCTTTTCAGTTAGCCATTAAAAGGTATCAACCACTGAGGACTCTCAAATCTAAATATTGTGATCGAGGGAACCGAAATCCAACAATGTACAAGTGTGGTCACTGCCCCCCTGCTGTCTCCCGAATGGATAAAAAAATGAAAACATTTTTGAAACGAGTTGAACGTTTGGAGTAAACGGAAGTGATAAATGTGATTTGTCTCCTAAGCAGCAGCTTATTTGCCATATCAGTCCAATGCCAAAAGTTACTTGGACAATTGTGGTAACAATGTAACGATCAGTTCTCTGCATATGTGTGAATTGGGCTTATCGAGCCGTCCATACACAAATGAGCACAGATGCCGCGTGGACGTCACAGGCGAACGCTTTATTAATTGATTCAGCCCAAAGAAATGTTTCATTGGGGGATTTGAATTTTATTGGCTATCACATTGTCACATGCTTTTTCTTTACGGTAATCTCACACTTCCCGGCTCACAGCTACGGCCTCGGTGTTATTTCAGGAGCCCTGGAGGCCTATGTTATCTGAAATATTTTATAGCTACAAAGTCCTGGGAACGCTGAGAGCGCAAGAACCAGGAGTTACTTCATATGGGATTTTCTGTTCACTACCAGGAAAGGAACAATCTTGTTCCCCCCCCCCAAAATTTTAGAAAGAACATTTTCTTTTTCAATAGACCGTGAGTTGTGTAGACGGAGCTCCTGGAGGGATGAACGTGAAGTCACTAATTGTTCAGATGATTTATGCAGAACATGGAGGACAAGTCCAATTTAGTGTCCTGCCCTTAGGATAGGCAAATGACGAGCCCCCTGGGCCATGGGGTACTCGGCAGCTGGGCCTCTGGTTGCCGGGGGATATCACGGTGGCTAGCCCGGTCCATGACCCAGGGCGGTCAGTAAAAAGGGGGAGATATAGGGGATTTGGAAAGTTCGTGACGCCACCTGTGGATTGCGGCTAAGAGGAGCCGCCGCTGCGGAGCAGGTCCTCTGGAGTTGGTGTTACGGCAGCACGGATGGTGTGGCTCTCCACAGGTAGAGCTTCCTCCAGGGCAGCGTGGGGTGTAATGGATGGTGGTGCAGGGGAGAGACGGCAGGACGGTCCCGGAGAAAAGACGGACACTCACATGGGGGTAAGCTTCAGTACCTTTACTGGTGATGCTGCAGGCACTGTCCAGGGTACTCCAGGTGAAGGGCGCACTTTTGGACTCTCCCCAGTGAGCGGGTATAGGGCCTCCTGATTAGAGATGAGCGTTGTTCGACTCGAACTGTTCACCAATCTCAAATTCGAGCTGTTTTGGGCGGTGTTCGAGCCATTCGGCGAACACGAACGATTTGAGAAAAATTCGGCTGTTCGAGGTTATGTTCGATAACTGTTCGTGCACCAAAATCATAACTGGATTTTTTCTCAGTAATGATGAAAATTAATGTTAATACGCAGTTTGAGTGTACAGCGGGGCGGGGGGAGGGGCAGGGGATGGATCTCTGCAGGAACAATGAAGATCTCCATTTTTTTTTCTCTTTCCCGCATTTGCAGTGGGGAGGTGCAATCTGTCAGCCTATCAGCAGCGCACACACGGAGCAAAGTGCTTTTTTCACACAAGCAAGGGCATGTGTCATTGGCAGTGTATGTCACATGTCCTTGCCCTATAAGACCAAGCCATTTTCCCCGTCGCCACCATTTTCTCACTGCTGCAGCTGCGTGTTAGACGGCACCGCTGTTGCTGTGTGCGCTATACCTTGTTAATTTCAAGCCAATTTTCACACAAATCTACAGATAGCTTGGGAGTAGGGAATAGTTCTGATTGCAGTCCTTTTAAGGACTAGGTTACATCAGTTCCTATCAGTTTTTGCCAGGCAGGTCTGTGCCAGTGCTGTGCAAGTTTTTTTCACAGCATTTGGCTGAATCTAGCAAAGCTAATCCTTTTTGGCCTATTGCAGAGTGTGTTAGTCAGTGGAGTAGCCTATCTGTGTTGCAAGATATACCACCTGTGTATAGAATACCAATTTTTTTACTGCACCTAGTGAAGTAAAATCTTTTGGGCATAGCATCATTCTATTAGTCCATCTATACTGACCTCCATCAGGTTGCAAATTGAATATATTTTTTTCTGCATCTACCTCTGAAAAAATATTGGGCTTCTAGCTGTGTGTGGGACTTGTTCTATTAGTCCATCTATACTGACCTCCATCAGGTTGCAAACTGAATATATTTTTTTCTGCATCTACCTCTGAAAAAATATTGGGCTTCTAGCTGTGTGTGGGTCTTGTTCTATTAGTCCATCTATACTGACCTCCATCAGGTTGCAAACTGAATATAATTTTTTTCTGCATCTAGCTCTGAAAAAATATTTGGCCTTCTAGCAGTGTGTGGGACTTTCTCTATTAGTCCATCTATACTGACCTCCATCAGGTTGCAAACTGAATATATTTTTTTTCTGCATCTACCTCTGAAAAAATATTTGGCCTTCTAGCAGTGTGTGGGACTTGGTCTATTAGTCCATCTATACTGACCTCCATCAGGTTGCAAATTAAAAATAATTTTTATCTGCATCTACCTCTGAAAAAATATTTGGCCTTCTAGCAGTGTGTGGAACTTGTTCTATTAGTCCATCTATACTGACCTCCATCAGGTTGCAAACTGAATATAATTTTTTTCTGCATCTAGCTCTGAAAAAATATTTGGCCTTCTAGCAGTGTGTGGGACTTTCTCTATTAGTCCATCTACACTGACCTCCATCAGGTTGCAAACTGAATATATTTTTTTTCTGCATCTACCTCTGAAAAAATATTGGGCTTCTAGCAGTGTGTGGGACTTTCTCTATTAGTCCATCTATACTGACCTCCATCACACTGCAAATTCAAAATAATTTTTTGTCTGCATCTAGCTCTGAAAAAAATATTTGGCCTTCTAGCAGTGTGTGGGACTTGTTCTATTAGTCCATCTATACTGACCTCCATCAGGTTGCAAATTAAAAATAATTTTTATCTGCATCTGACGCGCCCCTGGGCCTACTTGGTGTAGCGTTGCGCACGCGGGGACTACCCGGAGCCGGGCCTGTTGGGGGTAGTAGTCTCGTGGCGGTGACCCGGTCCGTGCCCAGGGAGTCAAACTGTGTGACTGAGTATTAGCAGTAGATCCTGCCGACTACGCCAAAGTTGACGCGCCCCCTGGGCCAGTGCTGTAGTGCGGCGCACGTGTGCGCGGGGGAATACCTGGAGCCGGATCCGATGGGGGTAGTAGTCTCCGAGTGGCGGGGACCCGGTCCGTGCCCAGGGTGGTCAAACTAAGTGTGTGGCAGTCTTTGTAGATGTTGTTTAAGTGTCGACTACGCCACCCGTTGATTTGCGGTCGCAAGGCCGCCGCTGCAGAACAGTCCGCTGAGGCCGGTGGTATGTGTGCAGCAATGGTGGTATAACCCCCAACGGGAGAGGTATGGCCTCAGGGCAGCTGGTGCGGGTGAAGGGAGTGATAGAAAGGACGTCCCGGTACCTTTAGTGCTGGTAGTGCGATGGAACACAGAGACTGATTGCAGTTTTCAATGCTTTACTCACAGATGTTATCAGTGTCAGTCCTGCAGGTGATGACGACCCGAGCCGTGCTGCGTCCACCAGGTACGGGGCTCGACCAACCCCCAGGCAGTTCCAGAGTGTGACCTTGAACTCCTTTCTCCGTTCCTTTCTCTGGCCGTCCCCACTAGGGACCCACCCATGTCCAGCTTCCTCGGGCCTTCTGGTGGCGAAACCTATCTCCGGTTTCCCTGACCCTATGTGGCGTGCCTTCGTGGTGAGTGTAGTGAGTGGTCGCGCCAAGACGTGGCCACGACCTCCGGTTCCTGGCTGAGGATAAGTGGCCTCCACCAGTTCGGGATCCGGTACCCTGATCTGCCAACCCTTCACCCGCTGACTCCTAGCGTGTTCGGGTTCCCTCTTCCTTCATGTCTCTGGGCCTTTCTCCAGGTTCTATTCCTTCCTTGTTCCTTGTTCCTTTCCTCTTGTCTTTCTCTCTCTTGCTCCCTTCAGGAGCAGCACCCAGACAGGGCTGCTGCTCCCTGTCACTACTCTTCTCCTCTTTTTCTGTCTGACTGAACTCCTAAGATGGTGCCCACCTTTTATACTCCCTCTGACACCCGAGCCCAGGTGACTAGCACCCAATGGGCTCCTTCCTATGCCCAGAGTCCCTCCCCTCTCTGCTCCTGCACCACTGGGATATTCCTCCCCCCCTCCCACTCCAGCCAGGGACAGACGCTGTCGTACCTGCACATCTATCTGGTGGGAGTACCGTTGATCTGTCCCCCGGAAATGGGATGTATGTGGTGCATGCAGCTAACTGAGTTCTAGTCCACACTCCATCCTTACCCGGGAGTGGAATACCACACCTCTGGTTCGAGGTGCAATACCCCTGTAGCAGCCGAGCCCTCGGGGTGCTACATTCCCCCCTGGTAAACCACAGCACGTCCTCGGGCTGAAATAGAGTAAAAACAATTTTTAAAGTGTACGTACACATAAAACACATCAACTTTCATCCATCCCTTTATGGGAGGTTTTCTCAACAGCTGGCTAATGCCACCGGAACTCTTTTACAACAACACTATGTAAAACTTTGGCATCATATCAAATTTCACATTAAGGCATTCTCAAATAAAACATTCTTGAATTCTCGGGTTCTTGGGATCTTGGGATCTGGCCGCTCTCAGTCTTCGGCCAGGTAGAGGGAAGGGATGACCGCTCTCAGTCCTCGGTCAGGTTAGGGATTAGGGCAAAAATAGGCAACAGTTCTCCTTCTGTCCCAACAGGGACCACACTCTTAGTGGAAACAGTCCCACAACAGTCGGGTAACTATTTACATCTCCTCTTTTACCGTTTACGATTAACGGTGTGCTCCACACGCTTCTTTCTCTTCCTCAGGTTCAGACCCATCCGGGCCCTCTTTCTCCTCCTCCTCCTGGTACGATTGCTCCTCTTCTTCCTTGACCCGGTGGACATGAAGGGCGTACCACCCCTTCACTCCCTTATGCCTGGTATAGGTGACGGTATCTCCAGGCACCAGGTCCCGTCCACTGTGCCCCTCCGGTAGGTGGGACTCTACGTCGCTCCTGTTTACAAACACCTGGCTTATGGTCTTCGGGTCTTGGATGATGCCCCAGCCACATGCCATGTGAAACTTAACAACAGTCCCGGTGACTCGGGGACCGTGAGCTGTACGGGGGGGGTCCTGGCGGGTCCTTGTCTTCTGCTCCACGTTTTTAATGTGGAGCCACTCCTCCTTCACTTTCCTCTCTCTCCGCTCCCGCTCAAACGTTGCCAGTTGTTGGCGGCAGGTCTCATAGCGCCGGGCGGCGCCCGCCCGGGTCTCCTGAGTGAACCCCATCAGGTCTTCTCCAGTGGGGTCCCCCTCGAATTGGGCGTCCTCCAGCGGGGTGAAGAGAGGTCCACGGGCTCCGGAGCTGGGATTAGCGGTTCATCTGGGGCCCTTGCTCCTACGGGATGACTCTTCCTGGAGCGGGGGTTGGTGTACTCAGGCGGCCAGACGAATGGTGTCCCATCCGGGCAGGTGTGCTGCTCATACAGGTCTTTCCCCAATGATGGCACGACTGGGGGCCCCAGCTGGGGTGCAGCGCCCGCGGGCACTCGGCCTTTTAACCAGGCCGGTGACTTTCTGATCGTGCCCGGTGTTGGGGAGCACGGTTCAGGGCGAGGCTCCGCTGCAGAGCTTGCTGCTGGAGGGCTGACTACTGGTGGTGGAGGTACGGTGGGCGGTGCGGCACCCAGAGCTTCGGGTCCCGCGGCGGGAGGTAGGGGCAGGTCCGCGGCCCCAGGGCCCGGAGTAACGGCGTTCCCCTTACTTGTCGTTGCGGCCTCCCCCGCGGCGTCGTCCCCGGCCTCCGGTCCGCTTCTGCTGCCTCTCGGGATCGACGCGGTGCTGGATGGTGGCTGCACCTCCGGTTGGCAGGTCAGCGTGCGCCGGGTCAACTCCTCCTTCCACCCGGCGAGCACGTCTCGTTGCGCCCAGATCATCCTCCTGTTCAGCTCTTCCAGCGCGGCCTGCGCGTACTCCGGTTCTTCCTTCTGAAGCACCGCTAGCACCGCTAGCAGCTCTGCAATCTGGTATGGCGGCTGTGGCGGTGAAGCTCTCTTCCGTATCCGACATCCTCCTCCCCCCTAGTGGACCGTGGCCTACCTTGCGATGATCCTCTTCCGTAGGCCGCGGCTCCGCAGTGGATCGTCAGGGTTGAGGACCTTCCGTCGCGCTCCTGTGACGTCGGCGTCACTGGGCTCCTTCCAGGACCTTACGCAACGTCTGGACGTGAGGCGGGGCTTCAGTTCTCGCGGGCTTTCGGAGTCCACACCCCACTTCTTCCCGCGCGGCGTCCTCAAGATGGCGCCCAATGGCGGGAAAACTCCACGGATGGCGGGAAGAAGGCAGAAGATGGCGTCGGATGGCGGGAATCGGCTCCGGATGGCGGGAAACTTCACCACAGGTAAGTAAAAAGTCTCTTTTTCAGGCACGCAGTACCCGGTGGTTACGGGCACGAGATCCTGCCGACTACGCCAAAGTTGACGCGCCCCTGGGCCTACTTGGTGTAGCGTTGCGCACGCGGGGACTACCCGGAGCCGGGCCTGTTGGGGGTAGTAGTCTCGTGGCGGTGACCCGGTCCGTGCCCAGGGAGTCAAACTGTGTGACTGAGTATTAGCAGTAGATCCTGCCGACTACGCCAAAGTTGACGCGCCCCCTGGGCCAGTGCTGTAGTGCGGCGCACGTGTGCGCGGGGGAATACCCGGAGCCGGATCCGATGGGGGTAGTAGTCTCCGAGTGGCGGGGACCCGGTCCGTGCCCAGGGTGGTCAAACTAAGTGTGTGGCAGTCTTTGTAGATGTTGTTTAAGTGTCGACTACGCCACCCGTTGATTTGCGGTCGCAAGGCCGCCGCTGCAGAACAGTCCGCTGAGGCCGGTGGTATGTGTGCAGCAATGGTGGTATAACCCCCAACGAGAGAGGTATGGCCTCAGGGCAGCTGGTGCGGGTGAAGGGAGTGATAGAAAGGGCGTCCTGGTACCTTTAGTGCTGGTAGTGCGATGGAACACAGAGACTGATTGCAGTTTTCAATGCTTTACTCACATATGTTATCAGTGTCAGTCCTGCAGGTGATGACGACCCGAGCCGTGCTGCGTCCACCAGGTACGGGGCTCGACCAACCCCCAGGCAGTTCCAGAGTGTGACCTTGAACTCCTTTCTCCGTTCCTTTCTCTGGCCGTCCCCACTAGGGACCCACCCATGTCCAGCTTCCTCGGGCCTTCTGGTGGCGAAACCTATCTCCGGTTTCCCTGACCCTATGTGGCGTGCCTTCGTGGTGAGTGTAGTGAGTGGTCGCGCCAAGACGTGGCCACGACCTCCGGTTCCTGGCTGAGGATAAGTGGCCTCCACCAGTTCGGGATCCGGTACCCTGATCTGCCAACCCTTCACCCGCTGACTCCTAGCGTGTTCGGGTTCCCTCTTCCTTCATGTCTCTGGGCCTTTCTCCAGGTTCCATTCCTTCCTTGTTCCTTGTTCCTTTCCTCTTGTCTTTCTCTCTCTTGCTCCCTTCAGGAGCAGCACCCAGACAGGGCTGCTGCTCCCTGTCACTACTCTTCTCCTCTTTTTCTGTCTGACTGAACTCCTAAGATGGTGCCCACCTTTTATGCTCCCTCTGACACCCGAGCCCAGGTGACTAGCACCCAATGGGCTCCTTCCTATGCCCAGAGTCCCTCCCCTCTCTGCTCCTGCACCACTGGGATATTCCTCCCCCCCTCCCACTCCAGCCAGGGACAGACGCTGTCGTACCTGCACATCTATCTGGTGGGAGTACCGTTGATCTGTCCCCCGGAAATGGGATGTATGTGGTGCATGCAGCTAACTGAGTTCTAGTCCACACTCCATCCTTACCCGGGAGTGGAATACCACACCTCTGGTTCGAGGTGCAATACCCCTGTAGCAGCCGAGCCCTCGGGGTGCTACACATCTACCTCTGAAAAAATATTTGGGCTTCTAGCTGTGTGTGGGACTTGTTCTATTAGTCCATCTATACTGACCTCCATCAGGTTGCAAACTGAATATAATTTTTTTCTGCATCTAGCTCTGAAAAAATATTTGGCCTTCTAGCAGTGTGTGGGACTTTCTCTATTAGTCCATCTATACTGACCTCCATCAGGTTGCAAACTGAATATATTTTTTTTCTGCATCTACCTCTGAAAAAATATTGGGCTTCTAGCTGTGTGTGGGACTTTCTCTATTAGTCCATCTATACTGACCTCCATCAGGTTGCAAACTGAATATATTTTTTTTCTGCATCTACCTCTGAAAAAATAATGGGCTTCTAGCTGTGTGTGGGACTTTCTCTATTAGTCCATCTATACTGACCTCCATCACGCTGCAAATTCAAAATAATTTTTTGTCTGCATCTAGCTCTGAAAAAAATATTTGGCCTTCTAGCAGTGTGTGGGACTTGTTCTATTAGTCCATCTATACTGACCTCCATCAGGTTGCAAATTAAAAATAATTTTTATCTGCATCTACCTCTGAAAAAATATTTGGGCTTCTAGCAGTGTGTGGGACTTGTTCTATTAGTCCATCTATACTGACCTCCATCAGGTTGCAAACTGAATACAATTTTTTTCTGCATCTACCTCTGAAAAAATATTTGGGCTTCTAGCTGTGTGTGGGACTTGTTCTATTAGTCCATCTATACTGACCTCCATCAGGTTGCAAATTGAATATATTTTTTTTCTGCATCTAACCCAGCCAATAGTTTTGGCCTAATACCACAGTTTGGCCACTCAGCTCTGCTCGGTTCCCATCCATTGTTTTTTTGTGCAAACAACTCCAGAGTTGTGAATTAGTTAACCACCTGTAGCGCTGGCGTCCCTGCCCTCTGCTAGGCAGGGACGCTGCTCCCCTCACCGCTCTGCTCCGTGCCCGGCGTCCTCTCCCCGCTCTGCTGTCAGCGCGCGCTCCTTCCCGGCGTCCTCCTCCCGCTCTGCTCTCAGCGCGCGCTCCTTCCCGGCCCCTGTGCTTAGGGCGCGCGCGCGCGCGCTCCCCTCCTCTTAAAGGGGCCGCGCGCGCCGTCCTAAGGAGTCCCCGGCCAATGGCCGGAGGACTTCATCATATATAAGGCACCTCCTCCAAAATGGAGGTGCCCGAGCAATGTTGTTTGCACCTGTGTCTCACCTGTGCTTCAGCCCTCAGGTCCCGTTGCCAGTTACCTGCCAGTTACCTGCCAGTTTCCTGCCAGTTTCCTGCTAGTTACCTGCCTGATTCCTGCCTGAATACTTGTTACCTGCCTGCCTGCCTGAGGTCCGACGGTCTGCCTTACAACTCCGGTCAGTCTGTCTAAGGACCAACTTGTCCGCTCACCTGGGAGCGCACATCAGCTACCTGCCTGCTTGCCTGAGGTCCGACGGTCCGCCTTACAACTCCGGTCAGTCTGTCTATGGACCAGCTTGCCCGCTCACCTGGGAGCGCTTCTCCGCTACCTGCCTGCTTGCCAGCCCGGGGGCTCCGTTGTCACGTGCTGTGACCACCAGCTATCTCAGAGACTCTTGCCCTCTCACCTGGGAGCGCATCTCCGTTACCTGCCTGCTTGCCAGCCCGGAGGTCCCGTTGTCACGTGCGGTGACCACCAGCTATTCCAGAGACTCTTGCCCGCTCACCTGGGAGCGCTTCTCCGTTACCTACCTGCCTGCCAGCCCGGAGGTTCCGCCGTCACGTGCCGTGACCACCTGCTATTCCAGAGACTCTCGCTTGCTCACCTGGGAGCACACATCTACCATCTGCCTGCTAGCCTACCCGGAGGCTCCGCCATCACAGGTCGTACCTACCCCTTACCCAGAGACTGCCCTGATCACTTGCCGTAACTCCCTGTCCGTTCACCCAGAGACTGCCACCCGCTCCCTTACAAGGGCCGCCCCCTTGTATAGTAGCTCAGAGGTTCCGCCTCCCGGACCCGTTACAGTTTGCTCGGGCCATGGAACCCGGTGGCACCCAAGCTCCCTCGCTCTCGGACCTCTGTCTTGAACTGTCCCGTCAGAGGTCCCAACAGGAGGCCATCCTGGGTCACCTGCGGAATGTTAATACTCGCCTGAACACTCTGTCTGATCCACCAACAACCTCCGCCAGTGCCATATCTTGCAATCCGGCAGCTCCGCTGCCCACTAATACTATGGTATCCTACCCCGGACCCCGGCTCTCTGCACCTCCTCGCTTCGGAGGCGACCCCGTCCAGGCTCGGGGCTTCATAAATCAGTGCACCCTGCACTTTGAACTTTTGTCCCATCAGTTTAATTCCGACCGGGCCAAAATTGCCTTTATCATGTCCCATCTCACCGGGGAGGCCCTGGCCTGGCTAAATCCTCTATGGGAGAGAGGAGACCCCCTGGTGTCCAACTTGCCTGCTTTTCTCTCGGCTTTCCGGAAAGTCTTCGACGAACCCGGACGGAAGACCTCATCCGCATCCTCTCTGCTACGCCTCCGTCAGGAGGGTCTCACCGTGGGCCAATATGCCATACGGTTCCGCACCCTTGCCTCGGAGCTGGCCTGGGATAACGACGCTCTGGTATCCGTCTTCTGGGAGGGTCTGTCCGGTCGTATTAAAGATGAACTTGCTGGTCGGGACATTCCTACCTCTCTCGATGATCTAATAACCCTTGCCACCCGGATTGACCTACGGTTCCAGGAGCGTGCCAAAGAGGTCACCCGTGAGAGAAGGATTCCACGTTTAGCTCCTACTTTCCAGAGACCCGTCATTCCCTCCATCTCTCCCCAGGTACACTCTCCTGAGCCTATGCAGGTCGACCAGACCAAGATGGTCAAAACCCGTCAGGACTCACGCCGTGCCGAGGGGAGCTGCTTCTACTGTGGCAGTAAGGAACACCGGATCCGTGCCTGCCCGGAGAGGTCGGGAAACGCCTGTGTCTAGGTTCGCTCAGAGAGGTCCACCTAGACAAGAATAAATCCTCTCCATCCCTGCTGTTGTCAGTTTCGATCATCTACGGGGAGAACCGTTATTTCGAACTAGCCCAACTTGACTCTGGAGCAGCCGGGAACCTTATTTCACAGTCCCTGGTTGAAAAATACCGCATCCCCACCAAACCTCTGGCTGTACCCTTGTCTGTCGCTGCCGTGGATGGGGGCCTCTTACCTCGCCCCATTCAACTCATCACCGAATCCATTACCCTGCAGGTGGGAATGCTGCATTCTGAAAGTATCTCCTTTCATGTTCTGCCTGGACTCTCTCACGCCCTCTTGCTAGGTCTGCCCTGGCTCCAGAGACATGCACCCGTGCTAGACTGGCAAACCGGAGAGGTCCTTCGCTGGGGACAAGACTGTCATAAAACCTGCCTGGTTCCCGTCCATCCCGTCCGTCCCTCTCCTACCCCAGCTAATCTACCTGGACTTCCGATTCCTTATTGGTCTTATGCAGATGTCTTTAATAAAAAGGAGGCAGAGACATTACCACCACATAGACCATACGACTGTCCCATCGATCTGCTACCCGGTACTACTCCTCCCCGTGGGCGTATCTATCCTTTATCCGCTGCTGAAACCCGGTCAATGTCCGAATATATTGAGGAGAATCTGGCCAGAGGATTCATCCGGAAATCTACCTCCCCGGCGGGAGCAGGCTTCTTTTTCGTCAAAAAGAAGGACGGCTCTCTCCGTCCCTGTATAGACTATAGAGGCCTAAACCTGATCACGGTGAAGAATAAGTACCCCCTTCCGCTCATTCCAGAATTATTTGATCGCCTGAGGGGGGCTAGGATCTTCACCAAACTGGACCTTCGTGGGGCGTACAACCTGGTTCGTATTCGTCAGGGGGATGAATGGAAGACGGCATTCAACACCCGGGACGGCCACTATGAATACCTGGTAATGCCCTTTGGTCTCTGTAACGCTCCTGCCGTCTTTCAAGAGTTGGTCAATGACATCTTCCGGGACCTTCTCTACTCCTGCGTAGTGGTGTACCTGGACGACATCTTGGTCTTCTCTCCGGATCTCCAGACTCACCGGAGGGACGTTCGTCAGGTCCTGCTCAGGCTAAGGCAGAACCATCTCTACACTAAATTTGAGAAGTGCCTCTTTGAGCAGACCTCGCTTCCGTTTCTGGGCTACATTATCTCTCAGACCGGCCTACAAATGGATCCTGAGAAACTGTCTGCCATCGAGAAATGGCCCCGACCGGAGGGGTTGAAGGCCATTCAGCGATTCCTGGGCTTCGCCAACTACTACCGCCTCTTCATACCACACTTCTCTTCCCGGACGGCCCCAATTTCTGCGCTCACCCGTAAAGGTACTAATCCCAAAGAGTGGCCACCCGAAGCAGAGGAGGCCTTTCTTTCCCTTAAACAGGCCTTCTCTTCCGCCCCGGTGCTGCATCGCCCTGATGGCAACAAACAGTTCTTCCTGGAAGTTGACGCCTCCTCCTCTGGAGCCGGAGCGGTACTTACTCAAAAATCATCTTCCGGGAGGATGGTAACTTGTGGCTTCTTCTCTAAACTCTTCTCCTCCTCTGAGCGCAACTATTCCATAGGAGACCGAGAGTTATTGGCCATCAAACTGGCATTGGAGGAGTGGCGTTACCTGCTCGAGGGGGCTCTTCACCCAGTAATAATTTACACTGACCACAAGAACTTGGCTTACCTCCAGCATGCCCAGAGACTTAACCCGCGCCAAGCCCGGTGGTCCTTGTTTTTTGCTCGTTTTGATTTTGTCCTTCATTTTCGCCCGGCTGACAAAAACGTCAAGGCGGACGCCTTGTCTCGGTCCTTTCTGGTGTCTGATCTCGAGGAGGATCCGAAACATATCATCGATCCCGCCAGAGTAATGCAGGTGGCTCCCGTGAGTCTAAATCGTCTTCCTCCTGGTAAGACGTTCGTACCAGTACCTGATCGGGAGAAGATCCTACACTGGGGTCATTCGTCTAAACTAGCTGGCCACGCCGGTCAGAAAAAGACCCTCCAGCTTACCCGGCACTACTGGTGGCCTAACCTGCACAAGGATGTAATAGACTTTGTTTCTGCCTGTGTGTCCTGCGCCCGCAACAAAGTTCCGAGACACCTGCCGGCCGGCCGTCTCCTACCTCTGCCAGTACCCGCTGCCCCCTGGCAGCATATAGCGATGGACTTCATTACTGATCTACCCGTCTCTGCCGGTTGTACGGTCATTTGGGTGGTCGCTGACCGCTTCTCCAAGATGGCTCACTTCATTCCACTGCCAGGTCTTCCGTCTGCACCCGAGCTAGCTAAAGACTTTATCCGCCACATCTTCCGTCTTCATGGCCTGCCCCGTCACATCGTGTCGGATCGTGGGGTACAGTTCACTTCCCGTTTCTGGAGAGCCACTTGTAAATTGCTGGACGTCACCCTGGACTTCTCCTCCGCTTACCACCCACAGTCTAATGGTCAAGTGGAGCGGATCAATCAGAACCTGACCAGTTACCTTCGGCACTTCGTTAATGCCCACCATTCTGACTGGGTGGATCTCCTGCCATGGGCCGAATTCTCGTACAACAATCACGAGAGCGAGTCTTCCTCCAAATCCCCGTTTTTTGTAGTCTACGGTCAGCATCCTCAGATCCCGTTTCCCGTCTCCACCTCGGCGGACAATCCGGCTGCGGAATCTCTTGTTAACAAATTTTCCTCCATATGGGAGAGTACCCGGTCCGCACTCCTTCTGTCATCCGAGCGTATGAAAAGACACGCTGACAAAAAACGTCTGGACCCTCCTCAATTCCGCCCTGGGGATAAAGTCTGGCTCTCGTCCAAATATGTCCGGCTCAAGATCCCTTCCTATAAGTTAGGGCCTCGGTTCATCGGCCCACTGGAGGTCATCAGTCAGATCAACCCGGTGGCCTATAAATTGAAACTCCCGGCCAACTTACGGATCCCTAACTCCTTCCATGTGTCTCTCCTCAAACCTGTGGTGCTTAACTCTTTTTCCAAGTCTACAGGTACGCCTCCTGCTCCGGTTTCTGCTGAGGACGAGTTTGAGGTAGAGAACATTCTTGCCACCAAAAGGGTAAGAGGAAAGACCTTTTTTCTGGTAGATTGGAAGGGGTTTGGTCCTGAGGAGAGAACGTGGGAGCCCCGGGAGAACATCCATGCCCCTCTCATCCTAGCTAAATTTCTATCTGGCCTAAAAAAGGGGGGGCCTAAAGGGGGGGGTACTGTAGCGCTGGCGTCCCTGCCCTCTGCTAGGCAGGGACGCTGCTCCCCTCACCGCTCTGCTCCGTGCCCGGCGTCCTCTCCCCGCTCTGCTGTCAGCGCGCGCTCCTTCCCGGCGTCCTCCTCCCGCTCTGCTCTCAGCGCGCGCTCCTTCCCGGCCCCTGTGCTTAGGGCGCGCGCGCGCGCGCTCCCCTCCTCTTAAAGGGGCCGCGCGCGCCGTCCTAAGGAGTCCCCGGCCAATGGCCGGAGGACTTCATCATATATAAGGCACCTCCTCCAAAATGGAGGTGCCCGAGCAATGTTGTTTGCACCTGTGTCTCACCTGTGCTTCAGCCCTCAGGTCCCGTTGCCAGTTACCTGCCAGTTACCTGCCAGTTTCCTGCCAGTTTCCTGCTAGTTACCTGCCTGATTCCTGCCTGAATACTTGTTACCTGCCTGCCTGCCTGAGGTCCGACGGTCTGCCTTACAACTCCGGTCAGTCTGTCTAAGGACCAACTTGTCCGCTCACCTGGGAGCGCACATCAGCTACCTGCCTGCTTGCCTGAGGTCCGACGGTCCGCCTTACAACTCCGGTCAGTCTGTCTATGGACCAGCTTGCCCGCTCACCTGGGAGCGCTTCTCCGCTACCTGCCTGCTTGCCAGCCCGGGGGCTCCGTTGTCACGTGCTGTGACCACCAGCTATCTCAGAGACTCTTGCCCGCTCACCTGGGAGCGCATCTCCGTTACCTGCCTGCTTGCCAGCCCGGAGGTCCCGTTGTCACGTGCGGTGACCACCAGCTATTCCAGAGACTCTTGCCCGCTCACCTGGGAGCGCTTCTCCGTTACCTACCTGCCTGCCAGCCCGGAGGTTCCGCCGTCACGTGCCGTGACCACCTGCTATTCCAGAGACTCTCGCTTGCTCACCTGGGAGCACACATCTACCATCTGCCTGCTAGCCTACCCGGAGGCTCCGCCATCACAGGTCGTACCTACCCCTTACCCAGAGACTGCCCTGATCACTTGCCGTAACTCCCTGTCCGTTCACCCAGAGACTGCCACCCGCTCCCTTACAAGGGCCGCCCCCTTGTATAGTAGCTCAGAGGTTCCGCCTCCCGGACCCGTTACACCACCAAAATGAGTGGAAAAAGGCCTGCTGCTGGTGGAAAGGGGAATAGGCGTGTTGGGAAGGGGAAAAAAGGTTGTGTCCGTGGGGTAGGTGTTAAAGCAACAGTAACATCTGCAGAAGAAAGACCATCTTCCAGCCAAACTAAAATGTCTACTTCTTTTAGCGGACAATGTGATAAGATCCCTTTCTTACGGCCACGCCAATCGCTACAAATTCCAGATGAGGCACAAAAACAGCAGGTGCTTCAATGGATATCAAGTGCTCCTTTAAGTGGGCTCTCCTCCACATCAACTTCAACATCACAAATACTCCAGTCCTCAAAGGTGTCACCCCAATCGCACTTGCTTCCTCACAGCTCCCAAATCTCCAGCTGCCCGTCTGAGTATGAGGTAGAACAGATGGTTGAGTCTGCAGAGTTGTTTACTCATACTATAGCCTGGGAATCAGAGGTCGACTCCAGAGCTTCTGTGAATCCAGACGAGGAAATGATCTGCACTGATGCCCAGAATCTTTATGAGTCGGATCCAGGACCAGACGCAGAAGGTTCTGACCATAATGTAGACCCTCATTCCCAAACTGTAACTCCTGTTGGTGGAGACAATGAGGAAGACGATGATGAGACTCAAATACCTGATTGGAGCGACAACTTTAGTTTTTTGTCAGGGCAGGAACAGGTTGGCTCTGAGGACGACGGGTGTGATAACGCACAGGGTGATGATGATGAGGTTGGAGATCCCACTTACTGTCAACCCACAGTCAGCCAAGAGATGAGGTCAGCAGAGGAGGTGGAGGAAGATGCTAGTGACAACGAGGTCAGGTTGCGCCTTCCTGGACAGAGACGTAGTACTGGAAGCACGTCAACAACTGCATCCTCAAACACAACTCTGCCTCTCACCACAAGTCGTGGTGGCTCTTCAGGTCGCATGGGTGCTAAGCCTTGCATAGCCTGGGCATTTTTTCAGATCGATAAAGATGACCCAACTCGTGTTATCTGTAACATTTGTCAGCAAAAGCTAAGTAGAGGCAAAAAAATACATAG
Organism: Phyllobates terribilis; assembly: GCF_046119375.1. Taxonomy (NCBI): domain Eukaryota; kingdom Metazoa; phylum Chordata; class Amphibia; order Anura; family Dendrobatidae; genus Phyllobates; species Phyllobates terribilis. The sequence goes on along the minus strand of NW_027362764.1, from coordinate 20,056,077 downwards.
TTTGAGTACTTCATGCATGAACCGGCACATGGACATGAAGCATAAGTTGCAGTGGGAAGCTCAGTGTGCTACAATGCGGCCTAGCCGGCCGGGCCAACCACTGTCTGCCATATCTTGTGCATCCGCGGCCTCTTCATCCTCTGTGACTGGGGGGACAGCAGTCACACCTGTTTTGGGAAGCAGACCTGCCACCTCTTTACCCGCAACAGCCAGCGTGATTGGCAGGTCATCATTTTCTTTGGAGGTGGTAACACCAGCTGGTGTTGAGCGCTGTCCGACATCGATAGCACCACCTTTGGATCAAGGCAACCTAACATGTCCGCCTGCATCTTCCTCACAGACCGGCAGTTTGCCGGGGACACCCTTATCAACCCCGTCTAAGCACAATAGCCAGCCCTCGGTCCCTCAGATGTGGACAAGTAAAAGACCATTTCCTCCTAGCCATGAGAAAGCTAAGAGGTTGAATTTCACCATCTGCAAGCTCTTGGCTACAGAAATGCTGCCTTTCCGCCTGGTGGACACAGAGGATTTTCGAGACCTTATGTCCGTCGCAGTGCCCCAGTACCAGATGCCCAGTCGGCACTACTTCTCAAAGAAAGGTGTGCCTGCGCTCCACCAGCATGTCGCACACAACATCACCGCTTCTTTGAGAAACTCTGTGTGTGACAGGGTGCATTTCACCACAGACACTTGGACGAGTAGGCATGGACAGGGGTGTTACATGTCGCTGACTGGGCACTGGGTAACTATGGAGACAGCAGGACAAGGGGCTGCTGTCCAAGTCTTGCCGTCCCCACGAGTTGTGCCTCAATCCTCTTTATGTCAAAGTTCCTCCACTGATTCTGCCTCCTCAACCTCCTCTCGGTCTTCCACCTGCACCCAAAGCCTGTCTGGTCATGCCACAAGCTTTCTAACTGCGCAGAAGGGATCCTGCACACCTCCTTACTATGCTGGCAGTAGGGCTCAACGTCATCAGGCGGTTTTTACTTTGAAATGTCTGGGAAATGTGAGTCACACAGCTGAGGAGTTGTGGTCAGCTCTGGAGAACCAATTTCATGAATGGTTGTCTCCACTGGACCTGAAACCAGGGAAGGCCGTGTGCGACAATGCTGCAAACCTGGGTGCGGCCCTTCGCCGGGGCAATGTCACACACGTGCCTTGTATGGCTCACGTGTTGAACCTGGTTGTCCAGCAATTTTTAGCCCACTATCCCAGACTAGATGGCCTTCTGCAGAGGGCACGGTCGCTGTGTGCTCACTTCCGCCGTTCGCATCCCGCAGCTCAGCGACTTACATCTCTATAGAAGTCGTTGGGCCTGCCACTTCACCGGCTAAAATGCGATGTGCCTACCCGGTGGAATTCAACTCTGCACATGTTGCAGCGACTGTGGCAGCACCGACAAGCCCTGGTGCAATACGTTCTGACGTATAGCCTGGGCCAACGAGATCCAGAGGTGGGGCAAATCACGCTGGAGGAGTGGTCTCAGATCAGGGACCTATGCACTCTTCTGCACAGTTTTGAAATGGCGACGAAGATGTTTAGTGCTGACGATGCCATTATCAGCATGACTATTCCGGTGATTTACATGCTGTAGCACATGTTAAACAGAATTCGGAGTCAGGTGGTGGCACAAGAGGAGGTGGAGGAAGTAGAGGAGGAGGAGTTGTATGCGGAAGGGCTAACATCTGCAAGGTCCAGACGGTCGGCAGCACCAAGGCGGCAGGCATGTGAGGGTGGGGGAGATGGTTTTACCAGGGCGCATGGTAGCAGCCAAACTAGTGAGGAAGGTGCAGGAGCCCAGGAAGAAGTGGAGGACGAACTGATGGAAGACTCATCAGATGAGGGAGACCTTGATCACATTTCTGTTGTGCGAGGTTGGGGGGAGAGGACAGAGGAAGGAAGCATGATTGTTACCTCGCCACCAGCACAACAGGGACTTGGTGCTCCTGGATGCGCAACACACATGAGTGCCTTCTTGCTGCACTACCTGCAACATGACCCTCGAATTGTGAGAATTAGAAATAATCCTGACTACTGGGTTGCCACACTGTTAGATCCCCGGTACAAAAGTAAATTTGCAGAAATTATTCCTGCCATAGAAAGGGATGCACGCATGCAGGAGTATCAGCAGAGACTGTTGCAGAATCTTACATGTGCTTTTCCACAAAACACCAGTGGTGCACGTAGTAAATCTCACAGTTCCAACTTGCCAACCGTGGGACCGTCAAGTGTTCAGCACTCAAACCGTAACAGAACCACAGTATCTGCTGGTAACATCAATTTTGCGGAATCATTTCACCACTTTTTTAGCCCATCCTTTGCAAGGCCACAGGAGACAAGAAGTCTGACACATAGTCAACGCCTAGAGACGATGGTACAGGAGTATCTCCAAGTAAACATTGAAGCCACGACTGTGTCACTGGACCCTTGCTCTTTTTGGGCTTCCAATCTGGATAAATGGCCGGAGCTAGCCACTTACGCCTTGGAGATCTTGTCATGCCCCGCAGCCAGCGTTCTGTCTGAACGTGTGTTCAGCGGTGCTGGTGGTGTGCTGACAGATAAGCGCACGCGGCTCTCCACTGATAATGTAGACAGACTCACGTTCATAAAGATGAACAAATCATGGATCCGAAATGACTTTTCTACCCCTGTGTCATCCTGGGGAGAGTAAAAGCTTGATGATTGGTTAAAATCACCCTACCAACCGTTTTAAGCTTTCAAATTACTAATCATGTTTATCTGTATCTTGGCTGGAAAATAATTTGGGCTTTGTAGCAGTGTGCAGTACTGATTCTATTAGGCCATCTATAATAAGCTCCACCAGATTTAAAATTACTAATCATGTTTATCTGTATCTTGACTGGAAAATAATTTGGGCTTTGTAGCAGTGTGCAGCACTGATCCTATTAGGCCATCTATACTAAGCTCCACCAGATTTAAAATTAATAATAATTTTTAGCTGCATCTAGCCCGGAAAATAATTTTGGGGCTCCGAGATGCGCAAGACACATAAGTGCCTTCTTGCTGCACTACCTGCAACATGACCCTCATATTGTCAGAATTCGAAGTAATCATGACTACTGGGTTGCCACACTCTTAGATCCCCCAAACTTTTCGATCAACCTTTTCATTTTAATAAAGACCAAAAAAATGGTCATTTTTGTAATTATAAGCATTAGCAGGTTATTAGAAACTGAAATCAAACAGTTTTCAACTCAAAACTTTATTCTAGGTGATGTTATATTTTCACATAGGACCCCTTGTTCGAAAGGAGCTTCTGAACTCTCTCGTCCATTGAATTTGTCAGGTTTTGGATGGTTTCTGCTTTAATTGTTTTGCATGAGGACAGAATACCCTCCCAGAGCTGTTGCTTAGATGTGAACTGCCTCCCGCCATCATAGACACTCCTTTTGATGATGTTCCAGAGGTTCTGAATGGGGTAGAGGTCAGGGGAGCATGGGGGTCACACCATAAGTTTGTCCCCTTTTATGCCCATATCAGCCAGAGATGCAGATGTTTTATGTGCAGCATGAGATGGTGCATTATCATGCAAAAAAATGATCTTGCTGTGAAATACACGGTTCTTCTTCTTGAACCATGGCAGGAAGTGCTGTTTGAGAAAATCCACATACATTATGGAGTTCATCTTTAGCGCCTTCAGGGATCCTAAAGGGGCCGACAATCTCTCTCCCCATGATTCCAGCCCAAAACATTACTCCACCTCCTCCTTGTTGGCGCTGTAGCCATGTTTGCGTGGGGTGTCCATCAACCAGCCATCCTCCACTCCATCCATCTGGACCATCGAGCGCTGCACGGCACTCATCCGTGAACAAAACAGTTTTGAAATCAGTCTTCATGTAATGTTTGGCCCACTGGAGCCGTTTCTGCTTGTGTGAAGTGGATAGAGGAGGTCGACAGGATGGCATATGCACAGCTGCAAACCTCTGAAGGACCCTGCATCTTGTTGTTCGGGGGATGTTGGAGGTACCAGCAGCTTCAAAAACTTGTCTGCTGCTATGACAAGGCTTTTTTGCCGCTGCTCTTTTAACCTGACGTAATTGCCTGTAGGAAAGAGTCCTCAATTTGCCCTTATCAGCACGCACACGTGTGTACTGTGAATCAGCTACATACTTCTTGATTGCCAAGACACTTCATCCTGATCATCGCACAATGTTGATTGTAGTCATGCCTTGACCTAAACACTCCACAATTTGTTGCTTCTCAGCAGCCGACACATCCTTTTTCTTTCCCATTTTGGCAGAAAATGTAGGCTGCTTAATAATGTGAGACAGCCTTCTTAAGTAGTCTTGCCTTTCATTGGACACACCTGCCAAACTAATTAGCACAGGTGTCTGCAATTGCTTACAGTGATATAAAGAGCCCTGACACACATCACCATCAATGAGTTTAACTGACAAACAAACAAATTCTTCCCTTATCACTCCTAAACACTTTTTGCATAATAATTTGGAACACAGTGTACATGTGCTTTTCCACAAAACACCAGTGGTTCACGTAGTGAATCTTACAGTTCTAACTTGCCAACCGTGGTCTGTATGGAGTTGTTCAATAAAGGGCCCAAAATTAAGATAACATAGATGGGAGAGGTCTCTATGAATAGGAATTCCTAAGTATTTGATACCCTGTGAGGGCCAGGCAAAGGGAAAGTTGGACTGGATGGAATCCTATATGGATTTGGGGAGGGAGACATCGAGGGCCTCAGACTTCGCTGCATTGATTTTAAAATTTGACCATGTAACAAAGTGATCTATTTCAGCCATAACAGCATGGATGGATATATGTGATTGAGTGATATATACTAGGACATCATCAGCAAATAGAGAGCACTTGTACTCGGTGCCTCCCACCTCAATCCACCTAATATTGGGGTTATGGCGAATTGATGAGAGCAGGTGCTCCGTCACTAGGATGTATAAGAGAGGGGACAGAGGACATCCCTACCTTGTCCCATTGGTGATTGTGAAAGGTGATGAAAATGTTCTGACGCGCCCCCTGGGCCTTGGGACACCCGGAGCTGGACCCTTTTTGGTGGATGCTGGTGGTTGTAGTCTCCGTGGCGGCGACCCGGTTCCATGGCTCAGGACGGTCAAACCAGTGGCGGAACTATTTATGTGGTTTTGATGTTTAAATGTCCGACTACGCCACCCGTGGATTGCGGTCAGAGTGAACCGCCTCTCCAGGGCAGACCGCTGAGGCTGGTGTTGTGGGTGCAGCAGAGCGTAGCATAACTCCCCACGGGAGGAGTATAGCCTCAGGGCAGTGTATGCGGAGGATGGGGGTGATGGTGCAGAGCAGCAGCAGTAACGACATGGAGTCAGTGATGCAGTCCAGGGCCTTTACTCACAGTTCTTATTATCCAGACCACGTCTGCAGGTAACGGCTGCCCACGTCGTACTGTGCTCACCAGGTGAGGGGCTCAGACAACTCCCAGATAACTTTGGAGCGCTTCACAGGACCCCCTTTGTGTGTCCTTTGTCTGGCCTTTCTTGCCAACCCTTCTGTCCGGCTGCCTCAGGCCTCCTCTTGGTAAACTTGGCGCCAGTTTCCCTGACCCTATGTGGTGCCTTCCTAGCGGGTGTAGCGAGGGGCTGCGCCACATAAAATGTCACAGCCTCCGGTTTCTAGCTGAGGGTCATTTCCCGTCTCCACTAGTTTCGGGGACTGGTCTCTCCCTTTGGCCTGACCCCTCCACGCAGGTGGATTCGGGCGTGTGGTGGCGACTCTCCCGTCCGCACCCCTGGGATCCCTTCATTCCTCGTTCCTGGAGCCTTCTCCGCTCCTCTTCCTTCCTTCTCCCTCTTCCAGGCCTGGGCCTCTGTTACTAGGCCCGCCTCCAGAGCAGAGCTCATGCAGAGCCCCTGCTCCCTGCCACTTCTGCTCAGACTTCTCTGCACTGAACTAAGATGGTGCCCACCTTTTATACTCCCTTCTCAATGCACCCAGGAACTGCTTCCTCCCTGCTCCTGCACTACAGGGTTCCCCTTCCACAGTGTTCCCTCCCCCCACTCCAGCCAGGGACAGGGACTGTCGTGCCCATCTCAGAGGCATATTGGTCGCCCTGCCCCACGGCAATGTGGTGTAATGCATGCAGGTGTCGGGTCCTGATCCACACTTCATCCTTACCTGAGAGTGAGATATCACACCTCTGAGTGAGGTGCAATACCTCTGTAGTAACCGAGCCCTCAGGGTGCTACAGTTCCATTTATCTTCAGCCTAGGTGACGTATTGTGATACAGGGCCGTGATTTTGGCTATAAAAGGGTCCCCTAGACCAAGCTTTTTAAGAGAATCATATATGGCGTGCCAGGAGACTCTATGGAATGCTTTCTCAGCATCCAACGAGAGTATCTAATTACAAATTTTTAACTGCATCTAGCCCAGGAAATACTTTGTGCCTAGTAGCAGTGTCTGCTAGTCAGCGGATTATCCCGGCTGTTAAGCAAGCTACACCACCTGTAGTTTGGACACTTAATTTTTTCAAAGGAAATGCTTCGGGACCACGGGATACTCAGTGAAGAGCATCAGGAGGCACCCCAAGGCATAGGGGCTGGGACTGGCAGTAGGATGCCTTGCGGTGGACAGCCGAGCTCGATCCTTATAAAAGCTTTTTAACTGCAGCAGCTTTAGTGGACGCTACTGGAGCTGGAATTACGCGGCTGCTGGCATGAGACTTGCCCTCCAATAGATCCTTGTAAATGGATTTAAAGTGTATTCATTCAAATTAGAGGGACAATTTAAATTAAAAAGATTAGACCTGCCTCCACCACAGGGGGGCTCTCTCGACCCACCAGCGGACAGGCACCAGTATTGGGAGAGGGGGGCTGGCCGTCAGGGTTCACCGCGGCTCTGGCACAAACCCGGCGACACGGAGGTGGCACGGGCAGGAGCGGACTGGCCGTCTCGGCTTCTCACTTTTTGGATTTTAGAAGGGCATGACATGCCTATATCTGTGTCTCCCCCTCCTTTTACTCCTCCACCTCTTTTCTTTTCGCATGACTATATGTACTTGTCACTTTTCCATGTGTTAGTTGTGTCTTCTGAGCAGTTTGTCAGCTTTTGGACACCTTTGAAGGTGTTTTCTATGTGTTTCTATGTGTTTTTGTTTGCCTGCCATTGGTTTTAACGGTGTTCGAAGGTGTTCGACGAACAGTTCGACGAACAGTTCGGCGAACACACGGGTGTTCGACGAACCGAACCGAACCGAACTCGAACACTACGGGGGTGGCTCAACACTACTCCTGATCCGTTGCTTTCTTCTCTAAGCTTCTGACCTGCCTGGAGCTAGGCCTAGCTTGGTTACTGTCTCTCTTAGCACCTGCTGACCTGGTGGTAGGGCCTTCTCTTTGGAGATCACTCTCCCTGGACATTGGGGCCTCCGTGACTCCTAGCCCTGGTACTGTAGTCAGCGTTTGGTGAACCTGGGACTTGTAGTCCTCCAGGGGTTCCGATGGTTCCTACTGAGTATAAATGTCCCTGTAGGCACGGGCCCGGTGTCCGGTATATATATCGGGGTGAACCTGGTATGCTCCTCTACCCCCATTGCTACTTCTTCCTTCTCCTCTCGCCTTCGGCCCACTCAAGGCTTTCACACGTGCTGTAGGCCTTGGCTCGCCTAAACACAGCAGCCAGCTCGCTGCCTCTTCACTGCTCTCTGAGCGTCAACACGCTCTCTGCTCAACCCTGAGCTGTGTTCCTCTCTGTCTCTGAACACTGACTAACTTTCACTGAGCTGCCTGGCTCCACCCTCCCTTTATATATCCCTAACGGGCTCCCTCTGCTGGTCTGAGGTGGTAGGGTGGAGGTGTGTGAATGTGTGAGGGCCTCTTGTGGAGAAGTCCATCCATGCACCCTTCTGGGTTCTGTGGCACCAATGCGTAGCAGGGCGCCACATTCCCCCCTAGTAAAACTCAGTACTCCTGGACTGAAGCATTTTTCCCAAAACAGGTTAACAATAACAATAACATTTCTTCCCTTTATGGGAGGCACTTTGCTTGAACGTTACAGGTAACAAAACGTAATAAATAACAAATATATGTACAATAGTTAGAGTTTCTGAGCAATTGTCAGTGAGTCCCCTAACTGGGTGTCCATTTCACTGCAAAGTACAAGGGAGCTTGACGGACCTGTCCGTAAACCCTCCACGTAGACCCTGGGCGTGGCTGCAGGGCATAGGTGATCCGGAGTTGGACCACACGTCTTCCATCACGCCAAACAGGTTTTTGCTCAGTGGTTACCTAAAAGGGGCACTCCAGGGAGTGCAACTATGTACATGACAGTTTTTGGGCTGCTCACAGTCCTCAGCCACCGAGTCCTTTATATATACCCTTACGGGTAACTAAATGCAACAAGTGTCCATGTCACCTAAATTGTCCATTGTGAGACAAAAATACGTCAATACATACATGAAAATTACACAAGAACAATCACACCCCAAGGGGCAACTATTTATACTTTCAGAGTTTCTCTTCCTACTCTCTGTATCTGACAGGGGTCTGACCCTGCGTGCTACGTGTTGACCTACGTATTACTGGCATGCGTGTGGTACTGGTGTTTGTACTACCTCCCATTCTGTCAGTTCTAAGTGTAGAGGGACTGCAAGACTGCCTTAACCTCCCTATGGGACTGGCAAGTGTACCATTGGCTGGGCCTTCTTGCTCTGCTCCAACCGGGGATCCTTCTTCCGGGGATTCTTCCTGAGCAGGCTCTTCTGGGGCACCTACAGGTTTTACTTGCTGTGGAGGGTCTTCTGGCTGTTGGTAGAAGTGTAGCACAGGTATTATTACTACTCCTCCTAGTTGGGGACAATCTGCCGGGAAATCTCCTAATTCAGTACGTATTACTGCTTCTTTAGGCTCCTCCGGTACAGTGAGAGGCATTTCCTCCTGGGGCTTCAGCGGACTTGGGCACAACTTCAGATGGTCTCTTGATACCGTTGCAGTTGTTCTTCCTCCGTCTTTGCTGATTAGACGAGTTTTCCTATTGTCTGACCGTGGAATTCAACACAGTGTAAGGTTCCCTTTCCCACTGGTCGTCAAGCTTGTGGCTTCTTCTCTTTCGTTTTAGCACAACTTCTCCAGGTGTTAAGGGTTCTGCAGATGCACTCTTGTTATACTGTGCTTCCTGCTTATCCCTCACCCTACTTAGACTGTCTTCGACACAGGCCTGTACTCTCCTGTACTGCTACTGTCGAGTCGTATGCCAGTCTTCGGTGGACATGTCCGCTTCTGGCTCTACCACTCCAAGCTCCAGGTCCATGGGCAACTTTCCGGGTCTTGCTCGCATGAGATATGCTGGAGTACAATTGGTGGAACTCACAGGTATGTGGTTGTACAGATCTACTAGGTCAGGTAGCCTGTCTGGCCACTGGTTTCTCTCTTCTAGTGGTAAGGTCTTCAACAGGTCGATGACAATGTTATTCATCTTTTCAAATAACCCATTGGTTTGGGGGTGGTACGGTGTAGTCCGGATCTTCTTACACCCATACAGATGGCAAAACTCCTTGAACAATTCGGCTTCAAAGGCAGTGCCTTGATCAGTCAGCACCTGCTCCGGGTATCCATGGGGCCTGCAGAAGTACGCCTGAAATGTCTTTGCCGCAGTTTCTGCCGTCAGATCCTTGACGGGGGCTACCACCAGGAACCGGGAGTAGTGATCCTCCATGGTCAGGGCATAGGAATATCCTGACCTGCTGGGTGACAGCTTGACATGATCCAGAGCCACGATCTCCAAGGGTCAAGTTGTCTTGATGGGTTGCAGGGGTGCCTTCTGGCTGCTGTTGTCTTTTCTTCTGAGGCTACAGGGTCCACAATCCCGGCACCATCTCTCTATGGAACTGCGCATTCCAACCCAATAAAGCCGACCTTTCAGCACGGTTTCTAGCTTCTTCCAGCCGAAGTGCCCTGCTTGATCGTGGTATGCCTCCAACACCATCTGGATGTCCGTCCTGGGCACTACGATCTGCCATACCATCTCATGAGTCCTTGGGTTAACGTACCTTCGGCACAGCTTCTCTCTATAGATGAATAGCCGGCTTCTCTCATTCCACAGCTGCTTGGCTTGTTGAGGCGCGTCCTTCTCCAGGGAGGAACCTTCCTGGGTTATCAGCTCCTTGATGTGGCTGACAACCGGGTTGCTGCCCTGGGTCTCTTTCCAGCTGTGGTGAGGTAAAGGGTTTAACATCTTACCACGATACCTCCTGGAGGCCCGTTGCTCGTGGACCATTCCATTATGGTGAAAGGCAGGTAGCTCAATCTCCTCCAAGTCATCCACTTCTTCTTCAGTATCCAACTGGTGAGGCATCCTGGACAGGGCATCGGCGCTGGCATTCTTGCGGCCTGCCCGGTACTTAATGAACTGGTAGTTTGACAGCCGAGCCATCCATCATTGTTCCATGGCTCCTAACTTGGCTGTTTCCAGATGAATTAAGGGGTTATTATCGGTGTAGGCAGTGAACTTACTGGAGGCTAGGTAGTGCTTGAACCGCTCGGTGATGGCCCAGACCAGGGCCAGGAGCTCCAACTTGAAGCTGCTATAGTTCTCTGGGTTCCTCTCGGTCGGGCAGAGCTTCCTGCTCACATAGGCGATCACCTTCTCTCGGCCATTCTGCTCCTGACTTAACACAGCTCCTAATCCCTCGTTGCTGGCATCAGTGTACAGCAGGAACGGTTGGCTGTAGTCAGGGTAGGCTAGGATCTCTTCGCCGGTCAGGGTCTCCTTCATCACCTCAAAGGATTCAGCTTGCTCCTTACCCCACTGGAACAGGGGGTTTCTGCCTCTCCCAGACTGTCCTACCAGGAGATCTTGCAAAGGCGCCGCTTTCTTGGTATAGTCCTTCACAAACCTCCGGTAATACCCGACTAGTCCCAGGAACTGATTTACCTCCTTGAGGCTCTTCGGCTCCGGCCATTTCTGGATGACAGTGACCTTCTCCGGGTCCGGTGCTATTCCTTCTGGACTGATGATGTGTCCCAGGTACTGTACCTTTCGCTTGAGCAGGTGGCATTTGGAGGGCTTCAGCTTCATCCTATACCGGGACAGCAACTCAAATACCTCTGCCAGGTGCTTCAAGTGGTCCTCGTATGTTTTAGAGTACACTATCACGTCGTCCAGGTATAATAGCACAGTCTCGAAGTTGCGGTGTCCCAGGCAGCACTCTATCAATCTCTGGAACGTTCCAGGGACGTTGCAGAGTCCGAACGGCGTACCGTCTTATCCCGATCCTCCTCGGCAACAGCTACTTGCCAGTACCCACTAGTGAGGTCAAGGGTGGAGAAGTAATTTGCAGACTTTAATGCAGCCAGGGATTCCTCTATACGTGGTAAAGGGTATGCATCTTTATGTGTAATGCAATTTAATTGTCTGTAATCTACACACATTCTCATGCTTCCATTCTTTTCCTGACTAGGACCAGGGGAGCTGCCCAGGGACTACAACTATCCCTTACTACCGCTGCCTTCCTCATGTCGTGCAACATCTCCTTCACCTTCTGGTAGTGTGCTGGTGGGTTTGGCCTGTAACGTTCTTTGATGGGTGGATGGTCACCTGTGGGTATATAGTGTTGTACCCCTTTAATCCTCCCAAAATCAAGTGGGTGTTTACTGAATACCTGCTCGTATTCCTGGACCACCCTGTATACACCCTGTTTCTGATGGGCAGGAGGGGTGTCTGTCCCAACATGGAGCTGTTGACACCAATCCTCCACCTGGGTTCCCGGGTCATTATCCTCCACTACGTCTGGTGAGGCTAAGGCCTCCGCCGTGTGTATGGAGTTGTTATCTACTGTGTACAGTTTGGCAACAGTGGCGTAGCGTGGTAATCTAACCTAGTCCTCCCCATAGTTTAGGAGGCGTACGGGCACCCTCCCATTGCGTACATCCACTACCCCTCTGGCAGTCAATAGTGTAGGTCTATGCTCCGAGCTAAGGGACTCTACTACCACCTGGTAACTCCGTCCTTTGAGACCTATTGTTGCTCTACATCAAATCAGCATCTCACTCATCGGCAGGATCACAATAGGTATCGGGTCTGTCACCCGTATGTAGCGCCGGCGTCCCTGCCCTCTGCTAGGCAGGGACGCTGTTCCCCTCACCTCTCTGCTCCGTGCCCGGCGTCCTCCTCCCGCTCTGCTGGCAGCGCGCGCTCCTTCCCGGCCACTGTGCTTAGGGCGCGCGCGCTCTCCCTCCCTCTTAAAGGGGCCGCGCGCGCCGTCCTAAGGAGTCCTCGGCCAATGGCCGGAGGACTTCACCATATATAAGGCACCTCCTCCAAAATGGAGGTGCCCGAGCAATGTTGTTGCACTGTTCACTACTCTGCTTCAGCCCTCAGGTCCCATTGCCAGTTACCTGCCAGATACCTGCCAGATTCCTGCCAGCTTGCTGTCTTATTCCTGCCTGATATTCTGCTACCTGCCTGCTAGCCTGAGGTCCGACGGTCTGCCTTACTACTCCTGTCAGTCTGTCTAAGGACCAGCTTGCCCGCTCACCTGGGAGCGCACATCAACTACCTGCCTGCTTGCCTGAGGTCCGACGGTCTGCCTTCCAACTCTTGTCAGTCTGTCTATGGACCAGCTTGCCCGCTCACCTGGGAGCGCACATCTGCTACCTGCCTGCTAGCCTACCTGGAGGCTCTGCCGTCACGTGCTGTGACCACCTGCCTGTCCAGTGACTCCTGCCCGCTCACCTGGGAGCGCTCATCTGCTGCCTGTCTGCTAGCCTACCTGGAGGCTCTGCCGTCACGTGCTGTGACCACCCGCCTGTCCAGAGACTTCTGCCCGCTCACCTGGGAGCGCTCATCTGCCGCCTGTCTGTTGGTCTTCCTGGAGGCTCCGCCGTCACATGCTGTGACCACCCGTTTATCCAGAGACTCTCGCCTGCTCACCTGGGAGCTCACGTCTACCATCAGCCGCCACAGGTCGTACCAACCCTTTACCCAGAGACTGCCCCGGTCACTTGCCGTGACCATCTGCCCGTTCACCCAGAGACTGCCCCGGTCACTTGCCGTGACCATCTGCCCGCTCACCCAGAGACTGCCCCGGTCACTTGCCATGACCATCTGCCCGTTCATCCAGAGACTGCCCCGGTCACTTGCCGTGACCTCCTGCCCGTTTTTCTAGAGACTGTCCCGGTCACCTGCTGTGACTGCCTGCCTGGTCGCCACCTGCTCCCTTACAAGGACCGCCCCCTTGTATAGTAGCTCAGAGGTTCCGCCTCCCAGACCCGTTACACCGTACATTACCAATTTCACCACCTGTTAGCTGACGAGCAAAGCCGAATCCTGGCAATGAGTATATTACACACTGTTAGAATTTTTCCCCCCTTCCCATACTGCCTCCTCACTCATTCCCCCCTCCCCATACTGTTTCCTCACTCATTATCCTACATACTGTCTCATCACACATTCCCCTCCCATACTGTCTCACACATTATCCTCAATACTGTCTCCTCACATATTTCCCCCTCTCCATACTGTCTCCTCACACATTATTCCACATACTGTTTACTCACACATTTTCTCTTTCTCCATACTGTCACCTCACACATTCCCTCCCTCCCCATACAGTCTCCTCACTCATTCCCCCCTCCCCATACTGCCTCCTCACTCATTATTCTACATTCTGTCTTATCACACATTGCCCTCCCATACTGTCTCCTCACACATTAACCTCAATACTGTCTCCTTGCACATTTTCCTCTCCCCATACTGTCTCCTCACACATTATCCCCTTACAGTCTCCTCACACATTATTCCACATACTGTCTCCTCACATATTTTTTTCTTCCCCACACTGTCTCCTCACACACTTCCTCACTCCCCCATACTGTCTCCTCACACATTTCCTCCCTCCCCATACATTCTCCTCACTCATTCCCCCCTCTCCATACTGTCTCCTCACTCATTATCTTACATACTGTCTCCTCACTCATTATCCTACATACTGTCTACTCACTCATTCTCCTCCATACTGTCTCCTCACACATGTCCTCCCTCCCCATACTGTCTCCTCACACATTCTCCCTTATACTGTCTCCTCATACATTTCCTCCTCCCCATACTGTCTCCTCACTCATTCTCCTCCATACTGTCTCATCACACATTCCCCCATACTGTATCCTCACACATTTCCCCCATACTGTCTTCTCAAACATTTCCCCCTTCCTATACTATCTCCTCACTTATTCTCTTCCATACTGTCTCCTCCCACATGTCCTCCCTCCCCATACTGTCTCCTCACACATTCCTCCCTCCCCATACTGTCTCCTCGCCAGGACCGGTTTTAGACAAAGAGGGGCCCTAGGCTAAAGTTTAAAGTGAAGCCCCAAATGCTCACATATTGCACTATCACACAGAAACATATCGGTTGTATTTACTTGTTGAATTCAGGCCGTTAAACAACTGTGATCGACAGTATTGGAGTCGTTCGCGCTTGTTTTCCGGCTTCTTTACACTGGCTGAGGAAGAATGATGGGGACAGAACAATCACTAATAGATCAATCTGTCCCCATACATATCATGCTATCAGCAGCATATCTGCTGTCTTCACCAGGCGATGTGCTGTTGAGAACAATGATTTTTGTTCCAGAATAAACAATCCAATCACTTGATGAATAGGTAGAATTTTGCTAGTTTAGTATAATGCACACCATAGTCCTCCATATAGTAAAATGCACCCCCATAGTCCTCTATATAGTATAATGCACTCCCCATAGTCCTCCATATAGTACAATTCACTCCCCATATTTCTCCATATAGTATAATGCACTCTTCATATTCCTCCATATAGTATACTGCACTCCCCATATTTCTCCATATAGTATAATGCACTCCCCATATTCCTCCATATAGTATAACGCACTCCCCATATTTCTCCATATAGTATAATTCACTCCCCACAGTCCTCCATATAGTATAATGCACTCTTCATAGTCCTCTATATAGTATAATGCACCCCCATAGTCCTCCATACAGTATAATGCACTCCCCATAGTCCTTCGTATAGTACAATTCACTCCCCATATTTCTCCATATAGTATAATGCACTCTTCATAGTCCTCCATATAGTATACTGCACTCCCCATATTTCTCCATATAGTATAATGCACTCCCCATATTCCTCCATATTTTATAAGGCACGCCCCATAGTCCTCCATATAGTATAATGCACTCCCCATAGTCCTTCATGTTGTATAATGCACCCTCCTAGTCCTTAATATAGTATAATGCATCCCATAGTCCTCCATATTGTATAATGCACTCCCCATAGTATAGTGCATCCCCATTGTCCTAGATACAGTATAATGCACTCCTCATAGTCCTCCGTACAGTATAATGCACCCCATAGTCTTCAATACAGTATAATGCAGCCTCCATAGAGTATAATGCCGTCCCATAGAATATAATGTAGCGCCCCCATACAGTATAATGCAGCCCCCCATACAGTATAATGCAGCCATTTAAAGTATAATGCAGCCATTTAGGGTATAATGCAGGTATAATGCAGCCGTTTAGAGTATAATGCAGCCATTTAGGGTATAATGCAGGTATAATGCACCCATTTAGGGTATAATGCAGGTATAATGCAGCCATTTAGGGTATAATGCAGCCATTTAGGGTATAATGCAGGTATAACGCAGCCATTTAAGGTATAATGCAGCCCCCATATAGAGTATAATGCAGCCTCCATATAGAACAAAATGTAGCCCCCAGTCCTCCAGTATTATGGCCTCAGTGAGTTAAAAAATAAATATAATACTTACCTCTCCTCCTCGTTCCCCCACAGCTCCTGTATCTGCAGCGCGTCGCAGTAGCACCACTGCCCTGCGCAGCGTAGTGCGCAATGACATCATGATGCTGCTTCAGAGGCAGAGGGGGAACGATGGGAGAGAGAGCGTCACATGTCGCTCTTTCCTCCATCATTACTATCAACTGTATCAGCATCTATGATGCCGATACAGTTGAATACGCGATGCGGGGGGCGGCGCTGATGTCGGGGGTCTCCCCTGAACCACAGGCCCCATAGTTGCTGGGCAGTGGCGGGCCGGGGGCCCCTGGAAGAGTGGGGGCCCTAGGCAGATACCTAGTCTGCCTGCCCCTAACGCCGGCCCTGCTCCCTACTCATTCTCTTCCATACTGTCTCTTCACACATGTCCTTCCTCTCCAAACTGTCTCCTCACACATTCTCCCCCATACTGTCTCCTCACACATTTCCCCCATACTGTCACCTCACACATTCTTCCCCATACTGTCTCCTCAGTCATTCTCCTCCATACGGTCTCCTCACACATTCTCCCCATACCGTCTCCTCACTCATTCTCCTCCATACTGTCACCTCACACATTCTCCCCCATACTGTCTCCTCAGTCATTCTCCTCCATACTGTCACCTCACACATTCTCCCCCATACTGTCTCCTCAGTCATTCTCCTCCATACGGTCTCCTCACACATTCTCCCCATACCGTCTCCTCATTCATTCTCCTCCATACTGTCACCTCACATATTCTCCCCCATACTGTCTCCTCACTCTATACTGTCTCCTCACTCATTCTCCTCCATACTGTCTCTGTGACTCTGTATGTGGATAATATGAATAATATCTTACAATAATGCATGTAAAATTCAAAATCGCCCGTTCACAAACGTAAGTTGTCAAAAACAAAACTCCTTGTACTCACTTCACCACTCACCTCTTCGGCCCTCCACTCCTCACTCTCGTCATGACCTTAAAAGCACATGCGCAAAACTGTCCTGGACTTCATCAGAGATGGAAGTCCCGGCCGAGCGTGAGAGGCCCTGGGGATTTCAGAGGGAGCGGCAGAGATCAGAAGATGCGATGAGGCAGCAGAGAGGCCAAAGGGGTACGCAGGAAGGTGAGTATAAATAATTTTTCTTATTTTTCGACCTTTTGATGGCCCTCTACAGTCCAAAAAATGGCGGCCACAGGCCATTCATTTGCTGAGTTGAGGTGAGTGGTGAGGTGAGTGTGGGCTCTGGAGTCTGTAGATGCCACAAATCATATAAAGGGGCATTAAATTCACAGATGACAACTTCTCCGTGACGCAAACAGGAGAATTTGAATTGTGCCCGATCTGCTCATCTCTACCAGGGAAGGACCCATATCTGCCACTCGTGTGCCCAGTGTGGTGATAGGGAAAAATATTTTGGTTTCTGTCGCCAGTTGGAAAAAGATTGATTGTTTTCAATCAGAATAATAATCTTGTGGTTATGAGATCTTTTAATGACTGACAAAAATAAAATAAGTGACATTAGGCAGCCGCTGTCGGACTACAGAGGTCTCTTCATCAGGCCTCGTGGCACTCCTCTCCTCACACTCCTCTGACATCTCTTTTCTCCCTTTTGTTGTGGCCATTAATCATCTTCATGGCAGCTAACATGCGACTTTCTGGCTGATACTCTCTTTTCTCTCCTCTCTTCTCTGCTCTAAGGTGGCAGTCCTCACTCTCTCAGACATGGCCGCGCTCTACTGCAGTTGGGCTTGTTACGTAGGCTCCTACTTACATGGATGAGATTTCATGAATTCTCCCATCTTACATATCACCCTATATCTCCCCCACTACCTCACAGTCGTATTGCTCTATATCTCACCCTACATATCACCCACAACTCTCTATATCTCACCCTACATATCACCCACAACTCTCTATATCTCACCCTACATATCACCCACAACTCTCTATATCTCACCCTACACCTCAGTCTGATCGCCCAACATCTTATCATTTCTTTCTCTAATATCTCACCTTACATCTCACTCCATATCTCATCCTATATTTCAACCCATCTCATCCTACGTTTTGATTTACCTCGCGCCCTGCATCTCGCCCCGCATCTCGCCCTGCATCTCGCCCCGCATCTCGCCCTGCATCTCGCCTTACATCTCATCCTACATCTCGCCCTACATCTCACCCTACATCTCGCCCTGCATCTCACCCTGCATCTCTTCCTACATCTCGGTCTACATCTCATCCTACATCTCACCCTATATCTCGCCCTACATCTCGCTCCATATCTTACCCTACATCTCGCCTACATCTCACCCTACATCTCACCTTACAGCTCGCCCAATATCTCATCGTACATTTCACCCCATTTCACTCTACATCTTGTCCTGCATCTCAACCTGCATCTCACCCTACGTCTCGTCCTGCATCTTGCCCTACATCTCATCCTACATCTCGCCCTATATCTCACCCTACATCTCGCCCTGCATTTTGCCCTGCATCTCACTTTACATCTCATCCTACATCTCACCCTACATCTTGCCCTACATCTTGTCCTATATTTTGTCCTACATCTCACCTTACGTCGCCCCCTACATGTCATCCTACATCTCGCTCTGCATCTCATCCTACATCTAGCTCTACATCTCGTCCTACATCTTGCCTTACATCTAGCTCTACATTTCATCCTACATCTCGCCCTACATCTCTCCCCATATCTTACCTTACATCTCTCTCTACATCTCACCCTACATCTCGTCCTACATCTCGATCCGCATCTCGCCCTGCATCTTTCCCTACATCTCGTCCTACATCTCGTCCTATATCTCGACCTATATCTCGTCCTATATCTCGTCCTATATCTCATCCTACATCTCATTCTACATCTCGCTGTATATGTCACCGTACATCTCATTCCATATCTTACCCTACATCTCACCCTACATCTCGTCCTATATCTCGTCCTATATCTCGTCCTATATCTCATCCTACATCTCACCCTACATCTCGTCCTACATCTCACCCTACATCTCGTCCTACATTTCACCCTACATCTCGTCCTACATCTCGTCCTACATCTCGTCCTATATCTCGTACTATATCTCGTCCTATATCTCATCCTACATCTCCTTCTACATCTCGCCGTATATGTCACCGCACATCTCATTCCATATCTTACCCTACATCTCACCCTACATCTCGTCCTACATCTCGTCCTATATCTCGTCCTATATCTCGTAATATATATCATCCTACATCTCACCCTACATCTCGTCCTACATCTCACCCTACATCTCGTCCAATATCTCGTCCTATATCTCGTCCTATATCTCATCCTACATCTCATTCTACATCTCGCTGTATATGCCACCGTACATCTCATTCCATATCTTACCCTACATCTCACCTTACATCTCACCCTACATCTCATCCTACATCTCGCCCTACATCTCATCCTACATCTCACCCTACATCTCGCCCTGCATCTCACCCTGCATCTCTTCCTACATCTCGGTCTACATCTCATCCTACATCTCACCCTATATCTCGCCCTACATCTCGCTCCATATCTTACCCTACATCTCGCCTACATCTCACCCTACATCTCACCTTACAGCTCGCCCAATATCTCATCGTACATTTCACCCCATTTCACTCTACATCTTGTCCTGCATCTCAACCTGCATCTCACCCTACGTCTCGTCCTGCATCTTGCCCTACATCTCATCCTACATCTCGCCCTATATCTCACCCTACATCTCGCCCTGCATTTCGCCCTGCATCTCACTTTACATCTCATCCTACATCTCACCCTACATCTTGCCCTACATCTTGTCCTATATTTTGTCCTACATCTCACCTTACGTCGCCCCCTACATGTCATCCTACATCTCGCTCTGCATCTCATCCTACATCTAGCTCTACATCTCGTCCTACATCTTGCCTTACATCTAGCTCTACATTTCATCCTACATCTCGCCCTACATCTCTCCCCATATCTTACCTTACATCTCTCTCTACATCTCACCCTACATCTCGTCCTACATCTCGATCCGCATCTCGCCCTGCATCTTTCCCTACATCTCGTCCTACATCTCGTCCTATATCTCGACCTATATCTCGTCCTATATCTCGTCCTATATCTCATCCTACATCTCATTCTACATCTCGCTGTATATGTCACCGTACATCTCATTCCATATCTTACCCTACATCTCACCCTACATCTCGTCCTATATCTCGTCCTATATCTCGTCCTATATCTCATCCTACATCTCACCCTACATCTCGTCCTACATCTCACCCTACATCTCGTCCTACATTTCACCCTACATCTCGTCCTACATCTCGTCCTACATCTCGTCCTATATCTCGTACTATATCTCGTCCTATATCTCATCCTACATCTCCTTCTACATCTCGCCGTATATGTCACCGCACATCTCATTCCATATCTTACCCTACATCTCACCCTACATCTCGTCCTACATCTCGTCCTATATCTCGTCCTATATCTCGTAATATATATCATCCTACATCTCACCCTACATCTCGTCCTACATCTCACCCTACATCTCGTCCAATATCTCGTCCTATATCTCGTCCTATATCTCATCCTACATCTCATTCTACATCTCGCTGTATATGCCACCGTACATCTCATTCCATATCTTACCCTACATCTCACCTTACATCTCACCCTACATCTCGTCCTACATCTCACCCTACATCTCGTCCAATATCTCGTCCTATATCTCGTCCTATATCTCATCCCACATCTCACCATACATCTCGTTCTACATCTCATCCTATATCTCGTCCTATATCTCGTCCTATATCTCATCCTACATCTCACCCTACATCTCGTCCTACATCTCACCCTACATCTCGTTCTACATCTTGTCCTACATCTCGTCCTATATCTCATCCTATATCTCATCCTACATTTCAATCTACATCTCGCTGTATATGTCACCGTACATCTCATTCCATATCTTACCCTACATCTCACCCTACATCTCGTCCTACATCTCGTCCTATATCTCGTCCTATATCTCGTCCTATATCTCGTCCTATATCTCACCCTACATCTCGTCCTACATCTCACCCTATATCTCGTCCTACATCTCGTCCTACATCTCGTCCTATATCTCGTCCTATATCTCGTCCTATATCTCATCCTACATCTCATTCTACATCTCGCTGTATATGTCACCGTACATCTCATTCCATATCTTACCCTACATCTCACCGTACATCTCGTCCTACATCTCGTCCTACATCTCGTCCTACATCTCGTCCTATATCTCGTCCTATATCTCGTCCTACATCTCACCCTACATCTCGTCCTACATCTCGTCCTACATCTCGTCCTATATCTCGTCCTATATCTCATCCTACATCTCCTTCTACATCTCGCCGTATATGTCACCGCACATCTCATTCCATATCTTACCCTACATCTCACCCTACATCTCGTCCTACATCTCGTCCTATATCTCGTCCTATATCTCGTCCTATATCTCATCCTACATCTCACCCTACATCTCGTCCTACATCTCACCCTACATCTTGTCCAATATCTCGTCCTATATCTCGTCCTATATCTCATCCTACATCTCATTCTACATCTCGCTGTATATGCCACCGTACATCTCATTCCATATCTTACCCTACATCTCACCCTACATCTCACCCTACATCTCGTCCTACATCTCACCCTACATCTCGTCCAATATCTCGTCCTATATCTCGTCCTATATCTCATCCTACATCTCATTCTACATCTCGCTGTATATGTCACCGTACATCTCATTCCATATCTTACCCTACATCTCACCCTACATCTCGTTCTACATCTCGTCCTATATCTCGTCCTATATCTCGTCCTATATCTCATCCTACATCTCACCCTACATCTCGTCCTACATCTCACCCTACATCTCGTCCTACATCTCGTCCTATATCTCGTCCTATATCTCGTCCTATATCTCATCCTACATCTCATTCTACATCTCGATGTATATGTCACCGTACATCTCATTCCATATTTTATCCTACATCTCACCGTACATCTCGTCCTACATCTCGTCCTACATCTGGTCCTATATCTCGTCCTATATCTCATTCTACATCTCATCCTACATCTCACCCTACATCTCGTCCTACATCTCACCCTACATCTCGTTCTACATCTCGTCCTACATCTCGTCCTATATCTCGTCCTATATCTCATCCTACATTTCATTCTACATCTCGCTGTATATGTCACCGTACATCTCATTCCATATCTTACCCTACATCTCGTCCTACATCTCGTCCTACATCTCGTCCTACATCTCGTCCTATATCTCGTCCTACATCTCACCCTACATCTCGTCCTACATCTCGTCATACATCTCGTCCTATATCTCGTCATACATCTCGTCCTATATCTCGTCCTATATCTCATCCTACATCTCATTCTACATCTCGCTGTATATGTCACCGTACATCTCATTCCATATCTTACCCTACATCTCACCGTACATCTCGTCCTACATCTCGTCCTATATCTCGTCCTATATCTCGTCCTATATCTCGTCCTATATCTCATCCTACATCTCGTCCTACATCTCGTCCTACATCTCGTCCTATATCTCGTCCTATATCTCATCCTACATCTCCTTCTACATCTCGCCGTATATGTCACCGCACATCTCATTCCATATCTTACCCTACATCTCACCCTACATCTCGTCCTACATCTCGTCCTATATCTCGTCCTATATCTCGTCCTATATCTCATCCTACATCTCACCCTACATCTCGTCCTACATCTCACCCTACATCTTGTCCAATATCTCGTCCTATATCTCGTCCTATATCTCATCCTACATCTCATTCTACATCTCGCTGTATATGCCACCGTACATCTCATTCCATATCTTACCCTACATCTCACCCTACATCTCACCCTACATCTCGTCCTACATCTCACCCTACATCTCGTCCAATATCTCGTCCTATATCTCGTCCTATATCTCATCCTACATCTCATTCTACATCTCGCTGTATATGTCACCGTACATCTCATTCCATATCTTACCCTACATCTCACCCTACATCTCGTTCTACATCTCGTCCTATATCTCGTCCTATATCTCGTCCTATATCTCATCCTACATCTCACCCTACATCTCGTCCTACATTTCACCCTACATCTCGTCCTACATCTCGTCCTATATCTCGTCCTATATCTCGTCCTATATCTCATCCTACATCTCATTCTACATCTCGATGTATATGTCACCGTACATCTCATTCCATATTTTATCCTACATCTCACCGTACATCTCGTCCTACATCTCGTCCTACATCTGGTCCTATATCTCGTCCTATATCTCATTCTACATCTCATCCTACATCTCACCCTACATCTCGTCCTACATCTCACCCTACATCTCGTTCTACATCTCGTCCTACATCTCGTCCTATATCTCGTCCTATATCTCATCCTACATTTCATTCTACATCTCGCTGTATATGTCACCGTACATCTCATTCCATATCTTACCCTACATCTCGTCCTACATCTCGTCCTACATCTCGTCCTACATCTCGTCCTATATCTCGTCCTACATCTCACCCTACATCTCGTCCTACATCTCGTCATACATCTCGTCCTATATCTCGTCATACATCTCGTCCTATATCTCGTCCTATATCTCATCCTACATCTCATTCTACATCTCGCTGTATATGTCACCGTACATCTCATTCCATATCTTACCCTACATCTCACCGTACATCTCGTCCTACATCTCGTCCTATATCTCGTCCTATATCTCGTCCTATATCTCGTCCTATATCTCATCCTACATCTCACCCTACATCTCGTCCTACATCTCACCCTACATCTCATCCTACATCTCGTCCTACATCTCGTCCTATATCTCGTCCTATATCTCATCCTACATCTCATTCTACATCTCGCTGTATATGTAACCGTACATCTCATTCCATATCTTACCCTACATCTCACCCTACATCTCGTCCTACATCTCGTCCTATATCTCGTCCTATATCTCATCCTATATCTCATCCTACATCTCACCCTACATCTCGTCCTACATCTCGTCCTACATCTCGTCCTATATCTCGTCCTATATCTCATTCTCCATCTCATTCTACATCTTGCTGTATATGTCACCGTACATCTCATTCCATATCTTAACCTACATCTCACCATATATCTCGTCCTACATCTCGTCCAATATCTCGTCCTATATCTCATCCTACATCTGACCCTACATCTCGTCCTACATCTCGTCCTACATCTCACCCTACATCTCGTCCTACATCTCGTCCTACATCTCGCCCTATATCTCGTCCTATATCTGATCCTACATCTCATTCTACATCTCGATTTATATGTCACCGTACATCTCATTCCATATCTTACCCTACATCTCACCCTACATCTCGTCCTACATCTCATCCTATATCTCGTCCTATATCTCGTCCTATATCTCGTCCTATATCTCATCCTACATCTCACTCTGCATCTCGTCCTACATCTCACCCTACATCTCGTCCTACATCTCACCCTACATCTCGTCCTACATCTCGTCCTACAGCCCGTCCTATATCTCGTCCTATATCTCATCCTACATCTCATTCTACATCTCGCCGTATATGTCACCGTACATCTCATTCCATATCTTACCCTACATCTCACCCTACATCTCGTCCTACATCTCGTCCTATATCTCGTCCTATATCTCGTCCTATATCTCATCCTACATCTCATTCTACATCTCGTCCTACATCTCACCCTACATCTCGTCCTACATCTCACCCTACATCTCGTCCTATATCTCGTCCTATATCTCGTCCTATATCTCATCCTACATCTCATTCTACATCTCGCCGTATATGTCACCGTACATCTCATTCCATATCTTACCCTACATCTCACCCTACATCTCGTCCTACATCTCGTCCTATATCTCGTCCTATATCTCATCCTACATCTCACCCTACATCTCGTCCTACATCTCGTCCTACATCTCGTCCTACATCTCACCCTACATCTCGTGCTACATCTCGTCTTATATCTCGTACTATATCTCGTCCTATATCTCATCCTACATCTCATTCTACATCTCGCCGTATATGTCACCGTACATCTCATTCCATATTGTTATGTTCTGCTACCAAAGCTAAGGAAAGAGAGGAGATCTGTCCCTACTATAGGACTCAGCTGAATCCCTACGATGTAACAGGGAACCTGATCCTGCGATCAGACCTGCTAAAGTCCTAATCTAGTCTGTACGGAGACCTATAGATGTGGGGAGGGAATCCCTACAAGTACTAAGGACTGGGAGGAATATGGGACACCTCCTAACAGAAATAGTAGCAGACAGACGAACAAACAAAATAGATAGAACATAGAGGTCCGTAGACCAAGCAAACTAACAGAGTTAGATACAGAGCACAGGCTAGCTAGAAAGTAGATATACAATGAAGTCCAGCAAAGCCAGAAGGGCGGAGCAGGATTAAATAGGCCAACAAGGTCATGTGACCAGCAAAGGAAAAAAGACCTAAGAGCAAGGTTCTAACAGTACCCCCCCTTCTAAGAGGATCCTCCGGATCCCCTAGGACCAGGCTTATCAGGAAATCTCCTGTGAAACGCTCTGATAAGTCTGGACGCGGAAACATCATCTGACCTCACCCAAGAGTTATCCTCGGGTCCGAAACCTTTCCAGGCCACAAGATACTGCAAACTACCTCTATACCGTCTAGAGTCAAGGATGCGAGAAATTTCATATTCCCCGTCCTCCACCACCAGAGGAACAGAGGCAGAGGCGTCACCATCCGACACAACAGCTTTTTTTAACAGAGACATGAAAGACCGGATTAATTCTCCAGGAGGTAGGAACCTCCAACCTAACAGCAGATTGGTTGACAAACTGAAGCACCTTAAAGGGCCCTACAAACTTGGGACCCAATTTCTTAGAAGGAATCCTCAACCGCAGATTCCTAGAGGACAACCAAACCATGTCACCAACAGCGAACAAAACCTCCTGTCGTTTCCTATCAAAGTAGTCTTTAGATTTTCTGTTGGCCTCCTGAAGATTACCACGCACATCCGTCCAAACTCTTTCCAAATCACCGGAAAAATTCTCCTCCTCAGGCACGGCAGATCCCAACTTGGAGAACGACCCAAACGACGGATGTCTCCCAGAACAACAAAAAAAAGGCGAACAACCAGCAGAAGAAGATGTATGATTGTTCAGAGCAAATTCGGCAAGTGGCAGAAACTCAGACCACCCCTCTTGATTGTCTGCCACAAAACAACGCAAGAACTGCTCAACATCCTGGTTTTTCCTTTCTGTCTGGCCATTAGATTCAGGATGATATCTGGACGAAAACGACAAATGAATTCCCAACCTGTCACAAAAGGCATGCCAAAAACGAGCCACGAACTGAGGACCCCTATCAGAAACAATGTCAGTAGGAACGCCATGAAGTCTGACAATTTCCTTGACAAAGGCCTTAGCGAGAGTTTTAGCGCAGGGCAGTTTGACGAAGGGAACCAAGTGACACATCTTGCTAAAACGGTCCACGACCACCCAAATGACAGTAAAACCCTCAGAGGGGGGAAGGTCAGTTATAAAGTCCATAGCCAAATGTGTCCAAGGAGCACTGGGGACCTCCAAAGGACAAAGCAACCCCGCAGCAGGAGTATGTGAGGACTTAGATCTAGCACATATAGTACATTGGCGCACCCACTTAATGACTTCCTTCTGCCATCCAGGCCACCAAAAACTGCGACCCACCAGTCTCTTGGTCTCAGAGATTCCGGGATGACCTGCCAACCGAGATTCGTGACACTCAACAAACAAATCTCTCCTAAAGGTCCCAGGCACAAACAACCTCCCATGAGGAGTGTTAGATGGGGCATTCTCCTGAGCTTTAAGAATCTCATCTTCCAAAACGGAGTCTAAAGCAGCTATCACAACACCTTCTTGTAAAATGTTCTCCTCTTTCTCACCACCGACTATGGGAGAAAAACTGCGAGACAAGGCATCCGCCTTAACATTCTTAGTACCAGGGATGTAAGTAACGGAGAAATTAAACCGCGAGAAAAACAGTGCCCACCTAGCCTGACGGGCATTCAGGCGCTTGGCAGCATCAAGATATATCAGATTTTTATGATCCGTAAGAACCTGAACGGGAAATTCCGCACCTTCCAAGAAGTGGCGCCAGTGTTCAAATGCGAGTTTAATAGCCAATAATTCCCGATTACCAATATCGTAATTCAGTTCAGTCTCCGAAAATTTTTTTGAAAAAAAGGCACAGGGATGTAATCCATCCCCGTTATCCTGAGACAATACTGCGCCAACCCCCACAGAGGAAGCATCAACCTCAACCAAAAACGGCCTAGTAACATCAGGCTGCATAAGGATGGGAGCAGAGGTGAACCTCTCCTTGAGATACACAAAAGCTTCAATGGCCTCAGAAGACCACTGAACCGCATCAGCACCTTTCCTGGTGAGATCGGTCAGCGGTTTGACAATACTAGAAAAATTTTTTATGAATTTTCTATAGTAATTGGCGAAACCCAAAAACCTCTGTATCGATTTCAAACCAATAGGCCTAGGCCATTCCTGCACAGCCTGAACCTTAACCGGATCCATCTCAAAACCTTCACTGGAGATAATGTAGCCCAAAAAACTAATTCTCTGTACAGCGAACTCACATTTCTCCAGCTTAGCAAAAAGCGAATTGTCCATTAATAACTGTAATACCTCACGCACGCTCCGCCAATGAGACTCCAGATCTGGCGAATAAATCAAAATGTCATCCAAATACACAACCACATTTTTACCGATCAAAGGTCTAAGGATGTCATTAATCAGATTCTGAAAAAATGCAGGAGCATTAGTAAGACCAAAAGGCATCACCAGATTCTCAAAATGACCCACAGGAGTGTTAAAAGCAGTCTTCCATTCATCACCCTCCTTCATGCGCAACAGATTGTATGCCCCCTTAAGGTCAATTTTAGAGAACCACTTGGCCCCCAATAACTGGTTAAACAGATCAGGAATCAATGGCAGTGGGTAAGGATTGCGTACCGTAATTTTGTTAATCTCACGAAAATCCAGACAAGGACGTAAACCGCCGTCCTTTTTTTTTACAAAAAAAAATCCAACCGCCACAGGAGACTTAGAGGGCCTAATGTGACCGGCGGCCAAGCTTGTCTGTATGTATTCCTCCAAAGCCTTCCTCTCAGGAATAGTAAGGTTAAATAAACGACTCTTAGGAAGAGTCGCTCCAGGGACAAATTCAATAGAACAATCATAGTCTCTATGGGGAGGCAAAACCTGCGATTCTTTCTCAGAAAAAACTCTCCAAAAATCCTGAATAGGAACAGGCAATTCTCCCCTATCCAAAGCTGCAATACGCCCGTTACAACACTTGTCATAACATTTATGGCTCCAGGATTTAATTTCACTGGTAGACCAATCCAGTACAGGATTGTGAAATTTTAACCAGGGCAATCCCAATATTACTGGAGAAGGCAAGTTATTCAACACTACCAAATCCAATTTCTCATGGTGAACACCATTAATAGTGAGAGGAAATTCACAGACCTTGAGAGTAATATTCTTCAAAGGGGAGCCATCCACAGAAACCACAGCAATGGGGGATGATAAAGGTTCAGGTTTTAAATTGAGTTTTTCCACAAATCCCCCATCAATTACATTCAGTGTAGACCCGCAATCAACATACACCCGAAATTCCATTAATTTTTCCTGAGCAATCGTGGAAGCAGCTAAAAATATACCCTTGGAATTTAAACAGGCAATACGGGCGTGACTGACCATTTTTTTTTCTTTCTTCATACGAAGCTCACAGCCTTTAATCAAATGACCAGATTTTCCGCAATAGAAACACAAGCCTTCCGAAAAACGACGGTCTTTTTCTTGAGAGCGAGGTGCCACCGATCCAATCTCCATCGGTTCACCACTGTTAATACACACATTATCATAACCAGAAACTGACATAGCAGAGGATTTGCTTTCATTAACCCTAGCACGCAGTCTCCTATCCACCCGTATAGCTAATTGCATAGCCTGTTGCAAATCCTCAGGTGTAGGATAAGCAATTAGCAGGTCTTTAACCCTTTCACTGAGCCCAGCAAGAAATAGACTTTTCAGAGCAGAATCGTTCCACCCTGTTTGAGTGGACCAACGACGAAAATGTGTACAATATTTTTCCACATTACCCGATCCTTGTATTAAACGTCTCAACTCAGTCTCAGCTGATGCGACACGGTCAGGATCATCATATAATAGTCCCAAAGCAGAAAAAAAACTATCCACTGATCTGAAGCATGAATCACTAGGTTGCAAAGAAAAGGCCCACTCCTGAGGCTCTTTGCGCAAAAGTGACATTATGAACCCTACGCGCTGGGATTCATCCCCAGAGGACTTAGGTCTCAAACGAAAATACAATAAGCAAGCATTTTTAAATGAAAAAAATTCTCGGTGTTCACCAAAAAATAAATCCGGCAAACATACCTTAGGCTCCAAGAAATGTGCTCCAGGACAGTTACTCACGTGCTGACGGAGCTCGGCCACCTCCAGAGAGAGTCCCTGCAGGCGATGAGCCAAATCCTGAACCGACACCATGATGGAACAGAAAAATCTTTCCTTAGAGAATTTGCTGGCTGGACTTACTGTTATGTTCTGCTACCAAAGCTAAGGAAAGAGAGGAGATCTGTCCATACTATAGGACTCAGCTGAATCCCTACGATGTAACAGGGAACCTGATCCTGCGATCAGACCTGCTAAAGTCCTAATCTAGTCTGTACGGAGACCTATAGATGTGGGGAGGGAATCCCTACAAGTACTAAGGACTGGGAGGAATATGGGACACCTCCTAACAGAAATAGTAGCAGACAGACGAACAAACAAAATAGATAGAACATAGAGGTCCGTAGACCAAGCAAACTAACAGAGTTAGATACAGAGCACAGGCTAGCTAGAAAGTAGATATACAATGAAGTCCAGCAAAGCCAGAAGGGCGGAGCAGGATTAAATAGGCCAACAAGGTCATGTGACCAGCAAAGGAAAAAAGACCTAAGAGCAAGGTTCTAACACATATCTTACACTACATCTCACCCTATATCTCGCCCTACATCTCGCTCCATACCTTACCCTACATCTCGCCCTACATCTCACCCTGCATCTCGTTCTGCATCTTGCCCTACATCTCGTCCTACATCTTGTCCTGGATCTCCCAATACATCTCACCCCATATCTCATCCTACATTTCACCCCATTTCACTCTACATCTTGTCCTGCATCTCGACCTGCATCTCACCCTAAATCCCACCCTGCATCTCGTCCTATGTCTCGTCCTGCATCTCGCCCTACATCCCACCCTGCATCTCGTCCTACATCTCGTCCTTCATCTCGTCTTACATCCCGTCCTACATCTCGCCATACATCTCGCCCTACATCTCATCCTACATCTCGTTCTGCATTTCGCCCTGCATCTCGCCCTACATCTCGTCCTTCATCTCGTCCTACATCTCATCCTACATCTCATCCTAGATCTCGCTCTGCATCTCGCTCTGCATCTCGACCTACATCTCGCCCTGCATCTCGCCCTGCATCTCGCCCTGCATCTCGCCCTACATCTCGTCCTTCATCTCGTCCTACATCTCATCCTACATCTCATCCTAGATCTCGCTCTGCATCTCGTCCTTCATCTCGTCCTACATCTCATCCTACATCTCATCCTACATCTCGCTCTGCATCTCGCTTTGCATATCGCCCTACATCTCGCCCTGCATCTCGCCCTGCATCTCGCCCTACATCTAGCCCTACATCTAGCCCTACATCTCGCCCTACATCTCGCTCTGCATCTCGCTCTGCATCTCACCCAGAATCTCACCCTACATCTCGCCCTATATCTCGCCCTACATCTCGATCTACATCTTGCTCCACATCTCGCCCTGCATCTCACCCTACATCTTTTTCTAGATCTCGTCCTACATATCATCCTACATCTCGTCCTACATCTCATTCTACAACTCGTCCTACATCTCTTCCTACATCTCATCCTACATCTGATCTTACATCTCATCCTACATCTCGCCCTACATCTCGCCCTACATCTCATCCTACATCTCTCTCTGCATCTCACTTTGCATATCGCCCTACATCTCGCCCTGCATCTCGCCCTGCATCTCGCCCTACATCTCGTCTTTCATCTCGTCCTACATCTCGTCCTACATCTCGCTCTGCATCTTTGCCTACATCTCGTCCTACATCTCATCGTACATCTCATCCTACATCTCGCTCTGCATCTCGCTCTGCATCTCGCCCTACATCTCGCCCTACATCTCGTCCTTCATCTCGTCCTACATCTCATCCTACATCTCATCCTACATCTCATCCTACATCTCATCCTACATCTCGCCTTACATCTCGCCCTACATCTCGCCCTACATTTTGCCCTTCATCTCATCCTACATCTCGTCCTACATCTCGTTCTACATCTCGTCCTACATTTAGTCCTGAATCTCGCTCTGCATCTCGCTCTGCATCTCGCCCTACATCTCGCCCTACATCTCGTCCTTCATCTCGTCCTACATCTCATCTTACATCTCATTCTACATCTCATCTTACATCTCATCCTACATCTCGCCCTACATTTTGTCATTCATCTCATCCTGCATCTCGTCCTATATCTCGTTCTACATCTCGACCTACATCTCGTCCTGAATCTCGCTCTGCATCTCGTCCTTCAACTCATCCTACATCTCGTCCTACATCTTGCTCTTCATCTCGCCCTACATCTCGCCCTACATCTCGCCCTACATCTCGCTCTGCATCTCGCTCTGCATCTCGCCCTACATCTCACTCTGCATCTCGCTCTGCATCTCTCCCTGCATCTCGCCCTACATCTCGCCCTACATCTCGTCCTACATCTCATCCTACATCTCGCCCTACATCTCGATCTACATCTTGCTCTACATCTCGCCCTGCATCTCACCCTACATTTCACCCTACATCTTGTCCTAGATCTCGTCCTACATATCATCCTACATCTCGTCCTACATCTCATTCTACAACTCATCCTACATCTCTTCCTACATCTCATCCTACATCTCATCTTACATCTCATCCTACATCTCGCCCTACATCTCGCCCTATATCTCGCCCTACATCTCATCCTACATCTCGCTCTGCATCTCGCTTTGCATATCGCCCTACATCTCGCTCTGCATCTCGCCCTGCATCTCGCCCTACATCTCGTCTTTCATCTCGTCCTACATCTCGTCCTACATCTCGCTCTGCATCTTTCCCTACATCTCGTCCTACATCTCATCCTACATCTCATCCTACATCTCATCCTACATCTCGCCTTACATCTCGCCTTACATCTCGCCCTACATCTCGCCTTACATCTCGTCCTACATCTCGTCCTACATCTCGCTCTGCATCTCGCTCTGCATCTCGCCCTACATCTCGCCCTACATCTCATCCTTCATCTCGTCCTACATCTCATCCTACATCTCATCCTACATTTCGCCTTACATCTCGCCCTACATCTCGTTCTACATCTCGTCCTACATCTCGTCCTGAATCTCGCTCTGCATCTCGCTCTGCATCTTTCCCTACATCTCGTCCTACATCTCGTCCTATATCTCGACCTATATCTCGTCCTATATCTCGTCCTATATCTCATCCTACATTTCATTCTACATCTCGCTGTATATGTCACCGTACATCTCATTCCATATCTTACCCTACATCTCACCCTACATCTCGTCCTACATCTCGTCCTACATCTCACCCTACATCTCGTCCTACATCTCACCCTACATCTCGTCCTACATCTCGTCCTACATCTCGTCCTATATCTCGTCCTATATCTCGTCCTATATCTCGTCCTATATCTCATCCTACATCTCACACTACATCTCGTCCTACATCTCACCCTACATCTCGTCCAATATCTCGTCCTATATCTCGTCCTATATCTCATCCTACATCTCATTCTACATCTCGCTGTATATGTCACCGTACATCTCATTCCATATCTCACCCTACATCTCACCCTACATCTCGTCCTACATCTCGTCCTACATCTCGTCCTATATCTCGTCCTATATCTCGTCCTATATCTCATCCTACATCTCACACTACATCTCGTCCTACATCTCACCCTACATCTTGTCCAATATCTCGTCCTATATCTCGTCCTATATCTCATCCTACATCTCGCTATATATGTCACCGTACATCTCATTCCATATCTTACCCTACATCTCGTCCTACATCTCGTTCTATATCTCGTCCTATATCTCGTCCTATATCTCATCCTACATCTCACCCTACATCTCGTCCTACATCTCACCCTACATCTCGTCCTACATCTCGTCCTACATCTCGTCCTACATCTCGTCCTATATCTCGTCCTATATCTCATCCTACTTCTCATTCTACATCTCGCTGTATATGTCACCGTACATCTCATTCTATATCTTACACTACATCTCACCCTACATCTCGTCCTACATCTCGTCCTACATCTCGTCCTATATCTCGTCCTATATCTCATCCTACATCTCGTCCTACATCTCGTCCTACATCTCGTCCTACATCTCGTCCTATATCTCGTCCTATATCTCGTCCTATATCTCGTCCTATATCTCATCCTACATCTCATTCTAGATCTCGCCGTATATGTCACCGTACATCTCATTCCATATCTTACCCTACATCTCATCCTACATCTCGTCCTACATCTCGTCCTATATCTCTTCCTATATCTCGTCCTATATCTCATCCTACATCTCACCCTACATCTCGTCCTACATCTCGTCCTATATCTCGTCCTATATCTCATCCTACATCTCATTCTACATCCCGCCGTATATGTCACCGTACATCTCATTCCATATCTTACTCTACATCTCACCCTACATCTCTTCCTACATCTCGTCCTATATCTCGTCCTATATCTCGTCCTATGTCTCATCCTACATCTCACCCTACATCTCGTCCTACATCTCACCCTACATCTCGTCCTACATCTCGTCCTACATCTCGTCCTATATCTCGTCCTATATCTCATCCTACATCTCATTCTACATCTCGCTGTATATGTCACCGTACATCTCATTCCATATCTTACCCTACATCTCACCCTACATCTCATCCTAAATCTCGTCCTATATCTCGTCCTATATCTCATCCTACATCTCACCCTACATCTCGTCCTACATCTCACCCTACATCTCGTCTTACATCTCGTCCTATATCTCGTCCTATATCTCATCCTACATCTCATTCTACATCTCGCTGTATATGTCACAGTACATCTCATTCCATATCTTACCCTACATCTCACCCCACATCTCGTCCTACATCTCGTCCTATGTCTCGTCCTATATCTCATCCTACATCTCACCCTACATCTCGTCCTACATCTCGTCCTACATCTCGTCCTACATCTCACCCTACATCTCGTCCTACATCTCGTCCTACATCTCCTCCTACATCTCGTCCTATATCTCGTCCTATATCTCATCCTACATCTCATTCTACATCTCGCTTTATATGTCACCGTGCATCTCATTCCATATCTTACCCTACATCTCACCCTACATCTAGTCCTACATCTCATCCTATATCTCGTCCTATATCTCATCCTACATCTCACCCTACATCTCACCCTACATCTCGTCCTACATCTCGTCCTATATCTCGTCCTATATCTCGTCCTTTATCTCATCCTACATCTCATTCTACATCTCGCCGTATATGTCACCGTACATCTCATTCCATATCTTACCCTACATCTCACCCTACATTTCGTCCTACATCTCGTCCTATATCTCGTCCTATATCTCGTCCTATATCTCATCCTACATCTCACCCTACATATCGTCCTACATCTCACCCTACATCTTGTCCTATATCTCGTCCTATATCTCATCCTACATCTCATTCTACATCTCGCCGCATATGTCACCGTACATCTCATTCCATATCTTAACCTACATCTCACCCTACATCTCGTCCTACATCTCATCCTATATCTCGTCCTATATCTCATCCTACATCTCGTCTTACATCTCGTCCTACATCTCGTCCTACATCTCGTCCTGCATCTCACCCTACATCTCGTCCTACATCTCGTCCTATATCTCGTCCTATATCTTGTCCTATATCTCATCCTACATCTCATTCTACATCTCGCCATATATGTCACCGTACATCTCATTCCATATCTTACACTTCATCTCACCCTATATCTCGCCCTACATCTCGCTCCATACCTTACCCTACATCTCGCGCTACATCTCACACTGCATCTCGTTCTGCATCTTGCCCTACATCTCGTCCTACATCTTGTCCTGGATCTCCCAATACATCTCACCCCATATCTCATCCTACATTTCACCCCATTTCACTCTACATCTTGTCCTGCATCTCGACCTGCATCTCACCCTATATCCCACCCTGCATCTCGTCCTATGTCTCGTCCTGCATCTCGCCCTACATCCCACCCTGCATCTCATCCTACATCTCGTCCTTCATCTTGTCTTACATCTCGTCCTACATCTCGTCCTACATCTCGTCCTATATCTCGTCCTATATCTCGTCCTACATCTCGTCTTATATCTCGTCCTATATCTCATCCTACATCTCATTCTACATCCCGCCGTATATGTCACCGTACATCTCATTCCATATCTTACTCTACATCTCACCCTACATCTCTTCCTACATCTCGTCCTATATCTCGTCCTATATCTCGTCCTATGTCTCATCCTACATCTCACCCTACATCTCGTCCTACATCTCACCCTACATCTCGTCCTACATCTCGTCCTACATCTCGTCCTATATCTCGTCCTATATCTCATCCTACATCTCATTCTACATCTCGCTGTATATGTCACCGTACATCTCATTCCATATCTTACCCTACATCTCACCCTACATCTCATCCTAAATCTTGTCCTATATCTCGTCCTATATCTCATCCTACATCTCACCCTACATCTCGTCCTACATCTCACCCTACATCTCGTCTTACATCTCGTCCTATATCTCGTCCTATATCTCATCCTACATCTCATTCTACATCTCGCTGTATATGTCACCGTACATCTCATTCCATATCTTACCCTACATCTCACCCCACATCTCGTCCTACATCTCGTCCTATGTCTCGTCCTATATCTCATCCTACATCTCACCCTACATCTCGTCCTACATCTCGTCCTACATCTCACCCTACATCTCGTCCTACATCTCGTCCTACATCTCCTCCTAAATCTCGTCCTATATCTCGTCCTATATCTCATCCTACATCTCATTCTACATCTCGCTTTATATGTCACCGTGCATCTCATTCCATATCTTACCCTACATCTCACCCTACATCTCGTCCTACATCTCATCCTATATCTCGTCCTATATCTCGTCCTATATCTCATCCTACATCTCACCCTACATCTCACCCTACATCTCGTCCTACATCTCGTCCTATATCTCGTCCTATATCTCGTTCTATATCTCGTCCTTTATCTCATCCTACATCTCACCCTACATATCGTTCTACATCTCACCCTACATCTTGTCCTATATCTCGTCCTATATCTCGTCCTATATCTCATCCTACATCTCATTCTACATCTCGCCGCATATGTCACCGTACATCTCATTCCATATCTTACCCTACATCTCACCCTACATCTCGTCCTACATCTCATCCTATATCTCGTCCTATATCTCATCCTACATCTCGTCTTACATCTCGTCCTACATCTCGTCCTACATCTCGTCCTGCATCTCACCCTACATCTCGTCCTACATCTCGTCCTATATCTCGTCCTATATCTTGTCCTATATCTCATCCTACATCTCATTCTACATCTCGCCATATATGTCACCGTACATCTCATTCCATATCTTACACTTCATCTCACCCTATATCTCGCCCTACATCTCGCTCCATACCATACCCTACATCTCGCCCTACATCTCACACTGCATCTCGTTCTGCATCTTGCCCTACATCTCGTCCTACATCTTGTCCTGGACCTCCCAATACATCTCACCCCATATCTCATCCTACATTTCACCCCATTTCACTCTACATCTTGTCCTGCATCTCGACCTGCATCTCACCCTATATCCCACCCTGCATCTCGTCCTATGTCTCGTTCTGCATCTCGCCCTACATCCCACCCTGCATCTCATCCTACATCTCGTCCTTCATCTTGTCTTACATCTCGTCCTACATCTCGTCCTATATCTCGTCCTATATCTCGTCCTATATCTCGTCCTATATCTCGTCCTATATCTCATCCTACATCTCATTCTAGATCTCGCCGTATATGTCACCGTACATCTCATTCCATATCTTACCCTACATCTCACCCTACATCTCGTCCTACACCTCGTCCTATATCTCTTCCTATATCTCGTCCTATATCTCATCCTACATCTCACCCTACATTTCGTCCTACATCTCGTCCTATATCTCGTCCTATATGTCATCCTACATCTCATTCTAAATCCCGCCGTATATGTCACCGTACATCTCATTCCATATCTTACCCTACATCTCACCCTACATCTCTTCCTACATCTCGTCCTATATCTCGTCCTATATCTCATCCTACATCTCACCCTACATCTCGTCCTACATCTCGTCCTACATCTCGTCCTATATCTCGTCCTATATCTCATCCTACATCTCATTCTACATCTCGCTGTATATGTCATCGTACATCTCATTCCATATCTTACCCTACATCTCACCCTACATCTCATCCAAAATCTCGTCCTATATCTCGTCCTATATCTCATCCTACATCTCACCCTACATCTCGTCCTACATCTCACCCTACATCTCGTCCTACATCTCGTCCTATATCTCGTCCTATATCTCATCCTACATCTCATTCTACATCTCGCTGTATATGTCACCGTACATCTCATTCCATATCTTACCCTGCATCTCACCCTACATCTCGTCCTACATCTCGTCCTATATCTCGTCCTATATCTCATCCTACATCTCACCCTACATCTCGTCCTACATCTCGTCCTACATCTCACCCTGCATCTCGTCCTACATCTCGTCCTACATCTCCTCCTACATCTCGTCCTATATCTCATCCTATATCTCATCCTACATCTCATTCTACATCTCGCTTTATATGTCACCGTGCATCTCATTCCATATCTTACCCTACATCTCACCCTACATCTCGTCCTACATCTCATCCTATATCTCGTCCTATATCTCGTCCTATATCTCATCCTACGTCTCACCCTACATCTCGTCCTACATCTCGTCCTACATCTCACCCTACATCTCGTCCTACATCTCACCCTACATCTCACCCTACATCTCGTCCTACATCTCGTCCTATATCTCGTCCTATATCTCGTTCTATATCTCGTCCTTTATCTCATCCTACATCTCATTCTACATCTCGCCGTATATGTCACCGTACATCTCATTCCATATCTTACCCTACATCTCACCCTACATTTCGTCCTACATCTCGTCCTATATCTCGTCCTATATCTCGTCCTATATCTCATCCTACATCTCACCCTACATATCGTCCTACATCTCACCCTACATCTTGTCCTATATCTCGTCCTATATCTCGTCCTATATCTCATCCTACATCTCATTCTACATCTCGCTCATATGTCACCGTACATCTCATTCCATATCTTACCCTACATCTCACCCTACATCTCGTCCTACATCGCATCCTATATCTCGTCCTATATCTCATCCTACATCTCGTCCTACATCTCGTCCTACATCTCGTCCTGCATCTCACCCTACATCTCGTCCTACATCTCATCCTATATCTCATCCTATATCTTGTCCTATATCTCATCCTACATCTCATTCTACATCTCGCCGTATATGTCACCGTACATCTCATTCCATATCTTACACTACATCTCACCCTATATCTCGCCCTACATCTCGCTCCATACCTTACCCTACATCTCGCCCTATATCTCACCCTGCATCTCGTTCTGCATCTTGCCCTACATCTCGTCCTAGATCTTGTCCTGGATCTCCCAATACATCTCACCCCATATCTCATCCTACATTTCACCCCATTTCACTCTACATCTTGTCCTGCATCTCGACCTGCATCTCACCCTATATCCCACCCTGCATCTCGTCCTATGTCTCGTCCTGCATCTCGCCCTACATCCCACCCTGCATCTCGTCCTACATCTCGTCCTTCATCTTGTCTTACATCTCGTCCTACATCTCGCCATACATCTCGCCCTACATCTCATCCTACATCTCGTTCTGCATTTCGCCCTGCATCTCGCCCTACATCTCGTCCTTCATCTCGTCCTACATCTCATCCTACATCTCGTCCTACATCTCGCTCTGCATCTCGCCCTGCATCTCTCTCGACCTACATCTCGCCCTGCATCTCGCCCTGCATCTCGACCTACATCTCGTCCAACATTTCGCCCTACATCTCGTCCTACATCTCAGCCTACGTCTCATCCTACGTCTCATCTTATATCTCATCTTACATTTCGCCCTACATCTCGCCCTACATCTCGCCCTACATCTCGCTCTGCATCTCGCTTTGCATATCGCCCTACATCTCTCCCTGCATCTCGCCCTGCATCTCGCCCTACATCTAGCCCCTACATCTCGCCCTACATCTCGTCTTTCATCTCGTCCTACGTCTCGTCCTACATCTCGCTCTGCATCTTTCCCTACATCTGGTCCTACATCTCATCCTACATCTCATCCTACATCTCATCCTACATCTCATCCTACATCTCGCCTTACATCTCGCCTTACATCTCGCCCTACATCTCGCCCTACATCTCGTCCTACATCTCGTCCTACATCTCGCTCTGCATCTCACCCTACATCTCGCCCTACATCTCGTCCTTCTTCTCGTCCTAGATCTCATCCTACATCTCATCCTACATCTCATCCTACATCTCATCCTACATCTCGCCTTACATCTCGCCCTACATCTCGCCCTACATTTTGTCCTTCATCTCATCCTACATCTCGTCCTACATCTCGTTCTACATCTCGTCCTACATCTCGTCCTGAATCTCGCTCTGCATCTCGCTCTGCATCTCGCCCTACATCTCGCCCTACATCTCGTCCTTCATCTCGTCCTACTTCTCATCCTACATCTCATCCTACATCTCATCCTACATCTCATCCTACATCTCGCCTTACATCTCGCCCTACATCTCACCCTACATTTTGTCCTTCATCTCATCCTACATCTCGTTCTACATCTCGTCCTACATCTCGTCCTGAATCTCACTCTGCATCTCGTCCTTCAACTCGTCCTACATCTCGTCCTACATCTCGTTCTTCATCTCGCCCTACATCTCGCCCTACATCTTGCCCTACATCTCGCTCTGCATCTCGCTCTGCATCTCACCCTACATCTCACTCTGCATCTTGCTCTTCATCTCGCCCTGCATCTCGTCCTACATCTCGCCCTACATCTCGTCCTACATCTCATCCTACATCTCGCCCTACATCTCGATCTACATCTTGCTCTACATCTCGCCCTGCATCTCACCCTACATCTTGTCCTAGATCTCGTCCTACATATCATCCTACATCTCGTCCTACATGTCATTCTACAACTCGTCCTACATCTCTTCCTACATCTCATCCTACATTTCATCTTACATCTCATCCTACATCTCGCCCTACATCTCGCCCTACATCTCGCCCTACATCTCATCCTACATCTCGCTCTGCATCTCGCTTTGCATATCGCCCTACATCTCGCCCTGCATCTCGTCCTGCATCTCGCCCTACATCTCGTCTTTCATCTCGTCCTACATCTCGTCCCACATCTCGCTCTGCATCTTTCCCTACATCTCGTCCTACATCTCATCCTACATCTCATACTACATCTCATCCTACATCTCATCCTACATCTTGCCTTACATCTCGCCTTACATCTCACCCTACATCTCGCCCTACATCTCGTCCTACATCTCGTCCTACATCTGTCTCTGCATCTCGCTCTGCATCTCGCCCTACATCTCGACCTACATCTCGCCCTAAATTTTGTCCTTCATCTCATCCTACATCTCGTCCTACATCTCGCTCTGCATCTCGCTTTGCATATCGCCCTACATCTCTCCCTGCATCTCGCCCTGCATCTCGCCCTACATCTAGCCCCTACATCTCGCCCTACATCTCGTCTTTCATCTTGTCCTACGTCTCGTCCTACATCTCGCTCTGCATCTTTCCCTACATCTCGTCCTACATCTCATCCTACATCTCATCCTACATCTCATCCTACATCTCATCCTACATCTCGCCTTACATCTCGCCTTACATCTCGCCCTACATCTCGCCCTACATCTCGTCCTACATCTCGTCCTACATCTCGCTCTGCATCTCGCTCTGCATCTCACCCTACATCTCGCCCTACATCTCGTCCTTCTTCTCGTCCTAGATCTCATCCTACATCTCATCCTACATCTCATCCTACATCTCATCATACATCTCGCCTTACATCTCGCCCTACATCTCGCCCTACATTTTGTACTTCATCTCATCCTACATCTCGTCCTACATCTCGTTCTACATCTCGTCCTACATCTCGTCCTGAATCTCGCTCTGCATCTCGCTCTGCATCTCGCCCTACATCTCGCCCTACATCTCGTCCTTCATCTCGTCCTACTTCTCATCCTACATCTCATCCTACATCTCATCCTACATCTCGCCTTACATCTCGCCCTACATCTCGCCCTACATTTTGTCCTTCATCTCATCCTACATCTCGTTCTACATCTCGTCCTACATCTCGTCCTGAATCTCACTCTGCATCTCGTCCTTCAACTCGTCCTACATCTCGTCCTACATCTCGTTCTTCATCTCGCCCTACATCTCGCCCTACATCTCGCTCTGCATCTCGCTCTGCATCTCACCCTACATCTCACTCTGCATCTTGCTCTTCATCTCGCCCTGCATCTCGTCCTACATCTCGCCCTACATCTCGTCCTACATCTCATCCTACATCTCGCCCTACATCTCTATCTACATCTTGCTCTACATCTCGCCCTGCATCTCACCCTACATTTCATCCTACATCTTGTCCTAGATCTCGTCCTACATATCATCCTACATCTCGTCCTACATGTCATTCTACAACTCGTCCTACATCTCTTCCTACATCTCATCTTACATTTCATCTTACATCTCATCCTACATCTCGCCCTACATCTCGCCCTACATCTCGCCCTACATCTCATCCTACATCTCGCTCTGCATCTCGCTTTGCATATCGCCCTACATCTCGCCCTGCATCTCGTCTTTCATCTCGTCCTACATCTCGTCCCACATCTCGCTCTGCATCTTTCCCTACATCTCGTCCTACATCTCATCCTACATCTCATACTACATCTCATCCTACATCTCATCCTACATCTTGCCTTACATCTCGCCTTACATCTCACCCTACATCTCGCCCTACATCTCGTCCTACATCTCGTCCTACATCTGTCTCTGCATCTCACTCTGCATCTCGCCCTACATCTCGCCCTACATCTCGCCCTACATTTTGTCCTTCATCTCATCCTACATCTCGTCCTACATCTCGTCCTACATCTCATCCTGAATCTCACTCTGCATCTCGCTCTGCATCTTGCCCTACATCTCGCCCTACATCTCGTCCTTCATCTCGTCCTACATCTTGCTCTACATCTCGCCCTGCTTCTCACCCTATATTTCACCCTACATCTTGTCCTAGATCTCGTCCTACATCTCATTCTACATCTCATCCTACATCTCACCCTACATCTCACCCTACATCTCGCACTACATCTCGCACTACATCTCACCCTACATCTTACCCTACATCTCACCCTACATCTTGCCCTACATCTCGCCCTACATCCCACCCTGCATCTCGTCCTACATCTCATCCTACATCTCGCCTTACATCTCGCCCTACATCTCGCCCTACATTTTGTCCTTCATCTCATCCTACATCTCGTCCTACATCTCGTTCTACATCTCGTCCTACATCTCGTCCTGAATCTCGCTCTGCATCTCGTCCTTCATCTCGTCCTATATCTCGTCCTACATCTCGTTCTACATCTCGCCCTACATCTCGCCCTACATCTCGTTCTACATCTCGTCCCGAATCTCGCTCGGCATCTCGTCCTTCATCTCATCCTACATCTCGTCCTACATCTCGTCCTACATCTCGCTCTACATCTCACCCTACATCTCGCCCTGCATCTCGCCCTGAATCTCGCTCTGCATGTCGTCCTTCATCTCGTACTACATCTCGTCCTTCATCTCGCTCTACATCTTGCTCTACATCTCGCCCTGCTTCTCACCCTACATTTCACCCTACATCTTGTCCTAGATCTCGTCCTACATCTCATTCTACATCTCATCCTACATCTCACCCTACATCTCACCCTACATCTCGCACTACATCTCGCACTACATCTCACCCTACATCTTACCCTACATCTCACCCTACATCTTGCCCTACATCTCGCCCTACATCCCACCCTGCATCTCGTCCTACATCTCGT
The DNA here is from genome assembly GCF_046119375.1 of Phyllobates terribilis. Taxonomy (NCBI): domain Eukaryota; kingdom Metazoa; phylum Chordata; class Amphibia; order Anura; family Dendrobatidae; genus Phyllobates; species Phyllobates terribilis. Next base: position 20,012,687 of record NW_027362764.1, on the reverse strand, counting down.
CCTGCATCTCGTCCTACATCTCGCTCTACATGTCGCCCTGCATCTCACCCTATATTTCGCCCTACATCTTGTCCTAGATCTCACCTTACAGCTCGCACTTTATCTCATCCTACATTTCACCCCATTTCACTCTACATCTCGTCCTGAAACTCACCCTACATCCCACCCTGCATCTTGTCCTATGTCTCGTCCTGCATCTCACCCTCCATCTCGCCTTATATTTCATCCTACATCTCGATCCGCATCTCGCCCTGCATCTTTCCCTCCATCTCGTCCTATATCTCATCCTATATCTCGTCCTACATCTTGTCCTATATCTCGTCCTAGATCTCGTCCTATATCTCATCCTACATCTCATTCTACATCTCGCCGTATATGTCACCGTACATCTCATTCCATATCTTACCCTACATCTCACCCTATATCTCGCCCTACATCTCGCTCCATACCTTACCCTACATCTCGCCCTACATCTCACCCTGCATCTCATTCTACATCTTGCACTACATCTCATCCTAGATCTTGTCCTGGATCTCCCAATACATCTCACCCCATATCTCATCCTACATTTCACCCCATTTCACTCTACATCTCGTCCTGCATCTCACCCTCCATCTCGCTTTATATTTCGTCCTACATCTTGCCCTACATCTCACCTTACATGTTGTCCTGCATCTTACGCTACATCTTACCCTACATCTCACCCTATAGCTCACCCCGTGTCTCTGACTTGTTATGGCTGAATGTCCTCCTGCCTGCTTACACTAGTGTGACCCGATGTTGGCTTGTTCTTCTGAGAGGAGAATGATCGCTCAGTCTTGTCCCGGGATCACATTATACATTATTAATTTTCCTGTAACTCCAGCTCCGTGGCCTCAGATGTCATCCTGTAATATCATAATATCATAATCACATCTGATGAGTCAGATCAGGACATCAAACCTCGTGACTCCGCTTCATCTACAGAGGATCCATTAAACACAAAATAGTCACTAATATTCCAAGAGACAACACATTTCATAAAACGCAGTGACGACGTGAGCACAGGCAAAGGGGGATCCATTACAGGTGCCCCCAAGACCAGACACAACTGGCTTCCATCAGGCAGGTGTATCGGAGATGTCAGTCCTGTATTAAGCAAAGTCGGAATTTCTTAGACTTCAGTCAAGTTTTGTACTTTGGAGGTGAATGTGCTCCAAGTCCAGACGCGCTCACATTAGCCGTGATGCCAAAACCTCAGCAAGTTTTCCATAGTGTTCCCATGTATTCAGTAATAACTCCGCCACTCAATAACTTTTAACTTGTGTAAATTCCAAAATGTATTAGTGATAAGTCAGCCAGACCCAAATGAAAGCAGATACATAAACAATGTTTCGGCCTATATTTTGTATAAACACAAGGTATCTGTATGTATACAAAAAAAGAAACAAAAATCAGTATATGACAGAAATAGATAATAACTAGTGTTGAGCGAGCACTAAAATGCTCGGGTGCTCGAAGCTCAGGCCGAGCTCACCGTGATACTCGGGTGCTCGACCCGAGCAACGAGCCCAATGTTAGTCTATGGGAGACCCGAGCATTTTTGCGGTGGCACCCCCTGCAGTCTTTAAAAAGCCTAACAAGTGCCCAAAACGATAGTGACAGTGCTCAAATGACATGGGGACAGAATGGGGATCGCCCCTGGAAGCATTTCTGACCCCCAGGTCACTGCTGTCAACAACGTGGTAAGAGGTATTAAGCCACTTTTACAGGCTCACAATAAAACGTTCAAAAACGAAAGTGAAACTTTTTTCCTGTGAAATATGTTAAGGAATTTCTTTTCCAGGGTAAAGACTTGTGCATAAGGTAAAATAAATAACCAAAAACAAAAATACTCCTCCACACCTTGGGCTATGTTCACAAGTAGCATTTTTTATGCATTTTTGCAGTTTTGTATTGCTTTCAGCTGTGACAAATGCATTCACCGGGAAATGTCATTTTAACATTTTACAACCTTATCTGGCCATGTGCTGTGTGACACATGCATACAGTGCTGAAAAGACATGGGAACAGCATGGGGAAGACCCCTGGAAGCATCTCTGACTCCCAGGTCACTGTCTAAAAGTGTGCCCATCGGAAGTGATCCTTGCCGCATCAGAAGATGCAGACTTCCAACTATCCCCGTGCAAGTCCTTGTCCCAGGGCAGTGTTCAATTGTACCTCCCCCATTCCTTGCAATGCAAGCGCAAATATGCAGCCAACCACCCACCCACCTGCAGGCTGCAATACCATACTGCTAGCTTGCACTTGAAATGGGGCCTTTTAGTTTTGAGGAGGCCAAAGCTGGCCACTACCTCATGGCTGCTTCGGCAGCGAGGTATCCATACTCAGTCTCCAGCCGCCCGGCGGCCGGGTGTCCACGCTAGGTCCCCAGCCGCCAGGGGGCGGCCGGGTGTTTACAATCGGTCCCCAGCCACCCCGCGGCCGGGTGTCCACACACGGTCCCCAGCGGCATGGGGGCGGCCGGGTGTCCATAAATGGTCTGCAGCCGCCCCGATTTCTCCGCGGAACATCCCCACAGACTTTTCTTAGCCCGGACTACTTTAGGGCAGCATTGGACGAGCCCACCAGAGAACCAGACTCCTCCAGTGGGCCCTGGCTTCTCCATCAGGGGAGTTGAGAGTGCCAAGGTGAGGAACATGATGATGATAGAAGTTAGCATCTGCTTTGTTTTCTTGGAATGCAAGCGCATGTATGTAGTAGCGGCTAGGCCTGAGGTGGTCAGCGTTTTGGCGCATATCCTACCTCCTACGAGGATTGCTGGATGTTTTCCTGCTACTATCCTAGTTCTATGACTCCTGTTAAAACAAAGCTTCAGGTGATAAATGATGGATGAAGTGGTGGCAAAGGAGAAAGAGCAGGAGGAACAGGTACCATTCACATCAATATCAGGCCAGTCAACCACACATGTCTTGTAGGACATGTTTCTGTATCAAAAGGAGCGGTTCTGCTACACAGTTATAGGGCATACAGTGAGTGCAATGCCTACCAAACATTTCGAGGCACTCCAATGCCCCTTGGAAGTGACATGGAGGTCAGAGGGCCTTAACTAAACCGTTTTTTCCATTTATAGCAACTGGGTCTCCTGTACACTGTTGGCCTAAGCAGTGAATGGAAGGCTTTCCAAAAATTATGAGGAACTGCATTGCCCCTTGAAACAGACGTGGATTACAGCGTACTAAAAACCTTCTACCCATTATTGGGGAGTGGGTCTCCGTTAGTTTTCGCCTTTGCATTGAAAAGCAACAGCTGACTAAAATTAGGAGGAAATGCAATGCCCGCTGGAAGAGTCGTGGAGGTTAGAGGTAATTAATAACAACATTTCAATGCACCTTGGAAGAGACGTGGAGGTCACATTAGCTTAACAAGACGGTTTTAATGCCCCTTGAAAAAGTGGTGGAGGTCACAGTAGCTTAACAAGACGCTTTTAATGCCCCTTGGAAGAGACATGGAGGTCACAGTAGCTTAACAAGACGCTTTTAATGCCCCTTGGAAAAGTGGTGGAGGTCACAGTAGCTTAACAAGACACTTTTAATGCCCATTGGAAGAGACGTGGAGGTCAGAGTGGTATAACAAGACGGTTTTAATGCCCCTTGGAAGAGACGTGGAGGTCCCAGTAGCTTAACAAGACGCTTTTAATGCCCTTCAGAAGAGATGTGGAGGTCGCAGTAGCTTAACAAGACGGTTTTAATGCCCCTTACAAGAGCCATACAGTACAGCATATTACAAACATTATTCCCATTATTGGGGAGTGGGTCTCCCATAGTCTTTGCTTATGCCTTCCAAGCGAAAGCTGCCAAAAATTAGGATGGAGGAACTTGCAATGCCCCTTACAAGAGCCATACAGTACAGCATATTACAAACATGATTCCCATGATTGGGGAGTGGGTCTCCCATAGTCTTTGCTTATGCCTTCCAAGCAAAAGCTGCCAAAAATTATGAGGAAATGCAATGTCCGTTCGAAGAGTCATGGAGGTCCCAGTAGCTCAACAAGACCGTTTTAATGCCCCTCAGAAGAGACATGGAGGTCAGAGTGGTATAACAAGACGCTTTTAATGCACCTTGGAAAAGTGGTGGAGGTCGCAGTAGTTTAAAAAGACAGTTTTAATGCCCCTCGGAAGAGACATGGAGGTCGCGGTAGCTTAACAAGACGCTTTTAATGCCCCTCAGAAGAGACGTGGAGGTCAGAGTGGTATAACAACACGCTTTTAATGCCCCTCAGAAGAGACCTGGAGGTCCCAGTAGCTTAACAAGACACTTTTAATGCCCCTCGGAAAAGTGGTGGAGGTCCCAGAAGCTTAACAAGACTCTTTTAATGCCCCTCAGAAGAGACGTGGAGGTCCCAGTAGCTTAACAAGACGCTTTTAATGCCCCTCAGAAAAGTGGTGGAGGTCGCAGTAGCTTAACAAGACTCTTTTAATGCCCCTTACAAGAGCCATGCAGTACAGCATATTACAAACATTATTTCCATGATTGGGGAGTGGGTCTCCCATAGTCTTTGCTTATGCCTTCCAAGCAAAAGCTGCCAAAAATTAGGATGGAGGAACTTGCAATGCCCCTTACAAGAGCCATACAGTACAGCATCTTAAAAATATTATTCCCATTATTGGGGAGTTGGTCTCCCACAGTCTTTGCTTATACCTTCCAAGCAAAAGCTGACAAAAATAAGGATGGAGGAACTTTCAATAATGGCAACACGGACCACAGTCACCCTGGTGGTATATTGGTGGTGGAGGCTGAGGATAAGGAGAAGAACATAAAACAGCCGAAATGTGGAAGCGTATACCCATGTGTGGGTGTGAAGCGGTGCATGTGAATACACCTCCCGAAAAAACACAGTGGATTTGACTTTATGTTACTCTGCTGTCATTTGGTGGTGATGAGAAGTCTGGCCCAATCCAGCCCTTGTTCATTTTGATAAGGGTCAGCTTGTCAGCATTGTCAGTTGACAGGCGAGTGCGCTTATCAGTTGTAATTCCCCCAGCGGTACTAAAAACACGCTCCGATAACACGCTAGCGGCAGGGCAGGCCAGGACCTCCAAGGCATACAGAGCGAGTTCATTCCAAGTGTCCAGCTTGGATACCCAATAATTAAAAGGCACAGAGAAATCACGGAGGACGCTGGTACGGTCGGTAAGGTACTCCCTCACCATCTTTTGAAACTTTCCACTCCTTGTGAGAGTACCCCGCGCCTCAGGGCCTGTAAGCTGGGCGGGTCTCAGAAAACTGTTCCAGAACGTTGACAGTGTTCCCCTGCCTCTGCTGGATTGGAGTTGCCTCTCTCTCGCTTGTACGCCTTGGTTGGTCAACGAACTGTGACCTCTGCCGCTAGCGTGTTCAGATGGGAACTTTTTTAACAGTTCTGCAGCAAGGGCCTTCTGGTACTGCCCCATTTTTGTAGACCTCTCCACCTCAGGAATAAGAGAGTGAAAGTTGTCCTTGTAGCGGGGGTCTAAAAGTGTCACCAACCAGTAATGACTGTCACCCAACATTTTGACAACGCGAGGGTCACGGTTAAGGCAGCGTAACATAAAGTCAGCCATGCGTGCCAGACTGGTAACGCGCAAGACTTCCGTGTCCTCACCAAGATGACGACTGACCATGCTCTCCTCCTCCTCCTCCTCCTCCTCCCCCCTGTCCTCAGGCCACCCACGCTGAACCGACGGTATGACAGTTGTACAGGTACTACCGTCGACAGCGCATGACACAAGCTCCTGTTCTTCTTCCTCCTCTTCCTCTCCCTCATTGTCCCCCAATGCATGTTGGGATGAGATGAGGCTGGGCTGTGTGTAATCGCCCATTACGGGTTCTTGATCCATCTCATCATACTCTGGCTGCAATGCCTCCTCTTTAATTCTCTGCAGAGAGCGTTGCAAAAGACAGACAAGTGGAATGCTGACGCTAATGATGGCATCATCGCCACTCACCATTTGGGTGGACTCCTCATAGTTTGTCAAGATGGTACAGATGTCAGACATCCAGGTCCACTCCTGAGGTCTTATGTGTGGAGTCTGACCTGAATATCGACGGCCTTGTTGCAGCTTATACTCCACAACTGCTCTCTTCTGCTCACAAATCCTTTGCAACATGTGGAGGGTAGAGTTCCAACGTGTGGGGACATCACACACCAGTTGGTGTGCTGGAAGCTGCAAATGCTGCTGCAACACAGCAAGGGCGGCGGAAGCTGTAGCCGACTTGCGAAAATGAGCTGACAGGCGGCGTACTTTGACGAGCAGATCTGACAACTCGGGGTACGATTTAAGAAACCGCTGAACCACGAGGTTAAGCACATGAGCCAAGCATGGTACGTGTGTGATCTCGCCTCGCCTCAGAGCCGCCACCAGGTTACGGCCATTGTCACACACGACCATGCCTGGATGTAGGTTCAGTGGTCTCAGCAACAGATCTGCCTGCTCTTTCACAGCTGTCCACAACTCACAAGCAGTGTGAGGTTTATCACCTAAGCTTAGGAGTTTCAGCACAGCCTGTTGCCGCTTGGCGGAGGCAGTACTGCAGTGCTTCCAGCTTTTAACTGATGTGGTGATATCTGAAATGGAGGCTGAACATGAGGAGGAGGATGATGCGCAGGAGCTGTACACTGTGGGGGCAATTCTGACTGACATAGGGCCCGCAATCCTCGGTGTGGGGAGGATGTGTTCCGTCCCCAAGGTCCGACTGGGTCCCGGCTTCCACTATGTTTACCCAGTGTGCCGTCAGGGAGATGTACCGTCCCTGGCCACAAGCACTTGTCCACGTGTCCGTTGTCAGGTGGACTCTCCCAGTAACTGTGTTGTTGATGGCACAGATGTTTTGGGACACGTGCTTGTGTAGTGCGGGGATGGCACCCCAGGCAAAATAGTGTTGGTTGGGGACCGAGTACCGAGGGACGGCCACTGCCATAAGGTTGCAGAAGGATTCCATTTCCACCAGCCTAAACGGCAGCATTTCCAACGCAAGCAGTCGTGAAATGTGCGAATTTAGGACTGTGGCCTGTGGGGCGTTAGCTGCGAATTTCCTCTTTCATTCAAAGGTCTGGGATATGGACAATTGAATGCTGCGGTGGGACGTGGACGTGGACGTTGATGCTGTTTCTTGAGAAACTGCCATAACAAGTGAAGACTGAGAGGAGGGGGCATCTTTGCATGCAGTATGGACAGGGGACTGCCTTGCACACACAACAGGGGGTTCTATTGCACGCACAACAGTGGAAGAAGCAGTGGTGACACCCGCTGACACTGGTCGTGGACCCTGGGGTTCGCCCCACAAAGTCGGGTGCTTTGCTGCCATGTGCCTGATCATGCTGGTGGTGGTCAGGCTGGTAGTTTTGTCACCCCTGCTGACGCTGGCATGGCAGGTGGTACAAATGGCGTTTTTGGGGTTATCAGCAGAGTCTTTAAAAATATTCCAGACTCTGGAAGACCTACCACTTGTACTGGCAACGTCCCTCGTGTTGGTGTTACGGGGAACGGTTGCCCGCCTTCTGTCTGCGGCCACCACACTGCTTCTTCCTGCCTGTTGGGGTACTCTGCCTCCCTCCCCCTGTGTGCTGCTGGCCCCACTCTGCATGTCCTCCTGCCACGTTGGGTCAGTTACTAGATCATCCACCACCTCCTCCTCTTCCACTTGCGCACCACGATCCTCCTCCTCACTTCCTGGCAATTGTGTCTCGTCATCGTCCACCTCTTGTGACAAATTGCCAGCGTCGACTTCCTGTGGCCGTGGCTGTTCAAATATTTGGGCATCGCTGCATGGGATCTCCTCTTCCACCACTTCAAGCGGAGCAGGCGAGGGGCCCAAATCTGGAAATGGACCAGTGAACAGCTCTTCAGAGTGTCCAAGTGTGGGATCAGTTGCTTTCTGACGACACTCGGCATGGTGGGAGGAAGGAGCATCAGGGTGAGGAGGAGTATGCGGTCGAGACTCACGGCTACTAAGAGTCGACCGTGTGGAAGACAGACCGGTGGTGGTGGTGCCCAGGTAACTGGAAGTATTATCTGCTATCCAATTAATAACCTGTTCACACTGATCAGTTCGCAATAGTGGTGTTGTAGTGTGCTTCCCTAGTAATTCGGTCAAGAAGTGGGAGCGAGAAGATGTGGCTGTTGGTTGTGGCACATTTTCACCTTGGCCACGACCCCGTCCTCTACACGCACCATCACCAGAACGTCCAGTTACACGTCCCTTGCCACGCGCCTTGCCCATTGTAAATGAAGTAAAATAGCTTACACTCGCACTATCAATGGAAAAAGGGTAATAAAAAGGAGATTAGAACCGTGGAAGAGGAAAACCACAATTCTATTTCTCTGGCCTACACCAGAATCTTTTAAACAATCTGAACAATCAGGGAGAAACTATTACTGTTTTTCTTTACGTAAAAAATACCAAAACCTGAATAATAGAGATTTTTTACCGTGGGATGGCAAAACCACAGTTATTGTTTACTGGGGTATACCAGACTTTTTTAAATAGATATAATTGCGGCTGAACAGTGAGCAACACACTCAAACTGTGTTTTTTTAGATACCAAAGGCCCAAAACTGGATAGTACAGAGATTTGACCCGTGGAACTGCAAAACCACACTGGGATTTGTCGGGCCTACACCAGACTATTTTCAACAGATATATTTTTGTGTCACAACAGTCAGGAGACACTACTGTTTTTCTTTACGGAAAAAATACCAAAAGCTGAATAATAGAGATTTTTTACCGTGGAACAGCAAAACCACAGCTATAATTTACTGGTGTATGTATACCAGACTTTTTTTAAATATATATATATTTGCGGCTGAACAGTGAGCGACACACTCAAACTGGTTTTTTTAGATACAAATGGCCCAAAAGTGGATAAAACAGAGGTTTGAACCGTGGAACTGCAAAACCACACTTGTATTTCTCGGGCCTACACCAGACTATTTTCACAGATATATTTGTGTTTGAACAATCAGGAGACACTATTATTTATTTTTTATGGCCAAAAATTGCGAAAAGCAGAATAATACAGAGATTTGACCCGTGGAACTGCAAAACTACACTTCTGTTTCTCGGGCCTACACCAGACTATTTTCAACAGGTTTATTTGTGTCTGAACAATCAGGAGACACTATTATTTATTTTTTACGGCAAAAAATACCAAAAGCAGGATAATAGAGATTTTTTACCGTGGAACAGCAAAACCACAGTTATAATTTACTGGTGCATACCAGACTTTTTTAAATATATATATTTGCCGCTGAACAGTGAGCGACACACTCAAACTGTTTTTTTTTTAGATACAAAAGGCACAAAACTGGATAATACAGAGATTTCACCCGTGGAACTGCAAAACCACACTTCTGTTTCTGTGGCCTATACCAGACTCTTTTCAACAGATATATTTGTGTCTGAAAAATCAGAGACACACTTTTTTTGTTTTTTTTGGGGGGGGGACACCAAAAGGTTAATCAGACGGGTATTTGTACAGTGTGAAGGAGGAAAAGAAAAAGAGGATTTAGATGAAAAAAAAGGATTTTTCCTGGCCCCTGAGACCTGGAGCTAAGTCCAGCAATTTCAGAAACAGGAGCACACAGGACTGTAATGCAGCGTTTGCTGGTATAACCACTGTGTCTCCTATACAGCCTGCCTGCCTGCCTGCCTGATATCTGGGATGGATATTAGTCCTGAGAAGGACTGTTTGTTTGATCTGGCAGCCTTTACAGACCCTACACTAACTATTTCGCAGGATAAATCTCTCCCTAGCTCAGCAGCGCTGTCCCTACACTGTCTGATCCGGAGCGACTGTGTCCAAGATGGCGGTGCCCGGTTTTAAATACTCGAGGTGACGCTGTGCGACCAGCCAATCACTGTAATGCCCACAAACAACATGGCTGCGGCATTACAGTGACTGGCTGGCAATCCCTGCATGTTCATTGGCTCTGTAAAGAGCGCCAAACATGCAGGGCAGAGACCCGAGCTCCCGCCCGAGTAACCCGGAAATGCTCGGTGCTCGCCAAACATCCCGAGTAGTGAGATGCTCGAGCGAGTACCGAGCAGTGTCGAGCATGTTCGCTCAACACTAATAATAACATTATTACATGTATGAATTATTTTCAATATTTTTACATCTATGCATTTATATCCATGTATAACATTTAAACCACCAACCTAAAAACCTGAAGGGCAGTATGTGGACATAATAAACAAGAATTGAGAACAAATGTTATGCATATAATGTAGCATAACATGTATTTCATATATGCTGCATAGCAAGATTAGGGGCTGGGGTCAAAACTCCATCAAAAAGATCCATCAAAAAAAATCCAACTGGATAATTCTATAGTCTCCATAATAGAAGCTGCATCGGTAAAGGAGAGATAAGCCAAGTAAACAAGGAGACAATGCCGCTGTGTTGAACCGAGTCCGTACCGCTTTAAGTGCGCAATCTTTTTGATGGAGTTTTGACCCTAACCCCTACTCTTGCTATGCCGCATATATGAAATACATGTTATGCTACATTATATGCATAACATTTGTTCTCAATTCTTGTTTATTATGTCCACATACTGCCCTTCAAGTTTTTAGGTTGGTGGTTTAAATGTTATACATGGATATAAATGCATAGATGTAAAAATATTGAAAATAATTCATACATGTAATAATATTATTATCTATTTCTGTCATATTCTGATTTTTGGTTCTTTTTTGTATATACACAGATACCTTGTAAAAGGCCAATATAGGCCAAAACATTGCTTATGTATCTGCTTTCATTTGGGTCTGGCTGACTTATCACTAATACATTTTGGAATTTACACAAGTTAAAAGTTATTGAGTGCCGGAGATATTACTGACTTTTTTGTACTTTGCATTTGCTCCTGAGCACCATCAAAAAACAGTGAGCACCCAATCCTTTATATAACGTTCCCATGTATTCACCATATTCCAGATTGTTCCAACTAGTCAATACATATTCCAGACTGAGAGTGAGTGATAACCCACAGTCACTCCTCGTCACAACGAGAAACAAGCCGACGGGAAGGGCAGCACCGAGTAAGAGCTCATGTGGCGCCCTGCTGCGCACTGGTGCCACAGAACCCAGAAGAGTGCATGGATGGACTTCTCTACAAGAGGCCCTCACACATTCACACACCTCCACCCTACCACCTCAGACCAGAAGAGGGAGCCCGTCAGGGACATATATATACTGGAGGGTGGAGTTAGGCAGGCAGTTGAGTGGAGTTCAGTTCCAGCTCAGAAGCAGAGAGGGACAGAGTTGAGAGTTGAGCAGAGAGCGTGCTGACGCTCAGAGAGCAGCGAAGAGGCAGCACACTGGCTGCTGTGCTTAGGCGAGCCAAGGACTACAGCACGAGTGAAAGCCTAGTGAGGGCCCTGAGTGTGGCCGAAGGCGAGAGGAGAAGGAAGAAGTAGCGAGAGGGCAGAGGAGCATACCAGGCTCACCCCGAGATATATGCCGGACACCGGGTCCGCACCTACGGGGTCCCTTTATACCCAGTAGGGACCACCGGAACCCCTGGAGGACTACAGGTCCCAGGTTTACCAAACGCTGACTACAGTACTAGGGCTAGGAGTCAAGGAGGCCCCAGCGTCCAGGGAGAGTGATCTCCAAGAGAAGGCCCTACCACCAGGTCAGCAGGTGCAAGAAAGAGACAGTAATCAAGTTAGGCCTAGCTCCAGGCAGGTCAGAAGCTTAGCGAGTAAAGCCACGGAGCAGGAGGCCCTATATCCGCTCACTGGGGAGAGTCCAAAAGTGCACCCTTCGTCCGGAGTACCCTGGACCGTGCCTGCATTATCACCAGTAAAGGTACTGAAGCTTATCCCCGTGTGAGTGTCCGTCTTTCCTCTGGGACCGTCCTGCCGTCTCTCACCAGCATCCACCATCTACCCCTACACTGCCCTGAGGCCCGCTCCACCTGTGGGGAGCCGTCCTAACAAAGCTGCCCAAACACCTGCCTCAGAGGACTGTCACAGCGCTGGTAATCCTTACCAGACACCACAGGTGGCGTCACAAACTTATTACAAACACTAAAAATCCCCTATAAATATCCCCTTTTTTGTTGACTGCCCTGGGCCACGGACCGGGCCAGCCACCGTGATATCACCCCCAGCATCTACCGGCCCGACACCGGGTGCCCCACGGCACAGGGGGCGCGTCAAACTCCTCGTCACAACGAGAAACAAGCCGACGGGAAGGGCAGCACCGAGTAAGAACTCACATTCTATGACAATCGTGAGGCACCAATGGGTTTCTATTAGTGATAAGCGAGCATGCTCGCCACTGCTCTGTACTCGCCCGAGCATCACTGTGCTCAACAAGCTCGGCGCTCGCCGAGTATTTCCGGGGTTGCTCGGTGGGAGCTCGGGTCTCCTCCCTGCATGTTTGGCGCTCTTTAGAGAGCCAATGAACATGCAGGGATTGTCTGCCACTCACTGTAATGCCGTAGCCATGTTGGTTGTGGCATTACAGTGATTGGCTGGCCGCACAGCATTATCAGGTGTATATCAGACCTGGCGCCGCCATGCTCGTCACAGTCACTCCGGATCAGACAGTGTAGGGAGAGCAGCTGCTGAGCTAGGGAGAGATTTGCTTGTTTCTAGTTAGTATAGGTATTCCACAGCATATATCTATATCCATCTGAACTAACAGTCCTTCTGAGGATTAATCCAGCTGCATATAATCAGTGCTAGGTAGGCAGTGTATGTGGCAGACTGCAGTGTATGATACAGCACAAGAGGGTCCATTGAACGTCCTGTCTGCTGCTACTGTAATAGTTACAGATATTTGTAGACAGCCCCAGATATCAGTGGCCAGGGAAAAAACATTTTTTTATCTTAATCCTGATTATTTGCTTAAAAAGCAATCCAGAGTACAACATTTTTCTGCTCCATTTGCTTGTTCTCACTGCAGAATAAAGCCAGATCTGTTCCATATTTCAGCGATAAAACTCCAGAAATTTGAACTGAACGTGGAAAATATTGGCCTCTTTTTCCATGTTGTTGCAGTGTGTCGGTCAAGCTATTCACACTAGGTCTCTGTGTAGAATAATATTAGTAAATTACAGGCCTGCTATTTAAAACCATGGTTCTCTGTCAGACGTATCACATATAACTGCATTCCAAAATCAGCCATTTCTCGTGAACGTGAAAAATATTGTCCTCCATTTAAAATGGGCAAGGTGCATGGCAAGGGACGGGGAAGTGGACGTGAAGGTGATGGTGCATGCAGAGGCCGAGGACGTGGCCGTGGGCAAGCTGAAATTGTGCCACAACAAACACCCACATCTTATCGCTTGACCTTCCTGTCCCAATTACCGCAGCACACCACTATTGAACACAGAGCAGTGTCAAAAGGTTGTTGGTTGTATAGCAGATAATGCTTCCAGTCACTTTGCCACCACCACCACCACCCTGTCTTCTACACGGTCAAGTCTCACTAGCCGTGAGTCTGGACCGTATATTCCTCACCCTGATCCTCCTTCCTCCGACCATGCCGAATGCCCAGAGACAACTGATCCCACACTGGGACACTCAGAAGAGCTGTTCACTTTTCCATTTGTAGATTCGGGCCTCTCGCCCAGCCAGCTTAAAGGGAGTCAAGAGGAGAACACATGTAGCGATGCACAAATATTGAAGTAGCCACAGTCACACAAAGGTGATGGTGGGAAAGTGCAATTACTGTCACAAGAGGTGGATGATGATGATGACACAATTGCCAGAAAGTCAGGAGGAGGACCAGGGTGCCGAAGTGGAAGACGAGGTGGTGGATGATATAGTAACTGACCCAACCTGGCAGGGGGACATACAGAGCGAGAACAGCAGCACAAAGGGGGAGGGAGATGTAACACCACAACAGGCAGGAAGAACCAATGTGGTGGCCACAGACACAAGGCGGGAAAGAAATCCTCGTAACGCCAACACGATGGAAGTTGCCAGTACAACTGTTAGGTCTTCCCGAGTCTGGTTATTTTTTAAAGACTCTGCAGATAACCCCAAAAAGGCCATTTGCACCACCTACCAGGCCAGCATTAGCAGGGGTAGCAAAACTAGCAGCCTGACCATCCCCAGCATGATCAGAACATGGCAGCAAAGCACCCGACTAAGTGGGCTGAACCCCAGGGTCCAAAACAGTGTCTGCGGGTGACAACAGTGATTCTTCCGCTGTTGTGCGTGCACGCCAATCCCCTGGCGCATGCCAAGATGCCTTCCGCCCTGCAACTGTCGTTGCACACTCTCAACTAGCACCATCAGCAAGCACATCCTCGTCCTTGTCTCAGAGCAGCGTTCAGTTGTCCCTACCCCAGTCATTGGAGCGGAAACGTAAATATGCAGCTAAAGCACTGAAGCACTGCCTTGGACAAGCGGCAACAGGCTGTGCTGAAGCTAATAAGCTTAGGTGACAAACAGCACAATGCTGAAGAGTTTTGGACAGCTCTGAAAGAGCAGGCAGATCTGTGGCTGACACCGTTGACCAGTATGGGAAATCCACTTACTAATAATGAGAACATTGTTTTCAGGAGGCCCTCCAACCTCTATGTCTCTTGCAAGGGGCATTGGAGTTCCTCCAAATTTTTGGCAGCCGTTGCTTCACTGCATAGGCAAACAGTATGGGAGACACACTTCCTAATAATGGGAACATTGTTTTCAGGAGGCCCTCCGACCTCTACGTCTCTTGCAAGGGGACAGCCATTGCAGTCACTGTATAGGCAAGCAGTATGGGAGACCCTCTCCTTTCTAATGGGAATATGTGATTACTGAGGCCCACCTCTATGGGTCCTTAAATTGTAAAATGTTAAAATGACATTTCCCGGTGAATGCATTTATTACGATTGAAAGCAAAGCAAAAGTGCAAAAATGCATCAAAAACGCTATGTTTGAACATAGCCCAAGGTGTGGAGGAGTATTTTTGGTTATTTATTTTGCCTTATATACAAGTCATTACCCTGGAAAGGATGTTCCTTAATGTTTTTTCCAAGAAAATCCATTTTGGTTTTGTTTTTGTGTGTTTTATTGTGAGTCCGTAAAAGTGGCGTAATACTCTGACAACGTTGTTGACAGCAGTGACCTGGGAGTCAGAGATGCTTCCAGGGGTCTTCCCCATGCTGTTCCCATGTCATTTGAACACTGTTCCCATCGATTTGGGCAATTTTTAGGCCCTCTGCAGACCGCCGGGGGGAGCCGCCTGAAAAATGCTCGAGTTTCCCATAGACTTACATTGGGCTCGTTACTCGGACCGAGCACTCGAGCATTCCCATTTGTTCGACTTGAACAACGAGTACCCGAGCAATTTAGTGCTCGCTCATCACTAGTTTCTATGAGCTGGAGACCTAACAAAGTCCCTCTGACCCGTCATGGCCATGTGCTTGTTAGGCTTGGCCAGAGTTCACTATTGGAGCAAAAGTGAAGGTGTTAATTGATCCTGATTAGAGGGAAGACCTGGTACAAATCTGTGCAGTGTGGAGGGGCAGTGTGTTGTACAGCAGATACAACTTCCTGTTTCCTCTTTAGTAGTCACATGTAATTATTGGTGGCCACCCAGATTTGTGGGCAGCCTGAAGTAACAATGGGTTATATGAGGTATATAACGGATGATGTGATAGACCAGAGCACCTCTATCCATATACAGTACAGACCAAAAGTTTGGACACACCTTCTCATTTAAAGATTTTTCTGTATTTTCATGACTTTGAAAATTGAACATTCACACTGAAGGCATCAAAACTATAAATTAACACATGTGGAATTATATACTTAACAAAAAAGTGTGAAACAACTGAAAATATGTCTTATATTCTAGGTTCTTCAAAGTAGCCACCTTTTGCTTTGATGACTGCTTTGCACACTCTTGGCATTCTCTTGATGAGCTTCAAGAGGTAGTCACAGGAAATGGTTTTCACTTCACAGGTGTGCCCTGTCAGGTTTAATAAGTGGCATTTCTTGCCTTATAAATGGGGTTGGGACCATCAGTTGTGTTGTGCAGAAGTCTGGTGGATACACAGCTGATAGTCCTACTGAATAGACTGTTAGAATTTGTATTATGGCAAGAAAAAAGCAGCGAAGTAAAGAAAAACGAGTGGCCATCATTACTTTAAGAAACGAAGGTCAGTCAGTGCAAAAATTGGGCAAACTTTGAAAGTGTCCCCAAGTGCAGTTGCAAAAACCATCAAGTGCTACAAAGAAACTGGCTCACATGAGGACCGCCCCAGGAAAGGAAGACCAAGAGTCACCTCTGCTTCTGAGGATAAGTTTATCCGAGTCACCAGCCTCAGAAATCGCAGGTTAACAGCAGCTCAGATTAGAGACCAGGTCAATGCCACACAGTTTTCCAGCAGCAGACACATCTCTACAACAACTGTTAAGAGGAGACTTTGTGCAGCAAGCCTTCATGGTAAAATAGCTGCTAGGAAACCACTGCTAAGGACAGGCAACAAGCAGAAGATACTTGTTTGGGCTAAAGAACACAAGGAATGGACAATAGACAAGTGGAAATCTGTGCTTTGGTCTGATGAGTCCAAATTTGAGATCTTTTGTTCCAACCACCGTGTCTTTGTGCGACGAAGAAAAGGTGAACGGATGGATTCTACATGCCTGGTTCCCACCGTGAAGCATGGAGGAGGAGGTGTGATGGTGTGGGGGTGCTTTGCTGGTGACACTGTTGGGGATTTATTCAAAATTGAAGGCATACTGAACCAGCATGGCTACCACAGCATCTTGCAGTGGCATGCTATTTCATCCGGTTTGCGTTTAGTTGGACCATCATTTATTTTTCAACAGGACAATGACCCCAAACACACCTCCAGGCTATGTAAGGGCTATTTGACCAAGAAGGAGAGTGATGAGGTGCTACGCCAGATGACCTGGCCTCCACAGTCACCAGACCTGAACCCAATCGAGATGGTTTGGGGTGAGCTGGACCGCAGAGTGAAGGCGAAAGGGTCAACAAGTGCTAAGCATCTCTGGGAACTCCTTCAAGATAGTTGGAAGACCATTTCCGGTGACTACCTCTTGAAGCTCATCAAGAGAATGCCAAGAGTGTGCAAAGCAGTCATCAAAGCAAAAGGTGGCTACTTTGAAGAACCTAGAATATAAGACATATTTTCAGTTGTTTCACACTTTTTTGTTAAGTATATAATTCCACATGTGGTAATTCATAGTTTTGATGCCTTCAGTGTGAATGTGCAATTTTCAAAGTCATGAAAATACAGAAAAATCTTTAAATGAGAAGGTGTGTCCAAACTTTTGGTCTGTACTGTAGATGTATGATATGTCAGTCTCCGCTCTATTCATTGGTGGCGAACTACCAGATGTCTCTGTCTGTCACCCTGTCGGATGAGTTGAGTATCTCTAAAGCTTAGTAGAAAATAGCTGAGCAGCAAGTTTTCCTCTACTTTCCATTAGTGAAGATTAGAGCCCTCACCACGTTCCCGCTAAGCTTCTCCTCGCCGCCCGACGTGTCATTTATATGAAACACATGTGAAGCGGGAGGCTCAGATACATCATTTTTTGATGCTTTTAATGTCAAGGTCGTTTATCACATTTAAAGCCGCATTTCTTAAGGAATTATTGAGTAGATTTCTTGGAGCCGAATGCAGCAATCATTCTTCTCAATTACATCCTGGCGCGATCATCGGGCGCTCTTGCAGAAGAAAAGAAGAAAGTCCAAAAGAACTGTGAGTCAGAGTCCATGTGTGAATATATTGGAGAGGATGGAGTCCTACTGAAACCAGTCCAAGTCCTTCAGCTCGGGGCGATCAGATCACAAAGATCTGCGATTAGCAGAGGAATTCTTCTTATTCTTTCACATTGTTGCAGTGTTTCTGTTCTTCTAAGATCTGTTTCCCGTTGTACTTGTTCAAAGTTTGCGCACAATTATACATCTTCTCACCTGTTGGAAAATATGATTACTGGTGGTCAAAAGAGAAGACTGGATACAGTACTCGGTGTCGCAGATTTTGTCTTTTAGTACGATCATCAGCACTCAAACATTGGGGGAGAAAGAACAGTTTTACTTGGGACATACAGTAACCAATAAGAAAATAAACAATAAAGACCAAGCTCAACTATGGACAAGACGGGTGCCAGGAATACAACAAATGCATCCGTGTTAATAAAGATTCCGGCACACCAAATAATATGGAAAAAGTCTCATATAAGTGATGAAATAATAGATGCTTTATTTCTCCAACATCAACTGGTTCAAATAATAATCAGTGTACAGTTGCCTGCCCAACGTTTCAACCCCAACGGGGTTTTCCTCAGGGGCATCAAAGGAGCTTGAAAACCAGAAAATAAGCAAAATAAAGACATAAGTGTGACATAAAATAAAAGACAATACAATGAGTAATATACAACAAAATAGGCATATGTGAACGGAACAAGGCAAAGGGGAGAGAAGGGGAGTAGGGGGGGGGGAAAGCGAGGGAAGAAAAAAGCGGAGGGGGGGGAAATAGGGGAGAACAATGGGAGCAAAAGGAAGAGGGAACAATATACATACAGAGCAAAAGAACGGATCGATGTAAAAATAAAAGGAAAAAGGATACCTAGTTGCTATGCGCTGATTGATATCTGGGAGAAAATCCCAGTGGTAGTAGAGAAACTCAGGGGAAAAATAAAGAGAACCAGTCTTGGTAGTGGTAAGGGAAAAAAGGGGATCAGCCGGCAAAATAGCTGTAAACAGACGGCAAAGGGAAAATGAGACACCAGTAACCAGACTAAAACCAGTATCCAAACAGAAGAGATGACTTGCCTTAAGTGAAAGAAGGTCAAAATGCAGAAGTCTGAGGGAATAGCCAAGGAGACCTGCCCACGGGGTAGGGTAGGTAGACCTGAGGGTAAAGAAAGGGGGTAAAAAACCGGAGAATATGGGGACATATAGGATGCCAAGCATAGAGGGCTCTTACCTATGTGTGGTAAAGGAACAAAAGTCCGGCCGTTGGTGGTGTAGTGTCTAGAGCGTTGGCGGTGTTATAAGCGCTATGAGGCTTCCTGCTTCCGGAGTGCGAGGACGCAACTTCCGGTTCGGTGGAACGCAACATCCGGTAGCGTGGAACGCATAAACGCGCATGCGCGCGGCCAAAAGGGAGAGAAATACAGAAAGGAATAAAGGCACAGCGGCGCGTGCGCGGGATATGTATAAAGGAGCTAGGGGACCACAAGGAGAAAATAAGAGACAGGGGGAGCAGAGGCACCAAAAGGATGGGGGTAAAATGGATAAGGGGGAGGAGAAAAATAAGGGAAGAGAAGGCCAAAACTATGTAAAGAAAAGGGGCAAGACAGATGAATAAAAGTAATAATAAAAAATAAAAAATAATAAGAGGGGAGGCAGGGGAGACTATGACGGTACCTGTAGGGAGAAGGGGAAAGAGAAAGGGGGAGGGGGAATGGATATATAGAATTATAGAAATGTATACATATCGCAATGTGAAAGGAAGACAGGGGAAATGTATGTTATACAAAGTACATGTCATATAACATCTGCAATATAATAAGTAATCCGGTGCAATATGGAAATTATTATATACGGTGACAAAAAGGATATATCCGGTTCAAATATGTAGGGTCTGTGAAAGAAGTAAAAATATAATATAAGAAATACAGACAAAGCGAAAATCATGGGCCATAAATAAAATTAACCCAATCTACCTGTATAAACCTCAGGAAGAGCAAAGGAACCACATTGGTAAGATAATAAAAGAGAAGGTATCTCAAACGTGAACCTCATACTCTCGGTTGAGGCCATGAGGTTCCAATGTCTTAAGGGTAAAGATCCAGAATGCCTCCCTTTCTTTGAGCCTCTGGATCCTATTGCCCCCTCTTCTGCCTGGTGGGACGTGGTCTATCACCTGGTAGCGTAATTGTGCAATAGAGTGATGATGGGCAAGGAAATGGTTAGGAATTGGTAATAGATTATATTTGCATCGAATAGTGGATTTATGTTTGCTAATCCTGTCTCTGATGTGCTGTGTTGTTTCCCCCACATATCCTAGACCGCATGGACACTTGATCAAATACACTACGAATGAAGAGTCACAAGTGAAGTAGCCCTTGACCGGGAATCTCTTGCCTGTCAAAGGGTGTGTAAATGAACTACCTCGGGTTATGTTAGAACATTGACGGCAGCCTAAGCATGGGAAATTGCCTGAGGGTGGTGTCGATAATGTCGTCTGGTGTGTCCTTGGGTTAGAACTCCCAATGTCGGCCCGTACAAGTTTGTTCTTAAGGTTTAGAGGTCTTTTGTTACATACCATGATTGGCTCCTGAAAGTCCGGGATCTTGGGGTATGAATTGCTCAGTATTGGCCAATGAGTCCTAAGTATATCACGGATAAGGGTCTGGTAGGGATGATAGGTGTTAACAAAAGTCATGCGGTTTGTCTTGGGTGTCCGCTGTCGGGGGATAAGAGGTGGAAAAGCTGTGGGAGGTGGGTAACCTCTGTTAACAAATTTTTGTCCCATTTCCAAGTGTCGTAGGGTGCGTGAGGATGGATCCGAAACAATTCTACTGACTCTGGTGTGTTGTGAAATGGGTAGGGAATTTTTAATATGTCGGGGATGACAACTGTTGTAGTGAAGTAGACTATTACGGTCTGTGGGTTTAACAAACAGATCCGTTGTGAAGTGACCTCCCTCCTCCTTGATGATGGTAATATCAAGGAAGTTAATGCGATGTGGGTCATGATTCATCGTAAAGGAAATTTGAGGGGTACAGTTATTGAGATAGTTGACAAATTCTATAAGTTTAGTCTCAGTGTTGTCCCAGATGACAAAAACGTCGTCGATATAGCGTTTCCACATTTTCACGTCAGTGAAAGTGTCCAAAGGTACGTACTGGTGTTCGAAGTGTGCCATAAAAATGTTAGCATATGGTGGGGCCATATTAGATCCCATAGCTGTCCCACGTTTCTGGATGTAATATTTATCTCCAAAGAGGAAAAAGTTGTTATTAAGGATAATGTCTGCTAAATCCCTACAAAGTTCTATCCGTGATTGGGGATATCCGCTATACTTATCCAGGAACCATTGTAATGCCTGCAAGCCAAGAGTATGATCAATCGATGTATATAGGCTATTCACATCAAGTGTGACAAGAATACATCCTGGGGGGATGGTGTCAAGATGGTGAAGTTGTGACAAAAAATCAGAGGAGTCTTTGATATAGGACGGAATGGTCGATAGCAATGGTGTCAGGATTTTTTCTACAGTTTTAGCTAGAGGGGATAATAGTGAGTCTGTAGATGCCACAATGGGGCGTCCTGGAGGATGTAGTAAATTTTTATGAATTTTGGGAAGTGTATAAAATACTGGGGTGACCGGATGTGTGTTAATGAGATACTCCGCTAGTTTCTGGTCGATAATGCCACGGCTAGATAGTGATTCTATTTTGGTCCGTATAAGTCGACTAATGTGATGTGTGGGGTTAGTAGTGACCCGGGTGTATACTTGTTCGTCACTCAGCTGTCCCTCTATCTCACTCACATAGTAAGAGCGGTCCATGACCACTATAGCGCCCCCTTTGTCCGCTGGTTTAATCATGATCCGGTTATTCTTGGATAGGAAATTCAGGCTTTGTTTTTCCTCTCTAGTAAGGTTGGTATGTAAAGGGTATTCATTACGTTGTATTTTTGTCCTGAGTAATTCAATGTCCTTATTGACTAGTGAAATGTAAGTTTCCACAGGGTGGTATGTTTTTGGAGGGTTAAAGCGTGAGGGTAGCCTCAATCCCAGTTCCTTCAGTGACAACTGTTCAAGATTCTGTGGTGCAGTAGAGGAAGGTGTCAAGTGGTCGTCATTGATCGAGAAATGTACCCTAAGTCTCAGATTCCGAAAAAAGCGTCTAAGTTCGAGGTCTAAGGTGAATGGGTCAAAGGACGGGGTGGGGCAAAAGGATAGTCCTCTCTGTAATAGTCCAATCTCTGTGGGGGTAAGGATTTGTGAGGAAATGTTGTATACGAGGTTGTCGGGCCTACCTGTGGCGGGGCAATAGGGGCTCAATCCGCAGAGTCCACCAGGTTTGTAACCACTATACCACCTCCTGTTCCCCCACAGGTGCAGCCCGAGAGAATGACCCTCCGCTCACAGGTAGGCCCGACAACCTCGTATACAACATTTCCTCACAAATCCTTACCCCCACAGAGATTGGACTATTACAGAGAGGACTATCCTTTTGCCCCACCCCGTCCTTTGACCCATTCACCTTAGACCTCGAACTTAGACGCTTTTTTCGGAATCTGAGACTTAGGGTACATTTCTCGATCAATGACGACCACTTGACACCTTCCTCTACTGCACCACAGAATCTTGAACAGTTGTCACTGAAGGAACTGGGATTGAGGCTACCCTCACGCTTTAACCCTCCAAAAACATACCACCCTGTGGAAACTTACATTTCACTAGTCAATAAGGACATTGAATTACTCAGGACAAAAATACAACGTAATGAATACCCTTTACATACCAACCTTACTAGAGAGGAAAAACAAAGCCTGAATTTCCTATCCAAGAATAACCGGATCATGATTAAACCAGCGGACAAAGGGGGCGCTATAGTGGTCATGGACCGCTCTTACTATGTGAGTGAGATAGAGGGACAGCTGAGTGACGAACAAGTATACACCCGGGTCACTACTAACCCCACACATCACATTAGTCGACTTATACGGACCAAAATAGAATCACTATCTAGCCGTGGCATTATCGACCAGAAACTAGCGGAGTATCTCATTAACACACATCCGGTCACCCCAGTATTTTATACACTTCCCAAAATTCATAAAAATTTACTACATCCTCCAGGACGCCCCATTGTGGCATCTACAGACTCACTATTATCCCCTCTAGCTAAAACTGTAGAAAAAATCCTGACACCATTGCTATCGACCATTCCGTCCTATATCAAAGACTCCTCTGATTTTTTGTCACAACTTCACCATCTTGACACCATCCCCCCAGGATGTATTCTTGTCACACTTGATGTGAATAGCCTATATACATCGATTGATCATACTCTTGGCTTGCAGGCATTACAATGGTTCCTGGATAAGTATAGCGGATATCCCCAATCACGGATAGAACTTTGTAGGGATTTAGCAGACATTATCCTTAATAACAACTTTTTCCTCTTTGGAGATAAATATTACATCCAGAAACGTGGGACAGCTATGGGATCTAATATGGCCCCACCATATGCTAACATTTTTATGGCACACTTCGAACACCAGTACGTACCTTTTGATACTTTCACTGACGTGAAAATGTGGAAACGCTATATCGACGACGTTTTTGTCATCTGGGACAACACTGAGACTAAACTTATAGAATTTGTCAACTATCTCAATAACTGTACCCCTCAAATTTCCTTTACGATGAATCATGACCCACATCGGATTAACTTCCTTGATATTACCATCATCAAGGAGGAGGGAGGTCACTTCACAACGGATCTGTTTGTTAAACCCACAGACCGTAATAGTCTACTTCACTACAACAGTTGTCATCCCCGACATATTAAAAATTCCCTACCCATTTCACAACACACCAGAGTCAGTAGAATTGTTTCGGATCCATCCTCACGCACCCTACGACACTTGGAAATGGGACAAAAATTTGTTAACAGAGGTTACCCACCTCCCACAGCTTTTCCACCTCTTATCCCCCGACAGCGGACACCCAAGACAAACCGCATGACTTTTGTTAACACCTATCATCCCTACCAGACCCTTATCCGTGATATACTTAGGACTCATTGGCCAATACTGAGCAATTCATACCCCAAGATCCCGGACTTTCAGGAGCCAATCATGGTATGTAACAAAAGACCTCTAAACCTTAAGAACAAACTTGTACGGGCCGACATTGGGAGTTCTAACCCAAGGACACACCAGACGACATTATCGACACCACCCTCAGGCAATTTCCCATGCTTAGGCTGCCGTCAATGTTCTAACATAACCCGAGGTAGTTCATTTACACACCCTTTGACAGGCAAGAGATTCCCGGTCAAGGGCTACTTCACTTGTGACTCTTCATTCGTAGTGTATTTGATCAAGTGTCCATGCGGTCTAGGATATGTGGGGGAAACAACACAGCACATCAGAGACAGGATTAGCAAACATAAATCCACTATTCGATGCAAATATAATCTATTACCAATTCCTAACCATTTCCTTGCCCATCATCACTCTATTGCACAATTACGCTACCAGGTGATAGACCACGTCCCACCAGGCAGAAGAGGGGGCAATAGGATCCAGAGGCTCAAAGAAAGGGAGGCATTCTGGATCTTTACCCTTAAGACATTGGAACCTCATGGCCTCAACCGAGAGTATGAGGTTCACGTTTGAGATACCTTCTCTTTTATTATCTTACCAATGTGGTTCCTTTGCTCTTCCTGAGGTTTATACAGGTAGATTGGGTTAATTTTATTTATTGCCCATGATTTTCGCTTTGTCTGTATTTCTTATATTATATTTTTACTTCTTTCACAGACCCTACATATTTGAACCGGATATATCCTTTTTGTCACCGTATATAATAATTTCCATATTGCACCGGATTACTTATTATATTGCAGATGTTATATGACATGTACTTTGTATAACATACATTTCCCCTGTCTTCCTTTCACATTGCGATATGTATACATTTCTATAATTCTATATATCCATTCCCCCTCCCCCTTTCTCTTTCCCCTTCTCCCTACAGGTACCGTCATAGTCTCCCCTGCCTTCTCCTCTTATTATTTTTTATTTTTCATTATTACTTTTATTCATCTGTCTTGCCCCTTTTCTTTACATAGTTTTGGTCTTCTCTTCCCTTATTTTTCTCCTCCCCCTTATCCATTTTACCCCCATCCTTTTGGTGCCTCTGCTCCCCCTGTCTCTTATTTTCTCCTTGTGGTCCCCTAGCTCCTTTATACATATCCCGCGCACGCGCCGCTGTGCCTTTATTCCTTTCTGTATTTCTCTCCCTTTTGGCCGCGCGCATGCGCGTTTATGCGTTCCACGCTACCGGATGTTGCGTTCCACCAAACTGGAAGTTGCGTCCTCGCACTCCGGAAGCAGGAAGCCTCATAGCGCTTATAACACCGCCAACGCTCTAGACACTACACCACCAACGGCCGGACTTTTGTTCCTTTACCACACATAGGTAAGAGCCCTCTATGCTTGGCATCCTATATGTCCCCATATTCTCCGGTTTTTTACCCCCTTTCTTTACCCTCAGGTCTACCTACCCTACCCCGTGGGCAGGTCTCCTTGGCTATTCCCTCAGACTTCTGCATTTTGACCTTCTTTCACTTAAGGCAAGTCATCTCTTCTGTTTGGATACTGGTTTTAGTCTGGTTACTGGTGTCTCATTTTCCCTTTGCCGTCTGTTTACAGCTATTTTGCCGGCTGATCCCCTTTTTTCCCTTACCACTACCAAGACTGGTTCTCTTTATTTTTCCCCTGAGTTTCTCTACTACCACTGGGATTTTCTCCCAGATATCAATCAGCGCATAGCAACTAGGTATCCTTTTTCCTTTTATTTTTACATCGATCCGTTCTTTTGCTCTGTATGTATATTGTTCCCTCTTCCTTTTGCTCCCATTGTTCTCCCCTATTTCCCCCCCCCTCCGCTTTTTTCTTCCCTCGCTTTTTTTCCCCCCCTACTCCCCTTCTCTCCCCTTTGCCTTGTTCCGTTCACATATGCCTATTTTGTTGTATATTACTCATTGTATTGTCTTTTATTTTATGTCACACTTATGTCTTTATTTTGTTTATTTTCTGGTTTTCAAGCTCCTTTGATGCCCCTGAGGAAAACCCCGTTGGGGTTGAAACGTTGGGCAGGCAACTGTACACTGATTATTATTTGAACCAGTTGATGTTGGAGAAATAAAGCATCTATTATTTCATCACTTATATGAGACTTTTTCCATACAGTAACCAATATCTGTATCATCACAGTAAGAAGGATTACAGGAGAAAGCGGTGCACACAGTACCAGAGAGTACCGAGCCATCTGCAGCTCAACACATTCCCTCCAGAATAAGCCTGCAGCTGTTGTATGCTCCCAACACGAAAAATGAACCAATCAGATTAAGGCAAAATAAATTCAAACACAAATTTTCTGAATCCAAATGCATGGCAGACCAGAAATTATTATTCACCTGGTCGCTCATCTGTCTTGCTGTTGGGGCAGCCCTCTGTCCATTCTTCTGCCAGTCTCCAGCTGGCTCCTTCTTTCTTTTATGAATGTGTTCACACACTCACACAAAATAACGTAGGAAGGAAAGAACTAAGGGGAGATGCCGCTCCTAAACCCAACTGGTCCCTGTAAGAGACGAAAAAAGTCCCAAGCTGTGTAGGGGGTCAGCCCCTGCCAAGTACTTTTACACTGTGATTTTAAAAAAAGATGCTCCCCTCTGATTTGTATGCACTTGGACTAGTCCTTTTGCCCTTGCAGCTTGCTGCCTTGGTTTGAGCAAGAAGCAGGAAGTGTCTGTTCCAGAAGTGAAGACTGGGAGAAACTTGTGCATCTGTCAGGAGGACAGAACAATAAGGGTATCTGACCACTGAGAGACTGTTAAACTAATTAGTGCCCTTATGGGAGAAGATAGTTCCATGTTATCACAGGATCGGCTAGCAGGACCATGTCAGAAGGAAAGGGCCGCATAGCACAGCCGAGGTGGTTTTCCCCAAGCACCTGTAACCTGGAGAGAGAAAGCAACGCTGTAGCACCAGTGATCCCTCAGCATTGAAAGTAGGATGAGACTTATCCGGACCCGGAAGAAGGCAGAATCGTTAACCTGAAGGAAGATCGCAACACAGCAAACTCTGCTCCACTACATCGGGACCAAGGAGAAGCTAGCAGACTTTCTCCTCAGCGCTGCAGAATTGTGAGTGTGACACCGGTGTTCAACCCTGTTAGGGTATAGAGCAGGTTTGTCTAGTTTGTGCACTGTAGCAATGCAGCTCAATATTCAGAAGCCAGGTAGGAATTTAGAAGAGAGTAGTCTGTAGAAATTGTTTATACTGTTTGCATTGAACTTTGCATTGCTATAGCTGGAGCGCAGCTTGTGTGACATGCTCCAGGTAGCTCTCCTTGTATCTATAATTGCTGTTGTCATTACAATAACTGTTAGTCTTATTTTCTGGCATAAAATCCTCTCTCTTTTAATAAAGCCTGTGCTTCAAGTGGCGCTGCGAGCAGGGTATGGTCACAGAGATGGAGGGAGCCGACAGCAATGGTAATGATGCTAATGTGAGTACCGCAGGCAATGGTGGAACCCATGCAGGAGCCCTCCCTATGGACATGTTGTTTAGCATGCTGCCCAAATTTGAAGGTCAGAATATGCCACTGACCGACTGGGTGACCATATTGCAGAGCGTTGCGAAGATTTATAATGTCAGCCTAGAGCTACAAGTGGAGATAGCTCTGGTAGCCCTGGAGGATGAACCCCGCAGAAACGTCTTCCTGCAACCGGAACCCACAAGTAACACCTTGAAAGAGATAGTGACATTTCTGGAGAAGATATACAGTGAAACAGCTAGTGCGGGGCATCTCCAGGCAAAGTACTTCAACCAGCTGCAGCGGAAAGGGGTCTCCCAAAATGCCACAATGCTACAGGAAGTAGTAGCAGAGATGCAAAGAAAGAGGTAAATGGAGTAGGAGGCATGGGATCTGTGGACTGAATACTACGAGAACAATTTTTCCTGGGACTCTACAGTACTCCCCTGAGGCAGGTCCTGTGTGAAAGAGTTAAAGTGGACCCCGCCTTAAGCTTTCAACAAATACTGGCAGAGCCGTTGGTCCGAAGCAAAGAAGAAAGCTATGCTTCCGGAGTAGTACGGACCCAGACCTTCGCAACCCTCGGGGTGCAAAGAATAAAGAGGTTCTGATCAGTGTAGTACAAGATCTGCAGAGTTCCCTGAATATTATGCAAAAGAAGTTGACTCAAGTGGAAAAGCGGATAGCGACCGGCTCTGCCCCTGAGGCAGCCTACCCAGCCCTACAATATCCCTACGAGTCCTTCCCCCATGCTCCCGAACCTGAGGCTCCCTACGCAAGTCTGCTGAACCCCGATGGTCCTCCACCCTCTATGCCTATATGTGGACCATTCCACCAAGTTCCTCTATATCCTCCACTGGCGGGTCCTTGGCATGAGCCAGTGTATCTGGGATTCCAGCGTCATCCATCGATGCCAGAGAGTCAGCTTCTAAGGGCGCCTTCCACACGCAGATAAAGAAAGTATTGTCAGAATGTACAGTGTTGGCAGTGTGGAAGTAGAGGACACGTTGCTGGAGCATGTCGGAGTCATTTGCAAGAACACCCAAAACCGCTGTTAAACTTCCAGCCCCCATAGTAGTGGGATGTACAGCCGGGGAGGTAGAGGGACAAGCCACCATGCACAATGCTGAACATTTAGCTGCTGGTTGTCCCATCCTGTGAGCTGAGTTTGAAGGCATCCCAGTGGACTGCTTAGTGTATACAGGGTCATAGGTAACAACCATGCCCGAGTCGTACTTTAAAACGATGGCCAAGCCAGAGAGGGAGACTTTGGTCTGGGTAAAAGTGGCTAATCAGCAACCGATCCCCATCACGGGGGTTCTGTGGATGAATGTGCAGCTATGTGGACAAGATATGGGAAGATAAGGCATCCGCTAGTTTCCGAGTTATTCAAAGAAGATGTACCGGTGATAATGGGCATGAATATCCTGTGAGAGTTGGACCAGATCATGTTCCATAAATGGGTGCCTGGCTACTGGAAACAGGTCACTCCGCACAAACTCACCCAGAAAGCATTCCAATGACTGATCTGCGTCTGTGGGACACAGAAGAACATCCCGGTACACCAGCCTGTGGGAGTTATCCGAGTGCCGGGAAGGGTTTCTCTCACCCTCCCTCCATGTCAGCAGACCATCCTGCCACTGCCTGTGGGAACCTTCCGCAACCTTGAAGGTATGGAGGTGGTCATCGAACCGGTGGGCCTAGGAGAGATAGGCTAGAATGCCCTGGTAGCCCGTACATTGGCAGCTGTCCATAATGGGCGAGTACCCATCAGAGCTTTGAATGTGGGACAGAGAGAAGTCTGCTTAACACCAGGAGTGGAGCTGACTCGTGGGTACCTACATCAAGGCAAAGTGCTGAATCGGAAAGAAGTGGCCCCAGCCCCGGTAGGTGATGCTGTCTGGACCCTGAAGGCACTACCGAAAACGGAATAAGCCCCGACCCCAGAATAGGCAAGCCATCTTGGCCCAAATGGGGATGGTTGTGAAGACTCTAGATCCAGATCGAATACAAGCAGTTGAAGCAATGCTGTGGGAGATACAGTCCACGTTTGCCCGCCACACCAATGACATTGGCTGCACAGATGCCATCACCCATAAGATACCGACGGGGGAGACTTCCCCGATCCGAGAAAGATATTGACAAATACCTCAAAAGCTGTACCAGGAGGTGAAGACGTTGTTGAAACACATGTTGGATTCGGGAGTGGTGCAGAGTAGCCAGAGTCCATAGGAAGACTCAGTGGTGCTTGTCAAGAAGAAGGACGGAACCATTCGTTTTTGCATGGACTACTGGCAGTTAAATGCGTGCACTGTGCGAGACTCATACCCACTGCCTCGCATCGAGAAGTCATTGACGGCCTTAGGGAAGGCTAAATGCTTCTCCACTCTGGATCTAGCTGGCTGGTACTGGCGGCACAAAAAGACAAGGTAAAGACAGCGTTCATACTCGCCATGGGACTGTTTGAATTTAGCAGAAAGCCATCCGGACTATTCAATGCACCGGGTAAATTCCAGCGGCAGATGGAGAAGTGCCTGGGAGACCTGAACTGGCAGTACCGGCATAGTCAAGTGGGGAGTCCCACTCTCTACCCAAGACACTATGGAGAACTAACGAAGAATGGAGGCAAGTATAAGATGAATATACGGGGTTGCAGCAAAGCAAATGCTGGGTAATGCAGCAAAAAATACCCGACAAGGAAGAAAGGGCTGACCTATATGCTGAGATGAAGTCCATGCTGCACCAGTGGGACAGGTTGGAAGTTCAAGGAGCCATTCTATACTGCAAGTGGCAAAAACCTGATGACCTAAAGGCAAGGTGGCAAATAGTAATCCCCGGAAGCATGGCACAAGAAATCGCCAAAGAAGCTCATGAGTTTGGAGCTCACTTCACACCGGGAAAGACATACCAGTAGTTGCTACATTAAGTATATTGCCCGCGGCTGGAGGCCACGGTTGAGGAAGGTTGCCGACAATGCCGAGTGTGTGACCTCACCAAAAGCACAGAACAGAGGGCACC
This sequence comes from Phyllobates terribilis, assembly GCF_046119375.1. Classification (NCBI taxonomy): domain Eukaryota; kingdom Metazoa; phylum Chordata; class Amphibia; order Anura; family Dendrobatidae; genus Phyllobates; species Phyllobates terribilis. The sequence continues at coordinate 19,982,376 of NW_027362764.1, read as the reverse complement.
CGTACAGACCATACAGACCAAGCAACCACTTGAAGTGTTAATGATAGACTACCTCCTTGTGGGACAATCAACTAGAAGTCCAGAGTACTGCTTGGTCATGACTGACCACCTCTCCAAGTTTGCAGTGGTCTCCCCAACTCGGGACCAGACAGCTGAGTCCGCTGCATTAGCCATCTGTCAAGTTTTTATCCAGCTCTATGTGTGTCCGAAGCGGATCCACTAAGACCAGGGAGCATGTTTTCAGGGTAAAGTGATGGAGGAATTGCACCAACTGTACAGCATTGAAAGGTCCAGGACAACCCCATACCATCCCCCATGGAATGAGGCCTGAGAGTGCTTTAACTGAACTCTGCTTCAAATGTTGAGGACATTAGAGGAAGACAAGAAAGCACATTGGCTTGATTACTTACCCGAATTGGTCTGGACCTATAACGGTCAAGTCCCTATACATGCTACTGTTCGGTAGAACCAGCCTAGATATCATCAAACTAAATCTGGAACAGCCAGAGGATCTATTCGAATGATCTACCACCTCATAGGTGAAAAAATACTGTTGACTGCTCCAGACCATCCAGTGGCTAGCAGGCCAGTGGTTACAAGAGAATGCCTATAACAGCTGACCTCCATTCGATGAAGTTCCACTGCGGACTGGGGATTGAGTGCTGGTGTGGGGAAAACATCCCAAAGGCAAGATGAATGAACATTGGGAGGTGCAACCATGCAAAGTGATTAAGAGAGTTTATGAAGTACAGTTTGAAAACTCTACATAGTAGTATATTACAGCCATGCCAGTCTGAAGATTCCACATCTGCCCCAAGAGCGGCTCTGCCCGTTCCTTCATCAGAGCCAACTTCCCCTACTGGAGACTGGTGGACCGTTCCTGAGACTGCAGAAGGTCCCCAGTCCGTGGAGGCAGAAGTTCCCGACAAAGAATGATTGCCTGTTTGCAGAGGAGAGGAACCCCAGGCTCTGTCTGAACCTTCTGCTGTAGAAGACAGTCCTATAATCACTGTTCTCATTGAAGATAGTGAAGACTTCTGGAGATTTAGTAAGCCTAATGCAGGGGTTCTACCAAATAGGTACGCTGCTTAGCAGTTTATGTGGTCCACCTGTATGTATTGTGGGCAATGGGCCACTGCTGTGTAAGTGGTTGCATAGAGTCTTTTATCCTTCTACCTGGGCTAAAAAGCAAGGCCGAGGACTGCCGCCTTTTAGTGGGGAGGCATGTAGGGGGTTAGCCCCTACCAAGAACTGAATTACACTGTGATTTTAAGAGATAATGCTCCTTTCTGATTTTTGTGCACTTGGACTAGTCCTTTATCCCCTATAATTTGCTGTGTGTTGGTTTGAGCAAGAAACAGGAAGTGTCTGTTCTGGAAGTGAGGACTAGGAGAGACTCATCCCTGTGTCAGGAAGAGAGAAAAATAAGGGTGTCTAAACACTAAGAGACTGTTAAACTAATTAGCGGCATTAAGGGAGAAGATAGTACCCAGTTACAGCAGGATCAGCTACCACAACTGTGTCAGAGGGAAAGTGTTGAATAGCATAGCTGAGGTGGTTTTCCCCAAGCACCAGTAACTTGGAGAGAGAAAGCAACCCTGTGGTACCAGCGATCCCTCAGCCTTGAAAGTGGGACAAGATTTGCCTGGACTCAGAAGAAGATGGAACCGTTAACCTGAAGAAAGAGCGCAACACTGCGAACTCGGCTCCACTACATCGGGACCAAGCAGAAGTTAGCAGACTTTCTCCTCAGCGCTGCAGAACTGTGAGTGTGACACCAGTGTTCAACTGTGTTAGAGTATAAAGCAGGTTTCTCTAGTTTGGGCACTGTAGCAGCGCGGCCCGATTATTGGAAGCCAGGCCGGAATTTAAAAGACAGTAATTTGTAGAAATTGTTTATACTATTTGTATTAGCCATAGCTGGAGCTCAGTGTTAGAATCTATGTTGTTTTACTATCGGCCATGTTGTTGTGGTTTGCTGGCTTCTTGTTTTTTTCCTCTGGTACTGGGTTTCTTTCTTCTCGTGATCTCTGCACTCTTTATTACTCAGCACCTGGCTCCCATTCCCCGCTGGACATCAGTGTTGTTACGCTTGTGCTCTGGCTAAGTAGCCTTGTTTAGTTCTTTGTGCTTTGGACAATTGTTATCCTGGGACTTCTTGTTCCACCAGTTTTATTCCCTTTAATCTTTGTTTCTGCAAATAACTTTTCTGTTAGGTCTCCTGCTTTTTCTCCCAGTCCGGGACCCCTATCCACTTCCTACAGGTCTTCGTTTGAGTTCAGTGCAGGAGTTTCGGTGGGGCTATTCATAAGGAATAGAGCACCCACCCCAGTGTAGGGTTAAGCTGAGTCTCAGTGCAGGGACAGCTTTTCCCTCCTATTCCTTAGTTCTAAGTTGCAGTTCATAACAGTATGTCCAGCCCCGTTTAAAAAAAAAAAAGAAAAAAAAGAAGTTTTTTTTTTTTTTCCTCCTCTCCTCTTCCTGGGTTTTCTTCAGTATGTGTACCATCCAGGAGCTTGCTCAACACTTGAAAGGATTGACTCTGGAGGTTACCGGTCTTCAGCAGTACGTGAGTAAATACCCTGCAGAACGCTATGAAGAACCTAAGGTAGGATTACCTGAGTGTTTCTCGGGGAAACGACAGGATTTTTTTCATTTAAAAATGCTTTTTTGTTGTATTTTCAGCTCAGACCTAGATCTTCTGGGAGTGAACTACAGCGTGTAGAGATTATTATGTCTCTATTGCGTAAAGAACCTCAAATCTGGCGTTTTCCTTGTCTCCTGATGATCATTGTTTGAGGTCTGTGGAGGCATTTTTTGATGCCATGGATTTGCTGTATGATGATCCTGATCGGGTTACATCAGCTGAGGCAGAGCTCAGTCGTCTCAAACAGGGTTCTCTTGATGCTGAGAGTTATTGCACCCTGTTCAGACTATGGTCTGCAGAGGTCAGGTGGAACGAATCTGCACTCAAGTTTCAGTTTCTGTCAGGCTTGAGTGAAAGGGTTAAAGATTTGCTCATTGCTTTCCCTGCACCTGATACTTTGCAAGTTGCCATGCAGTTAGCTATCCGTGTGGATAGAAGGTTGAGGGCCAGACAGAATGAGGAGAAGTTTCCTGTATTGCTGGATTCTGTTTCTCACGATATTCCTGCCGACACTGGGGGACCTATGCAGGTGGGGGCAATGTCATCTCGTTCCAAGGAGAGGGACAGAAGGTTCTCTGAGGGACTTTGCTTGTATTGCGGTAAGGGTGATCATTTATTAAAGCAATGCGAGGTTCTCTTAAGGAACGAAAAAAAAATGGTCAGTAGAAATAACACTCCCGTTCGCATTGCGTTTTTACGTTCCACTGGGGTGTTTTTTCCTGGTAATACCACCTGTCAGGGTCATTCGATTGAGTTTCAGGTTATGGTGGATTGTGGTTCTGCACTTAATTTGATTGATCAACAATTTCTTCAAAAGTATAAGTTTGACTCTGAACCTTTGTCGTCTCCTTTTCCTGTGGTGGCGATTGATAATACTCCCCTGGAGCATGGGAGCATTCTTCGAAAAGTCACTGGGTTTCCCCTTACTATGAATATGGAACATCAGGAGCAGATTGACTTATTTGTACTTGCTAAATTGCCTTCCTCGGTCGTCCTGGGGTTGGCCTGGTTAAAAGTGCATAATCCTTTGCTGGACTGGTCGCCTGGTTCCATAAGATCCTGGGGTCAGGGGTGTTGTGGTAAGTGTTGTAATGTTCATATTGCGGCTGTTATGAAGGGGGATTTTTGGAGGGTTTTTTCGGAGGTGGAGTCGAAAGCTTTACCACCTCATAGAGATTACGATTGCGCTTTTGAGTTCATCCCTGATGCTAAACTCCCTAAGAGTCGGTTGTTTAATCTGACAATTCCCGAGAGGGAGTCTTTGAAGGAGTACCTTCAGACTAGTTAAGCTGCAGGTCACATAAGACCCTCTAAGTCTCCTGTGGCGGTTGGGTTCTTTTTTGTCAAAAAGAAGTATGGGGGTCTTAGGCCATGTCTGGATTTTCGGGAGATTAATAAAATCACTGTGCGCAATCCTTACCCGTTACCACTTATTCCGGATTTGTTTAACCAATTGACCGTAGCTAAATGGTTTTCTAAGATTGACCTTGGTGGGGCATATAATTTGCTGCGAGTGAAGGACGGAGATGAATGGAAGACAGCTTTTAACACCCCGGAAGGTCATTTTGAGTGTTTGGTGATGCCTTTTGGGCTTACTAACGCCCCTGCATTTTTTCAAAATTTCATCAATGACATTCTGAGACCTTTGATCGGTAGGAGTGTTATTGTTTGTCTGGATGACATTTTGATTTATTCATCGGATCTTGAGTCTCATTGGCAGAGAGTCCGCGAAGTTCTTCAGATACTGAGAGATAACACACTCTTTGCTAAATTGGAGAAGTGTCAGTTTGCTGTCCAGAAAATTAGTTTTTTGGGTTACTTTGTCTCTTGTGATGGTTTTGAGATGGACCCGGTGAAGGTTCAGGCTTGCTGGAGTGGCCGAGGCCTGAGGGTTTGAAGTCCGTACAGAGATTTTTGGGGTTTGCCAATTATTACAGGAAATTCATAAAGAATTTCTCTGTCATCGCTAAACCCATTACTGATCTCACCAAGTAGGGGGCTAATACAGTCCAATGGTCCACTGAGGCTATGGAAGCTTTTGAGTATCTCAAGTAGAGGTTCAGCTCTGCTCCTGTTCTTATCCAGACAGATGAGACCAAGCCATTTTTGGTTGAGGTGGATGCCTCATCTTTAGGCGTAGGGGCAGTTCTGTCCCAGGAGGGTGGGGATGGGGTGCATCCCTGTGCTTTCTTTTCAAAAAAAAATTCTGAGACAGAGCTCAACTATGATGTTGGGAATCGTGAGTTGTTGGCTATTAAACTCGCGTTCGAGCATTGGCAACATTTTTTGGAGGGGGATCGACATCCTATACAGGTTTTCACTGATCATAAGAATTTGACTTATCTGGATGCAGCTAAACGTTTGAATGCCCATTAGGCTAGATGGGCACTGTTTTTTGCCCGGTTCAATTTTTCCGTAACCTTTGTCCCAGGGACAAAGAATGTTAAGGCTGACGCTTTGTCTCGTAGTTTCTCTCCAGCGGTGAATGCTGAGAGGGAGGAGTGTATTTTGCAGAGAGGGGTGGTGGTGGTCGCATTGGATTCTGAGTTGGAGAATAGCATCCTAGGAGCTCAGAGTGCGGCACCATCTAACACCCCGTGTGGTAAATTGTTTGTGCCTAGAACCTTGAGGAGAGCGTTGTTTGTTGAATGTTATGAGTCTCAGTCGGCAGGGATTTCGGAAACTATGAAGTCTATCGGTCGGAGTTTCTGGTGGCCAGGGTGGCAAAGGGAGGTCATCAAGTGGGTGCGTCAGTGTTCTGTGTGCGCTAAGTCGAAGGCCTCTCATGCTCCAGCTGCGGGGTTGCTGTGCCCCTTGGAAGTTCCTAGTTTGCCATGGACATTTTGTGACAGATTGAAAATTCATTTGTCATTCTCGTCGGGGTATCATCCAGAGTCCAATGGACAGACTGAAAGGAAGAACCAGGATGTCGAGCAGTTTTTGAGATGTTTTGTGGCAGACAATCAGGAAATGTGGTCAGAATTTCTACCTTTTGCCTAGTTTGCCCTTAATAATCATACTTCTTCCTCGACTGGTTGTTCTCCTTTTTTGTTGTTGTACTGGCAGGTATCCATCTTTTGGTCCATTTTCCAAAGTTGGGGCTGCTGTTCTGGAGGAGGACAATTTTTCTGGTGATTTGGAGAGGGTTTGGACCCGTGTACGCCTGAACCTTAAAGAGGCTAACAGGAGATCAAAAGGGTATTTTGACAAAAAAAGAAAGGAGTCCTTGTTTGCTTTTGGGGATATGGTTTGGTTGTCCTCTAGAAATTTTCGGTTGAAAATTCCTTCTAAAAAACTAGGGCCTAAATTTGTGGGTCCTTTCAAAGTGGTTCAGATTGTCAACTCGGCAGCGGTAAGGTTGAGCATTCCATCGTCCTGGAGGATTAATTCTGAGTTTCATGTGTCGCTACTTAAGAAGGCGGACACGCCTGATAAGCAGACGAAGCCTACTGTTCCTCCTGTTGATAAGGACGGTGAATTTGAAATTTCTCGCATTTTGGATTCCAGGTGGCATAGAGGAAGATTACAGTATCTTGTGTCCTGGAAAGGTTTCGGCCCCGAGGATAATTCCTGGACGAAGGCCGAGGATGTCTCGGCCTCAAGGCTAATTAAGGCTTTTCACAGGAGATTTCCTGGTAAGGCTCGGCCTAGAGGATCCGGAGGATCCTCGTAAAAGGGGAGGTACTGTTGGAATATATGTTGTTTTACAATCGGCCATCTTGTTGTGGTTTGCTGGCTTCTATTCTTTTCCTCTGGTGCTGGGTTTCTTGGTCACATGATCTCTGCACTCTTTATTACTCAGCACCTGGCTCCCATTCCCCGCTGGACATCAGTGTTGTTACGCTTGTGCTCTGGCTAAGTAGCCTTGTTTAGTTCTTTGTGCTTTGGACAATTGTTATCCTGGGACTTCTTGTTCCACCAGGTTTGTTCCCATTAATCTTCATTTCTGCAACTAACTTTTCTGTTAGGAGGTCTCCTGCTTTTGCTCCCAGTCCTTAGATCTTTTATGGACCCCTTTCCCCTTCCTACAGGTCTTTGTTTGAGTTCAGAGCAGGAGTTTCAGTGGGGCTATTCATAAGGAATAGGGCACCCACCCCAGTGTAGGGTAAAACTGAGTCTCAGTGCAGGGACAGCTTTTCCCTCCTATTCGTTAGTTCTAAGTTGCAGTTCATAACGCTCATATTTTTTTGTATCTAATATTGCTGTTATCATTACAATAACCGCTAGTCTAATTTTCTCACATTAAATCCTCTGTCTTTTAATAAAGCCGGTGTGTTGTTTCTGCCTTCTCCTCTACTGTACCGTATTTGAGTCCTGCATGGTGGTGTCGTTCAGGCACCACTTCAGCCACACAGCTAAGAACACCACCTTGGACCTGGCTCCCTAAACGGCCATCGAGGGGTTTCCCGTACCTCCTAAACAACCTGAGGGAAGGCCACAACACAAATCCTACCAAAGGGAAAGAAGAGAAGGACAGCGTGTAGGAAAACAACAGGACCCAAGTCTAGGAGATTTTCACTTTATTTTCCATTTATATTTTGGTTCTCTGTATTCTTCCCTGTCCACTCTGTGTGAAAGTGTTTACTTTCTAGTTATAGGTATGTATGGTTCAATTACAGCTTTGAAACAAGGTGGACTGCCCAACCCTAAAACTACTGATTGATGAAGTTACTGTCATTGGTTTTATTATACGTATTTCTGGTTCTTAAAGCATATTTAACAAAATATAGTTTTATGGATATATTTTTCTGTGAGAATAACTAATAAATTTGTTCAGTGGTTTATTATTCTGTTCACTGTGAAGGAGTGGAGAAATTGAATAGATAGTGTGTGACAGCACAGCAGTGATAAACTGTACAGATAGTGTGTGACAGCACAGCAGTGATAACCTGTACAGATAGTGTGTGACAGCACAGCAGTTAAGAAACTGCACAGTGTGTGACATTACAGCAGTGATAAACTGTACACACAGTGTGTGAAAGCACAGCAGTGATAAACTGTACAGATATTGTGTGACAGCACAGCAGTGATAAACTATACAGATAGTGTGTGACAGCACAGCAGTGATATACTGTACAGATAGTGTGTGACAGCACAGCAGTGATAAACTGTACAGATATTGTGTGACAGCACAGCAGTGATAAACTATACAGATAGTGTGTGACAGCACAGCAGTGATAAACTGTACAGATAGTGTGTGACAGCACAGCAGTGATAAACTGTACAGATAGTGTGTGACAGCACAGCAGTGATAAACTGTACAGATAGTGTGTGACAGCACAGCAGTGATAAACTGTACAGATAGTGTGTGACAGCACAGCAGTGATAAACTCTACAGATAGTGTGTGACAGCACAGCAGTGATACACTGTACAGATAGTGTGTGACAGCACAGCAGTGATAAACTGTACAGATAGTGTGTGACAGCACAGCCGTGATAAACTGTACAGATAGTGTGTGACAGCACAGCAGTGATAAACTGTACAGATAATGTGTGACAGCACAGCAGTGATAAACTGTACAGATAATGTGTGACAGCACAGCAGTGATAAACTATACAGATAGTGTGTGACAGCACAGCAGTGATAAACTGTACAGATAGTGTGTGACAGCACAGCAGTGATAAACTGTACAGATAGTGTGTGACAGCACAGCAGTGATAAACTGTACAGATAATGTGTGACAGCACAGCAGTGATAAACTGTACAGATAATGTGTGACAGCACAGCAGTGATAAACTATACAGATAGTGTGTGACAGCACAGCAGTGATAAACTGTACAGATAGTGTGTGACAGCACAGCAGTGATAAACTGTACAGATAGTGTGTGACAGCACAGCAGTGATAAACTGTACAGATAATGTGTGACAGCACAGCAGTGATAAACTGCACAGATAGTGTGTGACAGCACAGCAGTGATAAACTGTACAGATAGTGTGTGACAGCACAGCAGTGATATACTGTACAGATAGTGTGTGACAGCACAGCAGTGATAAACTGTACAGATAGTGTGTGACAGCACAGCAGTGATAAACTGTACAGATAATGTGTGACAGCACAGCAGTGATAAACTGTACAGATAATGTGTGACAGCACAGCAGTGATAAACTATACAGATAGTGTGTGACAGCACAGCAGTGATAAACTGTACAGATAGTGTGTGACAGCACAGCAGTGATAAACTGTACAGATAGTGTGTGACAGCACAGCAGTGATAAACTGTACAGATAATGTGTGACAGCACAGCAGTGATAAACTGTACAGATAATGTGTGACAGCACAGCAGTGATAAACTATACAGATAGTGTGTGACAGCACAGCAGTGATAAACTGTACAGATAGTGTGTGACAGCACAGCAGTGATAAACTGTACAGATAATGTGTGACAGCACAGCAGTGATAAACTGTACAGATAGTGTGTGACAGCACAGCCGTGATAACCTGTACAGATAGTGTGTGACAGCACAGCAGTGATAAACTGTACAGATAGTGTGTGACAGCACAGCAGTGATAAACTGTACAGATAGTGTGTGACAGCACAGCAGTGATAAACTGTACAGATAGTGTGTGACAGCACAGCAGTGATAAACTGTACAGATAGTGTGTGACAGCACAGCAGTGATAAACTGTACAGATAGTGTGTGACAGCACAGCAGTGATAAACTGTACAGATAGTGTGTGACAGCACAGCAGTGATAACCTGTACAGATAGTGTGTGACAGCACAGCAGTGATAACCTGTACAGATAGTGTGTGACAGCACAGCAGTGATAAACTGTACAGATAGTGTGTGACAGCACAGCAGTGATAAACTGTACAGATAGTGTGTGACAGCACAGCAGTGATAAACTGTACAGATAGTGTGTGACAGCACAGCAGTGAGAAACTGTACAGATAGTGTGTGACAGCACAGCACTGATAAACTGTACAGATAGTGTGTGACAGCACAGCAGTGATAAACTGTACAGATAGTGTGTGACAGCACAGCAGTGATAACCTGTACAGATAGTGTGTGACAGCACAGCAGTGATAACCTGTACAGATAGTGTGTGACAGCACAGCAGTGATAAACTGTACAGATAGTGTGTGACAGCACAGCAGTGATAAACTGTACAGATAGTGTGTGACAGCACAGCAGTGATAAACTGTACAGATAGTGTGTGACAGCACAGCAGTGATAAACTGTACAGATAGTGTGTGACAGCACAGCAGTGATAAACTGTACAGATAGTGTGTGACAGCACAGCAGTGAGAAACTGTACAGATAGCGTGTGACAGCACAGCAGTGATAAACTGTACAGATAGTGTGTGACAGCACAGCCGTGATAAACTGTACAGATAATGTGTGACAGCACAGCAGTGATAACCTGTACAGATAGTGTGTGACAGCACAGCCGTGATAAACTGTACAGATAGTGTGTGACAGCACAGCAGTGATAAACTGTACAGATAGTGTGTGACAGCACAGCAGTGATAAACTGTACAGATAGTGTGTGACAGCACAGCAGTGATAAACTGTACAGATAGTGTGTGACAGTACAGCAGTGATAAACAGTACAGATAGTGTGTGACAGCACAGCAGTGATAATCTGTACAGATAGTGTGTGACAGCACAGCAGTGATAAACTGTACAGATAGTGTGTGACAGCACAGCAGTGATAAACTGTACAGATAGTGTGTGACAGCACAGCAGTGATAAACTGCACAGATAGTGTGTGACAGCACAGCAGTGATAAACTGCACAGATAGTGTGTGACAGCACAGCAGTGATAAACTCTACTGATAGTGAGTGACAGCACAGCAGTGATAAACTGTACAGATAGTGTTTGACAGCACAGCAGTGATAACCTGTACAGATAGTGTGTGACAGCACAGCAGTGATAAAATGTACAGATAGTATGTGACAGCACAGCAGTGATAACCTGTACAGATAGTGTGTGACAGCACAGCAATGATAAACTGTACAGATAGTGTGTGACAGCACAACAGTGATAAACTGTACAGATAGTGTGTGACAGCACAGCAGTGATAAACTGTACAGATAGTGTGTGACAGCACAGCAGTGATAAACTGTACAGATAGTGTGTGACAGCACACCAGTGATAAACTGCACAGATAGTGTGTGACAGCACAGCAGTGATAACCTGTACAGATAGTGTGTGACAGCACAGCAGTGATAAACTGAACAGATAGTGTGTGACAGCACAGCAGTGATAAACTGTACAGATAGTGTGTGACAGCACAGCAGTGATAAACTGTACCGATAGTGTGTGACAGCACAGCAGTGATAAACTGTACAGATAGTGTGTGACAGCACAGCAGTGATAACCCGTACAGATAGTGTGTGACAGCACAGCAGTGATAAACTGTACAGATAGTGTGTGACAGCACAGCAGTGTTAAACTGTACAGATAGTGTGTGACAGCACAGCAGTGATAAACTGTACAGATAGTGTGTGACAGCACAGCAGTGATATACTGTACAGATAGTGTGTGACAGCACAGCAGTGATAACCTGTACAGATAGTGTGTGACAGCACAGCAGTGATAAACTGTACAGATAGTGTGTGACAGCACAACAGTGATAAACTGTACAGATAGTGTGTGACATCACAGCAGTGATAAACTGTACAGATATTGTGTGACAGCACAGTAGTGATAAACTGTACAGATAGTGTGTGACAGCACAGCAGTGATAAACTGCACAGATAGTGTGTGACAGCACAGCAGTGATAAACTGTACAGATAGTGTGTGACAGCACAGCAGTGATAAACTGTACAGATAGTGTGTGACAGCACAGCAGTGATAAACTGCACAGATAGTGTGTGACAGCACAGCAGTGATAACCTGTACAGACAGTGTGTGACAGCACAGCAGTGATAAACTGCACAGATAGTGTGTGACAGCACAGCAGTGATAAACTGTACAGATAGTGTGTGACAGCACAGCAGTGATAAACTGTACAGATAGTGTGTGACAGCACAGCAGTGATAAACTGTACAGATAGTGTGTGACAGCACAGCAGTGATAAACTGCACAGATAGTGTGTGACAGCACAGCAGTGATAAACTCTACTGATAGTGAGTGACAGCACAGCAGTGATAAACTGTACAGATAGTGTTTGACAGCACAGCAGTGATAACCTGTACAGATAGTGTGTGACAGCACAGCAGTGATAAACTGTACAGATAGTGTGTGACAGCACAGCAGTGATAACCTGTACAGATAGTGTGTGACAGCACAGCAGTGATAAACTGCACAGATAGTGTGTGACAGCACAGCAGTGATAAACTGTACAGATAGTGTGTGACAGCACAGCAGTGATAAACTGTACAGATAGTGTGTGACAGCACAGCAGTGATAAACTGCACAGATAGTGTGTGACAGCACAGCAGTGATAACCTGTACAGATAGTGTGTGACAGCACAGCAGTGATAAACTGCACAGATAGTTTGTGACAGCACAGCAGTGATAAACTGTACAGATAGTGTGTGACAGCACAGCAGTGATAAACTGTACAGATAGTGTGTGACAGCACAGCAGTGATAAACTGTACAGATAGTGTGTGACAGCACAGCAGTGATAAACTGTACAGATAGTGTGTGACAGCACAGCAGTGTTAAACTGTACAGATAGTGTGTGACAGCACAGCAGTGATAAACTGTACAGATAGTGTGTGACAGCACAGCAGTGATAAACTGTACAGATAGTGTGTGACAGCACAGCAGTGATAACCCGTACAGATAGTGTGTGACAGCACAGCAGTGATAAACTGTACAGATAGTGTGTGACAGCACAGCAGTGTTAAACTGTACAGATAGTGTGTGACAGCACAGCAGTGATAAACTGTACAGATAGTGTGTGACAGCACAGCAGTGATATACTGTACAGATAGTGTGTGACAGCACAGCAGTGATAACCTGTACAGATAGTGTGTGACAGCACAGCAGTGATAAACTGTACAGATAGTGTGTGACAGCACAACAGTGATAAACTGTACAGATAGTGTGTGACATCACAGCAGTGATAAACTGTACAGATATTGTGTGACAGCACAGCAGTGATATACTGTACAGATAGTGTGTGACAGCACAGCAGTGATAACCTGTACAGATAGTGTGTGACAGCACAGCAGTGATAACCTGTACAGATAGTGTGTGACAGCACAGCAGTGATAAACTGTACAGATAGTGTGTGACAGCACAGCAGTGATAACCTGTACAGATAGTGTGTGACAGCACAGCAGTGATAAACTGTACAGATAGTGTGTGACAGCACAGCAGTGATAAACTGCACAGATAGTGTGTGACAGCACAGCAGTGATAACCTGTACAGATAGTGTGTGACAGCACAGCAGTGATAAACTGAACAGATAGTGTGTGACAGCACAGCAGTGATAAACTGTACAGATAGTGTGTGACAGCACAGCAGTGCTAAACTGTACAGATAGTGTGTGACAGCACAGCAGTGCTAAACTGTACAGATAGTGTGTGACAGCACAGCAGTGATAAACTGTACAGATAGTGTGTGACAGCACAGCAGTGATAACCTGTACAGATAGTGTGTGACAGCACAGCAGTGATAAACTGTACAGATAGTGTGTGACAGCACAGCAGTGATAAACTGTACAGATAGTGTGTGACAGCACAGCAGTGATAAACTGTACAGATAGTGTGTGACAGCACAGCAGTGATATACTGTACAGATAGTGTGTGACAGCACAGCAGTGATAACCTGTACAGAGAGTGTGTGACAGCACAGCAGTGATAAACTGTACAGATATTGTGTGACAGCACAACAGTGATAAACTGTACAGATAGTGTGTGACATCACAGCAGTGATAAACTGTACAGATATTCTGTGACAGCACAGCAGTGATAAACTGTACAGATAGTGTGTGACAGCACAGCAGTGATAAACTGCACAGATAGTGTGTGACAGCACAGCAGTGATAAACTGTACAGATAGTGTGTGACAGCACAGCAGTGATAAACTGTACAGATAGTGTGTGACAGCACAGCAGTGATAAACTGCACAGATAGTGTGTGACAGCACAGCAGTGATAACCTGTACAGATAGTGTGTGACAGCACAGCAGTGATAAACTGCACAGATAGTTTGTGACAGCACAGCAGTGATAAACTGTACAGATAGTGTGTGACAGCACAGCAGTGATAAACTGTACAGATAGTGTGTGACAGCACAGCAGTGATAAACTGTACAGATAGTGTGTGACAGCACAGCAGTGATAAACTGTACAGATAGTGTGTGACAGCACAGCAGTGTTAAACTGTACAGATAGTGTGTGACAGCACAGCAGTGATAAACTGTACAGATAGTGTGTGACAGCACAGCAGTGATAAACTGTACAGATAGTGTGTGACAGCACAGCAGTGATAACCCGTACAGATAGTGTGTGACAGCACAGCAGTGATAAACTGTACAGATAGTGTGTGACAGCACAGCAGTGTTAAACTGTACAGATAGTGTGTGACAGCACAGCAGTGATAAACTGTACAGATAGTGTGTGACAGCACAGCAGTGATATACTGTACAGATAGTGTGTGACAGCACAGCAGTGATAACCTGTACAGATAGTGTGTGACAGCACAGCAGTGATAAACTGTACAGATAGTGTGTGACAGCACAACAGTGATAAACTGTACAGATAGTGTGTGACATCACAGCAGTGATAAACTGTACAGATATTGTGTGACAGCACAGCAGTGATAAACTGTACAGATAGTGTGTGACAGCACAGCAGTGATAAACTGCACAGATAGTGTGTGACAGCACAGCAGTGATAAACTGTACAGATAGTGTGTGACAGCACAGCAGTGATAAACTGTACAGATAGTGTGTGACAGCACAGCAGTGATAAACTGCACAGATAGTGTGTGACAGCACAGCAGTGATAACCTGTACAGATAGTGTGTGACAGCACAGCAGTGATAAACTGCACAGATAGTGTGTGACAGCACAGCAGTGATAAACTGTACAGATAGTGTGTGACAGCACAGCAGTGATAAACTGTACAGATAGTGTGTGACAGCACAGCAGTGATAAACTGTACAGATAGTGTGTGAAAGCACAGCAGTGATAAACTGTACAGATAGTGTGTGACAGCACAGCAGTGATAAACTGTACAGATAGTGTGTGACAGCACAGCAGTGATAAACTGTACAGATAGTGTGTGACAGCACAGCAGTGATAAACTGTACAGATAATGTGTGACAGCACAGCAGTGATAACCTGTACAGATAGTGTGTGACAGCACAGCAGTGATAACCTGTACAGATAGTGTGTGACAGCACAGCAGTGATAAACTGTACAGATAGTGTGTGACAGCACAGCAGTGATAAACTGTACAGATAATGTGTGACAGCACAGCAGTGATAAACTGTACAGATAGTGTGTGACAGCACAGCCGTGATAACCTGTACAGATAGTGTGTGACAGCACAGCAGTGATAAACTGTACTGATAGTGTGTGACAGCACAGCAGTGATAAACTGTACAGATAGTGTGTGACAGCACAGCAGTGATAAACTGTACAGATAGTGTGTGACAGCACAGCAGTGATAAACTGTACAGATAGTGTGTGACAGCACAGCAGTGATAAACTGTACAGATAGTGTGTGACAGTACAGCAGTGATAAACAGTACAGATAGTGTGTGACAGCACAGCAGTGATAATCTGTACAGATAGTGTGTGACAGCACAGCAGTGATAAACTGTACAGATAGTGTGTGACAGCACAGCAGTGATAAGCTGTACAGATAGTGTGTGACAGCACAGCAGTGATAAACTGCACAGATAGTGTGTGACAGCACAGCAGTGATAAACTGCACAGATAGTGTGTGACAGCACAGCAGTGATAAACTCTACTGATAGTGAGTGACAGCACAGCAGTGATAAACTGTACAGATAGTGTTTGACAGCACAGCAGTGATAACCTGTACAGATAGTGTGTGACAGCACAGCAGTGATAAACTGTACAGATAGTGTGTGACAGCACAGCAGTGATAAACTGTACAGATAGTGTGTGACAGCACAGCAGTGATAAACTGTACAGATAGTGTGTGACAGCACAACAGTGATAAACTGTACAGATAGTGTGTGACAGCACAGCAGTGATAAACTGTACAGATAGTGTGTGACAGCACAGCAGTGATAACTGTACAGATAGTGTGTGACAGCACAGCAGTGATAAACTGCACAGATAGTGTGTGACAGCACAGCAGTGATAACCTGTACAGATAGTGTGTGACAGCACAGCAGTGATAAACTGAACAGATAGTGTGTGACAGCACAGCAGTGATAAACTGTACAGATAGTGTGTGACAGCACAGCAGTGATAAACTGTACAGATAGTGTGTGACAGCACAGCAGTGCTAAACTGTATAGATAGTGTGTGACAGCACAGCAGTGATAAACTGTACAGATAGTGTGTGACAGCACAGCAGTGATAACCTGTACAGATAGTGTGTGACAGCACAGCAGTGATAAACTGTACAGATAGTGTGTGACAGCACAGCAGTGATAAACTGTACAGATAGTGTGTGACAGCACAGCAGTGATAAACTGTACAGATAGTGTGTGACAGCACAGCAGTGATAACCTGTACAGATAGTGTGTGACAGCACAGCAGTGATAAACTGTACAGATAGTGTGTGACAGCACAGCAGTGATAACCTGTACAGATAGTGTGTGATAGCACAGCAGTGATAAACTGTACAGATAGTGTGTGACAGCACAACAGTGATAAACTGTACAGATAGTGTGTGACAGCACAGCAGTGATAAACTGTACAGATAGTGTGTGACAGCACAGCAGTGATAAACTGTACAGATAGTGTGTGACAGCACAGCAGTGATAAACTGTACAGATAGTGTGTGACAGCACAGCAGTGATAACCTGTACAGATAGTGTGTGACAGCACAGCAGTGATAAACTGAACAGATAGTGTGTGACAGCACAGCAGTGATAAACTGTACAGATAGTGTGTGACAGCACAGCAGTGATAAACTGTACAGATAGTGTGTGACAGCACAGCAGTGCTAAACTGTACAGATAGTGTGTGACAGCACAGCAGTGATAAACTGTACAGATAGTGTGTGACAGCACAGCAGTGATAACCTGTACAGATAGTGTGTGACAGCACAGCAGTGATAAACTGTACAGATAGTGTGTGACAGCACAGCAGTGATAAACTGTACAGATAGTGTGTGACAGCACAGCAGTGATAAACTGTACAGATAGTGTGTGACAGCACAGCAGTGATATACTGTACAGATAGTGTGTGACAGCACAGCAGTGATAACCTGTACAGATAGTGTGTGACAGCACAGCAGTGATAAACTGTACAGATAGTGTGTGACAGCACAACAGTGATAAACTGTACAGATAGTGTGTGACATCACAGCAGTGATAAACTGTACAGATATTGTGTGCAGCACAGCAGTGATAAACTGTACAGATAGTGTGTGACAGCACAGCAGTGATAAACTGCACAGATAGTGTGTGACAGCACAGCAGTGATAAACTGTACAGATAGTGTGTGACAGCACAGCAGTGATAAACTGTACAGATAGTGTGTGACAGCACAGCAGTGATAAACTGCACAGATAGTGTGTGATAGCACAGCAGTGATAACCTGTACAGATAGTGTGTGACAGCACAGCAGTGATAAACTGCACAGATAGTTTGTGACAGCACAGCAGTGATAAACTGTACAGATAGTGTGTGACAGCACAGCAGTGATAAACTGTACAGATAGTGTGTGACAGCACAGCAGTGATAAACTGTACAGATAGTGTGTGACAGCACAGCAGTGATAAACTGTACAGATAGTGTGTGACAGCACAGCAGTGATAAACTGTACAGATAGTGTGTGACAGCACAGCAGTGATAACCCGTACAGATAGTGTGTGACAGCACAGCAGTGATAAACTGTACAGATAGTGTGTGACAGCACAGCAGTGTTAAACTGTACAGATAGTGTGTGACAGCACAGCAGTGATAAACTGTACAGATAGTGTGTGACAGCACAGCAGTGATAAACTGTACAGATAGTGTGTGACAGCACAGCAGTGATAAACTGTACAGATAGTGTGTGACAGCACAGCAGTGATAAACTGTACAGATAGTGTGTGACAGCACAGCAGTGATAAACTGTACAGATAGTGTGTGACAGCACAGCAGTGATAACCTGTACAGATAGTGTGTGACAGCACAGCAGTGATATACTGTACAGATAGTGTGTGACAGCACAACAGTGATACACTGTACAGATAGAGTGTGACAGCACAGCAGTGATAAACTGTACAGATAGTGTGTGACAGCACAGCAGTGATAAACTGTACAGATAGTGTGTGACAGCACAGCAGTGAAGAGACTGTACACATAGTGTGTGACAGCACAGCAGTGATAAACTGTACAGATAATGTGTGACAGCACAGCAGTGAAGAGACTGTACAGATCGTGTGTGACAGCACATACCCTTTGCCCCGTATAGAGGAATCGCTGGCTGCACTAAAATCTGCCAATTACTTCTCTACATTGGATCTCACTAGTGGGTACTGGCAAGTCTCTGTTGCTGAGGAAGACCGGGAGAAGACAGCCTTCACCACCCTGATGGGACTGTGCGAGTTCAACAGTATGCCGTTTGGACTCTGCAGCGCACCCGGAACGTTCCAGAGGTTGATGGAGTGTTGCTTAGGACACCGGAACTTTGAGACAGTGCTGCTGTACCTGGATGACGTTATCGTGTACTCGTGGACGTATGAGGACCATCTGAAGCACCTGGCGGAGGTATTTGAAGCATTGTCCTGGTATGGGATGAAACTAAAGCCTTCTAAATGCAACTTGCTTAAGCAAAAGGTTCAGTACCTGGGGCACGTAGTCAGCTCAGAGGGAGTAGCACCGGACCCGGAGAAGGTCACTGCCATCCAGAAGTGGCCTGAACTGAAAAGCATCAAGGAAGTACGGCAATTCCTGGGACTGGTCGGGTACTACAGGAGGTTCATAAAGGACTATATCAAAAAGGTAGCACCCCTACAAGACCTCCTGGTAGGACAGTCCAAAAGAGGAAAGAGTCCCCCATTCCAGTGGGGCAAAGAACAGGCTGAATCCTTTGCAGTAATGAAGGAAATCCTGACTGGTGAAGAAATCCTGGCTTACCCTGACTACAGCCAGCCTTTCCTGCTGTACACCGACGCCAGCAACGAGGGACTGGGAGCTGTGTTGTCCCAGAAGCAAAATGGACGAGAGAAGGTAATTGCGTATGCCAGCAGGAAGCTTCGCCCTACTGAGAGGAACCCGGAGAATTACAGTTCCTTCAAGCTGGAGTTCCTGGCCTTGGTCTGGGCTATCACTGAAAGATTCAAGCATTACCTTGCCTCAACTAAGTTTACAGCTTATACTGACAACAATCCCTTGACACACCTGGAGACAGCCAGGTTGGGAGCCATGGAACAGCGTTGGGTGGCCAGACTGTCAAATTATCAGTTCACCATCAAGTACCGGGCAGGTCACAAGAACACCATTGCTGATGCCCTGTCAAGGATGCCTCACCAGTCAGACACCGAGGATGAAGTGGACGATTTAGAGGAAGTTGAATTGCCTGCTTTCCACCGAAGTGGAGTGGTCCATGAGCAACACGTCACCAGAAGACGTCAGGGAAGGACGCTGAATCCTCTACCCCACCACAGTTGGAAGGAGACCCAGGACAGTGACCCGGTTGTCAGCCTCATCAAAAGACTGATAACCCAGGAAGATTCTCACCTGGAGAAGGATGCTCCTCCACAAGCCAAGCAACTGTGGAATGAGAGAAGCCGGCTGTTCATCTACAGAGAGAAGCTGTGCAGAAGTTATGTCAATCCCAAGACCCATGAAATGGTGTGGCAGACTGTTGTACCCAGAACGGATATGCAGATGGTGTTGGAGGCCTACCACGATCAGGCAGGTCACTTTGGCTGGAAGAAGCTGGAAACCCTGCTGAAGGACCAGTTCTACTGGGTTGGAATGCGGAGCTCCATAGAGAGGTGGTGCCAGATTTGTGGGCCCTGTAGCCTCAGAAGAAAAGACTACAGCAGCCAGAAAGTACCCTTGCAGTCCATCAAAACAACCCAGCCCCTGGAGATTGTCGCTCTGGATCACGTCAAGCTGTAACCCAGCAGGTCAGGCTATTCCTATGCACTGACCATGGTGGATCACTATTCCCGGTTCCTGGTGGTAGCCCCTGTCAAGGACCTGACAGCAGAAACTGCAGCAAGAACGTTCCAAGCATACTTCTGCAGACCCCATGGAAACCCGGACAAAGTGCAGACGGATCATCTGTCATCTGTATGGGTGCAAGAAGATCCGAACTACGCCGTACCACCCTCAGACCAATGGTTTGTGTGAGAAAATGAACAACATTGTCATATACCTGCTGAAAACCTTACTCTTGGAAGAAAGAAATCAGTGGCCAGACAAACTACCTGACCTGATAGATCTGTAAAATCACATACCTGTGAGTTCTACTAATTGTACTCCAGCGTACCTCATGAGAGCAAGACCCGGAAAGTTGCCCATGGACCTGGAACTCGGAGTGGTAGAACCAGAAGCAGATATGTCCACTGAAGACTGGGATACAAATCGGCAAGAGCAGTACAGGAGAGTACAGGCCTGTGTCGTAGACAGTCTGAACAGAGTAAGGGAAAAACAAGAAAAACAGTACAATAAACATGCACCAGCAGAACCCTTGGCACCTGGAGAGATAGTGCTAAAGCGGAAGAGAAGAAGTCACAAGCTCGATGACTAGTGGGAAAGAGAGCCCTACACAGTGTTGAACTCCAAGTTTGATAACAGTAAAACTTGCCTGATTAGCAAAGATGGAGGAAAAACAACTGCAACAGTCTCGAGAGACCATCTGAAGGTGTGCCCAGGTCTACTGAAGACAACGGAAGAAGAAGTAGCTCCTGTAGCACCGGAAGAACCCAAGGAAGAAGTGCTTCACACAGTTCTAGGAGACTTCCCTGCAAACTGGCCTCAACTTGATGGAGCAGTTATAATACCGGTGATATACTAACCAGAAGAACCTGTGAGCGCTCTGGAAGAACCTGCTCAGGATCAGGAAGAGTCCCCAGAAAGAAGAGAATCACCCATTGAAGCAGATCCTGCAGGCCCAGTGGACAGTGCACTTGTCAGTCCCATAGAGAGATTAAGGCAGTTCTATAATCTACCAGCACGTAGGGTGGAGCCAGGCAGTCAGTCAGACTGAGTGAGAAGTTAGTGTGCTGGCACTTAGACCAGTGAAGACGCAGCACGCTGGCTGCTGTGCTTAGGCGAGCCAAGGCCTACAGCACGAGTTGAGTTCTGAGGGCCCTGAGTATGGCCGACGGCAAGAAGAGAAAGGAGAGAGGAGTTGAGGGGGCAGAGGAGCATCATAGGCTCACCCCAGTATACAAACAGAACACCGGGTCCGCGCCTACAGGGTCCCTTTATACCCAGTAGGGATCACCGGCATTCCAGGAGGACTACAAGTCTCTGGACGACCTGAAGCTAGACCCATTACAGGACCAGGAACCACAAGGCCCCAGCGTCCAGGGAGAGTGGTTACCAGCAGAAGGTCCTACTACCAAGCGACAGGTGAAGGAACAGTACGACACATACGCTAGGCCCAGTTGCAGGCTGGCCAGGAGCATACAGAGAGGCAGACACGGACCAGGAGGCCTTATACCCGCTCACTGGGGAGAAGTCCTGAAGTGCACCCATCCTACTGAGTACCCTGGACCATACCTGACATCCGCACCAGTAAAGGTATTGAAGCGAATCACCTGTCTCTGTAAGTTACTCCTGCTGCGCCATCCGCCTGCACTACAAGCCCCAGCATCACCACCCACCATCAAACACCATCCCTGCCCCGGGGGCCCGATCCGCCTGTGGGGAGCAGAAACACCTCAGCTGCCATCCCATCACCCCCCGGAGGTCTGCAGCAGCGCTGGTAAACCTTACCAGGTACCACAGGAGGCATCACAAACTATTTATTTTATTTTTCCTATCCAAATTACAAATTCCCTTTTTGGTTGACCGCCCTGGGCCATGGACCGGGCCAGCCACCGTGATATCCCCCACCAGCATCCATAGGCCCGGCTGCCGAGTACCCTATTGCCCCTGGGGCGCGTCATAATCACATAATGCTAAATGAACCAGTCACCAACCAGTATGTGCACTAGTACAGACACAGAAGTCTATTAAGTACATGGGGGTGTGTGAACAGATTTGGAAGGAAGTTCTGTATGGGGGAAAAAAAACAGGGATCATTAGATAAGGGAGGTGGAGCGATAGGCCAGTCTGAAGAAATGTATTTTTAGGCCACGCTTAAAACTGTGGGTATTGGGGATTAATGGAAGAGTCCTGGGTAGTGCATTCCAAAGAATTGGTGCAGCACGGGAGAAGTTTTAGAGATGGGAGTGGGAGGTTCAGATTATTGAGGATGTTAATCTTAGGTCATTAGCAGAACGGAGGGCACGGGTGGTAGACTGAGACAAGAGAGGAGATGTAGGGCGGTGCTGAAGCATGGAAAGGTTTGTGTGTGAGATGAGTTTGTATTGTATTCTGTGGTGAATGGGTAACCAGTGCAATGACTGGCACAGGGTGGAGGCATCGGTGTAGCGGTTGGAGAGGAATATGATCCTGGCTGCTGCATTTAGGACAAATTGGAGAATGGAGGGTTTAGTAAGAGGGAGACTGATTAGTAAAGAGTTGCAATAGTCCAGACAGGAATGAATAAGAGCTACAGTAAGAGTTTTTGCTGAGTCAAAGGTAAGAAAAGTCCTGATTCTAGAGATGTTTTTGATGTGTAGATGACACGAGTGAGTGATTGGATCTGGGGAGTAAAGGAAAGATCTGAATCAAGTATAACCCCAAGACAGCGGGCTTGTTGCTGAGGAGTAATGGTGGAGCCACACAGAGAAATGGCAATATCGGGCACAGGTAGGTTAGTGGAGGGAGGAAGCACAAGAAGTTCAGTTTTTGACGGGTTCAGTTTCAGATAGAGGGAGGACATAATGTTAGAGATGGCGGAAAGACAATCACTGGTGTCTTGTAATAATTCAGGGGTGATGTCCAGAGCAGAGGAGTATAACTGGTGTCATCAGCTTAGAGATGGTACTGAAAACCGAATCTGCTGATGGTTTCTCCAATAGGAGCGGTGTAGAGAGAGAAGAGAAGAGGGCCAAGGACTGAGTCCTGCGGTAACCCCGACAGTAAGGGGAAAAGGGAAGGAAGACACAGAGAAGGAGCGGTCAGAGAGATAGGAGGAGAACCAGGAGAGAACAGTGTCCTTGAGCCCGATAGAGCGGAGCATAGTGAGGAGGAGCTGGTGATCCACAGTGTCGAATGCTGCAGAAATCCAGGAGATCAGCAGGGAGCAGGGACCATTAGATTTAGCTGTTAGTAGATCACTACAGACTTTAGTGAGGGCAGTTTCAGTGGAGTGTGAAGAGCGGAAACCAGATTGTAAAGGGTCAAGAAGAGACTTATCTGATTTCTTGATTTTGGAGTAGAATATCTGAAAAGTCCGCTTGTAGTTGAACTGTGCGTTTCTTCAGAGTCTTCTGTGGGTTTAGCAATTTCACCCCTCACTCCAAGGTGCCAATCACAGCTTCAGCTGATCTATCAGTCTATCAGCCTCAGACGCTGCTCAGCTGTGATTGGCATCTGGCGTCTGGGAGGAAGAGGAGAATGTGCTTACCCCCTTAGAAGACTCTGAAGAAACGTTCAGTTGGTCTGCAAGCAGAGATTTCACACATTGCACTCCAGAAGTAATAAATGCGAATGTCTCTACAATAGAGCGATGCAGCGCAGAAAGGAAACAAATGTGGCAGAATCAGGGAAATTCAGGAACTTTTACATGGTATGTAACTCATTTTTTTTCTGAGCAGGATGACAGGTCCTGTTTAAATTGAGTGGCACAGATAGGAGAGTCACTGTGTCTGTTAGGCAGTGCCAGGGCGGGATTTGATGTAGGCCACAACAATACAGCTGCCTGTTGTCAATGTTATATTTTGGCATTTATACAGCACGTTTTCGTTGTTACTTTTTTGGAAATGAAAAAATTGTGGTTCAAAAACACAAAACGTAATCCTCATCAATTGAAAATGTATGTTAGAAAAAAAGTGGCAATAGACGGGGTTATGTAAAATAATTAAAAAAAAACATATAACACGGCATCTGAAAGCAAGAATGTGGAAGCAACAAATAACAGCAACACCACCACCACGGGCACCAGCTGTCCAGCAGTAATACTACCATCTGCAAACCACAATTGTCCTCTTGCCTCTGGCATGTGAAGTGCAAGACATTGAGGACTATTTGGCACATCTTAGTCAAAGCAGGATGATGTTACCTCTGGCAGTGACATCATCAGTTTGATTGTTCCGAACATTCCTTCTCTTCCATAAAAGTTAATCTTATTGATTTGTGAGCTTTCAATTCAGTCAATGACATATTTGTCTTCTCAGACCCCCATTTATGTTCCTTGTTCCCAAAGCCACAGCATTTCAGAGGCTAAGGAAGAAATTTCAGAATAAATTCTTCCAGTTGATGCTTTGCATGAGGTCAGTATTTTGACATGGATAAGACAAGGGTTGAGGAGGTAAAGGACATGACTCAAGTCCCCAGATGTGATGATGGTGGTGGTGGTAGTAGTAGTGGCACTTGCAGCTTTGGTGGTAGAAGCTCTAGTAGTAGCAGTCATTATTGTCAGGTGGGAATCAGGCCGAGGAATAGAGTGGAGCAAGGAACACTTAGTGGATTCTACATCTAAATACTACTCAGTGGTTTTACTGCATTTCAGGAGATGATAACATGCAATCAAACTGGAGGATAGCAAGCCAGTAGGCTTCTTTACAAAAGAAAAAGTGATGGCTTTGTGCTCTAACATGGAGCAGAACGTGGCCCGTGGACTTATATGGTGAAGAACAGCCTCCGGGTGTTGCAGAAAGAGAATAGTCTTCATGAGCAATGCCTGATTTGCAATGCTGCAACCCGCAGGAATTTGATGTTACCTTTGTTGGAGCATCTGCATAAGCAGTGTAAAGAAGTGACTGGCTATATCATGCAGCAGCCAAACTGGAGCACTGTGTCCTGTCTCCGGCAAATACCCTGAGCCTTGATCCTGTGGACTTCTGCCTCAGCACATTGGATATACTGTGCTGTCCAGCCCCAGTGTCATGTTAGAGAGGGGATTCAGAGCGGCCGGTGGATTTATTATAACAGCCAGTGCAGGTTATTAGCCACAAGTGTAGAAATCCTTACATTTATGGAAATGGATTGTGCTGACTTTCATCCTGGTGCCGGTGACCTATTCTGTTTATTTCCTGATCATTCATTCATTGACTGATTTCATGTACTCTTCTTTGATTTGTTACATTTTTATGTAAAGAAGATGTCCAGATAATTTGCAGATCCCTTCGTTTTTGTGTGACACTTTGTTGGGGAATTTTTGGGTCTAGTTTTAATTTAAATGGAAAAACCCTCCGGTAAGGTAATCCTGCGCTTTGTACTTTCAGCACATTAAAATATGTAACTCTCAGGTAATGAAATTAACTCTGGAGTAAAAACAGATGTGAGCGCAGCCGAGTTTTATTTTCATGAGTTTCAGCCAAAACCCAGTTTTACACATCATCATTTGATACATATTTTTGACAGTACATTTTTGGTGAAATAAAGGTTACATGGTCGGAATGAGAATGAGGGTGGAGTGAACGAAGCGTGTGACCCTCATACAGCGGTGAATGACAGGGGGTCCGGAATGTGCTCAGCGCAAAAAAACAGGAATGTGGGTCATTGTGATGTCATCATGGACGGTGACACAGAGGCTCCAGGTGAAGAACGTGACATCACAGAGGGGTAAGAGCCAGCATCAGCGGCACCAGGAAACGGATTCAGGGGAATATTACCAAGTTCATAGGTTTTATCTCAAGGCTTAGACTGAATCTTCAAAAGCCCCAATAAAAGGGGATCTGCAAAAGTAGCCAATGAACCCCCTCCTCCAAACTGGGGGAATATTTTCCAGTATGTGGACACTTTCAGGGGCATTTTTTTAAATTTGAATGCAGTATTTTCGGATTGAAAATATATATTTTTTATCACTTGGGCTTCATTAAAATGCGTGCAGTATTTGTCTATCATAGCCATTGTGTTGTGCTGTCTATTTCTGGCTGCAAGATGAGCTAACTGAGAATCTGTCAGGGAGCTTGTTCTGACCGGAGCTTATTCTAACTTCTTTCTTCTGAGCTCCTCTCGGCTGATTTATGATTGTAAAGTTTAGCTCAACTTTAAGATGGTGATAAATCAGCTAAGAAGAAAGATAAGGGCTCTAAACTCTCTATCAGAACGAGCTCACTGACAGATTCAGACTCATTCTGCAGCCAGCAATAGAAAGTGCAACACAGGCTGCAGAAGGCTGAAAAATGTCGAATGAAACGCAAGTCCAGAAAAGAGTTTTTACCAACCAAAAAAAAAAAGAACATTCCCCCAGGGAAGGATATAAGTGTACGTTCATACTGGGGTCCGCATGTGAGGAGGGGGCTCAGGTGCAGAGCTGTCTCCACAGTATGTAGTTGCCAACTGATAAGTAAAGATATAAAGGACTGGGTGAGGTTATGCTGAGCGATGCCATACTGGGCGAGGTTATGCTGAGCGATGCTATACTGGGTGAGGTTATGCTGAGCGAGGTTATACCGGGAGAGGTTATGCCGGGAGAGGTTATACCGGGAGAGGTTATACCGGGAGAGGTTATACCGGGTGAGGTTATACTGGGAGAGGTTATACCGTGTCAGGGATTCCACCCACATACAGTCAGGGAGACGACACCGGGGAGATCACACAATATCTCACCGTGCCGTCACGCTGTCCGTATTTTGTCCGGAGTCGCGAGCACGTGATCCAGACTACTCTCTACGTAGGTATCGGTAAGCGACCAGTTAGAGTATGGCTCAACACCCTGGGTTCCACAGCCTGGAATCTGTGTTTAACGCCCTCCGTACGGTCACTGTCAGCTTCACGATAGCCCAATTATTAATACTCTCTGCCACCACGGGCCGAGTTTCAAATATAATACAGGCCTGGCCGGACGCCAGCGTTTTGGTAGCGTATATGGCTTCGGGGGTGGGAACGATTACAGAACAAAAGAAACAGACCTATTAAATTTTATATTTAATCCAAAAGGGAGGCTGTGTTTAGGAAAAATATATACATAACGATGTTA
The DNA here is from genome assembly GCF_046119375.1 of Phyllobates terribilis. Classification (NCBI taxonomy): domain Eukaryota; kingdom Metazoa; phylum Chordata; class Amphibia; order Anura; family Dendrobatidae; genus Phyllobates; species Phyllobates terribilis. The sequence continues at coordinate 19,955,474 of NW_027362764.1, read as the reverse complement.
CAAAGGAGACATTAAAATACATAGGCAGTTACATAAAATAAACAGGGTAAAAGGAAGACAACTTACTCTATATGATCGTGGAGACGATTCAATATAGGTGGATTCAATATTCTCTGGTTGGAATATGCTGTTATTGAACAGGACCCGTTGCTTATAATTCTTATTCCCCCCTGGCAATGAGTGCTCCTCTATTCTCCATGGGATCTCTTATACCTAAGGGGAGATCTGGCCACACGCCCCTGGTGGTGACATCATGTGGGCCGGTCTCCAGCCTGTACATTTTTATTAGAAACGCTAACTTCTGCAATAGCTCATCGCTCGTTGATCGCAGAAGCTCGCAAACTATGCCATTTTTTCCCTTATGATTTTATCTTTATTTTGATATCACATAGCTGCAGTCTGCTATTCTGGTGTTTTTGCGCTACAGCTCCCTGATTTTGGTTACAGCCCTGGAAAACTACTTACACATTCCTGGGCTGATTTGGTCACTACACATTTGGGTCCCGTTACTGTCGGACCTCTGGAACTCACAAGATTTCATATTTCATATCGGAGTCAGTGCGTCTAGAAATTTCCCTTTGAGGCTCGGGAAGCAGCTTCAACAGTTACACGCAAATTAGTGCAAGCCTGCGTTTTAATTACCTCCTGCGTCTTTCAGAGACACGATGCTTGCTTCCTAACGAAGTTATAACACTCCTTGGCTGGCCTCGTTTGCATAAACTATTTACCAGGCGTGTGTTAATTGGGGCTTTTGTGCTGAGGAAAATATGACAGCTCGGTGCTGACAAGTGGTGATAATTTGCATTAGACACGGTATGACTGTCATCTCTCGACAAACACTACAGCAGAGGACATGGGAGTAGGGCTAATATTCTGTTAATCTCTCCCAGACATTAATATTTTATAATATTCCTGATATCCTCCCCTCTTTGAGGTGGCATAAGGGGTGATTTACAGATCGCCCCTTTAGCCCACCTCCTGGCCCACCCTTCCTGCTGATCCGACAAGCCGCAGATCCACTTGCCCACCAATCTGAGGGTCCAGCTTTCCGATCACCCTGACCGGTTTGGGATATATTTTCCCCACACCTCTGACAGGCTATGGGTACCTTCCTCCCATACTCCTGACAGACAGGGGGACACACTTTCCTGTCACCTTGCCTGGCTGTGGGGCCTACCTTTTTACCTGCCATCTCTTTTACCTTGAGAGCTGTGCTCTCTAGGGGGGAGCTATGACCGGCCATGTCACAGTCTGTCGTGACACTGGTCGTCGGCACGGGACCACTTTCCCTATGATCCCCGTGTTTCTCCCCATCCTTCCTCATCACCTCTGGAGCCGTGCTAGTCATGGGGCAGCTACCACCGACCATGTCACCATCTGGTGTGACACTGGTCACCTGCGCGAGATGACCTGCTTCCTGGTATCCGTGCCTACTCCCATTGCCCATAGCACTTATACTGGCTCGCTTTAGGGGATCCTCAGCAGCATCACCCCGCGGGGTGAGGCGGCTGAGTTCCCCTTTACCACAACACACACTTTTATTAGACATCACATTCACATTTTTGACAGTGGCATTACATGACATATCAGATCTGGGAGGGTTGTCAGGAATGTATCGGGCAACCAACCGTCCCAGATCAGTTCCCAATAGCACATTAGCGGGGAGATTCTCCGACACCCCCACTTCCCTTAACCCCCTCCCCGCACCCCAGTCCAGTAAAACTCGGGCCATCGGTATGTAACGGCGGACACCCCCAAACCCGGTGACAGTCAGAGTCTTCCCAGGATTGAGTTCCTCTGGTAACACAAACTCAGGGCGGATCAAGGTGCGTTCTGTGCCAGTGTCCTTAAGGCCGACAGTAACTGTGTTTCCCACGGTAACGGGTTGTAAGTTCTCCCGGGCCCGGCCAACCGCCCCACCCACAAAAAGAATGGCTGCAGTAGGCCCTGGGGCCTCAGGTGTGGGGTTCATCTTCTGCCTCTCCGGGCAGACAAGGCTGATGTGACCGGTTTGGTCACAAGTATAACACGAGAGTCAAATGCAGGCCGGGTGCTGGAAGATGGGGCAGGACCCGCTGAGGGCCGGCTGGCTGGAACACTGGGGGTGGTCGTCAGCTTACCCCCTTTCCAGCTAACGGCGGCTGACTTCCGCACCTCTGGGGTGCGGTTGGCCTCATAGGTATCCGCAATCTGGGCTGCTTTGGCGGCTTACTTTGGCTCCCGGTCAAGCACAAACTGTCGCACTTCCACGGGGCAAAGATGGAGAAACTGGTCCTTCACCATCAGATCCTTCAGGTCCTCGAAGGTGGTGACTGACAGTCCTCGGATCCACTGCTCAAAGTTGGTTCTGAGCCCGTCTACCACATCACTGTAGGTGTCATGCGGTCCACGTTGGAGGGCTCTGAACTTTTTCCGGTAAACCTCCGGAGTCAGCTGGTACTTTTTTATCAGGGCCTGCTTGACGGCCTCATAGTCTCCATCTTGTTCTCGAGGGAGGGAAGCGAACACCTCCAAGGCTTTTCCTCAGAGCCCTGGAGTTAAGTAGCTTGCCCACTGGTCGGTGGGCAGCTGATACTGCCTGCAGGCCTTTTCAAAGCCTCGCAGAAATGTGTCCAAGTCCCCATCCTTTTCCATCACAGGGAAGTGCTCAGGACGGGGTTTAAAGCAGTTGGCACCGTTGGAATCACGGGTCTGCGTGGAGGATGACTCCTTCAGAATCCGGGCTAGCTCCAGCTGGTGTTGTCGGTCAGCTTGGCGCTCCTCTCGGTCAGCTTGGGCCTGGTGCTCCGCTCGCTCCTGGAATTTCAGGATCAGCTGCAGTCGTCCATCGCGATCATCTGTGGCGAGCAGCTCCAAGGCCATCTGCAGGTGGGGGTCCACACTACCCTGGTTGCGGGTATGGCTGGCAATCACAGGTGGGACCCCTGCAGCGGCGCCATCCGGGCCTTGGCTGGCCCCCCCATCATCAGGGCTCTGCTGTCGGACGGGCTCTGCATCACCTTGCAGCAGTTCAGCAATCATTTGGACCTTGGTTTTGCCCGTGGGGTCAATCTGCCTCAGCTCACAGAGGGCGATGATAGTGGTCTTCACCTGCTGGTGATACCAGTTCTCTCCACGTATAGCCATTATTGCCAAATAAAAGATAGGACAGAAAAACAAAAGAAGTGGGGGATGCAACTGCTACACGTATAGTAATGTCTCAGATAAAAAAAAAATATTGAAACACTGAGTCTGATTTCTTAAAACTTTGCACAGAATTCTCGCAAGAACCATGCAAGTTTTCAGTGACAGGAATGATTGCTCAATCCAGCCACTGATGTTCTGTAATATCCCACCGCTGCCACCAATTTGTCAGGAACGGCACCGGCAGGATCACACAGTATCCCACCGCTGCCACCAATTTGTCAGGGACGGCACCGGCAGGATCACACAGTATCCCACCGCTGCCACCAATTTGTCAGGGATTCCACCCACACACAGTCAGGGAGACGACACTGGGGAGATCACACAATATCTCACTGTGCCGTCACGCTGTCCGTATTTCGTCTGGAGTCGCGAGCACGTGATCCAGACTACTCTCTACGTAGGTATCGGTAAGCGACCAGTGAGAGTATGGCTCAACACCCTGGGTTCCACAGCCTGGAATCCGTGTTTAACGCCCTCCGTACGGTCACTGTCAGCTTCACGATAGCCCAATTAATAATACTCTTTGCCACCACCGGCCGAGTTTAAAATATAATACAGGCCTGGTCGGACGCCTGCGTTTTGGTATCGTGTATGGCTTCAGGGGAGGGAACGATTACAGAACAAAAGAAACAGAACTATTAAATTTTATATTTAATCCAAAAGGCAGGCAGTGTTTAGGAAAAATATATAAAAGGATGTTACAAAGGGGACATTAAAATACATAGGCAGTTACATAAAATAAACAGGGTAAAAGGAAGACAACTTACTCTATACGATCGTGGAGATGATTCAATATAGATGGAGGAGGGGCTCTCTGGTTGGAATATGCTGTTATTAAACAGGACCCGTTGCTTATAATTCTTATTCCCCCCTGGCAATGAGTGCTCCTGTATTCTCCATGGGTTCTCTTATACCTTAGGGGAGATCTGGTCACACGCCCCTGGTGGTGACATCATGTGAGCCGGTCTCCAGCCTGTACATTTTATTAGAAACGCTAAATTCTGCGATAACTCATCGCTTGTTGATCGCAGAAGCTCGCAAACTACGCCATTTTTTCCCTTATGATTTTATCTTTATTTTGATATCACACTTCACATAGCTGCAGTCTGCTATTCTGGTGTTTTTGCGCTACAGCTCCCTGATTTTGGTTACAGCCCTGGAAAACTACTTACACATTCCTGGGCTGATTTGGTCACTACACATTTGGGTCCCGTTACTGTCGGACCTCTGGAACTCACAAGATTTCATATTTCATATTGGAGTCAGTGCGTCTAGAAATTTCCCTTTGAGGCTCGGGAAGCAGCTTCAACAGTGACACGCAAATTAGTGCAAGCCTGCGTTTTAATTACCTCCTGCGTCTTTCAGAGACACAATGCTTGCTTCCTAACGAAGTTATAACACTCCTTGGCTGGCCTCGTTTGCATAAACTATTTACCAGGCATGTGTTAATTGGGGCTTTTTCGCTGAGGAAAATGGGACAGCTCGGTGCCATCTCTGGACAAACACTACAGCAGAGGGCATGGAAGAAGGGCTAATATTCTGTTAATCTCTCCCTGACATTAATATTTTATAATATTCCTGACATACCGGGAGAGGTTATACCGGGAGAAGTTATACCGGGAGAGGTTATATCGGGAGAGGTTATACCGGGAGAAGTTATACCGGGAGAGGTTATACTGGGAGAGGTTATACCGGGAGAGGTTATACCGGGAGAAGTTATACCGGGAGAGGTTATACTGGGCGAGGTTATACTGGGGGAGGTTATACTGGGAGAGGTTACACCGGGAGAGGTTATACCGGGAGAGGTTGTACCGGGAGAGGTTATACTGGGAGAGGTTATACCGGGAGAGATTATACCGGGAGAGGTTATACTCGGCGAGGTTATACTGGGAGAGGTTATACCGGGAGAAGTTATACCGGGAGAGGTTATACTGGGCGAGGTTATACTGGGAGAGGTTATACTGGGAGAGGTTATACTGGGAGAGGTTATACCAGGTGAGGTTATACCGGGAGAGGTTATATCAGCGAGGTTATACCGGGTGAGGTTATGCCGGGCGAGGTTATGCCGGGTTAGTTTATACCGGGGCGGGGTTATACCGGGTGAGGTTATGCCGGGTGAGGTTATTCGGGGGCGAGGTTATACCGGGCAAGGTTATACCGGGAGAGGTTATGCCGGGTGAACCTATACTAAGCAAGGTTATACCAGGCGAGGTTATACCGGGTGAGGTTATACCGGGAGAGGTAATACGGGGGCGAGGTTATACCGGGCGAGGTTATACGGCGGCGAGGTTATACTGAGCGAGGTTATACTGGGCGAGGTTATACCGGGTGAGGTTATGCCGAGAGAGGTTATAAGGGGGCGAGGTTATACCGGGCGAGGTTATACTGGTCCAGGTTATACTGGTCGAGGTTATACCGGGCGAGCATATACTGGGTGAGGTTATACTGGGCGAGGTTATATGGGAGCCAGGTTATACGGGGGCGAGGTTATACTGGACGAGATTATACTGGGTACTGGGCGAGGTTATACTGAGCAAGGTTATAAAGTGAGGAAGGCAAAATCATAGAGAAAGATGAGGATAAAGCTAATCTATTAAATTATTTTTTTTCAACAACTTTCACAAAGGAAATAGAACTAACAGGAGAAATGAGAAGTGACAAGCTTAATCCTCCACTAAGTATGACAAATCTAACCCAAGCTGGGGTACAGAAACGCCTCAGTAACATTAAAATAACTCAATCACCAGGACCTGATGGCATACACCCACGGGTACTAAGGGAACTAAGTCATGTGATAGACAGACCGTTATATCTTATATTTAAGGACTCTGTTGAGACTGGGTCTGTGCCACTTGATTGGCGACAGGCGAATGTAGTGCCAATATTCAAAAAGGGAGCAAAAAGTGACGCCGGAAACTATCGGCCGGTGAGTCTGACGTCCGTTGTGGGCAAAATTTTTGAAAGCTTCATTAAAGAGGCAATTACGGAGCATCTTGATGCTAATAATCTTTTAATCCCGAACCAACATGGATTCATGAGGAATCGCTCCTGCCAAACAAACCTGATTGACTTCTACGAGGAGGTGAGCTCTCGAGTAGATCAGGGGGAACCAGTGGATGTCGTGTATCTCGACTTCTCAAAAGCGTTCGATAGCGTGCCACATAATAGGTTGGTATACAAAATGAGAATGATGGGGCTGGGGGAAAATGTCTGCAAGTGGGTAGCTAACTGGCTAAAGGATAGAAGGCAGAGGGTGGTTATAAATGGAATATACTCAGATTGGGTAAGCGTCACTAGTGGGGTACCACAGGGGTCTGTACTAGGCCCAATGTTATTTAATATCTTTATTAACGACATAGTCAACGGGATAAATAGTAAAATATCAATATTTGCAGATGACACAAAGTTATGTAAAACAATTAATACAAAAGAGGACAGTGCAGACCTACAGAGGGATTTGGATAAGCTGGGTAGGTGGAGCATTAAATGGCAAATGAGGTTTAACGAGGAGAAATGTAAGGTCATACATATGGGAAGGAAAAATGGAAGTCACCAGTACTCACTGAATGGGAAATCATTGGGGAATTCAGAGATGGAGAAGGACTTGGGCATCTTGATTGATAGCAAACTAAATTGGAGTGCCCAAAGTCAGGCGGCTGCTGTAAGGGCAAACAGGGTAATGGGATGTATCAGAAGAGGTATAGCTGCAAAGGATGAGAACATTGTTCTTCCACTGTACAAAGCACTGGTCAGACCACACTTGGAATACTGTGCTCAGTTATGGGCCCCAATATATAGAAAGGATATAAACGAGCTTGAAAAGGTACAAAGGAGGGCAACAAAATTAATAAAGGGAATGGAGGGACTGCAATACCCAGAGAGGTTGGCAAAACTAGGACTATTCAGCCTGGAAAAGAGAAGGTTGAGGGGGGACATAATAAATGTGTGCAAATATGTTAGGGGACAGTATAGAGACCTTGCCCGGGATTTGTTCAAAAGGAGGGATATTACGGTAACAAGAGGGCACTCACTAAGACTGGAAGAGAAAAGGTTTCAGCACCAGCATAGGAAGGGGTTCTTTACGGTAAGAGCAGTGAGAATATGGAATTCACTGAGTGAGGAGACGGTAATGTCAGATTCACTACACCAGTTCAAGCGGGGACTGGATGCATTTCTAGATACCAGGCAGATTTCAGCGTATACTTAAAAATAAAATAAAATAGTAGGTTGATACAGGGATTTATTCTGACTGCTGGTTTCAGAGTCGGGAGGGAATTTTTCCTCAGGTGAAGATTGGCTAAATCATTTGGGGTTTTTGCCCTCCTCTGGATCAACTTTAGCAATTACAGAACTAACAGTTCGAACTTGATGGACGCAAGTCTTTATTCGGCTTTACAAACTATGTTACTATGTTACTATGTATCATGCTGGGCGAGGTCATGCTGGGCGAGGTCATGCTGGGCGAGGGCATGCTGGGCGAGGTCATGCCGGGCAAGGTCATGCTGGGCGAGGTCTTGCCGGGCGTGGTTATGCCGGGCGTGGTTATGCCGGGCGAGGTTATGCCGGGCGAGGTTATACGGGGTCGAGGTTATACCGGGTGAGGTTATACGGGGGCGAGGTTATACCGGGCGAGGTTATACGGGGGGTGAGGTTATACCGAGACAGGTTATACGGGGGTGAAGTTAAACCGGGAGAGGTTATACGGGGGCGAGGTTATACCAGGAGAGGTCATACAGGGGCAAAGTTATGCTGGACGAGGTCATGCAGAGCGAGGTCATGCTGGGCAAACTGATGCTGGAAAAGGTCATGCTAGGCGAGGTTATACGGGGCGAGGTAATGCTGGGCGAGATCATGCTGGGTGAGGGCATGCTGGGCGAGGTCATAGTGGGTGAGGTCATGCTGGGCAAAGTGATGCTGGGCGAGGTCATGTTAGGCGAGGTTATAAGGGGCGAGGTTATACCGGGCGAGGTTATACGGTGGCGAGGTTATAAGAGGGTGAGGTTATACCGGGTGAGGTTATACGGCAGGCGAGGTTATACGGGAACGAGGTTATATGGGTGTGAGGTTATGCCGGAAGAGGTTATATGGGGGGCGAGGTTATACAGGGCGAGGTTATACCAGGAGAGGTTATACGGGGGGCGAGGTTATACGGAAGTGAGGTTATAATGGGCGAGGTTATACGGGGGCAAGGTTATATGGGGGCGAGGTTAAACCAGGTGAGGTTATACTGGGATGAGGTTTTGCCTGGAGAGGTTATACCGGGCAAGGTTATATGGGGGCGAGGTTATTCCGGGCGAGGTTATACCGGGGTGAGGTTATGACGGGAGAGGTTATACGGGGGTGAAGTTATGCTGGGCAAGGTTATGCCGGGCGAAGTTATACCGGGTGAAGTTATGCCAGGCGAGGTTATACGGGGGCGAGGTTATACGGGGGTGAGGTTATGCCAGGAGAGGTTATATTGGATGGGGTTATGCCATGCAAGATTATACTGGGTGTCACGACGACACCAGCAGGATCAAACAATATCCCACCGCTGCCACCAATTTGTCAGGGAATACCCAACACACACAGTCAGGACGACACCGGGGAGATCACACAATATCTCACCGTGCCGTCATGCTGTCCGTATTTCGTCCGGAGTAGCAAGCACGCGATCCAGACTACTCTCTACGTAGGTATCGGTAAGCGACCAGTGAGCATATGGCACAACACCCTGGGTTCCACAGCCTGGAAACCGTGTTTAACACCCTCCGTACGGTCACTGTCAGCTTCACGATAGCCCAATTATTAATACTCTCTGCCACCACCGGCCGAGTTTGAAATATAATACAGGCCTGGCCGGACGCTTGCGCTTTGGTAGCGTATATGGCTTTAGGGGAGGGAACTATTACAGAACAAAAGAAACAGAACTATTACATTTTATATTTAATTCAAAAGGGAGGCAGTGTTTAGGAAAAATATATACAAGGATGCTATAAAGGAGACATTAAAATACATATGCAGATACATAAAATAAAACAGGATAAAAAGTGAAACTTACACTATAAAGTTTGCTGCGACGACTCAATATAGGTGGAGGAGGGGCTCCCCGGTTGGAATATGCTGTTATTGAACAAGACCCGTTGCTTATAATTCTTATTCCCCCCTGGCAATGAGTGCTCCTGTCTGCTCCATAGATTCTTTTATACCTAAGGTGAGATCTGGCCACAGCCCCTTGTGGTGACCTCATGTGGGCCAGTCTCCAGCCTGTACATTTTTATTAGAAACGCTAACTTCTGCGATAACTCATCGCTCGTTGATCGCAGAAGCTCGCAAACAACCCCATTTGTTCCCTTATGATTTTATCTTTATTTTGATATCACACTTCGCATAGCTGCAGTCTGCTATTCTGGTGTTTTTGCGCTGCAGCTCCCTGAGTTTGGTTACAGCCCTGGAAAACTACCTACACATTCCTGGGCTGATTTGGTCACTACACATATGGGTCCGGTCACTGTCGGACCTATGGAACTCATAATATCTCATAATTCATATCGGAGTCATCATGTCTGCAAATTCCCCTTTGAAGCTCGGGAAGCAGCTTCAACAGTTACACGCAAATTAGTGCAAGCCTGCATTTTAATTACCTCCTGCGTCTTTCAGGGACAAGATGCTCGCTTCTTAACGAAGTTATAACACTCCTTGCCTGGCCTTGTTTGCATAAACTATTTACCAGGCGTGGACTAATTGGGGCTTTTGTGCTGAGCAGAAGGGGAATAAGGGAGGGGGGGTGAACATCTATCTCAGGCAGATATGGAAGAACATTTTCCTGATATTAATATTTTCCTGACATCTCCCCCTCTTTGAGGTGGCATAAGAGGTGATTTACAAATCGCCCCTTTAGCCCACCTCCTGGCCCACCCTTCCTGCTGATCCGACAAGCCACAGATCCACTTGCCCACCAACCTGAGGGTTCAGCTTTCCGATCACCCTGACCGGTTTGGGATACATTTTCCCCACACCTCTGACAGGCTATGTGTACCTTCCTGCTATACTCCTGACAGACAGGGGGACACACCTTCCTCCTACCCTGCCTGGTTATGCGGCCTACCTTTTTATCTGTCATCATCTTTACCTTGAGAGCTGTGCTCTCTAGGGGGGAGCTATGACCGGCCATGTCACAGTCCATCGTGACACTGGACGTCTTCACGGGACCACTTTCCCTATGATCCCCGTGTTTCTCCCCATCCTTCCACATCACCTCTGGAGCCGTGCTAGTCATGGGGCAGCTACCATTGACCATGTCACCATCTGGTGTGACACTGGTCACCTGCACGGAACGACCTGCTTCCTGGTGTCTGTGCCTGCTCCCCTTGCCCCTAGCACTTATACTGGCTCGCTTTAGGGGACCCTCAGCAGGTGACTGAGTTCCCCTTTACCACAACACACACTTTTATTACACAACACATTGACATTACTGGCAGTTGTATTACATGACATATCAGATCTGGGAGGGTTGTCAGGAATGTATCGGGCAACCAACCGTCCCAGATCAGTTCCCAATAGCACATTAGTGGGGAGATTCTCAGACACCCCCACTTCCCTTAACCCCCTCCCCGCACCCCAGTCCAGTAAAACTCGGGCCATTGGTATGGGACGGCGAACACCCCCAAATCCGGTGACAGTCAGGGTCTTCCCAGGAATGAGTTCCTCTGGTAACACAAACTCAGGGCGGATCAGGGTACGTTCTGCGCCAATGTCCTTAAGGCCGACAGTGACTGTGTTTCCCACAGTAACGGGTTGTAAGTTCTCCCGGGCCCGGCCAACCGCCACACCCACAAAAAGAATGGCTGCAGTAGGCCCTGGGGCCTCAGGTGTGGGGTTCATCTTCTGCCTCTCCAGGCAGACAAGGCTGATGTGACCCGTTTGGTCACAAGTATAGCACTTACGGGAGTCAAATGCAGTCCAGGTGCTGGAAGATGGGGCAGGCCCTGCTCAGGGCCGGCTGGCTGGAACACTGGGGGTGGTCGTCGGCTTACCCCCTTTCCAGCTGGCGGTGGCTGACTTCCACACCTCTGGGGTGCGGTTGGCCTCATAGGTATCTGCAATCTGGGCTGCTTTGGCGGCTTCCTTTGGCTCCCGGTCAAGCACAAATTGTCTCACTTCCACTGGGCAAAGATGAAGAAACTGGTCCTTCACCATCAGATCCTTCAGGTCCTCGAAGGTGGTGACTGACAGTCCTCGGATCCACTGCTCAAAGTTGGTTCTGAGCCCGTCGACCACATCGCTGTAGGTGTCATGTGGTCCACGTTGGAGGGCTCTGAACTTTTTCCGGTAAACCTCCAGAGTCAGCTGGTACTTTTTTATCAGGGCCTGCTTGACGGTCTCATAGTCTCCATCTTGTTCTCGAGGGAGGGAAGCAAACACCTCCAAGGCTTTTCCTCGGAGCCCTGGAGTTAAATATCTTGCCCAGTGGTCCGTGGACAGCTGATACTGCCTTCAGGCCTTTTCAAAGCCTCGCAGAAATGTGTCCAAGTCCCCATCCTTTTCCATCACAGGGAAGTGCTCAGGACGGGGTTTAAAGCAGCTGGCACTGTTGGACTCACGAGTCTGCGTAGAGGATGACTCCTTCTGAATCCGGGCTAGCTCCAGCTGGTATTGTCAGTCAGCTTGGGCCTGGCGCTCAGCAGCCTCTCGGTCAGCTTGGGCCTGGCGCTCCTCCCGGTCAGCTTGGGCATGGCGCTCCTCTCGGTCAGCTTGGGCCCGTTGCTCTGCTCGCTCCTGGAATTTCAGGATCAGCTGCAGTCGTCCATCCCGATCATCTGTGGTGAGCTGCTCCAAGGCCATCTGCAGGTGGGGGTCCACCCTACCCTGTTTGCGGGTATGGTTGGCAATCCCAGGTGGGACCCCTGCAGCAGCGCCATCCGGGCCTTGGCTGGCCGCCCCATCATCAGGGCTCTGCTGTCGGACAGGCTCTGCATCAACATGCAACAGTTCAGCAATCATTTGGACCTTGATTTTGCCCGTGGGGTCAATCTGCCTTAGCTCACAGAGGGCAGTGATAGTGGTCTTCGTCTGCTGGTGATCCCAGGGCTCTCCACGTGTAGCCATTATTGCCAAATAAAAGATAGGACAGAAAAACAAGAGAAGGGAGGGGATGCAACTGCTACACGTATAGTAATGTCCCAGATGAAAAATATTAAAACACTGAGTCTGATTTCTTAAAACTCTGCACAGAATTCTCGCAAGAACCGTGCAAGTTTTCAGTGACAGGAATGATTGCTCAATCCAGCCACTGATGTTCTGTAATATCCCACCGCTTGCCACCAATTTGTCACGACGACACCGGCAGGATCACACAATATCCCACTGCTGCCACCAATTTGTCAGGGAATACCCAACACACACAGTCAGGACGACACCGGGGAGATCACACAATATCTCACCGTGCCGTCACGCTGTCCGTATTTCGTCCGGAGTCGCGAGCACGCGATCCAGACTACTCTCTACGTAGGTATCGGTAAGCGACCAGTGAGCGTATGGCACAACACCCTGGGTTCCACAGCCTGGAAACCGTGTTTAACGCCCTCCGTACGGTCACTGTCAGCTTCACGATAGCCCAATTATTAATACTCTCTGCCACCACCGGCCGAGTTTGAAATATAATACAGGCCTGGCCGGACGCTTGCGTTTTGGTAGCGTATATGGCTTCGGGGGAGGGAACGATTACAGAACAAAAGAAACAGAACTATTAAATTTTATATTTGATCCAAAAGGGAGGCAGTGTTTAGGAAAAATATATACAAGGATGTTATAAAGGAGACAGTAAAATACATATGCAGATACATAAAATAAAACAGGATAAAAAGTGAAACTTACACTATAAAGTTCGCTGCGACAACTCAATATAGGTGGAGGAGGGGCTCCCCGGTTGGAATATGCTGTTATTGAACAGGACCCGTTGCTTATAATTCTTATTCCCCCCTGGCAATGAGTGCTCCTGTCTGCTCCATAGATTCTTTTATACCTAAGGTGAGATCTGGCCACACGCCCCTTGTGGTGACCTCATGTGGGCCAGTCTCCAGCCTGTACATTTTTATTAGAAACGCTAACTTCTGCAATAACTCATCGCTCGCTGATCGCAGAAGCTCGCAAACTACGCCATTTTTTCCCTTATGATTTTATCTTTATTTTGATATCACACTTCGCATAGCTGCAGTCGGCCATTCTGGTGTTTTTGCGCTGCAGCGCCCTGATTTTGGTTACAGCCCTGGAAAACTACCTACACATTCCTGGGCTGATTTGGTCACTACACATATGGGTCCCGTCACTGTCGGACCTATGGAACTCATAATATCTCATAATTCATATCGGAGTCATCATGTCTGCAAATTCCCCTTTGAAGCTCGGGAAGCAGCTTTAACAGTTACATGCAAATTAGTGCAAGCCTGCATTTTAATTACCTCATGCGTCTTTCAGGGACAAGATGCTCGCTTCTTAACGAAGTTATAACACTCCTTGACTGGCCTTGTTTGCATAAACTATTTACCAGGCGTGGACTAATTGGGGCTTTTGTGCTGAGCAGAAGGGGAATAAGGGAGGGGGGTGAACATCTATCTCAGGCAGATATGGAAGAACATTTTCCTGATATTAATATTTTCCTGACACTGGGTATAACACAGCTGTGCCAGGTGAATCCCAATATCTGACTGTATTCCCAATCTTTCAGTGTTGGGATATATGGAGGAGCAGAAGAGATCAGGATCGTACCTCTGCCGATTCTCCCGCTGTCCCTGTCTGGGCACCACATGCCTAATGTTGTACTGTGTGACAGACCCCTTTTGGTGTCAGGATATACCGTGAACAGCGGCTGAGGGGGACGCCCATATGGTCCTTGCACTGCAGAGTGTCGCCTGTCAGGGCACAGTATGGCGGCTGCATTGACCTCGCTTCTCTAAAGCGAGTCATGCTTATGCGCATCAAGGACCTGACGTCTTACCATGTGATGGCTGCGCCCAGTTATACATCGGGGAGCACTGCACATCTAACAAGTGAGTATTGGTTATTTTAAACCATTTCCTCTCCATGTCTTCAAGCTTTGCCGACAAGGGCTGCAGGTGCAGATATCTTGGTATAATTGTCCATTTCATTCAGTTTTATCAAAGTAATGTACCGCAAACTGCCATAAGCAAAAGTCATTTACCTGGTTCTACTGCATGGGAAATAAATGGAGGAAGGAAATGCCCCACAGAGAAAGATCTGATTATTGTGCATCTGATATCACTGGCACTTTTCCTGGTGACTGGTCTGTGCAGGTTTACCAGCGAGAAAGTGTAGTCTACCCACTAGGAACAAGCTATGCAATTTTTAACTTCTATATTAAGCGTAGCCTAAACTACATCTCCAATGGAGATCACATCCACTTTGCAAGTAACTGATGGAAAAGCACAACTCTTTACAAAGCTTTCTGGCCGTTCTTGAGTAACGCAGCTTATATCACATTCACTTCTGAGGGCTGAGAACAGCCACTATATGGTGTAAGGAGCAGCAGTACTGAGAACGGCCACTACATGGTGTAAGGAGCTGCAGTACTGAGAACAGCCACTACATGGTGTACAGAGCTGTAAAAAAGCTGCAGTACTGAGAACAGCCACTGCATGGTGTATGGGGCTGTGAGGAGCTGCAGTACTGAGACCGGCCACTAAACGGTGTATGGAGCTGTGAGGAGCTGCAGTACAGAGAACGGCCACTACATGGTGTAAGGAGCTGCAGTACTGAGAACAGCCACTACATGGTGTACAGAGCTGTAAAAAGCTGCAGTACTGAGAACAGCCACTACATGGTGTATGGGGCTGTGAGGAGCTACATAACTGATAACGGCCACTACATGGTGTACAGAGCTGTGAGGAGCTGTAGTACTGAGAACGGCCACTACACAGAGTGTGAAGCTGTGAGGAGCTGCAGTACTGAGAACGGGCACTACATGGTGTATGGGGCTGTGAGGAGCTACAGTACTGAGAACAATCACTACATGGTGTATGGAGCTTTTAGGAGCTGCAGTACTGAGAATGGCCACTACATGGTGCACAGAGCTGTGAGGAGCTGCAGTACTGAGAACGGCCACTACACGGTGTACAGAGCTGTGAGGAGCTGCAGTACTGAGAACGGCCACTACACGGTGTACAGAGCTGTGAGGAGCTGCAGTACTGAGAACGGCCACTACACGGTGTACGGAGCTGTGAGGCGCTGCAGTACTGAGAACGTCCACTACACGGTGTACAGAGCTGTAAGGAGCTCCAATACTGAGAACGGTCACTACACGGTGTACGGAGCTGTGAGGAGCTGCAGTACTGAGAACGGCCACTACACGGTGTACAGAGCTGTGAGGAGCTGCAGTATTGAGAATGACCACTACACGGTGTGCAGAGCTGTGAGGAGCTGCAGTACTGAGAACGGCCACTACACGGTGTACAGAGCTGTGAGGAGCTACAGTACTGAGAACGGCCACTACACGGTGTACAGAGCTGTGAGGAGCTGCAGTACTGAGAACGGCCACCACACGGTGTACGGAGCTGTGAGGAGCTGCAGTACTGAGAACGGCCATTACACGGTGTATGGAGCTGTGAGGAGCTGCAGTACTGAGAACGGCCACTACACGGTGTACGGAGCCGTGAGGAGCTGCAGTACTGAGAATGGCCACTACACGGTGTACGGAGCTGTGAGGAGCTGCAGTACTGAGAATGGCCACTACACGGTGTACGGAGCTGTGAGGAGCTGCAGTACTGAGAACGGCCACCACACGGTGTACGGAGCTGTGAGGAGCTGCAGTACTGAGAACGGCCACAGCACGGTGTACGGAGCTGTGAGGAGCTGCAGTACTGAGAACGGCCACCACACTGTGTACGGAGCTGTGAGGAACTGCAGTACTGAGAACGGCCACTACACGGTGTACAGAGCTGTGAGGAGCTGCAGTACTGAGAACGGCCACTACACGGTGTACAGAGCTGTGAGGAGCTGCAGTACTGAGAATGGCCACTACACGGTGTACAGAGCTGTGTGGAGCTGCAGTACTGAGAACGGCCACTACACGATGTACAGAGCTGTGAGGAGCTGCAGTACTGAGAACGGCCACTACACGGTGTACAGAGCTGTGAGGAGCTGCATTACTGAGAACGGCCACTACACAGTGTACAGATCTGTGAGGAGCTGCAGTACTGAGTACAGCCACTCCACGGTGTACAGAGCTGTGAGAAGCTGCAGTACTGAGTACAGCCACTCCACGGTGTACAGAGCTGTGAGAAGCTGCAGTACTGAGAACGGCCACTACACGGTGTACAGAGCTGTGAGGAGCTGCAGTACTGAGAACGGCCACTACACGGTGTACGGAGCTGTGAGGAGCTGCAGTACTGAGAACGGCCACTACACGGTGTACGGAGCTGTGAGGAGTTGCAGTGCTGAGAATGGCCACTACACGGTGTACAGAGCTATGAGGAGCTGCAGCACTGAGAATGGCCACTACACGGTGTACAGAGCTGTGAGGAGCTGCAGTACTGAGAAAGGCCACTACACGGTGTACGGAGCTGTGAGGAGCTACAGTACTGAGAACGGCCACTACACGGTGTACGGAGCTGTGAGGAGCTGCAGTACTGAGAACGGCCACTACACGGTGTACAGAGCTGTGAGGAGCTGCAGTACTGAGAACGGCCACTGCACGGTGTACAGAGCTGTGAGGAGCTGCAGTACTGAGAACGGCCACCGCACGGTGTACGGAGCTGTGAGGAGCTGCAGTACTGAGAACGGCCACCACACGGTGTACGGAGATGTGAGGAGCTGCAGTACTGAGAACGGCCACCGCACGGTGTACAGAGCTGTGAGGAGCTACAGTACTGAGAACGGCCACTACACGGTGTAGAGCTGTGAGGAGCTGCAGTACTGAGAACGGCCACTACACGGTGTACAGAGCTGTGAGGAGCTGCAGTACTGAGAACGGCCACTACACGATGTACAGAGCTGTGAGGAGCTGCAGTACTGAGAACGGCCACTACACGGTGTACAGAGCTGTGAGGAGCTGCAGTACTGAGTACAGCCACTACACAGTGTACAGATCTTTGAGGAGCTGCAGTACTGAGAATGGCCACTACACGGTGTACAGAGCTGTGAGGAGCTGCAGTACTGAGAACAGCCACTACACGGTGTACAGAGCTGTGAGGAGCTGCAGTACTGAGAACGGCCACTACACGGTGTACAGAGCTGTGAGGAGCTGCAGTACTGAGAACGGCCACTACACGGTGTACAGAGCTGTGAGGAGCTGCAGTACTGAGAACGGCCACTACACGGTGTACGGAGCTGTGAGGAGCTGCAGTACTGAGAACGGCCACTACACGGTGTACGGAGCTGTGAGGAGCTGCAGTACTGAGAACGGCCACTACACGGTGTACGGAGCTGTGAGGAGTTGCAGTACTGAGAACGGCCACTACACGGTGTACAGAGCTGTGAGGAGCTGCTGTACTGAGACCGGCCACTACACGGTGTACAGAGCTGTGAGGAGCTGCAGTACTGAGAACGGCCACTACACGGTGTACAGAGCTGTGAGGAGCTGCAGTACTGAGAACGGCCACTACACGGTGTACGGAGCTGTGAGGAGCTGCAGTACTGAGAACGGCCACTACACGGTGTACGGAGCTGTGAGGAGCTGCAGTACTGAGAACGGCCACTACACGGTGTACGGAGCTGTGAGGAGCTGCAGTACTGAGAACGGCCACTACACGGTGTACGGAGCTGTGAGGAGCTGCAGTACTGAGAACGGCCACTACACGGTGTACAGAGCTGTGAGGAGCTGCAGTACTGAGAACGGCCACTACACGGTGTACGGAGCTGTGAGGAGCCGCAGTACTGAGAACGGCCACTACACGGTGTACGGAGCTGTGAGGAGCTGCAGTACTGAGAACGGCCACTACACGGTGTACGGAGCTGTGAGGAGCTGCAGTACTGAGAACGGCCACTACACGGTGTACAGAGCTGTGAGGAGCTGCAGTACTGAGAACGGCCACTACACGGTGTACAGAGCTGTGAGGAGCTGCAGTACTGAGAACGGCCACTACACGGTGTACAGAGCTGTGAGGAACTGCAGTACTGAGAACGGCCAGTACACGATGTACAGAGCTGTGAGGAGCTGCAGTACTGAGAACGGCCACTACACAGCGTACAGAGCTGTGAGGGGCTGCAGTACTGAGAACGGCCACTACACAGCGTACAGAGCTGTGAGGGGCTGCAGTACTGAGAACGGCCACTACACGGTGTACAGAGCTGTGAGGAGCTGCAGTACTGAGAACGGCCACTACACGGTGTACAGAGCTGTGAGGAGCTGCAGTACTGAGACCGGCCACTACACGGTGTACAGAGCTGTGAGGAGCTGCAGTACTGAGAACGGCCACTACACGGTGTACAGAGCTGTGAGGAGCTGCAGTACTGAGAACGGCCAGTACACGGTGTACAGAGCTGTGAGGAGCTGCAGTACTGAGAACGGCCACTACACGGTGTACAGAGCTGTGAGGAGCTGCAGTACTGAGAACGGCCACTACACGGTGTACAGAGCTGTGAGGAACTGCAGTACTGAGAACGGCCACTACACGGTGTACAGAGCTGTGAGGAGCTGCAGTACTGAGAACGGCCACTACACGGCGTACAGAGCTGTGAGGAGCTGCAGTACTGAGAACGGCCACTACATGGTGTACGGATCTGTGAGGAGCTGCAGTACTGAGAACGGCTACTACATGGGGTACAGAGCTGTGAGGGGCTGCAGTACTGAGAACGGCCACTACACGGTGTACGGAGCTGTGAGGAGCTGCAGTACTGAGAACGGCCACTACACCGTGTAGGGAGCTGTGAGGAGCTGCAGTACTGAGAACGGCCAGTACACGGTGTACAGAGCTGTGAGGAGCTGCAGTACTGAGAACGGCCAATACACGGTGTACAGAGCTGTGAGGAGCTGCAGTACTGAGAACGGCCACTACACGGCGTACAGAGCTGTGAGGAGCTGCAGTACTGAGAACGGCCACTACACAGCGTACAGAGCTGTGAGGGGCTGCAGTACTGAGAACGGCCACTACACGGTGTACAGAGCTGTGAGAAGCTGCAGTACTGAGAACGGCCACTACACGGTGTACGGAGCTGTGAGGAGTTGCAGTACTGAGAACGGCCACTACACGGTGTACGGAGCTGTGAGGAGTTGCAGTACTGAGAACGGCCACTACACGGTGTACGGAGCTGTGAGGAGCTGCAGTACTGAGAACGGCCACTACACGGTGTACGGAGCTGTGAGGAGTTGCAGTACTGAGAACGGCCACTACACGGTGTACAGAGCTGTGAGGAGCTGCTGTACTGAGACCGGCCACTACACGGTGTACAGAGCTGTGAGGAGCTGCAGTACTGAGAACGGCCACTACACGGTGTACAGAGCTGTGAGGAGCTGCAGTACTGAGAACGGCCACTACACGGTGTACGGAGCTGTGAGGAGCTGCAGTACTGAGAACGGCCACTACACGGTGTACGGAGCTGTGAGGAGCTGCAGTACTGAGAACGGCCACTACACGGTGTACGGAGCTGTGAGGAGCTGCAGTACTGAGAACGGCCACTACACGGTGTACGGAGCTGTGAGGAGCTGCAGTACTGAGAACGGCCACTACACGGTGTACAGAGCTGTGAGGAGCTGCAGTACTGAGAACGGCCACTACACGGTGTACGGAGCTGTGAGGAGCCGCAGTACTGAGAACGGCCACTACACGGTGTACGGAGCTGTGAGGAGCTGCAGTACTGAGAACGGCCACTACACGGTGTACGGAGCTGTGAGGAGCTGCAGTACTGAGAACGGCCACTACACGGTGTACAGAGCTGTGAGGAGCTGCAGTACTGAGAACGGCCACTACACGGTGTACAGAGCTGTGAGGAGCTGCAGTACTGAGAACGGCCACTACACGGTGTACAGAGCTGTGAGGAACTGCAGTACTGAGAACGGCCAGTACACGATGTACAGAGCTGTGAGGAGCTGCAGTACTGAGAACGGCCACTACACAGCGTACAGAGCTGTGAGGGGCTGCAGTACTGAGAACGGCCACTACACAGCGTACAGAGCTGTGAGGGGCTGCAGTACTGAGAACGGCCACTACACGGTGTACAGAGCTGTGAGGAGCTGCAGTACTGAGAACGGCCACTACACGGTGTACAGAGCTGTGAGGAGCTGCAGTACTGAGACCGGCCACTACACGGTGTACAGAGCTGTGAGGAGCTGCAGTACTGAGAACGGCCACTACACGGTGTACAGAGCTGTGAGGAGCTGCAGTACTGAGAACGGCCAGTACACGGTGTACAGAGCTGTGAGGAGCTGCAGTACTGAGAACGGCCACTACACGGTGTACAGAGCTGTGAGGAGCTGCAGTACTGAGAACGGCCACTACACGGTGTACAGAGCTGTGAGGAACTGCAGTACTGAGAACGGCCACTACACGGTGTACAGAGCTGTGAGGAGCTGCAGTACTGAGAACGGCCACTACACGGCGTACAGAGCTGTGAGGAGCTGCAGTACTGAGAACGGCCACTACATGGTGTACGGATCTGTGAGGAGCTGCAGTACTGAGAACGGCTACTACATGGGGTACAGAGCTGTGAGGGGCTGCAGTACTGAGAACGGCCACTACACGGTGTACGGAGCTGTGAGGAGCTGCAGTACTGAGAACGGCCACTACACCGTGTAGGGAGCTGTGAGGAGCTGCAGTACTGAGAACGGCCAGTACACGGTGTACAGAGCTGTGAGGAGCTGCAGTACTGAGAACGGCCACTACACGGTGTACAGAGCTGTGAGGAGCAGCAGTACTGAGAACGGCCACTACACGGTGTACAGAGCTGTGAGGAGCTGCATTACTGAGAACGGCCACTACACGGTGTACGGAGCTGTGCTTTTCTGCACCTTTGGCTATGTGCCCACGTTGCGGACCTGAAGCATATTTTTTACGCTTCTCCCTGGCGGAAAAATCGCATGCGGATATTACATGCGGTTTTCCCGCCAGGTAGAAGCGTTTGTGGGGCGTCTTTGCATGCATTTCCGCATGCGGGTTATCAAGCACTTCTCCAAGCATCACTTTGAAAAGTGCTTGACAACTTGTTCAGAATGGTAAAAAATAAAAAAATAAACTTTATACTCACCTTCTGATGCATCCTCTGCCCCGTCCGGAGTCTTGAGCGGCTCACGCTGTTGTGTGCAGGACCTGCGGTGACGTCATTGAGTCATGTGGTGGGTCACATGACTCAATGACGTGGCAGGTCCTTCAGACAACAGCGCGACGGAGGGAAAACATCGGAAGATAAGTATAAACTTTATTTTATTCTTTTTTTTACAGGTTCTTTGGTACCCAGGTCTGGATGAGAGTCTCCTCTCCTCCAGACTTGGGTACCATCCGCACATTGATTCCGCTGCGCTTCCGCAAAATTAATGAACATGCTGCGGATTTTTGACCGCAGCATATATGCTGCGGAAAAATCCGCAGCATGGGCATTGACATTGCGGAATGCCATTGGGGACCATGGGGTGCGGATATACATGCGTTTTTCAAGCGTTTACGCTGCGGATATTCCGCAGCATATACGCTTGAAAAACGCTACGTGGGCACACAGCCTTTCACTGTTTTCCTTCTGCCTCTGTCAGAGGTGGTAACAGCTGTTGGTTTGAGGTTCAGGTCCATGGACTCCTGCTGAGCTGATTCTTAATACGGGACTTCTGGGCAGTGTTGCTCAAGTAGGATATTATCCTGGAATTTCAGGAGGCACAAACCTTCGCACTCAGATATAATGAAGAGATTATTTTTTTTCATTGATGACAGCAATCCAGAAATAAACAGATGTAGACCTTCCTCAGTATACAGATTGCCGAGGAGACACTGCCTCAATTCGGATAAAAGTGCTGAAGTGAAGAAGCGGTGTCCAGATAAATGATCAGTATCACAATCCTACACTTACCTCTCTGGGATTAAAAATAATAAGCGATCAGTCTACCTTGAGGAAGGCCTAAGCGCTGAAACGCGCGTTGGGGCATCACGCATGGTGCAGGCTCCGCTTCATCCTAAGGTAATGATGGTAGATGGTGGTTATTAATGATGGATGGAGGGAAAGTGACATGAGTATTTAGATGTGGCTATTTATATTATACATACAGGTTTACTTTTTCTCCCCTATGTATCAGCACACTCTCTCCATCATATGATAATTTTGGAGTAGGAAAATTTTGGAGAGGTGTGATACCTGCATCTTGCATGACAATTGCTTGCTTTTAATGATATTTTAAAGTAATGTATGTATTTTTGGCATTTTTCCCCCCAGATTTTCTGTGTTAATATTTTGAATAAAGTTGTTTCATACTTTAAATACAATGGGCCATAGGATCATTGTTCTTTTTTGCTTCGGCACCCTCAAGGCATTAGTTGTTGACGACAGGCCTTCTGTATATCCATTGAGTAGGTTGCAGTATGGATGACATATGTACGTTTCATGTAATATTTGAAATTATAGTGTGCAACCCAATACTCTTTTCTAATTTCCCCCCTTGTGTACTATAATAAAGGAGAAGACAAAACCGGATGTCACCTCCCAACATTGTAAGAAACTAAAGCACATATGTTCAGGTCACTTAAGGATTCGTCACCCGGAAAACGATGGAGGTTAAACAGGAATGAGATCAGGATGTGATTGGACACAATTGTATCAAAGAAACAAGACATAGGAAATCCAAATAAGTCGAGAAAATGGGGAAGAAGAAGACCAGAAAATAAGACGGGGACGTTAAGCAATGCACTGAGGCTGAGGGGTGGTGTCATCTCCTGGAAAGCCAAGGTTCTGATGTCTGGATCCTTCCACTTCTCCTCCTCTGATATCCCTTCGTGTTGGAAAGCATTGTGATGGCCAAACTTCTTACCATAGTGAAATAGACGTTTTGGGAATGATTCCCTTGATTCATTATAAGAAGTGTTTGCCATAGTCCTCTCTTCTGCTTGGGACTTTCAATCTTCTTCATGGTGTGTTCATGATTTCCATGACTATATCCATCCCATAGAACCAACCAATGGATCTGGTTCTTCTCATGAGATGTCCAAAAATGGACAAAGCATCGGTTTGGTCATCGAGCCCTCAAAAGAAGGTGGTTGGAGATCAAATCTCATTTCTTTCCCTTCCTTTCCATGATCTTTTTTTTTGCCAAGGTGCTAATATGTTTCCTACTTTATTATTTGTTTCCAGGAATCCACCGCCGTGGATTATAACAATGGCTGCCAGATGAATCTCCCTTCCGGAGGAGCTGTGCCATGTAAATAAATAACGCAATCATGGTCATTCTCAAGAATGGAATTACTTTGTATCTTGAGGTCCAAACTCTACGAGCTGTTACAAGTTTATCACGCGGAATATCTAGAGTTTCATTGTCATGGATGCGCTCCTGGACCGTGTTGAGTTAGAAATTGTTTCAGTCTGTAATTCATCAGATCAAGCAACCACAATCTGACTGTTTCCAAGCAAGAAGGAAACCTTTATTGGTGGACAGCCCAGTAGGGAATTAGGAAGACGTAGCAAGACGTCTCCACTCTGTCCACTTCTCCTTCCATCAAATTCCTTTGACAATGTGTGCAAGACGCTTGGCCTTGAGATAAGTGGTGATTCATCTCCCTTCAATGCTGACCACAGTGAACTAAACCTATGGTTATAAGAAACAATTCCATCTCCGGCATCGCGGGCCAAGATTCCAAAAGCGTCATCAAAGACATGGAGCGTTGAGAGAGAAAAGCAGCTGAGTGGAGGTGTGGGAAGAAGACACGGCACGTGGATGACATTCATAGCAGGAGGGTGGAATGGTTGGTGGACTTTACTGGCTCATCTGCTTTGCATGAATTTACTAATTAATGAATCATAGTAACGAGAAGAGCGAAAAGGTCAATCCCATTGTTTACTATCTCCCCAACGTTGCACATTGTGCTGTGTTATATAAAAACATGAAGGAACTGCCTCATGGGATGAGAATATCTTAGTTTCCCAGATGCAAACCAGACTAGTTCTGCCTCAGTCCGCCTTTCGGGCATGTTCACACTGGGTGGATACAATGCAGAATTTCCATCCAGATTTTGCAGGTAGGAAATAATACAGGAGATTTTACTTTGAATTTTATCTACAACAGAAATAAGCAGAGGTTAGGAATCAGCAAGAAATTAATTTTCATTGCAGACTTTTTGAGAATTACATTTTTTTTAGGAATTCACTGAATCTCCTAAAATTGAAGGCCGCTATTTTACACATTGCAGATTTTAGCATCAGCCAGAGAATAATCACATGAGCTCGGGCAGGGTTCACTAAATTCATTGCAGCTATCACATCAAATAGTACAGTACAGTTAATCAGGAGGGACTGTATCAGAGCCCGTATAAAAGCCGAGGCAGGAAACGCAGTAGCCATTTCGCAGGATATCTAGAGAGTGAGAGAATGTCACAGCTCAGCCATAGTGGTAAGGGGAGAAAGCTATAAAACAATGAAGAAACTGTACAGATAGTGTGTGACAGCACAGCAGTGATAAACTGTACAGATAGTGTGTGACAGCACAGGAGTGATAAACTGTACAGATAGTGTGTGACAGCACAGCAGTGATAAACTGTACAGATAGTGTGTGACAGCACAGCAGTGATAAACTGTACAGATAGTGTGTGACAGCACAGCAGTGATAACCTGTACAGATAGTGTGTGACAGCACAGCATTGATAAACTGTACAGATAGTGTGTGACAGCACAGCAGTGATAAACTGTACAGATAGTGTGTGACAGCACAGCAGTGATAAGCTGTACAGATAGTGTGTGACAGCACAGCAGTGATAACCTGTACAGATAGTGTGTGACAGCACATCAGTGATAACCTGTACAGATAGTGTGTGACAGCACAGCAGTGATAACCTGTACAGATAGTGTGTGACAGCACAGCAGTGATAAACTGTACAGATAATGTGTGACAGCACAGCAGTGATAACCTGTACAGATAGTGTGTGACAGCACAGCAGTGATAAACTGTACAGATAATGTGTGACAGCACATCAGTGATAACCTGTACAGATAGTGTGTGGCAGCACAGCAGTGATAAACTGTACAGATAGTGTGTGACAGCACAGCAGTGATAACCTGTACAGATAGTGTGTGACAGGACATCAGTGATAAACTGTAAAGATAGTGTGTGACAGCACAGCAGTGATAAACTGTACAGATAATGTGTGACAGCACAGCAGTGATAACCTGTACAGATAGTGTGTGACAGGACATCAGTGATAACCTGTACAGATAGTGTGTGACAGCACAGCAGTGATAAACTGTACAGATAGTGTGTGACAGCACAGCAGTGATAAACTGTACAGATAGTGTGTGACAGCACAGGAGTGATAAACTGTACAGATAGTGTGTGACAGCACAGCAGTGATAAACTGTACAGATAGTGTGTGACAGCACAGCAGTGATAAACTGTACAGATAGTGTGTGACAGCACAGCAGTGATAACCTGTACAGATAGTGTGTGACAGCACAGCAGTGATAAACTGTACAGATAATGTGTGACAGCACATCAGTGATAACCTGTACAGATAGTGTGTGACAGCACAGCAGTGATAAACTGTACAGATAGTGTGTGACAGCACAGCAGTGATAAACTGTACAGATAGTGTGTGACAGCACAGCAGTGATAACCTGTACAGATAGTGTGTGACAGCACAGCAGTGATAAACTGTACAGATAGTGTGTGACAGCACAGCAGTGATAACCTGTACAGATAGTGTGTGACAGGACATCAGTGATAAACTGTAAAGATAGTGTGTGACAGCACAGCAGTGATAAACTGTACAGATAATGTGTGACAGCACAGCAGTGATAACCTGTACAGATAGTGTGTGACAGGACATCAGTGATAACCTGTACAGATAGTGTGTGACAGCACAGCAGTGATAAACTGTACAGATAGTGTGTGACAGCACAGCAGTGATAAACTGTACAGATTGTGTGTGACAGCACAGCAGTGATAACCTGTACAGATAGTGTGTGACAGGACATCAGTGATAACCTGTACAGATAGTGTGTGACAGCACAGCAGTGATAAACTGTACAGATAGTGTGTGACAGCACAGCAGTGATAAACTGTACAGATAGTGTGTGACAGCACAGCAGTGATAAACTGTACAGATAGTGTGTGACAGCACAGCAGTGATAAACTGTACAGATAGTGTGTGACAGCACAGCAGTGATAAACTGTACAGATAGTGTGTGACAGCACATCAGTGATAACCTGTACAGATAGTGTGTGACAGCACATCAGTGATAACCTGTACAGATAGTGTGTGACAGCACAGCAGTGATAAACTGTACAGATAGTGTGTGACAGCACAGCAGTGATAAACTGTACAGATAGTGTGTGACAGCACAGCAGTGATAACCTGTACAGATAGTGTGTGACAGCACAGCAGTGATAAACTGTACAGATAGTGTGTGACAGCACAGCAGTGATAAACTGTACAGATAGTGTGTGACAGCACAGCAGTGATAAACTGTACAGATAGTGTGTGACAGCACAGCAGTGATAACCTGTACAGATAGTGTGTGACAGCACAGCAGTGATAAACTGTACAGATAGTGTGTGACAGCACAGCAGTGATAAACTGTACAGATAGTGTGTGACAGCACAGCAGTGATAAACTGTACAGATAGTGTGTGACAGCACAGCAGTGATAAACTGTACAGATAGTGTGTGACAGCACAGCAGTGATAAACTGTACAGATAGTGTGTGACTTCACAGCAGTGATAAACTGTATAGATAGTGTGTGACAGCACAGCAGTGATAAACTGTACAGATAATGTGTGACAGCACATCAGTGATAACCTGTACAGATAGTGTGTGACAGCACAGCAGTGATAAACTGTACAGATACTGTGTGACAGCACAGCAGTGATAATCTGTACAGATAGTGTGTGACAGCACAGCAGTGATAATCTGTACAGATAGTGTGTGACAGCACAGCAGTGATAAACTGTACAGATAGTGTGTGACAGCACAGCAGTGATAACCTGTATAGATAGTGTGTGACAGCACAGCAGTGATAAACTGTACAGATAGTGTGTGACAGCACAGCAGTGATAAACTGCACAGATAGTGTGTGACAGCACAGCAGTGATAAACTATACAGATAGTGTGTGACAGCACAGCAGTGATAAACTGTACAGATAGTGTGTGACAGCACAGCAGTGATATACTGTACAGATATTGTGTGACAGCACAGCAGTGATAAACTGTACAGATAGTGTGTGACAGCACAGCAGTGATAAACTGCGCAGATAGTGTGTGACAGCACAGCAGTGATAAACTGCACAGATAATGTGTGACAGCACAGCAGTGATAAACTGTACAGATAGTGTGTGACAGCACAGCAGTGAAGAATCTGCAGAGTTCTTGTGCTATGGGAAAGATTTAGAGTGATGTATTTCTCCAGGTTAATGATCCATATGTGGGGACATCACATGGCGTCCATAGTAGAGCATGATTACTGTGAACGATCCACACCTTGTCACCCCACCTGACGTCACTATTACGTGAGACGGATCACGTTATGCGGTTTCCTCACTTTCACCAATGTGATATTCCGCACCCCCTGGGTTATACATATACAATGCTCAGATACAAATAGTGGTAGGAAAAAAGATATAAGCAGATGGATCATGTCACACATGTGTGACGTCCGACCATGTGTGTGCAGGGCCTCAGGGGGCATCGGCTTCCAGCTGGGTCCTAAGTTCTCCACAGCACGTTACTCGACGTGAACCCCGTTCAAAATGGACCGCATGCATCAGAGAGAGAGAGCACATGGTGTTGCACTAGCTTTTATCCCCTTTTGGGTCACTTCCCTCCTGCCCTCTGGGCTGAACCTAAGTCTCCTCCCCATGCCTCTGGAAGCTAAAAACTCCAGATAGGTCATAACTACTTAATTGGTCCTAGGTAGGCAGTTCTGGTGCCATCAGATTCCAGCCGGGCCCCTGCTATGTGTTAAAGCCAAACACAGCTTTGCTATCTGTTTCCTACTAGCTATTCTACATATCTCCCCACCCTGTGAAGCCAGAACGGATCAAGACACTGTAAGGCGTCCACTCATGGGATCTCAGAAATATACATGATGCACGGCTACAATGTATAGTATCTCCATGACTCCTCATGAAACCATAGCTGTCTTAACAAAGCAATTTAGACGGCACGATATCCACATGGTAAGCAAGCCTTATGTTCTGTTCCGAGCTGGCCAAGGTGTGAGATCTGTCACTCACAGCCCTTTGACTCTTGACTTCCCCTGCTGCTGCTAGCTGTTCTGTTGCAACTGCACACTGAAGGGGTTTTTATAATCCCATGTCAAATAGTATACAAATGATTGACATGGAATTATATCTCCAGTATTCTTCACAATTACCATTAACTACGGTGGGTGACCTGTTCTGGACATGTCGGTCATCATGAATTTTTGGAAGCTATCATATTGTGGGATATACGAATATGGCGGAATCAACCTCAGTGTCACATAACGTCCCCTACCATAACTCGACATTTGGTAAAAGTCGTCCACTTTCTGTTAAATGTATAGGATTGAGACGAGTTGTAGAAGAGAGGTTATGAAAACTGTCACCAGAGAGAGATATATACAGTATATAATCGTCACATAGCAAGAGAATAGAGATATGAACTCTTCACATTGTAGGTGGTTACAATTCCTGGAGGAATCAGTAACTTGGAATTGATTAAATATGAATATCGCACATAATCTCAGCCGCTTTATTGTCTTTCTGGGATTAGCCAGTGATATAATGTCTGGCTATAATAAGTACTTTCACATGGAGAGCACTAATCACAGTTACCGAGTTGCCAGAAACCCGACGAATTCTCAGTACAAGCGCTGACACAGGTTCATCAGGGTTAAGTCAAATTCCTAAAAAAAAAAAATATAAGCAATTCTTCTTTTTCTGCGGAGGATACAATGTTATTCTTGTTGAATGAAATCTAATACCAGATAAAGATTTATCATCATATATTCAATAGTGATGAAAGAAAGATGAAGACACAATCCTAAAGACTGGAATAATCAAAAATAATTGTTCTATATGAGATTGTATGCGAGCAAGTCAAAGAGCGGGCGATCTAGTGGATGACACAGGTCAAAGAGCGGGCGACCTAGAGGATGACACAGGTCAAAAAGCGGGCGACCTAGTGGATGACACAGGTCAAAGAGCGGGCGACCTAGGGGATGACACAGGTCAAAGAGCGGGCGACCTAGAGGATGACACAGGTCAAAGAGCGGGCGACTAAGGGGATGACACAGGTCAAAGAGCGGGCGACTAAGATGATGACACAAGTCAAAGAGCGGGCGACCTAGAGGATGACACAGGTCAAAGAGCGGGCGATCTAGGTGATGACACAGGTCAAAGAGCGAGCGACTAAGGGGATGACACAGGTCAAAGAGCGGGCGACCTAGGGGATGACACAGGTCAAAGAGCGGGCGACCTAGGGGATGACACAGGTCAAAGAGCGGGCGACCTAGGGGTTGACACAGGTCAAAGAGCGGGCGACCTAGGGGATGACACAGGTCAAAGAGCGGGCGACCTAGGGGATGACACAGGTCAAAGAGCGGGCGACCTAGGGGTTGACACAGGTCAAAGAGCGGGCGACCTAGGGGATGACACAGGTCAAAGAGCGGGCGACCTAGGGGAGGACACAGGTCAAAGAGCGGGCGACCTAGAGGATGACACAGGTCAAAGAGCAGGCGACTAAGGGGATGACACAGGTCAAAGAGCGGGCGACTAAGGGGATGACACAGGTCAAAGAGCGAGCGACCTAGAGGATGACACAGGTCAAAGAGCGGGCGATCTAGGTGATGACACAGGTCAAAGAGCGAGCGACTAAGGGTATGACACAGGTCAAAGAGTGGGCGACCTAGGGGATAACACAGGTCAAAGAGCGGGCGACCTAGGGGATGACACAGGTCAAAGAGCGGGCGACCTAGAGGATGACACAAGTCAAAGAGCGGGCGACTAAGGGGATGACACAGGTCAAAGAGCGGGCGACTAAGGTGATGACACAAGTCAAAGAGCGGGCGACCTAGAGGATGACACAGGTCAAAGAGCGGGCGATCTAGGTGATGACACAGGTCAAAGAGCGAGCGACTAAGGGGATGACACAGGTCAAAGAGCGAGCGACTAAAGGGATGACACAGGTCAAAGAGCAAGCGACATAGGGGATGACACAAGTCAAAGAGCGGGCGACCTAGGGGATGACACAGGTCAGAGAGAGGGCGACTAAGGGGATGACACAGGTCAAAGAGCGGGCGACCTAGGGGATGACACAGGTCAGAGAGCGGGCGACTAAGGGGATGACAGGTGAAAGAGCGAGCGACCAAGGGGATGACACAGGTTAAAGAGCGGGCGACTAAGGGAATGACACAGGTCAAAGAGCGGGCGACTAAGGGAATGACACAGGTCAAAGAGCGAGCGACCTAGGGGATGACACAGGTCAAAGAGCGGGCGACCTAGAAGATGACACAGGTCAAAGAGCGGGCGACTAAGGGAATGACACAGGTCAAAGAGCGGGCGACTAAGGGAATGACACAGGTAAAAGAGCGAGCGACCTAGGGGATGACACAGGTCAAAGAGCGGGCGACCTAGAGGATGACACAGGTCAAAGAGCGAGCGACTAAGGTGATGACACAGGTCAAAGAGTGAGCGACTAAGGGGATGACACAGGTCAAAAAGCGGGCAACCTAGAGGATGGCACAGGTCAAAGAGCGAGCGACCTAGAGAATGACACAGGTCAAAGAGCGGGCGACCAAGGGTATGACACAGGTCAAAGAGCGGGCGACTAAGG
The DNA here is from genome assembly GCF_046119375.1 of Phyllobates terribilis. Taxonomy (NCBI): domain Eukaryota; kingdom Metazoa; phylum Chordata; class Amphibia; order Anura; family Dendrobatidae; genus Phyllobates; species Phyllobates terribilis. Next base: position 19,924,365 of record NW_027362764.1, on the reverse strand, counting down.
GGATGACACAGGTCAAAGAGCGAGCGACTAAAGGGATGACACAGGTCAAAGAGCAAGCGACATAGGGGATGACACAAGTCAAAGAGCGGGCGACCTAGGGGATGACACAGGTCAGAGAGTGGGCGACTAAGGGGATGACACAGGTCAAAGAGCGGGCGACCTAGGGGATGACACATGTCAAAGAGTGGGCGACCTAGGGGATGACAGAGGTCAAAGAGCGGGCGACCTAGGGGATGACAAAGGTCGAAGAGCGGGCGACCTAGGGGATGACACAGGTCGAAGAGCGGGCGACCTAGGGGATGACACAGGTCGAAGAGCGGGCGACCTAGGGGATGACACAGGTCAAAGAGCGGGCGACCTAGGGGATGACACAGGTCAAAGAGCGGGCGACCTAGGGGATGACACAGGTCAAAGAGCGGGCGACCTAGGGATGACACAGGTCAAAGAGCGGGCGACCTAGGGAATGACACAGGTCAAAGAGCGGGCGACCTAGGGGATGACACAGGTCAAAGAGCGGGCGACCTAGAGGATGACACAGGTCAAAGAGCGGGCGACTAAGGGGATGACACAGGTCAAAGATCGGGCGACTAAGGGGATGACACAGGTCAAAGAGCGAGCGACCTAGAGGATGACACAGGTCAAAGAGCGGGCGATCTAGGTGATGACACAGGTCAAAGAGCGAGCGACTAAGGGGATGACACAGGTCAAAAAGCGGGCGACCTAGTAGATGACACAGGTCAAAGAGCGGGCGACCTAGGGGATGACACAGGTCAAAGAGCGGGCGACCTAGAGGATGACACAGGTCAAAGAGCGGGCGACTAAGGGGATGACACATGTCAAAGAGCGGGCGACTAAGGTGATGACACAAGTCAAAGAGCGGGCGACCTAGAGGATGACACAGGTCAAAGAGCGGGCGATCTAGGTGATGACACAGGTCAAAGAGCGAGCGACTAAGGGGATGACACACGTCAAAGAGCGGGCGACCTAGGGGATGACACAGGTCAAAGAGCGGGCGACCTAGGGGATGACACAGGTCAAAGAGCGGGCGAACTAGGGGTTGACACAGGTCAAAGAGCGGGCGACCTAGGGGATGACACAGGTCAAAGAGCGGGCGACCTAGGGGAGGACACAGGTCAAAGAGCGGGCGACCTAGAGGATGACACAGGTCAAAGAGCAGGCGACTAAGGGGATGACACAGGTCAAAGAGCGAGCGACCTAGAGGATGACACAGGTCAAAGAGCGGGCGATCTAGGTGATGACACAGGTCAAAGATCGAGCAACTAAGGGGATGACACAGGTCAAAGAGTGGGCGACCTAGGGGATAACACAGGTCAAAGAGCGGGCGACCTAGGGGATGACACAGGTCAAAGAGCGGGCGACCTAGAGGATGACACAAGTCAAAGAGCGGGCGACTAAGGGGATGACACAGGTCAAAGAGCGGGCGACTAAGGTGATGACACAAGTCAAAGAGCGGGCGACCTAGAGGATGACACAGGTCAAAGAGCGGGCGATCTAGGTGATGACACAGGTCAAAGAGCGAGCGACTAAGGGGATGACACAGGTCAAACAGCGGGCGACCTAGGGGATGACACAGGTAAAAGAGCGGGCGACCTAGGGGATGACACAGGTCAAAGAGCGGGCGACCTAGGGGTTGACACAGATCAAAGAGCGGGCGACCTAGGGGATGACACAGGTCAAAGAGCGGGCGACCTAGGGGAGGACACATGTCAAAGACCGGGCGACCTAGAGGATGACACAGGTCAAAGAGCGGGCGACTAAGGGGATGACAGAGGTCAAAGAGCGGGCGACTAAGGGGATGACACAGGTCAAAGAGCGAGCGACTAAAGGGATGACACAGGTCAAAGAGCAAGCGACATAGGGGATGACACAAGTCAAAGAGCGGGCGACCTAGGGGATGACACAGGTCAGAGAGCGGGCGACTAAGGGGATGACACAGGTCAAAGAGCGGGCGACCTAGGGGATGACACAGGTCAGAGAGCGGGCGACTAAGGGGATGACAGGTCAAAGAGCGAGCGACCAAGGGGATGACACAGGTTAAAGAGCGGGCGACTAAGGGAATGACACAGGTCAAAGAGCGGGCGACTAAGGGAATGACACAGGTCAAAGAGCGAGCGACCTAGGGGATGACACAGGTCAAAGAGCGGGCGACCTAGAAGATGACACAGGTCAAAGAGCGGGCGACTAAGGGAATGACACAGGTCAAAGAGCGGGCGACTAAGGGAATGACACAGGTAAAAGAGCGAGCGACCTAGGGGATGACACAGGTCAAAGAGCGGGTGACCTAGAGGATGACACAGGTCAAAGAGCGAGCGACTAAAGGGATGACACAGGTCAAAGAGCGAGCGACTAAGGGGATGACACAGGTCAAAAAGCGGGCAACCTAGAGGATGGCACAGGTCAAAGAGCGGGTGACCTAGAGGATGACACAGGTGAAAGAGCGGGTGACTAAGGGGATGACACAGGTCAAAGAGCGGGCGACCTAGAAGACGACACAGGTCAAAGAGCGAGCGACCTAGAAGATACCACAGGTCAAAGAGCGGGCGACCTAGGGGATGACACAGGTCAAAGAGCAAGCGACTAAGGGGATGACACAGGTGAAAGAGCGGCGACTAATGGGATGACACAGGTGAAAGAGCGAGCGACTAAGGTGATGACACAGATCAAAGAATGAGCGACCTAGAGGATGACACAGGTCAAAGAGCGGGTGACAAAGAGGATGACACAGGTCAAAGAGCGGGTGACCTAGGGGATGACACAGATCAAAGAGCGAGCGACCTAGAGGATGACACAGGTCAAAGAGCGGGTGACCTAAAGGATGACACAAGTCAAAGAGCAAGCGACCTAGAGGATGACACAGGTCAAAGAGCAAGCGACCTAGAGAATGACACAGGTCAAAGAGCGGGCGACTAAGGGGATGACACAGGTCAAAGAGCGAGTGACCTACAGGATGACACAGGTCAAAGAGCAAGCGGCCCAGAGGATGACACAGGTCAAAGAACGGGTGACCTAGAGAATGACACAGGTCAAAGAGCGGGCGACTAAGGTGATGACACAAATCAAAAAGCGAGCGACCTAGAGAATGACACAGGTCAAAGAGCGGGCGACCTAGGGGATTACACAGGTGAAAGAGCGGACGACTAAGGGAATGACACAGGTGAAAGAGCGGGCGATGAAGGGGATGACACAGGTCAAAGAGCGAGCGACCTAGGGGATGACACAGGTGAAAGAGCGAGCGACTAAGGGGATGACATAGGTCAAAGAGCAGGCGACCTAGGGGATGACACAGGTCAAAGAGCGGGCAACCTAGAGAATGACACAGGTCAAAGAGCGGGCGACCTAGGGGATGACACAGGTCAAAGAGCGAGGGAACTAGGGGATGACACAGGTGAAAGCTAGCAACCTAGGCGATGACACAGGTCAAAGAGCGAGCGACCTAGGGGATGACACAGGTGAAAGAGCGGGCGACCAAGGGGATGACACAGGTCAAAGAGCGAGCGACTAAGGGGATGACATAGGTCAAAGAGCCAGCGACCTAGAGGATGACACAGGTCAAAGAGCGGGCGACTAAGGGGATGACACAGGTCTAAGAGCGAGCGACCTAGGGGATGACACAGGTCAAAGAGCGAGCGACTAAGGGGATGACACAGGTCAAAGAGCGGGTGACTAAGGGGATGAAACAGGTCAAAGAGCGAGCGACCTAGAGGATGACACAGGTCAAAGAGCAAGCGGCCCAGAGGATGACACAGGTCAAAGAACGGGTGACCTAGAGAATGACACAGGTCATAGAGCGGGCGACTAAGGAGATGACACAAATCAAAAAGCGAGCGACCTAGAGAATGACACAGGTCAAAGAGCGGGCGACCTAGGGGATTACACAGGTGAAAGAGCGGGCGACTAAGGGGATGACACAGGTGAAAGAGCAGGCGATGAAGAGGATGACACAGGTCAAAGAGCTGGCGACTAAGGGGATGACACAGGTGAAAGAGCGAGCGACTAAGGGGATGACATAGGTCAAAGAGCGGGCGACCTAGGGGATGACACAGGTCAAAGAGCGGGCAACCTAGAGAATGACACAGGTCAAAGAGCGGGCGACCTAGGGGATGACACAGGTCAAAGAGCGAGCGACCTAGGGGATGACACAGGTGAAAGCTAGCGACCTAGGGTATGACACAGGTGAAAGAGCTGGCGACCAAGGGGATGACACAGGTCAAAGAGCGAGCGACTAAGGGGATGATACGGGTCAAAGAGCGGGCGACTAAGGGGATGACATAGGTCAAAGAGCCAGCGACCTAGAGGATGACACAGGTCAAAGAGCGGGCGACTAAGGTGATGACACAGGTCTAAGAGCGAGCGACCTAGGGGATGACACAGGTCAAAGAGCGAGCGACTAAGGGGATGACACAGGTCAAAGAGCGGGTGACTAAGGGGATGAAACAGGTCAAAGAGCGAGCGACCTAGAGGATGACACAGGTCAAAGAGCAAGCGGCCCAGAGGATGACACAGGTCAAAGAACGGGTGACCTAGAGAATGACACAGGTCATAGAGCGGGCGACTAAGGAGATGACACAAATCAAAAAGCGAGCGACCTAGAGAATGACACAGGTCAAAGAGCGGGCGACCTAGAGGATGACACAGGTCAAAGAGCTGGCGACTAAGGGGATGACACAGGTGAAAGAGCGGGCGACTAAGGGGATGACATAGGTCAAAGAGCGGGCGACCTAGGGGATGACACAGGTCAAAGAGCGGGCAACCTAGAGAATGACACAGGTCAAAGAGCGGGCGACCTAGGGGATGACACAGGTCAAAGAGCGAGCGACCTAGGGGATGACACAGGTGAAAGCTAGCGACCTAGGGGATGACACAGGTGAAAGAGCGGGCGACCAAGGGGATGACACAGGTCAAAGAGCAAGCGACTAAGGGGATGACACAGGTCAAAGAGCGGGCGACTAAGGGGATGACATAGGTCAAAGAGCCAGCGACCTAGAGGATGACACAGGTCAAAGATCGGGCGACTAAGGTGATGACACAGGTCTAAGAGCGAGCGACCTAGGGGATGACACAGGTCAAAGAGCGAGCGACTAAGGGGATGACACAGGTCAAAGAGCGGGTGACTAAGGGGATGAAACAGGTCAAAGAGCGAGCGACCTAGGGGATGACACAGATCAAAGATCGGGCGACTAGAGGATGACTCAGATCAAAGAGCGAGTGACTAAAGGGATGACACAGGTCAAAGAGCGGGCGACTAAAGGAATGACACAGGTCAAAGAGCGAGCGACCTAGGGGATGACACATATCAAAGATCGGGCGACCTAGAGGATGGCACAGGTCAAAGATCAAGCGACTAAGGTGATGACACAAGTCAAAGAACGGGCGACCTAGAGGATGACACAGGTCAAAGAGCGAGCGACTAAGGGGAGGACACAGGTGAAAGAGCGGGCGACTAAGGGGATGACACAGGTCAAAGAGCAAGCGACCTAGAGGATGACACAGGTCAAAGAGCGGGCGACCTAGAGGATGACACAGGTCAAAGAGCGAGCGACTAAGGGGAGAACACAGGTGAAAGAGCGGGCGACTAAGGGGATGACACAGGTCAAAGAGCAAGCGACCTAGAGGATGACACAGGTCAAAGAGCGGGCGACTAAGGGGATGACACAGGTGGAAGACCGAGTGACTAAAGGGATGACACAGGTCAAAGAGCGAGCGACTAAAGGGATGACACAGATCAAAGAGCGGGCGACCTAGAGAATGACACAGGTCAAAGAGCAAGTGACGTAGAGAATGACACAGGTCACAGAGCGGGCGACTAGAGGGATGACACAGATCAAAGAGCGGATGACCTAGGGGATGACACAGGTCAAAGAGCGAGCGACCTAGGGGATGACACAGGTGAAAGCTAGCGACCTAGGCGATGACACAGGTCAAAGAGCGAGCGACCTAGGGGATGACACAGGTGAAAGAGCGGGCGACCAAGGGGATGACACAGGTCAAAGAGCGAGCGACTAAGGGGATGACACGGGTCAAAGAGCGGGCGACTAAGGGGATGACATAGGTCAAAGAGCCAGCGACCTAGAGGATGACACAGGTCAAAGAGCAGGCGACTAAGGGGATGACACAGGTCTAAGAGCGAGCGACTTAGGGGATGACACAGGTCAAAGAGCGAGCGACTAAGGGGATGACACAGGTCAAAGAGCGAGTGACCTAGAGGATGACACAGGTCAAAGAGCGAGCGACTAAGGGGATGACACAGGTCAAAGAGCGAGTGACCTAGAGGATGACACAGGTCTAAGAGCGAGCGACCTAGGGGATGGGATGACACAGGTCAAAGAGCGAGCAACTAAGGGGATGAAACAGGTCAAAGAGCGAGCGACCTAGAGGATGACACAGGTCAAAGAGCAAGCTGCCCAGAGGATGACACAGGTCAAAGAACGGGTGACCTAGAGAATGACACAGGTCAAAGAGCGGGCGACTAAGGTGATGACACAAATCAAAAAGCGAGCGACCTAGAGAATGACACAGGTCAAAGAGCGGGCGACCTAGGGGATTACACAGGTGAAAGAGCGAGCGACTAAGGGGATGACATAGGTCAAAGAGCAGGCGACCTAGGGGATTACACAGGTGAAAGAGCGGACGACTAAGGGAATGACACAGGTGAAAGAGCGGGCGATGAAGGGGATGACACAGGTCAAAGAGCGAGCGACCTAGGGGATGACACAGGTGAAAGAGCGAGCGACTAAGGGGATGACATAGGTCAAAGAGCAGGCGACCTAGGGGATGACACAGGTCAAAGAGCGGGCAACCTAGAGAATGACACAGGTCAAAGAGCGAGGGAACTAGGGGATGACACAGGTGAAAGCTAGCAACCTAGGCGATGACACAGGTCAAAGAGCGAGCGACCTAGGGGATGACACAGGTGAAAGAGCGGGCGACCAAGGGGATGACACAGGTCAAAGAGCGAGCGACTAAGGGGATGACATAGGTCAAAGAGCCAGCGACCTAGAGGATGACACAGGTCAAAGAGCGGGCGACTAAGGGGATGACACAGGTCTAAGAGCGAGCGACCTAGGGGATGACACAGGTCAAAGAGCGAGCGACTAAGGGGATGACACAGGTCAAAGAGCGGGTGACTAAGGGGATGAAACAGGTCAAAGAGCGAGCGACCTAGAGGATGACACAGGTCAAAGAGCAAGCGGCCCAGAGGATGACACAGGTCAAAGAACGGGTGACCTAGAGAATGACACAGGTCATAGAGCGGGCGACTAAGGAGATGACACAAATCAAAAAGCGAGCGACCTAGAGAATGACACAGGTCAAAGAGCGGGCGACCTAGGGGATTACACAGGTGAAAGAGCGGGCGACTAAGGGGATGACACAGGTGAAAGAGCAGGCGATGAAGAGGATGACACAGGTCAAAGAGCTGGCGACTAAGGGGATGACACAGGTGAAAGAGCGAGCGACTAAGGGGATGACATAGGTCAAAGAGCGGGCGACCTAGGGGATGACACAGGTCAAAGAGCGGGCAACCTAGAGAATGACACAGGTCAAAGAGCGGGCGACCTAGGGGATGACACAGGTCAAAGAGCGAGCGACCTAGGGGATGACACAGGTGAAAGCTAGCGACCTAGGGTATGACACAGGTGAAAGAGCTGGCGACCAAGGGGATGACACAGGTCAAAGAGCGAGCGACTAAGGGGATGATACGGGTCAAAGAGCGGGCGACTAAGGGGATGACATAGGTCAAAGAGCCAGCGACCTAGAGGATGACACAGGTCAAAGAGCGGGCGACTAAGGTGATGACACAGGTCTAAGAGCGAGCGACCTAGGGGATGACACAGGTCAAAGAGCGAGCGACTAAGGGGATGACACAGGTCAAAGAGCGAGCGACTAAGGGGATGACACAGGTCAAAGAGCGGGTGACTAAGGGGATGAAACAGGTCAAAGAGCGAGCGACCTAGAGGATGACACAGGTCAAAGAGCAAGCGGCCCAGAGGATGACACAGGTCAAAGAACGGGTGACCTAGAGAATGACACAGGTCATAGAGCGGGCGACTAAGGAGATGACACAAATCAAAAAGCGAGCGACCTAGAGAATGACACAGGTCAAAGAGCGGGCGACCTAGAGGATGACACAGGTCAAAGAGCTGGCGACTAAGGGGATGACACAGGTGAAAGAGCGGGCGACTAAGGGGATGACATAGGTCAAAGAGCGGGCGACCTAGGGGATGACACAGGTCAAAGAGCGGGCAACCTAGAGAATGACACAGGTCAAAGAGCGGGCGACCTAGGGGATGACACAGGTCAAAGAGCGAGCGACCTAGGGGATGACACAGGTGAAAGCTAGCGACCTAGGGGATGACACAGGTGAAAGAGCGGGCGACCAAGGGGATGACACAGGTCAAAGAGCAAGCGACTAAGGGGATGACACAGGTCAAAGAGCGGGCGACTAAGGGGATGACATAGGTCAAAGAGCCAGCGACCTAGAGGATGACACAGGTCAAAGATCGGGCGACTAAGGTGATGACACAGGTCTAAGAGCGAGCGACCTAGGGGATGACACAGGTCAAAGAGCGAGCGACTAAGGGGATGACACAGGTCAAAGAGCGGGTGACTAAGGGGATGAAACAGGTCAAAGAGCGAGCGACCTAGGGGATGACACAGATCAAAGATCGGGCGACTAGAGGATGACTCAGATCAAAGAGCGAGTGACTAAAGGGATGACACAGGTCAAAGAGCGGGCGACTAAAGGAATGACACAGGTCAAAGAGCGAGCGACCTAGGGGATGACACATATCAAAGATCGGGCGACCTAGAGGATGGCACAGGTCAAAGATCAAGCGACTAAGGTGATGACACAAGTCAAAGAACGGGCGACCTAGAGGATGACACAGGTCAAAGAGCGAGCGACTAAGGGGAGGACACAGGTGAAAGAGCGGGCGACTAAGGGGATGACACAGGTCAAAGAGCAAGCGACCTAGAGGATGACACAGGTCAAAGAGCGGGCGACCTAGAGGATGACACAGGTCAAAGAGCGAGCGACTAAGGGGAGAACACAGGTGAAAGAGCGGGCGACTAAGGGGATGACACAGGTCAAAGAGCAAGCGACCTAGAGGATGACACAGGTCAAAGAGCGGGCGACTAAGGGGATGACACAGGTGGAAGACCGAGTGACTAAAGGGATGACACAGGTCAAAGAGCGAGCGACTAAAGGGATGACACAGATCAAAGAGCGGGCGACCTAGAGAATGACACAGGTCAAAGAGCAAGCGACGTAGAGAATGACACAGGTCACAGAGCGGGCGACTAGAGGGATGACACAGATCAAAGAGCGGATGACCTAGGGGATGACACAGGTCAAAGAGCGAGCGACCTAGGGGATGACACAGGTGAAAGCTAGCGACCTAGGCGATGACACAGGTCAAAGAGCGAGCGACCTAGGGGATGACACAGGTGAAAGAGCGGGCGACCAAGGGGATGACACAGGTCAAAGAGCGAGCGACTAAGGGGATGACACGGGTCAAAGAGCGGGCGACTAAGGGGATGACATAGGTCAAAGAGCCAGCGACCTAGAGGATGACACAGGTCAAAGAGCAGGCGACTAAGGGGATGACACAGGTCTAAGAGCGAGCGACTTAGGGGATGACACAGGTCAAAGAGCGAGCGACTAAGGGGATGACACAGGTCAAAGAGCGAGTGACCTAGAGGATGACACAGGTCAAAGAGCGAGCGACTAAGGGGATGACACAGGTCAAAGAGCGAGTGACCTAGAGGATGACACAGGTCTAAGAGCGAGCGACCTAGGGGATGGGATGACACAGGTCAAAGATCGAGCAACTAAGGGGATGAAACAGGTCAAAGAGCGAGCGACCTAGAGGATGACACAGGTCAAAGAGCAAGCTGCCCAGAGGATGACACAGGTCAAAGAACGGGTGACCTAGAGAATGACACAGGTCAAAGAGCGGGCGACTAAGGTGATGACACAAATCAAAAAGCGAGCGACCTAGAGAATGACACAGGTCAAAGAGCGGGCGACCTAGGGGATTACACAGGTGAAAGAGCGGGCGACTAAGGGGATGACACAGGTGAAAGAGCGGGCGATGAAGGGGATGACACAGGTCAAAGAGCTGGCGACTAAGAGGATGACACAGGTGAAAGAGCGAGCGACTAAGCGGATGACATAGGTCAAAGAGAGGGCGAACTAGGGGATGACACAGGTCAAAGAGCGGGCAACCTAGAGAATGACACAGGTCAAAGAGCGGGCGACCTAGGGGATGACACAGGTCAAAGAGCGAGCGACCTAGGGGATGACACAGGTGAAAGAGCGGGCGACCAAGGGGATGACACAGGTCAAAGAGCGAGCGACTAAGGGGATGACACAGGTCAAAGAGCGAGCGACCTAGGGGATGACACAGGTCAAAGAGCCAGCGACCTAGAGGATGACACAGGTCAAAGAGCGGGCGACTAAGGGGATGACACAGGTCTAAGAGCGAGCGACCTAGGGGATGACACAGGTCAAAGAGCGAGCGACTAAGGGGAGGACACAGGTCAAAGAGCGGGTGACTAAGGGGATGACACAGGTCAAAGAGCGAGCGACCTAGGGGATGACACAGGTCAAAGAGAGAGCGACTAAGGGGATGACACAGATCAAAGAGCGAGCGACTAGAGGATGACACAGATCAAAGAGCGAGCGACTAAAGGGATGACACAGGTCAAAGAGCGGGCGACTAAAAGAATGACACAGGTGAAAGAGCGAGCGACTAAGGGGATGACACAGGTCAAAGAGCGAGCGACCTAGGGGATGACACAGGTCAAAGAGTGAGCGACCTGGAGGATGACACAGGTCAAAGATCGGGCGACCTAGGGGATGACACAGGTCAAAGAGCGAGCGTCCTTGGGGATGACACAGGTCAAAGAGCGAGCGTCCTTGGGGATGACAAAGGTCAAAGAGCGAGCGACGTAGGCGATGACACAGGTCAAAGAGCGAGAGACCTAGGGGATGACAACAGGTCAAAGAGCGAGCAACCTAGAGGGTGACACAGGTCAAAGAGCGGGTGACCTAGAGGAAGACACAGGTCAAAGAGTGGGCAACCTAGGGGATTACACAGGTGAAAGATCGGGCGACCTATGGGATGACATGGGTTATAGAGCAGACGACTAAGGGGATGACACAGGTCAAAGAGCAAGCGACCTAGAGAATGACACAGGTCAAAGAGCGGGCGACCTAGGGGATGACACAGGTTAAAGAGCGGGCGACTAAGTGGATGACACAGGTGAAAGAGCGGGCGATCAAGGGGATGACACAGGTCAAAGAGCAAGCGACTAAGGGGATGACACAGGTGAAAGAGCGAGCGACTAAGGGGATGACACAGGTCAAAGAGCGGGCGACCTAGGGGATGACACAGGTCAAAGAGCGGGCGACCTAGAGAATGACACAGGTCAAAGAGCGGGCGACCTAGGGGATGACACAGTTCAAAGAGCGAGCGACCTAGGGGATGACACAGGTCAAAGAGTGAGCGACCTAGAGGATGACACAGGTCAAAGAGTGAGCGACTAAGGGGATGACACAGGTCAAAGAGCGAGCGACTAAGGGGATGACACAGGGGAAAGAGCGGGCGACCAAGGAGATGACAGAGGTCAAAGAGTGGGCGACTAAGGGGATGACACAGGTGAAAGACCGAGCGACTAAGGGGATGACACAGGTGAAAGAGCGAGCGACTAAAGTGATGACACAGGTCAAAGAGCGAGCGACTAAAGTGATGACACAGGTCAAAGAGCGAGCGACCTAGAGGATGGCACAGGTCAAAGAGCGAGCGACCTAGGGAATGACACAGGTTAAAGAGAGAATGACCTAGAAGATGACACAGGTCAAAGAGCGAGCGACCTAGGGGATGACAAAGGTCAAAGAGCGGGTGACTAAGAGGATGACACAGATCAAAGAACGGGTGACCTAGGGGATGACACAGGTCAAAGAGCTGGCGACTAAGGGGATGACACAGGTGAAAGACCGAGAGACTAAAGGGATGACACAGGTCAAAGAGGGGGTGACCTAGAGAATGACACAGGTCAAAGAGCGGGCGACTAAGGTGATGACACAAGTCAAAGAACGGGCGACCTAGACAATGACACAGGTCAAAGAGCGGGCGACCTAGGGGATGACACAGGTCAAAGAGCGGGCGACCTAGGGGATGACACAGGTGAAAGAGCGGGCGACTAAGGGGATGACACAGGTGAAAGAGCGGGCGACCAAGGGGATGACATAGGTCAAAGAGCGGGCGACTAAGGGGATGACACAGGTGAAAAAGCGAGCGAATAAGGGGATGACACAGGTCAAAGAGCGCGCGACCTAGGGGATGACAAAGGTCAAAGAGTGGGCGACCTAGGGTATGACACAGGTCAAAGAGCGAGAGACCTAGGGGATGACACAGGTTAAAGAGCGGGCGACCAAGGGGATGACACAGGTCAATGAGCGGGCGACTAAGGGGATGACACAGGTGAAAGAGCGGGCGGCTAAGGGGATGACACAGGTGAAAGAGCGAGTGACTAAGGTGATGACACAAGTCAAAGAACGGGCGTCCTAGGGAACGGCACAGGTTAAAGAGCAAATGACCTAGAGGATGACACAGGTCAAAGAGCGAGTGTCCTACGGGATGACACAAGTTAAAGAGAGAGCGACCTAGGGGATGACACAGGTTAAAGAGCGAGTGACCTAGAGGGTGACACAGGTCAAAGAGCGGGTGACCTAGAGGATGACACAGGTCAAAGAGTGGGCAACTAAGGGGAGGACACAGGTGAAAGAGCGGGAGACTAAGGGGATGACACAGGTCAAAGAGCAAGCGACCTAGAGGATGACACAGGTCAAAGAGCGGGCGATCTAGGGGATGACACAGGTCAAAGAGCGGGCGACTAAGGGGATGACACAGGTGAAAGACCGAGCGACTAAAGGGATGAGACAGGTCAAAGAGCGAGCGACTAAAGGGATGACACAGGTCAAAGTGCGGGCGACTAAGGGGATAACACAGGTGAAAGAGCGAGCGACCTAGAGGATGGCACAGGTCAAAGAGAGAGCGAACTAGGGGATGACACAAGTCGTAGAACGGGCGACCTAGAGGATGACACAGGTGATAGAGCGAGCGACTAAGGGGATGACACAGGTGAAAGAGCAAGCGACTAAGGGGATGACACAGGTCAAAGAGAAAGTGACCTAGAGGATGACACAGGTCAAAGAGCAAGCGACCCAGAGGATGACACAGGTCAAAGAACGGGTGACCTAGAGAATGACACAGGTCATAGAGCGGGCGACTAAGGTGATGACACAAGTCAAAGAGCAAGCGACCTAGAGAATGACACTGGTCAAAGAGGGGGCGACCTAGGGGATGACACAGGTGAAAGAGCGGGTGACTAAGGGGATGACACAGGTGAAAGAGCGGGCGATCAGGGGGATGACACAGGTCAAAGAGCTGGCGACTAAGGGGATGATACAGGTGAAAGAGCGAGCGACTAAGGGGATGACATAGGTCAAAGAGCGGGCGACCTAGGGGATGACACAGGTCAAAGAGCGGGCGACCTAGAGAATGACACAGGTCAAAGAGCGGGTAACCTAGGGGATGACACAGGTCAAAGAGCGAGCGACCTAGGGGATGACACAGGTGAAAGAGCGGGCGACCAAGGGGATGACGTAGGTCAAAGAGCCAGCGACCTAGAGGATGACACAAGTCAAAGAGCGGGCGACTAAGGGGATGACACAGGTCTAAGAGCGAGCGACCTAGGGGATGACACAGGTCAAAGAGCGAGCGACTAAGGGGATGACACAGGTCAAAGAGCGGGTGAATAAGGGAATGAAACAGGTCAAAGAGCGAGCGACCTAGGGGATGACACAGGCCAAAGAGAGAGCGACTAATGGGATGACACAGATCAAAGAGCGAGCGACTAGAGGATGACACAGGTCAAAGAGCGGGCGACTAAAGGGATGACACAGGTCAAAGAGCGAGCGACCTAGGGGATGACACAGATCAAAGATCGGGCGACCTAGAGGATGACACAGGTCAAAGAGCGAGCGACTAATGGGATGACACAGATCAAAGAGCGAGCGACTAAAGGGATGACACAGGTCAAAGAGCGGGCGACTAAAGAGATGACACAGGTCAAAGAGCGAGCCACCTAGGGGATGACACAGATCAAAGATCGGGCGACCTAGAGGATGACACAGGTCAAAGAGCGAGCGACTAAGGGGATGACACAGGTGAAAGAGCGGGCGACCTAGGGGATGACACAGGTCAAAGAGCGGGCGACCTAGGGGATGACACAGGTCAAAGAGCGAGCGACCAAGGGGATGACACAGGTCAAAGAACGGGCGACCAAGAGAATGACACAGGTAAAAGATCAAGCGACTAAGGTGATGACACAAGTCAAAGAACGGGCGACCTAGGGAATAACACAGGTTAAAGAGCGAATGACCTAGAGGATGACACAGATCAAAGAGCGGGCGACCTAGAGGATGACGCAGGTCAAAGAGCGAGCGACTAAGGGGAGGACACACGTGAAAGAGCGGGCGACTAAGGGGATGACACAGGTCAAAGAGCAAGCGACCTAGAGGATGACACAGGTCAAAGAGCGGACGACCTAGAGAATGACACAGGTCAAAGAGCGGGTGACCTAGGGAATGACACAGGTCAAAGAGCGAGCGACCTAGGGGATGACAAAGGTGAAAGCGAGCGACCTAGGCGATGACACAGGTCAAAGAGCGAGCGACCTAGGGGACGACACAGGTGAAAGAGCGGGCGACCAAGGGGATGACACAGGTCAAAGAACGAGCGACTAAGGGGATGACACAGGTCAAAGAGCGGGCGACTAAGGGGATGACGTAGGTCAAAGAGCCAGCGACCTAGAGGATGACACAGGTCAAAGAGCGGGCGACTAAGGGGATGACACAGGTCTAAGAGCGAGCGACCTAGGGGATGACACAGGTCAAAGAGCGAGCGACTAAGGGGATGACACAGGTCAAAGAGGGGGTGACTAAGGGGATGAAACAAGTCAAAGAGCAAGCGACCTAGGGGATGACACAGGTCAAAGACAGAGCGACTAAAGGGATGACACAGATCAAAGAGCGAGCGACTAAAGGGATGACACAGGTCAAAGAGCGGGCGACTAAAGGGATGACACAGGTCAAAGAGCGAGCGACCTAGGGGATGACACAGATCAAAGATCGGGCGACCTAGAGGATGACACAGGTGAAAAAGTGAGCGACTAAGGGGATGACACAGGTGAAAGAGCGAGCGACCTAGAGGATGGCACAGGTCAAAGAGAGAGCGAACTAGGGGATGACACAAGTCGTAGAACGGGCGACCTAGAGGATGACACAGGTGATAGAGCGAGCGACTAAGGGGATGACACAGGTGAAAGAGCGAGCGACTAAGGGGATGACACAGGTCAAAGAGAAAGTGACCTAGAGGATGACACAGGTCAAAGAGCAAGCGACCCAGAGGATGACACAGGTCAAAGAACGGGTGACCTAGAGAATGACACAGGTCATAGAGCGGGCGACTAAGGTGATGACACAAGTCAAAGAGCAAGCGACCTAGAGAATGACACAGGTCAAAGAGGGGGCGACCTAGGGGATGACACAGGTGAAAGAGCGGGTGACTAAGGGGATGACACAGGTGAAAGAGCGGGCGATCAGGGGGATGACACAGGTCAAAGAGCTGGCGACTAAGGGGATGATACAGGTGAAAGAGCGAGCGACTAAGGGGATGACATAGGTCAAAGAGCGGGCGACCTAGGGGATGACACAGGTCAAAGAGCGGGCGACCTAGAGAATGACACAGGTCAAAGAGCGGGTAACCTAGGGGATGACACAGGTCAAAGAGCGAGAGACCTAGGGGATGACACAGGTGAAAGAGCGGGCGACCAAGGGGATGACGTAGGTCAAAGAGCCAGCGACCTAGAGGATGACACAAGTCAAAGAGCGGGCGACTAAGGGGATGACACAGGTCTAAGAGCGAGCGACCTAGGGGATGACACAGGTCAAAGAGCGAGCGACTAAGGGGATGACACAGGTCAAAGAGCGGGTGAATAAGGGAATGAAACAGGTCAAAGAGCGAGCGACCTAGGGGATGACAGAGGCCAAAGAGAGAGCGACTAATGGGATGACACAGATCAAAGAGCGAGCGACTAGAGGATGACACAGGTCAAAGAGCGGGCGACTAAAGGGATGACACAGGTCAAAGAGCGAGCGACCTAGGGGATGACACAGATCAAAGATCGGGCGACCTAGAGGATGACACAGGTCAAAGAGCGAGCGACTAATGGGATGACACAGATCAAAGAGCGAGTGACTAAAGGGATGACACAGGTCAAAGAGCGGGCGACTAAAGGGATGACTCAGGTCAAAGAGCGAGCGACCTAGGGGATGACACAGATCAAAGATCGGGCGACCTAGAGGATGACACAGGTCAAAGAGCGAGCGACTAAGGGGATGACACAGGTGAAAGAGCGGGCGACCTAGGGGATGACACAGGTCAAAGAGCGGGCGACCTAGGGGATGACACAGGTCAAAGAGCGAGCGACCTAGGGGATGACACAGGTCAAAGAATGGGCGACCAAGAGAATGACACAGGTAAAAGATCAAGCGACTAAGGTGATGACACAAGTCAAAGAACGGGCGACCTAGGGAATAACACAGGTTAAAGAGCGAATGACCTAGAGGATGACACAGATCAAAGAGCGGGCGACCTAGAGGATGACACAGGTCAAAGAGCGAGCGACTAAGGGGAGGACACAGGTGAAAGAGCAAGCGACCTAGAGGATGACACAGGTCAAAGAGCGGACGACCTAGAGAATGACACAGGTCAAAGAGCGAGCGACCTAGGGGATGACAAAGCTGAAAGCGAGCGACCTAGGCGATGACACAGGTCAAAGAGCGAGCGACCTAGGGGACGACACAGGTGAAAGAGCGGGCGACCAAGGGGATGACACAGGTCAAAGAACGAGCGACTAAGGGGATGACACAGGTCAAAGAGCGGGCGACTAAGGGGATGACGTAGGTCAAAGAGCCAGCGACCTAGAGGATGACACAGGTCAAAGAGCGGGCGACTAAGGGGATGACACAGGTCTAAGAGCGAGCGACCTAGGGGATGACACAGGTCAAAGAGCGAGCGACTAAGGGGATGACACAGGTCAAAGAGGGGGTGACTAAGGGGATGAAACAGGTCAAAGAGCAAGCGACCTAGGGGATGACACAGGTCAAAGACAGAGCGACTAAAGGGATGACACAGATCAAAGAGCGAGCGACTAAAGGGATGACACAGGTCAAAGAGCGGGCGACTAAAGGGATGACACAGGTCAAAGAGCGAGCGACCTAGGGGATGACACAGATCAAAGATCGGGCGACCTAGAGGATGTATACTGGAGGTAGGGGGCCTAAGCTGACCCTAAGCTGGGGCCCTGACTAATCCCTCAACCTGGAGGTACTGTTAAAGGTACAGAGGTCCAGGCCGCCAGCGTAACCCCTACCTCCTGAGGATCCCTGCACCTAAGTAATCTAGTCCTGAGAAGGACCCCGATCACAACAAAAGGGGACAAGTAATAATATGCCCACACACAGTACTTAGACGAACGAGACAGTACAAGGGAAAAACCAAAACCACCTTGCATACAAAAACTACACAACTACAACAGAGGGAACACCAACGGGAAAGGAGATAAATGATAAAGCGAGGAAGGGAAAAAACACTCCAAATACACTTATCTCTGAAACTTCAAATACCACGATCCGCTCTGTTAGTCTGCATGAAATGCTTTCACCGACACTTCCCTAACAGACCAGCAGGCATTTGAAGGAGTCCCACTACAGCAGCATTGATTGCAGCTGGGCGAGGCTGGACCTCGTCTAGCACAGAGAGAGAGAATTAACTCCCTCACTGCCGAAAAACACAAAGCACCAAAAAGTCAGCTGCGAGAAGTCAGGCTGTGTAATCGTGACGATCTTCGTGGCGACACACCCGTGACAGCGACCTAGGGGATGACACAGGTCAAAGAACGGGTGACCAAGAGAATGACACAGGTGATAGAGCGAGCGACTAAGGGGATGACACAGGTGAAAGAGCGGGCGACTAAGGGGATGACACAGGTCAAAGAGCAAGCGACCTAGAGGATGACACAGGTCAAAGATCAAGCGACTAAGGTGATGACACAACTCAAAGAACGGGCGACTTAGGGAATAACACAGGTTAAAGAGCGAATGACCTAGAGGATGACACAGATCAAAGAGCGGGCGACCTAGAGGATGACACAGGTCAAAGAGCGAGCGACTAAGGGGAGGACACAGGTGAAAGAGCGGGCGACTAAGGGGATGACACAGGTCAAAGAGGAAGCGACCTAGAGGATGACACAGGTCAAAGAGCGGGCGACTAAGGGGATGACACAAGTGGAAGACCGAGTGACTAAAGGGATGACACAGGTCAAAGAGCGAGCGACTAAAGGGATGACACAGATCAAAGAGCGGGCGACCTAGAGAAAGACACAGGTCAAAGAGCGGGTGACCTAGAGAATGAAACAGATCAAAGAGCAAGCGACCTAGAGAATGACACAGGTCAAAGAGCGGGCGACTAAGGGGATGACACAGGTCAAAGAGCGAGCAACCTAGAGGATGGCACAGGTCAAAGAGAGAGCGAACTAGGGAATGACACAAGTCGAAGAACGGGCGACCTAGAGAATGACACAGGTGATAGAGCGAGCGACTAAGGGGATGACACAGGTGAAGGAGCGAGCGACTAAGGGGATGACACAGGTCAAAGAGCAAGCGACCTAGAGAATGACACAGGTCAAAGAGCGGGCGACCTAGGGGATGACACAGGTTAAAGAGCGGGCGACTAAGTGAATGACACAGGTGAAAGAGCGGGCGATCAAGGGGATGACACAGGTCAAAGAGTACGCGACTAAGGGGATTACACAGGTGAAAGAGCGAGCGACCTAGGGGATGACACAGGTCAAAGAGTGAGCGACCTAGAGGATGACACAGGTCAAAGAGCAAGCGACTAAGGGGATGACACAGGTCAAAGAGCGAGCGACTAAGGGGATGACACAGGGGAAAAAGCGGGCGACCAAGGGGATGACAGAGGTCAAAGAGTGGGCGACTAAGGGGATGACACAGGTGAAAGAGCGAGCGACTAAGGTGATGACACAGGTCAAAGAGCGAGCGACCTAGAGGATGGCACAGGTCAAAGAGCGAGCAACCTAGGGAATGACACAGGTTAAAGAGCGAATGACCTAGAAGATGACACAGGTCAAAGAGCGAGCTACCTAGGGGATGACAAAGGTCAAAGAGCGGGTGACTAAGAGGATGACACAGATCAAAGAACGGGTGACCTAGGGTATGACACATTTCAAAGAGCAAGCGACCTAGAGGATGACACAGGTCAAAGAGCGGGTGACCTAAAGAATGACACAGGTCAAAGAGCGGGCGACTAAGGTGATGACACAAGTCAAAGAATGGGCGACCTAGAGAATGACACAGGTCAAAGAGCGGGCGACCTAGGGGATGACACAGGTGAAAGAGCGGGCTACTAAGGGGATGACACAGGTGAAAGAGCGGGCGACCAAGGGGATGACATAGGTCAAAGAGCGGGCGACTAAGGGGATGACACAGGTGAAAAAGCGAGCGACTATGGGGATGACACAGGTCAAAGAGCGGGCGACCTAGGGGATGACACAGGTCAAAGAGCGGGCGACCTAGGGGATGACACAGGTCAAACAGCGAGCGACCTAGGGGATGACACAGGTGAAAGCGAGCGACCTAGGGGATGACACAGGTCAAAGAGCGAGCGACCTAGGGGATGACACAGGTGAAAAAGCGGGCGACCAAGGGAATGACACAGATCAAAGAGCGAGAGACCTAGGGGATGACTCAGGTGAAAGAGCGGACGACCTAGGGGATGACACAGGTGAAAGAGCGAGAGACCTAGTGGATGACACAGGTGAAAGAGCGGGCGACCAAGGGGATGTCACAGCTCAAAGAGCGGGCGACCTAGAGGATGACACAGGTGAAAGAGCGAGCGACTAAGGTGATGACACAAGTAAAAGAACGGGCGACCTAGAGGATGGCACAGGTCAAAGAGCGAGTGACTAAGGTGATGACACAAGTCAAAGAACGTGCGACCTAGGGAATGACACAGGTTAAAGAGCGAATGACCTAGAGGATGACACAGGTCAAAGAGCGAGCAACCTACGGGATGACACAAGTTAAAGAAAGAGCGACCTAGGGGATGACACAGGTGAAAGAGCGAGTGACCTAGGGGGTGACACAGGTCAAAGAGCGGGTGACCTAGGGGATGACAAAAGTCGAAGAACGGGCGACCTAGAGAATGACACAGGTGATAGAGCGAGCGACTAAGGGGATGACACAGGTGAAAGGGCGAGCGACTAAGGGGATGACACAGGTCAAAGAGCAAGCGACCTAGAGAATGACACAGGTCAAAGAGCGGGCGACCTAGGGGATGACACAGGTTAAAGAGCGGGCGACTAAGTGGATGACACAAGTGAAAGAGCGGGCGACCTAGAGGATGACACAGGTAAAAGAGTGGGCGACTAAGGGGATGACACAGGTGAAAGAGCGAGCGACTAAGGGGATGACACAGGTCAAAGAGCGGGCGACCTAGGGGATGACACAGGTCAAAGAGAGAGCGAACTAGGGGATGACGCAAGTTGAAGAACGGGCGACCTAGAGAATGACACAGGTGATAGAGCGAGCGACTAAGGGGATGACACAGGTGAAAGAGCGGGCGACTAAGGGGATGACACAGGTCAAAGAGCGGGCGACCTAGGGGATGACACAGGTCAAAGAGCGGGCGACCTAGAGAATGACACAGGTCAAAGAGTGGGCGACCTAGGGGATGACACAGGTCAAAGAGTGGACAACTAAGGGGAGGACAAAGGTGAAAGATCGGGCGACTAAAGGGATGACGCAGATCAAAGAGTAAGCGACCTAGAGGATGACACAGGTCAAAGAGCGGGTGACTAAGGTGATGACACAGATCAAAGAGCGAGCGACCTAGAGGATGACACAGGTCAAAGTGCGGATGACCTAGAGGATGACACAGATCAAAGAGCAAGCGACCTAGAGGATGACACAGGTCAAAGAGAGGGTGACCTAGAGGATGACACAGGTCAAAGAGCAAGCGACCTAGAGGATGGCACAGGTGAAAGAGCGGGCGATCAAGGGAATGACACAGGTCAAAGAGCACGCGACTAAGGGGATGACACAGGTGAAAGAGCGAGCAACTAAGGGGATGACACAGGTCAAAGAGCGGGCGACCTAGGGGATGACACAGGTCAAAGAGCGGGCGACCTAGAGGATGACACAGGTCAAAGAGCGGGTGACCTAGGGGATGACACAGATCAAAGAGCAAGCGACCTAGAGGATGACACAGGTCAAAGAGCGGGTGACTAAGGTGATGACACAGATCAAAGAGCGAGCGACCTAGAGGATGACACAGGTCAAAGAGCGGGTGACCTAGGGGATGACACAGATCAAAGAGCAAGCGACCTAGAGGATGACACAGGTCAAAGAGAGGGTGACCTAGAGGATGACACAGGTCAAAGAGCAAGCGACCTAGAGGATGGCACAGGTGAAAGAGCGGGCGATCAAGGGAATGACACAGGTCAAAGAGCACGCGACTAAGGGGATGACACAGGTGAAAGAGCGAGCAACTAAGGGGATGACACAGGTCAAAGAGCGGGCGACCTAGGGGATGACACAGGTCAAAGAGCGGGCGACCTAGAGAATGACACAGGTTAAAGAGCGGGCGACCTAGGGGATGACACAGTTCAAAGAGCGAGCGACCTAGGGGATGACACAGGTCAAAGAGTGAGCGACCTAGAGGATGACACAGGTCAAAGAGCGAGCGACTAAGGGGATGACACAGGTCAAAGAGCGAGCAACTAAGGGGATGACACAGGGGAAAAAGCGGGCGACCAAGGGGATGACAGAGGTCAAAGAGTGGGCGACTAAGGGGATGACACAGGTCAAAGAGCGAGCGACCTAGAGGATGGCACAGGTCAAAGAGCGAGCGACCTAGGGAATGACACAGGTTAAAGAGCGAATGACCTAGAAGATGACACAGGTCAAAGAGCGAGCTACCTAGGGGATGACAAAGGTCAAAGAGCGGGTGACTAAGAGGATGACACAGATCAAAGAAAGGGTGACCTAGGGTATGACACAGGTCAAAGAGCAAGCGACCTAGAGGATGACACAGGTCAAAGAGCGGGTGACCTAGAGCATGACACAGGTCAAAGAGCGGGCGACTAAGGTGATGACACAAGTCAAAGAACGGGCGACCTAGAGAATGACACAGGTCAAAGAGCGGGCGACCTAGGGGATGACACAGGTGAAAGAGCGGGCTACTAAGGGGATGACACAGGTGAAAGAGTGGGCGACCAAGGGGATGACATAGGTCAAAGAGCGGGCGACTAAGGGGATGACACAGGTGAAAAAGCGAGCGACTATGGGGATGACACAGGTCAAAGAGTGGGCGACCTAGGGGATGACACAGGTCAAAGAGCGGGCGACCTAGGGGATGACACAGGTCAAACAGCGAGCGACCTAGGGGATGACACAGGTGAAAGCGAGTGACCTAGGGGATGACACAGGTCAAAGAGCGAACGACCTAGGGGATGACACAGGTTAAAGAGCGATTGACCTAGGGGGTGACACAGGTCAAAGAGCGGGTGACCTAGGGGATGACACAAGTCGAAGAACGAGCGACCTAGAGAATGACACAGGTGATAGAGCGAGCGACTAAGGGGATGACACAGGTGAAAGAGCGAGCGACTAAGGGGATGACACAGGTCAAAGAGCAAGCGACCTAGAGAATGACACAGGTCAAAGAGCGGGCGACCTAGGGGATGACACAGGTTAAAGAGCGGGCGACTAAGTGGATGACACAGGTGAAAGAGCGGGCGACCTAGAGGATGACACAGGTAAAAGAGCGGACGACTAAGGGGATGACACAGGTGAAAGAGCGAGCGACTAAGGGGATGACACAGGTCAAAGAGCGGGCGACCTAGGGGATTACACAGGTCAAAGAGCGGGCGACCAAGAGAATGACACAGGTCAAAAAAGAGCGGGCGACCTAGGGGATGACACAGGTCAAAGAGTGGACAACTAAGGGGATGACACAGGACAAAGAGCAAGAGACCTAGAGGATGACACAGGTCAAAGAGCGGGCGACCTAGGGGATGACACAAGTCAAAGAGCGGGCGACTAAGGGGATGACACAGGTGAAAGACCGAGCGACTAAAGGGATGACACAGGTCAAAGAGCGAGCGACTAAAGGGATGACACAGATCAAAGAGCGGGCGACCTAGGGGATGACACACGTCAAAGAGCGAGCGACGTAGAGGATGACACAGGTGAAAGAGCGGGCGACTAAGGGGATGACACAGGTGAAAGAAAGGGCGACTAAGGGGATGACACAGGTGAAAGATCGGGCGACTAAGTGGATGACACAGATCATAGAGTGAGCGACCTAGAGGATGACACAGGTCAAAGAGTGGGTGACTAAGGTGATGACACAGATCAAAGAGCGAGCGACCTAGAGGATGACACAGGTCAAAGTACGGGTTACCTAGAGGATGACACAGGTCAAAGAGTGGGTGACCTAGGGGATGACACAGGTCAAAGAGCAAGCGACCTAGAGGATGACACAGGTCAAAAAGCGGGTGACCTAGAGAATGACACAGATGAAAGAGCAAGCGACCTAGAGAATGACACAGGTCAAAGAGCGGGCGACTAAGGGGATGACAGAGGTGAAAGAGCGAGCGACCTAGAGGATGGCACAGGTCAAAGAGAGAGCGAACTAGGGGATGACACAAGTCGAAGAACGGGCGACCTAGAGAATGACACAGGTGATAGAGCGAGCGACTAAGGGGATGACACAGGTGAAAGAGCGGGCGACTAAGGGGATGACACAGGTCAAAGAGCGGGCGACCTAGGGGATGACACAGGTCAAAGAGCGGGCGACCTAGAGAATGACACAGGTCAAAGAGCGGGCGACCTAGGGGATGACACAGGTCAAAGAGTGGACAACTAAGGGGAGGACAAAGGTGAAAGATCGGGCGACTAAAGGGATGACGCAGATCAAAGAGTAAGCGACCTAGAGGATGACACAAGTCAAAGAGCGGGTGACTAAGGTGATGACACAGATCAAAGAGCGAGCGACCTAGAGGATGACACAGGTCAAAGTGCGGGTGACCTAGAGGATGACACAGGTCAAAGAGCGTGTGACCTAGGGGATGACACAGATCAAAGAGCGAGCGACCTAGAGGATGACACAGGTCAAAGAGAGGGTGACCTAGAGGATGACACAGGTCAAAGAGCAAGCGACCTAGAGGATGACACAGGTCAAAGAGCGGGTGACCTAGAGAATGACACAGATGAAAGAGCAAGCGACCTAGAGAATGACACAGGTCAAAGAGCGGGCGACTAAGGGGATGACAGTGGTGAAAGAGCGAGCGACCTAGAGGATGGCACAGGTCAAAGAGCAAGCGACCTAGAGGATGACACAGGTCAAAGAGCGGGTGACCTAGAGAATGACACAGATCAAAGAGCAAGCGACCTAGAGAATGACACAGTTCACAGAGCGGGCGACTAAGGGGATGACACAGGTGAAAGAGCAAGCGACCTAGAGGATGGCACAGGTCAAAGAGAGAGCGAACTAGGGGATGACACAAGTCGAAGAACGGGCGACCTAGAGAATGACACAGGTGATAAAGCGAGCGACTAAGGGGATGACACAGGTGAAAGAGGGAGCGACTAAGGGGATGACACAGATCAAAGAGCGGGCGACCTAGGGGATGACACAGGTCAAAGAGCGAGCGACCTAGAGGATGACACAGGTGAAAGAGCGGGTGACTAAGGGGATGACACACGTGAAAGAGCGGGCGACTAAGGGGATGACACAGGTGAAAGATCGGGCGACTAAGGGGATGACGCAAATCAAAGAGTAAGCGACCTAGAGGATGACACAGGTCAAAGAGCGGGTGACTAAGGTGATGACACAGATCAAAGAGCGAGCGACCTAGAGGATGACACAGGTCAAAGTCCGGGTGACCTAGAGGATGACACAGGTCAAAGAGCGGGCGACCTAGGGGATGACACAGATCAAAGAGCGAGCGACCTAGCGGATGACACAGGTCAAAGAGAGGGTGACCTAGAGGATGACACAGGTCAAAGAGCAAGCGACCTAGAGAATGACACAAGTCAAAGAGCGGGCGACTAAGGTGATGACACAAATCAAAGAACGGGCGACCTAGAGAATGACACAGGTCAAAGAGCGGGCGACCTAGGGGATGACACAGGTGAAAGAGCGGGCGACTAAGGGGATGACACAGGTGAAAGAGCGGGCGACCAAGGGGATGACACAGATCAAAGAACGGGCGACTAAGGGGATGACACAGTTGAAAGAGCGAGCGACTAAGGGGATGACACAGGTCAAAGAGCGGGCGACCTATGGGATGACACAGGTCAGAGAGCGGGCGACCTAGAGAATGACACAGGTCAAAGAGCGGGCGACCTAGGGGATGACACAGGTCAAAGATCGAGCGACCTAGGGGATGACACAGGTGAAAGCGAGCGACCTAGGGGATGACACAGGTCAAAGAGCGAGAGACCTAGGGGATGACACAGGTGAAAGAGCGGGCGACCAAGGGGATGACACAGGTCAAAGAGTGGGCGACTAAGGGGATGGCACAGGTGAAAGAGCGAGCGACTAAGGTGATGACACAAGTCAAAGAACGGGCGACCTAGAGGATGGCACAGGTCAAAGAGCGAGCGACTAAGGTGATGACACAAGTCAAAGAACGGGCGACCTAGGGAATGACACAGGTTAAAGAGCGAATGACCTAGAGCATGACACAGGTCAAAGAGCGAGCAACCTACGGCATGACACAAGTTAAAGAGAGAGCGACCTAGGGGATGACACAGGTAAAAGCGCGAGTGACCTAGGGGGTGACACAGGTCAAAGAGCGGGTGACCTAGAGGATGACATAGGTCAAAGAGTGGGCAACCTAAGGGATTACACAGGTGAAAGATCGGGCGAACTATGGGATGACATGGGTTATAGAGCAGGCGACTAAGGTGATGACACAGGTCAAAGAGAGAGCGACCTAGAGGATGACACAGGTCAAAGAGCGGGCGACCTAGAGGATGACACAGGTCAAAGAGCGGGTGACCTAGTAGATGACACAGGTGAAAGAGAGGGCGACTAAGGTGATGACACAGGTCAAAGAGCGAGCGACTAAGGGGATGACACAGGTCAAAGAACGGGCGACCTAGGGGATGACACAGGTGAAAGAGCGAGCGACCTAGAGGATGACAAATTCAAAGAGTGGACGACCTGGGAGATGACACAGGTCAAAGAGCTGGCGACCTAGGGGATGACACAGGTCAAAGAGCGAGCGACCTAGGGGATGACACAGGTGAAAGAGCGGGCGACCAAGGGGATGACACAGGTCAAAGAGAGGGCGACTAAGGGGATGACACAGGTGAAAGAGCGAGCGACTAAGGTGATCACACAAGTCAAAGAGCGAGCGACCTAGAGGATGGCACAGGTCAAAGAGCGAGCGACTAAGGTGATGACACAAGTCAACGAACGGGCGACCTAGGGAATGACACAGGTTAAAGAGCGAATGACCTAGAGGATGACACAGGTCAAAAAGCGAGCGACAAAGGGGATGACACAGGTCAAAGAGAGAGCGACCTAGGGGATGACACAGATCAAAGAGCGGGCGACCTAGAGGATGACACAGGTCAAAGAGCGAGCGACTAAAGGGAGGACACAGGTCAAAGAGCGGGCGACAAAGGGGATGACACAGGTCAAAGAGCAAGCGACCTAGAGGATGACACAGGTCAAAGAGCGGGCGACCTAGGGGATGACACAGGTGAAAGAGCGGTCGACTAAGGGTATGACACATGTGAAAGACCGAGCGACTAAAGGGATGATACAGGTCAAAGAGCGAGCGACTAAAGGGATGACACAGATCAAAGAGCGGGCGACCTAGAGGATGACACAGGTCAAAGAGCAAGCGACCTAGAGGATGACACAGGTCAAAGAGCGAGCGACCTAGAGGATGACACAGGTGAAAGAGCGGGCGACTAAGGGGATGACACAGGTGAAAGAGCGGGCGACTAAGGGGATGACACAGGTGAAAGAGCGGGCGACTAAGGGGATGACACAGATCAAAGAGTGAGCGACTAAGGGGATGACACAGATCAAAGAGTGAGCGACCTAGAGGATGACACAGGTCAAAGATCGGGTGACCTAGAGGATGACACAGGTCAAAGAACGGGTGACCTAGAGGATGACACAGGTCAAGGAGCGGGTGACCTAGGGGATGACAGAGATCAAAGAGCGAGCGACCTAGAGGATGACACAGGTCAAAGAGCGGGTGACCTAGAGGATGACACAGGTCAAAAAGCAAGCGACCTAGAGAATGACACAGGTCAAAGAGCGGGTGACCTAGAGAATTACACAGACCAAAGATCAAGCGACCTAGAGAATGACACAGGTCAAAGAGCGGCGACTAAGGGGATGACACAGGTCAAAGAGTGGGCAACTAAGGGGAGGACACAGGTGAAAGAGCGAGCGACCTAGAGGATGGCACAGGTCAAAGAGAGAGCGAACTAGGGGATGACACAAGTCGAAGAACGGGCGACCTAGAGAATGACACAGGTGATTGAGCGAGCGACTAAGGGGATGACACAGGTGAAAGAGCGAGCGACTAAGGGGATGACACATGTCAAAGAGCGGGCGACCTAGGGGATGACACAGGTCAAAGAGCGGGCGACCTAGAGAATGACACAGGTCAAAGAGCGGGCGACCTAGGGGATGACACAGGTCAAAGAGCGAGCGACCTAGGGTATGACACAGGTCAAAGAGTGAGCGACCTGGAGGATGACACAGGTCAAAGAGCGAGCGACTAAGGGGATGACACAGGTCAAAGAGCGAGCGACTAAGGGGATGACACATGTCAAAGAGCGAGCGACTAAGGGGGTGACAGAGGTGAAAGAACGGGCGACCAAGGGGATGACACAGGTTAAAGAGGTGGCGACTAAGGGGATGACACAGGTGAAAGAGCGAGCGACTAAGGGGATGACACAGGTGAAAGAGCGAGCGACTAAGTTGATGACACAGGTCAAAGAGCGAGCGACCTTGAGGATGGCACAGGTCAAAAAGCGAGCGACCTAGGGGATGACAAAGGTCAAAGAGCGGGTGATTAAGGGGATGACCTAGATCAAAGAACGGGTGACCTAGGGGATGACACAGGTCAAAGAGCGAGCGACCTAGGGGATGACACAGGTCAAAGATCGGGCGACCAAGGGGATGACACAGGTCAAAGATCGAGCGACCTAGGGGATGACACAGGTCAAAGAGCGAGCGTCCTTGGGGATGACATAGGTCAAAGAGCGAGCGTCCTTGGGGATGACAAAGGTCAAAGAGCGAGCGACGTAGGCGATGACACAGGTCAAAGAGCGAGAGACCTAGGGGATGACAACAGGTCAAAGAGCGAGCAAACTAGGGGGTGACACAGGTCAAAGAGCGGGTGACCTAGAGGAAGACTCAGGTCAAAGAGTGGGCAACCTAGGGGATTACACAGGTGAAAGATCGGGCGACCTATGGGATGACATGGGTTATAGAGCAGGCGACTAAGGTGATGACACAGGTCAAAGAGCGAGCGACCTAGAGGATGACACAGGTCAAAGAGCGGGCGACCTAGGGGATGACACAGGTCAAAGAGCGGGCGACTAAGGTGATGACACAGGTGAAAGACCGAGCGACTAAGGGGATGACACAGGTCAAAGAGCGAGCGACTAAGGGGATGACACAGGTCAAAGAGCGGGCGACTAAGGGGATGACACAGATCAAAGAGCGAGCGACCTAGAGGATGACACAGGTCAAAGAGCGGGTGACTAAGGTGATGACACAAGTCAAAGAACGGGCGACCTAGGGAATGACACAGGTGAAAGAGCGGGCGACCTAGGGGATGACACAGGTGAAAGAACGGGCGACTGAGGGGATGACACAGATCAAAGAGCGGGCGACCTAGGGGATGACACAGGTGAAAGAGCGGGCGACTAAGGGGATGACACAGGTCAATGAGCGGGCGACTAAGGGGATGACACAGATCAAAGAGTGAGCGACCTAGAGGATGACACAGGTCAAAGAGCGGGCGACTAAGGGGATGACACAGGTCAAAGAGCGGGCGACTAAGGTGATGACACAGGTGAAAGAGCGGGCGACTAAGGGGATGACACAGATCAAAGAGCGAGCGACCTAGAGGATGACACAGGTCAAAGAGCGGGCGACCTGGGGGATGACACAGGTCAAAGAGCGGGCGACTAAGGGGATGACACAGGTGAAAGAGCGAGCGACCTAGAGGATGACACAGGTCAAAGAGCGAGCGACTAGGGATGACATAAGTCAAAGAACAGGCGACTTAGAGGATGACACAGGTCAAAGACCGAGCGAATAGGTATGACACACGTCAAAAATCGAGCGACCTACAGGATGACACAGGTCAAAGAGCGAGCGACTAGGGATGACACAGGTTAAAGAGCGAATGATTTAGGGGATGACACGGTTAAAGAGCGAACAACCTATGCGATGGCACAGGTCAAAGATTTGGTGACCTAGAGAATGACACAGGTCAAAGAGCGAGCAACCTACGGGATGACACAGGTTAAAGAGCGAATGACCTAGGGGATGACACAGGTTAAAGAGCAAGCAACCTAGGGGATGACACAGATCAAAGAGCGAGCAACCTAGAGGATGACACAGGTCAAAGAGCGGGTGACCTAGAGGATGACACAGGTCAAAGAGCAAGCGACCTAGAGGATGACACAGGTCAAAGAGCGGGTGACCTAGAGAATGACACAGATCAAAGAGCAAGCGACCTAGAGAATGACACAGGTCAAAGAGCGGGCGACTAAGGGGATGACACAGGTGAAAGAGCGAGCGACCTAGAGGATGACACAGGTCAAAGAGAGAGCGAACTAGGGGATGACACAAGTCGAAGAACGGGCGACCTAGAGAATGACACAGGTGATAGAGCGAGCGACTAAGGGGATGACACAGGTGAAAGAGCGAGCGACTAAGGGGATGACACAGGTCAAAGAGCGAGCGACCTAGGGGATGACACAGGTCAAAGAGTGAGCGACCTGGAGGATGACACAGGTCAAAGAGCGAGCGACTAAGGGGATGACACAGGTCAAAGAGCGAGCGACTAAGGGGATTACACAGGTGAAAGAGCGGGCGACCAAGGAGATGACACAGGTTAAAGAGGTGGCGACTAAGGGGATGACACAGGTGAAAGAGCGAGCGACTAAGGTGATGACACAGGTCAAAGAGCGAGCGACCTTGAGGATGGCACAGGTCAAAGAGCGAGCGACCTAGGGGATGACAAAGGTCAAAGAGCGGGTAACTAAGGGGATGACACAGATAAAAGAACGTGTGACCTAGGGGATGACACAGTTCAAAGAGCGGTTGACCTATGGGATGACACAGGTCAAAGAGCGAGCGACCTAGGGGATGACACAGGTCAAAGATTGGGCGACCAAGGGGATGACACAGGTCAAAGATCGGGCGACCTAGGGGATGACACAGGTTAAAGAGCGAGCGTCCTTGGGGATGATAAAGGTCAAAGAGCGAGCGACGTAGGCGATGATACAGGTCAAAGAGCGAGAGACCTAGGGGATGACAACAGGTCAAAGAGCGAGCAACCTACGGGGTGACACAGGTCAAAGAGCGGGTGACCTAGAGGAAGACACAGGTCAAAGAGTGGGCAACCTAGGGGATTACACAGGTGAAAGATCGGGCGACCTATGGGATGACATGGGTTATAGAGCAGGCGACTAAGGTGATGACACAGGTCAAAGAGCGAGCGACCTAGAGGATGACACAGGTCAAAGAGCGGGCGACCTAGGGGATGACACAGGTCAAAGAGCGGGCGACTAAGGTGATGACACAGGTGAAAGACCGAGCGACTAAGGGGATGACACAGGTCAAAGAGCGAGCGACTAAGGGGATGACACATGTCAAAGAGCGGGCGACCTATGGGATGACACAGGTCAAAGAGCGGGCGACTAAGGTGATGACACAAGTCAAAGAACGGTCGACCTAGGGAATAGCACAGGTGAAAGAGCGGGCGACCTAGGGAATGACACAGGTGAAAGAACGGGCGACTGAGGGGATGACACAGGTGAAAGAGCGGGCGACTAAGGGGATGACACAGGTGAAAGAGCGGGCGACTAAGGGGATGACACAGATCAAAGAGCAGTCGACCTAGAGGATGACACAGGTCAAAGAGCGAGAAACCTACGGGATGACACAGGTTAAAGAGAGAATGACCTAGGGGATGACACAGGTTAAAGAGCGAGCAACCTAGGGGATGAAACAGGTCAAAGAGCGAGGGAATTAGGGGATGACACAGGTCAAAAATCTGGCGACCTATGAGATGACAACAGGTCAGATAGCGAGCGACCTAGGGGGTGACACAGGTCAAAGAGCGGGTGACCTAGAGGATGACACAGGTCAAAGAGTGGGTGACCTAGGGGATTACGCAGGTGAAAGAGCGAACGACTAAGGGGATGACACAGGTCAAAGAGCGAGCGACCTAGGGGATGACACAGGTCAAAGAGTGAGCGACCTGGAGGATGACACAGGTCAAAGAGCGAGCGACTAAGGGGATGACACAGGTCAAAGAGCGAGCGACTAAGGGGATGACACAGGTGAAAGAGCGGGCGACCAAGGAGATGACACAGGTTAAAGAGGTGGCGACTAAGGGGATGACACAGGTGAAAGAGCGAGTAACTAAGGGGATGACACAGGTGAAAGAGCGAGCGACTAAGGTGATGACACAGGTCAAAGAGCGAGCGACCTTGAGGATGGCACAGGTCAAAGAGCGAGCGACCTAGGGGATGATAAAGGTCAAAGAGCGGGTAACTAAGGGGATGACACAGATAAAAGAACGGGTGACCTAGGGGATGACACAGGTCAAAGAGCGGTTGACCTAGGGGATGACACAGGTCAAAGAGCGAGCGACCTAGGGGATGACACAGGTCAAAGATCGGGCGACCAAGGGGATGACACAGGTCAAAGATCGGGCGACCTAGGGGATGACACAGGTCAAAGAGCGAGCGTCCTTGGGGATGACACAGGTCAAAGAGCGAGCGTCCTTGGGGATGACAAAGGTCAAAGAGCGAGCGACGTAGGCGATGACACAGGTCAAAGAGCGAGAGACCTAGGGGATGACAACAGGTCAAAGAGCGAGCAACCTAGGGGGTGACACAGGTCAAAGAGCGGGTGACCTAGAGGAAGACACAGGTCAAAGAGTGGGCAACCTAGGGGATTACACAGGTGAAAGATCGGGCGACCTATGGGATGACATGGGTTATAGAGCAGGCGACTAAGGTGATGACACAGGTCAAAGAGCGAGCGACCTAGAGGATGACACAGGTCAAAGAGCGGGCGACCTAGGGGATGACACAGGTCAAAGACCGAGCGACTAAGGGGATGACACAGGTCAAAGACCGAGCGACTAAGGGGATGACACAGGTCAAAGAGCGGGCGACTAAGGGGATGACACAGATCAATGAGCGAGCGACCTAGAGGATGACACAGGTCAAAGAGCGGGTGACTAAGGTGATGACACAAGTTAAAGAACGGGCGACCTAGGGAATGACACAGGTGAAAGAGCGGGCGACCTAGGGAATGACACAGGTGAAAGAACGGGCGACTGAGGGGATGACACAGATCAAAGAGCGGGCGACCTAGGGGATGACACAGGTGAAAGAGCGGGCGACTAAGGGGATGACACAGATCAAAGAGCTGGCCACTAAGGGGATGACACAGGTCAAAGAGCGGGCGACCTAGAGGATGACACAGGTCAAAGAGCGAGAAACCTACGGGATGACACAGGTTAAAGAGAGAATGACCTAGGGGATGACACAGGTTAAAGAGCGAGCAACCTAGGGGATGAAACAGGTCAAAGAGCGAGGGACTTAGGGGATGACACAGGTCAAAAATCTGGCAACCTTTGAGATGACAGGTCAGATAGCGAGCGACCTAGGGGGTGACACAGGTCAAAGAGCGGGTGACCTAGAGGATGACAAAGGTCAAAGAGTGGGTGACCTAGGGGATTACACAGGTGAAAGATCGGGCGACCTAGGGGATGACATGGGTTATAGAGCAGGCGACCTTGGGGATGACACAGGTCATAGAGTGGGCAACCTAGGGGATGACACACGTCAAAGAGCGTGCGACCTAGGGGATGACACAGGTCATAGAGTTAGCAACCTAGGGGATGACACTGGTCATATAGCGGGTGACCTACGGGATGCCACATGTCATAGAGTGGGCAGCATTCTGGATGACTTAGGTCATAAAGCGAGCGACCTAGAGGATGACACAGGTTATAGTGTGGTTTACCTAGGGTACGAAGTACAGTACAGACCAAAAGTTTGGACACACCTTCTCATTTAAAGATTTTTCTGTATTTTCATGACTTTGAAAATTGTACATTCACACTGAAGGCATCAAAACTATGAATTAACACATGTGGAATTATATAGTTAACAAAAAAGTGTGAAACTACTGAAAATGTGTTTATAATCTAGGTTCTTCAAAGTAGTCACCTTTTGCTTTGATGACTGCTTTGCACACTCTTGGCATTCTCTTGATGAGCTTCAAGAGTTAGTCACCGGAAATGGTCTTTCAACAATCTTGAAGGAGTTCCCAGAGATGCTTAGCACTTGTTGGCCCTTTTGCCTTCACTCTGCGGTCCAGCTCACCCCAAACCATCTCGATTGGGTTCAGGTCTGGTGACTGTGGAGGCCAGGTCATCTGGCGTAGCCCCCCATCACTCTCCTTCTTGGTCAAATAGCCCTTACACAGCCTGGAGGTGTGTTTGGGGTCATTGTCCTGTCGAAAAATAAATGATGGTCCAGCTAAACGCAAACAGGATGGAATAGCATGCCGCTGCAAGATGCTGTGGTAGCCATGCTGGTTCAGTATGCCTTCAATTTTGAATAAATCCCCAACAGTGTCACCAGCAAAGCACCCTCACACCATCACACCTCCTCCTCCATGATTCACGGTGGGAACCAGGCATGTAGAGTCCATCCGTTCACCTTTTCTGCGTTGCACAAAGACACGGTGGTTGGAACCAAAGATCTCAAATTTGGACTCATCAGACCAAAGCACAGATTTCCACTGGTCTAATGTCCATTCCTTGTGTTCTTTAGCCCAAACAAGTCTCTTCTGCTTGTTGCCTGTCCTTAGCAGTGGTTTCCTAGCAGCTATTTTACCATGAAGGCCTGCTGCACAAAGTCTCCTCTTAACAGTTGTTGTAGAGATGTGTCTGCTGCTAGAACTCTGTGTGGCATTGACCTGGTCTCTAATCTGAGCTGCTGTTAACCTGCGATTTCTGAGGCTGGTGACTCGGATAAACTTATCCTCAGAAGCAGAGGTGACTCTTGGTCTTCCTTTCCTGGGGCGGTCCTCATGTGAGCCAATTTCTTTGTAGCGCTTGATGGTTTTTGCAACTGCACTTGGGGACACTTTCAAAGTTTGCCCAATTTTTCGGACTGACTGACCTTCATTTCTTAAAGTAATGATGGCCTCTCATTTTTCTTTACTTAGCTGCTTTTTTCTTGCCATAATACAAATTCTAACAATCTATTCAGTAGGACTATCAGCTGTGTATCCACCAGACTTCTGCACAACACAACTGATGGTCCCAACCCCATTTATAAGGCAAGAAATCCCACTTATTAAACCTGACAGGGCACACCTGTGAAGTGAAAACCATTTCCGGTGACTACCTCTTGAAGCTCATCAAGAGAATACCAAGAGTGTGCAAAGCAGTCATCAAAGCAAAAGGCGGCTACT
Source organism: Phyllobates terribilis (assembly GCF_046119375.1). Classification (NCBI taxonomy): domain Eukaryota; kingdom Metazoa; phylum Chordata; class Amphibia; order Anura; family Dendrobatidae; genus Phyllobates; species Phyllobates terribilis. The sequence continues at coordinate 19,889,413 of NW_027362764.1, read as the reverse complement.
GTGAAGAACCTAGAATATAAGACATATTTTCAGTTGCTTCACACTTTTTTGTTAAGTATATAATTCCACATGTGGTAATTCATAGTTTTGATGCCTTCAGTGTGAATGTACAATTTTCATAGTCATGAAAATACAGAAAAATCTTTAAATGAGAAGGTGTGTCCAAACTTTTGGTCTGTACTGTATGACACAAGACATATAGCGGGTGACCTAGGGGGTGAGGTGACACAGGTCATAGAGTGGGCGACCTACGGGATGATACAGGTCATAGAGCAGGCGACCAAAAGGATGAAGCAAGCCATAGGTCTTCCTCCTACTACTATGTGCAATATCTAAATTTATTACGTAGCTATGCACAATCTCTTTGGTCATAACTGTTAACAAATGGGTCTATTTTGACAATCACTGGGGTAACTTTATATTTACCAGAGACCTGTGCTATGTCTATGCTCCACTCAGCATCCCTATCCGTTTACGGTAGGACACACATTTCATATTCGCTGTATTGCTGGTTACTCGATCACGCGTTGCCAGGGTTCTTGGTGTATTGTTTTGATGATATTTCTCTTTAATTAAATATTGTCAGGCAAAATTTATTTTTGTCCTAGTTTTAAAAATGAGAGATGTCTTAAATCTCCACCCCCTGTTCATTTGGAAGGGACATCCGTAGAACTCTTCTCTTACTTCCCCCAAAACCAGGAATTTTTATGATCGCCATAAAGCCTCAGCCCAGAGCAAGCATTCTGGTCTAAACTGGAAATATCCCTCCAAGATCCTATTGTCTAACTGTACAAACTTTTAATGTCGATTTTAATAATGCACATCACTGTCACAAACACAGGGACCACATTTTTGAGATGTTCACCTTTTTCCAATTGTGATGATGTGGTTTTCGTGGCTGGGAGACCACCAGGAACCTGGGAAATGGATTCTGAGCTTCTGAGCATCATAGAGATATCATATTTGATATCCATCTTCATGAATAGTGGTGACGGCAAACATTATGTCTCCATTTTGGATGTGGGACCCCCCCATACCAAGATATGAAATCTGAAGGATTTTTATGTCTTATGCAGCTGGGTGGGTTCACAAAACTGAGCCCCCGTGTGAGGTAAACAACATGGGTGTCTCCTAGGGAGTGGGCCATTACTAAAAACCCAAAAGGCCATTTTACTTCATTCTTACCCGGGACGTCAGACGCAAGCACTACTCGCTGCGTGGAGGAATCACATCTAATTTCCGGGGAGCCGTCCCCCCACAGAATCTGAGACCAGCACCTCGTGGCGCAGGTTTTCCCACTTTCGGGAGTAAATCATTATTATTTACCAGCTTCGTTCTTCTTGTCCTATGTCGAGCAAACACGTTCCTCACCCGCTAATTCACGTTACCTAACTGGTACCCGATCCACCTGTTAAGCGATCGGTGGTGGCAGTATACCAGTATTTATGTGATATTGTGGTTTGAGGGTGGCTGGACGGAGGTATATATACGTTCCTGGAAGGAACTGGTGGTATATATACGTCCTGTCACATCACGTGCCACAATAGTCTGCATAAATTAGAGCAGCTGCGCCCGTGCTTATCCTTGGTCAATACTGTGTTTGACCAGCAGGATAAGGGGGAGCCAGCGGGCTGCAAGGTCTGACCAAGTGTGTTTTCGTGACAAATATATTGATATTCTGTCATAAAGCTCCTGGTTTCTAATTGATCTATGGCATGACACAGGTCAGAGAGCGGGCGTCCTTATCCTATGGGATGACACAGGTCATAGAGCGGGCGTCCTAATCCTATGGCATGACACAGGTCATAGAGCGGGCGTCCTAATCCTATGGGATGACACAGGTCATAGAGCGGGCGTCCTAATCCTATGGGATGACACAGGTCATAGAGCGGGCGTCCTAATCCTATGGGATGACACAGGTCATAGAGCAGCCAACTTAGAGGATGACACAGGTCATAGAGTGGGCGATCCAGGAGATAAAATAGGCCATAGAGTGGATGATTTACAAGATGACACAGGTCAAAGAGAGGGTGAAATAGGGGTGACACAGGTCATAGGTGGGCGACCTACGGGATAACACAGGTCATAGAGTGGGTGACCATGGGTATGACACATGTCATGGTCATAGAGCAGATGACCTATGGGATGACACAGGTACTAGAGAAGACAACCTAGGCTATGACACAAGCCATAGCGTGGTCGACCAAGAGGACGACACAGGTCATAGAGCAGATGACCTGAGGCATGACAAAGGTAATAGAGTGGGTGATCTAGGGGATGACACAGGCCATAGAGCAAACGACCTAGGGAATGACACAAGTCACATAGCAGGCAAAAAAAGGGAATGACACAGGCCACAGAGAGGGCGACCTAAGGGATGTCACAGGTCATATTGTGGAACGACCTAGGGGATAACACAGCTCATAGAGCAGACGACGTAATGGATAGGGGATGATACAGGTCATAGAGCCGGTGACCTAGATGATGTCACACGTCATAAAGCGGATGACACAGGTCATACGTGGGCGACCTAATGAATGACACAGGTCATAGAGTTGGCGACCTAGGGAATAGCCCAGGGCATAGAGAAGGCGACCTAGGGAATAGCCCAGGGCATAGAGAAGGTGACCTATGGGGTAACACAGGTCGTAGAGTGGATGACCTAGAGAATGGCAAAGGTCATATACAGGGCGACCTAGGGGATGAAGAGAGGTAAAGAAGCTGGATGAGAAAGGTTATAGAGCAGACAATCGATAAGTTTTTGCAGGCATCTGCTCACAGACTCCATTGTTCCCTCCAGAACTCGCTAGAAGTGACTTATCTCCTAGAGAACAATAACAGCAGCTCTTGGAGATCCAACAGGCCGCATTCTTCACCCCCTCAACATCATCTGTTGGGGAAATGTTGGGAAACCCCATACTTATTAGACTGAAAGCCGAACCCAACTATATCAGCAGATTTAGTTGATTTTAGTCTAATGTGCATGGGGAAATTTAGGGTGGAGACCCTTGGAGATGATTCAAGTTATAGAGTACAAGTCAAAGAGCCGATAATTTAAGGGATGACTTCAGTCATTCTCTGAGTTTCTCGTTCTTCGATTTATCAGATTTTCAGCTTGAGTATTGCTCTCGCCAATCCCTTATGTCATCTTCTCTGTGACTGAAGTCCTCTCCTGAATTATCGGTTCTCTGACTTGAGTAATTTCCCGAGTCACCTGCTCAATGATGTAAGTTCCTTAAGTCACTCAGTGAAATGAGTCAAGTCGTAGAGCTGAAAATTCAGGAGATAAATTGAGCCATAGAAAGGATGACAGCTGGGAATGGTTAGGAGTAATGCCCAAGTCGAAGAGCTAATAACTTATGGGACAAATCAAGTCATAAAGTGGGACAACTCGGAGGATGACTCCGTTTATAGAGCAGGTTATGCGGCAAAATGCTTTAGTCAAAAAGATGATAACTCAAGTGACTTAAATAAAAAAAGCTATCAATTTAGGTCAAGGATGTCAAACTCAAATACACAGACAGCAAACATAAAAGCTTGGACAAAGTCACGGGCCAACCTTGATATTTATTAAAAAAAAATGTCTACAATTGAGGAAATTTTAGCTTATCATCAACTATAACTATTAACTTTTTTCATATGGAAACAAACTTAAAGGGGTTGTCCCACCAACAAAATGCATTTTAATTAAATAGATCTTAGAAAAAAAATATTGAATAATATAATGTGTTATGTAAGAGGAGTAAAAAGCATACGCCACAATTTAAATATGTAATAACAAAGTATAAAAATCCTTGAATAATTTACATAATAAAGTATGATGCAAACCAAAAGTGCCCCCCAACACAGAATAATACCCCCGCAGTGAATTCCTCCACAGTACTCTCCACATGCATGGTATTAAGACCCTACTGTATTCCCCCCTCCCTCAATCTCCCGACAAAGAATGGTGACCCCATCACAGTATGATTCTCCAACTGCAATCTCCACACAGCTCTCCATACAGTATAATGGCCCCACATAGCCCTCCATACAGTATAATGGCCCCACATAGTCCTCCATACAGTATAATGGCCCCACATAGTCCTCCATACAGTATAATGGGCCCCACATAGTCCTCCATACAGTATAATGGGCCCCACATACTCCTCCATACAGAATAATGGCCCCACATAGTCCTCCATACAGTATAATGGGCCCACATAGTCCTCCATACAGTATAATGGCCCCACATAGTCCTCCATACAGTATAATGGCCACACATAGTCCTCCATACAGAATAATGGCCCCACATAGTGCTCCATAGAGTATAATGTCCCCACATAGTCCTCCATACAGAATAATGGCCCCACATAGTCCTCCATACAGTATAATGACCCCACATAGTCCTCCATACAGTATAATGGCCCCACATAGTCCTCCATACAGAATAATGGACCCACATAGTGCTACATACAGTATAATGGACTCCACATAGTCCTCTATACAGTATAATGGGCCCCACATAGCCCTACATACAGAATAATGGCCCCACATAGTCCTCCAAACAGTATAATGGCCCCACATAGTCCTCCATACAGTATAATGGCCCCACATAGTCCTCCATACAGTATAATGGCCCCACATAGTCCTCCATACAGTATAATGGGCCACACATAGTCCTCCATACAGTATAATGGCCCACATAGTCCTCCATACAGTATAATGAACTCCACATAGTCCTCCATGCAGTATAATGGCCCCACATAGTCCTCCATACAGTATAATGGCCACACATAGTCCTCCATACAGAATAATGGCCCCACATAGTGCTCCATACAGTATAATGTCCCCACATAGTCCTCCATACAGAATAATGGCCCCACATAGTCCTCCATACAGTATAATGACCCCACATAGTCCTCCATACAGTATAATGGCCCCACATAGTCCTCCATACAGAATAATGGACCCACATAGTGCTCCATACAGTAAAATGGACTCCACATAGTCCTCCATACAGTATAATGGGCCCCACATAGTCCTCCATACAGAAAAATGGCCCCACATAGTCCTCCATACAGTATAATGGCCCCACATAGTCCTCCATACAGAATAATGGGCCCCACATAGTCCTCCATACAGAATAATGGCCCCACATAGTCCTCCATACAGTATAATGACCCCACATAGTCCTCCATACAGTATAATGGCCCCACATAGTCCTCCATACAGAATAAAGGGCCCCACATAGTCCTCCATACAGAATAATGGCCCCACATAGTCCTCCATACAGTATAATGGGCCCCACATAGTCCTCCATACAGAATAATGGCCCCACATAGTCCTCCATACAGTATAATGACCCCACATAGTCCTCCATACAGTATAATGGCCCCATATAGTCCTCCATACAGAATAAAGGGCCCCACATAGTGCTCCATACAATATAATGGACTCCACATAGTCCTCCATACAGTATAATGGGCCCCACATAGTCCTCCATACAGAATAATGGACCCACATAGTGCTCCATACAGTATAATGGACTCCACATAGTCCTCCATACAGTATAATGGGCCCCAAATAGTCCTGCATACAGAATAATGGCCCCACATTGTCCTCCATACAGTATAATGGCCCCACATAGTCCTCCATACAGTATAATGGCCCCACATAGTCCTCCATACAGTATAATGGGCCCCACATAGTCCTCCATACAGTATAATGGCCCACATAGTCCTCCATACAGTATAATGGACTCCACATAGTCTTCCATACAGTATAATGGCCCCACATACTCCTCCATACAGTATAATGGCCACACATAGTCCTCCATACAGAATAATGGCCCCACATAGTGCTCCATACAGTATAATGTCCCCACATAGTCCTCCATACAGAATAATGGCCCCACATAGTCCTCCATACAGTATAATGACCCAACATAGTCCTCCATACAGTATAATGGCCCCACATAGTCCTCTATACAGAATGATGGACCCACATAGTGCTCCATACAGTATAATGGACTCCACATAGTCCTCCATACAGTATAATGGGCCCCACATAGTCCTCCATACAGAATAATGGCCCCACATAGTCCTCCATACAGTATAATGGCCCCACATAGTCTTCCATACAGTATAATGGCCCCACATAGTCCTCCATACAGAATAATGGGCCCCACATAGTCCTCCATACGGAATAATGGCCCCACATAGTCCTACATACAGTATAATGGGCCCCACATAGTGCTCCATACAGTATAATGGACTCCACATAGTCCTCCATACAGTATAATGGGCCCCACATAGTCATCCATACAGAATAATGGCCCCACATAGTCCTCCATATAGTATATTGGGCCCCACATAGTCCTCCATACAGTATAATGGCCCCACATAGTCCTCCATACAGTATAATGAGCCCCAGATAGTCCTCCATACAGTATAATGGGCCCCACATAGTCGTCCATACAGTATAATGGCCCCACATAGTCCTCCATACAGTATAATGGGCCCCACATAGTCCTCCATACAGTATAATGGCCCCACATAGTCCTCCATACAGTATAATGGGCCCCAGATAGTCCTCCATACAATATAATGGGCCCCACATAGTCCTCCATACAGTATAATGGGCACCACATAGTCCTCCATACCGTATAATGGGCCCCACATAGTGCTCCATACAGTATAATGGGCCCCACATAGTCCTCCATACAATATAATTAGCCCCACATAGTCCTCCATACAGTATAATGGGCCCCACATAGTCCTCCATACAGTATAATGGGCCCCACATAGTGCTCCATACAGTATAATGGGCCGCACATAGTCCTTCATACAGTATAATGGGCCCCACATAGTCCTCCATACAGTATAATGGCCCCACATAGTCCTCCATACAGTATAATGGCACCACATAGTGCTCCATACAGAATAATGGCACCACATAGTCCTCCATACAGTATAATGGCCCCACATAGTCCTCCATACAGTATAATGGCCCTACATAGTCTTCCATACAGTATAATGGGCCCAACATAGTCCTCCATACAGAATAGTGGGCCCACATAATCCTCCATACAGTATAATGGCCCTACATAGTCCTCCATACAGTATAATGGGCCCAAATAGTCCTCCATACAGCATAATGGCCCTAAATAGTCTTCCATACAGTATAATGGGCCCCACATAGTCCTCCATACAGAATAATGGCCCACATAATCTTCCATACAGTATAATGGCCCCACATAGTCCTCCTACAGTATAATTGCCCCATATAGTCCTCCATACAGTATAATGGCCCCACATAGTGCTCCATACAGTATAATGGCACCACATAGTGCTCCATACAGAATAATGGCACCACATAGTGCTCCATACAGAATAATGGCCCCACATAGTCCTCCATACAGAATAATGGCCCCACATAATCCTCCATACAGTATAATGGCTCCACATAATCATCCATACCGAATAATGGCCCCACATAGTTCTCCATACAGTATAATGGCCCCACATAGTCCTCCATACAGTTTAATGGCACCACATAGTGCTCCATACAGAATAATGGCAACACATTGTCCTCCATACAGTATAATGGCCCCACATAGTCCTCCATACAGTATAATGGCCCCACATAGTCTTCCATACAGTATAATGGGCCCCACATAGTTCTCCATACAGTATAATGGCCCCACATAGTCCTCCGTACAGTATAATGGGCCCCACATAGTCCTCCATGCAGAATAATGGGCCCCACATAGTGCTCCATACAGTATAATGGGCCCCACATAGTCCTCCATACAGTGTAATGTGCACCACATAGTCCTCAATACAGTATAATGGGCCTCACATAGTCCTCCATACAGTATAATGGCCCCACATAGTCCTGCATACAGTATAATGGCCCCACATAGTCCTCTATACAGTATAATGGCCCCACATAGCCCTCCATACAGTATAATGGCCCCACATAGTCCTCCATACAGTATAATGGCCCCACATAGTGCTCCATACAGTATAATGGGCCCCATATAGTCCTCCATACAGTATAATGGGCCCCACATAGTCCTCCATACAGTATAATGGGCCCCACATAGTCCTCCACACAGTATAATGGCCCCATATAGTCCTTCATACAGTATAATCGCCCCACATAGTCCTCCATACAGTATAATGGGCCCCACATAGTCCTCCATACAGTATAATGGCCCCACATAGTCCTCCATACAGTATAATGGGCCCCAGATAGTCCTCCATACAATATAATGGGCCCCACATAGTCCTCCATACAGTATAATGGGCCCCACATAGTCCTCCATATAGTATTATGGGCCCCACATAGTGCTCCATACAGTATAATGGGCCCCACATAGTTCTCCACACAATATAATTAGCCCCACATAGTCCTCCATAAAGGATAATGGGCCCCACATAGTCCTCCATACAGTATAATGGGCCCCACATAGTCCTCAATACAGTATAATGGGCCCCACATAGTCCTTTATACAGTATAATGGGCCCACATAGTCCTCCATACAGTATAATGGCCCCACATAGTCATCCATACAGTATAATGGGCCCCACATAGTCCTCCATACAGTATAATGGGCCCCACATAGTCCTCCATACAGTATAATGGGCCCCACATAGTCCTCCATACAGTATAATGGCCCCACATAGTGCTCCATACAGTATAATGGCACCACATAGTGCTCCATACAGAAAATTCGCACCACATAGTGCTCCATACAGAATCATGGCCCCACATAGTCCTCCATGCAGAATAATGGGCCCCACATAGTCCTCCATACAGTATAATGGGCCCCACATAGTCCTCCATACAGTATAATGGGCCCCACATAGTCCTTTATACAGTATAATGGGCCCACATAGTCCTCCATACAGTATAATGGCCCCACATAGTCCTCCATGCAGTATAATGGGCCCCACATAGTCCTCCATACAGTATAATGGGCCCCACATAGTCCTCCATTCAGTATAATAGGCCCCACATAGTCCTCCATACAGTATAATTGCCGCACATAGTCCTCCATACAGTATAATGGGTCCCACATAGTTCTCCATACAGTATAATGGCCCCACATAGTGCTCCATACAGTATAATGGCCCCACATACTCCTCCATACAGTATAATGGGTCCCACATAGTTCTCCATACTGTATAATGGCCCCACATAGTGCTCCATACAGTATAATGGCCCCACATAGTCCTTCATACAGTATAATGGGCCCCACATAGTCCTCCGTACAGTATAATGGCCCCACATAGTGCTCTATACAGTATAATGGCCCCACATAGTGCTCCATACAGTATAATGGCCCCACATAGTGCTCCATACAGTATAATGGGCCCCACATAGTCCTCCGTACAGTATAATGGTCCCACATAGTCCTCCATATAGTATAATGGCCCCACATAGTGCTCCCTACAGTATAATGGCCCTACATAGTCCTCCATACAGTATAATGGGCCCCACATAGTCCTCCATACAGTATAATGGCCCCACATAGTCCTCCATACAGTATAATGGCCCCACATAGTCCTCCATACAGTATAATGGCCCCACATAGTGCTCCATACAGTATAATGGGCCCCATATAGTCCTCCATACAGTATAATGGGCCCCACATAGTCCTCCATACAGTATAATGGGCCCCACATAGTCCTCCATACAGTATAATGGCCCCACATAGTCTTCCATACAGTATAATGGGTCCCACATAGTCCTCCATACAGTATAATGGCCCCACATAGTCCTCCATACAGTATAATGGCCACACATAGTCCTCCATACAGAATAATGGCCCCACATAGTGCTCCATAGAGTATAATGTCCCCACATAGTCCTCCATACAGAATAATGGCCCCACATAGTCCTCCATACAGTATAATGACCCCACATAGTCCTCCATACAGTATAATGGCCCCACATAGTCCTCCATACAGAATAATGGACCCACATAGTGCTACATACAGTATAATGGACTCCACATAGTCCTCCATACAGTATAATGGGCCACACATAGCCCTCCATACAGAATAATGGCCCCACATAGTCCTCCATACAGTATAATGGCCCCACATAGTCCTCGATACAGTATAATGGCCCCACATAGTCCTCCATACAGTATAATGGCCCACACATAGTTCTCCATACAGTATAATGGCCCACATAGTCCTCCATACAGTATAATGGACTCCACATAGTCCTCCATGCAGTATAATGGCCCCACATAGTCCTCCATACAGTATAATGGCCACACATAGTCCTCCATACAGAATAATGGCCCCACATAGTGCTCCATACAGTATAATGTCCCCACATAGTCCTCCATACAGAATAATGGCCCCACATAGTCCTCCATACAGTATAATGACCCCACATAGTCCTCCATACAGTATAATGGCCCCACATAGTCCTCCATACAGAATAATGGACCCACATAGTGCTCCATACAGTATAATGGACTCCACATAGTCCTCCATACAGTATAGTGGGCCCCACATAGTCCTCCATACAGAAAAATGGCCCCACATAGTCCTCCATACAGTATAATGGCCCCACATAGTCCTCCATACAGAATAATGGGCCCCACATAGTCCTCCATACAGAATAAGGGCCCCACATAGTCCTCCATACAGTATAATGACCCCACATAGTCCTCCATACAGTATAATGGCCCCACATAGTCCTCCATACAGAATAAAGGGCCCCACATAGTCCTCCATACAGAATAATGGCCCCACATAGTCCTCCATACAGTATAATGGGCCCCACATAGTCCTCCATACAGAATAATGGCCCCACATAGTCCTCCATACAGTATAATGACCCCACATAGTCCTCCATACAGTATAATGGCCCCACATAGTCCTCCATACAGAATAAAGGGCCCCACATAGTGCTCCATACAATATAATGGACTCCACATAGTCCTCCATACAGTATAATGGGCCCCACATAGTCCTCCATACAGAATAATGGATCCACATAGTGCTCCATACAGTATAATGGACTCCACATAGTCCTCCATACAGTATAATGGGCCCCACATACTCCTGCATACAGAATAATGGCCCCACATAGTCCTCCATACAGTATAATGGCCCCACATAGTCCTCCATACAGTATAATGGCCCCACATAGTCCTCCATACAGTATAATGGGCCCCACATAGTCCTCCATACAGTATAATGGCCCACATAGTCCTCCATACAGTATAATGGACTCCACATAGTCCTCCATACAGTATAATGGCCCCACATAGTCCTCCATACAGTATAATGGCCACACATAGTCCTCCATACAGAATAATGGCCCAACATAGTGCTCCATACAGTATAATGTCCCCACATAGTCCTCCATACAGAATAATGGCCCCACATAGTCCTCCATACAGTATAATGACCCAACATAGTCCTCCATACAGTATAATGGCCCCACATAGTCCTCCATACAGAATGATGGACCCACATAGTGCTCCATACAGTATAAGGGACTCCACATAGTCCTCCATACAGTATAATGGGCCCCACATAGTCCTCCATACAGAATAATGGCCCCACATAGTCCTCCATACAGTATAATGGCCCCACATAGTCTTCCATACAGTATAATGGCCCCACATAGTCCTCCATACAGAATAATGGGCCCCACATAGTCCTCCATACGGAATAATGGCCCCACATAGTCCTCCATACAGTATAATGGGCCCCACATAGTGCTCCATACAGTATAATGGACTCCACATAGTCCTCCATACAGTATAATGGGCCCCACATAGTCCTCCATACAGAATAATGGCCCCACATAGTCCTCCATATAGTATATTGGGCCCCACATAGTCCTCCATACAGTATAATGGCCCCACATAGTCCTCCATACAGTATAATGAGCCCCAGATAGTCCTCCATACAGTATAATGGGCCCCACATAGTCGTCCATACAGTATAATGGCCCCACATAGTCCTCCATACAGTATAATGGGCCCCACATAGTCCTCCATACAGTATAATGGCCCCACATAGTCCTCCATACAGTATAATGGGCCCCAGATAGTCCTCCATACAATATAATGGGCCCCACATAGTCCTCCATACAGTATAATGGGCACCACATAGTCCTCCATACCTTATAATGGGCCCCACATAGTGCTCCATACAGTATAATGGGCCCCACATAGTCCTCCATACAATATAATTAGCCCCACATAGTCCTCCATACAGTATAATGGGCCCCACATAGTCCTCCATACAGTATAATGGGCCCCACATAGTGCTCCATACAGTATAATGGGCCGCACATAGTCCTTCATACAGTATAATGGCCCCACATAGTCCTCCATACAGTATAATGGCCCTACATAGTCTTCCATACAGTATAATGGGCCCAACATAGTCCTCCATACAGAATAGTGGGCCCACATAATCCTCCATACAGTATAATGGCCCTACATAGTCCTCCATACAGTATAATGGGCCCAAATAGTCCTCCATACAGCATAATGGCCCTAAATAGTCTTCCATACAGTATAATGGGCCCCACATAGTCCTCCATACAGAATAATGGCCCACATAATCTTCCATACAGTATAATGGCCCCACATAGTCCTCCTACAGTATAATTGCCCCACATAGTCCTCCATACAGTATAATGGCCCCACATAGTGCTCCATACAGTATAATGGCACCACATAGTGCTCCATACAGAATAATGGCACCACATAGTGCTCCATACAGACTAATGGCCCCACATAGTCCTCCATACAGAATAATGGCCCCACATAGTCCTCCATACAGTATAATGGCTCCACATAATCATCCATACCGAATAATGGCCCCACATAGTTCTCCATACAGTATAATGGCCCCACATAGTCCTCCATACAGTATAATGGCACCACATAGTGCTCCATACAGAATAATGGCAACACATTGTCCTCCATACAGTATAATGGCCCCACATAGTACTCCATACAGTATAATGGCCCCACATAGTCTTCCATACAGTATAATGGGCCCCACATAGTTCTCCATACAGTATAATGGCCCCACATAGTCCTCCGTACAGTATAATGGGCCCCACATAGTCCTCCATGCAGAATAATGGGCCCCACATAGTGCTCCATACAGTATAATGGGCCCCACATAGTCCTCCATACAGTGTAATGGGCACCACATAGTCCTCAATACAGTATAATGGGCCTCACATAGTCCTCCATACAGTATAATGGCCCCACATAGTCCTGCATACAGTATAATGGCCCCACATAGTCCTCTATACAGTATAATGGCCCCACATAGTCCTCCATACAGTATAATGGCCCCACATAGTCCTCCATACAGTATAATGGCCCCACATAGTGCTCCATACAGTATAATGGGCCCCATATAGTCCTCCATACAGTATAATGGGCCCCACATAGTCCTCCATACAGTATAATGGGCCCCACATAGTCCTCCACACAGTATAATGGCCCCATATAGTCCTCCATACAGTATAATCGCCCCACATAGTCCTCCATACAGTATAATGGGCCCCACATAGTCCTCCATACAGTATAATGGCCCCACATAGTCCTCCATACAGTATAATGGGCCCCAGATAGTCCTCCATACAATATAATGGGCCCCACATAGTCCTCCATACAGTATAATGGGCCCCACATAGTCCTCCATATAGTATTATGGGCCCCACATAGTGCTCCATACAGTATAATGGGCCCCACATAGTTCTCCACACAATATAATTAGCCCCACATAGTCCTCCATAAAGGATAATGGGCCCCACATAGTCCTCCATACAGTATAATGGGCCCCACATAGTCCTCAATACAGTATAATGGGCCCCACATAGTCCTTTATACAGTATAATGGGCCCACATAGTCCTCCATACAGTATAATGGCCCCACATAGTCATCCATACAGTATAATGGGCCCCACATAGTCCTCCATACAGTATAATGGGCCCCACATAGTCCTCCATACAGTATAATGGGCCCCACATAGTCCTCCATACAGTATAATGGCCCCACATAGTGCTCCATACAGTATAATGGCACCACATAGTGCTCCATACAGAAAATTCGCACCACATAGTGCTCCATACAGAATCATGGCCCCACATAGTCCTCCATGCAGAATAATGGGCCCCACATAGTCCTCCATACAGTATAATGGGCCCCACATAGTCCTCCATACAGTATAATGGGCCCCACATAGTCCTTTATACAGTATAATGGGCCCACATAGTCCTCCATACAGTATAATGGCCCAACATAGTCCTCCATGCAGTATAATGGGCCCCACATAGTCCTCCATACAGTATAATGGGCCCCACATAGTCCTCCATTCAGTATAATAGGCCCCACATAGTCCTCCATACAGTATAATTGCCGCACATAGTCCTCCATACAGTATAATGGGTCCCACATAGTTCTCCATACAGTATAATGGCCCCACATAGTGCTCCATACAGTATAATGGCCCCACATTCTCCTCCATACAGTATAATGGGTCCCACATAGTTTTCCATACTGTATAATGGCCCCACATAGTGCTCCATACAGTATAATGGCCCCACATAGTCCTTCATACAGTATAATGGGCCCCACATAGTCCTCCGTACAGTATAATGGCTCCACATAGTGCTCTATACAGTATAATGGCCCCACATAGTGCTCCATACAGTATAATGGCCCCACATAGTGCTCCATACAGTATAATGGGCCCCACATAGTCCTCCGTACAGTATAATGGTCCCACATAGTCCTCCATATAGTATAATGGCCCCACATAGTGCTCCCTACAGTATAATGGCCCTACATAGTCCTCCATACAGTATAATGGGCCCCACATAGTCCTCCATACAGTATAATGGCCCCACATAGTCCTCCATACAGAATAATGGCCCCACATAGTCCTCCATACAGTATAATGGCCCCACATAGTGCTCCATACAGTATAATGGGCCCCATATAGTCCTCCATACAGTATAATGGGCCCCACATAGTCCTCCATACAGTATAATGGGCCCCACATAGTCCTCCATACAGTATAATGGCCCCACATAGTCTTCCATACAGTATAATGGGTCCCACATAGTCCTCCATACAGTATAATGGGCCCCACATAGTCCTCCATACAGTATAATGGCCCCATATAGTCCTCCATACAGTATAATCGCCCCACATAGTCCTCCATACAGTATAATGGGCCCCACATAGTTCTCCATACAGAATAATGGCCCACATCTAAAAAATAAAATACTCACCTCTGCTCGTTCCCCCTCTGCTCTGGTCTCTTTGTGGTGTCTTCAGATCGTCTGCACATCTCGGTACATTTAGCGCGTTGTAATGACATTGTAATGACGTCATCGGGCCCACTGCGCTGAGATGTCAGATGCAGAGGGGGAATGATGGGAGAGGGAGCATTCTTCCTCCATCATTGCTTTCAACAGTATCGTCATCTAGGATGCCAATATAGTTGAAAGTGCGATGCTGGGTGAAAGTGCAATGTCGGGAGGGCATTGTCTCCGCCATGTCGCCCAGCTTTGCGGGCCACATATACTCGGGTTAAATACACTTACCCTACGGGCCAGAGTTTGACATATGTCATTTAGAAGATGAAAAAATTAGCAACTCACAGAAATGCGTAGGCAAGGAGCGAGCAATTCAGAGGATGACTGTAGCCTTAGTGCTGCAAAGAATGAATCGGGAATAGAGGAGACAACATTGGTCAATTCTTGGTCAATAGGGAATTTGGGGAATGAGTCAAGTCTAAGAGTAGGCAACTCGGAATATGAATCAAGTCATGGGTCTACTCAAGTGAAAGAGCAGGAAGGACTTAGACTATGGAATGGACAAGTTGGGATTATGGAAGTTACATAGCCGAGGACTTTGTAGATGAATAAAGTTATAAAGTGGAAAACTCAGGAGACAACTTATGACATTGTCATGGGGTCCTTCTCCAGTATCACTCAATCAACAAAGCGAGAGATGAGTAAACAGTCTCAAGACCTTTTTTTCATGCAAAACCAAAAAGGTTCATAAACAATCCACCACACAGAGGATAAAATAGTCCATAAACACAAATACAGTCCAGTAATGGAATAATTCCCCCGGGAAATGAGAGTCAAACAATCCAGCAGACAGAGGATAAAATAGTCCATATGCTTCTCTGTATATATCCCTCCAGCAGTATTTCCAGGGCAATCCAGGTTTCTCTAATTCTCTCTGAGGAGCTGTTGTTCACATCATTGTCCCACACAGTATCTACAACGTTCGTCTCTCTTTGATGTGACTTTTAAAAGTCCCTCTCCTCATTCACAGGGCAGTAGAGGAAGGTGGCAGGGTTCAGGTCTCATTGTTTGAGCATTTAATCAATTTGCATTGTTGGTCTTCCATTGCTCTGAAAATCAACAAACTAGCTGTCCTGGTTCAATATGTAATTTGCATATTAGCAAACATCATTGTTTCATGACACTGAGTCGCTGTCCTCCAGAGATAACAAATAATATTCTGTACTTCTTGACCACCCAAAGAAAAACACATCAATTCAAAAGTCAACATAAAGATAATAGTGTATTTCTCCTGACCTACTGAAAATAGACATCTGGATAATTAAGACTAAATGCTGTGTCGTCACATTGGAGGGAATACACATTATGACACAGAGCAACAAGACAACACTCTGAAAATCAGTAAAATATGAATATAGACGGAATAATACCCTACACACCATATCACACCATCACAACCTCTCCTCCCTTTTAATAAGTGAGCTTGAAATGAGGTCTACACAGACCACTTTAATTCACAACTGTTAATAGTTCCTTGTACAGCAGTAAGGTTAGGTCAGCCTGAGGGAGTCTATGGTTCTTCCCAGCAAAATTGCTGGGAATATAGCGCTATATTCCCTGCACTTTTGCTTTCCTAAGCGCAGCATTTCACATTCCTAATGCATACCTGCAATCCATGTTTGACAAAGGCCCCTTGCACAGGGCCGAAACATTACCTAATTTTTGGGATTGCTTTATGAAATAAAGAAATATATTATGAAAGATTCAATTTGAGTGCCGAGCATTTTTAATACGCCCACTCTAAATGTAGTCGGGCCCTCCGAATGTTCAGAGATTCTCCTCCTGCTACATTGACTAACATACGGCTAGCCGGAACAATACATTGGTCCGGTACTAAACGTTCTTTGATGAATATGACCGAGGCTCCGGAGTCATGGAGCCCCGCAGCCTCCACACTCTCTACCCAGACCGGCTACAGATGCTGACTCATGGTCGCTGAGGTGTCCCATCTAGTCCGGGACACTTGTCCTTACATAACACATGCCTCTTCCTCTTCCGGTCAGGGAAGTGGGATCCCCTTTCCCCCAGCAATCCCGCCCTATTGTAGCACAGAGTTCACCGGTTGGGGATGCAGATGATATGGGCTAGAACTTTCCCGACATTCCCAAGCAAAGTGTCCCATGCGTCCACAGTTATGGCAGCTTAATCCCCTCTTTGTGAAGTCCAAAATCACCACAGCTCCTCCTCTATGATTCCACAAGGTTGTGGTCGGAATTGTTGGGTCTCGGGATTTTGAGGCATGATTGTCCTTGGGCTGTGGCTGGGTGGAAGGTCAGATATAACCGAAGGGGGCCGGCGCGCGGGAGCAGGCTGTGGTTTATTGTCCAGAAGCCTTCTCAATTGCGGTCCTCATCAGCCAGGGCTGCAGCTTTATCTAAGGTGTGCGGCATGCACTCCCAGATCCATTCCCGTATTTCTGCAGGGCACTTGGCAAGAAATTGTTCTATAAGGAACGCCTCTATATCATCTTCCACAGTGAAGGCGTTTTCTGCTTCCAGCCATCTCCGACATGCCTGGAACATCTTATAGGCATACATCCTAAACGATCCCCCCGTGGTGCATGGGAGGACTTGGAACTGGGCCCTATATGAGTCTGTGGTGATAGGAAGGTAATCCAGGATAGTCCGCTTTACAATGTTATAATCCCGGTTCCACTGTGAGTCAGTGGTTCGGTGAGCCTACACCATGCTTCCTTTCAGGAATCCCACTAACAAACGCATCCAGCCAGAGTGGGGTACCTCCATCAGAGCACACTGCTGCTCAAAATCCTTCAAGAACCCCTCCACATCTCCAGAAGCTTCTTCAAATGGCTTAAAGTCTGTCCGGGTGATCTGTACAGGCTCCCGGATCGTTGGGTTTACACTCCAAATCACATTACTCCCTCTTTTGGGCTCCATTGCTTCTTGTCTCTGTTGTGCTTGGCGAGCAGCCTCTTCCTTATACTCCTGAGAGATGTTTGGGCCCATTACCTCCATCTCTTCTTCATAGCATACCAACCACTGGCTTTTTGGGGTGGGGATCCCCATCTCCAGCGCTTGTCCCTTAGACATCTGGGAGGAGGTGGCCTGGCTAGCACCCACCAGTAGGTCAATTAAGTCCATTTTAGTTAGTCCCTGGTAATTCAGACCAGATCTCTGACTCTCTCCTGCAGACTGGATACGGCCCAATTTCTGTATTCACTCTGTGGGTGGTTCTCCATTTGGTTGCGCTCTGTTGATTCCACTATTTGCCACCTGTTGTCATGGGGTCCTTCTCCAATATCACACAATCAACAGAGCGAGAGAAGAGTGAACAATCCCAATACCTTTATTACATTCAAAACTGAAAGGTCCATAAACAATCCACCACACAGAGGATAAAATAGTCCAGAAACACGAATACAGTCCAGTAACAGGATAAATGCCCCAGGAGATGAGAGTCCAACAATCCAGCAGACAGAGGATAAAATAGTCCAGATACTTCTCAATTTAGACTCCGCCAGAAGTGTTTCCAGGGCAATCCAGATTTCTCCAATTCTCTCGGAGGTGCTGTCCTTCACATCATCATCCCACACAGGATCTACCATGCTCGTCTCTCTTAGCTGTGATTTTTAAAAGTTCCTCTCCTCATTCACAGGGCAGAAGGAAAAGTGCCAGGGGTCAGGTCTCATTGTTTGAGCATTTAATCAATTTGCATTGTTGGTCTTCCATTGCTCTGAAAATCAACAAACTAGCTGGCCTGGTTCAATATGTAATTAGCATATTAGCATACATCATTGTTTCATGACCCTGAGTCGCTGTCCTCCAGAGATAACAAATAATATTCTGTGCTTCTTGGCCACTCAAAAAAAACACAGCAATTGAAAAAGTCAGCATAAAGATAATAGTGTATTTCTCCTGGCCTAAGACATTTGGATAATTAAGATTAAATGCTGTGCTGTCACATTAGAGGGAATACACTGAATGACACAGAGCAACAAGACAACACTCTGAAAATCAGTAAAATATGACATTTTTAGAGAGGATGACAATTCAATCATAGAGTTGGCATCTAGGGATGACTCAAGGAAAAGATGACGTGTCATCTTTTTTGGACACACCTTCTCATTTAAAGATTTTTCTGTATTTTCATGACTATGAAAATTGTACATTCACACTGAAGGCATCAAAACTATGAATTACCACATGTGGAATTATATACTTAACAAAAAAGTGTGAAACAACTGAAAATATGTCTTATATTCTAGGTTCTTCACAGTAGCCACCTTTTGCTTTGATGACTGCTTTGCACACTCTTGGCATTCTTCTTGATGAGCTTCAAGAGGTAGTCACCGGAAATGGTCTTCACTTCACAGGTGTGCCCTGACAGGTTTAATAAGTGGGATTTCTTGCCTTATAAATGGGGTTGGGACCATCAGTTGTGTTGTGCAGAAGTCAGGTGGATACACAGCTGATAGTCCTACTGAATAGACTGTTAGAATTCGTATTATGGCAAGAAAAAAGCAGCTAAGTAAAGAAAAATGAGTGGCCATCATTACTTTAAGAAATGGTCAGTCAGGTTTCTTTGCAACTGGGGGGGTGTCTTTTGGTCTAGGCAGGGGACTCACCGAAACTCTTCCCTTTTTCTCTCCCTGTTTTCCCCTCTCTGTCCCTTTCTCTCTCCCTCTTTTACCCTCTCTGACCCTTTCTCTCTCCCTCCTTTACCCGCTCTTCCCATTTCTCTCTCCCTCTATTCCCCTCTCTGACCCTTTCTCCCTTTTTTACCCTCTCTGCTCCTTTCTCTCTCCCTCATTTCCCCTCTGACCCTTTCTCTCTTTCTTTTCCCCTCTGTCCCTTTCTCGCTCCCTCTTTTCCCCTCTCTGATCCTTTCTCTCTCCCTCTTTTCCCCTCTGTCTCTTTCTCGCTCCCTCTTTTCCCCTCTCCGCCCCTTTCTCTCTCCCTGTTTTCCCCTCTGACCCTATCTCTCTCTACCTCTTTTCCCCTCTCTGACCCTTTCTCTCTCTACCTCTTTCAACCCTTTGACCCTTTCTCTCTCCTCTTTTCCCCTCTCTGTCCCTTTCTCTCTCCCTCTTTTCCCCTCTGACCCTTTCTCTCTCTCTTTTCCCCTCTCTGCCCCTTTCTCTTTCCCTCTTTTCCCCTCTGACCCTTTCTCTCCCTCTTTTCCCCTCTCTGCCCCTTTCTCTCTCTCTCTTTTCCCCTCTGACCCTTTCTCTCTCCCTTTTTCCCCTCTCTGCCCCTTTCTCTCTCTACCTCTTTTCCCCTCTCTGACCCTTTCTCTCTCTACCTCTTTTCCCCCCTTTGACCCTTTCTCTCTCCTCTTGTCCCCTCTCTGTCCCTTTCTCTTTCCCTTTTTTCCCCTCTGACCCTTTATCTCCCTTTTTTCCCCTCTCTGCCCCTTTCTCTCTCTCTCTTTTCCCCTCTGACCCTTTCTCTCTCCCACTTTTCCCCTCTGACCCTTTCTCTCCCTCTTTTCCCCCATCTCTGCCCCTTTATCTCCCTCTTTTCCCCTCTGACCCTTTCTCTCCCTCTTTTCCCCCCTCTGCCCCTTTCTCTCTCCCTTTTTCCCCTCTCTGCCCCTTTCTCTCTCTATCTCTTTTCCCCTCTCTGACCCTTTCTCTCTCTACCTCTTTTCCCCCCTTTGACCCTTTCTCTCTCCTCTTGTCCCCTCTCTGTCCCTTTCTCTCTCCCTCTTTTCCCCTCTGACCCTTTCTCTCTCTCTTTTCCCCTCTCTGCCCCTTTCTCTTTCCCTCTTTTCCCCTCTGACCCTATATCTCCCTCTTTTCCCCTCTCTGACCCTTTCTCTCTCCCACTTTTCCCCTCTGACCCTTTCTCTCCCTCTTTTCCCCCATCTCTGCCCCTTTATCTCCCTCTTTTCCCCTCTGACCCTTTCTCTCCCTCTTTTCCCCCCTCTGCCCCTTTCTCTCTCCCTCTTTTCCACTCTCTGACACTTTCTCTCTCTCCTTCTTTTCCTCTCTGACCCTTTCTCTCCCTCTTTTCCCCTCTCTGCCCCTTTCTCTCTCCCTCTTTTCCCCTCTCTGACCCTTTCTCTCTCCCTCTTTTCCCCTCTCTGCCCCTTTCTCTCTCCCTCTTTTCCCCTCTGACCCTTTCTCTCTCCCTCTTTACCCCTCTGACCCTTTCTCTCTCTCTTTTCTCCTCTCTGACCCTTTCTCTCTCCCTCTTTTCCCCATGACCCTTTCTCTCCCTCTTTTCCGATTTCTGCACCTTTCTCTCTCCCTCTTTTCCCCTCTGACCCTTTCTCTCCCTCTTTTCCCCTCTCTGCCCCTTTCTCTCTCCCTCTTTTCCCCTCTGTCCCTTTCACTCTCCCTCTTTTCCCCTCTGACCCTTTCTCTCTCTCTTTTCCCCTCTCTGACCCTTTCTCTCTCCCTCTTTTCCCCTCTCTGCCCCTTTCTCTCTCCCTCTTTTCCACTCTGTCCCTTTCTCTCTCCCTCTTTTCCCCTCTGACCCTTTCTCTCTTCCTCTTTTGCCCTCTCTACCCCTTTCTCTTTCCTTCTTTTCCCCTCCTGTCCCCTTTCTTGCTCTTCTTTTCCCCTCTCTGTCCCTTTCTCTCTCCCTCTATTCCCCTCTCTGCCCCTTTCTCTCTCGCTCTTCGTTTCACCTCTGTCCCTTTCTCTCGCCCTCTTTCCCCATCTTGTCCCCTTTCTTGCTCTTTTCTCCTCGCTGTCCCTTTCTCTCTCCCTTTTCCCTTCTCTGTCCCATTCTCTCTCCCTCTTTTCCCATCTCTGCCCCTTTCTCTCTCCCACTTTTCCCCTCTCTGACCCTTTCTCTCTCGCTCTTCATTTCACCTCTGTCCCTTTCTCTCGCCCTCTTTTCCTCTCTTGTCCCCTTTCTCGCTCTTTTCTCCTCGCTGTCCCTTTCTCTCTCCCTCTTTTCCCCTCTCTTCCCCTTTCTCTCTTTCTTTTCCCCTCTGTCCCTTTCTCGCTCCCTCTTTTCCCCTCTCTGCCCCTTTCTCTCTCCCTCTTTTCCCCTCTGACCCTTTCTCTCTCTACCTCTTTTCCCCTCTCTGAGCCTTTCTCTCTCTACCTCTTTTCCCCCCTCTGACCCTTTCTCTCTCCTATTTTCCCCTCTCTGTCCCTTTCTCTCTCCCTCCTTTCCCCTCTGACCCTTTCTCTCTCTTTTTTCCCCTCTCTGACCCTTTCTCTCTCCCTCTTTTCCCCTCTGACCCTTTCTCTCCCTCTTTTCCCTCTCTGCCCCTTTATCTCTCCCTCTTTTCTCCTCTGTCCCCTTCACTCTCCCTCTTTTCCCCTCTGACCCTTTCTCTCTCTCTTTTCCCCTCTCTGACCCTTTCTCTCTCCCTCTTTTTCCCTCTCTGCCCCTTTCTCTCTCCCTCTTTTCCCCTCTGTCCCTTTCTCTCCCTCTTTTCCCCTCTATGCCCCTTTATCTCTCCCTCTTTGCTCCTCTGTCCCTTTCACTCTCCCTCTTTTCCCCTCTGACCCTTTCGCTCTCTCTTTTCCCCTCTCTGACCCTTTCTCTCTCCCTCTTTTCCCCTCTCTGACCCTTTCTCTCTCTCTCTTTTCCCCTCTCTGACCCTTTCTCTCTTTCTTTTCCCCTCTCTGACCCTTTCTCCCTTTTTTACCCTCTCTGCTCCTTTCTCTCTCCCTCATTTCCCCTCTGACCCTTTCTCTCTTTCTTTTCCCCTCTGTCCCTTTCTCACTCCCTCTTTTCCCCTCTCTGATCCTTTCTCTCTCCCTCTTTTCCCCTCTGTCCCTTTCTCGCTCCCTCTTTTCCCCTCTCCGCCCCTTTCTCTCTCCCTCTTTTCCCCTCTGACCCTATCTCTCTCTACCTCTTTTCCCCTCTCTGACCCTTTCTCTCTCTACCTCTTTCAACCCTTTGACCCTTTCTCTCTCCTCTTTTCCCCTCTCTGTCCCTTTCTCTCTCCCTCTTTTCCCCTCTGACCCTTTCTCTCTCTCTTTTCCCCTCTCTGCCCCTTTCTCTTTCCCTCTTTTCCCCTCTGACCATTTCTCTCCCTCTTTTCCCCTCTCTGCCCCTTTCTCTCTCTCTCTTTTCCCCTCTGACCCTTTCTCTCTCCCTTTTTCCCCTCTCTGCCCCTTTCTCTCTCTACCTCTTTTCCCCTCTCTGACCCTTTCTCTCTCTACCTCTTTTCCCCCCTTTGACCCTTTCTCTCTACTCTTGTCCCCTCTCTGTCCCTTTCTCTCTCCCTCTTTTCCCCTCTGACCCTTTCTCTCTCTCTTTTCCCCTCTCTGCCCCTTTCTCTTTCCCTCTTTTCCCCTCTGACCCTTTATCTCCCTCTTTTCCCCTCTCTGCCCCTTTCTCTCTCTCTCTTTTCCCCTCTGACCATTTCTCTCTCCCTTTTTCCCCTCTCTGACCCTTTCTCTCTCCCACTTTTCCCCTCTTACCCTTTCTCTCCCTCTTTTCCCCCATCTCTGCACCTTTATCTCCCTCTTTTCCCCTCTGACCCTTTCTCTCCCTCTTTTCCCCCCTCTGCCCCTTTCTCTCTCCCTCTTTTCCACTCTCTGACACTTTCTCTCTCTCCTTCTTTTCCTCTCTGACCCTTTCTCTCCCTCTTTTCCCCTCTCTGCCCCTTTCTCTCTCCCTCTTTTCCCCTCTCTGCCCCTTTCTCTCTCCCTCTTTTCCCCTCTGACCGTTTCTCTCTCCCTCTTTTCCCCTCTCTGCCCCTTTCTCTCTTCCTCTTTTCCCCTCTGACCCTTTCTCTCTCCCTCTTTACCCCTCTGACCCTTTCTCTCTCTCTTTTCCCCTCTCTGACCCTTTCTCTCTCCCTCTTTTCCCCATGACCCTTTCTCTCCCTCTTTTCCGATTTCTGCCCCTTTCTCTGTCCCTGTTTTCCCCTCTGACCCTTTCTCTCCCTCTTTTCCCCTCTCTGCCCCTTTCTCTCTCCCTCTTTTCCCCTCTGTCCCTTTCACTCTCCCTCTTTTCCCCTCTCTGACCCTTTCTCTCTCCCTCTTTTCCCCTCTCTGCCCCTTTCTCTCTCCCTCTTTTCCCCTCTCTGACCCTTTCTCTCTCCCTCTTTTCCCCTCTCTGCCCCTTTCTCTCTCCCTCTTTTCCCCTCTGACCCTTTCTCTCTCCCTCTTTACCCCTCTGACCCTTTCTCTCTCTCTTTTCCCCTCTCTGACCCTTTCTCTCTCCCTCTTTTCCCCATGACCCTTTCTCTCCCTCTTTTCCGATTTCTGCCCCTTTCTCTGTCCCTGTTTTCCCCTCTGACCCTTTCTCTCCCTCTTTTCCCCTCTCTGCCCCTTTCTCTCTCCCTCTTTTCCCCTCTGTCCCTTTCACTCTCCCTCTTTTCCCCTCTGACCCTTTCTCTCTCTCTTTTCCCCTCTCTGACCCTTTCTCTCTCCCTCTTTTCCCCTCTCTGCCCCTTTCTCTCTCCCTCTTTTCCCCTCTGTCCCTTTCTCTCTCCCTCTTTTCCCCTCTGACCCTTTCTCTCTTCCTCTTTTGCCCTCTCTACCCCTTTCTCTTTCCTTCTTTTCCCCTCCTGTCCCCTTTCTTGCTCTTCTTTTCCCCTCTCTGTCCCTTTCTCTCTCCCTCTATTCCCCTCTCTGCCCCTTTCTCTCTCGCTCTTCGTTTCACCTCTGTCCCTTTCTCTCGCCCTCTTTTCCTCTCTTGTCCCCTTTCTCGCTCTTTTCTCCTCGCTGTCCCTTTCTCTCTCCCTCTTTTCCCCTCTCTTCCCCTTTCTCTCTTTCTTTTCCCCTCTGTCCCTTTCTCGCTCCCTCTTTTCCCCTCTCTGCCCCTTTCTCTCTCCCTCTTTTCCCCTCTGACCCTTTCTCTCTCTACCTCTTTTCCCCTCTCTGAGCCTTTCTCTCTCTATCTCTTTTCCCCCTCTGACACTTTCTCTCTCCTCTTTTCCCCTCTCTGTCCCTTTCTCTCTCCCTCTTTTCCCCTCTGACCCTTTCTCTCTCTTTTTTCCCCTCTCTGACCCTTTCTCTCTCCCTCTTTTCCCCTCTGACCCTTTCTCTCCCTCTTTTCCCCTCTCTGCCCCTTTATCTCTGCCTCTTTTCTCCTCTGTCCCTTTCACTCTCCCTCTTTTCCCCTCTGACCCTTTCTCTCTCTCTTTTCCCCTCTCTGACCCTTTCTCTCTCCCTCTTTTCCCCTCTCTGCCCATTTCTCTCTCCCTCTTTTCCCCTCTGTCCCTTTCTCTCCCTCTTTTCCCCTCTCTGCCCCTTTATCTCTCCCTCTTTGCTCCTCTGTCCCTTTCACTCTCCCTCTTTTCCCCTCTGACCCTTTCTCTCTCTCTTTTCCCCTCTCTGACCCTTTCTCTCTCTCTCTTTTCCCCTCTCTGACCCTTTCTCTCTCTCTTTTCCCCTCTCTGACCCTTTCTCTCTCCCTCTTTTCCCCTCTCTGCCCCTTTCTCTCTCCCTCTTTTCCCCTCTGACCCTTTCTCTCTTCCTCTTTTGCCCTTTCTGCCCCTTTCTCTCTCCTTCTTTTCCCCTCCTGTCCCCTTTCTTGCTCTTCTTTTCCCCTCTCTGTCCCTTTCTCTCTCCCTCTATTCCCCTCTCTGCCCCTTTCTCTCTCGCTCTTCTTTTCACCTCTGTCCCTTTCTCTCGCCCTCTTTTCCCATCTTGTCCCCTTTCTTGCTCTTTTCCCTCGCTGTCCCTTTCTCTCTCCCTCTTTTCCCTTCTCTGTCCCTTTCTCTCTCCATCTTTTCCCATCTCTGCCCCTTTCTCTCTCCCTCTTTTCCCCTCTCTGACCCTTTCTCTCTCGATCTTCATTTCACCTCTGTCCCTTTCTCTCGCCCTCTTTTCCTCTCTTGTCCCCTTTCTCGCTCTTTTCTCCTCGCTGTCCCTTTCTCTCTCCCTCTTTTCCCCTCACTGCCCCTTTTTCTCTCCCTCTTTTCCCTTCTCTGTCCCTTTCTCTCTCCCTCTTTTACCCTCTCTGACCCTTTGTCTCTCCCTCCTTTACCCTCTCTTCCCCTTTCTCTCTTTCTTTTCCCCTCTGTCCCTTTCTCGCTCCCTCTTTTACCCTCTCTGCCCCTTTCTCTCTCCCTCTTTTCCCCTCTGAACCTTTCTCTCTCTACCTCTTTTCCCCTCTCTGACCCTTTCTCTCTCTACCTCTTTCCCCCCCTCTGACCCTTTCTCTCTCCTCTCTTCCCCTCTCTGTCCCTTTCTCTCTCCCTCTTTTCCCCTCTGACCCTTTCTCTCTCTTTTTTCCCCTCTCTGACCCTTTCTCTCTCTACCTCTTTTCCCCCCTCTGACCCTTTCTCTCTCCTCTTTTCCCCTCTCTGTCCCTTTCTCTCTCCCTCTTTTCCCCTCTGACCCTTTCTCTCCCTCTTTTCCCCTCTCTGCCCCTTTATCTCTCCCTCTTTTCCCCTCTGACCCTTTCTCTCCCTCTTTTCCCCCCTCTGCCCCTTTCTCTCTCCCTCTGTTCCCCTCTCTGACACTTTCTCTCTCGCCTTCTTTTCCCCTCTGACCCTTTCTCTCCCTCTTTTCCCCTCTCTGCCCCTTTCTCTCTCCCTCTTTTCCCCTCTGACTCTTTCTCTCCCTCTTTTCCCCTCTCTGCCCCTTTCTCTCTCCCTCTTTTCCCCACTCTGTCCCTTTCTCTCTCCCTGTTTTCCCCTCTGACCCTTTCTATCCCTCTTTTCCCCTCTCTGCCCCTTTCTCTCTCCCTCTTTTCCCATCTGTCCCTTTCTCTCCCTCTTTTCCCCTCTGTCCCTTTCTCTCCCTCTTTTACCCTCTTTGCCCCTTTCTCTCTCCCTCTTTTCCCCTCTCTGTCCCTTTCTCTCTCCCTCTTTTACCCTCTCTGTCCCTTTCTCTCTACCTCTTTTCCCCTCTCTGCCCCCTTCTCTCTCCCTCTTTTCCCCTCTGACCCTTTCTCTCTCCCTCTTTTCCTCTCTCTGACCTTTTCTTTCTTCCTATTTTCCCCTCTCTGCCCCTTTCTCTCTCCCTCTTTTCCCCTCTGACCCTTTCTCTCTTCCTCTTTTCCCCTCTCTGCCCCTTTCTCTCTCCCTCTTTTCCCCTCTGACCCTTTCTCTCTCCCTCTTTACCCCTCTGACCCTTTCTCTCTCTCTTTTCCCCTCTCTGCACCTTTCGCTCTCCCTCTTTTCCCCTCTGACCCTTTCTCTCTACCTCTTTTCGCCTCTGCCCCTTTCTCTCTTGCTCTTTTCCCCTCTCTGCCCCTTTCTCTCTCCCTTTTTTCCCCTCTGACGCTTTCTCTCTCCCTCTTTTCCCCATGACCCTTTCTCTCCCTCTTTTCCGATTTCTGACCCTTTCTCTGTCCCTCTTTTCCCCTCTGACCCTTTCTCTCCCTCTTTTCCCCTCTCTGCACCTTTCGTTCTCCCTCTTTTCCCCTCTGACCCTTTCTCTCTACCTCTTTTCGCCTCTGCCCCTTTCTCTCTTGCTCTTTTCCCCTCTCTGCCCCTTTCTCTCTCCCTTTTTTCCCCTCTGACCCTTTCTCTCTCCCTCTCTTCCCCTCTCTGCCCCTTTCTCTCTCCCTCTTTTCCCCTCTCTGCCCCTTTCTCTCTCCCTCTTTTCCGCTCTGACCCTTTCTCTCTCTCTCTCTCTTTTCCCCTCTCTGAGCCTTTCTCTCTCCCTCTTTTCCCCTCTCTGCCCCTTTCTCTCTCCCTCTTTTCCCCTCAGCCCCTTTCTCTCTCCCTCTTTTCCCCTCTGACCCTTTCTCTCTCCCTCTTTTCTCCTCGCTGTCCCTTTCTCTCTACCTCTTTTCCCCTCTCTGCCCCTTTCTCTCTCCCTCGATTCCCCTCTCTGCCCCTTTCTCTCTTGCTCTTCTTTTCACCTCTGTCCCTTTCTCTCGCCCTTTTTTCCCCTCTTGTCCCCTTTCTTACTCTTTTCTCCTTGCTGTCCCTTTCTCTCTCCCTCTTTTCCCCTCTCTGTCCCTTTCTCTCTCCCTCTTTTCCCCTCTCTGCCCTTTCTCTCTCCCTCTTTTCCCCTCTCTGACCCTTTCTCTCTCGCTCTTCTTTTCACCTCTGTCCCTTTCTCTCACCCTCTGTTCTTCTCTTGTCCCCTTTCTCGCACTTTTCTCCTCGCTGTCCCTTTCTCTCTCCCTCTTTTCCCCTCTCTGACCCTTTCTCCCTCTTTTACCCTCTCTGCCCCTTTCTCTCTCCCTCATTTCCCCTCTGCCCCTTTCTCTCTTTCTTTTCCCCTCTGTCCCTTTCTCGCTCCCTCTTTTCCCCTCTCTGCCCCTTTCTCTCTCCCTCTTTTCCCCTCTGACCCTTTCTCTCTCTACCTCTTTTCCCTTCTCTGCCCCTTTCTCTCTCCTCTTTTCCCTTCTCTGACCCTTTCTCTCTGCCTCTTTTCCCCCCTCTGACCCTTTCTCTCTCCTCTTTTCCCCTCTCTGTCCCTTTCTCTCTACCTCTTTTCCCCTCTGATCCTTTCTCTCTCTCTTTTCCCCTCTCTGACCCTTTCTCTCTCCCTCTTTTCCCCTCTGACACTTTCTCTCCATCTTTTCCCCTCTCTGCCCCTTTCTCTCTCCCTCTTTTCCCCTGTGACCTTTTCTCTCCCTCTTTTCCCCCATCTGCCCCTTTCTCTCTCCCTCTTTTCCCCTCTCTGACACTTTCTCTCTCTCTTTCTTTTCCCCTCTGACCCTTTCTCTCCCTCTTCTCCCCTCTCTGCCACTTTCTCTCTCTATCTTTTCCCCTCTGTCCCTTTCTCTCCCTCTTTTCCCCTCTCTGCCCCTTTCTCTCTCCCTCTTTTCCCCTCTTTGTCCCTTTCTCTCTCCCTCTTTTCCCCTCTCTATCCCTTTCTCTCTACTTCTTTTCCCCTCTCTGCCCCTTTCTCTCTCCCTCTTTTCCCCTCTGACCCTTTCTCTCTCCCTCTTTTCCCCTCTCTGACCCTTTCTCTCTTCCTCTTTTCCTCTTTCTGCCCCTTTCTCTCTCCATCTTTTCCCCTCTGACCCTTTCTCTCTCCCTCTTTTCCCCTCTCTGCCCCTTTCTCTCTCCCTCTTTTCCCCTCTGACCCTTTCTCTCTCACTCTTTACCCCTCTGACCCTTTCTCTCCCTCTTTTCCCCTCTCTGCCACTTTCTCTCTCTATCTTTTCCCCTCTGTCCCTTTCTCTCCCTCTTTTCCCCTCTCTGCCCCTTTCTCTCTCCCTCTTTTCCCCTCTTTGTCCCTTTCTCTCTCCCTCTTTTCCCCTCTCTGTCCCTTTCTCTCTACTTCTTTTCCCCTCTCTGCCCCTTTCTCTCTCCCTCTTTTCCCCTCTGACCCTTTCTCTCTCCCTCTTTTCCCCTCTCTGACCCTTTCTCTCTTCCTCTTTTCCTCTTTCTGCCCCTTTCTCTCTCCATCTTTTCCCCTCTGACCCTTTCTCTCTCCCTCTTTTCCCCTCTCTGCCCCTTTCTCTCTCCCTCTTTTCCCCTCTGACCCTTTCTCTCTCCCTCTTTTCCCCTCTCTGACCCTTTCTCTCTTCCTCTTTTCCTCTTTCTGCCCCTTTCTCTCTCCATCTTTTCCCCTCTGACCCTTTCTCTCTCCCTCTTTTCCTCTTTCTGCCCCTTTCTCTCTCCCTCTTTTCCCCTCTCTGCCCCTTTCTCTGTCCCTCTTTTCCACTCTGACCCTTTCTGTCCCTCTTTTCCCCTCTCTGCACCTTTCGTTCTCCCTCTTTTCCCCTCTGACCCTTTCTCTCTACCTCTTTTCGCCTCTGCCCCTTTCTCTCTTGCTCTTTTCCCCTCTCTGCCCCTTTCTCTCTCCCTTTTTTCTCCTCTGACCCTTTCTCTCTTTCTCTTTTCCCCTCTCTGCCCCTTTCTCTCTCCCTCTTTTCCCCTCTCTGCCCCTTTCTCTCTCCCTCTTTTCACCTCTGACCCTTTTTCTGTCCCTCTTTTCCCCTCTGACCCTTTCTGTCCCTCTTTTCCCCTCTCTGCACCTTTCGTTCTCCCTCTTTTCCCCTCTGACCCTTTCTCTCTACCTCTTTTCGCCTCTGCCCCTTTCTCTCTTGCTCTTTTCCCCTCTCTGCCCCTTTCTCTCTCCCTTTTTTCCCCTCTGACCCTTTCTCTCTCTCTCTTTTCCCCTCTCTGAGCCTTTCTCTCTCCCTCTTTTGCCCTCTCTGCCCCTTTCTCTCTCCCTCTTTTCCCCTCAGTGCCTTTCTCTCTCCCTCTTTTCCCCTCTGACCCTTTCTCTCCCTCTTTTCCCTTCTCTGCCCCTTTCTCCCTTTTTTCCCCTCTCTGACCCTTTCTGTCTCCCTCTTATCCCCCTCTGACCCTTTCTCTCTCCCTCTTTTCCCCTCTGACCCTCTCTCCCTCTTTTCCCCTCTCTGCCCCTTTCTCTCTCCCTCTTTTCTCCTTGCTGTCCCTTTCTCTCTCCCTCTTTTCCCCTCTCTGCCCCTTTCTCTCCCTCTCTTTTCCCCTCTCTGCCCCTTTCTCTCTCCCTCTTTTCCCCCCTCTGACCCTTTCTCTCTCCCTCTTTTCTCCTCGCTGTCCCTTTCTCTCTCCCTCTTTTCCCCTCTCTGCCCCTTTCTCTCTCCCTCGATTCCCCTCTCTGCCCCTTTCTCTCTCGCTCTTCTTTTCACCTCTGTCCCTTTCTCTCGCCCTTTTTTCCCCTCTTGTCCCCTTTCTTACTCTTTTCTCCTCGCTGTCCCTTTCTCTCTCCCTCTTTTCCCCTCTCTGTCCCTTTCTCTCTCCCTCTTTTCCCCTCTCTGCCCTTTCTCTCTCCCTCTTTTCCCCTCCCTGACCCTTTCTCTCTCGCTCTTCTTTTCACCTCTGTCCCTTTCTCTCGCCCTCTGTTCCTCTCTTGTCCCCTTTCTCGCACTTTTTTCCTCGCTGTCCCTTTCTCTCTCCCTCTTTTCCCCTCTCTGACACTTTCTCCCTCTTTTACCCTCTCTGCCCCTTTCTCTCTCCCTCATTTCCCCTCTGCCCCTTTCTCTTTCTTTTCCCCTCTGTCTCTTTCTCGCTCCCTCTTTTCCCCTCTCTGCCCCTTTCTCTCTCCCTCTTTTCCCCTCTGACACTTTCTCTCTCTACCTCTTTTCCCCTCTCTGACCCTTTCTCTCTGCCTCTTTTCCCCTCTCTGACCCTTTCTCTCTCCTCTTTTCCCCTCTCTGTCCCTTTCTCTCTACCTCTTTTCCCCTCTGATCCTTTCTCTCTCTCTTTTCTCCTCTCTGACCCTTTCTCTCTCCCTCTTTTCTCCTCTGACACTTTCTCTCCATCTTTTCCCCTCTCTGCCCCTTTCTCTCTCCCTCTTTTCCCCTGTGACCTTTTCTCTCCCTCTTTTCCCCCATCTGCCCCTTTCTCTCTCCTTCTTTTCCCCTCTCTGACACTTTCTCTCTCTCTTTCTTTTCCCCTCTGACCCTTTCTCTCCCTCTTTTCCCCTCTCTGCCCCTTTCTCTCTCCCTCTTTTCCCCTCTGTCCCTTTCTCTCCCTCTTTTCCCCTCTCTGCCCCTTTCTCTCTCCCTCTTTTCCCCTCTGACCCTTTCTCTCTCCCTCTTTACCCCTCTGACCCTTTCTCTTTTCCCCTATCTGCACCTTTCGCTCTCCCTCTTTTCCCCTCTGACCCTTTCTCTCTACCTCTTTTCGCCTCTGCCCCTTTCTCTCTTGCTCTTTTCCCCTCTCTGCCCCTTTCTCTCTCCCTTTTTTCCCCTCTGACGCTTTCTCTCTCCCTCTTTTCCCCATGACCCTTTCTCTCCCTCTTTTCCGATTTCTGACCCTTTCTCTGTCCCTCTTTTCCCCTCTGACCCTTTCTCTCCCTCTTTTCCCCTCTCTGCACCTTTCGTTCTCCCTCTTTTCCCCTCTGACCCTTTCTCTCTACCTCTTTTCGCCTCTGCCCCTTTCTCTCTTGCTCTTTTCCCCTCTCTGCCCCTTTCTCTCTCCCTTTTTTCCCCTCTGACCCTTTCTCTCTCCCTCTCTTCCCCTCTCTGCCCCTTTCTCTCTCCCTCTTTTCCCCTCTCTGCCCCTTTCTCTCTCCCTCTTTTCCGCTCTGACCCTTTCTCTCTCTCTCTCTCTTTTCCCCTCTCTGAGCCTTTCTCTCTCCCTCTTTTCCCCTCTCTGCCCCTTTCTCTCTCCCTCTTTTCCCCTCAGCCCCTTTCTCTCTCCCTCTTTTCCCCTCTGACCCTTTCTCTCTCCCTCTTTTCTCCTCGCTGTCCCTTTCTCTCTACCTCTTTTCCCCTCTCTGCCCCTTTCTCTCTCCCTCGATTCCCCTCTCTGCCCCTTTCTCTCTTGCTCTTCTTTTCACCTCTGTCCCTTTCTCTCGCCCTTTTTTCCCCTCTTGTCCCCTTTCTTACTCTTTTCTCCTTGCTGTCCCTTTCTCTCTCCCTCTTTTCCCCTCTCTGTCCCTTTCTCTCTCCCTCTTTTCCCCTCTCTGCCCTTTCTCTCTCCCTCTTTTCCCCTCTCTGACCCTTTCTCTCTCGCTCTTCTTTTCACCTCTGTCCCTTTCTCTCACCCTCTGTTCTTCTCTTGTCCCCTTTCTCGCACTTTTCTCCTCGCTGTCCCTTTCTCTCTCCCTCTTTTCCCCTCTCTGACCCTTTCTCCCTCTTTTACCCTCTCTGCCCCTTTCTCTCTCCCTCATTTCCCCTCTGCCCCTTTCTCTCTTTCTTTTCCCCTCTGTCCCTTTCTCGCTCCCTCTTTTCCCCTCTCTGCCCCTTTCTCTCTCCCTCTTTTCCCCTCTGACCCTTTCTCTCTCTACCTCTTTTCCCTTCTCTGCCCCTTTCTCTCTCCTCTTTTCCCTTCTCTGACCCTTTCTCTCTGCCTCTTTTCCCCCCTCTGACCCTTTCTCTCTCCTCTTTTCCCCTCTCTGTCCCTTTCTCTCTACCTCTTTTCCCCTCTGATCCTTTCTCTCTCTCTTTTCCCCTCTCTGACCCTTTCTCTCTCCCTCTTTTCCCCTCTGACACTTTCTCTCCATCTTTTCCCCTCTCTGCCCCTTTCTCTCTCCCTCTTTTCCCCTGTGACCTTTTCTCTCCCTCTTTTCCCCATCTGCCCCTTTCTCTCTCCCTCTTTTCCCCTCTCTGACACTTTCTCTCTCTCTTTCTTTTCCCCTCTGACCCTTTCTCTCCCTCTTTTCCCCTCTCTGCCACTTTCTCTCTCTATCTTTTCCCCTCTGTCCCTTTCTCTCCCTCTTTTCCCCTCTCTGCCCCTTTCTCTCTCCCTCTTTTCCCCTCTTTGTCCCTTTCTCTCTCCCTCTTTTCCCCTCTCTGTCCCTTTCTCTCTACTTCTTTTCCCCTCTCTGCCCCTTTCTCTCTCCCTCTTTTCCCCTCTGACCCTTTCTCTCTCCCTCTTTTCCCCTCTCTGACCCTTTCTCTCTTCCTCTTTTCCTCTTTCTGCCCCTTTCTCTCTCCATCTTTTCCCCTCTGACCCTTTCTCTCTCCCTCTTTTCCCCTCTCTGCCCCTTTCTCTCTCCCTCTTTTCCCCTCTGACCCTTTCTCTCTCACTCTTTACCCCTCTGACCCTTTCTCTCTCTCTTTTCCTCTCTTTGAGCCTTTCTCTCTCCCTCTTTTCCCCCATGACCCCTTCTCTCCCTCTTTTCCCATTTCTGCCCCTTTCTCTGTCCCTCTTTTCCCCTCTGACCATTTCTCTTCCTTTTTTCCCCTCTCTGTCCCTTTCTCTCTCCCTCTTTTCCCCTCTGACCATTTCTCTCTACCTCTTTTCCCCTCTGCTCCTTTCTCTCTTCCTCTTTTCCCCTCTCTGCCCCTTTCTCTCTCCCTCTTTTCCCCTCTGACCATTTCTCTCTCCCTCTTTTCCCCTCTCTGCCCCTTTCTCTCTCCCTCTTTTCCCCTCTGTCCCTTTCTCTCTCCCTCTTTTCCCCTCTGACCTTTTCTCTCTCTCTTTTCCCCTCTCTGACCCTTTCTCCCTCTTTTCCCCTCTCTGTCCCTTTCTCTCTCCCTCTTTTCCCCTCTGACCCTTTCTCTCTCCCTCTTTTCCCCTCTCTGCCCCTTTCTCTCTCCCTCTTTTCCCCTCTGTCCCTTTCTCTCTCCCTCTTTTCCCCTCTGACCCTTTCTCTCCCTCTTTCCCCTCTCTGTCCCTTTCTCCCTCTTTTCCCCTCTCTGACCCTTTCTGTCTTCATCTTTTCCCCTCTCTGACACTTTCTCTCTCCCTCTTTTCCCCCCTCTGACCCTTTCTCTCTCCCTCTTTTCCCCTCTCTGACACTTTCTCTCTCTCTTTCCCCTCTCTGTCCCTTTCTCCCTCTTTTCCCCTCTCTGACCCTTTCTCTCTCCCTCTTTTCCCCTCTCTGACACTTTCTCTCTCCCTCTTTTCCCCCCTCTGACCCTTTCTCTCTCCCTCTTTTCCCCTCGCTGACACTTTCTCTCCCTCTTTCCCCTCTCTGTCCCTTTCTCCCTCTTTACCCCTCTCTGACCCTTTCTCTTTCCCTCTTTTCCCCTCTCTGACACTTTCTCTCTCCCTCTTTTCCCCCCTCTGACCCTTTCTCTCTCCCTCTTTTCCCCTCTCTGACACTTTCTCTCTCTCCTTCTTTTCCCCTCTGACCCTCTCTCCCTCTTTTCTCCTCGCTGTCCCTTTCTCTCTCCCTCTTTTTCCCTCTCTGTCCCTTTCTCTCTCCCTCTTTTTCCCTCTCTGTCCCTTTCTCTCTCCCTCTTTTTCCCTCTCTGTCCCTTTCTCTCTCCCTCTTTTTCCCTCTCTGTCCCTTTCTCTCTCCCTCTTTTCCCCTCTCTGACACTTTCTCTCTCTCCTTCTTTTCCCCCCTCTGAACCTTTCTCTCTCCCTCTTTTCCCCCCTCTGACCCTTTCTCTCTCCCTCTTTTCCCCCCTCTGACCCTTTCTCTCTCCCTCTTTTCCCCTCTCTGACCCTTTCTCTCCCCCTCTTTTCCCCTCTCTGACCCTTTCTCTCTCTCCTTCTTTTCCCCTCTGACCCTTTCTCTCTCCCTCTTTTCCCCCTCTGACCCTTTCTCTCTCCCTCTTTTCCCCCCTCTGACCCTTTCTCTCTTCCTCTTTTCCCCTCTGACAATTTCTCTCTCCCCCTTCTATTCCCCCCTCTGACACTTTCTCTCTCCCTCTTTTCCCCTCTGACACTTTCTCTCTCTCCCTCTTTTCCCCTCTCTGCCTCTTTCTCTCTCCCTCTTTTCCCCCTCTGACCCTTTCTCTCTCCCTGTTTTCCCCTCTGACCCTTTCTCTCTCTCCTTCTTTTCCCCTCTCTGACACTTTCTCTCTCTCCTTCTTTTCCCCTCTGACCCTTTCTCTCTCCCTCTTTTCTCCCCTCTGACCCTTTCTCTCTCCCTCTTTTCCCCTCTGACACTTTCTCTCTTTCCTTCTTTTCCCCTCAGACACTTTCTCTCTTTCCTTCTTTTCCCCTCTGTCCCTTTCTCTCCCTCTTTTCCCCTCTGACCCTTTCTCTCTCCCTCTTTTCCCCCCTCTGACCCTTTCTCTCTCCCTCTTTTCCCCTCTGACGCTTTCTCTCTCTCCTTCTTTTCCCCTCTCTGACCCTTTCTCTCTCCTTCTTTTCCCCTCTCTGACCCTTTCTCTCTCCCTCTTTTCCCCTCTGACACTTTCTCTCTCTCCTTCTTTTTCCCCCCACTGCCCCTTTCTCTCTCCCTCTTTTCCCCCCTCTGACCCTTTCTCTCTCCCTCTTTTCCCCTCTGACCCTTTCTCTCTCCCTCTTTTCCCCCCTCTGACCCTTTCTCTCTCCCTCTTTTCCCCTCTGACACTTTCTCCTTCTTTTCCACCCTCTGACCCTTACTCTCCCTCTTTCCCCCCCTCTGCCCCTTTCTCTCTTCTTCTTTTCCCCCCTCTGACCCTTTCTCTCCCTCTTCTCCCCCCTCTGACCCTTTCTCTCTCCCTCTTTTCCCCCCTCCAACCCTTTCTCTCTCCCTCTTTTCCCCTCTGACCCTTTCTCTCTCTCCCTCTTTTTCCCCCTCTGACCCTTTCTCTCTCCCTCTTTTCCCCTCTGACCCTTTCTCTCTCTCTCTTTTCCCCCCTCTGACACTTTCTCTCTCTCCTTCTTTTCCCCCCTCTGACCCTTTCTCTCTCCCTCTTTTCCCCTCTCTGACCCTTTCTCTCTCTCCCTCTTTTCTCCTCGCTGTCCCTTTCTCTCTCCCTCTTTTCCCCTCTCTGACACTTTCTCTCCCTCTTTCCCCTCTCTGTCCCTTTCTCCCTCTTTTCCCCTCTCTGACCCTTTCTCTCTCCCTCTTTTCCCCTCTCTGACACTTTCTCTCTCCCTCTTTTCCCCCCTCTGACCCTTTCTCTCTCCCTCTTTTCCCCTCGCTGACACTTTCTCTCCCTCTTTCCCCTCTCTGTCCCTTTCTCCCTCTTTACCCCTCTCTGACCCTTTCTCTCTCCCTCTTTTCCCCTCTCTGACACTTTCTCTCTCCCTCTTTTCCCCCCTCTGACCCTTTCTCTCTCCCTCTTTTCCCCTCTCTGACACTTTCTCTCTCTCCTTCTTTTCCCCTCTGACCCTCTCTCCCTCTTTTCTCCTCGCTGTCCCTTTCTCTCTCCCTCTTTTTCCCTCTCTGTCCCTTTCTCTCTCCCTCTTTTTCCCTCTCTGTCCCTTTCTCTCTCCCTCTTTTTCCCTCTCTATCCCTTTCTCTCTCCCTCTTTTTCCCTCTCTGTCCCTTTCTCTCTCCCTCTTTTCCCCTCTCTGACACTTTCTCTCTCTCCTTCTTTTCCCCCCTCTGAACCTTTCTCTCTCCCTCTTTTCCCCCTCTGACCCTTTCTCTCTCCCTCTTTTCCCCCCTCTGACCCTTTCTCTCTCCCTCTTTTCCCCTCTCTGACCCTTTCTCTCCCCCTCTTTTCCC
This sequence comes from Phyllobates terribilis, assembly GCF_046119375.1. Classification (NCBI taxonomy): domain Eukaryota; kingdom Metazoa; phylum Chordata; class Amphibia; order Anura; family Dendrobatidae; genus Phyllobates; species Phyllobates terribilis. Next base: position 19,852,466 of record NW_027362764.1, on the reverse strand, counting down.
CTCTCTGACCCTTTCTCTCTCTCCTTCTTTTCCCCTCTGACCCTTTCTCTCTCCCTCTTTTCCCCCTCTGACCCTTTCTCTCTCCCTCTTTTCCCCCCTCTGACCCTTTCTCTCTTCCTCTTTTCCCCTCTGACAATTTCTCTCTCCCCCTTCTATTCCCCCCTCTGACACTTTCTCTCTCCCTCTTTTCCCCTCTGACACTTTCTCTCTCTCCCTCTTTTCCCCTCTCTGCCTCTTTCTCTCTCCCTCTTTTCCCCCTCTGACCCTTTCTCTCTCCCTGTTTTCCCCTCTGACCCTTTCTCTCTCTCCTTCTTTTCTCCTCTCTGACACTTTCTCTCTCTCCTTCTTTTCCCCTCTGACCCTTTCTCTCTCCCTCTTTTCTCCCCTCTGACCCTTTCTCTCTCCCTCTTTTCCCCTCTGACACTTTCTCTCTTTCCTTCTTTTCCCCTCAGACACTTTCTCTCTTTCCTTCTTTTCCCCTCTGTCCCTTTCTCTCCCTATTTTCCTCTCTGACCCTTTCTCTCTCTCCCTCTTTTCTCCTCGCTGTCCCTTTCTCTCTCCCTCTTTTCCCCTCTCTGACTCTTTCTCTCTCCCTCTTTTCCCCTCTCTGCCCCTTTCTCTCTCTCCTTCTTTTCCCCCCTCTGTCCCTTTCTCTCTCCTTCTTTTCCCCCCTCTGACCCTTTCTCTCTCCCTCTTTTCCCCTCTCTGACCATTTCTCTCTCTCTCTTTTCCCCTCTGACACTTTCTCTCTCCCTCTTTTCCCCTCTGCCCCTTTCTCTCTCCCTCTTTTCCCCTCTGACACTTTCTCTCTCTCCTTCTTTTCCCCTCTCGTACCCTTTCTCTCCCTCTTTTCGCCTCTGACACTTCCTTTCTCTCTCTCTTTTTCCCCTGTGACCCTTTCTCTCCCTCTTTTCCCCTCTCTGACCCTCTCTCTCTCCCTCTTTACCCCTCTGACCCTTTCTCTCCCTCTTTTCCCCTCTCTGCCCCTTTCTCTCTCCCTCTTTTCCCCTCTCTGTCCCTTTCTCTCTCACTCTTTTCCCCTCTCTGTCCCTTTCTCTCTCCCTCTTTTCCCCTCTCTGCCCCTTTCTCTCTCCTTCTTTTCCTCTCTGATCCTTACTCTCTCCCTCTTTTCCCCTCTCTGTCCCTTTCTCTCTCCCTCTTTTCCCCTCTCTGTCCCTTTATCTCTCCCTCTTTTCCCCTCTCTGCCCCTTTCTCTCTCCCTCTTTTCCTCTCTCTGCCCCTTTCTCTCTCCCTCTTTTCCCCTCTCTGTCCCTTTATCTCTCCCTCTTTTCCCCTCTGACCCTTTCTCTCCCTCTTTTCCCCTCTCTGCCCCTTTCTCTCTCTCTCTTTTCCCCTCTCTGACCCTTTCTCTCTCTCTCTTTTCCCCCCTCTGACCCTTTCTCTCTCCTTCTTTTCCTCTCTGACCCTTTCTCTCTCCTTCTTTTCCTCTCTGACCCTTTCTCTTCCTCTTTTCTCCCCTCTGACCCTTTCTCTCCCTCTTTTCCCCTCTCTGCCCCTTTCTCTCTCCCTCTTTTCCCCTCTCTGACCCTTTCTCTCTCTCTCTTTTCCACCCTCTGACCCTTTCTCTCTCCTTCTTTTCCTCTCTGACCCTTTCTTTCTCCTCTTTTCCCCTCTCTGACCCTTTCTCTCTCCTCTTTTCCCCCCTCTGACCCTTTCTCTCTCCTTCTTTTCCTCTCTGACCCTTTCTCTCTCCTTTTTTCCCCTCTCTGACCCTTTCTCTTCCTCTTTTCCTCTCTCTGACCCTTTCTCTCCCTCTTTTCCCCTCTCTGCCCCTGTCTCTCTCCCTCTTTTCCCCTCTAACCCTTTCTCTCTCCTTCTTTTCCTCTCTGACCCTTTCTCTCTCCTCTTTTCCCCTCTCTGACCCTTTCTCTCTCTCTCTTTTCCTCTCTGACCCTTTCTCTCCCTCTTTTCCCCTCTCTGCCCCTTTCTCTGTCCTTCTTTTCCTCTCTGATCCTTTCTCTCTCCTCTTTTCCCCTCTCTGACCCTTTCTCTCTCATTCTTTTCCTCTCTGACCCTTTCTCTCTCCCTCTTTTCCTCTCTCTGCCCCTTTCTCTCTCCCTCTTTTCCCCTCTCTGTCCCTTTATCTCTCCCTCTTTTCCCCTCTGACCCTTTCTCTCCCTCTTTTCCCCTCTCTGACCCTTTCTCTCTCTCTCTTTTCCCCCTTCTGACCCTTTCTCTCTCCTTCTTTTCCTCTCTGACCCTTTCTCTCTCCTTCTTTTCCTCTCTGACCCTTTCTCTTCCTCTTTTCTCCCCTCTGACCCTTTCTCTCCCTCTTTTCCCCTCTCTGCCCCTTTCTCTCTCCCTCTTTTCCCCTCTCTGACCCTTTCTCTCTCTCTCTTTTCCCCCCTCTGACGCTTTCTCTATCCTTCTTTTCCTCTCTGACCCTTTCTCTCTCCTCTTTTCCCCTCTCTGACCCTTTCTCTTCCTCTTTTCCCCCCTCTGACCCTTTCTCTCTCCTTCTTTTCCTCTCTGACCCTTTCTCTCTCCTCTTTTCCCCTCTCTGACCCTTTCTCTCCCTCTTTTCCCCTCTCTGACCCTTTCTCTCCCTCTTTTCCCCTCTCTGCCCCTTTCTCTCTCCCTCTTTTCCCCTCTCTGACCCTTTCTCTCTCTCTCTTTTCCCCCCTCTGACCCTTTCTCTCTCCTTCTTTTCCTCTCTGACCCTTTCTCTCTCCTCTTTTCCCCTCTCTGACCCTTTCTCTCTCCTCTTTTCCCCTCTCTGCCCCTTTCTCTCTCCCTCTTTTCCCCCCTCTGACCCTTTCTCTCTCCTTCTTTTCCTCTCTGACCCTTTCTCTCTCCCTCTTTTCCCCCCTCTGACCCTTTCTCTCTCCTTCTTTTCCTCTCTGACCCTTTCTCTCTCCTCTTTTCCCCTCTCTGACCCTTTCTCTTCCTCTTTTCCCCCCTCTGACCCTTTCTCTCTCCTTCTTTTCCTCTCTGACCCTTTCTCTCTCCTCTTTTCCCCTCTCTGACCCTTTCTCTTCCTCTTTTCCCCTCTCTGACCCTTTCTCTCTCCTCTTTTCCCCTCTCTGACCCTTTCTCTCTCCTCTTTTCCCCCCTCTGACCCTTTCTCTCTCCTTCTTTTCCTCTCTGACCCTTTCTCTCTCCTCTTTTCCCCTCTCTGACCCTTTCTCTTCCTCTTTTCCCCTCTCTGACCCTTTCTCTCTCCCTCTTTTCCCCCCTCTGACCCTTTCTCTCTCCTTCTTTTCCTCTCTGACCCTTTCTCTCTCCTTTTTTCCCCTCTCTGACCCTTTCTCTTCCTCTTTTCCTCTCTCTGACCCTTTCTCTCCCTCTTTTCCCCTCTCTGCCCCTGTCTCTCTCCCTCTTTTCCCCTCTGACCCTTTCTCTCTCCTTCTTTTCCTCTCTGACCCTTTCTCTCTCCTCTTTTCCCCTCTCTGACCCTTTCTCTCTCTCTCTTTTCCTCTCTGACCCTTTCTCTCCCTCTTTTCCCCTCTCTGCCCCTTTCTCTCTCCTTCTTTTCCTCTCTGATCCTTTCTCTCTCCTCTTTTCCCCTCTCTGACCCTTTCTCTCTCATTCTTTTCCTCTCTGACCCTTTCTCTCTCCCTCTTTTCCTCTCTCTGCCCCTTTCTCTCTCCCTCTTTTCCCCTCTCTGTCCCTTTATCTCTCCCTCTTTTCCACTCTGACCCTTTCTCTCCCTCTTTTCCCCTCTCTGACCCTTTCTCTCTCTCTCTTTTCCCCCTTCTGACCCTTTCTCTCTCGTTCTTTTCCTCTCTGACCCTTTCTCTCTCCTTCTTTTCCTCTCTGACCCTTTCTCTTCCTCTTTTCTCCCCTCTGACCCTTTCTCTCCCTCTTTTCCCCTCTCTGCCCCTTTCTCTCTCCCTCTTTTCCCCTCTCTGACTCTTTCTCCCTCTCTCTTTTCCCCCCTCTGACCCTTTCTCTCTCCTTCTTTTCCTCTCTGACCCTTTCTCTCTCCTCTTTTCCCCTCTCTGACCCTTTCTCTTCCTCTTTTCCCCCCTCTGACCCTTTCTCTCTCCTTCTTTTCCTCTCTGACCCTTTCTCTCTCCTCTTTTCCCCTCTCTGACCCTTTCTCTTCCTCTTTTCCCCTCTCTGACCCTTTCTCTCCCTCTTTTCCCCTCTCTGCCCCTTTCTCTCCCTCTTTTCCCCTCTCTGCCCCTTTCTCTCTCCCTCTTTTCCCCTCTCTGACCCTTTCTCTCTCTCTCTTTTCCCCCCTCTGACCCTTTCTCTCTCCTTCTTTTCCTCTCTGACCCTTTCTCTCTCCTCTTTTCCTCTCTCTGACCCTTTCTCTCTCCTCTTTTCCCCTCTCTGCCCCTTTCTCTCTCCCTCTTTTCCCCCCTCTGACCCTTTCTCTCTCCTTCTTTTCCTCTCTGACCCTTTCTCTCTCCCTCTTTTCCCCCCTCTGACCCTTTCTCTCTCCTTCTTTTCCTCTCTGACCCTTTCTCTCTCCTCTTTTCCCCTCTCTGACCCTTTCTCTTCCTCTTTTCCCCCCTCTGACCCTTTCTCTCTCCTTCTTTTCCTCTCTGACCCTTTCTCTCTCCTCTTTTCCCCTCTCTGACCCTTTCTCTTCCTCTTTTCCCCTCTCTGACCCTTTCTCTCTCTCTCTTTTCCCCCTTCTGACCCTTTCTCTCTCCTTCTTTTCCTCTCTGACCCTTTCTCTCTCCTTCTTTTCCTCTCTGACCCTTTCTCTTCCTCTTTTCTCCCATCTGACCCTTTCTCTCCCTCTTTTCCCCTCTCTGCCCCTTTCTCTCTCCCTCTTTTCCCCTCTCTGACCCTTTCTCCCTCTCTCTTTTCCCCCCTCTGACCCTTTCTCTCTCCTTCTTTTCCTCTCTGACCCTTTCTCTCTCCTCTTTTCCCCTCTCTGACCCTTTCTCTTCCTCTTTTCCCCCCTCTGACCCTTTCTCTCTCCTTCTTTTCCTCTCTGACCCTTTCTCTCTCCTCTTTTCCCCTCTCTGACCCTTTCTCTTCCTCTTTTCCCCTCTCTGAACCTTTCTCTCCCTCTTTTCCCCTCTCTGCCCCTTTCTCTCTCCCTCTTTTCCCCTCTCTGACCCTTTCTCTCTCTCTCTTTTCCCCCCTCTGACCCTTTCTCTCTCCTTCTTTTCCTCTCTGACCCTTTCTCTCTCCTCTTTTCCTCTCTCTGACCCTTTCTCTCTCCTCTTTTCCCCTCTCTGCCCCTTTCTCTCTCCCTCTTTTCCCCCCTCTGACCCTTTCTCTCTCCTTCTTTTCCTCTCTGACCCTTTCTCTCTCCCTCTTTTCCCCCCTCTGACCCTTTCTCTCTCCTTCTTTTCCTCTCTGACCCTTTCTCTCTCCTCTTTTCCCCTCTCTGACCCTTTCTCTTCCTCTTTTCCCCCCTCTGACCCTTTCTCTCTCCTTCTTTTCCTCTCTGACCCTTTCTCTCTCCTCTTTTCCCCTCTCTGACACTTTCTCTTCCTCTTTTCCCCTCTCTGACCCTTTCTCTCCCTCTTTTCCCCTCTCTGCCCCTTTCTCTCCCTCTTTTCCCCTCTCTGCCCCTTTCTCTCTCCCTCTTTTCCCCTCTCTGACCCTTTCTCTCTCTCTCTTTTCCCCCCTCTGACCCTTTCTCTCTCCTTCTTTTCCTCTCTGACCCTTTCTCTTCCTCTTTTCCCCTCTCTGACCCTTTCTCTCCCTCTTTTCCCCTCTCTGCCCCTTTCTCTCCCTCTTTTCCCCTCTCTGCCCCTGTCTCTCTCCCTCTTTTCCCCTCTCTGACCCTTTCTCTCTCTCTCTTTTCCCCCCTCTGACCCTTTCTCTCTCCTTCTTTTCCTCTCTGACCCTTTCTCTTCCTCTTTTCCCCCCTCTGACCCTTTCTCTCTCCTTCTTTTCCCCCTCTGACCCTTTCTCTCTCCTTCTTTTCCTCTTTCTGCCCCTTTCTCTCTCCCTCTTTTCCCCTCTCTGACCCTTTCTCTCTCTCTCTTTTCCCCCCTCTGACCCTTTCTCTCTCCTTCTTTTCCTCTCTGACCCTTTCTCTCTCCTCTTTTCCTCTCTGTGACCCTTTCTCTCTCCTCTTTTCCCCTCTCTGCCCCTTTCTCTCTCCCTCTTTTCCCCCCTCTGACCCTTTCTCTCTCCTTCTTTTCCTCTCTGACCCTTTCTCTCTCCCTCTTTTCCCCCCTCTGACCCTTTCTCTCTCCTTCTTTTCCTCTCTGACCCTTTCTCTCTCCTCTTTTCCCCTCTCTGACCCTTTCTCTTCCTCTTTTCCCCCCTCTGACCCTTTCTCTCTCCTTCTTTTCCTCTCTGACCCTTTCTCTCTCCTCTTTTCCCCTCTCTGACCCTTTCTCTTCCTCTTTTCCCCTCTCTGACCCTTTCTCTCCCTCTTTTCCCCTCTCTGCCCCTTTCTCTCCCTCTTTTCCCCTCTCTGCCCCTTTCTCTCTCCCTCTTTTCCCCTCTCTGACCCTTTCTCTCTCTCTCTTTTCCCCCCTCTGACCCTTTCTCTCTCCTTCTTTTCCTCTCTGACCCTTTCTCTTCCTCTTTTCCCCTCTCTGACCCTTTCTCTCCCTCTTTTCCCCTCTCTGCCCCTTTCTCTCCCTCTTTTCCCCTCTCTGCCCCTTTCTCTCTCCCTCTTTTCCCCTCTCTGACCCTTTCTCTCTCTCTCTTTTCCCCCCTCTGACCCTTTCTCTCTCCTTCTTTTCCTCTCTGACCCTTTCTCTTCCTCTTTTCCCCCCTCTGACCCTTTCTCTCTCCTTCTTTTCCCCCCTCTGACCCTTTCTCTCTCCTTCTTTTCCTCTTTCTGCCCCTTTCTCTCTCCCTCTTTTCCCCTCTCTGACCCTTTCTCTCCCTCTTTTCCCCTCTCTGCCCCTTTCTCTCTCCCTCTTTTCCCCTCTGACCCTTTCTCTCCCTCTTTTCCCCTCTCTGCCCCTGTCTCTCTCCCTCTTTTCCCCTCTCTGCCCCTTTCTCTCTCCCTCTTTTCCCCCCTCTGACCCTTTCTCTCTCCTTCTTTTCCTCTCTGACCCTTTCTCTCTCCCTCTTTTCCCCCCTCTGACCCTTTCTCTCTCCTCTTTTCCCCTCTCTGACCCTTTCTCTTCCTCTTTTCCCCCCTCTGACCCTTTCTCTCTCCTTCTTTTCCTCTCTGACCCTTTCTCTCTCCTCTTTTCCCCTCTCTGACCCTTTCTCTTCCTCTTTTCCCCTCTCTGACCCTTTCTCTCCCTCTTTTCCCCTCTCTGCCCCTTTCTCTCCCTCTTTTCCCCTCTCTGCCCCTTTCTCTCTCCCTCTTTTCCCCTCTCTGACCCTTTCTCTCTCCCTCTTTTCCCCTCTCTGACCCTTTCTCTCTCTCTCTTTTCCCCCCTCTGACCCTTTCTCTCTCCTTCTTTTCCTCTCTGACCCTTTCTCTTCCTCTTTTCCCCTCTCTGCCCCTTTCTCTCCCTCTTTTCCCCTCTCTGCCCCTTTCTCTCTCCCTCTTTTCCCCTCTCTGACCCTTTCTCTCTCTCTCTTTTCCCCCCTCTGACCCTTTCTCTCTCCTTCTTTTCCTCTCTGACCCTTTCTCTTCCTCTTTTCCCCCCTCTGACCCTTTCTCTCTCCTTCTTTTCCCCCCTCTGACCCTTTCTCTCTCCTTCTTTTCCTCTTTCTGCCCCTTTCTCTCTCCCTCTTTTCCCCTCTCTGACCCTTTCTCTCCCTCTTTTCCCCTCTCTGCCCCTTTCTCTCTCCCTCTTTTCCCCTCTCTGACCCTTTCTCTCCCTCTTTTCCCCTCTCTGCCCCTTTCTCTCTCCCTCTTTTCCCCTCTCTGACCCTTTCTCTCTCTCTCTCTTCCCCCCTCTGACCCTTTCTCTCTCCTTCTTTTCCTCTCTGACCCTTTCTCTTCCTCTTTTCCCCTCTCTGACCCTTTCTCTCTCCTTCTTTTCCCCCCTCTGACCCTTTCTCTCTCCTTCTTTTCCTCTTTCTGCCCCTTTCTCTCTCCCTCTTTTCCCCTCTCTGACCCTTTCTCTCCCTCTTTTCCCCTCTCTGCCCCTTTCTCTCTCCCTCTTTTCCCCTCTCTGACCCTTTCTCTCCCTCTTTTCCCCTCTCTGCCCCTGTCTCTCTCCCTCTTTTCCCCTCTGACCCTTTCTCTCTCCCTCTTTTCCCCTCTCTGACCCTTTCTCTCCCTCTTTTCCCCTCTCTGCCCCTGTCTCTCTCCCTCTTTTCCCCTCTCTGCCCCTTTCTCTCCCTCTTTTCCCCTCTCTGCCCCTGTCTCTCTCCCTCTTTTCCCCTCTGACCCTTTCTCTCTCCCTCTTTTCCCCTCTCTGACCTTTTCTCTCTCCCTCTTTTCCCCTCTCTGACCCTTTCTCTCCCTCTTTTCCCCTCTCTGACCCTTTCTCTCCCTCTTTTCCCCTCTCTGCCCCTTTCTCTCTCCCTCTTTTCCCCTCTCTGACCCTTTCTCTCCCTCTTTTCCCCTCTCTGCCCCTGTCTCTCTCCCTCTTTTCCCCTCTCTGACCCTTTCTCTCCCTCTTTTCCCCTCTCTGCCCCTGTCTCTCTCCCTCTTTTCCCCTCTCTGACCCTTTCTCTCTCCCTCTTTTCCCCTCTCTGATCCTTACTCTCTCCCTCTTTTCCTCTCTCTGCTTTTCTCTCTCTCCTTCGTTTATCCTTTTCTCCCCTTCTCTGCTTCTTCCACTTGAAGATGAATTTCTCAAGTTCATTTGTGAAGTTTGAGGTCACATTTCAAACACAGGAGAGTCCAAACCACTTCACCCTGAATCCAGATCAACATCATATTGGATAGTGGAAAACATGAATCCTCGCTCCATCTAGGAGTGATCCTGTCAAAGTTTTCAAAACGTTTTATTGTTCCCACGACCTGAGGAAAACCCAGAAGTTCCACGGCAAAACAATCTCCAGAAATACCAGATATCCATCCCATCATGAGTCACCTAGAGCCGATCACAAGGTCGTCTGACCGCAAACCATCAGCACCGCAGAACGTGTGAGGAAGGACGGGCGGATAATATGGGTGTAGGAGAGACGTCTACCTGTCACAGATCATAGTGATCTATCAATCATCTATCTATTATCCATCTATTATCTATTATCTATCTATTATCTATCATCTATCTATTATCTATCTATTATCTATTATCTATCATCTATCTATTATCTATCTATTATCTATCTATTATCTATCATCTATCTATTATCCATCTATTATCTATCATCTATCTATCATCTATCTATTATCTATCTATCTATCTATCATCTATCTATTATCCATCTATTATCTATCTATTATCTATTATCTATCATCTATCTATTATCTATCTATTATCTATTATCTATCACCTATCATCTATCTATCATCTATCTATCTATTATCTATCTATCATCTATCTATTATCCATCTATTATCTATCTATTATCCATCTATTATCTATCTATTATCTATCTATCTATTATCTATCTATTATCTATCTATTATCTATTATCTATCTATCATCTATCTATTATCTATCATCTATCTATTATCTATTATCTATCACCTATCATCTATCTATCATCTATTATCTATCATCTATCTATTATCTATCTATTATCTATCATCTATCTATTATCTATTATCTATCTATCTATCTATTATCTATCTATCATCTATTATCTATCTATTATCTATCTGTCATCTATTATCTATCTATCTATTATCTATTATCTATCTATTATCTATCTATCATCTATCTATCTATTATCTATCTATTTATTATCTATTATCTATCTATTATCTATCATCTATCTATTATCTATCTATTATCTATCATCTATCTATTATCCATCTATTATCTATCATCTATCAATTATCTATCATCTATCTATTATCTATCTATCATCTATCTATTATCTATCATCTATCTATCATCTATATATTATCTATCTATTATCTATCTATTATCTATCATCTATCTATTATCTATCTATTATCTATCATCTATCTATCATCTATCTATCATCTATCTATTATCTATCATCTATCTATCATCTATCGATTATCTATCATCTATCTATCATCTATCTATTATCTATCTATCATCTATTATCTATCTATCTATTATCTATCTATTATCTATTATCTATCTATTATCTATCTATTATCTATCTATCATCTATCTATCTATTATCTATCTATTTATTATCTATTATCTATCTATTATCTATCATCTATCTATTATCTATCTATTATCTATCATCTATCTATTATCCATCTATTATCTATCATCTATCATCTATCTATTATATATCATCTATCTATTATCTATCTATTATCTATCTATTATCTATCATCTATCTATCATCTATCTATCATCTATATATTATCTATCTATTATCTATCTATTATCTATCATCTATCTATTATCTATCTATTATCTATCATCTATCTATCATCTATCTATCATCTATCTATTATCTATTATCTATCTATCATCTATCTATTATCTATCATCTATCTATTATCTATTATCTATCACCTATCATCTATCTATCATCTATTATCTATCATCTATCTATTATCTATCTATTATCTATCTATTATCTATCATCTATCTATTATCTATTATCTATCTATTATCTATCTATCATCTATTATCTATCTATCTATCTATCTATCTATTATCTATCTATTATCTATCTATCATCTATTATCTATCTATCTATTATCTATCTATTATCTATCATCTATCTATTATCCATCTATTATCTATCATCTATCATCTATCTATTATCTATCATCTATTATCTATCTATTATCTATCTATTATCTATCATCTATCTATCATCTATCTATTATCTATATATTATCTATCTATTATCTATCTATTATCTATCATCTATCTATTATCTATCTATTATCTATCATCTATCTATCATCTATCTATCATCTATCTATTATCTATCATCTATCTATCATCTATCTATTATCTATCTATTATCTATCATCTATCTATCATCTATCTATTATCTATCTGTTATCTATCATCTATCTATTATCCATCTATTATCTATCTATTATCCATCTATTATCTATCTATTATCTATCTATCTATTATCTATCTATTATCTATCTATTATCTATTATCTATCTATTATCTATTATCTATCTATCATCTATCTATTATCTATCATCTATCTATTATCTATTATCTATCACCTATCATCTATCTATCATCTATTATCTATCATCTATCTATTATCTATCTATTATCTATCTATTATCTATCATCTATCTATTATCTATTATCTATCTATCTATCTATTATCTATCTATCATCTATTATCTATCTATTATCTATCTATTATCTATCTGTCATCTATTATCTATCTATCTATTATCTATTATCTATCTATTATCTATCTATCATCTATCTATCTATTATCTATCTATTTATTATCTATTATCTATCTATTATCTATCATCTATCTATTATCTATCTATTATCTATCATCTATCTATTATCCATCTATTATCTATCTATCATCTATCTATTATCTATCATCTATCTATCATCTATATATTATCTATCTATTATCTATCTATTATCTATCATCTATCTATTATCTATCTATTATCTATCATCTATCTATCATCTATCTATCATCTATCTATTATCTATCATCTATCTATCATCTATCTATTATCTATCTATCATCTATCATCTATCTATTATCTATCTATTATCTATCTATTATCTATCATCTATCTATCATCTATATATTATCTATCTATTATCTATCTATTATCTATCATCTATCTATTATCTATCTATTATCTATCATCTATCTATCATCTATCTATTATCTATCTATCATCTATTATCTATCTATCTATTATCTATCTATTATCTATTATCTATCTATTATCTATCTATCATCTATCTATCATCTATCTATCTATTATCTATCTATTTATTATCTATTATCTATCTATTATCTATCATCTATCTATTATCTATCTATTATCTATCATCTATCTATTATCCATCTATTATCTATCATCTATCAATTATCTATCATCTATCTATTATCTATCATCTATCTATTATCTATCATCTATCTATCATCTATATATTATCTATCTATTATCTATCTATTATCTATCATCTATCTATTATCTATCTATTATCTATCATCTATCTATCATCTATCTATCATCTATCTATTATCTATCATCTATCTATCATCTATCTATTATCTATCTATCATCTATCATCTATCTATTATCTATCTATTATCTATCTATTATCTATCATCTATCTATCATCTATATATTATCTATCTATTATCTATCTATTATCTATCATCTATCTATTATCTATCTATTATCTATCATCTATCTATTATCTATCTATCATCTATTATCTATCTATCTATTATCTATCTATTATCTATTATCTATCTATTATCTATCTATTATCTATCTATTATCTATCTATCATCTATCTATCTATTATCTATCTATTTATTATCTATTATCTATCTATTATCTATCATCTATCTATTATCTATCTATTATCTATCATCTATCTATTATCCATCTATTATCTATCATCTATCATCTATCTATTATCTATCATCTATCTATTATCTATCTATTATCTATCTATTATCTATCATCTATCTATCATCTATCTATCATCTATATATTATCTATCTATTATCTATCTATTATCTATCATCTATCTATTATCTATCTATTATCTATCATCTATCTATCATCTATCTATCATCTATCTATTATCTATTATCTATCTATCATCTATCTATTATCTATCATCTATCTATTATCTATCACCTATCATCTATCTGTCATCTATTATCTCTCATCTATCTATTATCTATCTATTATCTATTATCTATCTATTATCTATCATCAATCTATTATCTATTATCTATCTATCTATTATCTATCTATCATCTATTATCTATCTATCTATCTATCTATTATCTATCTATTATCTATCTATCATCTATTATCTATCTATCTATTATCTATCTATTATCTATTATCTATCTATTATCTATCTATCATCTATCTATTATCTATCTATTTATTATCTATTATCTTTCTATTATCTATCATCTATCTATTATCTATCTATTATCTATCATCTATCTATTATCCATCTATTATCTATCATCTATCATCTATCTATTATCTATCATCTATTATCTATCTATTATCTATCTATTATCTATCATCTATCTATCATCTATCTATTATCTATATATTATCTATCTATTATCTATCATCTATCTATCATCTATCTATTATCTATCTATTATCTATCATCTATCTATCATCTATCTATCATCTATCTATTATCTATCATCTATCTATCATCTATCTATTATCTATCTATTATCTATCATCTATCTATTATCTATCTATTATCTATTATCTATCTATTATCTATCATCTATCTATCATCTATCATCTATCTATTATCTATCATCTATCTATCTATTATCTATCTATCTATCATCTACCTATCATCTATCTATCATCTACCTATCATCTATCTATCATCTGTTTATCATCTATCTATCATCTATCTATCTATCATCTATCTATCATCTATCTATTATCTATCTATCATCTATCTATTATCTATCATCTATCTATCATCTATCTATTATCTATCATCTATCTATTATCTATCATCTATCTATCATCTATTATCTATCTATTATCTATCTATCTATCATCTCTCTATTATCTATCTATTATCTATCATCTATCTATTATCTATCTATCATCTATCTATTATCTATCTATTATCTATCATCTATATATTATCTATCTATTATCTATCTATTATCTATCATCTATCTATTATCTATCTATTATCTATCATCTATCTATCATCTATCTATTATCTATCTATTATCTATCATCTATCTATCATCTATTATCTATCTATTATCTATTATCTATCATCTATCTATTATCTATCTATCTATCTATCATCTACCTATCATCTATCTATCATCTATCTATTATCTATATATTATCTATCTATTATCTATCATCTATTATCTATCTATCATCTATCTATCATCTATCTATTATCCATCTATTATCTATTATCTATCTATCATCTATCTATCATCTATCTATTATCTATTATCTATCTATTATCTATCTATCTCTCCAGTTTATAGCATAAGATATAATTAGTAATCCTTGGAGGTCGCTGCTGCTGATGTAATACATGGAATATAATAATCTGTAATATATCCGCACTGAACATTTATAAGTATTAGCCATTATTGCGGCCGGCCGTGTTCTTGGCTCGTGGCGCTGTGCACCTGCAGACGATCATTTCTTATTTCTTAGTCGTCGGCTCATTTTACATTTCAATAGTGGGACTGGGATCCGATAACAGGAGGTGATAATTCGCCCTGTGCCACCGCCCTCAGGGAGTTCATGTCCCTGACGTGTTCTGAAGCCCCTTACACATCCCACCTTATATGTTGTCAGTGTCAGCGCCACTTTTCATTATTACATTTTGTAGTATTGGGGTCTGTCCGCTTTTCCGTGACAGTGTGGCACCCCAGGGGGTCTGGTTGCCACAGTGGTAGAAGTACCATGTCTGAGAGCCAGCATGGGTTTTCCTGGTCAGGAGCACTATTGCATGCAACGCCTCCTGCCCCAGTCCAGGGAGGGGAGGAACCTGCCCTTTATAAACTGGATCTGGGGCGGGGTTAGCAGGGCAGAGTCGAGTCGAGTTCTAGTCCAGAGGAAGGGACAGAGGAGCAGCAAAGAGCTCTGTAGGAGCCAGGAGCTGAAGGCCAGGGACTGGAGCTAGCAGAGCTCGTCCTGGTCGAAGACGCAGAGAACCGGACACCGGAGTCCGAGGCTGTGAGGATTTCCACATCCAGCAGCAGAAACCACCTGGCAGGGGATTTCAGGTCCTCTGGCCATAGAAAGCCCGGAGGCTCAGTCACACGCAAGGGACCGGCACCGCCATCGAGGAGCGGAAGGTACCAACCCCCCCAAGTCACCAGCCATACTGGTGAGCACCACACGGTACACTCAGGGACGTGGGCTGCTACACGACTACAGCAGGGTAGCCAGGAAGAGTGCAGTCAGACGGGAAGGCCTCCAACTCCACCTGGCCAGGGGGACTCTTGTTCGCTCATAGACTGACCAGGCCTCTAATGTTAGCCAGTACTCTCGGCAGGGCTTTCTTCATTACCAACAGTAAAGACCCTGAACTGAACTGCACGGACTCTGAGCCATTTCTGCTGCGCCCACGCACCACAACCCTCACCATCTACACACGCTGCCCTGAGGCTATACTCCTCCCGTGGGGAGTTATACTACCCTCCGCTGCGCACACAACATCAGCCTCAGCTTTCTATCTGTGACCTCCAGTGAGATCTCCTGAAATACTCTGTGCTGCTATGGACCCCACTCCTTGTAAATCACATAACGATAGTACATTATACCAGGGATAAATTAATCCAATTCACCGAGCACTTATTAAGGAGTCGTCAGTCGTCATATCACTTTGTGATCCATTTACTGACCTGAGTCTTAGTCACGCACTTTAGTAATTATTACGTTTTTAGGTCAGCGCTGACTGACACCACGGTGGGAAGTAAATACCCCCCATGAATGCATTATGACCGGGCCCCTATCTGCCAATCACTTTATCTATATATTATGCTGCCTCACCCCCAAAGTGCCAGCCGTCAGATGCTTCCCTTCTGGCAACATGATATCTACTACCCGCCATTATGTGTAATCTGCAGCAGAGACGCCGGGGACTAGTGTTGAGCGAGCAGTAAAATGCTCGGGTGCTCGATGCTCGGGTCGAGCACATTGGAATATTCAGGTGCTTGACCCGAGCAATGAGCCCAATATAAGTCTATGGGAAACTCCAGCGGTCTGCAGAGGGCCTAAAAATTACTCAAATCAATGGGAACAGTGCTGAAATGACATGGGGACAGCATGGGGAAGACCCCTGGAAGCATCTCTTACTCCCAGGTCACTGCTGTCAACAACGTTGTCAGAGTATTACGCCACTTTTAGGAACTCACAATAAAACATACTAAAACAAAACCAAAATGGATTTTCCTGGGAAATATGCTAAGGAACATCCTTTCCATGGTAATGACTTGTATAGAAGGCAAAATAAATAACCAAAACCAAAGATACTCTTCCACACCTTGGGCTATGTTCACAAGTAGCATTTTTGATGCGTTTTTGCACTTTTGTATTGCTTTCAACCAAGACAAATGCATTCACCGGGAAATGTCATTTTAACATTTTACAACCTTATCTGGCCATGTGGTGTGTGAGACATCATCAGACACATCCTGTTTCATTTATGAAGGAGGGACTCTGAAAGTCACAAAGACTATTTTTATAGGGCCATCAGGCGGCCCTTACTATTCTTAAAGGGCCAGCTGTCGGCCCTCACTATTGTTTGCGAGCCATCAGCCAGCTATGCTTTGTTATTCCCATTATCAAGGAGCGGGTCTCCTCCTATAGTGTTATAGCGTATGCAGTTGTAAGAGGGTGACCTGAGTGGTCATGCACCTCTTTCCCCTGTGTGAATCTAATGTTGTACCTTCTGTTTATATAAGAGTGTTTCATATTGCATACTGTCTGATGTGTTAGTTACAGGGTCAGTTTAGGACTAGTATAGATAGTGTTAGATTAGGAATGGGGTAGTGCAAAGGTGGGCACCATAGCATAGGAAGTATTTAGTTATTAGTAAGGAAACAGTTAAGGGGTTCAGGAGCTGCTCCAGTGAGGGAGGAGCAGGACAGTGAGGAACTGGTACACTTCGTGATTGCAAGTAGTTGTAGTTAGAGTCTGAGGGAGAGATGTGATAGGAGCAGTAGTTGCAGGTCCAGGGGGCAGGAGCATGGTCTGTCCAGCAGCAGAGGAACGTCCATCAGAAACTCTAAAGCACACATTCCCTTAATGTTTGGGGCCTACGATCCACAGGAGCCACCGAGGAGCGTGTCTCAAAATCTTCCCAAAAGGGGAAGTCGGATGGGGAATAGTACAGAGAAGAAGGTACGGGAAGGTACAGGGAAAGTGCGAGCGTCTCATAGGCCCAAAAGTTCAGCTTTGGAAGGGACAGCTCAGGACAAACAAACAGTGAACATCAATATGTGCTGTGCAGTGGACTGTGGTGAAGGAAATATATGTACCCAATACTGCGTGTTCCATTTTGTCGAATTCGGACATTTAAGTAAAGTTTTTTTTTATAAAACGGAGTGGAAGTCCCCTAATGTGTCTTCGGTGATTCCTGGAGTGGAAACACCGAAGACAGCAGAGATCTGTGACCCAAACGTGAGTGTTATGCACCACATGCACAACACAGGAGAATTGGGACATTTGTCTTTGTCGGGGAGCCAGGGTGTGGGAACACAGCTGCAGTCCCTCACCACAACTACCACCCTGAGCCCCTCACACAGTGACTGCAAGGGCTGCCCAAAATTTGGAAAAACCCCAATACACCTTTGAAGAGACATAGAGGGGTCTCATTAAAAAAATAATTTCCCATTATTAAGGAGTGGGTCTCCTATACTGTTACAGTGACTGAAAGGGCTGCCCAAATTTTGGAAAAACCCAATACCAATTTGAAGAGACATAGAGGAGGGCCTCAGCAACAAAATGTTCCCATTATAAAGGAGCGGGTCTCCTATACTGTTCTTGCGTATGCAGTGACTGCAAGGGCTGCCAACATTTTGGAGGCACTCCAGTGCCGCTTGGAAGAGACGTACAAGAGGGCCTTATTAAAAAAAATGTTCCCATTATAAAGGAGCGGGTCTCCTATACTTGTAATGCCCATGCACTAAGTGTATGGGCTTAAAAAAATGATGTGGGTGTTGCGTCACGGTCACCATGGTGATAAGGTGGTGGAGGATGAGGATGAGGAGAAGGAGGAGAACAACAGAAAATAGACAAAATCAGGAAGCGTATACCCAGGGCCGGCTCCAGGTTTTTCTGGGCCCCGGGCGAAAGAGTCTCAGTGTCCCCTTTACCACATACCACCATTCATGATGCAGAGATACGACGGAGAAATATATACAGTTATATGAAAAAGTTTGGGCACCCCTATTAATCTTAAGCTTAATGTTTTATAAAAATTGGTGTTTTTGCAACAGCTATTTTAGTTTGATATATGTAATAACTGTTGGACACAGTAATGTTTCTGCCTTGAAATGAGGTTTATTGTACTAACAGAAAATGTGCAATCTGCATTCAAACAAAATTTGACAGGTGCATAAGTATGGGCACCCTTATCATTTTCTTGTTTTAAATACTCATACCTACTTTTTACTGACTTACTAAAGCACTTTTTTTTGTTTTGTAACCTCATTGAGCTTTGAACTTCATAGCCCGGTGTATGCAATCATGAGAAAAGCTACTTAAAGTGGCCACTTGCAAGTTGTTCTCCTGTTTGAATCTCCTCTGAAGAGTGGCATCATGGGCTCCTCAAAACAACTGTCAAACGATCTGAAAACAAAGATTATTCAACATAGTTGTTCAGGGGAAGGATACAAAAAGCTGTCTCAGAGATTTAACCTGTCAGTTTCCACTGTGAGGAACATAGTAAGGAAATGGAAGAACACAGGGACAGTTCTTGTTAAGGCCAGAAGTGGCAGGCCAAGAAAAACATCAGAAAGGCAGAGAAGAAGAATGGTGAGATCAGTCAAGGACAATCCTCAGACCACCTCCAGAGAGCTGCAGCATCAACTTGCTGCAGATGGTGTCACTGTGCATCGGTCGAATATACAACGCACTTTGCACAAGGAGAAGCTGTATGGGAGAGTGATGCGAAAGAAGCCGTTTCTGCAAGCACACCACAAACAGAGTCGGCTGAGGTATGCAAAAGCACATTTGGAGAAGCCAATTTCTTTGTGGAAGAAGGTCCTATGGACTGATGAAACCAAGATTGAGTTGTTTGGTCATACAAAAAGGCGTTATGCATGGCGGCAAAAAAACACAGCATTCCAAGAAAAACACTTGCTACCCACAGTAAAATTTGGTGGAGGTTCCATCATGCTTTGGGGCTGTGTGGCCAATGCCGGCACTGGGAATCTTGTTAAAGTTGAGGGACGCATGGATTCCACTCAGTATCAGCAGATTCTTGACAATAATATTCAAGAATCAGTGATAAAGTTGATGTTACGCAGGGGATGGATCTTTCAGCAAGACAATGATCCAAAACACTGCTCCAAATCTACTCAGGCATTCATGCAGAGGAACAATTACAATGTTCTGGAATGGCCATCCCAGTCCCCAGACCTGAATATCATTGAACATCTGTGGGATCATTTGAAGAGGGCTGTCCATGCTCGGCGACCATCAAACTTAACTGAACTGGAATTGTTTTGTAAAGAGCAATGGTCAAAAATACCTTCATCCAGGATCCAGGAACTCATTAAAAGCTACAGGAAGCGACTAGAGGCAAAAGGAGGATCTACTAAATATTAATGTCACTTTTCTGGTGAGGTGCCCATACTTATGCACCTGTCACATTTTGTTTGAATGCAGATTGCACATTTTCTGTTAGTACAATAAACCTCATTTCAAGGCAGAAACATTACTGTGTCCAACAGTTATTACATATATCAAACTGAGATAGCTGTTGCAAAAACACCAATTTTTATAAAACATTAAGCTTAAGATTAATAGGGGTGCCCAAACTTTTTCATATAACTGTATATATATAGTACAATGCAAAGATTTCACTTCTTACATTACATGAGTGATATCTATTGTAAATTCCACAATAGCTCAGAAACCAGCGAATCGCTCTACACCGTATACTGGCCCCCATATAAGGCCCCATACGGAATACTGGCCTCCATATAAGGCTCCATACGGAATACTGGCCTCCATATAAGGCTCCATACGGAATACTGGCCTCCATATAAGGCTCCATACGGAATACTGGCCCCCATATAAGGCTCCATACAGAATACTGGCCCCCATATAACGCTCCATACAGGATACTGGTCCCCTTATAAAACTCCATACAGGATACTGGCCCCCATATAACGCTCCATACAGGATACTGGCCCTCATATAATGCTGCATGCAGGCTGTTACCCCCCACATAATGCCCCATACCGGCTGTCCCCACCTTATAATGCTCCTTGCAGGCTGTTACCCCCCACATAATGCCCCATACAGGCCCCCCCTTTTAATGCTCCATGCAGGCTGTTACCTCCCACATAATGCCCCATACAGGCTGCCCCCCCCTTATAACGCTCCATACAGGCTGCCCCCCCCCACATAATGCACTATGCAGGCTGCCCCCCCCCTTTTATAATGCCCCATGCAGGCTGTTCCCCACCTTATAATGCCCCATGCAGGATGTCACCCCCCCTCTTTATAATGCCCCATGCAGGATGTCCCCCCTCTCTTTATAATGCCCCATGGAGGATGCCACTCCCCCCCTTCTCTTTATACTGCCCCATGCCTCCATACATTAAAAAAAAAAATCAAATACTCACCTCCCTTCTCCTCACCTGTTACCTGCTGCCCGCTGCTCGGGTCCCAACTCCAGCGTTGTCAGCGTCTTCCCGCTCAGCGCTCCCTGTGACGGCTCAGGGGAGGGCGCGGTGTAAAGACGTCACCACGCCCTCTGACCTGAGACGTCACAGGGAGCGCAGAGCAGGAAGACAGCTGATCTGCGGAGGCACGGGGAGAGGTAAGTATCCGGCTGCCGGGGCCCTGAGCAAGCGGCGGAGAAGGGCGGGCGCTGACACTGCTCTCCTCCGCCCATAGCCCAGCGGGGTGCGCGACCGCCAGTGGGTCCCTCTGCCTGCTCAGGGCCCCGGCATTTGCCCGGGTGCGCCGGGTGCTGACGCCGGCCCTGCGTATACCCATGTGTGGGTGTGAAAAGGTGCATGGGAATACACCTCCCAAAAAAATACACTGGATTTGAGTTTATGTTACGCTGCTATCAGGGCTGTGGAGTTGGTAAACCAAACCTCCGACTCTGACTCCTCAATTTCCATGACACTGACTCCAACTCCGACTCCACGACTCCGACTCCCTCATACATGGCTCAGGTTTAAGTGATAAATTTACTGTAGCACAGATTCATCTCAGCTAAAAGTCCAGACCCTGAGATCAGGAATAGGACGGACATTTATAGGACATTTCATAACTTTCCCAAATTCTTATTAAAAAAAATATTCCCCACAAACTGCATTGAACTACTGTATCCAATTTATTATATATCTTAGGAGTTGGAGTTGGTCATTTTATACCGACTCCACGACTCCGACTCCACAGCCCTGGCTGCAATCATTCGATGGTGTTGAGAAGTCTGGCCCAATCCAGCCCTTGTTCATTTTTATAAGAGTCAGCCTGTCAGCATTTTCAGTTGACAGGCGGATGCGCTTATCAGTTATAATTCCACCAGCGGCACTAAAAACCCGCTCTGATAAAACGCTAGAGGCAGGACAGGCCAGGACCTCCAAGGCATAGAGAGCCAGTTCATTCCATGTATCCTGCTTGGATACCCAATAATTATAAGGCACAGCGGAATCACGGAGGACGTTGGTACGGTCGGTAAGGTACCCCCTCAGCATCTTCCCAAACTTTGCACGCCTTGAGAGACTATCCCGCGTCTAGGGCCTGTGCGATGGGAGAGGCTGAGAAAATTCTCCCAGAACTTTGACAGTGTTCCTCTGCCTCTGCTGGATTGCATTTGTGTCTCTCTAGCCTGTACTCCTTGGTTTATCCAACGAACTATGAGTTCTGCCACCAGCGTTTTCAGATGGGAATTTTTTTAATAGTTCCGCAACAAGTGCCTTCTGGTACTGCCCCATTTTTGTAGACCTGTCCGCCGCGGGAATGAGAGATAGAAAGTTCTCCTTGTAGCGTGGGTCTGGAAGTGTCACCAACTAGTAATGGCCGTCACCCAAAATTTGGAGAACGCGAGGGTCATGGTAAAGTCAGCGTAACATAAACTCAGCCATTCGTGCCTGACTGCTAACAGGCAAGACTTCTGTGTCCTCACCAAGAGGATGACTGACCATGCTCTCCTCCTCCTCCTCCTCTCTGTCCTCTGGCCATCCACGCTGAACAGACAGTGTGACAGTTGTGCGACTAGTACCGTCTGTAGCGCAGGAAACTAGTTCCTGTTCTTCCTCTTCCTCCTCTTCCTCATTGTCACCCAATCCACGTTGGAATGAGATGAGGCTGGGCTGTGTGGAATCACCCTGTATGGTTCCTTGCTCCATTTCATCGTGCTCCACCTGCAATGCATCCTCTTTAATTACGCAGAGAATTAATTTATCGCACATTCAGGTGAATGCTGAATTAATTTATTAATAAACAAAAGATAGTCAAACCGAGTTTCAGGGTGACAGTAGTAGATGTTTCGGCCACTAACCGACCTTGCTGGCCTGGCTGTAGGTTCAGCAGTGACAGCCACAGATCTGCCTGCTCTTTCAGAGCTTAAAACAACTCTTCAGCATTGTGCAGTTTGTCACCTAAGCATATTGCTTTAGCACAGCCTGTTGTCGGTTAGCCGAGGCAGTGCTGCAGTGCTTCCAGCTTCCGACTGATGTGATCATTTTGGAGATGGAGGAGTAAGAGGAGGAGGAGGAGGTGCAGGAGCTGTAGAATGCGGGGGCAACCCTGATTGACCTAGGGCCCGCAATCTCCAGTGTCGGGAGGACGTGTTCCATCCCAAGGTCTGACTGGGTCTCGGCTTCCACTATATTAACCCAGTGTGCCATCAGCGAGATGTACCGACTCTGCCCACAAGCACTTGTCCACGTGTCCGTGGTTAGGTGAACCTTCCTAGTAACTGCGTTCGTGAGGGAGAGTCTAATATTCTGGGACATGAGCTTGTGTAAAGTGGGGACGGCACACCGGGAGAAATAGTGGCGGCTGGGGACCGAGTACTGAGGGATGGCCGCCGCCATCAGGTTGCGGAAAGCTTCCGTATCCACAAGCCTAAAAGGCAACATTTCGAGCGCAAGCATTTGCAAAATGTGTCAGTTTAGTATTGCGGCCGTGGGGCGTTAGCTGCGTATTTGCAATTGAGTTCCGAGGACTGGGGTAGGAACAACTGAACGCTGCGCTGGGACAAGGACGTGGATGTGATTGCTGATGGTGGTAGTGTGGCACCCCAGGGGTCTGGTTGCCACAGTCGTAGAAATACCATGTCTGAGAGTGAGCATGGGTTTTCCTGGTCAGGAGCATTATTGCATGTCACACCTCCTGCCCCAGTCCAGGGAGGGTAGGAACCTGCCCTTTATAAACTGGATCTGGGGCGGGGTTAGGAGAGAAGTCTAGTTCCAGGGAAAGGGACAGAGCAGCAGCAAGGAGCTCTGTAGGAGCCAGGAGCTGAAGGCCAGGGACTGGAAGCTGATAGAGCTCGTCCTGGCAGAAGACGCAGAGAACCGGACATCGGAGTCCGAGGCTGTGAGGATAGCTACATCCAGCAGCAGAAACCACCTGGCAGGGGATTTCAGGTCCTCTGGCCAAAGAAAGCCCGGAGGCTCAGTCACAAGCAAGGGACCGGCACCGCCATCGAGGAACGGAAGGCACCAAAGGCCCCAAGTCACCAGCCATACTGGTGAGCACCACACGGTACACTCAGGGACGTGGGCTACTACACGACTACAGCAAGGTAGCCAGGAAGAGTGCAGTCAGACGGGAAGGCCTACACCTCCACATGGCCAGGGGGACTCTTGTTCGCTCACAGAATGACCAGGCCTCTAATGTTAGCCAGTACTCCCGGCAGGGTCTCCTTCATTACCAACAGTAAAGACCCTGAACTGCACTGCACGGACTTTGAGTCATTTATGCTGCGCCTATGCACCACAACCCTCACCATCTA
Organism: Phyllobates terribilis; assembly: GCF_046119375.1. Taxonomy (NCBI): domain Eukaryota; kingdom Metazoa; phylum Chordata; class Amphibia; order Anura; family Dendrobatidae; genus Phyllobates; species Phyllobates terribilis. The sequence continues at coordinate 19,828,677 of NW_027362764.1, read as the reverse complement.
CACATGCTGCCCTGAGGCTATACTCCTCCCGTGGGGAGTTATACTACCCTCTTCTGCGCACACGATATCAGTCTCAGCGGTCTGCCCCACAGCGGCGGTTCTCAGTGACTGCAATCCACGGGTGGCGTAGTCGGACATTTAAACATTAAAAACCAAGGAAACAGATCCGCCACTAGTTTGACCACCCAGAGCCACGGGACCGGGTCGCCGCCACGGAGACTACAACCCCCAGCATTACACATACTCCCGGCTCCGGGTATTCCCCCCCACACGGCCCAGGGGGTGCGTCAGTAGTTGCGAGTGTGCAATGACAGGTGCAGAGTGAGAGGCATCTTTGCATGCGCCATGGACACGGCATTGGCGTGCACGCACAACAGCGGAACAAGCTGTGGTGTCACCCGCAGACACTGTTTCTGGACCCTGGCGTTCGGCCCACCTAGTCGGGTGCTTTGTTGTCATGAGCCTGAGCATGCTGGTGGTGGTCAGGTTGCTAGTTTTGCTACCGCTGCTAATGCTGGCCTGGCAGATATTACAAATGGCCTTTTTGGGGTTACCTGCAGAGTCTTTAAAAAGCAACCAGACTCGGGAAGACCTAACAGTTGTACTGGCAACTTCCGTCGTGTTGGTGTTCCAGGGAACGGTTGCCCACCTTGTGTCTGTGGCCACCACACTGCCTGTGTCCTGCCTGTTATATCCCACCACTGCCAAAATTTTGTCAGGAACGTCAGTGACGATACCAGGGAGATCACATGATATGCGTCCGCTGCTGTCACTTTGTCAGGGATTCGCACACACACGATCCTGCTCACTCACTACGTAGGTATCGGCAAGCGAGCAGAGAGCGTATGGTGTACACACCTCCGGATTCCAACGCATGGAATATGTTTAAACCAAAAAATAATGAGTACGTAATGGCCCAAATAAGAACACCAAGAACGTCCATCCTAGTGCTCAAAATGCAATTCTGTTTATTAATTGGTTGCATTGTGGACAGCTTATACAAATCTTGGTGGCAATAACGGGATAAACAAAGGACTGAGCATAGAGGCAAAGTAGGGGAAAAGAATAACAAGAAGGCAGCAGAGGGAAGATAAAGTGCATCTGGTACAGTTAAGGGTCCTTGTGCAAAGTAACAAAATTGGGTTCCTGTATTATAACAAGGGATATAACAAGGGTAGAAGAATCCATCCCTATATCCCTCTCTAAAGTGCTAACGGGTCCCCAAATGTAAATTATTGCTCACTCATACTGTATCCAGGAGTCGTGCGTCCCTCAGTGTCAAAGTCTTTAACTGCAGCCCCGACACATGTTTCGCTAGATGCTGCTTCCGGGGCCAATGTGATGGAATATGTGTATACGCCCCAGTACAGTCACTGCCAGCTTCACGATAGCCCACTTAATATTATTCGCTGCCACCACCGACCAGATTTGAAATATAATACAGGCCTGATTGGACACCTGCTTTCTGGTAGCGAATATGGCTTCGGGTGAGGAACAATTGCAGGACAAACGAAACAAGACTATTACATTTTAGATTAAATCCGAAAGGGAGGCAGTGTTCATGAAAAATATACAAAAGGTTTTACAAAGGGAGACATTACCCTACAGAATATACAGTTACACAAAATAAACAGGGATTAAAGAAGAACTTACTATAAAGATTGCAGAGACGATTCAGTATAGCTGGAGGGAAGCACTCCGATGCCATTCAGCAAACGTGACCCGTGCTACATGTAAATATGTAACTTACAACATGAGTACTGACCCATCCTTGGTTGGGTCTTTTATGTCAAAGGGGGGACCTGTCCTCACACCCCCTATGATGACATCATGTGGGCTGGGCTCCAGCCTTCATATTTTTATTTTTATTAAAATCTCTAACTTCAGGGATAACTTACCGCTGGTTGATCGCAGAAGCTTGCAAGTGATGCCATATTTTTTATTATGAATTTACCTTTCCTTAGAGACTACACATGGCATAGCTGTGGTCCATTATTCTGGTACTTTTGTGCCACAGCTCACGGGAGGGGCATACAGCTACAGAAAAATAAGCGTATTGTTCCTAAGCTGACCTGCCGCTAAAGATGTGTCCCTTTATTATCGGAATCATAGAACTTCCGATATTCCATATTTCATGTCGGTGCCGAAAAGCTTGGAGTTTGCAGCTGGAAATGTCCTGGCTATTTTGAGTGGTGTTTGAAACTTAAACAAGCTGCATCTCCCTCACCCAGGTGTAAACTTATCACAGGCCTGTGCACTTGAGTTTGCCACCTCTCCTGTGTGCTGCGATTTGCATAGAGCAATAGAGCCTCGTTTACTCTGACAGATGGTCGATAAGGGAGGGGGGAAGAGAGGGGCTGCTTTTTTACTGCTATTTGCATACGGACAGCTCCGTAGATTGTCAGCTCTTCTCCTTTGACAAATGGTATAGAGGAGGGGGAAAGAGGGATTTGGGGAAATCCTTAATATTTTCTATGACAGTGTGGAAGACTGGGTGGTGGTGGTGGTGGAAAAGTGATGGAAGCATTATCTGCTATCCAACTAACAACCTTTTGACACTGCTCTGGGTTCAATAGTGGTGTGCTGCGGTCCCCTAATAATTGGGACAGGAAGGTCAGGCGACAAGATGTGGGTGCTTGTAGTGGCACAATTTCAGCTTGCCCACGGCCTCGGCCTCTGCATGCACCATCACCATCACGTCCACTTCCCCGTCCCTTGCCACGCGCCTTGCCCATTTTAAATGGAGAATAATATTTTGCACGGTCCTTACAAATGGCTGAGTTATATGGGATACGTCTGACGGACGCCCACAGTTTTAAATACCAGACTTGTAGTTTACAGTTATTGGCTGCGACCACGTGTGAATAGCTTCACTGACACACTGCTGCCTAACTGTAAAAGGAGGATAATATTTTGCACGGTCCCTACAAATGGCTGGATTTGTACCGCAATTATATGGGATACGTCTGACGGACTCCCACGGTTTTAAATACCGGCCTTGTACTTTACAATTATAAGCATCAACTATGTGTGAATAGCTTCACCGACACACTGCTGCCTAACTGTGAAAGGAGGATAATATTTTGCACGATCCCTACAAATGGCTGGATTTGTACCACAATTATGTGGGATACGTCTGACGGATGCCCACGTTTTTAAATACCAGACTTGTAGTTAACAATTATTAGCGGCGACCATGTGTGCATATAGCTTCACTAACACACTGCTGCCTAACTGTAAAAGGAGGATAATATTTTGCATGATCCCTATAAATGGCTGGATTTGTACCGCAGTTATATGGGATACGTCTGATGGAAGCCCACGCTTTTAAATACCGGCCTTGTAGTTTACAATTATTAGCAGCGAGCATGTGTGAATAGCTTCACCGACACACTGCTGCCTAACTGTGAAAGGAGGATAATATTTTGCCCGATCCCTACAAATGGCTGGGAATGTACCTCAGTAACATGGGATCACGTCGGATGATGGAAAAGATCTGGCTGGATTCTTGGTCTCTCTACAGGAAGTGTGGGCGGGTCTTGGTCCCTCTACAGGAAGTGTGAGCGAGTCATGATCTCTCTACAGAAAGTGTGGGCAGGTCTTGGTCTCTCTACAATATGTGTGGGTGGGTCTTGATCTCTTTACAGGAAGTGTGGACAGGTCTTGGTCGCTCTACAAGAAGTGTGGGCGGGTCATGGTCTCTCTACAAGAAGTGTGGGTGGGTCTTGGTCTCTCTACAAGAAGTGTGGGTGGGTCTTGGTCTCTCTACAGGAAGTGTGGGCGGGTCTTGGACTCGCTACAGGAAGTGTGGGCGGGTCTTGGTCCCTCTACAAGAAGTGTGGAGGGTCTTGGTGTGACATGCAAAAGTAGTGCTGTTGCTTCAAAAGCATCCAGCAACTATTACAAATAACACAAACACAGGGGACAGGAAGTGTTGTGCTTCAGAAGCATCCAGCAACTACTGGGGTTAACACAGTCACAGGAGACAGGGAGTGTTTTAGCAGAGCCCCAGGGGGATTGTGGGGAACTTGTTATTGTAGTCTGGCTGAAGCCGAAGAGAAAGGTAGTGTGTTATCTGTCTCTGACATAAGGCAACTGAACAGGATTTAGATCAGGAGGGAAACTAAACACAGGTCAGATAAACTCCCTGAACTAACAGTGCAGAGTATCATTGGGCAGGAAGATAAGGACTGGAAGGAATTGTGTCACAGGGATCATCTCCCTCATCAAACTCTTCCCCCTCCATCTCCATGCAGGATAAAGAATGCTGTGTACTATTGTGTCCTCGTGAAGGAAAATCCTGTGGTTATGTATGCATAGAAGTGTGCTGCTAAGAGATCTAATCTATGCTGAATTATGCTACTGAAGAGACTGTAATACTGTGCCTTGTGAAGAAACTACTGTATTGTTACTGGAGCCGGTTGCTCAAGAAACTCAGACTGTACTGTAATGAAGATTGTTGATGTAATATCCCTGAATTGCGCTGGCCGTGCTTCAGATTAAATAGCACTGTTAAACTTTTTAAAAAGACTCTTGTCAGATGTGTCTGGTCAGCAATTGAATCTATCGTGTGCCTGAGAGGAGCTGCCAACTATGGTCGCCCTGAGTAACAGTTCCCACAGGATTCCAAAGAATTCATGAAACCTGTCTCACCCTATCTGAACCTAGTGGCGTGCGTGTAACATTGGTCTCTCTAAAAGAAGTGTGGACGGGTCTTAGCCTCTGTACAAGAAGTGTGGATAGGTCTTGGTGTCTCTACAAGAAGTGTGGGCAGGTCATGATCTCTTTACAGGAAATTTCAGCAGGTCATGATCTCTTTACGGGAAGTTTCAGCAGGTCATGATCTCTCTACAGGAAGTGTGCGTGGGTCTTGATCTCTGCAGGATGTGTGGGCAGATCTTGGTCTCTACAGGATGTGTGTGCAGGTCTTGGTCTCTACAGGATGTGTGGGCAGGTCTTGATCTCTTTGCAGAAAATGTGGGTCTTGATATTTCTACAGGAAGTGTGGATCTTGATCTCTCTTCAGGATGTGTGGGCAGGCTTTGGTCCTTACAAAAAGGCAGGCAGGTCTTGGTCTCTACAGGATGAGTGCTTGGGTCTTGATGTTTTTGTAGAAAGTGTGAGCGGGTCTTGGTGTTTCTACAGGAAGTGTTGGCGGGTCATGATCTCTCTACAGGAAATGTGAGTGGGTCTTGGTCTCTACAGGAAGTGTGGATGGGTCTTGGTCTCTCTACATAAGTGTGGGCGGGTCTTGGTTTCTACAGGAAATGTGAGCGGGTCATGATCTCTGCACAGGAAGTGTAGGAGTGGCAAGATCTCTTTGCAAGAAGTGTGGGTGGGTCTTGGTCTTTCTACAAGAAGTGTGGGCGGATCATGATCTCTCTACAGGAAGTGTGCGTGGGTCTTGGTCTCTGCAGGATGTGTCGGCAGATCTTGGTCTCTACAGGATGTGTGTGCAGGTCTTGGTCTCTACAGGATGTGTGGGCAGGTCTTGATCTCTTTGCAGAAAGTGTGGGTCTTGGTATTTTGACAGGGAGTGTGGGCAGGTCTTTGTATTTCTACAGGAAGTGTGGATCTTGATCTCTCTGCAGGATGTGTGGGCAGGCTTTGGTCCTTACAAAAAGGGCAGGCAGGTCTTGGTCTCTACAGGATGAGTGCTTGGGTCTTGATGTTTTTGTAGAAAGTGTGAGCGGGTCTTCGTGTTTCTACAGGAAGTGTTGGCGGGTCATGATCTCTCTACAGGAAATATGAGTGGGTCTTGGTCTCTACAGGAAGTGTGGACGGGTCTTGGTCTCTCTACATAAGTGTGGGCGGGTCTTGGTTTCTACAGGAAATGTGAGCGGGTCATGATCTCTGCACAGGAAGTGTGGGAGTGTCAAGATCTCTTTGCAGGAAGTGTGGGTGGGTCTTGGTATTTCTACAAGAAGTGTGGGCGAATCATGATCTCTCTACAGGAAGTGTGCGTGGGTCTTGGTCTCTGCAGGATGTGTGGGCAGATCTTGGTCTCTACAGGATGTGTGTGTAGGTCTTGGTCTCTACAGGATGTGTGGGCAGGTCTTGATCTCTTTGCAGAAAGTGTGGGTCTTGGTATTTTGACAGGGAGTGTGGGCAGGTCTTTGTATTTCTACAGGAAGTGTGGATCTTGATCTCTCTGCAGGATGTGTGGGCAGGCTTTGGTCCTTACAAAAAGGGCAGGCAGGTCTTGCTCTCTACATGATGAGTGCTTGGGTCTTGATGTTTTTGTAGAAAGTGTGATGAAAGGGTCATGATCTCTCTACAGGAAATGTGAGTGGGTCTTGGTCTCTACAGGAAGTGTGGATGGGTCTTGGTCTCTCTACATAAGTGTGGGTGGGTCTTGGTTTCTACAGGAAATGTGAGAGGGTCATGATCTCTCCACAGGAAGTGTGGGAGTGTCAAGATCTCTTTGCAGGAAGTGTGGGTGGGTCTTGGTCTCTCTACAAGAAGTGTGGGCGGATCATGATCTCTCTACAGGAAGTGTGAGCAGGTCTTGATCTCTCCTCAGGAAGTGAGGGAGGGTCTTGGCCTCTACAGGATGTGTGAGCGGCTCTTGGTCTCTGCAGGAAGTGTGGGCGGGTCTTGGTCTCTACAGGAAGTGTGAGTGGGTCTTGGTCTCTACAGGAAGTGTAGGCAGATCCTGATCTCTTTACAAGAATTGTATGCGGGTCTTGGTCTCTACAGTAAGAGTGGGCAGATCTCGATTTCTATAAAGGAAGTGGTCTTGGTCTTTAAACAGTAAGTGTGGATGAGTCTTCATCTCTCTACAGAATGTGTGGGGAGGCTTTGGGCTGGTCTTGATCTCTTTGCAGAAAGTTTGGGCAGATCTTGGTCTCTACAGGATGTGTGGGTGGGTCTAAGTCTCTACAGGATGTGTGGGCAGGTCTTGATCTCTCTGTAGAAAGTGTGGGTGGGTCTTGGTCTATACAGGAAGTGTGGGCAGGTCTTGGTCTCTACAGGATATGTGGTTGGGTCTTGATCTATTTGCAGAAGTGTGGGTGGGTCTTCGTATTTCTACAGGAAGTGTGGGCAGGTCTTGATATTTCTACAGGCAGTGTGTATCTTGATCTCTCTTCAGGATGTGTGGGCAGGCTTTGGTCCTTACAAAAAGGGCAGGCAGGTCTTGCTCTCTACAGGATGAGTGCTTGGGTCTTGATGTTTTTGTAGAAAGTGTGAGCGGGTCTTGGTGTTTCTATAGGAAGTGTGGGCGGGTCATGATCTCTCTACAGGAAATGTGAGTGGTTCTTGGTCTCTACAGGAAGTGTGGATGGGTCTTGGTCTCTCTACATAAGTGTGGGCGGGTCTTGGTTTCTACAGGAAATGTGAGAGGGTCATGATCTCTCCACAGGAAGTGTGGGAGTGTCAAGAGCTCTTTTCAGGAAGTGTGGGTGGGTCTTGGTCTCTCTACAAGAAGTGTGGGCGGATCATGATCTCTCTACAGGAAGTGTGAGCAGGTCTTGATCTCTCCTCAGGAAGTGAGGGAGGGTCTTGGCCTCTACAGGATGTGTGAGCGGCTCTTGGTCTCTGCAGGAAGTGTGGGCGGGTCTTGGTCTCTACAGGAAGTGTGAGTGGGTCTTGGTCTCTACAGGAAGTGTAGGCAGATCCTGATCTCTTTACAAGAATTGTATGCGGGTCTTGGGCTCTACAGTAAGAGTGGGCAGATCTCGATTTCTGTACAGGAAGTGTGGGCGGGTCTTGGTATTTCAACAGTAAGTGTGGATGAGTCTTCATCTCTCTACAGAATGTGTGGGGAGGCTTTGGGCAGTCTTGATCTCTTCGCAGAAAGTTTGGGCAGATCTTGGTCTCTACAGGATGTGTGGGTGGGTCTAAGTCTCTACAGGATGTGTGGGCAGGTCTTGATCTCTCTGTAGAAAGTGTGGGCAAGTCTTGGTCTCTACAGGAAGTGTGGGCAGATCTTGGTCTCTACAGGATGTGTGGTTGGGTCTTGATCTCTTTGCAGAAGTGTGGGCAGGTCTTCGTCTCTACAGGATGTGTGGTTGGGTCTTGATCTCTTTGCAGAAGTGTGGGTGGGTCTTGGTATTTCTACAGGAAGTGTGGGCAGATCTTGGCATTTCTACATGAAGTGTGGGCGGGTCTTGGTATTTCTACAGGAAGTGTGGGCAGATCTTGGAATTTCTACAGGAAGTGTAGGCAGATCTTGGCATTTCTACAGGAAGTGTGAGCAGGTCTTGGCATTTCTACAGGAAGTGTGGGCAGGTCTTGGTATTTCTACAGGAAGTGTGGGCAGGTCTTGGCATTTCTACAGGATGTGTGGGCAGATCTTGGCATTTCTACAGGAAGTGTGGGCTTGTCTTGATCTTTCTACAGGATGTGTGGGCAGGCTTTTGGTCCTTACAGAAAAGGCAGGCAGGTCTTGGTCTTGGTTTAATATACGTAAAGGTGATCTGAAATACTTTTCCTTTTTTGGGTTGGAGAAAGTCCGTTATCCCATACGCGGCGGTAATTGGCAAAAGTGCCTCACCATGAGAGAGGCATACTGGATATTACGTCTCAATACCAAATACCCCACAGGTATGAATTTTAGAAATGACCTGTTTTATACATATTAGAGATTTTGCACATATCTCTTCATCCTTCAGCTGTTGTATATTCAATTGATTGTTTTTCGTCACATGTGATTGCATCACTTCCTTTATATACCCTGCTTATTCCTTATTCTAACATGCTATGATTAAGAGCGCCACTATCACGCCAGAAACGCGTTAGACAGTTTTTTTATTTCCTCCCCTGATTTTAATACGTTCTAATAAATGTTTTGTTTTACCTGTCGGTCTGCTGACTTCATCCCTCCATTCTGCTTCTCCGCTTGGCTGAGCTCATCAGCGGGATCGGTGCCCTTCAGTGGTATTCCCAACCTCACCTTCGATCCAGCGTGGAAGCCCCCCCGACCCTCCTCCCTCCTAAGTAGATTTTTTTATTTAATTCAATATATTTGATTAATTTTGCCCTTTTTTAATATTTGAAAACATCTGATTTTTGTTATTTATTATCATATATTTATGTCTTTACAAATATTTGAGAGTTTTGTTACCTTTGTGTTTTGTGTTTTTTATTTATGATTTTGTTACTATTTCTTTACTTTCATAACTTGTTTAAATTTTTTTTCCTTTTTTTTTTTTTAGAATTGTTATTTTTCTTTCCCATTTGTGATGTTGGTTTAATATTTCATTTGCGTCTTGTACTTTCACCCAGAATTTTCTGTGTCACTTTATGCAGAATAGGGACCATTCGAGGACACTTCCTGCAAAATGTGAAAAATCCCTGATGATTGATGCGGTGAGTAAACGCCGGTGTCTGTTTCCAATGAGGTTTGCGCCCCTACCCTCTCCCGATTCATTCCTTTTAATCCATATTTAATCTCATCATTTTATACACATGTATATGAAAAACAATCGTCCTCCGGCGGAAGCCTCTGACCTGGGATGATCAAAGTCTCGCATACCATGGCACGGCTGCCCTAAATTCCCAGACAAACGATTGGTTTTGGCATGTGCCCTGAATGCGGGATACACATGGAACAATGGAAGGGAAGGCTGCAATTACCACGAGTGGATGTAAAAAGGGAAAAAAGACAATTTGTCCAAACCACCAAAGTGTTGATTTCAGGACCCCTTCCCTCCCACAGAAATGCATTTTACCTTCGTCTTGTTTTCTACGACGCGTTTCTCGGCCCCGGGCGTTGTGGACCCTTATAGATGCAGATGAGTAGCGGTATTTCTGCTGGGGCAGGATAATGACGGGACTATGGGACACAGTATGGGTTTAGCACATGCCGCCATGCACCCTAGTGGACCTCCGCTCTCCTCAGATACCCCGGAGTGTCACTTCTCTGGTGAAGGTATATGAATTTATTTCACTGAGCTGGATGCATTTATGTCTTGTCCTGAAAAGATCCCTTCACGTGAAGAATACTGAATTCATGGCAAGAGAGGCCTCGACCTACTGATTGCAACGTTTATGTTATATTCATCGTAGCATTAATAATTGTGGGCATGTCCATACTCTACATTTCCTGCAGCACCACTAGAGGGCGCTCACTACATACAGATTTATACAGCCACCACTAGGGGGAGCTCATTGCATACAGTTTTATACAGCCACCACTGTATATGACGCACCCCCTGGGCCGTGGGGTACTCTGTGTCGGGCCGGTCATTGCTAGGGGAGATGTCACAGTGGCGGTGACCCGGTCCGTGACCCAGGGCGGTCAATAAAAGGAGATATTTACAGGGGATTTTATAATTTTTAAATATACAGTTTCTGACGCCACCTGTGGTATGCGGCTATGTGGAGCCGCCGCTGCAGAGCAGGTCCTCTGGAGCTGATGTCAGTGCAGCAGAGTTGGTTCAGCTCTCCACAGGCAGAGCTTAGCTCCAGGGCAGTGTAGAGATGTTGTAGATGTTATAGGTGGTGCTGGGCGTTGTAGTGCAGGGGTGATGGCGCAGCAGTAATTCACAGAGACAGTGGGGTGCAGTCTTCAGAGTTTACTCACAGTTGTTCAGTTCCTCAGGTTGCACTGTACAGATTACAGCCTCCCACGTCACGCTGTGTGCCTTTCTCAGTCGTCTTCCTGCGCTGGCTCTCACCCTCCTGCCCTGCGCCTCACAATCAGTGTCCCAATCTGGTAGCCTCGGGTCTTGTCGGGCGACCTGCAGTCCCCTGGACCCTCTGTGGCCACCTTTTCGGCGATGTAATTGTGGCTGTGGCAACTGCACCCTAAAAGTACAGAAGCCTCCGGTTTCTAGCTGAGCCTTGTAGCTCTCCACTAGTTTAGGGGCCGGTCCCCTCTGCGGCTTGATCCTTCCACACCTGATAGATTCGGGCATACGGGTGGCCTCCAGCACTGCCCGTACCCCTAGGATCCCCTCGTTCCTCCTGGAGCCTTCTCTCCTGCTCCTCTCTCCTTCCTCCTCTCCTTCTCAGTCTTGGGCCTCTCTGCTAGGCTCCTCCTCCTGAGCAGAGCTCCTGCTCCTTCCACTTCTCCTCTCAGACTGAACTGTCCTTTCCAAGATCGTTCCCTCTTTTATATCACTTCCTTTCCTGTGCTCCCCTGAACTACATCCTCCACCCACACCCACTACATGGTTCCACCCTCCAGCTAGGGACCCGGGACTGTGCTCTCCCTTAGGAGCAATCTCGCCCTGCCCCGACTGGAGTGGAATGAGTTGGATGCAGGTTTTAGGGTCCTGAGCCATACTCCTTCCTTACCTGAGAGTGAGATACCACACCTCTGGCTGAGATGCAGTACCTCTGTGGCGACTGAACCCGCAGGGGCGCCACATATACATATTTATACAGCCCCCACTAGGAGAAGCTTACTACATACAGATTTATACAGCCCCCAGTAGGGGGAGCTTACGACATACAGATTTATACAGCCCCCACTAGGGGGAGCTTACTAAATACAGATTTATACAGCCACCTCTAGGTGGAGCACTTTGCATACAGATTTATACAGCCACCACTAGAGGGAGCTCATTGAATACAGATTTATACAGCCACCACTAGAGGGAGCTCACTACATATAGATTTATACAGCCACCACTAGGGGGAGCTCATTGCATACAGTTTTATACAGCCACCACTAGGGGGTGCTCACTGTATACATATTTATACAGCCCCCACTAGGGGGAGCTTACTAAATACAGATTTATACAGCCACCTCTAGGTGGAGCACTTTGCATACAGATTTATACAGCCACCATTAGGGGGAGCTCATTGCATACAGATTTATACATCCACCATTAGGGGGAGCTCATTGCATACAGATTTATACAGTCACCACTAGGAGGAGCTCACTACATACAGATTTATGCAGCCACCACTAGGTGGAGCTCTTTGCATACAGATTTATGCAGCCACCACTAGGGGGAGCTCATTGCATACAGATTTATACAGTCACCACTAGAAGGAGCTCACTACATACAGATTTATGCAGTCACTACTAGGGGGAGCTCACTACATACAGATTTATACAGTCACCACTAGGTGGAGCTCTTTGCATACAGATTTATGCAGCCACCACTAGGGGGAGCTCATTGCATACAAATTTATACAGTCACCACTAGGGGGAGCTCACTACATACAGATTTATGCAGCCACTACTAGGGGGAGCTCACTACATACAGATTTATAGAGCCACCACTAGGGGGAGCTCACTGCATACAGATTTATACAGTCACCACTAGGGAGAGCTCACTACATACAGCTTTATACAGCCACCACCAGAGGGAGCTCACCACATACAGATTCATACAGCCACCACTAGAGGGAGCTCACTACATATAGATAGTGTTGAGCGATACCTTCCGATATCAGGAAATATCGTATCGGATTGGATCGGACCGATACTCAAAAAGTATCGGATATCGCCGATTCCGATACCGGAAACCAATGCAAGTCAATGGGACACTAATATCGGAATGAAAATAAACCCTTTCTTTCCTTGTAGGTTAATTCTACATGAAGGAAAACAACTAAGAATAATGTAGAATGTATTATACGAAAAGCCGGCAATTCATCAGCGCATACACCGGTACCCGGCAATTTACAACAGAAAGAATAAAGAATCACACATAGATTAGATAGATAGAAACATGTCAGTCACATATATAAGAAGTACAGTGACAGTGTTGCTTACTGTACTTGTCATTTAGTGTAAAGGATTTATTTAAAAATATATTAGTGTTTTCATGCACTGTCTCTTTAAAAAAGCCGGCAGGCAATTCAGCAGCGGTACCCGACAATTTATAACAGACAGAATAGAGCTTCACACATAGATTAGATAGATAGAAACATGTCAGTCACATATATATGAAGTACAGTGACAGTGTTGCTTACTGTACTTGTCATTTAGTGTTAAAATAAAGGATTTATTTAAAAAAAAATTGGCGTGGGGTTCCCCTTAATTTTAGGCTCTAGCGGAGGTTAAGCAGACGGCTGGGGCAGATGTTTGAAGCCTGGGAAGGGGGTAATACCCACGGAGCTTCCCAGACTACTAATATCAGCCCCCAGCTGAATACCTAGCCTTTACTAGCTATTAAAATGGGGACCCCCCCCCAAAAAAAATGACGTGGGGTCCCCCCTAATTTAATAGCTAGCAAAGGCTAGGCAGACAGCTGGGGGCTGATATTAATAGCCCAGGAAGGGTGCCATGAATATTGGCCCCCTCCCAGGCTAGAAACACCAGCCGTCAGCCGCCCCAGAAATGGCGCATCCATAGGATGCGCCAATTCTGGCACTTAGCCTCGCTCTTCCCACTGCCCTGTAGCGGTGGCAGTGGGGTAATAGGGTTGGGGTTGATGTCAGCTTATAATGCCAGCTGACATCAAGCCCAGGTTAGTAATGGAGAGGCGTCTATAAGACACCCCCATTACTAACCCCATAGTCAAAGAAAAAAAACCACAAACACCCAGAATAAAGTCCTTTAATTGAAATAAACACACAATTCTTTATTGTTCTAAATTAAACCATACTTACCATCACGCCCATTCCAGCTGAAGCCAACGATCTCCTGCAATAAAAGTAAAATAATAAAGCAACCTCATCCTTACCTTTCCATGGTTCCCACGACAGCTTCAGCTCTGCTACATCGAGATGACAGGCTGGACCGCAGCAGAACGCTGCCATCCAGCCTGTCATCCCGCAGACACTGAGAAGCGCAGGCATGCTTGCGCTCCTCAGTGTCTCTCTGTGACGGCATCCAGATGAGCCGACAATGAACTCGGCTCACCTCATGCACGTCATTGACAGCGTGGGAGAATTCTCCTGCACTCAGCGCTTCAGCGTGAGAATTTTCCCACGCTGTCAGTGACGTGCATGAGGTGAGGTCATGTCCAATGAACTCAGCTCACCTCATGCACGTCACTGACAGCGTGGGAAAATTCTCACGCTGAAGTGCTGAGTGCAGGAGAATTCTCCCACGCTGTCAATGACGTGCATGAGGTGAGCCGAGTTCATTGTCGGCTCATCTGGATGCCGTCACAGAGAGACACTGAGGAGCGCAAGCATGCCTGCGCTTCTCAGTGTCTGCGGGATGACAGGCTGGATGGCAGCGTTCTGCTGCGGTCCAGCCTGTCATCTCGATGTAGCAGAGCTGAAGCTGTCGTGGGAACCATGGAAAGGTAAGGATGAGGTTGCTTTATTATTTTTCTTTTATTGCAGGAGATCGTTGGCTTCAGCTGGAATGGGCGTGATGGTAAGTATGGTTTAATTTAGAACAATAAAGAATTGTGTGTTTATTTCAATTAAAGGACTTTATTCTGGGTGTTGTGTTTTTTTTAAATACTTTACTAGAAATTCATGGCGGTCATGTCTAATATTGGCGTGACCCCATGAATTTCGGGCTTAGGGTCAGCTGATAATGCCAAGCTGGCCTTAACCCCTTTATTACCCAGTGAGCCACCGCACCAGGGCCCTGGATGAGTTGGGTACAGTGCCAGAAGATGGCGCTTCTATGAACGCGCCATTTTCCGGGGCGGCTGCGGACTGCAATTTGCAGCGAGTGGGGCCCAGAAAGCTTGGGCCTCCCTGCGCTGCGGATTCCAGCCCCCAGCTGCCTTGTTGTACCTGGCTGGACACAAAAATAGGGCGAAGCCCCACGTATTTTTTTTTTTTAATTATTTCATGAAATTCATGAAATAATTAAGAAAAAAAGGGCTTCCCTATATTGTTGTGTCCGGCCAGGTACAAATAGGCTGCTGGTGGTTGGGGGCAGCCCATTCCTGCCTGCTGTACCTGGCTGGACACAAATATAGGGTGAAGCCCCACATCAATTTTTTTTAAATTATTTCATGAATTTCCTGAAATAATTAAAAAAAAAATACGTGGGGCTTCGCCCTATTTTTGTGTCCAGCCAGGTACAACTAGGCAGCTGGGGGATGGAATCCGCAGCGCAGGGAGGCCCAAGCTTTCTGCCCCCCCCCCCCCGCTGCAAATTGCAGTCCGCAGCCGCCCCGGAAAATGGCGCGTTCATAGAAGCTGGATGCTGTACCTGGCTGGCATACAAAAATATGGCAAAGCCCACGTCAAAATTTTTGGGAAAAATTAATTAAAAAATAAGTAATAATTTAGGGACTGCATCTTTATTAACTCCTCAAATGTCATTTAGTGTTAAAATAAAGGATTTATTTAAAAAAAAAATTGGCGTGGGATCCCCCATAATTTTAGTCTCTAGCGGAGGTTAAGCAGACGGCTGGGGCAGATGTTTGAAGCCTGGGAAGAGGGTAATACCCACGGAGCTTCCCAGGCTACTAATATCAGCCCCCAGCTGAATACATAGCCTTTACTAGCTATTAAAATGGGGGACCCCCCCAAAAAATGACATGGGGTCCCCCCTATTTTAATAGCTAGCAAAGGCTAGGCAGACAGCTGGGGGCTGATATGAATAGCCCAGGAAGGGTGCCATGAATATTGGCCCCCTCCCAGGCTAGAAACACCAGTCGTCAGCCGCCCCAGAAATGGCGCATCCATAGGATGCGCCAACTCTGGCACTTAGCCTCGCTCTTCCACGCTGCCCTGGTGCGGTGGCAGGGGGTAATAGTGGTGGGGTTCATGTCAGCGCCAGCTGCCATGAAGCCCAGGTTAGTAATGATGGGCGTCTATAAGACACCCCCATTACTAACCTACAAAGTGTTAAAAAGAAAACACACACTACACCCAGAAAAAAATAATTTATTTGAAATAAAACACACAATTTTATTTCATTCTTAGTTTACTAAAAAAAAAATAGTTCCCTGTCCACGTTCCTGCGCTGATCTCCCATGCACAGCTGTCACATCTGGAGATGGTGACAGCTGTGCATGGCTGCTGTAAGCTCACACTGCCGGGAACACGTCCGCTCCCGGCAGCGGGAGCCACTGACTGAGGTCACCGGAGTGCATTCAGGCAGCGCAGCTCTGGAGACCTTCTTTACCGCACTGCTGTACCGTGGGAATTTCTCACGATACAGCAGGGCCGAAAAGCAGCTAACCGGAGCAGCGCTGCCTGAACTCCGGTGAACCCTTACGGCCCCGTCATTCTAGCGGCGGCAGCGGTTCAGAGCGGTCACATTCTATGTGGCTGCTCTAAACTGGAGATCATCGTGGGACACTCGTGGACTGCTACGGAGGGGTAAGGATAAGGTTGTGGTTTATTATTTTATATTTTATTACAGATCGATGGCTTCGGGGAATTAGGTGTCTAGGTGAGTATAGGTGTAGTTTTTTATTTTTTACTTTATTTTAGGTGGCGATCGGCGGGGACAGGTAATGTATGAACTAATTTATTGTAGGCAACCACTGGCCACCAATGACATGTATTTAACATTTATTGGGGACACAGTAGGGCAATTTATATAGCAGGATCAGGCTGATGGGAACTACTGCTCCCATCGAGCTGATCCTGCTGGCACGAGTGGACGGGGGACAGACATAGGCCGATGGGAGTAGTAGTGTCACATCGGCCTATGTCTGCCTGCACGCACACACCCGCACAGACACCGCACACACCCGCACACATCACACAGACACCGCACACACCCGCACACACACGCAGACATCGCACAGATACCGCACACACCCGCACACATCACACAGACACCGCACACACTCGCAGACATCGCACAGACACCGCACACACACGCAGACATCGCACAGATACCGCACACACCCGCACACATCACACAGACACCGTACTCACCCGCAGATATCGCACAGACACCGCGCACACCCGCAGACACCGCACACACACCGCTTTCACCCGTACACATCCGCAGACACCGCACACACACCCGCACACATCGCACAGACACCCGCACACACCAATCATGATGGGTCTGGGAGGTGTGGCTGACCTGTGCGACCGTGGGAAAGTTCATGTGAGTTCATGCAATGCAGTCAAGCATGAACTCACATGAACCCTCAGAGGGCACCGCGGCGACTTCAAATGAACAGCTGATCGGCATCAGCTGATACCTCAGCTGTTCATTTGAAATAACCGGCGGGAAAGCGCAGCACAGAACGGGAAAGCCGGCGGTGAAGTATTTTCACTGCCGGCTTCCCCGCCCGGGTCCTTCGCTCCCCGCCCGGTCCTAACTTACGATCAGGATGGGAGGTGGCGAGGGGAGCGCAGGATCGGGGTGGGAGGCTGCGGGGAAGCAGTGTGGGGCTGTGTGATTGTTTAAAAGCCGGCGGCTTTTTACCGCCCGCCGGCTTTTAAACAATCAGGAGGATTCTTTCAAGCTGGGATGGCATTCTGATGACAGGCTGGATCTCAGCTGAGCGCTGCCATCCAGCTTGTCATCCTTCAGAGACACTGCAGAGTGCAGGCATTATGGGAACTTCCGATTCCGGTATTCGATATTGTAAAAGTATCGGAATTAAGTATCGGAATTCCGATACCGCGAATATCGGCCGATACCCGATATTTCAGTATCGGAATGCTCAACACTACATATAGATTTATACAGCCACCACTAGAGGAGCTCACTACATACAGATTTATACAGCCACCACGAGAGGGAGCTCACTACATACAGATTTATACAGCCACCACGAGAGGGAGCTCACTACATACAGATTTATACAGTCACCACTAGAGGGAGCTCACTACATACAGATTTATACAGTCACCACTAGATCGAGCTCACTGCATACAGATTTATACAGTCACCACTAGGGGGAGCTCACTACATACAGATTTATACAGTCACCACTAGGGGGAGCTCACTACATACAGATTTATACAGTCACCACTAGAGGGAGCTCACTACATACAGATTTATACAGTCACCACTAGGAGGAGCTCACTGCATACAGATTTATACAGTCACCACTAGAGGGAGCTCACTACATACAGATTTATACAGTCACCACTAGATCGAGCTCACTGCATACAGATTTATACAGTCACCACTAGGGGGAGCTCACTACATACAGATTTATACAGTCACCACTAGGAGGAGCTCACTGCATACAGATTTATACAGTCACCACTAGAGGGAGCTCACTACATACAGATTCATACTGCCACCACTAGAGGGAGCTCACTACATACAGATTTATACAGTCATCACTAGAGGAGCTCACTACATACAGATTTATACAGTCACCACTAGAGGGAGCTCACTACATACAGATTTATACAGTCACCACTAGAGGGAGCTCACTACATACAGATTTATACAGCTACCACTAGAGGGAGCTCACTACATACAGATTTATACAGTCACCACTAGGGGGAGCTCACTACATACAGATTTATACAGTCACCACTAGGGGGAGCTCACTACATACAGATTTATACAGTCACCACTAGGGGGAGCTTACTACATACAGATTCATACAGCCATCACTAGAGGGAGCTTCTTGCATACAGTTTTATACATACACCACTAGGGGGAGCTATTTACATGCAGATTTATACAGCCCCCACTAGGTGGAGCTTACTACATACAAATTTATACAGTTTACATCAATTGGCTAAATCTTTGTGCCAAAAGCTCCCCCCCTTGTGGTGGCAGCAGGAAGCTACACTGTAAAAATGAAAGATAAATGTTACCAATTTGAGTTTTGCTGTTGGACACTGGCGTTCCGCATGCAGTCCTGAGCTTCCTGGTGCATGAATTGAATGTCAGGACTTCAGGTTTTTCTGGTAGAACAGTAGAAGAGACGGAGAAGAAGAAGGGGTTTAACAGTCATCCAGCTTTGAGGGTCACTAAGGCTATGTGCGCACCACCAGGATTTGCTTGCAGAAATTTCTGCACGGTTCTGGCAGCAAACACGCTGGGGAAAATACGCAGGATGTTTGATGCATTTTTATGCGTTTTTTCATTGCATTGTACAGGGAAAAATGCAGAAAGAATGGACATGCTGCTGCTGTACATGAAGCCCTGTAACCGCACCGTGTGCACACACCCTTAGCAGTCGGTAGACGATCCATCATCGGATGAAGGTGTAAGGTGTTACGTGGGACTGGATGTGTCCCATGTCACATTGGGTACTAGCAAGTCTTCCAGCTGCGGATCTCCAACGCTGGGAAAACTACAAGTCCCAGCAGGTGATGATTTCTGTTATAACGATTAGTCGGGGAGGTGCTGGGATCCTATGAATGGAGGACTGTTCTCTGCCGTTCTGTGTTTGGATCTTTTACTAAAGAACAAAGTTCTTAATCTTAATGGAACATGTGGAAAAATACAAACACAAAAGCCGCTCGTATCCTGCAGCGAGTGCGGCCCCTGCGCCACCGCTCACATCCCCCCCCTGTAAACGTCGAGGTGTCGGGACCCACCAGCTCCCAGCAATAATCAGCCACATACGGCTCTTTGTGTTATTTTATGGGCACAACTTGACTCGTATTAAGAAACACGAAACCCATAAAGACTGCGACAAACAAACTACTCAGAAGTAAGTAGATGATGGGGGTAGTGGTGGGGGGTGAGTGCGAGAGGCTGAGGACGTCCACAGCGCCCAAGTGCACGATCACCGTGCCGTCCTCTCCGTGGACGCTGCCTGACCACCAGTATGGCCACCAGGACAATGTGTGCGGGGGGGGGGGTTGTCACTGCCTCCATTTAGGATCTAGAATTGAATCACAACAAAGAGGCAGATTTACTTTTAGGAAAAGAAAACTGTCTGAGAACCGCAGTGTAAGTTGTAGTTTGGTCATACTGGAGCTACATAAAGGCGCTTCTCACAAAATTAGAATAACATCAAAGAGTTCATTTATTTCAGTTCTTCAATACAAAAAGTGAAACTCCTATATTATATAGAGTCATTACACACAGAGGGATCTATTATATAGAGTCATTACACACAGAGGGATCTATTATATAGAGTCATTACACACAGAGGGATCTATTATATAGAGTCATTACACACAGAGTGATCTATTATATAGAGTCATTACACACAGAGGGGTCTATTATATAGAGACATTACACACAGAGGGATCTATTATATAGAGTCATTACACACAGAGGGATCTATTATATAGAGTCATTACACACAGAGGGATCTATTATATAGAGTCATTACACACAGAGGGATCTATTATATAGAGTCATTACACACAGAGGGATCTATTATATAGACTCATTACACACAGAGGGATCTATTATATAGAGTCAATACACACAGAGGGATCTATTCTATAGAGTCATTACACACAGAGGGATCTATTATATAGTCATTACACACAGAGGGATCTATTATATAGAGTCATTACACACAGAGGGATCTATTATATAGAGTCATTACACACAGAGGGATCTATTATATAGAGTCAGTACACACAGAGGGATCTATTATATAGAGTCATTACACACAGAGCGATCTATTATATAGAGTCATTACACACAGAGGGATCTATTATATAGAGACATTACACACAGAGGGATCTATTATATAGAGTCATTACACACAGAGGGATCTATTATATAGAGTCATTACACGCAGAGCGATCTATTATATAGAGTCATTACACACAGAGCGATCTATTATATAGAGTCATTACACGCAGAGAGATCTATTATATTGAGTCATTACACACAGAGGGATCTATTATATAGAGTCATTACACACAGAGGGATCTATTATATAGAGTCATTACACACAGAGGGATCTATTATATAGAGTCATTACACACAGAGGGATCTATTATATAGAGTCATTACACACAGAGGGATCTATTATATAGAGTGATTAAACACAGAGGGATCTATTATATAGAGTCATTACACACAGAGGGATCTATTATGTAGAGTCATTACACACAGAGGGATCTATTATATAGAGTCATTACACACAGAGGGATCTATTATATAGAGTCATTACACACAGAGGGATCTATTATATAGAGTCATTACACACAGAGGGATCTATTATATAGAGTCATTACACACAGAGGGATCTATTATATAGAGTCATTACACACAGAGTGATCTATTATATAGAGTCATTACACACAGAGGGATCTATTATATAGAGTCATTACACACAGAGGGATCTATTATATAGAGTCATTACACACAGAGGGATCTATTATATAGAATCATTACACACAGAGGGATCTATTATATAGTCATTACACACAGAGGGATCTATTATATAGAGTCATTACACACAGAGGGATCTATTATATAGAGTCATTACACACAGAGGGATCTATTATATAGAGTCATTACACACAGAGGGATCTATTATATAGAGTCATTACACACAGAGGGATCTATTATATAGAGTCATTACACACAGAGGGATCTATTATATAGAGTCATTACACACAGAGCGATCTATTATATAGAGTCATTACACACAGAGGGATCCATTATATGTTAGAACTCTCCTGTTAGGTTTTTTCTATCTTGCTGGTCACATGACCTTTTTTGCCTATTTAATCCTGCTCCGCCCTCCTGGCCTTGCTGGACTTCATTGTAATTTCTACTCTTAAGCTAGCCTGGTGCTTTGTAACCTTTCTCAGTCAGTTTAGCTAGGTCTTCGGACCTTTATGTTCTATGTTGTGTGTTTGTCTTTTACTGCTACTATTTCTGCTAGGAGGTGTCCAACTTTATCCCAGTCACTAGTTCTTGTAGGGATCCCTCCCTTGCATCTATAGGTCTTCGTACAGACTAGCCGAGGACTTTAGCGGGTCTGATCGCAGGATCAGGTTCCCCGTTACATCGTAGGGATCTAGCTTCGTTCTATTGTAGGGACAGATCTTCTTTCTTTCCTTAGTGCTTGTAGCAGATCATAACAGTAAGTCCAGCCCAAAAATATTTCTAAGGAAAGACCTCCAGTTTCCATCATGGTGTCGGTTCAGGATTTGGCTCAACACCTGCAGGGACTCTCTCTGGAGGAGGCCGAGCTCCAACAACACGTGAGTAGCTGTTCTGGAGCACATTTTGTGGAGCCAAAGGTACATTTGCCTGATTTATTTTTTGGTGATCAACAAGAATTTTTTTCCTTTAAAAATGCTTGTTTGTTGTATTTTCGTTTGAGACCCAGATCCTCTGGTGATGAATCACAGCGCATAGGGTTCATAATGTCACTTTTGCGCAAAGAACCTCAGGGATGGGCCTTTTCTCTCCAACCTAGTGATCCATGCTTTAGATCAGTGGATAGTTTCTTTTCTGCTTTGGGTTTGTTGTGTGATGATCCTGATCGTGTCTCATCAGCTGAGACTGAATTGAGACGTTTGAGGCAGGGATCAGGTAATGTGGAAAAATATTGTTCTCACTTCCGTCGGTGGTCTGCACAGGTGGGGTGGAACGATTCAGCTTTGAAAAGTTTGTTTCTTGCGGGGCTAGGTGAAAGGGTTAAGGATTTGCTGATTGCTTATCCCACACCTGGAAACTTGCAGGAGGCAATGCAATTAGCTATACGGGTGGACAGGAGACTGCGTGCAAGGGTTAATGAGAGTAAATCCTCTGCCATGTCAGCTCCGAGTCTTGAGAGGGTCTGTACTGACATTGGAGAGCCGATGGAGATTGGGGCGATGGCACCCCGCTCTCAGGAAAAAGACCGCAGGTCTTCTGAAGGGTTGTGCTTTTATTGCGGGAAATCTGACCATTTTATTAAGAACTGTGTGCTTCGTATGAACAAAGAAAAAAAAAAGGTCAGTTACGCCCGTATAGCCTGTTTAAATACTAAGGGGGTATTTCTTTCGGCTACTACTGCTGCTCAGGAAGAATTAATTGAATTTCGGGTATTTGTGGATTGTGGTTCTACTCTGAATGTGATTGATGGGGGATTCTTGGAAAAACTTAAATTAAAACCCAAACCTTTGTCATCCCCTATTGCTGTGGTTTCTGTCGATGTCTCCCCCTTGAAGAGTGTTACTCACAAGGTCTGTGAATTTCCCCTCACTATTAATGGTATTCACCAAGAAAATTTGGATTTGGTAGTATTAAATAATTTGCCTTCTCCAGTAGTTTTGGGGTTACCCTGGTTAAAATTGCACAATCCTGTACTGGATTGGTTCACCAATGAAATTAAGTCCTGGAGCCCTAAGTGTTATGACAAGTGTTGTAACGGGCGCATTGCTGCTGTGGATAGAGGGTAATTACCTGTACCTATTCAGGATTTTTGGAGAGTTTTTTCTGAGGAGGAGTCGCAGGTTTTGCCTCCCCATAGAGACTATGATTGTACCATTGAATTTGTCCCTGGAGCGACTCTTCCTAAAAGTTGTTTATTTAATCTTACTATTCCTGAGAGAAAGGCTTTGGAGGAATACATACAGACAAGCTTGGCCGCCGGTCACATTAGGCCCTCTAAGTCTCCTGTGGCGGTTGGATTTTTTTTTGTAAAAAAGAAAGATGGCGGTTTACGTCCTTGTCTGGACTTTCGTGAGATTAATAAAATTACTGTACGCAATCCTTACCCACTGCCATTGATTCCTGATTTATTTAACCAGTTAGTGGGGACCAAGTGGTTCTCTAAAATTGACCTTAAGGGGGCATACAATCTGTTGCGCATGAAGGAGGGTGATGAATGGAAGACTGCTTTTAACACTCCTGTGGGTCATTTTGAGAATCTGGTTATGCCTTTTGGTCGTACTAATGCTCCTGCATTTTTTCAGAATCTTATTAATGACATCCTTAGACCTTTGATCGGCAAAAATGTGGTTGTGTATTTGGATGACATTTTGATTTATTCGCCGGATCTGGAGTCTCATTGGCGGAGCGTACGTGAGGTATTACAGTTATTAATTGACAATTCGCTTTTTGCTAAGCTGGAGAAATGTGAGTTCGCTGTACAGAGAATTAGTTTTTTGGGCTACATTATCTCCAGCGAGGGCTTTGAGATGGACCCTGTGAAGGTTCAGGTGGTTCAGGAATGGGCTAGGCCTATTGGTTTGAAATCGATACAGAGGTTTTTGGGTTTCGCCAATTATTACAGAAAATTCATTAAAAATTTTCTATTATTGTCAAACCGCTGACCGATCTCACCAGGAAAGGTGCTGATGCGGTTCAGTGGACTTCTGAGGCCATTGAAGCTTTTGTGTTTCTAAAGGAGAGGTTCACCTCTGCTCCCATCCTTATGCAGCCTGATGTGACTAAGCCGTTTTTGGTTGAGGTTGATGCTTCTTCTGTGGGGGTCGGTGCGGTGTTGTCTCAGGAAAACAAGGATGGAGTACATCCCTGTGCCTTTTTTTCAAAAAACTTTTCTGAGACTGAACTTAATTACGATATTGGTAATCGGGAATTGCTGGCGATTAAACTCGTATTTGAACACTGGCGTCACCTCTTGGAAGGTGCTGAATTTCCCATTCAGGTTTTCACTGATCATAAAAATCTGATCTATCTTGATGCTGCCAAGCGCTTGAATGCCCGTCAGGCTAGGTGGGCACTTTTTTTCTCGCGGTTTAATTTTTCCGTTACTTACATCCCGGGTACCAAGAATGTTAAAGCTGATGCGTTGTCTCGCAGCTTTTCTCCCATGGTCGGTGCTGAGGAGGAAGGGAGCATTTTACAAGAAGGTGTTGTGATTGCTGCTTTGGACTCCGTTTTGGAAGATGAGATTCTTAAAGCACAAGAGAATGCCCCATCTAACACTCCCCATGGGAGGTTGTTTGTGCCTAGGACCTTTAGGAGAGATTTGTTTGTTGAGTGTCATGAGACTCGGTTGGCAGGTCATCCAGGAATTTCTGAGACCAAGAGACTTGTGGGTCGCAGTTTTTGGTGGCCTGGATGGCAGAAGGAAGTCATTAAGTGGGTGCGTCAATGTACGGTGTGTGCTAGATCTAAGTCTTCACATACTCCTGCTGCGGGGTTGCTTTGACCTCTGGAGGTTCCTAGTGCACCTTGGACACATCTGGCTATGGACTTTATTACTGACCTTCCTGCCTCTGAGGGTTTCACTGTCATCTGGGTGGTCGTGGACCGTTTTAGCAAGATGTGTCACTTGGTTCCTTTCATCAAACTGCCCTGCGCTAAGACACTCGCTAAGGCCTTTGTCAAGGAAATTGTCAGACTACATGGCGTTCCTACTGACATTGTTTCGGATAGGGGACCTCAGTTCGTGGCTTGTTTTTGGCGTGCTTTTTGTGACAGGTTGGGAGTTCACTTGTCGGTTTCATCCGGATATCATCCTGAGTCTAATGGCCAGACAGAAAGGAAGAATCAGGATGTTGAGCAGTTCTTGCGTGTTTTGTGGCAGACAATCAGGAGGGGTGGTCTGAGTTTCTGCCACTTGCTGAGTTTGCTCTTAACAACCATACATCCTCTTCTGCTGGTTGTTCGCCTTTTTTTTGTTGTTCTGGGAGACATCCGTCTTTTGGGTCATTCTCCAAATTGGTATTGGCTGTGCCTGAGGAGGAGAGTTTTTCCAGTGATTTGGAGAGAGTTTGGACGGATGTGCGTGGTAATCTTCAGGAGGCTAACAAAAAATCTAAGAGGTACTTTGATAGGAAACGGCAAGAGGTTTTGTTTGCTATTGGTGACATGGTTTGGTTGTCCTCTAAGAATCTGCGGTTGAAGATTCCTTCTAAAAAATTGGATCCCAAGTTTGTAGGGCCCTTTAAGTTGCTTCAGGTAGTTAACCAATCTGCTGCTAGGTTGGAGGTTCCTACCTCCTGGAAGATTAATCCGGTGTTTCATGTTTCTCTGTTGAAAAGAGCTTATGTGACGGATGGAGACGCCTCTGCCACTGTTCCTCCGGTGGTGGAGGACGGGGAATACGAAATTTCCCGCATCCTAAATTCCAGACGGTATAGAGGGAGTTTGCAGTATCTCGTCGCTTGGAAGGGTTTCGGACCCGAGGATAACTCATGGGTGAGGGCGGATGATGTTTCTGCTTCCAGATTTGTCAGAGCGTTTCACAAGAGGTTTCCTGATAAGCCTGGGCCTAGGGGATCCGGAGGATCCTCATAGAAGAGGGGGTACTGTTAGAACTCTCCTGTTAGGTTTTTTCTATCTTGCTGGTCACATGACCTTTTTTGACTATTTAATCCTGCTCCGCCCTCCTGGCCTTGCTGGACTTCATTGTAATTTCTACTCTTAAGCTAGCCTGGTGCTTAGTTACCTTTCTCAGTCAGTTTACCTAGGTCTTCGGACCTTTATGTTCTATGTTGTGTGTTTGTCTTTTACTGCTACAATTTCTGCTAGGAGGTGTCCAACTTTATCCCAGTCCCTAGTTCTTGTAGGGATCCCTCCCTTGCATCTATAGGTCTTCGTACAGACTAGCCGAGGACTTTAGCGGGTCTGATCGCAGGATCAGGTTCCCCGTTACATCGTAGGGATCTAGCTTAGTTCTATTGTAGGGACAGATCTCCTTTCTTTCCTTAGTGCTTGTAGCTGATCATAACATTATATAGAGTCATTCCACACAGAGGGATCTATTATATAGAGTCATTCCACACAGAGGGATCTATTATATAGAGTCATTCCACAAAGAGGGATCTATTATATAGAGTCATTCCACACAGAGGGATCTATTATATAGAGTCATTACACACAGAGGGATCTATTCTATAGAGTCATTACACACAGAGGGATCTATTCTATAGAGTCATTACACACAGAGGGATCTATTATATAGAGTCATTAAACACAGAGGGATCTATTATATAGAGTCATTACACACAGAGGGATCTATTATATAGAGTCATTACACACAGAGGGGTCTATTATATAGAGTCATAACACATAGAGGGATCTATTATATAGAGTCATTACACACAGAGCGATCAATTATATAGAGCCATTACACACAGAGGGATCTATTATATAGAGTCATTACACACAGAGTGATCTATTATATAGAGTCATTACACACAGAGGGATCTATTATATAGAGTCATTACACACAGAGGGGTCTATTATATAGAGTCATTACACACAGAGTGATCTATTCTATAGAGTCATTACACACAGATGGATCTATTATATAGAGTCATCACACACAGAGGGATCTATTATATAGAGTCATTACACACAGAGAGATCTATTATATAGAGTCATTACACACAGAGCGATCTATTATATAGAGTCATTACACACAGAGGGATCTATTATATAGAGTCATTACACACAGAGGGATCTATTATATAGAGTCATTACACACAGAGGGATCTATTATATAGAGTCATTATGTAGCACCCTGAGGACTCGGCTGCTACAGGGGTATTGCACCTCGACCCAGAGGTGTGGTATTCCACTCCCGGGTAAGGATGGAGTGTGGGACTGAGCTCAGTAGGCTGCATGCACTACATACATCCCATTTCCGGGGGACAGAACTACGGTACTCCCACCAAGTAAATGTGCAGGTACGACAGCGTCTGTCCCTGGCTGGAGTGGGAGGGGGGTGGAACATCCCAGTAGTGTAGGGGCAGATAGGGGGAGTACTCTGGGTAAAGCTAGGAGCCCATTGGGTGCTGGTCACCTGGGCTCACACATAGAGGGAGTATATATGGTGGGCACCATCTTAGGAACAGGGTCAGAGAGCCTGAGGAGAAGCTGAGGGAGAGTTCAGCCAGAGGGCTGACAGGGAGCTGTGGCTCCGGCTGGGCCCAGCTCCAGAGCCAAGCCTGCAGTGGAGAGAGGAGAGGAAGAAGGAAGGCCCAGAGACGCAGAAAAGAGGGAACCCTAAGATCCCAGAAGCAGACCAAAAAGGGTGAAGGGTTGGCAGAAGAGGGCACCGGATCCCAAGCTGGCGGAGGCAAAAGTAACCCTTAACCAGGAACCGGAGGTCATGGGCAAGTTTTGCCACGACCCTCACCACATCCACCAGGAAGGTACACCGAGAGTAGGGTCAGGAAAGCCAGAGAAGGTTTTGCCATCAGAAGGCCCAAGGGAACCGGACAAAGGTGGATCCCTGGTGGGGACGGCCAGGAGAAAGAGAGTGAGAGGGAAGCTCAGGACCACGCTCCGGAACTGCCTGGGGGTTAGCCGAGTCCCACACCTGGTGGACCAGCACGGCTCGGGTGGTCACTCAAGGCCAGAGTGACTAAAGCAACATCAGTGAGTAAAAACCCCGAAACTGCATCTCACGTCTCTGACTCTCCTTTCTACACAATCACTACCCCCATCATCCGCACCAACTGCCCTGAGGCCATACCCCTCCCGTTGGGGGTTATACCACCACGCTGCACATCCTTATACACCTGGCCTCAGTGGACTGTTCTGCAGCGGAGGCTTCAAAGCCGCACTCAACGGGTGGCGTAGTCGATCAAGTTAACATCTACTGCCATAGACTGCCACTTAGTTTGACACCCTGGGCACGGACCGGGTCACCGCCACAAGGACTACTACCCCTATCCAGATCCGGCTCCGGGTATCCCCTGAACATGGCCCAGGGGGCGCGTCAACTTTGGCGTAGTCGGCAGGATAACGTGCCCGCAACCACCGGGTACTGCGTGCCTGAAGAAAAGTTCACATTTACCTCAAAAAGAAGTCTCCCGCCAATTCCGGAGGATCCCCGCCATCGGACGCCATCTCAGATCGTTTCCCGCCGTTTGCCCGCCATCTGCAGTCTTTTCCCGCCATCCACAGAGTTTCCCGCCATTGGGAAGCGGTTCCCGCCATCTGAGAAGATTTCCCGCCCTGGCAGAGTGGACGCCATTATGGGCGTGCCAGAGGGTGGCAAGAGGCCACCTCCCATCGTGGGCCAGGACCAAGAATGGCGCCAAAAACGAAGACCGCCCCCACCAGCAGAGACTGCAATGATTGAGATGTCCGTCAGCGTGGGGGGTCTGCCCCTGGAACTGACAATCACCAAGTTACCCCAGGACCGCCCTCAGTATGGGCGTATACAGAACAAAACAGAGAAGATGGGTGCAGCCTGGAGGAGTCTGGAGAAGCCGTACCCGGAGATGGAGGGAGAGTCAGGCAGCACCGACCCTGTGGTCAGGAGCCTGTTGCAAGCTACCACTCCACAAGACCTGGTGGAGATTCTGGCACAGCTCCCCCGAGACCGGGAGCGTGCACAGACCGCACTGGAGGGCCTCGCATGGAGGATGGCCCAGGTGCAGCGAGAAACGCTGACGGAGTGGAGCAGGGAGATGGCCCAGCAGGCTGGAACCCGCCAGCGAAGCACACCACCCGCAACGAGGAGCACGTCTGCCCCTGAAGAGGATGCAGAAGGGACGGAGGCCGGAGACGACGCCGCAGAGGGAGCTGAAGAGACGGAGGCAAGTAAAGGGGACGTCACTACCCCAAGCCCGGCCACCGTAAGCCTACCCCCGCTCCCCGTCGCAGAGCCCGAAATCCCACCGATCGTGCCCGTTGCCGCACCGCTACCGCTCCAGACTAGGCCTCAGGCAGGAGCCGCGGCCACGCCTCTTGTGACGTCACGCGCCTCAACCCTGAGCGCGGCCAAGCAGGAGACGCCACCGGCCTGGTCGCAGGGCCGAGTACCCCCGGGCGCCGCAGTACCAACAGCGCCCTCTGCCGAGCCACCGGCCTGGTCGCAGAGTCAAGTACACCCGGGCGCCGCCGTCTTCACGGTGCCCTTCACCTTCAGGGTGCCCCAGGCCTGGTCGCAAGGCCTGGTGAACCCGGGCGCCGCTACCACCACCGCGCCCTCAACCTCCACAGTGCCGCACCTGGGTGAAGACTTGTTAGCCCAGCATATTTGCCCGGATGGGCAGCCCTTTGAGTGGTCACCGGAGTACTACCATCCCCGACTCCGGAAAGAAAGACCCCTGGATGAGCCCCTGATCCCGGCTCCGGCGCCCGCCAAGATCACCCCACTCTCGTTGGAGGAAGCATCAGGAGGACGCCGTTATTAGAGTACGGTAAAAAAGAACTGTACATAGTTACCCGTAAGGGTATAAGAACTGCTGCTAATTTAAATATGTTCCCCGTTGGGACAAGTGTGAACTTAAACCCGTGTGTCCCCTATCCCTTAACAGGCTGAGGACTGTGAACAGCCATTCCTTTTCCCCACTGGCCGAGGACTGAGAGCGGCCACCTCCCCTTGTATATAGTTGCGCTTTCTAAGGCGCCCCCTACTGGTTTTATAGGAAACTGTTGTTCTTGAACTGACTGTTGCACTTCTACCTGGTCACAAGCGCACAGTGGCCAGTAACTCAAAGAACATTATAAAGAAAGAGTTTTATATAGCTAAAATCTGATAATGTTTAATGTTTGATATGTTCTTGTATGTTTTGAAAAAAAATTGTATGTTTTTGGATATTTTATTCTTTTACAGCCCGAGGACGTGCTGTGATTTACCAGGGGGGAATGTAGCACCCTGAGGACTCGGCTGCTACAGGGGTATTGCACCTCGACCCAGAGGTGTGGTATTCCACTCCCGGGTAAGGATGGAGTGTGGGACTGAGCTCAGTAGGCTGCATGCACTACGTACATCCCATTTCCGGGGGACAGAACTACGGTACTCCCACCAAGTAAATGTGCAGGTACGACAGCGTCTGTCCCTGGCTGGAGTGGGAGGGGGGTGGAACATCCCAGTAGTGTAGGGGCAGATAGGGGGAGTACTCTGGGTAAAGCTAGGAGCCCATTGGGTGCTGGTCACCTGGGCTCACACATAGAGGGAGTATATATGGTGGGCACCATCTTAGGAACAGGGTCAGAGAGCCTGAGGAGAAGCTGAGGGAGAGTTCAGCCAGAGGGCTGACAGGGAGCTGTGGCTCCGGCTGGGCCCAGCTCCAGAGCCAAGCCTGCAGTGGAGAGAGGAGAGGAAGAAGGAAGGCCCAGAGACGCAGAAAAGAGGGAACCCTAAGATCCCAGAAGCAGACCAAAAAGGGTGAAGGGTTGGCAGAAGAGGGCACCGGATCCCAAGCTGGCGGAGGCAAAAGTAACCCTTAACCAGGAACCGGAGGTCGTGGGCAAGTTTTGCCACGACCCTCACCACATCCACCAGGAAGGTACACCGAGAGTAGGGTCAGGAAAGCCAGAGAAGGTTTTGCCATCAGAAGGCCCAAGGGAACCGGACAAAGGTGGATCCCTGGTGGGGACGGCCAGGAGAAAGAGAGTGAGAGGGAAGCTCAGGACCACGCTCCGGAACTGCCTGGGGGTTAGCCGAGTCCCACACCTGGTGGACGCAGCACGGCTCGGGTGGTCACTCAAGGCCAGAGTGACTAAAGCAACATCAGTGAGTAAAAACCCCGAAACTGCATCTCACGTCTCTGACTCTCCTTTCAACACAATCACTACCCCCATCATCCGCACCAACTGCCCTGAGGCCATACCCCTCCCGTTGGGGGTTATACCACCACGCTGCACATCCTTATACACCTGGCCTCAGTGGACTGTTCTGCAGCGGCGGCTTCAAAGCCGCACTCAACGGGTGGCATAGTCGATCAAGTTAACATCTACTGCCATAGACTGCCACTTAGTTTGACACCCTGGGCACGGACCGGGTCACCGCCACAAGGACTACTACCCCTATCCAGATCCGGCTCCGGGTATCCCCTGAACATGGCCCAGGGGGCGCGTCAATTACACACAGAGGGATCTATTATATAGAGTCATTACACACAGAGGGATCTATTATATAGAGTCATTACACACAGAGGGATCTATTATATAGAGTCATTACACACAGAGGGATCTATTATATAGAGTCATTACACACAGAGCGATCTATTATATAGAGCCATTACACACAGAGCGATCTATTATATAGAGTCATTACACACAGAGTGATCTATTATATAGAGTCATTACACACAGAGGGATCTATTATATAGAGTCATTACACACAGAGGGATCTATTATATAGAGTCATTACACACAGAGGGGTCTATTATATAGTGTCATTACACACAGAGGGATCTATTATATAGAGTCATTACACACAGAGGGATCAATTATATAGAGCCATTACACACAGAGGGATCTATTATATAGAGTCATTACACACAGAGTGATCTATTATATAGAGTCATTACACACAGAGGGTTCTATTATATAGAGTCATTACACACAGAGCGATCTATTATATAGAGTCATTACACACAGAGGGATCTATTATATAGAGTCATTACACACAGAGGGATCTATTATATAGAGTCATTACACAAAGAGCGATCTATTATATAGAATCATTACACGCAAAGGGATCTATTATATTGAGTCATTACACGCAGAGGGATCTATTATATTGAGTCATTACACACAGAGCGATCTATTATATAGAGTCATTACACGCAGAGGGATCTATTATATAGAGTCATTACAGACAGAGGGATCTATTATATAGAGGCATTACACGCAGAGGGATCTATTATATAGAGTCATTACACACAGAGCTATCTATTAGATAGAGTCATTACACACAGAGGGATCAATTATATAGAGGCATTACACACAGAGCGATCTATTATATAGAGTCATTACACGCAGAGGGATCTATTAAATAGAGTCATTACACACAGAGGGATCTATTATATAGACTCATTACACACAGAGGGATCTATTATATAGAGTCATTACACACAGAGGGATCTATTATATAGAGTCATTACTCACAGAGGGATCTATTATATAGAGTCATTACACAGAGGGATCTATTATATAGAGTCATTACACACAGAGGGATCTATTATATAGAGTCATTACACACAGAGTGATCTATTATATAGAGTCATTACACACAGAGGGATCTATTATATAGAGTCATTACACACAGAGGGATCTATTATATAGAGGCATTACACACAGAGCGATCTATTATATAGAGTCATTACACACAGAGTGATCTATTATATAGAGTCATTACACACAGAGTGATCTATTATATAGAGTCATTACACACAGAGGGATCTATTATATAGAGTCATTACACACAGAGCGATCTATTATATAGAGTCATTACACACAGAGGGATCTATTTCATGTGTTTATTTCTGTTAATGTTGATGATTATGGCTTACAGCCAATGAAAACACAAACAAGTCATTATCTCAGTAAATTACAATAATTAACAAAAAACACCTGCAAAGGCTTCCCAAGCATTAAAAAACGTCCCTTAGTCTGTTTCAGTAGGCTCCACAATCATGGGGAAGACTGCTGACTTGACAGATGTCCAGAAGGCAGTCATTGACACACTCCACAAGGTCCCAGAGTCTGGAGGAAGAGCGGAGAGGCCACAATCCAAGCTGCTGGAGGTCTAGTGTGAAGTCTCCACAATCAGTGATGGTTTGGGGAGCCATGTCATCTGCTGGTGGAGGTCCACTGTGTTTATCAAGACCAAAGTCAGCGCAGCCGTCTACCAGGACATTTTACAGCTCTTCATGCTTCCCTCCGCCGACAAGCTTTATGGAGATGGAAATGTCATTCTCCAGCAGGACTTGGCCCCTGTCCACACGGCCAAAAGTACCAATACCTGGTTTACACACAACAGTATCACTGTGCTTGATTGGCAGCAAACTCGCCTGACCTTAACCCCATAGAGAATCTATTATAGAGAATCTATGGGGTATTGTCAAGAGGAAGATGAGAGACACCAGACAACAATGCAGACGAGCTGAAGGCGGCTATCAAAGCCACCTGGGCTTCCATAACCCCTCAGCAGCCACAGGCTGATCTCTCCATGCCACAGGCTGATCCCTCCATGCCACAGGCTGATCCCTCCATGCCACAGGCTGATCCCTCCATGCCACAGGCTGATCCCTCCATGCCACATTGCCGCATTGATGCAGTAATTGATGCACAAGGAGCCGACCAAGTATTGAGGCATTTACTTGTGGCACCCCAGGGGTCTGGTTTCCACAGTAACAGCAATGTTATGTCTGAGAGCAGGTGGGAGGTCTCTTGGTCAGGGATCCTATGCATGCCACACCTCCTGCCCAGTCCTGGGAGGGGAAGGACTTCCCCTATATAAACCTAGGGCTGAGGCAGGGTTAGTGTGTAGAGAAGAAGTAGAGACAGAGAAGAGAAGCAGATATAGGAAAAGAACATCAGGAGCTCTGTGGGAGCAGTGCTATAAGGAGTCAGGGGCTGGCAGCTGCAGAGCTCGCCCTGACTGAGAAGCTATCACCGGACCCGGAGTCCGAGGCTGTGGGGACTAATCCTTACCCAGCAGCAGAAACCGACCGGCAGGGGATTTCAGGTCCTCTGGCCAAGAAACCCGAAGGCACGGTCACACGCGTGGGACCAGCACCGCCGTCGTGGAGCGGATGCCACTAGAAGGCCCCGAGTCACCGGCCATACGGGTGAGCACCACACGGTACACTCAGGGACGTGGGCTACTTATACCCGCCTCTAGCAAGGTAGCCAGAAGAGTACAGTCAGTTTGGGAGGCCTACAACTCCGCCTGGCCAGGGGAGATCCCATCTGCTCAAGGACAGACCAGGCCCCGATCGCTAGCCAGTACTCCGGGAGGGTCTATCTTTATCACCAGTAAAGACCCTGAACTACGCCGCATCGTCTCTGAGTGATTCCTGCTACCCCCATCATCCACGTCGGCTGCCCTGAGGCCATACCCCTCCCGTTGGGGGTGATACTATCACGCTGCACAATCCTACCACCGGCCTCAGCGGTCTGCCCTGCAGCGGCAGCTCCTTTGCTGCATTCAACGGGTGGCGTAGTCGTCCAACATCTACCGCTAATACAACGCCACTTAGTCTGACTCCCTGGGCACGGACCGGGTCACCGCCACGAGACTACAACCCTCAACAGATCCGGCTCCGGGTAAGCTCCTGCATGCGCAACGCTGTGCGACACAGGCCCAGGGGTGCGTCAACTTTTGGCGTAGTCGGCAGGATCTCGTGCCCGCAACCACCGGGTACTGCGTGCCTGAAAAAGACTGTTCAAACTTACCAGTGGTGAAGATTCCCGCCATCCGTGGAGGTTTCCCGCCATCCGGCGCCATCTTCTACCTTCTTCCCGCCATCCGCAAAGTTTTCCCGCCATCCGGCGCCATCTTCTGCCTTCTTCCCGCCATCCGTGGAGTTTTTCCGCTGTTGGACGCCATCTTGAAGACGCCGCGCGGGAAGAAGAGGGGTGTGGACTCCGAAAGCGCGCGAGAACTGAAGCCCCGCCTCACGTCCGGACGTTGCGTAAGGTCCTGGAAGGAGCCCAGCAGACGCCGACGTCACAGGAGCGCGACGGAAGGTCCTCAACCCTGACGATCCACTGCGGAGCCGCGGCCTACGGAAGAGGATCATCGCAAGGTAGGCCACGGTCCACTAGGGGGGGAGGACTGTTGCAGGGATACTAACCCAGCTGAGGGACACCTTTGATACCCGCACCTCAGCCGAGATCAAGCTTATATTCTACGGGTGCAAGCAGCGAGCACACGAGAGTATAAGGGACTATGCCCTGAACCTACAAGAGGCCCTGAGAGCCATTAAGCAGACCGACCCTGATGGCGTGGGAGACGAGGACAGGCTGTTGACTGAACAATTTATAGAGGGTTTATATTGCAATCCCCACCGAACCCAGTTGCGGGCAATGGCCTTACAGGACCCTCATCTGGGATTTGCACAGTTCAAGGACAGAGCCATCCGGGTGCTCCGAGAACCGGCACCAGGTGGCGTTGTGACCCACAGACACACCTCTTACCACCAGGAGGCGGCGCCCTTGTCGGCAGCACCTGTGGGAGCTGATGCGCAGGCTTTGAACAATGACCCGGCTCCAGACCTGCACCATCAGGTCCAAGAGCTAGCTAAAAGCGTTGCCGCGCTAACCCGAACTGTGCAGTCTTTACAGGTTTCCACTCCAGGGAAGATCCAGCTGGCATCCGGACCGGAGGACATCCCGTGGCGTCGACCAAGGAGGACCCCACCGGCCAGAGGAAGACCCAGCGACCGATACAACGAGGACGGACAACCCTTCTGCCGCCGCTGCAATCAACCCGGACATATGGCAAGGTACTGTCCTTTAAACTGGCACAACCTGGGGTAGAGGGCCAAACCCCAGGAAAAAGATCATCAGGCCCATCGAACTGGCGCGACAAATATGTGGGAGGACGTCCAGTCTTGCCTGTGGTACTGGATGGCATCCCTATGAGTGCCCTACTGGATACCGGGTCACAGGTTACCACTATCCCGTACGTGCTCTTCAAGCAGTACTGGAATGACTCGGATATCACCCGCTACCCTGACGACGATTTGAGTATCATCGCCAGCAATGGTCAGCCCGTGCCACAGATTGGATTTAAAGAGGTGACCATTAAAATCGGTAGAGTTGAACTGGCGGCACAGGGACTGATCATTGTAGACATTGACAAGCACGAGAGTCACCCAAAGATAACTCTAGGAACTAATGTAATTGAAAATTGTCTTGCAGAGGTGATTTTCCTTTTACAGCAGGTTGCCAAGAACGCCAGCTCCGGCCAGCAGCGAGTGCTCCAGAAAGAGATCCGGGCACTGATGCGACGGCAACAGATAGAACTCTCCGGTGGTGAGATTGGTAGCGTAAGAATGTGTGACCCTTTCCCTATTGCCATGCCCCCAAAAAGTGAAATGATGATTTGGTGCCGGGCAGCTATTGGTCTGAGAGGTAGAGATTACCAGGCAATGGTAGAACCAGTTTACTCAGACAGTAGGCCCACCATTTTGACAGCACGGGGGGTGGTCAATGTACGCCATGGGAGGGTGCCCGTTCGCATAATAAATATAGGGAAGAGGGAAGTGTACCTGCCCCGGTATGCCACGCTAGCCAAATTGTATACCATCAATCAAAATTCCATACAGTCCGTAGAACCCTTGCCTCCATCTTCCCCGGAGGAAAGTAACGGCTCTAAGGAAACAATGGAGGACTGGTGTCAGCAACTACATTTGGGTACTGACTCCACTCCCTCACACCAGAGACAGGGAGTCTATCGGGTGGTTCAAGAGTACGAGAGAGTGTTTAGTAAACACCCGTTAGACTTCGGGCGAGTCAAGGGGGTAGAACAACACATCCCCACGGGAGACCATCTTCCCATAAAAGAGAGGTATCGACCCGTACCCCCTGCACACTACCAACACGCCAAGGGGATGCTTAGGGACATGAAGGAGGCTGGGGTGATCAGGGATAGCTGTAGCCCCTGGGCAGCTCCACTAGTCTTAGTCAAAAAGAAAGACAACACCATGAGGATGTGTGTAGATTACCGGAAAATCAACCGTATCACACACAAGGATGCGTACCCCTTACCAAGGATAGAGGAGTCTTTGGCTGCTTTAAGATCTGCTAACTTCTTCTCTACCTTGGATCTCACTAGCGGGTACTGGCAGGTTCCTGTAGCAGAGGCGGACCGGGAGAAGACCGCATTCACCACCCCGATGGGACTTAGCGAGTTTACCTGCATGCCGTTCGGACTCTGTAACGCACCAGGAACCTTTCAACGATTAATGGAGTGCTGTCTGGGCCACAAAAACTTTGAGACGGTCCTGTTGTACCTGGACGATATCATCGTATATTCCAAGACTTATGAGGACCACCTGAAACACCTGGCGGAAGTGTTCGAAGCTCTGGCAAACTACGGCCTAAAGGTAAAACCCTCCAAGTGTCACCTCCTAAAACCAAAGGTGCAGTACCTGGGACACGTGGTGAGCGCTGACGGAGTGGCTCCCGACCCTGATAAGATCACCGCAATTAAGGAATGGCCAAGTCCCTCCAGTGTAAAGGAAGTGCGGCAGTTCCTCGGGTTGGTAGGCTATTACCGCAGATTCATCCCTGGTTTCACCAAAAAGGCAGCTCCTATGCAGGACCTCCTGATAGGCCAGTCCCGGAAGGCCAAGAACCAGAAGCCGCCCTTCAAATGGGAGAAGTTAGAAGAAGAGTCCTTCCGCCAGCTGAAGATGGCCCTCACGGGGGATGAAATCCTGGCGTACCCTGATTACAGCCAGCCCTTTATCCTCTACACCGACGCAAGTAACATCGGGCTAGGAGCCGTACTGTCCCAGATCCAGCAGGGGAAAGAACGAGTAATCGCTTACGCCAGTCGAAAACTGCGACCCACCGAAAGAAACCCTGAGAATTACAGCTCATTTAAGCTAGAGTTCCTGGCAGTGGTGTGGGCAGTCACCGAACGCTTTAAGCACTACCTCGCTTCTTCCCGGTTCACCGTGTACACGGATAACAACCCGTTGACACACCTGGACACGGCAAGACTCGGTGCCCTAGAGCAGAGATGGATGGCCCATCTGTCCAACTACGAGTTCACAATCAAATACCGGGCAGGACGCTCCAATACCAACGCGGACGCCCTGTCCAGGATGCCAAACCTACCGGACGTAGGAGAAGATCCAGAGGGACTGGAAGAAGTCGAACTCCCCGCGTTCCACCGTCATGGGACTATCCAGTATTCCCATCGGGTAAGGAGTAAGCAAGCCGCTACATTTAACCCCTTGCCTCACTACAACTGGGAGGAAACGCAAGACAGTGACCCTGCCGTCCGACTGGTGAAGGAGATGCTGACTCGGCCAGAGGCTCGCCTTGACCCAGACGCTCCGGAGGAAGCCAAACAACTGTGGGCTGAGAAGAGTCGACTGTTCCTTTACAAGGGGAAGTTGTGCCGCAGAATGGTTAACTCCCGGACGCATGAACTAATCTGGCAAGTAGTGGTGCCACGAAGAGACGCAGCCATGGTGATGGAGGCATACCACGACACTTCGGATGGAAGAAGCTGGAGTTCCTGCTGCGCGGGCGGTTCCACTGGGTAGGCATGAGGGGAACCATCGAGAGGTGGTGCAGAGACTGTGGCCCGTGCAACCTAAGAAGGAAGGACCGTGCCAGCCAGAAGACCCCCCTTCAGTCCATCGTCACCAAGCAGCCGTTGGAACTGGTAGCCTTGGATCATGTAAAACTGACCCCAAGCAGAAGTGGCTACGTCTACGCGTTAACCATTGTGGATCATTACTCCCGGTTCTTGGTTGTCGTCCCCGTTAAGGACTTAACAGCTCAAACAGCAGCTAGAGCCTTCCAGCAGCACTTCTGCCGTCCACACGGGTACCCGGACCAAGTGCTGACGGACCAGGGACCTGCCTTTGAAGCGGAGGTCTTCCAGGAATTCTGCAATCTGTATGGCTGCCGGAAGATAAGGACGACACCCTATCATCCGCAAACTAATGGACTTTGTGAGAAAATGAACCAGGTGGTAATGGATCTTCTGAAAACGTTGCCCCTGGAAGAACGCAGTCTGTGGCCTGAGAAGCTGCCCGACCTGGTGGACCTATACAACTACATCCCTGTAGGTTCCACCAACTGTACCCCGGCTTACCTAATAAGGGCAAGGCCTGGTAAGCTACCTGTTGACCTGGAGATGGGAGTCCTGACACCCGAGGACACTTCACCGGAAGCAGACTGGGACACAGAGAGGCAGCAGCAGTACCGGAAAGTACAGGAGAGCGTGGAGCGAAGTCTCTGTCTCGCTAGGGAAAGACAAGAGAAAACTTACAACCAGTATGCTCCCGCTGTTCCCCTGGTACCCGGAGAGCAGGTCTTGAAGAGGAAGAGACGGCTCCACAAGTTGGACGACCAGTGGGAGAAGGACCCGTACACCGTACTGCCCTCAAGCCACGACAACCCAAAGGTCTGTACCATCAGTAAAGACGGAGGGGAAACCACAGCCATTGTATCCCGGGATCACCTGAAGAAGTGTCCCGAACAGCTACGGAACCCAGAAGGAGAGCAAGAAGACCCTCGACCCGTAGAGGAAAGGGAAGATATGGTTAGTACTGTGCTCGGAGACTTCCCTTGGTCCTGGACTCAAGTCAATGGTGCAGTTGTGGTACCCGTCCTCACGTTCCTCCAACCAGCATCCCAAGTGCCTACGGAGCAACAGGTGGAGCTGGAAGAGCAGCCGGTCCAGGAAGCAGCAGACTCCACACAAGCAGAACAGGAGGATCAACCCTCTGCTCATAGTGAGCCTGCCGTACCCCTAGTGAGCCAAAGAGCCCGTAGACAGCTGCCCAGTTTACCCTTGACAGCTCCTACACCCTGTAGTTCAGGGCCAGACAGTCAGCTCCGTAGGTCCATTAGGGCCACTAGAGGCCAGTTACCCGCACGTTGGAGGATTTGAAGTGTTTAAATTGTTTTATTTGTGGTCACCTGTCTGTTACTTGTAAATAATTATGTGTTTCTAGTTATTTTTAGGAGTCCTTGGTGGATTTACCGGGAATCCTTGTACAATTGGTTGGAGCGTAACCTAGGAATGGACTAAAGACTGTTAAGGACTCGGGGCAGGACAGACCCCTACCTGGTTACGTCTCCCTGTTTTGGTGAAATGGACACCTTGCTTTTCTTCAAAACTGCACCCGGTTGCGGACACGCCGTAACCATCTTTATGTGTTTTTCTTATTGTATTATTATTGTTTATACCTTGTTATGTTTTTCTAAAAATATGTTTAGTCCCGGAGTACTAAATTTCACTAGGGGGGAATGTGGCACCCCAGGGGTCTGGTTTCCACAGTAACAGCAATGTTATGTCTGAGAGCAGGTGGGAGGTCTCTTGGTCAGGGATCCTATGCATGCCACACCTCCTGCCCAGTCCTGGGAGGGGAAGGACTTCCCCTATATAAACCTAGGGCTGAGGCAGGGTTAGTGTGTAGAGAAGAAGTAGAGACAGAGAAGAGAAGCAGATATAGGAAAAGAACATCAGGAGCTCTGTGGGAGCAGTGCTATAAGGAGTCAGGGGCTGGCAGCTGCAGAGCTCGCCCTGACTGAGAAGCTATCACCGGACCCGGAGTCCGAGGCTGTGGGGACTAATCCTTACCCAGCAGCAGAAACCGACCGGCAGGGGATTTCAGGTCCTATGGCCAAGAAACCCGAAGGCACGGTCACACGCGTGGGACCAGCACCGCCGTCGTGGAGCGGACGCCACTAGAAGGCCCCGAGTCACCGGCCATACGGGTGAGCACCACACGGTACACTCAGGGACGTGGGCTACTTATACCCGCCTCTAGCAAGGTAGCAGGAAGAGTACAGTCAGTTTGGGAGGCCTACAACTCCGCCTGGCCAGGGGAGATCCCATCTGCTCAAGGACTGACCAGGCCCCGATCGCTAGCCAGTACTCCGGGAGGGTCTATCTTTATCACCAGGAAAGACCCTGAACTACGCCGCATCGTCTCTGAGTGATTCCTGCTACCCCCATCATCCACGTCGGCTGCCCTGAGGCCATACCCCTCCCGTTGGGGGTGATACTATCACGCTGCACAATCCTACCACCGGCCTCAGCGGTCTGCCCTGCAGCGGCAGCTCCTTTGCTGCATTCAACGGGTGGCGTAGTTGTCCAACATCTACCGCTAATACAACGCCACTTAGTCTGACTCCCTGGGCACGGACCGGGTCACCGCCACGAGACTACAACCCTCAACAGATCCGGCTCCGGGTAAGCTCCTGCATGCGCAACGCTGTGCGACACAGGCCCAGGGGTGCGTCATACTGAACAGACATTTCGGATTTTAAAAACATTTTTCAAGCTGTTGTTATAAAGTATTCTAATTTACTGAGATAATCACTTTTGTGTTTTCATTGGCTGTAAGCCATAATCATCAACATTAACAGAAATAAACACGTGAAATAGATCCCTCTGTGTGTAATGACTCTATATAATAGATCCCTCTGTGTGTAAAGACTCTATATAATAGATCCCTCTGTGTGTAATGACTCTACATAATAGATCGCTGTGCGTGTAATGACTCTATATAATAGATCCCTCTGCGTGTAATAACTCTATAGAATAGATCCCTCTGCGTGTAATGACTCTATAGAATAGATCCCTCTGTGTGTAATGACTCTATAGAATAGATCCCTCTGCGTGTAATGACTCTATTGAATAGATTCCTCTGCGTGTAATGACTCTATAGAATAGATCCCTCTGCGTGTAATGACTCTATAGAATAGATCCCTCTGCGTGTAATGACTCTATAGAATAGATCCCGCTGCGTGTAATGACTCTATAGAATAGATCCCTCTGCGTGTAATGACTCTATAGAATAGATCCCTCTGCGTGCAATGACTCTATAGAATAGATCCCTCTGCGTGTAATGACTCTATAGAATAGATCCCTCTGCGTGTAATGACTCTATAGAATAGATCCCTCTGCGTGTAATGACTCTATAGAATAGATCCCTCTGCGTGTAATGACTCTATAGAATAGATCCCGCTGCGTGTAATGACTCTATAGAATAGATCCCTCTGCGTGTAATGACTCTATAGAATAGATCCCGCTGTGTGTAATGACTCTATAGAATAGATCCCTCTGCGTGTAATGACTCTATAGAATAGATCCCTCTGCGTGTAATGACTCTATAGAATAGATCCCTCTGCGTGTAATGACTCTATAGAATAGATCCCTCTGCGTGTAATGACTCTATAGAATAGATCCCTCTGCGTGCAATGACTCTATAGAATAGATCCCTCTGCGTGTAATGACTCTATAGAATAGATCCCTCTGCGTGTAATGACTCTATAGAATAGATCCCTCTGCGTGTAATGACTCTATAGAATAGATCCCTCTGCGTGTAATGACTCTATAGAATAGATCCCGCTGCGTGTAATGACTCTATAGAATAGATCCCTCTGCGTG
Organism: Phyllobates terribilis; assembly: GCF_046119375.1. Lineage (NCBI taxonomy): Eukaryota > Metazoa > Chordata > Amphibia > Anura > Dendrobatidae > Phyllobates > Phyllobates terribilis. Next base: position 19,786,246 of record NW_027362764.1, on the reverse strand, counting down.
TAATGACTCTATAGAATAGATCCCGCTGTGTGTAATGACTCTATAGAATAGATCCCTCTGCGTGTAATGACTCTATAGAATAGATCCCTCTGCGTGTAATGACTCTATAGAATAGATCCCTCTGCGTGTAATGACTCTATAGAATAGATACCTCTGCGTGTAATGACTCTATAGAATAGATCCCTCTGCGTGCAATGACTCTATAGAATAAATCCCTCTGCGTGTAATGACTCTATAGAATAAATCCCTCTGCGTGTAATGACTCTATATAATAGATCGCTCTGCGTGTAATGACTCTATAGAATAGATCCCTCTGCGTGTAATGACTCTATATAATAGATCGCTCTGTGTGTAATGACTCTGTATAATAGATCCCTCTGTGTAATGACTCTATATAATAGATCCCTCTGTGTGTAATGACTCTATATAATAGATCCCTGTGTGTGTAATGACTCTATATAATAGATCCCTCTGTGTGTAATGACTCTATATAATAGATCCCTCTGTGTGTAATGACTCTATATAATAGATCCCTCTGTGTGTAATGACTCTATATAATAGATCCCTCTGTGTGTAATGTCTCTATATAATAGATCCCTCTGTGTGTAATGACTCTATATAATAGATCCCTCTGTGTGTAATGACTCTACACTGTGTTCCAAATTATTATGCAAATAATAGTTTCTCAGATTTTCCCACATTCCCTATATGAATTGCAGTCATTGTAATTTTCCAGTCTAATAACTATTAGAGGACAATTGAAAGGTTTTTGTATAAACTGCCGATGATAACAGGAGATTTATAAAAAAATAAAACACTCAAACTGCACTCAAAATGCATGTTCCAAATTATTATGCACAGCAGAGTTTTCAACCTTTTCATTTTAATAAAGAACAAAAAAATGGTCATTTGTGAAATTATAAGCATTAGCAGGTTATTACAAACTGAAATCAAACAGTTTTCAACTCAAAACTTTATTCTAGGTGATGTTACATTTGCACATAGGACCGCTTGTTGGAAAGAAGCTTCTGAACTCTCTCGTCCATTGAATTTGTCAGGTTTTGGATGGTTTCTGCTTCAATTGTTTTGCATGAGGACAGAATACCCTCCCAGAGCTGTTGCTTAGATGTGAACTGCCTCCCGCCATCATAGACACTCCTTTTGATGATGCTCCAGAGGTTCTCAATGGGGTTGAGGTCAGGGGAGCATGGGGGTCACACCATAAGTTTGTCCCCTTTTATGCCCATAGCAGCCAGAGATGCAGATGTGTTATGTGCAGCATGAGACGGGGCATTATCATGCATGAAATGATCTCGATGGTCCAGATGGATGGAGTGGAGGATGGCTGGTTGATGGACACCCCATGCAAACACGGCTACAGCGCCAACAAGGAGGAGGTGGAGTAATGTTTTGGGCTGGAACCATGGGGAGAGAGATTGTCGGCCCTTTTAGGATCCCTGAAGGGGTAAAGAAGAACTCCATAATGTATGTTGAGTTTCTCAAACAGCACTTCCTGCCATGGTTCAAGAAGAAGAACCGTGTATTCCGCAGCAAGATCATTTTCATGCATGATAATGCCCCGACTCATGCTGCACATAACACATCTGCATCTCTGGCTGATATGGGCATAAAAGGGGACAAACTTATGGTGTGACCCCCATGCTCCCCTGACCTCAACCCCATTGAGAACCTCTGGAGCATCATCAAAAGGAGTGTCTATGATGGCGGGAGGCAGTTCACATCTAAGCAACAGCTCTGGGAGGGTATTCTGTCCTCATGCAAAACAATTGAAGCAGAAACCATCCAAAACCTGACAAATTCAATGGACGAGAGAGTTCAGAAGCTTCTTTCCAACAAGCGGTCCTATGTGCAAATGTAACATCACCTAGAATAAAGTTTTGAGTTGAAAACTGTTTGATTTCAGTGTGTAATAACCTGCTAATGCTTATAATTTCACAAATGACCATTTTTTTGTTCTTTATTAAAATGAAAAGGTTGAAAACTCTGCTGTGCATAATAATTTGGAACATGCATTTTGACTGCAGTTTGAGTGTTTTATTTTTTTATAAATCTCCTGTTATCATCGGCAGATTATACAAAAACCTTTCAATTGTCCTCTAATAGTTATTAGACTGGAAAATTACAATGACTGCAATTCATATAGGGAATGTGGGAAAATCTGAGAAACTATTATTTGCATAATAATTTGGAACACAGTGTATATAATAGATCCCTCTGCGTGTAATGACTCTATATAATAGATCGCTCTGTGTGTAATGACTCTATGTAATAGATCCCTCTGTGTGTAATGACTCTATATAATAGACCCCTCTGTGTGCAATGACTCTATATAATAGATCCCTCTGTGTGTAATGACTCTTTATAATAGATCCCTCTGTGTGTAATGATTCTATATAATAGATCCCTCTGTGTGTAATGACTCTATATAATAGATCCCTCTGTGTGTAATGATTCTATATAATAGATCCCTCTGTGTGTAATGACTCTATATAATAGATCCCTCTGTGTGTAATGACTCTATATAATAGATCCCTCTGTGTATAATGATTCTATATAATAGATCCCTCTGTGTGTAATGACTCTATATAATAGATCCCTCTGCGTGTAATGACTCTATATAATAGATCGCTCTGTGTGTAATGACTCTATGTAATAGATCCCTCTGTGTGTAATGACTCTATATAATAGACCCCTCTGTGTGCAATGACTCTATATAATAGATCCCTCTGTGTGTAATGACTCTTTATAATAGATCCCTCTGTGTGTAATGATTCTATATAATAGATCCTTCTGTGTGTAATGACTCTATATAATAGATCCCTCTGTGTGTAATGATTCTATATAATAGATCCCTCTGTGTGTAATGACTCTATATAATAGATCCCTCTGTGTGTAATGACTCTATATAATAGATCCCTCTGTGTATAATGATTCTATATAGTAGATCCCTCTGTGTGTAATGACTCTATATAATAGATCCCTCTGTGTGTAATGATTCTATATAATAGATCCCTCTGTGTGTAATGACTCTATATAATAGATCCCTCTGTGTGTAATGATTCTATATAATAGATCCCTCTGCGTGTAATGACTCTATATAATAGATCCCTCTGTGTGTAATGACTCTATATAATAGATCCCTCTGTGTGTAATGACTCTATATAATAGATCCCTCTGTGTATAATGATTCTATATAATAGATCCCTCTGTGTGTAATGACTCTATATAATAGACCCCTCTGTGTGTAATGATTCTATATAATAGATCCCTCTGTGTGTAATGACTCTATATAATAGATCCCTCTCTGTGTAATGACTCTATATAATAGATCCCTCTGTGTGTAATAATTCTATATAATAGATCCCTCTGTGTGTAATGACTCTATATAATAGATCCCTCTGCGTGTAATGACTCTATATAATAGATCCCTCTGCGTGTAATGACTCTATATAATAGATCCCTCTGTGTGTAATGACTCTATATAATAGATCCCTCTGTGTGTAATGACTCTATATAATAGATCCCTCTGTGTGTAATGACTCTATATAATAGATCCCTCTGTGTGTAATGACTCTATATAATAGATCCCTCTGTGTGTAATGATTCTATATAATAGATCCCTCTGTGTGTAATGACTCTATATAATAGATCCCTCTGTGTGTAATGACTCTATATAATAGATCCCTCTGTGTATAATGATTCTATATAATAGATCCCTCTGTGTGTAATGACTCTATATAATAGATCCCTCTGTGTGTAATGACTCTATATAATAGATCCCTCTGTGTGTAATGACTCTATATAATAGATCCCTCTGTGTGTAATGACTCTATATAATAGATCCCTCTGTGTGTAATGACTCTATATAATAGATCCCTCTGTGTGTAATGATTCTATATAATAGATCCCTCTGTGTGTAATGTCTCTATATAATAGATCCCTCTGTGTGTAATGACTCTATATAATAGATCCCTCTGTGTGTAATGATTCTATATAATATAGGAGTTTCACTTTTTGTATTGAAGAACTGAAATAAATTAAAGTTTTGGTGATATTCTAATTTTGTGAGATGCACCTGTAGATGCGGAACTAAGACATGACTCTTGTCTTGTGATATCTGACCAGTCGCTGGACTCTGCCTTGCACTGGGAGAGCTGAGGCTCCGGCACAATGTGACATCTTCAGATTGGATCAGGTTGGAGTGAGAAGATGTCTTGCTGTCCCGCTCCCCTCCCCCGCACTTCTCTCTTATGGGCGGTGTAATATGTTGTCCAGATATTGGGAATCGTCTAAGGTCTAATAGCTTCTCCAATGAGGATGAGCCAGACGAATCCGGCCCGAGCGTCACTATGATCAGAGGCAATGAGGTGGAGGGGATCGCACAAGGAAAGGAGTGGACGGACACAGAGAAAAATGAAGAGCAGAAGACGTAAATCACAGCTTTCTAGTAGACCCTGATTTCCAATATTTCACTATGTTCAAGATCTCTGCTTTCTGCCAGAAATGTCCTCCTGACCTATCACAGCCGAGAGTGTTACAATGTATCCAGCCTAGACATTACTCTGTAACACACCGGTGGGCAATTCATTTTCCCGAGGGGCCACATGAGAACTGGGATTGTTGTGGAGGTCAAACCAATAGGCTGAAATCAATTCTGCTCAATATTAAGATTAATTATAATTATTTTATATTAATATTAATTGTATCACTTAATGTTGAGCAGAATTAAGTATGCTTACATCCCCACTGTATGAGCCCACACACAGCCCCCTATATACCGCAAGAGCCCCTACATAGCCCCTAAATACATTATGAGCCCCCACATAGCCCCCTATATACCGTAAGAGCCCCTACATAGCCCCTATATACATTATGAGGCCCCACATAGCCCCCTATATGCAGTATAAGCCCGCATATAGCACCCTATAAACAGTATGAGCTCCCACATAGCCCTCTATATACTGTAAGAGCCCCCATATAGCCCCCTATACTCATTATGAGCCCCCACATAGCCTCCTATATGCAGTATAAGCCCGCATACAGCACCCTATAAACAGTATGAGCTCCCACCTAGCCCTCTATAAACTGTAAGAGCCCCCACATAGCCCCTATATACATTATGAGCCCCCACATAGCCCCCTATATGCAGTATAAGCCCTCATATAGCACCCTATAAACAGTATGAGCTCCCATATACTGTAAAAGCCCCCACATAGCCCCCTATATTCATTATGAGCCCCCACAAATCCTCCTATATACAGTGTGAGCCCGCACATAGTCCTCTATATACTGTAAGAGCCCCCGCATAGCCCTATATATACTGTAAGAGCCCCTACATAGCCCCTATATACATTATGAGCCCCCACATAGCCCCCTATATGCAGTATAAGCCCGGATATAGCACCCTATAAACAGTATGAGCCCCCACATAGCCCTCTATATACTGTAAGAGCCCCCACATAGCCTCCTATATTCATTATAAGCCCACACAAATCCTCCTATATACAGTGTGAGCCCCCACATAGCCCTTTATATACTGTAAGAGCCCCCACATAGCCCTCTATATACTGTAAGAGCCCCCACATAGCCCCCTATATTCATTATGAGCCCCCACAAATCCTCTTATATACAATGTGAGCCCCCACATAGCCTCCTATATACAGTACGAGTCCCCACATAGACTATATGAACATAGACTACATAGCTCCCTATATACAGTATGAGTCCTCCATTAGCCTCCTATATATATAGTATGAGACCCTACATAGCCTCCTGTGTACAGTATGATCCCTTTCGTAGCCTCCTAAATGCAGCATGAACCCCCACATAGCCTCCTATATACTGCATGATCCCCCACATAGCCACCTGTACACAGAATGAGTCCCCAAATAGCCCCCTGTATGCAGTATGGGTACCAACATAGCTCCTCTATATACAGTATGAGCCCCCCATAACCCCCTATATAAAATATGAGCCCCACATAGCCTCCCTATATACAATATGAGCCCCCATATTGCCCCCTGTATATAGTATGAGCCTTCACATATCCCCCTGTATACAGTATGAGCCCCCACATAGCCTTTCATATACAGTATGCACTCTCACATAGCCTGTTATATACAGCATGAGCCTCACATATCCTCTTATATACAGTGTGAGCCCCAACATAGCTCCCTATATAAAGTATGAGCCCCTGTCACGAAACAGCACCCACTTTTGGGTCAGACCTTGCAGCTCTCTGGCGCCCCCTTATCATGCTGGTCAAACACGGTATTGACCGAGGATAAGCACGGGTGCAGCTGCTCTAATTTATGTCGACTATTGCGGCACGTGATGTGACAGGACGTATATATACCACCAGTTTCTTCCAGGAACGTATATATACCTCCGTCCAGCCACCCTCAAACCACAATATCACATAAATACTGGTATACTGCCACCACCGATCTCTTAACAGGTGGATCGGGTACCCGTTAGGTAACGTGAATTAGCGGGTGAGGAACGTGTTTGCTCGACATAGGACAAGAAGAACGAAACTGGTAAATAATAATGATTTACTCCCGAAAGGGGGGCAGTGTTTACAAAATATATACAAGATATTATAAAAGAGACAATTTACATATATGCATAAAACAGTTATTAAAATAAAAGGGATAAGTAATAACAAAACCTGTGCCACGTGGTGATGGTCTCAGATTTTGTGGGGGGGACGGCTCCCCGGAAATTAGATGTGATTCTTCCACGCAGCGTGTAGGGCATGCGTCTGACGTCACCTGGCAAGAATCTGCTGGTTTATGGCCGTTCTGGTTTTTAGTACGGGGCCAAAACACCAGGAGACACCCATATCGCTTACCTCACACAGGGGCTCTGTTTTGTGAACCCACCCAGCTGCATAAGACATAAAAATCCTCCATCTTTCATATCTTGGTGTGGGGGTGTCCCACATCCAAGATGGAGACATCATGTTGGCCGTCACTAATTTTCATGCAGATGGATATCAAACATGACCTCTCTATGATGCTCCGAAGCTAAGAAACCGTTACCCCAGTTCCCGGTCGTTTCTCGGTTACGCAAGACATACTATTGTAAGCGGGAAAAGGTGAGCATTCCAAAAATGTGGTCCCTGGGTTTGTGACAGTCATGTGCCTTATTAAATTCTACATTAACTGTACGAACTTTTAAACAATAGGATTTTTGGAGGGAAAGATCCAGGGTATACCTGTTATGTTCTGCTACCAAAGCTAAGGAAAGAGAGGAGATCTGTCCCTACTATAAGACTCAGCTGAATCCCTACGATGTAACAGGGAACCTGATCCTGCGATCAGACCTGCTAAAGTCCTAATCTAGTCTGTACGGAGACCTATAGATGTGAGGAGGGAATCCCTACAAGTACTAAGGACTGGGAAGAATATGGGACACCTCCTAACAGAAATAGTAGCAGACAGACGAACAAACAAAATAGATAGAACATAGAGGTCCGTAGACCAAGCAAACTAACAGAGTTAGATACAGAGCACAGGCTAGCTAGAAAGTAGATATACAATGAAGTCCAGCAAAGCCAGAAGGGCGGAGCAGGATTAAATAGGCCAACAAGGTCATGTGACCAGCAAAGGAAAAAAAACCTAACAGCAAGGTTCTAACAGTACCCCTCCTTCTAAGAGGATCCTCCGGATCCCCTAGGACCAGGCTTATCAGGAAATCTCCTGTGAAACGCTCTGATAAGTCTGGACGCGGAAACATCATCTGACCTCACCCAAGAGTTATCCTCGGGTCCAAAACCTTTCCAGGCCACAAGATACTGCAAACTACCTCTATACCGTCTAGAGTCAAGGATGCGAGAAATTTCATATTCCCCGTCCTCCACCACCGGAGGAACAGAGGCAGAGGCGTCACCATCCGACACAACAGCTTTTTTTAACAGAGAGACATGAAAGACCGGATTAATTCTCCAGGAGGTAGGAACCTCCAACCTAACAGCAGATTGGTTGACAACCTGAAGCACCTTAAAGGGCCCTACAAACTTGGGACCCAATTTCTTAGAAGGAATCCTCAACCGCAGATTCCTAGAGGACAACCAAACCATGTCACCAACAGCGAACAAAACCTCCTGTCGTTTCCTATCAAAGTAGTCTTTAGATTTTCTGTTGGCCTCCTGAAGATTACCACGCACATCCGTCCAAACTCTTTCCAAATCACCGGAAAAATTCTCCTCCTCAGGCACGGCAGATCCCAACTTGGAGAACGACCCAAACGACGGATGTCTCCCAGAACAACAAAAAAAAGGCGAACAACCAGCAGAAGAAGATGTATGATTGTTCAGAGCAAATTCGGCAAGTGGCAGAAACTCAGACCACCCCTCTTGATTGTCTGCCACAAAACAACGCAAGAACTGCTCAACATCCTGGTTTTTCCTTTCTGTCTGGCCATTAGATTCAGGATGATATCCGGACGAAAACGACAAATGAATTCCCAACCTGTCACAAAAGGCACGCCAAAAACGAGCCACGAACTGAGGACCCCTATCAGAAACAATGTCAGTAGGAACGCCATGAAGTCTGACAATTTCCTTGACAAAGGCCTTAGCGAGAGTTTTAGCGCAGGGCAGTTTGACGAAGGGAACCAAGTGACACATCTTGCTAAAACGGTCCACGACCACCCAGATGACAGTAAAACCCTCAGAGGAGGGAAGGTCAGTTATAAAGTCCATAGCCAAATGTGTCCAAGGAGCACTGGGGACCTCCAAAGGACAAAGCAACCCCGCAGCAGGAGTATGTGAGGACTTAGATCTAGCACATATAGTACATTGGCGCACCCACTTAATGACTTCCTTCTGCCATCCAGGCCACCAAAAACTGCGACCCACCAGTCTCTTGGTCTCAGAGATTCCGGGATGACCTGCCAACCGAGATTCGTGACACTCAACAAACAAATCTCTCCTAAAGGTCCCAGGCACAAACAACCTCCCATGAGGAGTGTTAGATGGGGCATTCTCCTGAGCTTTAAGAATCTCATCTTCCAAAACGGAGTCTAAAGCAGCTATCACAACACCTTCTTGTAAAATGTTTTCCTCTTTCTCAGCACCGACTATGGGAGAAAAACTGCGAGACAAGGCATCCGCCTTAACATTCTTAGTACCAGGGATGTAAGTAACGGAGAAATTAAACCGCGAGAAAAACAGTGCCCACCTAGCCTGACGGGCATTCAGGCGCTTGGCAGCATCAAGATATATCAGATTTTTATGATCCGTAAGAACCTGAACGGGAAATTCCGCACCTTCCAAGAAGTGGCGCCAGTGTTCAAATGCGAGTTTAATAGCCAATAATTCCCGATTACCAATATCGTAATTCAGTTCAGTCTCCGAAAATTTTTTTGAAAAAAAGGCACAGGGATGTAATCCATCCCCGTTATCCTGAGACAATACTGCGCCAACCCCCACAGAGGAAGCATCAACCTCAACCAAAAACGGCCTAGTAACATCAGGCTGCATAAGGATGGGAGCAGAGGTGAACCTCTCCTTGAGATACACAAAAGCTTCAATGGCCTCAGAAGACCACTGAACCGCATCAGCACCTTTCCTGGTGAGATCAGTCAGAGGTTTGACAATACTAGAAAATTTTTTTATGAATTTTCTGTAGTAATTGGCAAAACCCAAAAACCTCTGTATCGATTTCAAACCAATAGGCCTAGGCCATTCCTGCACAGCCTGAACCTTAACCGGATCCATCTCAAAACCTTTGCTGGAGATAATGTAGCCCAAAAAACTAATTCTCTGTACAGCGAACTCACATTTCTCCAGCTTAGCAAAAAGCGAATTGTCCATTAATAACTGTAATACCTCACGCACGCTCCGCCAATGAGACTCCAGATCTGGCGAATAAATCAAAATGTCATCCAAATACACAACCAAATTTTTACCGATCAAAGGTCTAAGGATGTCATTAATCAGATTCTGAAAAAATGCAGGAGCATTAGTAAGACCAAAAGGCATAACCAGATTCTCAAAATGACCCACAGGAGTGTTAAAAGCAGTCTTCCATTCATCACCCTCCTTCATACGCAACAGATTGTATGCCCCCTTAAGGTCAATTTTAGAGAACCACTTGGCCCCCAATAACTGGTTAAACAGATCAGGAATCAATGGCAGTGGGTAAGGATTGCGTACCGTAATTTTGTTAATCTCACGAAAATCCAGACAAGGACGTAAACCGCCGTCCTTTTTTTTTACAAAAAAAAATCCAACCGCCACAGGAGACTTAGAGGGCCTAATGTGACCGGCGGCCAAGCTTGTCTGTATGTATTCCTCCAAAGCCTTCCTCTCAGGAATAGTAAGGTTAAATAAACGACTTTTAGGAAGAGTCGCTCCAGGGACAAATTCAATAGAACAATCATAGTCTCTATGGGGAGGCAAAACCTGCGATTCCTTCTCAGAAAAAACTCTCCAAAAATCCTGAATAGGAACAGGCAATTCTCCCCTATCCAAAGCTGCAATACGCCCGTTACAACACTTGTCATAACATTTATGGCTCCAGGATTTAATTTCACTGGTAGACCAATCCAGTACAGGATTGTGAAATTTTAACCAGGGCAAACCCAATATTACTGGAGAAGGCAAGTTATTCAACACTACCAAATCCAATTTCTCATGGTGAACACCATTAATAGTGAGAGGAAATTCACTGACCTTGAGAGTAATATTCTTCAAAGGGGAGCCATCCACAGAAACCACAGCAATGGGGGATGATAAAGGTTCAGGTTTTAAATTGAGTTTTTCCACGAATCCCCCATCAATTACATTCAGTGTAGACCCACAATCAACAAACACCCGAAATTCCATTAATTTTTTCTGAGCAATCGTGGAAGCAGCTAAAAATATACCCTTGGAATTTAAACAGGCAATACGGGCGTGACTGACCATTTTTTTTTCTTTCTTCATACGAAGCTCACAGCCTTTAATCAAATGACCAGATTTTCCGCAATAGAAACACAAGCCTTCTGAAAAACGACGGTCTTTTTCTTGAGAGCGAGGTGCCACCGATCCAATCTCCATCGGTTCACCACTGTTAGTACACACATTCTCATAACCAGAAACTGACATAGCAGAGGATTTGCTCTCATTAACCCTAGCACGCAGTCTTCTATCCACCCGTATAGCTAATTGCATAGCCTGTTGCAAATCCTCAGGTGTAGGATAAGCAATTAGCAGGTCTTTAACCCTTTCACTGAGCCCAGCAAGAAATAGACTTTTCAGAGCAGAATCGTTCCACCCTGTTTGAGTGGACCAACGACGAAAATGAGTATAATATTTTTCGACATTACCTGATCCTTGTTTTAAACGTCTCAACTCAGTCTCAGCTGATGCCACACGGTCAGGATCATCATATAATAGTCCTAAAGCAGAAAAAAAACTATCCACTGATCTGAAGCATGTATCACTAGGTTGCAAAGAAAAGGCCCACTCCTGAGGCTCTTTGCGCAAAAGTGACATTATGAACCCTACGCGCTGGGATTCATCCCCAGAGGACTTGGGTCTCAAACGAAAATACAATAAGCAAGCATTTTTAAATGAAAAAAATTCTCGATGTTCACCAAAAAATAAATCCGGCAAACATACCTTAGGCTCCAAGAAATATGCTCCAGGACAGTTACTCACGTGCTGACGGAGCTCGGCCACTTCCAGAGAGAGTCCCTGCAGGTGTTTAGCCAAATCCTGAACCGACACCATGATGGAACAAAAAAAAAAAAAAAAAATCTTTCCTTAGAGAATTTGCAGGCTGGACTTACTGTTATGTTCTGCTACCAAAGCTAAGGAAAGAGAGGAGATCTGTCCCTACTATAAGACTCAGCTGAATCCCTACGATGTAACAGGGAACCTGATCCTGCGATCAGACCTGCTAAAGTCCTAATCTAGTCTGTACGGAGACCTATAGATGTGAGGAGGGAATCCCTACAAGTACTAAGGACTGGGAAGAATATGGGACACCTCCTAACAGAAATAGTAGCAGACAGACGAACAAACAAAATAGATAGAACATAGAGGTCCGTAGACCAAGCAAACTAACAGAGTTAGATACAGAGCACAGGCTAGCTAGAAAGTAGATATACAATGAAGTCCAGCAAAGCCAGAAGGGCGGAGCAGGATTAAATAGGCCAACAAGGTCATGTGACCAGCAAAGGAAAAAAAACCTAACAGCAAGGTTCTAACAATACCAGTATACTTGGTCTGGGCTGAGGTTTTATGGCGTCATAAAAATTCCTGAGGGTTGGGGGAAGCTACAGTGAGTCCTATGTCTTACAAATGGACAGGGGGGTGGAAATTTAGGACATCTCTCATTTTTAAAACTCAGACAAAAATACATTTTGCCTGACACCTCCCCCTTTTAGACTGCGCTATGGAGGTAGGACCTTCTGGTACTCCTCCAAGCGTATCTCTGGAGGCTCCCCTCGCTGGGACAACCCATCGGCATTGCCATGCTCGCTGCCTTTGCGGTGTTGAACGGTAAAGTCGTACTGCTGGAGGGTGAGGCTCCAGCGTAACAACCTTCCGTTGGCACCGGACATATTGTGCAGCCAACTCAGGGGGTTGTGGTCAGTCATGACAGTGAAGGGGCACCCGTACAAGTAAGGCTGTAAGCGGTTGAGGGCCCATACAATGGCCAGGCACTCCTTCTCTATGGTGGAATAGGCCACTTCCCTCGGCAGCAGTTTCCGGCTTAGGTACAACACGGGGTGTTCTTGGTTTACCGAGTCGACCTGGCTGAGTACAGCACCGAGGCCAAATTCACTGGCGTCGGTCTGTACTAAGAGTGGTCGTGTGCCGTCGACCGCCTTTAGTATAGGAGAGCTGCTCAGGACAGTCTTCAAAGCCCGAAAGGCCACCTCGCATTCATCTGTCCATTTGACTGAATGGGGTAGGCTCCTCCTGGTGAGATCTGTCAAGGGCTTCGCAAGGCTACTATAGTTTTGTGCAAAGCGTCTATAGTACCCTGCGGTGCCCAAGAAGGACTGCACCTGCTTCTTGGTCCTGGGGGTGGGCCAGGACACGATAGCCTCCACCTTTCCAGGCTCTGGCTTCAGAGTACCCCCACCTACCCGGTGCTCCAGGTAGTGGACCTCGTTCATGCCCATCTGGCACTTTCCTGGCTTAATTGTCAAGCCCGCCAGGTGAATGCGCCAGAGCACCTGCTGCAGATGCTCAAGGTGATCCTCCCAGGTGGGACTGAAGATGGCAATGTCATCCAGGTACGCCACTGCGTACCTCTCCAGTCCCTGGAGCAGGTGGTTGATCATTCGCTGGAAAGTGGCAAGGGGCATTTTTCATGCCGAAAGGCATGACCGTGGATTCATACAATCCGAAAGGGGTGATAAAGGCGGACTTCTCCTGGGCCCCGGGGCTCAAGGAAATCTGCCAATATCCCCGACTCAGATCCATAATGGAGAGATAGCTCACTCTGGCTAACCGCTCCAGCAGCTCCTCAATGCGTGGCATTGGTTGTGCGTCAAAGGCGGTGATAGTGTTGAGCCCCCGGTAGTCCACACAGAACCGGGTGGTCCGGTCCTTCTTTGGCACCAGGACTACAGGGGAGGCCCACGTGCTTTTGGACCGCTTAATCACCCCCAACTTCAGCATCTCCTCGACCCCCTGGCGCATGACATGCTGCACCTCGTCGGAGATTCGATAGGCTGTCCGCCGGAGTGGGGCATGATTCCCGGTGTCCACTTCATGGACCGCCGCCTCAGTCCTGCCAGGCATGTTGGTGTACACTGCTTGGAAGGGTTTCAGCACTGCTCGCAGCTGAGACCTCTGGTCTGCGGATAGCAAGGCGCTTATCTCTACATCCTCTAGGGACCCGCTGGCCTTCGCTTGGGCGAGCATGTCCAAGAGGGGGTCATCCTCCCCATCCTCGGGCAGGTTGCAGACCGGTAGGACGCAGGTTCCACGTTCTTGATGAGCTTTCATCATATTAACGTGAAACGCCTTCCGCCTACCCCGCTCGTGGTCAAGTGTGATCACGTAGGTGACCGGGTTGAGCTGTTGGTGAATGACGTACGGGCCTTCCCAGGCCGCCTGAAGCTTGTCCTTTGGTACGGGGACCAGCACCCACACCTTCTGACCCACTTGGTAGGTCCGTTCTCGGGCGTTCTGGTCGTACCAATGCTTCTGGTCAGCCTGGGCTTGCGCCATGTTGTCATGCACCAACTGCGTCAAGGTCTGCATCTTGTCACAGAAGCGCATGACATACTCCACGATGGACACTGCTGGGGAGCTCAGCTCTTCTTCCCAGAATTCCCTTATCAACCCAAGGGGTCCTCGGACACGCCTGCCATACAGGAGCTCAAAGGGGGAGAACCCCGTCGAGGCCTGTGGAACCTCTCTGTAAGCAAATAGCAGGTGTGGGAGGTAACGCTCCCAGTCGCGACCCTGGGTTTCAACCAGCATTTTTAACATCTGTTTGAGGGTACCGTTGAATCGCTCACACAAACCATTGGTCTGTGGGTGATACGCGCTCGATACCAAATGCTGCACCTGCATTTTCTTACATAGGGCCTCCATTAAGCGTGACATGAACTGGGTCCCCTGGTCGGTAAGCATCTCCCTGGGAAATCCTACTCGCGAAAAGATGGCCAAGAGGGCGTCCGCCACCTTATCCGCCCTAATTGAGGACAGGGCTACTGCCTCCGGATACCGGGTAGCATAGTCTACCACGGTAAGGATGAAACGTTTTCCAGAGCTGCTGGGTATGGCCAGTGGTCCCACAATGTCCACAGCAATCCTCTGGAAAGGCTCCTCTATCACTGGCAAAGAGATCAGGGGGGCTTTGGGGGCCGGCCCTGACTTTCCCACTCTTTGACACGTGGTACAGGAGCGACAGTAGTTCACCACATCTGTCCTCATTTTGGGCCAATAAGAGTGATGAGACAGCCGGGCCTTGGTTTTGCTGACCCCCAAGTGTCCAGCGAGTGGAATTTCATGGGCGATCCGCAACAACTCATCCCTAAATTGGTAGGGGACGACCAGCTGTCTTTCCCTCAGCCACTCCTGTTGGGGTGTACAGGGAACTGTCTCCCGGTACAACCTCCCTTGGTCCCAGAATACCCTCTCCCTATCAGACTCGGAGGTGGGCTTCTCAGCGAGGCTCCTTAACGTCTCCAGGCTAGCATCTGAGTGCAGAGCTGGAGGAAGCCAGAAGTGAGGTTAAGGCCACGTCCTCACTGGGACACTCTGGGACCGGCTCTGGGTCCATACCTGATTCTGTTATTCCTCTGTCCGAGGAGGGTCCAGAAGGCAGGACGTTACTTGCGTTCTGGGCACTCTGACTGCGGGTAACAGTGGCTATATAGGCCGTCTCCCCGGAGAATAACACCGTCTCATTAGCCTGCGAGGCCATGAGAACTACTTCTCCATCATCCTCCATTACCTCAGGCACAGTGCTACGTATGGGGCAGCGACTATCAGCCAGGTCACCTTCTATTGTGACACTGGTCACTGGCACAGCACCACCTGCTTCATGGTCCTCGTGCCTCTCCCCATTACCCTTGGCACTGACATTTGCTCCTGCTAGGGGATCCTCAGCAACATCACCCCGCAGAGTGACATGGCTGAGTTCTCCTGCACCTTCCAATACAACATCATCATCATCATCATCATCATCATCAGGTAAAGCATTGACATTCCCATTATCAGCATTAACCTTACCAACCGTATCAGATCGGGGAGGGGTGTCAGGGACATAAAAAGCAAACATCCTCCCCAAATCAGTTCCCAACAAAACATTTTCAGGTAGGTTGTCAGATACTCCCACTTCCTTCACCCCACTCCCCGCACCCCAATCAATAAAAACCCGGGCCATGGGCAAGGGGCATCGGACGCCCCCAATCCCGGTGACAGTCAGGGTCTTTCCTGAAATAAGTTCTTCAGTGGACACCAGTTCGGGTCGGATGAGGGTTCTTTCGGCCCCAGTGTCCTTGAGGCCTATAGTGAGAGTGTTCCCCACCCTGACAGACTGCAAGTTTTCACAGGCCCTCCCAACTGGCCCACCCACCAAAAGAACTGATGCCTTAGGCCCTGGGGCCTTGGATGGGGGGTTCTTCCTCTGCTTCTCTGGGCAAGTGGCGCTGAGATGACCAGTCTGGTTGCAGGAATAACACCTGCGGGCATCAGATGCAGGCAGGTCCTTGGTAACGGGGAAAAGGCCTCCGGAAGGTCGGCTGGCAGGGGCAGGGATGGTGGTTGACGGTTTACCCCCTTTCCAGCTGCTGACGACAGGCTTCCTCACCTCCGGTCTCCAGTTGGCCTCGTAGGTGTCTGCGATCTGCGCTGCTTTATTGGCATCTGGTGGCTCCCGATCCATCACGAACTGCCGTACCTCAGTCAGACACAGATGCAGGAACTGGTCTTTCACCATCAGGTCCTTTAGCTGCTCAAAGGTGGCCGCTGACAGTCCTTGGATCCACTGCTCAAAGTTGGTTCGGAGCCCGTCTACCACATCGCTGTAGGTGTCATGTGGTCCACGTTGGAGGGTTCTGAACTTTTTCCGATAAACCTCCAGAGTCAGCTGATACTTTTTTATCAGGGCCTGCTTGACGGCCTCATAGTCTCCATCTTGCTCTCGAGGGAGGGAAGCAAACACCTCCAAAGCTTTTCCTCGGAGTCCTGGGGTTAAATATTTTGCCCACTCGTCTGTTGGCAGCTGATACTGCCTGCAGGCCTTTTCAAAGCCTCGCAGAAATGTGTCCAAGTCCCCATCCTTTTCCATCACAGGGAAGTGCTCAGGACGAGGTTTAAAGCAGCTGGCACTGTTGGACTCACGGGTCTGCGTAGAGGGCGACTCCTTCTGAATCCGGGCTAGCTCCAGCTGGTGTTGTCAGTCAGCAGCCTCTCGGTCAGCTTGGGCTTGTCGCTCCGCTTGGGCCTGTTGCTCTGCTCGCTCCTGGAATCTCAGGATCATCTGCAGTCGTCCATCACGATCGTCTGCGGCGAGCTGCTCCAAGGCCATCTGCAGGTGGGGGTCCACACTACCCTGGTTGCGGGTATGGCTGGCAATCACAGGTGGGACCCCTGCAGCAGCGCCATCCGGGCATTGGCTGGCCGCCCCATCATCAGGGCTCTGCTGTCGGACGGGCTCTGCAGCACCTTGTAACAGTTCAGAAATCATTTGGGCCTTGGTTTTGCCCGTGGGATCAATCTGCCTCAGCTCACAGAGAGCAGTGATAGTGTCCTTCGTCTGCTGATGATACCAGGGCTCTCCACGTGTAGCCATTATTGCCAAATAAAAGATAGGATAGAAAAACAAGAGAAGGGTAGGAGCAACTGCTCCACATACAGTAATGTCTCAGATCTAATAAACACTGAGTTCGATCTTCCAAAACTTTTGTGCAAGTTTTTAGTGAGAGGAATGATTGCTCACACCAGATCACTAATGTCCTATGATCCCACCGCTTGCCACCAATTTGTCACGAAACAACACCCACTTTTGGGTCAGACCTTGCAGCTCTCTGGCGCCCCCTTATCCTGCTGGTCAAACACGGTATTGACCGAGGATAAGCACGGGTGCAGCTGCTCTAATTTATGTCGACTATTGCGGCACGTGATGTGACAGGACTTATATATACCACCAGTTCCTTCCAGGAACGTATATATACCTCCGTCCAGCCACCCTCAAACCACAATATCACATAAATACTGGTATACTGCCACCACCGATCTCTTAACAGGTGGATCGGGTACCCGTTAGGTAACGTGAATTAGCGGGTGAGGAACGTGTTTGCTCGACATAGGACAAGAAGAACGAAACTGGTAAATAATAATGATTTACTCCCGAAAGGGGGGCAGTGTTTACAAAATATATACAAGATATTATAAAAGAGACAATTTACATATATGCATAAAACAGTTATTAAAATAAAAGGGATAAGTAATAGCAAAACCTGCGCCACGTGGTGATGGTCTCAGATTCTGTGGGGGGGACGGCTCCCCGGAAATTAGATGTGATTCTTCCACGCAGCGTGTAGGGCATGCGTCTGACGTCCCTGGCAAGAATCTGCTGGTTTATGGCCGTTCTGGTTTTTAGTGCGGGGCCAAAACACCAGGAGACACCCATATCGCTTACCTCACACGCGGGCTCGGTTTTGTGAACCCACCCAGCTGCATAAGACATAAAAATCCTCCATCTTTCATATCTTGGTGTGGGGGTGTCCCACATCCAAGATGGAGACATCATGTTGGCCGTCACTAATTTTCATGCAGATGGATATCAAACATGACCTCTCTATGATGCTCCGAAGCTAAGAAACCGTTACCCCAGTTCCCGGTCGTTTCTCAGTTATGCAAGACATACTATTGTAACCGGAAAAAGGTGAGCATTCCAAAAATGTGGTCCCTGGGTTTGTGACAGTCATGTGCCTTATTAAATTCTACATTAACTGTACGAACTTTTAAACAATAGGATTTTTGGAGGGAAAGATCCAGGGTATACCAGTATACTTGGTCTGGGCTGAGGTTTTATGGCGTCATAAAAATTCCTGAGGGTTGGGGGAAGCTACAGTGAGTCCTATGTCTTACAAATGGACAGGGGGGTGGAAATTTAGAACATCTCTCATTTTTAAAACTCAGACAAAAATACATTTTGCCTGACAGCCCCCAGATATCCTCCTATATTCAGCATGAGCCCCCACGTATCCTATTCCGCATGAGCTCCCACATAGCTTCCTATATACAGCATGAGCTCCTAAATATCTTCCTATATACAGTATGAGCCCCATATAGCTTCCTATATACAGTATGAGCACCCACATAGCCTCCTATATACAGTATGAGCACCCACATAGCCTCCTGTATACAATATGACAACCCACATAGCCTTCTATATACAGTATGAGCCCCCCACATAGCTTCTAATATACAGCATGATCCCCCACATAGCCTCCTATGTACAGTGTGAGCCTCCACATAGCTTCCTATATACAGTGTGAGCCTCCACATAGCTTCCTATATAAAGTATGAGCCCTCAGATATCCTCCTATATTCAGCATGAGCCCCCACATATCCTATATACAGCATGAGCTCCCACATAGCTTCCTATGTACAGTATTAGCCCCCACATAGCCTGCTGTATACAGTATGAGCCCCACATAGCCTTCTTTATACGGTATCTGCCCCACATAGCCCCCTATGTACAGTATGAGCCCCCACATGCCCACCTATATACAGTATGAGCCCCCACATAGCCTGCTATGTATAGTATGAGCACCCACATAGCCTCATATATAGTATGAGCCCCCACATAGCCTCTAATATACAGTATGCGCCCCTACATAGCCTCCTGTATACAATATGAGCCTGCACATAGCTCCCTAGATACTGCACATGAATAAACACACACATACATGGACATATAAGACTGTAGACATATATATAGATACATACAGACATGCTACATATGGATACCTATAATATGCACTGTACAAACATACACTGATAGTTACAGACACAAAATACATGGATACATACACATACTGGACACACATCTACAGATGCATACACACACTACATATGAATATACACTGTGTTCCAAATTATTATGCAAATAATATTTTCTCAGATTTTCCCAAATTACCTATATGAATTGCAGTCATTGTAATTTTCAAGTCAAATAACTATTAGAGTACAATTGAAAGGTTTTTGTACAAACTGCCTATGATAACAGGAGATTTTTAAAAAAATAAAACACTCAAACTGCACTCAAAATGCATGTTCCAAATTATTATGCACAGCAGAGTTTTCAACCTTTTCATTTTAATAAAGAACAAAAAAATGGTCATTTGTGAAATTATAAGCATTAGCAGGTTATTACAAACTGAAATCAAACAGTTTTCAACTCAAAACTTTATTCTAGGTGATGTTACATTTGCACATAGGACCCCTTGTTCGAAAGGAGCTTCTGAACTCTCTCGTCCATTGAATTTGTCAGG
This sequence comes from Phyllobates terribilis, assembly GCF_046119375.1. Taxonomy (NCBI): domain Eukaryota; kingdom Metazoa; phylum Chordata; class Amphibia; order Anura; family Dendrobatidae; genus Phyllobates; species Phyllobates terribilis. The sequence goes on along the minus strand of NW_027362764.1, from coordinate 19,766,257 downwards.
TTTTGGATGGTTTCTGCTTCAATTGTTTTGCATGAGGACAGAATACCCTCCCAGAGCTGTTGCTTAGATGTGAACTGCCTCCCGCCATCATAGACACTCCTTTTGATGATGCTCCAGAGGTTCTCAATGGGGTTGAGGTCAGGGGAGCATGGGGGCCACACCATAAGTTTGTCCCCTTTTATGCCCATATCAGCCAGAGATGCAGATGTGTTATGTGCAGCATGAGACGGTGCATTATCATGCATGAAAATGATCTTGCTGCGGAATACACGGTTCTTCTTCTTGAACCATGGAAGGAAGTGCTGTTTGAGAAACTCAACATATATTATGGAGTTCATCTTTACCCCTTCAGGGATCCTAAAAGGGCCGACAATCTCTCTCCCCATGATTCCAGCCCAAAACATTACTCCACCTCCTCCTTGTTGGCGCCGTAGCCGTGTTTGCATGGGGTGTCCATCAACCAGCCATCCTCCACTCCATCCATCTGGACCATCGAGATCATTTCATGCATGATAATGCCCCGTCTCATGCTGCACATAACACATCTGCATCTCTGGCTGCTATGGGCATAAAAGGGGACAAACTTATGGTGTGACCCCCATGCTCCCCTGACCTCAACCCCATTGAGAACCTCTGGAGCATCATCAAAAGGAGTGTCTATGATGGCGGGAGGCAGTTCACATCTAAGCAACCGCTCTGGGAGGGTATTCTGTCCTCATGCAAAACAACTGAAGCAGAAACCATCCAAAACCTGACAAATTCAATGGACGAGAGAGTTCAGAAGCTCCTTTCGAACAAGGGGTCCTATGTGAAAATGTAACATCACCTAGAATAAAGTTTTGAGGTGAAAACTGTTTGATTTCAGTGTGTAATAACCTGCTAATGCTTATAATTTCACAAATGACCATTTTTTTGTTCTTTATTAAAATTAAAAGGTTGAAAACTCTGCTGTGCATAATAATTTGGAACATGCATTTTGAGGGCAGTTTGAGTTTTTTATTTTTTTAAAAATCTCCTGTTATCATCGGCAGTTTATACAAAAAACTTTCAATTGTACTCTAATAGTTATTTGACTTGAAAATTACAATAACTGCAATTCATATAGGTAATTTGGGAAAATCTGAGAAAATATTATTTGCATAATAATTTGGAAAACAGTGTACACACACTGCAAATGGATACATTTAAGACACACCAATATTGTACACACATACATAGATACATACTACACACACACATATATATATATCGATATATATATATATATATATACTGTATATAAATTTGCTACACATGGATATATACAACACACCCCACACCCATACTGTATAGATACTGTAGCAATGCCAGATAAGCTAGGGTTAAATCCTAGCTCTGCAGCTTTGATTAGTATACCTGGTTAGCTCTATATATATCCAGGCTAGCTGCTCATACAAAACAGTCAGCTCAGGGAATCTGACCAGACTGGATGCGTCTCAGAGCTAAAAAGAGGGATTCTGGCCTGTCTCTATAATTACTTTGATTGATACATTGGAAATATTTCCATAGATGATTATCTACGTTTTCTTCATTATATTGACTGCTGATTGATTTATTCTAAGAAATATTCTTGCTTTGTAGTTGTTCAATTTTTTTTTATTTTTGATTATTTAGCCCTCTGAAATGTTTTATATGGTGATATACATCTAAGGCCATGGGAGCCAAAACCAGGTGAGGAACAATCAGAAAAAAGGTAGAATAGAAACAAGTCACCAATTCAGCATTTATCACCCACTCCTGGGAAAAACTACTGACCGAATACTGATAGTGGGGCTGTGGTCTTATACCGATAGTGGGGCCGTGGCCTAATTGTTCATATGTTTTGTATATACCTTTTCCAGTTGACTGATGAAGGTCAGGCTGTAGACCGAAGCGGCCCCTTATCTTCTGGATATTACTACAAATAAATTGCATCCTTATTTATCACAATTGAGTGCCCAGTTTCTATATATCGGCTTCCCTGAGCTGACAGCTTTATATGAGCAGCTAGCCTGGATATATGCAGAGCTAACCAGGTGTACTAATCAAAGCTGCAGAGCTAGGATTTAACCCGAGCCTACCTGGCGTTGCTACAACCTCTATATACAAATACATATATATACACATACTACGTAGTTATATATACAGCACACAGACTGAAAACACATATACAGATATGTACAGGCTTGTTACACATGGATACATATAATACACACACATACACCGATATATACAGACATACTGTCCATGGAAACATACAATGCACACCCATAATGTATACACATATACACACATACTACACATGGGTACATCTAGCACACACATGTGATTCACAAATATACATTCATGTTACATATGGATACATATAACACACATACGTACATAAACACATATACAGACACACATACTACACATGGATGCATACACACATATACACACATACTGCACACACACTGTATATTTGCTTTGTACAGCAGGAAGCATCTACAGATACATACAGACACACATATGGCACATTGATACATGCACACACATAGTGCACACATATATACACACACATAGTGCACACATATATACACACACATAGTGCACACATATATACACACACATATATACACACACATAGTGCACACATATATACACACATAGTGCACACATATATACACACACATAGTGCACACATATATACACACACATATATACACACACATAGTGCACACATATATACACACACATAGTGCACACATATATACACACATAATGCACACATATATACACACACATAGTGCACACATATATACACACACATAGTGCACACATATATACACACACATATATACACACACATAGTGCACACATATATACACACATAGTGCACACATATATACACACACATAGTGCACACATATATACACACACATAGTGCACACATATATACACACACATATATACACACACATAGTGCACACATATATACACACATAGTGCACACATATATACACACACATAGTGCACACATATATACACACACATAGTGCACACATATATACACACACATATATACACACACATAGTGCACACATATATACACACACATAGTGCACACATATATACACACACATAGTGCACACATATATACACACACATAGTGCACACATATATACACACACATATATACACACACATATATACACACACAGTGCACACATATATACACACACATAGTGCACAGATATATACACACACAGTGCACACATATATACACACACATATATACACACACATAGTGCACACATATATACACACACATATATACACACACATATATACACACACATAGTGCACACATATATACACACACATATATACACACACATAGTGCACAGATATATACACACATAATGCACACATATATACACACACATAGTGCACACATATATACACACACATAGTGCACAGATATATACACACACAGTGCACACATATATACACACACATAGTGCACACATATATACACACACATAGTGCACACATATATACACACACATAGTGCACAGATATATGCACACATAATGCACACATATATACACACACATAGTGCACACATATATACACACACATAGTGCACAGATATATACACACACATAATGCACACATATATACACACACATAGTGCACACATATATACACACACAGAGTGCACAGATATATACACACACATAATGCACACATATATACACACACATAGTGCACAGATATATACACACATAATGCACACATATATACACACACATAGTGCACACATATATACACACACATAGTGCACAGATATATACACACATAATGCACACATATATACACACACATAGTGCACACATATATACACACACATAGTGCACAGATATATACACACACATAATGCACACATATATACACACACATAGTGCACACATATATACACACACAGAGTGCACAGATATATACACACACATAATGCACACATATATACACACACATAGTGCACAGATATATACACACATAATGCACACATATATACACACACATAGTGCACACATATATACACACACATAGTGCACAGATATATACACACATAATGCACACATATATACACACACATAGTGCACACATATATACACACATAGTGCACAGATATATACACACATAATGCACACATATATACACACACATAGTGCACACATATATACACACACATAGTGCACACATATATACACACACATAGTGCACACATATATACACACACATAGTGCACAGATATATACACACACAGTGCACACATATATACACACACATAGTGCACAGATATATACACACACATAATGCACACATATATACACACACATAGTGCAGACATATATACACACACATAGTGCACAGATATATACACACACATAATGCACACATATATACACACACATAGTGCACACATATATACACACACAGTGCACAGATATATACACACAGTGCACACATATATACACACATAGTGCACAGATATATACACACATAATGCACACATATATATACACACACACATATATACACACACATATATACACACACATAGTGCACAGATATATACACACATAATGCACACATATATACACACACATAGTGCACACATATATACACACATAGTGCACACATATACGCACACACAGTGCACACATATATACACACATAGTGCACACATATATACACACACACATATATACACACACATATATACACACACATAGTGCACACATATATACACACACACATATATACACACACATATATACACACACATAGTGCACAGATATATACACACAGTGCACACATATATACACACACACATATATACACACACATAGTGCACACATATATACACACACATAGTGCAGACATATATACACACACATAGTGCACACATATATACACACACATAGTGCACTCATATATACACACATAATGCACACATATATACACACACATAGTGCACACATATATACACACACATAGTGCACAGATATATACACACATAATGCACACATATATACACACACATAATGCACACATATATACACACATAATGCACACATATATACACACACATAATGCACACATACAGTTATATGAAAAAGTTTGGGCACCCCTATTAATCTTAAGCTTAATGTTTTCTTAAAATTGGTGTTTTTGCAGCAGCTCTTTCAGTTTGATCTATGTAATAACTGTTGGACACAGTAATGTTTCTGCCTTGAAATGAGGTTTATTGTACTAACAGAAAATGTGCAATCTGCATTCAAACAAAATGTGACAGGTGCATAAGTATGGGCACCTCACCAGAAAAGTGACATTAATATTTAGTAGATCCTCCTTTTGCCTCTAGTCGCTTCCTGTAGCTTTTAATGAGTTCATGGATCCTGGATGAAGGTATTTTTGAACATTCCTCTTTACAAAACAATTCCAGTTCCTGTAAGTTTGATGGTCGCCGAGCATGGACAGCCCTCTTCAAATGATCCCACAGATGATCAATGATATTCAGGTCTGGGGACTGGGATGGCCATTCCAGAACATTGTAATTGTTCCTCTGCATGAATGCCTGAGTAGATTTGGAGCGGTGTTTTGGATCATTGTCTTGCTGAAAGATCCATCCCCTGCGTAACTTCAACTTTATCACTGATTCTTGAACATTATTGTCAAGAATCTGCTGATACTGAGTGGAATCCATGCGTCCCTCAACTTTAACAAGATTCCCGGTGCCGGCATTGGCCACACAGCCCCAAAGCATGATGGAACCTCCACCAAATTTTACTGTGGGTAGCAAGTGTTTTTCTTGGAATTTTGTGTTTTTTTGACGTCATGCATAACGCCATTTTGTATGACCAAACAACTCAATCTTGGTTTCATCAGTCCACAGGACCTTCTTCCAAAAAGAAATTGGCTTCTCCAAATGTGCTTTGGCATACCTCAGCCGACTCTGTTTGTGGCGTGCTTGCAGAAACGGCTTCTTTCGCATCACTCTCCCATAGAGCTTCTCCTTGTGCAAACTGCGTTGTATAGTTGACCGATGCACAGTGACACCATCTGCAGCAAGTTGATGCTGCAGCTCTCTGGAGGTGGTCTGAGGATTGTCCTTGATTGATCTCACCATTCTTCTTCTCTGCCTTTCTGATGTTTTCTTGGCCTGCCTCTTCTGGCCTTAACAAGAACTGTCCCTGTGTTCTTCCATTTCCTTACTATGTTCCTCACAGTGGAAACTGACAGGTTAAATCTCTGAGACAGCATTTTGTATCCTTCCCCTGAACAACTATGTTGAATAATCTTTGTTTTCAGATCATTTGACAGTTGTTTTGAGAAGCCCATGATGCCACTCTTCAGAGGAGATTCAAACAGGAGAACAACTTGCAAGTGGCCACTTTAAGTAGCTTTTCTCATGATTGCATACACCTGGCTATGAAGTTCAAAGCTCAATGAGGTTACAAAGCCAAAAAAAGTGCTTTAGTAAGTCAGTATAAAGTAGGTAGGAGTATTTAAAACAAGACAATGATAAGGGTGCCCATACTTATGCACCTGTCAAATTTTGTTTGAATGCAGATTGCACATTTTCTGTTAGTACAATAAACCTCATTTCAAGGCAGAAACATTACTGTGTCCAACAGTTGTTACATACACCAAACTGAAATAGCTGTTGCAAAAACACCAATTTTAAGAAAACATTAAGCTTAAGATTAATAGGGGTGCCCAAACTTTTTCATATAACTGTATATACACACACATAGTGCACTCATATATACACACACATAGTGCACAGATATATACACACACATATATACACACACATAGTGCACACATATATACACACACATATATACACACACATATATACACACACATAGTGCACACATATATACACACACATATATACACACACATAGTGCACAGATATATACACACATAATGCACACATATATACACACACATAGTGCACACATATATACACACACATAGTGCACAGATATATACACACACAGTGCACACATATATACACACACATAGTGCACACATATATACACACACATAGTGCACACATATATACACACACATAATGCACACATATATACACACACATAGTGCACACATATATACACACACATAGTGCACAGATATATACACACACAGTGCACACATATATACACACACATAGTGCACACATATATACACACACATAGTGCACACATATATACACACACATAGTGCACAGATATATGCACACATAATGCACACATATATACACACACATAGTGCACACATATATACACACACATAGTGCACAGATATATACACACACATAATGCACACATATATACACACACATAGTGCACACATATATACACACACAGAGTGCACAGATATATACACACACATAATGCACACATATATACACACACATAGTGCACAGATATATACACACATAATGCACACATATATACACACACATAGTGCACACATATATACACACACATAGTGCACAGATATATACACACATAATGCACACATATATACACACACATAGTGCACACATATATACACACACATAGTGCACAGATATATACACACACATAATGCACACATATATACACACACATAGTGCACACATATATACACACACAGAGTGCACAGATATATACACACACATAATGCACACATATATACACACACATAGTGCACAGATATATACACACATAATGCACACATATATACACACACATAGTGCACACATATATACACACACATAATGCACACATATATACACACACATAGTGCACACATATATACACACACAGTGCACAGATATATACACACAGTGCACACATATATACACACATAGTGCACAGATATATACACACATAATGCACACATATATATACACACACACATATATACACACACATATATACACACACATAGTGCACAGATATATACACACATAATGCACACATATATACACACACATAGTGCACACATATATACACACATAGTGCACACATATACGCACACACAGTGCACACATATATACACACATAGTGCACACATATATACACACACACATATATACACACACATATATACACACACATAGTGCACACATATATACACACACACATATATACACACACATATATACACACACATAGTGCACAGATATATACACACAGTGCACACATATATACACACACACATATATACACACACATAGTGCACACATATATACACACACATAGTGCAGACATATATACACACACATAGTGCACACATATATACACACACATAGTGCACTCATATATACACACATAATGCACACATATATACACACACATAGTGCACACATATATACACACACATAGTGCACAGATATATACACACATAATGCACACATATATACACACACATAATGCACACATACAGTTATATGAAAAAGTTTGGGCACCCCTATTAATCTTAAGCTTAATGTTTTCTTAAAATTGGTGTTTTTGCAGCAGCTCTTTCAGTTTGATCTATGTAATAACTGTTGGACACAGTAATGTTTCTGCCTTGAAATGAGGTTTATTGTACTAACAGAAAATGTGCAATCTGCATTCAAACAAAATGTGACAGGTGCATAAGTATGGGCACCTCACCAGAAAAGTGACATTAATATTTAGTAGATCCTCCTTTTGCCTCTAGTCGCTTCCTGTAGCTTTTAATGAGTTCATGGATCCTGGATGAAGGTATTTTTGAACATTCCTCTTTACAAAACAATTCCAGTTCCTGTAAGTTTGATGGTCGCCGAGCATGGACAGCCCTCTTCAAATGATCCCACAGATGATCAATGATATTCAGGTCTGGGGACTGGGATGGCCATTCCAGAACATTGTAATTGTTCCTCTGCATGAATGCCTGAGTAGATTTGGAGCGGTGTTTTGGATCATTGTCTTGCTGAAAGATCCATCCCCTGCGTAACTTCAACTTTATCACTGATTCTTGAACATTATTGTCAAGAATCTGCTGATACTGAGTGGAATCCATGCGTCCCTCAACTTTAACAAGATTCCCGGTGCCGGCATTGGCCACACAGCCCCAAAGCATGATGGAACCTCCACCAAATTTTACTGTGGGTAGCAAGTGTTTTTCTTGGAATTTTGTGTTTTTTTGACGTCATGCATAACGCCATTTTGTATGACCAAACAACTCAATCTTGGTTTCATCAGTCCACAGGACCTTCTTCCAAAAAGAAATTGGCTTCTCCAAATGTGCTTTGGCATACCTCAGCCGACTCTGTTTGTGGCGTGCTTGCAGAAACGGCTTCTTTCGCATCACTCTCCCATAGAGCTTCTCCTTGTGCAAACTGCGTTGTATAGTTGACCGATGCACAGTGACACCATCTGCAGCAAGTTGATGCTGCAGCTCTCTGGAGGTGGTCTGAGGATTGTCCTTGATTGATCTCACCATTCTTCTTCTCTGCCTTTCTGATGTTTTCTTGGCCTGCCTCTTCTGGCCTTAACAAGAACTGTCCCTGTGTTCTTCCATTTCCTTACTATGTTCCTCACAGTGGAAACTGACAGGTTAAATCTCTGAGACAGCATTTTGTATCCTTCCCCTGAACAACTATGTTGAATAATCTTTGTTTTCAGATCATTTGACAGTTGTTTTGAGAAGCCCATGATGCCACTCTTCAGAGGAGATTCAAACAGGAGAACAACTTGCAAGTGGCCACTTTAAGTAGCTTTTCTCATGATTGCATACACCTGGCTATGAAGTTCAAAGCTCAATGAGGTTACAAAGCCAAAAAAAGTGCTTTAGTAAGTCAGTATAAAGTAGGTAGGAGTATTTAAAACAAGACAATGATAAGGGTGCCCATACTTATGCACCTGTCAAATTTTGTTTGAATGCAGATTGCACATTTTCTGTTAGTACAATAAACCTCATTTCAAGGCAGAAACATTACTGTGTCCAACAGTTGTTACATACACCAAACTGAAATAGCTGTTGCAAAAACACCAATTTTAAGAAAACATTAAGCTTAAGATTAATAGGGGTGCCCAAACTTTTTCATATAACTGTATATACACACACATAGTGCACTCATATATACACACACATAGTGCACAGATATATACACACATAGTGCACACATATATACACACATAGTGCACACATATATACACACACATAGTGCACACATATATACACACATAATGCACACATATATACACACACATATATACACACACATAGTGCACAGATATATACACACACAGTGCACACATATATACACACACATAGTGCACACATATATACACACACACATATATACACACACATATATACACACACATAGTGCACACATATATACACACATAGTGCACACATATATACACACACATAGTGCACACATATATACACACATAATGCACACATATATACACACACATAGTACACACATATATACACACACATAGTGCACACATATATACACACACATATAGTGCACATATATACAGTGGTGGCCAAAAGTATTGACACCCCTGCAATTCTCTCAGATAATACTCAGTTTCTTCCTGAAAATGATTGCAATCACAAATTCTTTGGTATTATTCTCTTCATTTAATTTGTCTTCAATGAAAAAACACAAAAAGAATTGTCCTAAAGCCAAATTGGATATAATTCCACACCAAACCTAAAAAAGGGGGTGGACAAAAGTATTGGCACTGTTTGAAAAATCCTGTGATGCTTCTGTAATTGGTGTAATTAACAGCACCTGTAACTTACCTGTGGCACCTAACAGGTGTTGGCAATAACTAAATCACACTTGCAGCCAGTTAACATGGATTAAAGTTGCCTCAACCTCTGTCCTGTGTCCTTGTGTGACCACGTTGAGCATGGAGAAAAGAAAGAAGACCAAAGAACTGTCTGAGGACTTGAGAAACCAAATTGTGAGGAAGCATGAGCAATCTCAAGGCTACAAGTCCATCTCCAAAGACCTGAATATTCCTGTGTCTTCTGTGCGCAGTGTCATCAAGAAGTGTAAAGCCCATGGCACTGTGGCTAACCTCCCTAGATGTGGACGGAAAAGAAAAATTGACGAGAGATTTCAATGCAAGATTGTGCGGATGGTGGATAAAGAACCTCGACTAACATCCAAACAAGTTCAAGCTGCCCTGCAGTCCGAGGGTACAACAGTGTCAACCCGTACTATCCGTCGGCATCTGAATGAAAAGGGACTGTATGGTAGGATACCCAGGAAGACCCCACTTATTACCCCGAGACATAAAAAAGCCAGGCTGGAGTTTGCCAAAACTTACCTGAGAAAGCCTAAAACGTTTTGGAAGAATGTTCTCTGGTCAGATGAGACAAAAGTAGATCTTTTTTGGGAAAAAGCATCAACATAGAGTGTACAGGAAAAAAAAAGAGGCATTCAAAGAAAAGAACACGGTCCCTACAGTCAAATATGGCGGAGGTTCTGTTAGAACCCTCCTGTTAGTTTTTGCTGTCTTGTGTTTTGCAGTCACGTGACCAGCTGCCTATATATTTACAGCTCCGCCCTTCTGGCTGTGCTGGACTTCAGTGTTTTTTGCCTGTCTCTCTAGCCAGGTGCTTCTGTGCCTATCTCTGTCTAGTTTGCTTGGTCCTCTGGGACCTCTAGTACTTTTTGTCAGTTTGTCTTTTTGCTCTGCAACAACTTCTGTTAGGAGGTGTCTCATTTTTTGTCCCAGTCCTTAGTTCTTTTAGGGATCCCTCCCTTTATTCTATAGGTCTCCGTTCAGACTAGCCGAGGACTAAGGTGGGTCTGTTCACAAGGAACAGGCAGCCCGCTACATCGTAGGGATTCAGCTTAGTCTTACTGTAGGGACAGCTTTTCCCATTCTTTCCTTAGTTTATGTTGCAGATCATAACAGGTTCCCTGATGTTTTGGGGTTGCTTTGCTGCCTCTGGCACTGGACTGCTTGACCGTGTGCATGGCATTATGAAGTCTGAAGACTACCAACACATTTTGCAGCATAATGTAGGGCCCAGTGTGAGAAAGCTGGGTCTCCCTCAGAGGTCATGGGTCTTCCAGCAGGACAATGACCCAAAACACACTTCCAAAAGCACTATAAAATGGTTTGAGAGAAAGCACTGGAGACTTCTAAGGTGGCCAGCAATGAGTCCAGACCTGAATCCCATAGAACACCTGTGGAGAGATCTCAAAATGGCAGTTTGGAGAAGGCTCCCTTCAAATATCAGGGACCTGGAGCAGTTTGCCAAAGAAGAACGGTCTACAATTCCAGCAGAGCATTGTAAGAAACTCATTGATGGTTACCGGAAGCGGTTGTTCCCAGTTATTTTGGCTAAAGGTTGTGCAACCAAGTATTAGGCTGAGGGTGCCAATACTTTTGTCTGGCCCATTTTTGGAGTTTTGTGTGAAATGATCAAGGATTTGATTTTTGCTTCATTCTCTTTTGTGTTTTTTTCCTTGCAAGCAAATTAAATGAAGATAATAAGACCAAAGAATTTGTGATTGCAATCATTTTCAGGAAGAAACGGAGTATTATCTGACAGAATTGCAGGGGTGCCAATACTTTTGGCCACAACTGTATATACACACTTAGCGCAGACATATATACAAACACATAGTGCATCTTGCAGCGGTATGCTATTCCATCCGGTTTGCGTTTAGTTGGACCATCATTTATTTTTCAACAGGACAATGACCCCAAACACCTCCAGGCTGTGTAAGGGCTATTTGACCAAGAAGGAGAGTGATGGGGGGCTACACCAGATGACCTGGCCTCCACAGTCACCAGACCTGAACCCAATCGAGATGGTTTGGGGTGAGCTGGACCGCAGAGTGAAGGCAAAAGGGCCAACAAGTGCTAAGCATCTCTGGGAACTCCTTCAAGATTGTTGGAAGACCATTTCCGGTGACTACCTCTTGAAGCTCATCAAGAGAATGCCAAGAGTGTGCAAAGCAGTCATCAAAGCAAAAGGTGGCTACTGTGAAGAACCTAGAATATAAGACATATTTTCAGTTGTTTCACACTTTTTTGTTAAGTATATAATTCCACATGTGGTAATTCATAGTTTTGATGCCTTCAGTGTGAATGTACAATTTTCATAGTCATGAAAATACAGAAAAATCTTTAAATGAGAAGGTGTGTCCAAACTTTTGGTCTGTACTGTTTCTATACGCACACTTCGTGCAGCGGGGGGGGTGTACAGATCACACATGGCCGCCTCTGATGATTTTCCTCGCTGGATTTTGCGCAGTATAACAATTACTGGAGAGAGGAAAACGTCCCAGAAAGCAGCAGCAGATGTGAATGTTTAACCGATGGTGAAAAACACGGCTTTCCCCAGAAAGAAATCCAGATTGTTACTCCAACCCCCTCCCCCACCCCGACCTCCACGTCTGGGAGATTCCTCCAAAGCCCCTAATTGTTGTTAGAAATGGTAAAGGGTAAAACCTCATCAGAGCTCATATAAACAGCGCAGAGCCGCAGCAATGTGCCAGATGGAGAGAACAGAAAACAGATCAGAGCGCTGAGCGGGCAGGAGAACCGCCGCGCTGCACGTGTGAGCACCGCCAGAGGATACAGATACCGTCACAGATCATACCGCACACATCTACAGAGTAAGGTAATCAGGAGCTCTACACAACATATACATTGTACTCCATCCATCACTGATGACAACCAGCCTCTATACATGTGTGCGAGGTTGTCAGCCCCGCCCCCCGGTGATGACATCACTGATATAATGATGAGACCACACCCCTTATACTGCAGCACCAGCTCCTCATCTATCACTGCTGACAACCAGCCTGTATACATGTGTGAGAGGTTGTCAGCCCCACCCCCTGGTGATGACATCACTGATATAATTATGAGACCACACCCCTTATACTGCAGCACCAGCTCCTCATCTATCACTGCTGACAACCAGCCTGTATACATGTGTGAGGGGTTGTCAGCCCCACCCCCTGGTGATGACATCACTGATATAATTATGAGACCACACCCCTTATACTGCAGCACCAGCTCCTCATCTATCACTGCTGACAACCAGCCTGTATACATGTGTGAGGGGTTGTCAGCCCCGCCCCTGGTGATGACATCACTGATATAATGATGAGACCACACCCCTTATACTGCAGCACCAGCTCCTCATCTATCACTGCTGACAACCAGCCTGTATACATGTGTGAGGGGTTGTCAGCCCCGCCCCCTGGTGATGACATCACTGATATAATGATGAGACCACGCCCCTTATACTCCAGCACCAGCTCCTCATCTATCACTAATGACAACCAGCCTGTATACATGTGTGAGGGGTTGTCAGCCCCGCCCCCTGGTGATGACATCACTGATATAATGATGAGACCACGCTCCTTATATTGCAGCCCCTCATCTATCACTGCTGACAACCACCTAGATGATGACCTTACAGCCCACAAACATCTCCTCGGGGGTCTGACCGCGGCGGGACACCGATGGAGTCTGACACTTTGGAAAGTTTGTGTTCTTGAAGGGAAGGACTCGCTCACTTGCCAGGATCTCATAGAGATATGTGACAATGCGTTGCTATAAATGGCTCCGTCAGCGACATCTGAGCGGCTCGGAGAGCGATGAGTTCAGTTTCCAAGTGAAAAGTTGGGTGAAGTTTTTACGGTGTTTCTCTTGACTCCATAGGAAAAATCCTCGAATATTAATGACCCTGTGATAAAGCGAGTGGGATATGGAGGGTCATTGTCATGACCGTGAGGTTAAATCACTTATCCGGGGCCTTATCTACGACAACCTACAACTTTTGTGGTTTTCAAGTTGTCGAGAACCTAAACATCTTTTATAGGATGTGACGCGCCCCCTGGGCCATATTCAGGGGATACCCGGAGCCGGATCTGGATAGGGGTAGTAGTCCTTGTGGCGGTGACCCGGTCCGTGCCCAGGGTGTCAAACTAAGTGGCAGTCTATGGCAGTAGATGTTAACTTGATCGACTACGCCACCCGTTGAGTGCGGATTTGAAGCCGCCGCTGCAGAACAGTCCACTGAGGCCAGGTGTATGAGGATGTGCAGCGTGGTGGTATAACCCCCAACGGGAGGGGTATGGCCTCAGGGCAGCAGGGATAGATGATGGGGGTGATGGTGGTACACGAGCGCAACAAAGACAACTCGGAGTCTTGGTGGTGCAGTTCAGGGTCTTTACTCACGGTTACTTGGTTACTGCTCCAGGCCACCGCTGCAGAGGTGGCCGCCTGCGTCGCGCTGTGCTCACCAGGTGAGGGGCTCGGTTAACTCCCAGGTCTTTCTGGAGTGCTTTGCAGGACCCCCTTTATGTCCCCTGTTTCTGGTCTTCAACCCCACTAGTGACCACGCTTATGTCCAGCTGCCTCGGACCTTCTTGGTGGGCAAACGTTGGCCTGCGTTTCCCAGGTCCTATGTGGTGCCTTCCTAGCGGGTGTGGTGAGGGGCTGCTCCACATGTAATGTCGCAGCCTCCGGTTCTTAGTTGAGGGTAGTTTCTCTCCTCCACTAATTTGGGATCCGGTTCCCATCTTCTTGACCTGACCCCCCTACTCAGGTAGCGGCGGGCGTGTGGTGGCTACCAGCCAGTCCACACCCCTGGGGTCCCCTCAGTCCTTCCTGGAGCCCAGTCTGCTCCTCTTCCTCCTTCTTCCCTCCTCCAGGCTCAGGCCTCCTGACAGGGCCTGCCTGTGGAGCAGAGCCCATAAAGCAGCTCTGCTCCCTGTCTTCTCCTCTCTCAACTCACTCCCTTTCCAAGATGGTGCCTCCCTTTATACTCCTGTACAGAGTGCACCCAGGATCTACTTCCCCCATGCACACACTACCGGGTTCCCTTCTCTAGGTGTTCCCTCCCCCCACTCCAGCCAGGGACATGCTCACTCGTGCCTGCATAACTAATGGGAGCACCGTCGAGCTGTCCCCCGGAAATGTGGTGTAGTGCATGTGGGTGTTAGGGTCCTGAGCCACACTCCATCCTTACCTGGAAGTGAGATATCGCACATCTGGGTGAGATGCAATACCTCTGTAGCAACCGAACCCTCGGGGTGCTACAGATGTTCCCCAGAATATGGCTGCATTATAAACTACAGGGGATGCATCCTAATAAACGAGGGGTCATTTAAATATCAACATGATGTTATTTATTTTCTCCATCTTTAATGAGATCTCGTTAATGGCGGATGAACCTTTTTTTCTTTTTTATAACCCTGAAGAACCTCATGAGTCGCTGACACTTCGCTCAGTGTTTATAATGACTCTGGGGAGTGCGTAAAGCTGAGGAAGGATGAATGGGCCCGGTCCTATTAAAGTGTTTCCTCTCCGCCGCTGGCCGCGGCCATGACTCATTGTGCACCTGTTTTATTACTGCGCCTTGTTAACGCCTTTCACAACTCACATTCATATTTCACGTCTCTATGAGGCGAGCTGCAGAGTGAGTGTAATTACACACAGATATCAGCAGGTAACGTTTGCACTTCGCTCAGCACAACTGGATTATTACATTCCAGCACGATCAGACCCAGGGGGGGGCAGATTAACCCCCAATAGATGATCCAAGAGCTATCGCACCAAGAGCAAGTCAGGCTGAGAGGAGAAGAAAGGAAAAAGAGAAGGAGGAAAAATAATAAACGGGAGAAGGAGGAAGCGAAAAGAAGAAGTAGGAAAGAACGTGAGAGAGGACGTAGAGATGAGGGAAGAAGGGGAGAAGAAGAAGAGGAGGGAGAGAAAAAGAAGTAGGAAAGAACATGAGAGGAAGGTATCAGAGATAAAGGAAGAAGGAACAAAGAAGAGGAGGAGAAGGAAAGAGAAGAAGGAAAGAAGGCGAAAGAGGAATCGAAGATGAAGGAAGAAGGGGAGAAGGAGAGGAGGAGGAGGGAGAGAAAGAGAAGTAGCAAAGAACACAAGAGGAAGGAAGCAGAGACAAAGGAAGAAGGCACGAAGAAGAGCAAAAGGAAAGAGAAGTAGGAAAGAACGTGAGAGAGGACGTACAGATGAGGGAGGAAGGGGAGAAGAAGAGGAGGGAGAGAAAAAGAAGTAGGAAAGAACACGAGAGGAAGGAAGCAGAGATAAAGGAAGAAGGAACGAAGAAGAGGAGAAGAAAAGAGAAGTAGGAAAGAAGGCGAAAGAGGAATCGAAGATGAAGGGGAGAAGGAGAGGGAGGGAGTGAAAAAGAAATAGGAAAGAATGTGCTAGAGAGGAAGCATAGATGAAGGAAGAAGAGGAGGAGGAAAAGAAGAAGTAAGAAAGAATAGGTAAAAGAGGAGAGGAGATGAAGGAGGACGGGAAGGAGAGGAGGAGAGAGAAAAAGAAGTAGGAAAGAACACAAGAGGAAGGAAGCAGAGACAAAGGAAGAAGGGACAAAGAAGACAAGGAAAAGGAAAGAGAAGTAGGAAAGAAGGCAAAAGAGGAATCGAAGATGAAGGAAGAAAGGGAGAAGGAGAGGAGGAGGAGGGAGAGACAAAGAAAGAAGGGATGAAGAAGAGGAGAAAGAAAGAAAGAGAAGTATTAAAAGGCGAAAGAGGAATCGAAGATGAAGGAAGGAGAGGAGGAGGAGTGAGTGAAAGAGAAATAGGAAAGAATGCGAAAGAGGAAGCATAGAGGAAGCACGAGAAGGTGAAGAAGAAGAGGAGAAGGAAAAGAAAAAGAAGTAAGAAAGAATAAGCAAAAGAGGAAGAAGAGATGAAGGAGGAAGGGTAGAAGAAGAAGTATAAAGAAAGTGAGAGAGAAGAAGCAGAGATGAATGAAGAAGGGGTGAAAAAGAGGAGGAGAAGGAAGGAGAGGAAGGGAAGTAGGAAAGAATTTGACAGGGTGGAAGGAGGAAGTGGAGAAGATGAAACGGGGGAAGGTGAGAAAGGGGGTAACAAAGAAGGTAAGATGGAGGACTTGGGAGACAGATGAAGAAGGTGAGATGAAGAAGAGGAGTAGGAATGGGAGAAAGGGGTGTTGAAGACAACCCAAGAGGAAACAGAGCACGTCAATCTTTAATTGAATGCCCCTTGACTGTTGTGCCCTGCTGAAGGGGTTAAATTGTGTGTCCCATGTTCTTTTCTCCTCCCCGCTGGATTTTCACCCAATAATCCTCATCTTCCTCCCTCTTCCTCCCTTTTAAGTCCAGACCATGACTCTTCCTGCCTCTGACGCACCCAGGGGTGATGGGGACGACTCGGCGCCCGGGCCTTGCTGTTGCCTGATCTTGGGGGATGTCGCGGTGGCCGGCTTCTGGGCCTGTACCCTGGGGTCACTCTTTAAAAGAAGGGGGGGGAGTTGTATGGGAAAGGGGATGTTCGTGACGCCACCCGTGGTGTCTGATGAGGATCACCAGCGCTGCGACAGTCCTCTGAGGCCGGTGTTCAGGCAGCTTGGTTGGTGCGGCTCCCCACAGGTGGAGCGGGGTCTCAGGGCAGTGTAGAGAGGGTGTAGAGTAGAGCCGCGGAGAGAAAGAACAGACAGAGGCGGTAATTGAAGTCATCCAAGTCTTTACTCACTTTGGTGCGTAGTCAGCTCAGAGCTTCTCTCTGCTATCACACGGCGAGCTGCGGCCTCCAGGGTGGGGTTCAGCACACTCCAGGTAGCTCAGGAGCGCTTGTCAGGACCCCGCGCTCTAGTGTTTTCCTCTCCTGTTGTACTTCACCTGCCTAGTGTCCCCCACTGAGTCCCGTACGGGTACTGCTCTACGGGTAGTACGGGTACTGCGTACGGCTTCTGCTCTACCTCAACTACCTCTGCCAGGTCACCCCCTTGCAGTTCCCCGAGTGCCCGCCCCATGCCATCACGACCCATGCCATGGCAGGTGCTGAATCCCCGGCCCTGTCTCCGCGCCATCAGGGCGCGGTAACCGCACCGCCAGGTCACCATTCCCTCATCATCCTACAGTCCCGATTGGCGCTGCCATTCCGTTCGAGGTCACAGCAGGCGGAGCAGGAATTAGTCACACCGCTCCAGATCCTCTAGGCGTAGTCGCCGGTCCAGATCCTCACGATGGCGATCACCTTCGTCCTCGAAAGATTCATCGAATCAATCGGCAAGTCCACAAAGGTCATCACGTCACAGGTCCAGCCATCATCACAGATCCCCTAGAATCTCTCCAGTCAACGTTTATACCGAAGATGTGGTCAGCCCGGCGCAAGCGGCTCCGGTTCACCCTGTCCCATTGATTCTGCAAGGTATCGGTGAGTACCAGTACTCAGGAGCTTGGGGGGATGGTGTGGGTGTACTTACAGCTCTTAAATCAATTTTGGGTCAGGGTGGTAATCCCCTCCCTGGCCATAAAATTTTGGTTAACCCACTTTTACTAAATCAGAATCAACAAAAACACCCCCCCCCCTCGAGCAAGCATACATAAGGATGTCTTTTTCTGGGATATTTTCCCCCTTGACTCACGTTTAGATAACAAGATCATTAATAAAATTTGGTTTAACGAGCATATCGATATTTGGTCCCTTGTATCACCTAACCAACATACGGTGGATAAAGAACGCCAAGCTTCAGACAGGCCTTTTGAAAGTAAACCAAAAGTCACACGATCCATGAATAATTGGCTAAAAGCCTTTTTTGTCATGGGTTGTGTTATGGGCCAAAAACATCCAGAGCGTTGTTCTGAGATGTTTATTTACATGGACACCATATATAATTCTTACAAGGCCCATGGTGGTAGCGCCTGGTGGCGTTATGATGAGGAGTTTAGAAGGTGTTTAGCCTTACAGCCTCATTTCAGTTGGGGAGTTAAAGCTACAGTTACATGGTTTCGCCTTATGCTAACCCAGAAAGACGGAACCCCCTTTCACACAGTGGCCCCTGGTCACACCGCCGGCACAGGGTCCATAGACCCGGCTACTGTTGGCTGTTCAATGAAGAACACTGCTGTTTTTTTGGTCTTTGCAAGTACAAGCACGAGTGTTCAGCCTGCGGAGGCCCACATGCTGCAGTGAAATGCCCCCGTCCTTCCATAAAGTTGCCAACGAAACCCCCCAGCCGAACAGAGCCTAAGGACCCCAGTGAGCATAGCCAATAAGGAAGCAGGGTCTCAATTACGCTTTGGTTTTTCTTACGGTTTTTTTCATCCCCTTCACCTTCAATAGACATCCATCATTTTCATCCAACTTGAAATCAGCCAAAGATTTTCCGCTAATTCTTTTGGAAAAAGTTCAAAAGGAAGTTTCCCTGGGAAGAATGGCAGACCCTTTTTCAACCCCTCCATTTTACAATTTACACGTTTCTTGTTTGGGAATAGTCCCCAAAAAAGACCCCGGCAAGTTTTGTCTAATTCAACACCTCTCCCACCCCAGAGGGTCAACGGAATTGCTGAAAGCGATCCTTCTGTGACGTGCATCTCATTTGACCGGGCCATCACTTTGACCAGGGAGGCTAGCCCGGGGGCTCTAATGGCTAAATCTGATATTGAGGCTGCCTTTGGCCTCTAGCTGGTGCATCCAGATCCTAGGTGGTTTCATAGACGGTTCTCATTATTATGACACCTGCCTTCCCATGGATTGTTCCATCTCTTGCTATTATTTTGAATTATTCAGTTCTTTCCTAGAATTGGTAGTTAAGTATGAAACAGGTTCCTCCGCTATAATCCATTATCTTGATGATTTTCTTTTTGTGGGACCACCAGATTCCAGGTCCTGTCAATTTTTGCTGGACACTTTTCGTTTTTTGACATCCCATTTCGGTGTTCCTTTATCCAGTGAAAAAACTTTTGGTCCCACTACTTCGCTATCCTTTTTAGGAATTGAGATTGATTCCGTTGCCATGATTTTTCGCCTTCCCCCCGAAAAAAATTTCAAAATTGCTGTCCCAGATTGAAGGCTTCTGTTCTGTCCGCAAAGTAACACTACAACAAATGCTGTCCATGCTGGGCCTCCTTAACTTTGCTTGCAGGGTAATGTCTATAGGGAGAATTTTTTCCAGATATTTATCCCTCTCGACCAAAGGCATCAAGCTTCCCCATCATAGAATTCGGATAAAACCTCCTTTGAAAGTGGACTAGCTGATTTGGAAGGAGTTCCTCTTGTCCTATAACGGACATCCTTGCTTTCAGTCATCGGAATTGGCTAATGAGGATCTCTCCCTTTTTTCCGAAGCTGCCGGATCCACTGGCTTTGGTGTCATTCTTGGTGAACAATGGTGTGCCGAACCTTGGCCAGAATCTTGGTGTACTGAGGGCTGGGTCAAAAACCTTAGTCTGCTAGAGTCATTTCCTATCGTCACGGTCATTTCTTTATGGGACCCGTCCCTCGGGGATAAACAGATTTGTTTATGGACTGACAATATGAGTGTCGTACACGCCATAAATCACCTGTCATCCTCGTCTCCCCCGGTTATCAAATTACTCAGGTTCCTAGTATTAAAATGCTTAAGTTTAAACATCTGGTTTCGAGCCCGCCATGTTCCAGGTACAAATAACGTCATTGCTGATTTTCTTTCTCATTTAGATTGGCAGAAATTCCGGGAATTTTTCCCCGCGGCCAAAGCGGAGGGACATCCATGCCCACCCCTCATGTGTGAGGTGGTAGAGAAGGATTGATGGAGTTGATGAGATTTTCAGTGGCCCAGTCTGCATGGCGCTCTTACGGTAAGGCATGGAATGAGTGGCATAATCTAGTTGGGGATAGATCAGTAGCGGCATCAGACGCTGCCCGTCTGGAGGTCACTATTGAATATTTACTTTACTTGCGCGGCATGGGTGTTTCAGGAGCCGTTGCACAGAACCGCCTATCTGGTCTCGGTTTTTATTTTCGCCTCTTAGATTGGAACGATGTTACTAAGGTTTTCATCATTCGCCAGGCTATTAGGGGTTGGAGGAGGGAGCACACTCGTCAGGAGAGCAGACGGCCCATTTCTTTCAGTTTACTTACCTGCCTGGTCAATTCCACCCCCGCTGTCTGCTCTTCTCCTTTCCAGTCTGCTCTCCTCTCTGCCACTTTTGGACTCCATGGATGGTGTCCCCATCCAAGCGCACTTCAGGAGGACTCCAGTATGATGATGTCACCCTCTGTGACCGAGGTCTCCGTATCCGCATTCGGAAATTGAAAACTGACCGGTCTGGTATTGGTTCATGGGTTCCCCTTCTTGCAATCCACGGTCCTATTTGTCCTTTAACCCTTGTTTATAATTACTTATCGTCGAGTCTGGTGACTCCTTTTTCTCACATGAGGATGGTTCTCCTCTTACGGTTTTTCAATTTCAATCCCTTTTTCGGAAATGCTTAGCTTTCTTATGCCTTCCTGTCATGGAATTTGGTACGCACTCCTTTAGGATAGGAGCTACTACCGAAGCAGCCCTTGCTGGTTTGTCTAACTCCGAGATCTAGCGCATTAGTAGATGGCGTTCCTCCTGTTTTGCAAGACACATCAGACTGAATTTATTGCTTCACTAACTTTACTATCTCTTCATAGGTGGTGTAAAACCCACCGTGTGGATACTGGGCCACTCTTACATCTTCTGGGCATCCCAAAGAGAAGAATGTCGGCCAAGTGGAAGAGGTCTTGGGTTCCACGGCATCAACATTTTTTGAAGAGGAATAAGAGGCTTGACCTGGCCTCAGATTCTTCTCGAGGTGGTGCGGATAGCTCAGACCGCTTCCTCTCCCGTAATTCTAGTCCTGCATGCGGGCAGGAACGTTCTCTGCTCCTTCTGCCTAGCTGAACTCCTCACAATGATACGTTCCGATGTGGATAAATTCCATGGATTTTTTCCAGAGCTTTTTTCTGTTTTGGTCAGAGGTAATTTTACGCGTTGCATGGCAGGGCGCGAGAGATGCGGCGGCAGTTGAACGTTCTCAGCACACGCTTAATGCCCGCTTGTCCCGTTTTATCCGTTTTAAGGCCGGAGTGGTCGTCAGACATCGCCAACTTGAGGGAGACAATTCCAGTCTTATTGTCCATCTGATGGAGATAGTGCCTTAACCGAGTTTTATACCAGTTACATGCTGAGCACATCCTTTTTGGCTGTGACCGATCTCCACCCATTAAAAGGAGTTTTGGTTAAGATCTGTGTGTTGTCATTAGTACATGGGACTTTTTGGGTAAATATTGTTGTTGGTTCTCAGCAGTCTAAAAGTAAGAAGGGAAAAGAAGAAAAGGAAGGAGAGAGAAAAAAAGTAGGAAAGAATGTGAGAGGGAGGAAAAGGAAACGTAGAAGAGGAAGAAGGGGCGAAGAAGAGGACGAGAGGTGAGAGAGATAGAAGTAAGAAAGAAAGAGCAATGTGATGAGTAGAAGGAAGGGGAAGAAGAGAGAAAAGCAGAAAAACATGTAAGAATGGCAGGGGAAGGGGAGAAGAAGAGGAGAGGAGAAGATGAGGAAGGTAAAGAGTAGTCATAGAATACAGGAAAGAGAGGAGGTGGAGAAGAAAGAGGAAGGAGAAGCAGATAAATATGTAAGAATTACATGAGAACGGGGAGAATAAAAGCGGTAGATTACAGTGTAAGTGTGGCACCCCAGGGGTCTGGTTACCACAGTAATAGCAATATTACGTCTGAGAGCAGGTGGGAGGTCTCCTGGTCAGGAACCCTAAGCATGCAACACTTCCTGCCCAGTCCTGGGAGGGGAAGAACTTCCCCTATATAAACTGGGGCTGAGGCGGGGTTAGGGGAGAAGAAGAGGAGTCCCAGACAGAGACACAGTCTGGTCTGGAGTGGAGCAGATACAGGGAGAGCAAGATCAGGAGCCCTGAGGGAGCAGTGATAAAAGGGGTCAGAGACTGGAAGCTGTAGAGCTCGTCCTGACTGAAGAGATCTCACCGGACACGGAGTCCGAGGCTGTGGGGACTGATCCATACCCAGCAGCAGAAACCGACCGGCAGGGGATTTCAGGTCCTCTGGCCAAGAAACCCGAAGGCACGGTCACACGCAAGGGACCAGCACCGCCGTTGTGGAGCGGAGGCTACCAGAAGGCCCCGAGTCACCGGCCATACGGGTGAGCACCACACGGTACACTCAGGGACGTGGGCTACTTCTACCCGCTTCTAGCAAGGTAGCCAGGAAGAGTACAATAGTTGGGGAGGCCTACAACTCCGCCTGGCCAGGGGAGATCCTATCTGCTCACAGACTGACCAGGCCCCGATCGCTAGCCAGTACTCCTGGGAGGGTCTACCTTTGCCACCAGTAAAGACCCTGAACTACACCGTACCGTCTCTGAGTGGTTCCTGGTGCCTGCGTGCAATTCTGCTATCCCCATCATCCACGTTCGCTGCCCTGAGGCCATACCCCTCCCGTTGGGGGTTATACTATCCACGCTGCACAACTGTACCACCGGCCTCAGCGGTCTGCCCTGCAGCGGCGGCTTCATAACCGCATTCAACGGGTGGCGTAGTCGAACAATATAACATCTTATTCTAAGTTCTGCCACTTGGTTTGACACCCTGGGCACGGACCGGGTCACCGCCACGAGGACTACTACCCCTATTAGATCCGGCTCCGGGTATTCCCCCTGCACAGCAGCAGAAGCACAGGCCCAGGGGGCGCGTCATAAGGGCCGCAGGGGTCTGAGGGTATCGCTACCACCCCTAACACTAGTGAAACAGGTCCCCGAGTGTGAACATGTGCTGCAGGTGTTTGCGGATCACTTCTATTCAGGACACAAGTGGAAAGATGGTATGGGGACCATTAAAATATGTGAGACACAAGTACAAGGTGTTCAGTGCTCAGAGACACGGCCGAGGTGAGGAGGCCGAGCCCGACCACCACTGAGCAAGACACAGAAGTACAAGGAGTTCAGTGCCCAGAGACACGGCTGAGGTGAGGAGGCCGAGCCCGACCACCACTGAGCAAGACGCAGAAGTACAAGGTGTTCAGGGCTCAGAGACACGGCTGAGGTGAGGGGGCCGAGCCCGACCACCACTGAGCAAGACGCAGAAGTACAAGGTGTTCAGTGCTCAAAGACACGGCCGAGGTGAAGAGGCTGAGCCCGACCACCACTGAGCAAGACGCAGAAGTACAAGGTGTTCAGTGCTCAGAGACACGGCCGAGGTGAGGAGGCCGAGCCCGACCACCACTGAGCAAGATGCAGAAGTACAAGGTGTTCAGGGACACGGCCGAGGTGAGGAGGCCGAGCCCGACCACCACTGAGCAAGACACAGAAGTACAAGGTGTTCAGGGACACGGCCGAGGTGAGGAGGCCGAGCCCGACCACCACTGAGCAAGACACAGAAGTACAAGGTGTTCAGGGACACGGCCGAGGTGAGGAGGCCGAGCCCGACCACCACAGAGTAAGGTACAGAAGTACAAGGTGTTCAGTGCTCAGAGACACGGCCGAGGTGAGGAGGCTGAGCCCGACCACCACTGAGCAAGACGCAGAAATACAAGGTGTTCAGTGCTCAGAGACACAGCCAAGATGAGGAGGCCGAACCCGACCACCACTGAGCTAGACACAGAAGTACAAGGTGTTCAGTGCTCAGAGACACGGCCAAGGTGAGGAGGCTGAACCCGACCACCACTGAGCAAGACGCAGAAGTACATGGTGTTCAGTGCTCAAAGACACGGCCGAGATGAGGAGGCCAAGCCCGACCACCACTGAACAAGACACAGAAGTAGAAGGTGTTCAGTGCTCAGAGACACGGCCAAGGTGAGGAGGCCGAGCCCGACCACCACTGAGCAAGACGCAGAAATATTAGGTGTTCAAAGATACGGCCGAAGTGAGGAGGCTGAGCCCGACCACCACTGAGCAAGACACAGAAGTACAAGGTGTTCAGAGACAAGGCCGAGGTGAGGCCGAGCCCGACCACCACTGAGCAAGACACAGAAGTACAAGGTGTTCAGTGCTCAGAGACATGGCCGAGGTGAAGAGGCTGAGCCCGACCACCACTGAGCAAGACACAGAAGTACAAGGTGTTCAGTGCTCAGAGACACGGCCGAGGTGAGGAGGCTGAGCCCGACCACCACTGAGCAAGACGCAGAAGTTCAAGGTGTTCAGTGCTCAGAGGCACGGCTAAAGTGAGGAGGTTGAACCCGACCACCTCTGAGCAAAACACAGAAGTACAAGGTGTTCAGTGCTCAGAGACACAGCCGAGGTGAGGAGGCTGAGCCCGACCACCACTGAGCAAGACACAGAAGTACAAGGTGTTCAGTGCTCAGAGACACAGCCAAGGTGAGGAGGCTGAGCCCGACCACCACTGACCAAGGCACAGAAGTACAAGGTGTTCAGTGCTCAGAGACACGGCCGAGGTGAGGAGGCTGAGCCTGACCACCACTGAGCAAGGCACAGAAGTACAAGGTGTTCAGTGCTCAGAGACACGGCCGATATGAGGAGGCCGAGCCCGACCACCACTGAGCAAGACACAGAAGTACAAGGTGTTCAGGGCTCAGAGACAAGGCCGAGATGAGAAGGCTGAGCCCGACCACCACTGAGCAAGACACAGAAGTACAAGGAGTTCAGTGCTCAGAGACACGATCGAGGTGAGGAGGTCGAATCCGACCACCACTGAGGAAGACACCGAAGTGGAAACTTCAAGACTGGACCAAGAAATATCTGTCATTGATTGTGCACAGGTTTAATGGACTGATGAGATGAATCGACTCTGGACGGATCAGATTGATGGGTCGGGGCCGGATCAGTATCGGACACAGACCTCCACTCAGACTCCAGCGAGGTGGAGGTGCACACTGGTGGGGGAGGATTACTGGTCTGTTTATGACTTTATATTTCCTGAAAGTGGAAGGTAATGAAGAACCCCTATAAACTACAAAAAATGATTAAATGTTGGTGAATATTTTATTTTCTAATCTATTTTTTTCTGTAACCAAAAATCAACAAAGAGTTAAATGAAAGAAAAAATGACATTACAGGTCTTCTAGATAGGAAACAATGTTGTGCAGATTACAGATTATTACAGTCTGAATCCTCAGTCTGACATATTGTAGATTATGTCAAGGATAGCTGGGGTTTGGAAGGAGTCCGACCTCTGCCACCACTTTGTCACGGATGACACAGGGGGGGTCGTTCATATCCCAACGCTGCCAACAGTATGTCAGGCGAATGCAACTCCGCTGCCTCCAATTGTCAGGACAATTACGCAATTGACTGACGAGTGATGGACGAGGCCGAGGCTGCTTCGACTACTAGGCCGGTTATTGCGGAACTAACAGTGAGCGTATGGTGTATACACCTCAGATTCCAGCGCATGGAATATATATATATATATATATATATATATACACACTGGTAAGGCCACTGCCAGCTCGCCAATAACAAAAGAAGCACTACCTGCCACCATCAATCGTTTATACTGGTCGATGTGACACCCGTTACAGGTAGTGTATGGCTTCAGGGGTGCGGTTTACACAGAACGAGGAACAGAGCTATTACAGTTCATATATTTAATCCAGAAAGATAGGCAGTGTTTATAAAAATATACAAAGATGATACAAAATGGAACAAAACAATACAATATACACTATACCTCCCCTTGGTGAGCTCATATGGGGGCTGGTGGAGGGATGTGCTAGGTTTTTTTAGAATTTTATGAGATTCCCAACTTACAAGATATCTTCACTGCTGAAGGTCCCAAGAGGTAGATATTGCTGTCATGTTTCCTATCGCAATTTCACCTGTCTATAGAGACAAAATATGGAATGAATGCCACCTTCCATTAAAGCGATATGAAGTTTGAGTGGTTAGAAGAACCTTCCTGTAATGTGAGTGAATGCTTTCTGGTCGTCTCTTTACTATGACGTCAAAAATATATCTCGCATAAATGTCGGATAAATGCAAACCCCAATATTCATTGCAACCACTGTCTCCAACTGGTCTGCGATCAGTGCTTTGATCAGAGAAGTTCTATGTAATTACTTGGTCACCGTAGGAGGCCCTTACTTCAATTGTGTCAGCGCTCACTCTCTCTCTCACTTCCCGTGTTTTAGTTTCTCTCTTCCCACAATTAGTTCCATATGTTCAATGTGAGTGTTTTATGTCCCCACTCTGGAGATGTCTTTATGTATTTTAATTTTTTCCCTGTGACAGATTATAACAAAGATCAAAACCCTTGAATTAAAATTTTTATAATTAAGCTGCCCATCTGAATTGCACAGCGCTGCGGAATATGTTGGCGCTATATAAATAAAAATATTATTATTATTATGCTGTAAACACTAAAGAAAAAATATTCTCTCTACTAGAGGCTGCATACAAGATCTTATCATGTATCTCTGTATACAGGGAGCTCCCCTAGTGGTGGCTGCAGACAGAATCTTATCATGTATCTCTGTATACACGGAGCTCCCCCTAGTGGTGATTGCAGACAGGATCTTATCATGTATCTCTGTATACAGGGAGCTCCCCCTAGTGGTGGCTGCTGACAGAATCTTATCATGTGTCTCTGTATACAGGGAGCTCCCCCTAGTGGTGGCTGCAGACAGAATCTTATCATGTATCTCTGTATACAGGGAGCTCCCCCTAGTGATGGCTGCAGACAGAATCTTATCATGTATCTCTGTATACAGGGAGCTCCCCCTATTGGTGGCTGCAGACAGAATCTTATCATGTATCTCTGTATACAGGGAGCTCCCCCTAGTGGTGGCTGCAGACAGAATCTTATCATGTATCTCTGTATACAGGGAGCTCCCCCTAGTGGTGGCTGCAGACAGAATCTTATCATGTATCTCTGTATACAGGGAGCTCCCCCTAGTGGTGGCTGCAGACAGAATCTTATCATGTATCTCTGTATACAGGGAGCTCCCCTAGTGGTGACTGCAGACAGAATCTTATCATGTATCTCAGTATACAGGAGCTCCCCCTAGTGGTGTCTGCAGACAAGATCTTATCATGTATCTCTGTATACAGGGAGCTCCCCCTAGTGGTGGCTGCAGACAGAATCTTATCATGTATCTCTGTATACAGGGAGCTCCCCCTAGTGGTGGCTGCAGACAGAATCTTATCATGTACCTCTGTATACAGGGAGCTCCCCCTATTGGTGGCTGCAGACAGAATCTTATCATGTATCTCTGTATACAGGGAGCTCCCCCTAGTGGTGTCTGCAGACAAGATCTTATCATGTATCTCTGTATACAGGGAGCAACCCCTAGTGGTGGCTGCAGACAGAATCTTATCATGTATCTCTGTATACAGGGAGCTCCCCCTATTGGTGGCTGCAGACAGAATCTTATCATGTATCTCTGTATACAGGGAGCTCCCCCTATTGGTGGCTACAGACAGAATCTTATCATGTATCTCTGTATACAGGGAGCTCCCCCTAGTGGTGTCTGCAGACAGGATCTTATCATGTATCTCTGTATACAGGGAGCTCCCCCTAGTGGTGGCTGCAGACAGAATCTTATCATGTATCTCTGTATACAGGGAGCTCCCCCTAGTGGTATCTGCAGACAGGATCTTATCATGTGTCTCTGTATACAGGGAGCTCCCCCTAGTGGTGGCTGCAGAAAGAATCTTATCATGTATCTCTGTATACAGGGAGCTCCCCCTAGTGGTGGCTGCAGACATTATCCTATCATGTATCTCTGTATACAGGGAGCTCCCCCTATTAGTGGCTGCAGGCAGAATCTTATCATGTATCTCTGTATACAGGGAGCTCCCCCTAGTGGTATCTGCAGACAAAATCTTATGTATCTCTGTATACAGGGAGCTCCCCCTAGTGGTGGCTGCAGACAGGATCTTATCATGTATCTCTGTATACAGGGAGCTCCCCCTATTGGTGGCTACAGACAGAATCTTATCATGTATCTCTGTATACAGGGAGCTCCCCCTAGTGGTGTCTGCAGACAGGATCTTATCATGTATCTCTGTATACAGGGAGCTCCCCCTAGTGGTGGCTGCAGACAGGATCTTATCATGTATCTCTGTATACAGGGAGCTCCCCCTAGTGGTGTCTGCAGACAGGATCTTATCATGTGTCTCTGTATACAGGGAGCTCCCCCTAGTGGTGGCTGCAGAAAGAATCTTATCATGTATCTCTGTATACAGGGAGCTCCCCCTAGTGGTGTCTGCAGACAGGATCTTATCATGTATCTCTGTATACAGGGAGCTCCCCCTAGTGGTGTCTGCAGACAGGATCTTATCATGTATCTCTGTATACAGGGAGCTCCCCCTAGTGGTGTCTGCAGACAGGATCTTATCATTTGTCTCTGTATACAGGGAGCTCCCCCTAGTGGTGGCTGCAGAAAGAATCTTATCATGTATCTCTGTATACAGGGAGCTCCCCCTAGTGGTGGCTGCAGACATTATCCTATCATGTATCTCTGTATACAGGGAGCTCCCCCTATTAGTGGCTGCAGGCAGAATCTTATCATGTATCTCTGTATACAGGGAGCTCCCCCTAGTGGTGTCTGCAGACAAGATCTTATCATGTATCTCTGTATACAGGGAGCTCCCCCTAGTGGTGGCTGCAGACAGGATCTTATCATGTATCTCTGTATACTAGGAGCTCCCCCTAGTGGTGGCTGCAGACAGAATCTTATCATGTATCTCTGTATACAGGGAGCTCCCCCTAGTGGTGGCTGCAGACAGATACTTATCATATATCTCTGTATACAGGGAGCTCCCCCTAGTGGTGGCTGCAGACAGAATCTTATCATGTATCTCTGTATACAGGGAGCTCCCCCTAGTGGTGGCTGCAGACAGAATCTTATCATGTATCTCTGTATACAGGGAGCTCCCCCTAGTGATGGCTGCAGACAGGATCTTATCATGTATCTCTGTACACAGGGAGCTCCCCCTAGTGGTGGCTGCAGACAGAATCTTATCATGTATCTCTGTATACAGGGAGCTCCCCCTAGTGGTTGCCGCAGACAGGATGTTATCATGTATCTCTGTATACAGGGAGCTCCCCCTAGTGGAGGCTGCAAACACTTCTAATGAGATGATAATGATGAGCAGGAATACCACAGTATGTAAGAATACAGTATATAGTTTGATATGATCCAATAATTGGGTACGATATAAGCCATGTGCAGGAATTATAGGGGAACATTAGCTTGGTGATGACTATTCTACTCATCCGTGCAATTTTCAGGCCCGCAGTGTTGGGGCGCCGTGGAGCAGTAATGGGGCAGATTTCAGCCCATGTAAACAGTCTGTCATTCAGGCAGATTTTCCTTTCAAGCTGAACCTGACACTTCTCCAGTACACAGAGCTTACAATAGTTTATTTTACAGGGACCCGGGGAAAAGAAATATTTATGTGGTAAGTGTGGACGGCAATTATTGAGTGTTTGTACAGCAGCCTGAGTGTGGTCTAATGTGAGAAGAGAGCCGGAGCCCCCCGCCCTGGATGAACCTGCAGATCTACGCTGTACGTGGAGGTCTTCCTTCATCCGCAGCCGACCTCCATATGTCAGTACTAGACATAGGTAATAATAGAGGCAGTATGTTCTCTAACATCCCCTATCCCCAGGAGCAGGTAGAAGCGGCAAAAGCCACCGGCTCTGGAATCTCTGGAAGTCGGAGCCATGGTTCACATTTTGCATTAAGGGCCTGGAGTGACAAATATAAAATGACCTATAGTTTATGAAGGTTTTATATTAAACATATTTTTTTTTTTTTAAAGAATTTAGTGATTTTTTTTATAGAAACATCATGAAATCTTGCATTTTTTACTCTGATTTCTGAGCCCTATAACAGACTTGCACGTCCTGTCCTGTAGAGATCTCTACTTTCATATCGCTATGATCACAGGCAGGAAAAAGAATCACAGGTAACACCGAAATGTAGATAACAGTTGATGTCACAGCTCAACCCCTCCCACTCCCTGCACAGTGACCTCTGCACAGCTCACAGAGCATGCCCACAATACTGTCCTTGTGACAACCCCTCACACATGTATACAGGCTGGTTGTCAGCAGTGATAGATGAGGGACTGGTGCTGCAGTATAAGGGGTGTGGTCTCATCGTTATATCAGTGATGTCATCACCAGGGGGCGGGGCTGACAACCCCTCACACATGTATACAGGCTGGTTGTCTGCAGTGATAGATGAGGAGCTGGTGCTGCAGTATAAGGGGCGTGGTCTCATCATTATATCAGTGATGTCATCACTGGGGGCGGGGCTGACAACCTCTCACACATGTATACAGGCTGGTTGTCTGCAGTGATAGATGAGGAGCTGGTGCTGCAGTATAAGGGGTGTGGTCTCATCATTATATCAGTGATGTCATCACCAGGGGGCGGGGCTGACAATCCCTCACACATGTATACAGCTGGTTGTCAACAGTGATAGATGAGGAGCTGGTGCTGCAGTATAAGGGGTGTGGTCTCATGTGTGATCACATCATTATGTCAGTGATGTCATCACCGGGGAAGGAACTTACAACCTGTCATGCAGGATATACAGGTTGGCCAGATGTAAAAGCCCCTGTGATAATGACCCCCGTCCAGGTCCCCATCCAGTAATAATATCCATAAAAATCTACAATTTTGTAAATATGCAGCTGAAGTGTTGGGTGCTTCATCTTGCCCAGAGCACCTGATGCCAAGCTACGTCCCTCATTCGACAGATAGCTGTCAATCTTGCTAAAATGTGCTGAGAGGTAAGTTGTGTGTTTTTTTATACTGAAACACTAGGAGAGGAAGAGGAGAATGAGGGGAGGTGGGTGAGAGCAATGATGGCGCTGGGGTGAGCAATGATGGGGCTGGGGTAAGCAATGATGAGGTTGGGATGAGCAATGATGAGGCTGGTGTGAGCAATGATGAGGTTTGGGTAAGCAATGATGGGGAGAGCAATGATGGGGAGAGCAATGATGGGGCTGGGGTAAGCAATGAGCGGGCTAGGGTGAGCAATGATGAGGTTGGGGTGAGCAATGATGGGGCTGGAGAGAGCAATGATGGGGCTGGAGAGAACAATGATGGGGCTGGAGAGAGAAACGATGGAGCTGGAGAGAGAAATGATGGGGCTGGAGAGAAAAACGATGGGGCTAGAGAGAGCAATGATGGGGCTGGGGAGAGCAATGATGGGGTTGGGAAGAGCAATGATGGGGCTGGGAAGAGCAATGTTGGGGCTGGGAAAAGCAATGATGAGGTTGGGGTGAGCAATGATGGGGCTGGGGTGAGCAATGATGGGGCTGGGGTGAGCAATGATGAGGTTGGGCTGAGCAATGATGAGGCTGGAGAGAGCAATGATGGAAGAGCAATGATGGGGCTGGGGAGAGCAATGTTGTGGCTGGGAAGAGCAATGGTGGGGCTGGGGAGAGCAATGGAGGTGCTGGGGAGAGCAATGGAGGTGCTGGGAAGAGCAATGGTGGGATTGGGATGAGCAATGGTGGGGCTGGGGAAAGCAATGATGGGCCTGGGGAGAGCAATGATGGGGCTGGGAAGAGTAATGGTGGGGCTGGGAAGAGCAATGATGAGGATGGTGGGGATGGGGAGAGCAATGATGGGGCTAGGGAGAGCAATGATGGGAATGGTGGGAATGGGGAGAGCAATGATGAGGATGGGGAGAGCAATGATAAGGATGGTGGGGATGGGGAGAGCAATGATGGGGGTGCTGGGAGAGAGCAATGACGGGGGTGCTGGGAGAGAGCATTGATGGGGGTGCTGGGAGAGAGCAATGATGGGGGTGCTGGGAGAGAGCAATGATGGGGGTTTCACTTTGCTTGTACTGTAAAGCCTTGTATATTTTTTGTGTGCACATAGCCTTACAGTTAATTGGGGAGAGTCATCAGAGACTTCATAATTTATATTATTGGTCGGTGGAGATTATAGTTAATGGGGGGCACAGTGCTGCTTATCACTTTATATTTTGATTGGTGCGTGGCTAATAGTATATTAATGGTGGGGTACATATCTGTAGTCAGGGGCGCAGTGCGGGGGAGACATGTATATATGCAATATATGTGACCTTGTTATTTTCTAGGCTGGAGGATCATGGTGACCAGACGAGTCGTGGCTGGGAGATGTCGACATGAAGGTCTGACCAGATGGAGAAGAAGCAGCAGAAACCGGCTCTGATCAGATGAGACGTCAGCGGTAAGTGCCTGGATGTAGATATTATTCTGTATCTGCACTGTGTGACTTGGAGTGATAATGTTATCTGTAAAATCCCTTAGGCTGCATTCTCACATTTGTGTGAAAGATTTTTTTATCGGATGGTCCACGAACTCGTAGAGTTTTATAGATCCATTCACACATCCATGAAAATCACGGATCTGAGAATGAGATCTGTGAGGGTCAGAGAATGTCCTGTTCTGATCTGATTTTGAGGATTAGAATAGGACATGCTCAATGCGTCTGTAAAAGCGGGGAGCACACCGACACTGCACACAGATGCAGGAATGTAGCCTTATTATGTATAGCACAGTCCCTTAGTATATGGTGTACTCACTTATTATGTATAGCACAGTCCCTTAGTATATAGTGTACTCACTTATTATGTATAGCGCCATCCTTAGCTATTTCGTTTCCTCTTTTATTATGTATAACACCCTCCCTTATTACATACCATCCTCTCTAGTTATATATGGTATATAGCTTCCTCTGCTGTTATGTACAGTGCTGTCCCTTACATAGTGTATTCTTGCTATTTTTGTCAGTCACAGCGCCCTCTCTTTATAGTCGTCTCTTGTTAGATATAAAATGACTGCTGATGGAGCAGCCGGTGACCAGAAGACCAGTCCATCAGCTGCTTCGTCAGAAATGAAGCTTTCCCATGCTCCATCAGCCGTCATTGCATTATATATCTAACAAGAGAGGATGCTATGTAATAAAGAACAGGGCACTATAGATAATCCAATATGTAAGGGACGGTGCTGTACATAACAAGAGAGGGCACTGTGTAATAAGTGGCAGCAATATACATAATAAAGGAGGCTATGTAAGAGGTATTTATGTGTGTGTGTCTAAATATATATCTGTAGCTTTGTCACCATAAAAGGTGGGGGGCCCAGACACATTTCTTGAACAGGGGCCCCAAGCAGTCAGTGTCTGCCCCTGCTGTACATAATTATGTAGGGCACAATGTAATAAAGGGCAGTGCTGTACATGACAATAGAAGACACTATGTAACAAGGGATGGGGCTGTACATAACAAGGGAGGGCACTATATAACAAGGGATGGGGCTGTACATAACAAGGGAGTGCACTATATAACAAGGGATGGGGCTGTACATAACAAGGGAGGGCACTATATAACAAGGGATGGGGCTGTACATAACAAGGGAGGGCACTATGAAATAAGGGACGGTGCTGTACATAGCAAGGGAGGGCACTGTACTTAACAAGAAAGGGCACTATGTAATAAGGGGCGGGCTATACATAATAAGAGAGGGTACTATGCAATAAGGGACTTTGTTGTATACAAGAGAGGGCACTATGTAATAAGGGACAATGCTGCACATAACAAGAGAGGACACTACGTAATAAGCAATGGCGCTGTACATAACAAGAAAAGGCACTATGTACTAGGGGACATGCTGTACATAACAAGGGAGGACACTATGTAATAAGGGATGGCGCTATACATAATAAGAAAGGTCACTATGCAATAAGCAATGGCGCCGTACATTATAACAGAGGACACTACGTAATAAGGGATGGTGCTGTAAATAATGAGGGAGGACAATATGTAATAAAGGATGGCACTGTACATAACAAGAGAGGGCATTATGTAATAAGGAACGGCGCTATACATAATAAGTGAGAGCACTACACTGTGTTCCAAATTATTAAGCAAATAATATTTTCTCAGATTTTCCCAAATTACCTATATGAATTGCAGTCATTGTAATTTTCCAGTCAAATAACTGTTAGAGTACAAGGGGAGCATGGGTGCCACACCATAAGTTTGTCCCCTTTTATGCCCATAGCAGCCAGAGATGCAGATGTGTTATGTGCAGCATGAGACAGGGCATTATCATGCATGAAATGATCTTGCTGCGGAATACACGGTTCTTCTACTTGAACCATGGAAGGAAGTGCTGTTTGAGAAACTCAACATACATTATGGAGTTCATCTTTACCCCTTCAGGGATCCTAAGAGGGCCGACAATCTCTCTCCCCATGATTCCAGCGCAAAACATTACTCCACCTCCTCCTTGTTAGCGCCGTAGCCGTGTTTGCATGGGGTGTCCATCAACCAGCCATCCTCCACTCCATCCATCCATCTGGACCATCGAGATCATTTTCATGCATGATAATGCCCCGTCTCATGCTGCACTGTACATAACAAGATAGGGCACTATGTAAGAAAGGGCAGTGCAGTACATAACAAGATAAGGCACTATGTTATAAGGGGTGGCACTGTAAATAGCAATGGAGGGCAGTATGTAATAATAGATGGCACTTGACATAACAAGAGAGGGCACTATGTAATAATAGATGGTGCTATACATAAATAAGAGAGGACATTATGTCATAAAGGGTGGGGCTATACATAATTAGAGAGGGCACTATGTAATAAGGGATGGTGCTGTACATAACAAGAGAAGGTCCTATGTAATAAGGGGCGATGCTGTGCATGACAAGGGAGAGCACGATGTAATAAGGAACAGCGCTGTACATAAGAGGGCACTATATAATAAGTAATGGCGCTATACATAAGAGAGGGCACTATGCAATAAGGAACAGCACTGTACATAACAAGAGAGGGCACTATTAGTGATGAGCGAACATGCTCGCCACTGCTGGTACTCGCCCCAGCATCATGGTGCTCGACAAGCTCGGCGCTCGCTGAGTATTTCCGGGTTGCTCTGGTGGGAACTCAGGTCCCCTCCCTGCATCTTTGGCGCTCTTTAGAGAGCCAATGAACATGCACGGATTGCCTGCCATGCACTGTAATGCCGTAGCCATGTTGGTTGTGGGCATTACAGTGATTGGCTGGCTGCACAGCGTCATCAGGTCTATATCAGACCTGGCACCGCCATGCTCGTCACAGTCACTCCGGATCAGACAGTGTAGGGAGAGGTGCTGCTGCACCAGGGAGAGATTTGCTTGTGTATTAGGTGGTGTAGGGAGAAAAACCGTACATTACACATATCCATCTTAACAAACAGCCCTTCTGAGGACTAATCCATCTGCAGAGATATCAGGCAGGCAGGGTATATAGGCAGGCAGGCAGGGTATATAGCAGACTGCAGTGCATATAGCAGACTGCAGTGCATATAGCACAAGAGGCTCCATTCCAGTTCTGCCTTCTGCTGCTGTTAGATATTTCTATACATAGGCCCAGGTCTCAGGGGCGAGGAATATAATTTTCTTTGGATCTTAATCCTCATTATTTGCTTAAAAAGCAATCCAGAGAACACCGTTTTTCTGCGCCATTTGCTTGTTGGCTCTGCAGAATACAGCCAGGTCCTTTCCATATTACAGCGCTAGAAATCCAGCTATTTAACACGGATCACATATACGTTGTCAGAAAATACTGCCATTTCTGGCCTCCATTAAAATTTTCTTTCAGTGTGTCAGTGAAGCAATTCACAGCAATTCACCGCAGTTTGCTGTTCACACTACTTACCTACAGGCCAGGTATTTAATACTCTGTTTTCTCTGTCACACGGATCACATATAAGTTCGTTCCAAATTCAGTCATTTGTAGTGAGCGTGGAAGATATTGTCCTCCATTTAAAATGAGCAAGGCATGTGGCAAGGGACGAGGAACTGAACGTGATGGTAATGGTGCATGCAGAGGCCGAGGACAAGGCCGTGGGCAAGCTGAAATTGTGCCACAACAAACACCCACATCTTCTCGCCTGACCTTCCTGTCCCAATTCCTAGGGGACCGCAGCACACCACTATTGAACCCAGAACAGTGTGAAAAGGTTGTTGGTTGGATAGTGGATAATGCTTCCAGTCACTTAGCCACCACCACCCTGTCTTCCACACGGTCAAGTCTCAGTAGCAGTGAGTCTGGACCGCATATTCCTTACCCTGATCCTCCTTCCTCCCACCATGCCGAGTGCCCAGAGACAACTGATCCCACACTTGGACACTCTGAAGAGCTGTTCACTTTTCCATTTATAGATTCGGGCCTCTCGCCCGGTCCACTTGAAGTGGGGCAAGAGGAGATCGCGTGTAGCGATGCCCAAATATTTAAGCAGCCACGGTCACACGAAGGCGACGGTGGGAAAGTGTCACAAGAGGTGGACGATGATGAGACACAATTGCCAGAAAGTCAGGAGGAGGACCAGGGTGCGGAAGTGGAAGACGATGTGGTGGATGATATAGTAACTGACCCAACCTGGCAGGAGGACATGCAGAGCGAGGACAGCAGCATACAGGGGGAGAGAGGCAGAGCACCCCAACAGGCAGGAAGAAGTTGTGTGGTGGCCGCAGACAGAAGGCAGGCAACCGTTCCCCGTAACACCAATACGAAGGAAGTTGCCAGTACAACTGTTAGGTCTTCCTGAGTCTAGTTGTTTTTTAACCCCCAAAAGGCCATTTGCAACACCTGCCAGGCCAGCATCAGCAGGGGTGGCAAAACGACCAGCCTGACCACCACCAGCATGATCAGGCACATGGCAGCAAAGCACCCGACTTTGTGGTCTGAACCCCAGGGTCCAGGAACAGTGTCTGCGGGTAGCACCATTGCTTCTTCCGCTGTTGTGCATGCAAGCCAATCCCCTGTCCATGGTGCATGCGAAGACGCCTCCTGCCCTGCACCTGTCGTTGAACACTCTCAAGTAGAAGCATCAGGAAGCTCGTCCATGTCCTTGTCCCAGCGCAGCGTTCAGTTATCCATACCCCAGTCCTTGGAACGCAAGCGCAAATATGCAGCCAACGCCCCACAGGCCACACTACTAAATTCTCACATTTCACGACTGCTTGCGCTCGAAATGTTGCCTTTTAGGCTCATGGAGACGGAAGCATTCCGCAACCTGATGGTGGCGGCCGTCCCTCGGTACTTGGTCCCCAGCCGACACTATTTCTCCCGGTGTGCCGTCCCCGCATTACACAAGCACGTGTCCCAAAACATTAGCCGTGCTCTCAACAACGCAGTTACCGGTAAAGTCCACCTAACCACGGACACGTGGACAAGTGCTTGTGGGCAGGGACGGTACATCTCGCTAACGGCACATTGGGTTAACATAGTAGAAGCCGGGACCCAGTCGGAGCTTGGGACAGAACATGTCCTCCCGACGCCAAAGATTGCGGGCCCTAGGTCAATCAGGGTTGCCCCCACGGTCTACAGCTCCTGCACCTCATCCTCCTCAGCCTCCTCCTCCTCTTCAGCCTCCATCTCCGAAATGACCACATCAGTCACAAGCTGCTGGAAGCACTGCAGCACTGCCTCGGCCAAGCGGCAACAGGCTGTGCTGAAGCTAATATGCTTAGGTGAAAAACCACACAATGCTGAAGAGTTGTGGACAGCTCTGAAAGAGCAGGCAGATCTGTGGCTCACACCGCTAAACCTACAGCCAGGCATGGTCGTGTGTGACAATGGCTGGAACCTGGTGGTGGCTCTGAGGCGAGGCGAGCTCACACACGTACCATGCCTGGCCCATGTGCTTAACCTCGTGGTTCAGCAGTTTCTCAAATCCTACCCGGAGCTGCCGGATCTGCTTGTTAAAGTATGCCACCTTTGTGCCCATTTTAGAAAGTCAGCTACAGCTTCCGCCGCCCTTGAAGTGTTTCAGCAGCGTTTGCAGCTTCCGGCTCACAGACTGGTGTGTGATGTCCCCACGCGCTGGAACTCAACACTGCAGATGTTGGGAAGGATTTGTGAGCAGATTAGGGCAGTTATTGAGTACCAGCATCAACAAGGCCATCGGTATTCAGTTCAGACTACACACATAAGACCTCAGGAGTGGATATGGATGTCAGACATATGTACCATCCTCCAAAACTTTGAGGACTTCACCAAGATGGTGAGCGGCGATGACGCCATAATTAGCGTCACCATCCCGCTTCTCTGTCTTCTGAAACGCTCTCTGCTCACAATCAAAGAGGATGCATTGCAGGCGGAGCACGATGAACCATACAGGAACCAAGGAAACAAGGAACCATACAGGGTGATTAAACACAGCAAAGCCTCATCTCATCCCAACGTGGATTGGGTGACAATGAGGAAGAGGAGGAGGAGGAGGAGGAAGGACAGGAGCTAGTTTCATGCACTATAGACGGTACTACCTGCACAGCTGTCATACCGTCTGTTTAGCGTGGATGGCCAGAGGACAGAGAGGAGGAGGAGAGCATGGTCAGTCATCCTCTTGGTGAGGACACGGAAGTCTTGCCTGTTAGTAGTCTGGCACGCATGGCTCAGTTTATGTTACACTGCCTTTCCCATGACCCTTGCGTTCTCAAAATTTTGGGTGGCAGTCATTACTGGTTGGTGACACTTCTAGACCCATGCTACAAGGAGAACTTTATATCTCTTATTCCTGAGGCGAACAGGTCTACAAAAATGGGGCAGTACCAGAAGGCCCTTGATGCGGAACTATTAAAAAAATTCCCATCTGAAAACGCTGGCGGCAGAGGGCACAGTTCGTTGGAAAACCAAGGAGTACAGGCGAGAGAGACACAACTTCAATCCAGCAGAGGCAGGGGAACACAGTCAAAGTTCTGGGAGAGTTTTATCAGACCCTCCCATCGCACAGGCCCTAGACGCGGGATAGTCTCACAAGGAGTGCAAAGTTTGGGAAGATGCTGAGGGAGTACCTTGCCGACCGTACCAACGTCCTCCGTGATTCCTCTGTGCCTTATAATTATTGGGTATCCAAGCTTGATACATGGAATGAATTGGCTCTCTATGCCTTGGAGTTCCTCGCCTGCCCTGCCGCCAGCGTTTTATCAGAGCGGGTTTTTAGTGCCGCTGGTGGAATTATAACTGATAAGCGCATCCGCCTGTCAACTGAAAATGCTGACAGGCTGACTCTTATAAAAATGAACAAGGGCTGGATTGGGCCAGACTTCTCAACACCACCGAATGATAGCAGCGTACCATAAACTCAAATACAGTGTCTTTTCTTGAGAGGTGTATTCCCATGCACCTTTTCACACCCAGACATGAGTATACGCTTCCTGATTTTGGCTATTTGCTGTTGTCCTCCTCCTTCTCCTCATCCTCCACCACCATATCACCAGGGTGACCGTAGTCCGTGATGCAACACCCACATAATTTTTTTAAAGGGTGTTTATGATGCCCGTGAAAATTTTTTTTATACAGCATGTTCATGTATACCCCCCAGGGGTCAATGTTTCTCAGCCCATACACTTAGTGCATGGGCATTACAAGTATAGGAGGCCCGCTCCTTTCTAATGGGAACATTTTTTTATGAGGCCCTCCTCCACGTCTCTTCCAAGGGGCATTGAAGTGTCTCCAAATTTTTGTCAGCCCTTGTATTCACTGCATAGGTCAACACTATGGGAGACTCTCTCCTTTCTAATGATAATTTGTCGTTACTGTGGCCCTGCTCTGTGTGTCTTTAAATTCTTAATGAACAAACAAAGTAGCACTCTGTGACGCTGAGTTAGTAAATATGAAGTATGAAATATGAATAGCATTACTGCTGTAGAATATAGAAATAAATGAGAAATCTTAGCGCATACAGCACTCCACCCCCATGCCGCAGGTGGTTTTAATTGCATCAGGATATTTCTTTCCCACACATAAGCAGACGGATGTCCCTTAGAGAGGTATTCACATTGTTAGGTCCTGACATCGAGAAACGCCTTATCGCGGCTGTCAGGTACACATGAATTGGCCAATTTATGCACTAAGATTTCTCATTTATTTATACAGCAGCAATGCTATTCATATTTCATACTTCATATTTACATACTCAGAGTTACAGAGTGCTACTTTGTTTGTTCATTGTACATGGAGGTAGCTCCTCTTAGTGAGCACCTGTTCACACCTATTTCTTGTAGTGGAAGTGCCGTCATTTTCTTTGCTACTGTATTTAAATTCTTAGTGGGGTTTTCCCTAAAATTGGTCAGCTGTTGGACTCATTGCATACCCTATAACTGTATAGCAGACCCTCTCCTTTCTAATGGGAACATGTCGTACCTTGTTACTGTGG
Organism: Phyllobates terribilis; assembly: GCF_046119375.1. NCBI lineage: Eukaryota > Metazoa > Chordata > Amphibia > Anura > Dendrobatidae > Phyllobates > Phyllobates terribilis. The sequence continues at coordinate 19,724,285 of NW_027362764.1, read as the reverse complement.
CCCTGCTCTATGTGTCTTTAAATTCTTATTGGGGTTTTTCCCAAATTTTGGCAGCCCTTGCAGTCACAGCATGGGCATTACCACTATAGGAGACCCGCTCCTTTATAATGGGAACATTTTTTTACTGAGACCCTCCTCTATGTCTCTTCAAAGGGGTATTGGGTTGCGTCCAAATTTTTGGCAGCCCTTGCAGTCACTGGATACACAATAACAGTATAGGAGACCCAATTGTTAATAATGGGATCAACAAAGCATAGCAGGCTGATGGCTCTCTAACAATAGCTAGGGCCGACTGCTGGCCTTTTAAGAATAGTAAGGGCCATCTAATGTCCCTGTAAAAATAGGCTTTATGACTTTCAGAGTCCCTCCATCATAAATAATAAAGGATGTGTCTGATGATGTGTCACACACCACATCGCCAGATAAGGTTGTAAAATGTTAACATGACATTTCCCGGTGAATGCATTTGTCTTAAAAAATAACGTAAAAAAAACAAAACAATAGAATCTTTCTTTAGTATAAAAAACAGCGGCACCAATTTAACCTCAATGTAATCACATTGTTCAGCTCCTGCACCTCCTCCTCCATCTCCGAAAAGACCACATCAGTCACAAGCTGACAGCACTGCAGCACTGCCTTGGCCAAGCGGCAACAGGCTGTGCTGAAGATAACATGCTTAATGCTTAATTGACAAACCGTCCAGCGCTGCAGAGTTGTTGAAAGCTGTACCACAGCAGCTTGATCTGTGGCTCTCACCGCTGACCATACAGCCAGGCATGGTCGTGTGTGACAATGGGCGGAACTTGGTGACGGAGAAATGACAGCCGGAGTAGATACGGTTTCCCTCTATGCCAGTCTTTTCGCCGAGCTAAAGAATATGACTGTGGTGAAATACAACTCCCACTGAGAAGCTGTTTCAGATTGAAAAACATTGGGCCCACCAGAGGATTTGATTCTGAGGGCTAACCTTTCTCACCCGCTCAACAGCCCCATAGCAGCTGCAAAGTTAACGCTATCATGAACTCTCCTGAGGTAGAAGCCAAGGCACACCAGAGAATTCTCTGGTGGGACCGTCCAACCCTGCCAAGAAGCAGTCCTGGCTAAGAAAAGTGTGTGGAAAGGTTCCAGGACATTCTATGGCTGCTTTTTTTAATGTGGATCGGCCATTCTTATGCATGTTATTTCTCAAACCGCATTACAGATCAGGCCATTGTCCAACTCTGTATTCAAGAAATTAAATGCGCAAAGGAAGATGTGTGTGTGTCAAAGCACCACCGACAAGGGCGAGTTGATGTTGGATGGACTGCCATTGCTTCTGCAACAGGCTCAATTACAGGACTTCCTGGGAGAAATGATACGCAGGGTAGATACGGTTTCCCTCTATTCCAGTCCTTTCACCGAGCTAAATACAACTCTTAGCAAAAAAAGTTGTGGACTGGCTCCGTATCGTCCCTGGCCACATTCACCTGTCCACGTGTTTGTGGTTAGGCGGTCCTTCCCAGTAAGTGCACTGGGGAGGGCACGGGTAATGTTGTGGGACCCGTGCTTGTGGAAGGCGGAGGCGATATAGTGGCAATATATAGTGGCAATATAGTGGCGGTTGGGGACTGAGTATGGACATCCGGCCGCCGCCAGCATGAGGTTGTGAAAAGCTTCCGCCTCCACGAGCCTAAAAGGCCACATTTCAAGCGCAAGCAGCTGTCAAAAATTTGGCAGTATAGTATTGCAGCCGGTGGGTTGGTGGGTGGCTGGCTGCATACTTGTAGGCTCCCCTTAAATCTAACTTGGAGAATACCTTAGCTCCCACAACCTGGCTGAACATATCAGGAATCAGAGGAAGAGGGTATGGATCACAGATGGTAATTTGATTTAATTCCCAGAAATCTAAACAGGGACGTAGACCGACATCTTATTTCTTCACAAAGAAGAACCCTGCCGCCACGGGCGAAGATGAGGGTCTGATATGTCCCTTCTCCAGACTTTCTGCAATGAAATCCTTCATAGCTTGTCTCTCAGGGCCAGAAAGATTATACAGTCTGGACTTCGGTAGCGTAGCTCCGGGGGTCAGGTTAATAGGACAGTCATAAGCAGGATGAGGAGGCAAATCCTGACACCCCACCTCGGAAAAAACGTCCTCAAAACCACCAGAAAAGCAGGTAATATTTCCGTAGAGACTGTAGCAAGGAAAATATCTAAACAGTTCTCATGGCAGTAAAAACCCCACTCAATAATCTCCCCGGCTTGCCAATCCACCAACGAATTATGTTTCACCAGCCAGGGAGAACACAAAACAATTGGGGTGGGAAGATTGTCCAAGACATAGCAAGGGATGATTTCACTATGAACTGACCCCACCCTCAGTTTTACATTATGTACAATCTGAGCAAATGCTTTCTGTGCAAGTGGCGCCGAGTCGATGGCGAAGTTAGAAATAGGCTTAGCTAAAGTACAGCAAGCGAGACCATGAGTTTTCACAAACTCAGCATCAACCATGCTGACCCCGGCTCCACTGTCAACAAACACAGAAATTTTCTCGGTTTTGCTCTCTAGCACCACCTCTGCTGTAAGGACAAACTGGGAACTTCAGATTGGCAACAAATGCACCCCTTGCTTATCCAACTCCAGACTACTAAGAGTTAATGGAGACCCAACTCCAGACTACTAAGAGTTAATGGAGACTCCTTTTGTTTAGGAATTGAAAGACAGAACCCAATAAAATGTCCCTTTTTCCCCACAAAAAAAATATACGCCTTTTTTCTTGGGAATCTCCGGGAAAATGTATGATGTAAAGGCACCCCTTTACTGCATGGGTTCCTCCACCTCCACCAGTACTGGTTCACCTCCAGACGGCTCCCCCGGTAGAGGTACACAACCCCAACAAGATGGCCCCAGAGAATGTGGTCTTACCCCTCTATCCCGAAGGCATCTATCAAGACTTATGGCCAATGACATGGCAACCTCCAAGGACTGAGGGGTTTCATATACTGCCAAGGCATCTTTCAATCTTTGAGAAAGACCCTCAAAAAATTGGCTTCTAAGGGCCAAGTCATTCCATCTAGAATCCGTTGCCCATCTACGGAATTCAGAACTGTACGTCTCCACTGACCGATTCCCCTGCTGAAGGCAACGTAGCCTAGACTCAGCCAAGGCGACTTGGTCAGGGTCATCATAGATGAGGGCCAAAGCAATGAAAAAACCCTTATAGACTGGAGACAAACAGAGTCCTGCGGTAACGAAAACGCCCACGACTGAGGATCGCCCTGCAATAGAGAGATCACAATTTCCCACTTGTTGCTCCTCCCTTCCGGAGGAGAAAGGACGAGGTTTAAAATACAGTTTTCAGACCTCCTTGAATACAAAAAACTTGTCCCTACCTCCTGAAAACCTGTCCGGGAGGGCGACCTTGGGCTGAGGCTGGACTGACCTACCAGCGGAGACCCCCACATTAGCGACCTGAAGCCGCTGATGCTGTTGCTGAACTCACAGTGGAGATCATTCATCTCCAGAGACAGCCTGTGCAGCTGCTCTGCAACTGAACCCATACCAAGGGAGAAAAGAAAAAAAAAAACACAACCGAAAAAATAGCAACACACAATTAAACCCAAGTGTCAGTTTTTTGTTTTTTTTTCCTAAATGTGCACGGCCGGTGATAATGTCACGCAAGGTGTGGGAAAGGCTAAGTGCAACACTAAGGGATAAGGGAAAGGGAGCCCAGACACTAGGAAAAGGGGGAAGAGGAGACCTCCTAGGCTGATCTGATATCATCCTGTCTCCATTAACGTTCCTATATTGCTTCTTCACCAATCGCCGCACGCAAACCTAAATCCTGTATTTCTCTAGTGCTTGGCCCTGGATAGGGAAGGGGTCATGAACACTAGTCGATCCCCACTAACGACTAAAAACAATAAGGGAGACAAACATGGGGGAAAGTATCTTAGCTTTAGCTGACTTCAGAGAGATAACTCCAAGAGTCCTCTTAGCACCACAGAGGAAGATAGCAGTCTGAGAGCTCCAAGCATTCACAAGGAAACATGTGAGTATCACCGGCACCTTCCTGCTGCAAAGTGAAGCTATTTAAACACCCAGGCCAGGGTGTCAACTTGCAGGAAGGAGGTAGCCACTGGGTTCTAGAGTGAAACAGCTAAGAAGGTGTCTGTAATGCCAAACGAAGAGATCTTCTGCAGCTAACTGCAGGGCGATTGTCCGTCACATCTGACACACCCGTGACAGTAATAAGGGATGGTAGTGTACATAACAAGAGAGAGCTGATGTGCTTCCCTGACTTCATGTCTCACCACATTTTACCACTGGCACTTCAGATAACAGGGGCAATATGGCCAGGTCCCTGAAATCCCGGGCAGTGGAGTAGATTGCCCTTATTATAATGGGCCCCTGATCGCAGGTGCTCATCTGGACCGAGGGCTCAGAGGATCCACCTGAAAAACGCCCACACAGCAGCGGATACATCTCGGCCAGAGCATGATCCTGATTTTCCTTGTGTCTGTGGCTACTGCTCCATCTGTCCCTGTTCTCACACTGATCCAGTCCTCACAGCGCCATCTGCCACCATCAATCATCTTGGGTTTGCAGGAATATTGACCAGCTCCATCAGCCTCGTTGTGTCCTCCTAGGTGGCTGCTGTTTCGTTGTGCCTCACTGATCAACCCCTTCTGTACAGGACAAGTGGACTTTGCCAAATCTGGACTAAAACACTACACGTCCCAATAGTGAGAGCCTTAGCTGACAGAATTCTGAATGCAGCTCTGGATGTGAGTGAAGCATTAGCCATTATGATGTGGGACGCAGGAGTGAGGCATTGCCAGGACGGTGAGGTCCAGTAATGTGAGGACGGAGGACCTCGACTAACACTGTAGCCGCAGGCAGATGGGACCCACCTGGGAGCCCATTATAGCAGTATTAATGCTGCAATCAGCCGCGCGGCGAGAGCCTCATGCACAGCAGAGTCAATTGAATCCACACTCTGCCCTCCGGCTACAAGACGTAAGAAGTTTCCAGGATTATTTCTGAGCCGCAGACATTCATCAGTGGATATATAGAAATACGAAGGAAAATAAACCCAGCAGCCGGTCCTACAGGGACCAACCGTGTTTAGTCTGTCTGCAGCGCGGCGCGAGGCGGAGCTGAGAAAATCGCATTACAACAGATGGGTGCAGATGATAAACGGATGAAGTGCTGAGCTGTGAAGCCCACCAGCGCCGCGTTACCATCGGGGGGGAGGGGGTGACGCTTTTACACGAAGGCGCAAACACAAACTATGGCAGCTCGTTAACGACTCGCCCAACGCGGCACACGGATATTCCAGAAGAACAGAGAAATCTGCCACAATCACTGCACCAAATTATTTCCAGCGAGGTTTTTGGTAAAAATTAGAAAATAAGATCAGAAGACGATTGAGCGTCATCCAATGTCATAATAATCCGGGCGACACCCGATGTCAGAGCGACCGCCCGGGGTGTGAATAGAGGCGAAGAAATAACGAAACACTGAGAAATAGTGCACCAGAACAGTACATAAACAAAGCAGGGTGGAATATGCAGTCCCATGTAACACCACAGATAACACAGTGATAACTCTCTGAGTACAGATAATGTAGTAGATGTCACCTGCAGTCCTATGTAACACCACAGATAACACAGTGATAACTCTCTGAGTACAGATAATGTAGTAGATGTCACCTGCAGTCCTATGTAACACCACAGATAACACAGTGATAACTCTCTGAGTACAGATAATGTAGTAGATGTCACCTGCAGTCCTATGTAACACCACAGATAACACAGTGATAACTCTCTGAGTACAGATAATGTAGTAGATGTCACCTGCAGTCCTATGTAACACCACAGATAACACAGTGATAACTCTCTGAGTACAGATAATGTAGTAGATGTCACCTGCAGTCCTATGTAACACCACAAATAACACAGTGATAACTCTCTGAGTACAGATAATGTAGTAGATGTCAGCTGCAGTCCCATGTAACACCACAGATAACACTGTGATAACTCTCTGAGTAAAGATAATGTAGTAGATGTCACCTGCAGTCCTATGTAACACCACAAATAACACAGTGATAACTCTCTGAGTACAGATAATGTAGTAGATGTCACCTGCAGTCCTATGTAACAGCACAGATAACACAGTGATAATTCTCTGAGTACAGATAATGTAGTAGATGTCACCTGCAGTCCTATGTAACTCCACAGATAACAGTGATAACTCTCTGATCACAGATAATGTAGTAGATGTCACCTGCAGTCCTATGTTACATCACAGATAACACAGTGATAACTCTCTGGGTACAGATAATGTAGTAGATGTCACCTGCAGTCCTATGTAACACCACAGATAACACAGTGAGAACTCTCTGGGTACAGATAATGTAGCAGATGTCACCTGCAGTCCTATGTAACACCACAGATAACATATTTATGGATTAATCCTCTAGTACATACAGCAGTACTATAGCAGTTATAAAGAAAAGAATATAACTACTGCCACCTATGTACAAGAATATAACTGCTATAATACTGCCCCTATGTACAAGAATATAACTACTATAATACTGCTCCCTATGTACAAGAATATAACTACTATAATACTGCCCCTATGTACAAGAATATAACTACTATAATACTGCTCCCTATGTACAAGAATATAACTACTATAATACTGCTCCTATGTACAAGAATATAACTATTATAATACTGCTCCTATGTACAAGCATATAACTACTATAATACTGCCCACTATGTACAGGAATATAACTACCATAATACTGCTCGTATGTACAAGAATATAACTACTATAATACTGCCCCCTATGTACAAGAATATAACTACTATAATACTGCCCCCTATGTACAAGAATATAACTACTATAATACTGCCCCTATGTACAAGAATATAACTACTATAATACTGCCCCCTATGTACAAGAATATAACTACTATAATACTGCTCGTATGTACAAGAATATAACTACTATAATACTGTCCCCTATGTACAAGAATATAACTACTATAATACTGCTCCTATGTACAAGAATATAACTACTATAATACTGCCCCTATGTACAAGAATATAACTACTATAATACTGCTCCTATGTACAAGAATATAACTACTATAATACTGCCCCTATGTACAAGAATATAACTACTATAATACTGCCCCCTATGTACAAGAATATAACTACTATAATACTGCCCCCTATGTACAAGAATATAACTACTATAATACTGACCCTATGTACAAGAATATAACTACTATAATACTGCCCCTATGTACAAGAATATAACTATTATAACACTGCCCCCTATGTACAAGAATATAACTACTATAATACTACTCCCTATATACAAGAATACAACTACTATAATACTGCTCCTATGTACAAGAATATAACTACTATAATATTGACCCCTATGTACAAGAATATAAGTACTATAATACTGTCTTCTAGTACAAGAATATAACTACTATAATTCAGCCCCCTATGTACAAGAATATGACTACTATAATACTGCCCCCTATGTACAAGAATATAACTACTATAATACTGCTCCTATGTACAAGAATATAACTACTATAATACTGCTCCTATGTACAAGAATATAACTACTATAATACTGCTCCTATGTACAAGAATATAACTACTATAATACTGCTCCCATGTACAAGAATATAACTACTATAATACTGATCATATGTACAAGATTATAACTACTATAATACTGCCCCCTATGTACAAGAATATAAGTACTATAATACTGCTCCTATGTACAAGAATATAACTACTATAATACTGCCCCTATGTACAAGAATATAACTACTATAATACTGCTCCTAAGTACAAGAATATAACTACTGTAATACTGCTCCTATGTACAAGAATATAAGTACTATAATACTGCTCCCTATGTACAAGAATATAAGTACTATAATACCGATCATATGTACAAGATTATAACTACTATAATACTGCCCCCTATGTACAAGAATATAACTACTATAATACTGCCCCCTATGTACAAGAATATAACTACTATAACACTGCCCCCTATGTACAAGAATATAACTACTATAATACTGCCCCTATTTACAAGAATTTAACTACTATAATACTGCTCCTGTGAACAAGAATATAACTACTATAATACTGCTCCTATGTACTGGAATATAACTACTATAATACTGACCCTATGTACAAGAATATAACTACTATAATACTGCTCCTATGTACAAGAATTTAACTACTATAATACTGCTCCTGTGTACAAGAATATAACTACTATAATAATGATCCTATGTACTGGAATATAACTACTATAATACTGACCCTATGTACAAGAATATAACTACTATAATACTGCTCCTATGTACAAGAATATAACTACTATAATACTGCTCCTATGTACAAGAATATAACTACTATAATACTGCTCCTATGTACAAGAATATAACTACTATAATACTGACCCTATGTACAAGAATATAACTACTATAATACTGCACCTATGTACAAGAATATAACTACTATAATACTGCTCCTGTGTAGAAGAATATAACTACTATAATACTGCCCCCTATGTACAAGAATATAACTACTATAATACTGCTCCTATGTACTGGAATATAACTACTATAATACTGACCCTATGTACAAGAATATAACTACTATAATACTGCTCCTGTGTACAAGAATATAACTACTATAATACTGCCCCCTATGTACAAGAATATAACTACTATAATACTGCTCCTATGTACTGGAATATAACTACTATAATACTGACCCTATGTACAAGAATATAACTACTATAATACTGCACCTATGTACAAGAATATAACTACTATAATACTGCCCCTATGTACAAGAATATAAGTACTATAATACTGCTCCCTATGTACAAGAATATAAGTACTATAATACTGCTCCTATGTACAAGAATATAACTACTATAATACTGCTCCTATGTACTGGAATATAACTCCTATAATACTGCCCCTATGTACAAGAATATAACTACTATAATACTGAACCTATGTACAAGAATATAACTACTATAATACTGCTCCTATGTACAAGAATATAACTACGGTAATACTGCTCCTATGTACTGGAATATAACTACTATAATACTGCCCCTATGTACAAGAATATAACTACTATAATACTGACCCTATGTACAAGAATATAACTACTATAATACTGCCCCCTATGTACAAGAATATAACTACTATAATACTGCTCCTATGTACAAGAATATAACTACTATAATACTGCTCCTATGTACAAGAATATAACTACTATAATACTGCTCCTATGGACAAGAATATAACTACTATAATACTGCTCCCATGTACAAGAATATAACTACTATAATACTGATCATATGTACAAGATTATAACTACTATAATACTGCCCCCTATGTACAAGAATATAAGTACTATAATACTGCTCCTATGTACAAGAATATAACTACTATAATACTGCCCCTATGTACAAGAATATAACTACTATAATACTGCTCCTATGTACAAGAATATAACTACTGTAATACTGCTCCTATGTACAAGAATATAAGTACTATAATACTGCTCCCTATGTACAAGAATATAAGTACTATAATACCGATCATATGTACAAGATTATAACTACTATAATACTGCCCCCTATGTACAAGAATATAACTACTATAATACTGCCCCCTATGTACAAGAATATAACTACTATAATACTGCCCCTATTTACAAGAATTTAACTACTATAATACTGCTCCTGTGTACAAGAATATAACTACTATAATACTGCTCCTATGTACTGGAATATAACTACTATAATACTGACCCTATGTACAAGAATATAACTACTATAATACTGCTCCTATGTACAAGAATTTAACTACTATAATACTGCCCCTATTTACAAGAATTTAACTACTATAATACTGCTCTTGTGTACAAGAATATAACTACTATAATAATGATCCTATGTACTGGAATATAACTACTATAATACTGACCCTATGTACAAGAATATAACTACTATAATACTGCTCCTATGTACAAGAATATAACTACTATAATACTGCTCCTATGTACAAGAATATAACTACTATAATACTGCTCCTATGTACAAGAATATAACTACTATAATACTGACCCTATGTACAAGAATATAACTACTATAATACTGCACCTATGTACAAGAATATAACTACTATAATACTGCTCCTGTGTACAAGAATATAACTACTATAATACTGCCCCCTATGTACAAGAATATAACTACTATAATACTGCTCCTATGTACTGGAATATAACTACTATAATACTGACCCTATGTACAAGAATATAACTACTATAATACTGCTCCTGTGTACAAGAATATAACTACTATAATACTGCCCCCTATGTACAAGAATATAACTACTATAATACTGCTCCTATGTACTGGAATATAACTACTATAATACTGACCCTATGTACAAGAATATAACTACTATAATACTGCACCTATGTACAAGAATATAACTACTATAATACTGCCCCTATGTACAAGAATTTAAGTACTATAATACTGCTCCTATGTACAAGAATATAACTACTATAATACTGCTCCTATGTACTGGAATATAACTCCTATAATACTGCCCCTATGTACAAGAATATAACTACTATAATACTGAACCTATGTACAAGAATATAACTACTATAATACTGCTCCTATGTACAAGAATATAACTACGGTAATACTGCTCCTATGTACTGAAATATAACTACTATAATACTGCCCCTATGTACAAGAATATAACTACTATAATACTGACCCTATGTACAAGAATATAACTACTATAATACTGCTCCTATGTACAAGAATATAACTACTCTAATACTGCTCCTATGTACTGGAATATAACTACTATAATACTGCCCCTATGTACAAGAATATAACTACTATAATGCTGCTCCTATGTACAAGAATATAACTACTATAATACTGTCTTCTAGTACAAGAATATAACTACTATAATACTGATCATATGTACAAGATTATAACGACTATAATACTGCCCCCTATGTACAAGAATATAACTACTATAATACTGCCCCCTATGTACTAGAATATAACTACTATAATACTGCTCCTATGTACAAGAATATAACTACTATAATACTGCCCCCTATGTACAAGAATATAACTACTATAATACTGCCCCCTATGTACAAGAATATAACTACTATAATACTGCTTCCTATGTACAAGAATATAACTACTATAATACTGCCCCTATGTACAAGAATATAACTACTATAATACTGCTCTTATGTTCAAGAATATAACTACTATAATACTGCCCCTATGTACAAGAATAGAACTGCTATAATACTGCCCCTATGTACAAGAATATAACTACTATAATACTGCTCCTATGTACAAGAATATAACTATTATAATACTGCCCCCTATGTACAAGAATATAACTATTATAATACTGCCCCCAATGTACAAGAATATAACTACTATAATACTGCCCCCTATGTACAAGAATATAACTATTATAATACTGCTCTTATGTACAAGAATATAACTACTATAATACTGCCCCCTATGTACAAGCATATAACTACTATAATACTGCCCCTATATACAAGAATATAACTATTATAATACTGCCCCCTATGTATAAGAATGTAACTACTATAATACTGCTCCTATGTACAAGATTATAACTACTATAATACTGCTCCTATGTACAAGAATATAACTACTATAATACTGCTCCTATGTACAAGAATATAACTACTATAATACTGCCACCTATGTACAAGAATATAACTACTATAATACTGCTCCTATGTACAAGAATATAACTACTATAATACTGCTCCTATATACAGGAATATAACTACTATAATACTGCTCCTATGTACAAGAATATAACTACTATAATACTGCCCCTATGTACAAGAATATAACTACTATAATACTGCCCCCTATGTACAAGAATATAACTACTATAATACTGCTCCTATGTACAAGAATATAACTACTATAATACTGCCCCCTATGTACAAGAATATAACTACTATAATACTGCTCCTATGTACAAGAATATAACTACTATAATACTGCCCCCTATGTACAAGAATATAACTACTATAATACTGCTCCTATGTACAAGAATATAACTACTATAATACTGCTCCTATGTACAAGAATATAACTACTATAATACTGCCCCCTATGTACAAGAATATAAGTACTATAATACTGCTCCCTATGTACAAGAATAAAAGTACTATAATACCGATCATATGTACAAGATTATAACTATTATAATACTGCCCCCTATGTACAAGAATATAACTACTATAATACTGCCCCCTATGTACAAGAATATAACTACTATAACACTGCCCCCTATGTACAAGAATATAACTACAATAATACTGCCCCTATTTACAAGAATTTAACTACTATAATACTGCTCCTATGTACAAGAATATAACTACTATAATACTGCCCCCTATGTACAAGAATATAACTACTATAATACTGCTCCTATGTACAAGAATATAACTATTATAATACTGCCCCCTATGTACAAGAATATAACTATTATAATACTGCCCCCTATGTACAAGAATATAACTACTATAATACTGCCCCCAATGTACAAGAATATAACTACTATAATACTGCCCCCTATGTACAAGAATATAACTATTATAATACTGCTCTTATGTACAAGAATATAACTACTATAATACTGCCCCCTATGTACAAGCATATAACTACTATAATACTGCCCCTATATACAAGAATATAACTATTATAATACTGCCCCCTATGTATAAGAATGTAACTACTATAATACTGCTCCTATGTACAAGATTATAACTACTATAATACTGCTCCTATGTACAAGAATATAACTACTATAATACTGCTCCTATGTACAAGAATATAACTACTATAATACTGCCCCCTATGTACAAGAATATAACTACTATAATACTGCTCCTATGTACAAGAATATAACTACTATAATACTGCTCCTATGTACAGGAATATAACTACTATAATACTGCTCCTATGTACAAGAATATAACTACTATAATACTGCCCCTATGTACAAGAATATAACTACTATAATACTGCCCCCTATGTACAAGAATATAACTACTATAATACTGCTCCTATGTACAAGAATATAACTACTATAATACTGCCCCCTATGTACAAGAATATAACTACTATAATACTGCCCCCTATGTACAAGAATATAACTACTATAATACTGCCCCCTATGTACAAGAATATAACTACTATAATACTGCTCCTATGTACAGGAATATAACTACTATAATACTGCTCCTATGTACAAGAATATAACTACTATAATACTGCCCCCTATGTACAAGAATATAACTACTATAATACTGCTCCTATGTACAAGAATATAACTACTATAATACTGCTCCTATGTACAAGAATATAACTACTATAATACTGCCTCCTATGTACAAGAATATAACTACTATAATACTGCTCCTATGTACAAGAATATAACTACTATAATACTGCTCCTATGTACAGGAATATAACTACTATAATACTGCTCCTATGTACAAGAATATAACTACTATAATACTGCTCCTATGTACAAGAATATAACTACTATAATACTGCCCCTATGTACAAGAATATAACTACTATAATACTGCCTCTATGTACAAGAATATAACTACTATAATACTGCCCCTATATACATGAATATAACTACTATAATACTGCCCCCTATGTACAAGAATATAACTACTATAATACTGCCCCCTATGTACAAGAATATAACTACTATAATACTGCCCCCTATGTACTAGAATATAACTACTATAATACTGCTCCTATGTACAAGAATATAACTACTATAATACTGCCCCCTATGTACAAGAATATAACTACTATAATACTGCCCCCTATGTACAAGAATATAACTACTATAATACTGCTTCCTATGTACAAGAATATAACTACTATAATACTGCCCCTATGTACAAGAATATAACTACTATAATACTGCTCTTATGTTCAAGAATATAACTACTATAATACTGCCCCTATGTACAAGAATAGAACTGCTATAATACTGCCCCTATGTACAAGAATATAACTACTATAATACTGCTCCTATGTACAAGAATATAACTATTATAATACTGCCCCCTATGTACAAGAATATAACTATTATAATACTGCCCCCAATGTACAAGAATATAACTACTATAATACTGCCCCCTATGTACAAGAATATAACTATTATAATACTGCTCTTATGTACAAGAATATAACTACTATAATACTGCCCCCTATGTACAAGCATATAACTACTATAATACTGCCCCTATATACAAGAATATAACTATTATAATACTGCCCCCTATGTATAAGAATGTAACTACTATAATACTGCTCCTATGTACAAGATTATAACTACTATAATACTGCTCCTATGTACAAGAATATAACTACTATAATACTGCTCCTATGTACAAGAATATAACTACTATAATACTGCCACCTATGTACAAGAATATAACTACTATAATACTGCTCCTATGTACAAGAATATAACTACTATAATACTGCTCCTATATACAGGAATATAACTACTATAATACTGCTCCTATGTACAAGAATATAACTACTATAATACTGCCCCTATGTACAAGAATATAACTACTATAATACTGCCCCCTATGTACAAGAATATAACTACTATAATACTGCTCCTATGTACAAGAATATAACTACTATAATACTGCCCCCTATGTACAAGAATATAACTACTATAATACTGCTCCTATGTACAAGAATATAACTACTATAATACTGCTCCTATATACAGGAATATAACTACTATAATACTGCTCCTATGTACAAGAATATAACTACTATAATAATGATCCTATGTACTGGAATATAACTACTATAATACTGACCCTATGTACAAGAATATAACTACTATAATACTGCTCCTATGTACAAGAATATAACTACTATAATACTGCTCCTATGTACAAGAATATAACTACTATAATACTGCTCCTATGTACAAGAATATAACTACTATAATACTGACCCTATGTACAAGAATATAACTACTATAATACTGCACCTATGTACAAGAATATAACTACTATAATACTGCTCCTGTGTACAAGAATATAACTACTATAATACTGCCCCCTATGTACAAGAATATAACTACTATAATACTGCTCCTATGTACTGGAATATAACTACTATAATACTGACCCTATGTACAAGAATATAACTACTATAATACTGCTCCTGTGTACAAGAATATAACTACTATAATACTGCCCCCTATGTACAAGAATATAACTACTATAATACTGCTCCTATGTACTGGAATATAACTACTATAATACTGACCCTATGTACAAGAATATAACTACTATAATACTGCACCTATGTACAAGAATATAACTACTATAATACTGCCCCTATGTACAAGAATTTAAGTACTATAATACTGCTCCTATGTACAAGAATATAACTACTATAATACTGCTCCTATGTACTGGAATATAACTCCTATAATACTGCCCCTATGTACAAGAATATAACTACTATAATACTGAACCTATGTACAAGAATATAACTACTATAATACTGCTCCTATGTACAAGAATATAACTACGGTAATACTGCTCCTATGTACTGAAATATAACTACTATAATACTGCCCCTATGTACAAGAATATAACTACTATAATACTGACCCTATGTACAAGAATATAACTACTATAATACTGCTCCTATGTACAAGAATATAACTACTGTAATACTGCTCCTATGTACTGGAATATAACTACTATAATACTGCCCCTATGTACAAGAATATAACTACTATAATGCTGCTCCTATGTACAAGAATATAACTACTATAATACTGTCTTCTAGTACAAGAATATAACTACTATAATACTGATCATATGTACAAGATTATAACGACTATAATACTGCCCCCTATGTACAAGAATATAACTACTATAATACTGCCCCCTATGTACTAGAATATAACTACTATAATACTGCTCCTATGTACAAGAATATAACTACTATAATACTGCCCCCTATGTACAAGAATATAACTACTATAATACTGCCCCCTATGTACAAGAATATAACTACTATAATACTGCTTCCTATGTACAAGAATATAACTACTATAATACTGCCCCTATGTACAAGAATATAACTACTATAATACTGCTCTTATGTTCAAGAATATAACTACTATAATACTGCCCCTATGTACAAGAATAGAACTGCTATAATACTGCCCCTATGTACAAGAATATAACTACTATAATACTGCTCCTATGTACAAGAATATAACTATTATAATACTGCCCCCTATGTACAAGAATATAACTATTATAATACTGCCCCCAATGTACAAGAATATAACTACTATAATACTGCCCCCTATGTACAAGAATATAACTATTATAATACTGCTCTTATGTACAAGAATATAACTACTATAATACTGCCCCCTATGTACAAGCATATAACTACTATAATACTGCCCCTATATACAAGAATATAACTATTATAATACTGCCCCCTATGTATAAGAATGTAACTACTATAATACTGCTCCTATGTACAAGATTATAACTACTATAATACTGCTCCTATGTACAAGAATATAACTACTATAATACTGCTCCTATGTACAAGAATATAACTACTATAATACTGCCACCTATGTACAAGAATATAACTACTATAATACTGCTCCTATGTACAAGAATATAACTACTATAATACTGCTCCTATATACAGGAATATAACTACTATAATACTGCTCCTATGTACAAGAATATAACTACTATAATACTGCCCCTATGTACAAGAATATAACTACTATAATACTGCCCCCTATGTACAAGAATATAACTACTATAATACTGCTCCTATGTACAAGAATATAACTACTATAATACTGCCCCCTATGTACAAGAATATAACTACTATAATACTGCTCCTATGTACAAGAATATAACTACTATAATACTGCCCCCTATGTACAAGAATATAACTACTATAATACTGCTCCTATGTACAAGAATATAACTACTATAATACTGCTCCTATGTACAAGAATATAACTACTATAATACTGCCCCCTATGTACAAGAATATAAGTACTATAATACTGCTCCCTATGTACAAGAATAAAAGTACTATAATACCGATCATATGTACAAGATTATAACTATTATAATACTGCCCCCTATGTACAAGAATATAACTACTATAATACTGCCCCCTATGTACAAGAATATAACTACTATAACACTGCCCCCTATGTACAAGAATATAACTACAATAATACTGCCCCTATTTACAAGAATTTAACTACTATAATACTGCTCCTATGTACAAGAATATAACTACTATAATACTGCCCCCTATGTACAAGAATATAACTACTATAATACTGCTCCTATGTACAAGAATATAACTATTATAATACTGCCCCCTATGTACAAGAATATAACTATTATAATACTGCCCCCTATGTACAAGAATATAACTACTATAATACTGCCCCCAATGTACAAGAATATAACTACTATAATACTGCCCCCTATGTACAAGAATATAACTATTATAATACTGCTCTTATGTACAAGAATATAACTACTATAATACTGCCCCCTATGTACAAGCATATAACTACTATAATACTGCCCCTATATACAAGAATATAACTATTATAATACTGCCCCCTATGTATAAGAATGTAACTACTATAATACTGCTCCTATGTACAAGATTATAACTACTATAATACTGCTCCTATGTACAAGAATATAACTACTATAATACTGCTCCTATGTACAAGAATATAACTACTATAATACTGCCCCCTATGTACAAGAATATAACTACTATAATACTGCTCCTATGTACAAGAATATAACTACTATAATACTGCTCCTATGTACAGGAATATAACTACTATAATACTGCTCCTATGTACAAGAATATAACTACTATAATACTGCCCCTATGTACAAGAATATAACTACTATAATACTGCCCCCTATGTACAAGAATATAACTACTATAATACTGCTCCTATGTACAAGAATATAACTACTATAATACTGCCCCCTATGTACAAGAATATAACTACTATAATACTGCCCCCTATGTACAAGAATATAACTACTATAATACTGCCCCCTATGTACAAGAATATAACTACTATAATACTGCTCCTATGTACAGGAATATAACTACTATAATACTGCTCCTATGTACAAGAATATAACTACTATAATACTGCCCCCTATGTACAAGAATATAACTACTATAATACTGCTCCTATGTACAAGAATATAACTACTATAATACTGCTCCTATGTACAAGAATATAACTACTATAATACTGCCTCCTATGTACAAGAATATAACTACTATAATACTGCTCCTATGTACAAGAATATAACTACTATAATACTGCTCCTATGTACAGGAATATAACTACTATAATACTGCTCCTATGTACAAGAATATAACTACTATAATACTGCTCCTATGTACAAGAATATAACTACTATAATACTGCCCCTATGTACAAGAATATAACTACTATAATACTGCCTCTATGTACAAGAATATAACTACTATAATACTGCCCCTATATACATGAATATAACTACTATAATACTGCCCCCTATGTACAAGAATATAACTACTATAATACTGCCCCCTATGTACAAGAATATAACTACTATAATACTGCCCCCTATGTACTAGAATATAACTACTATAATACTGCTCCTATGTACAAGAATATAACTACTATAATACTGCCCCCTATGTACAAGAATATAACTACTATAATACTGCCCCCTATGTACAAGAATATAACTACTATAATACTGCTTCCTATGTACAAGAATATAACTACTATAATACTGCCCCTATGTACAAGAATATAACTACTATAATACTGCTCTTATGTTCAAGAATATAACTACTATAATACTGCCCCTATGTACAAGAATAGAACTGCTATAATACTGCCCCTATGTACAAGAATATAACTACTATAATACTGCTCCTATGTACAAGAATATAACTATTATAATACTGCCCCCTATGTACAAGAATATAACTATTATAATACTGCCCCCAATGTACAAGAATATAACTACTATAATACTGCCCCCTATGTACAAGAATATAACTATTATAATACTGCTCTTATGTACAAGAATATAACTACTATAATACTGCCCCCTATGTACAAGCATATAACTACTATAATACTGCCCCTATATACAAGAATATAACTATTATAATACTGCCCCCTATGTATAAGAATGTAACTACTATAATACTGCTCCTATGTACAAGATTATAACTACTATAATACTGCTCCTATGTACAAGAATATAACTACTATAATACTGCTCCTATGTACAAGAATATAACTACTATAATACTGCCACCTATGTACAAGAATATAACTACTATAATACTGCTCCTATGTACAAGAATATAACTACTATAATACTGCTCCTATATACAGGAATATAACTACTATAATACTGCTCCTATGTACAAGAATATAACTACTATAATACTGCCCCTATGTACAAGAATATAACTACTATAATACTGCCCCCTATGTACAAGAATATAACTACTATAATACTGCTCCTATGTACAAGAATATAACTACTATAATACTGCCCCCTATGTACAAGAATATAACTACTATAATACTGCTCCTATGTACAAGAATATAACTACTATAATACTGCCCCCTATGTACAAGAATATAACTACTATAATACTGCTCCTATGTACAAGAATATAACTACTATAATACTGCTCCTATGTACAAGAATATAACTACTATAATACTGCCCCCTATGTACAAGAATATAAGTACTATAATACTGCTCCCTATGTACAAGAATAAAAGTACTATAATACCGATCATATGTACAAGATTATAACTATTATAATACTGCCCCCTATGTACAAGAATATAACTACTATAATACTGCCCCCTATGTACAAGAATATAACTACTATAACACTGCCCCCTATGTACAAGAATATAACTACAATAATACTGCCCCTATTTACAAGAATTTAACTACTATAATACTGCTCCTATGTACAAGAATATAACTACTATAATACTGCCCCCTATGTACAAGAATATAACTACTATAATACTGCTCCTATGTACAAGAATATAACTATTATAATACTGCCCCCTATGTACAAGAATATAACTATTATAATACTGCCCCCTATGTACAAGAATATAACTACTATAATACTGCCCCCAATGTACAAGAATATAACTACTATAATACTGCCCCCTATGTACAAGAATATAACTATTATAATACTGCTCTTATGTACAAGAATATAACTACTATAATACTGCCCCCTATGTACAAGCATATAACTACTATAATACTGCCCCTATATACAAGAATATAACTATTATAATACTGCCCCCTATGTATAAGAATGTAACTACTATAATACTGCTCCTATGTACAAGATTA
This sequence comes from Phyllobates terribilis, assembly GCF_046119375.1. NCBI lineage: Eukaryota > Metazoa > Chordata > Amphibia > Anura > Dendrobatidae > Phyllobates > Phyllobates terribilis. The sequence continues at coordinate 19,703,613 of NW_027362764.1, read as the reverse complement.
TAACTACTATAATACTGCTCCTATGTACAAGAATATAACTACTATAATACTGCTCCTATGTACAAGAATATAACTACTATAATACTGCCCCCTATGTACAAGAATATAACTACTATAATACTGCTCCTATGTACAAGAATATAACTACTATAATACTGCTCCTATGTACAGGAATATAACTACTATAATACTGCTCCTATGTACAAGAATATAACTACTATAATACTGCCCCTATGTACAAGAATATAACTACTATAATACTGCCCCCTATGTACAAGAATATAACTACTATAATACTGCTCCTATGTACAAGAATATAACTACTATAATACTGCCCCCTATGTACAAGAATATAACTACTATAATACTGCCCCCTATGTACAAGAATATAACTACTATAATACTGCCCCCTATGTACAAGAATATAACTACTATAATACTGCTCCTATGTACAGGAATATAACTACTATAATACTGCTCCTATGTACAAGAATATAACTACTATAATACTGCCCCCTATGTACAAGAATATAACTACTATAATACTGCTCCTATGTACAAGAATATAACTACTATAATACTGCTCCTATGTACAAGAATATAACTACTATAATACTGCCTCCTATGTACAAGAATATAACTACTATAATACTGCTCCTATGTACAAGAATATAACTACTATAATACTGCTCCTATGTACAGGAATATAACTACTATAATACTGCTCCTATGTACAAGAATATAACTACTATAATACTGCTCCTATGTACAAGAATATAACTACTATAATACTGCCCCTATGTACAAGAATATAACTACTATAATACTGCCTCTATGTACAAGAATATAACTACTATAATACTGCCCCTATATACATGAATATAACTACTATAATACTGCCCCCTATGTACAAGAATATAACTACTATAATACTGCCCCCTATGTACAAGAATATAACTACTATAATACTGCTCCTATGTACAAGAATATAACTACTATAATACTGCCCCCTATGTACAAGAATATAACTACTATAATACTGATCCCTATGTACAAGAATATAACTACTATAATACTGCTCCTATGTACAAGAATATAACTACTATAATACTGCCCCCTATGTACAAGAATACAACTACTTTAATACTGCTCCTATGTACAAGAATATAACTACTATAATACTGCCCCCTATGTACAAGAATATAACTACTATAATACTGCTCCTATGTACAAGAATATAACTACTATAATACTGCTCCTATGTACAAGAATATAACTACTATAATACTGCTCCTATGTACAGGAATATAACTACTATAATACTGCTCCTATGTACAAGAATATAACTACTATAATACTGCTCCTATGTACAAGAATATAACTACTATAATACTGCTCCTATGTACAAGAATATAACTACTATAATACTGCCCCCTATGTACAAGAATATAACTACTATAATACTGCCCCTATGTACAAGAATATAACTACTATAATAATGCTCCTATGTACAAGAATATAACTACTATAATACTGCTCCTATGTACAAGAATATAACTACTATAATACTGTCCCCTATGTATAAGAATATAACTACTATAATACTGCTCCTATGTACAGGAATATAATTACTATAATACTGCTCCTATGTACAGGAATATAACTACTATAATACTGCTCCTATGTACAAGAATATAACTACTATAATACTGCCCCTATGTACAAGAATATAACTACTATAATAATGCTCCTATGTACAAGAATATAACTACTATAATACTGCTCCTATATACAAGAGTATAATTACTATAATACTGCTCCTATGTACAGGAATATAACTACTATAATACTGCCCCTATGTACAAGAATATAAATACTATAATACTGCTCTCTATGGACAAGAATATAACTACTATAATACTGCCCCCTATGTACAAGAATATAACTACTATAATACTGCTCCTATGTACAGGAATATAATTACTATAATACTGCTCCTATGTACAGGAATATAATTACTATAATACTGCCTCCTATGTACAAGAATATAACTACTATAATACTGCCCCCTATGTACAAGAATATAACTACTATAATACTGCCCCCTATGTACAAGAATATAACTACTATAATACTGCCCCCTATGTACAAGAATATAACTACTATAATACTGCTCCTATGTACAGGAATATAACTACTATAATACTGCTCCTATGTACAAGAATATAACTACTATAATACTGCCCCTATATACAAGAATATAACTACTATAATACTGCCCCCTATGTACAAGAATATAACTACTATAATACTGCTCCTATGTACAAGAATATAACTACTATAATACTGCCCCTATGTACAAGAATATAACTACTATAATACTGCTCCTATGTACAAGAATATAACTACTATAATACTGTTCCTTATGTACAAGAATATAACTACTATAATACTGCTCCTATGTACAAGAATATAACTACTATAATACTGCCCCTTTGTGTAGCAATGTTATTATCATTCTGCCACTTGCTTTAGAAATATGGGTGAATACATATACCTGGAGTTATTATAAGTGACTGCTTCATTCTTTTTTTTTCTATCATTGTGTTTTTGAGCTTTCTGACCTTTTGGCGTCTTCTATTCATTATTTTTTATCTTTTTGTATATTGGTGATTGGTGTCAGTGAGGGGTGCGGTTCTCGGCCCGCCGTGGATACTCTCCTTGCAGCTCCCTCCTGACATTGGGTGGTGACCAGACATTTGTCACTGACTTTGACATTCTAGTCTATTCTGTTTCCTGATGTTTCGTGACCTTCCTGATAAACAGGCACAATCTGTCGTCTCCTCGGACATCTTCTCCTGTCACGTGTGGGAGCAAAGATGGTGTCTACAGTTCGGGTTCATGTTTTTTTTTTTGTTGTTTCTTGACTTAGACTTAGAGAAAGCGGATTTCAGATCAGCCGGGGGAGATTGATGACTTCCCATCTTAGAGAGAGGACACGTCTTCCACTTTGACCCCACTCAGGCCTTTGTTTTTACTCTATGATATTGTCTACTTATTGAATTAATAGACTGTAATGAAGTCTATGATGGGTGTGATATCTGAGCCGGTCATATCTCCTGTGGGCCGCCCATCGATGATATGTTAGTGGACCTCGGTCTGAGGACTGACCTCTGGACCACTTCCTGCAGATAACAGTGTTGCACAAAAGGCCAGATTACTGTTGTTGCTGCATTTAGCTTCGCGGGTTATCGGGAGACTCGTGCTCTTCTTCACTCCGGCGTCTTCTCACTTTCTCCTCTAATGGACAATTTTTTGGTTGTTGTATAACAAACATTAAGTGGATGAGTGCAGCTCCAGCTCCTGATGGACAATTCCGACCCAATGACCTTCATTCTCCAAATTTCCTTCATCTTCTAAGATTATATTAGAAAATTTTTCTAGTCCGGCTTCCCGACGTGACTCATTAGTCTTGTAGTCTTCTGCGTAAAATCATTCTTGGACGAATTGCAACCGTGCACATTTCAATATCAATGTATTTCCAAGGTCGCGGCTTTGACAGTATCAGTTTGCTGTCACTTTTGTTTTCAATAAGTTGTTACAATTTTGACATTAAAGGGGTTTTCCTATGAACAAAAGTTAATTTGAATGTATAGATCTTGGAATGATAATAATTTCCACAATTGGATGTGTTTACATAAAATGTTCCTGTGCTGAGATAATCTTATACATGTGCCTCCTCTATGTACTGTGTAATGGCTGTGTCTGACTATACAGGAACATGGTCTAATCATACCACATCTCCTGGGCAGGGGAGGACGCAGGAGAGTATACAGACAGGACAGCAGGGGAGGACGCAGGAGAGTATACAGACAGGACAGCAGGGATGGACACAGGAGAGTATACAGACAGGACAACAGGGGAGGACACAGGAGAGTATACAGACAAGACAGCAGGGGAGGACGCAGGAGAGTATACAGACGGGACAGCAGGGGAGGACGCAGGAGAGTATACAGACAGGACAGCAGGGGAGGACGCAGGAGAGTATACAGACAGGACAGCAGGGGAGGACGCAGGAGAGTATACAGACGGGACAGCAGGGGAGGACGCAGGAGAGTATACAGACGGGACAGCAGGGGAGGACGCAGGAGAGTATACAGACGGGACAGCAGGGGAGGACGCAGGAGAGTATACAGACGGGACAGCAGGGGAGGACGCAGAAGAGTATACAGACAGGACAGCAGGGGAGGACGCAGGAGAGTATACAGACAGGACAGCAGGGGAGGACGCAGGAGAGTATACAGACGGGACAGCAGGGGAGGACGCAGGAGAGTATACAGACGGGACAGCAGGGGAGGACGCAGGAGAGTATACAGACGGGACAGCAGGGGAGGACGCAGGAGAGTATACAGACGGGACAGCAGGGGAGGACGCAGGAGAGTATACAGACGGGACAGCAGGGGAGGACGCAGGAGAGTATACAGACGGGACAGCAGGGGAGGACGCAGGAGAGTATACAGACGGGACAGCAGGGGAGGACTCAGAAGAGTATACAGACAGGACAGCAGGGGAGGACGCAGGAGAGTATACAGACAGGACAGCAGGGGAGGATGCAGGAGAGTATACAGACAGGACAGCAGGGGAGGACGCAGGAGAGTATACAGACAGGACAGCAGGGGAGGACGCAGGAGAGTATACAGACGGGACAGCAGGGGAGGACGCAGGAGAGTATACAGACGGGACAGCAGGGGAGGACGCAGGAGAGTATATTGACAGGATAGCAGGGGAGGATGCAGGAGTATACAGACAGGACAGCAGGGGAGGACGCAGGAGAGTATACAGACGGGACAGCAGGGGAGGACGCAGGAGAGTATACAGACAGGACAGCAGGGGAGGATGCAGGAGAGTATACAGACAGGACAGCAGGGGAGGACGCAGGAGAGTATACAGACAGCACAGCAGGGGAGGATGCAGGAGATTATACAGACAGGACAGCAGGGGAGGACGCAGGAGAGTATACAGACGGAACAGCAGGGGAGGACGCAGGAGAATATACAGACAGGACAGCAGGGGAGGATGCAGGAGAGTATACAGACAGGACAGCAGGGGAGGATGCAGGAGAGTATACAGACGGGACAGCAGGGGAGGACGCAGGAGAGTATACAGACGGGACAGAAGGGGGGGAAGCAGGAGAGTATACAGACAGGACAGCAGGGGAGGACGCAGGAGAGTATACAGACAGGACAGCAGGGGAGGAGCTGTGGTATGATCAGACCATGTTCCTGTACGGTCAGACGCAGCCATTACACAGTACACAGCAGGGGAACATGTATAAGATTATCTCAGCACAGGAACATTTTATATAAATACATTCAATTGTGGAAATTATTATTGTTCCAAGATCTATTCATTAAAATTAACTTTTGTTCATGGAAAAAATCCTTTAACAGAAGAGATAAGTTATTAAATTTTAATTAAATCTAATCTGTGTAAAATGTTATTAAATTTGTTGGACTCTACAACTAGAATAATTTGTGATTCAATTTGAAAGAATCACTAAAACACCTGCACAACTCCATGCTGCACAAAGCATAAAATTGCATCAATCAGAGAAGGCTCACATGACCTCCGACAGGGCTGGGCCGAGTTCCCCATCTTTCACATCACATGGTACAGCACAACCAATCTGGAAAGACTATCAAAGCCTGTATAAAAGTCAATCCAAATAATGCAGCAGACGTTTTGGGGTGAATCTGGATAGTTAAAGGACGTCACAACTCACAGTTCAGCAACAGATTTAGCAAGAGAAAGCCGTAAAACATTGAAGAAACAGTACAGAAAGTGTGTGACAGCACAGCACAATGGTAAAGAAACTGTACAGGAAGTGTGTGACAGCACAACGGTAAAGAAACTGTACAGATAGTGTGTGACAGCACAGCAGTGATAAACTGTACAGATAGTGTGTGACAGCACAGCAGTGATAAACTGTACAGATAGTGTGTGACAGCACAGCAGTGATAACCTGTACAGATAGTGTGTGACAGCACAGCAGTGATAAACTGTACAGATAGTGTGTGACAGCACAGCAGTGATAAACTGTACAGATAGTGTGTGACAGCACAGCAGTGATAAACTGTACAGATAGTGTGTGACAGCACAGCAGTGATAAACTGTACAGATAGTGTGTGACAGCACAGCAGTGATAAACTGTACAGATAGTGTGTGACAGCACAGCAGTGATAAACTGTACTGATAGTGTGTGACAGCACAGCAGTGATAAACTGTACAGATAGCGTGTGACAGCACAGCAGTGATAAACTGTACAGATAGTGTGTGACAGCACAGCAGTGATAAACTGTACTGATAATGTGTGACAGCACAGCAGTGATAAACTGTACAGATAGTGTGTGACAGCACAGCAGTGATAAACTGTACAGATAGTGTGTGACAGCACAGCAGTGACAAACTGTACAGATAGTGTGTGACAGCACAGCCGTGATAAACTGTACAGATAGTGTGTGACAGCACAGCAGTGATAACCGGTACAGATAGTGTGTGACAGCACAGCAGTGACAAACTGTACAGATAGAGTGTGACAGCACAGCAGTGATAAACTGTACAGATAGTGTGTAACAGCACAGCAGTGATAACCGGTACAGATAGTGTGTGACAGCACAGCAGTGACAAACTGTACAGATAGTGTGTGACAGCACAGCCGTGATAAACTGTACAGAGAGTGTGTGACAGCACAGCTGTGATAAACTGTACAGATAGAGTGTGACAGCACAGCAGTGATAAACTGTACAGATAGTGTGTGACAGCACAGCAGTGATAAACTGTACAGATAGTGTGTGACAGCACAGCAGTGATATACTGTACAGATAGTGTGTAACAGCACAGCAGTGATAACCTGTACAGATAGTGTGTGATAGCACAGTAATGATAAACTGTACAGATAGTGTGTGACAGCACAGCAGTGATAAACTGTACAGGTAGTGTGTGACAGCACAGCAGTGATAACCTGTACAGATAGTATGTGATAGCACAGCAATGATAAACTGTACAGATAGTGTGTGACAGCACAGCAGTGATAAACTGTACAGATAGTGTGTGACAGCACAGCAGTGATAACCGGTACAGATAGTGTGTGACAGCACAGCAGTGATAAACTGTACAGATAGTGTGTGAAAGCACAGCAGTGATAAACTGTACAGATAGTGTGTGACAGCACAGCAGTGATAAACTGTACAGATAGTGTGTGACAGCACAGCAGTGATAAACTGTACAGATAGTGTGTGACAGCACAGCAGTGATAAACTGTACAGATAGTGTGTGACAGCACAGCAGTGATAAACTGTACAGATAGTGTGTGACAGCACAGCAGTGATAAACTGTACAGATAGTGTGTGACAGCACAGCAGTGACAAACTGTACAGATAGTGTGTGACAGCACAGCCGTGATAAACTGTACAGATAGTGTGTGACAGCACAGCAGTGATAACCGGTACAGATAGTGTGTGACAGCACAGCAGTGACAAACTGTACAGATAGTGTGTGACAGCACAGCAGTGATAAACTGTACAGATAGTGTGTAACAGCACAGCAGTGATAACCGGTACAGATAGTGTGTGACAGCACAGCAGTGACAAACTGTACAGATAGTGTGTGACAGCACAGCCGTGATAAACTGTACAGATAGTGTGTGACAGCACAGCCGTGATAAACTGTACAGATAGAGTGTGACAGCACAGCAGTGATAAACTGTACAGATAGTGTGTGACAGCACAGCAGTGATAAACTGTACAGATAGTGTGTGACAGCACAGCAGTGATAACCTGTACAGATAGTGCGTGATAGCACAGCAATGATAAACTGTACAGATAGTGTGTGACAGCACAGCAGTGATAAACTGTACAGATAGTGTGTGACAGCACAGCAGTGATAAACTGTACAGGTAGTGTGTGACAGCACAGCAGTGATAAACTGTACAGATAGTGTGTGACAGCACAGCAGTGATAAACTGTACAGATAGTGTGTGACAGCTCAGCAGTGATAAACTGTACAGATAGTGTGTGACAGCACAGCAGTGATAAACTGTACAGATAGTGTGTGACAGCACGGCAGTGATAAACTGTACAGATAGTGTGTGACAGCACAGCAGTGATAAACTGTACAGATAGTGTGTGACAGCACAGCAGTGATAACCTGTACAGATAGTGTGTGACAGCACAGCAGTGATAAACTGTACAGATAGTGTGTGACAGCACAGCAGTGATAAACTGTACTGATAATGTGTGACAGCACAGCAGTGATAAACTGTACAGATAGTGTGTGACAGCACAGCAGTGATAAACTGTACAGATAGTGTGTGACAGCACAGCAGTGACAAACTGTACAGATAGTGTGTGACAGCACAGCCGTGATAAACTGTACAGATAGTGTGTGACAGCACAGCAGTGATAACCGGTACAGATAGTGTGTGACAGCACAGCAGTGACAAACTGTACAGATAGAGTGTGACAGCACAGCAGTGATAAACTGTACAGATAGTGTGTAACAGCACAGCAGTGATAACCGGTACAGATAGTGTGTGACAGCACAGCAGTGACAAACTGTACAGATAGTGTGTGACAGCACAGCCGTGATAAACTGTACAGATAGTGTGTGACAGCACAGCCGTGATAAACTGTACAGATAGAGTGTGACAGCACAGCAGTGATAAACTGTACAGATAGTGTGTGACAGCACAGCAGTGATAAACTGTACAGATAGTGTGTGACAGCACAGCAGTGATGTACTGTACAGATAGTGTGTAACAGCACAACAGTGATAACCTGTACAGATAGTGTGTGATAGCACAGTAATGATAAACTGTACAGATAGTGTGTGACAGCACAGCAGTGATAAACTTTACAGGTAGTGTGTGACAGCACAGCAGTGATAACCTGTACAGATAGTATGTGATAGCACAGCAATGATAAACTGTACAGATAGAGTGTGACAGCACAGCAGTGATAAACTGTACAGATAGTGTGTGACAGCACAGCAGTGATAAACTGTACAGATAGTGTGTGACAGCACAGCAGTGATGTACTGTACAGATAGTGTGTAACAGCACAGCAGTGATAACCTGTACAGATAGTGTGTGATAGCACAGTAATGATAAACTGTACAGATAGTGTGTGACAGCACAGCAGTGATAAACTTTACAGGTAGTGTGTGACAGCACAGCAGTGATAAACTGTACAGGTAGTGTGTGACAGCACAGCAGTGATAACCTGTACAGATAGTATGTGATAGCACAGCAATGATAAACTGTACAGATAGTGTGTGACAGCACAGCAGTGATAAACTGTACAGATAGTGTGTGACAGCACAGCAGTGATAACCGGTACAGATAGTGTGTGACAGCACAGCAGTGATAAACTGTACAGATAGTGTGTGAAAGCACAGCAGTGATAAACTGTACAGATAGTGTGTGACAGCACAGCAGTGATAAACTGTACAGATAGTGTGTGACAGCACAGCAGTGATAAACTGTACAGATAGTGTGTGACAGCACAGCAGTGATAAACTGTACAGATAGTGTGTGACAGCACAGCAGTGATAAACTGTACAGATAGTGTGTGACAGCACAGCAGTGATAAACTGTACAGATAGTGTGTGACAGCACAGCAGTGACAAACTGTACAGATAGTGTGTGACAGCACAGCCGTGATAAACTGTACAGATAGTGTGTGACAGCACAGCAGTGATAACCGGTACAGATAGTGTGTGACAGCACAGCAGTGACAAACTGTACAGATAGTGTGTAACAGCACAGCAGTGATAACCGGTACAGATAGTGTGTGACAGCACAGCAGTGACAAACTGTACAGATAGTGTGTGACAGCATAGCCGTGATAAACTGTACAGATAGTGTGTGACAGCACAGCCGTGATAAACTGTACAGATAGAGTGTGACAGCACAGCAGTGATAAACTGTACAGATAGTGTGTGACAGCACAGCAGTGATAAACTGTACAGATAGTGTGTGACAGCACAGCAGTGATAACCTGTACAGATAGAGCGTGATAGCACAGCAATGATAAACTGTACAGATAGTGTGTGACAGCACAGCAGTGATAAACTGTACAGATAGTGTGTGACAGCACAGCAGTGATAAACTGTACAGGTAGTGTGTGACAGCACAGCAGTGATAAACTGTACAGATAGTGTGTGACAGCACAGCAGTGATAAACTGTACAGATAGTGTGTGACAGCTCAGCAGTGATAAACTGTACAGATAGTGTGTGACAGCACAGCAGTGATAAACTGTACAGATAGTGTGTGACAGCACGGCAGTGATAAACTGTACAGATAGTGTGTGACAGCACAGCAGTGATAAACTGTACAGATAGTGTGTGACAGCACAGCAGTGATAACCTGTACAGATAGTGTGTGACAGCACAGCAGTGATAAACTGTACAGATAGTGTGACAGCACAGCAGTGATAAACTGTACTGATAATGTGTGACAGCACAGCAGTGATAAACTGTACAGATAGTGTGTGACAGCACAGCAGTGATAAACTGTACAGATAGTGTGTGACAGCACAGCAGTGACAAACTGTACAGATAGTGTGTGACAGCACAGCCGTGATAAACTGTACAGATAGTGTGTGACAGCACAGCAGTGATAACCGGTACAGATAGTGTGTGACAGCACAGCAGTGACAAACTGTACAGATAGAGTGTGACAGCACAGCAGTGATAAACTGTACAGATAGTGTGTAACAGCACAGCAGTGATAACCGGTACAGATAGTGTGTGACAGCACAGCAGTGACAAACTGTACAGATAGTGTGTGACAGCACAGCCGTGATAAACTGTACAGATAGTGTGTAACAGCACAGCAGTGATAACCGGTACAGATAGTGTGTGACAGCACAGCAGTGACAAACTGTACAGATAGTGTGTGACAGCACAGCCGTGATAAACTGTACAGATAGTGTGTGACAGCACAGCAGTGATAACCGGTACAGATAGTGTGTGACAGCACAGCAGTGACAAACTGTACAGATAGAGTGTGACAGCACAGCAGTGATAAACTGTACAGATAGTGTGTGACAGCACAGCAGTGATAAACTGTACAGATAGTGTGTGACAGCACAGCAGTGATGTACTGTACAGATAGTGTGTAACAGCACAGCAGTGATAACCTGTACAGATAGTGTGTGATAGCACAGTAATGATAAACTGTACAGATAGTGTGTGACAGCACAGCAGTGATAAACTTTACAGGTAGTGTGTGACAGCACAGCAGTGATAACCTGTACAGATAGTATGTGATAGCACAGCAATGATAAACTGTACAGATAGAGTGTGACAGCACAGCAGTGATAAACTGTACAGATAGTGTGTGACAGCACAGCAGTGATAAACTGTACAGATAGTGTGTGACAGCACAGCAGTGATGTACTGTACAGATAGTGTGTAACAGCACAGCAGTGATAACCTGTACAGATAGTGTGTGATAGCACAGTAATGATAAACTGTACAGATAGTGTGTGACAGCACAGCAGTGATAAACTTTACAGGTAGTGTGTGACAGCACAGCAGTGATAAACTGTACAGGTAGTGTGTGACAGCACAGCAGTGATAAACTGTACAGATAGTGTGTGACAGCACAGCAGTGATAAACTGTACAGATAGTGTGTGACAGCTCAGCAGTGATAAACTGTACAGATAGTGTGTGACAGCACAGCAGTGATAAACTGTACAGATAGTGTGTGACAGCACGGCAGTGATAAACTGTACAGATAGTGTGTCACAGCACAGCAGTGATAAACTGTACAGATAGTGTGTGACAGCACAGCAGTGATAACCTGTACAGATAGTGTGTGACAGCATAGCAGTGATAAACTGTACAGATAGTGTGTGACAGCACAGCAGTGATAAAATGTACAGATAGTTTGTGACAGCACAGCAGTGATAACCTGTACAGATAGTGTGTGACAGCACAGCAGTGATAAACTGTACAGATAGTGTGTGACAGCACAGCAGTGATAAACTGTACAAATAGTGTGTGACAGCACAGCAGTGATAACCTGTACAGATAGTGTGTGATAGCACAGCAATGATAAACTGTACAGATAGTGTGTGACAGCACAGCAGTGATAACCTGTACAGATAGTGTGTGACAGCACAGCAGTGATAAACTGTACAGATAGTGTGTGACAGCACAATGGTAAAGAAACTGTACAGATAGTGTGTGACAGCACAGCAGTGATAAACTGTACAGATAGTGTATGACAGCACAGCAGTGATAACCTCTACAGATAGTGTGTGACAGCACAGCAGTGATAAACTGTACAGATAGTGTGTGACAGCACAATGGTAAAGAAACTGTACAGATAGTGTGTGACAGCACAGCAGTGATAAACTGTACAGATCGTGTGTGACAGCAGAGCAGTGAAGAGACTGTACAGATAGTGTGTGACAGCACAGCAGTGATAAACTGTACAGAGAGTGTGTGAGAGCACAGCAGTGGTACACTGTACCGATAGTGTGTGACAGCACAGCAGTGAAACTGTACAGAGAGTGTGTGACAGCACAGCAGTGATAAACTGTACAGATAGTGTGTGACAGCACAGCAGTGATAAACTGTACAGATAGTGTGTGACAACACAGCAGTGATAAACTGTACAGATATTGTGTGACAGCACAGCAGTGATAAACTGTACAGATAGTGTGTGACAGCAGTGATAAACTGTACAGATAGTGTGTGACAGCGCAACAGTGGTAAACTGTACACATAGTGTGTGACAGCGCAGCAGTGGTAAACTGTACAGATAGTGTGTGACAGCACAGCAGTGATAAACTGTACAGATAGTGTGTGACAGCACAGCAGTGATAAACTGTACAGATAGTGTGTGACAGCGCAGCAGTGGTAAACTGTACAGATAGTGTGTGACAGCACAGCAGTGATAAACTGTACAGATAGTGTGTGACAGCACAGCAGTGATAAACTGTACAGATAGTGTGTGACAGCACAGCAGTGATAAACTGTACAGATAGTGTGTGACAGCACAGCAGTGATAAACTGTACAGATAGTGTGTGACAGCACAGCAGTGATAACCGGTACAGATAGTGTGTGACAGCACAGCAGTGATAAACTGTACAGATAGTGTGTGACAGCACAGCAGTGATAAACTGTACTGATAGTGTATGACAGCACAGCAGTGAAACTGTACAGAGAGTGTGTGAGAGCACAGCAGTGATAAACTGTACAGACGGTGTGTGACAGCACAGCAGTGATAAACTGTACAGAGAGTGTGTGACAGCACAGCAGTGATAAACTGTACAGATAGTGTGTGACAGCACAGCAGTGATAAACTGTACAGATAGTATGTGACAGCACAGCAGTGATAAACTGTACAGATAGTGTGTGACAGCACAGCAGTGATAACCTGTACAGATAGTGTGTGACAGCACAGCAGTGATAACCTGTACAGATAGTGTGTAACAGCACAGCAGTGATAAACTGTACAGATAGTGTGTGACAGCACAGCAGTGATAACCTGTACAGATAGTGTGTGACAGCACAGCAGTGATAAACTGTACAGATAGTGTGTGACAGCACAGCAGTGAAGAGACTGTACAGATAGTGTGTGACAGCACAGCAGTGATAAACTGTACAGATAGTGTGTGACAGCACAGCAGTGATAAACTGTACAGATAGTGTGTGACAGCATAGCAGTGATAAACTGTACAGATAGTGTGTGACAGCACAGCAGTGATAAACTGTACAGATAGTGTGTGACAGCACAGCAGTGAAGAGACTGTACAGATAGTGTGTGACAGCACAGCAGTGATAAACTGTACAGATAGTGTGTGACAGCACAGCAGTGATAAACTGTACAGATAGTGTGTGACAGCACAGCAGTGATAAACTGTACAGATAGTGTGTGACAGCACAGCAATGATAAACTGTACAGAGAATGTGTGACAGCACAGCAGTGATAAACTGTACAGATAGTGTGTGACAGCGCAGCAGTGATAAACTGTACAGATAGTGTGTGACAGCACAGCAGTGATAAACTGTACAGATAGCGTGTGACAGCACAGCAGTCATAACCTGTACAGATAGTGTGTGACAGCACAGCAGTGATAAACTGTACAGATAGTGTGTGACCGCACAGCAGTGATAAACTTTACAGATAGTGTGTGACAGCACAGCAGTGATAAACTGTACAGATAGTGTGTGACAGCACAGCAGTGAAGAGACTGTACAGATAGTGTGTGACAGCACAGCAGTGATAAACTGTACAGATAGTGTGTGACAGCACAGCAGTGATAAACTGTACAGATAGTGTGTGACAGCACAGCAGTGATAAACTGTACAGATAGTGTGTGACAGCACAGCAATGATAAACTGTACAGAGAATGTGTGACAGCACAGCAGTGATAAACTGTACAGATAGTGTGTGACAGCGCAGCAGTGATAAACTGTACAGATAGTGTGTGACAGCACAGCAGTGATAAACTGTACAGATAGCGTGTGACAGCACAGCAGTCATAACCTGTACAGATAGTGTGTGACAGCACAGCAGTGATAAACTGTACAGATAGTGTGTGACCGCACAGCAGTGATAAACTTTACAGATAGTTTGTGACAGCACAGCAGTGATAAACTGTACAGATAGTGTGTGACAGCACAGCAGTGATAAACTGTACAGATAGTGTGTGACAGCACAGCAGTGATAAACTGTACAGATAGTGTGTGACAGTACAGCAGTGATAAACTGTACAGATAGTGTGTGACAGCACAGCAGTGATAAACTGTACAGATAGTGTGTGACAGTACAGCAGTGAAGACACTGTACAAATAGTGTGTGACAGCACAGCAGTGCTAACCTGTACAGATAGTGTGTGACAGTACAGCAGTGAAGAGACTGTACAGATAGTGTGTGACAGCACAGCAGTGATAAACTGTACAGATAGTGTGTGACAGCACAGCAGTGATAAACTGTACAGATAGTGTGTGACAGTACAGCAGTGATAAACTGTACAGATAGTGTGTGACAGCACAGCAGTGATAAACTGTACAGATAGTGTGTGACAGTACAGCAGTGAAGAGACTGTACAGAAAGTGTGTGACAGCACAGCAGTGATAACCTGTACAGATAGTGTGTGACAGCACAGCAGTGATAAACTGTACAGATAGTGTGTGACAGCACAGCAGTGATAAACTGTACAGATAGTGTGTGACAGCACAGCAGTGATAAACTGTACAGATAGTGTGTGACAACACAGCAGTGATAAACTGTACAGATAGTGTGTAACAGCACAGCAGTGATAAACTGTACAGATAGTGTGTGACAGTACAGCAGTGAAGAGACTGTACAGATAGTGTGTGACAGCACAGCAGTGATAAACTGTACAGATAGTGTGTGACAGCACAGCAGTGATAAACTTTTCAGATAGTGTGTGACAGCACAGCAATGATAAACTGTACAGAGAATGTGTGACAGCACAGCAGTGATAAACTGTACAGATAGTGTGTGACAGCGCAGCAGTGATAAACTGTACAGATAGTGTGTGACAGCACAGCAGTGATAAACTGTACAGATAGCGTGTGACAGCACAGCAGTCATAACCTGTACAGATAGTGTGTGACAGCACAGCAGTGATAAACTGTACAGATAGTGTGTGACCGCACAGCAGTGATAAACTTTACAGATAGTTTGTGACAGCACAGCAGTGATAAACTGTACAGATAGTGTGTGACAGCACAGCAGTGATAAACTGTACAGATAGTGTGTGACAGCTCAGCAGTGATAAACTGTACAGATAGTGTGTGACAGCACAGCGGTGATAAACTGTACAGATAGTGTGTGACAGCACAGCAGTGAGGAGACTGTACAGATAGTGTGTGACAGTACAGCAGTGAAGAGACTGTACAGATAGTGTGTGACAGCACAGCAGTGATAAACTGTACAGATAGTGTGTGACAGCACAGCAGTGATAAACTGTACAGATAGTGTGTGACAGTACAGCAGTGATAAACTGTACAGATAGTGTGTGACAGCACAGCAGTGATAAACTGTACAGATAGTGTGTGACAGTACAGCAGTGAAGAGACTGTACAGATAGTGTGTGACAGCACAGCAGTGCTAACCTGTACAGATAGTGTGTGACAGTACAGCAGTGAAGAGACTGTACAGATAGTGTGTGACAGCACAGCAGTGATAAACTGTACAGATAGTGTGTGACAGCACAGCAGTGATAAACTGTACAGATAGTGTGTGACAGTACAGCAGTGATAAACTGTACAGATAGTGTGTGACAACACAGCAGTGATAAACTGTACAGATAGTTTGTGACAGTACAGCAGTGAAGAGACTGTACAGATAATGTGTGACAGCACAGCAGTGATAACCTGTACAGATAGTGTGTGACAGCACAGCAGTGATAAACTGTACAGATAGTGTGTGACAGCACAGCAGTGATAAACTGTACAGATAGTGTGTGACAGCACAGCAGTGATAAACTGTACAGATAGTGTGTGACAGCACAGCAGTGATAACCTGTACAGATAGTGTGTGACAGCACAGCAGTGATAACCTGTACAGATTGTGTGTGACAGCACAGCAGTGATAACCTGAACAGATAGTGTGTGACAGCACAGCAGTGATAAACTGTACAGATAGTGTGTGACAGCACAGCAGTGATAAAGTGTTCAGATAGTGTGTGACAGCACAGCATTGATAAACTGTACAGATAGTGTGTGACAGCACAGCAGTGATAAACTGTACAGATAGTGTGTGACAGCACAGCAGTGATAAACTGTACAGATAATGTGTGACAGCACAACAGTGATAAACTGTACAGATGGTGTGTGACAGCACAGCAGTGATAAACTGTACAGATAGTGTGTGACAGCACAGCAGTGATAAACTGTACAGATAGTGTGTGACAGCACAGCAATGATAAACTGTACAGAGAATGTGTGACAGCACAGCAGTGATAAACTGTACAGATAGTGTGTGACAGCGCAGCAGTGATAAACTGTACAGATAGTGTGTGACAGCACAGCAGTGATAAACTGTACAGATAGTGTGTGACAGCACAGCAGTGATAAACTGTACAGATAGTGTGTGACAGCACAGCAATGATAAACTGTACAGAGAATGTGTGACAGCACAGCAGTGATAAACTGTACAGATAGTGTGTGACAGCACAGCAATGATAAACTGTACAGAGAATGTGTGACAGCACAGCAGTGATAAACTGTACAGATAGTGTGTGACAGCGCAGCAGTGATAAACTGTACAGATAGTGTGTGACAGCACAGCAGTGATAAACTGTACAGATAGCGTGTGACAGCACAGCAGTCATAACCTGTACAGATAGTGTGTGACAGCACAGCAGTGATAAACTGTACAGATAGTGTGTGACCGCACAGCAGTGATAAACTTTACAGATAGTTTGTGACAGCACAGCAGTGATAAACTGTACAGATAGTGTTTGACAGCACAGCAGTGATAAACTGTACAGATAGTGTGTGACAGCTCAGCAGTGATAAACTGTACAGATAGTGTGTGACAGCACAGCGGTGATAAACTGTACAGATAGTGTGTGACAGCACAGCAGTGAGGAGACTGTACAGATAGTGTGTGACAGTACAGCAGTGATGAGACTGTACAGATAGTGTGTGACAGCACAGCAGTGATAAACTGTACAGATAGTGTGTGACAGCACAGCAGTGATAAACTGTACAGATAGTGTGTGACAGTACAGCAGTGATAAACTGTACAGATAGTGTGTGACAGCACAGCAGTGATAAACTGTACAGATAGTGTGTGACAGTACAGCAGTGAAGAGACTGTACAGATAGTGTGTGACAGCACAGCAGTGCTAACCTCTACAGATAGTGTGTGACAGTACAGCAGTGAAGAGACTGTACAGATAGTGTGTGACAGCACAGCAGTGATAAACTGTACAGATAGTGTGTGACAGCACAGCAGTGATAAACTGTACAGATAGTGTGTGACAGTACAGCAGTGATAAACTGTACAGATAGTGTGTGACAGCACAGCAGTGATAAACTGTACAGATAGTGTGTGACAGTACAGCAGTGAAGAGACTGTACAGATAGTGTGTGACAGCACAGCAGTGATAACCTGTACAGATAGTGTGTGACAGCACAGCAGTGATAAACTGTACAGATAGTGTGTGACAGCACAGCAGTGATAAACTGTACAGATAGTGTGTGACAGCACAGCAGTGATAAACTGTACAGATAGTGTGTGACAGCACAGCAGTGATAACCTGTACAGATAGTGTGTGACAGCACAGCAGTGATAAACTGTACAGATAGTGTGTGACAACACAGCAGTGATAAACTGTACAGATAGTGTGTGACAGCACAGCAGTGATAAACTGTACAGATAGTGTGTGACAGTACAGCAGTGAAGAGACTGTACAGATAGTGTGTGACAGCACAGCAGTGATAAACTGTACAGATAGTGTGTGACAGCACAGCAGTGATAAACTGTACAGATAGTGTGTGACAGTACAGCAGTGATAAACTGTACAGATAGTGTGTGACAGCACAGCAGTGAAGAGACTGTACAGATAGTGTGTGACATAACAGCAGTGATAACCTGTACAGATCGTGTGTGACAGCACAGCAGTGATAACCTGTACAGATAATGTGTAACAGCACAACAGTGATAAACTGAACAGATAGTGTGTGACAGCACAGCAGTGATAAACTGTACAGATAGTGTGTGACAGCACAGCGGTGATAAACTGTACAGATAGTGTGTGACAGCACAGCAGTGATAAACTGTACAGATAGTGTGTGACAGCACAGCAGTGAGGAGACTGTACATATAGTGTGTGACAGCACAGCAGTGATAAACTGTTCAGATAGTGTGTGACAGCACAGCAGTGATAAACTGTACAGATAGTGTGTGACAGCACAGCAGTGATAAACTGTACAGATAGTGTGTGACAGCACAGCAGTGATAAACTGTACAGATAGTGTGTGACAGCACAGCAGTGATAAACTGTACAGATAGTGTGTGACAGCGCAGCAGTGATAACCTGTACAGATAGAGTGTGACAGCACAGCAGTGATAAACTGTACAGATAGTGTGTGACAACACAGCAGTGATAAACTGTACAGATAGTGTGTGACAGCACAGCAGTGATAAACTGTACAGATAGTGTGTGACAGCACAGCAGTGATAAACTGTACAGATAGTGTGTGACAGTACAGCAGTGAAGAGACTGTACAGATAGTGTGTGACAGCACAGCAGTAATAAACTGTACAGATAGTGTGTGACAGCACAGCAGTGATAAACTGTACAGATAGTGTGTGACAGTACAGCAGTGATAAACTGTACAGATAGTGTGTGACAGCACAGCAGTGATAAACTGTACAGATAGTGTGTGACAGTACAGCAGTGAAGAGACTGCACAGATAGTGCGTGACAGCACAGCAGTGATAACCTGTACAGATCGTGTGTGACAGCACAGCAGTGATAACCTGAACAGATAGTGTGTGACAGCACAGCAGTGATAAACTGTACAGATAGTGTGTGACAGCACAGCGGTGATAAACTGTACAGATAGTGTTTGACAGCACAGCAGTGATAAACTGTACAGATAGTGTGTGACAGCACAGCAGTGATAACCTGTACAGATAGTGTGTGACAGCACAGCAGTGATAAACTGTACAGATAGTGTGTGACAGCACAGCGGTGATAAACTGTACAGATAGTGTTTGACAGCACAGCAGTGATAAACTGTACAGATAGTGTGTGACAGCTCAGCAGTGATAAACTGTACAGATAGTGTGTGACAGCACAGCGGTGATAAACTGTACAGATAGTGTGTGACAGCACAGCAGTGAGGAGACTGTACAGATAGTGTGTGACAGTACAGCAGTGAAGAGACTGTACAGATAGTGTGTGACAGCACAGCAGTGATAAACTGTACAGATAGTGTGTGACAGCACAGCAGTGATAAACTGTACAGATAGTGTGTGACAGTACAGCAGTGATAAACTGTACAGATAGTGTGTGACAGCACAGCAGTGATAAACTGTACAGATAGTGTGTGACAGTACAGCAGTGAAGAGACTGTACAGATAGTGTGTGACAGCACAGCAGTGCTAACCTGTACAGATAGTGTGTGACAGTACAGCAGTGAAGAGACTGTACAGATAGTGTGTGACAGCACAGCAGTGATAAACTGTACAGATAGTGTGTGACAGCACAGCAGTGATAAACTGTACAGATAGTGTGTGACAGTACAGCAGTGATAAACTGTACAGATAGTGTGTGACAGCACAGCAGTGATAAACTGTACAGATAGTGTGTGACAGTACAGCAGTGAAGAGACTGTACAGATAGTGTGTGACAGCACAGCAGTGATAACCTGTACAGATAGTGTGTGACAGCACAGCAGTGATAAACTGTACAGATAGTGTGTGACAGCACAGCAGTGATAAACTGTACAGATAGTGTGTGACAGCACAGCAGTGATAAACTGTACAGATAGTGTGTGACAGCACAGCAGTGATAACCTGTACAGATAGTGTGTGACAGCACAGCAGTGATAAACTGTACAGATAGTGTGTGACAACACAGCAGTGATAAACTGCACAGATAGTGTGTGACAGCACAGCAGTGATAAACTGTACAGATAGTGTGTGACAGTACAGCAGTGAAGAGACTGTACAGATAGTGTGTGACAGCACAGCAGTGCTAACCTGTACAGATAGTGTGTGACAGTACAGCAGTGAAGAGACTGTACAGATAGTGTGTGACAGCACAGCAGTGATAAACTGTACAGATAGTGTGTGACAGCACAGCAGTGATAACCTGTACAGATAGTGTGTGACAGCACAGCAGTGATAACCTGTACAGATTGTGTGTGACAGCACAGCAGTGATAACCTGAACAGATAGTGTGTGACAGCACAGCAGTGATAAACTGTACAGATAGTGTGTGACAGCACAGCAGTGATAAAGTGTTCAGATAGTGTGTGACAGCACAGCATTGATAAACTGTACAGATAGTGTGTGACAGCACAGCAGTGATAAACTGTACAGATAGTGTGTGACAGCACAGCAGTGATAAACTGTACAGATAATGTGTGACAGCACAACAGTGATAAACTGTACAGATGGTGTGTGACAGCACAGCAGTGATAAACTGTACAGATAGTGTGTGACAGCACAGCAGTGATAAACTGTACAGATAGTGTGTGACAGCACAGCAATGATAAACTGTACAGAGAATGTGTGACAGCACAGCAGTGATAAACTGTACAGATAGTGTGTGACAGCGCAGCAGTGATAAACTGTACAGATAGTGTGTGACAGCACAGCAGTGATAAACTGTACAGATAGTGTGTGACAGCACAGCAGTGATAAACTGTACAGATAGTGTGTGACAGCACAGCAATGATAAACTGTACAGAGAATGTGTGACAGCACAGCAGTGATAAACTGTACAGATAGTGTGTGACAGCACAGCAATGATAAACTGTACAGAGAATGTGTGACAGCACAGCAGTGATAAACTGTACAGATAGTGTGTGACAGCGCAGCAGTGATAAACTGTACAGATAGTGTGTGACAGCACAGCAGTGATAAACTGTACAGATAGCGTGTGACAGCACAGCAGTCATAACCTGTACAGATAGTGTGTGACAGCACAGCAGTGATAAACTGTACAGATAGTGTGTGACCGCACAGCAGTGATAAACTTTACAGATAGTTTGTGACAGCACAGCAGTGATAAACTGTACAGATAGTGTTTGACAGCACAGCAGTGATAAACTGTACAGATAGTGTGTGACAGCTCAGCAGTGATAAACTGTACAGATAGTGTGTGACAGCACAGCGGTGATAAACTGTACAGATAGTGTGTGACAGCACAGCAGTGAGGAGACTGTACAGATAGTGTGTGACAGTACAGCAGTGATGAGACTGTACAGATAGTGTGTGACAGCACAGCAGTGATAAACTGTACAGATAGTGTGTGACAGCACAGCAGTGATAAACTGTACAGATAGTGTGTGACAGTACAGCAGTGATAAACTGTACAGATAGTGTGTGACAGCACAGCAGTGATAAACTGTACAGATAGTGTGTGACAGTACAGCAGTGAAGAGACTGTACAGATAGTGTGTGACAGCACAGCAGTGCTAACCTCTACAGATAGTGTGTGACAGTACAGCAGTGAAGAGACTGTACAGATAGTGTGTGACAGCACAGCAGTGATAAACTGTACAGATAGTGTGTGACAGCACAGCAGTGATAAACTGTACAGATAGTGTGTGACAGTACAGCAGTGATAAACTGTACAGATAGTGTGTGACAGCACAGCAGTGATAAACTGTACAGATAGTGTGTGACAGTACAGCAGTGAAGAGACTGTACAGATAGTGTGTGACAGCACAGCAGTGATAACCTGTACAGATAGTGTGTGACAGCACAGCAGTGATAAACTGTACAGATAGTGTGTGACAGCACAGCAGTGATAAACTGTACAGATAGTGTGTGACAGCACAGCAGTGATAAACTGTACAGATAGTGTGTGACAGCACAGCAGTGATAACCTGTACAGATAGTGTGTGACAGCACAGCAGTGATAAACTGTACAGATAGTGTGTGACAACACAGCAGTGATAAACTGTACAGATAGTGTGTGACAGCACAGCAGTGATAAACTGTACAGATAGTGTGTGACAGTACAGCAGTCAAGAGACTGTACAGATAGTGTGTGACAGCACAGCAGTGATAAACTGTACAGATAGTGTGTGACAGCACAGCAGTGATAAACTGTACAGATAGTGTGTGACAGTACAGCAGTGATAAACTGTACAGATAGTGTGTGACAGCACAGCAGTGAAGAGACTGTACAGATAGTGTGTGACATAACAGCAGTGATAACCTGTACAGATCGTGTGTGACAGCACAGCAGTGATAACCTGTACAGATAATGTGTAACAGCACAACAGTGATAAACTGAACAGATAGTGTGTGACAGCACAGCAGTGATAAACTGTACAGATAGTGTGTGACAGCACAGCGGTGATAAACTGTACAGATAGTGTGTGACAGCACAGCAGTGATAAACTGTACAGATAGTGTGTGACAGCACAGCAGTGAGGAGACTGTACATATAGTGTGTGACAGCACAGCAGTGATAAACTGTTCAGATAGTGTGTGACAGCACAGCAGTGATAAACTGTACAGATAGTGTGTGACAGCACAGCAGTGATAAACTGTACAGATAGTGTGTGACAGCACAGCAGTGATAAACTGTACAGATAGTGTGTGACAGCACAGCAGTGATAAACTGTACAGATAGTGTGTGACAGCGCAGCAGTGATAACCTGTACAGATAGAGTGTGACAGCACAGCAGTGATAAACTGTACAGATAGTGTGTGACAACACAGCAGTGATAAACTGTACAGATAGTGTGTGACAGCACAGCAGTGATAAACTGTACAGATAGTGTGTGACAGCACAGCAGTGATAAACTGTACAGATAGTGTGTGACAGTACAGCAGTGAAGAGACTGTACAGATAGTGTGTGACAGCACAGCAGTAATAAACTGTACAGATAGTGTGTGACAGCACAGCAGTGATAAACTGTACAGATAGTGTGTGACAGTACAGCAGTGATAAACTGTACAGATAGTGTGTGACAGCACAGCAGTGATAAACTGTACAGATAGTGTGTGACAGTACAGCAGTGAAGAGACTGCACAGATAGTGCGTGACAGCACAGCAGTGATAACCTGTACAGATCGTGTGTGACAGCACAGCAGTGATAACCTGAACAGATAGTGTGTGACAGCACAGCAGTGATAAACTGTACAGATAGTGTGTGACAGCACAGCGGTGATAAACTGTACAGATAGTGTTTGACAGCACAGCAGTGATAAACTGTACAGATAGTGTGTGACAGCACAGCAGTGATAACCTGTACAGATAGTGTGTGACAGCACAGCAGTGATAAACTGTACAGATAGTGTGTGACAGCACAGCGGTGATAAACTGTACAGATAGTGTTTGACAGCACAGCAGTGATAAACTGTACAGATAGTGTGTGACAGCTCAGCAGTGATAAACTGTACAGATAGTGTGTGACAGCACAGCGGTGATAAACTGTACAGATAGTGTGTGACAGCACAGCAGTGAGGAGACTGTACAGATAGTGTGTGACAGTACAGCAGTGAAGAGACTGTACAGATAGTGTGTGACAGCACAGCAGTGATAAACTGTACAGATAGTGTGTGACAGCACAGCAGTGATAAACTGTACAGATAGTGTGTGACAGTACAGCAGTGATAAACTGTACAGATAGTGTGTGACAGCACAGCAGTGATAAACTGTACAGATAGTGTGTGACAGTACAGCAGTGAAGAGACTGTACAGATAGTGTGTGACAGCACAGCAGTGCTAACCTGTACAGATAGTGTGTGACAGTACAGCAGTGAAGAGACTGTACAGATAGTGTGTGACAGCACAGCAGTGATAAACTGTACAGATAGTGTGTGACAGCACAGCAGTGATAAACTGTACAGATAGTGTGTGACAGTACAGCAGTGATAAACTGTACAGATAGTGTGTGACAGCACAGCAGTGATAAACTGTACAGATAGTGTGTGACAGTACAGCAGTGAAGAGACTGTACAGATAGTGTGTGACAGCACAGCAGTGATAACCTGTACAGATAGTGTGTGACAGCACAGCAGTGATAAACTGTACAGATAGTGTGTGACAGCACAGCAGTGATAAACTGTACAGATAGTGTGTGACAGCACAGCAGTGATAAACTGTACAGATAGTGTGTGACAGCACAGCAGTGATAACCTGTACAGATAGTGTGTGACAGCACAGCAGTGATAAACTGTACAGATAGTGTGTGACAACACAGCAGTGATAAACTGCACAGATAGTGTGTGACAGCACAGCAGTGATAAACTGTACAGATAGTGTGTGACAGTACAGCAGTGAAGAGACTGTACAGATAGTGTGTGACAGCACAGCAGTGCTAACCTGTACAGATAGTGTGTGACAGTACAGCAGTGAAGAGACTGTACAGATAGTGTGTGACAGCACAGCAGTGATAAACTGTACAGATAGTGTGTGACAGCACAGCAGTGATAAACTGTACAGATAGTGTGTGACAGTACAGCAGTGATAAACTGTACAGATAGTGTGTGACAGCACAGCAGTGATAAACTGTACAGATAGTTTGTGACAGTACAGCAGTGAAGAGACTGTACAGATAATGTGTGACAGCACAGCAGTGATAACCTGTACAGATAGTGTGTGACAGCACAGCAGTGATAAACTGTACAGATAGTGTGTGACAGCACAGCAGTGATAAACTGTACAGATAGTGTGTGACAGCACAGCAGTGATAAACTGTACAGATAGTGTGTGACAGCACAGCAGTGATAACCTGTACAGATAGTGTGTGACAGCACAGCAGTGATAACCTGTACAGATTGTGTGTGACAGCACAGCAGTGATAACCTGAACAGATAGTGTGTGACAGCACAGCAGTGATAAACTGTACAGATAGTGTGTGACAGCACAGCAGTGATAAAGTGTTCAGATAGTGTGTGACAGCACAGCATTGATAAACTGTACAGATAGTGTGTGACAGCACAGCAGTGATAAACTGTACAGATAGTGTGTGACAGCACAGCAGTGATAAACTGTACAGATAATGTGTGACAGCACAACAGTGATAAACTGTACAGATAGTGTGTGACAGCACAGCAGTGATAAACTGTACAGATAGTGTGTGACAGCACAGCAGTGATAAACTGTACAGATAGTGTGTGACAGCACAGCAATGATAAACTGTACAGAGAATGTGTGACAGCACAGCAGTGATAAACTGTACAGATAGTGTGTGACAGCGCAGCAGTGATAAACTGTACAGATAGTGTGTGACAGCACAGCAGTGATAAACTGTACAGATAGTGTGTGACAGCACAGCAGTGATAAACTGTACAGATAGTGTGTGACAGCACAGCAATGATAAACTGTACAGAGAATGTGTGACAGCACAGCAGTGATAAACTGTACAGATAGTGTGTGACAGCACAGCAATGATAAACTGTACAGAGAATGTGTGACAGCACAGCAGTGATAAACTCTACAGATAGTGTGTGACAGCGCAGCAGTGATAAACTGTACAGATAGTGTGTGACAGCACAGCAGTGATAAACTGTACAGATAGCGTGTGACAGCACAGCAGTCATAACCTGTACAGATAGTGTGTGACAGCACAGCAGTGATAAACTGTACAGATAGTGTGTGACCGCACAGCAGTGATAAACTTTACAGATAGTTTGTGACAGCACAGCAGTGATAAACTGTACAGATAGTGTTTGACAGCACAGCAGTGATAAACTGTACAGATAGTGTGTGACAGCTCAGCAGTGATAAACTGTACAGATAGTGTGTGACAGCACAGCGGTGATAAACTGTACAGATAGTGTGTGACAGCACAGCAGTGAGGAGACTGTACAGATAGTGTGTGACAGTACAGCAGTGAAGAGACTGTACAGATAGTGTGTGACAGCACAGCAGTGATAAACTGTACAGATAGTGTGTGACAGCACAGCAGTGATAAACTGTACAGATAGTGTGTGACAGTACAGCAGTGATAAACTGTACAGATAGTGTGTGACAGCACAGCAGTGATAAACTGTACAGATAGTGTGTGACAGTACAGCAGTGAAGAGACTGTACAGATAGTGTGTGACAGCACAGCAGTGCTAACCTGTACAGATAGTGTGTGACAGTACAGCAGTGAAGAGACTGTACAGATAGTGTGTGACAGCACAGCAGTGATAAACTGTACAGATAGTGTGTGACAGCACAGCAGTGATAAACTGTACAGATAGTGTGTGACAGTACAGCAGTGATAAACTGTACAGATAGTGTGTGACAGCACAGCAGTGATAAACTGTACAGATAGTGTGTGACAGTACAGCAGTGAAGAGACTGTACAGATAGTGTGTGACAGCACAGCAGTGATAACCTGTACAGATAGTGTGTGACAGCACAGCAGTGATAAACTGTACAGATAGTGTGTGACAGCACAGCAGTGATAAACTGTACAGATAGTGTGTGACAGCACAGCAGTGATAAACTGTACAGATAGTGTGTGACAGCACAGCAGTGATAACCTGTACAGATAGTGTGTGACAGCACAGCAGTGATAAACTGTACAGATAGTGTGTGACAACACAGCAGTGATAAACTGTACAGATAGTGTGTGACAGCACAGCAGTGATAAACTGTACAGATAGTGTGTGACAGTACAGCAGTGAAGAGACTGTACAGATTAGTGTGTGACAGCACAGCAGTGATAAACTGTACAGATAGTGTGTGACAGCACAGCAGTGATAAACTGTACAGATAGTGTGTGACAGTACAGCAGTGATAAACTGTACAGATAGTGTGTGACAGCACAGCAGTGAAGAGACTGTACAGATAGTGTGTGACATAACAGCAGTGATAACCTGTACAGATCGTGTGTGACAGCACAGCAGTGATAACCTGTACAGATAATGTGTGACAGCACAACAGTGATAAACTGAACAGATAGTGTGTGACAGCACAGCAGTGATAAACTGTACAGATAGTGTGTGACAGCACAGCGGTGATAAACTGTACAGATAGTGTGTGACAGCACAGCAGTGATAAACTGTACAGATAGTGTGTGACAGCACAGCAGTGAGGAGACTGTACATATAGTGTGTGACAGCACAGCAGTGATAAACTGTTCAGATAGTGTGTGACAGCACAGCAGTGATAAACTGTACAGATAGTGTGTGACAGCACAGCAGTGATAAACTGTACAGATAGTGTGTGACAGCACAGCAGTGATAAACTGTACAGATAGTGTGTGACAGCACAGCAGTGATAAACTGTACAGATAGTGTGTGACAGCGCAGCAGTGATAACCTGTACAGATAGAGTGTGACAGCACAGCAGTGATAAACTGTACAGATAGTGTGTGACAACACAGCAGTGATAAACTGTACAGATAGTGTGTGACAGCACAGCAGTGATAAACTGTACAGATAGTGTGTGACAGCACAGCAGTGATAAACTGTACAGATAGTGTGTGACAGTACAGCAGTGAAGAGACTGTACAGATAGTGTGTGACAGCACAGCAGTAATAAACTGTACAGATAGTGTGTTACAGCACAGCAGTGATAAACTGTACAGATAGTGTGTGACAGTACAGCAGTGATAAACTGTACAGATAGTGTGTGACAGCACAGCAGTGATAAACTGTACAGATAGTGTGTGACAGTACAGCAGTGAAGAGACTGCACAGATAGTGTGTGACAGCACAGCAGTGATAACCTGTACAGATCGTGTGTGACAGCACAGCAGTGATAACCTGAACAGATAGTGTGTGACAGCACAGCAGTGATAAACTGTACAGATAGTGTGTGACAGCACAGCGGTGATAAACTGTACAGATAGTGTTTGACAGCACAGCAGTGATAAACTGTACAGATAGTGTGTGACAGCACAGCAGTGATAACCTGTACAGATAGTGTGTGACAGCACAGCAGTGATAAACTGTACAGATAGTGTGTGACAGCACAGCGGTGATAAACTGTACAGATAGTGTTTGACAGCACAGCAGTGATAAACTGTACAGATAGTGTGTGACAGCTCAGCAGTGATAAACTGTACAGATAGTGTGTGACAGCACAGCGGTGATAAACTGTACAGATAGTGTGTGACAGCACAGCAGTGAGGAGACTGTACAGATAGTGTGTGACAGTACAGCAGTGAAGAGACTGTACAGATAGTGTGTGACAGCACAGCAGTGATAAACTGTACAGATAGTGTGTGACAGCACAGCAGTGATAAACTGTACAGATAGTGTGTGACAGTACAGCAGTGATAAACTGTACAGATAGTGTGTGACAGCACAGCAGTGATAAACTGTACAGATAGTGTGTGACAGTACAGCAGTGATAAACTGTACAGATAGTGTGTGACAGCACAGCAGTGATAAACTGTACAGATAGTGTGTGACAGTACAGCAGTGAAGAGACTGTACAGATAGTGTGTGACAGCACAGCAGTGCTAACCTGTACAGATAGTGTGTGACAGTACAGCAGTGAAGAGACTGTACAGATAGTGTGTGACAGCACAGCAGTGATAAACTGTACAGATAGTGTGTGACAGCACAGCAGTGATAAACTGTACAGATAGTGTGTGACAGTACAGCAGTGATAAACTGTACAGATAGTGTGTGACAGCACAGCAGTGATAAACTGTACAGATAGTGTGTGACAGTACAGCAGTGAAGAGACTGTACAGATAGTGTGTGACAGCACAGCAGTGATAACCTGTACAGATAGTGTGTGACAGCACAGCAGTGATAAACTGTACAGATAGTGTGTGACAGCACAGCAGTGATAAACTGTACAGATAGTGTGTGACAGCACAGCAGTGATAAACTGTACAGATAGTGTGTGACAGCACAGCAGTGATAACCTGTACAGATAGTGTGTGACAGCACAGCAGTGATAAACTGTACAGATAGTGTGTGACAACACAGCAGTGATAAACTGTACAGATAGTGTGTGACAGCACAGCAGTGATAAACTGTACAGATAGTGTGTGACAGCACAGCAGTGATAAACTGTACAGATAGTGTGTGACAGTACAGCAGTGATAAACTGTACAGATAGTGTGTGACAGCACAGCAGTGAAGAGACTGTACAGATAGTGTGTGACATAACAGCAGTGATAACCTGTACAGATCGTGTGTGACAGCACAGCAGTGATAACCTGTACAGATAATGTGTGACAGCACAACAGTGATAAACTGAACAGATAGTGTGTGACAGCACAGCAGTGATAAACTGTACAGATAGTGTGTGACAGCACAGCGGTGATAAACTGTACAGATAGTGTGTGACAGCACAGCAGTGATAAACTGTACAGATAGTGTGTGACAGCACAGCAGTGAGGAGACTGTACAGATAGTGTGTGACAGCACAGCAGTGATAAACTGTTCAGATAGTGTGTGACAGCACAGCAGTGATAAACTGTACAGATAGTGTGTGACAGCACAGCAGTGATAAACTGTACAGATAGTGTGTGACAGCACAGCAGTGATAAACTGTACAGATAGTGTGTGACAGCACAGCAGTGATAAACTGTACAGATAGTGTGTGACAGCGCAGCAGTGATAACCTGTACAGATAGAGTGTGACAGCACAGCAGTGATAAACTGTACAGATAGTGTGTGACAACACAGCAGTGATAAACTGTACAGATAGTGTGTGACAGCACAGCAGTGATAAACTGTTCAGATAGTGTGTGACAGCACAGCAGTGATAAACTGTACAGATAGTGTGTGACAGTACAGCAGTGAAGAGACTGTACAGATAGTGTGTGACAGCACAGCAGTAATAAACTGTACAGATAGTGTGTGACAGCACAGCAGTGATAAACTGTACAGATAGTGTGCGACAGTACAGCAGTGATAAACTGTACAGATAGTGTGTGACAGCACAGCAGTGATAAACTGTACAGATAGTGTGTGACAGTACAGCAGTGAAGAGACTGCACAGATAGTGTGTGACAGCACAGCAGTGATAACCTGTACAGATCGTGTGTGACAGCACAGCAGTGATAACCTGAACAGATAGTGTGTGACAGCACAGCAGTGATAAACTGTACAGATAGTGTGTGACAGCACAGCAGTGATAACCTGTACAGATAGTGTGTGACAGCACAGCAGTGATAAACTGTACAGATAGTGTGTGACAGCACAGCAGTGATAACCTGTACAGATAGTGTGTGATAGCACAGCAGTGATAAACTGTACAGATAGTGTGTGACAGCACAGCAGTGATAAACTGTACAGATAATGTGTGACAGCACAACAGTGATAAATAGAGATGAGCGTTGTTCTACTCGAACTGTTCGCCAATCTCAAATTCGAGCTGTTTTGGGCGGTGTTCGAGCCGGTCGGCGAACACGAACAATTTGAGAAAAATTCGGCTGTTCGAGGTTATGTTCGATAACTGTTCGTGCACCAAAATCATAACTGGATTTTTTCTCAGTAATGATGAAAATTAATGTTAATACGCAGTTTGAGTGTACAGCGGGGCGGGGGGAGGGGCAGGGGATGGATCTCTGCAGGAACAATGAAGATCTCCATTTTTTTTTCTCTTTCCCGCATTTACACTGGGGAGGTGCAATCTGTCAGCCTATCAGCAGCGCACACACGGAGCGAAGTGCTTTTTTTCACACAAGCAAGGGCATGTGTGATTGGCAGTGTATGTCACATGTCCTTGCCCTATAAGACCAAGCCATTTTCCCCGTCGCCACCATTTTCTCACTGCTGCAGCTGCGTGTTAGACGGCACCGCTGTTGCTGTGTGCGCTATACCTTGTTAATTTCAAGCCAATTTTCGCACAAATCTACAGATAGCTTGGGAGTAGGGAATAGTTGTGATTGCAGTCCTTTTAAGGACTAGGTTACAGCATTTCCTACGACTTTTATCAGGCAGGTCTGTGCTCTTAAATAGATAGATTGTGGGAGTAAAGACTAATTGTAATTGGAGTCCTTTTCAGGACTAGGTTACATCAGTTCCTATCAGTTTTTGCCAGGCAGGTCTGTGCCAGTGCTGTGCAAGTTTTTTTCACAGCATTTGGCTGAATCTAGCAAAGCTAATCCTTTTTGGCCTATTGCAGAGTGTGTTAGTCAGTGGAGTAGCCTATCTGTGTTGCAAGATATACCACCTGTGTATAGAATACCAATTTTTTTACTGCACCTAGTGAAGTAAAATCTTTTGGGCATAGCATCATTCTATTAGTCCTTCTATACTGACGTCCAGCAGGTTGCAAATTGAATATAATTTTTTTCTGCATCTAGCTCTGAAAAAATATTTGGGCTTCTAGCAGTGTGTGGGACTTGGTCTATTAGTCCTTCTATACTGACCTCCAGCAGGTTGCAAATTAAAAATAATTTTTTTCTGCATCTAGCTCTGAAAAAATATTTGGGCTTCTAGCAGTGTGTGGGACTTGGTCTATTAGTCCATCTATACTGACCTCCATCAGGTTGCAAATTAAAAATAATTTTTTTCTTCATTTAGCTCTGAAAAAATATTTGGTCTTCTAGCAGCGTGTGGGACTTGGTCTATTAGTCCTTCTATACTGACCTCCAGCAGGTTGCAAATTGAATATAATTTTTTTCTGCATCTAGCTCTGAAAAAATATTTGGGCTTCTAGCGGTGTGTGGGACTTGGTCTATTAGTCCATCTATACTGACCTCCATCAGGTTGCAAATTAAAAATAATTTTTTTCTGCATCTAGCTCTGAAAAAATATTTGGGCTTCTAGCGGTGTGTGGGACTTGGTCTATTAGTCCATCTATACTGACCTCCATCAGGTTGCAAATTAAAAATAATTTTTTTCTGCATCTAGCTCTGAAAAAATATTTGGGCTTCTAGCAGTGTGTGGGACTTGGTCTATTAGTCCATCTATACTGACCTCCAGCAGGTTGCAAATTGAATAAAAAAATTTTCTGCATATAGCTCTGAAAAAATATTTGGGCTTCTAGCGGTGTGTGGGACTTGGTCTATTAGTCCATCTATACTGACCTCCATCAGGTTGCAAATTAAAAATAATTTTTTTCTGCATCTAACCCAGCCAATAGTTTTGGCCTAATACCACAGTTTGGCCACTCAGCTCTGCTCGGTTACCATCCATTGTTTTTTTGTGCAAACAACTCCAGAGTTGTGAATTAGTTAACCACCAAAATGAGTGGAAAAAGGCCTGCTGCTGGTGGAAAGGGGAATAGGCGTGTTGGGAAGGGGAAAAAAGGTTGTGTCCGTGGGGTAGGTGCAGAAGAAAGACCATCTTCCAGCCAAACTAAAATGTCTACTTCTTTTAGCGGACAATGTGATAAGATCCCTTTCTTACGGCCACACCAATCGCTACAAATTCCAGATGAGGCACAAAAACAGCAGGTGCTTCAACGGATATCAAGTGCTCCTTTAAGTGGGCTCTCCTCCACATCAACTTCAACATCACAAATACTCCAGTCCTCAAAGGTGTCACCCAAATCGCACTTGCTTCCTCACAGCTCCCAAATCTCCAGCTGCCCGTCTGAGTATGAAGTAGAACAGATGGTTGAGTCTGCAGAGATGTTTACTCATACTATAGCCTGGGAATCAGAGGTCGACTCCAGCGCTTCTGTGAATCCAGACGAGGAAATGATCTGCACTGATGCCCAGAATCTTTATGAGTCGGATCCAGGACCAGACGCAGAAGGTTCTGACCATAATGTAGACCCTCATTCCCAAACTGTAACTCCTGTTGGTGGAGACAATGAGGAAAACGATGATAAGACTCAAATACCTGATTGGAGCGACAACTTTAGTTTTTTGTCAGGGCAGGAACAGGTTGGCTCTGAGGACGACGGGTGTGATAACGCACAGGGTGATGATGATGAGGTCGGAGATCCCACTTACTGTCAACCCACAGTCAGCCAAGAGATGAGGTCAGCAGAGGAGGTGGAGGAAGATGCTAGTGACGACGAGGTCAGGTTGCGCCTTCCTGGACAGAGACGTAGTACTGGAAGCACGTCAACAACTGCATCCTCAAACACAACTCTGCCTCTCACCACAAGTCGTGGTGGCTCTTCAGGTCGCATGGGTGCTAAGCCTTGCATAGCCTGGGCATTTTTTCAGATCGATAAAGATGACCCAACTCGTGTTATCTGTAACATTTGTCAGCAAAAGCTAAGTAGAGGCCAAAAAATACATAGTTTGAGTACTTCATGCATGAACCGGCACATGGACATGAAGCATAAGTTGCAGTGGGAAGCTCAGTGTGCTACAATGCGGTCTAGCCGGCCGGGCCAACCACCGTCTGCCATATCTTGTGCATCCGCGGCCTCTTCATCCTCTGTGACTGGGGGGACAGCAGTCACACCTGTTTTGGGGCGCAGACCTGCCACCTCTTTACCCGCAACAGCCAGCGTGATTGGCAGGTCATCATTTTCTTTGGAGGTGGTAACACCAGCTGGTCTTGAGCGCTGTCCGACATCGATAGCACCACCTTTGGATCAAGGCAACCTAACATGTCCGCCTGCATCTTCCTCACAGACCGGCAGTTTGCCGGGGACACCCTTATCAACCCCGTCTAAGCACAATAGCCAGCCCTCGGTCCCTCAGATGTGGACAAGTAAAAGACCATTTCCTCCTAGCCATGAGAAAGCTAAGAGGTTGAATTTCACCATCTGCAAGCTCTTGGCTACAGAAATGCTGCCTTTCCGCCTGGTGGACACAGAGGATTTTCGAGACCTTATGTCCGTCGCAGTGCCCCAGTACCAGATGCCCAGTCGGCACTACTTCTCAAAGAAAGGTGTGCCTGCGCTCCACCAGCATGTCGCACACAACATCACCGCTTCTTTGAGAAACTCTGTGTGTGACAGGGTGCATTTCACCACAGACACTTGGACGAGTAGGCATGGACAGGGGCGTTACATGTCGCTGACTGGGCACTGGGTAACTATGGTGACAGCAGGACAAGGGGCTGCTGTCCAAGTCTTGCCGTCCCCACGAGTTGTGCGTCAATCCTCTTTATGTCATTTTTCCTCCACTGCTTCTGCCTCCTCAACCTCCTCTCGGTCTTCCACCTGCACCCAAAGGCTGTCTGGTCATGCCACAAGCTTTCTAACTGCGCAGAAGGGATCCTGCACACCTCCTTACTATGCTGGCAGTAGGGCTCAACGTCATCAGGCGGTTTTTACATTGAAATGTCTGGGAAATGTGAGTCACACAGCTGAGGAGTTGTGGTCAGCTCTGGAGAACCAATTTCATGAATGGTTGTCTCCACTGGACCTGAAACCAGGGAAGGCCGTGTGCGACAATGCTGCAAACCTGGGTGCGGCCCTTCGCCGGGGCAATGTCACACACGTGCCTTGTATGGCTCACGTGTTGAACCTGGTTGTCCAGCAATTTTTAGCCCACTATCCCAGACTAGATGGCCTTCTGCAGAGGGCACGGTCGCTGTGTGCTCACTTCCGCCGTTCGCATCCCGCAGCTCATCGACTTACATCTCTACAGAAGTCGTTGGGCCTGCCACTTCACCGGCTAAAATGCGATGTGCCTACCCGGTGGAATTCAACTCTGCACATGTTGCAGCGACTGTGGCAGCACCGACAAGCCCTGGTGCAATACGTTCTGACGTATAGCCTGGGCCAACGAGATTCAGAGGTGGGGCAAATCACGCTGGAGGAGTGGTCTCAGATCAGGGACCTATGCACCCTTCTGCACAGTTTTGAAATGGCGACGAAGATGTTTAGTGCTGACGATGCCATTATCAGCATGACTATTACGGTGATTTACATGCTGGAGCACATGTTAAACAGAATTCGGAGTCAGGTGGTGGCACAAGAGGAGGTGGAGGAAGTAGAGGAGGAGGAGTTGTATGCGGAAGGGCTAACATCTGCAAGGTCCAGACGGTCGGCAGCACCAAGGCGGCAGGCATGTGAGGGTGGGGGAGATGATTTTACCAGGGCGCATGGTAGCAGCCAAACTAGTGAGGAAGGTGCAGGAGCCCAGGAAGAAGTGGAGGACGAACTGATGGAAGACTCATCAGATGAGGGAGACCTTGATCACATTTCTGTTGTGCGAGGTTGGGGGGAGAGGACAGAGGAAGGAAGCATGATTGCTACCTCGCCACCAACACAACAGGGACTTGGTGCTCCTGGATGCGCAACACACATGAGTGCCTTCTTGCTGCACTACCTGCAACATGACCCTCGAATTGTGAGAATTAGAAATAATCCTGACTACTGGGTTGCCACACTGTTAGATCCCCGGTACAAAAGTAAATTTGCAGAAATTATTCCTGCCATAGAAAGGGATGCACGCATGCAGGAGTATCAGCAGAGACTGTTGCAGAATCTTACATGTGCTTTTCCACAAAATACCAGTGGTGCACGTAGTGAATCTCACAGTTCCAACTTGCCAACCGTGGGACCGTCAAGTGTTCAGCACTCAAACCGTAACAGAACCACAGTATCTTCTGGTAACATCAATTTTGCGGAATCATTTCACCACTTTTTTAGCCCATCCTTTGCAAGGCCACAGGAGACAAGAAGTCTGACACATAGTCAACGCCTAGAGACGATGGTACAGGAGTATCTCCAAGTAAACATTGAAGCCACGACTGTGTCACTGGACCCTTGCTCTTTTTGGGCTTCCAATCTGGATAAATGGCCGGAGCTAGCCACTTACGCCTTGGAGATCTTGTCATGCCCCGCAGCCAGCGTTCTCTCTGAACGTGTGTTCAGCGCTGCTGGTGGTGTGCTGACAGATAAGCGCACGCGGCTCTCCACTGATAATGTAGACAGACTCACGTTCATAAAGATGAACAAATCATGGATCCGAAACGACTTTTCTACCCCTGTGTCATCCTGGGGAGAGTAAAAGCTTGATGATTGGTTAAAATCACCCTACCAACTGTTTTAAGCTTTCAAATTACTAATCATGTTTATCTGTATCTTGACTGGAAAATAATTTGGGCTTTGTAGCAGTGTGCAGCACTGATCCTATTAGGCCATCTATACTAAAGCTTCACCAGATTTAAAATTAAAAATAATTTTTAGCTGCATCTAGCCCGGAAAATAATTTTGGGGCTCCGAGATGCGCAAGACACATAAGTGCCTTCTTGCTGCACTACCTGCAGCATGACCCTCATATTGTCAGAATTCGAAGTAATCATGACTACTGGGTTGCCACACTCTTAGATCCCCCAAACTTTTTGATCAACCTTTTCATTTTAATAAAGACCAAAAAAATGGTCATTTTTGAAATTATAAGCATTAGCAGGTTGTTAGAAACTGAAATCAAACAGTTTTCAACTCAAAACTTTATTCTAGGTGATGTTACATTTTCACATAGGACCCCTTGTTCGAAAGGAGCTTCTGAACTCTCTCGCCCATTGAATTTGTCAGGTTTTGGATGGTTTCTGCTTCAATTGTTTTGCATGAGGACAGAATACCCTCCCAGAGCTGTTGCTTAGATGTGAACTGCCTCCCGCCATCATAGACACTCCTTTTGATGATGCTCCAGAGGTTCTGAATGGGGTAGAGGTCAGGGGAGCATGGGGGTCACACCATAAGTTTGTCCCCTTTTATGCCCATATCAGCCAGAGATGCAGATGTTTTATGTGCAGCATGAGATGGTGCATTATCATGCAGAAAAATGATCTTGCTGTGAAATACACGGTTCTTCTTCTTGAACCATGGCAGGAAGTGCTGTTTGAGAAAATCCACATACATTATGGAGTTCATCTTTAGCGCCTTCAGGGATCCTAAAGGGGCCGACAATCTCTCTCCCCATGATTCCAGCCCAAAACATTACTCCACCTCCTCCTTGTTGGCGCTGTAGCCGTGTTTGCGTGGGGTGTCCATCAACCAGCCATCCTCCACTCCATCCATCTGGACCATTGAGCGCTGCACGGCACTCATCCGTGAACAAAACAGTTTTGAAATCAGTCTTCATGTAATGTTTGGCCCACTGGAGCCGTTTCTGCTTGTGTGAAGTGGATAGAGGAGGTCGACAGGATGGCGCATGCACAGCTGCAAACCTCTGAAGGACCCTGCATCTTGTTGTTCGGGGGACGTTGGAGGCACAAGCAGCTTCAAAAACTTGTCTGCTGCTATGACAAGGCTTTTTTGGCGCTGCTGTTTCAACCTGACGTAATTGCCTGTAGGAAAGAGTCCTCAATTTGCCCTTATCAGCACGCACACGTGTGTACTGTGAATCAGCTACATACTTCTTGATTGCCAAGACACTTCATCCTGATCATCGCACAATGTTGATTGTAGTCATGCCTTGACCTAAACACTCCACAATTTGTTGCTTCTCAGCAGCCGACACATCCTTTTTCTTTCCCATTTTGGCAGAAAATGTAGGCTGCTTAATAATGTGAGACAGCCTTCTTAAGTAGTCTTGCCTTTCATTGGACACACCTGCCAAACTAATTAGCACAGGTGTCTGCAATTGCTTACAGTGATATAAAGAGCCCTGACACACATCACCATCAATGAGTTTAACTGACAAACAAACAAATTCTTCCCTTATCACTCCTAAACACTTTTTGCATAATAATTTGGAACACAGTGTACATGTGCTTTTCCACAAAACACCAGTGGTTCACGTAGTGAATCTTACAGTTCTAACTTGCCAACCGTGGTCTGTATGGAATTGTTCAATAAAGGGCCCAAAATTAAGATAACATAGATGGGAGAGGTCTCTATGAATAGGAATTCCTAAGTATTTGATACCCTGTGAGGGCCAGGCAAAGGGAAAGTTGGACTGGATGGAATCCTATATGGATTTAGGGAGGGAGACATCGAGGGCCTCAGACTTCGCTGCATTGATTTTAAAATTTTACCATGTAACAAAGTGATCTATTTCAGCCATAACAGCAGGGATGGATATATGTGATTGAGTGATATATACTAGGACATCATCAGCAAATAGAGAGCACTTGTACTCGGTGCCTCCCACCTCAATCCACCTAATATTGGGGTTATGGCGAATTGATGAGAGCAGGTGCTCCGTCACTAGGATGTATAAGAGAGGGGACAGAGGACATCCCTGCCTTGTCCCATTGGTGATTGTGAAAGGTGATGAAAATGTTCTGACGCGCCCCCTGGGCCTTGGGACACCCGGAGCCGGACCCTTTTTGGTGGATGCTGGTGGTTGTAGTCTTCGTGGCGGCGATCCGGTTCCGTGGCTCAGGGCGGTCAAACCAGTGGCGGAACTATTTATGTGGTTTTGATGTTTAAATGTCCGACTACGCCACCCGTGGATTGCGGTCAGAGTGAACCGCCGCTACAGGGCAGACCGCTAAGGCTGGTGTTGTGGGTGCAGCAGAGCGTAGCATAACTCCCCACGGGAGGAGTATAGCCTCAGGGCAGTGTATGCGGAGGATGGGGGTGATGGTGCAGGGCAGCAGCAGTAACGACACGGAGTCAGTGATGCAGTTCAGGGCCTTTACTCACAGTTCTTATTATCCAGACCACGTCTGCAGGTAACGGCTGCCCACGTCGTACTGTGCTCACCAGGTGAGGGGCTCAGACAACTCCCAGATAACTTTGGAGCGCTTCACAGGACCCCCTTTGTGTGTCCTTTGTCTGGCCTTTCTTACCAACACTTCTGTCCGGCTGCCTCGGGCCTCCTCTTGGTAAACTTGGCGCCAGTTTCCCTGACCCTATGTGGTGCCTTCCTAGCGGGTACAGCGAGGGGCTGCGCCACATAAAATGTCAGAGCCTCCGGTTTCTAGCTGAGGGTCGTTTCCTGCCTCCACTAGTTCGGGGACCGGTCTCCCCCTTTGGCCTGACCCCTCCACGCAGGTGGATTCGGGCGTGCGGTGGCGACTCGCCCGTCCGCACCCCTGGGATCCCTTCATTCCTCGTTCCTGGAGCCTTCTCCGCTCCTCTTCCTTCCTTCTCCCTCTTGCAGGCCTGGGCCTCTGTTACTAGGCCCGCCTCCGGAGCAGAGCTCATGCAGAGCCCCTGCTCCCTGCCACTTCTGCTCAGACTTCTCTGCACTGAACTAAGATGGTGCCCACCTTTTATACTCCCTTCTCAATGCACCCAGGAACTGCTTCCTCCCTGCTCCTGCACTGCAGGGTTCCCCTTCCTCAGTGTTCCCTCCCCCCACTCCAGCCAGGGACAGGGACTGTCGTGCCCATCTCAGGGGCATATTGGTCGCCCTGCCCCACGGCAATGTGGTGTAATGCATGCAGGTGTCGGGTCCTGATCCACACTCCATCCTTATCTGAGAGTGAGATATCACACCTCTGGGTGAGGTGCAATACGTCTGTAGCAACCGAGCCCTCGGTGCTACAGTTCCATTTATCTTCAGCCTAGGTGACGTATTGTGATACAGGGCCGTGATTTTGGCTATAAAAGGGTCCCCTAGACCCCTACCCCAAGCTTTTTAAGAGAATCATATATGGCGTGCCAGGAGACTCTATGGAATGCTTTCTCAGCATCCAACGAGAGTATCTAATTACAAATTTTTAACTGCATCTAGCCCAGGAAATACTTTGTGCCTAGTAGCAGTGTCTGCTAGTCAGCGGATTATCCCGGCTGTTAAGCAAGCTACACCACCTGTAGTTTGGACACTTAATTTTTTCAAAGGAAATGCTTCGGGACCACGGGATACTCAGTGAAGAGCATCAGGAGGCACCCCAAGGCATAGGGGCTGGGACTGGCACTAGGATGCCTTGCGGTGGACAGCCGAGCTCGATCCTTATAAAAGCTTTTTAACTGCAGCAGCTTTAGTGGACGCTACTGGAGCTGGAATTACGCGGCTGCTGGCATGAGACTTGCCCTCCAATAGATCCTTGTAAATGGATTTAAAGTGTATTCATTCAAATTAGAGGGACAATTTAAATTAAAAAGCTTAGAGCTGCCTCCACCACAGGGGGGCTCTCTCGACCCACCAGCGGACAGGCACCAGTATTGGGAGAGGGGGGCTGGCCGTCAGGGTTCACCGCGGCTCTGGCACAAACCCGGCGACACGGAGGTGGCACGGGCAGGAGCGGACTGGCCGTCTCGGCTTCTCACTTTTTGGATTTTAGAAGGGCATGACATGCCTATATCTGTGTCTCCCCCTCCTTTTACTCCTCCACCTCTTTTCTTTTCGCATGACTATATGTACTTGTCACTTTTCCATGTGTTAGTTGTGTCTTCTGAGCAGTTTGTCAGCTTTTGGACACCTTTGAAGGTGTTTTCTATGTGTTTCTATGTGTTTTTGTTTGCCTGCCATTGGTTTTAACGGTGTTCGAAGGTGTTCGACGAACCGAACCGAACTCGAACACTACGGGGGTGGCTCAACACTAGTGATAAACTGTACAGATAGTGTGTGACAGCACAACAGTGATAAACTGTAAAGATAGTGTGTGACAGCACAGCAGTGATAAACTGTACAGATAGTGTGTGACAGCACAGCAGTGATAAACTGTACAGATAATGTGTGACAGCACAGCAGTGATAAACTGTACAGATAGTGTGTGACAGCACAGCAGTGATAAACTGTACAGATAGTGTGTGACAGTACAGCAGTGAAGAGACTGTACAGATAGTGTGTGACAGCACAGCAGTGATAAACTGTGCAGTTAGTGTGTGACAGCACAGCAGTGATAAACTGTACAGATAGTGTGTGACAGCACAGCAGTGATAATCTGTACAGATAGTGTGTGACAGCACAGCAGTGATAAACTGTACAGGTAGTGTGTGACAGCACAGCAGTGATAACCTGTACAGATAGTGTGTGACAGCACAGCAGTGATAAACTGTACAGATAGTGTGTGACAGCACAGCAGTGATAAACTGTACAGATAGTGTGTGACAGCACAGCAGTGATAAACTGTACAGATAGTGTCTGACAGCACAGCAGTGATAAACTGTACAGATAGTGTGTGACAGCACAGCAGTGATAAACTGTACAGATAGTGTGTGAAAGCACAGCAGTGATAACCTGTACAGATAGTGTGTGACAGCACAGCAGTGATAACCTGTACAGATAGTGTGTGACAGTACAGCAGTGAAGAGACTGTACAGATAGTGTGTCACAGCACAGCAGTGATAAACTGTACAGATAGTGTTTGACAGCACAGCAGTGATAAACTGAACAGATAGTGTGTGACAGTACAGCAGTGATAAACTGTACAGATAGTGTGTGACAGCACAGCAGTGATAAACTGTACAGATAGTGTGTGACAGTACAGCAGTGAAGAGACTGTACAGATAGTGTGTGACAGCACAGCAGTGATAACCTGTACAGATTATGTGTGACAGCACAGCAGTGATAACCTGAACAGATAGTGTGTGACAGCACAGCAGTGATAAACTGTACAGATAGTGTGTGACAGCACAGCAGTGATAAACTGTTCAGATAGTGTGTGACAGCACAGCATTGATAAACTGTACAGATAGTGTGTGACAGCACAGCAGTGATAAACTGTACAGATAGTGTGTGACAGCACAGCAGTGATAAACTG
The DNA here is from genome assembly GCF_046119375.1 of Phyllobates terribilis. NCBI lineage: Eukaryota > Metazoa > Chordata > Amphibia > Anura > Dendrobatidae > Phyllobates > Phyllobates terribilis. The sequence goes on along the minus strand of NW_027362764.1, from coordinate 19,661,488 downwards.
TACAGATAATGTGTGACAGCACAACAGTGATAAACTGTACAGATAGTGTGTGACAGCACAGCAGTGATAAACTGTACAGATAATGTGTGACAGCACAACAGTGATAAACTGTACAGATAGTGTGTGACAGCACAACAGTGATAACCTGTACAGATAGTGTGTGACAGCACAGCAGTGATAAACTGTACAGATAATGTGTGACAGCACAGCAGTGATAAACTGTACAGATAGTGTGTGACAGCACAGCAGTGATAAACTGTACAGATAGTGTGTGACAGTACAGCAGTGAAGAGACTGTACAGATAGTGTGTGACAGCACAGCAGTGATAAACTGTGCAGTTAGTGTGTGACAGCACAGCAGTGATAAACTGTACAGATAGTGTGTGACAGCACAGCAGTGATAATCTGTACAGATAGTGTGTGACAGCACAGCAGTGATAAACTGTACAGGTAGTGTGTGACAGCACAGCAGTGATAACCTGTACAGATAGTGTGTGACAGCACAGCAGTGATAACCTGTACAGATAGTGTGTGACAGCACAGCAGTGATAACCTGTACAGATAGTGTGTAACAGCACAGCAGTGATAAACTGTACAGATAGTGTGTGACAGCACAGCAGTGATAACCTGTACAGATAGTGTGTGACAGCATAGCAGTGATAAACTGTACAGATACTGTGTGACAGCACAGCAGTGTAGAGACTGTACAGATAGTGTGTGACAGCACAGCAGTGATAAACTACAGATAGTGTGTGACAGCACAGCAGTGATAAACTGTACAGATATTGTGTGACAGCACAGCATTGAAGAGACTGTACAGATAGTGTGACAGCACAGCAGTGATAAACTGTACAGATAGTGTGTGACAGCACAGCAGTGATAAACTGTACAGATAGTGTGTGACAGCACAGCAGTGATAAACTGTACAGATAGTGTGTGACAGCACAGCAGTGATAAACTGTACAGATAGTGTGTGACAGTACAGCAGTGAAGAGACTGTACAGATAGTGTGTGACAGCACAGCAGTGATAAACTGTACAGATAGTGTGTGACAGCACAGCAGTGATAAACTGTACAGATAGTGTGTGACAGTACAGCAGTGATAAACTGTACAGATAGTGTGTGACAGCACAGCAGTGATAAACTGTACAGATAGTGTGTGACAGTACAGCAGTGAAGAGACTGTACAGATAGTGTGTGACAGCACAGCAGTGCTAACCTGTACAGATAGTGTGTGACAGTACAGCAGTGAAGAGACTGTACAGATAGTGTGTGACAGCACAGCAGTGATAAACTGTACAGATAGTGTGTGACAACACAGCAGTGATAAACTGTACAGATAGTGTGTGACAGTACAGCAGTGATAAACTGTACAGATAGTGTGTGACAGCACAGCAGTGACAAACTGTACAGATAGTGTGTGACAGTACAGCAGTGAAGAGACTGTACAGATAGTGTGTGACAGCACAGCAGTGATAACCTGTACAGATAGTGTGTGACAGCACAGCAGTGATAAACTGTACAGATAGTGTGTGACAGCACAGCAGTGATAAACTGTACAGATAGTGTGTGACAGCACAGCAGTGATAAACTGTACAGATAGTGTGTGACAGCACAGCAGTGATAAACTGTACAGATAGTGTGTGACAGCACAGCAGTGATAAACTGTACAGATAGTGTGTGACAGTACAGCAGTGAAGAGACTGTACAGATAGTGTGTGACAGCACAGCAGTGATAAACTGTACAGATAGTGTGTGACAGCACAGCAGTGATAAACTGTACAGATAGTGTGTGACAGTACAGCAGTGATAAACTGTACAGATAGTGTGTGACAGCACAGCAGTGAAGAGACTGTACAGATAGTGTGTGACAGCACAGCAGTGATAAACTGTACAGATAGTGTGTGACAGCACAGCAGTGATAAACTGTACAGATAGTGTGTGACAGCACAGCAGTGATAAACTGTACAGATAGTGTGTGACATAACAGCAGTGATAACCTGTACAGATCGTGTGTGACAGCACAGCAGTGATAACCTGTACAGATAATGTGTGACAGCACAACAGTGATAAACTGAACAGATAGTGTGTGACAGCACAGCAGTGATAAACTGTACAGATAGTGTGTGACAGCACAGCGGTGATAAACTGTACAGATAGTGTGTGACAGCACAGCAGTGATAAACTGTACAGATAGTGTGTGACAGCACAGCAGTGAGGAGACTGTACAGATAGTGTGTGACAGCACAGCAGTGATAAACTGTTCAGATAGTGTGTGACAGCACAGCAGTGATAAACTGTACAGATAGTGTGTGACAGCACAGCAGTGATAAACTGTACAGATAGTGTGTGACAGCACAGCAGTGATAAACTGTACAGATAGTGTGTGACAGCACAGCAGTGATAAACTGTACAGATAGTGTGTGACAGCACAGCAGTGATAACCTGTACAGATAGAGTGTGACAGCACAGCAGTGATAAACTGTACAGATAGTGTGTGACAGCACAGCAGTGATAAACTGTACAGATAGTGTGTGACAGCACAGCAGTGATAAACTGTACAGATAGTGTGTGACAGCACAGCAGTGATAAACTGTACAGATAGTGTGTGACAGTACAGCAGTGAAGAGACTGTACAGATAGTGTGTGACAGCACAGCAGTAATAAACTGTACAGATAGTGTGTGACAGCACAGCAGTGATAAACTGTACAGATAGTGTGTGACAGTACAGCAGTGAAGAGACTGCACAGATAGTGTGTGACAGCACAGCAGTGATAACCTGTACAGATCGTGTGTGACAGCACAGCAGTGATAACCTGGACAGATAGTGTGTGACAGCACAGCAGTGATAAACTGTACAGATAGTGTGTGACAGCACAGCGGTGATAAACTGTACAGATAGTATTTGACAGCACAGCAGTGATAAACTGTACAGATAGTGTGTGACAGCACAGCAGTGATAAACTGTACAGATAGTGTGTGACAGTACAGCAGTGATAAACTGTACAGATAGTGTGTGACAGCACAGCAGTGATAAACTGTACAGATAGTGTGTGACAGTACAGCAGTGAAGAGACTGTACAGATAGTGTGTGACAGCACAGCAGTGATAACCTGTACAGATAGTGTGTGACAGTACAGCAGTGAAGAGACTGTACAGATAGTGTGTCACAGCACAGCAGTGATAAACTGTACAGATAGTGTTTGACAGCACAGCAGTGATAAACTGTACAGATAGTGTGTGACAGTACAGCAGTGATAAACTGTACAGATAGTGTGTGACAGCACAGCAGTGATAAACTGTACAGATAGTGTGTGACAGTACAGCAGTGAAGAGACTGTACAGATAGTGTGTGACAGCGCAGCAGTGATAACCTGTACAGATTGTGTGTGACAGCACAGCAGTGATAACCTGAACAGATAGTGTGTGACAGCACAGCAGTGATAAACTGTACAGATAGTGTGTGACAGCACAGCAGTGATAAACTGTTCAGATAGTGTGTGACAGCACAGCATTGATAAACTGTACAGATAGTGTGTGACAGCACAGCAGTGATAAACTGTACAGAGAGTGTGTGACAGCACAGCAGTGATAAACTGTACAGATAATGTGTGACAGCACAACAGTGATAAACTGTACAGATAGTGTGTGACAGCACAGCAGTGATAAACTGTACAGATAATGTGTGACAGCACAACAGTGATAAACTGTACAGATAGTGTGTGACAGCACAACAGTGATAACCTGTACAGATAGTGTGTGACAGCACAGCAGTGATAAACTGTACAGATAATGTGTGACAGCACAGCAGTGATAAACTGTACAGATAGTGTGTGACAGCACAGCAGTGATAAACTGTACAGATAGTGTGTGACAGTACAGCAGTGAAGAGACTGTACAGATAGTGTGTGACAGCACAGCAGTGATAAACTGTACAGATAGTGTGTGACAGCTCAGCAGTGATAAACTGTACAGATAGTGTGTGACAGCACAGCAGTGATAAACTGTACAGATAGTGTGTGACAGCACAGCAGTGATAAACTGTACAGATAGTGTGTGACAGCACAGCAGTGATAAACTGTACAGATAGTGTGTGACAGCTCAGCAGTGATAAACTGTACAGATAGTGTGTGACAGCACAGCAGTAATAAACTGTACAGATAGTGTGTGACAGCACAGCAGTGATAAACTGTACAGATAGTGTGTGACAGCACAGCAGTGATAACCTGTACAGATAGTGTGTGACAGCACAGCAGTGATAACCTGTACAGATAGTGTGTGACAGCACAGCAGTGATAAACTGTACAGATAGTGTGTGACAGCACAGCAGTGATAAACTGTACAGATAGTGTGTGACAGCACAGCAGTGATAAACTGTACAGATAGTGTGTGACTGCACAGCAGTGATAAACTGTACAGATAGTGTGTGACAGCACAGCAGTGATAACCTGTACAGATAGTGTGTGACAGCACAGCAGTGATAACCTGTACAGATAGTGTGTGACAGCACAGCAGTGATAAACTGTACAGATAGTGTGTGACAGTACAGCAGTGAAGAGACTGTACAGATAGTGTGTGACAGCACAACAGTGATAAACTGTACAGATAGTGTGTGACAGCACAGCAGTGATAAACTGTACAGATAGTGTGTGACAGCACAGCAGTGATAAACTGTACAGATAGTGTGTGACAGTACAGCAGTGAAGAGTCTGTACAGATAGTGTGTGACAGCAGATTGTGTAACCAACTTAATTATTTATTTTTCTAAAACAGATATAAGAGAGTTTAGTTTTGAAGAAAGTAGATTGTTCAAATACAGAATATTAAATTACCCAATTTAGCAAACATGACAATAAACACACTGTAATAACTGCAGCCGTAATTATCCATACTATCTAGCTACTTTTTAATTACAAGCCTCAAAGCACATCCCCTTGACTCGGCCGCGACATTCCTCTCAGCACATGTCCTGCAGGTTTCACTTATTGGCACAATCTGGCTTCCTGCCTTGGTGCTCCAGCCTTTGATATAGGGTAGATGCGTCACAGATGTCACCTGACCCTGTGCTCCTTTTAAACCCCTTCTTCCCCAAACACTTTCCTCATCCTTTAGTTTGAACAGTAGGTTTTAGTCTCTGGTCACAAATTCTGCAGAGCAATGGGGAATCTCATATTGCTCTGCACACTCCCTTACATTCTTCCCTTCTTTTAGTTCACTAGTCCTCGGGTGAGGGTGCCCATTGGATGATCGGGCTTTCTTTCGGGTAGCCCTTTCTGTGCCTAGAGTCGAACGCATTCATGAGTCTTCTGTTTAATATGCTTCCAGATGAATTTATCTTGTGCGTATTGGTTGGGAGGGATACCAGTATTGGATCATTCGGTCCTACGCAGCTCTTCCTGCAAAGGTGTTTTGGAGACTCTTGGGGCTTTGGGCACTTTGCTGTGAACTTCATTCTTTGGTTCACCTTCTGTTCTGCTGAGGGCGATGCTGACGTCCCCTTCAGCTCTGTGGGCACATAAAACCACCATTCCTCATTGCCGACAGTCTTTCTGTTTTCAGAGAGGCAGGGACGAAGCATGATCGATGCTACACTCAGCCCAGAGTCTCTTCTCCTTCGGGCTGAACTTCATAGACTGGATTGTTGGGGTAGATTCTCATTGTAGGAGGGTGGCGGGCTGAGAAGATGCCGAGTCAAGAAGGGGTTTAGTGGATTAAAGTTTTATGTTGAATATATATATATATATATATATATATATATATATATATACACACATGTACCATAAGTTATGCGATAAAAATATTTTGCTGTGTTTTATCCCTATGGCCATTATTGTATGCCGGATCTCCTTTGGGCTCTGCCTAAGGCCGTCCCTGGGATGTGAGAGGTCTGCCCAGAGGGGAACCATACAATAGGTAGGGATTTAGTTTACACTACTTTGACATTAGATAGTTAATTTCAGGGGTTGCTTGAGGTTGTATCATTAGCTGGGATTAGAACAGTTTTTATAGAAAAGAATATCCGGGTTGCTTTTTCTCCACCATTCCTCTCATCTTCTTAAGCCGGTGCCTATGCTCTCGAACCCAAGTGTTTGGACTGCTCCCCGGGTAGTCATCTTCTGGCTCCTGCTCCAATTCTTAAATTTTTTGACAACTCGGGCCAAACAGCAACATGTGTGGCATGTACACAGTGTTTGTGTAGACCCGATTGTTGTACACCCATACCAACTCCGAGACAAATTCAGGTCATCTCATCTTCCTATCCTTTTCGAATGTTCACAGCATTTGCAGTAATGTTCTGTTGAAACTCTTTCAGACCCCATTTTATTGTGGGTGGTATGGTGTTATCCGGGACTTATTAATGTCGTAGAGGCAGTTCAATTCTTTCATTACCTTCCCTTGAAAACAGGTCCGTTGATTGTGAAGTGATCAGTCATCACCACACAACATTCATAGCCATTAAGAGATGTCCTTATTCTCAGGTAGTGGACCATTAATACTACCAGGGGCGTGGAGGTCTGGATTACTTGGATAGACGCTCTCTGTTCCAGAGGTTTGGTCACTTTACACCGTCGGCACCTTCAGCAGTTTCATCATTACCTTCACATTCCATCATTAGACATAGTTGAGGCCAATACACTAGCTGCTGTAACCACCGAAAGGTCTTCTCAGTACCAAAGAGAACGCCTTTCTTGTGGGCTTCTTTGGACAAGTTTACCGCTATCCCTTCTGGGACTACCACTTGCCAGGTGACGCCAAACTCCTGATGTAGCTGGATACTTTGGTACAACAAGCAAATTTTCATGTAGATTCTTTCCCATTGCCCTAGGATCGGCAAGGCACTTGACGACAAAGCCATTCTTGCCTCCCTGTCGGGTCTCTGTCTTAGAGTGACCCATTTTCGTAGTTCTGTTAATTCAAGATCAGACTATTGCAGCTGTACCCACTCGTCCCTTGGGCTGCCAACGATCGAAGTGAGTTGGGGCTTCTGTTCTGATTCTTGAGCGGCTACTATTGCTGTCACAAAGCGTTTGAAGTCTGAGGTTTCGTCACTTTACAGCTCTCCGTCAGCATCCCTTCTCGTGCCCTTTTGGGTCACCCGGGACAATGCATCTCCATGCGTGTTCTTGGACTTGGACCTATAGGAGATCTTGTACCGGTACTTGGATATTCTCACAACCCATCTCTGTTCCAGTGCACCTAACTTTGCATTCTCCAGGTGGCCGGTGTGATGTTGTTACTACATCTGTGATTGGTTGGCTGTTATCCTTGTTTCAGTTTCTGCCTAGTAACGATGATGTAATGGGGAGGAGGGGACAAGGCAGGAGAAGGGAACGGAAGGAAGAGAATAAAAGTATGGCTGTTTAAACCTACCATCCAGCATCTCTGTGTGGCCTTCTCGAGTTCCTTTCGTCTGCATAACAACACCACAACTGGCGACGAGGATGGGATTCATCATCAACTAAAGGTATTTCAGCTCTACAACAATGGCCTGTTTACCTGCCTTCCCTGCTTTTGATGTGCATCAGTCCCCAGCTAACCTAGCAGCATGTTGGGAGAAATGGCTGAAGCGTTTTGATATATTCCTACAAGCCATGAACATATCAGATGATACCAGGAAGAAAGCCATGCTATTACATTATGCAGGGGAACAAGTCTATGATATCTTCACTACTCTGCCTAATACTGGAGAAGACAAAGACTATGAGCTCAGCAAGGCAGCATTAGGCAAATACTTCTCCCCACACAGAAATGCGGCATTTGAAATCTTCAAGTTTAGACAATTAAAGCAGTCAGCAACAGAAAATATTGATGAATATCATGTCCGACTACGGCACCTTGCAGCTTACTGTGAATTTGCAGATGTCGACAAAGAGATCCAAATGCAGATTTTACAAGGCTGCATCTCCTCTAAATTACGGAGACAAGCACTCAGAGATCCCACCATAACTTTAGCAAAATTGCTTGAAACAGCACGTGTAAATGATACCGCCGAAAAACAAGCTAAACTCATAGAGAACATTGAGTGCGAGGCGGAAGCACCATCTTGTATAGCAAAGCTGACACAGAGACCGCCTGTGCCTCGTACGCAGGGGGCAACTTGCTACAACTGCGGAGGGTCGTATCCTCACCAGAATGTCTGCCCAGCAAAAGGGGGGACCTGCCATAATTGTGGAAAACAAAACCATTTTGCAAAAGTGTGTAGATCCAAACCACAATCCCCTCATCCCACAGTACAACCCAGGTCACAAAAAGTCCAAACGCTGCAGCTTACTGACGAGCCTCACAGTACTTATCTATTCTCAGTAACTGCAGAGGGATCTCAAACACTGCACGCACTTACCAGTCCAAGGTGACTTATCCTGATAAATGGCAGTCCGGTGGAAGCCCTAGTAGACACGGGGGCGTCAGTAAACGTCATCAGCCGTGCAGTCTATAGCCGACTCCCGAATAGACCTGCTCTACAAAGCACTAGCCTAAAGATTTTTCCTTATGGTTCAGCATCGGCACTACCCCTGTGCGGCAAATTTCAGTCAGAACTTGCAGCTGACGGGAAGTCCATCACCGACACTGTATATGTAGTAGAGTGCTCCGCAGACACGCTTCTCAGCTGCAGTACTGCTATATCTCTGGGTCTGGTCAACCTGGTCAATAGCGTCACGGGTCCTTCGGCCCAACACATCATGCAGAGGTACCCCAATCTCTTTAAAGGTCTCGGTAAGCTAAAAGACGTTCAGATAAAATTGCATATTGACCAGTCAATACAGCCGTCTGTTCAACCTCACAGGCGCATCCCATTTCATGTCCGCAAACTTGTGGAGCAAGAACTGCAAGATCTGGAAGCGTCTGATGTTGTTGAACGAGTTGAAGGCCCGACCCCTTGGGTATCGCCCATTGTTGTTGCACCAAAACCAAAGCAGCCTGGTAAAATCCGGCTATGTGTGGATATGCGGCATGCCAATCTGGCTATTCAAAGAGAAAGGCACATCATGCCCACTATTGATGACATTCTCGCAGACCTGAATGTTGCAAAAGTATTCTCTAAAATTGATTTAAAATCAGGTTATCATCAACTTGAGTTGCATCCAGATTCCAGATACATTACAACTTTTAGTACCCACGTGGGTTTACGACGATTCAAGAGGTTGAACTTTGGTATCTCATCTGCGGCAGAAATATTTCAGAACGTTATCAGTCAGGTTCTATCTGGAATAGCAGGAGTCCTAAACGTCAGTGATGACATTCTTATATATGGTACAACCCAAGAGGAGCATGACAGTCACTTAGAGCAAGTGTTTCAGAGACTGCAAGCCTGCAATCTAACTGTCAATCCGTCAAAATGTGAGTTTAACCAAAAGTCATTAAGCTTCTTTGGATATATCTTTTCTGAGCAAGGAGTTTCAGTAGATCCTCAGAAAATTTCTGCCATAAAGTCAGCTAGCCAACCTCAAAATGTGTCAGAGGTTCGCAGTTTTCTAGGACCAGTCACGTACTGTGGACGATTTATACCTGATCTGGCCACGGTCTCCGAACCCCTGAGACTACTCACGAAAAAAGACACTCCTTGGACATGGACTACTGAACACCAAGCAGCATTCGACTCCATGAAGTCCAGTCTAACTGGCGACACCGTCATGGCCTATTTTGACCCTCTAAAGTCCACCGAGCTGATCGTGGACGCAAGTCCGGTGGGCCTGGGTGCAATTCTCACACAAGTGTCCAAAGCAGGCAACGTCTCTACCATTTCCTATGCAAGCAAAGCCTTAACAGAGACAGAACAACGCTATTCACAAACTGAAAGGGAAGCTCTTGCGGTTGTATGGGGATGCCTTCATTTTCATCTGTACCTTATGGGACATAAATTGACAGTGATAAGTGACCACAAACCGCTCATTCCGCTTTTCAACAAACATTCTTCAAAGCCTCCCCCACGACTTGAACGCTGGTTGCTCCACCTACAGAACTACCAGTTTCGGTTGAGATACGAGGCAGGAGCTGGTAATCCGGCAGACTACTTCTCGAGACACCCAACACCACAAACTACCAAGGACGACATCCCAGCAACTATCCTTGCAGAGGAACATATCAATTTTATTGTTGCACATTCTGTGCCAAAAGCCATGACTATGGAGGAAATACAACAAACGGTGGATTCCAATCACCAACTTCAGTTAGTTATAGAGACTGTTCGATCTAAAAATTGGAGCAATTTTCTTGCTGAAGCCCGCCTCCAAACACCAGATCAAACAACCTACTTGACAGCTTTCTTTAATGCAGGACATGCTCTCTCCGTGTCTGATTCAAATCTACTGTTGCGTAACAATCGGCTGGTGATACCCCAGAAGCTTCAAAGTAGAGTACTGGATCTGGCCCACGAGGCTCATCAAGGGGTGGTGAAAACAAAGCAATTACTGAGAGAGAAAGTCTGGTTTCCAGGACTAGACAAAAAATTAGAGGCACTTATTGAAACTTGCATACCTTGCCAAGCAACTACAATTGACCATAGACGCGCACCCTTACAAATGACACCCCTGCCAGAGGGCCCGTGGACTGCTGTTAGTGTTGACTTCTGTGTTTTACCGGATCACTCCTATCTGCTGGTTGTCATGGATGACTATTCGAGGTTCCCAGTCATTGAACATGTTTCGACAACCTCTGCCAGGGCTGTTATACCAAAATTAGACAAGATCTTCTCGGCATATGGCATACCGGAAACAGTGAAATCCGACAATGGACCACCTTTTAATAGCACAGACTTTCGATCATTCGCAACCTATCTGGGTTTCACTCACAGGAAAATAACTCCTTACTGGCCTCAGGCCAATGGTGAAGTGGAACGGTTCATGCAATCAATCAACAAAACTTTGAGGATCGCTACCATGGAGCACAAGGATTTACAGCAAGAGCTACACAGATTTCTTAGACAGTACAGAGCTACACCCCATTCTACTACCGGGGTACCACCCGCCACTGCGCTGTTCAACAGGCCTATGCGTGTCAAACTCCCGAGCGTTCCGCTGAGTCCTGTTCAAACACCAATTGCTACTAAGGATGCCATATCTAAACAGAAGATGAAGGGGTATGCAGATAAGAGCAGTCATCGTTGCAAGCCGCCGGAAGTTTTGGTGGGAGATTGGGTCCTTGTAAAAAGACTAAGACCTAGTGACAAGTTTGCATCACGATACTATCCTGAACCCTTTCAGGTCACACAAGTCAAAGGTACCATGGTCACTGCTCAAGATCACGGTCGCCAGGTCACAAGGAACGTGTCACATTTTAAAAAACTTTGTGACTATATCCCAGAAACAGACGAGGCAGATGGCGATGACGTCCTGCCGGGTCCCCAGAGCTCAGCAGTTCCAAGGGAGGATACCTCAGAGGACTCGGAAAGTTCATCTGGGACTGAGATGTCTCACCGCTATCCAGCGAGGGCAAATCGAAGACCGCCAGCCCACCTCTTGGACTATGTTCTGCAGTAAAAAAAAACAAAAAACCCTTTGTACTAATGTGAATTTTTGAACCGTTATCCAGTTCTATTGTTGTTTTCTTTTGTGAGAAGAGGAGAGATGTGATGTTGTTACTACATCTGTGATTGGTTGGCTGTTATCCTTGTTTCAGTTTCTGCCTAGTAACGATGATGTAATGGGGAGGAGGGGACAAGGCAGGAGAAGGGTAGCGCGCGGGTAACGGAGGGAGAAGGGAACGGGAGCCGGAGAATAAAAGTATGGCTGTTTAAACCTACCATCCAGCATCTCTGTGTGGCCTTCTGGAGTTCCTTTCGTCTGCATAACAACACCACAGCCGGGGGGTTGTTATCAGCTCATACATGGACTTCCAATCACAACTGATACTCTGCAAATTTTTCAGTCATAGCCCATACCAGCACCAGCGATTCCAACTTGAATGAGCTGTAATTTCAGGATGTTCTTTTCAGATTCCTTCAGTGACCGACTGTCGTAGATTATCACTCTTTCACATCCTTCTTGCACCTGCGCCAGCATGGGCCCTAGACTGTACAAGCTTCCATCGGTGTACAACACAAAAGGCTTGGAGAAATTTGCGTATGCCAGGATGGAGGCATCAGTTAGCGCCAACGTCAGGGTCCAGAAAGCCTCTTTTTGTCTGAGGCCCCACTGGATCGGCTGTCGCTTGGTCCCCCTGCTGTTCCCTTTAATAACTCATGTAACGGTGCCGCAGTTTTGGAAAAGCACTTGATGAACCTCCGATAGTACCCGATCAGCCCCAGGAACGCTCTCAGCTCCCTCAGTGCTGTAGGTGTAGGCCATTTTTGTACCGCATCTACTTTCTCCGTGGTGTGATAGACCCCTGCGCTGGAGACTGTGAGTCCCAGATACTTGATCTCCCTTTGGATCAAAGTGGCACCTGCAGAGCTTTATCTTCAGTCCATGCCTTTGAAGCCGATCAACACCTGTTTCAACCTGGCAAGATGCTCCTCAAAGGTGGGAGACTAGATCATAGAATCATAGAATCATAGAATGGTAGAGTTGGAAAGGACCTCCTGGGTCATCTGGTCCAACCCCCTGCTCAAATCAGGATTCACTAAATCATCTCAGACAGATGTCTGTCCAGCCTCTGTTTGAAGACGTCCATTGAAGGGGAACTCACCACCTCTCGTGGCAGCCTGTTCCACTCATTAATCACCCTAACTGTCAAAAAAAATTTTCTAATATCTAATCTGTGTCTCCTCCCATTTAGTTTCATCCCATTGCTTCTAGTCTTTCCTTGTGCAAATGAGAATAAAGATGATCCTTCTACAATGTGACAGCCCTTGACATATTTGTAGACAGCTATTAAGTCTCCTCTCAGTCTTCTTTTTTGCAAGCTAAACATTCCCAAATCCTGCAACCGTTCCTCATAGGACATGGTTTGCAGACCAGTCACCATTCTGGTCGCTCTTCTCTGAACTTGCTCCAGTTTGTCTATGTCTTTTTTAAAATGTGGTGCCCAAAACTGTACACAGTATTCCAGATGAGGTCTGACCAAAGAGGAGTAAAGACCGATAATGACTTCACGTGATCTAGACTGTATGCTTCTGTTAATACATCCCAGAATTGTATTTGCCTTTTTTGCTGCTGCATCACACTGTTGACTCATGTTCAGTCTATGATTTATTAGTATACCTAAGTCTTTTTCACATGTACTGTTGCTTAGCTCTATTCCTCCCATTCTGTATATGCTTTTTTCATTTTTATTGCCCAGATGTAGTACTTTGCATTTTTCCCTGTTAAAAACCATTCTGTTGGTTGCTGCCCACTGCTCCAGTTTATTTAGGTCTTTTTGAATCCTCTCTCTCTCTTCTCTAGTATTAGCTATCCCTCCTAGCTTTGTGTCATCAGCAAATTTAATCAGTTTACCCTCAATTCCTTCATCTAAATCATTGATAAAGATGTTGAACAATACAGGTCCCAGGACGGAGCCCTGTGGTACCCCACTTGAGACATTCATCCAGCTGGATGTGAAGCCATTTACAACCACCCTTTGAGTCCGATCACTAAGCCAGTTATGAATCCACCTAACAGTTGCCTGGTCCATTGCATACTTGGTCATTTTTTCAATAAGGATGGTGTGAGATACTTTGTCAAATGCTTTGCTGAAGTCAAGATATACTATATCTACAGCATTTCCCTGATCCACCCAGTCAGTGATTCTGTCATAGAAGGAAATTAAGTTAGTCTGACATGACTTGTTAGTTACAAACCCATGCTGACTCTGGTTAATCACTTCATTCTTATCCATGTACTTACATACATGTTGTTTAATAATTTGTTCAAAGATCTTTCCTGGTATAGAAGTCAGACTCACCGGCCTATAGTTCCCTGGGTCCACCTTCTTCCCCTTTTTGAAGATAGGAACAACATTTGCTCTTCTCCAGTCTTCTGGGACTTCTCCTGTTCTCCAAGAATTTTCAAAGATTATGGAGAGTGGTTCTAAAATTTCTTCTACGATCTCCTTCAGTACTCTGGGGTGTAATTCATCTGGACCTGGAGACTTGAACTCATTTATGTTAGCTAAATATTCCCTCACAATCTTTCTGTTTACAGATAACTTGGATTCCTCTATTCCTTTAAAAGGACAGTGAAGATCAGTTGATGTTACATTTTCTTTCTGAGAGAAAACAGATGCAAAATAGGAATTAAAAAGTTCGGCCTTCTCAACATCCTCTCTTACCATTTCTCCATTTTCATCCTGTAAAAATCCTATAGCATCTTTGACTTTTCTTTTACTTTTGACATACCCCCAAAATCCTTTTTTATTGCTTTTGACATCTCTTGCAAGCCTTAATTCATTGTCAGCTTTAGCTAACCTGATACGTGCCCTACAGGATCTGCAGACTGCATTATAATCTTCTTTAGATATGCCTCCTGTTAGAACCTTGCTCTTAGTTTTTTTCCTTTGCTGGTCACATGACCTTGTTGGCCTATTTAATCCTGCTCCGCCCTTCTGGCTTTGCTGGACTTCATTGTATATCTACTTTCTAGCTAGCCTGTGCTCTGTGTCTTGCTCTGCTTAGTTTGCTTGGTCTACTGACCTCTATGTTCTATATATTTTGTTTGTTCGTCTGTCTGCTACTATTTCTGTTAGGAGGTGTCCCATATTCCTCCCAGTCCTTAGTACTTGTAGGGATTCCCTCCCCACATCTATAGGTCTCCGTACAGACTAGCTTAGGACTTTAGCAGGTCTGATCGCAGGATCAGGTTCCCTGTTACATCGTAGGGATTAAGCTGAGTTCTATCGTAGGGACAGATCTCCTCTCTTTCCTTAGCTCTGGTAGCAGAACATAACAGTAAGTCCAGCCAGCAAATTCTCTAAGGAAAGATTTTTCTGTTCCATCATGGTGTCGGTTCAGGATTTGGTTCATCGCCTGCAGGGACTCTCTCTGGAGGTGGCCGAGCTCCGTCAGCACGTGAGTAACTGTCCTGGAGCACATTTCTTGGAGCCTAAGGTATGTTTGCCGGATTTATTTTTTGGTGAACACCGAGAATTTTTTTCATTCAAAAATGCTTGCTTATTGTATTTTCATTTGAGACCTAAGTCCTCTGGGGATGAATCCCAGCGCGTAGGGTTCATAATGTCACTTTTGCGCAAAGAGCCTCAGGAGTGGGCCTTTTCTTTGCAACCTAGTGATACATGCTTCAGATCAGTGGATAGTTTTTTTTCTGCTTTGGGACTATAATATGATGATCCTGACCGTGTCGCATCAGCTGAGACTGAGTTGAGACGTTTAAAACAAGGATCAGGTAATGTGGAAAAATATTGTACTCATTTCCGTCGTTGGTCTACTCAAACAGGGTGGAACGATTCTGCTCTGAAAAGTTTATTTCTTGCTGGGCTCAGTGAAAGGGTTAAAAACCTGCTAATTGCTTATCCTACACCTGAAGATTTGCAACAGGCTATGCAATTAGCTATACGGGTGGATAGAAGACTGCGTGCAAGGGTTAATGAGAGCAAATCCTCTGCTATGTCAGTTTCTGGTTATGAGAATGTATGTACTAACAGTGGTGAACCGATGGAGATTGGATCGGTGGCACCTCGCTCTCAAGAAAAAGACCGTCGATTTTTTGAAGGCTTGTGTTTCTATTGCGGAAAATCTGGTCATTTGATTAAAGGCTGTGAGCTTCGTATGAAGAAAGAAAAAAAAATGGTCAGTCATGCCCGTATTGCCTGCTTAAATTCCAAGGGTGTATTTTTAGCTGCTTCCACGATTGCTCAGGAAAAACTAATGGAATTTCGGGTGTTTGTCGATTGTGGGTCTACTCTGAATGTTATTGATGGGGGATTCGTGGAAAGACTCAATTTAAAACCCGAACCTTTATCATCCCCCATTGCTGTGGTTTCTGTGGATGGTTCCCCTTTGAAGAATATTACTCTCAAGGTCTGTGAATTTCCTCTCACTATTAATGGTGTTCACCATGAGAAATTGGATTTGGTAGTGTTGAATAACTTGCCTTCTCCAGTAATATTGGGATTGCCCTGGTTAAAATTGCACAATCCTGTACTGGATTGGTCTACCAATGAAATTAAATCCTGGAGCCATAAATGTTATGACAAGTGTTGTAACGGGCGTATTGCAGCTTTGGATAGGGGAGAATTGCCTGTTCCTATTCAGGATTTTTGGAGAGTTTTTTCTGAGAAGGAATCGCAGGTTTTGCCTCCCCATAGAGACTATGATTGTTCTATTGAATTTGTCCCTGGAGCGACTCTTCCTAAAAGTCGTTTATTTAACCTTACTATTCCTGAGAGGAAGGCTTTGGAGGAATACATACAGACAAGTTTGGCCACCGGTCACATTAGGCCCTCTAAGTCTCCTGTGGCGGTTGGATTTTTTTTTGTAAAAAAAAAGGACGGCGGTTTACGTCCTTGTCTGGATTTTCGTGAGATTAACAAAATTACTGTACGCAATCCTTACCCACTGCCATTGATTCCTGATCTGTTTAACCAGTTAATGGGGGCCAAGTGGTTCTCTAAAATTGACCTTAAGGGGGCATACAATCTGTTGCGCATGAAGGAGGGTGACGAATGGAAGACTGCTTTTAACACTCCTGTGGGTCATTTTGAGAATCTGGTTATGCCTTCTGGTCTTACTAATGCTCCTGCATTTTTTCAGAATCTGATTAATGACATCCTTAGACCTTTGATCGGTAAAAATGTGGTTGTGTATTTGGATGACATTTTGATTTATTCGCCGGATCTGGAGTCTCATTGGCGGAGCGTGCGTGAGGTATTACAGTTATTAATGGACAATTCGCTTTTTGCTAAGCTGGAGAAATGTGAGTTCGCTGTACAGAGAATTAGTTTTTTGGGCTACATTATCTCCAGCAAAGGTTTTGAGATGGATCCGGTTAAGGTTCAGGCTGTACAGGAATGGCCTAGGCCTATTGGTTTGAAATCGATACAGAGGTTTTTGGGTTTCGCCAATTACTATAGAAAATTCATAAAAAAATTTTCTAGTATTGTCAAACCTCTGACTGATCTCACCAGGAAAGGTGCTGATGCGGTTCAGTGGTCTTCTGAGGCCATTGAAGCTTTTGTGTATCTCAAGGAGAGGTTCACCTCTGCTCCCATCCTTATGCAGCCTGATGTTACTAGGCCGTTTTTGGTTGAGGTTGATGCTTCCTCTGTGGGGGTTGGCGCAGTATTGTCTCAGGATAACGGGGATGGATTACATCCCTGTGCCTTTGACGCGCCTCTGGGCCTGCTGTGTCGCGCAGCGTCTCGCGCACGGGGGCTTACCCGGAACCGGATCAGATGAGGGTTGTAGTCTCCGAGTGGCGGGGACCCGGTCCGTGCCCAGGGAGTCAACTCAGTGTGTGGCAGTCTTGATAGATGTTATTGGAGTGTCGACTACGCCACCCGTTGATTTGCAGCTATGGAGCTGTCGCTGCAGGGCAGACCGCTGAGGCCGGTGTAGAATTGTGCAGCGTGATAGTATAACCCCCAACGGGAGGGGTATGGCCTCAGGGCAGCCGACGTGGAAGATGAGGGTAGCAGGAACCACTCAGAGACGGTGCGGTGTAATTCAGGGTCTTTACTGGTAACAACGATAGACCCTCCCGGAGTACTTGCTAGCGAACGGGGCCTGGTCAGTCCTTGAGCAGATGGGATCTCCCCTGGCCAGGCGGAGTTGTAGGCCTCCCAAACTGACTGTACTCTTCTGGCTACCTTGCTAGAAGCGGATATAAGTAGCCCACGTCCCTGAGTGTACCGTGTGGTGCTCACCCATATGGCCGGTGACTCGGGGCCTTCTAATGGCTTCCGCTCCACGATGGCGGCGCTGGTCCCACGCGTGTGACCGTGCCTTCGGGTTTCTGGGCCAGAGGACCTGCAATCCCCTGCCGGTCGGTTTCTGCTGCTGGGTAAGGATTAGTCCCCACAGCCTCGGACGCCGGGTCCGGTAAGAAAGCTTCTCAGTCAGGGCGAGCTCTGCAGCTGCCAGCCCCTGACTTGTAGTAGTATTGCTCCCGCTGAGCTTCTGCTGTTTCTTCCTGTGACTGTTTCTTGTCTCTACTCTCCTTGACTCACTAACCCTGCTTCAGCCCCGGGTTTATCTAGGGGAAGGTCTTCCCCTCCCAAGACTGGGCAGGAGGTGTGGCATGCACAGGATCCCTGGCCAAGAGACCTCCCACCTGCTCTCAGACATAACATTGCTTGTTACTGTGGAAACCAGACCCCTGGGGTGCCACACCTTTTTTTAAAAAAAAATTTCGGAGACTGAACTGAATTACGATATTGGTAATCGGGAATTATTGGCTATTAAACTCGCATTTGAACACTGGCGCCACTTCTTGGAAGGTGCGGAATTTCCCGTTCAGGTTCTTACGGATCATAAAAATCTGATATATCTTGATGCTGCCAAGCGCCTGAATGCCCGTCAGGCTAGGTGGGCACTGTTTTTCTCGCGGTTTAATTTCTCCGTTACTTACATCCCTGGTACTAAGAATGTTAAGGCGGATGCCTTGTCTCGCAGTTTTTCTCCCATAGTCGGTGCTGAGAAAGAGGAGAACATTTTACAAGAAGGTGTTGTGATAGCTGCTTTGGACTCCGTTTTGGAAAATTAGATTCTTAAAGCGCAGGAGAATGTCCCTTGTTTGTGCCTGGGACCTTTAGGAGAGATTTGTTTGTTGAGTGTCACGAATCTCGGTTGGCAGGTCATCCCGGAATCTCTGAGACCAAGAGACTGGTGGGTCGCAGTTTTTGGTGGCCTGGATGGCAGAAGGAAGTCATTAAGTGGGTGCGTCAATGTACTATATGTGCTAGATCTAAGTCCTCACATACTCCTGCTGCGGGGTTGCTTTGTCCTTTGGAGGTTCCCAGTGCTCCTTGGACACATTTGGCTATGGACTTTATAACTGACCTTCCCCCCTCTGAGGGTTTTACTGTCATCTGGGTGGTCGTGGACCGTTTTAGCAAGATGTGTCACTTGGTTCCTTTCGTCAAACTGCCCTGCGCTAAAACTCTCGCTAAGGCCTTTGTCAAGGAAATTGTCAGACTTCATGGCGTTCCTACTGACATTGTTTCTGATAGGGGTCCTCAGTTCGTGGCTCGTTTTTGGCGTGCCTTTTGTGATAGGTTGGGAGTTCATTTGTCGTTCTCGTCCGGATATCATCCTGAATCTAATGGCCAGACAGAAAGGAAAAACCAGGATGTTGAGCAGTTCTTGCGTTGTTTTGTGGCAGACAATCAAGAGGGGTGGTCTGAGTTTCTGCCACTTGCTGAATTTGCTCTGAACAATCATACATCTTCTTCTGCTGGTTGTTCGCCTTTTTTTTGTTGTTCTGGGAGACATCCGTCGTTTGGGTCGTTCTCCAAGTTGGGATCTGCCGTGCCTGAGGAGGAGAATTTTTCCGGTGATTTGGAGAGAGTTTGGACGGATGTGCGTGGTAATCTTCAGGAGGCCAACAGAAAGTCTAAAGACTACTTTGATAGGAAACGACAGGAGGTTTTGTTCGCTGTTGGTGACATGGTTTGGTTGTCCTCTAGGAATCTGCGGTTGAGGATTCCTTCAAAGAAATTGGGTCCCAAGTTTGTAGGGCCCTTTAAGGTGCTTCAGGTTGTCAACCAATCTGCTGTTAGGTTGGAGGTTCCTACCTCCTGGAGAATTAATCCGGTATTTCATGTCTCTCTGTTGAAAAAAGCTGTTGTATCGGATTGTGACGCCTCTGCCTCTGTTCCTCCGGTGGTGGAGGACGGGGAATATGAAATTTCTCGCATCCTTAACTCTAGACGGTATAGAGGTAGTTTGCAGTATCTTGTGGCCTGGAAAGGTTTCGGTCCCGAGGATAACTCTTGGGTGAGGTCGGATGATGTTTCCGCGTCCAGACTTATCAGAGCGTTTCACAGGAGATTTCCTGATAAGCCTGGTCCTAGGGGATCCGGAGGATCCTCTTAGAAGGGGGGGTACTGTTAGAACCTTGCTCTTAGTTTTTTTCCTTTGCTGGTCACATGACCTTGTTGGCCTATTTAATCCTGCTCCGCCCTTCTGGCTTTGCTGGACTTCATTGTATATCTACTTTCTAGCTAGCCTGTGCTCTGTGTCTTGCTCTGCTTAGTTTGCTTGGTCTACTGACCTCTATGTTCTATATATTTTGTTTGTTCGTCTGTCTGCTACTATTTCTGTTAGGAGGTGTCCCATATTCCTCCCAGTCCTTAGTACTTGTAGGGATTCCCTCCCCACATCTATAGGTCTCCGTACAGACTAGCTTAGGGCTTTAGCAGGTCTGATCGCAGGATCAGGTCCCCTGTTACATCGTAGGGATTAAGCTGAGTTCTATCGTAGGGACAGATCTCCTCTCTTTCCTTAGCTCTGGTAGCAGAACATAACACCTCCCTCTTTCCATTTAATAAACATTTCTTTCTTTCTTTTTAGCATGTGTTCATCAAGATATATTGGGGTCAAAGGCATATCCAGGGGGTCAGGCGGGGCATGTGTCAAGCTGACAGCTGGCTCAGAGAAGCCGCAGTGCGCCGGCTCCCAGTGATTGTACTGGCGTCTTTCAGACATGAGTACAATTGAAGCTCTGACCATCGGATCAGAGTGACACCAGCAGCGTGAACAGGTCATGTGATCATGCTGCTGACGTCACTCACCGACGCTGCAGAGCCGCACATTGGTGGTAAGTGCTCTGTGATCCAGAGCGGAAGACACCGAAGATGTAATGGAGGGGAAAATTTATTGTGGGGGGTGATTTATGGTATGGCTGGGGGGAGATTTATTGTATGGCTGGGGGGAGATTTATTGTATGGCTGGGGGAGATTTATTGTGGAGGGAGATTTATTGTATGTGTGGGGGGAGATTTATTGTATGTGTGGGGGGAGATTTAATATAAGGGGAGATTTATTGTTTGGCTAAGGGAAATTTATTGGGGGGTAGATTTATTGTGGGGGGAGATTTATTGTATGGCTGGGGAAGATTTCTTGTATGGATGGGGTGGGGGGATTTAGTGTGAGGAGAGGGGTGGGGATATTTTGTGTGTGGGTGATTGGTGTGCACACAGAATGGGGAGGATGGGTGCGTATGCAATATGGGGAGAAAAGGAAGGGAATGTATGCGAACACAGTATGGGGAGCGAGGGTGATGTGATGTGTGCAGACACAGTATGGGGAATTGGGGGGATGTGTGAGGAGGTAAATATATGAGGAGACAGTATGGTTAGCAGGGGGGAGAAGATAGTATGAGGAGGAGAGGGGGAATAGTGTGAGGAGACAGTATGGGGGGAGAGAAGTGTGAGTGGGCACAGAATAGAGACTGAGTAGTGTTGGGTGGGTAGCATGGGGTAAAAGTGTAAGGTCACAGCCAAGAAGGGATAGTAAGCCAAGGAGGCGGAGTGTGATGATGTGGTACAGTATAGAGACTGGGCCCTATAGGGGGGACACAGCGTGAGAGTACAGTGTGAAGAGGGGGCCCAGTATGGAAAGGAGAGGGCAGTGTGGAGAGCATGTTCCATAAGAGGGACAGTGCGGGGTGATATTTTGTGCAGTGAATATAGTGAGGGGCAATTATTTATTCAGGGGTTCAGTGTAGGGCAGATATTATTATTCAGGAGCATTATAATGACACTGCCATCTTTAAGGGCATCGTCTGGGGATGTGCAGCAGAAGAGCGGAGAAGATGGAAGTCTGCAGAGACGGCTGTGGATGAGAAAACTCATCATGGCGTCTGGACAAGATGAAGAAAAGAAAGAGACGACTCCAAAGACGTTAACTATCAGGTACCTGGGCGTAAATGTTTTTTGTGATACTGACTAATTATCATGTTATTATTTATATTAGGAGCATTAAAGTGGTTGTCCAAGTTTATGATGAGTCTGCAGTCATTCTATGTGACTGCAGACTTCCGAATTCTCACAGTGCGCACCGCACGCTGTCAGGATTTTCTCGTGCCAGTGATTTGCATACATGTGGTCATGTGCCGACTAGACATGCGGGGTCTCACTCAATGAAAATGAATTGAGCGAGGCTGGATATGTAGCACCCCGAGGGCTCGGTTGCTACAGAGGTATTGCATGTCACCTAGAGGTGTGATATCTCAATTCCAGGTAAGGATGGAGTGGGGCTCAGTACCCCGACAGCTGCATGCACTACACCACATTTCCGGGGGACAGGGTGACCGATATGCCCCTAAGATGGGCACGACAGTCCCTGTCCCTGGCTGGAGTGGGGGGAGGGAACACCTAGGAAGGGGGAACCCTGTAGTGCAGGGGCAGAGAGGAAGCTGTTCCTGGATGCGCAGAGAGAGAGATATAAAAGGTGGGGGCCATCTTAGAGCAGCAGCCAGTCAGAGGAGGAAAAGAACAGGAGCAGGGCTCTGTGGAGCTCTTCTCCAGGAGGCGGGCCTAGCCTGAGAGGCCCAAGACAGAGAGAAGACAGGGAGCAGGGCTGCTGCATGGGCTCTGCTCCACAGGCAGGCTCTGTCAGGAGGACTGGGCCTGAAGGAAGAGGGAAGAAGGAAGGGGAGCGGAGGAGGCTCCAGGAACACAGAGGAAAGAAGGGACCCCAGGGGTGTGGACTGGCTGGTAGCCACCATACGCCCGTATCTACCTGCGTAGAGGGTCAGGCCAAGGGGGGAGACTGGTCCCCGAAACTAGTGGAGGCGGGGAACTACCCTCAGCTAGAAACCGGAGGCTGCGACATTTCAAGTGGCGCAGCCCCTCGCTACACCCGCTAGGAAGGCACCACATAGGGTCAGGGAAATGGAATGCACATTTGCCCTGCAAGGCCCGAGGCAGCTGGACAGAAGCGTGGTCACTGGTGGGGTACGACATGCCAGAGGAAGGACACATAAAGGGGGTCCTGTGAAACACTCCAGAGATACCTGGGAGTCGGCCGAGCCCCTCACCTGGTGAGCACAGTGCGACGTGGGCAGCCGTTACCTGCAGAAGTGGTCTGGATAATAAGAACTGTGAGTAAAGGCCCTGGACTGCATCACTGACTCTGTGTCGTCACTGCTACTCCTGCACCATCCTCCGCATACACTGCCCTGAGGCTACACTCTTCCCGTGGGGAGTTATACTACGCTCTGCTGCACCCACAACACCAGCCTCAGCGGTCTGCCCTGCAGCGGCGGTTCACTCTGACCGCAATCCACGGGTGGCGTAGTCGGACATTTAAACATCAAAACCACATAAATAGTTCCTCCACGGGTTTGACCGCCCTGAGCCACGGACCGGGTCACCGCCACGCGGAGACTACAACCCCCAGCATCCCACAAAAGGCCCGGTTCCGGGTTCCCCACACGGCCCAGGGGGCGCGTCAGATACGTCTAGTCGGAATGTGGCCAGAAGTATACAAATCGCATACTTGTACAAGGGAGAATCCTAAAAGTGTGCAGTGCATGCGCTGTGAGAATTCAGAAGCCTGCAGTCACATAGAGTGAGTGTAGACTTTCATCTCAAACCTGGACAAACTCTTCAATTATAAAATGAAGCCCTGTAGCCAATCCTGACAGTGTGTAATATCCTCACTGTTAGGATTCAGCTCATCTTGCAGGTTACAGCAGTCATCACATGCCCATGTCACTTATATGCGATTTTCATTCTTACGGTCACGTGACAATGAGCTTCTCTTCTGCTTCTCTCAGTTTTTCATTGAACATTGAGAGAATTAGGGAGAGCAGCTCGTTGGCTCGTGACTTAAGTGTGTGACTCACCCCCAGGGCCGTGGGGTACTCGGCAGCCGGGCCTTATGGCTGCTTTTGGGGGAGATCACGGTGGCTGGCCCGGTTCGTGACCCAGGGCGGTCAGTGCAAAAAGGGGATATTTATAGGGGATTTGTCGTGACGCCACCTGTGGTGTCTGGTGAGGATCACCAGCGCTGCGACAGTCCTCTGAGGCAGGTGTTAGGGCAGCTTGAGATAGAACGGCTCCCCACAGGTGGAGCAGGCCTTAGGGCAGTGTAAATAAATGGAGGTGCGCTGGGCGTTGTAGTGCGGGGAGGGAAATGGCACCGGCGAAAGAAAGGAGCGGAGGCAGCTCAATGCAGTCATCCAAGATTTACTCACAGTTCTTAGACAGTCCCCAGGTGCACTGTACAGGTGCAGGCCTCCCGCGTCGCACTGCGTTCACCGGGCAGGGGTTCAGTCCTTCCTCAGGCAGCTCGGCTGTACCTGGCGGAACCCCACTTTCTTATGTACCTCTCTAGACTGACTTCACGCTGGGTCTTACTCCCTCTTGCCCTGCGCTTCCTACTGTGAATCCTGTTCGGGTGCTGCGAGGTCCCCCCTGTCCGTCGGAGTTGCACAGACCTGCTTGACCTTACTAGGATTGGAGCGGGGGTTTGGCTTCTGGCTATTGAAGTCAGAAGCCTCCGCTTTTTCCAGCTGAGGCTTGAAGCTGCACGACTGGGCCAGGGGCCGGTCCCCTTCTTGCTGTCTAGATCCTCCTGCACTCGCCGTACTACCCTAGGATCCCTTCTGCAGAACGGAGCTTACTCCTTTCTCCCCTCCTGGGCCTCAGTCCTGGGCCCTTGTGGTGGAGCAGAGCTCCTACAGAGACTCTGCTCCATGACTGTTCCTACCCCACCAACGACTCCAACCTCTACTGCTGTTTTTAAGATGTCTACCTTTTTATATATCTACTGGATGAGTGCTCCCATAAACTACTTCCTCCACCCACACCCACTACTGGTTCCCCCTACCTTTGGGTTCCCCCCACCCCAGCCAGGGACAGGGCTCAGCAGAAAACTACATTGCGTCTTGCCCCTCCTGCTGGCCTGGGGTAGTGTAGTGTTGGATGTAGGTGTTGGGGTCCCGTGTAGCACTCCCTCCTTACCTGAGAGAAGGGAGACACCACACCTCTGGGTGAGGTACAGTACCTCTGTGGCGACCGAACCCTCAGGGGCGCCACATGTGCAAATCTCATATGTGCTGGGGAGGGGCAAACTGAATTTTTGTTCTGGGTGTCAGAAAAACCTAGATACACCTCTGATTAGGGTTGCTTCAATATTCAGGCTCCCGAGACACCTTTCCATCAGGTGCTGAAATGTCCCTGGGGCATTAGTTAACCCGAATGGCATCCTGTTGAACTCGAATAATCCCATGGAAAGAATGAAGGCTTTCTTTGTTGGGTCCTTCTCAGCTACAGGGACCTGCCAATAGCTGCTGGCCAGATCTAGGGAGAAGAAGTATTTGGCCTTTCCCAAGGCAGAAAGGGATTTTTTATAAGTCTCGTACGTTGCAGGCATTCAATCAACAGTAGTCTACACAGAACCTCAATGTCCCATCTTTCTTATGGACCCGTATAATGGGTGCAGGTCAGGGATTCTGGTTCTCCCGTATCACTCCATTCTGCAGCGTATACACACGTGGTCAAAATTGTCGGTACCCCTCGTTTAATGAAAGAAGAACCCACAATGGTCACAGAAATAACTTGAATCTGACAAAAGTAATAATAAATTAAAAATCTATGAAAATGAACAAATGAAGGTCAGACATTGCTTTTCTGCTTCCACAGAATTTAAAAAAAAATGTAACTCAAGAAATCGGCCTGGATGTCTGGTGCTGCGTGGTGCGGTGCAGTGCAGAAATAAAGAGTCCGGAGGCCATAGGGGTAGACTTTCAGGGTTGTTTACTCACGGTGGAGAGTGCAGCTGCAAGGCTTCTCCCTGCTCCTCACGGAGTTCTGCGGTCACCAGGGACGGGGGTCCGACAACCTCCGAATAATTCCAGTGCTTAATCAGGACCCCGCACCAGAGTGTTCCTAAACTTCAGACTGAGTCCTTTCCTGTCTGTTTGTGTGTAGATAGGCCGGGTCTCCCTCTGGACTACGCTTAGAAACAGGGTACGGGTGGCAGCTCCGCTCCTTCCGTTACCCGGTGGGATCCTCAGGGCCTGCCGGGCTTCCCTGACTAGGACGTGGAGTAGCAAAGTCAGGTGTCGGGGGCCGGTACCCCTTTTGCAGCAGGAATCCCTCTGAATAGATCATAATAGTGAGGACAGGTGGCGTATACCGCTCCGTCTGCATCCTCTCGTGATCCTTTTGCGGTGGAGCTACACTCCTAAGCTCCGGGCCTTCTTGGTCATGGTCCTTGACTGGGTTGAGACATATGTTTACTCGAACCTGCCCCTCGCCCCAAGGCCAGGGTATGAGGGCCGTGTCTCCATCTGCTGCAGGTCCACACAGGATCCA
Source organism: Phyllobates terribilis (assembly GCF_046119375.1). Lineage (NCBI taxonomy): Eukaryota > Metazoa > Chordata > Amphibia > Anura > Dendrobatidae > Phyllobates > Phyllobates terribilis. The sequence goes on along the minus strand of NW_027362764.1, from coordinate 19,635,349 downwards.
CGTTCAGGGAGGGATATCACAATCAAAAGACCATGAGCCCAAGATGGCTGTGTATTAAATATGAAATATTAAGTGTAAACTAAATGTGAGTCCTCCACCCTCACCCACTGCTTGGTTCCCCCTATTTCTTGGTTCCCCAGTCTCTCAATTCCCAGTAGGGGCAGCACACTAGTGCCTACTAGCCCCCTCTGGTGGGAGAAGTGTAGTGTTGGATGTGGAGGTGAGGTCCTGATCATTGCACCGTTCTTACCTCGAAGGAGGGATACTACACCCCATTAGAGAGGTGCAGCATCCCTGTGGCGGTCGAACCCTCAGGGGCGCCACATTGGGACATGGACAGAGTACACAGTTCCCTTTTCACAGGAGTCAGTTCCACGGCGTCGGTCCTTATGAGATCTTCTGGTATTATATACAATCAAGCCACTTTCTTCCATGGGGTTAACTGTAAGCTTGTTGCACTCAGATTGATACCCGCACTGGTACGTGTCCTTGAAGCATGGTGGCCAGGGTGCGGGCGACCAGGAATCCCAGAGTGGCTTCCTCTCCCTCTGTGTGTTCAATTTGTGCTTCCACTACTTTCAATGACACATGAGCCCAAACTGGCATGGTGAGTATGGTCTGTCCTGCTGTTAAGGTTACTGTAGCTTCCGAGGGCACTACCACTTTGCCGAGGCACTGGGAAGCGAATTGTAACCTCTGAATCTGGCTGACCCATACAAGCTGTTGGAACATTCTCTTGGTCACATGATGTCGGGTTACAGAAGCCCAGCTATTTCCTCATTGTCCTTCAGCCAGGAATTGCCCCACTTCCCTCAAGACATTCATCCCCAAGGTCCCGATGCTTCCACCCCCTCCGGAACCTTTTACTAGTATCATCCATTGTCTGTCCAGATCCTTCCCGCACACTCATATGAACATCCACAACCCTCCGGCCACAGGAATTGGCAGCCACCAGTTGTATGGTTAGTTCCTTTCTGGAGCAGACGAAATCTGGGAACTCTGGGAAAGTATTCTTCTGGCATTTGGTCACCTGGGACCCAGTGTCCATCAAGCAGCGGATTCATTGGTTATTAAACTCGGCTCATGTAGGAGGCCTTTCAGAGACAATATCTTCAGAGTATTCATCCCCCCTTCCATGGTTGCGTAGCCCCACAGTTTGCTCTTCGACCGTGGTGCACATTAGTTTAATGTCCGTCTTCTCCACCTTCTTTCCCGAATTGGACAGTTCCGGGAGATGTGTCCCCTTCCGCCACAAGCCCAGCATTCCAGACAACGTTCCTCTGGTGGGCGGCGTGTTCAGGGCTGTTGACCACGGAGAGGAAGATATTCCAGCTCTGACTTCTCCTCATACCAGGCTACGGGGCCAGGCATTGTGGTTTTAATGCTGCATAATTTTCCCCTTATGCCCGGATTTACTTCCGCAGCTCTCGGGCCCAGTCCAGCTACGTATTTGGTGATTCAGAGATGGTCACTTCATGGCACCCTTGCCTCTGTCCTGACTTCCAGAAAGCTCACATTGGGGTTACAGCGTGGTCGTTCCTTCAGGGCCTGTCTCAAGTAGGGGACTACGAGGCCCACAACAAATTTATCCCTCAGCACCTCGTCTAGTGGTCTCCGCCCTCGGTATTCTTCCTGCATTTTCTTGGTGATATGGGCTGCTACTTCCTGCAAAGTATTCACATACTGAGCTACGGTCTCGCCCCCTCTCTGTACCCAACAGAATAGGCGTTTGCGAAGGTTACCTAGGTCAGTGGTGTCACCATGCATGTCTTCTAAAATCCTGATTACTTTATCTACAGAATCGCTCTCCCTTGGCTTCCGGAAAATAACCGTCTGTCATACCTCTCAGTCTAGAGTCAATAGGGCCATCTCTGCCTGTAAGGCAGGTGACATGGGATGCATACACAATATACTCCTCACTCGCTCCACCCAGTCCCATAGTAGCAGATTGCTCCCTGTAAACTTTGGGAGATTGCAAAGCACAGCCCCAAGAGGAATGGTGCCCCTTGTGGACTCGGTAACCAATTGGTCCGCCATTTCTGTGCCTGAATGTTGCAATCTGCTACTACACCAAATACTACACCAAATGTGAGCAGGTTATTAGGATGCAACAAGTCCAGAGATGCTGCCGGCAGCTCCTGTGTGATCACTGGCCAATGACGTCCCGATGGAGACAAGTCCAGAGATGCTGCCGGCAGCTCCTGTGTGATCACTGGCCAATGACGTCACGATGGAGACAAGTCCAGAGATGCTGCCGGCAGCTCCTGTGTGATCACTGACCAATGACGTCCCCGATGGAGACAAGTCCAGAGATGCTGCCGGCAGCTCCTGTGTGATCACTGGCCAATGACGTCCCGATGGAGACAAGTCCAGAGATGCTGCCGGCAGCTCCTGTGTGATCACTGAGCAATGACGTCCCCGATGGAGACAAGTCCAGAGATGCTGCCGGCAGCTCCTGTGTGATCACTGGCCAATGACGTCCCGATGGAGACAAGTCCAGAGATGCTGCCGGCAGCTCCTGTGAGATCACTGACCAATCACGTCCCCGATGTGCTTGATGGGTGCAAGTCTGGGGACGCTGCAGCCATGGGAGAACATTTAGGTTATGCAGGTGACTCGCCCCCTGGGCCGTGGGGCACTCGGATCCGGGCAGTAGGGGAACGATGGGAGTAGTAGTGGCAACCCGGTTCCGTGGCTCAGGGTGGTCAGGCCAGTGGTAGTCCGTTATGTGCTGATGTTTATGTCCGACTACGCCACCCGTGGATTTGCGGTTATTAGGAACCACCGCTGCATGCAGACCGCTGGGGCTGATGAGGTGTGCAGCTAGGGTAGTGTGACTCCCCACGGGAAGAGCGGGCCCCAGGGCAGTATAGTGGATGGTGGGAGTGATGGTAGTGAGGGTCCCAGTGCTGATAGTGTTGGAGAAGCAAGGAGCACACAGACAACAGGTTGCAGTCCAGGGTCTTTACTAGAACAGGTAAATTGACCCATAAACAGTCCCGGCTAGGAGGGGGACCTGGATGTCTGAGAGCAACGGGGAAATTGGCCCTGGTCAGGGTGAGGGTGTAGGCCTACCGTGCTTTCTGCGCTCCTTCTGGCTATCTCCTCCTGATAGGGTAACAGCCCACGTTTCCGAGCTTTCCGTGTATTCTCGCCTGTATGGCCTGCGACGTGGGTTCCTTTCTGCTCCCAGCCTTGTACGGCTTTACTGGTACCTTCGGTTGTGGCAGGGCCTCCAGGCTTCTTAGGCCAAGGAATATACAGTCCCTTGCAGACTGGTTCTCTGCTGGGGGATGTGGAATCCTTCCAGCCTCAGACACCAAAGTCTGGTAAGGTCAGTCTCTGATTTGCCAAGACAGGCTCTCTTCGCCTCTTGTCTCAGGCTTGTGGCTCTCCTCCTGCCACACTTCCTCTTAGGTGCAGTGCAACTGTCTGTCCCTGTTTCACTCTGGGACACGTCTCAGTGCTGAGACAGGCCATCCAGTTCTCCCTAACCCTGCCCCCAGCACCAGCTTTTATAGGGGCAGCCTGCTCCCCCTACTGGCCTGAGACAGGAGGCATTGCATGCTAATGTTCCCCTGACTAGAGAACCTCCCCCTTGCTCTCAGATACAGCTTTAATTACACTTGTGGCATCCAGGCCAGGGTGACACATTCCCCCCTAGTGAAATTTAGTACTCCGGGACTAAACAATAAACAAAGACAATATGCATTACAATAAAACATTAATAGACAGACAACGCACAAATTGAGTTCTTAAGGTCACAGTGTGGTCTGTGACCGGGTGTCCATATCACCAGCACAACGGGGAGCCTTAACCAGGTGGAGGTCTGTCCTACCCCAAGTCCTTCACAGTCTTAGTTCATTCCTGGGTTAGGCTCCGAATGCAGTCCATACAAGGTCCTGGTTATAAAAAGTCCATAACCTTTGAATCCTCACGGTAACTGCAAGAAACTGAAACACAGAATTACCAAACAAGCATGTAACTTGGCAAACAATTCAACATTTGGCAACAGGGTCATTTACAATCTTAGTGCACCCTATATTCTCCAGCGAGCGGGTATCTGCCCCTTTGTGCTCCTGGTTGACCTCCTTAACCCACTGTCTGGTGGTGGACTGACTTGGCTTTCCCCACTAGCGTTAGGGGTGCAGCTACCAGCTGGGTGTACAGGTAGGGCAGGCAGCTGTCTGCGGGTCCTTTGGCTTACCGCAGGCATGGCAGGCTCACTGTCAGCAGAGGGTTGACTCTCCTGGGCTGCTGGTACAGGCTCTTCTGCCTCTGGAACCGCTTGCTCCTCTTCACCTTCCGGCTCTGGTGTTGGTTGTTGCTGTGCCGGTTGCAGGAAATGCAGGACGGGTACCACTATGGCATCATTTATGCGAGTCCAGGACTGAGGGAACTCTCCGAGAACGGTGCTGATCATTTCTTCCTTGTCCTCTGCGGGTTCAAGGTCACTCTGATCCTCTTCTGCACTACGGAGTTGCTCGGGGCACCTTTTGAGGTGGTCTCTGGAGACGACACTAGTGGTTTCTCCTCCGTCCTTGGTGATTACGCACACCTTTGGGTTGTCGTGGTCAGACTGCAGTACGGTGTAGGGTTCCCTTTCCCACTGGTCGTCCAACTTATGTAGCCTTCTTTTTCGCTTTAGGACTTGCTCACCAGGTTCTAGGGGACCAGCAGGGGCGTGTTGATTGAAGAGTTTTTCTTGCCTCTCTCTCACTTGGGCCAGGCTCTTCTCCACACTCTCCTGTACCTTCTTGTACTGCAGTTGCCTTTCCGTATCCCAGTCCGCATCTGGGGAGGTGTCCTCAGGTATTAGGACTCCCATCTCCAGGTCTACGGGCAGCTTACCTGGTCTAGCTCGCATCAGGTAAGCCGGGGTGCAGTTTGTAGCATTCACCGGGATATTGTTGTATAGGTCTATCAGGTCCGGCAGTTTTTCTGGCCACAGGCTGCGTTCCTCCAGGGGCAACGTCTTTAGGAGATCAATGACTATGTTGTTCATCTTCTCACACATCCCGTTGGTTTGGGGGTGGTAAGGCGTTGTACGAATCTTCTTACAGCCATAGAGGTTGCAGAACTCCTGGAAGATTTCAGCCTCGAACGCTGGACCCTGGTCTGTCAGAACCTGTTCCGGATACCCGTGTGGACGGCAGAAGTATTGCTGGAAGGCTCTGGCCGCTGTTTGGGCTGTCAAGTCCTTTACCGGGACCACCACTAGAAAACGGGAATAGTGGTCCACGATTGTCAGGGCATAGATGTACCCTGACCGGCTGGGAGCCAATTTGACATGGTCCAGAGCTACCAGCTCAAGAGGCTGCGTGGTGACGATGGGCCTCAAGGGTGTCTTCTGGCTGGCACGGTCCTTCCTCCTCAGGTGACAAGGGCCACAGTCTCTGCACCACTTTTCTACAGCTCCTCTCATGCCGACCCAAAAGAACCTTCCTCTTAGCAGGAACTCCAGTTTCTTCCAACCGAAGTGCCCCGCTCTGTCATGGTAAGCCCCCAGGAACATGGCTGCATCCCGTCTTGGGACCACGACTTGCCAGGTCAGCTCGTGCGTCCGGTGGTTAACAATCCTTCTGCACAACTTGCCTTCGTAGAGGAACAGCTTGCTCTTCTCTTTCCATAGCTGCTTGGCTTCCTCTGGAGCATCCGGATCTATGCGGGCATCTTCCTGGGTCAGCAGATCTTTCACCAGGCGGATGGCAGGGTCACTATCTTGGGTCTCGGCCCAGCTGTGGTGAGGTAGTGGATTGATCATCACGGTTGTTAGATCCTCCTCCTTCACACGGTGAGAGTGTTGAGCAGCTCCATACCGGTGAAATGCGGGGAGTTCTACCTCCTCCAGCTCTTCTGGGTCTTCGTCACCCTCAGGTAAGTGAGGCATTCTTGATAGGGCGTCCGCGTTGGCATTGGTTTTGCCTGCCCGGTACTTGATCACGAAGTCATAGTTGGAGAGACGGGCCATCCACCGCTGTTCCAGGGCACCCAGTCTTGCATTGTCCAGGTGTGTCAACGGGTTGTTGTCCGTGTACACGGTGAACTTTGCGGAGGCCAGGTAATGCTTGAAGCGTTCCGTCACGGCCCACACCACCGCCAAGAATTCTAGCTTGAAGGAGCTGTAATTCTCCGGGTTCCTCTCGGTGGGCCTCAGCTTCCGACTGGCGTATGCGATCACCCGTTCTCTGCCCTGTTGGTTTTGGGACAGTACGGCTCCCAGTCCCACATTACTGGCGTCTATGTGGAGAATAAAAGGCTGGCCATAATCAGGGTAGGCCAGGATCTCATCCCCCGTGAGGGCCATCTTTAGCTGGCGGAAGGACTCCTCTTCCGGTTTATCCCACTTGAAGGGCGGCTTTTGGCTCCTGGACTTAGACTGTCCGCTCAGGAGGTCCTGCATAGGAGCTGCCATCTTCGTGAACCCGGGGATGAACCTTCGGTAGTAGCCTACCAACCCGAGAAACTGTCTCACCTCTTTGATGTTCGAGGGGCTTGGCCAGCTCTTGATTGCCGTGACCTTGTCAGGGTCGGGGGCTACTCCTTCCGCGCTTACCACGTGCCCTAGGTACTGGACCTTTGGTTTCAACAGGTGACACTTCGATGGTTTCACCTTCAGGCCATAGCCTGCCAGGGCTTCGAACACCTCGGCCAGGTGCTTTAGGTGGTCCTCGTAGGTTTTCGAATAGACGATCACGTTGTCCAGGTAAAGGAGGACCGTCTCGAAGTTTCGGTGCCCTAGACAGCATTCCATCAGCCTCTGGAAGGTCCCTGGTGCGTTGCAGAGCCCGAAAGGCATACAGTTGAATTCACTCAGTCCCATCGGGGTGGTGAAGGCAGTCTTCTCCTTGTCAGCCTCTGCCACAGGAACCTGCCAGTACCCGCTAGTAAGGTCCAAAGTAGAAAAGAAGTTAGCAGATTTTAGTGCGGCTAAAGACTCCTCTATTCTAGGCAGCGGATATGCGTCTTTGTGGGTGATACGGTTGATTTGTCTATAGTCGACGCACATTCTCATGGTGCCGTCTTTCTTTTTCACCAGAACCAAGGGAGCTGCCCAGGGGCTACAGCTATCTCTAATGACCCCAGCCTCTTTCATTTCTCTTAGCATGCCCTTTGCGTTCTGATAATGTGCAGGGGGTACAGGTCTGTGCCTCTCTTTTATTGGTGGGTGGCTCCCTGTGGGGATGTGGTGTTCTATCCCTTTTACTCTGCCGAAGTCTAGCGGGTGCTTACTAAAGACTCTCTCGTACTCCTGTACCACCCGGTAGACTCCTTGTTTTTGGTGCAGGGGAGTGGAGTCAGCACCCACATGGAGTTTCTGGCACCAGTCCTCCTTTTGTTTCTGGGAGCCATTACCCTCCGCCTGTGGAGATGGAGGCAAGGGTTCCACGGCCCTGATAGCTTTGTGTTCGACGACAAACAGTTTGGCGAGTGTAGCGTACCTGGGTAAGTGTACTTCCCTCTCCCCAATGTTGAGGATGCGGACGGGCACCCTCCCATGACGGACATCAACCACCCCCCGGGCTGTCAAAATGGTGGGCCTGCTGTCTGAGTACACGGGTTCTACCATGGCTTGGTAGTCTCTACCTCTCAACCCGATTGCAGTCCGATACCAGATTATCATTTCACTTTTGGGAGGCATGGAAATGGGGAATGGGTCACTCAGTCTTACGCTACCGATCTCACCACCAGACAGTTCTACCTGCTGCCGTCTCATCAGGGCTTTTATCTCCTTGTTGAGGACTCTCTGTTGGCTGGAACTAGCATTCACCGCCACCTGTTGTAAGATTACAATTACCTCTGAAAGACAATTTTCAATTACGTTAGTACCCACAGTTATTTTAGGGTGACTTTCACGACGGTCAATGTCCACAATAATCACTCCCTGTGCCGGTAGTTCAACTTTACCAATTTTAATGGTCATCTCCTTGAACCCCATCTGCGTCACGGGTAAGCCATTACTGGCGATGATGCTCAAGTTACTGTCTGGATACCGTGTGATATCAGCATCAGTCCAATACTGCTTAAAAAGTACATAAGGGATAGTGGTTACTTGTGACCCAGTATCCAGCAAGGTGCTCATGGGGATACCGTCCAGCACCACGGGTAAAACCGGGCGCCCCCCAACGTACTTATTACGCCAATTATAAGGGCCTGGTGATCTTATGCCTGGGGGTTGGCCCTCTGCCCCAGGTTGGACCCGTTTAAATTACAGTACCTGGAAATGTGTCCGGGCTGGTTGCATTGACGGCAAATGGGCTGTCCATCCTCTGCGTAGCGGTCTGTGGGCCTCCCTCGGAACGACGGGACCCTCCTCTGTCGACGCCACGGGACATCCTCCGGACTTGAAGCCAGCTCGATGGGTCTTGACGGGTCCACTTGCAACGCCTGGATGGTCCTGGTCAACGCCGCGACGCTCCTGGTCAGCTCCTGGACTTGGTGGTGCAGGTCTTTCGACGGGGCTTGGTTCAGGGCCTGTGCATCAGCCCCCACGGGGTCCATAGAGGAGGGCGCCGCCTCCTGGTGGTAGGTGAGAGCAGGGCGCCGGGGGTTTATAGCGCCACTGGTTGCAGATTCACGGAGCACCCTTATGGCCCTGTCCTTAAATTGGGCAAAGGTCAGGTCGGGGTTCTGAAAGAACATGAGGCGCAGTTGGGCCCTGTGGGCGCTAGACAGCAGACCTTCTATGAATTGTTCGGTTAGAAATTTATCCATTTCCTGCACACTGCCAGGGTCAGTTTGTTGGATGGCCCTTAGGGCTTCCTGCAAATTTAGGGCATAGTCTCTGATGCTGTCCTGTGCCCGCTGCTTACATCCATAGAACCTCATTTTAATCTCAGCAGAGGTACGTGTGTCAAAGGTACCCCGCAGCCGGGCCAGAATACCCTTCACAGTCCTTTTCTCCTCAGTGGGCCATGATTTTACCTCCCTTTGGGCTGCGCCAGTTAACTGCCCTGTTAGTATGCTGACCTTCTGTTCCTCTGTCAGGGGGTAAACGTGGAACAAACTGTATAGCCTTTCCTTGAAGTCAGTTAGGGCATGGGGCTCCCCTGAGTATTTGGGCAGCCAGGCCGCTCCAGGGATGTAGGGCAGGGAAAAGGGCATCACCGCTGCTGCAGCTGCGTTGGTGGTAGTGGGCGCCTCTGTATCCGACATCTTCCTCCCCCCTAGTTAAGCGTGGCCTACCTTCCGACGATCCTCTTCTGTAGGCCGCAGCTCCGCTGCTGCTGCTATGGACGAGGACCTGGCGTCGCGTCCTGATGACGTCAGCGTCGCTCTCTCTCCCTTCCAGGACCTTGCGCAGCGTCGGTGCGTGGGGCGGAGCTTCGGATCTCGCGCGGTTTTGACGTCCACGCCCCTCTTCTTCCCGCGCGGCGTCCTGAAGATGGGTGCGGATGGCGGGAAGACGGCAGAAGACGGCGGGAAACGGTCCAAGATGGCGTCTGATGGCGGGAATCGGCTCCGGATGGCGGGAAATGACTCCAGACGGCGGGAAACTTCGCCACAGGTAAGTCACAAAAGTCTTTTTCAGGCACGCAGTACCCGGTGGTTGCGGGCACGAAATCCTGCCGACTACGCCAAAGCTGACTCGCCCCCTGGGCCGTGGGGCACTCGGATCCGGGCAGTAGGGGAACGATGGGAGTAGTAGTGGCAACCCGGTTCCGTGGCTCAGGGTGGTCAAGCCAGTGGTAGTCCGTTATGTGCTGATGTTTATGTCCGACTATGCCACCCGTGGATTTGCGGTTATTAGGAACCGCCGCTGCATGCAGACCGCTGGGGCTGAGGAGGTGTGCAGCTAGGGTAGTATGACTCCCCACGGGAAGAGTGCGGCCCCAGGGCAGTATAGTGGATGGTGGGAGTGATGGTAGTGAGGGTCCCAGTGCTGATAATGTTGGAGAAGCAAGGAGCACACAGACAACAGGTTGCAGTCCAGGGTCTTTACTAGAACAGGTAAATTGACCCATAAACAGTCCCGGCTAGGAGGGGACCTGGATGTCTGAGAGCAACGGGGAAATTGGCCCTGGTCAGGGTGAGGGTGTAGGCCTACCGTGCTTTCTGCGCTCCTTCTGGCTATCTCCTCCTGATAGGGTAACAGCCCACGTTTCCGAGCTTTCCGTGTATTCTCGCCTGTATGGCCTGCGACGTGGGTTCCTTTCTGCTCCCAGCCTTGTACGGCTTTACTGGTCCCTTCGGTTGTGGCAGGGCCTCCAGGCTTCTTAGGCCAAGGAATATACAGTCCCTTGCGGACTGGTTCTCTGCTGGGGGATGTGGAATCCTTCCAGCCTCAGACACCAAAGTCTGGTAAGGTCAGTCTCTGATTTGCCAAGACAGGCTCTCTTCGCCTCTTGTCTCAGGCTTGTGGCTCTCCTCCTGCCACACTTCCTCTTAGGTGCAGTGCAACTGTCTGTCCCTGTTTCACTCTGGGACACGTCTCAGTGCTGAGACAGGCCATCCAGTTCTCCCTAACCCTGCCCCCAGCACCAGCTTTTATAGGGGCAGCCTGCTCCCCCTACTGACCTGAGACAGGAGGCATTGCATGCTAATGTTCCCCTGACTAGAGAACCTCCCCCTTGCTCTCAGACACAGCTTTAATTACACTTGTGGCATCCAGGCCAGGGTGACACACAGGCGGCTCACAGAACTACCAGCAACACCTGGTGGTGTCATGTGGAAAATGGCTCCTGGAACATTTTGGAGAAATGTCCGTACCACTGGTTCCACCATCTAATCAATGTAACACTGAGCTGTAAGTGACTAGGAATGGAGACTAGAGGGGTCTCATCAGAGGGGTCTCTCCAGGTGTGTCGTTCCCTAATAATGGCCTCTGTATGGTGTTGCCCACGTGATCTCCAGAACAATTTCCACCTATTATAGCATCCAAGACAAAAGACAGGCTCACCAGTGAAAATGACTGACCGCCATTTTAGCCTCCATTTCTCAATTTCAGCCTCCATTGCCTTGTTGCTCTGCGCCATCATGGCCTTTGAGATTGATGGCGTGAAGTGGTGGGAATGGATCCCGTGTAGCTGGATGTCTGGCTGACGCCTACTGATGGCTTGTGTAGATGCTGTTTGGTATCTTATGCTTGGTATGTGATGTCTAAATTCACTTGCCATATAGAATGGATCACTACAATCCATTTTTCAAATCTGACGACACCCTGTGATATTACGCCCTATGTCAGGTGTATGAAGTAAGTTGAGGAGCTAAGCTCTGATCGCTGCTGTTAAACTCCCTAAATGCCTCTGTCAATCTCTGACAGCAGCATATAATGTGTACAGTCCTCCCCGAACGTCAAGTTTCCACCCCTCACATCCCCGCATTGTAATAGGGCTAATGGGATATTATAATATATAATATATATTTTGGGATATTTATAATCTCTTAATTAACTATTATTAAAGGAGTGTTTGGGCTCTAACGACCATGGCCCCCACCAATCCCGAGATGGAGTGGAGGTCAATCATGAGCTCTGCCGCCCCATTCATTCTAATGGCGGTGCTGAAGGCCCGGGCTGAGCTCTGCAATCTCCGGCGCGCCCGTTAAGAATGAATGGAGCTGTCGTGCAGATGATCATGGTGAAGCGTATGCTTTGACACGTGAAAGCACTGAAGGATGCCTTTACTATTTCAGCTATGGCTTTAATGTCATCTGAATTTTTTGACCGAATTAAGAAGCCTGCATCCGTGAAGCGGGATATTCCCCTTATTCTTCCATGTCACACGTTTTGGCAGAAACATTTCCTTGCTCCGTACTGCGGGACCAAACATATTGCGGTGAGCTGGGTTTTCTATATAGTGCAGATGATTGACCTTATTAATAATAATAATCTTTTTATTCATATAGCACCAGCATATTCCGCAGCGCTTTACAATTCAGACAATTTCCAGGCTCACAATCTAGATTCCCTCTCTGTCTTTGCAGCATAGGAGGAAACCGGAGAACCCGGAGAAAACCCATGCAAACACAGGGAGAACATACAAGCTCCTCACAGATGTTGCCCTTGGTGGGATTTGAACCCAGGACCCCAGCGCTGCAAGGCTCTAGTGCTAACCACTGAGCCACCGTGCTGCACTTTTGCTCCTTTCAGCGAGGGATCATTAGAGCTCTAGTTCTGAGGATCCTGGATGCCACAGCACTCGAACCCGCAGTGAACAGAAAGTTATTCCCTGTTCTGTGGATTCAGGATGACTTTTAAACTTGAGAACAGCCCTTCAACTCTTTCTAGAGAGAATGGACAGATCCCCCAAATCCACCATTTGTTCATTTTTTTTTTACATTTAAAACTTCTCAGTTCACTGAGCTCAATCTTTGATGTGTCCTTAGTAGTGATGAGTGAGCACTAAAATGCTCGGGTGCTCGTTGTTCGGGTCGAGCACATTGGAATACTCGGGTGTTCAACCCGAGCAACGAGCCAATGTAAGTCTATGGGAAACTCCAGCATTTTTCCAGCACCCACCCCTTCCCCGGAGGTCTGCAGGGGGGCTAAAAATTAGCCAAATCGATGGGAACAGTGCTGAAATGACATGGGAACAGCATGGGAAAGACCCCTGGAAGCATCTCTGACTCCCAGGTCACTGCTGTCAACAACATGGTCAGAGTATTACGCCACTTTTACGGACTCACAATAAAACATACAAAAACAAAGCCAAAATGGATTTTCCTGGGAAATATGTTAAGGAACATCCTTTCCAGGGTAATGACTTGTGTATAAGGCAAAATAAATAACCAAAAACAAAAATTGTCCTCCACATCTTGGGCTATGTTCACACATAGTGTTTTTGTTGCGTTTTGCACTTTAGCATTGCTTTCAACGGTGAAAAATACATTCACCAGTAAATGTCATTTTAACATTTTACAACCTTATCTGGCCATGTGCTGTGTGACATATCATCAGACACATCCTGTTTCATTTATTAAGGAGAGATTCTGAAAGTCACAAAGCCTATTTTTATAGGACCATCAGGCGGCCCTTACTATTCTTAAAGGGCCAGCAGTCGGCCCTCACTATTGTTAGAGAGCCATCAGCCAGCTATGCTTTGTTGTTCCCATTATTAAAGAGTGGGTCTCCTATACTGTTATTGGGTATGCAGTGACTGCAGAGGCTGCCAAAAATTTGGATGCACCCCAATACCCCTTTGAAGAGACAGAGGAGGGTCTCATTAAAAAAAATGTTCCCATTATAAAGGAGTGGGTCTCCTATAGTGGTAATGCCCATGCAGTGACTGCAAGGGCTGCCAAACTTTGGGAAATACCCCAATACCAATTTAAAGACAGGTGGACCTCAGTAACGACATGTTCCCATTAAAAAAGAGTGGTTCTGCTATACAGTTATACGGTATGCAGTGAGTACAACGGCTGCCTAAATTTGGGAAATACCCCAATATCAATTTGAAGACACATAGAAGTGGGACTCAGTAACGACATGTTCCCATTATAAAGGAGCGCGTCTCCCATACTGTTCTTACATATGCAGTGACTGCAATGGCTGCAAAAAATTTGGACGCACTCCAGTGCCCCTTGGAAGAGAGATGTAGAGGAGGGCCTTATGACACTTTTTTCCCATGATTAGGAAGTGGGTCTCTCATACTGTTATTGCCTATGCAGTGAATGCAAGGGCTGCCAAAAATTTGGAGGCACTCCAATGCCCCTTGCAAGAGACTTAGAGGAAGGCCACATGAAAAAAATGTTCTCATTATTAGGAAGTGGGTCTCCCATACTGTTATTACCTATGTAGTGAATGCAAGGGCTGCCAAAAATTTGGACGCACTCCAATGCTTCTTGGAAGAGAGATGTGGAGGAGGGCCTTATGAAATTTTTTTCCCATTATTAGAGAGTGTCCCATACTGTTATTGCCTATGCAGTGAATGCAAGAACTGCCAAAAATTTGGAGGCACTCCAATGCCCCTTGCAAGAGACGTAGATATGGTGATATGGTGGTGGAGGATGAGGAGAAGGAGGAGGACAAGAGCAAATAGACAAAATCAGGAAGCGTATACCCATGTCTGGGTGTGAAGACAAAGGTGAATGGGAATAGAGTTAGACCTCCCAAAAAGAGTCACTGGATTTGAGTTTATGTTACGCTGCTATCATTCAGGGGTGTTGAGAAGTCTGGTCCAATCCAGCCCTTGTTCATTTTTGTAAGAGTCAGCCTGTCAGCATTTTCAGTTGACAGGCGGATGCGCCTATCAGTTATAATTTTCCCGGCGGCACTAAAAACCCACACTGACAAAACGCTAGCGGTACGGCAGGCGAGGACCTCCAAGAGAGCCAGTTCATGCCACTTGTCGAGCTTGGATACCCAATAATTATAAGGCACAGAGGAATCATGGAGGACGTTAGTACAGTCGGCCAGGTACTTCTTCAGCATCTTCGTAAAATTATCCCTCCTTGCGTAGAACTGTCAGCCGCGGGAAAGAGCGATATAAAGTTCTCCTTGTAGTGTGGGTCTAGAAGTGTCACCAACCAGTAATGACTGTCACTCAAAATTTGGAGAACGTGAGGGTCACAGGAAAGGCAGCGTAACATAAACTCAGCCATGTGTGTCAGACTGCTAACAGGAAAGACTTCTGTGTCCTCACCAAGAGGACGACTCACCATGCTCTCCTCCTCATTCTCCTCCTCCCTCTCCTCAGGCCATCCACGCTGAGCAGACGGTATGATAGTTGTGCGGGTAGTACCGTCTATAGCGCAGGAAACTAGCTTCTGTTCTTCCTCCTCCTCTTCCTCATTGTCACCCAATCCACATTAGGATGAGATGAGGCTGGGCTGTATGGAATCACCCTGTGTGGTTCCTTACTCAATCTCATTGTCCTCCGCCTGCAATGCCTCCTCTTTAATTGTGATCAGCAAGCATTTCAGAAGACAGAGAAGCTGGATGGTGACGCTAATTATAGCATCATCACCGCTCATCATCTTGGTGGAGTCCTCAAAGTTTTGGAGTATGGCACACATGTCTGACATCCATGCCCACTCCTGAGGTCTTATATGTGGAGGCTGACCTGAATACCGATGGCTGTGTTGATGCTGGTAGTCAATAACTGCCCTCTGCTGCTCACAAATCCTTCCCAACATCTGCAACAAGTTCAAATGCGTGGAGACATCGCACACCAATCGGTGAGCTGGAAGCTGCAAACGCTGCTGAAGCACGGCAAGGGCGGCGGAAGCTGTAGCTGACTTGCTAAAATGGGCACACACGCGGCGTAGTTTGAAAAGCAGATCTGGCATATCTGGGTAGGTTTTGAGAAACCGCTGAATGACAAGGTTAAGCACATGGGCCAGCTTCAAAGTTGCCACCAGGTTTCACCCATTGTCACACACGACCATGCCTGGCTGTAGGTTCAGCGGTGTGAGCCACAGATCTGCATGCTCTTTCAGAGCTGTCCACAACTCTTCAGCATTGTGCGGTTTGTCACCTAAGCATATTAGCTTCAGGACAGCCTGTTGCCGCTTGGCCGAGGCAGTGCTGCAGTGCTTCCATCTTGTGACTGATGTGGTCATTTTGGAGATGGAGGCTGAAGAGGAGGAGGAGGATGAGGTGCAGGAGCTGTAGACTGTGGGAGCAACTCTGATTGACCTAGGGCCCGCAATCCTTGGCGTCAGGAGGGCGTGTTCCAGCCCAAGGTCCGACTGGGTCCCGGCTTCCACTATTTTAACCCAGTGTGCCATCAGCGAGATGTACCATCCCTGCCCACAAGCACTTGTCCACGTGTCCCTGTAACGTGTCCCGGTAACTGTGTTGTTGAGGGCACGGCTAATGTTTTGGGACGTGCTTGTGTAATGGGGGGATGGCACACCGGGAGAAATAGTGGCGGCTGGGGACCAAGTACCGAGGGATGGCTGCCACCATCTGGTTGCAGAAAGCTTCCATCTCCACAAGCCTAAAAGGCAACATTTTGAGCGCAAGCATTTGCTAAATGTGTGAGTTTACTAGTGTGGCCTGTGAGATGTTGGCTGCATATTTGCGCTTGCATTCCAAGGACTGGGATATGGACAACTGAACGCTGCGCTGGGACAAGGACATGGACTTGCTTCCTGATGCTGCTACTTGAGAGTGTGCAATGACAGGTGCAGGGCAGGAGGCATCTTCACATGCACAATGGACAGGGGATTGGCTTACATGCACAACAGAAGAAGCCACCAGCAGACACTGTTCCTGGACCCTGGGGTTCAACCCACAAAGTCGGGTGCTTTGCTGCCATGTGCCTGATCATGCTGGTGGTGGTCAGGTTGGTAGTTTTGCTACCCCTGCTGATGCTGGCCTGGCAGGTGGTGCAAATGGCCTTTTTGGGGTTGTCAGCTGAGTTTTTAAAAAACTACCAGACTCGGGAAGACCTAACAGGTGTACTGGCAACTTCCGTTGTGTTGGTGTTATGGGGAACGGTTGCCCGCCTTTTGTCTGCGGCCACCACACTGCTTCTTCTTGCCTGTTTGGGTGCTCCCCCCCCCTCCTCCTGTGTGCTGCTGTCCTCGCTCTGCATGTCATCCTGCCAGGTTGGGTGAGTTACTATATCATCCACCACCTCGTCTTCCACTTCCGCACCCTGGTCCTCCTCCTGACTTTCTGGCAATTGTGTCTCATCGTCCACCTCTTGTGACACTTTCCCACTGTCACCTTCATGTGACCGTGGCTGCTCAAATATTTGGACATCGCTACATGCGATCGCCTCTTGCCCCGCTTCAAGTCGACCGGGCGAGAAGCCCAAATCTATTACTGGAAAAGTGAACAGCTCTTCAGAGTGTCCAAGTGTGGGACCAGTTGTCTCCGGGCACTTGGCATGGTAGGAGGAAGGAGGATCAGGGTGAGGAATATGGGGTCCAGACTCACGGCCACTGAGACTTGACCGTGTGGAAGACAGGGTGGTGGTGGTGGTGGCTAAGTGACTGGAAGCATTATCTGCTATCCAACCAATAACCTTTTCCACTGCTCTGTGTTCAATAGTGATGTTCTGCGGTCCCCTATTAATTGGGACAGGAAGATCGAGCGAGAAGATGTGGGTGTTTGTTGTGGCACAATTTCAGCTTACCCACGGCCTCGGCCTCTGCATGCACCATCAACATCATGTCCAGTTCCCTGTCCCTTGCCACTTGCCTTGCCCATTTTAAATGGAGGACAATATATTTCATGCTCACTACAAATGACTGAATTTGGAGAAAACTTATATGTGATCCGTGTGACGGACAAGCCACAGTTTTAAATAGATGGATTTTTAGCGCTGTAATATGGAAAGGACCTGGCTGTATTCTGCAGTGCCAACAAGCAAATGGTGCGGAACAACGGTGTTCTCTGGATTGCTTTTTAAGCAAATAATAAGGATTAAGATCCAAAAAAAAATTATTCCTGGCCCCTGAGATATCTAACAGCAGCAGCAGCAGACAAAACTGGAATTGAGCCTCTTGTGCTATATGCACTGCAGTCTGCTATATACCCTGCCTGCCTACCTATATACACTGCCTGCCTGATATCTCTGGAGATGTATTAGTCCTCAGAAGGACTGTTTGTTGAGATGGATATGTGTCTCTAATATAGTTTGGTATACCTACACTAACTAGAAACAAGCAAATCTCTTCCTAGCTCAGCAGCAGCTCTCCCTACACTGTTTGATACCAGAGTGACTAGGACGAGCATGACGGTGCCAGGTCTGATATAGACCTGATGACGCTGTGCGGCCAGCCAATCACTGTAATGCCACAACCACCAGTGCGTGGCAAGCAATCCCTGCATGTTCATTGGCTCTCTAAAGAGCACCAAACATGAAGGGCGGGAACCCGAGCTCCCGCACGAGCAACCCGGAAATACTCGCTGAGTGCCGAGCATGTTGAGCACATTGATGCTCATCACTAGTCCTTAGTCCATGGGTCAGTTCAATTATGGCAGTGTTTCCCAAATTCCCGTCCTCAAGGCCCCCAACACATTATGTTTTCAGGATTTACTGTTACGCAAGGTGTAGGAAAGACTAAGTGCAACACAAGGGGAAAGGGGGTGGTGGAGACCTCCTAGGCTGACCTTATATCACCCTGTCTCCCCTAAACGTCCCTATATTGGTTCCGCACAGGAACCACGCCCTGTCTTTCCCTGGTATTTGGCCCTAGCTAGGGAAGGTTGAGGGTGGGTGAGGTGTAGTCGATTCCCACTGACAACTAAAGACAACAAGGGGGAACAAACAAGGGAAGGTAGCTTAGCTTTAGTCGACTTCAGAGAGATGAACATATATCCTCTTAGCACCAGAGAGGAATTACTGCCCTAGCTCCAAGTCTTCATAAGGGGTCATATGAGTATAGCTGACACCTCCCTTTAGCAAACAGAAGGTATTTATACACCCAGGCCAGGGTGTTAATTAGCAAGAGGAAGGTAGCCACTGGGTCCTAGAGTGACAGCTTCTAAGATGGTGTCTGTAATGTCAAATGAAGAGATCTCTTGCAACCAACTGCAGGGTGACTGTCTTCTGACACACCCGTGAGTGGGCTCCGAACACTCAAGACTGGGTTTCTCAGGATAAAGGGTGTGGAATGAATGAACCAACCTGGGAGCATTCACCTCTGATGCTGAAACCCACATCCTCTCCTCCGGACCATAGCCTTTCCAGTGCACCAAGTATTGTAGAAAACAACGTTGAAGACGAGAATCAACAATCCTCGAAATTTGAAAGTCCAGATTTCCATCAACCATTACTGGTGGCGGTGGTAGAGGTGAGGGCTCAAGAGGTTTCACATACTTCTTGAGTAAGGACCTGTGGAACATGTTGTGGACCCTAAGGGCCTGAGGAAATTCAAGACAAAACGCTGCTGGGTTAATGACGGTGGTTATTTTATAGGGACCAATAAACCTAGGTCCCAGCTTCTAAGAAGGAACTTTCAATCTTATATTCCTGGCAGACAACCACACAAAGTCATTCACATTCAGGTCCGGACCTGGCAAGCGTTTTCTGTCAGCCATTCGTTTATATCTGTCTTCCATGATCTTTAAATTACTCAGAACATCCTGCCATACCGAGGAGAGCGACGAAGCAAACCGTTCCTCCTCAGGAACTCCCGAAGTTTCTCCCCCACTAAAGGTTCCAAACTGTGGGTTGTAACCATATGCACCCAAGAACGGTGACCTGCCAGTGAATTCTAGTCGATGATTATTATTGGCAAATTCTGCCAGCGGTAAGTAGGATGCCCAATCCTCCTGATTTTTGGAGACGAAACACCTGAGGTAGGTCTCCAAATTCTGGTTGACACGCTCGGTCTGTCCATTCTAATGAGAGTGAAAGGCAAAGGAAAAGGACAGCTGCACCCCCAGTCGAGAACAGAATGCCTTCTAAAACTTGGAAACAGATAAGGTGCCCCGATCTGATACCACATCGGAGGGAACCCCGTGAAGCTTCACAATCTCATTTATGAACACCTGAGCAAGTGTCTTGGCATTTGGAAGTGCAGGTAATGCGACGAAGTGAACCATTTTACTGAATCTATCTATACCACCAAAACCACCGTTTTTGCCTGCAGAAACTGGTAGGTCAGTAATAAAATCCATGGACAAATATGTCCATGCCCTACTAGGGATAGGTAGCGTAAGAAAAGCACCAGACGGACGAGTATGCAAAACCTTAGAACGCGCGCAAATACTACAAGCAGCTACGTGTTCAATCACATACCGATACAACCCCTACCACCAAAAATGATGAGAGAGGAGGTCCACGGTTGCCTTACCACCTGGATGACCTGCAAGCACAGAGTTATAATGTTCATTAATTACATTGCGGCGCAGATTAGATGGTACAAATAACCTTTCTGAAGGGCAGGAGGCAGGGGTGTCCCCCTGAGCCTCCAACACCTTACCCTTCAGTTCAGGGTACAGTGCTGAAATGACTACCCCTTTCTGTAATATCGGGGCAGGGTCCTCATGGTCACCACCACCAGGGAAGCTCCGGGACAAAGCATCAGCCTTGACATTTTTGACCCCTGCATGAAAAGGGACAACAAAATTGAACCTAGTAAAAAACAGGGACCATCTGGCTTGCCTAGGGTTGAGACGTTAGCTGACTGGAGATATGACAGGTTCTTATGGTGAGTAATAACAGTAATAGGATGGGCAGCTCCCTCCAACCAATGTCTCCATTCTTCGAACGTCAATTTGATCGCCAAAAGTTCCCCATTACCCACGTCAAAATTTTTCTCAGCCGAAGACAATTTTTTAGAAAAGAAGGCGCATGGACGCCATTTACCAGGGGACGAACCCTGAGACAACACAGCCCCGACATTCGACGCATCAACCTCCACAATAAAGGGAAACATCGGGTTGACTGAGTATAGGTGCAGTGGAAAAATGATTCTTTAAGGAAGAAAAAGCCTGGAGGGAGGCATCCGACCATTTGGAAAAATCAGACCCCATCTTAGTCATGTCAGTAAGGGGTCTCACAATTAGAAGTCATTTTGGATGAATTTCTGGTAAAAATTAGTAAAGTGTTACACGTACGCCACTAGGTTCTGATAGTGCGAGACAGGTTACATGAACTCTTTGGAATCCTGGGGGAACCATTTCTCAGGGCAACCATAGACCATGTGCTGCAGCTTCTCTCAGGCACACAGGGGTATTGACCCTCAGGCACAGACACGTAGGTTGTTTCACTGGCTGACCAGACACACTTGACAAGAGTTGCTCATAATTGTTAGAACAGTAGCATTTAATAAGAAGCCGCACAGCCAGTGCAAGTTAAGTCTTATCAGTAACAGGCTCCAGTGACAAACAGTACAGTTTCCTTAGCAGCACAGCAGTTCACAGTCTTCCCAGTAGTACAGGACAGCACAGTTCTAATGCAAAGGCACATTAATGAAAACAACATTCTTTACAGCACAGTGAGATGGAGGAGGGGGGAGGGTTTGCTGAGGGAGATGATCCCTGTGACACCATTTTTTCCAGTCCTTATCTTTCTGCCTGACAATACTTTGTACTGCTAGTTCAGGAACTCTACCTGACCTGAGCTTAGCTTCACTCCTGACTTGAATCCTCTTCATTTGTAGGGGCGCTTCTGTGAGATACAGAACACACACACCACCTTTCTCTTTGGTTGCAGCCAGACAGTAAACAACTTCCCCACAATCCCCCTGGGGCTCTGCTAAAACCCTCAATGTCTCCTGTAGCTGTGTTAACCCCTCTAGTTGCTGTATGCTTCTGGAGCACAACACTTCCTGTCTCCTGTGCTTGTGTTACTTCTAATAGCAGCTGAATGCTTTAAAAGCAACAGCACTACTTCTGCATGTCACACTGTGAAACAGCACTACTTCTGCATGTCACAAAAGCCCAGAAAGCGTTGCAGAGCCTTCAGGTTCTCGGGATGTTCCCAATCAAGGACTGCACGGGTCTTCTCCTGATCCATTCGAAAACCCGAAGATGACAAGGACCCCAAAAACTGCACCTCCTGAACAGCAAAAACAAATTTTTCCAGTTTGGCATAAAGTTTGTTATCCCTTAATATCTGGAGCACCTGCTTAACATGCCCATGATGTGTTACAAAATCAGGTGAGTAAACGAAAATATCGTCCAGATAGACCACCACAAACCTCCCCAGCAAGTTATGGAAAATATTTATGAAATGCTAGAATACCGCAGGTGCGTTGGTCAAACCAAAAGCCATAACCAGACTCTAGAAATGTCCTTCCGGGGTATTGAACGCTGTTTTCCATTCATCCCCTTCTCTTCTTCTAACCAGGTTGTAGGCTCCCCTTAAATCCAACTTGGAGAATACCTTAGCTCCCACAACCTGGCTGAACAAATCAGGAATCAGAGGAAGAGGGTATGGATCACGGATGGTAATTTCATTTAATTCCCAGAAAGCTAAACAGGGACGTAGACCACCATCTTTTTTCTTCACAAAGAAGAACCCTGCCGCCACGGGTGAAGATGAGGGTCTGATATGTCCCTTTTCCAGACTTTCTGCAATGAAATCTTTCATGGCTTGTCTCTGAAGCCAGAAAGATTATACAGTCTGGGCTTAGGTAGTTTAGCTCCGGGGGTCAGGTTAATAGGACAGTCATAAGCACGATGAGGAGGCAAATCCTGACACCCCCTCTCAGAAAAAACGTCCTCAAAACCAGACAGAAAAGCAGGTAATATTTCCGTAGAGACAGTAGCAAGGGAAATATCTAAACAGTTCTCATGGCAGTAATTTCCCCTGTTTGCCAATCCACCAACGGATTATGTTTAACAAGCCAAGGAATACCCAAAACAATCGGTGTGAGAAGATTGTCCTGGACATAGCAAGGGATTATTTCACAATGAACCGACCCCACCCTCAGTTTTACATTATGTACAATCTGAGTAAATGCTTTCTGTGCAAGTGGCGCTGAGTAAATGGCAAAGATGGAAATAGGTTCAGCTAAACTACAGCAAGCAAGACCATGAGTTTTCACAAACTCAGCATCAATCATGCTGACTCCGGCTCCACTATGAACAAACACAGAAATTTTCTCGGTTTTGCTCTCTAGCACCACCTCTGCTGGCAGGACAAAGCGGGGAACTGCAGGTTGGCAATAAATGCACCCCTTGCTTTTCAAACTCCAGGCTACCAAGAGTTAATCGAGTCTCCTTTTGTTTAGAAATTGAAGGACAGGATCAAATAAAATGTCCCTTTTTCCAGCAAAAAAAAACACACCTTTTTTCTTGCAAATCTCCTGGAAAATGTATGGTTTCCTCCACCTCCATGGTTCCTCCACCTCCCCCAGTACTGGTTCACCGCTAGACCACTCCCCCAGCAGAGGTGCAGAACCCCAACAAGAAGGCCCTGCAGAAGGTGGTCTCACCCGTCTATCCCGAAGGCGTCTATCAAGACGGATGGCCAAAGACATGGCAGCCTCCAAGGACTGAGGGGTTTCATATACGGCCAAGGCATCTTTCAACCTTTCAGTAAGCCCCTCACAAAATTGGCTTCTAAGGGCTGAGTCATTTCATTTAGAATCTCCATGCCCATCTACAGAATTCAGAACTGTACGTCTCCACTGACCGATTCCCCTGCTGAAGACCACGTAGCCTAGAATCAGCCAAGGCAACTCTGTCAGGGTCATCATAGATGAGGGCCAGAGCCCCCCAAAAAGACTCCACAGACTGGAGACAAATCGAATCCTGTTGTAAAGAAAATGCCCAAAGCTGAGGATCTCCCTGCAGTAGAGAGATCACAATTCCAACCCGTTGCTCCTCATTTCCGGAGGACGAAGTTTAAAATACAGTTTGCAGGCCTCCTTGAATACAAAAAACTTGTCCCTACTTCCTGAAAACCTGTCCGGGAGGGCAACCTTGGGTTCAGGCTGGACTGTCCTACCTGCAGAGACCCCCACATTAGCAACCTGAAGCCGCTGATGCTGTTGCTGAACCTCACAGCGGAGGTCATTTACCTCCAGAGAGAGACTGCGCAGACACTCTGCGAGCTCTGCAACTGAACCCATACTAAGGGAGAAAAGAAAAAAAGTCCATGCCCAAACAACACACAAAAAAAGTGTCAGTTTTTTTTGTTTCATTTTTCTTTTCAAAATGTGCATGGCCTTTGATAATGTCAAACAAGGTTTAGGAAAGACTAACACAAAGGGAAAGGGGAAAAGGGGGCCCAGACTTTAGGGAAAGGGGGTAGTGGAGACCTCCTAGGCTGACCTTATATTGCCTTGTCTACCCTAAACGTCCCTATATTGGTTCCGCACAGGAACCTTGCCCTGTCTTTCCCTGGCGTTTGGCCCTAGCTAGGGGAACAAACAAGGGAAGGTAGCTTAGCTTTAGTCGACTTCAGAGAGATGAATACACGTCCTCTTAGCACAAGAGAGGAAGAAGTACTGCACTAGCTCCAAGCTTTCACAAGGTGTCATGTGAGTATCGCTGGCATCTCCCTCTAGCAAACAGCAGGTATTTATACACCCAGGCCAGGGTGTTAATTAGCAAGAGGAAGGTAGCCGCTGGGTCCTAGAGAGACAGCTTCTAAGAAGGTGTCTGTAATGCCAAATGAAGAGATCTCCTGCAACCAACTGCAGGGCGACTGTCTGTCACTTCTGACACACCCGTGACATTTCCTTTGTATTGCACAGGTGATGGAATTATTATTAAGGCATCAGAAATTACCACAGATTCTCTCACCTGTGTAATACTAAGGAAATCCTGAAAACATGATGTGTTGGTGGTTGTGAAGACTGGGTTTGGGAAACACTGAGTTACGGTATTGCAAATGTATTCAGATTTTCATATGTTTTTGTCCATTTGAACAAGACGAGCACATATTTATTTAGTATATTGTTTTAGGTCAATATATTCTGAGTGATTTTTTCTGTTCGTTGAGCCTTGTGGGGACTTATTTGTAGATCAAGTTACCATTGCTGCTATTGTTGCTGTTTATTGGTGGTATGCTACTGGAGACAATTATCCCCAGCAGGTCACAAGAAAGACCAGTGGGAAGCTGTCTCGGGTGTGTCAGAGGTGACAGACAGTCGCCCTGCAGTTGGTTGTAGGAGATCTGCACGTTTGGCATTAGAGACATCTTCTTAGAGGCTGTCTCTAGGACCCAGCGGCTACCTCCATCTGGCTAATTAACACCCTGCCTGGGTGTATAAATATCTGCTGTATTTCAGAGGGAGGTGCCGGCGATATTCATTACTACTTGTGAAAGCTTTAGCAAGAGCAGTACTTCGTCCTCTCTGGAGCTTGAGGATGTGTGCGCATTTGTCTGGAGTTCGTCTAAAGCTAAGCAATTTCCCCATGTTTGTCCACCCCTGTTGTCTATAGTGTTTAGTGGATATTGACTAGTGCTCATCTCCACCCTTCCCTAGCCTTAGCCATACACCAAGGAAGACAGGGTGAGGAACGCGTGCGGCGATTGGTGAAGAGCCAATACAGGGACGTTAGGGGAGACTAGATCAACCTAGGAGGTCTCCACTCCCCCCCCCCTTTCGCTAGAGTCTGGGCTCCCTTTCCCTCTTCCCTTTGTGTTGCACTAAGTCTTTTCTACACCTTGCATGAGAGAAGCAGAGGTTACAGAGAAAAACTTATCACCAACAAGGAAGATAGGGGGAACTATATGAACAGGACTGGAGGACAGGGAGAAACTTATCACCAGCAGGGAACAGGGGAGATAGGGAGAATCTTATCACAAGCAGGGGGGACAGGGCCAAATTTAACCCATTAGGGAGGACAGGTAGAATCTTTTCACCAGCAAGAAACGAAAAACAGAAACAGTGAGACTCTTATCACCAGGGGGGCCAAGAAAAGCCTAACCAGCAGATGGAACAGGGAGAAACTTATCAGCAGCAGGGAAGACAAGATGACTGTCATCATCAGCAGGAAACAGGAGATAGGGAGAAACCTATCACCAGCAGGAGGCAGGAGAGACTGAACAGCTGAAGCCATATAACATATGATGGAGACTTGTGCAGTGGGGTGCCATACAGAAGATTTTTGGCACAGACAATGTTATACCCTCGTAATGAGAACAGAAGGAAATCTACATAATGTTCATCATCTGCTTGGTAACAATGATATATTATGAGCCTCTAAATGGTAACATTAGTGCCTCAAAATGAACGCCTGGCCAAAGTTTTACAAACTTCCTGAGGAACGGCGACTTCTGCTCACGAATATCCTGTAAATCTTCAGTTACATTTTATTGTAACGGATAATGAAGGCCCTGGGTCTTTTACTGGGCCACCGTGGAGGTCCTCGCACACACAGCCGCTGTGGTCTCGAGACGTCTGAGCTGCAGGTACAGCGTCTGCTTGTATACTGTATATCTGCAGTATATAGTGAAAAGAATTATCTCAAAGGAAGCCAGGCCACAGGCTGGTACCAAGATGACAGTGACGGGTCCTTCCATTACAACCCATAGATGCCCACCCAACATCTGCCAATGTATGACAAATGTAGGGAAAAGGTAGGGAAGGAAGGCTCTCTGGATCATGGTGATAACCGTCTGAGAAGCATACGCCGTATGATATCATTCTTCTTCTTGGTATAAGAACTTCATCCATAGTTGATGCTATCCAGCCGAAATATTATCCTCTCTCAGATGAGATGTTTATTGTTTATAAGTGGCCCCTTTTCTGACCCTTAAATGATGGCTCGCACCGGCTGCATAGAAGCACCGCACGGAAATCATTTACACAACATTTCACAGTTATTGAAAACCTGAGCAGCCGCTCTCCTGCGCTCAAAAGTCTGCAGATCACTGAGAAAGCGGCATAAAGGAGAAGAAAGGGCAAAGGAGGAGAGGGACTCTCATAGTGATTGATTGTCAGGGAGACCTGAGCCAGGGACGGCTGAGAGGCTGCACACAGTGACTGCACAGGAGGAGGAATGGTCTGCACAGGAGGAATGGTCTGCAGAGGAGGAATGGTCTGCACAGGAGAAATGGTCTGCACAGGAGAAAGAGTCTGCACACAATAACTACACTGGAGGAGGAGACTGCACACAATAACTACACTGGAGCAGGAGACTGCACACAGTGACTGCACAGGAGGAGGAGACTGCACACAGTGACTGCACAGGAGGCGGAGACTGCACACACTGACTGCACAGGAGGAGGAGACTGCACACAGTGACTGCACAGGAGGAGGAGACTGCACACAGTGACTGCACAGGAGGAGGAGGAGACTGCACAGGAGGAAGAGACTGAACACAGTGACTGTGCAGAAGGAGTAGACTGCTCCCAGTGACTACACAGGAGGAAGAGACTGCACTGTGACTGCACAGGAGGAGGAGACTGCACACAATAACTACACTGGAGCAGGAGACTGCACACAGTGACTGCACAGGAGGAGGAGACTGCACACAGTGACTGCACAGGAGGCGGAGACTGCACACACTGACTGCACAGGAGGAGGAGACTGCACACAGTGACTGCACAGGAGGAGGAGACTGCACACAGTGACTGCACAGGAGGAGGAGGAGACTGCACAGGAGGAAGAGACTGAACACAGTGACTGTGCAGAAGGAGTAGACTGCTCCCAGTGACTACACAGGAGGAAGAGACTGCACTGTGACTGCACAGGAGGAGGAGACTGCACACAGTGACTGCACAGGAGGAGGAGACTGCACACAGTGACTGCACAGGAGGAGGAGACTGCACACAGTGACTGCACAGGAGGAGGAGACTGCACACAGTGACTGCACAGGAGGAGGAGACTGTACACAGTGACTGCACAGGAGGAGGAGATTGCACACAGTGGCTGCACAGGAAGAAGAGACTGCACACAGTGATTGCACAGGACGAGGAGGAGACTGCACACAGTGATTGCACAGGACGAGGAGGAGACTGCACACAGTCACTGCACAGGAGGAGGAGATTGCACACAGTGACTGCACAGGAGAAGGAAGAGACTGCACCCAGTGACTGCACAGGAGGAGGAGACTGCACACAGTGACTGCACAGGAGAAGGAAGAGACTGCACAGGAGGAGGAGACTGCACCCAGTGGCTGCACAGGAAGAGGAGACTGCACCCAGTGGCTGCACAGGAAGAGAAGACTGCACCCAGTGGCTGCACAGGAGGAGGAGACTGCACACAGTGACTGCACAGGAGGAGACTGCACACAGTGACTGCACAGGAGGATGAGATTGCACACAGTGACTGCACAGGAGAAGGAAGAGACTGCACACAGTGACTGCACAGGAGGAGGAGACTGCACACAGTGACTGCACAGGAGGAGGAGACTGCACACAGTGACTGCACAGGAGGAGGAGACTGCACAGGAGGAGGAGACTGCACACGGTGACTGCACAGGAGGAGGAGACTGCACACATTGACTGCACAGGAGGAGGAGACTGCACACAATGACTGCACAGGAGGAGGAGACTGCACACAGTGACTGCACAGGAGGAAGAGACTGCACACAGTGACTGCAGAGGAGGAGACTGCACACAGTGACTGCACAGGAGGAAGAGACTGCACACAGTGACTGCACAGGAGGAGAAGAGACTGCACAGGAGGAGACTGCATATCAGAAGTCACCGGTGACTTTCCTTCCAGCAGATGCCATCTCTATCATCCATGCAGTGATCGGCTGGTGATGCGTTAGCGATTATGGAGGAATTCTTTCCATGTTTTGATCCAGCTCTTGGTTTTTGCCCGTCGTTCGCTCTACTGGAAATCATAAAAGATTGGTCTGCACAGAAATAATTGGGAGTTTGGTAATCACATTAGTAGACAGTGCAGGACGCGCAGTGATCGGTCTAATGGCCGCTCATTCCCTGAATGTGCCATAATTCATTACTGATTTATTCTGCATCGCCCCAATGTGCTGACACAAAGCGAAGGTCACCGCGTGCGCTCTCGGCCTCATTAACCAATTATACAGAGCAGCAGCGAGCAGGACGGGGACATGTGCGTAATCCAAGGACCGCACCGAAATATAGATAAAGGACTGCAATGTGTACAGTATATAGAGGACTCCACGACCGTGCTGTGTATATAGATGCCTGTATACCGTGTATGTAATGTGCAGGATGCAATTTATACAGCCTTCAATGTATATTGTATATCAGTATGAGCGCTTGTCAATATGAGGTTGTGTGACCCTATAGTCAGTAGAGATAAAACCGTCAGCTCCTAAGCCCACTGTAAAATCTGTAACAGCACAGATCACAGAGCATGCCCACTACATCACCACAGTAGCCATAGGTGATGTCACAGCTCACCTCCCCCTCTCTGCACAATGACCTCTATACAGATCACAGAGCATGCCCAGTACATCCGCACAGTAGTCATAGGTGATGTCACAGCTCACCTCCCCCTCTCTGCACAATGACCTCTATACAGATCACAGAGCATGCCGCTACATCCCCACAGTAGTCATAGGTGATGTCACAGCTCACCTCCCCCTCTCTGCACAATGACCTCTGTACAGATCACAGAGCATGCCCAGTACATCCGCACAGTAGTCATAGGTGATGTCACAGCTCACCTCCCCCTCTCTGCACAATGACCTCTATACAGATCACAGAGCATGCCACTACATCACCACAGTAGTCATAGGTGATGTCACAGCTCACCTCCCCCTCTCTGCACAATGACCTCTGCACAGATCACAGAGCATGCCCACTACATCCGCACAGTAGTCATAGGTGATGTCACAGCTCACCTCCCCCTCTCTGCACAATGACCTCTGTACAGACCACAGAGCATGCCACTACATCACCACAGTAGTCATAGGTGATGTCACAGCTCACCTCCCCCTCTCTGCACAATGACCTCTATACAGATCACAGAGCATGCCACTACATCACCACAGTAGTCATAGGTGATGTCACAGCTCACCTCCCCCTCTCTGCACAATGACCTCTGTACAGATCACAGAGCATGCCCACTACATCCCCCACAGTACTGATAGGTGATGTCACAGCTCACCTCCCCCTCTCTGCACAATTACCTCTGTACAGATCACAGAGCATGCCCACTACATACACACGGTAGTTATAGGTGATGTCACAGCTCATCTCCCCCTCTCTGCACAATGACCTCTGTACAGATAACAGAGCATGCCCACTACATCCGCACAGTAGTCATAGGTGATGTCACAGCTCACCTCCCCCCTCTGCACAATGACCTCTGTACAGATCACAGAGCATGCCCACTACATCCACACAGTAGTCATAGGTGATGTCACAGCTCACCTCCCCCTCCTGCACAATGACCTCTGTACAGATCACAGAGCATGCCCACTACATCCACACAGTAGTCATAGGTGATGTCACAGCTCACCTCCCCCTCTCTGCACAAAGACCTCAGAACAGATCCCAGAGCATGCCCAGTACATCCCCACAGTAGTCATAGCTGATGTCACAGCTCATCTCCCCCCTCCTGCACAATGACCTCTATACAGATCACAGAGCATGCCCACTACATCCACACAGTAGTCATAGGTGATATCACAGCTCACCTCCCCCTCTCTGCACAATGACCTCTGTACAGATCACAGAGCATGCCCACTACATCCGCACAGTAGTCATAGGTGATGTCACAGCTCACCTCCCCCTCTCTGCACAATGACCTCTGTACAGACCACAGAGCATGCCACTACATCACCACAGTAGTCATAGGTGATGTCACAGCTCACCTCCCCCTCTCTGCACAATGACCTCTATACAGATCACAGAGCATGCCACTACATCACCACAGTAGTCATAGGTGATGTCACAGCTCACCTCCCCCTCTCTGCACAATGACCTCTGTACAGATCACAGAGCATGCCCACTACATCCCCCACAGTACTGATAGGTGATGTCACAGCTCACCTCCCCCTCTCTGCACAATTACCTCTGTACAGATCACAGAGCATGCCCACTACATACACACAGTAGTTATAGGTGATGTCACAGCTCATCTCCCCCTCTCTGCACAATGACCTCTGTACAGATCACAGAGCATGCCCACTACATCCGCACAGTAGTCATAGGTGATGTCACAGCTCACCTCCCCCCTCTGCACAATGACCTCTGTACAGATCACAGAGCATGCCCACTACATCCACACAGTAGTCATAGGTGATGTCACAGCTCACCTCCCCCTCCTGCACAATGACCTCTGTACAGATCACGGAGCATGCCCAGTACATCCCCACAGTAGTCATAGCTGATGTCACAGCTCATCACACCCCCCTCCTGCACAATGACTTCTATACAGATCACAGAGCATGCCCACTACATCCACACAGTAGTCATAGGTGATGTCACAGCTCACCTCCCCCTCTCTGCACAAAGACCTCAGAACAGATCCCAGAGCATGCCCAGTACATCCCCACAGTAGTCATAGGTGATGTCACAGCTCATCTTCTCCCTCCTGCACAATGACCTCTATACAGATCCCAGAGCATGCCGCTACATCCACACAGTAGTCATAGGTGATGTCACAGCTCACCTCCCCCTCTCTGCTCAATGACCTCTGTACAGATCACAGAGCATGCCCAGTACATCCCTACAGTAGTCATAGGTGATGTCACAGCTCACTTCCCCCTCCTGCACAATAACCTCTATACAAATCACAGAGCATGCCACTACATCACCACAGTAGTCATAGGTGATGTCACAGCTCACTTCCCCCTTCTGCACAATGACCTCTGAACAGATCACAGAGCATGCCCAGTACATCCACACAGTAGTCATAGGTGATGTCACAGCTCACTTCCCCCTCCTGCACAATGACCTCTGAACAGATCACAGAGCATGCCCAGTACATCCACACAGTAGTCATAGGTGATGTCACAGCTCACCTCCCCCTCTCTGCACAATGACCTCTGCACAGATCACAGAGTATGCCCACTACATCACCACAGTAAACAAACAAATAGAGCAGCACTCTGCAACGCTAAGTATGTGAACAAGAAATAAATAAAATTTGAATAGCATTACTGTGGACTCCACACAATCCATCACACTGTATAATTCCTTGCATACAGTATAATAACCCCCACATAGTCCTCCAAATATTATAATGGCCCCAACATAGACCTCAATATATTATAAAAGCCCCCACATAGTCCTTCATATAGTATACAACATCTCATAATCCACCATATAATATAATGCAACCCATACTCCTCTATATAGTATAATGCATTCCTCATAGTCCTCCATATCATATAATGTGCTCCCCATAGTCCTCCATGTAGTATAATGCACCCCATAGTCCTCCATACAGTATAATGCACTCCCCATTGTCCTCCATGCAGTACAATACACTCCCCATGGTCCTCTATATAGTATAATGCACTCCCAATAGTTCTCCATATAGTATAATGCACTCCCCATAGTCCTTAATATAGTATAATGCACTCCCCATAGTCCTTCATATAGTATAATGCACTCCCCATAGTCCTCCATACAGTATAATGCACTCACCAATGCCCTCCCTACAGTATAAGGCACTCCCCATAGTCCTCCATACAGTATAATGCATTCCCCATAGTTCTCCATATAGTATAATGCACTCCCCATAGTCCTTCATATATTATAATGCACTCCCCATAGCTCTCCATATAGTATAATGCACTAACCAAAGTTCTCCATATAGTATAATGCACTCCCCATAGTCCTCCATACAGTATACTGCACTCCCCATAGTCCTCCTTACAGTATAGTGCTGTTAGGAACTGACCTGGGTTGGAGTAATGGCATTGCAACCACTAGGGACAGCACCAGTCGGTAGCATAGTCAGGGCGTCCAGGAATTCGCTACACAGGAAAGCAGTATTGTCTTTGTACCATTTAGCAGGAGAAGGAAGAGCGTGAATTGAGGCTGGGAGCTCAATAATTTCACAAGGAGGGAAGTGCCAGGCCAGGTTTAAGTAGGGTGTTCAATCAGGATGAAGCCAATCAGGTACAACATATGGTGGAGCTACTGAGGAACACTACAGGTACTATAATCTAGATTAGCCAGGAACTGTCCAGTGCACTGAATAGCTCCGTGGGAAGA
The DNA here is from genome assembly GCF_046119375.1 of Phyllobates terribilis. Classification (NCBI taxonomy): domain Eukaryota; kingdom Metazoa; phylum Chordata; class Amphibia; order Anura; family Dendrobatidae; genus Phyllobates; species Phyllobates terribilis. The sequence goes on along the minus strand of NW_027362764.1, from coordinate 19,602,935 downwards.
TCTGCCGTCTGATGCACAAAAGGTGCTGAGTTTGAGTCCTGACAAATGCACTCCACAATCCTCCATATAGTATAATGCACCCCATAGTCCTCCATGCAGTATAATGTACACCCCATAGTCCTCCATATAGTATAATGCACTCCCCATAGTCCTCCATATAGTATAATGCACTCCCCATAGTTCTCCATATAGTATAATGCACCCCCCATAGTCCTCCATATAGTATAATGCACCCCCATAGTCATCCATACAGTATAATGCACTCCCCATAGTCCTCCATATAGTATAATGCACTCCCAATATTTCTCCATACAGTAGCCTGGTGCAGGGCTACAATTTTGTTTCTGGTGTCCTTCGACAGCTCTTTGGTCTTCACCATAGTGGAGTTTGGAGTGTGACTGTTTGAGGTTGCGGACAGGTGTCTTTTATACTGATAACAAGTTCAAACAGCTGCCAGTACTACAGGTAATGAGTGGAGGACAGAGGAGCCTCTTAAAGAAGAAGTTACAGGTCTGTGAGAGACAGAAATCTTGCTTGTTTGTAATTCACCAAATACTTATTTTCCACCAAAACTTGAAAAAAAATTCTTTCCAAATCAGAGAATGTGATTTTCAGGATTTGTTTTCTCATTTTGTCTCTCATAGTCGAGGTCGACCTATGATGTCAATTACAGGCCTCGCTCATCTTTTAAAGTGGGAGAACTTGCACAATTGGTGGCTGACTAAATACTTTTTTCCCCACTGTATATACAGTTTAATGCACTCCCCATAGTCCTATATACAGTATTATTGTCACCACAATGTACTCACTGATTAAAAGAATAAAATAAATAACAATACTCACCTTTTCTCCTCGTTCCCCTGCTCAGGGCCGGCTCCAGGATTTTCTGGGCCCCGGGCGAAAGAGTCTCAGTGGCCCCTTTAATACATACCACCATTCATGATGCACAGATACCACAGAGAAATATATATATATATATAGTACAATGCAAAGGTTTTTCTTCTTACATTACATGACCGATATCTATTGTAAATTCCACAATAGCTCAGAAACCGGCGAATCCTCACAGTTCAGACCGGACAGTATAGTCCTCCATACAGTATAATGGGCCCCACATAGTCCTCCATACAGTATAATGGCCAGACATAGTCCTCCATACAGTATAATGGCCCTTCATAGTCCTCCATACAGTATAATGGCCCCACATAGTCCTCCATACAGAATAATGGGCCCCACATAGTCCTCCATACAGTATAATGAGCCCCACATAGTCCTCCATACAGTATAATGGGCCCCACATAGTCCTCCATACAGAATAATGGGCCTCACATAGTCCTCCATATAGTATAATGGGCCCCACATAGTCCTCCATACAGTATAATGGGCCCCACATAGTCCTCCATACAGTATAATGAGCCCCACATAGTCCTCCATACAATATAATGGGCCCCACATAGTCCTCCATACAGTATAATGGCCCCACATAGCCCTCCATACAGTATAATGAGCCCCACATAGTCCTCCATACTGTATAATGAGCCCCACATAGTCCTCCATACAATATAATAGCCCCACATAGTCCTCCATACAGTATAATGAGCCCCACATAGTCCTCCATACAGTATAATGAGCCCCACATAGTCCTCCATACAATATAATAGCCCCACATAGTCCTCCATACAGTATAATGGCCCCACATAATGCTCCATACAGTATAATGAGCCCCACATAGTCCTCCATACTGTATTATGGGCACCACATAGTCCTCCATACAGTATTATGGGCACCACATAGTCCTCCATACAGTATTATGGGCACCACATAGTCCTCCATACAGTATAATGGCCAGACATAGTCCTCCATACAGTATAATGGCCCTTCATAGTCCTCCATACAGTATAATGGCCCCACATAGTCCTCCATACAGAATAATGGGCCCCACATAGTCCTCCATACAGTATAATGAGCCCCACATAGTCCTCCATACAGTATAATGGGCCCCACATAGTCCTCCATACAGAATAATGGGCCTCACATAGTCCTCCATATAGTATAATGGGCCCCACATAGTCCTCCATACAGTATAATGGGCCCCACATAGTCCTCCATACAGTATAATGAGCCCCACATAGTCCTCCATACAATATAATGGGCCCCACATAGTCCTCCATACAGTATAATGGCCCCACATAGCCCTCCATACAGTATAATGAGCCCCACATAGTCCTCCATACTGTATAATGAGCCCCACATAGTCCTCCATACAATATAATAGCCCCACATAGTCCTCCATACAGTATAATGAGCCCCACATAGTCCTCCATACAGTATAATGAGCCCCACATAGTCCTCCATACAATATAATAGCCCCACATAGTCCTCCATACAGTATAATGGCCCCACATAATGCTCCATACAGTATAATGAGCCCCACATAGTCCTCCATACTGTATTATGGGCACCACATAGTCCTCCATACAGTATTATGGGCACCACATAGTCCTCCATACAGTATTATGGGCACCACATAGTCCTTCATACAGTATCATGGCCCCACATAGTCCTCCATACAGTATTATGGGCACCACATAGTCCTCCATACAGTATTATGGGCACCACATAGTCCTCCATACAGTATTATGGGCACCACATAGTCCTCCATACAGTATTATGGGCACCACATAGTCCTCCATACAGTATTATGGGCACCACATAGTCCTCTATACAGTATTATTGGCACCACATAGTCCTCCATACAGAATAATGGCCCCCCATATAATACTCCATACAGGATACTGGACCCCATATAATGCTCCATGCAGGTTGTTCCCCCCATATAATGCCTCATGCAGGCTGTCCCCCATATAATGCCTCATGCAGGCTGAACCCCATATAATGCCCCATGCAGGCTGGGCAACCTATATTGCCCCATGCAGTCTGGGCCCCAAATAATGCCCCATGCAGTCTGGGCCCCATATATTGCCACATGCAGGCTGGGCAACCTATATTGCCCCATGCAGGCTAGGCCCCATATAATGCCCCATGCAGGCTGAGCCCCATATATTGCCCCATGCAGGCTGGGCAACCTATATTGCCCCATGCAGGCTGGGCCCCATATATTGCCCCATGCAGTCTGGGCCCAATATATTGCCCTTTACAGTCTGGGCCCCATATATTGCCTCGTGCAGGCTGGATCCCATATAATGCCCCATGCAGGCCGGGCCCCATATATTGCTCCATGCAGGCTGGGCCGCATATAATGCCCCATGCAGGCTGGGCCCCATATAATGCACCATACAGGCTGGAACCCATATAATGCCCCATGCAGGCAGGGCGCATATAATGCCCGATGCAGGCTGGGCCCCATATAATGCCCGATGCAGGCTGGGCCCCATATAATGCCCCATACAGGCTGGGCCCCATATAATGCCCCATACAGGCTGGGCCCCATATAATGCCCCATGCCTCCTGGGCCCCATATAATGCCCCATGCCTCCTGGGCCCCATGCCTCCATACATAAAAAAAAATAAAAATGAAATACTCACCTCACCTGCTGCCGCTGCTCTGCACTGTGACTGGTCAGCAGAGGGCACGATGACGTCTTTCCACCGCGCCCTGTGCTGACCAGTCACAATGAGGAGATGTCGAAGACACCGGAGCTGCGGAGGCATGGGGAGAGGTATTGTGCCAGCCGGAGCCCTGAACAAGCGGGGGTGGGAGCCCACTCACGGGCGCTGGCATCGGACTCCTCCGCTCACAGGCCCCATAGCGCCGGGGTGACCGACGGCGAGTGGGCCCCCCTGCCTACTCAGGGCCCCGGCACTTGCCCGGGTGCGCACGCCAGGCCTGCCCCCGCTGCTCCGGTCTCTGAAGCAGGCATTCTGAATCTGAACCGTCTGCACATCTCAGCACAGCGGGCGCCATGTAGTGACATCATCGCGCTGCGCTGAGACGTCAGACTCCGAGGGACAATGATGGAGGAGGAAGCGTCAGTTGAAACTGCTGATACAGGTGTTCTTGCAATGATGGGGGGGGGGGGACACCGGAGCTGGCACAGGGCCCTCCGGCTCACGGGCCCCATACCAGCCGCGTGGCCTGCCACCATTGACGGTATATCACTGCTGTTAGGCAAGACGGGCTCCCCCGTAATCATCTACAGAAAATAAAATAGTGATATTGACGATCAGAAGAAATAACAACAAACTAAAAGAAAAAAAGTATCAGGATTAGAGATGAGCGATTTGTAATAAATTTCTTGAAAAAAATTCAGATTCGCCAGAATTTGAACTTTTCACTATAGGCGAGTTAATGAATTCACAAATTTTACAAAGCACTCGGATTCACCAGAATCCAAATATTTTATGATTCGCTTTTGGCAAATCCTGAAAAAAATGGCAGCTGCCTGTAAGTCATTTTTCTAAAACATGGAGTGCCAGGAAGGGGTTAAAATATATACTTCATGTATCTCTCCGCAGCGCATACCTGTCCTGCCACCGATGATCCTCCGATCTACCTTATGGTCGGCTCGCACCCTACATGACCGCATGCACGTGTCGCTGCTCCTAACATGATGACGTGGGACCTAGTGAATGAATGGAAGTTCCAGAATAAAGAAGATAAAATGCCGATCGGAGGCGGTGCAGGGAGAGCCGAGGAGAGGTGAGCACCAGCTTTCCTGACAATTCAATTCATATTGCCATTAAATCACATGTAAATCGAATTTCCCTCTAAATTGAGCGACTCTCTCTGAAATCGAATATGTAGAGATTCACTCAGCTCTAATCCGCCCTAACCCAGCTTCTATTGTCTTTAACCCTTCCCAGCCCTCCGATTTCTGTTTATTATGCTCTCGGGTCTGTAGGGACGTCAGTGCGCAATAAATGTCTTTCCACAGCAATTTGTGTTTGGACGAATGTCATTCTGCCAGACGATTAGAGTGAATCTGCCCGAAAGTGAATTTTGCTCATCTGTAATCAGGATCTGGTTTTAATTAGTTAAAAAAAACAACAGAGATGATAAATTCCCTCCAGAATATGGAAAGTTGAACACGTGGAATGTTAATTGGAGACGAGGAGGAAAAGCGCAGAAATATTTATAGATCTAGGAGGTAAAATACGAAGAATTGGAAAAACTTCAGATTTGGATGTTTTCACCACGATCGCGATGAGATACTGAGATTGTATCATGAATAAATAAATCACATGAAAAGAAAACCCTCCAGATACGATGAGCCGCGGAGATGTGGAAATCTGCGGCGTCTCCTCCACACCGCGTGAAATCAGATGGGGATATCTGGAGCCGCATCTTCAAAGGGTTCTCGTATGGTCGGCCAGCGTCCTCCACTAATAATAACATCTCAGGGTTTATGCAGAGGAGAAACAGAACGGAAGGTCTTCAAGCCGGAAACATGGAGCGCAAGAACGGAATTAATATGAAAAATTGTACAGTAAAAGAAGCATTAACGCAAGTGTATATGTTACACGCACGCCGCTAGGTTCAGATAGGGCGAGACGGGTTTTATGAATTCTCTGGAATTCTGGGGGAACCATTACTCAGGGCGACCTAGACCATAGGCTGCAGCTTCTCTCAGGCACATGATAGATTCAATTGCTGACCAGACACATCTGACAAGAGTCTTTTTCAACATTTTAACAGTGGTATTTAATCTGAAGCACGGCCAGTGCAATTCAGGGATATTACAGCAACAATCTTCATTACAGTATAATCTGAGTTTCTTGAGCAACCGGCTCCAGTAGCAATACAGTAGTTTCTTCACAAGGCACAGTATTACAGTCTCTTCAGTAGCATAATTCCGCATAGATTAGATCTCTTAGCAGCACACTTCTATGCATACACAACCACAGGCTTTTCCTTCACAAGGACACAATAGTACACAGCATCTTTATCCTGCATGGAGATGGAGGGGGGGGGAGGGTTTGATGAGGGAGATGATCCCTGTGACACAATTCCTTCCGGGCCTTATCTTCCTGCCCGATAATACTCTGCACTTTTAGTTCAGGGAATTTATCTGACCTGTGTTTAGTTTCTCTCCTGATCTGAATCCCTTTCAGTTTCCTTCTGTCAGATACAGATAACACACCACCTTTCTCTTTGGCTTCAGCCAGACTACAATAACAAGTTCCCCACAACCCCCCTGGGGCTCTGCTAAACACACCCTGTCTCCTGTGACTGTATTAACCCCTCTAGTTGCTGGATGCTTCTGAAGCACAACATTTCCTGTCTCCTGTGCTTGTGTTATTTGTAATAATAGCTGGACGCTTTTGAAGCAACAGCACGACTTCTGCATGTCACACTCTTCACTCCTTTTTGAATGTCGTCCTCGACATTCGTCTTAATTGATCAATCTGACCAATTCTGAGACAGTGTTGAAAGTTGAGTAACTTTATATACAAATTGGCATTCTCAAATTGGCATAACATTTATAAACATTTATAACAACTTATTCTACGACCTTTTACTTGTAGTACTCCTGTAAGAAATAAACTATTAACACAATTAACACAAACAGCGTCTCTTCAGCTGGAACTCTTTGTACGTCTTCAACCAGCTCGCTCTCTCTCTAGGCCTTAACAGTTATTTGTTTCTACAAAGTCTTTTAAGGAAAATTAAAGCATGAAAACAAGTCTTTCCACCAGGCAACATCTTTCATACTGCCTCTCGGTGGTGAATACCACTCAGGTGGGCTTACCTGGTCCGTAGGCAGAGATACCTGTTTCCAGTCGACAGTCCTTGGCACTTGACTCGGTTCACCAAGTGTCTCATACGTCAGCATCACGGGCCTCCTCACTTCTCAAGTCAACATCCTCCTGGTGGATTGTTCCTCAGTCACAGGAGTTTCTTCCGCCACACTCATTTCCCGTGCTTCCTCAGATGCTCCTGGAACTGCCTCTGTAAGTTCCTGTACGTCTCAGGAATCGTCTAGTTCCACACCGTCTGGTAATTCCGCTTCTCCTGAGTGTCGATTGGTCTCTCCAGTGACAGGTATTCAATAATCAGATCTGAATTGGACTTCATCTGTACTCCTTGGTACAAACTCTGGAGCCTCGGGACTTAGTTCACTCTCCTGAGGATGGTACATCCCTCTCCTTGCCGGTCTGAGAAATACAACGGTGTGCTCTTTCAAGGTCTCTATCCACCACCGGAGCTTCAATCTGTGGTGGTCTTTTAGTCGATCTCGGTCGATGTTGGACTGCTTCTGGGAAGTCTTGTTGTGATGGGAGATAATCACAGGGTAGTAATAAATTCCGATGGACTATTCAGGTTTTCCTGTCCCCTCTTTCCAATCGGATTTCATAAACTGGACTGTCATTGGCTTTCCTCTTTACCACCACATACACCTTGTCTTCCCAGTAAGAACTAAGTTTTCCTGGACCACCTTTCTCACGTTCTTGACTAGCACCCGGCTTCCCGGTGCCAATTCTGCTCCACAACATTTTTGATCATAGTAGTCCTTACTCTTGCTTTGTCCTTGCGTAACCACTTTGGACGCTATGTTGTATGCCTCTGCCATCCGTTCCGTCCATTTCCGAACGTACTCCGGATAAGTTCTGTAAGTCTCTGACACCAGAGTATCGAACATGATGTCGATTGGCATTCTTGGCGATCGTCCATACAATAGGAAGAAGGGTGAGTAACCCGTTGCATTGCTCTTTGTACAGTTATAGGCATGTATCACTTTTGACCGAGAACTCTTCCAGTCTTTCTTCTCTTCAGCTGTTAAAGTGTGCAACATCGACAATAATGTCCGGTTAAAACGTTCCACTTGTCCATTACCCTCTGGGTGATAGGGCGTTGTGTGGGATCTCTGAATACTACAGTACTTTCCTAGCTTGGTAAAGAGCTGGTTCTCAAATTCTCTTCCTTGGTCATGGTGTAGCCTCGTAGGGAACCCAAACTTCAAAGCAAAATCATTGAAGATCTTCTCTGCTGCTATTCAACCAACTTTATTGGTGGTGGCATATGCTTGGGCAAATCGAGTAAAATGTTCCATCACCACCAAGATGTATTCGTAACCACTCTTGCATGTCTCGAGACGTTGAAAGTCTATTGAGACCATCTGAAATTGAAACGTAGTTTGGATGTTGCCCATAGGTGCCCGAGTTGATGTGTTGGGACCTTTATCTTTCAGACACCCACACTCTCTGGTCACTTAACTCTCAATATCTCTCTGCATGTACGGCTAGAAGAAACATTCACGGATCAAGTTGGCTGTCCTTTCCACTCCCAGGTGCCCCATGTATTCATGGAGTTCTTTGAAGACCAACCTACAGAATACTCTGGGTAGTTCCAACTGCCGGTTTTGTCCTCCTTTACGATACAGGATGCCGTCTTCACTGAGGTAGAGCTTCGTCCATTCTTGAACTAAAACAAATACTGCTGATGACTCATTATCTCTCTCCCGTTTACTTGGAAACCGATTTTGGTCCACATAAAGTAGTATTCTACCAATTATCTGATACTCCCGTTGTGCTCTACGGATTTTTCCTTTTTGTAGTTGTTGAATAGACAGGGGGTGGTCTTGTTCTCTCTCTTTTATGGTGGCTTCCACCGTCAACAGACACCACAATGGTGTGTCTTCCTCCTGATAAGCTTGCACTGCTTGGGTAGTGCTCTCAATTGCTTCCAGACTGACTTCCTCCGAGCATTCTTGCATGAACTCCTCAGGCTCTAGTGGCATTCTTGACAATCAATCTGCATCCGCATTGCATTTTCCTGACCTGTACTTGATGTTGGAATTGAAGTCAGCTAGTTCAACGACCCATCTCTGACCCGTTGCATTCAATTTGGCTGTAGTGAGGACATAGGTTAAAGTGTTGTTGTTAGTGTATACCTCAAACTCTTTGCTGTAGTAGAGATAATCTCTAAATCATTCACAGATAGCTCATTTCAATGCCAGTAACTCCAATTTTCCGGAATGTAGATGGTACTCCTTTTCGGCGTCTGTCAACGTTCTAGAACCATAATCAATGACTCTCAATTTTCCATCTTGATGCTGATACAGGGCAGCTCCCAGTCCAACTTGAAAAGTGTCACAATGAAGAACAAATGTTAAGTTGAAATCAGGATATCCCAAGATGGGTGGTTTTACCAGGTAGTCTACTAGTTATTCCAATACCTCCTGATGGTCTGCTGTCTTGAGAATGGGCTGTTGGGATGAACCGGCGTTGTTTCTTTTAAGCCCGGTCCTACCCACATTCTTCTTTTTCTCCGTGGGTGTTGTTGACTCTGTCGCCCCCCCCAAAAGGAGGTATAGCGGGGCGGCAATCCTGGAGAAGTTCCGAACGTAAGTACGGTAGTAGGAGAGGAGAGTAGTAAGATCGGCCTCAACTCCCCGACAGTAGAGGGCCGCTTGTCTTTTAAGGCCAGTACCGGAGCGATTTCTGCTGGGTCCATGGTATATCATTCTCCAGACACAATTTTTCCTAGAAATCAGACTTGTCTTTTGAACAGTTCACACTTCTTTGGGGTCAACCTAACTCCGTGTTGTTGATACCGTTGTAATACGGTCCCCACGTGTTCAGCATGCTCCCGGAAGGTTTTGCTGTGTACTACATTGTCATCCAAGTACGGCTGGCAGATATCGTCCGTCAATCCTTCCAAACAGGTCTCCATGCTCCTCTGAAATTCTGCTAAAGCTGAACTAATCCCAAACGGTATGCGGATCCACTCATATAACCCCCATGGTGTGATGAATGCTGTCAAGGGTCTACTGGACTCTTCAACAAACCCTTGGTGGTATGCCTTACCCTGATCGAGGACAGAGAACCAGGTACTTCCTGATAGGCTATCCAGCATATCTTGAATCTTATGTATCGGGTGCCGATCAGGTACTGACTTTCGGTTTAGTTCCCGGTAATCACAACAGAGTCTCAACGTACCGTTCTTCTTCCTAACAAAGACAATAGTAGAGGAATAAGATGACTTTGGCTTTTGGACCCAACCTCTGTTGATGAGATCTTGTAAATACTCTTTCACTTCACGGTGTAATGGTTTCGGCAGAGACATGTAACTTCTGGTTACTGGGGTCGTGTCTTTCAAATTGATTTTCAATTGCAACAACGGGATACAGCCTATATCAGAGTCATCTTTAGAGAATGCATGACACTCTTCTCTCAGCATCTGTTTTGCTATCACTATTTCTTCAGCACACAAGTGTTCCAGGGATACTGGGGGATCCCAGGACCCCGAGGTGGGTTGCGCAATTTCCTCACCTGGGCAACTCCTGTTCTTTGGTGGGGAGACTGAATTCACGGTACACCACTGGGCGGGTCTCATATTGGCTGGATATACCGTTTTAATGGTTTCAATGTGACCTAACATAGTCTCTGGATCCAGTCTAATTTCGTGTCTCGCAATATTCATCACCAGTACTGTCACTTGAGCAAACCCACCAGTAGGAATCGTAAGCACAGTCTCACCTTCAACTATGCCTTCCGGAAGTTCTGAGGAGTCTTTTGGCACAAACAATCTTTTCTGGACTTTTCTTCCCGGTTCTACCTGGACTCCACACCTCACCCCCACCATTTGGTTTGCAGGGACAATGGTTGGGCGCCAGCCTACCTTGACTTCTTTTAGGTTCATTGTATTCTGTGCTTTCTTTACTCTATGAATCACATTTTCCGCCACGGCGTTGGGTATGGCAAGTGATGTGGCGATTGCATCAACCACCTGCGCCCCTGACTTGTGTTTCGTGATGACCTCACTAATTACATTATAACCCAGGATAGGATCCTCTGCCACGTTCTGATCACTGGTCACGAGAAAAGGTACCAAAAGTTGATGGTGTTGCTGTTCTTTGTTGCCCTGAGTTGGAAAGTCACTTCCACCCAGCCTATCAAAGGGATTTTGGTCTGGTTGACAGCTTTGCCGTGGAGTTCCTCTGGTCCCAAGAGTTCTTTTAGCGACCGAAGGCAAGTGTGTGGCAAGTAGCGCCTTCTCCATTCCTCATTTAAAAGGCTTGCTTGGGCTCCTGTGATCCACAGTGCTTTTACCAGGAGTTCATCTAGCTGGCACTGTATAAAGCACCTTTCACCGATGAGGCTATCTTTACTGACCGAGGAATCCTCTTCCCAGGAGTACATTGTTTGATCTCCGCACTGGGCATTAAGTAACTGATGCCCGTGTCTCTCTTGCAGCTGTTGTAGATGGGAACACACTTGAGGATAGTACTGACGCAGCCGTTTTACCTCATGCACCGTTCTGGGGTTTGGTGAGATTTGGATTTGCTTCTGAGGCCTCCTCCGTGTCGCGGTTACCAGTCGCCCCGCACTGGCAACCTCCTGTCTTTGAACCCAAACAACCGTGACCATTGGCATTCCTTGGCATAATGTCCTTCCTCACCACATCTTAGACAGTGGACACACACCGTACTCTGATTTGATGAATGTCACGCTTCACAAGCCGGGTATCTTCTGTTTTGGAACCCACTCCTGGGTCTGAGGGATACAGGTTCTGCCCTGGAACTAATCAACTTTTTCATCTCAATCAACTCGGCTCGCAGTTCTCCTATTACTTCCTCCCAGTCAGCGGTGGCGGTCCTCTCTTTTGTTGGTGATTTAAGGTTCCCTCTTGGAGATGGCACTATAGGGTCTCCATGATGGTCTTCAGACTGGCGACCGGGGGTCTTCTACTTCAGCAGACTTATTTTGGTGCTTTTAGGAGCAGAGCCTTTCTTTAACCTCTGTTTGCTCTCTGACTCCAAACTAGCGGCCTCATTCATTTTTTTCAATTAGGACTTCGTCCAGAATGCCAGGATCTTCTAGCTACTGTTTCAGCTGAAACTTGATGTCTTTGCTGATTAATCCCGTTCCCAATGATCTCAAGAACTTCTTCTGGACTAGTCCAGCATCAAACTTCTCCTCCGCTTCTACATCTCTGGATGCAAACAACAGTCTATCCTTCAGTTCAATTGCTCTGAACAAGAAACTTTGGGGTGATTCATTATTTTCCTTTGAGATGTTAATGAGTCGGTGGAACAATTCTGAAGTACTCTCTTCTTTATAGTGCCCTTCTAAAATCATCTTCAGCTGTTGCAAGGTCAATTGACTCTTCATTTCTAGCATACTACGGAGGATGAGACCTGGACTGATCGCTTTCACCACCCCCTCAACAATCTCATCTGGCTGGTAGCCATTCTGTAAGCCTGTATCGATCTGGTGCAACAAGTTCATATAAGACAGTTTCTCTTTCTGTTCACACTCTCCAATCTGTCCCAGGATCTTGAATTCTTTCCTTATGGTGATTTGTGGTGTTAGAGAGGACTGTCTTCCTAATTTATCTAACCCAAGCAGGGTAAAGGTTCTGTCTGAGTCTGTCACCCATTCAGAGTCTTTGGTCAATTCCTGCAGGGCTGTTGTTAGGGCTTTGAATTGTTCTTTCAATTCCCGTAGTTCAGTCTGCGGACGGAGATTCCCGCTTTGGGTAATTGGTGCCTCCCCTCCATCTACCAACTTCAACCTGGTTAGAAACTGTGTTAGCTCCTGGAGGAACATCCCCATGATGTCTTCAGCTTCTTTCTCCCCCAGCTCATCCATTTTTGCATTAATGGCAGCTAAAAGTTGCCTGCAGTTGTGTGCTTTAGAAATCTGTTCTTCTGACATCTTTATATGTTCTGCTGCTGTTCTCAATTCTTCACAGGTTAACTGAAGAAGCAGCTCACTAATTCTGTCCATTTGTATTTCCACATCCATTGCTGCTAGTGAGTTTTCTTTAGGGCTGGTGTAGCAGAGTTGAATTGGGGTCCTGTGCTGCTGTGTTTTTCCAGACATGTTTCCTCTTCTCCCTTTACACACTAATTCCCGCTCAGGATTCCCCGTACGGTTCAGATAGGGTGAGACGGGTTTCATGAATTCTTTGGAATCCTGGGGGAACCGTTACTCAGGGCGACCATAGGCTGCAGCTTCTCCTGGCACACGATAGATTCAATTGTTGACCAGACACATCTGACAAGAGTCTTTTTCAACAGTTTAACAGTGTATTTAATCTGAAGCACGGCCAGTGCAATTCAGGGATATTACAGCACTATCTTCAATACAGCACAATCTGAGTTTCTTGAGCAACCGGCTCCAGTAACAATACAGTAGTTTCTTCACAAGGCACAGTATTACAGTCTCTTCAGTAGCATAATTCAGCATAGATTAGATCTCTTAGCAGCACACTTCTATTCATACACAACCACAGGCTTTTCCTTCACAAGGACACAATAATACACAGAATTCTTTATCCTGCATTGAAATGGAGGGGGGGAAGGTTTGATAAGGGAGATGATCCCTGTGACACAATTCCTTCCAGTCCTTATCTTCCTGCCCGATGATATTCTGTATTGTTAGTTCAGGGAGTTTATCTGACCTGTGTTTAGTTTCTCTCCTGATCTGAATCCTGTTCAGTTGCCTTCTGTCAGATACAGATAACACAACACCTTTCTCTTCAGCTTCAGCCAGACTAGAATAACAAGTTCCCCACAATCCCCCTGGGGCTCTGCTAAAACACTCACTGTCTCCTGTGCTTGTGTTATTTGTAATAGTTGCTTTTGAAGCAACAGCACTACTTCTGCATGTCACATATACCTCACCCCCTGAGCTGAATTCCCAGCTACACTGCTAGGTACTGCTGTATACAGTGTGTTGCCCAGGCTGCAGCCACTGTTAGTAGATGATTTATACGGTCCAACGTTATCCATTTTTTGTTGTCCTCAATACTGAGAAATCCAGGCAGACACTTATCCATCATGTAATACCATCAGGGAGGCATCTGATTGGCCACAATTTTGACATGTATACACTGTGTGCAGAATTATTAGGCAAGTTGTATTTTAGAGGATTATTTTTATTGTTGATCAACAACTATGTTCTCAATCAACTCAAAAGACTCATAAATATCCAAGCTTAATATTTTTGGAAGTTGGAGTGTTTTTTTTTAGATTTGGCTATCTTAGGAGGATATCTGTTTGTGCAGGTAACTATTACTGTGCAGAATTATTAAGAAACTTAATAAAAACCCAATATAATCCCATCTCACTTGTTTATTTTCACCAGGTAAACCAATATCAGTGCACAAAATTTAGAAATAAACATTTCTGACATGCAAAAACAAAAACCAAAAAAATTAGTGATCAGTATAGCCACCTTTCTTTATGATGACTCTCAGCAGCCTTCCATCCATAGATTTTGTCAGTTGCTTGATCTGTTTTCGATCAACATTGCGTGCAGCAGCCACCACAGCCTCCCAGACACTGCTCCCAGAGGTGTACTGTTTTCCCTCCCTGTAGATCTCACATTTTATGATGGACCACAGGTTCTCTATGGGGTTCAGATCAGGTGAACAAGGGGGCCATGTCATTATTTCTTCTTCTTTTAGACCTTTACGGGCCAGCCACGTTGTGGAGTAGTTGGATGCATGTGATGGAGCATTGTCCTGCATGAAAATCATGTTTTTCTTGAACAATACCGACTTCTTCCTGTACCACTGCTTGAAGAAGTTGTCTTCCAGAAACTGGCAGTAGGTCTGGGAGTTGAGCTTCACTCCATCTCAACCCAAAAAGGTCCCACAAGTTCATCTTTGATGATACCAGCCCATACCAGTAGCCCACCTCCACCTTGCTGGCATCTGAGTCGGAGTGGAGCTCTCTGCCCTTTACTGATCCAGCCTCTGGCCCATCCATCTGGCCCATCAAGAGTCACTCTCATTTCATCAGTCCATAAAACCTTTGAAAAATCAGTCTTAAGATATTTCTTGACCCATTCTTGACGATTTATCTTATGTTTCTTGTTCAGAGGTGGTGGTTTTTCAGCCTTCCTTACCTTGGCCATGTCCCTGAGTATCGCACACCTTGTGCTTTTTGATACTCCAGTAACGTTGCAGCTCTGAAATATGGCAAAACTGGTGGCGAATGGCATCTTGGCAGCTTCACGCTTGATTTTCCTCAATTCATGGACAGTTATTTTGCGCCTTTTTTGGCCAACACGCTTCTTGCGACCCTGTTGGCTATTTGCCATGAAACGCTTGATTGTTCGGTGATCACGCTTCAAAAGTTTTGAAATTTCAAGACTGCTGCCTCCCTCTGCAAGACATCTCACAATTTTGGACTTTTCAGAGCCGTCAAATCTCTCTTCTGACGCATTTTGCAAAAGGAAAGGAAGTTGCCTAATAATTAAGCACACCTTATATAGGGTGTTGATGTCATTAGTCAACACCCCTCCTCATTACAGAGATGCACATCACCAGATTTACTTCATTGGTAGTTGGCTCTCAAGCCTATGCAGCTTGGAGTAGGACGACATGTAGAAAAAGTATCATGTGATCAAAATACTCATTTGCCTAATAATTCTGCACGCGGTGTATAGCAGTCAAATACAGACATGAAATGTATACGGCGGTCAGATACACACAAGACATGTATGCAGCGGTCGGGTACTCACATGAAATGTACAGTACGGACCAAAAGTTTGGACACACCTTCACATTTAATGATTTTTCTGTATTTTGATGACTTTGAAAATTGTACATTCACACTGAAGGCATCAAAACTATGAATTACCACATGAGGAATTATATACTTAACAAAAAAGTGTGAAACAACTGAAAATATGTCTTATATTCTAGGTTCTTCACAGTAGCCACCTTTTGCTTTGATGACTGCTTTGCACACTCTTGCACACTGTATGTGTGAATATGTGTATGTAGTTGTATTTTATATGTGTCTGTACTGTGTATGTGTATGTAGATGTACTGTATATGTATCTGTACTGTATATGTGTATATAGATGTACTGTATATGTATCTGTACTGTATATGTGTATATAGATGTACTGTATATGTGTATGTACTGTATGCGTGTATATGTGTATGTACTGTACGTGTGAATATGTGTATGTAGTTGTATTTTATATGTGTCTGTACTGTGTATGTGTATGTAGATGTACTGTATATGTATCTGTACTGTATATGTGTATATAGATGTACTGTATATATGTATGAGTGGGTGCATTAACTATCGTCTTAAATCGTTGAGTTCTGGCATTGCACAAATACAGGACACATTCAGCTCTGCTACTTCTACATTTGCGGGGTGAGGTTATATGAGGGAAGTGCGGGCGGGTTACACTGTATACATTGCTCTGTACGCAGCGGATTTCGTTACAATACAGGTCAATCCAAATGAAATAAGATGGATCTCATGACAAAAGCGTCTCACGTTACGGTTACTGGGATTTGTCTGGGAATATGGTAAAATAGATAAAATATAATCTCAGAGTTATTTATGCTCCGGCCACTGAAATATCGTAACGGAAAGTTCTGCCGCAAGAGCCAAAGGCAACACTGAGCCTCGCTCACCTGCGAATCCGAGGGATCAAGCAAATTGCCTTGGAGATAAGCGCGTGTTTTCAGCCCCTACGTCTTCCAGACTGAGCGCCATTTCTCCCCATTTATTATTGTTTTTCGCGGTGATTTATATTATTGTCAGTGAAGTATTCGCAGAGTAAAGAACACGAGTCCCGTCCACATCCATCCACCCCCCCGGCGGCTGCAGAACGTCAGCTCAGACAAAGAGAGGTCAAATCCATGAAAGAAGCACGAGCAACACAATCAGCTGGAGAAGGGAAGCAAAGACGCAGAAACATCAGGGAAGGAGACACGTCCGCTGACTGGAAGAGGTGCTGAAGCCATCATTGGGTTAATGATCGACTGCAGCGGTGACAAAATCAGAACCACAAGAATAACAATATTGGCTGAATTCTGTTCTTTCCTTTAGTCGCATTTCCCCAGTGAATAACAACCGAGTCCTTCCCCGACCACCAGGGGTGTAAAATCCACCAACATTGCCAACTCCTCGCCCCCGGTGTATAATATTCAGCTCCTCTCCCCAGTGTATAACATTCAGCTCCTCGCCCCGGTGTATAACATTCAGCTCCTCGCCCCCAGTGTACAACATTCAGCTCCTCGCCCCCGGTGTATAACATTCAGCTCCTCGCCCCCCGGTGTATAACATTCAGCTCCTCGCCCCCCGGTGTATAACATTCAGCTCCTCGTCCCCGGTGTATAACATTCAGCTCCTCGCCCCCCGGTGTATAACATTCAGCTCCTCGCCCCCGGTGTATAACATTCAGCTCCTCGCCCCCCGGTGTATAACATTCAGCTCCTCGCCCCGGTGTATAACATTCAGCTCCTCGTCCCCGGTGTATAACATTCAGCTCCTTGCCCCCGGTGTATAACATTCAGCTCCTCGCCCCCGGTGTATAACATTCAGCTCCTCGCCCCCCGGTGTATAACATTCAGCTCCTCGCCCCCGGTGTATAACATTCAGCTCCTCGCCCCCCGGTGTATAACATTCAGCTCCTCGCCCCCGGTGTATAACATTCAGCTCCTATCCCCCGGTGTATAACATTCAGCTCCTTGCCCCCGGTGTATAACATTCAGCTCCTCGCCCCCGGTGTATAACATTCAGCTCCTCACCCCCGGTGTATAACATTCAGCTCCTCGCCCCCGGTGTATAACATTCAGCTCCTCGCCCTGTTGTATAACATTCAGCTCCTCTCACCCCCGGTGTATAACATTCAGCTCCTCGCCCCCGGTGTATAACATTCAGCTCCTCACTCCCGGTGTATAACATTCAGCTCCTCACCCCCCGGTGTATAACATTCACCTCCTCTCCCCCCGGTGTATAACATTCAGCTCCTCGCCCCCGGTGTATAACATTCACCTCCTCTCCCCCGGTGTATAACATTCACCTCCTCTCCCCCCGGTGTATAACATTCACCTCCTCTCCCCCCAGTATATAACATTCAGCTCCTCACCCCGGTATATAACATTCACCTCCTCGCCCCCGGTGTATAACATTCAGTTCCTTGCCCCCGGTGTATAACATTCAGCTCCTCTCCCCCCGGTATATAACATTCAGCTCCTCGCCCCCGGTGTATAACATTCAGCTCCTCGTTCCCCCGGTGTATAACATTCAGCTCCTCGTTCCCCCGGTGTATAACATTCAGCTCCTCGTTCCCCCTGTGTATAACATTCAGCTCCTCGCCCCCCCGGTGTATAACATTCAGCTCCTCACCCCCCGGTGTATAACATTCAGCTCCTCACCCCCGGTGTATAACATTCAGCTCCTCACTCCCGGTGTATAACATTCAGCTCCTCACCCCCCGGTGTATAACATTCAGCTCCTCGTCCCCGTTGTATAACATTCAGCTCCTCACCCCCGGTGTATAACATTCAGCTCCTCACTCCCGGTGTATAACATTCAGCTCCTCACCCCCCGGTGTATAACATTCACCTCCTCGCCCCCCGGTGTATAACATTCAGCTCCTCGCCCCCCGGTGTATTACATTCAGCTCCTCGTTCCCCCGGTGTATAACATTCAGCTCCTCGCCCCCCCGGTGTATAACATTCACCTCCTCGCCCCCCGGTGTATAACATTCAGCTCCTAGCCCCCCGGTGTATAACATTCAGCTCCTCGCCCGCCGGTGTATAACATTCAGCTCCTCGCCCCCGCTGTGTAACATTCAGCTCCTCGCCCCCCCGGTGTATAACATTCAGCTCCTCGCCCCCCCGGTGTATAACATTCAGCTCCTCGCCCCCGGTATATAACATTCACCTCCTCGCCCCCGGTGTATAACATTCAGCTCCTCGCCCCCGGTATATAACATTCAGCTCCTCGCCCCCGGTGTATAACATTCAGCTCCTCGCCCCCGGTGTATAACATTCAGCTCCTCGCCCCCCGGTGTATAACATTCAGCTCCTCGCCCCCGGTGTATAACATTCAGCTCCTCTCACCCCCGGTGTATAACATTCAGCTCCTCGCCCCGGTGTATAACAATCAGCTCCTCGCCCCCGGTGTATAACATTCAGCTCCTCGCCCCCGGTGTATAACATTCAGCTCCTCGTCCCCGGTGTATAACATTCAGCTCCTCGCCCCCGGTGTATAACATTCAGCTCCTCGTCCACGGTGTATAACATTCAGCTCCTCTCACCCCCGGTGTATAACATTCAGCTCCTCTCCCCCCGGTGTATAACATTCAGCTCCTCGCCCCCGGTGTATAATATTCAGCTCCTCTCCCCCGGTGTATAACATTCAGCTCCTCCCCCCCCGGTGTATAACATTCAGCTCCTCGCCCCCGGTGTATAACATTCAGCTCCTCACCCCCGGTGTATAAAATTCAACTCCTCGCCCCCCGGTGTATAACATTCAGCTCCTCCCCCCCCCGGTGTATAACATCCAGCCCCTCACCCCCCAGTGTATAACATTCAGCTCCTCGCCCCCGGTGTATAACATTCAGCTCCTCACCCCCGGTGTATAACATTCACCTCCTCGCCCCCCGGTGTATAACATTCACCTCCTCACCCCCGGTATATAACATTCAGCTCCTCACCCCCGGTGTATAACATTCAGCTCCTCGTCCCCGGTGTATAACAACCAGCTCCTCGCCCCCCGGTGTATAACATTCAGCTCCTCGTCCCCCCGGTGTATAACATTCAGCTCCTCGCCCCGGTGTATAACATTCAGCTCCTCGCCCCCGGTGTATAACATTCAGCTCCTCGCCCCCAGTGTATAACATTCAGCTCCTCGCCCTCAGTGTATAACATTCAGCTCCTCGCCCCCCCGGTGTATAACATCCAGCCCCTCACCCCCGGTGTATAACATTCAGCTCCTTGCCCCCAGTGTATAACATTCAGCTCCTCGCCCCCGGTGTATAACATTCAGCTCCTCACCCCCGGTGTATAACATTCAGCTTCTCGCCCCGGTGTATAACATTCAGCTCCTATCCCCCGGTGTATAACATTCAGCTCCTTGCCCCCGGTGTATAACATTCAGCTCCTCGCCCCCGGTGTATAACATTCAGCTCCTCGCCCCCGGTGTATAACATTCAGCTCCTCGCCCTGTTGTATAACATTCAGCTCCTCTCACCCCCGGTGTATAACATTCAGCTCCTCGCCCCCGGTGTATAACATTCAGCTCCTCACTCCCGGTGTATAACATTCAGCTCCTCACCCCCCGGTGTATAACATTCAGCTCCTCGCCCTGTTGTATAACATTCAGCTCCTCTCACCCCCGGTGTATAACATTCAGCTCCTCGCCCCCGGTGTATAACATTCAGCTCCCCTCCCCCGGTGTATAACATTCAGCTCCTCACCCCCGGTGTATAACATTCAGCTCCTCGCCCCCGGTGTATAACATTCAGCTCCTATCCCCCGGTGAATAACATTCAGCTCCTCACCCCCGGTGTATAACATTCAGCTCCTCACCCCCGGTGTATAACATTCAGCTCCTATCCCCCGGTGAATAACATTCAGCTCCTCACCCCCGGTGTATAACATTCAGCTCCTCGCCCCCGGTGTATAACATTCAGCTCCTCGCCCCGGTGTATAACATTCAGCTCCTCGCCCCCGGTGTATAACATTCAGCTCCTCGCCCCCGGTGTATAGCATTCAGCTCCTCGCCCCCGGTGTGTAACATTCAGCTCCTCACCCCCCCGGTGTATAACATTCAGCTCCTTGCCCCCGGTGTATAACATTCAGCTCCTCGCCCCCGGTATATAACATTCAGCTCCTCACCCCCCCGGTGTATAACATTCAGCTCCTCGCCCCCGGTGTATAACATTCAGCTCCTCGCCCCCAGTGTATAACATTCAGCTCCTCGCCCCCAGTGTATAACATTCAGCTCCTCGCCCCCGGTGTATAACATTCAGCTCCTCGCCCCGGTGTATAACATTCAGCTCCTCTCCCCCCGGTGTATAACATTCAGCTCCTCACCCCCGGTGTATAACATTCAGCTCCTCACCCCCGGTGTATAACATTCAGCTCTTTGCCCCCGGTGTATAACATTCAGCTCCTCGTCCCCGGTGTATAACATTCAGCTCCTCGCCCCCGGTGTATAACATTCAGCTCCTCGCCCCCGGTGTATAACATTGAGCTCCTCACCCCCCCGGTGTATAACATTCAGCTTCTCGCCCCCGGTGTATAACATTCAGCTCCTCGCCCCCGGTGTATACATTCAGCTCCTCGTCCCCGGTGTATAACATTCAGCTACTCTCCCCCGGTGTATAACATTCAGCTCCTCACACCCCCCAGTGTATAACATCCAGCTCCTCGTCCCGGTGTATAACATTCAGCTCCTCTCCCCTGGTGTATAACATTCAGCTCCTCGCCCCCAGTGTATAACATTCAGCTCCTCGCCCCCAGTGTATAACATTCAGCTCCTCGCCCCCGGTGTATAACATTCAGCTCTTCACCCCCGGTGTATAACATTCAGCTCCTCGCCCCCCGGTGTATAACATTCAGTTCCTCGTCCCCGGTGTATAACATTCAGCTCCTCGCCCCCGGTGTATAACATTCAGCTCCTCGCCCCCGGTGTATAACATTCAGCTCCTCTCACCCCGGTGTATAACATTCAGCTCCTCGCCCCCAGTGTATAACATTCAGCTCCTCTTCCCCGTTGTATAACATTCAGCTCCTCGCCTCCGGTGTATAACATTCACCTCCTCGCCCTCGGTGTATAACATTCACCTCCTCTCCCCCCGGTGTATAACATACAGCTCTTCGCCCCCGGTATATAACATTCAGCTCCTCGCCCCCCGGTATATAACATTCAGCTCCTCGCCCCCAGTGTATAACATTCAGCTCCTCGCCCCCGGTGTATAACATTCAGCTCCTCGCCCCCGGTGTATAACATTCAGCTCCTCGCGCCCGGTGTATAACATTTAGCTCCTCGCCCCCCGGTATATAACATTCAGCTCCTCGCCCCCGGTGTATAACATTCAGCTCCTCTCCCCCCGGTGTATAACATTCAGCTCCTCACTCCCGGTGTATAACATTCAGCTCCTCACTCCCGGTGTATAACATTCAGCTCCTATCCCCCGGTGTATAACATTCAGCTCTTCCTCCCCGGTGTATAACATTCAGCTCCTATCCCCCGGTGTATAACATTCAGCTCCTCGCCCCCGGTGTATAACATTCAGCTCCTCGCCCCCGGTGTATAACATTAAGCTCCTCGCCCCGGTGTATAACATTCAACCCCTCGCCCCCTGGTATATAACATTCAGCTCCTCGCCCCCGGTGTATAACATTCAGCTCCTCGCCCCGGTGTATAACATTCAGCTCCTCGCCCCCGGTGTATAACATTCAGCTCCTCGCCCCCGGTGTATAACATTCAGCTCCTCGTCCCCGGTGTATAACATTCAGCTCCTCGCCCCTGGTGTATAACATTCAGCTCCTCACCCCCGGTGTATAACATTCAGCTCCTCGCCCCCAGTGTATAACATTCACCTCCTCGCCCCCGGTATATAACATTCAGCTCCTCACCCCCGGTGTATAACATTCAGCTCCTCACCCCCGGTGTATAACATTCAGCTCCTCGCCCCCGGTGTATAACATTCAGCTCCTTGCCCCCGGTGTATATCATTCAGCTCCTCACCCCCCCGGTGTATAACATTCAGCTCCTCGCCCCCAGTGTATAACATTCAGCTCCTCGCCCCGGTGTATAACATTCAGCTCCTCACCCCCGGTGTATAACATTCAGCTCCTCACCCCCGGTGTATAACATTCAGCTCTTTGCCCCCGGTGTATAACATTCAGCTCCTCGCCCCCGGTGTATAACATTCAGCTCCTCACCCCCGGTGTATAACATTCAGCTCCTCACCCCCGGTGTATAACATTCAGCTCCTCACCCCCCCCGGTGTATAACATTCAGCTCCTCACCCCCGGTGTATAACATTCAGCTCCTCACCCCCGGTGTATAACATTCAGCTCCTCACCCTCCCCGGTGCATAACATTCAGCTCTTTGCCCCCGGTGTATAACATTCAGCTCCTTACCCCCCCGGTGTATAACATTCAGCTCCTCACCCCCCCGGTGTATAACATTCAGCTCCTCACCCGCCGGGTGTATAACATTCAGCTTCTCGCCCCCGGTGTATAACATTCAGCTCCTCGCCCCCGGTGTATAACATTCAGCTCCTCGTCCCCGGTGTATAACATTCAGCTCCTCGCCCCCGGTGTATAACATCCAGCTCCTCGCCCCCGGTGTATAACATTCAGCTCCTCGTCCCCCCGGTGTATAACATTCAGCTCCTCGCCCCCGGTGTATAACATTCAGCTCCTCGCCCCCGGTGTATAACATTCAGCTCCTCGCCCCCGGTGTATAACATTCAGCTCCTCGTCCCCCCGGTGTATAACATTCAGCTCCTCGTCCCCCCGGTGTATAACATTCAGCTCCTCGCCCCCGGTGTATAACATTCAGCTCCTCGTCCCCCCGGTGTATAACATTCAGCTCCTCGCCCCCGGTGTATAACATTCAGCTCCTCGCCCCCGGTGTATAACATTCAGCTCCTCGCCCCCGGTGTATAACATTCAGCTCCTCGTCCCCCCGGTGTATAACATTCAGCTCCTCGCCCCCGGTGTATAACATTCAGCTCCTCGTCCCCCCGGTGTATAACATTCAGCTCCTCGCCAACGGTGTATAACATTCAGCTCCTCGTCCCCCCGTTGTATAACATTCAGCTCCTCGCCCCCGGTGTATAACATCCAGCTCCTCGCCCCCGGTGTATAACATTCAGCTCCTCGTCCCCCCGGTGTATAACATTCAGCTCCTCGCCCCCGGTGTATAACATTCAGCTCCTCGCCCCCGGTGTATAACATTCAGCTCCTCGCCCCGGTGTATAACATTCAGCTCCTCGCCCCCGGTGTATAACATTCAGCTCCTCGCCCCCGGTGTATAACATTCAGCTCCTCACCCCCGGTGTATAACATTCAGCTCCTCACCCCCGGTGTATAACATTCAGCTCCTCGCCCCCGGTGTATAACATTCAGCTCCTCGCCCCGGTGTATAACATTCAGCTCCTCGCCCCCGGTGTATAACATTCAGCTCCTCGCCCCGGTGTATAACATTCAGCTCCTCACCCCCCGTGTATAACATTCAGCTCCTCGTCCCCGGTGTATAACATTCAGCTCCTCGCCCCCCGGTGAATAACATTCAGCTCCTCGCCCCCCGTTGTATAACATTCAGCTCCTCGCCCCCGGTGTATAACATTCAGCTCCTCGCCCCCCAGTGAATAACATTCAGCTCCTCGCCCCCCGGTGTATAACATTCAGCTCCTCGCCCCCCCGGTGTATAACATTCAGCTCCTCGCCCCCCGGTGTATAACATTCAGCTCCTCGCCCCCGGTGTATAACATTCAGCTCCTCGCCCCCAGTGTATAACATTCACCTCCTCGCCCCCGGTGTATAACATTCAGCTCCTCGCCCCCGGTGTATAACATTCAGCTCCTCGCCCCCGGTGTATAACATTCAGCTCCTCGCCCCCCGGTTTATAACATTCAGCTCCTCGCCCCGGTGTATAACATTCAGCTCCTCGTCCCCGGTGTATAACATTCAGCTCCTCGCCCCCCGGTGTATAACATTCAGCTCCTCGCCCCCTGGTGTATAACATTCAGCTTCTCGCCCCGGTGTATAACATTCAGCTCCTCGTCCCCGGTGTATAACATTCAGCTCCTCGCCCCCCGGTGTATAACATTCAGCTCCTCGCCCCCCGGTGTATAACATTCAGCTCCTCTCCCCCCAGTGTATAACATTCAGCTCCTCATCCCCCCGGTGTATAACTTCACCTCCTCGCCCCCCGGTGTATAACATTCAGCTCCTCTCCCCCCAGTGTATAACATTCAGCTCCTCATCCCCCCGGTGTATAACATTCAGCTCCCCGCCACCCGGTGTATAACATTCAGCTCCTCGCCACCCGGTGTATAACATTCAGCTCCTCGTTCCCCCGGTGTATAACATTCAGCTCCTCGCCCCCCCGGTGTATAACATTCAGCTCCTCGCCCCCCGGTGTATAACATTCAGCTCCTCGTTCCCCCGGTGTATAACATTCAGCTCCTCGCCCCCCCGGTGTATAACATTCAGCTCCTCACCCCCGGTGTATAACATTCAGCTCCTCACCCCCCGGTGTATAACATTCAGCTCCTCGTCCCCGTTGTATAACATTCAGCTCCTCACCCCCGGTGTATAACATTCAGCTCCTCACTCCCGGTGTATAACATTCAGCTCCTCACCCCCCGGTGTATAACATTCAGCTCCTCGCCCCCCGGTGTATTACATTCAGCTCCTCGTTCCCCCGGTGTATAACATTCAGCTCCTCGCCCCCCCGGTGTATAACATTCACCTCCTCGCCCCCCGGTGTATAACATTCAGCTCCTCGCCCCCCGGTGTATATCATTCAGCTCCTCGCCCGCCGGTGTATAACATTCAGCTCCTCGCCCCCGTTGTGTAACATTCAGCTCCTCGCCCCCCCGGTGTATAACATTCAGCTCCTCGCCCCCCCGGTGTATAACATTCAGCTCCTCGCCCCCGGTATATAACATTCACCTCCTCGCCCCCGGTGTACAACATTCAGCTCCTCGCCCCCGGTATATAACATTCAGCTCCTCGCCCCCGGTGTACAACATTCAGCTCCTCGCCCCCGGTGTATAACATTCAGCTCCTCGCCCCCCGGTGTATAACATTCAGCTCCTCGCCCCCGGTGTATAACATTCAACTCCTCACACCCCCCAGTGTATAATATTCAGCTCCTCGCCCCGGTGTATAACATTCAGCTCTTCAACCCCGGTGTATAACATTCAGCTCCTCGCCCCCCGGTGTATAACATTCAGTTCCTCGTCCCCGGTGTATAACATTCAGCTCCTCGCCCCCGGTGTATAACATTCAGCTCCTCGCCCCCGGTATATAACATTGAGCTCCTCGTCCCCGTTGTATAACATTCAGCTCCTCGCCCCCGGTGTATAACATTCAGCTCCTCTCCCCCCGGTGTATAACATTCAGCTCCTCGCCCCCAGTGTATAACATTCAGCTCCTCTTCCCCGTTGTATAACATTCAGCTCCTCGCCCCCGGTGTATAACATTCACCTCCTCGCCCTCGGTGTATAACATTCAGCTCCTCGCCCCCGGTGTATAACATTCACCTCCTCTCCCCCCGGTGTATAACATTCAGCTCTTCGCCCCGGTGTATAACATTCAGCTCCTCGCCCCCGGTATATAACATTCAGCTCCTCGCCCCCCGGTATATAACATTCAGCTCCTCGCCCCCAGTGTATAACATTCAGCTCCTCGCGCCCGGTATATAACATTCAGCTCCTCGCCCCCCGGTATATAACATTCAGTTCCTCGCCCCCAGTGTATAACATTCAGCTCCTCGCGCCCGGTGTATAACATTCAGCTCCTCGCCCCCCGGTATATAACATTCAGCTCCTCGCCCCCGGTGTATAACATTCAGCTCCTCTCCCCCCGGTGTATAACATTCAGCTCCTCACTCCCGGTGTATAACATTCAGCTCCTCACTCCCGGTGTATAACATTCAGCTCCTATCCCCCGGTGTATAACATTCAGCTCCTCGTCCCCGGTGTATAACATTCAGCTCCTATCCCCCGGTGTATAACATTCAGCTCCTCGCCCCCGGTGTATAACATTCAGCTCCTCGCCCCCGGTGTATAACATTCAGCTCCTCGCCCCGGTGTATAACATTCAGCCCCTCGCCCCCTGGTATATAACATTCAGCTCCTCGCCCCCGGTGTATAACATTCAGCTCCTCGCCCCCGGTGTATAACATTCAGCTCCTCGCCCCCGGTGTATAACATTCAGCTCCTCGCCCCCGGTGTATAACATTCAGCTCCTCACCCCCGGTGTATAACATTCAGCTCCTCGCCCCCGGTATATAACATTCAGCTCCTCACCCCCGGTGTATAACTTTCAGCTCCTCACCCCCGGTGTATAACATTCAGCTCCTCGCCCCCGGTGTATAACATTCAGCTCCTTGCCCCCGGTGTATATCATTCAGCTCCTCACCCCCCCGGTGTATAACATTCAGCTCCTTGCCCCCGGTGTATAACATTCAGCTCCTCGCCCCCAGTGTATAACATTCAGCTCCTCGCCCCGGTGTATAACATTCAGCTCCTCACCCCCGGTGTATAACATTCAGCTCCTCACCCCCGGTGTATAACATTCAGCTCTTTGCCCCCGGTGTATAACATTCAGCTCCTCGCCCCGGTGTATAACATTCAGCTCCTCACCCCAGGTGTATAACATTCAGCTCCTCACCCCCCCCGGTGTATAACATTCAGCTCCTCACCCCCCCCGGTGTATAACATTCAGCTCCTCACCCCCGGTGTATAACATTCAGCTCCTCACCCCCCCCGGTGTATAACATTCAGCTCCTCACCCTCCCCGGTGTATAACATTCAGCTCTTTGCCCCCGGTGTATAACATTCAGCTCCTCACCCCCCCGGTGTATAACATTCAGCTCCTCACCCGCCGGGTGTATAACATTCAGCTTCTCGCCCCCGGTGTATAACATTCAGCTCCTCGCCCCCGGTGTATAACATTCAGCTCCTCGCCCCCGGTGTATAATATTCAGCTCCTCTCCCCCGGTGTATAACATTCAGCTCCTCTCCCCCCGGTATATAACATTCAGCTCCTCGCCCCCGGTGTATAACATTCAGCTCCTCGTCCCCAGTGTATAACATTCAGCTCCTCGCCCCCGGTGTATAACATTCAGCTCCTTGCCCCGGTGTATAACATTCAGCTTCTCGCCCCCGGTGTATAACATTCAGCTCCTCGCCCCGGTGTATAACATTCAGCTCCTCGCCCCCGGTGTATAACATTCAGCTCCTCGCCCCCGGTGTATAACATTCAGCTCCTCACCCCCGGTGTATAACATTCAGCTCCTCGCCCCCGGTGTATAACATTCAGCTCCTCACCCCCGGTGTATAACATTCAGCTCCTCGCCCCGGTGTATAACATTCAGCTCCTCGCCCCCGGTGTATAACATTCAGCTCCTCGCCCCCGGTGTATAACATTCAGCTCCTCACCCCCGGTGTATAACATTCAGCTCCTCGTCCCCGGTGTATAACATTCAGCTCCTATCCCCCGGTGAATAACATTCGGCTCCTCGCCCCCCGGTGTATAACATTCAGCTCCTCGCCCCCCGGTGTATAACATTCAGCTCCTTGCCCCCCGGTGTATAACATTCAGCTCCTCGCCCCCGGTGTATAACATTCAGCTCCTCGCCCCGGTGTATAACATTCAGCTCCTCGCCCACGGTGTATAACATTCAGCTCCTCGCCCCCGGTGTATAACATTCAGCTCCTCACCCCCGGTGTATAACATTCAGCTCCTCGTCCCCAGTGTATAACATTCAGCTCCTATCCCCCGGTGAATAACATTCAGCTCCTCGCCCCCCGGTGTATAACATTCAGCTCCTCGCCCCCCTGGTGTATAACATTCAGCTCCTCGCCCCCCGGTGTATAACATTCAGCTCCTCGCCCCCGGTGTATAACATTCAGCTCCTCGCCCCCAGTGTATAACATTCAGCTCCTCGCCCCCGGTGTATAACATTCACCTCCTCGCCCCCGGTGTATAACATTCAGCTCCTCGCCCCCGGTGTATAACATTCAGCTCCTCGTCCCCGGTGTATAACATTCAGCTCCTCGCCCCTGGTGTATAACATTCAGCTCCTCACCCCCGGTGTATAACATTCAGCTCCTCGCCCCCAGTGTATAACATTCACCTCCTCGCCCCCGGTGTATAACATTCAGCTCCTCGCCCCCGGTATATAACATTCAGCTCCTCACCCCCGGTGTATAACATTCAGCTCCTCACCCCCGGTGTATAACATTCAGCTCCTCACCCCCGGTGTATAACATTCAGCTCCTCACCCCCCCGGTATATAACATTCAGCTCCTCACCCCCGGTGTATAACATTCAGCTCCTCGCCCCCGGTGTATAACATTCAGCTCCTTGCCCCCGGTGTATATCATTCAGCTCCTCACCCCCCCGGTGTATAACATTCAGCTCCTCACCCCCCGGTGTATAACATTCAGCTCCTCGCCCCCAGTGTATAACATTCAGCTCCTCGCCCCGGTGTATAACATTCAGCTCCTCACCCCCGGTGTATAACATTCAGCTCCTCACCCCCGGTGTATAACATTCAGCTCTTTGCCCCCGGTGTATAACATTCAGCTCCTCGCCCCCGGTGTATAACATTCAGCTCCTCACCCCCGGTGTATAACATTCAGCTCCTCACCCCCGGTGTATAACATTCAGCTCCTCACCCCCCCCGGTGTATAACATTCAGCTCCTCACCCCCCCGGTGTATAACATTCAGCTCCTCACCCCCGGTGTATAACATTCAGCTCCTCACCCCCGGTGTATAACATTCAGCTCCTCACCCCCCCCGGTGTATAACATTCAGCTCCTCACCCTCCCCGGTGTATAACATTCAGCTCTTTGCCCCCGGTGTATAACATTCAGCTCTTTGCCCCCGGTGTATAACATTCAGCTCCTTACCCCCCCGGTGTATAACATTCAGATCCTCACCCCCCCGGTGTATAACATTCAGCTCCTCACCCGCCGGGTGTATAACATTCAGCTTCTCGCCCCCGGTGTATAACATTCAGCTCCTCGCCCCCGGTGTATAACATTCAGCTCCTCGTCCCCGGTGTATAACATTCAGTTCCTCGCCCCCGGTGTATAACATTCAGCTCCTCGCCCCCGGTGTATAATATTCAGCTCCTCTCCCCCGGTGTATAACATTCAGCTCCTCTCCCCCCGGTATATAACATTCAGCTCCTCGCCCCCGGTGTATAACATTCAGCTCCTCGTCCCCAGTGTATAACATTCAGCTCCTTGCCCCCGGTGTATAACATTCAGCTCCTTGCCCCGGTGTATAACATTCAGCTTCTCGCCCCCGGTGTATAACATTCAGCTCCTTGCCCCCCGGTGTATAACATTCAGCTCCTCGCCCCCGGTGTATAACATTCAGCTCCTCGCCCCGGTGTATAACATTCAGCTCCTCGCCCCCGGTGTATAACATTCAGCTCCTCGCCCCCGGTGTATAACATTCAGCTCCTCACCCCCGGTGTATAACATTCAGCTCCTCGTCCCCGGTGTATAACATTCAGCTCCTATCCCCCGGTGAATAACATTCAGCTCCTCGCCCCCCGGTGTATAACATTCAGCTCCTCGCCCCCCTGGTGTATAACATTCAGCTCCTCGCCCCCCGGTGTATAACATTCAGCTCCTCGCCCCCGGTGTATAACATTCAGCTCTTCGCCCCCAGTGTATAACATTCAGCTCCTCGCCCCCGGTGTATAACATTCACCTCCTCGCCCCCGGTGTATAACATTCAGCTCCTCGCCCCCGGTGTATAACATTCAGCTCCTCGCCCCCGGTGTATAACATTCAGCTCCTCGCCCCCCGGTTTATAACATTCAGCTCCTCGCCCCGGTGTATAACATTCAGCTCCTCGTCCCCGGTGTATAACATTCAGCTCCTCGCCCCCCGGTGTATAACATTCAGCTCCTCGCCCCCTGGTGTATAACATTCAGCTTCTCGCCCCGGTGTATAACATTCAGCTCCTCGTCCCCGGTGTATAACATTCAGCTCCTCGCCCCCCGGTGTATAACATTCAGCTCCTCGCCCCCCGGTGTATAACATTCAGCTCCTCTCCCCCCAGTGTATAACATTCAGCTCCTCATCCCCCCGGTGTATAACTTTCACCTCCTCGCCCCCCGGTGTATAACATTCAGCTCCTCTCCCCCCAGTGTATAACATTCAGCTCCTCATCCCCCCGGTGTATAACATTCAGCTCCTCGCCCCCCGGTGTATAACATTCAGCTCCTCGCCACCCGGTGTATAACATTCAGCTCCTCGTTCCCCCGGTGTATAACATTCAGCTCCTCGTCCCCGGTGTATAACATCCAGCTCCTCGCCCCCCGGTGTATAACATTCAGCTCCTTGTCCCCCCGGTGTATAACATTCAGCTCCTCGCCCCGGTGTATAACATTCAGCTCCTCACCCCCGGTGTATAACATTCAGCTCCTCACCCCCGGTGTATAACATTCAGCTCCTCACCCCCCCCGGTGTATAACATTCAGCTCCTCACCCTCCCCGGTGTATAACATTCAGCTCTTTGCCCCCGGTGTATAACATTCAGCTCCTTACCCCCCCGGTGTATAACATTCAGCTCCTCACCCCCCCGGTGTATAACATTCAGCTCCTCACCCGCCGGGTGTATAACATTCAGCTTCTCGCCCCCGGTGTATAACATTCAGCTCCTCGCCCCCGGTGTATAACATTCAGCTCCTCGTCCCCGGTGTATAACATTCAGTTCCTCGCCCCCGGTGTATAACATTCAGCTCCTCGCCCCCGGTGTATAATATTCAGCTCCTCTCCCCCGGTGTATAACATTCAGCTCCTCTCCCCCCGGTATATAACATTCAGCTCCTCGCCCCCGGTGTATAACATTCAGCTCCTCGTCCCCAGTGTATAACATTCAGCTCCTCGCCCCCGGTGTATAACATTCAGCTCCTTGCCCCGGTGTATAACATTCAGCTTCTCGCCCCCGGTGTATAACATTCAGCTCCTTGCCCCCCGGTGTATAACATTCAGCTCCTCGCCCCCGGTGTATAACATTCAGCTCCTCGCCCCGGTGTATAACATTCAGCTCCTCGCCCCCGGTGTATAACATTCAGCTCCTCGCCCCCGGTGTATAACATTCAGCTCCTCACCCCCGGTGTATAACATTCAGCTCCTCGTCCCCGGTGTATAACATTCAGCTCCTATCCCCCGGTGAATAACATTCAGCTCCTCGCCCCCCGGTGTATAACATTCAGCTCCTCGCCCCCCTGGTGTATAACATTCAGCTCCTCGCCCCCCGGTGTATAACATTCAGCTCCTCGCCCCCGGTGTATAACATTCAGCTCCTCGCCCCCAGTGTATAACATTCAGCTCCTCGCCCCCGGTGTATAACATTCACCTCCTCGCCCCCGGTGTATAACATTCAGCTCCTCGCCCCCGGTGTATAACATTCAGCTCCTCGCCCCCGGTGTATAACATTCAGCTCCTCGCCCCCCGGTTTATAACATTCAGCTCCTCGCCCCGGTGTATAACATTCAGCTCCTCGTCCCCGGTGTATAACATTCAGCTCCTCGCCCCCCGGTGTATAACATTCAGCTCCTCGCCCCCTGGTGTATAACATTCAGCTTCTCGCCCCGGTGTATAACATTCAGCTCCTCGTCCCCGGTGTATAACATTCAGCTCCTCGCCCCCCGGTGTATAACATTCAGCTCCTCGCCCCCCGGTGTATAACATTCAGCTCCTCTCCCCCCAGTGTATAACATTCAGCTCCTCATCCCCCCGGTGTATAACTTTCACCTCCTCGCCCCCCGGTGTATAACATTCAGCTCCTCTCCCCCCAGTGTATAACATTCAGCTCCTCATCCCCCCGGTGTATAACATTCAGCTCCTCGCCCCCCGGTGTATAACATTCAGCTCCTCGCCACCCGGTGTATAACATTCAGCTCCTCGTTCCCCCGGTGTATAACATTCAGCTCCTCGTCCCCGGTGTATAACATCCAGCTCCTCGCCCCCCGGTGTATAACATTCAGCTCCTCGTCCCCCCGGTGTATAACATTCAGCTCCTCGCCCCGGTGTATAACATCCAGCTCCTCGCCCCCCGGTGTATAACATTCAGCTCCTCGTCCCCCCGGTGTATAACATTCAGCTCCTCGCCCCGGTGTATAACATTCAGCTCCTCGCCACCCGGTGTATAACATTCAGCTCCTCGTTCCCCCGGTGTATAACATTCAGCTCCTCGTCCCCGGTGTATAACATCCAGCTCCTCGCCCCCCGGTGTATAACATTCAGCTCCTCGTCCCCCCGGTGTATAACATTCAGCTCCTCGCCCCGGTGTATAACATTCAGCTCCTCGCCCCCGGTGTATAACATTCAGCTCCTCGCCCCCAGTGTATAACATTCAGCTCCTCGCCCTCAGTGTATAACATTCAGCTCCTCACCCCCCGGTGTATAACATTCAGCTCCTCGTCCCCGGTGTATAACATTCAGCTCCTTGCCCCCAGTGTATAACATTCAGCTCCTCGCCCCCGGTGTATAACATTCAGCTCCTCACCCCCGGTGTATAATGACGCGCCCCCTGGGCCATATTCTTTAGGGGGAATATCCGGAGCCGGATCAGATGGGAGTTGTAGTCTTCCGAGTGGCGGTGACCCGGTCCGTGCCCAGGGTGTCAAACTCAGTTGTATGTGGCAGTCCTACAGATGTTATAAGTTCTTTATTGTCGACTACGCCACCCGTTGTATTGCGGTCACTATGGCCGCCGCTGCAGCAGGGTCCGCTGAGGCTGATGGTGTAGGTGCAGCTTTTGGTGGTATAACCCCCAACGGGTGGGGTATAGCCTCAGGGGGTCAGGTGCAGAGGATGGGGGTTGTGGTGGTGCAGCATAGGTGTTAAAGGAAGACAGAGTCGGGTTATGCAGTTTAGGGTATTTACTCACTGCTGATGTTCCGGTCACTCCAGCTTCAAGTGACCTCCCGAGCCGTGCTGCGTCCACCAGGTCCTGGATCCAGCCAACCCCCAAGCGAGTCCGGAGCGTGACCCTGAGCTCTCCTTCTGTCCTTTCTCTGGCCGTCCCCACTATTGATCCACCCAGGTCCAGCTCCCTCGGGCCTTCTGTTGGGTGACCCTTGGCCTTGGGTTCCCTGACCCTCCACGTGGTATGCCTTCAAGGTGGATGTGGTGGGTGGCCGTGGCAGACGCTGCCCACGGCCTCCGGTCTCTGGCTGGGGTGTGTTTTTGCCCCCACCAGCTTGGGTTCCGGTACCCTAATGCCAACTCTTCACCCGTAGCTTGAATTTGGGGTCTTAGAGTCCTCTCTTCTGCTTCCCCCTCTGGGTCTCTCTTGCTTTCTCCTCTCTCTCTCTCTGGGGCTTCTCTGCTCCTCTTCCTCTGCTCTGCTCTGACAGACTGACCCTGTTCTTTGATGGTGCCCACCTTATATACACCCTCTATGTGTGAGCTCAGGTGACCAGCACCCAATGAGCTCCTATCTTTACCCAGGCTGCTCCCCCTATCTGCCCCTACACTACTTGGGATGTACCACCCCCCTCCCACTCCAGCCAGGAACAGACTCGGTCGTACCTGCACATTTCTAAGTGGGAGTACCGTCGGCCTGTTCCTCGGAAATGGGATGTATGTAGTGCATGCAGCCTACCGAGCTCAGTTCCACACTCCATCCTTACCCGGGAGTGGAATATCACACCTCTGGGTTGAGGTGCAATACCCCTGTAGCAGCCGAATCCTCAGGGTGCTACATTCCCCCCTGGTAAATCACAGCACGTCCTCGGGCTGTAAGACATAAACACCAAAACATACATTTTTTTCATAAACATATAAAACATATTAAACAACATATCTTAGCAGATAAAACATTCTCGTCGCCTCAGGCTCCTCCTCCGGTCACTGTGCAACGTGTGACCGGGTAAAGTGCGACAGTCTCTCTAGAAAACTGGTTTTCCTATAAAACCGGTAGGGGGCGCTTTAGGACGCGCAACTATTTACAGGGATATGGCCGCTCTCAGTCCTCGGCCAGGTATTGGGGAGGAATGACCGCTCTCAGTCCTCGGTCAGTGGGATTTAGGGGTTAAACAGGTAACAGTTCACACTTGCTGGTCCCAACGGGGACTATTTTTAGCAACAGCAACAGTTTCAGTTTATGGTGCCCCGACGGGCAACTATATACAGCTCCTGCTTCGCTGTACTTAACGACGGCGTCCTCCTGCTCTTTCTTTATTGTTACCTTTGGCTCTAGTTTCAGCCCGTCCGGGTCCTCCTGTTCTTCCTCCTCACACCGCAGCTCTTCCTCCGTCAGACGATGCACATGGAGGGCGTAGGGTCCTTTGGCACACTTGTGCCGGGTGAAGGTGACCTCGTCCCCGATGTAAAGGTCACGACCTCTGTGTCCCTCCGGTAGGTGGGACTCAACGTCTCTCCTCGTCACGAAGACGTCGCCTAGGGTGCGGTGGTCTCGGATGAAGCCCCACCCATGCTGCATATTAAACTTTATCACAGTCCCGGTGGTGCGGGGACTATGCGCTGCACGGGGGTCCCTCCTGGCCCGGCTCTTCTGCTCCGCGCTCCTTACTTGAGCTTGCTGTTCCCGGACCCGCCTCTCTCTCCGCTCCCTCTCAAAGTCCTCGAGCTGTTGGCGGCAGCACTCAGCACGCTCCGCTGCAGCTGCCCGAGTCTCTTGAGTGAACCCCATGAGGTCTTCTCCGGTGGAGTCCCACTCAAACTGCGCTTCTGCTAGCGGGGGCGAGATCCTCTTAACGGGCTTTGGAGCCGGGATCAGGGGTTCATCCAGGGGTCTCTCTCTCCGGAGTCGGGGATGGTGGAACTCCGGTGGCCATATAAATGGCTGCCCATCCGGGCACGTATGCTGGGCGTACAGGTCCTCTCCCAGATGCGGCACTCTTGGTCTTATGGGCGCGGTGGTGTTAGCGCCCGGGTTGCCCGGGCCTTGCGGCCAGGCCTGGGGTATCTGGAAGGTAAAGGGCACCGTAAGGACGGCGGCGCCCTGTGCTACTTGGCCCTGCGACCACGCCGGTGGCTCCGCGGAGGTAGGGGGCGCTGTTGGTATTGCGGCGCCCGGGGGTACTAGGCCTTGCGACCAGGCTGGTGGTACTTCCTGCTTGGTCACGCTCGGGGTCGAGGCGTGTGACGTCACAGGGGTCGCGGCTCCCGTTTGAGGCCTAGTCTGCGGCGGTGACGTTGCAGCGACGGGCACGGCAGGATAGACTTCGGGCTCTGCGACGGGGAGCTGGGGCAGGTACGCGGTTTCCCGGTTTGGGGTATAGACGTCCCCTTTACCTGCCTCCACTCGTTCGGCTCCCTTCTCGGCGCCGTCTCCGGCCTTCAGTCCTCCCGCGCCATCCTCAGAGGCGGTCGGTCTCCTCGTCTTGGGTGGCGTGCTCCACTGACGGGTCTCGGTCTGCTGGGCCATCTCTCGGCTCCACTCCGCCAACGTCTCTCGCTGCACCCGGGCCATCCTCCTTGCGAGGCCCTCCAGAGCGGTCTGCGCACACTCCCGATCTCGGGGGAGCTGTGCTAGGACCTCCACTAGGCCTAGTGGGGTCGTTGTTTCCAGCAGGCTCCTGACCAACGGGTCGGTGCTGCTCTGCTCTCCTTCCTCTGTTTCTAGCAGGCTCCTGGCCAACGGGCCGGTGCTGCTCTGCTTTCTCGCCATCTCCGGGTAAGCTCCTCCGATATTCTTCTCCCGGCTTCTTGCCTCCGGGTGCGCTCGCTCTAGACTGCTCCAGGCGACACCCATCTTCGTTCTCTCCTTTCGTCTCCTCCCCCTTCGAGGGCGGTCCCGGGGCCACTTGGTGACTGTCAGCTCCAGGGGCTGTTCTTTCACGCTGACAGACACCTCTAGCATCACAGTCTCTGTTGGTGGGGGCGGTTTCCACTTTTGACGCCATTTTCGGTCCTGGCCCACGATGGGAGGTGGCCTCTCGCCATCCCCTGGCACGCCCATAATGGCGTCCGCTCTTCCAAGGCGGGAAACCTTTGGAAATGGCGGGAATCGCTTCCCAGTGGCGGGAAACTCTGCAGATGGCGGGAAAAAGCTGTTAATGGCGGACAACCGGCAGGAATCGACTGGTGATGGGGTCCGATGGCATGGACCCTCCGGAACCGGCAGGAGACTTCTTTTTGAGGTAAATTCGTTCTTTTCTTCAGGCACGCAGTACCCGGGTGTTGTGGGCACGTAATCCTGCCGACTACGCCAAAGTTGACGCGCCCCCTGGGCCATATTCTTTAGGGGGAATATCCGGAGCCGGATCAGATGGGAGTTGTAGTCTTCCGAGTGGCGGTGACCCGGTCCGTGCCCAGGGTGTCAAACTCAGTTGTATGTGGCAGTCCTACAGATGTTATAAGTTCTTTATTGTCGACTACGCCACCCGTTGTATTGCGGTCACTATGGCCGCCGCTGCAGCAGGGTCCGCTGAGGCTGATGGTGTAGGTGCAGCTTTTGGTGGTATAACCCCCAACGGGTGGGGTATAGCCTCAGGGGGTCAGGTGCAGAGGATGGGGGTTGTGGTGGTGCAGCATAGGTGTTAAAGGAAGACAGAGTCGGGTTATGCAGTTTAGGGTATTTACTCACTGCTGATGTTCCGGTCACTCCAGCTTCAAGTGACCTCCCGAGCCGTGCTGCGTCCACCAGGTCCTGGATCCAGCCAACCCCCAAGCGAGTCCGGAGCATGACCCTGAGCTCTCCTTCTGTCCTTTCTCTGGCCGTCCCCACTATTGATCCACCCAGGTCCAGCTCCCTCGGGCCTTCTGTTGGGTGACCCTTGGCCTTGGGTTCCCTGACCCTCCACGTGGTATGCCTTCGAGGTGGATGTGGTGGGTGGCCGTGGCAGACGCTGCCCACGGCCTCCGGTCTCTGGCTGGGGTGTGTTTTTGCCCCCACCAGCTTGGGTTCCGGTACACTGATGCCGACTCTTCACCCGTAGCTTGAATTTGGGGTCTTAGAGTCCTCTCTTCTGCTTCCCCCTCTGGGTCTCTCTTGCTTTCTCCTCTCTCTCTCTCTGGGGCTTCTCTGCTCCTCTTCCTCTGCTCTGCTCTGACAGACTGACCCTGTTCTTTGATGGTGCCCACCTTATATACACCCTCTATGTGTGAGCTCAGGTGACCAGCACCCAATGAGCTCCTATCTTTACCCAGGCTGCTCCCCCTATCTGCCCCTACACTACTTGGGATGTACCACCCCCCTCCCACTCCAGCCAGGAACAGACTCGGTCGTACCTGCACATTTCTAAGTGGGAGTACCGTCGGCCTGTTCCTCGGAAATGGGATGTATGTAGTGCATGCAGCCTACCGAGCTCAGTTCCACACTCCATCCTTACCCGGGAGTGGAATATCACACCTCTGGGTTGAGGTGCAATACCCCTGTAGCAGCCGAATCCTCAGGGTGCTACATTCCCCCCTGGTAAATCACAGCACGTCCTCGGGCTGTAAGACATAAACACCAAAACATACATTTTTTTCATAAACATATAAAACATATTAAATAACATATCTTAGCAGATAAAACATTCTCGTCGCCTCAGGCTCCTCCTCCGGTCACTGTGCAACGTGTGACCGGGTAAAGTGCGACAGTCTCTCTAGAAAACTGGTTTTCCTATAAAACCGGTAGGGGGCGCTTTAGGACGCGCAACTATTTACAGGGATATGGCCGCTCTCAGTCCTCGGCCAGGTATTGGGGAGGAATGACCGCTCTCAGTCCTCGGTCAGTGGGATTTAGGGGTTAAACAGGTAACAGTTCACACTTGCTGGTCCCAACGGGGACTATTTTTAGCAACAGCAACAGTTTCAGTTTATGGTGCCCCGACGGGCAACTATATACAGCTCCTGCTTCGCTGTACTTAACGACGGCGTCCTCCTGCTCTTTCTTTATTGTTACCTTTGGCTCTAGTTTCAGCCCGTCCGGGTCCTCCTGTTCTTCCTCCTCACACCGCAGCTCTTCCTCCGTCAGACGATGCACATGGAGGGCGTAGGGTCCTTTGGCACACTTGTGCCGGGTGAAGGTGACCTCGTCCCCGATGTAAAGGTCACGACCTCTGTGTCCCTCCGGTAGGTGGGACTCAACGTCTCTCCTCGTCACGAAGACGTCGCCTAGGGTGCGGTGGTCTCGGATGAAGCCCCACCCATGCTGCATATTAAACTTTATCACAGTCCCGGTGGTGCGGGGACTATGCGCTGCACGGGGGTCCCTCCTGGCCCGGCTCTTCTGCTCCGCGCTCCTTACTTGAGCTTGCTGTTCCCGGACCCGCCTCTCTCTCCGCTCCCTCTCAAAGTCCTCGAGCTGTTGGCGGCAGCACTCAGCACGCTCCGCTGCAGCTGCCCGAGTCTCTTGAGTGAACCCCATGAGGTCTTCTCCGGTGGAGTCCCACTCAAACTGCGCTTCTGCTAGCGGGGGCGAGATCCTCTTAACGGGCTTTGGAGCCGGGATCAGGGGTTCATCCAGGGGTCTCTCTCTCCGGAGTCGGGGATGGTGGAACTCCGGTGGCCATATAAATGGCTGCCCATCCGGGCACGTATGCTGGGCGTACAGGTCCTCTCCCAGATGCGGCACTCTTGGTCTTATGGGCGCGGTGGTGTTAGCGCCCGGGTTGCCCGGGCCTTGCGGCCAGGCCTGGGGTATCTGGAAGGTAAAGGGCACCGTAAGGACGGCGGCGCCCTGTGCTACTTGGCCCTGCGACCACGCCGGTGGCTCCGCGGAGGTAGGGGGCGCTGTTGGTATTGCGGCGCCCGGGGGTACTAGGCCTTGCGACCAGGCTGGTGGTACTTCCTGCTTGGTCACGCTCGGGGTCGAGGCGTGTGACGTCACAGGGGTCGCGGCTCCCGTTTGAGGCCTAGTCTGCGGCGGTGACGTTGCAGCGACGGGCACGGCAGGATAGACTTCGGGCTCTGCGACGGGGAGCTGGGGCAGGTACGCGGTTTCCCGGTTTGGGGTATAGACGTCCCCTTTACCTGCCTCCACTCGTTCGGCTCCCTTCTCGGCGCCGTCTCCGGCCTTCAGTCCTCCCGCGCCATCCTCAGAGGCGGTCGGTCTCCTCGTCTTGGGTGGCGTGCTCCGCTGACGGGTCTCGGTCTGCTGGGCCATCTCTCGGCTCCACTCCGCCAACGTCTCTCGCTGCACCCGGGCCATCCTCCTTGCGAGGCCCTCCAGAGCGGTCTGCGCACACTCCCGATCTCGGGGGAGCTGTGCTAGGACCTCCACTAGGCCTAGTGGGGTCGTTGTTTCCAGCAGGCTCCTGACCAACGGGTCGGTGCTGCTCTGCTCTCCTTCCTCTGTTTCTAGCAGGCTCCTGGCCAACGGGCCGGTGCTGCTCTGCTTTCTCGCCATCTCCGGGTAAGCTCCTCCGATATTCTTCTCCCGGCTTCTTGCCTCCGGGTGCGCTCGCTCTAGACTGCTCCAGGCGACACCCATCTTCGTTCTCTCCTTTCGTCTCCTCCCCCTTCGAGGGCGGTCCCGGGGCCACTTGGTGACTGTCAGCTCCAGGGGCTGTTCTTTCACGCTGACAGACACCTCTAGCATCACAGTCTCTGTTGGTGGGGGCGGTTTCCACTTTTGGCGCCATTTTCGGTCCTGGCCCACGATGGGAGGTGGCCTCTCGCCATCCCCTGGCACGCCCATAATGGCGTCCGCTCTTCCAAGGCGGGAAACCTTTGGAAATGGCGGGAATCGCTTCCCAGTGGCGGGAAACTCTGCAGATGGCGGGAAAAAGCTGTTAATGGCGGACAACCGGCAGGAATCGACTGGTGATGGGGTCCGATGGCATGGACCCTCCGGAACCGGCAGGAGACTTCTTTTTGAGGTAAATTCGTTCTTTTCTTCAGGCACGCAGTACCCGGGTGTTGTGGGCACGTAATCCTGCCGACTACGCC
The DNA here is from genome assembly GCF_046119375.1 of Phyllobates terribilis. Lineage (NCBI taxonomy): Eukaryota > Metazoa > Chordata > Amphibia > Anura > Dendrobatidae > Phyllobates > Phyllobates terribilis. Next base: position 19,562,628 of record NW_027362764.1, on the reverse strand, counting down.
AAAGTTGACGCGCCCCCTGGGCCATATTCTTTAGGGGGAATATCCGGAGCCGGATCAGATGGGAGTTGTAGTCTTCCGAGTGGCGGTGACCCGGTCCGTGCCCAGGGTGTCAAACTCAGTTGTATGTGGCAGTCCTACAGATGTTATAAGTTCTTTATTGTCGACTACGCCACCCGTTGTATTGCGGTCACTATGGCCGCCGCTGCAGCAGGGTCCGCTGAGGCTGATGGTGTAGGTGCAGCTTTTGGTGGTATAACCCCCAACGGGTGGGGTATAGCCTCAGGGGGTCAGGTGCAGAGGATGGGGGTTGTGGTGGTGCAGCATAGGTGTTAAAGGAAGACAGAGTCGGGTTATGCAGTTTAGGGTATTTACTCACTGCTGATGTTCCGGTCACTCCAGCTTCAAGTGACCTCCCGAGCCGTGCTGCGTCCACCAGGTCCTGGATCCAGCCAACCCCCAAGCGAGTCCGGAGCGTGACCCTGAGCTCTCCTTCTGTCCTTTCTCTGGCCGTCCCCACTATTGATCCACCCAGGTCCAGCTCCCTTGGGCCTTCTGTTGGGTGACCCTTGGCCTTGGGTTCCCTGACCCTCCACGTGGTATGCCTTCAAGGTGGATGTGGTGGGTGGCCGTGGCAGACGCTGCCCACGGCCTCCGGTCTCTGGCTGGGGTGTGTTTTTGCCCCCACCAGCTTGGGTTCCGGTACCCTGATGCCGACTCTTCACCCGTAGCTTGAATTTGGGGTCTTAGAGTCCTCTCTTCTGCTTCCCCCTCTGGGTCTCTCTTGCTTTCTCCTCTCTCTCTCTCTGGGGCTTCTCTGCTCCTCTTCCTCTGCTCTGCTCTGACAGACTGACCCTGTTCTTTGATGGTGCCCACCTTATATACACCCTCTATGTGTGAGCTCAGGTGACCAGCACCCAATGAGCTCCTATCTTTACCCAGGCTGCTCCCCCTATCTGCCCCTACACTACTTGGGATGTACCACCCCCCTCCCACTCCAGCCAGGAACAGACTCGGTCGTACCTGCACATTTCTAAGTGGGAGTACCGTCGGCCTGTTCCTCGGAAATTGGATGTATGTAGTGCATGCAGCCTACCGAGCTCAGTTCCACACTCCATCCTTACCCGGGAGTGGAATATCACACCTCTGGGTTGAGGTGCAATACCCCTGTAGCAGCCGAATCCTCAGGGTGCTACATATAACATTCAGCTCCTCGCCCCGGTGTATAACATTCAGCTCCTATCCCCCGGTGTATAACATTCAGCTCCTTGCCCCCGGTGTATAACATTCAGCTCCTTGCCCCCGGTGTATAACATACAGCTCCTCGCCCTGTTGTATAACATTCAGCTCCTCTCACCCCCGGTGTATAACATTCAGCTCCTCGCCCCCGGTGTATAACATTCAGCTCCTCACTCCCGGTGTATAACATTCAGCTCCTCACCCCCCGGTGTATAACATTCACCTCCTCTCCCCCCGGTGTATAACATTCAGCTCCTCGCCCCCGGTGTATAACATTCAGCTCCTCGCCCCCGGTGTATAACATTCAGCTCCTCGCCCCCGGTGTATAACATACAGCTCCTCGCCCTGTTGTATAACATTCAGCTCCTCTCACCCCCGGTGTATAACATTCAGCTCCTCGCCCCCGGTGTATAACATTCAGCTCCTCACTCCCGGTGTATAACATTCAGCTCCTCACCCCCCGGTGTATAACATTCACCTCCTCTCCCCCCGGTGTATAACATTCAGCTCCTCGCCCCCGGTGTATAACATTCACCTCCTCTCCCCCCGGTGTATAACATTCACCTCCTCTCCCCCCGGTGTATAACATTCACCTCCTCTCCCCTCGGTATATAACATTCAGCTCCTCACCCCGGTATATAACATTCACCTCCTCGCCCCCAGTGTATAACATTCAGTTCCTTGCCCCCGGTGTATAACATTCAGCTCCTCTTCCCCCGGTATATAACATTCAGCTCCTCGCCCCCGGTGTATAACATTCAGCTCCTCGTCCCCAGTGTATAACATTCAGCTCCTATCCCCCGGTGTATAACATTCAGCTCCTCGCCCCCGGTGTATAACATTCAGCTCCTTGCCCCCCGGTGTATAACATTCAGCTCCTTGCCCCGGTGTATAACATTCAGCTCCTCGCCCCCGGTGTATAACATTCAGCTCCTTGCCCCCCGGTGTATAACATTCAGCTCCTCGCCCCCGGTGTATAACATTCAGCTCCTCGCCCCGGTGTATAACATTCAGCTCCTCGCCCCCGGTGTATAACATTCAGCTCCTCGCCCCCGGTGTATAACATTCAGCTCCTCGCCCCCGGTGTGTAACATTCAGCTCCTCATCCCCCCGGTGTATAACATTCAGCTCCTTGCCCCCGGTGTATAACATTCAGCTCCTCGCCCCCGGTATATAACATTCAGCTCCTCACCCCCCCGGTGTATAACATTCAGCTCCTTGCCCCCGGTGTATAACATTCAGCTCCTCGCCCCCAGTGTATAACATTCAGCTCCTCGCCCCCGGTGTATAACATTCAGCTCCTCGCCCCGGTGTATAACATTCAGCTCCTATCCCCCGGTGTATAACATTCAGCTCCTTGCCCCCGGTGTATAACATTCAGCTCCTCGCCCCCGGTGTATAACATTCAGCTCCTTGCCCCCGGTGTATAACATACAGCTCCTCGCCCTGTTGTATAACATTCAGCTCCTCTCACCCCCGGTGTATAACATTCAGCTCCTCGCCCCCGGTGTATAACATTCAGCTCCTCACTCCCGGTGTATAACATTCAGCTCCTCACCCCCCGGTGTATAACATTCACCTCCTCTCCCCCCGGTGTATAACATTCAGCTCCTCGCCCCCGGTGTATAACATTCAGCTCCTCGCCCCCGGTGTATAACATTCAGCTCCTCGCCCCCGGTGTATAACATACAGCTCCTCGCCCTGTTGTATAACATTCAGCTCCTCTCACCCCCGGTGTATAACATTCAGCTCCTCGCCCCCGGTGTATAACATTCAGCTCCTCACTCCCGGTGTATAACATTCAGCTCCTCACCCCCCGGTGTATAACATTCACCTCCTCTCCCCCCGGTGTATAACATTCAGCTCCTCGCCCCCGGTGTATAACATTCACCTCCTCTCCCCCCGGTGTATAACATTCACCTCCTCTCCCCCCGGTGTATAACATTCACCTCCTCTCCCCTCGGTATATAACATTCAGCTCCTCACCCCGGTATATAACATTCACCTCCTCGCCCCCGGTGTATAACATTCAGTTCCTTGCCCCCGGTGTATAACATTCAGCTCCTCTCCCCCCGGTATATAACATTCAGCTCCTCGCCCCCGGTGTATAACATTCAGCTCCTCGTCCCCAGTGTATAACATTCAGCTCCTATCCCCCGGTGTATAACATTCAGCTCCTTGCCCCGGTGTATAACATTCAGCTCCTCGCCCCCGGTGTATAACATTCAGCTCCTCGCCCCGGTGTATAACATTCAGCTCCTCGCCCCCGGTGTATAACATTGAGCTCCTCGTCCCCGGTGAATAACATTCAGCTCCTCACCCCCGGTGTATAACATTCAGCTCCTCGCCCCCGGTGTATAACATTCAGCTCCTCGCCCCGGTGTATAACATTCAGCTCCTCGCCCCCGGTGTATAACATTCAGCTCCTCGCCCCCGGTGTATAACATTCAGCTCCTCGCCCCCGGTGTGTAACATTCAGCTCCTCATCCCCCCGGTGTATAACATTCAGCTCCTTGCCCCCGGTGTATAACATTCAGCTCCTCGCCCCCGGTATATAACATTCAGCTCCTCACCCCCCCGGTGTATAACATTCAGCTCCTTGCCCCCGGTGTATAACATTCAGCTCCTCGCCCCCAGTGTATAACATTCAGCTCCTCGCCCCCGGTGTATAACATTCAGCTCCTCGCCCCGGTGTATAACATTCAGCTCCTCTCCCCCCGGTGTATAACATTCAGCTCCTCACCCCCGGTGTATAACATTCAGCTCTTTGCCCCCGGTGTATAACATTCAGCTCCTCGTCCCCGGTGTATAACATTCAGCTCCTCGCCCCCGGTGTATAACATTCAGCTCCTCGCCCCCGGTGTATAACATTGAGCTCCTCACCCCCCCGGTGTATAACATTCAGCTTCTCGCCCCCGGTGTATAACATTCAGCTCCTCGCCCCCGGTGTATAACATTCAGCTCCTCGTCCCCGGTGTATAACATTCAGCTACTCTCCCCCGGTGTATAACATTCAGCTCCTCGCCCCGGTGTATAACATTCAGCTCCTCGCCCCCAGTGTATAACATTCAGCTCCTCGCCCCGGTGTATAACATTCAGCTCCTCGCCCCCGGTATATAACATTCAGCTCCTCACCCCCGGTGTATAACATTCAGCTCCTCACCCCCGGTGTATAACATTCAGCTCCTCGCCCCCGGTGTATATCATTCAGCTCCTCACCCCCCCGGTGTATAACATTCAGCTCCTTGCCCCCGGTGTATAACATTCAGCTCCTCGCCCCCAGTGTATAACATTCAGCTCCTCGCCCCGGTGTATAACATTCAGCTCCTCACCCCCGGTGTATAACATTCAGCTCCTCACCCCCGGTGTATAACATTCAGCTCCTCACCCCCGGTGTATAACATTCAGCTCCTCACCCCCGGTGTATAACATTCAGCTCCTCACCCCCCCCGGTGTATAACATTCAGCTCCTCACCCCCGGTGTATAACATTCAGCTCCTCACCCCCGGTGTATAACATTCAGCTCCTCACCCCCCCCCCGGTGTATAACATTCAGCTCCTCACCTTCCCCGGTGTATAACATTCAGCTCCTCTCCCCCCGGTGTATTACATTCAGCTCCTTACCCCCCCGGTGTATAACATTCAGCTCCTCACCCCCCCGGTGTATAACATTCAGCTCCTCACCCGCCGGGTGTATAACATTCAGCTCCTCTCCCCCCGGTATATAACATTCAGCTCCTCGCCCCCGGTGTATAACATTCAGCTCCTCGTCCCCGGTGTATAACATTCAGCTCCTTGCCCCGGTGTATAACATTCAGCTCCTCGCCCCCGGTGTATAACATTCAGCTCCTCGCCCCCGGTGTATAACATTCAGCTCCTCGCCCCCGGTGTATAACATTCAGCTCCTCGCCCCCCGGTGTATAACATTCAGCTCCTCGCCCCCGGTGTATAACATTCAGCTCCTCGCCCCGGTGTATAACATTCAGCTCCTCGCCCCCGGTGTATAACATTCAGCTCCTCGCCCCCGGTGTATAACATCAGCTCCTCACCCCCGGTGTATAACATTCAGCTCCTCGCCCCCGGTGTATAACATTCAGCTCCTCACCCCCGGTGTATAACATTCAGCTCCTCGCCCCCGGTGTATAACATTCAGCTCCTCACCCCCCGGTGTATAACATTCAGCTCCTCGTCCCCGGTGTATAACATTCAGCTCCTATCCCCCGGTGAATAACATTCAGCTCCTCGCCCCCCGGTGTATAACATTCAGCTCCTCGCCCCCCCGGTGTATAACATTCAGCTCCTCGCCCCCCGGTGTATAACATTCAGCTCCTCGCCCCCGGTGTATAACATTCAGCTCCTCGCCCCCAGTGTATAACATTCAGCTCCTCGCCCCCGGTGTATAACATTCACCTCCTCGCCCCCGGTGTATAACATTCAGCTCCTCGCCCCCGGTGTATAACATTCAGCTCCTCGCCCCCTGGTGTATAACATTCAGCTTCTCGCCCCGGTGTATAACATTCATCTCCTCGTCCCCGGTGTATGACATTCAGCTCCTCGCCCCCCGGTGTATAACATTCAGCTCCTCTCCCCCCAGTGTATAACATTCAGCTCCTCATCCCCCCGGTGTATAACTTTCACCTCCTCGCCCCCCGGTGTATAACATTCAGCTCCTCTCCCCCCAGTGTATAACATTCAGCTCCTCATCCCCCCGGTGTATAACATTCAGCTCCTCGCCCCCCGGTGTATAACATTCAGCTCCTCGCCACCCGGTGTATAACATTCAGCTCCTCGTTCCCCCGGTGTATAACATTCAGCTCCTCGCCCCCCGGTGTATAACATTCAGCTCCTCGTTCCCCCGGTGTATAACATTCAGCTCCTCGTTCCCCCGGTGTATAACATTCAGCTCCTCGCCCCCCCGGTGTATAACATTCAGCTCCTCACCCCCCGGTGTATAACATTCAGCTCCTCACCCCCGGTGTATAACATTCAGCTCCTCACTCCCGGTGTATAACATTCAGCTCCTCACCCCCCGGTGTATAACAATCAGCTCCTCGTCCCCGTTGTATAACATTCAGCTCCTCACCCCCCGGTGTATAACATTCAGCTCCTCGCCCCCCGGTGTATTACATTCAGCTCCTCGTTCCCCCGGTGTATAACATTCAGCTCCTCGCCCCCCCGGTGTATAACATTCACCTCCTCGCCCCCCGGTGTATAACATTCAGCTCCTCGCCCCCCGGTGTATAACATTCAGCTCCTCGCCCGCCGGTGTATAATATTCAGCTCCTCGCCCCCGGTGTGTAACATTCAGCTCCTCGCCCCCCCGGTGTATAACATTCAGCTCCTCGCCCCCCCGGTGTATAACATTCAGCTCCTCGCCCCCGGTATATAACATTCACCTCCTCGCCCCCGGTGTATAACATTCAGCTCCTCGCCCCCGGTATATAACATTCAGCTCCTCGCCCCCGGTGTATAACATTCAGCTCCTCGCCCCCGGTGTATAACATTCAGCTCCTCGCCCCCCGGTGTATAACATTCAGCTCCTCGCCCCCGGTGTATAACATTCAGCTCCTCTCACCCCCGGTGTATAACATTCAGCTCCTCGCCCCGGTGTATAACATTCAGCTCCTCGCCCCCGGTGTATAACATTCAGCTCCTCGCCCCCGGTGTATAACATTCAGCTCCTCGTCCCCGGTGTATAACATTCAGCTCCTCGCCCCCGGTGTATAACATTCAGCTCCTCGCCCCCGGTGTATAACATTCAGCTCCTCACCCCCCGGTGTATAACATTCAGCTCCTCACCCCCCGGTGTATAACATTCACCTCCTCGCCCCCGGTGTATAACATTCAGCTCCTCGTCCCCGGTGTATAACATTCAGCTCCTCGCCCCCGGTGTATAATATTCAGATCCTCTCCCCCGGTGTATAACATTCAGCTCCTCCCCCCCCCGGTGTATAACATTCAGCTCCTCGCCCCCGGTGTATAGCATTCAGCTCCTCACCCCCGGTGTATAAAATTCAACTTCTCGCCCCCCGGTGTATAACATTCAGCTCCTCCCCCCCCGGTGTATAACATCCAGCCCCTCACCCCCCAGTGTATAACATTCAGCTCCTCGCCCCCGGTGTATAACATTCAGCTCCTCACCCCCGGTGTATAACATTCACCTCCTCGCCCCCCGGTGTATAACATTCAGCTCCTCCCCCCCCAGTGTATAACATTCAGCTCCTCACCCCCGGTGTATAACATTCAGCTCCTCGTCCCCGGTGTATAACATCCAGCTCCTCGCCCCCCGGTGTATAACATTCAGCTCCTCGCCCCCGGTGTATAACATTCAGCTCCTCGCCCCCGGTGTATAACATTCAGCTCCTCGCCCCCAGTGTATAACATTCAGCTCCTCGCCCTCAGTGTATAACATTCAGCTCCTCGCCCCCCGGTGTATAACATTCAGCTCCTCGTCCCCGGTGTATAACATTCAGCTCCTCACTCCCGGTGTATAACATTCAGCTCCTCACCCCCCGGTGTATAACATTCAGCTCCTTGCCCCCAGTGTATAACATTCAGCTCCTCGCCCCCGGTGTATAACATTCAGCTCCTCACCCCCGGTGTATAACATTCAGCTCCTCGCCCCGGTGTATAACATTCAGCTCCTTGCCCCCGGTGTATAACATTCAGCTCCTCGCCCCCGGTGTATAACATTCAGCTCCTCGCCCCCGGTGTATAACATACAGCTCCTCGCCCTGTTGTATAACATTCAGCTCCTCAGACCCCCGGTGTATAACATTCAGCTCCTCGCCCCCGGTGTATAACATTCAGCTCCTCACTCCCGGTGTATAACATTCAGCTCCTCACCCCCCGGTGTATAACATTCACCTCCTCTCCCCCCGGTGTATAACATTCAGCTCCTCGCCCCCGGTGTATAACATTCACCTCCTCTCCCCCGGTGTATAACATTCAGCTCCTCACCCCCCGGTGTATAACATTCACCTCCTCTCCCCCCGGTGTATAACATTCAGCTCCTCGTCCCCGGTGTATAACATTCACCTCCTCCCCCCCCGGTGTATAACATTCAGCTCCTCTCCCCCCGGTGTATAACATTCACCTCCTCTCCCCCCGGTGTATAACATTCACCTCCTCTCCCCCCGGTATATAACATTCAGCTCCTCACCCCGGTATATAACATTCACCTCCTCGCCCCCGGTGTATAACATTCACCTCCTCTCCCCCCGGTGTATAACATTCAGCTCCTCTCCCCCCGGTATATAACATTCAGCTCCTCACCCCGGTATATAACATTCACCTCCTCGCCCCCGGTGTATAACATTCACCTCCTCTCCCCCCGGTATATAACATTCAGCTCCTCACCCCGGTATATAACATTCACCTCCTCGCCCCCGGTGTATAACATTCACCTCCTCTCCCCCCGGTATATAACATTCACCTCCTCTCCCCCCGGTGTATAACATTCACCTCCTCTCCCCCCGGTGTATAACATTCACCTCCTCTCCCCCCGGTATATAACATTCAGCTCCTCACCCCGGTATATAACATTCACCTCCTCGCCCCCGGTGTATAACATTCACCTCCTTTCCCCCCGGTGTATAACATTCACCTCCTCTCCCCCCGGTATATAACATTCAGCTCCTCACCCCGGTATATAACATTCACTTCCTCGCCCCCGGTGTATAACATTCAGTTCCTTGCCCCCGGTGTATAACATTCAGCTCCTCTCCCCCCGGTATATAACATTCAGCTCCTCGCCCCCGGTGTATAACATTCAGCTCCTCGTCCCCAGTGTATAACATTCAGCTCCTCTCCCCCCGGTATATAACATTCACCTCCTCGCCCCCGGTGTATAACATTCAGTTCCTTGCCCCCGGTGTATAACATTCAGCTCCTCTCCCCCCGGTATATAACATTCAGCTCCTCTCCCCCCGGTATATAACATTCACCTCCTCGCCCCCGGTGTATAACATTCAGTTCCTTGCCCCCGGTGTATAACATTCAGCTCCTCTTCCCCCGGTATATAACATTCAGCTCCTCGTCCCCGGTGTATAACATTCAGCTCCTTGCCCCGGTGTATAACATTCAGCTCCTCGCCCCCGGTGTATAACATTCAGCTCCTTGCCCCGGTGTATAACATTCAGCTCCTCGCCCCCGGTGTATAACATTCAGCTCCTCGCCCCCGGTGTATAACATTCAGCTCCTCGCCCCGGTGTATAACATTCAGCTCCTCGCCCCCGGTGTATAACATTCAGCTCCTCGCCCCCGGTGTATAACATTCAGCTCCTCACCCCCGGTGTATATGTGACACCCCAGGGGTCTGGTTGCCACAGTAACGTAATGTTATGTCTGAGAGCAGGTGGGAGGTCCTTTAGTCAGGGATCCTGTGCATGCCACACCTCCTGCCCAGTCTTGGGAGGGGAAGAACTTCCCCTATATAAACCTGGGGCTGAGGCAGGGTGAGTGAGTAGAAGAAGAGAAGAAGTAGAGACAGCATAGGAAGAAACAGCAGTTACAAGGAGTCAGGGGCTGGCAGCTGCAGAGTTCGCCCTGACTAAGAAGACTTTTTACCGGACCCGGAGTCCGAGGCTGTGGGGACTAATTCCTGCCCAGCAGCAGAATCCGTCAGGCAGGGGATTTCAGGTCCTCTGGCCCAGAAGCCCGAAGGCACGGTCACACGTGTGGAACCAGCACCGCCATCGTGGAGCGGAAGCCATTAGGAGGCCCCGAGTCACCGGCCATACGGGTGAGCACCACACGGTACACTCAGGGACGTGGGCTACTTACATCAGCTCCTAGCAAGGTAGCCAGAAGAGTACAGTCAGTTTGGGAGGCCTACAACTACGCCTGGCCAGGGGAGATCCCATCTGCTCTAGGACTGACCAGGCCCCATCCGCTAGCAAGTACTCCGGGAGGGTCTTTTGTTGTTACCAGTAAAGACCCTGAACTACACCGTACCGTCTCTGAGTGGTTCCTGCTACCCCCATCATCCACGTCGGCTGCCCTGAGGCCATACCCCTCCCGTTGGGGGTTATACTATCACGCTGCACAATCCCACCATCGGCCTCAGCGGTCTGCCCTGCAGCAGCAGCCCCCTGGCTGCACTCAACGGGTGGCGTAGTCATCAACCATTTATTACTAATGGACTGCCGTCTAGTTTGACTCCCTGGGCACGGACCGGGTCACCGCCACGAGACTACAACCCTCCACAGATCCGGCTCCGGGTAAGCTCCCGCATGCGCAGCGCAGCGCGACACAGGCCCAGGGGCGCGTCAACTTTGGCGTAGTCGGCAGGATTTCGTGCCCGCAACCACCGGGTACTGCGTGCCTGAAAAAGACTGTTCAAACTTACCAGTGGTGAAGATTCCCGCCATCCGTGGAGTTTTCCCGCCATCCGGCGCCATCTTGGAGACGCCGCGCGGGAAGAAGAGGGGCGTGGACTCCGAAAGCGCGCGAGAACTGAAGCCCCGCCTCACGTCCGGACGTTGCGTAAGGTCCTGGAAGGAGCCCAGCAGACGCCGACGTCACAGGAGCGCGACGGAAGGTCCTCAACCCTGACGATCCACTGCGGAGCCGCGGCCTACGGAAGAGGATCATCGCAAGGTAGGCCACGGTCCACTAGGGGGGAGGAAGATGTCGGATACGGAGGAGAGCTTCACTGCCCCAACCCCCGCCAGCGCTACCGCTGCTGCAGTTATGCCCTTCACAATGCCCTATATCCCGGGAGCAGCTTGGCTACCCCAGTACTCAGGGGAGTCACATACCCTGCATGACTTTAGAGAAAAGCTGGATAGCCTCTTCCAGGTGTACCCCCTCACAGAAGAGCAAAAAGTGAGCATCCTGGTGGCCCAACTAACCGGGGCAGCCAAAAGGGAAGTAAAATCCTGGCCACCTGGGAGGAAGACTGTCGCAGGGATACTAACCCGGCTGAAGGACACCTTTGATACCCGCACCTCAGCCGAGATTAAGCTTAGATTCTACGGGTGCAAGCAGCGAGCGCATGAGAGTATAAGGGACTATGCACTAAACCTACAAGAGGCCCTGAGGGCCATAAAGCAGACCGACCCTGATGGGGTGGGAAACGAGGACAGGCTGTTGACTGAACAATTTATAGAGGGTTTATATTGCAATGCCCACCGAACCCAGTTGCGGGCAATGGCCTTACAGGATCCCCATCTGGACTTTGCACAGTTCAAGGACAGAGCCATCCGGGTGCTCCGAGAACCGGCACCAGGTGGCGTTGTGACCCACAGACGCCCCACTACCACTTACTACCAGGAGGCGGCGCCCTTGTCAGCAGGGCCTGTGGGAGCTGATGCGCAGGCTTTGGACAATGACCCGGCTCCAAACCTACACCATCAGGTCCAAGAGCTAGCTAAGAGCGTTGCTGCGCTAACCCGAACTGTGCAGTCTTTACAGGTCTCCACCCCAGGGAAGATCCAGCTGGCATCCGGACCGGAGGACATCCCGTGGCGTCGACCAAGGAGGACCCCACCGGCCAGAGGAAGACCCAGTGACCGATACAGCGAGGACGGACGACCCATCTGCCGCCGCTGCAATCAACCCGGACATATGGAAAGGTACTGTTCTTTAAACGGGCACAACCTGGGGTAGAGGGCCAACCCCCAGGAAAAAGATCACCAGGCCCATCGAACTGGCGCGACAGATATGTGGGAGGACGTCCAGTCTTGCCTGTGGTACTGGATGGCATTCCCATGAGTGCCCTACTGGATACCGGGTCACAGGTCACCACCATCCCGTACGTGCTCTTCAAGCAGTACTGGAATGACTCGGATATTACCCACTACCCTGACGACGACTTGAGTATCATCGCCAGCAATGGCCAGCCCGTGCCACAGATCGGATTTAAGGAGGTGGCCCTCAAAATCGGTAGAGTCGAACTGGCCGCACAGGGACTGATCATTGTAGATATTGATAAACATGAGAGTCACCCAAAAATAACTCTAGGAACTAACGTAATTGAAAATTGTCTTGCAGAGGTGATTTTCCTTTTACAGCAGGTTGCCAAGAACGCCAGCTCCGGCGAGCAGCGGGTGCTCCAGAAAGAGATCCGGGCACTGATGCAACGGCAACAAGTGGAACTCTCCGGCGGTGAGATTGGTAGCGTAAGAATGTGTGACCCTTTTCCTATTGCCATGCCCCCAAAAAGTGAAATGATGATTTGGTGCCGGGCAGCTATTGGTCTGAGAGGAAGAGATTACCAGGCAATGGTAGAACCAGTTTACTCAGACAGTAGGCCCACCATTTTGACAGCACGGGGGGTGGTCAATGTACGCCATGGGAGGGTGCCCATTCGCATAATAAATATCGGGGAGAGGGAAGTGTACCTGCCCCGGTATGCCACGCTAGCCAAATTATATACCACTAATCAAAATTCTATACAATCTGTGGAACCCTTGCCTCCATCTCACCCGGAGGAAGGTAACGGCTCTAAGAAAGACATGGAGGACTGGTGTCAGCAACTACATTTGGGTACTGATTCCACTCCCTCACATCAGAAACAAGGAGTCTATCGGGTGGTTCAAGAGTATGAGAGAGTGTTTAGTAAACACCCGTTAGACTTCGGGCGAGTTAAGGGGGTAGAACACCGCATCCCCACGGGAGATCATCCTCCCATAAAAGAGAGGTATCGACCCGTACCCCCTGCACATTACCAACACGCCAAGGGGATGCTTAGAGACATGAAGGAGGCTGGGGTAATCCGGGATAGCTGTAGCCCCTGGGCAGCCCCACTAGTTTTAGTCAAAAAGAAAGACAACACCATGAGGATGTGTGTAGATTACCGGAAAATCAACCGTATCACACACAAGGATGCGTACCCCTTACCAAGGATAGAGGAGTCATTGGCTGCTTTAAGATCTGCTAACTTCTTCTCTACCTTGGATCTCACTAGCGGGTACTGGCAGGTTCCTGTAGCAGAGGCGGACCGGGAGAAGACCGCATTCACCACCCCGATGGGACTTAGTGAGTTCACCTGCATGCCGTTCGGACTCTGCAACGCCCCAGGAACCTTCCAACGATTAATGGAGTGCTGTCTGGGCCACAGAAACTTCGAGACGGTCCTGTTGTACCTGGACGATGTCATCGTATACTCCAAAACTTATGAGGACCACCTGAAACACCTGGCGGAGGTGTTCGAAGCTCTGGCGAGTTACGGCCTAAAGGTGAAACCCTCCAAGTGTCACCTCCTGAAACCAAAGGTGCAATACCTGGGACACGTGGTGAGCGCTGACGGAGTGGCTCCCGACCCCGATAAGATCACCGCAATTAAGGAATGGCCAAGCCCCTCCAGCGTAAAAGAAGTGCGGCAGTTCCTGGGGTTGGTAGGCTACTACCGAAGGTTTATTCCCGGTTTCACCAAAAAGGCAGCGCCTATGCAGGACCTCCTGATAGGCTAGTCCCGGAAGGCCAAGAACCAGAAGCCGCCCTTCAAATGGGAAGAGCTAGAAGAAGAGTCCTTCCGCCAGCTGAAGATGGCCCTCACGGGGGATGAAATCTTGGCGTACCCAGACTATAGCCAGCCCTTCATCCTCTACACCGACGCCAGTAACATCGGGCTAGGAGCCGTACTATCCCAGATTCAGCAGGGGAGAGAACGAGTGATCTCCTATGCCAGCCGAAAACTGCGACCCACCGAAAGGAACCCCGAGAATTACAGCTCATTTAAGCTAGAGTTCCTGGCCGTGGTATGGGCAGTCACCGAGCGCTTTAGGCATTACCTCGCTTCTTCCCGGTTCACCGTATACACGGATAACAACCCGTTGATACACCTGGACACGGCAAGACTCGGTGCCCTGGAGCAGAGGTGGATGGCCCGTCTGTCCAACTACGAGTTCACAATCAAATACCGGGCAGGACGCTCCAATACTAACGCGGACGCCCTGTCCAGGATGCCCAACCTGCCGGACGAAGGAGAAGATCCGGAGGGACTGGAAGAAGTTGAACTCCCTGCGTTCCACCGTCATGGGACTATCCAGTATTCCCACCGGGTAAGGGGTAAGCAAGCTGCTACGTTGAACCCCTTACCCCACTACAACTGGGCGGAAACGCAAGACAGCGACCCTGCCGTCCGACTGGTGAAGGAGATGCTGACTCGGCCGGAGGCTCGCCTTGAACCAGACGCTCCGGAGGAAGCCAAACAACTATGGGCGGAGAAGAGTCGACTATTCCTTTACAAGGGGAAGTTGTGCCGCAGAATGGTCAACTCCCGGACGCATGAACTACTCTGGCAAGTAGTGGTGCCCCGAAGAGACGCAGCCATGGTGATGGAGGCATACCACGACGGAGCTGGACACTTCGGGTGGAAAAAGCTGGAGTTCCTGCTGCGCGAGCGGTTCCACTGGGTAGGCATGAGGGGAACCATCGAGAAGTGGTGCAGAGACTGTGGCCCGTGCAATCTGAGAAGGAAGGACCGGGCCAGCCAGAAGACTCCCCTGCAGTCCATCGTCACCCGGCAACCGTTGGAACTGGTAGCCTTGGATCATGTAAAACTGACCCCAAGCAGAAGTGGCTACGTCTACGCGTTAACCATCGTGGATCATTACTCCCGGTTCTTGGTTGTCGTCCCCGTCAAGGACTTAACGGCTCAAACAGCAGCTAGGGCCTTCCAGCAGCACTTCTGCCGTCCACACGGGTACCCGGACCAAGTGCTGACGGACCAGGGACCTGCCTTTGAAGCGGAGGTCTTCCAGGAATTCTGCAATCTGTATGGCTGCCGGAAGATAAGGACGACACCCTACCATCCGCAAACTAATGGACTTTGTGAAAAAATGAACCAGGTGGTAATGGATCTTCTAAAAACATTGCCCCTGGAAGAACGCAGTCTGTGGCCTGAGAAGTTGCCCGATCTGGTGGACCTATACAACCACATCCCGGTAGGTTCCACCAACTGTACCCCGGCTTACCTAATGAGGGCGAGACCTGGTAAGTTACCTGTTGACCTGGAAATGGGAGTCCTGACACCTGAGGACACTTCACCAGAAACAGACTGGGACACAGAGAGGCAGCAGCAGTACCGGAGAGTACAGGAGAGCGTGGAGCGAAGTCTCTGTCAGGCTAGGGAAAGACAAGAGAAGACTTACAACCAGTATGCTCCCGCTGTTCCCCTGGTACCCGGAGAGCAGGTCTTGAAGAGGAAAAGACGGCTCCACAAGTTGGATGACCAGTGGAAGAAGGACCCGTACACCGTACTGCCCTCAAGCCACGAGAACCCGAAGGTCTGTACCATCAGTAAAGACGGAGGGGAAACCACAGCCATTGTATCCCGGGACCACCTGAAGAAGTGTCGCGAACAACTGAGGAACCCTGAAGAGGAACAAGAAGACCATCGACCCGTGGGAGAAAGGGAAGATATGGTTAGTACCGTGCTCGGGGACTTCCCTCGGTCTTGGACTCAAGTTAATGGTGCAGTTGTGGTACCCGTACTCACCTTCCTCCAACCATCATCCAAAGAACCTACGGAGCAACGGGTAGAGCTGGAAGAACAGCCGGTCCAGGAGGCAGAAGACTCCACACAAGTAGAACAGGAGAATCAACCCTCTGCTTATAGTGAGCCTGCCGTACCCCTAGTGAGACAAAGAGCCGGTAGACAGCTGCCCAGTTTACCCTTGACAGCTCCTACACCCTGTAGTTCAGGGCCAGACAGTCAGCTCCGTAGGTCCACTAGGGCCACTAGAGGCCAGTTACCCGCACGTTGGAGGATCTAAATGTTTAAGCTATTTTATAATGTTTACCTGTCTATAGTTGCTTGTGTGTAATTTTGTATTTCTAGTTGTTTTTAGGAATCCTTGGTGGATTTACCGGGAATCCTTGTATATAGTTGGAGCGTAACCCAGGATGGACTAAAGACTGTCAAGGACTCGGGGTAGAACAGACCCCTACCTGGTTACGTCTCCCTGTGTTGGTGAAATGGACACCTTGCTTTCTTCAGAGACTGCACCCGGTTGCGGACACGCCGTAACCATCTTTATGTGTTTTCTTATTGTATTATTAATGTTTTGCCTTGTTATGTTTTCTAAATGTGTTTAGTCCCGGAGTACTAAATTTTACTAGGGGGGAATGTGACACCCCAGGGGTCTGGTTGCCACAGTAACGTAATGTTATGTCTGAGAGCAGGTGGGAGGTCCTTTAGTCAGGGATCCTGTGCATGCCACACCTCCTGCCCAGTCTTGGGAGGGGAAGAACTTCCCCTATATAAACCTGGGGCTGAGGCAGGGTGAGTGAGTAGAAGAAGAGAAGAAGTAGAGACAGCATAGGAAGAAACAGCAGTTACAAGGAGTCAGGGGCTGGCAGCTGCAGAGTTCGCCCTGACTAAGAAGACTTTTTACCGGACCCGGAGTCCGAGGCTGTGGGGACTAATTCCTGCCCAGCAGCAGAATCCGTCAGGCAGGGGATTTCAGGTCCTCTGGCCCAGAAGCCCGAAGGCACGGTCACACGTGTGGGACCAGCACCGCCATCGTGGAGCGGAAGCCATTAGAAGGCCCCGAGTCACCGGCCATACGGGTGAGCACCACACGGTACACTCAGGGACGTGGGCTACTTACATCAGCTCCTAGCAAGGTAGCCAGAAGAGTACAGTCAGTTTGGGAGGCCTACAACTACGCCTGGCCAGGGGAGATCCCATCTGCTCTAGGACTGACCAGGCCCCATCCGCTAGCAAGTACTCCGGGAGGGTCTTTTGTTGTTACCAGTAAAGACCCTGAACTACACCGTACCGTCTCTGAGTGGTTCCTGCTACCCCCATCATCCACGTCGGCTGCCCTGAGGCCATACCCCTCCCGTTGGGGGTTATACTATCACGCTGCACAGTCCCACCATCGGCCTCAGCGGTCTGCCCTGCAGCAGCAGCCCCCTGGCTGCACTCAACGGGTGGCGTAGTCATCAACCATTTATTACTAATGGACTGCCGTCTAGTTTGACTCCCTGGGCACGGACCGGGTCACCGCCACGAGACTACAACCCTCCACAGATCCGGCTCCGGGTAAGCTCCCGCATGCGCAGCGCAGCGCGACACAGGCCCAGGGGCGCGTCATATAACATTCAGCTCCTCGTCCCCGGTGTATAACATTCAGCTCCTCGCCCCCGGTGTGTAACATTCAGCTCCTCATCCCTCCGGTGTATAACATTCAGCTCCTTGCCCCCGGTGTATAACATTCAGCTCCTCGCCCCCGGTATATAACATTCAGCTCCTCACCCCCCCGGTGTATAACATTCAGCTCCTTGCCCCCGGTGTATAACATTCAGCTCCTCACCCCCGGTGTATAACATTCAGCTCCTCGCCCCGGTGTATAACATTCAGCTCCTCTCCCCCGGTGTATAACATTCAGCTCCTCACCCCCCCGGTGTATAACATTCAGCTCCTTGCCCCCGGTGTATAACATTCAGCTCCTCACCCCCGGTGTATAACATTCACCTCCTCGCCCCCGGTGTATAACATTCAGCTCCTCACCCCCGGTGTATAACATTCAGCTCTTTGCCCCCGGTGTATAACATTCAGCTCCTCGTCCCCGGTGTATAACATTCAGCTCCTCGCCCCCGGTGTATAACATTCAGCTCCTCGCCCCCGGTGTATAACATTGAGCTCCTCACCCCCCCGGTGTATAACATTCAGCTTCTCGCCCCCGGTGTATAACATTCAGCTCCTCGCCCCCGGTGTATAACATTCAGCTCCTCGTCCCCGGTGTATAACATTCAGCTCCTCACACCCCCCAGTGTATAACATTCAGCTCCTCGTCCCGGTGTATAACATTCAGCTCCTCTCCCTCGGTGTATAACATTCAGCTCCTCACACCCCCCAGTGTATAACATTCTGCTCCTCGCCCCGGTGTATAACATTCAGCTCTTCACCCCCGGTGTATAACATTCAGCTCCTCGCCCCCCGGTGTATAACATTCAGTTCCTCGTCCCCGGTGTATAACATTCAGCTCCTCGCCCCCGGTGTATAACATTCAGCTCCTCGCCCCCGGTATATAACATTGAGCTCCTCGTCCCCGTTGTATAACATTCAGCTCCTCGCCCCCGGTGTATAACATTCAGCTCCTTTCCCCCCGGTGTATAACATTCAGCTCCTCGCCCCCAGTGTATAACATTCAGCTCCTCTTCCCCGTTGTATAACATTCAGCTCCTCGCCCCCGGTGTATAACATTCACCTCCTCGCCCCCGGTGTATAACATTCACCTCCTCTCCCCCCGGTGTATAACATTCAGCTCTTCGCCCCGGTGTATAACATTCAGCTCCTCGCCCCCGGTATATAACATTCAGCTCCTCGCCCCCCGGTATATAACATTCAGCTCCTCGCCCCCAGTGTATAACATTCAGCTCCTCGCCCCCCGGTATATAACATTCAGCTCCTCGCCCCCAGTGTATAACATTCAGCTCCTCGCGCCCGGTGTATAACATTCAGCTCCTCGCCCCCCGGTATATAACATTCAGCTCCTCTCCCCCCGGTGTATAACATTCAGCTCCTCACTCCCGGTGTATAACATTCAGCTCCTCACTCCCGGTGTATAACATTCAGCTCCTATCCCCCGCTGTATAACATTCAGCTCCTATCCCCCGGTGTATAACATTCAGCTCCTCGCCCCCGGTGTATAACATTCAGCTCCTCGCCCCCGGTGAATAACATTCAGCTCCTCGCCCCGGTGTATAATATTCAGCCCCTCGCCCCCTGGTATATAACATTCAGCTCCTCGCCCCCGGTGTATAACATTCAGCTCCTCGCCCCGGTGTATAACATTCAGCTCCTCGCCCCCGGTGTATAACATTCAGCTCCTCGCCCCCGGTGTATAACATTCAGCTCCTCGTCCCCGGTGTATAACATTCAGCTCCTCGCCCCTGGTGTATAACATTCAGCTCCTCACCCCCGGTGTATAACATTCAGCTCCTCGCCCCCAGTGTATAACATTCACCTCCTCGCCCCCGGTGTATAACATTCAGCTCCTCGCCCCCGGTATATAACATTCAGCTCCTCACCCCCGGTGTATAACATTCAGCTCCTCACCCCGGTGTATAACATTCAGCTCCTCGCCCCCGGTGTATAACATTCAGCTCCTTGCCCCCGGTGTATATCATTCAGCTCCTCACCCCCCCGGTGTATAACATTCAGCTCCTTGCCCCCGGTGTATAACATTCAGCTCCTCGCCCCGGTGTATAACATTCAGCTCCTCACCCCCCGTGTATAACATTCAGCTCCTCACCCCCGGTGTATAACATTCAGCTCTTTGCCCCCGGTGTATAACATTCAGCTCCTCGCCCCCGGTGTATAAAATTCAGCTCCTCACCCCCGGTGTATAACATTCAGCTCCTCACCCCCCCCGGTGTATAACATTCAGCTCCTCACCCCCCCCCGGTGTATAACATTCAGCTCCTCACCCCCAGTGTATAACATTCAACTCCTCACCCCCCCCGGTGTATAACATTCAGCTCCTCACCCTCCCCGGTGTATAACATTCAGCTCTTTGCCCCCGGTGTATAACATTCAGCTCCTTACCTCCCCGGTGTATAACATTCAGCTCCTCACCCCCCCCGGTGTATAACATTCAGCTCCTCACCCTCCCCGGTGTATAACATTCAGCTCTTTGCCCCCGGTGTATAACATTCAGCTCCTTACCCCCCCGGTGTATAACATTCAGCTCCTTACCCCCCCGGTGTATAACATTCAGCTCCTCACCCGCCGGGTGTATAACATTCAGCTTCTCGCCCCCGATGTATAACATTCAGCTCCTCGCCCCCGGTGTATAACATTCAGCTCCTCGTCCCCGGTGTATAACATTCAGCTCCTCGCCCCCCGGTGTATAACATTCAGCTCCACACACCCCCCAGTGTATAACATTCAGCTCCTCGCCCCGGTGTATAACATTCAGCTCCTCACCCCCGGTGTATAACATTCAGCTCCTCTCCCCCGGTGTATAACATTCAGCTCCTCGCCCCCCGGTGTATAACATTCAGCTCCTCGCCCCCGGTGTATAATATTCAGCTCCTCGCCCCCCCACGATGTATAACATTCAGCTCCTCACCCCCGGTGTATAACATTCAGCTCCTCACCCTCCCAGGTGTATAACATTCAGCTCTTTGCCCCCGGTGTATAACATTCAGCTCCTTACCCCCCCGGTGTATAACATTCAGCTCCTCACCCCCCCGGTGTATAACATTCAGCTCCTCACCCCCCCGGTGTATAACATTCAGCTCCTCGCCCCCGGTGTATAACATTCAGCTCCTCACCCCCGGTGTATAACATTCAGCTCCTCACCCCCGGTGTATAACATTCAGCTCCTCACCCCCGGTGTATAACATTCAGCTCCTCACCCCCGGTGTATAACATTCAGCTCCTCACCCCCGGTGTATAACATTCAGCTCCTCGCCCTCGGTGTATAACATTCACCTCCTCTCCCCCCGGTATATAACATTCAGCTCCTCGCCCCCGGTGTATAACATTCAGCTCCTTGCCCCCGGTGTATAACATTCACCTCCTCGCCCCTGGTGTATAACATTCAGCTCCTCGTCCCCCGGTGTATAACATTCAGCTCCTCGCCCCCGGTGTATAACATTCAGATCCTCGCCCCCAGTGTATAACATTCAGCTCCTCGTCCCCCCGGTGTATAACATTCAGCTCCTCGTCCACCGGTGTATAACATTCACCTCCTCTCCCCCCGGTGTATAACATTCAGCTCCTCGCCCCGGTGTATAACATTCAGCTCCTCGCCCCCGGTGTATAACATTCAGCTCCTCGCCCCAGTGTATAACATTCAGATCCTCGCCCCCCCACGATGTATAACATTCAGCTCCTCGTCCCCCGGTGTATAACATTCAGCTCCTCGCCCCCGGTGTATAACATTCACCTCCTCTCCCCCCGGTGTATAACATTCAGCTCCTCGCCCCCGGTGTATAACATTCAGCTCCTCGCCCCCCGGTGTATAACATTCAGCTCCTCTCCCCCCGGTGTATAACATTCAGCTCCTTGCCCCCGGTGTATAACATTCAGCTCCTCGCCCCCGGTGTATAACATTCAGCTCCTCGCCCCCGGTGTATAACATTCAGCCCCTCTCCCCGGTATATAACATTCAGCTCCTCGCCCCCGGTGTATAACATTCAGCTCCTCGCCCCCGGTGTATAACAATCACTTCCTCGCCCCAAGTGTATAACATTCAGCTCCTCACCCCGGTGTATAACATTCAGCTCCTCGCCCCCGGTGTATAACATTCAGCTCCTCGCCCCCGGTGTACAACATTCAGCTCCTCGCCCCCCGGTGTATAACATTCAGCTCCTCGCCCCCGGTGTATAACATTCAGCTCCTCGCCCCCCGGTGTATAACATTCAGCTCCTCGCCCCCCCGGTGTCTAACATTCAGCTCCTTGCCCCCCGGTGTATAACATTGAGCTCCTCGTCCCCGGTGTATAACAATCAGCTCCTCACCCCCCGGTGTATAACATTCAGCTCCTCACCCCCGGTGTATAACATTCAGCTCCTCGCCCCCGGTGTATAACATTCAGCTCCTTTCCCCCCGGTGTATAACATTCAGCTCCTCGCCCCCCGGTGTTTAACATTCAGCTCCTCGCCCCCGGTGTATAACATTCAGCTCCTCGCCCCCGGTGTATAACATTCACCTCCTTGTCCCCCTGTGTATAACATTCAGCTCCTCACCCCGGTGTATAACATTCAGCTCCTCGCCCCGGTATATAACATTCAGCTCCTCGCCCCCGGTGTATAACATTCAGCTCCTCACCCCGGTATATAACATTCAGCTCCTCGCCCCCGGTGTATAACATTCAGCTCCTCGTCCCCGGTGTATAACATTCACCTCCTCGTCCCCCGGTGTATAACATTCACCTCCTCGTCCCCCGGTGTATAACATTCAGCTCCTCGCCCCCGGTATATAACATTCAGCTCCTCACCCCCCCCCGGTGCATAACATTCAGCTCCTTGCCCCCGGTGTATAACATTCAGCTCCTCGCCCCCAGTGTATAACACTCAGCTCCTCACCCCGGTGTATAACATTCAGCTCCTCGCCCCGGTATATAACATTCAGCTCCTCGCCCCCAGTGTATAACATTCAGCTCCTCACCCCGGTATATAACATTCAGCTCCTCGCCCCGGTATATAACATTCAGCTCCTCGCCCCCCGGTGTATAACATTCAGCTCCTCGCCCCCGGTGTATAACATTCAGCTCCTCACCCCGGTGTATAACATTCAGCTCCTCGCCCCGGTATATAACATTCAGCTCCTCGCCCCCGGTGTATAACATTCAGCTCCTCACCCCGGTATTTAACATTCAGCTCCTCGCCCCCGGTGTATAACATTCAGCTCCTCGTCCCCGGTGTATAACATTCAGCTCCTCGCCCCGGTGTATAACATTCAGCTCCTCGCCCCCGGTGTATAACATTCAGCTCCTCTCACCCCCGGTGTATAACATTCAGCTCCTCACCCCCCGGTGTATAACATTCAGCTCCTTGCCCCCGGTGTATAACATTCAGCTCCTCGCCCCCGGTGTATAACATTCAGCTCCTCACCCCCAGTGTATAACATTCAGCTCCTCGCCCCCGGTATATAACATTCAGCTCTTCGCCCCCAGTGTATAACATTCACCTCCTCTCCCCCGGTGTATAACATTCAGCTCCTCGCCCCCCGGTGTATAACATTCAGCTCCTCGCCCCCCGGTGTATAACATTCAGCTCCTCGCCCCCGGTGTATAACATTCAGCTCCTCGCCCCCGGTATATAACATTCAGCTCTTCGCCCCCAGTGTATAACATTCACCTCCTCTCCCCCGGTGTATAACATTCAGCTCCTCGCCCCCCGGTGTATAACATTCAGCTCCTCGCCCCCCGATGTATAACATTCAGCTCCTCGCCCCCGGTGTATAACATTCAGCTCCTCGCCCCCCGGTGTATAACATTCAGCTCCTCGCCCCCGGTGTATAACATTCAGCTCCTCGCCCCCGGTGTATAACATTCAGCTCCTCACCCCCCAGTGTATAACATTCAGCTCCTCACCCCCGGTGTATAACATTCAGCTCCTCACCCCCGGTGTATAACATTCAGCTCCTCGCCCCCCGTGTATAACATTCAGCTCCTCGTCCCCGGTGTATAACATTCAGCTCCTCACCCCCGGTGTATAACATTCAGCTCCTCGCCCCCCGGTGTATAACATTCAGCTCCTCGCCCCCCGGTGTATAACATTCAGCTCCTCGCCCCCGGTGTATAACATTCAGCTCCTCGCCCCCCGGTGTATAACATTCAGTTCCTCGTCCCCGGTGTATAACATTCAGCTCCTCGCCCCCCGGTGTATAACATTCAGCTCCTCACTCCCGGTGTATAACATTCAGCTCCTCGCCCCCGGTGTATAACATTCAGCTCCTCGCCCCCGGTGTATAATATTCAGCTCCTCGCCCCCCCACGATGTATAACATTCAGCTCCTCTCCCCCCCGGTGTATAACATTCAGCTCCTCGTCCCCCCGGTGTATAACATTCAGCTCCTCACCCCCGGTGTATAACATTCAGCTCCTCGTCCCCGCTGTATAACATTCAGCTCCTCGCCCCCGGTGTATAACATTCAGCTACTCGCCCCCAGTGTATAACATTCAGCTCCTCGCCCCCGGTGTATAACATTCAGCTCCTCTCCCCCCGGTGTATAACATTCAGCTCCTCTCCCCCGGTGTATAACATTCAGCTCCTCGTCCCCGGTGTATAACATTCAGCTCCTCGCCCCCGGTGTATAACATTCAGCTCCTCACCCCCCCAGTGTATAACATTCAGCTCCTCGCCCCCGGTGTATAACATTCAGCTCCTTGCCCCCCGGTGTATAACATTCAGCTCCTCGCCCCCCCGGTGTATAACATTCAGCTCCTCACCCCCCCGGTGTATAACATTCAGCTCCTCACCCCCCCGGTGTATAACATTCAGCTCCTCGCCCCCGGTGTATAACATTCAGCTCCTCACCCCCCCAGTGTATAACATTCAGCTCCTCGCCCCCGGTGTATAACATTCAGCTCCTTGCCCCCCGGTGTATAACATTCAGCTCCTCGCCCCCGGTGTATAACATTCAGCTCCTCTCCCCGGTGTATAACATTCACCTCCTCTCACCCCCAGTGTATAACATTCAGCTCCTCGCCCCCGGTGTATAACATTCAGCTCCTCACCCCCCCAGTGTATAACATTCAGCTCCTCGCCCCCAGTGTATAACATTCAGCTCCTTGCCCCCGGTGTATAACATTCAGCTCCTCACCCCCCCAGTGTATAACATTCAGCTCCTCGCCCCCGGTGTATAACATTCAGCTCCTCGCCCCCGGTGTATAATATTCAGCTCCTCGCCCCCCCACGATGTATAACATTCAGCTCCTCTCCCCCCCGGTGTATAACATTCAGCTCCTCGTCCCCCCAGTGTATAACATTCAGCTCCTCACCCCCGGTGTATAACATTCAGCTCCTCACCCCCGGTGTATAACATTCAGCTCCTCTCCCTCGGTGTATAACATTCAGCTCCTCGTCCCCGGTGTATAACATTCAGCTCCTCGCCCCCGGTGTATAACATTCAGCTCCTCGCCCTCGGTGTATAACATTCAGCTCCTCACCCCCCGGTGTATAACATTCAGCTCCTCGCCCCCGGTGTATAACATTCAGCTCCTCGCCCCCAGTGTATAACATTCAGCTCCTCGCCCCCGGTGTATAACATTCAGCTCCTCTCCCCCCGGTGTATAACATTCAGCTCCTCTCCCCCGGTGTATAACATTCAGCTCCTCGTCCCCGGTGTATAACATTCAGCTCCTCGCCCCGGTGTATAACATTCAGCTCCTCACCCCCCCAGTGTATAACATTTAGCTCCTCGCCCCCGGTGTATAACATTCAGCTCCTTGCCCCCGGTGTATAACATTCACCTCCTCTCACCCCCGGTGTATAACATTCAGCTCCTCGCCCCCGGTGTATAACATTCAGCTCCTCGCCCCCCGGTGTATAACATTCAGCTCCTCGCCCCCGGTGTATAACATTCAGCTCCTCACTCCCGGTGTATAACATTCAGCTCCTCGCCCCCGGTGTATAACATTCAGCTCCTCGCCCCCGGTGTATAACATTCAGCTCCTCGCCCCCGGTGTATAACATACAGCTCCTCACCCCCCCCCGGTGTCTAACATTCAGCTCCTCGCCCCCCGGTGTATAACATTCAGCTCCTCGTCCCCCCGGTGTATAACATTCAGCTCCTCACCCCCGGTGTATAACATTCAGCTCCTCGTCCCCGCTGTATAACATTCAGCTCCTCGCCCCCGGTGTATAACATTCAGCTACTCGCCCCCAGTGTATAACATTCAGCTCCTCGCCCCCGGTGTATAACATTCAGCTCCTCTCCCCCCGGTGTATAACATTCAGCTCCTCTCCCCCGGTGTATAACATTCAGCTCCTCGTCCCCGGTGTATAACATTCAGCTCCTCGCCCCCGGTGTATAACATTCAGCTCCTCACCCCCCCAGTGTATAACATTCAGCTCCTCGCCCCCGGTGTATAACATTCAGCTCCTTGCCCCCCGGTGTATAACATTCAGCTCCTCGCCCCCCCGGTGTATAACATTCAGCTCCTCACCCCCCTGGTGTATAACATTCAGCTCCTCACCCCCCCGGTGTATAACATTCAGCTCCTCGCCCCCGGTGTATAACATTCAGCTCCTCACCCCCCCAGTGTATAACATTCAGCTCCTCGCCCCCGGTGTATAACATTCAGCTCCTTGCCCCCCGGTGTATAACATTCAGCTCCTCGCCCCCGGTGTATAACATTCAGCTCCTCTCCCCGGTGTATAACATTCACCTCCTCTCACCCCCAGTGTATAACATTCAGCTCCTCGCCCCCGGTGTATAACATTCAGCTCCTCACCCCCCCAGTGTATAACATTCAGCTCCTCGCCCCCAGTGTATAACATTCAGCTCCTTGCCCCCGGTGTATAACATTCAGCTCCTCACCCCCCCAGTGTATAACATTCAGCTCCTCGCCCCCGGTGTATAACATTCAGCTCCTCGCCCCCGGTGTATAATATTCAGCTCCTCGCCCCCCCACGATGTATAACATTCAGCTCCTCTCCCCCCCGGTGTATAACATTCAGCTCCTCGTCCCCCCAGTGTATAACATTCAGCTCCTCACCCCCGGTGTATAACATTCAGCTCCTCACCCCCGGTGTATAACATTCAGCTCCTCTCCCTCGGTGTATAACATTCAGCTCCTCGTCCCCGGTGTATAACATTCAGCTCCTCGCCCCCGGTGTATAACATTCAGCTCCTCGCCCTCGGTGTATAACATTCAGCTCCTCACCCCCCGGTGTATAACATTCAGCTCCTCGCCCCCGGTGTATAACATTCAGCTCCTCGCCCCCGGTGTATAACATTCAGCTCCTCTCCCCCCGGTGTATAACATTCAGCTCCTCTCCCCCGGTGTATAACATTCAGCTCCTCGTCCCCGGTGTATAACATTCAGCTCCTCGCCCCGGTGTATAACATTCAGCTCCTCACCCCCCCAGTGTATAACATTTAGCTCCTCGCCCCCGGTGTATAACATTCAGCTCCTTGCCCCCGGTGTATAACATTCACCTCCTCTCACCCCCGGTGTATAACATTCAGCTCCTCGCCCCCGGTGTATAACATTCAGCTCCTCGCCCCCCGGTGTATAACATTCAGCTCCTCGCCCCCGGTGTATAACATTCAGCTCCTCACTCCCGGTGTATAACATTCAGCTCCTCGCCCCCGGTGTATAACATTCAGCTCCTCGCCCCCGGTGTATAACATTCAGCTCCTCGCCCCCGGTGTATAACATACAGCTCCTCACCCCCCCCCGGTGTCTAACATTCAGCTCCTCGCCCCCCGGTGTATAACATTCAGCTCCTCGTTCCCCCGGTGTATAACATTCACCTCCTCTCACCCCCGGTGTATAACATTCAGCTCCTCGCCCCCGGTGTATAACATTCAGCTCCTCGCCCCCCGGTGTATAACATTCAGCTCCTCGCCCCCGGTGTATAACATTCAGCTCCTCGCCCCTGGTGTATAACATTCAGCTCCTCGCCCCCCGGTGTATAACATTCAGTTCCTCGTCCCCGGTGTATAATGACGCGCCCCTGGGCCTGCTGTGTCGCGCAGCGTCTCGCGCACGGGGGCTTACCCGGAACCGGATCAGATGAGGGTTGTAGTCTCCGAGTGGCGGGGACCCGGTCCGTGCCCAGGGAGTCAAACTCAGTGTGTGGCAGTCTTGATAGATGTTATTTGAGTGTCGACTACGCCACCCGTTGATTTGCAGCTATGGAGCTGCCGCTGCAGGGCAGACCGCTGAGGCCGGTGTAGAATTGTGCAGCGTGATAGTATAACCCCCAACGGGAGGGGTATGGCCTCAGGGCAGCCGACGTGGAAGATGGGGGTAGCAGGAACCACTCAGAGACGGTGCGGTGTAATTCAGGGTCTTTACTGGTAACAACGATAGACCCTCCCGGAGTACTTGCTAGCGAACGGGGCCTGGTCAGTCCTTGAGCAGATGGGATCTCCCCTGGCCAGGCAGAGTTGTAGGCCTCCCAAACTGACTGTACTCTTCTGGCTACCTTGCTAGAAGCGGATATAAGTAGCCCACGTCCCTGAGTGTACCGTGTGGTGCTCACCCGTATGGCCGGTGACTCGGGGCCTTCTAATGGCTTCCGCTCCACGATGGCGGTGCTGGTCCCACGCGTGTGACCGTGCCTTCGGGTTTCTGGGCCTGAGGACCTGAAATCCCCTGCCGGTCGGCTTCTGCTGCTGGGTAAGAGTTAGTCCCCACAGCCTCGGACGCCGGGTCCGGTAAGAAAGCTTCTCAGTCAGGGCGAGCTCTGCAGCTGCCAGCCCCTGACTCGTAGTAGTATTGCTCCCACTGAGCTTCTGCTGTTTCTTCCTATGACTGTTTCTCGTCTCTATTTCTTCTCTACTCACTAACCCTGCCTCAGCCCTAGGTTTATATAGGGGAAGTCCTTCCCCTCCCAAGACTGGGCAGGAGGTGTGGCATGCACAGGATCCCTGACCAAAGGACCTCCCACCTGCTCTCAGACATAACACTACATTACCGTGGAAACCAGACCCCTGGGGTGCCACATTCCCCCCTAGTGAAATTTAGTACTCCGGGACTAAACATATTTTAGAAAAACATAACAAGGTAAAAACAATAATAATACAATAAGAAAAACATATAAGGATGGTTACGGCATGTCCGTAACCGGGTGCAGTCTTTGAAGAAAAGCAAGGTGTCCATTTCACCAAAACAGGGAGACGTAACCAGGTAGGGGTTTGTCCTGCCCCGAGTCCTTAACAGTCTTTAGTCCGTCCTGGGTTACGCTCCAACTATGTACAAGGATTCCCGGTAAATCCACCAAGGACTCCTACAAATAACTAGAAACACAAAATTATACACAAGTAACAATACACAGGTAAACATAAATAAAACAATTTATACATTTCAAATCCTCCAACGTGCGGGTAACTGGCCCCTAGTGGCCCTAGTGGACCTACGGAGCTGACTGCCTAGCCCTGAACTACAGGGTGTAGGAGCTGTCAAGGGTAAACTGGGCAGCTGTCTACCGGCTTTTTGGCTCACTAGGGATATGGCAGGCTCACTGCAAGCAGAGGGTTGATCCTCCTGGTCTGTGGGTGTGGGGTCTTCTGCCTCCTGGACCGGCTGTTCTTCCAGCTCTACCTGTTGCTCCGTAGGTGCTTGGGATGCTGGTTGGAGGAAGGTGAGTACGGGTACCACAACTGCACCATTGACTTGAGTCCAAGACCGAGGGAAGTCCCCGAGCACAGTACTAACCATATCTTCCCTTTCCTCTACGGGTCGATGGTCTTCTTGTTCCTCTTCAGGGTTCCTCAGTTGTTGGGGACACTTCTTCAGGTGGTCCCGGGATACAATGGCTGTGGTTTCCCCTCCGTCTTTACTGATGGTACAAACCTTCGGGTTCTCGTGGCTTGAGGGCAGTACGGTGTACGGGTCCTTCTCCCACTGGTCGTCCAACTTGTGGAGCCGTCTCTTCCTCTTCAAGACCTGCTCTCCGGGTACCAGGGGAACAGCGGGAGCATACTGGTTGTAAGTTTTCACTTGTCTTTCCCTAGCCTGACAGAGACTTCGCTCCACGCTCTCCTGTACTCTCCGGTACTGCTGCTGCCTCTCTGTGTC
Organism: Phyllobates terribilis; assembly: GCF_046119375.1. NCBI lineage: Eukaryota > Metazoa > Chordata > Amphibia > Anura > Dendrobatidae > Phyllobates > Phyllobates terribilis. The sequence goes on along the minus strand of NW_027362764.1, from coordinate 19,533,226 downwards.
CCAGTCTGCTTCTGGTGAAGTGTCCTCGGGTGTCAGGACTCCCATTTCCAGGTCAACAGGTAACTTACCAGGTCTTGCCCTCATTAGGTAAGCCGGGGTACAGTTGGTGGAACCTACCGGGATGTGGTTGTATAGGTCCACCAGATCGGGCAACTTCTCAGGCCACAGACTGCGTTCTTCCAGGGGCAACGTTTTTAGAAGATCCATTACCACCTGGTTCATTTTCTCACAAAGTCCATTAGTTTGCGGATGGTAGGGTGTCGTCCTTATCTTCCGGCAGCCATACAGATTGCAGAATTCCTGGAAGACCTCCGCTTCAAAGGCAGGTCCCTGGTCCGTCAGCACTTGGTCCGGGTACCCGTGTGGACGGCAGAAGTGCTGCTGGAAGGCTCTAGCTGCTGTTTGAGCCGTTAAGTCCTTGACGGGGACGACAACCAAGAACCGGGAGTAATGATCCACGATGGTTAACGCGTAGACGTAGCCACTTCTGCTTGGGGTCAGTTTTACATGATCCAAGGCTACCAGTTCCAACGGTTGCCGGGTGACGATGGACTGCAGGGGAGTCTTCTGGCTGGCACGGTCCTTCCTTCTCAGGTTGCACGGGCCACAGTCTCTGCACCACTTCTCAATGGTTCCCCTCATGCCTACCCAGTGGAATCGCTCGCGCAGCAGGAACTCCAGCTTCTTCCACCCGAAGTGTCCAGCTCCGTCGTGGTATGCCTCCATCACCATGGCTGCGTCTCTTCGTGGCACCACTACTTGCCAGAGTAGTTCATGCGTCCGGGAGTTAACCATTCTGCGGCACAACTTCCCCTTGTAAAGGAACAGTCGACTCTTCTCTGCCCATAGTTGTTTGGCTTCCTCCGGAGCGTCTGGTTCAAGGCAAGCCTCCGGGCGAGTCAGCATCTCCTTCACCAGTCGGACGGCAGGGTCGCTGTCTTGCGTTTCCGCCCAGTTGTAGTGAGGTAAGGGGTTCAACGTAGCAGCCTGTTTACTCCTTACCCGGTGGGAATACTGGATAGTCCCATGACGGTGGAACGCAGGGAGTTCAACTTCTTCCAGTCCCTCCGGATCTTCTCCTTCGTCCGGCAGGTTGGGCATCCTGGACAGGGCGTCCGCATTGGTATTGGAGCGTCCGGCCCGGTATTTGATTGTGAACTCGTAGTTGGACAGACCATCCACCTCTGCTCCAGGGCACCAAGTCTTGCCGTGTCCAGGTGTGTCAACGGGTTGTTATCCGTGTACACGGTGAACCGGGAAGAAGCGAGGTAATGCTTAAAGCGCTCGGTGACTGCCCATACTACGGCCAGGAACTCTAGCTTAAATGAGCTGTAATTCTCGGGGTTCCTTTCGGTGGGTCGCAGTTTTCGGCTGGCGTAGGCGATTACTCGTTCCTTCCCCTGCTGGATCTGGGACAGTACTGCTCCTAGCCCGATGTTACTGGCGTCGGTGTAGAGGATAAAGGGCTGGCTATAATCCGGGTACGCCAGGATTTCGTCCCCCGTGAGGGCCATCTTCAGCTGGCGGAAGGACTCTTCTTCCAGCTCCTCCCATTTGAAGGGCGGCTTCTGGTTCTTGGCCTTCCGGCACTGGCCTATCAGGAGGTCCTGCATAGGTGCTGCCTTTTTGGTGAAACCGGGAATAAACCTTCGGTAGTAGCCTACCAACCCGAGGAACTGCCGCACTTCTTTTACGCTGGAGGGGCTTGGCCATTCCTTAATTGCGGTGATCTTATCAGGGTCGGGAGCCACTCCGTCAGCGCTCACCACGTGTCCCAGGTACTGCACCTTTGGTTTCAGGAGGTGACACTTGGAGGGTTTCACCTTTAGGCCGTAACTCGCCAGAGCTTCGAACACTTCCGCCAGGTGTTTCAGGTGGTCCTCATACGTCTTAGAATATACGATGACATCGTCCAGGTACAACAGGACCGTCTCGAAGTTTCTGTGGCCCAGACAACACTCCATTAGTCGTTGGAAGGTTCCTGGTGCATTGCAGAGTCCGAACGGCATGCAGGTGAACTCGCTAAGTCCCATCGGGGTGGTGAATGCGGTCTTCTCCCGGTCCGCCTCTGATACAGGAACCTGCCAGTACCCGCTAGTGAGATCCAAGGTAGAGAAGAAGTTAGCAGATCTTAAAGCAGCCAAAGACTCCTCTATCCTTGGTAAAGGGTACGCATCCTTGTGTGTGATACGATTGATTTTCCGGTAATCTACACACATCCTCATAGTGTTGTCTTTCTTTTTGACTAAAACTAGTGGGGCTGCCCAGGGGCTACAGCTATCCCGGATTACCCCAGCCTCCTTCATGTCTCTAAGCATCCCCTTGGCGTGTTGGTAATGTGCAGGGGGTACGGGTCGATACCTCTCTTTTATGGGAGGATGATCTCCCGTGGGGATGCGGTGTTCTACCCCCTTAACTCGCCCGAAGTCTAACGGGTGTTTACTAAACACTCTCTCATACTCTTGAACCACCCGGTAGACTCCCTGTTTCTGGTGGGAGGGAGTGGAGTCAGTTCCCAAGTGTAGTTGCTGACACCAATCCTCCGCTACTTTCTTAGAGCCGTTACCTTCTTCCGGGTGAGATGGAGGCAAGGGTTCCACAGACTGTATAGAGTTTTGGTTGATGGTATATAATTTGACTAGCGTGGCATACCGGGGTAGGTATACTTCCCTCTTCCCGATATTTATTAGGCGAACGGGCACCCTCCCATGGCGTACATTAACCACCCCCCGTGCTGTCAAAATGGTGGGCCTACTGTCTGAGTAAACTGGTTCTACCATTGCCTGGTAATCTCTACCTCTCGGACCAATAGCTGCCCGGCACCAAATCATCATTTCACTTTTTGGGGGCATGGCAATAGGGAAAGGGTCACACATTCTTACGCTACCAATCTCACCGCCGGAGAGTTCCACCTGTTGCCGTCGCATCAGTGCCCGGATCTCTTTCTGGAGCACTCGCTGCTCGCCGGAGCTGGCGTTCTTGGCAACCTGTTGTAAAAGGAAAATCACCTCTGCAAGACAATTTTCAATTACATTAGTTCCTAGCGTTATCTTTGGGTGACTCTCGTGTTTGTCAATGTCTACAATAATCAGTCCCTGTGCTGCCAGTTCGACTCTACCAATTTTAATGGTTGCCTCTTTAAATCCGATCTGTGGCACGGGCTGACCATTGCTGGCGATGATACTCAAGTCGTCGTCAGGGTAGCGGGTTATATCCGAGTCATTCCAGTACTGCTTGAAGAGCACGTACGGGATGGTGGTTACCTGTGACCCGGTGTCTAGTAGGGCACTCATAGGGATGCCATCCAGTACCACAGGCAAGACTGGACGTCCTCCGACATATTTGTCGCGCCAGTTCGATGGGCCTGGTGATCTTTTTCCTGGGGTTTGGCCCTCTACCCCCAGGTTGTGCCAGTTTAAAGGACAGTACCTTGCCATATGTCCGGGTTGATTGCAGCGGCGGCAGATGGGTCGTCCGTCCTCGTTGTACCGGTCACTGGGTCTTCCTCTGGCCGGTGGAGTCCTCCTTGGTCGACGCCACGGGATGTTCTCCGGTCCGGATGCCAGCTGGATCTTCCCTGGAGTGGAAGCCTGTAAAGACTGCACAGTTCGGGTTAACGCAGCAACGCTTTTAGCTAGCTCTTGGACCTGATGGTGCAGGTCTGGAGCCGGGTCATTGTTCAAAGCCTGCGCATCAGCCCCTACAGGCCCTGCCGACAAGGGCGCCGCCTCCTGGTGGTAAGTGATAGCTGGGCGCCTGTGGGTCACAACGCCATCCGGTGCCGGTTCTCGGAGCACCCGGATGGCTCTGTCCTTGAACTGTGCAAATCCCAGATGAGGGTCCTGTAGGGCCATTGCCCGCAACTGGGTTCGGTGGGCATTGCAATATAAACCCTCTATAAATTGTTCAGTCAACAGCCTGTCCTCGTCTCCCACGCCGTCAGGGTCGGTCTGCTTAACGGCTCTCAGGGCCTCTTGTAGGTTCAGGGCATAGTCCCTTATACTCTCATGGGACCGCTGTTTGCACCCGTAGAATCTAAGCTTGATCTCGGCTGAGGTGCGGGTATCAAAGGTGTCCCTCAGCCGGGTTAGTATCCCTGCGACAGTCCTCCCCCCAGGTGGCCAGGACTTTACCTCCCTTCGGGCTGCTCCGGTTAATTGGGCCACCAGGATGCTCACTTTTTGCTCCTCTGTGAGGGGGTACACCTGGAAGAGGCTATCCAGCCTTTCTCTAAAGTCCTGCAGGGTATGTGACTCCCCTGAGTACTGGGGTAGCCAGGCTGCCCCCGGGATATAGGGCATGGTGAAAGGCATGACCGCGACAGCGGTGGCGCTGGCGGGGGTTGAAGCGGTGAAGCTCTCCTCCGTATCCGACATCCTTCTCCCCCCTAGTGGACCGTGGCCTACCTTGCGATGATCCTCTTCCGTAGGCCGCGGCTCCGCAGTGGATCGTCAGGGTTGAGGACCTTCCGTCGCGCTCCGGTGACGTCGGCGTCTGCTGGGCTCCTTCCAGGACCTTACGCAAAGTCCGGACGTGAGGCGGGGCTTCAGTTCTCGCGGGCTTTTCGGAGTCCACGCCCCTCTTCTTCCCGCGCGGCGTCCTCAAAATGGCGTCCAACGGCGGGAAAACTCCACGGATGGCGGGAAGAAGGCTGAAGATGGCGCCAGATAGCGGGAATCTTCACAGATGGCGGGAAGAAGGCTGAAAATGGCGCCGGATGGCGGGAATCTTCACCGATGGCGGGAAAACTTCACGGATGGTAAGTTTTAAAAGTCTCTTTTTCAGGCACGCAGTACCCGGTGGTTGCGGGCACGAAATCCTGCCGACTACGCCAAAGTTGACGCGCCCCTGGGCCTGCTGTGTCGCGCAGCGTCTCGCGCACGGGGGCTTACCCGGAACCGGATCAGATGAGGGTTGTAGTCTCCGAGTGGCGGGGACCCGGTCCGTGCCCAGGGAGTCAAACTCAGTGTGTGGCAGTCTTGATAGATGTTATTTGAGTGTCGACTACGCCACCCGTTGATTTGCAGCTATGGAGCTGCCGCTGCAGGGCAGACCGCTGAGGCCGGTGTAGAATTGTGCAGCGTGATAGTATAACCCCCAACGGGAGGGGTATGGCCTCAGGGCAGCCGACGTGGAAGATGGGGGTAGCAGGAACCACTCAGAGACGGTGCGGTGTAATTCAGGGTCTTTACTGGTAACAACGATAGACCCTCCCGGAGTACTTGCTAGCGAACGGGGCCTGGTCAGTCCTTGAGCAGATGGGATCTCCCCTGGCCAGGCAGAGTTGTAGGCGTCCCAAACTGACTGTACTCTTCTGGCTACCTTGCTAGAAGCGGATATAAGTAGCCCACGTCCCTGAGTGTACCGTGTGGTGCTCACCCGTATGGCCGGTGACTCGGGGCCTTCTAATGGCTTCCGCTCCACGATGGCGGTGCTGGTCCCACGCGTGTGACCGTGCCTTCGGGTTTCTGGGCCTGAGGACCTGAAATCCCCTGCCGGTCGGCTTCTGCTGCTGGGTAAGAGTTAGTCCCCACAGCCTCGGACGCCGGGTCCGGTAAGAATGCTTCTCAGTCAGGGCGAGCTCTGCAGCTGCCAGCCCCTGACTCGTAGTAGTATTGCTCCCACTGAGCTTCTGCTGTTTCTTCCTATGACTGTTTCTCGTCTCTACTTCTTCTCTACTCACTAACCCTGCCTCAGCCCTAGGTTTATATAGGGGAAGTCCTTCCCCTCCCAAGACTGGGCAGGAGGTGTGGCATGCACAGGATCCCTGACCAAAGGACCTCCCACCTGCTCTCAGACATAACATTGCTGTTACCGTGGAAACCAGACCCCTGGGGTGCCACATATAACATTCAGCTCCTCGCCCCCGGTGTATAACATTCAGCTCCTCACCCCCCCAGTGTATAACATTCAGCTCCTCGCCCCCGGTGTATAACATTCAGCTCCTCGCCCCCCGGTGTATAACATTCAGTTCCTCGTCCCCGGTGTATAACATTCAGCTCCTCGCCCCCGGTGTATAACATTCAGCTCCTTGCCCCCAGTGTATAACATTCAGCTCCTTGCCCCCAGTTTATAACATTCAGCTCCTCGCCCCCAGTGTATAACATTCAGCTCCTTGCCCCCGGTGTATAACATTCAGCTCCTCACCCCCCCAGTGTATAACATTCAGCTCCTCGCCCCCGGTGTATAACATTCAGCTCCTCGCCCCCCGGTGTATAACATTCAGTTCCTCGTCCCCGGTGTATAACATTCAGCTCCTCGTCCCTGGTGTATAACATTCAGCTCCTCGCCCCCGGTGTATAACATTCAGCTCCTCGCCCCCCAGTGTATAACATTCAGTTCCTCGTCCCCGGTGTATAACATTCAGCTCCTCGCCCCCCGGTGTATAACATTCAGCTCCTCGCCCCCGGTGTATAACATTCAGCTCCTCGCCCCCCGGTGTATAACATTCAGCTCCTCGCCCCCGGTGTATAACATTCAGCTCCTCGCCCCCGGTGTATAACATTCAGCTCCTCGCCCCCGGTGTATAACATTCAGCTCCTCGCCCCCCCACGATGTATAACATTCAGCTCCTCTCCCCCCCGGTGTATAACATTCAGCTCCTCGTCCCCCCGGTGTATAACATTCAGCTCCTCACCCCCGGTGTATAACATTCAGCTCCTCACCCCCGGTGTATAACATTCAGCTCCTCGCCCCCGGTGTATAACATTCAGCTCCTCGCCCCCGGTGTATAACATTCAGCTCCTCGCCCCCAGTGTATAACATTCAGCTCCTCGCCCCCGGTGTATAACATTCAGCTCCTCTCCCCCCTGTGTATAACATTCAGCTCCTCTCCCCCGGTGTATAACATTCAGCTCCTCGTCCCCGGTGTATAACATTCAGCTCCTCTCCCCCGGTGTATAACATTCAGCTCCTCGCCCCCGGTGTATAACATTCAGCTCCTCACCCCCCCAGTGTATAACATTCAGCTCCTCGCCCCCGGTGTATAACATTCAGCTCCTTGCCCCCCGGTGTATAACATTCAGCTCCTCGCCCCCGGTGTATAACATTCAGCTCTTCGCCCCCGGTGTATAACATTCAGCTCCTCACCCCCCCAGTGTATAACATTCAGCTCCTCGCCCCCGGTGTATAACATTCAGCTCCTCGCCCCCAGTGTATAACATTCAGCTCCCCGCCCCCCGTGTATAACATTCAGTTCCTCGTCCCCGGTGTATAACATTCAGCTCCTTGCCCCCCGGTGTATAACATTCAGCTCCTCGTCCCCGGTATATAACATTCAGCTCCTTGCCCCCGGTGTATAACATTCAGCTCCTCGTCCCCGGTGTATAACATTCAGTTCCTCATCCCCGGTGTATAACATTCAGCTCCTTGCCCCCCGGTGTATAACATTCAGCTCCTCACCCCCGGTGTATAACATTCAGCTCCTCGCGCCCGGTGTATAACATTCAGCTCCTCGTCCCCGGTGTATAACATTCAGCTCCTCGCCCCGGTGTATAACATTCAGCTCCTCGCCCCCGGTGTATAACATTCAGCTCCTCACCCCCCCAGTGTATAACATTCAGCTCCTCGCCCCCAGTGTATAACATTCAGCTCCTTGCCCCCGGTGTATAACATTCAGCTCCTCACCCCCCCAGTGTATAACATTCAGCTCCTCGCCCCCGGTGTATAACATTCAGTTCCTCGTCCCCGGTGTATAACATTCAGCTCCTCGTCCCCGGTGTATAACATTCAGCTCCTCGCCCCCGGTGTATAACATTCAGCTCCTCGCCCCCCGGTGTATAACATTCAGTTCCTCGTCCCCGGTGTATAACATTCAGCTCCTCGCCCCCCGGTGTATAACATTCAGCTCCTCGCCCCCGGTGTATAACATTCAGCTCCTCGCCCCCCGGTGTATAACATTCAGCTCCTCGCCCCCGGTGTATAACATTCAGCTCCTCGCCCCAGGTGTATAACATTCAGCTCCTCGCCCCCGGTGTATAACATTCAGCTCCTCGCCCCCGGTGTATAACATTCAGTTCCTCGTCCCCGGTGTATAACATTCAGCTCCTTGCCCCCCCACGATGTATAACATTCAGCTCCTCTCCCCCCCGGTGTATAACATTCAGCTCCTCGTCCCCCCGGTGTATAACATTCAGCTCCTCACCCCCGGTGTATAACATTCAGCTCCTCGCCCCCGGTGTATAACATTCAGCTCCTCACCCCCGGTGTATAACATTCAGCTCCTCGCCCCCGGTGTATAACATTCAGCTCCTCGCCCCCGGTGTATAACATTCAGCTCCTCGCCCCCAGTGTATAACATTCAGCTCCTCGCCCCCGGTGTATAACATTCAGCTCCTCTCCCACCGGTGTATAACATTCAGCTCCTCTCCCCCGGTGTATAACATTCAGCTCCTCGTCCCCGGTGTATAACATTCAGCTCCTCGCCCCCGGTGTATAACATTCAGCTCCTCACCCCCCCAGTGTATAACATTCAGCTCCTTGCCCCCGGTGTATAACATTCAGCTCCTTGCCCCCCGGTGTATAACATTCAGCTCCTCGCCCCCGGTGTATAACATTCAGCTCTTCGCCCCCCGTGTATAACATTCAGCTCCTCACCCCCCCAGTGTATAACATTCAGCTCCTTGCCCCCGGTGTATAACATTCAGCTCCTCACCCCTGGTGTATAACATTCAGCTCCTCGCCCCCGGTGTATAACATTCAGCTCCTTGCCCCCGGTGTATAACATTCAGCTCCTCACACCCCCCAGTGTATAACATTCAGCTCCTCGCCCCCGGTGTATAACATTCACCTCCTCACTCCCGGTGTATAACATTCAGCTCCTCGCCCCCAGTGTATAACATTCAGCTCCTCGCCCCCGGTGTATAACATTCAGCTCCTCACCCCCCCAGTGTAGAACATTCAGCTCCTTGCCCCCGGTGTATAACATTCAGCTCCTCACCCCCCCGGTGTATAACATTCAGCTTCTCGCCCCCGGTGTATAACATTCAGCTCCTCGCCCCCGGTGTATAACATTCAGCTCCTCTCCCCCCGGTGTATGACATTCAGCTCCTCTCCCCCGGTGTATAACATTCAGCTCCTCTCCCCCCGGTGTATAACATTCAGCTCCTCGTCCCTGGTGTATAACATTCAGCTCCTCTCCCCCCGGTGTATAACATTCAGCTCCTCGCCCCCGGTGTATAACATTCACCTCCTCGCCCCGGTGTATAACATTCAGCTCCTCACTCCCGGTGTATAACATTCAGCTCCTCGCCCCGGTGTATAACATTCAGCTCCTCACTCCCGGTGTATAACATTCAGCTCCTCGCCCCGGTGTATAACATTCAGCTCCTCACCCCCCCAGTGTATAACATTCAGCTCCTCGCCCCCGGTGTATAACATTCAGCTCCTTGCCCCCCGGTGTATAACATTCAGCTCCTCGCCCCCGGTGTATAACATTCAGCTCTTCGCCCCCGGTGTATAACATTCAGCTCCTCACCCCCCCAGTGTATAACATTCAGCTCCTTGCCCCCGGTGTATAACATTCAGCTCCTCACCCCTGGTGTATAACATTCAGCTCCTCACCCCCCCAGTGTATAACATTCAGCTCCTCGCCCCCAGTGTATAACATTCAGCTCCTTGCCCCCGGTGTATAACATTCAGCTCCTCACCCCCCCAGTGTATAACATTCAGCTCCTCGCCCCCGGTGTATAACATTCAGTTCCTCGTCCCCGGTGTATAACATTCAGCTCCTCGTCCCCGGTGTATAACATTCAGCTCCTCGCCCCCGGTGTATAACATTCAGCTCCTCGCCCCCCGGTGTATAACATTCAGTTCCTCGTCCCCGGTGTATAACATTCAGCTCCTCGCCCCAGGTGTATAACATTCAGCTCCTCGCCCCCGGTGTATAACATTCAGCTCCTCGCCCCCGGTGTATAACATTCAGTTCCTCGTCCCCGGTGTATAACATTCAGCTCCTCGCCCCCGGTGTATAACATTCAGCTCCTCTCCCACCGGTGTATAACATTCAGCTCCTCTCCCCCGGTGTATAACATTCAGCTCCTCTCCCCCCCGGTGTATAACATTCAGCTCCTCGTCCCCCCGGTGTATAACATTCAGCTCCTCACCCCCGGTGTATAACATTCAGCTCCTCGCCCCCGGTGTATAACATTCAGCTCCTCACCCCCGGTGTATAACATTCAGCTCCTCGCCCCCGGTGTATAACATTCAGCTCCTCGCCCCCGGTGTATAACATTCAGCTCCTCGCCCCCAGTGTATAACATTCAGCTCCTCGCCCCCGGTGTATAACATTCAGCTCCTCTCCCACCGGTGTATAACATTCAGCTCCTCTCCCCCGGTGTATAACATTCAGCTCCTCGTCCCCGGTGTATAACATTCAGCTCCTCGCCCCCGGTGTATAACATTCAGCTCCTCGCCCCCAGTGTATAACATTCAGCTCCTCGCCCCCGGTGTATAACATTCAGCTCCTCTCCCACCGGTGTATAACATTCAGCTCCTCTCCCCCGGTGTATAACATTCAGCTCCTCGTCCCCGGTGTATAACATTCAGCTCCTCGCCCCCGGTGTATAACATTCAGCTCCTCACCCCCCCAGTGTATAACATTCAGCTCCTTGCCCCCGGTGTATAACATTCAGCTCCTTGCCCCCCGGTGTATAACATTCAGCTCCTCGCCCCCAGTGTATAACATTCAGCTCCTCGCCCCCGGTGTATAACATTCAGCTCCTCACCCCCCCAGTGTAGAACATTCAGCTCCTTGCCCCCGGTGTATAACATTCAGCTCCTCACCCCCCCAGTGTATAACATTCAGCTCCTCGCCCTCAGTGTATAACATTCAGCTCCTCGCCCCCGGTGTATAACATTCAGCTCCTCACCCCCCCAGTGTATAACATACAGCTCCTCGCCCCCCGATGTATAACATTCAGCTCCTCGCCCCCGGTGTATAACATTCAGTTCTTCTTCCCCGGTGTATAACATTCAGCTCCTCGCCCCCGGTGTATAACATTCAGCTCCTCTCCCCCCGGTGTATGACATTCAGCTCCTCTCCCCCGGTGTATAACATTCAGCTCCTCTCCCCCCGGTGTATAACATTCAGCTCCTCGTCCCTGGTGTATAACATTCAGCTCCTCTCCCCCCGGTGTATAACATTCAGCTCCTCGCCCCCGGTGTATAACATTCACCTCCTCGCCCCGGTGTATAACATTCAGCTCCTCACTCCCGGTGTATAACATTCAGCTCCTCGCCCCGGTGTATAACATTCAGCTCCTCGCCCCGGTGTATAACATTCAGCTCCTCTCACCCCCGGTGTATAACATTCACCTCCTCGCCCCGGTGTATAACGTTCAGCTCCTCACCCCCCGGTGTATAACATTCAGCTCCTCGCCCCCGGTGTATAACATTCAGCTCCTCGCCCCCGGTGTATAACATTCACCTCATCGCCCCCGGTGTATAACATTCAGCTCCTCACCCCCGGTGTATAACATTCAGCTCCTCGCCCCCGGTATATAACATTCAGCTCCTCGCCCACGGTGTATAACATTCAGCTCCTCTCCCCGGTGTATAACATTCAGCTCCTCGCCCCCCCGGTGTATAACATTCAGCTCCTCGTCCCCGGTGTATAACATTCAGCTCCTCGCCCCCGGTGTATAACATTCAGCTCCTCGCCCCGGTGTATAACATTCAGCTCCTCACCCCCCGGTGTATAACATTCAGCTCCTCGTCCCCGGTGTATAACATTCAGTTCCTTGCCCCCGGTGTATAACATTCAGCTCCTCGCCCCCAGTGTATAACATTCAGCTCCTCGCCCCGGTGTATAACATTCAGCTCCTCGTCCCCGGTGTATAACATTCAGCTCCTCGCCCCCGGTGTATAACATTCAGCTCCTCACCCCCCCAGTGTATAACATTCAGCTCCTCGCCCCCGGTGTATAACATTCAGCTCCTTGCCCCCCGGTGTATAACATTCAGCTCCTCGCCCCCGGTGTATAACATTCAGCTCTTCGCCCCCGGTGTATAACATTCAGCTCCTCACCCCCCCAGTGTATAACATTCAGCTCCTTGCCCCCGGTGTATAACATTCAGCTCCTCACCCCTGGTGTATAACATTCAGCTCCTCGCCCCCGGTGTATAACATTCAGCTCCTTGCCCCCGGTGTATAACATTCAGCTCCTCACACCCCCCAGTGTATAACATTCAGCTCCTCGCCCCCGGTGCATAACATTCACCTCCTCACTCCCGGTGTATAACATTCAGCTCCTCGCCCCCAGTGTATAACATTCAGCTCCTCGCCCCCGGTGTATAACATTCAGCTCCTCACCCCCCCAGTGTATAACATTCAGCTCCTCGCCCCCAGTGTATAACATTCAGCTCCTTGCCCCCGGTGTATAACATTCAGCTCCTCACCCCCCCAGTGTATAACATTCAGCTCCTCGCCCTCAGTGTATAACATTCAGCTCCTCGCCCCCGGTGTATAACATTCAGCTCCTCACCCCCCCAGTGTATAACATACAGCTCCTCGCCCCCCGATGTATAACATTCAGCTCCTCGCCCCCGGTGTATAACATTCAGTTCTTCTTCCCCGGTGTATAACATTCAGCTCCTCGCCCCCGGTGTATAACATTCAGCTCCTCTCCCCCCGGTGTATAACATTCAGCTCCTCGTCCCTGGTGTATAACATTCAGCTCCTCTCCCCCCGGTGTATAACATTCAGCTCCTCGCCCCCGGTGTATAACATTCACCTCCTCGCCCCGGTGTATAACATTCAGCTCCTCACTCCCGGTGTATAACATTCAGCTCCTCGCCCCGGTGTATAACATTCAGCTCCTCGCCCCGGTGTATAACATTCAGCTCCTCTCACCCCCGGTGTATAACATTCACCTCCTCGCCCCGGTGTATAACGTTCAGCTCCTCACCCCCCGGTGTATAACATTCAGCTCCTCGCCCCCGGTGTATAACATTCAGCTCCTCGCCCCCGGTGTATAACATTCACCTCATCGCCCCCGGTGTATAACATTCAGCTCCTCACCCCCGGTGTATAACATTCAGCTCCTCGCCCCCGGTATATAACATTCAGCTCCTCGCCCCCGGTGTATAACATTCAGCTCCTCTCCCCGGTGTATAACATTCAGCTCCTCGCCCCCCCGGTGTATAACATTCAGCTCCTCGTCCCCGGTGTATAACATTCAGCTCCTCGCCCCCGGTGTATAACATTCAGCTCCTCGCCCCCCCGGTGTATAACATTCAGCTCCTCGTCCCCGGTGTATAACATTCAGTTCCTTGCCCCCGGTGTATAACATTCAGCTCCTCGCCCCCGGTGTATAACATTCAGCTCCTCGCCCCGGTGTATAACATTCAGCTCCTCGTCCCCGGTGTATAACATTCAGCTCCTCGCCCCCCGGTGTATAACATTCAGCTCCTCGCCCCCGGTGTATAACATTCAGCTCCTCGCCCCCGGTGTATAACATTCAGCTCCTCACCCCGGTGTATAACATTCAGCTCCTCGCCCCCGGTGTATAACATTCAGTTCCTTGCCCCCGGTGTATAACATTCAGCTCCTCACCCCCCCGGTGTATAACATTCAGCTCCTCGCCCCCGGTGTATAACATTCAGCTCCTCGCCCCGGTGTATAACATTCAGCTCCTCGCCCCCGGTGTATAACATTCAGCTCCTCACCCCCCGGTGTATAACATTCAGCTCCTCGCCCCGGTGTATAACATTCAGCTCCTCGTCCCCGGTGTATAACATTCAGCTCCTCGCCCCCCGGTGTATAACATTCAGCTCCTCACCCCGGTGTATAACATTCAGTTCCTCGCCCCCGGTGCATAACATTCAGCTCCTCTCACCCCCGGTGTATAACATTCAGCTCCTCGCCCCCGGTGTATAACATTCAGCTCCTCGCCCCCCCGGTGTATAACATTCAGCTCCTCGCCCCCAGTGTATAACATTCAGCTCCTCTCCCCCCGGTGTATAACATTCAGCTCCTCGCCCCCGGTGTATAACATTCAGCTCCTCGTCCCCGGTGTATAACATTCAGCTCCTCACCCCCGGTGTATAACATTCACCTTCTCGTCCCCCGGTGTATAACATTCAGCTCCTCACCCCCCGGTGTATAACATTCACCTCCTCGCCCCCCGTGTATAACATTCACCTCCTCTCCCCCGGTGTATAACATTCAGCTCCTCACCCCCGGTGTATAACATTGAGCTCCTCGCCCCCCGGTGTATAACATTGAGCTCCTCGCCCCCGGTGTATAACATTCAGCTCCTCGTCCCCGGTGTATAACATTCAGCTCCTCGTCCCCGGTGTATAACATTCAGCTCCTCACCCCCGGTGTATAACATTGAGCTCCTCGCCCCCCGTGTATAACATTCAGCTCCTCGCCCCCGGTGTATAACATTCAGCTCCTCACCCCCCCGGTGTATAACATTCACCTCCTCTCCCCCGGTGTATAACATTCAGCTCCTCACCCCCGGTGTATAACATTGAGCTCCTCTCCCCCGGTGTATAACATTCAGCTCCTCACCCCCTGTGTATAACATTGAGCTCCTCGCCCCCCGTGTATAACATTCAGCTCCTCGTCCCCGGTGTATAACATTCAGCTCCTTGCCCCCGGTGTATAACATTCACCTCCTCGCCCCCGGTGTATAACATTGAGCTCCTCACCCCCCGTGTATAACATTCAGCTCCTCGCCCCCGGTGTATAACATTCACCTCCTCGCCCCCGGTGTATAACATTGAGCTCCTCGCCCCCGGTGTATAACATTCAGCTCCTCGCCCCCGGTGTATAACATTGAGCTCCTCGCCCCCGGTGTATAACATTGAGCTCCTCACCCCCCGTGTATAACATTCAGCTCCTCGCCCCCGGTGTATAACATTCAGCTCCTCTCCCCCGGTGTATAACATTCAGCTCCTCGCCCCCGGTGTATAACATTGAGCTCCTCGCCCCCCATGTATAACATTCAGCTCCTCGTCCCCGGTGTATAACATTCAGCTCCTCACCCCCGGTGTATAACATTCAGCTCCTCGCCCCCCCGGTGTATAACATTCAGCTCCTCGTCCCCGGTGTATAACATTCAGCTCCTCGCCCCCAGTGTATAACATTCAGCTCCTCGCCCCCCCGGTGTATAACATTCAGCTCCTCGCCCCCGGTGTATAACATTCAGCTCCTCGCCCCGGTGTATAACATTCAGCTCCTCGTCCCCCGGTGTATAACATTCAGCTCCTCACACCCCCCGGTGTATAACATTCAGCTCCTCGCCCCCGGTGTATAACATTCAGCTCCTCGCCCCCGGTGTATAACATTCAGCTCCTCGCCCCCGGTGTATAACATTCAGCTCCTCGTCCCGGTGTATAACATTCAGCTCCTCGTCCCCGGTGTATAACATTCAGCTCCTCGCCCCCCGGTGTATAACATTCAGCTCCTCGCCCCCGGTGTATAATATTCAGCTCCTCGCCCCCGGTGTATAACATTCAGCTCCTCACCCCGGTGTATAACATTCAGCTCCTCGCCCCCGGTGTATAACATTCAGTTCCTTGCCCCCGGTGTATAACATTCAGCTCCTCACCCCCCCCGGTGTATAACATTCAGCTCCTCGCCCCCGGTGTATAACATTCAGCTCCTCGCCCCGGTGTATAACATTCAGCTCCTCGCCCCCGGTGTATAACATTCAGCTCCTCACCCCCCGGTGTATAACATTCAGCTCCTCGCCCCGGTGTATAACATTCAGCTCCTCGTCCCCGGTGTATAACATTCAGCTCCTCGCCCCCCGGTGTATAACATTCAGCTCCTCACCCCTGGTGTATAACATTCAGCTCCTCGCCCCCGGTGTATAACATTCAGCTCCTCACCCCGGTGTATAACATTCAGTTCCTCGCCCCCGGTGCATAACATTCAGCTCCTCTCACCCCCGGTGTATAACATTCAGCTCCTCGCCCCCGGTGTATAACATTCAGCTCCTCGCCCCCCCGGTGTATAACATTCAGCTCCTCGCCCCCAGTGTATAACATTCAGCTCCTCTCCCCCCGGTGTATAACATTCAGCTCCTCGCCCCCGGTGTATAACATTCAGCTCCTATCCCCCGGTGTATAACATTCACCTCCTCGTCCCCCGGTGTATAACATTCAGCTCCTCACCCCCCGGTGTATAACATTCACCTCCTCGCCCCCCGTGTATAACATTCAGCTCCTCACCCCCGGTGTATAACATTCAGCTCCTCACCCCCGGTGTATAACATTGAGCTCCTCGCCCCCCGTGTATAACATTCAGCTCCTCGCCCCCGGTGTATAACATTCAGCTCCTCACCCCCCCGGTGTATAACATTCACCTCCTCTCCCCCGGTGTATAACATTCAGCTCCTCACCCCCGGTGTATAACATTGAGCTCCTCTCCCCCGGTGTATAACATTCAGCTCCTCACCCCCTGTGTATAACATTGAGCTCCTCGCCCCCCGTGTATAACATTCAGCTCCTCGTCCCCGGTGTATAACATTCAGCTCCTTGCCCCCGGTGTATAACATTCACCTCCTCGCCCCCGGTGTATAACATTGAGCTCCTCACCCCCCGTGTATAACATTCAGCTCCTCGCCCCCGGTGTATAACATTCACCTCCTCGCCCCCGGTGTATAACATTGAGCTCCTCGCCCCCGGTGTATAACATTCAGCTCCTCTCCCCCGGTGTATAACATTCAGCTCCTCGCCCCCGGTGTATAACATTGAGCTCCTCGCCCCCCATGTATAACATTCAGCTCCTCGTCCCCGGTGTATAACATTCAGCTCCTCACCCCCGGTGTATAACATTCAGCTCCTCGCCCCCGGTGTATAACATTCAGCTCCTCGTCCCCGGTGTATAACATTCAGTTCCTCGCCCCCCGTGTATAACATTCAGCTCCTCGTCCCCGGTGTATAACATTCAGCTCCTCGTCCCCCAGTGTATAACATTCAGCTCCTCGTCCCCGGTGTATAACATTCAGCTCCTCGCCCCCGGTGTATAACATTCACCTCCTCTCCCCCCGGTGTATAACATTCAGCTCCTCGCCCCCGGTGTATAACATTCAGCTCCTCTCACCCCCGGTGTATAACATTCAGCTCCTCGCCCCGGTGTATAACATTCAGCTCCTCGTCCCCGGTGTATAACATTCAGCTCCTCGCCCCCCGTGTATAACATTCAGCTCCTCGTCCCCGGTGTATAACATTCAGCTCCTCGTCCCCCCGGTGTATAACATTCAGCTCCTTGCCCCCCGGTGTATAACATTCAGCTCCTCGCCCCCGGTGTATAACATTCAGCTCCTCGTCCCCGGTGTATAACATTCAGCTCCTCGCCCCCGGTGTATAACATTCACCTCCTCTCCCCCCGGTGTATAACATTCAGCTCCTCGTCCCCCCGGTGTATAACATTCAGCTCCTTGCCCCCCGGTGTATAACATTCAGCTCCTCGCCCCCGGTGTATAACATTCAGCTCCTCGTCCCCGGTGTATAACATTCAGCTCCTCGCCCCCGGTGTATAACATTCACCTCCTCTCCCCCCGGTGTATAACATTCAGCTCCTCGCCCCCGGTGTATAACATTCAGCTCCTCGCCCCGGTGTATAACATTCAGCTCCTCGTCCCCGGTGTATAACATTCACCTCCTCTCCCCCGGTGTATAACATTCAGCTCCTCGCCCCCGGTGTATAACATTCAGTTCCTTGCCCCCGGTGTATAACATTCAGCTCCTCGCCCCCGGTGTATAACATTCAGCTCCTCGTCCCCCCGGTGTATAACATTCAGCTCCTCGCCCCGGTGTATAACATTCAGCTCCTCGTCCCCGGTGTATAACATTCACCTCCTCTCCCCCCGGTGTATAACATTCAGCTCCTCACCCCCGGTGTATAACATTCAGCTCCTCGCCCCGGTGTATAACATTCAGCTCCTCGCCCCCCGGTGTATAACATTCAGCTCCTCTCCCCCGGTATATAACATTCAGCTCCTCGCCCCCCGGTGTATAACATTCAGCTCCTCACCCCCGGTGTATAACATTCAGCTCCTCGCCCCCGGTGTATAACATTCAGCTCCTCACCCCGGTGTATAACATTCAGTTCCTCGCCCCCGGTGTATAACATTCAGCTCCTCACCCCCCCAGTGTATAACATTCAGCTCCTCGCCCCCCGTGTATAACATTCAGCTCCTCGCCCCCGGTGTATAACATTCAGCTCCTCGCCCCCCCGGTGTATAACATTCAGCTCCTCGCCCCCAGTGTATAACATTCAGCTCCTCTCCCCCCGGTGTATAACATTCAGCTCCTCGCCCCCGGTGTATAACATTCACCTCCTCTCCCCCGGTGTATAACATTCAGCTCCTCACCCCCCGGTGTATAACATTCACCTCCTCGCCCCCCGTGTATAACATTCACCTCCTCTCCCCCGGTGTATAACATTCAGCTCCTCACCCCCGGTGTATAACATTCAGCTCCTCGCCCCCCGTGTATAACATTCAGCTCCTCGTCCCCGGTGTATAACATTCAGCTCCTCACCCCCGGTGTATAACATTGAGCTCCTCGCCCCCCGTGTATAACATTCAGCTCCTCGCCCCCGGTGTATAACATTCAGCTCCTCACCCCCCCGGTGTATAACATTCACCTCCTCTCCCCCGGTGTATAACATTCAGCTCCTCACCCCCGGTGTATAACATTGAGCTCCTCTCCCCCGGTGTATAACATTCAGCTCCTCACCCCCGGTGTATAACATTGAGCTCCTCGCCCCCCGTGTATAACATTCAGCTCCTCGTCCCCGGTGTATAACATTCAGCTCCTTGCCCCCGGTGTATAACATTCAGCTCCTCGCCCCCGGTGTATAACATTCACCTCCTCGCCCCCGGTGTATAACATTGAGCTCCTCGCCCCCCGTGTATAACATTCAGCTCCTCGTTCCCGGTGTATAACATTCAGCTCCTTGCCCCCGGTGTATAACATTCAGCTCCTTGCCCCCGGTGTATAACATTCAGCTCCTCGCCCCCGGTGTATAACATTTGACGCGCCCCCTGGGCCATGTTTGTGTAGCGTTGCGCACGCGGGGAATACCCGGAGCCGGATCTGTTGGGGGTAGTAATCCTCGTGGCGGTGACCCGGTCCGTGCCCAGGGTGTCAAACTAAATGGCAGTCTTTAGCAGTAGATGTTAGAGTGTTCGACTACGCCACCCGTTGAATGCGGCTATGAAGCCGCCGCTGCAGGGCAGACCGCTGAGGCCGGTGGTACGGATGTGCAGCGTGGATGGTATAACCCCCAACGGGAGGGGTATGGCCTCAGGGCAGCCGACGTGAATGATGGGGTTAGCAGAGTTGCACCAGGCACCAGGAACCACTCAGAGACGGTGCGGTGTAGTTCAGGGTCTTTACTGGTGGCAAAGGTAGACCCTCCCGGAGTACTGGCTAGCGATCGGGGCCTGGTCAGTCTGTGAGCAGATGGGATCTCCCCTGGCCAGGCGGAGTTGTAGGCCTCTCCAACTAATTGTACTCTTCTGGCTACCTTGCTAGAGGCGGGTAAAAGTAGCCCACGTCCCTGAGTGTACCGTGTGGTGCTCACCCGTATGGCCGGTGACTCGGGGCCTTCTGGTAGCTTCCGCTCCACGACGGCGGTGCTGGTCCCTTGCGTGTGACCGTGCCTTCGGGTTTCTGGGCCAGAGGACCTGAAATCCCCTGCCGGTCGGTTTCTGCTGCTGGGTAAGGATTAGTCCCCACAGCCTCGGACTCCGGGTCCGGTGAGAACTCTTCAATCAGGGCGAGCTCTACAGCTTCCAGCCCCTGACTCCTTTTAGCACTGCTCCCACAGAGCTCCTGATCTTTCTTTCCTTGCTTTTGCTACACTCCAGACCAGACTATGTCTCTGTCTGGGACTCCTCTTCTTCTCTACCCACTAACCCTGCCTCAGCCCCAGCTTCATATAGGGGAAGTTCTTCCCCTCCCAGGACTGGGCAGGAGGTGTGGCATGCATAGGATTCCTGACCAGGAGACCTCCCACCTGCTCTCAGACGTAATATTGCTATTACTGTGGAAACCAGACCCCTGGGGTGCCACATTCCCCCCTAGTGAAATTTAGTACTCCGGGACTAAACATATTTTTGTAAACAAAACAAGTTATAAACAGAAACAGCATAACAAAGAAAAACACATTATGATGGTCACGACGTGTCCGCAACCGGGTGCAGTTTTTGAAGAAAACAAGGGTGTCCATTTCACCAAGGAACAGGGAGCCGTAACCAGGTAGGGGTCTGTCTTTAACAGTCTTAGTCCTTTCCTGGGTTACGCTCCAAACATATATACAAAGGATTCCGGATAATCCATAACTGACACCTATAAAATAACTAGAGATACATAATTATTCACAAGCAACAATAAACAGGTAAATACAAATAAAACAGTTTGAGCACTTTAAATCCTCCAACGTACGGGCAACTGGCCTCTAGTGGCCCTAGTAGACCTACGGACTTTACTGACTGGTCCTGAGCTACAGGGTGTAGGAGCTGTCAAAGGTAAACTGGGCAGCTGTCTACGGGCTCTTTGGCTCACTAGGGGTATGGCAGGCTCACTATAAGCAGAGGGTTGATTCTCCTGGTCTGCTTGTGTGGGGTCTTCTGCCTCCTGGACCGGCTGCTCTTCCAGCTCTACCTGTTTCTCCGTAGGCACTTGGGATGCTGGTTGGAGGAAGGTGAGGACGGGTACCACAACAGCGCCATTGACTTGTGTCCAAGACCGAGGGAAGTCTCCGAGTACAGTACTAACCATCTCCTCCCTTTCCTCTACGGGTTGAGGGTTTTCTTGATCTTCTTCAGGGTTTCGTAGCTGTTCGGGACACTTCTTCAGGTGATCTCGGGAGACAATGGCTGTGGTTTCTCCTCCATCCTTACTGATTGTGCAGACTTTCGGGTTCTCATGGCTTGAGGGCAGTACGGTGTACGGGTCCTTCTCCCACTGGTCGTCCAACTTGTGGAGCCGTCTCTTCCTCTTCAAGACCTGCTCTCCAGGTACCAGGGGAACAGCGGGAGCATACTGGTTGTAAGCCTTCTCCTGTCTTTCTCTAGCTTGACAGAGACTTCGCTCAACGCTCTCCTGTACTTTCCGGTACTGCTGCTGCCTCTCTGTGTCCCAGTCTGCTTCTGGTGAAGTGTCCTCGGGTGTCAGGACTCCCATATCCAGATCAACAGGCAGCTTACCAGGTCTTGCTCTCATCAGGTAAGCCAGGGTACAGTTGGTAGAACCTACCGGGATGTGGTTGTATAGGTCCACCAGATCAGGCAGTTTCTCAGGCCACAGACTGCGTTCTTCCAGGGGCAATGTTTTCAGAAGATTTATCACCACCTGGTTCATTTTCTCGTAGAGTCCATTGGTTTGTGGATGATAGGGTGTTGTTCTTATCTTCCGGCAGCCATACAGAGTGCAGAACTCCTGGAAGACCTCCGCTTCAAAGGCAGGTCCCTGGTCCGTCAGCACCTGCTCTGGGTATCCGTGTGGACGGCAGAAGTGCTGCTGGAAGGCTCTAGCTGCTGTTTGAGCCGTTAAGTCCTTGACGGGGACGACAACCAAGAACCGGGAGTAGTGATCCACGATGGTTAACGCATAGACGTAGCCACTTCTGCTGGGGGTCAGTTTTACATGATCTAAGGCTACCAGTTCCAACGGCTGCTTGGTGACGATGGACTGCAGGGGAGTCTTCTGGCTAGCACGGTCCTTCCTTCTTAGGTTGCATGGGCCACAGTCTCTGCACCACCTCTCGATGGTTCCTCTCATGCTTACCCAATGGAACCGCCCGCGCAGCAGGAACTCCAGCTTCTTCCATCCGAAGTGCCCAGCTCCGTTGTGGTATGCCTCCAGTACCATAGCCGCGTCTCTTCTTGGCACCACTACTTGCCAGATCAGTTCATGCGTCCGGGAGTTAACCATTCTGCGGCACAACTTCCCCTTGTAAAGGAACAGTTGACTCCTCTCAACCCACAGTTGCTTGGCCTCCTCCGGAGCGTCTGGGTCAAGGCGGGCATCCGGCTGAGTCAGCATCTCCTTCACCAGTCGGACGGCGGGGTCACTGTCTTGCGTTTCCGCCCAGTTGTAATGAGGTAAGGGGTTGAACGTAGCAGATTGCTTACCCCTTACACGGTGGGAATACTGGATAGTCCCATGTCGGTGGAACGCGGGGAGTTCAACTTCTTCCAGTTCCTCTGGATCTTCCCCTACGTCCGGTAGGTTTGGCATTCTGGACAAGGCATCCGCGTTGGTATTGGAGCGTCCTGCCCGGTATTTGATCGTGAACTCATAGTTGGACAGGCGGGCCATCCATCTCTGCTCCAGGGCACCGAGTCTTGCCGTATCCAGGTGTGTCAACGGGTTGTTATCCGTGTACACGGTGAACCGGGAAGAGGCGAGGTAGTGCCTAAAGCGTTCGGTGACTGCCCACACCACTGCCAGGAACTCTAGCTTGAATGAGCTGTAATTCTCAGGGTTTCTTTCGGTGGGTCGCAGTTTTCGGCTGGCGTAAGCAATTACCCGTTCTTTCCCCTGCTGGATCTGGGACAGTACGGCTCCTAGCCCGACGTTACTCGCGTCGGTGTAGAGGATAAAGGGCTGGCTGTAATCAGGGTACGCCAGGATTTCATCCCCCGTGAGGGCCATCTTCAGCTGGCGGAAGGACTCTTCTTCCAGCTTCTCCCATCTGAAGGGTGGCTTCTGGTTCTTGGCCTTCCTGGACTGGCCTATCAGGAGGTCCTGCATAGGAGCTGCCTTTTTGGTGAAACCGGGAATGAATCTTCGGTAGTAGCCTACCAACCCGAGGAACTGCCGCACTTCCTTTACGCTGGAGGGGCTTGGCCATTCCTTAATTGCGGTGATCTTATCAGGGTCGGGAGCCACTCCGTCAGCACTCACCACGTGTCCCAGGTACTGCACCTTTGGTTTCAGGAGGTGACACTTGGAGGGTTTCACCTTTAGGCCGTAGTTTGCCAGGGCTTCGAACACTTCTGCCAGGTGTTTCAGGTGGTCCTCGTAGGTCTTGGAGTAGACGATGACATCGTCCAGGTATAACAGGACCGTCTCGAAGTTTCGGTGTCCCAGACAGCATTCCATTAATCGTTGGAAGGTTCCTGGTGCGTTGCAGAGTCCGAACGGCATGCAGGTAAACTCGCTAAGTCCCATCGGGGTGGTGAATGCGGTCTTCTCCCGGTCCGCCTCTGCTACAGGAACCTGCCAGTACCCGCTAGTGAGATCCAAAGTGGAGAAGAAGTTAGCAGATTTTAAAGCAGCCAAAGACTCCTCTATCCTTGGTAAGGGGTACGCATCTTTGTGTGTGATACGGTTGATTTTCCGGTAATCTACACACATTCTCATGGTGTTGTCCTTCTTTTTAACCAAGACTAGTGGAGCTGCCCAGGGGCTACAGCTATCCCTGATTACTCCAGCCTCCTTCACGTCTCTAAGCATCCCCTTGGCGTGTTGGTAGTGTGCAGGGGGTACGGGTCGGTATCTCTCCTTTATGGGAGGATGGTCTCCCGTGGGGATATGATGTTCTACCCCCTTTACTCGCCCGAAGTCTAACGGTTGTTTACTAAACACTCTCTCGTACTCTTGAACCACCCGATAGACTCCCTGTTTCTGGTGTGAGGGAGTGGAGTCAGTACCCAAATGTAGTTGCTGACACCAGTCCTCTATTGTTTTCTTAGAGTCGTTACCTTCCTCTGGATGAGATGGAGGCAAGGGTTCCACGGACTGTACAGAATTTTGATTGATGGTATACAATTTGGCTAGCGTAGCATACCGGGGCAGGTACACTTCCCTCTTCCCGATATTTATTATGCGAACGGGCACCCTCCCATGGCGTACATCAACCACCCCCCGTGCGGTCAAAATGGTGGGCCTACTGTCTGAGTAGACGGGTTCTACCATTGCTTGGTAGTCTCTACCTCTTAGACCAATAGCTGCCAGGCACCAAATCATCATTTCACTTTTTGGGGGCATGGCAATAGGGAAAGGGTCACACATTCTCACGCTTCCAATCTCACCACCGGAGAGTTCCACCTGTTGCCGCCGCATCAGTGCCCGGATCTCTTTTTGGAGCACTCGCTGTTGGCCGGAGCTGGTGTTCTTGGCAACCTGCTGTAAAATGAAAATCACCTCTGCAAGACAATTTTCAATCACATTAGTTCCTAGAGTTATCTTTGGGTGACTCTCGCGCTTGTCAATGTCTACAATGATCAGTCCCTGTGCTGCCAGTTCGACTCTACCGACTTTAATGGTCATCTCTTTGAATCCGATCTGTGGCACGGGCTGACCATTACTGGCGATGATACTCAAGTCGTCGTCAGGGTAGCGGGTTATATCCGAGT
The DNA here is from genome assembly GCF_046119375.1 of Phyllobates terribilis. Classification (NCBI taxonomy): domain Eukaryota; kingdom Metazoa; phylum Chordata; class Amphibia; order Anura; family Dendrobatidae; genus Phyllobates; species Phyllobates terribilis. The sequence goes on along the minus strand of NW_027362764.1, from coordinate 19,508,898 downwards.
CATTCCAGTACTGCTTAAAGAGCACGTACGGGATGGTGGTGACCTGTGACCCGGTGTCAAGTAGGGCACTCATAGGAATGCCATCCAGTACTACAGGCAAGACTGGACGTCCTCCCACGTATTTGTCACGCCAGTTCGATGGGCCTGGTGATCTTATTCCTAGGGGTTGGCCCTCTACCCCAGGTTGTGCCAGTTTAAAGGACAGTACCTTGCCATATGTCCGGGTTGATTGCAGCGGCGGCGGAAGATGGGTGGTCCGTCCTCATTGTATCGGTCGCTGGGTCTTCCTCTGGCCGGTGGGGTCCTCCTTGGTCGACGCCACGGGATGTCCTCCGGTCCGGATGCCAGCTGGATCTTACCTGGAGCAGCAACCTGTAAAGACTGCACAGTTCGGGTTAGCGCAGCTACGCTTTTAGCTAGCTCTTGGACCTGATGGTGCAGGTCTGGAGCCGGGTCATTGTTCAAAGCCTGCGCGTCAGCTCCCACAGGCCCTGCCGACATGGGCGCCGCCTCCTGGTGGTAAGCGGTAGTAGGGCGCCTGTGGGTCACAACGCCACCCGGTGCCGGTTCTCGGAGCACCCGGATGGCTCTGTCCTTGAACTGTGCAAAGTCCAGATGAGGATCCTGTAAGGCCATTGCCCGCAACTGGGTTCGGTGGGCATTGCAATATAGTCCCTCTATAAATTGTTCGGTCAACAGCCTGTCCTCGTTTCCCACGCCGTCAGGGTCGGTCTGCTTAATGGCTCTCAGGGCCTCTTATAGGTTTAGTGCATAGTCCCTTATATTCTCATGTGCTCGCTGTTTGCACCCGTAGAATCTAAGCTTAATCTCAGCTGAGGTGCGGGTATCAAAGGTGTCCTTCAGCCGGGTTAATATCCCTGCTACAGTCCTCCTCCCAGGTGGCCAGGACTTTACCTCCCTTTGGGCTGCCCCGGTTAGTTGGGCCACCAGGATGCTCACTTTTTGCTCTTCTGTGAGGGGGTACACCTGGAAGAGGCTATCCAGCTTTTCTCTAAAGTCATTCAGGGTATGTGACTCCCCTGAGTACTGGGGTAGCCAGGCTGCCCCCGGGATATAGGGCATCGTGAAAGGCATGACCGCTGCAGCGGTGGCGCTGGCGGTGGCTGTGGCAGTGAAGCTCTCCTCCGTATCCGACATCCTCCTCTCCCCTAGTGGACCGTGGCCTACCTTGCGATGATCCTCTTCCGTAGGCCGCGGCTCCGCAGTGGATCGTCAGGGTCGAGGACCTTCCGTCGCGCTCCTGTGACGTCGGCGTCTGCTGGGCTCCTTCCAGGACCTTACGCAACGTCCGGACGTGAGGCGGAGCTCCAGTTCTCGGGCGCTTTCGGAGTCCACGCCCCTCTTCTTCCCGCACGGCGTCTTCAAGATGGCGTACAACGGCGGGAAAACTCCACGGATGGCGGGAAGAAGGCAGAAGATGGCGTCCAACGGCGGGAAAACTCCACGGATGGCGGGAAGAAGGTAGAAGATGGCGTCGGATGGCGGGAATCTTCACCACAGGTAAGTTTAAAAGTCAATTTTTCAGGCACGCAGTACCCGGTGGTTGCGGGCACGAAATCCTGCCGACTACGCCAAAAGTTGACGCGCCCCCTGGGCCATGTTTGAGCGTTCGACTACGCCACCCGTTGAATGCGGCTATGAAGCCGCCGCTGCAGGGCAGACCGCTGAGGCCGGTGGTACGGATGTGCAGCGTGGATGGTATAACCCCCAACGGGAGGGGTATGGCCTCAGGGCAGCCGACGTGAATGATGGGGTTAGCAGAGTTGCACGCAGGCACCAGGAACCACTCAGAGACGGTGCGGTGTAGTTCAGGGTCTTTACTGGTGGCAAAGGTAGACCCTCCCGGGAGTACTGGCTAGCGATCGGGGACTGGTCAGTCTGTGAGCAGATAGGATCTCCCCTGGCCAGGCGGAGTTGTAGGCCTCTCCAACTAATTGTACTCTTCTGGCTACCTTGCTAGAGGCGGGTAAAAGTAACCCACGTCCCTGAGTGTACCGTGTGGTGCTCACCCGAATGGCCGGTGACTCTGGGCCTTCTGGTAGCTTCCGCTCCACGACGGCGGTGCTAGTCCCTTGCGTGTGACCGTGCCTTCGGGTTTCTGGGCCAGAGGACCTGAAATCCCGTGCCGGTCGGTTTCTGCTGCTGGGTAAGGATTAGTCCCCACAGCCTCGGACTCCGGGTCCGGTGAGAACTCTTCAATCAGGGCGAGCTCTACAGCTTCCAGCCCCTGACTCCTTTTAGCACTGCTCCCACAGAGCTCCTGATCTTTCTTTCCTTGCTTTTGCTACACTCCAGACCAGACTATGTCTCTGTCTGGGACTCCTCTTCTTCTCTACCCACTAACCCTGCCTCAGCCCCAGCTTTATATAGGGGAAGTTTTTCCCCTCACAGGACTGGGCAGGAGGTGTGGCATGCTTAGGATTCCTGACCAGGAGACCTCCCACCTGCTCTCAGACGTAATATTGCTATTACTGTGGAAACCAGACCCCTGGGGTGCCACACATTCACCTCCTCGCCCCCGGTGTATAACATTGAGCTCCTCGCCCCCCTGTGTATAACATTCAGCTCCTCGTCCCCGGTGTATAACATTCAGCTCCTCGCCCCCCGGTGTATAACATTCAGCTCCTCGCCCCCGGTGTATAACATTCAGCTCCTCGCCCCCCGGTGTATAACATTCAGCCCCTCGCCCCCGGTGTATAACATTCAGCTCCTCGCCCCCGATGTATAACATTCAGCTCCTCGCCCCCCGGTGTATAACATTCAGCTCCTCTCCCCCGGTGTATAACATTCAGCTACTCGCCCCCGGTGTATAACATTCAGCTCCTCCCCCCCCCCCGGTGTATAACATTCAGCTCCTCGCCCCCGGTGTATAACATTCAGCTCCTCGCCCACCGGTGTATAACATTCAGCTCCTCTCCCCCCGGTGTATAACATTCAGCTCCTCGCCCCCGGTGTATAACATTCAGCTCCTCGCCCCCGGTGTATAACATTCAGCTCCTCGCCCCCAGTGTATAACATTCAGCTCCTCCCCCCCGGTGTATAACATTCAGCTCCTCGCCCCCGGTGTATAACATTCAGCTCCTCTCACCCCCGGTGTATAACATTCAGCTCCTCGCCCCCGGTGTATAACATTCAGCTCCCCCCCCCCGGTGTATAACATTCAGCTCCTCACCCCCCCGGTGTATAACATTCAGCTCCTCCCCCCCCGGTGTATAACATTCAGCTCCTCACCCCCCCGGTGTATAACATTCAGCTCCTCCCCCCCCGGTATATAACATTCAGCTCCTCGCTCCCGGTGTATAACATTCAGCTCCTCTCCCCCCGGTGTATAACATTCAGCTCCTCTCCCCCCGGTGTATAACATTCAGCTCCTCGCCCCCGGTGTATAACATTCAGCTCCTCGGCCACGGTGTATAACATTCAGCTCCTCCCCCCCCGGTGTATAACATTCAGCTCCTCACCCCCCCGGTGTATAACATTCAGCTCCTCCCCCCCCGGTATATAACATTCAGCTCCTCGCTCCCGGTGTATAACATTCAGCTCCTCTCCCCCCGGTGTATAACATTCAGCTCCTCGCCCCCGGTGTATAACATTCAGCTCCTCCCCCCCCGGTGTATAACATTCAGCTCCTCGCCCCCGGTGTATAACATTCAGCTCCTCGCCCCCGGTGTATAACATTCAGCTCCTCGTCCCCGGTGTATAACATTCAGCTCCTCATCCCCGGTGTATAACATTCAGCTCCTCGCCCCGGTGTATAACATTCAGCTCCTTGCCCCCGGTATATAACATTCAGCTCCTCACCCCCGGTGTATAACATTCAGCTCCTCGCCCCGGTGTATAACATTCAGCTCCTCGACCCCGGTGTATAACATTCAGCTCCTCGCCCCCGGTATATAACATTCAGCTCCTCGTCCCCGGTGTATAACATTCAGCTCCTCGACCCCGGTGTATAACATTCAGCTCCTCCCCCCCCGGTGTATAACATTCAGCTCCTCGTCCCCGGAGTATAACATTCAGCTCCTCGCCCCCGGTGTATAACATTCAGCTCCTCGCCCCCGGTGTATAACATTCAGCTCCTTGCCCCCCGGTGTATAACATTCAGCTCCTCTCCCCCAGTGTATAACAATCAGCTCCTTGCCACCTGCAGTCCTATGTAACACCACATATACATATCCTTGTGTTATGTGCCCTGTGTAGGTATCACAGTCCGTGGGGTGGGTGCGATATCTGCCCTGTGACCGTATTACAGTCTATGGGGAGGGTGCGATATCTGCCCTGTGACCGTATCACAGTCCGTGGGGTGGGTGCGATATCTGCCCTGTGTAGGTATCACAGTCCGTGGGGTGGGTGCGATATCTGCCCTGTGTAGGTATCACAGTCCGTGGGGTGGGTGTGATATCTGCCCTGTGACCGTATTACAGTCTGTGTGGGGTGGGTACGATATCTGCCCTGTGGAGGTATCACAGTCCGTGGGGTGGATGCGATATCTGCCCTGTGACCGTATTACAGTCTGTGTGGGGAGGGTGCGATATCTGCCCTGTGTAGGTATCACAGTCCGTGGGGTGGGTGCGATATCTGCCCTGTGTAGGTATTACAGTCCGTGGGGTGGGGGCCAAATATCTGCCCTGTGTAGGTATCACAGTCCGTGGGGTGGGTGTGATATCTGTCCTGTGACTGTATCACAGTCCGTGGGGTGGGTGCGATATCTGCCCTGTGTAGGTATCACAGTCCGTGGGGTGGGTGCGATATCTGCCCTGTGACCGTATTACAGTCTGTGTGGGGTGGGTGCGATATCTGCCCTGTGTAGGTATTAAGGTCTATGTGGGGAGGGTGCGATATCTGCCCTGTGTAGGTATTACAGTCTGTGTGGGGAGGGTGCGATATCTGCCCTGTGTAGGTATTACAGTCCATGGGGTGGGTGTGATATCTGCCCTGTGACCGTATCACAGTCCATGGGGTTGGTGCGATATCTGCCCTGTGACCCTATCACAGTCTATGGGGTGGGTACGATATCTGCCCTGTGAACGGATCACAGTCCGTGGGGTGGGTATGATATCAACCCTGTGACCGTATCACAGTCCGTGGGGTGGGTATGATATCTGCCCTGTGACCGTATCACAGTCCGTGGGGTGGGTTCGATATCTGCCCTGTGACCGTATCACAGTCCGTGGGGTGGGTATGATATCTGCCCTGTGACCGTATCACAGTCCGTGGGGTGGGTGTGATGTCTGCCCTGTGTAGGTATTACAGTCCGTGGGGTGGGTGTGATATCTGCCCTGTGACCGTATCACAGTCCATGGGGTGGGTGTGATATCTGCCCTGTGACCGTATCACAGTCCGTGGGGTGGGTACGATATCTGCCCTGTGACCGTATCACAGTCCGTGGGGTGGGTACGATATCTGCCCTGTGACCGTATCACAGTCCGTGGGGTGGGTATGATATCTGCCCTGTGACCGTATCACAGTCCGTGGGGTGGGTATGATATCTGCCCTGTGACTGTATTACAGTCCGTGGGGTGGGTGCGATATCTGCCCTGTGTAGGTATTACAGTCTGTGTGGGGAGGGTGCGATATCTGCCCTGTGTAGGTATTACAGTCCGTGGGGTGGGTGTGATTTCTGTCCTGTGACCGTATCACAGTCAGCGGGGTGGGTGTGATTTCTGCCCTGTGACCTTATCACAGTCCGTGGGGTGGGTGTGATTTCTGCCCTGTGACCCTATCACAGTCCGTGGGGTGGGTGTGATTTCTGCCCTGTGACCGTATCACAGTCAGTGGGGTGGGTGCGATATCTGCCCTGTGACCGTATTACAGTCTGTGGGGTGGGTGTGATGTCTGCCCTGTGTAGGTATTACAGTCTGTGTGGGGTGGGTATGATATCTGCCCTGTGAAGGTATTACAGTCCGTGGGGTGGGTGTGATTTTTGCCCTGTGACCGTATCACAGTCCGTGGGGTGGGTGTGATGTCTGCCCTGTATAGGTATTACAGTCCGTGGGGTGGGTGTGATATCTGCCCTGTGACCGTATCACAGTCTATGGGGTGGGTGTGATATCTGCCCTGTGACCGTATCACAGTCCGTGGGGTGGGTACGATATCGGCCCTGTGACCGCATCACAGTCCGTGGGGTGGGTGCGATATCTGCCCTGTGACCGTATTACAGTCCGTGGGGTGGGTATGATATCTGCCCTGTGACCGTATCACAGTCCGTGGGGTGGGTATGATATCTGCCCTGTGACCGTATTACAGTCCGTGGGGTGGGTGCGATATCTGCCCTGTGACCGTATTACAGTCTGTGTGGGGAGGGTGCGATATCTGCCCTGTGACCGTATCACAGTCCGTGGGGTGGGTGCGATATCTGCCCTGTGTAGGTATTACAGTCCGTGGGGTGGGTGCGATATCTGCCCTGTGACCGTATCACAGTCCGTGGGGTGGGTGCGATATCTGCCCTGTGACCGTATTACAGTCTGTGGGGTGGTTGTGATATCTGTCCTGTGACCGTATCACAGTCCGTGGGGTGGGTGCGATATCTGCCCTGTGTAGGTATCACAGTCCGTGGGGTGGGTGTGATATCTGCCCTGTGACCGTATTACAGTCCGTGGGGTGGGTGTGATATCTGCCCTGTGACCGTATCACAGTCCGTGGGGTGGGTGTGATATCTGCCCTGTGACCATATCACAGTACGTGGGGTGGGTGTGATATCTGCCCTGTGACCGTATTACAGTCCGTGGGGTGGGTGTGATATCTGCCCTGTGACCGTATTACAGTCCGTGGGGTGGGTGCGATATCTGCCCTGTGTAGGTATCACAGTCCGTGGGGTGGGTGTGATATCTGCCCTGTGACCGTATTACAGTCCGTGGGGTGGGTGTGATATCTGCCCTGTGACCGTATCACAGTCTGTGGGGTGGGTGCGATATCTGCCCTGTGACCGTATTACAGTCCGTGGGGTGGGTGTGATATCTGCCCTGTGACCGTATTACAGTCCGTGGGATGGGTGTGATATCTGCCCTGTGACCGTATTACAGTCCGTGGGGTGGGTGTGATATCTGCCCTGTGACCGTATCACAGTCCGTGGGGTGGGTGCGATATCTGCCCTGTGACCCTATCACAGTCCGTGGGGTGGGTGTGATATCTGCCCTGTGACCGTATTACAGTCCGTGGGGTGGGTGTGATATCTGCCCTGTGACCCTATCACAGTCCGTGGGGTGGGTGTGATATCTGCCCTGTGACCGTATCACAGTCCGTGGGGTGGGTGCGATATCTGCCCTGTGACCCTATCACAGTCCGTGGGGTGGGTGTGATATCTGCCCTGTGACCGTATTACAGTCCGTGGGGTGGGTGTGATATCTGCCCTGTGACCGTATTACAGTCCGTGGGGTGGGTGCGATATCTGCCCTGTGACCGTATCACAGTCTGTGGGGTGGGTGCGATATCTGCCCTGTGACCGTATCACAGTCCGTGGGGTGGGTGTGATATCTGCCCTGTGACTGTATCACAGTCCATGGGGTGGGTGCGATATCTGCCCTGTGACCGTATCACAGTCTGTGGGGTGGGTGCGATATCTGCCCTGTGACCGTATCACAGTCTGTGGGGTGGGTGCGATATCTGCCCTGTGACCGTATTACAGTCCGTGGGGTGGGTGTGATATCTGCCCTGTGACCGTATTACAGTCCGTGGGGTGGGTGTGATATCTGCCCTGTGACCGTATTACAGTCCGTGGGGTGGGTGCGATATCTGCCCTGTGACCGTATTACAGTCCGTGGGGTGGGTGTGATATCTGCCCTGTGACCGTATTATAGTCCGTGGGGTGGGTGCGATATCTGCCCTGTGACCGTATCACAGTCCGTGGGGTGGGTATGATATCTGCCCTGTGACCGTATTACAGTCCGTGGGCTGGGTGCGATATCTGCCCTGTGACCGTATCACAGTCTGTGGGGTGGGTGCAATATCTGCCCTGTGACCGTATCACAGTCCGTGGGGTGGGTGTGATATCTGCCCTGTGACTGTATCACAGTCCATGGGGTGGGTGCGATATCTGCCCTGTGACCCTATCACAGTCCGTGGGGTGGGTGTGATATCTGCCCTGTGACCGTATTACAGTCCGTGGGGTGGGTGTGATATCTGCCCTGTGACCATATCACAGTCTGTGGTGTGGGTGCGATATCTGCCCTGTGACCGTATTACAGTCCGTGGGGTGGGTGTGATATCTGCCCTGTGACCGTATGACAGTCCGTGGGGTGGGTGCGATATCTGCCCTGTGACCCTATCACAGTCCGTGGGGTGGGTGTGATATCTGCCCTGTGACCGTATTACAGTCCGTGGGGTGGGTGCGATATCTGCCCTGTGACTGTATTACAGTCCGTGGGGTGGGTGCGATATCTGCCCTGTGACCGTATTATACTCCGTGGGGTGGGTGTGATATCTGCCCTGTGACCGTATTACAGTCCGTGGGGTGGGTGCGATATCTGCCCTGTGACCGTATCACAGTCCGTGGAGTGGGTATGATATCTGCCCTGTGACCGTATTACAGTCCGTGGGGTGGGTGCGATATCTGCCCTGTGACCGTATCACAGTCTGTGGGGTAGGTGCGATATCTGCCCTGTGACCGTATCACAGTCAGCGGGGTGGGTGTGATATCTGCCCTGTGACTGTATCACAGTCCGTGGGGTGGGTGCGATATCTGCCCTGTGACTGTATCACAGTCCGTGGGGTGGGTGTGATATCTGCCCTGTGACCGTATCACAGTCCGTGGGGTGGGTGCGATATCTGCCCTGTGACCGTATCACAGTCCGTGGGGTGGGTGCGATATCTGCCCTGTGACCGTATCACAGTCCGTGGGGTGGGTGTGATATCTGCCCTGTGACCGTATCACAGTCTGTGGGGTGGGTGTGATATCTGCCCTGTGACCGTATCACAGTCTGTGGGGTGGGTGCGATATCTGCCCTGTGACCGTATCACAGTCTGTGGGGTGGGTGTGATATCTGCCCTGTGACCGTATCACAGTCTGTGGGGTGGGTGCGATATCTGCCCTGTGACCGTATCACAGTCTGTGGGGTGGGTGTGATATCTGCCCTGTGACCGTATCACAGTCTGTGGGGTGGGTGCGATATCTGCCCTGTGACCGTATCACAGTCTGTGGGGTGGGTGTGATATCTGCCCTGTGACCGTATCACAGTCTGTGGGGTGGGTGCGATATCTGCCCTGTGACCGTATCACAGTCTGTGGGGTGGGTGTGATATCTGCCCTGTGACCGTATTACAGTCCGTGGGGTGGGTGTGATATCTGCCCTGTGACCGTATCACAGTCTGTGGGGTGGGTGCGATATCTGCCCTGTGACTGTATCACAGTCCGTGGGGTGGGTGCGATATCTGCCCTGTGACCGTATCACAGTCCGTGGGGTGGGTGCGATATCTGCCCTGTGACCGTATCACAGTCCGTGGGGTGGGTGCGATATCTGCCCTGTGACCGTATCACAGTCCGTGGTGTGGGTGTGATATCTGCCCTGTGACTGTATCACAGTCCGTGGGGTGGGTGCGATATCTGCCCTGTGACCGTATCACAGTCCGTGGGGTGGGTGCGATATCTGCCCTGTGACCGTATCACAGTCCGTGAGGTGGGTGTGATATCTGCCCTGTGACCGTATCACAGTCTGTGGGGTGGGTGTGATATCTGCCCTGTGACCGTATCACAGTCTGTGGGGTGGGTGCGATATCTGCCCTGTGACCGTATCACAGTTTGTGGGGTGGGTGTGATATCTGCCCTGTGACTGTATCACAGTCTGTGGGGTGGGTGTGATATCTGCTCTGTGACCGTATCACAGTCTGTGGGGTGGGTGCGATATCTGCCCTCTGACCGTATCACAGTCCGTGGGGTGGGTGCGATATCTGCCCTGTGACTGTATCACAGTCCGTGGGGTGGGTGCGATATCTGCCCTGTGACCGTATCACAGTCCGTGGGGTGGGTGCGATATCTGCCCTGTGACCGTATCACAGTCCGTGGGGTGGGTGCGATATCTGCCCTGTGACCGTATCACAGTCCGTGGGGTGGGTGCGATATCTGCCCTGTGACCGTATCACAGTCCGTGGGGTGGGTGCGATATCTGCCCTGTGACCGTATCACAGTCCGTGGGGTGGGTGCGATATCTGCCCTGTGACCGTATCACAGTCCGTGGGGTGGGTGTGATATCTGCCCTGTGACCGTATCACAGTCTGTGGGGTGGGTGTGATATCTGCCCTGTGACCGTATCACAGTCTGTGGGGTGGGTGCGATATCTGCCCTGTGACCGTATCACAGTCTGTGGGGTGGGTGTGATATCTGCCCTGTGACCGTATCACAGTCTGTGGGGTGGGTGCGATATCTGCCCTGTGACCGTATCACAGTCTGTGGGGTGGGTGCGATATCTGCCCTGTGACCGTATCACAGTCTGTGGGGTGGGTGCGATATCTGCCCTGTGACCGTATCACAGTCTGTGGGGTGGGTGTGATATCTGCCCTGTGACCGTATCACAGTCTGTGGGGTGGGTGCGATATCTGCCCTGTGACCGTATCACAGTCTGTGGAGTGGGTGTGATATCTGCCCTGTGACCGTATCACATTCTGTGGGGTGGGTGTGATATCTGCCCTGTGACCGTATTACAGTCCGTGGGGTGGGTGTGATATCTGCCCTGTGACCATATCACAGTCTGTGGGGTGGGTGCGATATCTGCCCTGTGACCGTATTACAGTCCGTGGGGTGGGTGTGATATCTTCCCTGTGACCGTATGACAGTCCGTGGGGTGGGTGCGATATCTGCCCTGTGACCCTATCACAGTCCGTGGGGTGGGTGTGATATCTGCCCTGTGACCGTATTACAGTCCGTGGGGTGGGTGTGATATCTGCCCTGTGACCGTATTACAGTCCGTGGGGTGGGTGCGATATCTGCCCTGTGACCGTATTACAGTCCGTGGGGTGGGTGCGATATCTGCCCTGTGACTGTATCACAGTCTGTGGGGTGGGTGTGATATCTGTCCTGTGACTGTATCACAGTCCGTGGGGTTGGTGCGATATCTGCCCTGTGTAGGTATTACAGTCCATGGGGTGGGTGTGATATCTGCCCTGTGACTGTATCACAGTCTGTGGGGTCAGTGTGATATCTGTCCTGTGACTGTATTACAGTCCGTGGGGTGGGTGTGATATCTGCCCTGTGACTGTATCACAGTCCGTGGGGTGGGTGCGATATCTGCCCTGTGACCGTATCACAGTCCGTGGGGTGGGTGCGATATCTGCCCTGTGACCGTATCACAGTCCGTGGGGTGGGTGTGATATCTGCCCTGTGACCGTATCACAGTCCGTGGGGTGGGTGCGATATCTGCCCTGTGACTGTATCACAGTCCGTGGGGTGGGTGTGATATCTGCCCTGTGTAGGTATCACAGTCCGTGGGGTGGGTGTGATATCTGCCCTGTGTAGGTATCACAGTCCGTGGGGTGGGTGCGATATCTGCCCTGTGACCGTATCACAGTCCGTGGGGTGGGTGTTACTTCAGTCTGCAGTTGCCTCCGGCCGGTGGTCTCCCATGTAAATATGGCGCGGCCCCCTCCCCCAGGACCCCTTATCCTTTCCTCATATATGCCGCCTTGGTTCTGACGACACAATGAAGGTGTTTTATTAAGGAGCTGATTGAACCGTGCGCCTATAAATCGTGCCGCACACCTTACACAGAGCCGGCCATTACCTCAATGCCTCATAAACCGGACCCCCGAGCTGTGTTACGTCCCCCGGGGTCCGCACAGGACTGGACGTCAGGATTTTCCAGCTTTTTCAGTTTTTCCTCCTTTTTACAGTAAATCAATGGTCGGACTCTTGGGGGCCGTAAAATGCGTCTTTTTATTATGAAATCACAAGTAACCTGGTGCAGATACCGAGCGCTGTGCGTGTTCAGCCTCGTATCGGGCTGCGGCCCATCAACGCTAATGTGGACCCCTCCGAGGACGTCACTTTTTTTTTTAATTTAAATGATAAAAATAATTTTTGCTATTTGGTTACATAATAATGTTGCACCGCTTGGCTTATACAAGCTCTTTTGCTTTCCTGCACATTGCTGGCTGCTGAATGAGTGGACTGGGATTCTGTCAGTGAGCTCCTTCTTTCGGGAGACTGTAACTCATGTACCTGTCTTTTTTTTTTAACTCTCTACTGATTTGTAACCACAGGCCACATGAAAGCGGAGCTAGACATTGATCAGAAAATGACAATCTTCCAGTCAGAAGGAGCTCGATGAAGTATTCACAGTTAACTCACAGTTAATATTTGTGCATTTACTAAAAAACCACTTGAACGTGCATTGCTGCGTTTTTAGGAAAACTGCTAATTCTGGAGTTTCATTGTTTCAGGTGATGACGCAGCAGCAATGGTTTCATGGAGATTCTTTATGTTTTAGATTTTGCTGCTCGGAGAGGGGGGGGTTTAAGCTTTTCTATATGGGGTCTTTTCTCATTTATTGTTTTTGTTATATTTATATTTTGAATTCTGTTCTTTAAGGACCTTTGAACCTGCGATCACAGTGCCGCAGGCTCGGCTTCACAGGAGACGTCACGTGGACGGCACAGAGGCCTGGCCAGCCCCAATCACATAAGTTAGTGTCAGGTGCTGCCAAGATCTGTGCTGCAGAGAGCAGGTTTAGCTCCTGAGCCCGTGGCATACAGAGAGCCCAAAGGGTTAAAAAAAAAAATATAGAAATCAGGCAATTTTCACACTTACTTGGTGGCTGTTTTAGAATATTTTCTATTCTTTACAGAAAACTTTTCAGCAGCCTCATTATCGTCACAGACAAGAATGCACAGCTCACCCCCTCCCCCTCCTGTACATTGACTGATGACACCTTTATATACAGTAGATAACACCGTATCCACCATTTACAATAGGTGATGTCACAGCTCACCTCCTCCTCCTCCTGTACAATGACTGATAACTAGTGATGATTGAGCAGTAAAATGCTCGGGTGCCCGATGCTCGGGTCGAGCAAATCGTAATGCTCAGGTGCTTGTCCCGAGCAGCGAGCCCAATGTAAGTGACGCGCCCCCTGGGCCATATTCGTTAGTGGGAATATCCGGAGCCGGATCAGATGGGGGTTGTAGTCTTCCGAGTGGCTGTGACCCGGTCCGTGCCCAGGGTGTCAAACTCAGTTGTATGTGGCAGTCCTACAGATGTTATAAGTTCTTAATGTCGACTACGCCACCCGTTGTGTTGCGGTCACTATGGCCGCCGCTGCAGCAGGGTCCGCTGAGGCTGATGGTGTAGGTGCAGCGTTTGATGGTATAACCCCCAACGGGTGGGGTATAGCCTCTGGGGATCAGGTGCAGAGGATGGGAGTTGTGGTGGTACAGTGTAGACGGCAATCAGAGACAGAGTCGGGTTCTGCAGTTTAGGATGTTTTACTCACTGCTGATGTTCTGGTCACTCCAGCTTCGAGTGACCTCCCGAGCCGTGCTGCGTCCACCAGGTTCTGGATCCGGCCAACTCCCAAATAAGTCCGGAGCGTGACCCTGAGCTCTCCTTCAGTCCTTTCTCTGGCCGTCCCCACTATTGATCCACCCAGGTCCAGCTCCCTCGGGCCTTCTGTTGGGACACCCTTGGCCTTGGGTTCCCTGACCCTCCTCGTGGTATGCCTTCGTGGTGGATGTGGTGGGTGACCGTGGCAAACGCTGCCCACGGTCTCCGGTCTCTGACTGGGGAATGTTTTTACCCCCACCAGCTTGGGTTCCGGTACCCTGATGCCGACTCTTCACCCGGGGATTTAGTTTGGGGTCTTAGAGTCCTTTTCTTCTGTGCCTCTGAGTCTCTCTCTCTCTCCTCTCTCACTCTGGGTCTCTCTTCTCCTCTGCTCCTGACTTTCTCTCTGCAACTGACCCTGTTCTTAGTTGGTGCCCACCTTATATACACCCTCTATGTGTGAGCTCAGGTGACCAGCACCCAATGAGCTCCTATCTTTACTCAGGCTGCTCCCCCTATCTGCCCCTACACTACTTGGGATGTACCACCCCCCTCCCACTCCAGCCAGGAACAGACTCGGTCGTACCTGCACATTTCTAAGTGGGAGTACCGTCGGTCTGCTCCTCGGAAATGGGATGTGTGTAGTGCATGCAGCCTACCGAGCTCAGATCCACACTCCTTCCCTACCCGGGAGTGGAATATCACACCTCTGGGTTGAGGTGCAATACCCCTGTAGCAGCCGAATCCTCAGGGTGCTACATTCCCCCCTGGTAAATCACAGCACGTCCTCGGGCTGTAAGACATAAACACCAAAACATACAAATTTTTATAAACATATAAAACATATAAAACATTATATAAATAACATATCTTAGCAGATAAAACTTTCTCGTCGTCTCAGGCTCCTCCTCCGGTCACTGTGCAACGTGTGACCGGGTAAAGTGCGACAGTCTCTCTAGAAAACTGGTTTTCCTATAAAACCGGTAGGGGGCGCTTTAGGACGCGCAACTATTTACAAGGGTATGGCCGCTCTCAGTCCTCGGCCAGTTAAGGAGGGGAAGGGAATGGCTGCTCACAGTCCTCAGCCTGTGGGATTAAGGGTAAACGGGTAAACAGTTCACTCAGCTGGTCCCAACGGGGACTATATTAGCAGCAGCAACAGTTTCAGTTTATGGTGCCCCGACGGGCAACTATATACAGCACCTGCTTCGCTGTACTTAACAACGGCGTCCTCCTGCTCTTTCTTTATTGTTACCTTCGACTCTAGTTTCAGACCCGTCCGGGTCCTCTTGTTCTTCCTCCTCACATCGCAGCTCTTCCTCCGTCAGGCGATGCACATGGAGGGCGTAGGGTCCTTTGGCACACTTGTGCCGGGTAAAGGTGACCTCGTCCCCGATATAAAGGTCACGACCTCTGTGCCCCTCCGGCAGATGGGACTCCACATCTCTGCGCGTGACAAAGACGTCGCCGGGGGTGTTGTGGTCTCTGATGAAGCCCCACCCATGCTGCATGTTGAACTTAATTACAGTCCCGGTGGTGCGGGGACTGTGCGCTGCACGGGGGTCCCTCCTGGTTCGGCTCTTCTGCTCGGCGCTCCTTATTTGGGCCTGTTGTTCCCGGACCCGCCTCTCTCTCCGCTCCCTCGCAAACTCCTCGAGCTGCTGTCGGCAGCACGCAGCACGCTCCGCTGCAGCTGCCCTGGTTTCTTGAGTGAACCCCATTAGGTCTTCTCCGGTGGGGTCCCACTCAAACTGTGCTTCCGCTAGCGGGGGCGAGATCCTTATTACGGGCTTCGGAGCCAGAATCAGGGGTGCACACATGGCCCCAACTCTCCTCTGGTGCTCCAGTTCGTAATATTCCTGGGGCCAAATGAAAGGCTGCCCGTCCGGCCACGTGTGCTGGGCAAACAAGTCCTCTCCCAGACGCGGCACCCTTGGTTTTACGGGTGCGGGCGCGGTGGTGGTGGCGCCCGGGTTGCCCAGGCCTTGCGGCCAGGCCTGGGGCACCTGGAAGGTGAAGGGCACCGTTAGGACGGCGGCACCCTGGGCTACCTGGCCTTGCGGCCAGGCCGGAGGCTCCGCGGAGGTAGGGGGCGCTGTTGGTATTGCGGCGCCCGGGGGTACTAGGCCTTGCGACCAGGCTGGAGGTACTTCCTGCTTGGTCACGCTCGGGGTCGAGGCGTGTGACGTCACAGGGGTCGCGGCGGCGGCTTCCGGTTGGGGCCTAGTCTGCATCGGTGACATGGCGTTTTCGGGCACAGCAGGGGGACTTTCGGGCTCTGCGACGGGGAGCTGGGGCAGGTAAGCGGTGTCCCGGCTTGGGGTATAGACGTCCCCTTTACCTGCCTCCATGCGTTCGGCTCCCTTCTCGGCGCCGTCTCCGGCCTTGGGTCCTCCCGCGCCATCCTCAGAGGCGGTCTGTCTCCTCATCTTGGCTGGCGTGCTCCGGGTCTTGGTTTGCTGGGCCATCTCTCGGCTCCACTCCGCCAATGTCTCTCGCTGTACCCGGGCCATCCTCCGTGCGAGGCCCTCCAGGGCAGTTTGTGCACACTCCCGGTCTCGGGGGAGCTGTGCAAGGACCTCCACTAGGCCTAGTGGGGTCGCGGTTTCCAGCAGGCTCCTGACCAACGGGTCGGTGCTGCTCTGCTCTTCTTCCAGCAGGCTCCTGGCCAGCGGGCCGGTGCTGCTCTGCTCTCTCGCCATCTCCGGGTGAGATTCTCTGCTACTCCTCTCCAGGCTTCCTGCCTCCGGGTGCGCTCGCTCTAGACTGCTCCAGACGGCACCCATCTTTGTTCTTTTCTTTCGTCTCCTCCCCCTTCGAGGGCGGTCCCGGGACCACTTGGTGACTGTCAGCTCCAGGGGCTGTTCTTTCACGCTGACAGACACCTCTAGCATCACAGTCTCTGTTGGTGGGGGCGGTTTCCACTTTTGGCGCCATTTTCGGTCCTGGCCCACGATGGGAGGTGGCCTCTCGCCACCCTCTGGCACGCCCATAATGGCGTCCGCTCTTCCAAGGCGGGAAACCTTTGGAAATGGCGGGAATCGCTTCCCAGTGGCGGGAAACTCTGCAGATGGCGGGAAAAAGCTGTTAATGGCGGACAACCGGCGGGAATTGACCTGTGATGGAGTCCGATGGCATGGACCCTCCGGAACCGACAGGAGACTTCTTTTTGAGGTAAACTCGTTCTTTTCTTCAGGCACGCAGTACCCGGGTGTTGCGGGCACGGTATCCTGCCGACTACGCCAAAGTCGACGCGCCCCCTGGGCCATATTCGTTAGTGGGAATATCCGGAGCCGGATCAGATGGGGGTTGTAGTCTTCCGAGTGGCTGTGACCCGGTCCGTGCCCAGGGTGTCAAACTCAGTTGTATGTGGCAGTCCTACAGATGTTATAAGTTCTTAATGTCGACTACGCCACCCGTTGTGTTGCGGTCACTATGGCCGCCGCTGCAGCAGGGTCCGCTGAGGCTGATGGTGTAGGTGCAGCGTTTGATGGTATAACCCCCAACGGGTGGGGTATAGCCTCTGGGGATCAGGTGCAGAGGATGGGAGTTGTGGTGGTACAGTGTAGACGGCAATCAGAGACAGAGTCGGGTTCTGCAGTTTAGGATGTTTTACTCACTGCTGATGTTCTGGTCACTCCAGCTTCGAGTGACCTCCCGAGCCGTGCTGCGTCCACCAGGTTCTGGATCCGGCCAACTCCCAAATAAGTCCGGAGCGTGACCCTGAGCTCTCCTTCAGTCCTTTCTCTGGCCGTCCCCACTATTGATCCACCCAGGTCCAGCTCCCTCGGGCCTTCTGTTGGGACACCCTTGGCCTTGGGTTCCCTGACCCTCCTCGTGGTATGCCTTCGTGGTGGATGTGGTGGGTGACCGTGGCAAACGCTGCCCACGGTCTCCGGTCTCTGGCTGGGGAATGTTTTTACCCCCACCAGCTTGGGTTCCGGTACCCTGATGCCGACTCTTCACCCGGGGATTTAGTTTGGGGTCTTAGAGTCCTTTTCTTCTGTGCCTCTGAGTCTCTCTCTCTCTCCTCTCTCACTCTGGGTCTCTCTTCTCCTCTGCTCCTGACTTTCTCTCTGCAACTGACCCTGTTCTTAGTTGGTGCCCACCTTATATACACCCTCTATGTGTGAGCTCAGGTGACCAGCACCCAATGAGCTCCTATCTTTACTCAGGCTGCTCCCCCTATCTGCCCCTACACTACTTGGGATGTACCACCCCCCTCCCACTCCAGCCAGGAACAGACTCGGTCGTACCTGCACATTTCTAAGTGGGAGTACCGTCGGTCTGCTCCTCGGAAATGGGATGTGTGTAGTGCATGCAGCCTACCGAGCTCAGATCCACACTCCTTCCCTACCCGGGAGTGGAATATCACACCTCTGGGTTGAGGTGCAATACCCCTGTAGCAGCCGAATCCTCAGGGTGCTACATAAGTCTATGGGAAACTCAAGCATTTTTCAGGCGGCTCCCCCCGGCGGTCTGCAGAGGGCCTAAAAATTGCCCAAATCGATGGGAACAGTGCTGAAATGGCATGGGAACAGCATGGGGAAGACCCCTGTAAGCATCTCTAACTCCCAGGTCACTGCTGTCAGCAACGTTGTCAGAGTATTACGCCACTTTTACGGACTCGCAATAAAACATACAAAAACAAAACCAAAATGGATTTTCCTAGGAAAAATGTTAAGGAACATCCTTTCCAGGGTAATGACTTGTATAGAAGGCAAAATAAATAACCAAAAAACAAAAATACTCCTCCACACACCTTGGGCTATGTTCACATGTAGAGTTTTTGATGCGTTCTTGCACTTTTGTATTGCTTTCAATGGTGAAAAATACATTCACCGGGAAATGTAATTTTAACATTTTACAACCTTATCTGTCCATGTGGCGTGTGAGACATGTTCAGACACATCCTGTTTTATTTATGAAAGAGGAACTGTGAAAGTCACAAAGTCTATTTTTACAAGGCCATCAGGCAGCCCTTACTATTGTTAGAGGGCCAACAGTCGTCCTCACTATTGTTAGAGGGTCATCAGCCGGCTATGCTTTGTTGTTCCCATTATTAAGGAGTGGGTCTCCTACTCTGTTATTGCGTATGCAGTGACTGCAAGGGCTGCCAAAAATTAGGACGAACTCCAATACCCCTTTGAAGAGACGTAGATCAGGGCCTCCGAAAAAAAAAAATGTTCCCATTATAAAGGAGTGAGTCTCTTATACTGTTATTGCGTATGCAGTGACTACAAGGGCTGCCAAAAATTTGGAAAAACCCCAATACCTCTTTGAAGAGACCTAGAAGAGGGCCTCAGTAAAAGAAAATGTTCCCATTATAAAGGAGCGGGTCCCCTATACTGTTATTGCGTATGCAGTGACTGCAAAGGCTGCCAAAAATTTAGACGCACTCCAATAGCCCTTTGAAGAGACATAGAGGAGGACCTCAGTATAAAAATTGTTCCCATTATTAAGGAATGGCTCTCCTATACTGGTAATGTCCATGCACTAAGTGCATGGGCTGAAAAACATGTACCCCTGGGGGATGTACATGAACATACTGTATAACATACAGAATGTTAGAGGTAAGACTCTAAACAAATTTCCTATAGGCATCATAAACACCATTACAAAAATGATGTGGGTGTTGCATGATGGTCAGCCTGTTGATATGGTGGTGGAGGATGAGAAGAAGGAGGAGGGTGACATAAAATAGACAAAATCAGGAAGCGTATACCCTTGTCTGGGTGTGAAGAGGTGCATGGGGATAGACTCCCCCAAAAAAAACACTGAATTTGACTTTATGTTCCGCTGCTATCATTCGGTGGTGTTGAGAAGTCTGGCCCAATCCAGCCCTTGTTCATTTTTATAAGAGTCAGCCTGTCAGCATTTTCAGTTGACAGGCGGATGCGCTTATCAGTTATAATTCCACCAGCGGCACCAAAAACCCGCTCTGATAAAACGCTGGCGGCAGGGCAGGCCAGGACCTCCAAGGCGTACAGAGCCAGTTCATTCCACGTATCCAGCTTGAATACCCAATAATTATAAGGCACAGAGGAATCACGGAGGACGTTGATACGGTCGGCAAGGTACTCACTCAGCATCTTCCCAAACTTTGCACTCCTTGTGAGAGTACCCCGCACCTCAGGGCCTGTGCGATGGGAGGGTCTGAGAAAACTGTTCCACACCTTTGACAGTGTTCCTCTGCCTCTGCTGCATCTGGTTTGTCTCCCTCGTCTGCACTCCTTGGTTGTCCAACGAACTGTATCTTCTGCCGCCACCGTTTCCAGGCAACAGAACATAAAGTCAGCCATGTGTGCCAGACTGCCAACAGCGAAGACTTCCCAGTCCTGACCAAGAGGACGACTGCCCATCCTCTCCTCCTCCTCCTCCTGGTCCTCCTCCTCATTCTCCCTTTCCTCAGGCCATCCATGCTGAACAAACAGTATGACTGTTGTGTGGGTAGTACCGTCTGTAGTGCAGGAAGCCAGCTCCTGTTCCTCCTCCTCTTCCTCCTCATTATCACCCTATGCACATTGAGATGAGCCTGGGCTGTGTGGCATCACTCTGTATGGATCCTTGCTCCATCTCATCGTGCTCCGTCTGCAATGCCTCCTCTTTAATTGTGAGCAGCGAGCGTTTCAGTAGACAGAGAAGTGGGATGGTGGCGCTAATTATAGTGCCATCACCGCTCACCATCTTGGTGGAGTACTCAAAGTTTTGGAGGATGGCACAGATGTGAGACATCCATGCCGACTCATCAGTTCTTATATGCGGAGGTTGACCTGAATACCGACAGGCATGTTGAAGCTGGTACTCAACAACTGCCCTCTGCTGCTCACAATTCCTTCCCAACATATGCAACGCTGAATTCCAACGCCTGGTGACAACGCACACCAGTCGGTGAGCTGGAAGCTGCAAACGCTGCTGAAGCATGGTAAGGGTCGCTGAAGCTGTAGCTGACTTCCTGAAATGGGGACACACGCGGCATACTTTCACAAGCTGCTCAGGTAGATCAGGGTAGGTTTTGAGAAACCGATGAACCACTATGTTGAGCACATGGGCCAGGCACAGTACGTGTGCGAGCTTGCCTAGACTCAGAGTCGCTACCAGGTTCTGGCCATTGTCACACACGACCATGCCTGGCTGGGTGTTCAGAGGTGAGAGCCACAGATCCGCCTGCTCTGTTACAGCTGTCAACAACTCTGCAGCGGTGTGCGGTTTGTCCCCTTAGCATATTATGATGTGGTCATTTCAGAGATGGAGGCTGAAAAGGAGGAGGAGGTGCAGGAGCTGTAGAATGTGGGGACAATCCTGATTGACCCAGGGTCCACAATCCTTGACGTCGGGAGGTCGTGTTCCGTCCCAGAGTCTCACTGGGTCCCAGCTTCCACTATATTTACCCAGAGTGCCATCAGTGAGATGTACTGTCCCTGGCCACAAGCACTTGTCCAAGTGTTCGTTGTTAGGTGAACCTTCCCAGTAACTGCATTGTTGAGGGCACGGCTAATGTTCTGGGACATGTGCTTGTGTAATGCCGGGACTGCACACCAGAAGAAATAGTGGTGGCTGGGGACCGAGTACCGAGGGATGGCCGCCGCCATGAGGTTGCAAAAAGATTCCGTCTCAACGAGCCTAAAAGTCAACATTTCGAGCGCAAGCATTCGAGAAATGTAGCAGTTTAGTGCTGTGGATTGTGGCTGGTTGGCTGCGTATTTGCGCTTGCATTCAAAGGACTGGAGTAGGGACAACTGAACGCTGTGCCGGGACAATTACATGGACGTGGTTGCTTATGGTGATGGCTGCAAGTGTGCAATGACAGGTGCAGGGCGGGAGGCATCTTCGCTTGCACCATGGACAGGGGATTGGCGTCACGCACATCTTCGGAACAGGCAGTGGTGTCACCCACAGACACTGTTTCTGGGCCCTGGCGTTCAGCCCAACTAGTCAGGAGCTTTGCTGTCATGTGCCTGACCATGCTGGTGGTGGTTAGGCTGGTAGTTTTGCTGCCTCTGCTGATGCTGGCCTGGCAGATGGTGCAAATGGATTTTTTGTGGTTAACTGCACGGTCTTTAAAAAAAAGCCAGACTCGGGAAGACCTAACAGTTGGACTGGCAACTTCCGTCGTGTTGGCGTTCGTTCCGAGGAGCGGTTGCCCGCCTTGTGTCTATGGCCACTCCACTGCTTGTTCCTGCCTGTTGTTGGGCTACGTCTCCCTTCCCCTGTGTGCTGCTGTCCTCACTCGGCATGTCACCTTAAGTCAGTGACTTCATCGTCTACCACCTCGTCTTCCACATACACACCCTGGGCCTCCTCCTGACTTCATCATCCACCTCTTGCGACAGTAATTGCAATTTCCCACCGTCGCCTTCGTGTGACTGTGGCTGCTCAAATATTTGGCCATCGCTACACGCGATCTCCTCCTGCCCTGCTTCAAGTGGAGCGGGCGAGAGGCCCGAATCTATAAATGGAAAAGTGAACAGCTCTTCAGAGTGTCCAAGTGTTGGATCATTTGTCTCTGGGCACTCGGCATGGTGGGAGGAAGGAGGATCAGGGTGAGGAATATGCAGTCCAGACTCACGGCTACTGAGACTTGACCGTGTGGAAGACAGGGTGGTGGTGGTGATGGTGGCAAAGTGACTGGAAGCATTATCCGCTATCCAACCAATAACCTTTTGACACTGCTCCGGGTTCAACAGTGGTGTTCCGCGGCCCCCTACAAAGTTGGACAGGAAGGTAGGGTGACATGATGTGGATGCTTGTTGTGCTCCCTCAGCACGCACAGTTTCAGCTTGTCCACGGCCTCGGCCTCTGCATGCTCCATCACCGTCACGTCCACTTGCCACGTGCCTTGCCCATTTTAAATGGAGTATAATATTTGGCATGCTCCCCAAAATGTCAGGATTATTACCACAGTAATATGGGATCACGTCTGATGATGGACACGTTTCTCTGCTTCCACAATACAGCAATGCGAATAAAATCAAACAAATCTGGCTGTATTCTACTAACAAGCAAATGGAACAGTAAAACTGGTGTATTATATAGCTTTTCAAGCAAGTAATCAGGGTCAAGAGCAAAAATAATAATAGCCCTGATATCTGGGGCTATGGATATCTGTAACAGCAGCAGCAGACAGAACGTGCAATGGACCCTATTGTGCTGTATACACTGTCCACAATCTCTGCCTGCCTAACTCCTGCTATCACCAGTAATATATGCAGCTGGATTAGTCCTCAGAAGGACTGTTAGTTTAGATGGATATATATCTTTCTGTGGAATACCTACACTAACTAATAAACTGCCAATTCTGTCCCTCACTCAGCAGCAGCTCTCTCTACTCTGCCTGTCTGAAGGTTAGACTGTGACGATCATAGGGCCACCAGGTCTTATATAGACCCGATGACGCTATGCAGCCAGCCAGTGACTGTAATGCCACAACCAACATGGCTACGGCATTACAGTGTATGGCAGGCAATCCCTGCATGTTAATTGGCTGTTTAAAGAGCGCCAAACATGCAGGGAGGAGACCCGAGCTCCCGCCGAGCAACCCAGAAATACTAGAGGAGCACCGAGCATGAAGAGCAGTGAAATGCTTGGGCGAGTACCGAGCAGTAGCGAGCAGGCTCGCTCATCACTACTGATAACACCTTTATATACAGTAGATAACACAGGATCTACCATTCACAATAGGTGATGTCACAGCTCACCTCCTCCCCCTACTGTACAATGACTGATAACACCTTTATATACAGTAGATAAAACATGACCCACCATTCACAATAGGTGAAGTCACAGCTCGCCTCCTCCACCTTCTGTACAATGACTGATAACACCTCTATATACAGTAGATAACATAGGATCCAACACTCACAATAGGTGATATCACAGCTCACCACCTTCTCCTGGACAATGACTGATAACACCTCTACAGTATATACAGTAGAAAACACAGGATCCACCATTCACAAAAGGTGATGTCACAGCTCACCTCCTCACCCTCCTGTGCAATGACTGATAACACCTCTTGTGACGATACAGCCTAAAATCTTAATAAGCCAGACATTTAGATTTGTTAATCCAAGAGAAATACTCTATTATCTTTGTGCATTTGTGTCTGGTCAATAAGAACAGACCAGTATTTGTATAACCCTGAATGTAGAATTCTATTCCTTTGGAAACAATCATGTTTACTATGCTAATGACCAATTGTACTAAAAGCCAGCTAGATGTTTATTTACAACAGCTCCTATGATACCAACTATGTAAATAGATTAGCTCAAACAATGATAGCTGAGCCCTGCACCTTTACCTCTTAACTGTGACTAAAGACCCTTGACCTGTGGATGTGTACTTAAAAAGGACATGTGCTTCTGTACCAGGAGAGACCTTTGAACAGGGATGTCTGTAGTGCTGCAAGCAGAATCAAGGAGCATCAGAAAGACTTTACAAGGAGAATGAGAGACATCCTTCAGGACAGCAGATGGATTGCATGGCATTAACCAAAGAGACACAGATTTGTACTCGACATGATTCTAGCCTATGGGAACCGGCCCTGACTAGAAAGATACGGATCTGCTCCATTGACCATCAGAGAGACCATGGATACATGTTGAGGAGACCAGGTTGGAACAAAGAAGTCACCTGGCCCCATGAATATGTTGTTTGGGGTTGCCAGGTGGGACCCACTGGTCGCCTGCAACCCATGGAGACATTCGGAGAAGCCAGATTGTGACCAGCTGGTCATCTGGCCCCATGGAAACACTCGGAGAGGCCAGGTTGGGACCCTCGGGTCTCCTGGCCTTGTACCTCGATGGACTGCCACCAGAAGCAGGGGGCCACTGATTGAGGTAGTTGGCCCTGGAAGTCTCCAAAGTCGCAGCTGTTCTTTCCCAGGCGGGCGGAGAAGGAAGGGTGAGACTGTGTAATGTTCCACCATCTTGGGTATTTGCTTGGTCTGTTCTCTGTGTTTGTCGGCCGCTTTGTGGTTCAATAAAATATTGCCACGCTGTTTTAGCCTCACCCTGTGTTGTCTGAGTAGTGTTACGCCCACGGAAGACCCCGGGTCTTCACACCTCTATATAGCATAGATAACACAGGATCCACCATTCACAATGGGTGATGTCACAGCTCACCTCCTCCCCCTTGTCGCATTTTCTAAAACAGCAAATAAAACTTATTTTAAAAGGAAATAACTTTCAGCAAGAAAAATAAAACTCCACGTTAAATTGTCAGGTGTGAATAATTCTGTAATTAGTGAAGTTGGCGTCAGCGCGTGACATAAATTACCAGGATTTTTTTCTCAATGTAACAGCTGATAAAATATCCGGTAAAACTGCAGAAAATGTTCCCACAGGTCAGAATGACAGGGAAATAAACAGCGGCTGATTGCTGCGCGCCCGTCCCTCGCCCTCCACTCAATAATGACACTAATTTGGCAGAAAAACTGAAAGACGCAATTATTACTATTATTTCCCAGAATGTGTGACGGTGTTAACTCTTCGTTCACCTCATTTGTGCATTTATTTTATTGCTCCGTGGTGAGAACTGAAAAAATATCTGTACTGTGGGGAACAATCAGTACAACGAGGCGACGCTGCGATGGCATCATCTGGTAGGTACACCGGGAATCAGAGGGGCTGGAAAACACAGGCAGGTGTGGAAAAATGCTGCAGGGTCAGAAGCTCCAGACCTAGAAGGGGTCATGGTTTATTTTTATCAATTAGTGTAGGGAGGACAATTGGGGGAGAAAGGTTGAACTTGATGGACCGAGGTCTTTATTCAACCTACGTTACTATCTTACTGTTACAAAGTGACTGAAGAAAAGAATAAATATAAATCCCATCAACATCTGGTGACCGCCCGTCACCTCCATCATCAGTATCTGGTGACCGCCCGTCACCTCCATCATCAGTATCTGGTGACCGCCCGTCGCCTCCATCATCAGTATCTGGTGACCGCCCGTCACCTCCATCATCAGTATCTAGTGACCGCCCGTCACCTCCATCATCAGTATCTGGTGACCGCCCGTCACCTCCATCATCAGTATCTAGTGACTGCCCGTCACCTCCATCATCAGTATCTGGTGACCGCCCGTCACCTCCATCATCAGTATCTGGTGACCGCCCAATGCCTCCATCATCAGTTTCTAGTTGCCTCCATCATCATCTGGTGACTGTCCGTCGCCTCCATCATCAGTATCTGGTGACAGCCCGCTGTACTTGAAACAGTAGGATGATGTGCTTTACCAAAAAGCTTGGTCTCATCTGTCCACAAGATGCTTTCACAGCAATGAGTCTCCTGCCATAGCATTTCATTTCATTCAAATGTTGATTGATACTTTACGCTGTCACTGATGCACCCTTCAGGACAGCTTGAATTTCTTTGGAAGTTGATTGGGGCTGCTTATCCACCATCCAGACTATCCTGCATTGCAACCTTTCATCAATTTTATCAATTTTTCTCTGCCGTCCACGTCCAGGGAGATTAGCTACAGTGGCCTAGTTGTAAACTTCTTGATTAGGTTGCGCACCATGGACAAAGGAACATCAAGATCTCTGGAGATGGACTTGTAACCTTGAGATTGTTGATATTTTTCAACAATTTTGGTTCTCAAGTCCTCAGACAGTTCTCTTCTCCTCTTTCTGTTCTCCATGCTTAGTGTGGCAAACACAATGCAAAGACTGAGTCAACTTCTCCCCTTTTTATCTGGCTTCAGGTGTGATTTTCATATTGCCCACACTTGTTACTTGCCACAGGTGAGTTTGAACGAGCATCACATGCTTGAAACAAAGTTGTTTACCCACAATTTTGAAAAGGTTCCAACAGTTTTGTCCGGTCCATTTTTGGGGTTTGCGCGAAATTATTTCCAATATACCTTTTTTTTCTATATTTTTTTTTTTATATTGTTTCAATACACACAAAGGAAATAAACCTGTGTATAACAAAACATATGTAATTGCAATAATTTTCTGGGAGAAATACTTCATCTCCTGGAAAAATTTCAATGGTGCCAACACTTTTGGCCATGATTGTATACCAGTACATCTCTATATATCTGTATATTTGGGTAAAATAAAAGTGAGAGATATTTTCCTATACAATTAGTAATAAATAATGAAAAACAATTACAATAATGACATTTCTTAATTAGTGATGAGCGAGCTTGCTCTCCACTGCTCGATACTCGCCCAAGCATCGCACTGCCGGGCAGGTTGCTCGGTGGGAGCTCGGGTCCCCTCCCAGCATGTTTGGCGCTCTTTAGAGAGCCAATGAACATGCAGGGATTGCCTGCCACTCACTGTAATGCTGCAGCCATGTTGGTTGTGGCATTACAGTGATTGGCTGGCCGCACAGCGTCATCAAGTCTATATCAGACCTGGGCCGCCATGCTCGTCACAGTCACTCCGGATCAGACAGTGTAGGGAGAGGTGCTGCTGTGTCAGGGAGAGATTTGCTTCTTTCTAGTTAGTATAGGTATTCCACAACATAAACTACCATTCAAAAGTTTGGGGTCATTTAGAAATTTCATTATTTTTGAAAGAAAAGCACATTTTTTTTCCATGACGCTAACATTAAATGAATCAGAAATACACTCTATACATTGTTAATGTGGTAAATGACAATTCTAGCTGCAAACGTCTTGTTTTTATTGCAATATCTACATAGGTGTATAGAGGCCCATTTCCAACAACCACCACTCCAGTGTTTTAATGGCACATTGTGTTGGCTAACTGTGTAAGAAGGCTAATGGATGTTTAGAAAACCCTTGCACAAGTATATTAGCCCAGCTGAAAAAGGTTTGGCTGATTTGAGAAGCTATAACATTGACCTTCCTTTGAGCTACTTGAGAATCTGGAGCATTATATTTGTTCGTTCAATGAAACTCTCAAAATGGCCAGAAAAAAAGAACTTTCATGTGAAACTCGACAGTCTATTCTTGTTCTTAGAAATGAAGGCTATTCCATGCGAGACATTGCCAAGAAACTGAAGATTTCCTACAACGGTGTGTACTAGTCCCTTCAGAGGAGAGCACAAACAGGCTCTAACCAGAGTAGAAAGAGAAGTGGGAGCCCCGCTGCACAACTGAGCAACAAGACAAGGACATTAGAGTCTCTAGTGTGAGAAATCGACGCCTCACAGCTCCTCAACTGGCAGCTTCATTAAATAGTACACGCAAAACGCCAGTGTCAACGTCTACAGTGAAGAGGCGACTCCGGGATGCTGGCCTTCAGGGCAAAGTAGCAAAGAAAAAGCCATATCTGAGACTGGTTAATAAAAGGAAAAGATTAATATGGGCAAAAGAACACAGACATTGGACAGAGGAAGATTGGAAAAAAGTTTTATGGACAGACGAATCAAAGTTTGAGGTGTTTGGATCACACAGAAGAACATTTGTGAGATGCAGAACAACTGAAAAGATGCTGGAAGAGTGCCTGACGCCATCTGTCAAGCATGGTGGAGGTAATGTGATGGTCTGGGGTTGCTTTGGTGCTGGTAAAGTGGGAGATTTGTACAAGGTAAATGGGATTTTGAATAAGGAAGGCTATCACTCCATTTTGCAAAGCCATGCCATACCCTGTGGACAGCGCTTGATTAGAGCCAATTTCATCCTACAACAGGACAATGACCCAAAGCACACCTCCAAATTATGTATGAACTATTTAGGGAAGAAGCCGGCAGCTGGTATTCTATCTGTAATGGAGGGGCCAGCGCAGTCACCAGATCTCAACCCCATTGAGCTGTTGTCGGAGCAGCTTGACCGTATGGTACGAAAAAAGTGCCCATCAAGCCAATCCAACTTGTGGAGGGGCTTCAGGAAGCATGGGGGAAATTTCTCAAGATTACCTCAGCAAATTAACCGCTAGAAAGGTCTGCAATGCTGGAACTGCTGCAAAGGAGCATTCTGTGACCAAAGCAAAGTTTGAAGGAGAAAATTATTCTTTCTAATAAAAATCATCATTTCTAACCTTGTCAATGTCTGGACTATATTTTCTAATCAATTTGTAACTCATTTGATGAATAAAAGTATCATGGAAAACACAAAATTGTCTGGGTGACCCCAAACTTTTGAACGGTAGTGTATATACAGTATATATATATATATATATATATATATATATCTGAACTAACAGTCCTTCTGAGGACTACTCCAGCTGCATATATTCAGTGGTGATAGCAGGAGTTAGGCAGGCAGGGTTTGTGGCAGTGTATACAGCACAATAAGGTCCACTGCACGTTCTGTCTGCTGCTGTTATATATCTACATGGCCCTACATGCCAGGGCTATTTTTTTTTGCTCTTAATCCTGATTATTTGCTTAAAAATAAATACAGTACACCATTTTACTGCTCCATTTGCTTGTTAGCAGAATACAGGCTGATTTTTTTTTATTTTATTCACATTGCTGTATTGTGTAAGCAAAGAAACTTTTACATCACATCACACGTGATCGCATATTACTGCGGTAATAATCGTCACATTTTTGGGAGCGTACTAAATATTTCACTCCATTTAAAGTCAGCCAACTGTGTTTTATTGAACCTATTCACGCTTGGTTTCTAGCCAATACTGTACTACAAGGCCACTTCCTAAAACCGTGGTCATCACACATGATCGCATATTACTGCGGTAATAATACAGACATTTTGTACAGCATGCCTAATATTCCACTCCATTTAAAATGGTAAAGGCGGGTGGCAAGGGACGGGGAAGTGGACATGATGGTGATGGTACATGCAGAGGCCGAGGTCGAGACCATGGGCAAGCGGAAATTGTGCCACAAGAAGCATCCACATCATGTCGCCCTACCTTCCTGTCCCAATTACGAGTGGACCACAGGACACCACTATTGAACCCAGAGCAGTGTGAAAAGGCTGTTGATTGGATAGCAGATAATGCTTCCAGTCAGTTTGCCACCACCACCACCCTGTCTTCCACACGGTCAAGTCTCAGTAGCTGTGAGCCTGGACCAAATATTCCTCACCCTGATCCTCCTTCCTTCCACCATGTCGAGTGCCTGGAGACAACTGATCCCACACTTGGACACTCCGAAGAGCTGTTCGCTTTTCCATTTATAGATTCGGGTCTCTCGCCCGGCCAGCTTCAAGCGGGGCAAGAGGAGATCGCATGTAGCGATGCCCAAATATTAGAGCAGACACAGTCACATGAAGGCGACGGTGGGAAAGTGTCACAAGAGGTGGACGATGATGAGACACAATTGCCAGAAAGTCAGGAGGAGGACCATGGTGCGGAAGTGGAAGATGAGGTGGTGGACGATGAAGTCACCTGGCAAGGTGACATGCATAGCGAGGACAGCAGCACACGGGGGAGGGAGGTGTAGCACCAAAACAGGAAGGAACAAGCAGACACAAGACACAAGGCGGGCAACTGTTCCCCGGAACACCAACACGAGGGAAGTTGCCAGTCCAACTGCTAGGTCTTCCAGAGTCTGGCTCTTTTTTAAAGACTGTCCAGATAACCCCAAAAAGGCCATTTGCAACATCTGCCAGGCTAGTATTAGCAGGGGCTGCAAAACTACCAGCCTGCGCACCACCAGCATGATCAGGCACATGACAGCAAAGCACCCGACTAGGTGGGCCAAATGCCAGGGTCCAGAAACAGTGTCTGCGGGTGCCACCACTGCCTGTTCTGCTGTTGTGCGTGCACGGCAATCCCCCGTCCATGGCGCAGATAAAGATGCCCCCCTTCCTGTACCTGTCGTTGCACACTTGAAACCACCACCATCATCAACCACGTCCTTGTCCCAGCGCAGCGTTTAGTTGTCCCTACCCTAGTTCTTTGAACGCAAGTGCAAATATGCAGCCAACCACCCACAGGTCACAATACTAAACTCCCACTTTTCAAGAATGCTTGCACTTGAAATGTTGCCTTTCAGGCTCGTGGAGACGGAATCTTTCTGCAACCTGATGGCGGCTGCCGTCCCTCAGTACTCGGTCCCCCGCCGCCACTATTTCTCCCTCAACATCGCAGTTACTGGGAAGGTCCACCTAACCACGGACACGTGGACAAGTGCTTGTGGGCAGGGATGGTGCATCTGGCTGATGGCACACTGGGTTAATATAGTTGAAGCCGGGACCCTGTCGAACCATGGAAGAACAGGAGCTAGATTCCTCCACTATGGATGGTATTACCCACACAACTGTCATACCGTCTGTTCAGCATGGATGGCCTGAGGAGATGGAGAATGAGGAGGAGGAGAATGAGGAGGAGAGCATGGTCAGTCATCCTCTTGGTGAGGACATGGAAGTGTTGCCTGTTAGCAGTCTGACACACATGGCTGAGTTTATGTTACGCTGCCTTTCCTGTGACCCTCGTGTTGTCCAAATTTTGGGTGACAGTCATTACTGGTTGGTGACACTTCTAGACCCATGCTACAAGGAGAACTTTCTATCTCTCCTTCCTGCGGCAGAGAGGTCTACTAAAATGTTGCAGTACCAGAAGGCCCTAGTTGCAGAATTATTAAAAAAATTCCCATCTGAAAACGCTGGCGGCAGAGGTAGTTGGATAACCAAGGAGTACAAGCCAGGGAGACACAAATACAACGCAGCAGAGGCAGAGGAACACTGTCAATGGTGTGGGACAGTTTTCTCAGACCCTCCCAGTGCACAGGCTCTGAGGCGCAGGGTAGTCTCACAAGGAGGGAAAAGTTTGGGAAGATGCTGAATGAGTACCTTGCCGACCATACCAACGTCCTCTTTGATTCCGCTGTGCCTTATTATTATTGGGTATCCAAGCTGGACACGAACATGAACTGGCTCTCTATGCTTTGGAGGTCCTGAGCTGCCCTGCCGCTAGCGTTTTATCAGAGCGGGTTTTTAGTGCCGCTGGTGGAATTATAACTGATAAGCGCATCCGCCTGTCAACTGAAAATGCTGACAGGCTGACTTTTATAAAAATGAACAAGGGCTGGATTGGGCCAGACTTCTCAATACCACCGAATGATAGCAGCGTAACATAAACTCAAATCCAGTGTCTTTTTTTTGGGAGGTGTATTCCCATGCACCTTTTCACACCCACACATGGGTATACGCTTCCTGATTTTGGCTATTTGCTCTTGTCCTCCTCCTTCTCCTCATCCTCCACCACCATATCACGAGGGTGACGTGGTCCGTGATGCAACACCCGCATAATTTTTTTAAGGGTGTTTATGATGCCTGTAGGATTTTTTTTAGAGGCTTACCTCTAACATTCTGTATGAAATACAGTATGTTCATGTATACCCCCCCAGGGGTACATGTTTTTCAGCCCATGCACTTAGTGCATGGGCATTACAAGTATAGGAGAGCCAACCCTTAACAATGGTAAAAAATTTTTGAATGAGGCCCTCCTCTACATCTCTTCAAAGGGTATTGGAGTGCGCCCAATTTTTTGGCAGCCCTTGCAGTCACAGCATGGGCATTACCACTATAGGAGACCCGCTCCTTTATAATTGGAACATTTTCTTACTGGGGCCCTCCTCTGACTCTTCAAAGGGGCATTGGAGTGCGTCCAATTTTTGGCAGTCCTTGCAGTCACTGCATACGCAATACCAGCATAGGAGACCCGCCTCTTAATAATGGGAACATTTTTTTACTGAGTCCCTCCTCTATGTGTCTTTAAATTGGTATTGGGGTTTTCCAAAATTCAGGAAGCTGGTGCAGTCACTGTATACGCAATAACTGTATAGCAGAACTGCTCCTTTCTAATGGGAACATGTAGTTACGGAGACTCACCTCTATGTGTCTTTAAATTGGTATTGGGGTTTTTCCAAAAATTAGGCAGCCGTTGTACTCACTGCATATGACGCGCCCCTGGGCCTACTTGGTGTAGCGTTGCGCACGTGGGGACTACCCGGAGCCGGGCCTGTTGGGGGTAGTAGTCTCGTGGCGGTGACCCGGTCCGTGCCCAGGGAGTCAAACTGTGTAGCTGAGTATTAGCAGTAGATGTTGGACGACTACGCCACCCGTTGAATGCAGCTATGGAGCTGCCGCTGCAGGGCAGACCGCTGAGGCCGGTGGAAGGATTGTGCAGCGTGGATGGTATAACCCCCAACGGGAGGGGTATGGCCTCAGGGCAGCCGACGTGGATGATGGGGGTAGCAGGAACCACTCAGAGACGATGCGGTGTAGTTCAGGGTCTTTACTGGTGACATAAATAGACCCTCCCGGAGTACTGGCTAGCGATTGGGGCCTGGTCAGTCCTTGAGCAGATGGGATCTCCCCTGGCCAGGCGGAGTTGTAGGCCTCCCCAACTAATTGTACTCTTCTGGCTACCTTGCTAAAGGCGGGTAAAAGTAGCCCACGTCCCTGAGTGTACCGTGTGGTGCTCACCCGTATGGCCGGTGACTCGGGGCCTTCTAGTGGCTTCCGCTCTACGACAGCGGTGCTGGTCCCACGCGTGTGACCGTGCCTTCGGGTTTCTTGGCCAGAGGACCTGAAATCCTCTGCCGGTCGGTTTCTGCTGCTGGGTAAGGATTAGTCCCCACAGCCTCGGACTCCGGGTCCGGTGGTAACTCTTCAATCAGGGCGAGCTCTACAGCTGCCAGCCCCTGATTCCTTTTAGCACGACTTCCCCAGAGCTCCTGATCTCTCTTTCCTATAGCTGCTTCTCCTCTTCTTAACTCTACTTCTTAACTCTCTAACCCTGCCTCAGCCCCAGTTTTATATAGGGGAAGTTCTTCCCCTCCCAGGACTGGGCAGGAGGTGTGGCATGCATAGGATTCCTGACCAAGAGACCTCCCACCTGCTCTCAGACATAATATAGCTATTACTGTGGAAACCAGACCCCTGGGGTGCCACATTCCCCCCTAGTGAAATTTAGTACTCCGGGACTAAACATACTTTTGTAAAACATAACAAGTAAAAACAGAAACAACGCAATAAAGAAAAACATTAGGATGGTCACGGCGTGTCCGCAACCGGGTGCAGTTTTTGAGAAAACAAGGGTGTCCATTTCACCAAAACAGGGAGACGTAACCAGGTAGGGGTCTGTCCTGCCCCGAGTCCTTATCAGTCTTTTAGTCCGTCCTGGGTTACGCTCCAACTATGTGCACAAAGGATTCCCGGTAAATCCACCAAAGACTCCTACAAATAACTAGAAACACATAATTATACACAAGCAACAATAAACAGGTAAACATTAATAAAATAGCTTGAACATTTAGATCCTCCACCGTATGGGCAACTGGCCTCTAGTGACCCTAGTGGACCTACGGAGCTGGCTGACTGGTCCTGAGCTACAGGGTATAGGAGCTGTCAAGGGTAAACTGGGCAGCCGTCTACGGACTCTTTGGCTCACTAGGGGTATGGCAGGCTCACTATAAGCAGAGGGTTGATTCTCCTGGTCTGCTTGTGTGGGGTCTTCTGCCTCCTGGACCGGCTGTTCTTCCAGCTCTACCTGTGTCTCCGTAGGCACTTGGGATGCTGGTTGGAGGAACGTGAGGACGGGTAACACAACAGCACCATTGACTTGAGTCCAAGACCGAGGGAAGTCTCCGAGCACAGTACTAACCATATCTTCCCTTTCCTCTACGGGTCGAGGGTCTTCTTGTTCCTCTTCAGGGTTCCGTAGCTGTTCGGGACACTTCTTCAGGTGATCCCGGGATACAATGGCTGTGGTTTCCCCTCCGTCTTTACTGATTGTACAGATCTTTGGGTTGTCGTGGCTTGAGGGCAGTACGGTGTACGGGTCCTTCTCCCACTGGTCGTCCAACTTGTGGAGCCGTCTTTTCCTCTTCAAGACCTGCTCTCCGGGCACCAGGGGAACAGCGGGAGCATACTGGTTGTAAGTTTTCTCTTGTCTTTCCCTAGCTTGACAGAGACTTCGCTCCACGCTCTCCTGTACTTTCCGGTACTGCTGCTGCCTCTCTGTGTCCCAGTCTGCTTCTGGTGAAGTGTCCTCGGGTGTCAGGACTCCCATCTCCAGATCAACAGGAAGCTTACCAGGTCTTGCCCTCATTAGGTAAGCCGGGGTACAGTTGGTGGAACCTACAGGGATGTGGTTGTATAGGTCCACCAGGTCGGGCAGCTTTTCAGGCCACAGACTACGTTCTTCCAGGGGCAATGTTTTCAGAAGATCTATCACCACCTGGTTCATTTTCTCACAAAGTCCATTAGTTTGCGGGTGATAGGGTGTTGTTCTTATCTTCCGGCAGCCATACAGGGTGCAGAACTCCTGGAAGACTTCCGCTTCAAAGGCAGGCCCCTGGTCCGTCAGCACCTGCTCCGGGTATCCGTGCGGACGGCAGAAGTGCTGCTGGAAGGCTCTAGCTGCTGTTTGAGCCGTTAAGTCCTTGACGGGGACGACAACCAAGAACCGGGAGTAGTGATCCACGATGGTTAACGCGTAGACGTAGCCACTTCTGCTTGGGGTCAGTTTTACATGATCCAAGGCTACCAGTTCCAACGGCTGTCTGGTGATGATGGACTGCAGGGGAGTCTTCTGGCTGGCACGGTCCCTCCTTCTTAGGTTGCAAGGGCCACAGTCTCTGCACCACCTCTCGATGGTTCCTCTCATGCCTACCCAATGGAACCGCCCGCGCAGCAGGAATTCCAGCTTCTTCCATCCGAAGTGCCCAGCTCCGTCGTGGTATGCCTCCATTACCATAGCTGCGTCTCTTCTTGGCACCACTACTTGCCAGATTAGTTCATGCGTCCGGGAGTTAACCATTCTGCGGCACAACTTCCCCTTGTAAAGGAACAGTCGACTCTTCTCAGCCCACAGTTGCTTGGCTTCCTCCGGAGCGTCTGGGTCAAGGCGTGCATCTGGCCGAGTCAGCATCTCCTTTACCAGTCGGACGGCAGGGTCACTGTCTTGCGTCTCCGCCCAGTTGTAATGAGGTAATGGGTTGAACGTAGCGGATTGCTTACTCCTTACACGGTGGGAATACTGAATAGTCCCATGACGGTGGAACGCGGGGAGTTCAACTTCTTCCAGTTCCTCTGAATCTTCCCCTACGTCCGGTAGGTTCGGCATCCTGGACAGGGCGTCCGCGTTGGTATTGGAGCGTCCTGCCCGGTATTTGATTGTAAACTCATAGTTGGACAAGCGGGCCATCCATCTCTGCTCTAGGGCACCGAGTCTTGCAGTGTCCAGGTGTGTCAACGGGTTGTTATCCGTGTACACGGTGAACCGGGAAGCAGCGAGGTAGTGCTTAAAGCGTTCGGTGACTGCCCACACCACTGCCAGGAACTCTAGCTTAAATGAGCTGTAATTCTCAGGGTTTCTTTCGGTGGGTCGCAGTTTTCGGCTGGCGTAAGCAATTACCCGTTCCTTCCCCTGCTGGATCTGGGACAGTACGGCTCCTAGCCCGATGTTACTGGCGTCGGTGTAGAGGATAAAGGGCTGGCTATAATCAGGGTACGCCAGGATTTCATCCCCCGTGAGGGCCATCTTCAGCTGGCGGAAGGACTCTTCTTCCAGCTTCTCCCATCTGAAGGGTGGCTTCTGGTTCTTGGCCTTCCTGGACTGGCCTATCAGGAGGTCCTGCATAGGAGCTGCCTTTTTGGTGAAACCGGGAATGAACCTTCGGTAGTAGCCTACCAACCCGAGGAACTGCCTCACTTCCTTTACGCTGGAGCGGCTTGGCCATGCCTTAATTGCGGTGATCTTATCAGGGTCGGGAGCCACTCCGTCAGCACTCACCACGTGTCCCAGGTACTGCACCTTTGGCTTCAGGAGGTGACACTTGGAGGGTTTCAACTTTAGGCCGTAACTTGCCAGAGCTTCGAACACTTCCGCCAGGTGTTTCAGGTGGTCCTCGTAGGTCTTGGAATAGACGATGACATCGTCCAGGTATAACAGGACCGTCTCAAAGTTTCGGTGTCCCAGACAGCATTCCATCAATCGCTGGAAGGTTCCTGGTGCGTTGCAGAGTCCGAACGGCATGCAGGTAAACTCGCTAAGTCCCATCGGGGTGGTGAATGCGGTCTTCTCCCGGTCCGCCTCTGCTACAGGAACCTGCCAGTACCCGCTAGTGAGATCCAAGGTGGAGAAGAAGTTAGCAGATTTTAAAGCAGCCAAAGACTCCTCTATTCTTGGTAAGGGGTACGCATCTTTGTGTGTGATACGGTTAATTTTCCGGTAATCTACACACATTCTCATGGTGTTGTCTTTCTTTTTGACCAAGACTAGTGGAGCTGCCCAGGGGCTACAGCTATCCCTGATTACCCCAGCCTCCTTCATGTCTCTAAGCATCCCCTTGGCGTGTTGGTAGTGTGCAGGGGGTACGGGTCGATACCTCTCTTTTATGGGAGGATGGTCTCCCGTGGGGATGTGGTGTTCTACCCCCTTGACTCGCCCGAAGTCTAACGGGTGTTTACTAAACACTCTCTCGTACTCTCGAACCACCCGGTAGACTCCCTGTTTCTGGTGGGAGGGAGTGGAGTCAGTACCCAAATGTAGTTGCTGACACCAATCCTCCATTATTTTCGTAGAGTCGTTACCTTCCTCCGGGTGAGATGGAGGCAAGGGTTCCACAGACTGTATAGAATTTTGGTTGATAGTATATAATTTGGCTAGCGTAGCATACCGGGGCAGGTATACTTCCCTTTTCCCGATATTTATTATACGAACGGGCACCCTCCCATGGCGTACCTCAACTACCCCCCGTGCTGTCAAAATGGTGGGCCTACTGTCCGAGTAGACTGGTTCTACCATGGCCTGGTAATCTCTACCTCTCAGACCAATAGCTGCCCGGCACCAAATCATCATTTCACTTTTCGGGGGCATGGCAATAGGGAAAGGGTCACACATTCTTACGCTACCAATCTCACCACCGGAGAGTTCCACCTGTTGCCGTCGCATCAGTGCCCGGATCTCTTTCTGGAGCACTCGCTGCTGGCCGGAGCTGGCATTCTTGGCAACCTGCTGTAAAATGAAAATCACCTCTGCAAGACAATTTTCAATCACATTAGTTCCTAGAGTTATCTTTGGGTGACTCTCGCGCTTGTCAATGTCTACAATGATCAGTCCCTGTGCTGCCAGTTCGACTCTACCGATTTTAATGGTCATTTCTTTAAATCCGATCTGTGGCACGGGCTGACCATTACTGGCGATGATACTCAAGTCGTCGTCTGGATAGCGGGTTATATCCGAGTCATTCCAGTACTGCTTGAAGAGCACGTACGGGATGGTGGTGACCTGTAACCCGGTGTCCAGTAGGGCACTCATAGGGATGCCATCCAGTACCACAGGCAAGACTGGACGTCCTCCCACATATTTGTCGCGCCAGTTCGATGGGCCTGGTGATCTTTTTCCTGGGGGTTGGCCCTCTACCCCAGGTTGTGCCAGTTTAAAGGACAGTACCTTGCCATATGTCCGGGTTGATTGCAGCGGCGGCAGATAGGTTGTCCGTCCTCGTTGTACCGGTCGCTGGGTCTTCCTCTGGCCGGTGGGGTCCTCCTTGGTCGACGCCACGGGATGTCCTCCGGTCCGGATGCCAGCTGGATCTTCCCTGGAGTGGAAACCTGTAAAGACTGCACAGTTCGGGTTAGCGCAGCAACGCTTTTAGCTAGCTCTTGGACCTGATGGTGCAGGTCCGGAGCCGGGTCATTGTTCAAAGCCTGCGCATCAGCCCCCACAGGCGCTGCCGACAAGGGCGCCGCCTCCTGGTGGTAAGCGGTAGTAGGGCGCCTGTGGGCCACAACGCCACCCGGTGCCGGTTCTCGGAGCACCCGGATGGCTCTGTCCTTGAACTGTGCAAAGTCCAGATGAGGGTCCTGTAAGGCCATTGCCCGCAACTGGGTTCGGTGGGCATTGCAATATAGTCCCTCTATAAATTGTTCGGTCAACAGCCTGTCCTCGTTTCCCACGCCGTCAGGGTCGGTCTGCTTAATGGCTCTCAGGGCCTCTTGTAGGTTTAGTGCATAGTCCCTTATACTCTCATGCGCTAGCTGCTTGCACCCATAGAATCTAAGCTTAATCTCGGCTGAGGTGCGGGTATCAAAGGTGTCCCTCAGCCGGGTTAGTATCCCTGCGACAGTCCTCCTCCCAGGTGGCCAGGACTTTACCTCCCTTTGGGCTGCCCCGGTTAGTTGGGCCACCAGGATGCTCACTTTTTGCTCTTCTGTGAGGGGGTACACCTGGAAGAGGCTATCCAGCTTTTCTTTAAAGTCATTCAGGGTATGTGACTCCCCTGAGTACTGGGGTAGCCAGGCTGCTCCCGGGATATAGGGCATGGTGAAAGGCATGACCGCAGCAGCGGTGGCGCTGGCGGTGGCTGCGGCAGTGAAGCTCTCCTCCATATCCGACATCTTTCTCCCCCCCTAGTGGACCGTGGCCTACCTTGCGATGATCCTCTTCCGTAGGCCGCGGCTCCTCAGTGGATCGTCAGAGTTGAGGACCTTCCGTCGCGCTCCTGTGACGTCGACGTCTGCTGGGCTCCTTCCAGGACCTTACGCAACGTCCGGACGTGAGGCGGGGCTTCAGTTCTCGCGCGCTTTCGGAGTCCACGCCCCTCTTCTTCCCGCGCGGCATCTTCAAGATGGCGTCCAACGGCGGGAAAACTCCACGGATGGCGGGAAGAAGGCAGAAGATGGCGCCGGATGGCGGGAAAATTCCACGGATGGCGGGAATCTTCACCACTGGTAAGTTTGAACAGTCTCTTTCAGGCACGCAGTACCCGGTGGTTGCGGGCACGAAATCCTGCCGACTACGCCAAAAGTTGACGCGCCCCTGGGCCTACTTGGTGTAGCGTTGCGCACGCGGGGACTACCCGGAGCCGGGCCTGTTGGGGGTAGTAGTCTCGTGGCGGTGACCCGGTCCGTGCCCAGGGAGTCAAACTGTGTGGCTGAGTATTAGCAGTAGATGTTGGACGACTACGCCACCCGTTGAATGCAGCTATGGAGCTGCCGCTGCAGGGCAGACCGCTGAGGCCGGTGGAAGGATTGTGCAGCGTGGATGGTATAACCCCCAACGGGAGGGGTATGGCCTCAGGGCAGCCGACGTGGATGATGGGGGTAGCAGGAACCACTCAGAGACGATGCGGTGTAGTTCAGGGTCTTTACTGGTGACATAAATAGACCCTCCCGGAGTACTGGCTAGCGATTGGGGCCTGGTCAGTCCTTGAGCAGATGGGATCTCCCCTGGCCAGGCGGAGTTGTAGGCCTCCCCAACTAATTGTACTCTTCTGGCTACCTTGCTAGAGGCGGGTAAAAGTAGCCCACGTCCCTGAGTGTACCGTGTGGTGCTCACCCGTATGGCCGGTGACTCGGGGCCTTCTAGTGGCTTCCGCTCCACGACGGCGGTGCTGGTCCCACGCGTGTGACCGTGCCTTCGGGTTTCTTGGCCAGAGGACCTGAAATCCTCTGCCGGTCGGTTTCTGCTGCTGGGTAAGGATTAGTCCCCACAGCCTCGGACTCCGGGTCCGGTGGTAACTCTTCAATCAGGGCGAGCTCTACAGCTGCCAGCCCCTGATTCCTTTTAGCACGACTTCCCCAGAGCTCCTGATCTCTCTCTCCTATAGCTGCTTCTCCTCTTCTTAACTCTCCTCCTTAACTCTCTAACCCTGCCTCAGCCCCAGTTTTATATAGGGGAAGTTCTTCCCCTCCCAGGACTGGGCAGGAGGTGTGGCATGCATAGGATTCCTGACCAAGAGACCTCCCACCTGCTCTCAGACATAATATAGCTATTACTGTGGAAACCAGACCCCTGGGGTGCCACACATACCCTATAACTGTATAGCAGAATCGCTCCTTTATAATGGGAACATTTTTTTACTGAGGCCCTCCTCTATGTGTCTTTAAATTGGTATTGAGGTTTTTCCAAAATTCAGGCAGCCGTTGCAGTCACTGCATATGCAATAACTGTACAGGAGACCCACTCCTTAATAATGGGAACAACAAAGCATAGCCAGCTGATGGCCCTCTAACAATAGTGAGGGACGACTGTTGGCCCTCTAACAATAGTAAGGGCTGCCTGATGGCCCTATAAAAATATGGTTTGTGACTTTCAGAGTCCCACCTTCATAAATGAAACAGGATGCGTCTGATCATGTCTCACACACCACAT
The DNA here is from genome assembly GCF_046119375.1 of Phyllobates terribilis. Taxonomy (NCBI): domain Eukaryota; kingdom Metazoa; phylum Chordata; class Amphibia; order Anura; family Dendrobatidae; genus Phyllobates; species Phyllobates terribilis. The sequence goes on along the minus strand of NW_027362764.1, from coordinate 19,468,420 downwards.
GGCCAGATAAGGTTGGAAAATGTTAAAATGACATTTCGCAGTGAATGTATTTTTTATAGTTTGAAAGTAATGCAAAAGTGCAAAAATGCATCAAAAACGCTACGTGTGAACATAGCCCAAGGTGTGGAGGAGTATTTTTGATTTTGGATATTTATTTTGCCTTATATACAAGTCATTACCCTGGAAAGGATGTTCCTTAACATATTTCCCAGGAAAATCCATCTTGGTTTTGTTTTGGTATGTTTTATTGTGAGTCCGTAAAAGTGGTGTAATACTCTGACCACGTTGTTGACAGCAGTGATCTGGGAGTTAGAGATGCTTCCAGGGGTCTTCCCCATGTTGTTTCCATGTAATTTCAGCACTGTTCCCATCGATTTGGGTAATGTTTAGGCCCCCTGCAGACCTCCGGGGGACAATGACGCCGGAAAAATGCTCGAGTTTCCCATAGACTTACATTGGGCTCGTTGCTCGACCCAAACAACGAGCACCTGAGCATTTTAGTGCTCGCTCATCACTATTCTTAATGCACCTTTTAAAAAATAAATGACAAATGTGCAACTAATATAGATATTTTTGGGAACCCTGTAATTGTAACAGCTTATACAATACAGGAAACCAATTATTTACTGTGAATAAAAAATGGATTAAAAATGTGGTGTTTCTTTTTGTCAATTTAAACACGTGAAAATTTAATAAAAATCTTACACTTAATGTGTGTTTGGCAAAATGGAACTTAAAATACTACAGGTTGTCTAGCAAAAAAAGCAAGATGTCATGTAGTGAGTCTTATGAAAAATTAAAAAGATATGGCCACTAGCAAAAAATAAATCCATAGGTCCAAACTGTTACTGGATACAGTGGGACAGTCCTGGATTTCTTTCTCTGCCCTGTTCTCCTGGGAGGTCTCATAGATTTCCATCAAGACCACTATGCTGTTCTGACATCTCCTCCTTTCATTAGCGCTGTGCAATGTGAGTATGGCACTGGCCTGCTGAGCTCACGTTGCCTATTGTCATACAGATGACCAGCCTGACCCAGAATTTTCACTTCAGCTATGGGAAGCTGCAGAGAGCAGAGAGAAGTGATGAGGAGATGGCCTGAGGGCAAAGAGGAGCTGAGGAGATGGTCTGAGGGCAAAGAGGAGCTGAGGAGATGGCATGAGGACACAGAGAAGTTCTGAGGAGATGGCCTGAGGGCAAAGAGGAGCTGAGGAGATGGCCTGAGGGCAAAAAGGAGCTGAGGAGATGGCATGAGGACACAGAGAAGTTCTGAGGAGATGGCCTGAGGGCAAAGAGGAGCTGAGGAGATGGCCTGAGGGCAAAGAGGAGCTGAGGAGAAGGCCTGAGGGCAAAGAGGAGCTGAGGAGATGGCCCGAGGGCAAAGAGGAGCTGAGGAGATGGCATGAGGACACAGAGAAGTTCTGAGGAGATGGCCTGAGGGCAAAGAGGAGCTGAGGAGATGGCCTGAGGGCAAAGAGGAGCTGAGGAGATGGCATGAGGACACAGAGAAGTTCTGAGGAGATGGCCTGAGGGCAAAGAGGAGCTGAGGAGATGGCATGAGGACACAGAGAAGTTCTGAGGAGATGGCCTGAGGGCAAAGAGGAGCTGAGGAGATAGCATGAGGACACAGAGAAGTTCTGAGGAGGAGGCCTAGGGGCAGAGAGGAGCTGAGGAGATGGCATGAGGACACAGAGAACTTCTGAGGAGGCGGCCTAAGGGCAGAGAGGAGAACTAATTAGACAGCCTGAGAGTAACGATGAGCAGTGAGGGGAGAAAAGAGCAAAGGAGATTGTCTGAGGGCTGAGAGGAATGCTGAGAATATGAACTGAAAGCAGTGAGCAGATGGCCTGAGAACAGAGAGGAACGCTAAGGAGAAGACCTGAGGGCAGATAGGAATTCTGAGGAGGCAGTCTGAGAACAGAGCGGAATACTGAAGAGATGGCCTGAGGGCTAAGAGGAGCCGAGAAGATGGCCTGAGAGCAAAGAAAAGCACTGAACAGACAGCTCAAGTGCAGAGAGGAGCACTGAGGAGACAGCCTGAAAGAAGTGGAATGCTGAGAAGACCTGAGAGCAGAAAGGAACACTGAGGAGACAGCCTGAGAGCAGAGACCGCTGAGGAGGTGGACTGAGAGCGAAGAGGAGCAGTGAGGGGATGGCCTGAGGGCAGAAAGAAGCTGATGAGACTGTCTAAGGGCAAAGAAGAATACTGAGCAGATGGACTGCATTGAGGAGACGGCCTGAAAGCAGAGAGGAGCACTGAGGAGATGGCATGAGAGAAAACAGGAGCTGAGGAGACGGCCTGAGGACATAGAGAAGTGCTGAGGAGACAGCTTGAGGGCAGAGAGGACAATAAGGAAATGGCCTGAGAGCAGAGAGGAGCAGTGAGGGGATGGCCTAAGGGAAGAAAGGAACTGAGGAGATGGCCTGATGGCAGACAAGATCACTGAGGAGATGGACTGAGAGCAAAGAAGATCAATGAGGAAACTGGCTGCGGGCAGAGAGGAGCACTGAGGAAACGACCTGAGAGCAGAGAGAAGCACTGAAGAAACGGCCTAAGGCTGTGTGCCCACGATGCATTTTTTAAGCGTTTCCGCAGCGGCAATGCTTGGTAGAAGGCCTGCCATGTTCCCCAATGATAATCCGCATGTGCTGTGCACATACTGCAGAAATTTCCGCTGCGGATTATCATTGCGGAAAAAAATGCAGCACTACCAATTATTTTGCGGAAGCGCTGCGTTTTCGCCGCCACTGACTTGCATTGGAACACATGGAATCCGCATCACTGCATCTGTACATGCAGAATCCATGCATTTCAATGTGCGGATGGTACCCGGGTGTGGAGGACAGGAGACTCTCCTCCAGACCCGGGTACCTCTAAAAAAAAGAATAAAATAAAAAATATACATTATACTCACCTTCTGATGGCCCCCGGTGTCCTTGTCTCGTGGTAGACTCAAGGACCTGCCATGACGTCATTTAGTCATGTGACGGGTCACGTGACGGCTGACGTCGGCAGGTCCTTTAGTCTGCCGCGAGCTGCCGGCAAGCCAGGACGCATCGGATAAAGACACCGGGCGCCATCAGAAGGTAAGTATAAGATTTATTTTTTACCATTCTTTCGGTCACACTATAAATGCCGGTTGCATGGATTTATATAGTGTGACCAAGTTGTCAAGCACTTTCTAAGTGATGCTAAAATCGCTTGTCAACCCGCATGCGGAAATGCATGTGAAGAACACTACACTTCCACTTGTCCCTGGAAGGAAAACGCATGTACAATCCGCATGTACAATCCACATGCACAATCCGCATGTACAATCCGCATGCACAATCCACATGTACAATCCGCATGTACAATCCACATGTACAATCCGCATGCGTTTTTTTCTGCCAGGGAGAAGCAGAAACACTCAGGAAAAATCCAGAGTATTTCTGCTTCGTGGTCACATAGCCTAAGGGTAAAGAAGAGCTGAGAACATGGCCTCAGAACAAAGGGGAGCAGTGAGGAGATGGGCTGAGGACAGAGAGTAGCTGAAGAGATGGTCTGAAGGCAGAGAGGAACGCTGAGGAGATGGACTGAAAGCAAAGAAGAGCTGTGAGGAGATGGCCTGAGGGAAAAAAAGAGTACTGAGGAAACGGCCTGAGGACATAGAGAAGTGCTGAGGAGACAGCTTGAGGGCAGAGAGGAACACTAAGGAAATGACCTGACAGTAAAGAGGACCAGTGAGGAGCTGGCCTAAGGGCAGAAAGGAACTGAGGAGATGGCCTGATGGCAGACAAGATCACTGAGGAGATGGACTGATAGCAGACACGATCACTGTGGAGATGGACTGAGAGCAGAAGGGAACAGTGAGGAGATGGTCTGAGAGCAAAGAGGAGCACTGAGGAAATGGCCTAAGGGTAAAGAAGAGCTGAGGAGATGGCCTGAAACATAGAGAAGTGCAAGCAGAGAGCAACACTGAGTAGACAGACTGACAGCAAAGGGGAGCATTGAGGAGATGGTCTGAGGGCAGGGAGGAACGCTGAGGAGATGAACTGAGAGTAGAGAAGAGCAGTGAGGAGATGGCCTGAGAGCAAAGAGTAGATGAGGAGGAGGCCTGAATGCAGAGAGGAAAGCTGAGGAGATGGACCAAGCATAGAGAAAAGTGCTGGGGAGACAGCCTGAGATAGAGAGGAGTGCTGAGAGGCAGCCTGAGAGCAAAGAGGATGTGAGGAGGTGGCCTGCGTGAGGAGAGGAACACTGAGGAGAGGGCCTGAGGACATAGAGTGATGCTGAGGAAACAGCCTGAGTGCAGAGAGGAACACTGAGGAGAGGGCCTGAGGACATAGAATGGTGCGGAGGAAACGGCCTGAGGGCAGAGAGGAACACTGAGGAGAGGGCCTGAGGACATAGAGTGGTGCGGAGGAAACGGCCTGAGGGCAGAGAGGAACACTGAGGAGAGGGCCTGCGGACATAGAGTGGTGCGGAGGAAACGGCCTGAAGGCAGAGAGGAACACTGAGGAGAGGGCCTGAGGACATAGAGTGGTGCGGAGAAAACGGCCTGAGGGCAGAGAGGAACACTGAGGAGAGGGCCTGAGGATATAGAGTGGTGCGGAGGAAACGGCCTGAGGGCAGAGAGGAACACTGAGGAGAGGGCCTGAGGACATAGAGTGGTGCGGAGGAAACGGCCTGAGGGCAGAGAGAAACACTGAGGAGAGGGCCTGAGGACATAGAGTGGTGCGGAGGAAACGGCCTGAGGGCAGAGAGGAACACTGAGGAGAGGGCCTGAGGACATAGAGTGGTGCGGAGGAAACGTCCTGAGGGCAGAGAGGAACACTGAGGAGAGGGCTTGAGGACATAGAGTGGTGCGGAGGAAACGGTCTGAGGGCAGAGAGGAACACTGAGGAGAGGGCCTGAGGACATAGAGTGGTGCGGAGGAAACGGCCTGAGGGCAGAGAGGAACACTGAGGAGAGGGCTTGAGGACATAGAGTGGTGCGGAGGAAACGGTCTGAGGGCAGAGAGGAACACTGAGGAGAGGGCCTGAGGACATAGAGTGGTGCAGCGGAAACGGCCTGAGGGCAGAGAGGAACACTGAGGAGTATGCCTGAATACAGATAGGAGCACTAAGTGGATGACCTGAAAATAGAGAAATGCTGAGGAGACTGCCTGAAGGCAGAGATGATCACTGAGAAAATGGCTTGAGAGGAAAGAAAAACAGTTAGATGGACTGAGGGCAGATAGGAGCTGGGGAGACGGCCTGATGGCAGAGAGGAACGCTAAAGATACATCGTGATAGCAAAGAAAATGGCAGCGGAGACTGTCTTAAAGCAAAAGAAGAACGCTGAGTGTACGGCCTCAAAGCAGAGAGGGGTGCCGAGGAGATGGTCTGAGGGCAGAGAGAAACACTGAGGTAAAGGCAGTTGAGTGCAAAGGTATATATCAGGAAGGTGGGTGCATTGGTGAATATCAGGTAGATGTGCATATTGGTGAATATCGAGCAGGTGGGCGCATTGTTGAGTATTGTGCTGGTGTGGAACATTGGTGAATATGACGCAAGTGAGAGCACTGGTGTTTTCCCTGGTAAATATCATGCACTTGGGAACATTAGTGAATGTTGGGAAATTAGGCATATTGGTGAAAATCAGGCAGGAGGATGCATTGGCTAATGTGGGACTGGTGGGCTTATTGATGCATATGGGGCAGGTGGGTGTACTTATGAATATGAGGTTGGTGGGCTCAGTGGTAAATATTGGGCAGCTGGGTGAATTGGTGATTCTGGGCCAGTTCAGCACATTGATGAAAATTGAGAAGATGAGCATAATGTGTAATGTAGGGCAGATGGGCTTAATGGTTGAACATTGGTCAACTGGGCGAATTGCTGAATACTGGCCAGGTGGGGTTATTGGTGAATATTTGCTCATTGGTAAATACCAAGCAGGTGGGAACATTGGTGAATAATGGGCAGGTGGGCTCATTAGTGAATGGAGACTGCATTATTGAAAACCTAGCAGGTGGGATCATTTGTAAATACTGGGCAGGTGTGACTCTGAATCACTTCTCACGAGCAAGCCGTGAGTCGGATAGTCAAGTAGTCCAAGGTCAAAAGCCAGGAGGCAACATCATAAACAGAGGTAAAAGACAAAGGCGTAGTCAGGTAACAGTCCGAGGTCATAATACTGGGAGGATAGTGGATTACAGCAAAGGGGTTTAACAGATGGATGGTCAGAACAAAGTGTAAAGTCAAGCAGCGAAAGATCATCAAGCAAAAACACTAGTCACAGAAAAATCCAACCACACTTAGCTGAAGCTACGTCTGGCAGAGGTCTGGGACTGACAGCCCAGTTAAGTAGCCTGGCAATAGCCTGGGTCAGAGAACACCTGAAGACAGCCCATCACCTCCCAGTCTCAGACTGAACGGCCGAGCTGTCAATCAAAACACTGACATGCTCAGCACGCCCTTGCACCAGACTGGACAACTGAGCTGTCAGTCAAAGTACTGACAGCTTCAGCACGCCCCTGCACCAGACTGGATGGCTGGGCCATCAGTAACTGCATCCCAGACACACTGAGGGGTAGAATCGTGGCAGCAGGTGGGTTCATTTGTGAATATGGGGCAGGTAGGCTCATTAGTGAATACCGGGCAGGTGGCCTTACATGTGAATATTTGGTAGGTTGGCCAAATGTTGAATATCGGGTGAGTGGGCTCATATGTGAATATCTGGTAGGTTGGCACATTTGTGAATATCGGGTAGATGCGTTCACTGGTGTATACCGGGCAGGTGGGCTTATATGTGTGTCACCCTGACCTGGATGCCACAAGTGTAATTAAAGCTGTGTCTGAGAGCAAGGGGGAGGTTCTCTAATCAGGGGAACATTAGCATGCAATGCCTCCTGTGTCAGGCCAGTAGGGGGAGCAGGCTGCCCCTATAAAAGCTGGTGCTGGGGGCAGGGTTAGAGAGAACTAGATGACCTGTCTCAGGACTGAGGCGTGTCTCAGCAGAGCAGGGACAGAGAGTTGCATTGTAACCTAAGAGGAAGTGTGGCAGGAGAAGAGCCACAAGCCAGAGACAAGAGGCGAAGAGAGCCTGTCTTGGCAGAGAAAAGACTTAACTTTACCAGACTTTGGTGTCTGAGGCTGGAAGGATTCCACATCCCCCAGCAGAGAACCAGTCCGCAAGGGACCGTACATTCCTTGGCCTAAGAAGCCTGGAGGCCCTGCCACAACCGAAGGGACCAGTAAAGCCGTACGAGGCTGGGAGCAGAAAGGAACCCACATCGCAGGCCATACAGGCGAGAATACACGGAAAGCTCGGAAACGTGGGCTGTTACCCTATCAGGAGGAGATAGCCAGAAGGAGCGCAGAAAGCACGGTAGGCCTACACCCTCACCCTGACCAGGGCCAATTTCCCCGTTGCTCTCAGACATCCAGGTCCCCTCCTACCCGGGACTGTTTGTGGGTCAATTTACCTGTTTTAGTAAAGACCCTGGACTGCAACCTGTTGTCCGTGTGCTCCTTGCTCCTCCAGCACTACCAGCACTGGGACTCTCGCTACCATCACTCCCACCATCCACTATACTGCCCTGGGGCCGCACTCTTCCCGTGGGGAGTCACACTACCCTAGCTGCACACCTCATCAGCCCCAGCGGTCTGCATGCAGCGGCGGTTCCTAATAACCGCAATCCACGGGTGGCGTAGTCGGACATTATCAGCAGAACATAGCAGACTACCACTGGCCTGACCACCCTGAGCCACGGAACCGGGTCGCCACTACTACCCCCATCGTCTCCCTATTGCCCGGATCCGAGTGCCCCACGGCCCAGGGGGCGAGTCAGCTTTGGCGTAGTCGGCAGGATTTCATGCCCGCAACCACCGGGTACTGCGTGCCTGAAAAAGACTTTTGTAACCTACCTGTGGCGAAGTTTCCCGCCGTCCGGAGTCGTTTCCCGCCATCCGGAGCCGATTCCCGCCATCAGACGCCATCTTGGACCTTTTCCCGCCGTCTTCCCGCCATCCGCAGCTGTTTCCCGCCATCGGACGCCATCTTCAGGACGCCGCGCGGGAAGAAGAGGGGCGTGGACGTCAAAACCGCCCGAAATCCGAAGCTCCGCCCCACGCACCGACGCTGCGCAAGGTCCTGGAAGGGAGAGAGAGCGACCCTGACGTCATCAGGACTCGACGCCAGGTCCTCGTCCATAGCAGCAGCAGCGGAGCCGCGGCCTACAGAAGAGGATCGTCGGAAGGTAGGCCACGCTTAACTAGGGGGGAGGAAGATGTCGGACACAGAGGCCCCCACTACCACCAACGCAGCTGCAGCAGCGGTGATGCCCTTTTCCCTGCCCTACATCCCTGGAGCGGCTTGGCTGCCCAAATACTCAGGGGTGCTCCATGCCCTAACTGACTTCAAGGAAAGGCTATACAGTTTGTTCCACGTTTACCCCCTGACAGAGGAACAGAAGGTCAGCATATTAACAGGGCAGTTAACTGGCGCAGCCCAAAGGGAGGTAAAATCGTGGCCCACTGAGGAGAAAAGGACTGTGAAGGGTATTCTGGCCCGGCTGCGGGGTACCTTTGACACACGTACCTCCGCTGAAATTAAAATGAGGTTCTATGGGTGTAAGCAGCGGGCACAGGACAGCATCAGAGACTATGCCCTAAATCTACAGGAAGCCTTGAGGGCTATTCAACAAACTGACCCTGGCAGCGTGCAGGAAACGGATAAGCTGCTAACAGAACAATTCATAGAAGGTCTGCTGTCTAGCGCCCACAGGGCCCAACTGCGCCTCATGTTCTTTCAGAACCCCGACCTGACCTTTGCCCAATTTAAGGACAGGGCCATAAGGGTGCTCCGTGAATCTGCAACCAGTGGCGCTATAAACCCCCGGCGCCCTGCTATCACCTACCACCAGGAGGCGGCGCCCTCCTCTATGGACTCCGTGGAGGCTGATGCACAGGCCCTGAACCAAGCCCCGTCGAAAGATCTGCACCACCAAGTCCAGGAGCTGACCAGGAGCGTCGCGGCGTTGACCAGGACCGTCCAGGCGTTGCAAGTGGACCCGTCAAGACCCATCGAGCTGGCTTCAAGTCCGGAGGATGTCCCGTGGCGTCGACAGAGGAGGATCCCGTCGTTCCGAGGGAGGCCCACAGACCGCTACGCAGAGGATGGACAGCCCATTTGCCGTTGATGCAACCAGCCCGGACACATTTCCAGGTACTGTAATTTAAACGGGTCCTACCTGGGGCAGAGGGCCGACCCCCAGGCATAAGATCACCAGGCCCTTATAATTGGCGTGATAAGTACATTGGGGGGTGCCCGGTTTTACCCGTGGTGCTGGACGGTATCCCCATGAGCGCCTTGCTGGATACTGGGTCACAAGTAGCCACTATCCCTTATGTACTTTTTAAGCAGTATTGGACTGATGCTGATATCACACGGTATCCAGCCAGTAACTTGAGCATCATCGCCAGTAATGGCTTACCCGTGCCGCAGATGGGGTTCAAGGAGATGACCATTAAAATTGGTAAAGTTGAACTGCCGGCACAGGGAGTGATTATTGTGGACATTGACCGTCATGAAAGTCACCCTAAAATAACTGTGGGTACTAACATAATTGAAAATTGTCTTTCAGAGGTAATTGTAATTCTACAACAGGTGGCGGTGAATGCTAGTTCCAGCCAACAGAGAGTCCTCAACAAGGAGATAAAAGCCCTGATGAGACGGCAGCAGGTAGAACTGTCTGGTGGTGAGATCGGTAGCGTAAGACTCAGTGATCCATTCCCCATTTACATGCCTCCCAAAAGTGAAATGATGATCTGGTGTCGGACTGCAATCGGGTTGAGAGGTAGAGACTACCAAGCCATGGTAGAACCCGTGTACTCAGACAGCAGGCCCACCATTTTGACAGCCCGGGGGGTGGTTGATGTCCGTCATGGGAGGGTGCCCGTCCGCATCCTCAACATTGGGGAGAGGGAAGTACACTTACCCAGGTACGCTACACTCGCCAAACTGTTTGTTGTCGAACACCAAGCTATCAGGGCCGTGGAACCCTTGCCTCCATCTCCTCAGGCGGAGGGTAATGGCTCCCAGAAACAAAAAGAGGACTGGTGCCAGAAACTCCACGTGGGTGCTGACTCCACTCCCCTGCACCAAAAACAAGGAGTCTACCGGGTGGTACAGGAGTACGAGAGAGTCTTTAGTAAGCACCCGCTAGACTTCGGCAGAGTAAAAGGGATAGAACACCACATCCCCACAGGGAGCCACCCACCAATAAAAGAGAGGCACAGACCGGTACCCCCTGCACATTATCAGAACGCCAAGGGTATGCTGCGGGAAATGAAAGAAGCTGGGGTCATTAGAGATAGCTGTAGCCCCTGGGCAGCCCCCTTGGTTCTGGTGAAAAAGAAAGACGGCACCATGAGAATGTGCGTGGACTATAGACAAATCAACCGTATCACCCACAAAGACGCATATCCGCTGCCTAGAATAGAAGAGTCTTTAGCCGCACTAAAATCTGCTAACTTCTTTTCTACTTTGGACCTTACTAGCGGGTACTGGCAGGTTCCTGTGGCAGAGGCTGACAAGGAGAAGACCGCCTTCACCACCCCGATGGGACTGAGCGAATTCAGCTGTATGCCTTTCGGGCTCTGCAACGCACCAGGGACCTTCCAGCGGCTGATGGAATGCTGTCTAGGGCACCGAAACTTCGAGACGGTCCTCCTTTACCTGGACGACGTGATCGTCTATTCGAAGACCTACGAGGACCATCTAAAGCACCTGGCCGAGGTGTTCGAAGCCCTGGCAGGCTATGGCCTGAAGGTGAAGCCATCGAAGTGTCACCTGCTGAAACCAAAGGTCCAGTACCTAGGGCACGTGGTAAGCGCGGAAGGAATGGCCCCCGACCCTGACAAGGTCACGGCAATCAAGAGCTGGCCAAGCCCCTCGAACATCAAAGAGGTGAGACAGTTTCTCGGGTTGGTAGGCTACTACCGAAGGTTCATCCCCGGGTTCACTAAGATGGCAGCTCGTATGCAGGACCTCCTGATCGGACAGTCTAAGTCCCGAAGTCAAAAGCCACCCTTCAAGTGGGATAAACCGGAAGAGGAGTCCTTCCGCCAGCTAAAGATGGCCCTCACGGGGGATGAGATCCTGGCCTACCCTGATTACGGCCAGCCTTTCATTCTCCACACAGACGCCAGTAATGTGGGACTGGGAGCCGTACTGTCCCAAAACCAACAGGGCAGAGAACGGGTGATCGCATACGCCAGTCGGAAGCTGAGGCCCACCGAGAGGAACCCGGAGAATTACAGCTCCTTCAAGCTAGAATTCTTGGCAGTGGTGTGGGCCGTGACGGAACGCTTCAAGCATTACCTGGCCTCCGCAAAGTTCACCGTGTACACGGACAATAACCCGTTGACACACCTGGACAATGCAAGACTGGGTGCCCTAGAACAGCGGTGGATGGCCCGTCTCTCTAACTATGACTTCGTGATCAAGTACCGGGCCGGCAAAACCAATGCCAACGCTGACGCCCTATCGAGGATGCCTCACTTACCTGAAGGTGACGAAGACCCAGAAGAGCTGGAGGAGGTAGAACTCCCCGCGTTTCACCGGTATGGAGCCGCTCAATACTCCCACCGTGTGAAGGAGGAGGATCTAACAACCGTGATGATCAATCCCCTACCTCACCACAGCTGGGCCGAGACCCAAGATAGTGACCCTGCCATCCATCTGGTGAAAGAACTGCTGACCCAGGAAGACGCCCGCATGAATCCGGATGCTCCAGAGGAAGCTAGACAGCTATGGAAGGAGAAGAGCAAGCTGTTCCTCTACGAAGGCAAGTTGTGCAGAAGGATTGTCAACCACCGGACGCACGAGCTGACCTGGCAAGTCGTGGTCCCAAGGCGGGATGCAGCTATGGTCCTGGGGGCTTACCATAACAGAGCGGGACACTTCGGTTGGAAGAAACTGGAGTTCCTACTAAGAGGAAGATTCTTTTGGGTCGGCATGAGAGGAGCTGTAGAAAAATGGTGCAGAGACTGTGGCCCTTGTCACCTAAGGAGGAAGGACTGTGTCAGCCAGAAGACACCCTTGAGGCCCATCGTCACCACGCAGCCTCTTGAGCTGGTAGCTCTGGACCACGTCAAATTGGCTCCAAGCCGGTCTGGATACATCTATGCCCTGACAATCGTGGACCACTATTCCCGTTTTCTAGTGGTGGTCCCGGTAAAGGACTTGACAGCCCAAACAGCGGCCAGAGCCTTCCAGCAATATTTCTGCCGTCCACACGGGTATCCGGAACAGGTCCTGACAGACCAGGGTCCAGCGTTCGAGGCTGAAATCTTCCAGGAGTTCTGCAACCTCTATGGCTGTAAGAAAATACGGACAACGCCTTACCACCCCCAAACCAACGGGATGTGTGAGAAGATGAACAATATAGTCATTGATCTCCTGAAGACGTTGCCCCTGGAGGAACGCAGCCTGTGGCCAGAAAAATTGCCGGACCTGGTAGACATGTACAACAACATCCCGGTGAACGTTACAAACTGCACCCCGGCTTACCTGATGCGAGCTAGACCAGGTAAGCTGCCCGTAGACCTGGAGATGGGAGTCCTAATACCTGAGGACACCTCCCCGGATGCGGACTGGGATACGGAAAGGCAACTGCAGTACAAGAAGGTACAGGAGAGTGTGGAGAAGAGCCTGGCCCAGGTGAGAGAGAGGCAAGAAAAACTCTTCAATCAACACGCCCCTGCTGGTCCCCTAGAACCTGGTGAGCAAGTCCTGAAGCGAAAAAGAAGGCTACATAAGTTGGACGACCAGTGGGAAAGGGAACCCTACACCGTACTGCAGTCTGACCACGACAACCCAAAGGTGTGCGTAATCACCAAGGACGGAGGAGAAACCACTAGTGTCGTCTCCAGAGACCACCTCAAAAGATGCCCCGAGCAACTCCGTAGTGCAGAAGAGGATCAGAGTGACCTTGAACCCGCAGAGGACAAGGAAGAAATGATCAGCACCGTTCTCGGAGAGTTCCCTCAGTCCTGGACTCGCATAAATGATTCCATAGTGGTACCTGTCCTGCATTTCCTGCAACCGGCACAGCAACAACCAACACCAGAGCCGGAAGGTGAAGAGGAGCAAGCGGTTCCAGAGGCAGAAGAGCCTGTACCAGCAGCCCAGGAGAGTCAACCCTCTGCTGACAGTGAGCCTGCCATGCCTGCGGTAAGCCAAAGGACCCGCAGACAGCTGCCTGCCCTACCTGTACACCCAGCTGGTAGCTGTACCCCTAACGCTAGTGGGGAAAGCCAGGTTGGTCCACCACCAGACAGTGGGTTAAGGAGGTCAACCAGGAGCACAAAGGGGCAGATACCCGCTCGCTGGAGAATATAGAGTGTACAAAAATTGTAAATAACCCTGTTGCAAAATGTTGAATTGTTTGCCAGAGTTACCTGCGTGTTTATTAATAGTGTGTTTCAGTTTCTTGCAGCTACCAAAAGGACTCAAAGGTTATGGACTTTTTATAACCGGGACCTTGTATGGACTGTGTTCGGAGCCTAACCCAGGAATGAACTAAGACTGTAAAGGACTTGGGGTAGGACAGACCCCCACCTGGTTAAGGCTCCCCGTTGTGTTGGTGATATGGACACCCGGTCACAGGCCACACTGTGACCTTAAGAACTCAATCTGTGCGTCACTTGTATACTAATGTTTTATGGTATGCATATTGTCTTTGTTTACTGTTTAGTCCCGGAGTACTAAATTTCACTAAGGGGGAATGTGTCACCCTGACCTGGATGCCACAAGTGTAATTAAAGCTGTGTCTGAGAGCAAGGGGGAGGTTCTCTAGTCAGGGGAACATTAGCATGCAATGCCTCCTGTCTCAGGCCAGTAGGGGGAGCTGGCTGCCCCTATAAAAGCTGGTACTGAGGGCAGGGTTAGAGAGAACCAGATGACCTGTCTCAGGACTGAGACGTGTCTCAGCAGAGCAGGGACAGAAAGTTGCATTGTAACCTAAGAGGAAGTGTGGCAGGAGAAGAGCCACAAGCCAGAGACAAGAGGCGAAGAGAGCCTGTCTTGGCAGAGAAAAGACTTAACTTTACCAGACTTTGGTCTCTGAGGCTGGAAGGATTCCACATCCCCCAGCAGAGAACCAGTCCGCAAGGGACCGTACATTCCTTGGCCTAAGAAGCCTGGAGGCCCTGCCACAACCGAAGGGACCAGTAAAGCCGTACAAGGCTGGGAGCAGAAAGGAACCCACGTCGCAGGCCATACAGGCGAGAATACACGGAAAGCTCGGAAACGTGGGCTGTTACCCTATAACGAGGAGATAGCCAGAAGGAGCGCAGAAAGCACGGTAGGCCTACACCCTCACCCTGACCAGGGCCAAATTCCCCGTTGCTCTCAGACATCCAGGTCCCCTCCTAGCCGGGACTGTTTGTGGGTCAATTTACCTGTTTTAGTAAAGACCCTGGACTGCAACCTGTTGTCCGTGTGCTCCTTGCTCCTCCAGCACTACCAGCACTGGGACTCTCACTACCATCACTCCCACCATCCACTATACTGCCCTGGGGCCGCACTCTTCCCGTGGGGAGTCACACTACCCTAGCTGCACACCTCATCAGCCCCAGCAGTCTGCATGCAGCGGCGGTTCCTAATAACCGCAATCCACGGGTGGCGTAGTCGGGCATTATCAGCAGAACATAGCAGACTACCACTGGCCTGACCACCCTGAGCCACGGAACCGGGTCGCCACTACTACCCCCATCGTCTCCCTATTGCCCGGATCCGAGTGCCCCACGGCCCAGGGGGCGAGTCATATGTGAATATCTGGTACGTGGGTTCATTTGTGAATGTTGGGTAGTTGGGTGCATTGATGAACATTGAGCAGTTGGGCGCATTAGTGAACATCGGGCAGATGATTGTCACACTTTAGTTTGCAGGTGAATAAGTCAGTTATTAATGACCCTCAGTGAGGCGACCAATGGCAGCTTTATATCGGGGTACGGAACATGTTAAGATTTCAATCCTTTTGCAGATGGGATTAAAGAAGTTGTCCAGTACTTTATATTACCCCCCCTCCCCAATGTATCCCAACAGGGCCCCTAAGGATTTTTGTAATTACCTTACGTTGCTGATAATGCCTGTGAGCGGCGCTATCGGTGGCCGCTCACAGGCATCATGTGACCCCGCGCTGATGTCGCGTCAAGTGAGGCGTGGCTCAGCGCTGGGGTCCCCGCGGTGGCTGCTGGGTTGCATCACACCCAGCATCCATCGCGCACTTTCCCAATGAATGGGGAGAGGCAGAGCGCGCGGTGGATGCTGGGTGTGACGCGGGGGGGGGGGGTAACCCCACCCATAGCCTGGCATCCACTGTGGAACCAGGAAGACAGAGACTGCCGGCTGCTGCCAGCACTTGTCGTGACGTCAGCGGATGTCAGAGCCGGCTGTAGCCGGGGGTCACGTGATGCCTGTGAGCGGCCAGTGATAGCGCCACTCACAGGCAGTATCTGCAACATAAGCTAATTACAAAAATCCTTAGGGGCCCCGGGGGAATACATTGGGGGGGTAATATAAAGTAGTGCACAACCCCTTTAAGGTAAAGTCCTGGACTTCATCACCCCTCCAGCTTACGTTCAATCCCCCAATTGTCACTCGTGTCAAATGGAATCATATCTGATTGATGTAACTAAGAAAGCCAGGGGTGGAAATCTGCGCTCAGTCTACACGGATTAGGTTTCTTATAGGTAGAGTTGCATGTTCTCAGCTCAGACAATGGAGCCTCTTTGTTTCGGATCATGTTTCTAAAATTACCTGCAAACTAATGAGCCAAGAGGAAAATGTGGAGGTGACTCTGACCCTAATAAGGTCAGTGGAGGACAGTGTGTAGGATATATTATATGCTATGTACTGTATATTGTGCTGCCTCTCATGCCTTTGCAGATGACGACTCTATCACGATTCCTCCACTCAGTGAGACTTGGACGCAGTGATTGACAGCTCAGTCGTCCAACCTTTTGCAGGGGCATTCTGAGTAGTCAGTATTCTGATAGACAGATCTGAGACTGGGAGGTGCTGAGTTTCCTTCCGGTGTTCTCTGTTCTAAATATTTACCCAGCTACTTAGCTAAGCTGTCAGCCCCAGATCTCCGCCAGCCATAGGATTTCTTGGTGGTGCATGTTTGCCTTGTATTTCTGTGCTCTCTTTGTTGATCTATTGCTGCCTGATCTTGGACCTCGTTCTGACCATCCATTTGCCTAGCCCCTTTGCTTTGATTCGCGATCTTCTTGGTATTCTGACCTCGGACCGTGACCTGACTACACCTTTGTCTTTCACCTTTAGTTTACAATGTGCTCTCCTGGTATTTGACCCTGGAACGTTTGACTACTCTGCCTCACAGCTTGTCTGTGAGAAGTGACTAGCATCATTTCTGGAGACACTTCCACAGAGGAGCCTTTTTTTATAGTCAATTCAGTAGAGAAGTTTTACCTCCATCATCAGTTGGATATGATCCCAAAATACCACAAACTCTCCAAGGTTTGGTCTTTTCTTGAGCTATGGGCCAAAGTTATGAGGAACTGAAAAGTTGTTTAGCTGTAAAGTGTATCTTTAATTAGTAAGACATCTAATATGACGATGAACCAGGATGAAGAACCTCCATATCATTGACTTGGGATGAAGAAGAATCACTGATGTCCACCCTCTTTGGGCTCTGATCCATACACGATCCTTTATCGTTAGAAGGGTCCATTGACAATAAGTGGACTAGAAGGAATCCCTCTTACTGGAAGCTGCAGTAATCGTGTTCCCTGCAGCTCCCCCAGAGGGAGAATGAAGCATTACACAGTGTCCATATCAGTGTCAATCACATGGGGTCAATCATGAAGGGTTCAATCTCCAAAATGGGGACACTACAAACCCTGGAAATCATTGCAGATCCCACTAACAATCAGTCATCCAGTGGTGAAAGTCATATAACTGTACAAAGAGGGCAGGGATATATTGTGAAAATTACAAGTTATATAGAACGTTCTACGTGAAGCCATGATGGGTGGGGGGGACACAGGTGTGAACTGGCTCCAGGGAATCCATTTATGAGACACTTGGCATGAATAAGCCCCTTAGGATCACTGCATATATTTGTTGCAGAACTGGGGAGTTGAGAGAAAATCATGGACCTGATGATAAACACTCAACGCTTGCTTCCTTTTCCAAACTTGAAAATATATTCTTCATTACTTGAAACAATCTACAGCGTGAGACGCTGAAAATCTGGGCAGGAGACGAGGTAATGAATTTATATATTGAGCTGATATTTATATATAATTTTCAGGCTGGCGCTTCACAATCAGGCTGTAAATCCAGCGTCCTCCAACACATTGTAACCCAAGGAGTATAACTCAACACAGACGCACATTCCCATCAGATCCCATCAGCACGGGGTCTCCATGAAAAAAAGAGTAGGGTTGGAGAATGTGAGAATCAGAACTTCACCCAAATCCTGATAATAATGAGAAATTCCTCTAGTCCGGGGCACTTGGAGATGTGATAATCTGCCACCAAACTGTGGAAAAATTCAGAATGTTACTCCCTTTACCTGGTGGAGATTCTTTTTTTATATATTTTTGGTTTCCTGCAATTGGTGAGTGTTGCAGCTTATCCAACCATTATTTTTCTATCCCTGGTCACTACCAAAGTCCGACCTCTCATGAAATACTTGTCACCCAGGTGCTGAATAAACCTCCTGCAAAGCCGCACTCCCCCAAAATTTCCATTCAATTGATGCATCATCAGACTCCGCTCTTGTGTCTAGACACAAATTTGGGGATTGTTAACTGGGGCATGACCTGCTGGAAAGAGGGCATGTGTGTGCAAATAAAAATGTGGAGCTGAACTTTGTGCACCACAATCCTTAATCATCCGTGGAAGAATTTATAAAAGTTGGCAAGTATTTCCTACAGAAGAAATCCAAGGTTTACGGCCACGCTATTCTCTAGAAGTATAACTATTATTAATGTCTATAAAGCTTTCTAGAGAACTTTTAAGGGTCAGAACCTGATATTTTTGAAGACATGAAGCGTGAACCTGCCCAGACCAGTGGAACAACCTTGATCATAGACATATAACCTCTCTGGAGTTTGTTTTGGCATAGTGCGATATTTGGCATTCTTAGGTGGCCTCCCTTAACCTGCGAGCACGGGCTGACACTTGAATCCGAGCCCTGTCTTCCTTTTGTGGTCAACCACATTGCCCCTTAGAGGTCTCAGAGGAAACATTACATTTCCTAAAACTGTCTTTGAACTGTTGGATCTGCACTTCCTTTTCATCTGGAGCTGTTCCTGCAAACACGCTCTTGAACACGTGAACTCGGCCTGACCATAATCAGGCTTTGTTTCTGTGTAAGCAATTCATCCCATGGCGCGCGGCTCTTACACATCGAGGAAAAGAGGGGAATATTTAATGCTTAGAAAGGTTTTACTGGAGCTAAGATCACAGGAGAACAGATTCTACCAACAGGAAAACCTTGAAGGATACCCCTACTGGTGTCAAGCCATGGTCAAGAAGAACGACGGATAGACTTCCTCGGAATCAGGATGTTTTCTTGCATAACCTAGAGTCCTGTTCGTAACATGGCACAGGAAAAAAATCAGAGCGTTGACAAAACAAAAGCTTAAGCTTCATCCAAGATCAGCACATTTGAAAATTTAACTTTCTTTATTTTTTTTTACTTAAACATTAAAACTTTTTAAAAAATTTTTTTCAAAAAGTTGAGTTTAAAAAAATTGGATTTAAAAACTATTTTAGAATGTCAAAGCTTTGGCCGAGCAATTTCTTATCCAAACTCTAAGACATCCAAAAAGTGAATACTCAACGCCCTCTATCCAACGCCTTCTCTTCTGGTTCAGCCAGATCCATTAAGAAGTCATCTCATGTCACCTGTATGGCTGGGCCTCTGGATTAATGGACTTCGAAGAAGGGGATATTACAATCTATGTGGTGACCCCGACATTATTTGGGAATTTTGAGGAAATAGACCGGATTCTCCACTCAGTGCCCCATTCCATCAAATATCTCACCACTTCCCAATGGAATGGATAGACATTGACCACTCAGCGAGAGTTCTTGTGGTTGATAACAGCTCATAGACCTTCTCTAAAGAGTTGACATTTCAGATAACTCCTTTAATTAAATGTTTTAATGAGTTATATTGAAAACATATTTTATCAGAACACTAGAGATTCATCCATCCAAGTACCAAAGCACCTCCACCACCATGACACCATCCAGTCCTCGACTAGATCATCTTGACTCTTAGTCAACTTACAAGCAGCCCATTTGCAACCTAAGAGCTGGGCAACCAACCGCTATATTCACCTCACAAATCAAATCCTTGTCTGAAAACACATGGCCAAGTCCAGTGCATTATCGGCACTGGATGCCATGGAGAAGATAAAGCAGCTACCACTAAGAGCTGAATGCAGGGAATGCTCATGCTTCTAATGGGCACAAACATCTGGAACATCTGGCCATGTCCTTCAGAATTGAGGCCACGGAGACAGCGGCAAATCAATGATACCACTACACAGTAATTGGAATTTACCAAAATTTACTCTGGGAGTGACATGTAAGGACTTTGCACTCTCCAACGCTCTACTAGATGCTTAATAAGACCACTCCAAACATTCCAAGAACTTTTCATAAGTCAATACTGTCTGAGGTCACAGCACATTACAGGTGTTCCTACATGAGATTTGTTTGTAGTCCGTAATGATGGAGAGTAGACGCATAACTCTGCATATGAGCTCTGTACACAAAACAGGGAGGATTCTCGATGTAAGACTATTTGTAGTGTTGCAGAGAAGTTTTAAAGAGACCACTCCATATTTATTCTCCATTGAGTAAAATGGCAGATGTATTATTTTCTGCCAGTAAACCTGGGGCTAAGCTCCTCTCACTGTAGGAGACCAGACTACAAGCTTTGCGGCCAGGTTATATGGTTCCATATTGTGAGATCTTTTTTTCGCAGGTGAGATCGGCATCTGATCTCCGGACATCTCCATGATTGTCATAGAGAATATGAAAATATTAACAGCACTGAAACCCCTCTCCCCCTCCCTCCTTCCCTTTGTCATTTGCAATCTGAGCTGACACTTAGATGTAGGATTGTACAATAGATTATTACAAGTAGGAAATTGAATAGTGAACCAGATTAATTAACATGCAAGAGCCAACAGTCTAGTGAATTACGCAGTTTAAAATATGGGCCAGGTGACTGAACGAGGATGTGTACTGCGTATAGACAAAGAGTACAGATTAAAAGATAGGAAAAGGCTTGTTATGGATAAAAGGGAATATCTCACACTCTCTACAAATAGCTATTGTCCTTCATATTTCTATAAATCCAATATTAATGAGACATACATTTTCAACCCCGGGGATATATTAATGAGACATACATGTTCGACCCTGGGGATAACCAGGGAAAAGATACATATTTTTTAATATCTGTAGCTCCTGCATATAAGCCACAAATCAGTTGTGAACAGTTAACTGGCAACAGCTATGCCATGCTTGGTCTCTAAGTAAAGATAAAATCCCAATGGAAAATATGGCATCAATCTCCAACTTCTGCGACCATCCGAAGAGGAGTTATTGCATAAGTTGGAGATTTCAAAAAATCACGAAGGGCTGAGACCAGCAAACAACCCTGCCCAAGTGAGGTCATCACGGGGGAGTGTGTGGGTGGGACTCAGGGGCTTATAAAAGATAAAGTCAAATTATAATCTGCATTCGTGTAAAGAGATACATATTGTGTATGCATTGACCCCGTTCGCTGAATGGCCAATCAAAGTGCTCTCCTTCAGCTAAAATGAATCGTCTCTGTGATCAGTGTAGTAAGTTCTCTTGTTAATCCCTTTTATTTTCTGTAACTGTATATGGTGTACTGATTTGTCCTCTTAGTTAAATCATTTGTATATTTTTCTTTAACACTGCCTCCCTTTGGATTAAATATAAAATGTAATAGTTCTGTTCCTTTTGTTCTGTAAACGTGCCCCGCCTCAGAGCCATACTCTACCTATAAGGCGTCTAATCGGCCTGAATTTAAAAACGGATTGGTGGTGGCAGCGAGTAGTCTGGAGTTATCATGAAATTTGCAGTGACTGCATTGGAAGTATATACACATATTCCAGGTGTGGGAATCCGTATGCGTATATGCCATATGCTCACTGTTAGTTTTCCAATAACCGGCCAGTTAATGCAAACAGCCCGCGGCCCCTTTCGTTAATCATCAGCCAATCGTGTAATTGTCCAGATGATAGGGGGCAGAAGAGAGCTGTTCACTCCAAAGATCACAGAGGGTGGTTCTGAGAGACTCCCCGCCTGTGATCTCTGTGAAAATTGGATTTAATGATTATTCTTTGTTGTCTCTTCAACATAGAATTATGATCTTATGGACATTTGTTACACGCACGCCGCTAGGTTCAGATAGGGCGAGACGGGTTTCATGAATTCTTTGGAATCCTGGGGGAACCATTACTCAGGGCGACCATAGGATGCAACTTCTCTCAGGCACACAATAGATTCAATTGCTGACCAGACACATCTGACAAGAGTCTTTTTCAACAGTTTAACAGTGGAATTTAATCTGAAGCACGACCATTACAATTCAGGGATATTAAAGCAACAATCTTCATTACAGTACAGTTTAATAAAGCAGGCACAGTAACATCAGTCTCTTCAGTAGCATAATTCAGCACAGATTAGATCTCTTAGTTGCACACTTCTATGCATATGACGCGCCCCTGGGCCTGTGTCGCGCTGCGTTGCGCACGCGGGAGCTTACCCGGAGCCGGATCTCTTGAGGGTTGTAGTCTCGTGGCGGTGACCCGGTCCGTGCCCAGGGAGTCAAACTGAGCGGCGATGTAACAGCGGTAGATGCAGGACGACTACGCCACCCGTTGAATGCAGCTATGGAGCTGCCGCTGCAGGACAGTCCGCTGAGGCCGGTGGATGGATGGTGCAGCGTAGATGGTATAACCCCCAACGGGAGGGGTATGGCCTCAGGGCAGCAGATGTGGATGATGGGGGTAGCAGGAACCACTCAGAGACGGTGCGGTGTAATTCAGGGTCTTTACTGGTAACAACGATAGACCCTCCCGGAGTACTTGCTAGTGAACGGGGCCTGGTCAGTCCTTGAGCAGATGGGATCTCCCCTGGCCAGGCGGAGTTGTAGGCCTCCCAAACTGACTGTACTCTTCTGGCTACCTTGCTAGAAGCGGATATAAGTAGCCCACGTCCCTGAGTGTACCGTGTGGTGCTCACCCGTATGGCCGGTGACTCGGGGCCTTCTAATGGCTTCCGCTCCACGATGGCGGTGCTGGTCCCACGCGTGTGACCGTGCCTTCGGGTTTCTGGGCCTGAGGACCTGAAATCCCCTGCCGGTCGGCTTCTGCTGCTGGGTAAGAGTTAGTCCCCACAGCCTCGGACGCCGGGTCCGGTAAGAAAGCTTCTCAGTCAGGGCGAGCTCTGCAGCTGCCAGCCCCTGACTCGTAGTAGTATTGCTCCCACTGAGCTTCTGCTGTTTCTTCCTATGCTGCTTCTCTGTCTCTACTCTCCTTGACTGACTAACCCTGCCTCAGCCCAGGGTTTATACAGGGGAAGTTCTTCCCCTCCCAAGACTGGGCAGGAGGTGTGGCATGCACAGGATCCCTGACCAAAGGACCTCCCACCTGCTCTCAGACATAACATTACATTACTGTGGAAAACCAGACCCCTGGGGTGCCACATTCCCCCCTAGTGAAATTTAGTACTCCGGGACTAAACATATTTTAGAAAAACATAACAAGATATAACAACAATAACAGTACAATAAGAAGAAACACATAAAGGTGGTCACGGCATGTCCGTAACCGGGTGCAGTCTTTGAAGAAAAGCAAGGTGTCCATTTCACCAAAACAGGGAGACGTAACCAGGTAGGGGTCTGTCCTACCCCGAGTCCTTAACAGTCTCTAGTCCATCCTGGGTTACGCTCCAACTAATTGTACAAGGATTCCCGGTAGATCCACCAAGGATTCCTAAAAATAACTGGAAACACAAAATTATACACAAGCAACAATACACAGATAAACATAAATAAAACAATTTATACACTTCAAATCCTCCAGCGTGCGGTTAACTGGCCTCTAGTGGCCCTAGTGGACCTACGGAGCTGACTGTCTGGCCCTGAACTACAGGGTGTAGGAGCTGTCAAGGGTAAACTGGGCAGCTGTCTACCGGCTCTTTGTCTCACTAGGGGTACGGCAGGCTCACTATAAGCAGAGGGTTGATCCTCCTGTTCTGCTTGTGTGGAATCTTCTGCCTCCTGGACCGGCTGTTCTTCCAGCTCTACCTGTTGCTCCGTAGGTGCTTGGGATGCTGGTTGGAGGAAGGTGAGTATGGGTACCACAACTGCACCATTGACTTGAGTCCAAGACCGAGGGAAGTCCCCGAGCACAGTACTAACCATATCTTCCCTTTCCTCTACGGGTCGATGGTCTTCTTGTTCCTCTTCAGGGTTCCTCAGTTGTTCGGGACACTTCTTCAGGTGGTCCCGGGATACAATAGCTGTGGTTTCCCCTCCGTCTTTACTGATGGTACAAACCTTCGGGTTCTCGTGGCTTGAGGGCAGTACGGTGTACGGGTCCTTTTCCCACTGGTCGTCCAACTTGTGGAGCCGTCTCTTCCTCTTCAAGACCTGCTCTCCGGGTACCAGGGGAACAGCGGGAGCATACTGGTTGTAAGTTTTCTCTTGTCTTTCCCTAGCCTGGTGAAGTGTCCTCGGGTGTCAGGACTCCCATTTCCAGGTCAACAGGTAACTTACCAGGTCTTGCCCTCATTAGGTAAGCCGGGGTACAGTTGGTGGAACCTACCGGGATGTGGTTGTATAGGTCCACCAGATCGGGCAACTTCTCAGGCCACAGACTGCGTTCTTCCAGGGGCAACGTTTTTAAAAGATCCATTACCACCTGGTTCATTTTCTCACAAAGTCCATTAGTTTGCGGATGGTAGGGTGTCGTCCTTATCTTCCGGCAGCCATACAGATTGCAGAATTCCTGGAAGACCTCCGCTTCAAAGGCAGGTCCCTGGTCCGTCAGCACTTGGTCCGGGTACCCGTGTGGACGGCAAAAGTGCTGCTGGAAGGCTCTAGCTGCTGTTCGAGCCGTTAAGTCCTTGACGGGGACGACAACCAGAAACCGGGAGTAATGATCCACGATGGTTAACGCGTAGACGTAGCCACTTCTGCTTGGGGTCAGTTTTACATGATCCAAGGCTACCAGTTCCAACGGTTGCCGGGTGACGATGGACTGCAGGGGAGTCTTCTGGCTGGCACGGTCCTTCCTTCTCAGGTTGCACGGGCCACAGTCTCTGCACCACTTCTCGATGGTTCCCCTCATGCCTACCCAGTGGAACCGCTCGCGCAGCAGGAACTCCAGCTTCTTCCACCCGAAGTGTCCAGCTCCGTCGTGGTATGCCTCCATCACCATGGCTGCGTCTCTTCGTGGCACCACTACTTGCCAGAGTAATTCATGCGTCCGGGAGTTAACCATTCTGCGGCACAACCTCCCTTTGTAAAGGAACAGTCGACTCTTCTCTGCCCATAGTTGTTTGGCTTCCTCCGGAGCGTCTGGTTCAAGGCGAGCCTCCGGCCGAGTCAGCATCTCCTTCACCAGTCGGACGGCAGGGTCGCTGTCTTGCGTTTCCGCCCAGTTGTAGTGGGGTAAGGGGTTCAACGTAGCAGCCTGCTTACTCCTTACCCGGTGGGAATACTGGATAGTCCCATGACGGTGGAACGCAGGGAGTTCAACTTCTTCGTGTCCCTCCGGATCTTCTCCTCCGTCCGGCAGGTTGGGCATACTGGACAGGGCGTCCGCGTTGGTATTGGAGCGTCCTGCCCGGTATTTGATTGTGAACTCGTAGTTGGACAGACGGGCCATCCACCTCTGCTCCAGGGCACCGAGTCTTGCCGTGTCCAGGTGTGTCAACGGGTTGTTATCCGTGTACACGGTGAACCGGGAAGAAGCGAGGTAATGCTTAAAGCGCTCGGTGACTGCCCATACTACGGCCAGGAACTCTAACTTAAATGAGCTGTAATTCTCGGGGTTCCTTTCGGTGGGTCGCAGTTTTCGGCTGGCGTAGGCGATTACTCGTTCCTTCCCCTGCTGGATCTGGGACAGTACGGCTCCTAGCCCGATGTTACTGGCGTCGGTGTAGAGGATAAAGGGCTGGCTATAATCCGGGTACGCCAGGATTTCGTCCCCCGTGAGGGCCATCTTCAGCTGGCGGAAGGACTCTTCTTCCAGCTCCTCCCATTTGAAGGGCGGCTTCTGGTTCTTGGCCTTCCGGGACTGGCCTATCAGGAGGTCCTGCATAGGTGCTGCCTTTTTGGTGAAACCGGGAATAAACCTTCGGTAGTAGCCTACCAACCCGAGGAATTGCCGCACTTCTTTTACGCTGGAGGGGCTTGGCCATTCCTTAATTGCGGTGATCTTATCAGGGTCGGGAGCCACTCCGTCAGCGCTCACCACGTGTCCCAGGTACTGCACCTTTGGTTTCAGGAGGTGACACTTGGAGGGTTTCACCTTTAGGCCGTAACTTGCCAGAGCTTCGAACACTTCCGCCAGGTGTTTCAGGTGGTCCTCATACGTCTTGGAATATACGATGACATCGTCCAGGTACAACAGGACCGTCTCGAAGTTTCTGTGGCCCAGACAACACTCCATCAGTCGTTGGAAGGTTCCCGGTGCGTTGCAGAGTCCGAACGGCATGCAGGTGAACTCGCTAAGTCCCATCGGGGTGGTGAATGCGGTCTTCTCCCGGTCCGCCTCTGCTACAGGAACCTGCCAGTACCCGCTAGTGAGATCCAAGGTAGAGAAGAAGTTAGCAGATCTTAAAGCAGCCAATGACTCCTCTATCCTTGGTAAGGGGTACGCATCCTTGTGTGTGATACGATTGATTTTCCGGTAATCCACACACATCCTCATGGTGTTGTCTTTCTTTCGGACTAAGACTAGTGGAGCTGCCCAGGGGCTACAGCTATCCCTGATCACCCCAGCCTCCTTCATGTCTCTAAGCATCCCCTTGGCGTGTTGGTAGTGGGCAGGGGGTACGGGTCGATACCTCTCTTTTATAGGAGGATGGTCTCCCGTGGGGATGTGGTGTTCTACCCCCTTGACTCGCCCGAAGTCTAACGGGTGTTTACTGAACACTCTCTCGTACTCCTGAACCACCCGATAGACTCCTTGTTTCTGGTGTGCGGGAGTGGAGTCAGTACCCAGATGTAGTTGCTGACACCAGTCCTCCATGTTTTTCTTAGAGCCGTTACCTTCCTCCGGGTGAGATGGAGGCAAGGGTTCCACAGATTGTATAGAATTTTGGTTAATGGTATATAATTTGACTAGCGTGGCATACCGGGGCAGGTACACTTCCCTCTCCCCGATATTTATTATGCGAACGGGCACCCTCCCATGGCGTACATCAACCACCCCCCGTGCTGTCAAAATGGTGGGCCTACTGTCCGAGTAAACTGGTTCTACCATTGCCTGGTAATCTCTACCTCTCAGACCAATAGCTGCCCGGCACCAAATCATCATTTCACTTTTTGGGGGCATGGCAATAGGAAAAAGGTCACACATTCTTACGCTACCAATCTCACCACCGGAGAGTTCCACCTGTTGCCGTCGCATCAGTGCCCGGATCTCTTTCTGGAGCACCCGCTGCTCGCCGGAGCTGGCGTTCTTGGCAACCTGCTGTAAAAGGAAAATCACCTCTGCAAGACAATTTTCAATTACATTAGTTCCTAGAGTTATTTTTGGGTGACTCTCATGTTTGTCAATATCTACAGTGATCAGTCCCTGTGCTGCCAGTTCGACTCTACCGATTTTGATGGTCACCTCTTTAAATCCGATCTGTGGCACGGGCTGGCCATTGCTGGCGATGATACTCAAGTCGTCGTCAGGGTAGCGGGTAATATCCGAGTCATTCCAGTACTGCTTAAAGAGCACGTACGGGATGGTGGTGACCTGTGACCCGGTGTCCAGTAGGGCACTCATGGGAATGCCATCCAGTACCACAGGCAAGACTGGACGTCCTCCCACATATCTGTCGCGCCAGTTCGATGGGCCTGGTGATCTTTTTCCTGGGGGTTGGCCCTCTACCCCAGGTTGTGCCCGTTTAAAGAACAGTACCTTGCCATATGTCCAGGTTGATTGCAGCGGCGGCAGATGGGTCGTCCGTCCTCGCTGTATCGGTCACTGGGTCTTCCTCTGGCCGGTGGGGTCCTCCTTGGTCGACGCCACGGGATGTCCTCCGGTCCGGATGCCAGCTGGATCTTTTCTGGGGTGGAAGCCTGTAAAGACTGCACAGTTCGGGTTAGCGCAGCAACGCTCTTAGCTAGCTCTTGGACCTGATGGTGTAGGTCTGGAGCCGGGTCATTGTCCAAAGCCTGCGCATCAGCTCCCACAGGCCCTGCCGACAAGGGCGCCGCCTCCTGGTGGTAAGTAATAGCTGGGCGCCTGTGGGTCATAACGCCACCCGGTGCCGGTTCTCGGAGCACCCGGATGGCTCTGTCCTTGAACTGTGCAAAGCCCAGATGGGGATCCTGTAAGGCCATTGCCCGCAACTGGGTTCGGTGGGTATTACAATACAGTCCCTCTATAAACTGTTCGGTCAACAGCCTGTCCTCGTTTCCCACTCCATCAGGGTCGGTCTGCTTAATGGCCCTCAGGGCCTCTTGTAGGTTTAGTGCATAGTCCCTTATACTCTCATGCGCTCGCTGCTTGCACCCGTAGAATCTAAGCTTAATCTCGGCTGAGGTGCGGGTATCAAAGGTGTCCTTCAGCCGGGTTAGTATCCCTGCGACAGTCTTCCTCCCAGGTGGCCAGGATTTTACTTCCCTTTTGGCTGCCCCGGTTAGTTGGGCCACCAGGATGCTCACTTTTTGCTCTTCTGTGAGGGGGTACACCTGGAAGAGGCTATCCAGCTTTTCTCTAAAGTCATGCAGGGTATGTGACTCCCCTGAGTACTGGGGTAGCCAAGCTGCTCCCGGGATATAGGGCATGGTGAAGGGCATAACTGCAGCAGCGGTAGCGCTGGCGGGGGTTGAGGCAGTGAAGCTCTCCTCCGTATCCGACATCTTCCTCCCCCCTAGTGGACCGTGGCCTACCTTGCGATGATCCTCTTCCGTAGGCCGCGGCTCCGCAGTGGATCGTCAGGGTTGAGGACCTTCCGTCGCGCTCCTGTGACGTCGGCGTCTGCTGGGCTCCTTCCAGGACCTTACGCAACATCCGGACGTGAGGCGGGGCTTCAGTTCTCGCGCGCTTTCGGAGTCCACGCCCCTCTTCTTCCCGCGCGGCGTCCTCAAGATGGCGTCCAATGGCGGGAAAACTCCACGGATGGCGGGAAGAAGGCAGAAGATGGCGCCGGATGGCGGGAAACTTCACCGATGGCGGGAAGAAGGCTGAAGATGGCGCCGGATGGCGGGAATCTTCACCACAGGTAAGTTTGAAAAGTCTCTTTTTCAGGCACGCAGTACCCGGTGGTTGCGGGCACGAAATCCTGCCGACTACGCCAAAGTTGACGCGCCCCTGGAGCCGGATCTCTTGAGGGTTGTAGTCTCGTGGCGGTGACCCGGTCCGTGCCCAGGGAGTCAAACTGAGCGGCGATGTAACAGCGGTAGATGCAGGACGACTACGCCACCCGTTGAATGCAGCTATGGAGCTGCCGCTGCAGGACAGTCCGCTGAGGCCGGTGGATGGATGGTGCAGCGTAGATGGTATAACCCCCAACGGGAGGGGTATGGCCTCAGGGCAGCAGATGTGGATGATGGGGGTAGCAGGAACCACTCAGAGACGGTGCGGTGTAATTCAGGGTCTTTACTGGTAACAACGATAGACCCTCCCGGAGTACTTGCTAGTGAACGGGGCCTGGTCAGTCCTTGAGCAGATGGGATCTCCCCTGGCCAGGCAGAGTTGTAGGCCTCCCAAACTGACTGTACTCTTCTGGCTACCTTGCTAGAAGCGGATATAAGTAGCCCACGTCCCTGAGTGTACCGTGTGGTGCTCACCCGTATGGCCGGTGACTCGGGGCCTTCTAATGGCTTCCGCTCCACGATGGCGGTGCTGGTCCCACGCGTGTGACCGTGCCTTCGGGTTTCTGGGCCTGAGGACCTGAAATCCCCTGCCGGTCGGCTTCTGCTGCTGGGTAAGAGTTAGTCCCCACAGCCTCGGACGCCGGGTCCGGTAAGAAAGCTTCTCAGTCAGGGCGAGCTCTGCAGCTGCCAGCCCCTGACTCGTAGTAGTATTGCTCCCACTGAGCTTCTGCTGTTTCTTCCTATGCTGCTTCTCTGTCTCTACTCTCCTTGACTGACTAACCCTGCCTCAGCCCAGGGTTTATACAGGGGAAGTTCTTCCCCTCCCAAGACTGGGCAGGAGGTGTGGCATCCACAGGATCCCTGACCAAAGGACCTCCCACCTGCTCTCAGACATAACATTACATTACTGTGGAAAACCAGACCCCTGGGGTGCCACACATACACAACCACAGGCTTTTCCTTCACAAGGACACAATAGTACACAGCATTCTTTATCCTGCATGGAGATGGAGGGGGGGAGGGTTTGATGAGGGAGATGATCCCTGTGACAAAATTCCCTTTCAGTCCTTATCTTCCTGCCCGATAATACTCTGCACTGTTCCTTCAGGGAGTTTATCTGACCTGTGTTTAGTTTCTCTCTTGATCTGAATCCTGTTCAGTTGCCTTCTGTCAGATACAGATAACACACCACCTTTCTCTTTGGCTTCAGCCAGACTACAATAACAAGTTCCTCACAATCCCCCTGGGGCTCTGCTAAAACACTCCCTGTCTCCTGTGACTGTCTTAACCCCTCTAGTTGCTGGATGCTTCTGAAGCACAACACTTCCTGTCTCCTGTGCTTGTATTATTTGTAACAGTTGCTGGATGCTTTTGAACCAACAGCACTACTTCTGTATGTCACACATTCCTAGTCATTTTTTCTAATTAATGAGACGTCTTCTTTGTGGCATAACAGATAATTAAGATTCCTTGTCTTTACTGTCAGCAGATTCCTGATCATATATAACTTGTGGGATGGAGAGGTTTGTTATCCAAACTGATAAAAGGACAGAGAAGCAGCGTGACCCGGAGACATGGAGGACAGAGGCTTCCTGAGTTCTGTCCATCTGAGGATCTGAATGTGTCTCCTACACAGAGTTTCCTTTTAATAGGACATCACTGTTGTATGTTTTGGGAACACTGGGGCCCAAATAAATCAGCACAATGAAGGCACAGCAGATAAGATCCACTGCCATCATGCTTGCCAACTCTCCAATAATGTCTGGGAGGCTGTCACGATTCCACCATTCATTATGTACTGGATGCAGTGAGTGACAGATCAGCCACCCTATAGAATCAGGGTTGTGCTGAGCTGTCAGTATTGTGAGTGACAGTCTAACCACCAATCAGGGCAGGGGCATGCTGTTTTTTTTTCCAGGTGTTTCATGTTCTGGCTGATTACCTAGCTATTTAGGTTGGCTGTCAGTGTCTGATTATTGCCAGTTGCTGCTGTAGTTTGGTGGTGTGTGTGCCTTGTTTTCCAGTGCTCTGTTCTGATCTTTTGTTGCCCAACCTTGCACCTTGCCTTTGACCATCCATTTGCCTAGCCCCTTTGTCTTCATCCACTACCTTCCTGGAATTCTGACCTCGGACTCTGACCTGACTATGCCTTTGTCTTACCCCCTATGTTTAGGACGAGCTCTCTTGGTATCTGACCCCAGACCTCTTGACTACCCTGTCCCACAGCTTGTCCGTGAGTAGTGTCAGTGTCACATTTGTGACTCAGCGTTACAGAGGCTCAAGGAAAAGGGAAGATCCCACTGAATATCCAGAAGAGTCAGCAAATCTCCTGGTTGCCACCAAAATCTTATGGAGAACAATCAGGATCCTAGTGCCATGGCATCTTGGGGAGAAATGGGTCAAGGTACTGAGGTGGTGAATATTGGGAGTGGTGCCCCAAAAGCTGCCCCTCTCCTAATGCCAACTTTTACTGCCAAGCATGCATTAATGCTTATCAGTGATGATTTCTACTGAGTGTTTCCATCTCAGGTTCCAGTCTGGTGCATTTTCTTGGTGGACGACTCGGATTAGACACCTGGATGTGATGGAGCTTTTAGGTATTCTAATGTTGGGATGTTTGTTTTAAGAACAGACTATCAGTATTACCGTTCTGTGGAACCCTTGTAATCCCTCTCCTGGGGTCTCCCTGTAAAGTTCAGGCACCCCCTCCACCTCTCCGTCTTCCTGGGGAGGCCGGCAGCGCCCTGGTTGATCCTCGCGATCAGATTCCAGCCTCGGCTCTCAGCGTCACAGCAACTTTCTACAGTTTATTATTATTTCCAAATACAGAAATTCCATTGAATGGCAATCAAACCAGAGCGGGAAATCCCAGATCCAGAGATCGTCACTTTCTGTAAATGATTTGCTTTTGCTTCTCAAACATTCAATTTCCTGACCAACGAGATAATGTGTTTCCGTCTCTGTGCCATGTATTGTTACGTCTGCGGGGGGGAGAAATCTGCGTCAGGAAGCAATAAAGTCCAATATTCAGTAAATGTTCCTTTGCGACAAAGGTCCGGGTGACAAAGCTTCGTCATCGCATTGCAAAGTTCTAGAACTTACTACCATATTATGTTTGTTACAATGTATCAATTCAGGTGAAATGTATCGTTCTGGAGTCCAGAGGATTGTCCAGCCTGGATACAGTTGTAACAAGCCCTCAGCTGTGCCACATGTTGGGTCAGGGCAGGGTTTAAGGGGAACTTGTACAAGTTTCAGGTTCCCTCGAATTATCTAATCTGTGTTACGTCGATGCAATTCAGATTCACTCCGGACCATTGTTTTTTCAAGCCCCCCTGCACTTGAGGCTCATTTACATAAATTTATAAAAGTGATAATTTGAGAATGGAATAAAGAAATGAGAAAACAAAGGTCCTGTATGAATCTGCATTACAGCCACATAACAAAGATTAAATCAGTTGGGGAATTAAAACGTGCAGAGAAAAAGCAATGGCTTCCAGCTTCTGGTAAAAATATTTCAGTCCAACCTTATTGGGTTAAAAATCCATAGCAGAAGTAAGGTGCAAGAGACAGAAATATGTCTTACGCCTCTGTCATGGCAGACTTAGTAGGCTCCCATACACATTAGATTGTTGTACAACTTGATCAGTATTGGTGGGTTTGGGTGACTTTAGTGGCGGTAATATATGGGTGCTGTGTGGGCATTATATTTGTCCTGTGCGGATAATGTATGGGTGGGGCAGTGTAGGGAGTTGTGTGGCTATTATAGGAGTGCTGTGGGAGTGTTACATGGGTGCTGGCGTCGTGCCTGTGTTGCATGGTGCTTTGTGGCTGTATTATGGGTGCACTGGTTTTGCACAGTTGCTGTGTGGGTGCGGTATGAGTGGTGCGTCCACCTGGGTAAGGGCTCGGTTTTGGGACAGCACTTTTGCAGCTTCATACATCCTTCTGAAGTCATTGTCGGATGCGGTAGACGTTCCCTGAGCCGCAGGGTGCTCTTTGGTTTGGGTTTGGGTTGTATTTTCTCCTTGTGGCGAGGTTCTCTCTCCCCTTCAGCGATGTGATTGATATGGGGTTAGTGGACTCGTGTTTCTACAGCTGCTCTGGAGCCATTCTTCTACACTCCATCTCCTGCTAACAATTAATATGTTTCAAATCCATCATTTATTATTTAGAAATGTAGAAAATCCAAACTTCCCCTTAACTCCATCTGGAGCATCCCTGGGGGGGGGGGGGGGGGGTAAATGCACCACCAAAGTCCTGAAGACTCCTCCGAGAACCCCTTCTAGAGACAATGGTGCAGACGCTGCAGGGTGCTGCACCCCCTGAGATCAAGTCTAATTGTTAAGCTACTCTTTCACAAATTAGTACACCCCATATTTCATAAACCTCGTGTTTAAATATTGCACCATATATGTTATATATACTGCAGCCTAAAACTTGATATTTTATATACTACACCCGCTAAAATTGTCACAGTAATGTGGGCGGAATACTCTGCGTCATGCGCTTGGCGTGGGACCCCTGCGGGCAGGACAGCAAGGTACCCTCTCTGTGGTTATATTGTAGCTGGGGATAACAATTATCACCCTAGGGGCTGCATAGGGGGCTGCACAGTCGGGGGTCATTGTTTGCTTGGATCCTTCTGGCCGCCATGATCTACAGAATATACATCAGTCGTTCCTCCGTCTCACAATAATGTGAAGAATGATTGATATCCGCCTGAGATCAGATCTGTGGTCAGAGTCCCAGAAGAAGAGAAATGAATATATATCGGCCCATAAATCGATTTTCTATATAAGCAAAGCATAGTACTACTAGAAAGCCACGAATAATACAAAAAAACAAAACTGTTCCTGGTGCCCGACGGACCTGACGGTGGAGGCCACAACCTCCCGGAGAAGAGGTCGCTCTTCCCTTCTTACATCTCACCAGACTCCTGACGTCTCTCTCGAGGCTGGAGCCATTTTTTTTTCCGTGCTCGGGACACATGGTTCGTATTTCCACGCAAACGTCGACGAAGAATAGAAAATAAATAAAAACATTCAGTGAAAAATCTACCGAAGCCAAGAGGAGGGGGTTTTTATTTCCATTCTCGGAGAAATGTGCAAGCGAAGCAAGAAGACGAGAGAAAGCTCAGAAGAGTCAGAAGAAAGGGGAAAAAGAATGCCGAGCGCGGAGCAGCAAAGAGCGAAAGGAGGAGAAAACAAAAACATTCCGAAAAAGTGAGCCCTGAAGGAAGGTTCAGGCCGGAGCGGGGGGCTTCCTCGGGATCTGCAGGCCCCGGGGGGGCTTGGACAACGGCCAACTCCTAATGAAGATCATTACTCCAATAGCAGAGAAAAATAATGGCCTGTCCTGTCAGGGCTTCTCTGGCCGTGAACCTGGGTGTTCCTGCCCAGCAGAACATATTTAGTCTGGATATTACAGGGATTGTTTGAAGAGAGAGATAGGAGGAATTCTGCTCCGTACCCACAGTCTGACCCCACCCGACATTCCTGGCCCACCTCCAGGTTATTGCTTTCTTCATTTTCCTGCAGTTTTCTGGATTTCGCACGGCTCCCGCTGACACGTGTCTTCTGCACATTTCTCACAAACTTCTGGGAGGAAAAGTGAAAAGACAAGTATCAGATTGTTATCGGGAACCCACAGGTCTTATGGAAAACTGCTATAAATATGGGAAGAAGGCAACAGGGAAAAAAACAGTAACCTGCAGCCAGAGGCATTCACACTATTCTCAAAAGTAACAATATTAACCTCTCCACGAAGGAAAAAAGACCTGCATAAAAGAAAGCCCAACAACAACTCCTGGACAATCGTGGCTAGTCTGCTCTGAGACCTGTGTCCTCAGTGATCGCATGACATAAAAAATATAAAGTACATGCTACAGTCCTCAATAAACTGTCTCCAAACATCTCTGTATACAGGGAGCTCCCCCTAGTGGTGTCTGCAGACAGGATCTTATCATGTATCTCTGTATACAGGAAGCTCCCCCTAGTGGTGGCTGCAGACAGAATCTTATCATGTATCTCTGTATACAGGGAGCTCCCCCTAGTGGTGGCTGCTGACAGAATCTTATCATGTATCTCTGTATACAGGGAGCTCCCCCTAGTGGTGGCTGCAGACAGAATCTTATCATGTATCTGTGTATACAGGGAGCTCCCCCTAGTGGTGGCTGCAGACAGAATCTTATCATGTATCTCTGTATACAGGGAGCTCCCCCTAGTGGTGGCTGCAGACAGAATCTTATCATGTATCTCTGTATACAGGGAGCTCCCCCTAGTGGTGGCTGCAGACAGAATCTTATCATGTATCTCTGTATACAGGGAGCTCCCCCTAGTGGTGGCTGCTGACAGAATCTTATCATGTATCTCTGTATACAGGGAGCTCCCCCTAGTGGTGGCTGCAGACAGAATCTTATCATGTATCTGTGTATACAGGGAGCTCCCCCTAGTGGTGGCTCCAGACAGAGTTTTATTATACACTGCTCAAAAAATAAAGGGAACACTTAAACAACAGAATATAACTCTAATTAAATCAAACTTCTGTGGAATCAAACTGTCCACTTAGGAAGCAACACTGATTGACAATCAATTTCACCTGCTGTTGTGCAAATGGAATAGACAATAGATGGAAATTATTGGCAATTATCAAGACACCCTCAATAAAGGAGTGGTTCTGCAGGTGGGGACCACAGACCACTTCTCAGTACCAATGCTTTCTGGCTGATGTTTTGGTCACTTTTGAATGTTGGTTGTGCTTTCACACTTGTGGTAGCATGAGACGGACTCTACAACCCACAGAAGTTGCTCAGGTAGTGCAGCTCATCCAGGATGGCACATCAGTGCGAGCTGTGGCAAGAAGGGTAGCTGTGTCTGTCAGCATAGTGTCCAGAGCATGGAGCAGATACCAGGAGACGTGGAGGGGGCCGTAGGAGGGCAACAACCAAGCAGCAGGACCGCTACTTCTGCCTTTGTGCAAGGAGGAACAGGAGGAGCACTGCCAGAGCCCTGCAAAATGACCTCCAGCAGGCCACAAATGTGCATGTGTCTGCACAAACGGTTAGAAACCGACTCCATGAGGGTGGTATGAGGGCCCGCCGTCCACAGATGGGGGTTATGCTCACAGCCCAACACCGTGCAGGACGCTTGGCATTTGCCACAGAACACCAGGATTGGCGAAGTCTCCACTGGCGCCCTGTGCTCTTCACAGATGAAAGCAGGTTCACACGGAGCACATGTGACAGACGTGACAGAGTCTGGAGACGCCGTGGAGAGCGATCTGCTGCCTGCAACATCCTTCAGCATGACTGGTTTGGCAACAGGACAGTAATGGCGTGGGGTGGCATTTCTTTGGAGGGCCGCACAGCCCTCCATGTGCTCGCCAGAGGTAGCTTGACTGCCATTAGGTATCGAGATGAGACCCTCAGACCCCTTGTGAGACCACATGCTGGTGCGGTTGGCCCTGGGTTCCTCCTAATGCAGACAATTCCAGACCTCATGTGGCTGGAGTGTGTCAGCAGTTCCTGCAAGATGAAAGCATTGAAGCTATGGACTGGCCGCCCGTTCCCCAGACCTGAATCCGATTGAGCACATCTGGGACATCATGTTTCGCTCCATCCACCAACATCACGTTGCACCACAGACTGTCCAGGAGTTGGCGGATGCTTTAGTCCAGGTCTGGGAGGAGACCATCCACAACCTCATCAAGAGCATGCCCAGGCGTTGTAGGGAGGTCATACAGGCACGTGGAGGCCACACACAATACTCAGCCTCATCAGGAGCATGCCCAGGCGTTGTAGGGAGGTCATACAGGCACGTGGAGGCCACACACAATACTCAGCCTCATCAGGAGCATGCCCAGGCGCTGTAGGGAGGTCATACAGGCACGTGGAGGCCACACACAATACTGAGACTCATCAGGAGCATGCCCAGGCGTTGTAGGGAGGTCATACAGGCACGTGGAGGCCACACAGAATACTCAGCCTCATCAGGAGCATGCCCAGGCGTTGTAGGGAGGTCATACAGGCACGAGGAGGCCACACACAATACTTAGCCTCATCAGGAGCATGCCCAGGCGTTGTAGGGAGGTCATACAGGTACGTGGAGGCCACACACAATACTCAGCCTCATCAGGAGCATGCCCAGGCGTTGTAGGGAGGTCATACAGGCACGAGGAGGCCACACACAATACTCAGCCTCATCAGGAGCATGCCCAGGCGTTGTAGGGAGGTCATACAGGTACGTGGAGGCCACACACAATACTCAGCCTCATCAGGAGCATGCCCAGGCGTTGTAGGGAGGTCATACAGGTACGTGGAGGCCACATACAATACTCAGCCTCATCAGGAGCATGCCCAGGCATTGTAGGGAGGTCATACAGGTACGTGGAGGCCACACACAATACTCAGCCTCATCAGGAGCATGCCCAGGCGTTGTAGGGAGGTCATACAGGTACGTGGAGGCCACACACAATACTCAGCCTCATCAGGAGCATGCCCAGGCGTTGTAGGGAGGTCATACAGGTACGTGGAGGCCACACACAATACTCAGCCTCATCAGGAGCATGCCCAGGCGTTGTAGGGAGGTCATACAGGCACGAGGAGGCCACACACAATACTCAGCCTCATCAGGAGCATGCCCAGGCGTTGTAGGGAGGTCATACAGGTACGTGGAGGCCACACACAATACTCAGCCTCATCAGGAGCATGCCCAGGCGTTGTAGGGAGGTCATACTGGCACGTGGAGGCCACACACAATACTCAGCCTCATCAGGAGCATGCCCAGGCGCTGTAGGGAGGTCATACAGGCACGTGGAGGCCACACACAATACTCAGCCTCATCAGGAGCATGCCCAGGCGTTGTAGGGAGGTCATACAGGTACGTGGAGGCCACACACAATACTCAGCCTCATCAGGAGCATGCCCAGGCGTTGTAGGGAGGTCATACAGGTACGTGGAGGCCAC
Organism: Phyllobates terribilis; assembly: GCF_046119375.1. Taxonomy (NCBI): domain Eukaryota; kingdom Metazoa; phylum Chordata; class Amphibia; order Anura; family Dendrobatidae; genus Phyllobates; species Phyllobates terribilis. The sequence continues at coordinate 19,430,852 of NW_027362764.1, read as the reverse complement.
ACACAATACTCAGCCTCATCAGGAGCATGCCCAGGCGTTGTAGGGAGGTCATACAGGCACGTGGAGGCCACACACAATACTCAGCCTTATCAGGAGCATGCCCAGGCGTTGTAGGGAGGTCATACAGGTGTAGCACCCTGAGGATTCGGCTGCTACAGGGGTATTGCACCTCAAGCCAGAGGTGTGATATTCCACTCCCGGGTAAGGATGGAGTGTGGAGCTGAGCTCAGTTAGCTGCATGCACTACACACATCCCATTTCCGGAGGACGGACCAATGGTACTCCCACTTAATAATGTGCAGGTACGACCGAGTCTGTCCTTGGCTGGAGTGGGAGGGGGGTGGAAAATCCCAGTAGTGTAGGGGCAGATAGGGGGAGCAGTCTGGGTAGTGCTAGGAGCTCATTGGGTGCTGGTCACCTGAGCTCACACATAGAGGGAGTATATAAGGTGGGCACCATCTTAGGACAGGGTCTTTGCAGAGGAGTCTTTTGCAGAAGGCTGGTCAGTCAGTGAGACATCAGTCTTTTGCAGAGCAGTGGAGGAAAGCAGAGGAGCAGAGCAGCCCCAAGGCCAAGAGTGAGAGAGGAGAAAGAAAGACCCAGAGGGGGAGAAAGAAGGAACTCTGAGAGCCCAAACTAAATCAAAGGGTGAAGAGTTGGCAACAGGGTACCGGATCCCAAGCTGGCAGAGGCTACAGCACACCTTAGCCAGGAACCGGAGGTCGTGGGCAGGATTGATCTGCCACGATCACCCACTATATCCACCCGGAAGGCAGACCACGCATAGGGTCAGGGAACCCAGAGACAAGGGTTCACCAACAAGAGGCCCGAGGGAGCCGGACTTAGGTGGATCCCTGGTGGGGAAGGCCAGAGACGAGGACAGGACAGAAAGGGAGCTCAGAACCACGCTCCAGAACTACTTGGGGGTTGGCCGAGTCCAGGACCTGGTGGACGCAGCGCGGCTCGGGTGGTCACTCAAGGCCGGAGTGACCGGTACAAGAACAGCAGTAAGTAAAGAACCCTGAACTGCACAACCCGACTCTGACTCTCATTACCATCTTCACTGCACTTCCACAACCACCATCCTCTGCACCTGACCCCCTGAGGCTATACCCCTCCCGTTGGGGGTTATACTACCTGGGCTGCACAAACACCATCAGCCTCAGCGGACCCTGCTGCAGCGGCGGCCGAAGTGACCGCAATTCAACGGGTGGCGTAGTCGACATAAAGAACTTTAGTAACATCAGTAAGGACTGCCACACACTGAGCTTGACACCCTGGGCACGGACCGGGTCACAGCCACTCGGAGACTACAACCCCCATCTGATCCGGCTCCGGGTATCCCTAACAGCACTGGCCCAGGGGGCGCGTCACAGGCACGTGGAGGCCACACACAATACTCAGCTTCATCAGGAGCATGCCCAGGCGTTGTAGGGAGGTCATACAGGCACGTGGAGGCCACACACAATACTGAAACTCATCAGGAGCATGCCCAGGCGTTGTAGGGCGGTCATACAGGCATGTGGAGGCCACACACAATACTCAGCCTCATCAGGAGCATGCCCAGGCGTTGTAGGGAGGTCATACAGGCACGTGGAGGCCACACACAATACTCAGCCTCATCAGGAGCATGCCCAGGCGTTGTAGGGAGGTCATACAGGCACGTGGAGGCCACACACAATACTCAGCCTCATCAGGAGCATGCCCAGGTGCTGTAGGGAGGTCATACAGGCACGTGGAGGCCACACACAATACTCAGCCTCATCAGGAGCATGCCCAGGCGCTGTAGGGAGGTCATACAGGCACGTGGAGGCCACACACAATACTGAGACTCATCAGGAGCATGCCCAGGCGTTGTAGGGAGGTCATACAGGCACGTGGAGGCCACACGGAATACTCAGCCTCATCAGGAGCATGCCCAGGCGTTGTAGGGAGGTCATACAGGCACGAGGAGGCCACACACAAAACTCAGCCTCATCAGGAGCATGCCCAGGCGTTGTAGGGAGGTCATACAGGTACGTGGAGGCCACACACAATACTCAGCCTCATCAGGAGCATGCCCAGGCGTTGTAGGGAGGTCATACAGGTACGTGGAGGCCACACACAATACTCAGCCTCATCAGGAGCATGCCCAGGCGTTGTAGGGAGGTCATACTGGCACGTGGAGGCCACACACAATACTCAGCCTCATCAGGAGCATGCCCAGGCGCTGTAGGGAGGTCATACAGGCACGTGGAGGCCACACACAATACTCAGCCTCATCAGGAGCATGCCCAGGCGTTGTAGGGAGGTCATACAGGTACGTGGAGGCCACACACAATACTCAGCCTCATCAGGAGCATGCCCAGGCGTTGTAGGGAGGTTATACAGGCACGAGGAGGCCACACACAATACTCAGCCTCATCAGGAGCATGCCCAGGCGTTGTAGGGAGGTCATACAGGTACGTGGAGGCCACACACAATACTCAGCCTCATCAGGAGCATGCCCAGGCGTTGTAGGGAGGTCATACAGGTACGTGGAGGCCACACACAATACTCAGCCTCATCAGGAGCATGCCCAGGCGTTGTAGGGAGGTCATACTGGCACGTGGAGGCCACACACAATACTCAGCCTCATCAGGAGCATGCCCAGGCGCTGTAGGGAGGTCATACAGGCACGTGGAGGCCACACACAATACTCAGCCTCATCAGGAGCATGCCCAGGCGTTGTAGGGAGGTCATACAGGTACGTGGAGGCCACACACAATACTCAGCCTCATCAGGAGCATGCCCAGGCGTTGTAGGGAGGTCATACAGGTACGTGGAGGCCACACACAATACTCAGCCTCATCAGGAGCATGCCCAGGCGTTGTAGGGAGGTCATACAGGCACGTGGAGGCCACACACAATACTCAGCCTTATCAGGAGCATGCCCAGGCGTTGTAGGGAGGTCATACAGGTGTAGCACCCTGAGGATTCGGCTGCTACAGGGGTATTGCACCTCAAGCCAGAGGTGTGATATTCCACTCCCGGGTAAGGATGGAGTGTGGAGCTGAGCTCAGTTAGCTGCATGCACTACACACATCCCATTTCCGGTGGACGGACCAATGGTACTCCCACTTAATAATGTGCAGGTACGACCGAGTCTGTTCCTGGCTGGAGTGGGAGGGGGGTGGAAAATCCCAGTAGTGTAGGGGCAGATAGGGGGAGCAGTCTGGGTAGTGCTAGGAGCTCATTGGGTGCTGGTCACCTGAGCTCACACATAGAGGGAGTATATAAGGTGGGCACCATCTTAGGACAGGGTCTTTGCAGAGGAGTCTTTTGCAGAAGGCTGGTCAGTCAGTGAGACATCAGTCTTTTGCAGAGCAGTGGAGGAAAGCAGAGGAGCAGAGCAGCCCCAAGGCCAAGAGTGAGAGAGGAGAAAGAAAGACCCAGAGGGGGAGAAAGAAGGAACTCTGAGAGCCCAAACTAAATCAAAGGGTGAAGAGTTGGCAACAGGGTACCGGATCCCAAGCTGGCAGAGGCTACAGCACACCTTAGCCAGGAACCGGAGGTCGTGGGCAGGATTGATCTGCCACGATCACCCACTATATCCACCCGGAAGGCAGACCACGCATAGGGTCAGGGAACCCAGAGACAAGGGTTCACCAACAAGAGGCCCGAGGGAGCCGGACTTAGGTGGATCCCTGGTGGGGAAGGCCAGAGACGAGGACAGGACAGAAAGGGAGCTCAGAACCACGCTCCAGAACTACTTGGGGGTTGGCCGAGTCCAGGACCTGGTGGACGCAGCGCGGCTCGGGTGGTCACTCAAGGCCGGAGTGACCGGTACAAGAACAGCAGTAAGTAAAGAACCCTGAACTGCACAACCCGACTCTGACTCTCATTACCATCTTCACTGCACTTCCACAACCACCATCCTCTGCACCTGACCCCCTGAGGCTATACCCCTCCCGTTGGGGGTTATACTACCTGGGCTGCACAAACACCATCAGCCTCAGCGGACCCTGCTGCAGCGGCGGCCGAAGTGACCGCAATTCAACGGGTGGCGTAGTCGACATAAAGAACTTTAGTAACATCAGTAAGGACTGCCACACACTGAGCTTGACACCCTGGGCACGGACCGGGTCACAGCCACTCGGAGACTACAACCCCCATCTGATCCGGCTCCGGGTATCCCTAACAGCACTGGCCCAGGCGGCGCGTCACAGGCACGTGGAGGCCACACACAATACTCAGCTTCATCAGGAGCATGCCCAGGCGTTGTAGGGAGGTCATACAGGCACGTGGAGGCCACACACAATACTGAAACTCATCAGGAGCATGCCCAGGCGTTGTAGGCGGTCATACAGGCATGTGGAGGCCACACACAATACTCAGCCTCATCAGGAGCATGCCCAGGCGTTGTAGGGAGGTCATACAGGCACGTCGAGGCCACACACAATACTCAGCCTCATCAGGAGCATGCCCAGGCGTTGTAGGGAGGTCATACAGGCACGTGGAGGCCACACACAATACTCAGCCTCATCAGGAGCATGCCCAGGTGCTGTAGGGAGGTCATACAGGCACGTGGAGGCCACACACAATACTCAGCCTCATCAGGAGCATGCCCAGGCGCTGTAGGGAGGTCATACAGGCACGTGGAGGCCACACACAATACTGAGACTCATCAGGAGCATGCCCAGGCGTTGTAGGGAGGTCATACAGGCACGTGGAGGCCACACGGAATACTCAGCCTCATCAGGAGCATGCCCAGGCGTTGTAGGGAGGTCATACAGGCACGAGGAGGCCACACACAAAACTCAGCCTCATCAGGAGCATGCCCAGGCGTTGTAGGGAGGTCATACAGGTACGTGGAGGCCACACACAATACTCAGCCTCATCAGGAGCATGCCCAGGCGTTGTAGGGAGGTCATACAGGTACGTGGAGGCCACACACAATACTCAGCCTCATCAGGAGCATGCCCAGGCGTTGTAGGGAGGTCATACAGGTACGTGGAGGCCACACACAATACTCAGCCTCATCAGGAGCATGCCCAGGCGTTGTAGGGAGGTCATACAGGCACGTGGAGGCCACACACAAAACTCAGCCTCATCAGGAGCATGCCCAGGCGTTGTAGGGACGTCATACAGGCACGTGGAGGCCACACACAATACTCAGCCTCATCAGGAGCATGCCCAGGCGTTGTAGGGAGGTCATACAGGCACGTGGAGGCCACACACAATACTCAGCCTCATCAGGAGCATGCCCAGGCGTTGTAGGGTGGTCATACAGGCACGTGGAGGCCACACACAATACTCAGCTTCATCAGGAGCATGCCCAGGCGTTGTAGGGAGGTCATACAGGCACGTGGAGGCCACACACAATACTGAGACTCATCAGGAGCATGCCCAGGCGTTGTCGGGTGGTCATACAGGCACGTGGAGGCCACACACAATACTCAGCTTCATCAGGAGCATGCCCAGGCGTTGTAGGGAGGTCATACAGGCATGTGGAGGCCACACACAATACTCAGCCTCATCAGTAGCATGCCCAGGTGTTGTAGGGAGGTCATACAGGCACGTGGAGGCCACACACAATACTCAGCCTCATCAGGAGCATGCCCAGGCGTTGTAGGGAGGTCATACAGGCACGTGGAGGCCACACACAATATTCAGACTCATCAGGAGCATGCCCAGGCATTGTAGGGAGGTCATACAGGCACGTGGAGGCCACACACAATACTCACCCTCATCAGGAGCATGCCCAGGCGTTGTAGGGAGGTCATACAGACAGGTGGAGGCCACACACAATACTGAGCCTCATCAGGAGCATGCCCAGTCGTTGTAGGGAGGTCATACAGGCACGAGGAGGCCACACACAATACTCAGTCTCATCAGGAGCATGCCCAGGCATTGTAGGGAGGTCATACAGGCACGAGGAGGCCACACACAATACTGAGCCTCATCAGGAGCATGCCCAGGCGTTGTAGGGAGGTCATACAGACACGTGGAGGCCACACACAATACTCAGCCTCATCAGGAGCATGCCCAGGCGTTGTAGGGAGGTCATACAGGCACGTGGAGGCCACACACATTACTCAGCCTCATCAGGAGCATGCCCAGGCGTTGTAGGGAGGTCATACAGGCACGTGGAGGCCACACACAATACTCAGCCTCATCAGGAGCATGCCCAGGCGTTGTAGGGAGGTCATACAGGCACGTGGAGGCCACACACAATACTCAGCCTCATCAGGAGCATGCCCAGGCGCTGTAGGGAGGTCATACAGGCACGTGGAGGCCACATAGAATACTCAGCCTCAACAGGAGCATGCCCAGGCGTTGTAGGGAGGTCATACAGGCACGTGGAGGCCGCACACAATACTCAGCCTCATCAGGAGCATGCCCGGGCGTTGTAGGGAGGTCATACAGGCACGGGGAGGCCACACACAATACTGAGACTCATCAGGAGCATGCCCAGGCATTGTAGGGAGGTCATACAGGCACGTGGAGACCACACAGAATACTCAGCCTCATCAGGAGCATGCCCAGGCGTTGTAGGCAGGTCATACAGGCACGAGGAGGCCACACACAATACTGAGCCTCATCAGGAGCATGCCCAGGCGTTGTAGGGAGGTCATACAGGTACGTGGAGGCCACACACATTACTCAGCCTCATCAGGAGCATGCCCAGGCGTTGTAGGGAGGTCATACTGGCACGTGGAGGCCACACACAATACTCAGCCTCATCAGGAGCATGCCCAGGCGCTGTAGACAGGTCATACAGGCACGTGGAGGCCACACACAATACTCAGCCTCATCAGGAGCATGCCCAGGCATTGTAGGGAGGTCATACAGGTACGTGGAGGCCACACACAATACTCAGCCGCATCAGGAGCATGCCCAGGCGTTGTAGGGAGGTCATACAGGTACGTGGAGGCCACACACAATACTCAACCTCATCAGGAGCATGCCCAGGCGTTGTAGGGAGGTCATACAGGTACGTGGAGGCCACACACAATACTCAGCCTCATCAGGAGCATGCCCAGGCGTTGTAGGGAGGTCATACAGGCACGTGGAGGCCACACACAATACTCAGCCTTATCAGGAGCATGCCCAGGCGTTGTAGGGAGGTCATACAGGCACGTGGAGGCCACACACAATACTCAGCCTCATCAGGAGCATGCCCAGGCGTTGTAGGGAGGTCATACAGGTACGTGGAGGCCACACACAATACTCAGCCTCATCAGGAGCATGCCCAGGCGTTGTAGGGAGGTCATACAGGCACGTGGAGGCCACACACAATACTCAGCCTCATCAGGAGCATGCCCAGGCGTTGTAGGGAGGTCATACAGGCACGTGGAGGCCACACACAATACTCAGCCTTATCAGGAGCATGCCCAGGCGTTGTAGGGAGGTCATACAGGCACGTGGAGGCCACACACAATACTCAGCTTCATCAGGAGCATGCCCAGGTGTTGTAGGGAGGTCATACAGGCACGTGGAGGCCACACACAATACTGAGACTCATCAGGAGCATGCCCAGGCGTTGTAGGGCGGTCATACAGGCATGTGGAGGCCACACACAATAATCAGCCTCATCAGGAGCATGCCCAGGCGTTGTAGGGAGGTCATACAGGCACGTGGAGACCACACACAATACTCAGCCTTATCAGGAGCATGCCCAGGCGTTGTAGGGAGGTCATACAGGCACGTGGAGGCCACACACAATACTCAGCTTCATCAGGAGCATGCCCAGGCGTTGTAGGGAGGTCATACAGGCACGTGGAGGCCACACACAATACTCAGCCTCATCAGGAGCATGCCCAGGCGCTGTAGGGAGGTCATACAGGCACGTGGAGGCCACACACAATACTCAGCCTCATCAGTAGCATGCCCAGGTGTTGTAGGGAGGTCATACAGGCACGTGGAGGCCACACACATTACTCAGCCTCATCAGGAGCATGCCCAGGCGTTGTAGGGAGGTCATACAGGCACGTGGAGGCCACACACAATATTCAGACTCATCAGGAGCATGCCCAGGCATTGTAGGGAGGTCATACAGGCACGTGGAGGCCACACACAATACTCACCCTCATCAGGAGCATGCCCAGGCGTTGTAGGGAGGTCATACAGACAGGTGGAGGCCACACACAATACTGAGCCTCATCAGGAGCATGCCCAGTCGTTGTAGGGAGGTCATACAGGCACGAGGAGGCCACACACAATACTCAGTCTCATCAGGAGCATGCCCAGGCGTTGTAGGGAGGTCATACAGGCACGAGGAGGCCACACACAATACTGAGCCTCATCAGGAGCATGCCCAGGCGTTGTAGGGAGGTCATACAGACACGTGGAGGCCACACACAATACTCAGCCTCATCAGGAGCATGCCCAGGCGTTGTAGGGAGGTCATACAGGCACGTGGAGGCCACACACATTACTCAGCCTCATCAGGAGCATGCCCAGGCGTTGTAGGGAGGTCATACAGGCACGTGGAGGCCACACACAATACTCAGCCTCATCAGGAGCATGCCCAGGCGTTGTAGGGAGGTCATACAGGCACGTGGAGGCCACACACAATACTCAGCCTCATCAGGAGCATGCCCAGGCGCTGTAGGGAGGTCATACAGGCACGTGGAGGCCACATAGAATACTCAGCCTCATCAGGAGCATGCCCAAGCGTTGTAGGGAGGTCATACAGGCACGTGGAGGCCGCACACAATACTCAGCCTCATCAGGAGCATGCCCAGGCGTTGTAGGGAGGTCATACAGGCACGGGGAGGCCACACACAATACTGAGACTCATCAGGAGCATGCCCAGGCATTGTAGGGAGGTCATACAGGCACGTGGAGACCACACAGAATACTCAGCCTCATCAGGAGCATGCCCAGGCGTTGTAGGGAGGTCATACAGGCACGAGGAGGCCACACACAATACTGAGCCTCATCAGGAGCATGCCCAGGCGTTGTAGGGAGGTCATACAGGCACGAGGAGGCCACACACAATACTGAGACTCATCAGGAGCATGCCCAGGCGTTGTAGGGAGGTCATACAGGTACGTGGAGGCCACACACAATACTCAGCCTCATCAGGAGCATGCCCAGGCGTTGTAGGGAGGTCATACTGGCACGTGGAGGCCACACACAATACTCAGCCTCATCAGGAGCATGCCCAGGCGCTGTAGGCAGGTCATACAGGCACGTGGAGGCCACACACAATACTCAGCCTCATCAGGAGCATGCCCAGGCATTGTAGGGAGGTCATACAGGTACGTGGAGGCCACACACAATACTCAGCCTCATCACGAGCATGCCCAGGCGTTGTAGGGAGGTCATACAGGTACGTGGAGGCCACACACAATACTCAGCCTCATCAGGAGCATGCCCAGGCGTTGTAGGGAGGTCATACAGGTACGTGGAGGCCACACACAATACTCAGCCTCATCAGGAGCATGCCCAGGCGTTGTAGGGAGGTCATACAGGCACGTGGAGGCCACACACAATACTCAACCTTATCAGGAGCATGCCCAGGCATTGTAGGGAGGTCATACAGGCACGTGGAGGCCACACACAATAGTCAGCCTCATCAGGAGCATGCCCAGGCGTTGTAGGGAGGTCATACAGGTACGTGGAGGCCACACACAATACTCAGCCTCATCAGGAGCATGCCCAGGCGTTGTAGGGAGGTCATACAGGCACGTGGAGGCCACACACAATACTCAGCCTCATCAGGAGCATGCCCAGGCGTTGTAGGGAGGTCATACAGGCACGTGGAGGCCACACACAATACTCAGCCTTATCAGGAGCATGCCCAGGCGTTGTAGGGAGGTCATACAGGCACGTGGAGGCCACACACAATACTCAGCTTCATCAGGAGCATGCCCAGGTGTTGTAGGGAGGTCATACAGGCACGTGGAGGCCACACACAATACTGAGACTCATCAGGAGCATGCCCAGGCGTTGTAGGGCGGTCATACAGGCATGTGGAGGCCACACACAATAATCAGCCTCATCAGGAGCATGCCCAGGCGTTGTAGGGAGGTCATACAGGCACGTGGAGACCACACACAATACTCAGCCTTATCAGGAGCATGCCCAGGCGTTGTAGGGAGGTCATACAGGCACGTGGAGGCCACACACAATACTCAGCCTCATCAGGAGCATGCCCAGGCGCTGTAGGGAGGTTATACAGGCACGTGGAGGCCACACACAATACTCAGCCTCATCAGGAGCATACCCAGGCGTTGTAGGGAGGTCATACAGGCACGTGGAGGCCACACACAATACTCAGCCTCATCAGGAGCATGCCCAGGCATTGTAGGGAGGTCATACAGGCACGTGGAGGCCACACACAATACTCAGCCTCATCAGGAGCATGCCCAGGCGTTGTAGGGAGGTCATACAGGCACGTGGAGGCCACACACAATATTCAGACTCATCAGGAGCATGCCCCGGCATTGTAGGGAGGTCATACAGGCACGTGGAGGCCACACACAATACACAGCCTCATCAGGAGCATGCCCAGGCGTTGTAGGGAGTTCATACAGGCACGTGGAGGCCACACACAATACTCACCCTCATCAGGAGCATGCCCAGGCGTTGTAGGGAGGTCATACAGACAGGTGGAGGCCACACACAATACTGAGCCTCATCAGGAGCATGCCCAGGCGTTGTAGGGAGGTCATACAGGCACGAGGAGGCCACACACAATACTCAGTCTCATCAGGAGCATGCCCAGGCGTTGTAGGGAGGTCATACAGACACGTGGAGGCCACACACAATACTCAGCCTCATCAGGAGCATGCCCAGGCGTTGTAGGGAGGTCATACAGGCACGTGGAGGCCACACACATTACTCAGCCTCATCAGGAGCATGCCCAGGCGTTGTAGGGAGGTCATACAGACACGTGGAGGCCGCACACAATACTCAGCCTCATCAGGAGCATGCCCAGGCGTTGTAGGGAGGTCATACAGGCACGGGGAGGCCACACACAATACTGAGACTCATCAGGAGCATGCCCAGGCGTTGTAGGGAGGTCATACAGGCACGTGGAGACCACACAGAATACTTAGCCTCATCAGGAGCATGCCCAGGCGTTGTAGGGAGGTCATACAGGCACGAGGAGGCCACACACAATACTCAGCCTCATCAGGAGCATGCCCAGGCGTTGTAGGGAGGTCATACAGGTACGTGGAGGCCACACACAATACTCAGCCTCATCAGGAGCATGCCCAGGCGTTGTAGGGAGGTCATACTGGCACGTGGAGGCCACACACAATACTCAGCCTCATCAGGAGCATGCCCACGCGCTGTAGGGAGGTCATACAGGCACGTGGAGGCCACACACAATACTCAGCCTCATCAGGAGCATGCCCAGGCGTTGTAGGGAGGTTATACAGGTACGTGGAGGCCACACACAATACTCAGCCTCATCAGGAGCATGCCCAGGTGTTGTAGGGAGGTCATACAGGTACGTGGAGGACACACACAATACTCAGCCTCATCAGGAGCATGCCCAGGCGTTGTAGGGAGGTCATACAGGTACGTGGAGGCCACACACAATACTCAGCCTCATCAGGAGCATGCCCAGGCGTTGTAGGGAGGTCATACAAGCACGTGGAGGCCACACACAATACTCAGCCTTATCAGGAGCATGCCCAGGCGTTGTAGGGAGGTCATACAGGCACGTGGAGGCCACACACAATACTCAGCCTCATCAGGAGCATGCCCAGGCGTTGTAGGGAGGTCATACAGGTACGTGGAGGCCACACACAATACTCAGCCTCATCAAGAGCATGCCCAGGCGTTGTAGGGAGGTCATACAGGCACGTGGAGGCCACACACAATACTCAGCCTCATCAGGAGCATGCCCAGGCGTTGTAGGGAGGTCATACAGGCACGTGGAGGCCACACACAATACTCAGCCTTATCAGGAGCATGCCCAGGCATTGTAGGGAGGTCATACAGGCACGTGGAGGCCACACACAATACTCAGCTTCATCAGGAGCATGCCCAGGTGTTGTAGGGAGGTCATACAGGCACGTGGAGGCCACACACAATACTGAGACTCATCAGGAGCATGCCCAGGCGTTGTAGGGCGGTCATACAGGCATGTGGAGGCCACACACAATACTCAGCCTCATCAGGAGCATGCCCAGGCGTTGTAGGGAGTTCATACAGGCACGTGGAGGCCACACACAATACTCAGCCTCATCAGGAGCATGCCCAGGCGTTGTAGGGAGGTCATACAGGCACGTGGAGGCCACACACAATACTCAGCCTCATCAGGAGCATGCCCAGGCATTGTAGGGAGGTCATACAGGCACGTGGAGGCCACACACAATACTCACCCTCATCAGGAGCATGCCCAGGCGTTGTAGGCAGGTGATACAGGCACGTGGAGGCCACACACAATACTGAGCATCATCAGGAGCATGCCCAGGCGTTGTAGGGAGGTCATACAGGCACGTGGAGGCCACACACAATACTCAGCCTCATCAGGAGCATGCCCAGGCGTTGTACGGAGGTCATACAGGTACGTGGAGGCCACACACAATACTCAGCCTCATCAGGAGCATGCCCAGGCGTTGTAGGGAGGTCATACAGGCACGTGGAGGCCACACACAATACTCAGCCTCATAAGGAGCATGCCCAGGCGTTGTAGGGAGGTCATACAGGCACGTGGAGGCCACACACAATACTAAGCATCATCAGGAGCATGCCCAGGCGTTGTAGGGAGGTCATAGAGGCACGTGGAGGCCACACACAATACTCAGCCTCAACAGGAGCATGTCCAGGCATTGTAGGGAGGTCATACAGGCACGTGGAGGCCACACACAATACTCACCCTCATCAGGAGCATGCCCAGGCGTTGTAGGGAGGTCATACAGACACGTGGAGGCCACACACAATACTTAGCCTCATCAGGAGCATGCCCAGGTGTTGTAGGGAGGTCATACAGGCACGTGGAGGCCAAACACAATACTCAGCCTCATCAGGAGCATGCCCAGGCGTTGTAGGGAGGTCATACAGGCACGTGGAGGCCACACACAATACTCAGCCTCATCAGGAGCATGCCCAGGCGTTGTAGGCAGGTCATACAGGCACGTGGAGGCCACACACAATACTCAGCCTCATCAGGAGCATGCTCAGGCGTTGTAGGGAGGTCATACAGGCACGTGGAGGCCACACACAATACTCAGTCTCATCAGGAGCATGCCCAGGCGTTGTAGGGAGGTCATACAGGCACGTGGAGGCCACACACAATACTCAGCCTCATCAGGAGCATGCCCAGGCGTTGTAGGGACGTCATACAGACAAGTGGAGGGCACACACAATACTCAGCCTCATCAGGAGCATGCCCAGGCGTTGTAGGAAGGTCATACATGCACGTGGAGGCCACACACAATACTCAGCCTCATCAGGAGCATGCCCAGGTGTTGTAGGGAGGTCATACAGGCACGTGGAGGCCACACACAATACTCAGCCTCATCAGGAGCATGCCCAGGCGTTGTAGGGAGGTCATACAGGCAGGAGGAGGCCACACACAATACTGAGCCTCATCAGGAGCATGCCCAGGCGTTGTAGGGAGGTTATACAGGCACGAGGAGGCCACACACAATACTGAGCCTCATCAGGAGCATGCCCAGGCGTTGTAGGGAGGTCATACAGGCACGTGGAGGCCACACACAATACTCAGCCTCATCAGGAGCATGCCCAGGCGTTGTAGGGAGGTCATACAGGCACGTGGAGGCCACACACAATACTCAGCCTCATCAGGAGCATGCCCAGGCGTTGTAGGGAGGTCATACAGGCACGTGGAGGCCACACACAATACTCAGCCTCATCAGGAGCATGCCCAGGCGTTGTAGGGAGGTTATACAGGCACGTGGAGGCCACACACAATACTCAGTCTCATCAGGAGCATGCCCAGGCGTTGTAGGGAGGTCATACAGGCACGTGGAGGCCACACACAATACTCAGCCTCATCAGGAGCATGCACAGGCGTTGTAGGGAGGTCATACAGACACGTGGAGGCCACACACAATACTCAGCCTCATCAGGAGCATGCCCAGGCATTGTAGGGAGGTCATACAGGCATGCGGAGGCCACACACAATACTCAGCCTCATCAGGAGCATGCCCAGGCGTTGTGGGGAGGTCATACAGGCACGTGGAGGCCACACACAATACTCAGCCTCATCAGGAGCATGTCCAGGCGTTGTAGGGAGGTCATACAGGCATGCGGAGGCCACACACAATACTCAGCCTCATCAGGAGCATGCCCAGGCGTTGTAGGGAGGTCATACAGGCACGTGGAGGCCACACACAATACTCAGCCTCATCAGGAGCATGCCCAGGCGTTGTAGGGAGGTCATACAGTCACGTGGAGGCCACACACAATACTGAGCCTCATCAGGAGCATGCCCAGGCGTTGTAGGGAGGTCATACAGGCACGTGGAGGCCACACACAATACTGAGCCTCATCAGGAGCATGCCCAGGCGTTGTAGGGAGGTCATACAGGCACGAGTAGGCCACACACAACACTGAGCCTCATCAGGAGCATGCCCAGGCGTTGTAGGGAGGTCATACAGGCACGTGGAGGCCACACACAATACTCATCCTCATCAGGAGCATGCCCAGACATTGTAGAGAGGTCATACAGGCACGAGGAGGCCACACACAATACTGAGCCTCATCAGGAGCATGCCCAGGCATTGTAGGGAGGTCATACAGACACGTGGAGGCCACACACAATACTTAGCCTCATCAGGAGCATGCCGAGGCGTTGTAGGGAGGTCATACAGGCACGTGGAGGCCACACACAATACTCAGCCTCATCAGGAGCATGCCCAGGCGTTGTAGGGAGGTCATACAGGCACGTGGAGGCCACACACAATACTCAGCCTCATCAGGAGCATGCCCAGGCGTTGTAGGGAGGTCATACAGGCACGTGGAGGCCACACACAATACTCAGTCTCATCAGGAGCATGCCCAGGCATTGTAGAGAGGTCATACAGGCATGTGGAGGCCACACACAATACTGAGCCTCATCAGGAGCATGCCCAGGCGTTGTAGGGAGGTCATACAGACACGTGGAGGCCACACACAATACTTAGCCTCATCAGGAGCATGCCCAGGTGTTGTAGGGAGGTCATACAGGCACGTGGAGGCCAAACACAATACTCAGCCTCATTAGGAGCATGCCCAGGCGTTGTAGGGAGGTCATACAGGCACGTGGAGGCCACACACAATACTCAGCCTCATCAGGAGCATGCCCAGGCGTTGTAGGCAGGTCATACAGGCACGTGGAGGCCACACACAATACTCAGCCTCATCAGGAGCATGCTCAGGCGTTGTAGGGAGGTCATACAGGCACGTGGAGGCCACACACAATACTCAGTCTCATCAGGAGCATGCCCAGGCGTTGTAGGGAGGTCATACAGGCACGTGGAGGCCACACACAATACTCAGCCTCATCAGGAGCATGCCCAGGCGTTGTAGGGACGTCATACAGACACGTGGAGGGCACACACAATACTCAGCCTCATCAGGAGCATGCCCAGGCGTTGTAGGAAGGTCATACATGCACGTGGAGGCCACACACAATACTCAGCCTCATCAGGAGCATGCCCAGGTGTTGTAGGGAGGTCATACAGGCACGTGGAGGCCACACACAATACTCAGCCTCATCAGGAGCATGCCCAGGCGTTGTAGGGAGGTCATACAGGCAGGAGGAGGCCACACACAATACTGAGCCTCATCAGGAGCATGCCCAGGCGTTGTAGGGAGGTCATACAGGCACGTGGAGGCCACACACAATACTCAGCCTCATCACGAGCATGCCCAGGCATTGTAGAGAGGTCATACAGGCACGAGGAGGCCACACACAATACTGAGCCTCATCAGGAGCATGCCCAGGCGTTGTAGGGAGGTCATACAGGCACGTGGAGGCCACACACAATACTCAGCCTCATCAGGAGCATGCCCAGGCGTTGTAGGGAGGTCATACAGGCACGTGGAGGCCACACACAATACTCAGCCTCATCAGGAGCATGCCCAGGCGTTGTAGGGAGGTCATACAGGCACGTGGAGGCCACACACAATACTCAGCCTCATCAGGAGCATGCCCAGGCGTTGTAAGGAGGTTATACAGGCACGTGGAGGCCACACACAATACTCAGTCTCATCAGGAGCATGCCCAGGCGTTGTAGGGAGGTCATACAGGCACGTGGAGGCCACACACAATACTCAGCCTCATCAGGAGCATGTCCAGGCGTTGTAGGGAGGTCATACAGGCATGCGGAGGCCACACACAATACTCAGCCTCATCAGGAGCATGCCCAGGCGTTGTAGGGAGGTCATACAGGCACGTGGAGGCCACACACAATACTCAGCCTCATCACGAGCATGCCCAGGCATTGTAGAGAGGTCATACAGGCACGAGGAGGCCACACACAATACTGAGCCTCATCAGGAGCATGCCCAGGCGTTGTAGGGAGGTCATACAGGCACGTGGAGGCCACACACAATACTCAGCCTCATCAGGAGCATGCCCAGGCGTTGTAGGGAGGTCATACAGGCACGTGGAGGCCACACACAATACTCAGCCTCATCAGGAGCATGCCCAGGCGTTGTAGGGAGGTCATACAGGCACGTGGAGGCCACACACAATACTCAGCCTCATCAGGAGCATGCCCAGGCGTTGTAAGGAGGTTATACAGGCACGTGGAGGCCACACACAATACTCAGTCTCATCAGGAGCATGCCCAGGCGTTGTAGGGAGGTCATACAGGCACGTGGAGGCCACACACAATACTCAGCCTCATCAGGAGCATGTCCAGGCGTTGTAGGGAGGTCATACAGGCATGCGGAGGCCACACACAATACTCAGCCTCATCAGGAGCATGCCCAGGCGTTGTAGGGAGGTCATACAGGCACGTGGAGGCCACACACAATACTCAGCCTCATCAGGAGCATGCCCAGGCGTTGTAGGGAGGTCATACAGTCACGTGGAGGCCACACACAATACTGAGCCTCATCAGGAGCATGCCCAGGCGTTGTAGGGAGGTCATACAGGCACGTGGAGGCCACACACAATACTGAGCCTCATCAGGAGCATGCCCAGGCGTTGTAGGGAGGTCATACAGGCACGAGTAGGCCACACACAACACTGAGCCTCATCAGGAGCATGCCCAGGCGTTGTAGGGAGGTCATACAGGCACGTGGAGGCCACACACAATACTCATCCTCATCAGGAGCATGCCCAGACATTGTAGAGAGGTCATACAGGCACGAGGAGGCCACACACAATACTGAGCCTCATCAGGAGCATGCCCAGGCATTGTAGGGAGGTCATACAGACACGTGGAGGCCACACACAATACTTAGCCTCATCAGGAGCATGCCGAGGCGTTGTAGGGAGGTCATACAGGCACGTGGAGGCCACACACAATACTCAGCCTCATCAGGAGCATGCCCAGGCGTTGTAGGGAGGTCATACAGGCACGTGGAGGCCACACACAATACTCAGCCTCATCAGGATCATGCCCAGGCGTTGTAGGGAGGTCATACAGGCACGTGGAGGCCACACACAATACTCAGTCTCATCAGGAGCATGCCCAGGCATTGTAGAGAGGTCATACAGGCATGTGGAGGCCACACACAATACTGAGCCTCATCAGGAGCATGCCCAGGCGTTGTAGGGAGGTCATACAGACACGTGGAGGCCACACACAATACTTAGCCTCATCAGGAGCATGCCCAGGTGTTGTAGGGAGGTCATACAGGCACGTGGAGGCCAAACACAATACTCAGCCTCATCAGGAGCATGCCCAGGCGTTGTAGGGAGGTCATACAGGCACGTGGAGGCCACACACAATACTCAGCCTCATCAGGAGCATGCCCAGGCGTTGTAGGCAGGTCATACAGGCACGTGGAGGCCACACACAATACTCAGCCTCATCAGGAGCATGCTCAGGCGTTGTAGGGAGGTCATACAGGCACGTGGAGGCCACACACAATACTCAGTCTCATCAGGAGCATGCCCAGGCGTTGTAGGGAGGTCATACAGGCACGTGGAGGCCACACACAATACTCAGCCTCATCAGGAGCATGCCCAGGCGTTGTAGGGACGTCATACAGACACGTGGAGGGCACACACAATACTCAGCCTCATCAGGAGCATGCCCAGGCGTTGTAGGAAGGTCATACATGCACGTGGAGGCCACACACAATACTCAGCCTCATCAGGAGCATGCCCAGGTGTTGTAGGGAGGTCATACAGGCACGTGGAGGCCACACACAATACTCAGCCTCATCAGGAGCATGCCCAGGCGTTGTAGGGAGGTCATACAGGCAGGAGGAGGCCACACACAATACTGAGCCTCATCAGGAGCATGCCCAGGCGTTGTAGGGAGGTCATACAGGCACGTGGAGGCCACACACAATACTCAGCCTCATCACGAGCATGCCCAGGCATTGTAGAGAGGTCATACAGGCACGAGGAGGCCACACACAATACTGAGCCTCATCAGGAGCATGCCCAGGCGTTGTAGGGAGGTCATACAGGCACGTGGAGGCCACACACAATACTCAGCCTCATCAGGAGCATGCCCAGGCGTTGTAGGGAGGTCATACAGGCACGTGGAGGCCACACACAATACTCAGCCTCATCAGGAGCATGCCCAGGCGTTGTAGGGAGGTCATACAGGCACGTGGAGGCCACACACAATACTCAGCCTCATCAGGAGCATGCCCAGGCGTTGTAAGGAGGTTATACAGGCACGTGGAGGCCACACACAATACTCAGTCTCATCAGGAGCATGCCCAGGCGTTGTAGGAAGGACATACAGGCACGTGGAGGCCACACACAATACTCAGCCTCATCAGGACCATGCACAGGCGTTGTAGGGAGGTCATACAGACACGTGGAGGCCACACACAATACTCAGCCTCATCAGGAGCATGCCGAGGCATTGTAGGGAGGTCATACAGGCATGCGGAGGCCACACACAATACTCAGCCTCATCAGGAGCATGCCCAGGCGTTGTAGGGAGGTCATACAGGCACGTGGAGGCCACACACAATACTCAGCCTCATCAGGAGCATGTCCAGGCGTTGTAGGGAGGTCATACAGGCATGCGGAGGCCACACACAATACTCAGCCTCATCAGGAGCATGCCCAGGCGTTGTAGGGAGGTCATACAGGCACGTGGAGGCCACACACAATACTCAGCCTCATCAGGAGCATGCCCAGGCGTTGTAGGGAGGTCATACAGTCACGTGGAGGCCACACACAATACTGAGCCTCATCAGGAGCATGCCCAGGCGTTGTAGGGAGGTCATACAGGCACGTGGAGGCCACACACAATACTGAGCCTCATCAGGAGCATGCCCAGGCGTTGTAGGGAGGTCATACAGGCACGAGTAGGCCACACACAACACTGAGCCTCATCAGGAGCATGCCCAGGCATTGTAGGGAGGTCATACAGGCACGTGGAGGCCACACACAATACTCATCCTCATCAGGAGCATGCCCAGGCATTGTAGAGAGGTCATACAGGCACGAGGAGGCCACACAGAATACTGAGCCTCATCAGGAGCATGCCCAGGCGTTGTAGGGAGGTCATACAGACACGTGGAGGCCACACACAATACTTAGCCTCATCAGGAGCATGCCGAGGCGTTGTAGGGAGGTCATACAGGCACGTGGAGGCCACACACAATACTCAGCCTCATCAGGAGCATGCCCAGGCGTTGTAGGGAGGTCATACAGGCACGTGGAGGCCACACACAATACTCAGCCTCATCAGGAGCATGCCCAGGCGTTGTAGGGAGGTCATACAGGCACGTGGAGGCCACACACAATACTCAGTCTCATCAGGAGCATGCCCAGGCGTTGTAGGGAGGTCATACAGGCACGTGGAGGCCACACACAATACTCAGCCTCATCAGGAGCATGTCCAGGCGTTGTAGGGAGGTCATACAGGCATGCGGAGGCCACACACAATACTCAGCCTCATCAGGAGCATGCCCAGGCGTTGTAGGGAGGTCATACAGGCACGTGGAGGCCACACACAATACTCAGCCTCATCAGGAGCATGCCCAGGCGTTGTAGGGAGGTCATACAGTCACGTGGAGGCCACACACAATACTGAGCCTCATCAGGAGCATGCCCAGGCGTTGTAGGGAGGTCATACAGGCACGTGGAGGCCACACACAATACTGAGCCTCATCAGGAGCATGCCCAGGCGTTGTAGGGAGGTCATACAGGCACGAGTAGGCCACACACAACACTGAGCCTCATCAGGAGCATGCCCAGGCATTGTAGGGAGGTCATACAGGCACGTGGAGGCCACACACAATACTCATCCTCATCAGGAGCATGCCCAGGCATTGTAGAGAGGTCATACAGGCACGAGGAGGCCACACAGAATACTGAGCCTCATCAGGAGCATGCCCAGGCGTTGTAGGGAGGTCATACAGACACGTGGAGGCCACACACAATACTTAGCCTCATCAGGAGCATGCCGAGGCGTTGTAGGGAGGTCATACAGGCACGTGGAGGCCACACACAATACTCAGCCTCATCAGGAGCATGCCCAGGCGTTGTAGGGAGGTCATACAGGCACGTGGAGGCCACACACAATACTCAGCCTCATCAGGAGCATGCCCAGGCGTTGTAGGGAGGTCATACAGGCACGTGGAGGCCACACACAATACTCAGTCTCATCAGGAGCATGCCCAGGCGTTGTAGGGAGGTCATACAGGCACGTGGAGGCCACACACAATACTCAGCCTCATCAGGAGCATGCCCAGGCGTTGTAGGGAGGGCATACAGACATGTGGAGGCCACACACAATACTCAGCCTCATCAGGAGCATGCCCAGGCGTTGTAGGAAGGTCATACATGCACGTGGAGGCCACACACAATACTCAGCCTCATCAGGAGCATGCCCAGGTGTTGTAGGGAGGTCATACAGGCACGTGGAGGCCACACACAATACTCAGCCTCATCACGAGCATGCCCAGGCATTGTAGAGATGTCATACAGGCACGAGGAGGCCACACACAATACTTAGCCTCATCAGGAGCATGCCCAGGTGTTGTAAGGAGGTCATACAGGCACGTGGAGGCCACACACAATACTCAGCCTCATCAGGAGCATGCCCAGGCGTTGTAGGGAGGTCATACAGACACGTGGAGGCCACACACAATACTTAGCCTCATCAGGAGCATGCCGAGGCGTTGTAGGGAGGTCATACAGGCACGTGGAGGCCACACACAATACTCAGCCTCATCAGGAGCATGCCCAGGCGTTGTAGGGAGGTCATACAGGCACGTGGAGGCCACACACAATACTCAGCCTCATCAGGAGCATGCCCAGGCGTTGTAGGGAGGTCATACAGGCACGTGGAGGCCACACACAATACTCAGCCTCATCAGGAGCATGCCCAGGCGTTGTAGGGAGGTCATACAGGCACGTGGAGGCCACACACAATACTCAGTCTCATCAGGAGCATGCCCAGGCGTTGTAGGGAGGTCATACAGGCACGTGGAGGCCACACACAATACTCAGCCTCATCAGGAGCATGCCCAGGCGTTGTAGGGAGGGCATACAGACATGTGGAGGCCACACACAATACTCAGCCTCATCAGGAGCATACCCAGGCGTTGTAGGAAGGTCATACATGCACGTGGAGGCCACACACAATACTCAGCCTCATCAGGAGCATGCCCAGGTGTTGTAGGGAGGTCATACAGGCACGTGGAGGCCACACACAATATTCAGCCTCATCAGGAGCATGCCCAGGTGTTGTAGGGAGGTCATACAGGCACGAGGAGGCCACACACAATACTGAGCCTCATCAGGAGCATGCCCAGGCGTTGTAGGGAGGTCATACAGGCACGTGGAGGCCACACACAATACTCAGCCTCATCACGAGCATGCCCAGGCATTGTAGAGAGGTCATACAGGCACGAGGAGGCCACACACAATACTTAGCCTCATCAGGAGCATGCCCAGGTGTTGTAGGGAGGTCATACAGGCACGTGGAGGCCACACACAATACTCAGCCTCATCAGGAGCATGCCCAGGCGTTGTAGGGAGGTCATACAGGCACGTGGAGGCCACACACAATACTCAGCCTCATCAGGAGCATGCCCAGGCGTTGTAGGGAGGTCATACAGGCACGTGGAGGCCACACACAATACTCAGCCTCATCAGGAGCATGCCCAGGCGTTGTAGGGAGGTCATACAGGCACGTGGAGGCCACACACAATACTCAGTCTCATCAGGAGTATGCCCAGGCGTTGTAGGGAGGTCATACAGGCACGTGGAGGCCACACACAATACTCAGCCTCATCAGGAGCATGCCCAGGCGTTGTAGGGAGGTCATACAGATGTAGCACCCTGAGGATTCGGCTGCTACAGGGGTATTGCACCTCAACCCAGAGGTGTGATATTCCACTCCCGGGTAAGGATGGAGTGTGGAACTGAGCTCGGTAGGCTGCATGCACTACACACATCCCATTTCCGAGGAGCAGACCGACGGTACTCCCACTTAGAAATGTGCAGGTACGACCGAGTCTGTTCCTGGCTGGAGTGGGAGGGGGGTGGTACATCCCAAGTAGTGTAGGGGCAGATAGGGGGAGCAGCCTGGGTAAAGATAGGAGCTCATTGGGTGCTGGTCACCTGAGCTCACACATAGAGGGTGTATATAAGGTGGGCACCAACTAAGAACAGGGTCAGTCAGTCAGCCACAGTCAGTCAGTCTGTGAGTCTTTGCAGAGAAGTCAGAGGAAGAGCAGAGCAGAGAAGTCTGAGCCAGAGTGAGAGAGGAGAAGAAAGAAAGACCCAGAGGGGGAAACAGAAAAGGAACTCTGAGAACCCAAAGTCCATCAGCGGGTGAAGAGTTGGCATCAGGGTACCGGAACCCAAGCTGGTGGGGGCAAAAACACACCCCAGCCAGAGACCGGAGGCCGTGGGCAGCGTCTGCCACGGCCACCCACCACATCCACCACGAAGGCATACCACGTGGAGGGTCAGGGAACCCAAGGCCAAGGGTCTCCCAACAGAAGGCCCGAGGGAGCTGGACCTGGGTGGATCACTAGTGGGGACGGCCAGAGAAAGGACAGAAGGAGAGCTCAGGGTCACGCTCCGGACTTGCTTGGGGGTTGGCTGGATCCAGGACCTGGTGGATGCAGCACGGCTCGGGAGGTCACTTGAAGCTGGAGTGACCAGAACATCAGCAGTGAGTAAATACCCTAAACTGCATAACCCGACTCTGTCTTCATTTAACACCTATGCTGCACCACCACAACCCCCATCCTCTGCACCTGACCCCCTGAGGCTATACCCCACCCGTTGGGGGTTATATCACCAAAGCTGCACCTACACCATCAGCCTCAGCGGACCCTGCTGCAGCGGCGGCCATAGTGACCGCAATACAACGGGTGGCGTAGTCGACATTAAGAACTTATTAACATCTGTAGGACTGCCACATACAACTGAGTTTGACACCCTGGGCACGGACCGGGTCACAGCCACTCGGAAGACTACAACCCCCATCTGATCCGGCTCCGGATATTCCCTCTAAAGAATATGGCCCAGGGGGCGCGTCAACTTTGGCGTAGTCGGCAGGATTACGTGCCCGCAACACCCGGGTACTGCGTGCCTGAAGAAGAGTGCAAGTTTACCTCAAAAAGAAGTCTCCTGCCGGTTCCGGAGGGTCCCCGCCATCGGACCCCATCACCAGTCGATTCCAGCCGGTTGTCCGCCATTAACAGCGTTTTCCCGCCATCTGCAGAGTTTCCCGCCACTGGGAAGCGATTCCCGCCATTTCCAAAGGTTTCCCGCCTTGCCAGAGCGGACGTCATTATGGGCGTGCCAGAGGGTGGCGAGAGGCCACCTCCCATCGTGGGCCAGGACCGAAAATGGCGCCAAAAGTGGAAACCGCCCCCACCAACAGAGACTGTGATGCTAGCGGTGTCTGTCAGCGTGAAAGAACCGCCCCTGGAGCTGACAATCACCAAGTGGCCCCGGGACCGCCCTCGAGGTGGGAGGAGACGAAAGGAGAGAACAAAGATGGGTGCCGCCTGGAGCAGTCTAGAGCGAGCGCACCCGGAGGCAAGAAGCCTGGAGAAGAGTATCGGAGGAGCTTACCCGGAGATGGCGAGAAAGCAGAGCAGCACCGGCCCGTTGGCCAGGAGCCTGCTAGAAACCGAGGAGGGAGAGCAGAGCAGCACCGGCCCGCTGGCCAGGAGCCTGCTGGAGACGACTGTAGGAGAGCAGAGCAGCACCGACCCGTTGGTCAGGAGCCTGCTGGAAACAACGACCCCACTAGGACTAGTGGAGGTCCTAGCACAGCTCCCCCGAGACCGGGAGTGTGCACAGACCGCTCTGGAGGGCCTCGCAAGGAGGATGGCCCGGGTGCAGCGAGAGACGTTGGCGGAGTGGAGCCGTGAGATGGCCCAGCAGACTGAGACCTGTCAGCGGAGCACGCCACCCGAGACGAGGAGACAGACCGCCTCTGAGGATGGCGCGGGAGGACTGAAGGCCGGAGACGGCGCCGAGAAGGGAGCCGAACGAGTGGAGGCAGGTAAAGGGGACGTCTATACCCCAGACCGGGAAACCGCGTACCTGCCCCAGCTCCCCGTCGCAGAGCCCGAAGTCTATCCTGCCGTGCCCGTCGCTGCAACGTCACCGCCGCAGACTAGGCCTCAAACGGGAGCCGCGACCCCTGTGACGTCACACGCCTCGACCCCGAGCGTGACCAAGCAGGAAGTACCACCAGCCTGGTCGCAAGGCCTAGTACCCCCGGGCGCCGCAATACCAACAGCGCCCCCTACCTCCGCGGAGCCCCCGGCCTGGTGGCAGGGCCAAGTAGCCCAGGGCGCCGCCGTCCTTACGGTGCCCTTTACCTTCCAGATACCCCAGGCCTGACCGCAAGGCCCGGGCAACCCGGGCGCTAACACCACCGCGCCCATAAGACCAAGAGTGCCGCATCTGGGAGAGGACCTGTACGCCCAGCATACGTGCCCGGATGGGCAGCCATTTATATGGCCACCGGAGTACCACCATCCCCGACTCCGGAGAGAGAGACCCCTGGATGAACCCCTGATCCCGGCTCCAAAGCCCGTAAAGAGGATCTCGCCCCCGCTAGCGGAAGCACAGTTTGAGTGGGACCCCACCGGAGAAGATCTTATGGGGTTCACTCAAGAAACTCGGGCAGCTGCAGCGGAGCGTGCTGAGTGCTGCCGCCAACAGCTCGAGGACTTCGAGAGGGAGCGGAGAGAGAGGCGGGTCCGGGAACAGCAAGCTCAAGTAAAGAGCGCGGAGCAGAAGAGCCGAGCCAGGAGAGACCCCCGTGCAGCGCATAGTCCCCGCACCACCGGGACTGTGATAAAGTTTAACCTGCAGCATGGGTGGGGCTTCATCCGAGACCACCACACCCTAGGCGACGTCTTCGTAACCAGGAGAGACGTTGAGTCCCACCTACCGGAGGGACACAGAGGTCGTGACCTTTACATCGGGGACGAGGTCACCTTCACCCGGCACAAGTGTGCCAAAGGTCCCTACGCCCTCCATGTGCATCGCCTGACGGAGGAAGAGCTGCGGTGTGAGGAGGAAGAACAAGAGGACCCGGACGGGTCTGAAACTAGAGCCAAAGGTAACCAAAAAGCAAGAGCAGGAGGACGCCGTCGCTAAGGACAGCGAAGCAGAAGCTGTATATAGTTGCCCGTCGGGGCACAGTAAATTGAAACCGTAAACTGAAACTGAGTACTGAAACTGAAACTGTTGCTGTTGCTAATATAGTCCCCGTTGGGACCAGCATGTGTGAACTGTTACCCGTTTTTCCCTTAATCCCACTGACCGAGGACTGAGAGCGGTCATTCCTCCCTAATACTTGGCCGAGGACTGAGAGCGGCCATATCCTTGTATATAGTTGCGCATCCTAAAGCGCCCCCTACCGGTTTTATAGAAAAACCAGTTTTCCAGAGAGACTGTCGCACTTTACCCGGTCACACGTTGCACAGTGACCGGAGGAGGAGCCAGAGGCGACGAGAATGTTTTATAATGTTTTATATATATATAATGTTTTATATGTTTTATATGTTTATGCAAAAATTTGTATGTTTTGGTGTTTTGTCTTACAGCCCGAGGACGTGCTGTGATTTACCAGGGGGGAATGTAGCACCCTGAGGATTCGGCTGCTACAGGGGTATTGCACCTCAACCCAGAGGTGTGATATTCCACTCCCGGGTAAGGATGGAGTGTGGAACTGAGCTCGGTAGGCTGCATGCACTACACACATCCCATTTCCGAGGAGCAGACCGACGGTACTCCCACTTAGAAATGTGCAGGTACGACCGAGTCTGTTCCTGGCTGGAGTGGGAGGGGGGTGGTACATCCCAAGTAGTGTAGGGGCAGATAGGGGGAGCAGCCTGGGTAAAGATAGGAGCTCATTGGGTGCTGGTCACCTGAGCTCACACATAGAGGGTGTATATAAGGTGGGCACCAACTAAGAACAGGGTCAGTCAGTCAGCCACAGTCAGTCAGTCTGTGAGTCTTTGCAGAGAAGTCAGAGGAAGAGCAGAGCAGAGAAGTCTGAGCCAGAGTGAGAGAGGAGAAGAAAGAAAGACCCAGAGGGGGAAACAGAAAAGGAACTCTGAGAACCCAAAGTCCATCAGCGGGTGAAGAGTTGGCATCAGGGTACCGGAACCCAAGCTGGTGGGGGCAAAAACACACCCCAGCCAGAGACCGGAGGCCGTGGGCAGCGTCTGCCACGGCCACCCACCACATCCACCACGAAGGCATACCACGTGGAGGGTCAGGGAACCCAAGGCCAAGGGTCTCCCAACAGAAGGCCCGAGGGAGCTGGACCTGGGTGGATCACTAGTGGGGACGGCCAGAGAAAGGACAGAAGGAGAGCTCAGGGTCACGCTCCGGACTTGCTTGGGGGTTGGCTGGATCCAGGACCTGGTGGATGCAGCACGGCTCGGGAGGTCACTTGAAGCTGGAGTGACCAGAACATCAGCAGTGAGTAAATACCCTAAACTGCATAACCCGACTCTGTCTTCATTTAACACCTATGCTGCACCACCACAACCCCCATCCTCTGCACCTGACCCCCTGAGGCTAGACCCCACCCGTTGGGGGTTATATCACCAAAGCTGCACCTACACCATCAGCCTCAGCGGACCCTGCTGCAGCGGCGGCCATAGTGACCGCAATACAACGGGTGGCGTAGTCGACATTAAGAACTTATTAACATCTGTAGGACTGCCACATACAACTGAGTTTGACACCCTGGGCACGGACCGGGTCACAGCCACTCGGAAGACTACAACCCCCATCTGATCCGGCTCCGGATATTCCCTCTAAAGAATATGGCCCAGGGGGCGCGTCACAGACATGTGGAGGCCACACACAATACTCAGCCTCATCAGGAGCATGCCCAGGCGTTGTAGGAAGGTCATACATGCACGTGGAGGCCACACACAATACTCAGCCTCATCAGGAGCATGCCCAGGTGTTGTAGGGAGGTCATACAGGCACGTGGAGGCCACACACAATACTCAGCCTCATCAGGAGCATGCCCAGGCGTTGTAGGGAGGTCATACAGGCACGAGGAGGCCACATACAATACTGAGCCTCATCAGGAGCATGCCCAGGCGTTGTAGGGAGGTCATACTGGCACGTGGAGGCCACACACAATACTCAGCCTCATCACGAGCATGCCCAGGCATTGTAGAGAGGTCATACAGGCACGAGGAGGCCACACACAATACTGAGCCTCATCAGGAGCATGCCCAGGCATTGTAGGGAGGTCATACAGGCACGTGGAGGCCACACACAATACTCAGCCTCATCAGGAGCATGCCCAGGCGTTGTAGGGAGGTCATACAGGCACGTGGAGGCCACACACAATACTCAGCCTCATCAGGAGCATGCCCAGGCGTTGTAGGGAGGTCATACAGGCACGTGGAGGCCACACACAATACTCAGCCTCATCAGGAGCATGCCCAGACGTTGTAGGGAGGTTATACAGGCACGTGGAGGCCACACACAATACTCAGTCTCATCAGGAGCATGCCCAGGCATTGTAGGGAGGTCATACAGGCACGTGGAGGCCACACACAATACTCAGCCTCATCAGGAGCATGCCCAGGCGTTGTAGGGAGGTCATACAGACACGTGGAGGCCACACACAATACTCAGCCTCATCAGGAGCATGCCCAGGCGTTGTAGGGAGGTCATACAGGCATGCGGAGGCCACACACAATACTCAGCCTCATCAGGAGCATGCCCAGGCATTGTAGGGAGGTCATACAGGCACATGGAGGCCACACACAATACTCAGCCTCATCAGGAGCATGTCCAGGCGTTGTAGGGAGGTCATACTGGCATGAGGAGGCCACACACAATACTCAGCCTCATCAGGAGCATGCCCAGGCGTTGTAGGGAGGTCATACAGGCACGTGGAGGCCACACACAATACTCAGCCTCATCAGGAGCATGCCCAGGCGTTGTAGGGAGGTCATACAGGCACGTGGAGGCCACACACAATACTCAGCCTCATCAGGAGCATGCCCAGGCGTTGTAGGGAGGTCATACAGGCACGTGGATGCCACACACAATACTCAGCCTCATCAGGAGCATGCCCAGGCGTTGTAGGGAGGTCATACAGGCACGCGGAGGCCACACACAATACTCAGCCTCATCAGGAGCATGCCCAGGCGTTGTAGGGAGGTAATACAGGCATGCGGAGGCCACACACAATACTCAGCCTCATCAGGAGCATGCCCAGGCATTGTAGGGAGGTCATACAGGCACGTGGAGGCCAGACACAATACTCAGCCTCATCAGGAGCATGCCCAGGCGTTGTAGGGAGGTCATACAGGCACGTGGAGGCCATACACAATACTCAGCCTCATCAGGAGCATGCCCAGGCGTTGTAGGGAGGTCATACAGGCACGTGGAGGCCACACACAATACTGAGCTGTAGCACCCTGAGGATTCGGCTGCTACAGGGGTATTACACCTCAAGCCAGAGGTGTGGTATTCCACTCCCGGGTAAGGATGGAGTGTGGAACTGAGCTCAGTAGGCTGCATGCACTACACACATCCCATTTCCGGGGGACAGACCAATGGTACTCCCACTAGAGAAATGTGCAGGTACGACAGTGTCTGTCCCTGGCTGGAGTGGGAGGGGGGTGGAACATCCCAGTAGTGTAGGGGCAGATAGGGGGAGCAGTCTGGGTAGTGCTAGGAGCTCATTGGGTGCTGGTCACCTGAGCTCACACATAGAGGGAGTATATAAGGTGGGAACCATCTTAGGTCAGGGTCAGTCAGTCAGTCTGTCAGTCTTTTGTAGAGTGAGTCAGAGGAAGAGAGCAGAGGAGAAGAGCAGCTCCAAGGCCCAGAGAGAGAGAGGAGAAAGAAGGACCCAGAGGGGGAGAAGAGAGAACTCCAAGAACCCAAGATTAGATCAGCGGGTGAAGAGTTGGCACAAGGGTACCGGATCCCAAGCTGGTGGAGGGCCCTAATCCTTAGCCAGAGACCGGAGGTCGTGGGCAGGATCTGCCACGACCACCCACTAAATCCACCCGGAAGGCAAACCAAGAATAGGGTCAGGGAACCCAGAGACAAGGGTTTACCAACAAGAGGCCCGAGGGAGCCGGACTTAGGTGGATCCCTGGTGGGGAAGTCCAGAGAGAAGGAACGTCAGAAAGGGAGCTCAGGATCACGCTCCAGAATTACTTGGGAGTTGGCCGAGTCCAGGACCTGGTGGACGCAGCACGGCTCGGGCGGTCACTCAAGGCCGGAGTGACCAGCATAACAGCAGTAAGTAAAGACCCTGAACTGCACAGCCCGACTCTGAGTCTCATTACCATCCTCACTGCACCTCCACAACCACCATCCTCTACACCTGACCCCCTGAGGCTATACCCCTCCCGTTGGGGGTTATACTACCTGAGCTGCACACACACCACCAGCCTCAGCGGACCCTGCTGCAGCGGCGGCCGTAGTGACCGCAATTCAACGGGTGGCGTAGTCGACACTAAAGAACATCCAGTAACATCTGTAGGACTGCCACACACTGAGCTTGACACCCTGGGCACGGACCGGGTCACCGCCACTCGGAGACTACAACCCCCATCTGATCCGGCTCCGGGTATCCCCCAAACAACACTGGCCCAGGGGGCGCGTCAACTTTGGCGTAGTCGGCAGGATAACGTGCCCGCAACAACCGGGTACTGCGTGCCTGAAGAAAAGTTCAACGTTACCTTAAAAAGAAGTCTCCCGCCGGTTCCGGAGGGTCCCCGCCAACGGACCCCATCACAGGTCGTTTCCCGCCGGTTGTCCGCCATTTGCAGCTTTTTCCCGCCATCCATGGAGTTTCCCGCCACTGGGAGACGATTCCCGCCATTTCCAAAGATTTCCCGCCTTGGAAGAGCGGACGCCATTATGGGCGTGCCAGAGGGTGGCAAAAGGCCACCTCCCATCGTGGGCCAGGTCGAAGAATGGCGCCAAAAGCGGAAACCGCGCCCACCAACAGAGACTGTGATGCTGGAAGTGTCCATCAGCGTAAGAGAACTGCCCCTGGAACTGACAATCACAAAGTTGCCCCGGGACCACCCTAAATGTGGGCGGAGACAGAACAAGAGAGCAAAGATGGGTGTCGCCTGGAGCAGTCTGGAGAGAGCGCACCCGGAGACAAGAAGTCTGGAGGGGAGTCCAGAGAAAGCCTACCCGGAGATGGAGGGAGAGTCAGGCAGCACCGACCCAGTGGTCAGGAGCCTGCTGCAAGCAACGACCCCACTAGGCTTAGTGGAGGTCCTGGCACAGCTCCCCCGAGACCGGGAGTGTGCACAGACTGCGCTGGAGAGCCTCGCACGGAGGATGGCCCGGGTACAGCGAGAGACGTTGGCGGAGTGGAGCCGAGAGATGGCCCAGCAGACCGAAACCCGACAGCGGAGCACGCCACCCGAGACGAGGAGACAGACCGCCTCTGAGGATGGTGCAGGAGGACTCAAGGCCGGAGACGGCGCCGAGAAGGGAGCTGAACGGACGGAGGCAGGTAAAGGGGACGTCTCTACCCCGAGCCGGGAAACCGTGTACCTGCCCCAGCTCCCCGTCGCAGAGCCCGAAATTCCCCCTGCCGTGCCCGTCGCTGCATCGTCACCGCCGCAGACTAGGCCTCAACCGGAAACCGCGGCCGCGACCCCTGTGACGTCACGCGCTTCGACCCTGAGCGCGGCAAAGCAGGAAATACCATCGGCCTGGTCGCAAGGCCTAGTACCCCCGGGCGCCGCCATTCCAACAGCGCCCCCTACCTCCGCGGAGCCACCAGCCTGGTCGCAGGGCCGAGTAACCACGGGCGCCGCCGTTCTTACGGTGCCCTTTTCCTTTAGCGTGCCCCAAGCCTGGTCGCAAGGTCTGGTCAACCCGGGCGCCGCTACCACCACAGCGCCCATAACACCTAAAGTACCGCACCTGGGTGAGGACCTGTTCGCCCAGCATACGTGCCCGGATGGGCAGCCCTTCATATGGCCACCGGAGTTTCACCATCCCCGACTCCGGAAAGAAAGACCCCTAGATGAACCCCTGATTCCGGTTCCGAAGCCCGTCAGGAGGACCCAGCCCCCGCTAGAGGAGGTACAGTTTGAGTGGGACCCCACCGGAGAAGACCTCATGGGGTTCACTCAGGAGACTCGGGTGGCCGCAGCGGAGCATGCAGAGTGCTGCCGGCAGCAGCTCGAAGTCTTCGAGAGGGAGCGGAGAGAGGCGGGTCCGGGAACAGCAAGCCCAGATAAGGAGCGCGGAGCAGAAGAGCCGGACCAGGAGGAATCCCCGTGCAGCTCATGGTCCCCCTTCCACCGGGACTGTGATAAAATTCAACATGCAGCATGGGTGGGGCTTCATAAGAGACCATCATACCCCCGGCGACGTCTTTGTGACCCGCAGAGACGTAGAAAGCCATCTGCCGGAGGGACACAGAGGTCGTGACCTGTATGTAGGGGACGAGGTCACCTTCACCCGGCACAAGTGTGCCAAAGGACCCTACGCCCTCCATGTGCATCGCCTGACGGAGGAGGAGCTGCGGTGTGAGGAGGAGCAAGAGGGCCCGGACGGGTCTGAAACTGAAACCAACCAACAAGAAAGAGCAGGAGGACGCCGTCGTTGAAGTACGGTAGAGAGAGACTGTACAAAGTTGCCCGTCGGGGTACCAAGAACTGTTACTTATTTAAAATATGTTCCCCGTTGGGACAAAGTGTGAACTGATGCCCGTGTGTCCCTAGTTCCTAATAGCTGGCCGAGGACTGAGAGCGGCCATATCCCCTTTGTATATAGTTGCGCTTCCTAAAGCGCCCCCTACTGGTTTTATGGGAAAACCATTTTTCTTCAAGAGACTGTCGCACTTTACCCGGTCACAAGTTGCACCGTGACCGGAGGAACCAGCGACAGGAATGTTTACAAGAATGTTATTTATGAAAACGTTTTATTGCTGATATATATATGATGTTTTATATGTTTATATGTTGATGTTTATGAAAAATAATTGTATGTTTTGGATGTTTTTATCTTTAACAGCCCGAGGACGTGCTGTGATTTACCAGGGGGGAATGTAGCACCCTGAGGATTCGGCTGCTACAGGGGTATTACACCTCAAGCCAGAGGTGTGGTATTCCACTCCCGGGTAAGGATGGAGTGTGGAACTGAGCTCAGTAGGCTGCATGCACTACACACATCCCATTTCCGGGGGACAGACCAATGGTACTCCCACTAGAGAAATGTGCAGGTACGACAGTGTCTGTCCCTGGCTGGAGTGGGAGGGGGGTGGAACATCCCAGTAGTGTAGGGGCAGATAGGGGGAGCAGTCTGGGTAGTGCTAGGAGCTCATTGGGTGCTGGTCACCTGAGCTCACACATAGAGGGAGTATATAAGGTGGGAACCATCTTAGATCAGGGTCAGTCAGTCAGTCTGTCAGTCTTTTGTAGAGTGAGTCAGAGGAAGAGAGCAGAGGAGAAGAGCAGCTCCAAGGCCCAGAGAGAGAGAGGAGAAAGAAGGACCCAGAGGGGGAGAAGAGAGAACTCCAAGAACCCAAGATTAGATCAGCGGGTGAAGAGTTGGCACAAGGGTACCGGATCCCAAGCTGGTGGAGGGCCCTAATCCTTAGCCAGAGACCGGAGGTCGTGGGCAGGATCTGCCACGACCACCCACTAAATCCACCCGGAAGGCAAACCAAGAATAGGGTCAGGGAACCCAGAGACAAGGGTTTACCAACAAGAGGCCCGAGGGAGCCGGACTTAGGTGGATCCCTGGTGGGGAAGGCCAGAGAGAAGGAACGTCAGAAAGGGAGCTCAGGATCACGCTCCAGAATTACTTGGGAGTTGGCCGAGTCCAGGACCTGGTGGACGCAGCACGGCTCGGGCGGTCACTCAAGGCCGGAGTGACCAGCATAACAGCAGTAAGTAAAGACCCTGAACTGCACAGCCCGACTCTGAGTCTCATTACCATCCTCACTGCACCTCCACAACCACCATCCTCTACACCTGACCCCCTGAGGCTATACCCCTCCCGTTGGGGGTTATACTACCTGAGCTGCACACACACCACCAGCCTCAGCAGACCCTGCTGCAGCGGCAGCCGTAGTGACCGCAATTCAACGGGTGGCGTAGTCGACACTGAAGAACATCCAGTAACATCTGTAGGACTGCCACACACTGAGCTTGACACCCTGGGCACGGACCGGGTCACCGCCACTCGGAGACTACAACCCCCATCTGATCCGGCTCCGGGTATCCCCCAAACAACACTGGCCCAGGGGGCGCGTCAGAGCCTCATCAGGAGCATGCCCAGGCGTTGTAGGAAGGTCATACAGGCACGTGGAGGCCACACACAATACTCAGCCTCATCAGGAGCATGCCCAGGCGTTGTAGGGAGGTCATACAGGCACGTGGAGGCCACACACAATACTCAGCCTCATCAGGAGCATGCCCAGGCGTTGTAGGGAGGTCATATAGACACGTGGAGGCCACACACAATACTCAGCCTCATCAGGAGCATGCCCAGGCGTTGTAGGGAGGTCATACAGACATGTGGAGGCCACACACAATACTCAGCCTCATCAGGAGCATGCCCAGGCGTTGTAGGGAGGTCATCCAGACACGTGGAGGTCACACACAATACTCAGCCTCATCAGGAGCATGCCCAGGCGTTGTAGGGAGGTCATACAGGCACGTGGAGGCCACACACAATACTCAGCCTCATCAGGAGCATGCCCAGGCGTTGTAGGGAGGTCATACAGGCACGTGGAGGCCACACACAATACTGAGCCTCATCAGGAGCATGCCCAGGCGTTGTAGGGAGGTCATACAGGCACGTGGAGGCCACACACAATACTCAGCCTCATCAGGAGCATGCCCAGGCGTTGTAGGGAGGTCATACAGGCACGTGGAGGCCGCACACAATACTCAGCCTCATCAGGAGCATGCCCAGGCGTTGTAGGGAGGTCATCCAGACACGTGGAGGTCACACACAATACTCAGCCTCATCAGGAGCATGCCCAGGCGTTGTAGGGAGGTCATACAGGCACGTGGAGGCCAAACACAATACTCAGCCTCATCAGGAGCATGCCCAGGCGTTGTAGGAAGGTCATACAGGCACGTGGAGGCCACACACAATACTCAGCCTCATCAGGAGCATGCCCAGGCGTTGTAGGGAGGTCATACAGGCACATGGAGGCCACACACAATACTGAGCATCATCAGGAGCATGCCCAGGCGTTGTAGGGAGGTCATACAGGCATGTGGAGGCCACACACAATACTCAGCCTCATCAGGAGCATGCCCAGTCCTTGTAGGGAGGTCATACAGGCACGTGGAGGCCACACACAATACTCAGCCTCATCAGGAGCATGCCTAGGCGTTGTAGGAAGGTCATACAGGCACGTGGAGGCCACACACAATACTCAGCCTCATCAGGAGCATGCCCAGGTGTTGTAGGAAGGTCATACAGGCATGTGGAGGCCACACACAATACTCAGCCTCATCAGGAGCATGCCCAGGCGTTGTAGGGAGGTCATACAGGCACGTGGAGGCCACACACAATACTCAGCCTCATCAGGAGCATGCCCAGGCGTTGTAGGGAGGTCATACAGGCACGTGGAGGCCACACACAATACTCAGCCTCATCAGGAGCATGCCCAGGCGTTGTAGGGAGGTCATACAGGCACGTGGAGGCCAAACACAATACTCAGCCTCATCAGGAGCATGCCCAGGCGTTGTAGGGAGGTCATACAGGCACGTGGAGGCCACACACAATACTCAGCCTCATCAGGAGCATGCTCAGGCGTTGTAGGGAGGTCATACAGGCACGAGGAGGCCACACACAATACTCAGCCTCATCAGGAGCATGCCCAGGCGTTGTAGGAAGGTCATACAGGCACGAGGAGGCCACACACAATACTCAGTCTCATCAGGAGCATGCCCAGGCGTTGTAGGGAGGTCATACAGGCACGTGGAGGCCACACACAATACTCAGCCTCATCAGGAGCATGCACAGGCGTTGTAGGGAGGTCATACAGGCACGTGGAGGCCACACACAATACTCAGCCTCATGAGGAGCATGCCCAGGCGTTGTAGGGAGGTCATACAGGCACGTGGAGGCCACACACAATACTTAGCCTCATCAGGAGAATGCCCAGGCGTTGTAAGGAGGTCATACAGGCACGAGGAGGCCACACACAATACTGAGACTCATTGTGACTTGTTTTAAGGACATTACATCACAGGTGGATCAGCCTGTAGTGTGTTTTTCTACTTTAATTTTGGGGGTGACTCCACATCCAGGCCTCCATTGGTTAATAAATGTGATTTCCATTGATGATTTTTGTGTGATTTTGTTGTCAGCACATTCAGCTTCTACAGAACAAAGTATTTAATGAGAATATTTCATTCATTCACATCTAGGATTGGTTAGTTCAGGGTTCCCTTGATTTTTTGAGCAGTGTATATATGTGTACAGGCAACTGCCCCTAGTGGTGGCTGCAGGCAGAATCTTATCATGTATCTCTGTATACAGGGAGCTCCCCCTTATGGTGGCTGCAGACAGAATCTTATCATGTATCTCTGTATACAGGGAGCTCCCCCTAGTGGTGGCTGCAGACAGAATCTTATCATGTATCTCTGTATACAGGGAGCTCCCCCTAGTGGTGGCTGCAGACAGTATCTTATCATGTATCTCTGTATACAGGGAGCTCCCCCTAGTGGTGGCTGCAGACAGTATCTTATCATGTATCTCTGTATACAGGGAGCTCCCCCTAGTGGTGGCTGCAGACAGAATCTTATCATGTATCTCTGTATACAGGGAGCTCCCCCTAGTGGTGGCTGTAGACAGAATCGTGTCATGTATCTCTGTATACAGGGACCTCTCTCTCTCTCCCCCTAGTGGTGGCTACAGACAAGATCTTATCATGTATCTCTGTAAAGAAGGAGCTCCCCCTAGTGGTGGCAATATAATCTAATTATATATATCTGTATACAGGGACCTCTCTCTCTCTCCCCCTAGTGGTGGCTGCAGACAGAATCTTATCATGTATCTCTGTATACAGGCAGCTGCCCCTAGTGGTGGCAGCAGACAGAATCTCATCACTTATCTCTGTATTAAGGGGAGCGCCCCCTGGTGGTGGCTATAGACAAAATCTTATTATATATATCTGTATACAGGCAGCTCCCCCTAGTGGTGGCTGCAGACAGAATCTCATCACTTATCTCTGTATTAAGGGGAGCACCCCCTGGTGGTGGCTATAGACAGAATCTTATTATATATATCTGTATACAGGCAGCTTCCCCTAGTGGTGGCTGCAGACAGGATGTTATCATTTATTTCTGTATACAAGGTGCTCCCCCGAGTGGTCGCTGAAGACAGAATCCTAATAAGCATCGCTGTATACAAGGAGCTCCCCCTAGTGGTGACTGCAAACAGCATCTTATCACATATCTCTGTATACAGGGAGCTCCCCCTAGTGGTGGCTGCAGACAGAATCTTATCATGTATCTCTGTATACAGGGAGCTCCCCCTAGTGGTGGCTATAGACAGAATCGTGTCATGTATCTCTGTATACAGGGACCTCTCTTTCTCTCCCCCTAGTGGTGGCTGCAGACAAGATCTGATCATGTATCTCTGTAAAGAAGGAGCTCCCCCTAGTGGTGGCAATAGAATCTTATTATATATATCTGTATACAGGCAGCTGCCCCTAGTGGTGGCAGCAGACATAATCTTATCATGTATGTCTGTATACAGGGAGCTCCCCCTAGTGGTGGCTGCAGACAGAATCTCATCACTTATCTCTGTATTAAGGGGAGCGCCCCCTGGTGGTGGCTATAGACAGAATCTTATTATATATATCTGTATACAGGCAGCTCCCCCTAGTGGTGGCTGCAGACAGAATCTCATCACTTATCTCTGTATTAAGGGGAGCGCCCCCTGGTGGTGGCTATAGACAGAATCTTATTATATATATCTGTATACAGGGAGCTCCCCCTAGTGGTGACTGCCGACAAAATCTTATCATGTATCTACGTATACAGGGAACTCCCTCTAGTGGTGGCTGCAGACAAAATCTTATCATGTATCTCTGTATACAGGGAGCTCCCCCTAGTGGTGGCTGCAGACAGAATCTTATCATGTATCTCTGTATACAGGGAGCTCCCCCTAGTGGAGGCTGCAGACAGGATCTTATCATGTATCTCTATATACAGGGAGCTCCCCCTAGTGGAGGCTGCAGACAGGATCTTATCATGTATCTCTGTATACAGGGAGCTCCCCCTAGTGGTGGCTGCAGACAGAATCTTATTATGTATCTCTCTATACAGGAAGCTCCCCCTAGTGGTGGCTGCAGACAGGATCTTATCATGTATCTCTATATACAGTGAGCTCCCCCTAGTGGTGTCTGCAGACAGAATGTTATCATGTATCTCTGTATACAGGGAGCTCACCCTGGAGGTGGCTGCTGACAGAATCTTATCATGTATCTCTGTATACAGGGAGCTCCTCCTAGTGGTGGCTGCAGACAGAATATTATCATGTATCTCTGTATACAGGGAGCTCCCCCTAGTGGTGTCTGCAGACAGAATCTTATCATGTATCTCTGTATACAGGGAGCTCCTCCTAGTGGTGGCTGCAGACAGGATCTTATCATGTATCTCTGTATACAGGGAGCTCCCCCTAGTGGTGGCTGCAGACAGAATCTTATTATGTATAGTGTTGAGCCACCCCCGTAGTGTTCGAGTTCGGTTCGGTTCGTCGAACACCTTCGAACACCGTTAAAACCAATGGCAGGCAAACAAAAACACATAGAAACACATAGAAAACACCTTCAAACGTGTCCAAAAGCTGACAAACTGCTCAGAAGGACACAACTAACACATGGAAAAGTGACAAGTACATATAGTCATGCGAAAAGAAAAGAGGTGGAGGAGTAAAAGGAGGGGGAGACACAGATATAGGCATGTCATGCCCTTCTAAAATCCAAAAAGTGAGAAGCCGACACGTTCAGTCCGCTCCTGCCCGTGCCACCTCCGTGTCGCCGGGTTTGTGCCAGAGCCGCGGTGAACCCTGACGGCCAGCCCCCCTCTCCCAATACTGGTGCCTGTCCGCTGGTGGGTCGAGAGAGCCCCCCTGTGGTGGAGGCAGCTCTAAGCTTTTTAATTTAAATTGTCCCTCTAATTTGAATAAATACACTTTAAATCCATTTACAAGGATCTATTGGAGGGCAAGTCTCATGCCAGCAGCCGCGTAATTCCAGCTCCAGTAGCGTCCACTAAAGCTGCTGCAGTTAAAAAGCTTTTATAAGGATCGAGCTCGGCTGTCCACCGCAAGGCATCCTACTGCCAGTCCCAGCCCCTATGCCTT
The DNA here is from genome assembly GCF_046119375.1 of Phyllobates terribilis. Taxonomy (NCBI): domain Eukaryota; kingdom Metazoa; phylum Chordata; class Amphibia; order Anura; family Dendrobatidae; genus Phyllobates; species Phyllobates terribilis. Next base: position 19,391,968 of record NW_027362764.1, on the reverse strand, counting down.
GGGGTGCCTCCTGATGCTCTTCACTGAGTATCCCGTGGTCCCGAAGCATTTCCTTTGAAAAAATGAAGTGTCCAAACTACAGGTGGTGTAGCTTGCTTAACAGCCGGGATAATCCGCTGACTAGCAGACACTGCTACTAGGCACAAAGTATTTCCTGGGCTAGATGCAGTTAAAAATTTGTAATTAGATACTCTCGTTGGATGCTGAGAAAGCATTCCATAGAGTCTCCTGGCACGCCATATATGATTCTCTTAAAAAGCTTGGGGTAGGGGTCTAGGGGACCCTTTTATAGCCAAAATCACGGCCCTGTATCGCAATACGTCACCTAGGCTGAAGATAAATGGAACTGTAGCACCCTGAGGGCTCGGTTGCTACAGAGGTATTGCACCTCACCCAGAGGTGTGATATCTCACTCTCAGGTAAGGATGTAGTGTGGATCAGGACCCGACACCTGCATGCATTACACCACATTGCCGTGGGGCAGGGCGACCAATATGCCCCTGAGATGGGCACGACAGTCCCTGTCCCTGGCTGGAGTGGGGGGAGGGAACACTGAGGAAGGGGAACCCTGTAGTGCAGGAGCAGGGAGGAAGCAGTTCCTGGGTGCATTGAGAAGGGAGTATAAAAGGTGGGCACCATCTTAGTTCAGTGCAGAGAAGTCTGAGCAGAAGTGGCAGGGAGCAGGGGCTCTGCATGAGCTCTGCTCCGGAGGCGGGCCTAGTAACAGAGGCCCAGGCCTGGAAGAGGGAGAAGGAAGGAAGAGGAGCGGAGAAGGCTCCAGGAACGAGGAATGAAGGGATCCCAGGGGTGCGGACGGGCGAGTCGCCACCGCACGCCCGAATCCACCTGCGTGGAGGGGTCAGGCCAAAGGGGGAGACCGGTTCCCGAACTAGTGGAGGCAGGAAACGACCCTCAGCTAGAAACAGGAGGCTGTGACATTTTATGTGGCGCAGCCCCTCGCGACACCCGCTAGGAAGGCACCACATAGGGTCAGGGAAACTGGCGCCAAGTTTACCAAGAGGAGGCCCGAGGCAGCCGGACAGAAGGGTTGGTAAGAAAGGCCAGACAAAGGACACACAAAGGGGGTTCTGTGAAGCGCTCCAAAGTTATCTGGGAGTTGTCTGAGCCCCTCACCTGGTGAGCACAGTACGACGTGGACAGCCATTACCTGCAGACGTGGTCTGGATAATAAGAACTGTGAGTAAAGGCCCTGGACTGCATCACTGACTCCGTGTCGTTACTGCTGCTGCCCTGCACCATCACCCCCATCCTCCGCATATGTGGCACCCCAGGGGTCTGGTTTCCACAGTAACAGCAATGTTATGTCTGAGAGCAGGTGGGAGGTCTCTTGGTCAGGGATCCTGTGCATGCCACACCTCCTGCCCAGTCCTGGGAGGGGAAGAACTTCCCCTATATAAACCTAGGGCTGAGGCAGGGTTAGTGAGTAGAGAAGAAGTAGAGACAGAGAAGAGAAGCAGATATAGGAAAAGAACATCAGGAGCTCTGTGGGCGCAGTGCTACAAGGAGTCAGGGGCTGGCAGCTGCAGAGCTCGCCCTGACTGAGAAGATTTCTTACCGGACCCGGAGTCCGAGGCTGTGGGGACTAACTCCTACCCAGCAGCAGAATCCGTCAGGCAGGGGATTCCAGGTCCTCTGGCCAAGAAACCCGAAGGCACGGTCACACGCATGGGACCAGCACCGCCGTCGTGGAGCGGAAGCTACTAGAAGGCCCCGAGTCACCGGCCATACGGGTGAGCACCACACGGTACACTCAGGGACGTGGGCTACTTATACCCGCCTCTAGCAAGGTAGCCAGAAGAGTACAGTTAGTTTGGGAGGCCTACAACTCCGCCTGGCCAGGGGAGATCCCATCTGCTCAAGGACTGACCAGGCCCCAATCGCTAGCCAGTACTCCGGGAGGGTCTATCTTTGTCACCAGTAAAGACCCTGAACTACACCGTACCGTCTCCGAGTGGTTCCTGCTACCCCCATCATCCACGTCGGCTGCCCTGAGGCCATACCCCTCCCGTTGGGGGTTATACTATCACGCTGCACAATCCTACCACCGGCCTCAGCGGTCTGCCCTGCAGCAGCAGCTCCTTAGCTGTACTCAACGGGTGGCGTAGTCGTCCAACATCTACCGCTGATACATCGCCGCTCAGTTTGACTCCCTGGGCACGGACCGGGTCACCGCCACGAGACTACAACCCTCAACAGATCCGGCTCCGGGTAAGCTCCCGTGCGCGCGATGCCGCGCGACGAAGGCCCAGGGGTGCGTCAACTTTTGGCGTAGTCGGCAGGATCTCGTGCCCGCAACCACCGGGTACTGCGTGCCTGAAAAAGACTGTTCAAACTTACCTGTGGTGAAGATTCCCGCCATCCGGCGCCATCTTCCGCTTCCTTCCCGCCATCGGTGAAGTTTTCCCGCCATTCGGCGCCATCTTCGGCCTTCTTCCCGCCAGCCGTGGAGTTTTCCCGCCATTGGACGCCATCTTGAGGACGCCGCGCGGGAAGAAGAGGGGCGTGGACTCCGAAAGCGCGCGAGAAACTGAAGCCCCGCCTCACGTCCGGACGTTGCGTAAGGTCCTGGAAGGAGCCCAGCAGACGCCGACGTCACAGGAGCGCGACGGAAGGTCCTCAACCCTGACGATCCACTGCGGAGCCGCGGCCTACGGAAGAGGATCATCGCAAGGTAGGCCACGGTCCACTAGGGGGGAGAAGGATGTCGGATACGGAGGAGAGCTTCACCGCTTCAACCCCCGCCAGCGCCACCGCTGTTGCGGTCATGCCTTTCACCATGCCCTATATCCCGGGGGCAGCCTGGCTACCCCAGTACTCAGGGGAGTCACATACCCTGCATGACTTTAGAGAAAAGCTGGATAGCCTCTTCCAGGTGTATCCCCTCACAGAGGAGCAAAAAGTGAGCATCCTGGTGGCCCAATTAACCGGGGCAGCCCAAAGGGAGGTAAAGTCCTGGCCACCTGGGAGGAGGACTGTCGCAGAGATACTAACCCGGCTGAGGGACACCTTTGATACCCGCACCTCAGCCGAGATCAAGCTTAGATTCTACGGGTGCAAGCAGCGGGCACATGAGAGTATAAGGGACTATGCCCTGAACCTACAAGAGGCCCTGAGAGCCATTAAGCAGACCGACCCTGACGGCGTGGGAGACGAGGACAGGCTGTTGACTGAACAATTTATAGAGGGTTTATATTGCAATGCCCACCGAACCCAGTTGCGGGCAATGGCCTTACAGGACCCTCATCTGGGATTTGCACAGTTCAAGGACAGAGCCATCCGGGTGCTCCGAGAACCAGCACCAGGTGGCGTTGTGACCCACAGACGCCCCACTACCACTTACCACCAGGAGGCGGCGCCCTTGTCGGCAGGGCCTGTGGGAGCTGATGCGCAGGCTTTGAACAATGACCCGGCTCCAGACCTGCACCATCAGGTCCAAGAGCTAGCTAAAAGCGTTGCTGCGCTAACCCGAACTGTGCAGTCTTTACAGGTTTCCACTCCAGGGAAGATCCAGCTGGCATCCGGACCGGAGTACATCCCGTGGCGTCGACCAAGGAGGACCCCACCGGCCAGAGGAAGACCCAGCGACCGATACAACGAGGACGGACAACCCATCTGCCGCCGCTGCAATCAACCCGGACATATGGCAAGGTACTGTCCTTTAAACTGGCACAACCTGGGGTAGAGGGCCAACCCCCAGGAAAAAGATCATCAGGCCCATCGAACTGGCGTGACAGATATGTGGGAGGACGTCCAGTCTTGCCTGTGGTACTGGATGGCATCCCTATGAGTGCCCTATTGGACACCGGGTCACAGGTCACCACTATCCCGTACGTGCTCTTCAAGCAGTACTGGAATGACTCGGATATCACCCGCTACCCTGACGACGACTTGAGTATCATCGCCAGCAATGGTCAGCCCGTGCCACAGATTGGATTTAAAGAGGTGACCATTAAAATCGGTAGAGTCGAACTGGCGGCACAGGGACTGATCATTGTAGACATTGATAAACACGAGAGTCACCCAAAGATAACTCTAGGAACTAATGTAATTGAAAATTGTCTTGCAGAGGTGATTTTCCTTTTACAACAGGTTGCCAAGAACGCCAGCTCCGGCCAGCAGCGAGTGCTCCAGAAAGAGATCCGGGCACTGATGCGACGGCAACAGATAGAACTCTCCGGTGGTGAGATTGGTAGCGTAAGAATGTGTGACCCTTTCCCTATTGCCATGCCCCCAAAAAGTGAAATGATGATTTGGTGCCGGGCAGCTATTGGTCTGAGAGGTAGAGATTACCAGGCAATGGTAGAACCAGTTTACTCAGACAGTAGGCCCACCATTTTGACAGCTCGGGGGGTGGTCAATGTACGCCATGGGAGGGTGCCCGTTCGCATAATAAATATCGGGAAGAGGGAAGTGTACCTGCCCCGGTATGCCACGCTAGCCAAATTGTATACCATCAATCAAAATTCCATACAGTCCGTGGAGCCCTTGCCTCCATCTTCCCCGGAGGAAGGTAACGGCTCCAAGGAAACAATGGAGGACTGGTGTCAGCAACTACATTTGGGTACTGACTCCACTCCCTCACACCAGAAACAGGGAGTCTATCGGGTGGTTCAAGAGTACGAGAGAGTGTTTAGTAAACACCCGTTAGACTTCGGGCGAGTCAAAGGGGTAGAACACCACATCCCCACGGGAGACCATCTTCCCATAAAAGAGAGGTATCGACCCGTACCCCCTGCACACTACCAACACGCCAAGGGGATGCTTAGGGACATGAAGGAGGCTGGGGTGATCAGAGATAGCTGTAGCCCCTGGGCAGCTCCACTAGTCTTAGTCAAAAAGAAAGACAACACCATGAGGATGTGTGTAGATTACTGGAAAATTAACCGTATCACACACAAGGATGCGTACCCCTTACCAAGGATAGAGGAGTCTTTGGCTGTTTTAAGATCTGCTAACTTCTTCTCTACCTTGGCTCTCACTAGCGGGTACTGGCAGGTTCCTGTAGCAGAGGCGGACCGGGAGAAGACCGCATTCACCACCCCGATGGGACTTAGCGAGTTTACCTGCATGCCGTTCGGACTCTGCAACGCACCGGGAACCTTCCAACGATTAATGGAGTGCTGTCTGGGCCACAGAAACTTCGAGACGGTCCTGTTGTACCTGGACGATGTCATCGTATATTCCAAGACTTATGAGGACCACCTGAAACACCTGGCGGAAGTGTTCGAAGCTCTGGCAAGCTACGGCTTAAAGGTAAAACCCTCCAAGTGTCACCTCTTGAAACCAAAGGTGCAGTACCTGGGACACGTGGTGAGCGCTGACGGAGTGGCTCCCGACCCTGATAAGATCACCGCAATTAAGGAATGGCCAAGTCCCTCCAGTGTAAAGGAAGTGCGGCAGTTCCTCGGGTTGGTAGGCTATTACCGCAGATTCATCCCCGGTTTCACCAAAAAGGCAGCTCCTATGCAGGACCTCCTGATAGGCCAGTCCCGGAAGGCCAAGAACCAGAAGCCGCCCTTCAAATGGGAGAAGTTAGAAGAAGAGTCCTTCCGCCAGCTGAAGATGGCCCTCACGGGGGATGAAATCCTGGCGTACCCTGATTACAGCCAGCCCTTTATCCTCTACACCGACGCAAGTAACATCGGGCTAGGAGCCGTACTGTCCCAGATCCAGCAGGGGAAAGAACGAGTAATCGCTTACGCTAGCCGAAAACTGCGACCCACCGAAAGAAACCCTGAGAATTACAGCTCATTTAAGCTAGAGTTCCTGGCAGTGGTGTGGGCAGTCACCGAACTCTTTAAGCACTACCTTGCTTCTTCCCGGTTCACCGTGTACACGTATAACAACCCATTGACACACCTGGACACGGCAAGACTCGGTGCCCTAGAGCAGAGATGGATGGCCCGTCTGTCCAACTACGAGTTCACAATCAAATACCGGGCAGGACGCTCCAATACCAACGCGGACGCCCTGTCCAGGATGCCAAACCTACCGGACGTAGGAGAAGATCCAGAGGGACTGGAAGAAGTCGAACTCCCCGCGTTCCACCGTCATGGGACTATCCAGTATTCCCATCGGGTAAGGAGTAAGCAAGCCGCTACGTTTAACCCCTTGCCTCACTACAACTGGGAGGAAACGCAAGACAGTGACCCTGCCGTCCGGCTGGTAAAGGAGATGCTGACTCGGCCAGAGGCTCGCCTTGACCCAGACGCTCCGGAGGAAGCCAAGCAACTGTGGGCTGAGAAGAGTCGACTGTTCCTTTACAAGGGGAAGTTGTGCCACAGAATGGTTAACTCCCGGACGCATGAACTAATCTGGCAAGTAGTGGTGCCACGGAGAGACGCAGCCATGGTGATGGAGGCATACCACGACGAGGCTGGACACTTCGGATGGAAGAAGCTGGAGTTCCTGCTGCGTGGGCGGTTCCACTGGGTAGGCATGAGGGGAACCATCGAGAGGTGGTGCAGAGACTGTGGCCCGTGCAACCTAAGAAGGAAGGACCGTGCCAGCCAGAAGACTCCCCTGCAGTCCATCGTCACCCGGCAGCCGTTGGAACTGGTAGCCTTGGATCATGTAAAACTGACCCCAAGCAGAAGTGGCTACGTCTACGCGTTAACCATTGTGGATCATTACTCCCGGTTCGTGGTTGTCGTCCCCGTTAAGGACTTAACGGCTCAAACAGCAGCTAGAGCCTTCCAGCAGCACTTCTGCCGTCCACACGGGTACCCGGACCAAGTGCTGACGGACCAGGGACCTGCCTTTGAAGCGGAGGTCTTCCAGGAATTCTGCAATCTATATGGCTGCCGGAAGATAAGGACGACACCCTATCATCCGCAAACTAATGGACTTTGTGAGAAAATGAACCAGGTGGTAATGGATCTCCTGAAAACGTTGCCCCTGGAAGAACGCAGTCTGTGGCCTGAGAAGCTGCCCGATCTAGTGGACCTATACAACCACATCCCGGTAGGTTCCACCAACTGTACCCCGGCTTACCTAATGAGGGCGAGACCTGGTAAGTTACCTGTTGACCTGGAAATGGGAGTCCTGACACCCGAGGACACTTCACCAGAAGCAGACTGGGACACAGAGAGGCAGCGGCAGTACCGGAAAGTACTGGAGAGCGTGGAGCGAAGTCTCTGTCAGGCTAGGGAAAGACAAGAGAAAACTTACAACCAGTATGCTCCCGCTGTTCCCCTGGTACCCGGAGAGCAGGTCTTGAAGAGGAAAAGACGGCTCCACAAGTTGGACGACCAGTGGGAGAAGGACCCGTACACCGTACTGCCCTCAAGCCACGAGAACCCAAAAGTCTGTACCATCAGTAAAGACGGAGGGGAGACCATAGCCATTGTATCCCGGGATCACCTGAAGAAGTGTGCTGAACAGCTACGGAACCCTGAAGAGGAACAAGAAGACCATCGACCCGTAGAGGAAAGGGAAGATATGGTTAGTACTGTGCTCGGAGACTTCCCTCGGTCCTGGACTCAAGTCAATGGTGCAGTTGTGGTACCCGTCCTCACGTTCCTCCAACCAGCATCCCAATTGCCTACGGAGCAACAGGTAGAGCTGGAAGAGCAGCCGGTCCAGGAGGCAGAAGACTCCACACAAGCAGAACAGGAGGATCAACCCTCTGCTTATAGTGAGCCTGCCGTACCCCTAGTGAGCCAAAGAGCCGGTAGACAGCTGCCCAGTTTACCCTTGACAGCTCCTACACCCTGTAGTTCAGGGCTAGACAGTCAGCTCCGTAGGTCCACTAGGGCCACTAGAGGCCAGTTACCCGCACGTTGGAGGATTTGAAGTGTATAAATTGTTTTATTTGTGGTTACCTGTTTTTCTTGTTGCTTGTGTATAATTATGTGTTTCTAGTTATTTATAGGAGTCCTTGGTGGATTTACCGGGAATCCTTGTACATGGTTGGAGCGTAACCTAGGAATGGACTAAAGACTGTTAAGGACTCGGGGCAGGACAGACCCCTACCTGGTTACGTCTCCCTGTTTTGGTGAAATGGACACCTTGCTTTTCTTCAAAGACTGCACCCGGTTGCGGACACGCCGTAACCATCTTTATGTGTTTTTCTTATTGTATTATTATTGTTTATACCTTGTTATGTTTTTCTAAAAATATGTTTAGTCCCGGAGTACTAAATTTCACTAGGGGGGAATGTGGCACCCCAGGGGTCTGGTTTCCACAGTAACAGCAATGTTATGTCTGAGAGCAGGTGGGAGGTCTCTTGGTCAGGGATCCTGTGCATGCCACACCTCATGCCCAGTCCTGGGAGGGGAAGAACTTCCCCTATATAAACCTAGGGCTGAGGCAGGGTTAGTGAGTAGAGAAGAAGTAGAGACAGAGAAGAGAAGCAGATATAGGAAAAGAACATCAGGAGCTCTGTGGGCGCAGTGCTACAAGGAGTCAGGGGCTGGCAGCTGCAGAGCTCGCCCTGACTGAGAAGATTTCTTACCGGACCCGGAGTCCGAGGCTGTGGGGACTAACTCCTACCCAGCAGCAGAATCCGTCAGGCAGGGGATTCCAGGTCCTCTGGCCAAGAAACCCGAAGGCACGGTCACACGCATGGGACCAGCACCGCCGTCGTGGAGCGAAAGCTACTAGAAGGCCCCGAGTCACCGGCCATACGGGTGAGCACCACACGGTACACTCAGGGACGTGGGCTACTTATACCCGCCTCTAGCAAGGTAGCCAGAAGAGTACAGTTAGTTTGGGAGGCCTACAACTCCGCCTGGCCAGGGGAGATCCCATCTGCTCAAGGACTGACCAGGCCCCAATCGCTAGCCAGTACTCCGGGAGGGTCTATCTTTGTCACCAGTAAAGACCCTGAACTACACCGTACCGTCTCCGAGTGGTTCCTGCTACCCCCATCATCCACGTCGGCTGCCCTGAGGCCATACCCCTCCCGTTGGGGGTTATACTATCACGCTGCACAATCCTACCACCGGCCTCAGCGGTCTGCCCTGCAGCAGCAGCTCCTTAGCTGTACTCAACGGGTGGCGTAGTCGTCCAACATCTACCGCTGATACATCGCCGCTCAGTTTGACTCCCTGGGCACGGACCGGGTCACCGCCACGAGACTACAACCCTCAACAGATCCGGCTCCGGGTAAGCTCCCGTGCGCTCGATGCCGCGCGACGAAGGCCCAGGGGTGCGTCACATACACTGCCCTGAGGCTATACTCCTCCCGTGGGGAGTTATGCTACGCTCTGCTGCACCCACAACACCAGCCTCAGCGGTCTGCCCTGCAGCGGCGGTTCACTCTGACCGCAATCCACGGGTGGCGTAGTCGGACATTTAAACATCAAAACCACATAAATAGTTCCGCCACTGGTTTGACCGCCCTGAGCCACGGAACCGGGTCGCCGCCACGGAGACTACAACCACCAGCATCCACCAAAAAGGGTCCGGCTCCGGGTGTCCCAAGGCCCAGGGGGCGCGTCAGAACATTTTCATCACCTTTCACAATCACCAATGGGACAAGGCAGGGATGTCCTCTGTCCCCTCTCTTATACATCCTAGTGACGGAGCACCTGCTCTCATCAATTCGCCATAACCCCAATATTAGGTGGATTGAGGTGGGAGGCACCGAGTACAAGTGCTCTCTATTTGCTGATGATGTCCTAGTATATATCACTCAATCACATATATCCATCCCTGCTGTTATGGCTGAAATAGATCACTTTGTTACATGGTCAAATTTTAAAATCAATGCAGCGAAGTCTGAGGCCCTCGATGTCTCCCTCCCCAAATCCATATAGGATTCCATCCAGTCCAACTTTCCCTTTGCCTGGCCCTCACAGGGTATCAAATACTGAGGAATTCCTATTCATAGAGACCTCTCCCATCTATGTTATCTTAATTTTGGGCCCTTTATTGAACAATTCCATACAGACCACGGTTGGCAAGTTAGAACTGTAAGATTCACTACGTGAACCACTGGTGTTTTGTGGAAAAGCACATGTACACTGTGTTCCAAATTATTATGCAAAAAGTGTTTAGGAGTGATAAGGGAAGAGTTTGTCAGTTAAACTCATTGATGGTGATGTGTGTCAGGGCTCTTTATATCACTGTAAGCAATTGCAGACACCTGTGCTAATTAGTTTGGCAGGTGTGTCCAATGAAAGGCAAGACTACTTAAGAAGGCTGTCTCACATTATTAAGCAGCCTACATTTTCTGCCAAAATGGGAAAGAAAAAGGATGTGTCGGCTGCTGAGAAGCAACAAATTGTGGAGTGTTTAGGTCAAGGCATGACTACAAACAACATTGTGCGATGATCAGGATGAAGTGTCTTGGCAATCAAGAAGTATGTAGCTGATTCACAGTACACACGTGTGCGTGCTGATAAGGGCAAATTGAGGACTCTTTCCTACAGGCAATTACGTCAGGTTGAAAGAGCAGCGGCAAAAAAGCCTTGTCATAGCAGCAGACAAGTTTTTGAAGCTGCTTGTGCCTCCAACGTCCCCCGAACAACAAGATGCAGGGTCCTTCAGAGGTTTGCAGCTGTGCATACGCCATCCTGTCGACCTCCTCTATCCACTTCACACAAGCAGAAACGGCTCCAGTAGGCCAAACATTACATGAAGACTGATTTCAAAACTGTTTTGTTCACGGATGAGTGCCGTGCAGCGCTCGATGGTCCAGATGGATGGAGTGGAGGATGGCTGGTTGATGGACACCCCACGCAAACACGGCTACAGCGCCAACAAGGAGGAGGTGGAGTAATGTTTTGGGCTGGAATCATGGGGAGAGAGATTGTCGGCCCCTTTAGGATCCCTGAAGGCGCTAAAGATGAACTCCATAATGTATGTGGATTTTCTCAAACAGCACTTCCTGCCATGGTTCAAGAAGAAGAACCGTGTATTTCACAGCAAGATCATTTTTCTGCATGATAATGCACCATCTCATGCTGCACATAAAACATCTGCATCTCTGGCTGATATGGGCATAAAAGGGGACAAACTTATGGTGTGACCCCCATGCTCCCCTGACCTCTACCCCATTCAGAACCTTTGGAGCATCATTAAAAGGAGTGTCTATGATGGCGGGAGGCAGTTCACATCTAAGCAACAGCTCTGGGAGGGTATTCTGTCCTCATGCAAAACAATTGAAGCAGAAACCATCCAAAACCTGACAAATTCAATGGACGAGAGAGTTCAGAAGCTCCTTTCGAACAAGGGGTCCTATGTGAAAATGTAACATCACCTAGAATAAAGTTTTGAGTTGAAAACTGTTTGATTTCAGTTTCTAACAACCTGCTAATGCTTATAATTTCAAAAATGACCATTTTTTTGGTCTTTATTAAAATGAAAAGGTTGATCGAAAAGTTTGGGGGATCTAAGAGTGTGGCAACCCAGTAGTCATGATTACTTCGAATTCTGACAATATGAGGGTCATGCTGCAGGTAGTGCAGCAAGAAGGCACTTATGTGTCTTGCGCATCTCGGAGCCCCAAAATTATTTTCCGGGCTAGATGCAGCTAAAAATTATTATTAATTTTAAATCTGGTGAAGCTTTAGTATAGATGGCCTAATAGGATCAGTGCTGCACACTGCTACAAAGCCCAAATTATTTTCCAGTCAAGATACAGATAAACATGATTAGTAATTTTAAATCTGGTGGAGCTTATTATAGATGGCCTAATAGAATCAGTGCTGCACACTGCTACAAAGCCCAAATTATTTTCCAGCCAAGATACAGATAAACATGATTAGTAATTTGAAAGCTTAAAACGGTTGGTAGGGTGATTTTAACCAATCCTCAAGCTTTTACTCTCCCCAGGATGACACAGGGGTAGAAAAGTCGTTTCGGATCCATGATTTGTTCACCTTTATGAACGTGAGTCTGTCTACATTATCAGTGGAGAGCCGCGTGCGCTTATCTGTCAGCACACCACCAGCAGCGCTGAACACACGTTCAGACAGAACGCTGGCTGCGGGGCATGACAAGATCTCCAAGGCGTAAGTGGCTAGCTCCGGCCATTTCTCCAGATTGGAAGCCCAAAAAGAGCAAGGGTCCAGTGACACAGTCATGGCTTCAATGTTTACTTGGAGATACTCCTGTACCATCGTCTCTAGGCGTTGACTATGTGTCAGACTTCTTGTCTCCTGTGGCCTTGCAAAGGATGGGCTAAAAAAGTGATGAAATGATTCCGCAAAATTGATGTTACCAGCAGATACTGTGGTTCTGTTACGGTTTGAGTGCTGAACACTTGACGGTCCCACGGTTGGCAAGTTGGAACTGTGAGATTCACTACATGCACCACTGGTATTTTGTGGAAAAGCACATGTAAGATTCTGCAACAGTCTCTGCTGATACTACTGCATGCGTGCATCCCTTTCTATGGCAGGAATAATTTCTGCAAATTTACTTTTGTACCGGGGATCTAACAGTGTGGCAACCCAGTAGTCAGGATTATTTCTAATTCTCACAATTCGAGGGTCATGTTGCAGGTAGTGCAGCAAGAAGGCACTCATGTGTGTTGCGCATCCAGGAGCACCAAGTCCCTGTTGTGTTGGTGGCGAGGTAACAATCATGCTTCCTTCCTCTGTCCTCTCCCCCCAACCTCGCACAACAGAAATGTGATCAAGGTCTCCCTCATCTGATGAGTCTTCCATCAGTTCGTCCTCCACTTCTTCCTGGGCTCCTGCACCTTCCTCACTAGTTTGGCTGCTACCATGCGCCCTGGTAAAACCATCTCTCCCACCCTCACATGCCTGCCGCCTTGGTGCTGCCGACCGTCTGGACCTTGCAGATGTTAGCCCTTCCGCATACAACTCCTCCTCCTCTACTTCCTCCACCTCCTCTTGTGCCACCACCTGACTCCGAATTCTGTTTAACATGTGCTCCAGCATGTAAATCACCGGAATAGTCATGCTGATAATGGCATCGTCAGCACTAAACATCTTCGTCGCCATTTCAAAACTGTGCAGAAGGGTGCATAGGTCCCTGATCTGAGACCACTCCTCCAGCGTGATTTGCCCCACCTCTGGATCTCGTTGGCCCAGGCTATACGTCAGAACGTATTGCACCAGGGCTTGTCGGTGCTGCCACAGTCGCTGCAACATGTGCAGAGTTGAATTCCACCGGGTAGGCACATCGCATTTTAGCCGGTGAAGTGGCAGGCCCAACGACTTCTGTAGAGATGTAAGTCGCTGAGCTGCGGGATGCGAACGGCGGAAGTGAGCACACAGCGACCGTGCCCTCTGCAGAAGGCCATCTAGTCTGGGATAGTGGGCTAAAAGTTGCTGGACAACCAGGTTCAACACGTGAGCCATACAAGGCACGTGTGTGACATTGTCCCGGCGAAGGGCCGCACCCAGGTTTGCAGCATTGTCGCACACGGCCTTCCCTGGTTTCAGGTCGAGTGGAGACAACCATTCATGAAATTGGTTCTCCAGAGCTGACCACAACTCCTCAGCTGTGTGACTCACATTTCCCAGACATTTCAATGTAAAAACCGCCTGATGACGTTGAGCCCTACTGCCAGCATAGTAAGGAGGTGTGCAGGATCCCTTCTGCGCAGTTAGAAAGCTTGTGGCATGACCAGACAGGCTTTGGGTGCAGGTGGAAGACCGAGAGGAGGTTGAGGAGGCAGAAGCAGTGGAGGAACTTTGACATAAAGAGGATTGACGCACAACTCGTGGGGACAGCAAGACTTGGACAGCAGCCCCTTGTCCTGCTGTCACCATAGTTACCCAGTGCCCAGTCAGCGACATGTAACGCCCCTGTCCATGCCTACTCGTCCAAGTGTCTGTGGTGAAATGCACCCTGTCACACACAGAGTTTCTCAAAGAAGCGGTGATGTTGTGTGCGACATGCTGGTGGAGCGCAGGCACACCTTTCTTTGAGAAGTAGTGCCGACTGGGCATCTGGTACTGGGGCACTGCGACGGACATAAGGTCTCGAAAATCCTCTGTGTCCACCAGGCGGAAAGGCAGCATTTCTGTAGCCAAGAGCTTGCAGATGGTGAAATTCAACCTCTTAGCTTTCTCATGGCTAGGAGGAAATGGTCTTTTACTTGTCCACATCTGAGGGACCGAGGGCTGGCTATTGTGCTTAGACGGGGTTGATAAGGGTGTCCCCGGCAAACTGCCGGTCTGTGAGGAAGATGCAGGCGGACATGTTAGGTTGCCTTGATCCAAAGGTGGTGCTATCGATGTCGGACAGCGCTCAACACCAGCTGGTGTTACCACCTCCAAAGAAAATGATGACCTGCCAATCACGCTGGCTGTTGCGGGTAAAGAGGTGGCAGGTCTGCGCCCCAAAACAGGTGTGACTGCTGTCCCCCCAGTCACAGAGGATGAAGAGGCCGCGGATGCACAAGATATGGCAGACGGTGGTTGGCCCGGCCGGCTAGGCCGCATTGTAGCACACTGAGCTTCCCACTGCAACTTATGCTTCATGTCCATGTGCCGGTTCATGCATGAAGTACTCAAACTATGTATTTTTTGGCCTCTACTTAGCTTTTGCTGACAAATGTTACAGATAACACGAGTTGGGTCATCTTTATCGATCTGAAAAAATGCCCAGGCTATGCAAGGCTTAGCACCCATGCGACCTGAAGAGCCACCACGACTTGTGGTGAGAGGCAGAGTTGTGTTTGAGGATGCAGTTGTTGACGTGCTTCCAGTACTACGTCTCTGTCCAGGAAGGCGCAACCTGACCTCGTCGTCACTAGCATCTTCCTCCACCTCCTCTGCTGACCTCATCTCTTGGCTGACTGTGGGTTGACAGTAAGTGGGATCTCCAACCTCATCATCATCACCCTGTGCGTTATCACACCCGTCGTCCTCAGAGCCAACCTGTTCCTGCCCTGACAAAAAACTAAAGTTGTCGCTCCAATCAGGTATTTGAGTCTTATCATCGTCTTCCTCATTGTCTCCACCAACAGGAGTTACAGTTTGGGAATGAGGGTCTACATTATGGTCAGAACCTTCTGCGTCTGGTCCTGGATCCGATTCATAAAGATTCTGGGCATCAGTGCAGATCATTTCCTCGTCTGGATTCACAGAAGCGCTGGAGTCGACCTCTGATTCCCAGGCTATAGTATGAGTAAACAGCTCTGCAGACTCAACCATCTGTTCTACCTCATACTCAGACGGGCAGCTGGAGATTTGGGAGCTGTGAGGAAGCAAGTGCGATTGGGTTGACACCTTTGAGGACTGGAGTATTTGTGATGTTGAAGTTGATGTGGAGGAGAGCCCACTTAAAGGAGCACTTGATATCCGTTGAAGCACCTGCTGTTTTTTTTCCTCATCTGGAATTTGTAGCGATTGGCGTGGCCGTAAGAAAGGGATCTTATCACATTGTCCGCTAAAAGAAGTAGACATTTTAGTTTGGCTGGAAGATGGTCTTTCTTCTGCAGATGTTACTGTTGCTTTAACACCTACCCCACGGACACAACCTTTTTTCCCCTTCCCAACACGCCTATTCCCCTTTCCACCAGCAGCAGGCCTTTTTCCACTCATTTTGGTGGTTAACTAATTCACAACTCTGGAGTTGTTTGCACAAAAAAACAATGGATGGTAACCGAGCAGAGCTGAGTGGCCAAACTGTGGTATTAGGCCAAAACTATTGGCTGGGTTAGATGCAGAAAAAAATTATATTCAATTTGCAACCTGATGGAGGTCAGTATAGATGGACTAATAGAGAAAGTCCCACACACTGCTAGAAGGCCAAATATTTTTTCAGAGCTAGATGCAGAAAAAAATATATTCAGTTTGCAACCTGATGGAGGTCTGTATAGATGGATTAATAGAACAAGTCCCACACACAGCTAGAAGCCCAATATTTTTTCAGAGGTAGATGCAGAAAAAAATATATTCAGTTTGCAACCTGATGGAGGTCAGTATAGATGGACTAATACAACAAGTCCCACACACAGCTAGAAGCCCAATATTTTTTCAGAGGTAGATGCAGAAAAAAATATATTCAGTTTGCAACCTGATGGAGGTCTGTATAGATGGATTAATAGAACAAGTCCCACACACAGCTAGAAGCCCAATATTTTTTCAGAGGTAGATGCAGAAAAAAATATATTCAGTTTGCAACCTGATGGAGGTCAGTATAGATGGATTAATAGAACAAGTCCCACACACAGCTAGAAGCCCAATATTTTTTCAGAGGTAGATGAAGAAAAAAATATATGCAGTTTGCAACCTGATGGAGGTCTGTATAGATGGATTAATAGAACAAGTCCCACACACAGCTAGAAGCCCAATATTTTTTCAGAGGTAGATGAAGAAAAAAATATATGCAGTTTGCAACCTGATGGAGGTCAGTATAGATGGATTAATAGAACAAGTCCCACACACAGCTAGAAGCCCAATATTTTTTCAGAGGTAGATGCAGAAAAAAATATATTCAGTTTGCAACCTGATGGAGGTCAGTATAGATGGATTAATAGAACAAGTCCCACACACAGCTAGAAGCCCAATATTTTTTCAGAGGTAGATGAAGAAAAAAATATATTCAGTTTGCAACCTGATGGAGGTCAGTATAGATGGATTAATAGAACAAGTCCCACACACAGCTAGAAGCCCAATATTTTTTCAGAGGTAGATGAAGAAAAAAATATATTCAGTTTGCAACCTGATGGAGGTCAGTATAGATGGATTAATAGAACAAGTCCCACACACAGCTAGAAGCCCAATATTTTTTCAGAGGTAGATGAAGAAAAAAATATATGCAGTTTGCAACCTGATGGAGGTCTGTATGGATGGATTAATAGAACAAGTCCCACACACAGCTAGAAGCCCAATATTTTTTCAGAGGT
Organism: Phyllobates terribilis; assembly: GCF_046119375.1. Taxonomy (NCBI): domain Eukaryota; kingdom Metazoa; phylum Chordata; class Amphibia; order Anura; family Dendrobatidae; genus Phyllobates; species Phyllobates terribilis. The sequence continues at coordinate 19,375,170 of NW_027362764.1, read as the reverse complement.
AGATGAAGAAAAAAATATATGCAGTTTGCAACCTGATGGAGGTCTGTATAGATAGATTAATAGAACAAGTCCCACACACAGCTAGAAGCCCAATATTTTTTTCAGAGGTAGATGAAGAAAAAAATATATGCAGTTTGCAACCTGATGGAGGTCTGTATGGATGGATTAATAGAACAAGTCCCACACACAGCTAGAAGCCCAATATTTTTTCAGAGGTAGATGAAGAAAAAAATATATGCAGTTTGCAACCTGATGGAGGTCTGTATAGATGGATTAATAGAACAAGTCCCACACACTGCTAGAAGGCCAAATATTTTTTCAGAGCTAGATGTAGAAAAAAATTATATTCAGTTTGCAACCTGATGGAGGTCAGTATAGATGGACTAATAGAACAAGACCCACACACAGCTAGAAGCCCAGCTATTTTTTCAGAGGTAGATGCAGATAAAAATTAGTTTTAATTTGCAACCTGATGGAGGTCAGTATAGATGGACTAATAGAATGATGCTATGCCGAAAAGATTTTACTTCACTAGGTGCAGTAAAAAAATTGGTATTCTATACACAGGTGGTATATCTTGCAACACAGATAGGCTACTCCACTGACTAACACACTCTGCAATAGGCCAAAAAGGATTAGCTTTGCTAGATTCAGCCAAATGCTGTGAAAAAAACTTGCACAGCACTGGCACAGACCTGCCTGGCAAAAACTGATAGGAACTGATGTAACCTAGTCCTGAAAAGGACTGCAATCACAACTATTCCCTACTCCCACAACCTATCTGTAGATTTGTGCGAAAATTGGCTTGAAATTAACAAGGTATAGCGCACACAGCAACAGCGGTGCCGTCTAACACGCAGCTGCAGCAGTGAGAAAATGGTGGCGACGGGGAAAATGGCTTGGTCTTATAGGGCAAGGACATGTGACATACACTGCCAATGACACATGCCCTTGCTTGTGTGAAAAAAAGCACTTCGCTCCGTGTGTGCGCTGCTGATAGGCTGACAGATTGCACCTCCCCACTGCAAATGCGGGAAAGAGAAAAAAAAATGGAGATCTTCATTATTCCTGCAGAGATCCATCCCCTGCCCCTCCCCCCGCCCCGCTGTACACTCAAACTGCGGATTAACATTAATTTTCATCATTACTGAGAAAAAATCCAGTTATGATTTTGGTGCACGAACAGTTATCGAACATAACCTCGAACAGCCGAATTTTTCTCAAATTGTTCGTGTTCGCCGACCGGCTCGAACACCGCCCAAAACAGCTCGAATTTGAGATTGGCGAACAGTTCGAGTAGAACAACGCTCATCTCTAATTATGTATCTCTCTATACAGTGAGCTCCCCCTAGTGGTGGCTGCAGACAGGATCTTATCATGTATCTCTGTATACAGGGAACTCCCCCTAGTGGTGGCTGCAGACAGGATCTTATCATGTATCTCTGTATACAGGGAGCTCCCCCTAGTGGTGGCTGCAGACAGGATCTTATCATGTATCTCTATATACAGGGAGCTCCCCCTAGTGGTGTCTGCAGACAGAATGTTATCATGTATCTCTGTATACAGGGAGCTCCCCCTATTGGTGGCTGCAGACAGGATCTTATATATCTCTGTATACAGGGAGCTCCCCCTAGTGGTGGCAGCTGACAGAATCTTATCATGTATCTCTGTATACAGGGAGCTCCCCCTAGTGGTGGCTGCAGACAGAATCTTATCATGTATCTCTGTATACAGGGAGCTCCCCCTAGTGGTGGCTGCAGACAGGATCTTATCATGTATCTCTGTATACAGGGAGCTCCCCCTAGTGGTGGCTGCAGACAGGATCTTATCATGTATCTCTATATACAGGGAGCTCCCCCTAGTGGTGTCTGCAGACAGAATGTTATCATGTATCTATGTATACAGGGAGCTCCCCCTATTGGTGGCTGCAGACAGGATCTTATATATCTCTGTATACAGGGAGCTCCCCCTAGTGGTGGCAGCTGACAGAATCTTATCATGTATCTCTGTATACAGGGAGCTCCCCCTAGTGGTGGCTGCAGACAGGATCTTATCATGTATCTCTCTATACAGGGAGCTCCCCCTAGTGGTGGCTGCAGACAGGATCTTATCATGTATCTCTATATACAGGGAGCTCCCCCTAGTGGTGTCTGCAGACAGAATGTTATCATGTATCTCTGTATACAGGGAGCTCCCCCTATTGGTGGCTGCAGACAGGATCTTATATATCTCTGTATACAGGGAGCTCCCCCTAGTGGTGGCAGCTGACAGAATCTTATCATGTATCTCTGTATACAGGGAGCTCCTCCTAGTGGTGGCTGCAGACAGAATGTTATCATGTATCTCTGTATACAGGGAGCTCCCCCTAGTGGTGTCTGCAGACAGAATCTTATCATGTATCTCTGTATACAGGGAGCACCCTCTTGTGGTGGCTGCTGACAGGTTCTAATCCTGTATCTCTGTATACAGAGAGCTCCCCCTAGTGGTGACTGCAGACAGAATCTTATCATGCATCTCTGTATACAGGGAGCTCCTCCTAGTGGTGGCTGCAGACATAATCTTATCATATATATCTGTATACAGGGAGCTCCCCCTAGTGGTGACTGCAGACAGAATCTTATCATGCATCTCTATATACAGTGAGCTCATTCTAGTGGTGGCTGCAGAGAGGAACTCATCATTTATCTCTGTATTAAGGGGAGCTCCCCCTAGTGGTGACCACAGACAGACAGAATCTTATCATTTATTTCTGCATACAAAGAGCTCCCTTTAGTGGTGGCTGCAGACAGAATCTTATCATGTATCTCTGTATACAAGGAGCCCCCCCTAGTGGCGTCTGCAGACAGAATCTTATCATGTATCTCTGTATACAGGGAGCTCCCCCTAGTGGTGGCTGCAGACAGGATCTTATCATGTATCTCTGTATACAGGGAGCTCCCCCTAGTGGTGGCTGCAGACAGGATCTTATCATGTATCTCTATATACAGGGAGCTCCCCCTAGTGGTGTCTGCAGACAGAATGTTATCATGTATCTCTGTATACAGGGAGCTCCCCCTATTGGTGGCTGCAGACAGGATCTTATATATCTCTGTATACAGGGAGCTCCCCCTAGTGGTGGCAGCTGACAGAATCTTATCATGTATCTCTGTATACAGGGAGCTCCTCCTAGTGGTGGCTGCAGACAGAATGTTATCATGTATCTCTGTATACAGGGAGCTCCCCCTAGTGGTGTCTGCAGACAGAATCTTATCATGTATCTCTGTATACAGGGAGCACCCTCTTGTGGTGGCTGCTGACAGGTTCTAATCCTGTATCTCTGTATACAGAGAGCTCCCCCTAGTGGTGACTGCAGACAGAATCTTATCATGCATCTCTGTATACAGGGAGCTCCTCCTAGTGGTGGCTGCAGACATAATCTTATCATATATATCTGTATACAGGGAGCTCCCCCTAGTGGTGACTGCAGACAGAATCTTATCATGCATCTCTATATACAGTGAGCTCATTCTAGTGGTGGCTGCAGAGAGGATCTCATCATTTATCTCTGTATTAAGGGGAGCTCCCCCTAGTGGTGACCACAGACAGACAGAATCTTATCATTTATTTCTGTATACAAAGAGCTCCCTTTAGTGGTGGCTGCAGACAGAATCTTATCATGTATCTCTGTATACAAGGAGCCCCCCCTAGTGGCGTCTGCAGACAGAATCTTATCATGTATCTCTGTATACAGGGAGCTCCCCCTAGTGGTGGCTGCAGACAGAACCTTATCATGTATCTCTGTATCCAGGGAGCTCCTCCTAGTGGTGGCTACAGACAGAATCTTATCATGTATCTCTGCATACAGGGAGCTCCCCCTAGTGGTGGCTACAGACAGAATCTTATTGAGTATCTCTGTATAAAGGGAGCTCCCCCTAGTGGTGGCAGCAGACACAATCTTTCATGTATCTCTATATACAGGAATCTCCCCCTAGTGGTGGCTGCAGACAGGATGTTATCACGTATTTCTATATACAGGGAGCTCCCCCTAGTGGTGGCTGCAGACAGGATCTTATCATATATCTCTGTATACACGGAGCTCCCCCTGGTGGTGGCTGCAGACAGAATCTTAATAAGTCTTTCTGTATACAGGGAGCTCCTCCTAGTGGTGCCTGCAGACAAAATCGTGTCATGTATCTCTGTATACAGGGACCTCTCTCTCTCTCCCCCTACTGGTAGCTGCAGACAGAATCTTACCATGTATCTCTGTATACAGGGAGCTCCCCCTAGTGGTGGCTATAAACAGAATCTTATTATATATATCTGTACACAGGCAGCTACCCCTAGTGGTGGCAGCAGACATAATCTTATCATGTATGTCTGTATACAGGGAGTTCCCCCTAGTGGTGGCTGCAGACAGGATATTATCATGTATCTCTGTATACAGGGAGCGCCCTCTAGTGGTGGCTGCAGACAGGATCTCATAATTTATCTCTGTATTAAGGGGAGCTCCCCCTAGTGTTGGCAGCAGACATAATCTTATCATGTATCTCTGTATACAGTGAGCTCACTCTAGTGGTGCCTGCAGACAGGATCTTATCATGTATGTTTGTATACAGGGAGCTCCCCCTAGTGGTGGCTGCAGACAGGATCTCATCATTTATCTCTGTATTAAGGGCAGCTCCCCCTGGTAGTGGCTGCAGGCAGAATCTGATCATGTATCTCTGTATACAGGGAGCTCCTCCTAGTGGTGGCTGCAGACAGGATGTTATCATGTATCTCTGTATACAAGGAGCTCCCCTAGTGGTGGCTGCAGACAATCGTGTCATGTATCTCTGTATACAGGGAGCTCCCCCTAGTGGTGGCTGCAGACAATCGTGTCATGTATCTCTGTATACAGGGAGCTCCCCATAGTGGTGGCTGCAGACAGGGTCTTATGTATCTATGTATACAGGGAGCTCCCTCTAGTGGTGGCTGCAGACAGGATCTAATGCTGTACCTCTGTATACAGAGAGCTCCCCCTAGTGGTGACTGCAGACAGAATCTTATCATATATCTCTGTATACAGGGAGCTCCCCCTAGTGGTGACTGCTGACAGAATCTTATCATGTATCTCTGTATACAGGGAGCTCCCCCTAGTGGTGACTGCAGACAGGATCTTATCATATATCTCTGTATACAGGGAGCTCCTCCTAGCGGTGACTGCAGACAGAATCTTATCATATATCTCTGTATACAGGGAGCTCCCCCTAGTGGTGACTGCTGACAGAATCTTATCATGTATCTCTGTATACAGGGAGCTCCCCCTAGTGGTGACTGCAGACAGGATCTTATCATATATCTCTGTATACAGGGAGCTCCCCCTAGTGGTGACTGCAGACAGAATCTTATCATGCATTTCTATATGCAGTGAGCTCATTCTAGTGGTGGCTACAGACAGGATCCTATCATATATCTCTGTATACAGGGAGCTCCCCCTAGTGGTGACTGCTGACAGAATCTTATCATATATCTCTGTATACAGGGAGCTCCCCCTAGTGGTGACTGCTGACAGAATCGTATCATGTATCTCTGTATACAGGGAGCTCCCCCTAGTGGTGACTGCAGACAGGATCTTATCATATATCTCTGTATACAGGGAGCTCCCCCTAGTGGTGACTGCAGACAGAATCTTATCATGCATTTCTATATGCAGTGAGCTCATTCTAGTGGTGGCTACAGACAGGATCCTATCATATATCTCTGTATACAGGGAGCTCCCCCTAGTGGTGACTGCTGACAGAATCTTATCATGTATCTCTGTATACAGGGAGCTCCCCCTAGTGGTGACTGCAGACAGAATCTTATCATGCATCTCTGTATACAGGGAGCTCCCCCTAGTGGTGGCTGCAGACATGATCTTATCATGTATCTCTGTATACAGGGAGCTCCCCCTAGTGGTGGCTGCAGACAGAATCTTATCATGCATCTCTGTATGCAGTGAGCTCATTCTAGTGGTGGCTACAGACAGAATCTTATCATGTATCTCTGTATACAGGGAGCTCCCCCTAGTGGTGACTGCAGACAGGATCTTATCATATATCTCTGTATACAGGGAGCTCCTCCTAGCGGTGACTGCAGACAGAATCTTATCATATATCTCTGTATACAGGGAGCTCCCCCTAGTGGTGACTGCAGACAGAATCTTATCATGCATCGCTATATGCAGTGAGCTCATTCTAGTGGTGGCTGCAGACAGAATCTTATCATGTATCTCTATATATAAGTGTAGCATCGGCGTCTCTGCCCTCTGCCAGGCAGAGACGCCATCCCTCTCACCTCCCCACTCCCCGCGCGGTGTTCTCCTGCGCTCCTCTTCCTGCTGCCGGTGCGCGCAGCTTCCCGGGCACTGTGCTTAGGGCGCGCGCGCTCCCTCTCTCTTAAAGGGGCCGCGCGCGCCGAGGGTCCTCCCATATATAAGGCACCTCCTCCAAAATGGAGGTGCCCGAGCAAAAGTTGATGCATAGCATACTTACCTCTTCTTCAGCAATCAGGTCCAGTTGCCAGCCTGACTACTGTTCCAGTCCGCCAGTCTGACTACTCTCCAGCCCGACAGTCTGCTTTCCGTTCTACCCACCAGTCTGTCTATGAGCAAGTCCGCCTGCTTACCAGGAAGCACCTGCCAGTTACCTGCCTGCTACCTGCCGTACCTGCTAGCCCGCTCACCTGGGAGCACTCGCCTGTTACCTGCCTGTTACCTGATAGCCTACCTGGAGGCTCCTGCTGTCACTTGCCATGACCACCTGTCAACTATCCAGAGACTTCACCCTGCCTGTTGTGACCATCCACCATACAGGTCAGTCCCAGTCATCTGACCCGTGGGAGCCACTTGCTCTCTTACAAGGTCGTCCCCAGAGTAGCACCTGGTCCCTCTGCTCAGTCCCTCCCTGGTCACGGAGTCGTTAGCCGCCGTACGACCAGGGTCGGTCTGAGTTGATACTTAGTTACGCCCCTCTGGGTCCCTCCTTGCACCGCGGCACAGAGGTTCCACCACCCGGACCCGTAACAATAGGGAGCTCCCCCTAGTGGTGACTGCAAATAGGATCTTATCACGTATCTCTTTATACAAGGAGTTCATCAATGAGATTGTCTCTCTGGTTTCTATGTCGTATGAAAATGTGAATTTTCCCTTTAAATATTTTTTGTGCTCAGAGAGGGACGCAGACAATCTTGAGCGATGTCAGATCATAAATATCCCAGACGCTTCTCAGCTTCTTCCAACACCACAAGATGCATAGAATAAGTCAGCGGAGGTCCTGGATCTTCGGGTCTGTAATCATGACCAGTGCGTGCGACATCTGCGAGAGGTAAGCGGTGGAGAGCCCCCTCGACTTATGGAGTGTGATTCCACGCTGTACGTTCCCGGCGTGCAGCCCCCGCCTGTGTTCCTCATAGACTGTGATCATGGGACATATGGAATTGATTGTGGTTGCTGTTGTCTGATCCACCACGGATGGGTCCGGCACGTAGAGTCGTTTTCACAATCACTTATGGTTCTGGCTCTCGTCCACGGAAGCCACATCCAAATAGCGCGGATTAAAGGTTTTATATCGTCAGTTTGTGAGACGGATCTGCCGAGGACGTCAAGGTCTCGGTCCCGAGGTGCGGAGGAGTCCTGCGGCTCCTGGAGGGGCGGAGGAGTCCTGCGGCTCCTGGAGGTGCGGAGGAGTCCTGCGGCTCCTGGAGGGGCGGAGGAGTCCTGCGGCTCCTGGAGGTGCGGAGGAGTCCTGCGGCTCGTGAAGGTGCGGAGGAGTCCTGCGGCTCCCGGAGGTGAGGAGGAGTCCTGCGGCTCCTGGAGGTGCGGAGGAGTCCTGCGGCTCCCGGAGGTGCGGAGGAGTCCTGCGGCTCCTGGAGGTGCGGAGGAGTCCTGCAGCTCCTGAAGGTGCGGAGGAGTCCTGCGGCTCCTGGAGGTGCGGAGGAGTCCTGCGGCTCCCGGAGGTGCGGAGGAGTCCTGCGGCTCCTGGAGGGGCGGAGCCCGCGACACTGATACATTGTTAATTATTTCACTTACAGAAAAGAAACTTTAATTTATGTTTAAAGAGACCTTGCTTCAATTACGGACCCTTTCTGACGAGGGGGCAGGGTAGTGGGTGTAATGTGCCCTCTGTATAACTCTAGTAGGGGGTCTCACTGAGGTCCGGTCAGCTGCAGTGAGAATCAGGTGATGTATTCTGGGATAGTAAGCAGGTACCTTCATCTGTCACTTGCTGATGAGCGGAAGCTGTGCCAGGGCAAACCGCCATCCATGGGAGTGTGTCACCCTGACCTGGATGCCACAAGTGTAATTAAAGTTGTGTCTGAGAGCAAGGGGGAGGATCTCTAGTCAGGGGAACATTAGCATGCAATGCCTCCTGTCTCAGGCCAGTAGGGGGAGCAGGCTGCCCCTATAAAAGCTGGTACTGGGGGCAGGGTTAGAGAGAACCAGATGACCTGTCTCAGGACTGAGACGTGTCTCAGCAGAGCAGGGACAGAGAGTTGCACTGCACCTAAGAGGAAGTGTGGCAGGAGGAGAGCCACAAGCCAGGGACAAGAGGCAAGGAGAGCCTGTCTTGGCAGAGAAAAGACTTAATTTTACCAGACTTTGGTGTCTGAGGCTGGAAGGATTCCACATCCCCCAGCAGAGAACCAGTCCGCAAGGGACTGTATATTCCTTGGCCTAAGAAGCCTGGAGGCCCTGCCACAACCGAAGGGACCAGTAAAGCCGTACAAGGCTGGGAGCAGAAAGGAACCCACGTCGCAGGCCATACAGGCGAGAATACACGGAAAGCTCGGAAACGTGGGCTGTTACCCTATCAGGAGGAGATAGCCAGAAGGAGCGCAGAAAGCACGGTAGGCCTACACCCTCACCCTGACCAGGGCCAATTTCCCCGTTGCTCTCAGACATCCAGGTCCCCTCCTAGCTGGGACTGTTTATGGGTCAGTTTACCTGTTGTAGTAAAGACCCTGGACTGCAACTTGTTGTCTGTGTGCTCCTTGCTCCTCCAGCACTATCAGCACTGGGATTCTCACTACCATCACTCCCACCATCCACTATACTGCCATGGGGCCGCACTCTTCCCGTGGGGAGTCACACTACCCTAGCTGCACACCTGATCAGCCCCAGCGGTCTGCATGCAGCGGCGGTTCCTAATAACCGCAATCCACGGGTGGCGTAGTCGGACATTATCAATAACACATAACGGACTACCACTGGCCTGACCACCCTGAGCCACGGAACCGGGTTGCCACTACTACTCCAATCGTTTCCCTAATTGCCCGGATCCGAGTGCCCCACGGCCCAGGGGGCGAGGCAGCTTTGGCGTAGTCGGCAGGATTTCGTGCCCGCAACCACCGGGTACTGCGTGCCTGAAAAAGACTTTTGTAACTTACCTGTGGCGAAGTTTCCCGCCGTCCAGAGTCGTTTCTCGCCATCCGGAGCCAATTCCCGCCATCAGACGCCATCTTGGACCGTTTCCCGCCGTCTTCTGCCGTCTTCCCGCCATCCGCAGCTGTTTCCCGCCATCGGACGCCATCTTCAGGACACCGCGCGGGAAGAAGAGGGGCGTGGACGTCAAAACCGCGGGAGATCCGAAGCTCCGCCCCACGCATCGACGCTGCGCAAGGTCCTGGAAGGGAGAGAGAGCGACGCTGACGTCATCAGGACGCGACGCCAGGTCCTCGTCCATAGCAGCAGCAGCGGAGCCGCGGCCTACAGAAGAGGATCGTCGGAAGGTAGGCCACACTTGACTAGGGGGGAGGAAGATGTCGAACACAGAGGCCCCCACTACCACCAACGCAGCTGCAGCAGCGGTGATGCCCTTTTCCCTGCCCTACATCCCTGGAGCGGCCTGGCTGCCCAAATACTCAGGGGAGCCCCATGCCCTAACTGACTTCAAGGAAAGGCTATACAGTTTGTTCCACGTTTACCCCCTGACAGAGGAACAGAAGGTCAGCATATTAACAGGGCAGTTAACTGGCGCAGCCCAAAGGGAGGTAAAATCATGGCCCACTGAGGAGAAAAGGACTGTGAAGGGTATTCTGGCCCAGCTGCGGGGTACCTTTGACACACGTACCTCCGCTGAAATTAAAATGAGGTTCTATGGATGTAAGCAGCGGGCACAGGACAGCATCAGAGACTATGCCCTAAATCTACAGGAAGCCTTGAGGGCTATTCAACAAACTGACCCAGGCAGTGTGCAGGAAACGGATAAGCTGCTAACAGAACAACTCATAGAAGGTCTGCTGTCTAGCGCCCACAGGGCCCAACTGCGCCTCATGTTCTTTCAGAACCCCGACCTGACCTTTGCCCAATTTAAGGACAGGGCCATAAGGGTGCTCCGTGAATCTGCAACCAGTGGCGCTATAAACCCCCGGCGCCCTGCTATCACCTACCACCAGGAGGCGGCGCCCTCCTCTATGGATCCCGTGGGGGCTGATGCACAGGCCCTGAACCAAGCCCCGTCGAAAGACCTGCACCACCAAGTCCAGGAGCTGACCAGGAGCGTCGCGGCGTTGACCAGGACCGTCCAGGCGTTGCAAGTGGACCCATCAAGACCCATCGAGCCGGCTTCAAGTCCGGAGGATGTCCCGTGGCGTCGACAGAGGAGGATCCCGTCGTTCCGAGGGAGGCCCACAGACCGCTACGCAGAGGATGGACAGCCCATTTGCCGTCGATGCAACCAGCCCGGACACATTTCCAGGTACTGTAATTTAAACGGGTCCAACCTGGGGCAGAGGGCCAACCCCCAGGCATAAGATCACCAGGCCCTTATAATTGGCGTGATAAGTACGTTGGGGGGCGCCCGGTTTTACCCGTGGTGCTGGACGGTATCCCCATGAGCGCCTTGCTGGATACTGGGTCGCAAGTAACCACAATCCCTTATGTACTTTTTAAGCAGTATTGGACTGATGCTGATATCACACGGTATCCAGACAGTAACTTGAGCATCATCGCCAGTAATGGCTTACCCGTGCCGCAGATGGGGTTCAAGGAGATGACCATTAAAATTGGTAAAGTTGAACTGCCGGCACAGGGAGTAATTGTTGTAGACATTGACCGTCATGAAAGTCACCCTAAAATAACTGTGGGTACTAACATAATTGAAAATTGTCTTTCAGAAGTAATTGTAATTCTACAACAGGTGGCGGTGAATGCTAGTTCCAGCCAACAGAGAGTCCTCAACAAGGAGATAAAAGCCCTGATGAGACGGCAGCAGGTAGAACTGTCTGGTGGTGAGATCGGTATCGTAAGACTCAGTGATCCATTCACCATTTCCATGCCTCCCAAAAGTGAAATGATGATCTGGTGTCGGACTGCAATCGGGTTGCGAGGTAGAGACTACCAAGCCATGGTAGAACCCGTGTACTCAGACAGCAGGCCCACCATTTTGACTGCCCGGGGGGTGGTTGATGTCCGTCATGGGAGGGTGCCCGTCCGCATCCTCAACTTTGGGGAGAGGGAAGTACACTTACCCAGGTACGCTACACTCGCCAAACTGTTTGTCGTCGAACACAAAGCTATCAGGGCCGTGGAACCCTTGCCTCCATCTCCTCAGGCGGAGGGTAATGGCTCCCAGAAACAAAAGGAGGACTGGTGCCAGAAACTCCATGTGGGTACTGACTCCACTCCCCTGCACCAAAAACAAGGAGTCTACCGGGTGGTACAGGAGTACGAGAGAGTCTTTAGTAAGCACCCGCTAGACTTCGGCAGAGTAAAGGGGATAGAACACCACATCCCCACAGGGAGCCACCCACCAATAAAAGAGAGACACAGGCCTGTACCCCCTGCACATTATCAGAACGCAAAGGGCATGCTAAGAGAGATGAAAGAAGCTGGGGTTATTAGAGACAGCTGTAGCCCCTGGGCAGCCCCTTTGGTTCTGGTCAAAAAGAAAGACGGCACCATGAGAATGTGCGTCGACTATAGACAAATCAACCGTATCACCCACAAAGACGCATATCCGCTGCCTAGAATAGAAGAGTCTTTAGCCGCACTAAAATCAGCTAACTTCTTTTCTACTTTGGACCTTACTAGCGGGTACTGGCAGGTTCCTGTGGCAGAGGCTGACAAGGAGAAGACCGCCTTCACCACCCCGATGGGACTGAGTGAGTTCAACTGTATGCCCTTCGGGCTCTGCAATGCACCAGGGACCTTCCAGCGGCTGATGGAATGCTGTCTAGGGCACCGAAACTTCGAGACGGTCCTCCTTTACCTGGACGACGTGATCGTCTATTCGAAAACCTACGAGGACCATCTAAAGCACCTGGCCGAGGTGTTCGAAGCCCTGGCAGGCTACGGCCTGAAGGTGAAACCATCGAAGTGTCACCTGCTGAAACCAAAGGTCCAGTACCTAGGGCACGTGGTAAGCGCGGAAGGAGTGGTCCCCGACCCTGACAAGGTCACGGCAATCAAGAGCTGGCCAAGCCCCTCGAACATCAAAGAGGTGAGACAGTTTCTCGGGTTGGTAGGCTACTACCGAAGGTTCATCCCCGGGTTCACTAAGATGGCAGCTCCTATGCAGGACCTCCTGATCGGACAGTCTAAGTCCAGGAGTCAAAAGCCACCTTTCAAGTGGGATAAACCGGAAGAGGAGTCCTTCCGCCAGCTAAAGATGGCCCTCACGGGGGATGAGATCCTGGCCTACCCTGATTACGGCCAGCCTTTCATCCTCCACACAGACGCAAGTAATGTGGGACTGGGAGCCGTACTGTCCCAAAACCAACGGGGCAGAGAGCAGGTGATCGCATACGCCAGCCGGAAGCTGAGGCCCACCGAGAGGAACCCGGAGAATTACAGCTCCTTCAAGCTAGAATTCTTGGCGGTGGTGTGGGCCGTGACGGAACGCTTCAAGCATTACCTGGCCTCTGCAAAGTTCACCGTGTACACGGACAACAACCCGTTGACACACCTGGACAATGCAAGACTGGGTGCCCTGGAACAGCGGTGGATGGCCCGTCTCTCCAACTATGACTTCGTGATCAAGTACCGGGCAGGCAAAACCAACGCCAACGCGGACGCCCTATCAAGGATGCCTCACTTACCTGAAGGTGACGAAGACCCAGAAGAGCTGGAGGAGGTAGAACTCCCCGCGTTTCACCGGTATGGAGCCGCTCAACACTCTCACCGCGTGAAGGAGGAGGATCTAACAACTGTGATGATGAATCCCCTACCTCACCACAGCTGGGCCGAGACCCAAGATAGTGACCCTGCAGTCCGCCTGGTGAAAGATCTGCTGACCCGGGAAGACGCCCGCCTAGATCCAGATGCCCCAGAGGAAGCCAAGCAGCAATGGAAGGAGAAGAGCAAGCTGTTCCTCTACGAAGGCAAGTTGTGCAGAAGGATTGTCAACCACCGGACGCACGAGCTGACCTGGCAAGTCGTGGTCCCAAGGCGAGATGCAGCTATGGTCCTGGGGGCTTACCATGACAGAGCGAGACACTTCGGTTGGAATAAACTGGAGTTCCTACTAAGAGGAAGGTTCTTTTGGGTCAGCATGAGAGGAGCTGTGGAAAAATGGTGCAGAGACTGTGGCCCTTGTCACCTAAGGAGGAAGGACCGTACCAGCCAGAAGACACCCTTGAGGCCCATCGTCACCACGCAGCCTCTTGAGCTGGTAGCTCTGGACCATGTCAAATTGGCTCCCAGCCGGTCAGGATACATCTATGCCCTGACAATCGTGGACCACTATTCCCCTTTTCTAGTGGTGGTCCCGGTAAAGGACTTAACAGCCCAAACAGCGGCCAGAGCCTTCCAGCAATACTTCTGCCGTCCACACGGGTATCCGGAACAGGTCCTGACAGACCAGGGTCCAGCGTTCGATTCTGAAATCTTCCAGGAGTTCTGCAACCTCTATGGCTGTAAGAAAATACGGACAACGCCTTACCACCCCCAAACCAACGGGATGTGTGAGAAGATGAACAATATAGTCATTGATCTCCTGAAGACGTTGCCCCTGGAGGAACGCAGCCTGTGGCCAGAAAAATTGCCGGACCTGGTAGACATGTCCAACAACATCCCAGTGAACGCTACAAACTGCACCCCGGCTTACCTGATGCGAGCTAGACCAGGTAAGCTGCCCGTAGACCTGGAGATGGGAGTCCTAATACCTGAGGACACCTCCCCGGATGCGGACTGGGATACGGAAAGGCAACTGCAGTACAAGAAGGTACAGGAGAGTGTGGAGAAGAGCCTGGCCCAGGTGAGAGAGAAGCAAGAAAGACTCTTCAATCAACACGCCCCTGCTAGCCCCCTAGAACCTGGTGAGCAAGTCCTAAAGCGAAAAAGAAGGCTACATAAGTTGGACGACCAGTGGGAAAGGGAACCCTACACCGTACTGCAGTCTGACCACGACAACCCAAAGGTGTGCGTAATCACCAAGGACGGAGGAGAAACCACTAGTGTCGTCTCCAGAGACCACCTCAAAAGGTGCCCCGAGCAACTCCGTAGTGCAGAAGAGGATCAGAGTGACCTTGAACCCGCAGAGGACAAGGAAGAAATGATCAGCACCGTTCTCGGAGAGTTCCCTCAGTCCTGGACTCGCATAAATGATGCCATAGTAGTACCCGTCCTGCATTTCCTGCAACCGGCACAGCAACAACCAACACCAGAGCCGGAAGGTGAAGAGGAGCGAGCGGTTCCACAGGCAGAAGAGCCTGTACCAGCAGCCCAGGAGAATCAACCCTCTGCTGACAGTGAGCCTGCCATGCCTGCGGTAAGCCAAAGGACCCGCAGACAGCTACCTGCCCTACCTGTACACCCAGCTGGTAGCTGTACCCCTAACGCTAGTGGGGAAAGCCAGGTTGGTCCACCACCAGACAGTGGGCTACGTAGGTCAACCAGGAGCACAAAGGGGCAGATACCCGCTCGCTGGAGAATATAGGATGCACTAAATTGTAAATAACCCTGTTGCCAAATGTTGAAATGTTTGCCAAGTTAAATGCATGTTTGGTAATTCTGTGTTTCAGTTTCTTGCAGCTACCGTAAGGACTCAAAGGTTATGGACTTTTTATAACCGGGACCTTGTATGGACTGCGTTTGGAGCCTAACCAAGGAATGAACTAAGACTGTGAAGGACTTGGGGTAGGACAGACCCCCACCTGGTTAAGGCTCCCGTTGTTTTGGTGATATGGACACCCGGTCACAGACCACACTGTGACCTTAAGAACTCAATTTGTGCGTCGTCTGTCTATTAATGTTTTATTGTTATGCATGTTATTCTTTATTTACTGTTTAGTCCCGGAGTACTAAATTTCACTAGGGGGGAATGTGTCACCCTGACCTGGATGCCACAAGTGTAATTAAAGCTGTGTCTGAGAGCAAGGGGGAGGTTCTCTGGTCAGGGGAACATTAGCATGCAATGCCTCCTGTCTCAGGCCAGTAGGGGGAGCAGGCTGCCCCTATAAAAGCTGGTACTGGGGGCAGGGTTAGACAGAACCAGATGACCTGTCTCAGGACTGAGACGTGTCTCAGCAGAGCAGGGACAGAGAGTTGCACTGCACCTAAGAGGAAGTGTGGCAGTAGGAGAGCCACAAGCCAGGGACAAGAGGCAAGGAGAGCCTGTCTTGGCAGAGAAAAGACTTAATTTTACCAGACTTTGGTGTCTGAGGCTGGAAGGATTCCACATCCCCCAGCAGAGAACCAGTCCGCAAGGGACTGTATATTCCTTGGCCTAAGAAGCCTGGAGGCCCTGCCACAACCGAAGGGACCAGTAAAGCCGTACAAGGCTGGGAGCAGAAAGGAACCCACGTCGCAGGCCATACAGGCGAGAATACACGGAAAGCTCGGAAACGTGGGCTGTTACCCTATCAGGAGGAGATAGCCAGAAGGAGCGCAGAAAGCACGGTAGGCCTACACCCTCACCCTGACCAGGGCCAATTTCCCCGTTGCTCTCAGACATCCAGGTCCCCTCCTAGCTGGGACTGTTTATGGGTCAGTTTACCTGTTGTAGTAAAGACCCTGGACTGCAACTTGTTGTCTGTGTGCTCCTTGCTCCTCCAGCACTATCAGCACTGGGACTCTCACTACCATCACTCCCACCATCCACTATACTGCCCTGGGGCCGCACTCTTCCGTGGGGAGTCACACTACCCTAGCTGCACACCTCATCAGCCCCAGCGGTCTGCATGCAGCGGCGGTTCCTAATAACCGCAATCCACGGGTGGCGTAGTCGGACATTATCAATAACACATAACGGACTACCACTGGCCTGACCACCCTGAGCCACGGAACCGGGTTGCCACTACTACTCCCATCGTTTCCCTAATTGCCCGGATCCGAGTGCCCCACGGCCCAGGGGGCGAGTCAGGAGTATATGAGGGGGGGTGGTATGGACTAATCCTTCTGATATAAGCGGGGGTGGTATGCACTAATCCTTCTGATATAAGGGGGGGGGAGTGGTATGGACTAATCCTTCTGATATAAGGGGGGGGAGTGGTATGGATTAATCCTTCTGATATAAGGGGGCGTGGTATGGACTAATCCTTCTGATATAAGGGGAGGTGGTATGGACTAATCCTTCTGATATAAGGGGGGAGTGGTATGGACTAATCCTTCTGATATAAGGGGGGAGATGGTATGGACTAATCCTTCTGATATAAGGGGGAGGTGGTATGGACTAATCCTTCTGATATAAGGGGGAGGTGGTATGGACTAATCCTTCTGATATAAGGGGGGAGTGATATGGACTAATCCTTCTGATATAAGGGGGAGGTGGTACGGACTAATCCTTCTGATATAAGGGGGAGGTGGTATGGACTAATCCTTCTGATATAAGGGGGAGGTGGTATGGACTAATCCTTCTGATATAAGGGGGAGGTGGTATGGATTAATCCTTCTGATATAAGGGGGAGGTGGTACGGACTAATCCTTCTGATATCAGGGGGGGTGGTATGGACTAATCCTTCTGATATAAGGGGGAGGTGGTATGGACTAATCTATCTGATATAAGGAGAGGTGGTATGGACTAATCCTTATGATATAAGGGGGGAGTGGTATGGACTAATCCTTCTGATATAAGGGGGGGGGTGTTATGGACTAACCCATCTGATATAAGGGGGGGGTGGTATGGACTAATCCTTCTGATATAAGGGGGGGGTGGTATGGACTAATCCTTCTGATATAAGGGGGGGGGTGGTATGGACTAACCCATCTGATGTAAGGGGGGGACGGTATGGACTAATCCTTCTGAAATAAAGGGAGGTGGTATGGACTAATCCTTCTGATATAAGGGGGGAGATGGTATGGACTAATCCTTCTGATATAAGGGGGGGTTGGTATGGACTAATCCTTCTGATATAAGGAGGGGTGGTATGGACTAATCCTTCTGATATAAGGGGGAGGTGGTATGGACTAACCCATCTGATATAAGGGGAGGTGGTATGGACTAATCCTTCTGATATAAGGGGGTGTGGTATGGACTAATCCTTCTGATATAAGGAGGGGTGGTATGGACTAATCCTTCTGATATAAGGGGGAGGTGGTATGGACTAACCCATCTGATATAAGGGGGGGTTGGTATGGACTAATCCTTCTGATATAAGGAGGGGTGGTATGGACTAACCCATCTGATATAAGGGGGGTGGTGGTATGAACTAATCCTTCTGATATAAGGGGGTGTGGTATGGACTAATCCTTCTGATATAAGGGGGGGGTTGGTATGGACTAATCCTTCTGATATAAGGGGGGGTGGTATGGACTAATCCTTCTGATATAAGGGGGGGAGGTGATGTGGACTAATCCTGATATAAGGGGGGGTGGTATGGATTAACCCATCTGATGTAAGGGGGGGACGGTATGGACTAATCCTTCTGATATAAAGGGAGGTGGTATGGACTAATCCTTCTGATATAAGGGGGGAGGTGGTATGGACTAACCCATCTGATATAACGGGGTGGTGGTATGGACTAATCCTTCTGATGTAAGGAGAGGTGGTATGGACTAACCCATTTGATATAAGGGGGGGTGGTATGGACTAATCCTTCTGATATAAGGGGGGTGGTGGTATGGACTAACCCATCTGACATAAGGGGGGGTGGTATGGACTAATCCTTCTGATATAAGGGGGGGTGGTATGGACTAATCCTTCTGATATAAGGGGGGTGGTATGGACTAACCCATCTGATATAACGGGGGGGTGGTATGGACTAATCCTTCTGATATAAGGGGAGGTGGTACGGACTAATCCTTCTGATATAAGGGGGATGGTATGGACTAATCATTCTGATATAAGGGGGGGTGGTATGGACTAATCCTTCTGATATAAGGGGGGTGGTATGGACTAATCCTTCTGATATAAGGGGGGAGGTGATATGGACTAATCCTGATATAAGGGGGGGTGGTATGGACTAATCATTCTGATATAAGGGGGGGTGGTATGGACTAATCCTTCTGATATAAGGGGAGGTGATATGGACTAATCCTTCTGATATAAGGGGGGGGGGTGGTATGGACTAACCCATCTGATATAAGGGGGGGGTGGTATGGACTAATCATTCTGATATAAGAGGGGGTGGTATGGACTAATCTTTCTGATATAAGGGGGGTGGTATGGACTAATCCTTCTGATATAAGGGGGGGAGGTGATATGGACTAATCCTGATATAAGGGGGGGTGGTATGGACTAATCATTCTGATATAAGGGGGGGTGGTATGGACTAATCCTTCTGATATAAGGGGAGGTGGTATGGACTAATCCTTCTGATATAAGGGGGGGGTGGTATGGACTAACCCATCTGACATAAGGAGGGTGGTATGGACTAATCCTTCTGATATAAGGGGGGGTGGTATGGACTAATCCTTCTGATATAAGGGGGGAGTGGTATGGACTAATCCTTCTGATATAAGGGGGAGGTGGTATGGACTAATCCTTCTGATATAAGGGGGAGGTGGTACGGACTAATCCTTCTGATATCAGGGGGGGTGGTATGGACTAATCCTTCTGATATAAGGGGGAGGTGGTATGGACTAATCTATCTGATATAAGGAGAGGTGGTATGGACTAATCCTTATGATATAAGGGGGGAGTGGTATGGACTAATCCTTCTGATATAAGGGGGGGGTGTTATGGACTAACCCATCTGATATAAGGGGGGGGTGGTATGGACTAATCCTTCTGATATAAGGGGGGGGTGGTATTTACTAATACTTCTGATATAAGGGGGGGAGGTATGGACTAACCCATCTGATGTAAGGGGGGGACGGTATGGACTAATCCTTCTGATATAAAGGGAGGTGGTATGGACTAATCCTTCTGATATAAGGGGGGAGATGGTATGGACTAATCCTTCTGATATAAGGGGGGGTTGGTATGGACTAATCCTTCTGATATAAGGAGGGGTGGTATGGACTAATCCTTCTGATATAAGGGGGAGGTGGTATGGACTAACCCATCTGATATAAGGGGAGGTGGTATGGACTAATCCTTCTGATATAAGGGGGTGTGGTATGGACTAATCCTTCTGATATAAGGAGGGGTGGTATGGACTAATCCTTCTGATATAAGGGGGAGGTGGTATGGACTAACCCATCTGATATAAGGGGTGGTTGGTATGGACTAATCCTTCTGATATAAGGAGGGGTGGTATGGACTAACCCATCTGATATAAGGGGGGTGGTGGTATGGACTAATCCTTCTGATATAAGGGGGTGTGGTATGGACTAATCCTTCTGATATAAGGGGGGGTTGGTATGGACTAATCCTTCTGATATAAAGGGGGGTGGTATGGACTAATCCTTCTGATATAAGGGGAGGAGGTGATATGGACTAATCCTGATATAAGGGGGGGTGGTATGGACTAACCCATCTGATGTAAGGGGGGGACGGTATGGACTAATCCTTCTGATATAAAGGGAGGTGGTATGGACTAATCCTTCTGATATAAGGGGGGAGGTGGTATGGACTAACCCATCTGATATAAGGGGGGGTGGTATGGACTAATCCTTCTGATGTAAGGAGAGGTGGTATGGACTAACCCATCTGATATAAGGGGGGGTGGTATGGACTAATCCTTCTGATATAAGGGGGGTGGTGGTATGGACTAACCCATCTGACATAAGGGGGGGTGGTATGGACTAATCCTTCTGATATAAGGGGGGGTGGTATGGACTAATCCTTCTGATATAAGGGGGGTGGTATGGACTAACCCATCTGATATAAGGGGGGGTGGTATGGACTAATCCTTCTGATATAAGGGGAGGTGGTAGGGACTAATCCTTCTGATATAAGAGGGATTTTATGGACTAATCATTCTGATATAAGGGGGGGTGGTATGGACTAATCCTTCTGATATAAGGGGAGGTGGTATGGACTAATCCTTCTGATATAAGGGGGGGGTGGTATGGACTAACCCATCTGATATAAGGGGGGGTGGTATGGACTAATCCTTCTGAAATAAGGGGGGGTGGTATGGACTAACCCATCTGATATAAGGGGGGGGTGGTATGGACTAATCCTTCTGATATAAGGGGGGGTGGTATGGACTAACCCATCTTATATAAGGGGGGGGTGGTATGGACTAATCCTGATATAAGGGGGGGTGGTATGGACTAATCCTTCTGATATAAGGGGGGGTGGTATGGACAAATCCTTCTGATATAAGGGGGGAGTGGTATGGACTAATCTTTCTGATATAAGGGGGAGGTGGTATGGACTAATCCTTCTGATATAAGGGGGGAGTGGTATGGACTAATCCTTCTGATATAAGGGGGAGGTGGTATGGACTAATCCCTCTGATATAAGGGGGGAGTGGTATGGACTAATCCTTCTGATATAAGGGGGAGGTGGTATGGACTAATCCTTCTGATATAAGCGGGGAGTGGTATGGACTAATCCTTCTAATATAAGGGGGGGTGGTATGGACTAATCCTTCTGATATAAGGGGGGGTGGTATGGACTAATTCTTCTGATATAAGTGGGGGTGGTATGGACTTACCCATCTGATATAAGGGGGGGTGGTATGGACTAACCCATCTGATATACGGGGAGGGTGGTATGGACTAATCCTTCTGAAATAAGGGGGGGTGGTATGGACTAATTCTTCTGATATAAGAGGGGGGGTGGTATGGACTAACCCATCTGATATAAGGGTGGGTGGTATGGACTAATCCTTCTGATATAAGGGGGCATGGTATGGACTAATCCTTCTGATATAAGGGGAGGTGGTATGGACTAATCCTTCTGATATAAGGGGGGAGTGGTATGGACTAATCCTTCTGATATAAGGGGGGAGATGGTATGGACTAATCCTTCTGATATAAGGGGGAGGTGGTATGGACTAATCCTTCTGATATAAGGGGGAGGTGGTATGGACTAATCCTTCTGATATAAGGGGGGAGTGGTATGGACTAATCCTTCTGATATAAGGGGGAGGTGGTACAGACTAATCCTTCTGATATCAGGGGGGGTGGTATGGACTAATCCTTCTGATATAAGGGGGAGGTGGTATGGACTAATCCTTCTGATATAAGGGGGAGGTGGTATGGAATAATCCTTCTGATATAAGGGGGAGGTGGTATGGACTAATCGTTCTGATATAAGGGGGAGGTGGTATGGACTAATCCTTCTGATATAAGGGGGAGGTGGTATGGACTAATCCTTCTGATATCAGGGGGGGTGGTATGGACTAATCCTTCTGATATAAGGGGGAGGTGGTATGGACTAATCTATCTGATATAAGGAGAGGTGGTATGGACTAATCCTTATGATATAAGGGGGGAGTGGTATGGACTAACCCATCTGATATAAGGGGGGGTGGTATGGACTAATCCTTCTGATATAAGGGGGGGGTGGTATGGACTAATCCTTCTGATATAAGGGGGGGTGGTATATACTAACCCATCTGATGTAAGGGGGGGACGGTATGGACTAATCCTTCTGATATAAAGGGAGGTGGTATGGACTAATCCTTCTGATATAAGGGGGGAGATGGTATGGACTAATCCTTCTGATATAAGGGGGGGTTGGTATGGACTAATCCTTCTGATATAAGGAGGGGTGGTATGGACTAATCCTTCTGATATAAGGGGGAGGTGGTATGGACTAACCCATCTGATATAAGGGGAGGTGGTATGGACTAATCCTTCTGATATAAGGGGGTGTGGTATGGACTAATCCTTCTGATATAAGGAGGGGTGGTATGGACTAATCCTTCTGATATAAGGGGGAGGTGGTATGGACTAACCCATCTGATATAAGGGGGGGTTGGTATGGACTAATCCTTCTGATATAAGGAGAGGTGGTATGGACTAACCCATCTGATATAAGGGGGATGGTAGTATGGACTAATCCTTCTGATATAAGGGGGTGTGGTATGGACTAATCCTGATATAAGGGGGGTGGTATGGACTAACCCATCTGATGTAAGGGGGGGACGGTATGGACTAATCCTTCTGATATAAAGGGAGGTGGTATGGACTAATCCTTCTGATATAAGGGGGGAGGTGGTATGGACTAACCCATCTGATATAAGGGGGGGGGTGGTATGTGACGCGCCCCCTGGGACATATTCCTTTTTGAGGGGAATACCCGGCACCAGATCAGATGGGGGGTTGTAGTCTCCGAGCGGCTGTGACCCGGCCCCGTGCCCAGGGCGTCAAGCTCAGTGTTATGTGGCAGCTTTACAGATGTTACTAAAGTTCTTTTGTGTCGACTACGCCACCCGTTGGGATGCGGTCACTGTGGCCGCCGCTGCAGCAGGGTCCGCTGAGGCTGATGGTGGGTGCGCAGCTTGGTGGGATAACCCCCAACGGGAGGGGTATAGCCTCAGGGGGTCAGGTGCAGAGGATGGGGGTTGTAGTGGTGCGGTGCAGCCGGCAATGAAGACAGACTCGGGTTGTGCAGTTAAGGGTGTTTACTTACTGCAGATGTTGTACTGGTCACTCCAGCTGCTAGTGACCACCCGAGCCGTGCTGCGTCCACCAGGTCCTGGATCCAGCCAACCCCCAAACAAGTCCGGAGCGTGGCCCTGAGCTCTCCCTCTGTCCTTTCTTCAGCCGTCCCCACCAGGGATTCACCTAGGTCCAGCTCCCTCGGGCCTTCTTTTGGGACACCCTTGGCCCTGGGTTCCCTGACCCTTCACGTGGTGTGCCTTCGGGGTGAATATGGTGGGTGACCGTGGCAAACGCTGCCCACGATCTCCGGTCTCTGGCTAGGGATTGTTTTTGCCCCCACCAGCTTGGGTTCCGGTACCCTCTTGCTGACTCCTCACCCGGTGTTCTAATTTGGGTTCTTGGGTCCCTTCAGTCTTCCCCCTCTGGGTCTTTCTCTTTCTTTCTCCTCTCTCTCTCTCCAGGGCTGCTGTTTCCTTCTCTCTCTCCAACTGACTTGTTCTCAGCGTCTGACCCTGATCTAAGTTGGTGCCCTCCTTATATATCCCTCTATGTGTGAGCTCAGGTGACCAGCACCCAATGAGCTCCTATCACTACCCAGACTGCTCCCCCTATCTGCCCCTACACTACATGGGATGTACCACCCCCCTCCCACTCCAGCCAGGAACAGGCTCGGTTGTACCTGCACATTTCTAAGTGGGAGTACCGTCGGCCTGCTCCTCTGGAATGGGATGTATGTAGTGCATGCAGTCTATCTGAGCTCAGTTCCACACTCCTTCCTTACCCGGGAGTGGAATATCACACCTCTGGGTTGAGGTGCAATACCCCTGTAGCAGCCGAATCCTCAGGGTGCTACATTCCCCCCTGGTAAATCACAGCACGTCCTCGGGCTGTAAGACATAAAACACCAAAACATACAAAATTTTTCATATAAACATATAAAACATATAAAACATTATATATATAACATATCTTATCAGATAAAACTTTCTCGTAGACTTCTCTTGTCTCTGGTTCCTCCTCCGGACACTGTGCAACGTGTGTCCGGGAAAAGTGCGACAGTCTCTTAGAAAATCTGGTTTTCTTATAAAACCGGTAGGGGGCGCTTTAGGACGCGCAACTATATACAGGGAAGTTGGAAGTTGGCCGCTCTCAGTCCTCGGCCAGGTAGAGGGAAGGGAATGGCTGCTCACAGTCCTCAGCCTGTAAGATGAAGGGGTTAACGGGTAAAACAGTTCACTGGTCCCAACGGGGACTATTTTAGCAGCAACAACAGTTCCAGTTCCTTTATACCCTGATTGGGTAACTATTTACAACACCTGCTCTGCCGCACTCAACGGCGTCTTCCTCCTGCTCTTTGCTTATAGCTGGTTGTTACTTCAGACCCGTCCGGGTCCTCTTGCTCCTCCTCCTCGCACCGCAACTCCTCCTCCGTCAGGCGGTGTACGTGGAGGGCGTAAGGTCCTTTGGCACACTTGTGCCGGGTGAAAGTGACCTCGTCTCCGACGTAGAGGTCACGGCCTTTGTGACCTTCCGGCAGGTGGGACTCGACGTCTCTGCGGGTCACAAAAACGTCACCGCGGTTGTTACGGTCCCGAATAAAGCCCCACCCATGCTGCGGGTTGAACTTTATCACTGTCCCGATGGTGCGGGGACAATGCGCTGCACGGGGGTTCCTCCTAGTCCGGCTCTTCTGCTCCGCGCTCTGGATTTGGGCCTGTTGTTCTCTGACCCGCCTCTCCTCCCGTTCTCTCTTAAACTCTGCCAGCTGTTGACGGCAACACTCTGTACGTTCAGCTGCGGCTGCCCGAGTTTCTCCGGTGAACCCCATCAAATCTTCTCCCGTGGGGTCCCACACGAATTGGGCTTCTGCTAGAGGAGGCGAGACCCGAGCCACGGGCTTCGGAGCCGGGATTAGGGGCTCACACAAGGGCCCTAGTCTTTGCTGCCGCTCCAGCTCAGGGTACCCTTCGGGCCAGATGAAGGGCCGCCCGTCCGGCCATGTGAGCTGGCCGAAGAGGTCCTCCCCCAGGTGTGGCACCCTAGGTATTGCGGGCGCGGTGGTGGTGGCGCCCGGGTTGCCCAGGCCTTGCGGCCAGGCCTGGGGCACCTGGAAGGTGAAGGGCACCGTTAGGACGGCGGCGCCCTGGGCTACCTGGCCTTGCGGCCAGGCCGGAGGCTCCGCGGAGGTAGGGGGCGCTGTTGGTGGTGCGGCGCCCGGGGGTACTAGGCCTTGCGACCAGGCTGGTGGTATTTCCTGCTTTGTCACGCCCCGGGTCGAGACGCGTGACGTCACAGGGGTCGCGGCGGCGGCTTCCGGTTGGGGCCTAGTCTGCGTCGGTGACATGGCGTTTTCGGGCACAGCAGGGGGACTTTCGGGCTCTGCGACGGGGAGCTGGGGCAGGTAAGCGGTGTCACGGCTTGGGGTATAGGCGTCCCCTTTACCTGCCTCCATGCGTTCGGCTCCCTCCTCGGCGCCGTCTCCGGCCTTGGGTCCTCCTGCGCCATCCTCAGAGGCGGTCTGCTTCCTCTTCCAGGGTAGCGTGCTCCGTTGACTGGTCTCTGGTTGCTGGGCCATCTCCCGGCTCCACTCCGCCAGTATCTCGCGCTGTACCCGGGCCATCCTCCTTGCGAGGCCCTCCAGGGCAGTTTGTGCACACTCCCGGTCTCGGGGGAGCTGCGCTAGGATCTCCGCTAGACCTAGCGGGGTTGTGGACTCTAGCAGGCTCCTGACCATCGGGTCGGTGCTGCTCTGCTCGGCTTCCGGCAGGCTCCTGGCCAGCGGGCCGGTGCTGCTCTGCCCTCCTTCCTCGGTCTCTAGCAGACTCCTGGCCAGCGGGCCGGTGCTGTTCTGCTCTCTTTCCATCTCCGGGTGAGCTTTTCTGCTGCTCCTTTCCAGGCTTCCTGCCTCCGGGTGCGCTCGCTCCAGACTGCTCCAAGCGACACCCATCTTTTCTCTTCTCTTTCGTCTCCTCCCACTTCGAGGGCGGTCCCGGGGCAACTCGGTGACTGTCAGCTCCAGGGGGAGTTCTTTCACGCTGACAGACACCTCCAGCATCACAGTCTCTGTTGGTGGGGGCGGTTTCCACTCTTGGCGCCATTTTCTGCCCCGGCCCACGATGGGAGGTGGCCTCTTGCCCTCCTTTGGCACGCCCATAATGGCGTTCGCTGCTCTTCCAAGGCGGGAAATCTGCGGTTTTGGCGGGAAGCGTCGCCCAGTGGCGGGAAACTCTGCAGATGGCGGGAACAAGTTGGAAATGGCGGACAATCGGCGGGAAACGACTTGTGATGGGGTCCGATGGTGTGGACCCTCCGGAACCGGCGGGAGACTTCTTTCTGAGGTAAACTTGCACTTTTCTTCAGGCACGCAGTACCCGGGTGTTGCGGGCACGTAATCCTGCCGACTACGCCAAAGTTGACGCGCCCCCTGGGACATATTCCTTTTTGAGGGGAATACCCGGCACCGGATCAGATGGGGGGTTGTAGTCTCCGAGCGGCTGTGACCCGGCCCCGTGCCCAGGGCGTCAAGCTCAGTGTTATGTGGCAGCTTTACAGATGTTACTAAAGTTCTTTTGTGTCGACTACGCCACCCGTTGGGATGCGGTCACTGTGGCCGCCGCTGCAGCAGGGTCCGCTGAGGCTGATGGTGGGTGCGCAGCTTGGTGGGATAACCCCCAACGGGAGGGGTATAGCCTCAGGGGGTCAGGTGCAGAGGATGGGGGTTGTAGTGGTGCGGTGCAGCCGGCAATGAAGACAGACTCGGGTTGTGCAGTTAAGGGTGTTTACTTACTGCAGATGTTGTACTGGTCACTCCAGCTGCTAGTGACCACCCGAGCCGTGCTGCGTCCACCAGGTCCTGGATCCAGCCAACCCCCAAACAAGTCCGGAGCGTGGCCCTGAGCTCTCCCTCTGTCCTTTCTTCAGCCGTCCCCACCAGGGATTCACCTAGGTCCAGCTCCCTCGGGCCTTCTTTTGGGACACCCTTGGCCCTGGGTTCCCTGACCCTTCACGTGGTGTGCCTTCGGGGTGAATATGGTGGGTGACCGTGGCAAACGCTGCCCACGATCTCCGGTCTCTGGCTAGGGATTGTTTTTGCCCCCACCAGCTTGGGTTCCGGTACCCTCTTGCTGACTCCTCACCCGGTGTTCTAATTTGGGTTCTTGGGTCCCTTCAGTCTTCCCCCTCTGGGTCTTTCTCTTTCTTTCTCCTCTCTCTCTCTCCAGGGCTGCTGTTTCCTTCTCTCTCTCCAACTGACTTGTTCTCAGCGTCTGACCCTGATCTAAGTTGGTGCCCTCCTTATATATCCCTCTATGTGTGAGCTCAGGTGACCAGCACCCAATGAGCTCCTATCACTACCCAGACTGCTCCCCCTATCTGCCCCTACACTACATGGGATGTACCACCCCCCTCCCACTCCAGCCAGGAACAGGCTCGGTTGTACCTGCACATTTCTAAGTGGGAGTACCGTCGGCCTGCTCCTCTGGAATGGGATGTATGTAGTGCATGCAGTCTATCTGAGCTCAGTTCCACACTCCTTCCTTACCCGGGAGTGGAATATCACACCTCTGGGTTGAGGTGCAATACCCCTGTAGCAGCCGAATCCTCAGGGTGCTACATATGGACTAATCCTTCTGATGTAAGGAGAGGTGGTATGGACTAACCCATCTGATATAAGGGGGGGTGGTATGAACTAATCCTTCGATATAAGAGGGGTGGTGGTATGGACTAACCCATCTGACATAAGGGGGGTGGTATGGACTAATCCTTCTGATATAAGGGGGGGGTGGTATGGACTAATCCTTCTGATATAAGGGGGGTGGTATGGACTAACCCATCTGATATAAGGGGGGGGTGGTATGAACTAATCCTTCTGATATAAGGGGAGGTGGTACGGACTAATCCTTCTGATATAAGGGGGGATGGTATGGACTAATCATTCTGATATAAGGGGGGGTGGTATGGACTAATCCTTCTGATATAAGGGGGGTGGTATGGACTAATCCTTCTGATATAAGGGGGGGGTGGTATGGATTAACCCATCTGATATAAGGGGGGTGGTATGGACTAATCCTTCTGATATAAGGGGGGGTGGTATGGACTAATCCTTCTGATATAAGGGGGGTGGTATGGACTAATCCTTCTGATATAAGGGGGGGAGGTGATATGGACTAATCCTGATATAAGGGGGGGTGGTATGGACTAATCATTCTGATATAAGGGGGGGTGGTATGGACTAATCCTTCTGATATAAGGGGAGGTGGTATGGACTAATCCTTCTGATATAAGGGGGGGTGGTATGGACTAACCCATCTGACATAAGGGGGGGTGCTATGGACTAATCCTTCTGATAAAAGGGGGGGTGGTATGGACTAATCCTTCTGATATAAGGGGGGAGTGGTATGGACTAATCCTTCTGATATAAGGGGGAGGTGGTACGGACTAATCCTCCTGATATAAGGGGAGGTGGTATGGACTAATCCTTCTGATATAAGGGGGAGGTGGTATGGACTAATCCTTCTGATATAAGGGGGAGGTGGTACGGACTAATCCTTCTGATATCAGGGGGGGTGGTATGGACTAATCCTTCTGATATAAGGGGGAGGTGGTATGGACTAATCTATCTGATATAAGGAGAGGTGGTATGGACTAATCCTTATGATATAAGGGGGGAGTGGTATGGACTAATCCTTCTGATATAAGGGGGGGGTGTTATGGACTAACCCATCTGATATAAGGGGGGGTGGTATGGACTAATCCTTCTGATATAAGGGGGGGGTGGTATGGACTAATCCTTCTGATATAAGGGGGGGGTGGTATGGACTAACCCATCTGATGTAAGGGGGGGACGGTATGGACTAATCCTTCTGATATAAAGGGAGGTGGTATGGACTAATCCTTCTGATATAAGGGGGGAGATGGTATGGACTAATCCTTCTGATATAAGGAGGGGTGGTATGGACTAATCCTTCTGATATAAGGGGGAGGTGGTATGGACTACCCCATCTGATATAAGGGGAGGTGGTATGGACTAATCCTTCTGATATAAGGGGGTGTGGTATGGACTAATCCTTCTGATATAAGGAGGGGTGGTATGGACTAATCCTTCTGATATAAGGGGGAGGTGGTATGGACTAACCCATCTGATATAAGGGGGGGTTGGTATGGACTAATCCTTCTGATATAAGGAGGGGTGGTATGGACTAACCCATCTGATATAAGGGGGGTGGTGGTATGGACTAATCCTTCTGATATAAGGGGGTGTGGTATGGACTAATCCTTCTGATATAAGGGGGGGTGGTATGGACTAATCCTTCTGATATAAGGGGGGGAGGTGATATGGACTAATCCTGATATAAGGGGGGGTGGTATGGACTAACCCATCTGATGTAAGGGGGGGACGGTATGGACTAATCCTTCTGATATAAAGGGAGGTGGTATGGACTAATCCTTCTGATATAAGGGGGGAGGTGGTATGGACTAACCCATCTGATATAAGGGGGGGGGGTGGTATGGACTAATCCTTCTGATGTAAGGAGAGGTGGTATGGACTAACCCATCTGATATAAGGGGGGGTGGTATGGACTAATCCTTCTGATATAAGGGGGGTGGTGGTATGGACTAACCCATCTGACATAAGGGGGGTGGTATGGACTAATCCTTCTGATATAAGGGGGGGTGGTATGGACTAATCCTTCTGATATAAGGGGGGTGGTATGGACTAACCCATCTGATATAAGGGGGGGGTGGTATGGACTAATCCTTCTGATATAAGGGGAGTTGGTACGGACTAATCCTTCTGATATAAGGGGGATGGTATGGACTAATCATTCTGATATAAGGGGGGGTGGTATGGACTAATCCTTCTGATATAAGGGGGGTGGTATGGACTAATCCTTCTGATATAAGGGGGGGAGGTGATATGGACTAATCCTGATATAAGGGGGGGTGGTATGGACTAATCATTCTGATATAAGGGGGGGGTGGTATGGACTAATCCTTCTGATATAAGGGGAGGTGGTATGGACTAATCCTTCTGATATAAGGGGGGGGTGGTATGGACTAACCCATCTGATATAAGGGGGGGTGGTATGGACTAATCCTTCTGAAATAAGGGGGGGTGGTATGGACTAACCCATCTGATATAAGGGGGGGGGGTGGTATGGACTAATCCTTCTGATATAAGGGGGGGGTGGTATGGACTAACCCATCTTATATAAGGGGGGGTGGTATGGACTAATCCTGATATAAGGGGGGGTGGTATGGACTAATCCTTCTGATATAAGGGGGGGTGGTATGGACAAATCCTTCTGATATAAGGGGGGAGTGGTATGGACTAATCCTTCTGATATAAGGGGGAGGTGGTATGGACTAATCCTTCTGATATAAGGGGGGAGTGGTATGGACTAATCCTTCTGATATAAGGGGGAGGTGGTATGGACTAATCCCTCTGATATAAGGGGGGAGTGGTATGGACTAATCCTTCTGATATAAGGGGGGAGTGGTATGGACTAATCCTTCTAATATAAGGGGGGGGGTGGTATGGACTAATCCTTCTGATATAAGGGGGGGTGGTATGGACTAATCCTTCTGATATAAGAGGGGGTGGTATGGACTAACCCATCTGATATAAGGGGGGGTGGTATGGACTAACCCATCTGATATACGGGGGGGTGGTATGGACTAATCCTTCTGATATAAGGGGGGGTGGTATGGACTAATCCTTCTGATATAAGAGGGGGGGTGGTATGGACTAACCCATCTGATATAAGGGGGGGTGGTATGGACTAATCCTTCTGATATAAGGGGGGGGTGGTATGGACTAACCCATCTTATATAAGGGGGGGTGGTATGGACTAATCCTGATATAAGGGGGGGTGGTATGGACTAATCCTTCTGATATAAGGGGGGGTGGTATGGACAAATCCTTCTGATATAAGGGGGGAGTGGTATGGACTAATCCTTCTGATATAAGGGGGAGGTGGTATGGACTAATCCTTCTGATATAAGGGGGGAGTGGTATGGACTAATCCTTCTGATATAAGGGGGAGGTGGTATGGACTAATCCCTCTGATATAAGGGGGGAGTGGTATGGACTAATCCTTCTGATATAAGGGGGGAGTGGTATGGACTAATCCTTCTAATATAAGGGGGGGGTGGTATGGACTAATCCTTCTGATATAAGGGGGGGTGGTATGGACTAATCCTTCTGATATAAGAGGGGGTGGTATGGACTAACCCATCTGATATAAGGGGGGGTGGTATGGACTAACCCATCTGATATACGGGGGGGTGGTATGGACTAATCCTTCTGATATAAGGGGGGGTGGTATGGACTAATCCTTCTGATATAAGAGGGGGGGTGGTATGGACTAACCCATCTGATATAAGGGGGGGTGGTATGGACTAATCCTTCTGATATAAGGGGGGGGTGGTATAGACTAACCCATCTGATATAAGGGGGGGTGGTATGGACTAATCCTTCTGATATAAGGAGGGGTGGTATGGACTAACCCATCTGATATAAGGGGGGTGGTGGTATGGACTAATCCTTCTGATATAAGGGGGTGTGGTATGGACTAATCCTTCTGATATAAGGGGGGGTTGGTATGGACTAATCCTTCTGATATAAGGGGGAGGAGGTATGGACTAACCCATCTGATATAAGGGGAGGTGGTATGGACTAATCCTTCTGATATAAGGGGGGGTGGTATGGACTAACCCATCTGATGTAAGGGGGGGACGGTATAGACTAATCCTTCTGATATAAAGGGAGGTGGTATGGACTAATCCTTCTGATATAAGGGGGGAGGTGGCATGGACTAACCCATCTGATATAAGGGGGGGGGTGGTATGGACTAATCCTTCTGATATAAGGGGGGGGGTGGTATGGACTAACCCATCTTATATAAGGGGGGGTGGTATGGACTAATCCTGATATAAGGGGGGGTGGTATGGACTAATCCTTCTGATATAAGGGGGGGTGGTATGGACAAATCCTTCTGATATAAGGGGGGAGTGGTATGGACTAATCCTTCTGATATAAGGGGGAGGTGGTATGGACTAATCCTTCTGATATAAGGGGGGAGTGGTATGGACTAATCCTTCTGATATAAGGGGGTGGTGGTATGGACTAATCCCTCTGATATAAGGGGGGAGTGGTATGGACTAATCCTTCTGATATAAGGGGGGAGTGGTATGGACTAATCCTTCTAATATAAGGGGGGGTGGTATGGACTAATCCTTCTGATATAAGGGGGGGTGGTATGGACTAATCCTTCTGATATAAGGGGGGAGGTGGTATGGACTAACCCATCTGATATAAGGGGGGGGTGGTATGGACTAATCCTTCTGATGTAAGGAGAGGTGGTATGGACTAACCCATCTGATATAAGGGGGGGTGGTATGGACTAATCCTTCTGATATAAGAGGGGTGGTGGTATGGACTAACCCATCTGACATAAGGGGGGTGGTATGGACTAATCCTTCTGATATAAGGGGGGGTGGTATGGACTAATCCTTCTGATATAAGGGGGGTGGTATGGACTAACCCATCTGATATAAGGGGGGGGGGTGGTATGAACTAATCCTTCTGATATAAGGGGAGGTGGTACGGACTAATCCTTCTGATATAAGGGGGGATGGTATGGACTAATCATTCTGATATAAGGGGGGGTGGTATGGACTAATCCTTCTCATATAAGGGGGGTGGTATGGACTAATCCTTCTGATATAAGGGGGGGAGGTGATATGGACTAATCCTGATATAAGGGGGGGTGGTATGTACTAATCATTCTGATTTAAGGGGGGGGTGGTATGGACTAATCCTTCTGATATAAGGGGAGGTGATATGGACTAATCCTTCTGATATAAGGGGGGGGTGGTATGGATTAACCCATCTGATATAAGGGGGGTGGTATGGACTAATCCTTCTGATATAAGGGGGGGTGGTATGGACTAATCCTTCTGATATAAGGGGGGTGGTATGGACTAATTCTTCTGATATAAGGGGGGGAGGTGATATGGACTAATCCTGATATAAGGGGGGGTGGTATGGACTAATCCTTCTGATATAAGGGGGGTGGTATGGACTAACCCATCTGATATAAGGGGGGGGGGTGGTATGAACTAATCCTTCTGATATAAGGGGAGGTGGTACGGACTAATCCTTCTGATATAAGGGGGGATGGTATGGACTAATCATTCTGATATAAGGGGGGGTGGTATGGACTAATCCTTCTCATATAAGGGGGGTGGTATGGACTAATCCTTCTGATATAAGGGGGGGAGGTGATATGGACTAATCCTGATATAAGGGGGGGTGGTATGTACTAATCATTCTGATTTAAGGGGGGGGTGGTATGGACTAATCCTTCTGATATAAGGGGAGGTGATATGGACTAATCCTTCTGATATAAGGGGGGGGTGGTATGGATTAACCCATCTGATATAAGGGGGGTGGTATGGACTAATCCTTCTGATATAAGGGGGGGTGGTATGGACTAATCCTTCTGATATAAGGGGGGTGGTATGGACTAATTCTTCTGATATAAGGGGGGGAGGTGATATGGACTAATCCTGATATAAGGGGGGGGTGGTATGGACTAATCATTCTGATATAAGGGGCGGTGGTATGGACTAATCCTTCTGATATAAGGGGAGGTGGTATGGACTAATCCTTCTGATATAAGGGGGGGTGGTATGGACTAACCCATCTGACATAAGGGGGGGTGCTATGGACTAATCCTTCTGATATAAGGGGGGGTGGTATGGACTAATCCTTCTGATATAAGGGGGGAGTGGTATGGACTAATCCTTCTGATATAAGGGGGAGGTGGTACGGACTAATCCTCCTGATATAAGGGGAGGTGGTATGGACTAATCCTTCTGATATAAGGGGGAGGTGGTATGGACTAATCCTTCTGATATAAGGGGGAGGTGGTACGGACTAATCCTTCTGATATCAGGGGGGGTGGTATGGACTAATCCTTCTGATATAAGGGGGAGGTGGTATGGACTAATCTATCTGATATAAGGAGAGGTGGTATGGACTAATCCTTATGATATAAGGGGGGAGTGGTATGGACTAATCCTTCTGATATAAGGGGGGGGTGTTATGGACTAACCCATCTGATATAAGGGGGGGTGGTATGGACTAATCCTTCTGATATAAGGGGGGGTGGTATGGACTAATCCTTCTGATATAAGGGGGGGGTGGTATTTACTAATACTTCTGATATAAGGGGGGGAGGTATGGACTAACCCATCTGATGTAAGGGGGGGACGGTATGGACTAATCCTTCTGATATAAAGGGAGGTGGTATGGACTAATCCTTCTGATATAAGGGGGGAGATGGTATGGACTAATCCTTCTGATATAAGGGGGGGTTGGTATGGACTAATCCTTCTGATATAAGGAGGGGTGGTATGGACTAATCCTTCTGATATAAGGGGGAGGTGGTATGGACTAACCCATCTGATATAAGGGGAGGTGGTATGGACTAATCCTTCTGATATAAGGGGGTGTGGTATGGACTAATCCTTCTGATATAAGGAGGGGTGGTATGGACTAATCCTTCTGATATAAGGGGGAGGTGGTATGGACTAACCCATCTGATATAAGGGGTGGTTGGTATGGACTAATCCTTCTGATATAAGGAGGGGTGGTATGGACTAACCCATCTGATATAAGGGGGGTGGTGGTATGGACTAATCCTTCTGATATAAGGGGGTGTGGTATGGACTAATCCTTCTGATATAAGGGGGGGTTGGTATGGACTAATCCTGATATAAGGGGGGGTGGTATGGACTAATCCTTCTGATATAAGGGGAGGAGGTGATATGGACTAATCCTGATATAAGGGGGGGTGGTATGGACTAACCCATCTGATGTAAGGGGGGGACGGTATGGACTAATCCTTCTGATATAAAGGGAGGTGGTATGGACTAATCCTTCTGATATAAGGGGGGAGGTGGTATGGACTAACCCATCTGATATAAGGGGGGGTGGTATGGACTAATCCTTCTGATGTAAGGAGAGGTGGTATGGACTAACCCATCTGATATAAGGGGGGGTGGTATGGACTAATCCTTCTGATATAAGGGGGGTGGTGGTATGGACTAACCCATCTGACATAAGGGGGGGTGGTATGGACTAATCCTTCTGATATAAGGGGGGGTGGTATGGACTAATCCTTCTGATATAAGGGGGGTGGTATGGACTAACCCATCTGATATAAGGGGGGGTGGTATGGACTAATCCTTCTGATATAAGGGGAGGTGGTAGGGACTAATCCTTCTGATATAAGGGGGATGGTATGGACTAATCATTCTGATATAAGGGGGGGTGGTATGGACTAATCCTTCTGATATAAGGGGAGGTGGTATGGACTAATCCTTCTGATATAAGGGGGGGGTGGTATGGACTAACCCATCTGATATAAGGGGGGGTGGTATGGACTAATCCTTCTGAAATAAGGGGGGGTGGTATGGACTAACCCATCTGATATAAGGGGGGGGTGGTATGGACTAATCCTTCTGATATAAGGGGGGGTGGTATGGACTAACCCATCTTATATAAGGGGGGGGTGGTATGGACTAATCCTGATATAAGGGGGGGTGGTATGGACTAATCCTTCTGATATAAGGGGGGGGTGGTATGGACAAATCCTTCTGATATAAGGGGGGAGTGGTATGGACTAATCTTTCTGATATAAGGGGGAGGTGGTATGGACTAATCCTTCTGATATAAGGGGGGAGTGGTATGGACTAATCCTTCTGATATAAGGGGGAGGTGGTATGGACTAATCCCTCTGATATAAGGGGGGAGTGGTATGGACTAATCCCTCTGATATAAGGGGGAGGTGGTATGGACTAATCCCTCTGATATAAGGGGGGGGTGGTATGGACAAATCCTTCTGATATAAGGGGGGAGTGGTATGGACTAATCTTTCTGATATAAGGGGGAGGTGGTATGGACTAATCCTTCTGATATAAGGGGGGAGTGGTATGGACTAATCTTTCTGATATAAGGGGGAGGTGGTATGGACTAATCCTTCTGATATAAGGGGGGAGTGATATGCACTAATCCTTCTGATATAAGGGGGAGGTGGTATGGACTAATCCTTCTGATATAAGCGGGGAGTGGTATGGACTAATCCTTCTAATATAAGGGGGGGTGGTATGGACTAATCCTTCTGATATAAGGGGGGGTGGTATGGACTAATTCTTCTGATATAAGTGGGGGTGGTATGGACTTACCCATCTGATATAAGGGGGGGTGGAATGGACTAACCCATCTGATATACGGGGAGGGTGGTATGGACTAATCCTTCTGAAATAAGGGGGGGTGGTATGGACTAATTCTTCTGATATAAGAGGGGGGGTGGTATGGACTAACCCATCTGATATAAGGGTGGGTGGTATGGACTAATCCTTCTGATATAAGGGGGCGTGGTATGGACTAATCCTTCTGATATAAGGGGAGGTGGTATGGACTAATCCTTCTGATATAAGGGGGGAGTGGTATGGACTAATCCTTCTGATATAAGGGGGGAGATGGTATGGACTAATCCTTCTGATATAAGGGGGAGGTGGTATGGACTAATCCTTCTGATATAAGGGGGAGGTGGTATGGACTAATCCTTCTGATATAAGGGGGGAGTGGTATGGACTAATCCTTCTGATATAAGGGGGAGGTGGTACAGACTAATCCTTCTGATATCAGGGGGGGTGGTATGGACTAATCCTTCTGATATAAGGGGGAGGTGGTATGGACTAATCCTTCTGATATAAGGGGGAGGTGGTATGGAATAATCCTTCTGATATAAGGGGGAGGTGGTATGGACTAATCGTTCTGATATAAGGGGGAGGTGGTATGGACTAATCCTTCTGATATAAGGGGGAGGTGGTATGGACTAATCCTTCTGATATCAGGGGGGGTGGTATGGACTAATCCTTCTGATATAAGGGGGAGGTGGTATGGACTAATCTATCTGATATAAGGAGAGGTGGTATGGACTAATCCTTATGATATAAGGGGGGAGTGGTATGGACTAACCCATCTGATATAAGGGGGGGTGGTATGGACTAATCCTTCTGATATAAGGTGGGGGTGGTATGGACTAATCCTTCTGATATAAGGGGGGGTGGTATATACTAACCCATCTGATGTAAGGGGGGGACGGTATGGACTAATCCTTCTGATATAAAGGGAGGTGGTATGGACTAATCCTTCTGATATAAGGGGGGAGATGGTATGGACTAATCCTTCTGATATAAGGGGGGGTTGGTATGGACTAATCCTTCTGATATAAGGAGGGGTGGTATGGACTAATCCTTCTGATATAAGGGGGAGGTGGTATGGACTAACCCATCTGATATAAGGGGAGGTGGTATGGACTAATCCTTCTGATATAAGGGGGTGTGGTA
This sequence comes from Phyllobates terribilis, assembly GCF_046119375.1. Lineage (NCBI taxonomy): Eukaryota > Metazoa > Chordata > Amphibia > Anura > Dendrobatidae > Phyllobates > Phyllobates terribilis. The sequence continues at coordinate 19,337,927 of NW_027362764.1, read as the reverse complement.
TGGACTAATCCTTCTGATATAAGGAGGGGTGGTATGGACTAATCCTTCTGATATAAGGGGGAGGTGGTATGGACTAACCCATCTGATATAAGGGGGGGTTGGTATGGACTAATCCTTCTGATATAAGGAGAGGTGGTATGGACTAACCCATCTGATATAAGGGGGATGGTAGTATGGACTAATCCTTCTGATATAAGGGGGTGTGGTATGGACTAATCCTTCTGATATAAGGTGGGGTTGGTATGGACTAATCCTTCTGATATAAGGGGGGGTGGTATGGACTAATCTTTCTGATAAAAGAGGGGGAGGTGATATGGACTAATCCTGATATAAGGGGGGTGGTATGGACTAACCCATCTGATGTAAGGGGGGGACGGTATGGACTAATCCTTCTGATATAAAGGGAGGTGGTATGGACTAATCCTTCTGATATAAGGGGGGAGGTGGTATGGACTAACCCATCTGATATAAGGGGGGGGGTGGTATGGACTAATCCTTCTGATGTAAGGAGAGGTGGTATGGACTAACCCATCTGATATAAGGGGGGGTGGTATGAACTAATCCTTCGATATAAGAGGGGTGGTGGTATGGACTAACCCATCTGACATAAGGGGGGTGGTATGGACTAATCCTTCTGATATAAGGGGGGGGTGGTATGGACTAATCCTTCTGATATAAGGGGGGTGGTATGGACTAACCCATCTGATATAAGGGGGGGGTGGTATGAACTAATCCTTCTGATATAAGGGGAGGTGGTACGGACTAATCCTTCTGATATAAGGGGGGATGGTATGGACTAATCATTCTGATATAAGGGGGGGTGGTATGGACTAATCCTTCTGATATAAGGGGGGTGGTATGGACTAATCCTTCTGATATAAGGGGGGGGTGGTATGGATTAACCCATCTGATATAAGGGGGGTGGTATGGACTAATCCTTCTGATATAAGGGGGGGTGGTATGGACTAATCCTTCTGATATAAGGGGGGTGGTATGGACTAATCCTTCTGATATAAGGGGGGAGGTGATATGGACTAATCCTGATATAAGGGGGGGTGGTATGGACTAATCATTCTGATATAAGGGGGGGTGGTATGGACTAATCCTTCTGATATAAGGGGAGGTGGTATGGACTAATACTTCTGATATAAGGGGGGGTGGTATGGACTAACCCATCTGACATAAGGGGGGGTGCTATGGACTAATCCTTCTGATATAAGGGGGGGTGGTATGGACTAATCCTTCTGATATAAGGGGGGAGTGGTATGGACTAATCCTTCTGATATAAGGGGGAGGTGGTACGGACTAATCCTCCTGATATAAGGGGAGGTGGTATGGACTAATCCTTCTGATATAAGGGGGAGGTGGTATGGACTAATCCTTCTGATATAAGGGGGAGGTGGTACGGACTAATCCTTCTGATATCAGGGGGGGTGGTATGGACTAATCCTTCTGATATAAGGGGGAGGTGGTATGGACTAATCTATCTGATATAAGGAGAGGTGGTATGGACTAATCCTTATGATATAAGGGGGAGTGGTATGGACTAATCCTTCTGATATAAGGGGGGGGTGTTATGGACTAACCCATCTGATATAAGGGGGGGTGGTATGGACTAATCCTTCTGATATAAGGGGGGGGTGGTATGGACTAATCCTTCTGATATAAGGGGGGGGGTGGTATGGACTAACCCATCTGATGTAAGGGGGGGACGGTATGGACTAATCCTTCTGATATAAAGGGAGGTGGTATGGACTAATCCTTCTGATATAAGGGGGGAGATGGTATGGACTAATCCTTCTGATATAAGGAGGGGTGGTATGGACTAATCCTTCTGATATAAGGGGGAGGTGGTATGGACTACCCCATCTGATATAAGGGGAGGTGGTATGGACTAATCCTTCTGATATAAGGGGGTGTGGTATGGACTAATCCTTCTGATATAAGGAGGGGTGGTATGGACTAATCCTTCTGATATAAGGGGGAGGTGGTATGGACTAACCCATCTGATATAAGGGGGGGTTGGTATGGACTAATCCTTCTGATATAAGGAGGGGTGGTATGGACTAACCCATCTGATATAAGGGGGGTGGTGGTATGGACTAATCCTTCTGATATAAGGGGGTGTGGTATGGACTAATCCTTCTGATATAAGGGGGGTGGTATGGACTAATCCTTCTGATATAAGGGGTAGAGGTGATATGGACTAATCCTGATATAAGGGGGGGTGGTATGGACTAACCCATCTGATGTAAGGGGGGGACGGTATGGACTAATCCTTCTGATATAAAGGGAGGTGGTATGGACTAATCCTTCTGATATAAGGGGGGAGGTGGTATGGACTAACCCATCTGATATAAGGGGGGGGGGTGGTATGGACTAATCCTTCTGATGTAAGGAGAGGTGGTATGGACTAACCCATCTGATATAAGGGGGGGTGGTATGGACTAATCCTTCTGATATAAGGGGGGTGGTGGTATGGACTAACCCATCTGACATAAGGGGGGTGGTATGGACTAATCCTTCTGATATAAGGGGGGGTGGTATGGACTAATCCTTCTGATATAAGGGGGGTGGTATGGACTAACCCATCTGATATAAGGGGGGGGTGGTATGGACTAATCCTTCTGATATAAGGGGAGTTGGTACGGACTAATCCTTCTGATATAAGGGGGATGGTATGGACTAATCATTCTGATATAAGGGGGGGTGGTATGGACTAATCCTTCTGATATAAGGGGGGTGGTATGGACTAATCCTTCTGATATAAGGGGGGGAGGTGATATGGACTAATCCTGATATAAGGGGGGGTGGTATGGACTAATCATTCTGATATAAGGGGGGGGTGGTATGGACTAATCCTTCTGATATAAGGGGAGGTGGTATGGACTAATCCTTCTGATATAAGGGGGGGTGGTATGGACTAACCCATCTGATATAAGGGGGGGTGGTATGGACTAATCCTTCTGAAATAAGGGGGGGTGGTATGGACTAACCCATCTGATATAAGGGGGGGGGGTGGTATGGACTAATCCTTCTGATATAAGGGGGGGGTGGTATGGACTAACCCATCTTATATAAGGGGGGGTGGTATGGACTAATCCTGATATAAGGGGGGGTGGTATGGACTAATTCTTCTGATATAAGGGGGGGTGGTATGGACAAATCCTTCTGATATAAGGGGGGAGTGGTATGGACTAATCCTTCTGATATAAGGGGGAGGTGGTATGGACTAATCCTTCTGATATAAGGGGGGAGTGGTATGGACTAATCCTTCTGATATAAGGGGGAGGTGGTATGGACTAATCCCTCTGATATAAGGGGGGAGTGGTATGGACTAATCCTTCTGATATAAGGGGGGAGTGGTATGGACTAATCCTTCTAATATAAGGGGGGGGTGGTATGGACTAATCCTTCTGATATAAGGGGGGGTGGTATGGACTAATCCTTCTGATATAAGATGGGGTGGTATGGACTAACCCATCTGATATAAGGGGGGGTGGTATGGACTAACCCATCTGATATACGGGGGGGTGGTATGGACTAATCCTTCTGATATAAGGGGGGGTGGTATGGACTAATCCTTCTGATATAAGAGGGGGGGTGGTATGGACTAACCCATCTGATATAAGGGGGGGTGGTATGGACTAATCCTTCTGATATAAGGGGGGGGTGGTATGGACTAACCCATCTTATATAAGGGGGGGTGGTATGGACTAATCCTGATATAAGGGGGGGTGGTATGGACTAATCCTTCTGATATAAGGGGGGGTGGTATGGACAAATCCTTCTGATATAAGGGGGGAGTGGTATGGACTAATCCTTCTGATATAAGGGGGAGGTGGTATGGACTAATCCTTCTGATATAAGGGGGGAGTGGTATGGACTAATCCTTCTGATATAAGGGGGAGGTGGTATGGACTAATCCCTCTGATATAAGGGGGGAGTGGTATGGACTAATCCTTCTGATATAAGGGGGGAGTGGTATGGACTAATCCTTCTAATATAAGGGGGGGTGGTATGGACTAATCCTTCTGATATAAGGGGGGGTGGTATGGACTAATCCTTCTGATATAAGAGGGGGTGGTATGGACTAACCCATCTGATATAAGGGGGGGTGGTATGGACTAACCCATCTGATATACGGGGGGGTGGTATGGACTAATCCTTCTGATATAAGGGGGGGTGGTATGGACTAATCCTTCTGATATAAGAGCGGGGGTGGTATGGACTAACCCATCTGATATAAGGGGGGGTGGTATGGACTAATCCTTCTGATATAAGGGGGGGGTGGTATAGACTAACCCATCTGATATAAGGGGGGGTGGTATGGACTAATCCTTCTGATATAAGGAGGGGTGGTATGGACTAACCCATCTGATATAAGGGGGGTGGTGGTATGGACTAATCCTTCTGATATAAGGGGGAGGTGGTATGGACTAACCCATCTGATATAAGGGGAGGTGGTATGGACTAATCCTTCTGATATAAGGGGGGGTGGTATGGACTAACCCATCTGATGTAAGGGGGGGACGGTATGGACTAATCCTTCTGATATAAAGGGAGGTGGTATGGACTAATCCTTCTGATATAAGGGGGGAGGTGGCATGGACTAACCCATCTGATATAAGGGGGGGTGGTATGGACTAATCCTTCTGATATAAGGGGGGGGTGGTATGGACTAATCCTTCTGATATAAGGGGGGGGGGGGGTGGTATGGACTAACCCATCTGATGTAAGGGGGGGACGGTATGGACTAATCCTTCTGATATAAAGGGAGGTGGTATGGACTAATCCTTCTGATATAAGGGGGGAGATGGTATGGACTAATCCTTCTGATATAAGGGGGGGTTGGTATGGACTAATCCTTCTGATATAAGGAGGGGTGGTATGGACTAATCCTTCTGATATAAGGGGGAGGTGGTATGGACTACCCCATCTGATATAAGGGGAGGTGGTATGGACTAATCCTTCTGATATAAGGGGGTGTGGTATGGACTAATCCTTCTGATATAAGGAGGGGTGGTATGGACTAATCCTTCTGATATAAGGGGGAGGTGGTATGGACTAACCCATCTGATATAAGGGGGGGTTGGTATGGACTAATCCTTCTGATATAAGGAGGGGTGGTATGGACTAACCCATCTGATATAAGGGGGGTGGTGGTATGGACTAATCCTTCTGATATAAGGGGGTGTGGTATGGACTAATCCTTCTGATATAAGGGGGGGTGGTATGGACTAATCCTTCTGATATAAGGGGGGGAGGTGATATGGACTAATCCTGATATAAGGGGGGGTGGTATGGACTAACCCATCTGATGTAAGGGGGGGACGGTATGGACTAATCCTTCTGATATAAAGGGAGGTGGTATGGACTAATCCTTCTGATATAAGGGGGGAGGTGGCATGGACTAACCCATCTGATATAAGGGGGGGTGGTATGGACTAATCCTTCTGATGTAAGGAGAGGTGGTATGGACTAAGCCATCTGATATAAGGGGGGGTGGTATGGACTAATCCTTCTGATATAAGGGGGGTGGTGGTATGGACTAACCCATCTGACATAAGGGGGGTGGTATGGACTAATCCTTCTGATATAAGGGGGGGGTGGTATGGACTAATCCTTCTGATGTAAGGGGGGTGGTATGGACTAACCCATCTGATATAAGGGGGGGGGTGGTATGGACTAATCCTTCTGATATAAGGGGAGGTGGTACGGACTAATCCTTCTGATATAAGGTGGGATGGTATGGACTAATCATTCTGATATAAGGGGGGGTGGTATGGACTAATCCTTCTGATATAAGGGGGGGAGGTGATATGGACTAATCCTCATATAAGGGGGGGTGGTATGGACTAATCATTCTGATGTAAGGGGGGAGGTGATATGGACTAATCCTCATATAAGGGGGGGTGGTATGGACTAATCATTCTGATGTAAGGGGGGGTGGTATGGACTAATCCTTCTGATATAAGGGGAGGTGGTATGGACTAATCCTTCTGATATAAGGGGGGGGTGGTATGGACTAACCCATCTGATATAAGGGGGGGTGGTATGGACTAATCCTTCTGAAATAAGGGGGGGTGGTATGGACTAACCCATCTGATATAAGGGGGGGGTGGTATGGACTAATCCTTCTGATATAAGGGGGGGTGGTATGGACTAACCCATCTTATATAAAGGGGGGGGGTGGTATGGACTAATCCTGATATAAGGGGGGGTGGTATGGACTAATCCTTCTGATATAAGGGGGGGTAGTATGGACAAATCCTTCTGATATAAGGGGGGAGTGGTATGGACTAATCCTTCTGATATAAGGGGGAGGTGGTATGGACTAATCCTTCTGATATAAGGGGGGAGTGGTATGGACTAATCCTTCTGATATAAGGGGGAGGTGGTATGGAGACTAATCCCTCTGATATAAGGGGGGAGTGGTATGGACTAATCCTTCTGATATAAGGGGGAGGTGCTATGGACTAATCCTTCTGATATAAGGGGGGAGTGGTATGGACTAATCCTTCTAATATAAGGGGGGGAGGTATGGACTAATCATTCTGATATAAGGGGGGGGTGGTATGGACTAATCCTTCTGATATAAGGGGGGTGGTATGGACTAACCCATCTGATATAAGGGGGGGTGGTATGGACTAACCCATCTGATATACGGGGGGGGGGTGGTATGGACTAATCCTTCTGATATAAGGGGGGGTGGTATGGACTAATCCTTCTGATATAAGAGGGGGGTGGTATGGACTAACCCATCTGATATAAGGGGGGGTGGTATGGACTAATCCTTCTGATATAAGGGGGGGGTGGTATGGACTAACCCATCGGATATAAGGGGGGGTGGTATGGACTAATCCTTCTGATATAAGGAGGGGTGGTATGGACTAACCCATCTGATATAAGGGGGGTGGTGGTATGGACTAATCCTTCTGATATAAGGGGGTGTGGTATGGACTAATCCTTCTGATATAAGGGGGGGTTGGTATGGACTAATCCTTATGATATAAGGGGGAGTGGTATGGACTAATCCTTCTGATATAAGGGGGGGGGTGTTATGGACTAACCCATCTGATATAAGGGGGGTGGTATGGACTAATCCTTCTGATATAAGTGGGAGGTGGTATGGACTAACCCATCTGATATAAGGGGAGGTGGTATGGACTAATCCTTCTGATATAAGGGGGTGTGGTATGGACTAATCCTTCTGATGTAAGGAGGGGTGGTATGGACTAATCCTTCTGATATAAGGGGGAGGTGGTATGGACTAACCCATCTGATATAAGGGGGGGTTGGTATGGACTAATCCTTCTGATATAAGGAGGGTTGGTATGGACTAACCCATCTGATATAAGGGGGGTGGTGGTATGGACTAATCCTTCTGATATAAGGGGGTGTGGTATGGACTAATCCTTCTGATATAAGGGGGGGTTGGTATGGACTAATCCTTCTGATATAAGGGGGGGTGGTATGGACTAATCCTTCTGATATAAGGGGGGGTGGTATGGACTAACCCATCTGATGTAAGGGGGGTACGGTATGGACTAATCCTTCTGATATAAAGGGAGGTGGTATGGAGTAATCCTTCTGATATAAGGGGGGAGGTGGTATGGACTAACCCATCTGATATAAGGGGGGGGGGGTGGTATGGACTAATCCTTCTGATGTAAGGAGAGGTGGTATGGACTAACCCATCTGATATAAGGGGGGTGGTATGGACTAATCCTTCTGATATAAGGGGGGTGGTGGTATGGACTAACCCATCTGACATAAGGGGGGTGGTATGGACTAATCCTTCTGATATAAGGGGGGGTGGTATGGACTAATCCTTCTGATATAAGGGGGGTGGTATGGACTAACCCATCTGATATAAGGGGGGGGTGGTATGGACTAATCCTTCTGATATAAGGGGAGTTGGTACGGACTAATCCTTCTGATATAAGGGGGGATGGTATGGACTAATCATTCTGATATAAGGGGGGGTGGTATGGACTAATCCTTCTGATATAAGGGGGGTGGTATGGACTAATCCTTCTGATATAAGGGGGGGGGGGTGGTATGGACTAACCCATCTGATGTAAGGGGGGGACGGTATGGACTAATCCTTCTGATATAAAGGGAGGTGGTATGGACTAATCCTTCTGATATAAGGGGGGAGATGGTATGGACTAATCCTTCTGATATAAGGGGGGGTTGGTATGGACTAATCCTTCTGATATAAGGAGGGGTGGTATGGACTAATCCTTCTGATATAAGGGGGAGGTGGTATGGACTACCCCATCTGATATAAGGGGAGGTGGTATGGACTAATCCTTCTGATATAAGGGGGTGTGGTATGGACTAATCCTTCTGATATAAGGAGGGGTGGTATGGACTAATCCTTCTGATATAAGGGGGAGGTGGTATGGACTAACCCATCTGATATAAGGGGGGGTTGGTATGGACTAATCCTTCTGATATAAGGAGGGGTGGTATGGACTAACCCATCTGATATAAGGGGGGTGGTGGTATGGACTAATCCTTCTGATATAAGGGGGTGTGGTATGGACTAATCCTTCTGATATAAGGGGGGGTGGTATGGACTAATCCTTCTGACATAAGGGGGGGAGGTGATATGGACTAATCCTGATATAAGGGGGGGTGGTATGGACTAACCCATCTGATGTAAGGGGGGGACGGTATGGACTAATCCTTCTGATATAAAGGGAGGTGGTATGGACTAATCCTTCTGATATAAGGGGGGAGGTGGCATGGACTAACCCATCTGATATAAGGGGGGGTGGTATGGACTAATCCTTCTGATGTAAGGAGAGGTGGTATGGACTAAGCCATCTGATATAAGGGGGGGTGGTATGGACTAATCCTTCTGATATAAGGGGGGTGGTGGTATGGACTAACCCATCTGACATAAGGGGGGTGGTATGGACTAATCCTTCTGATATAAGGGGGGGGTGGTATGGACTAATCCTTCTGATGTAAGGGGGGTGGTATGGACTAACCCATCTGATATAAGGGGGGGGGTGGTATGGACTAATCCTTCTGATATAAGGGGAGGTGGTACGGACTAATCCTTCTGATATAAGGTGGGATGGTATGGACTAATCATTCTGATATAAGGGGGGGTGGTATGGACTAATCCTTCTGATATAAGGGGGGGAGGTGATATGGACTAATCCTCATATAAGGGGGGGTGGTATGGACTAATCATTCTGATGTAAGGGGGGGAGGTGATATGGACTAATCCTCATATAAGGGGGGGTGGTATGGACTAATCATTCTGATGTAAGGGGGGGTGGTATGGACTAATCCTTCTGATATAAGGGGAGGTGGTATGGACTAATCCTTCTGATATAAGGGGGGGGTGGTATGGACTAACCCATCTGATATAAGGGGGGGTGGTATGGACTAATCCTTCTGAAATAAGGGGGGGTGGTATGGACTAACCCATCTGATATAAGGGGGGGGTGGTATGGACTAATCCTTCTGATATAAGGGGGGGTGGTATGGACTAACCCATCTTATATAAAGGGGGGGGGTGGTATGGACTAATCCTGATATAAGGGGGGGTGGTATGGACTAATCCTTCTGATATAAGGGGGGGTAGTATGGACAAATCCTTCTGATATAAGGGGGGAGTGGTATGGACTAATCCTTCTGATATAAGGGGGAGGTGGTATGGACTAATCCTTCTGATATAAGGGGGGAGTGGTATGGACTAATCCTTCTGATATAAGGGGGAGGTGGTATGGACTAATCCCTCTGATATAAGGGGGGAGTGGTATGGACTAATCCTTCTGATATAAGGGGGAGGTGCTATGGACTAATCCTTCTGATATAAGGGGGGAGTGGTATGGACTAATCCTTCTAATATAAGGGGGGGAGGTATGGACTAATCATTCTGATATAAGGGGGGGGTGGTATGGACTAATCCTTCTGATATAAGGGGGGTGGTATGGACTAACCCATCTGATATAAGGGGGGGTGGTATGGACTAACCCATCTGATATACGGGGGGGGGGTGGTATGGACTAATCCTTCTGATATAAGGGGGGGTGGTATGGACTAATCCTTCTGATATAAGAGGGGGGGTGGTATGGACTAACCCATCTGATATAAGGGGGGGTGGTATGGACTAATCCTTCTGATATAAGGGGGGGGTGGTATGGACTAACCCATCGGATATAAGGGGGGGTGGTATGGACTAATCCTTCTGATATAAGGAGGGGTGGTATGGACTAACCCATCTGATATAAGGGGGGTGGTGGTATGGACTAATCCTTCTGATATAAGGGGGTGTGGTATGGACTAATCCTTCTGATATAAGGGGGGGTTGGTATGGACTAATCCTTATGATATAAGGGGGGAGTGGTATGGACTAATCCTTCTGATATAAGGGGGGGGGTGTTATGGACTAACCCATCTGATATAAGGGGGGTGGTATGGACTAATCCTTCTGATATAAGTGGGAGGTGGTATGGACTAACCCATCTGATATAAGGGGAGGTGGTATGGACTAATCCTTCTGATATAAGGGGGTGTGGTATGGACTAATCCTTCTGATGTAAGGAGGGGTGGTATGGACTAATCCTTCTGATATAAGGGGGAGGTGGTATGGACTAACCCATCTGATATAAGGGGGGGTTGGTATGGACTAATCCTTCTGATATAAGGAGGGTTGGTATGGACTAACCCATCTGATATAAGGGGGGTGGTGGTATGGACTAATCCTTCTGATATAAGGGGGTGTGGTATGGACTAATCCTTCTGATATAAGGGGGGGTTGGTATGGACTAATCCTTCTGATATAAGGGGGGGTGGTATGGACTAATCCTTCTGATATAAGGGGGGGTGGTATGGACTAACCCATCTGATGTAAGGGGGGTACGGTATGGACTAATCCTTCTGATATAAAGGGAGGTGGTATGGAGTAATCCTTCTGATATAAGGGGGGAGGTGGTATGGACTAACCCATCTGATATAAGGGGGGGGGGGTGGTATGGACTAATCCTTCTGATGTAAGGAGAGGTGGTATGGACTAACCCATCTGATATAAGGGGGGGTGGTATGGACTAATCCTTCTGATATAAGGGGGGTGGTGGTATGGACTAACCCATCTGACATAAGGGGGGTGGTATGGACTAATCCTTCTGATATAAGGGGGGGTGGTATGGACTAATCCTTCTGATATAAGGGGGGTGGTATGGACTAACCCATCTGATATAAGGGGGGGGTGGTATGGACTAATCCTTCTGATATAAGGGGAGTTGGTACGGACTAATCCTTCTGATATAAGGGGGGATGGTATGGACTAATCATTCTGATATAAGGGGGGGTGGTATGGACTAATCCTTCTGATATAAGGGGGGTGGTATGGACTAATCCTTCTGATATAAGGGGGGGGGGGTGGTATGGACTAACCCATCTGATGTAAGGGGGGGACGGTATGGACTAATCCTTCTGATATAAAGGGAGGTGGTATGGACTAATCCTTCTGATATAAGGGGGGAGATGGTATGGACTAATCCTTCTGATATAAGGGGGGGTTGGTATGGACTAATCCTTCTGATATAAGGAGGGGTGGTATGGACTAATCCTTCTGATATAAGGGGGAGGTGGTATGGACTACCCCATCTGATATAAGGGGAGGTGGTATGGACTAATCCTTCTGATATAAGGGGGTGTGGTATGGACTAATCCTTCTGATATAAGGAGGGGTGGTATGGACTAATCCTTCTGATATAAGGGGGAGGTGGTATGGACTAACCCATCTGATATAAGGGGGGGTTGGTATGGACTAATCCTTCTGATATAAGGAGGGGTGGTATGGACTAACCCATCTGATATAAGGGGGGTGGTGGTATGGACTAATCCTTCTGATATAAGGGGGTGTGGTATGGACTAATCCTTCTGATATAAGGGGGGGTGGTATGGACTAATCCTTCTGATATAAGGGGGGGAGGTGATATGGACTAATCCTGATATAAGGGGGGGTGGTATGGACTAACCCATCTGATGTAAGGGGGGGACGGTATGGACTAATCCTTCTGATATAAAGGGAGGTGGTATGGACTAATCCTTCTGATATAAGGGGGGAGGTGGCATGGACTAACCCATCTGATATAAGGGGGGGTGGTATGGACTAATCCTTCTGATGTAAGGAGAGGTGGTATGGACTAAGCCATCTGATATAAGGGGGGGTGGTATGGACTAATCCTTCTGATATAAGGGGGGTGGTGGTATGGACTAACCCATCTGACATAAGGGGGGTGGTATGGACTAATCCTTCTGATATAAGGGGGGGGTGGTATGGACTAATCCTTCTGATGTAAGGGGGGTGGTATGGACTAACCCATCTGATATAAGGGGGGGGGTGGTATGGACTAATCCTTCTGATATAAGGGGAGGTGGTACGGACTAATCCTTCTGATATAAGGTGGGATGGTATGGACTAATCATTCTGATATAAGGGGGGGTGGTATGGACTAATCCTTCTGATATAAGGGGGGGAGGTGATATGGACTAATCCTCATATAAGGGGGGGTGGTATGGACTAATCATTCTGATGTAAGGGGGGGAGGTGATATGGACTAATCCTCATATAAGGGGGGGTGGTATGGACTAATCATTCTGATGTAAGGGGGGGTGGTATGGACTAATCCTTCTGATATAAGGGGAGGTGGTATGGACTAATCCTTCTGATATAAGGGGGGGGTGGTATGGACTAACCCATCTGATATAAGGGGGGGTGGTATGGACTAATCCTTCTGAAATAAGGGGGGGTGGTATGGACTAACCCATCTGATATAAGGGGGGGGTGGTATGGACTAATCCTTCTGATATAAGGGGGGGTGGTATGGACTAACCCATCTTATATAAAGGGGGGGGGTGGTATGGACTAATCCTGATATAAGGGGGGGTGGTATGGACTAATCCTTCTGATATAAGGGGGGGTAGTATGGACAAATCCTTCTGATATAAGGGGGGAGTGGTATGGACTAATCCTTCTGATATAAGGGGGAGGTGGTATGGACTAATCCTTCTGATATAAGGGGGGAGTGGTATGGACTAATCCTTCTGATATAAGGGGGAGGTGGTATGGACTAATCCCTCTGATATAAGGGGGGAGTGGTATGGACTAATCCTTCTGATATAAGGGGGAGGTGCTATGGACTAATCCTTCTGATATAAGGGGGGAGTGGTATGGACTAATCCTTCTAATATAAGGGGGGGAGGTATGGACTAATCATTCTGATATAAGGGGGGGGTGGTATGGACTAATCCTTCTGATATAAGGGGGGTGGTATGGACTAACCCATCTGATATAAGGGGGGGTGGTATGGACTAACCCATCTGATATACGGGGGGGGGGTGGTATGGACTAATCCTTCTGATATAAGGGGGGGTGGTATGGACTAATCCTTCTGATATAAGAGGGGGGGTGGTATGGACTAACCCATCTGATATAAGGGGGGGTGGTATGGACTAATCCTTCTGATATAAGGGGGGGGTGGTATGGACTAACCCATCGGATATAAGGGGGGGTGGTATGGACTAATCCTTCTGATATAAGGAGGGGTGGTATGGACTAACCCATCTGATATAAGGGGGGTGGTGGTATGGACTAATCCTTCTGATATAAGGGGGTGTGGTATGGACTAATCCTTCTGATATAAGGGGGGGTTGGTATGGACTAATCCTTATGATATAAGGGGGGAGTGGTATGGACTAATCCTTCTGATATAAGGGGGGGGGTGTTATGGACTAACCCATCTGATATAAGGGGGGTGGTATGGACTAATCCTTCTGATATAAGTGGGAGGTGGTATGGACTAACCCATCTGATATAAGGGGAGGTGGTATGGACTAATCCTTCTGATATAAGGGGGTGTGGTATGGACTAATCCTTCTGATGTAAGGAGGGGTGGTATGGACTAATCCTTCTGATATAAGGGGGAGGTGGTATGGACTAACCCATCTGATATAAGGGGGGGTTGGTATGGACTAATCCTTCTGATATAAGGAGGGTTGGTATGGACTAACCCATCTGATATAAGGGGGGTGGTGGTATGGACTAATCCTTCTGATATAAGGGGGTGTGGTATGGACTAATCCTTCTGATATAAGGGGGGGTTGGTATGGACTAATCCTTCTGATATAAGGGGGGGTGGTATGGACTAATCCTTCTGATATAAGGGGGGGTGGTATGGACTAACCCATCTGATGTAAGGGGGGTACGGTATGGACTAATCCTTCTGATATAAAGGGAGGTGGTATGGAGTAATCCTTCTGATATAAGGGGGGAGGTGGTATGGACTAACCCATCTGATATAAGGGGGGGGGGGTGGTATGGACTAATCCTTCTGATGTAAGGAGAGGTGGTATGGACTAACCCATCTGATATAAGGGGGGGTGGTATGGACTAATCCTTCTGATATAAGGGGGGTGGTGGTATGGACTAACCCATCTGACATAAGGGGGGTGGTATGGACTAATCCTTCTGATATAAGGGGGGGTGGTATGGACTAATCCTTCTGATATAAGGGGGGTGGTATGGACTAACCCATCTGATATAAGGGGGGGGTGGTATGGACTAATCCTTCTGATATAAGGGGAGTTGGTACGGACTAATCCTTCTGATATAAGGGGGGATGGTATGGACTAATCATTCTGATATAAGGGGGGGTGGTATGGACTAATCCTTCTGATATAAGGGGGGTGGTATGGACTAATCCTTCTGATATAAGGGGGGGAGGTGATATGGACTAATCCTGATATAAGGGGGGGTGGTATGGACTAATCATTCTGACATAAGGGGGGGTGGTATGGACTAATCCTTCTGATATAAGGGGAGGTGGTATGGACTAATCCTTCTGATATAAGGGGGGGGTGGTATGGACTAACCCATCTGATATAAGGGGGGGTGGTATGGACTAATCCTTCTGAAATAAGGGGGGGTGGTATGGACTAACCCATCTGATATAAGGGGGGGGGTGGTATGGACTAATCCTTCTGATATAAGGGGGGGGGTGGTATGGACTAACCCATCTTATATAAGGGGGGGTGGTATGGACTAATCCTGATATAAGGGGGGGTGGTATGGACTAATCCTTCTGATATAAGGGGGGGTGGTATGGACAAATCCTTCTGATATAAGGGGGGAGTGGTATGGACTAATCCTTCTGATATAAGGGGGAGGTGGTATGGACTAATCCTTCTGATATAAGGGGAGAGTGGTATGGACTAATCCTTCTGATATAAGGGGGAGGTGGTATGGACTAATCCCTCTGATATAAGGGGGGAGTGGTATGGACTAATCCTACTGATATAAGGGGGGAGTGGTATGGACTAATCCTTCTAATATAAGGGGGGGTGGTATGGACTAATCCTTCTGATATAAGGGGGGGTGGTATGGACTAATCCTTCTGATATAAGAGGGGGTGGTATGGACTAACCCATCTGATATAAGGGGGGGTGGTATGGACTAACCCATCTGATATACGGGGGGGTGGTATGGACTAATCCTTCTGATATAAGGGGGGGTGGTATGGACTAATCCTTCTGATATAAGAGGGGGGGTGGTATGGACTAACCCATCTGATATAAGGGGGGGTGGTATGGACTAATCCTTCTGATATAAGGGGGGGGTGGTATGGACTAACCCATCTGATATAAGGGGGGGTGGTATGGACTAATCCTTCTGATACAAGGAGGGGTGGTATGGACTAACCCATCTGATATAAGGGGGGTGGTGGTATGGACTAATCCTTCTGATATAAGGGGTGTGGTATGGACTAATCCTTCTGATATAAGGGGGGGTTGGTATGGACTAATCCTTCTGATATAAGTGGGAGGTGGTATGGACTAACCCATCTGATATAAGGGGAGGTGGTATGGACTAATCCTTGTGATATAAGGGGGAGTGGTATGGACTAACCCATCTGATGTAAGGGGGGGACGGTATGGACTAATCCTTCTGATATAAAGGGAGGTGGTATGGACTAATCCTTCTGATATAAGGGGGGAGGTGGCATGGACTAACCCATCTGATATAAGGGGGGGGGGTGGTATGGACTAATCCTTCTGATATAAGGGGGGGTGATATGGACTAACCCATCTTATATAAGGGGGGGTGGTATGGACTAATCCTGATATAAGGGGGGGTGGTATGGACTAATCCTTCTGATATAACGGGGGGTGGTATGGACAAATCCTTCTGATATAAGGGGGGAGTGGTATGGACTAATCCTTCTGATATAAGGGGGAGGTGGTATGGACTAATCCTTCTGATATAAGGGGGGAGTGGTATGGACTAATCCTTCTGATATAAGGGGGAGGTGGTATGGACTAATCCCTCTGATATAAGGGGGGAGTGGTATGGACTAATCCTTCTGATATAAGGGGGGAGTGGTATGGACTAATCCTTCTAATATAAGGGGGGGTGGTATGGACTAATCCTTCTGATATAAGGGGGGGTGGTATGGACTAATCCTTCTGATATAAGAGGGGGTGGTATGGACTAACCCATCTGATATAAGGGGGGGTGGTATGGATTAACCCATCTGATATACGGGGGGGTGGTATGGACTAATCCTTCTGATATAAGGGGGGTGGTATGGACTAATCCTTCTGATATAAGAGGGGGGGTGGTATGGACTAACCCATCTGATATAAGGGGGAGTGGTATGGACTAATCCTTCTGATATACGGGGGGGGGTGGTATGGACTAACCCATCTGATATAAGGGGGGGTGGTATGGACTAATCCTTCTGATATAAGGAGGGGTGGTATGGACTAAGCCATCTGATATAAGGGGGGTGGTGGTATGGACTAATCCTTCTGATATAAGGGGGTGTGGTATGGACTAATCCTTCTGATATAAGGGGGGGTTGGTATGGACTAATCCTTCTGATATAAGGGGGAGGTGGTATGGACTAACCCATCTGATATAAGGGGAGGTGGTATGGACTAATCCTTCTGATATAAGGGGGGGTGGTATGGACTAACCCATCTGATGTAAGGGGGGGACGGTATGGACTAATCCTTCCGATATAAAGGGAGGTGGTATGGACTAATCCTTCTGATATAAGGGGGGAGGTGGCATGGACTAACCCATCTGATATAAGGGGGGGGGTGGTATGGACTAATCCTTCTGATATAAGGAGAGGTGGTATGGACTAACCCATCTGATATAAGGGGGGGTGGTATGGACTAATCCTTCTGATATAAGGGGGGTGGTGGTATGGACTAACCCATCTGACATAAGGGGGGGTGGTATGGACTAATCCTTCTGATATAAGGGGGGGGTGGTATGGACTAATCCTTCTGATATAAGGGGGGGTGGTATGGACTAACCCATCTGATATAAGGGGGGGGGGTGTTATGGACTAATCCTTCTGATATAAGGGGAGGTGGTACGGACTAATCCTTCTGATATAAGGGGGGGGGGTGGTATAGACTAACCCATCTGATATAAGGGGGGGTGGTATGGACTAATCCTTCTGATATAAGGGGGGTGGTATGGACTAATCCTTCTGATATAGGGGGGGGTGGTATGGACTAATCCTGATATAAGGGGGGGGTGGTATGGACTAATCATTCTGATTTAAGGGGGGGTGGTATGGACTAATCCTCCTGATATAAGGGGAGGTGGTATGGACTAATCCTTCTGATATAAGGGGGGGGGTGGTATGGACTAACCCATCTGATATAATTGTGGGTGGTATGGACTAATCCTTCTGAAATAAGGGGGGGTGGTATGGACTAACCTATCTGATATAAGGGGGGGTGGTATGGACTAATCCTTCTGATATAAGGGGGGGGTGGTATGGACTAACCCATCTGATATAAGTGGGGGTGGTATGGACTAATCCTTCTGATATAAGGGGGGGGTGGTATGGACTAACCCATCTTATATAAGGGGGTTGGTATGGACTAATCCTGATATAAAGGGGGGTGGTATGGACTAATCCTTCTGATATAAGGGGGGGTGGTATGGACAAATCCTTCTGATATAAGGGGGGAGTGGTATGGACTAATCCTTCTGATATAAGGGGGTGGTGGTATGGACTAATTCTTCTGATATAAGGGGGGAGTGGTATGGACTAATCCTTCTGATATAAGGGGGGAGTGGTATGGACTAATCCTTCTGATATAAGGGGGAGGTGGTATGGACTAATCCTTCTGATATAAGGGGGGAGTGGTATGGACTAATCCTTCTAATATAAGGGGGGGTGGTATGGACTAATCCTTCTGATATAAGGGGGGGTGGTATGGACTAATTCTTCTGATATAAGGGGGAGGTGGTATGGACTAATCCTTCTGATATAAGGGGGGAGTGGTATGGACTAATCCTTCTAATATAAGGGGGGGTGGTATGGACTAATCCTTCTGATATAAGGGGGGGTGGTATGGACTAATCCTTCTGATATAAGGGGGGGTGGTATGGACTAACCCATCTGATATAAGGGGGGGTGGTATGGACTAATCCTTCTGATATAAGAGGGGGGGTGGTATGGACTAACCCATCTGATATAAGGGGGGGTGGTATGGACTAATCCTTCTGATATAAGAGGGGGGTGGTATGGACTAACCCATCTTATATAAGGGGGGGTGGTATGGACTAATCCTTCTGATATAAGGGGGGGTGGTATGGACTAATCCTTCTAATATAAGGGGGGGTGGTATGGACTAATCCTTCTGATATAAGGGGGGAGTGGTATGGACTAATCCTTCTAATATAAGGGGGGGTGGTATGGACTAATCCTTCTGATATAAGGGGGGGTGGTATGGACTAATCCTTCTGATATAAGGGGGGTGGTATGGACTAACCCATCTGATATAAGGGGGGGGTGGTATGGACTAATCCTTCTGATATAAGAGGGGGGTGGTATGGACTAACCCATCTGATATAAGGGGGGGTGGTATGGACTAATCCTTCTGATATAAGAGGGGGGTGGTATGGACTAACCCATCTTATATAAGGGGGGGTGGTATGGACTAATCCTTCTGATATAAGGGGGGGTGGTATGGACTAACCCATCTGATATAAGGGGGGGGTATGGACTAATCCTTCTGATATAAGAGGCGGGGTGGTATGGACTAACCCATCTGATATACGGGGGGGTGTTATGGACTAATCCTTCTGATATAACGGGGGGTGGTATGGACTAATCCTTCTGATATAAGAGGGGGGGTGGTATGGACTAACCCATCTGATATAAGGGGGGGTGGTATGGACTAATCCTTCTGATATAAGAGGGGGGGTGGTATGCACTAACCCATCTGATATACGGGGGGGGTGGTATGGACTAATCCTTCTGATATAAGGGGGGTGGTATGGACTAATCCTTCTGATATAAGAGGGGGTGGTATGGACTAACCCATCTGATATAAGGGGGGGACGGTATGGACTAATCTATCTGATATGAGATCAGCTGCTCATTTCTACCATGATTTAATATTTGCTGGTTTTTCTTCTACTTTTTGGTTCTGCAGGTGGAGGAGCCTGCGGTGAGACGTTCCCTGCTCTCTGCGCTCTGTCATGTCCCGGCCGCGCTCCTCGTACAGTAACATCCATTTGGCCGGGGAGATATTTTATTTGGTTTCAGCAACAAGGAATCCCGACCAAACCGAATATTATTCTAATGATTAACATTTTCTTACGGTCGAGTTTAAAAGTACAAAGTCATGTAATGGGAAGTTCACGGCTGCGCTGGAAGAAGGCGGCCGTGTCCCCGCCAGCGGCCACTGACACCGCAGATCTGGCCGGCCGTTAGATTTCTTTCATTTTTATTATTTTGCACCTTTAAAGGGTTAATTTTAGGAACAGATAAAATATGGAAAGCCAAAATCTCTACCCTGGTTATAAAAGTGCAGTCTGGAGCCAATGATGATGCTGCAGAAACGTGCGCGCCCTTTATATCGGGGGTCCAGGTGAGCCCTTGTGTGGCCCTTCCCGAGTCACATATGTTGGATGAAAACCCCAATGTGGCGACTATGACACAATAGAAAGCGGACTGCACAACTGGCGTAGTCCTGCTCACACAGCTAATGGGTTGTTACAATGTATCAGTGTACAAAATGATCTGTGAGCCAAACAAATCAGCAAAGTAAATGTGTCCTGATAGTCTGTAACAATGTATCATGTGTCAATGCCTGATACATGGCAGGTTATACCAGCAGTTTACTGCGGGGGTCGGTTACAGAGGTAACATTTACTAATGAAGTCTAAGCTTCCACAGGCTTTTTCACCTGTTTTTAGGTAAAGATTTTTTTGGACGAGTAGCAATTTTTAAATGGGGGGTGTAACGTGTGCATGGAGCATGTGAAGAAGAGTTAGGGCAGATTCAAAAATCTGTGACTTTTTAAAAAGTCGTAAAAAAGTAGAAAATCATCTCCAGACAGAAGTTATAGGCCGGTTTCACATGTCCATGAAACATCAGCCATGCTGCCATCAGATTACCGGACTCCCGGGTCTCCTGACATGAGCTGACTGCCTCTACTTTGTCTATGAGACATTTAGCTCTGGTGAGGAGACCTTGCGGTCAGGCTGGTTATTCCGATCCCACCACGAACATATGAACCAGACCTTATATCTAAAGATGCGCCAAATTTATCAACCGTCGTGCAACAAGCTGATACAGTGGCGTGTAAAAGTTTTGGCACCCCTGGTCAAAATTCCTGTTATTGTTAACAGTTAAGCAAGTTGAAGATGAAATGATCTAAAAGGCCTAAAGTTACAGATGACACGTTTCCTTTGTTTTTTAGGCCAAAAAATATATATATTTTCATCTTTTACATTTTAAAAATTACAAAAAGGAAAATTATCCAATGCAAAAGTTTGTGCGCCCTGCATGGTTAGTACCTAGTAGCGCCCCGTTCTGAAAGTATCACAGCTTGTAAACGCTTTGTGTAGCCAGACAGGAGTATTTCAATTCTTGTTTGAGGGATTTTCCTCCGTTCTTCCTTGGAGAATTCTTCCAGTTCTGTGAGATTCCTGGGGCGTCTTTCATGCTCTGCTATTTTGAGGCCACAGATTTTCAATGATCAGATCAGGGGACTGTGAGGGCCATTGTAAAACCTTCAGCTTGCGCCTTTTGAGGTCGCATCCATTTTTAGAATCATCCCCTTTTCATCTTCAGCTTTTTTACAGATGATGTTATTGTTTGCATGAAATGTTTGTTGAAATTTCATTGAATTCATTCTTTCCTCTACCCGTGAAATGTCCCCCATGCCATTGGCTGCAACACAACCCGAAAGCGTGATTGATCCTCCCCCATGATTAATGGTTGGCGAGATGTTCTTTTCCTGAAATTCTGTGCCCTTTTTTCTCCACACATACCTTTGATCATTGTGGCCACAGACTTCTATTTTAACCTCATCGGTCCACAGGACTTGTTTCCAACGTGCATCAGGCTTGTTTAGATGTTCCTTTGCAGACTTCTGATGCTGAATTTTATGGTGAGGACACAAGAGAGGTTTTCTTCTGATGACTCTTCCATGAAGGCCATATTTGTGCAGGTGTCTCTGAACAGTAGAACAATGGACCACAACTCCAGAATCTGCTAAATCTTTCTTAAGGTCTTCTGCAGTCAAGCGGGGGGTTCTGATTTGCCTCTCTAGCAATCCTACATGCAGCTCTCACTGAAATTTTGCTTGGTCTTCAAGACATTATCTTGACCTCCCCTTTTCCTGGTAACTGACATTTCTTCATTACATTTTGAACTGAGGAAAGGGCAACTTGAAAACGCTTTGCTATCTTCTTATACTTTTCACCTGCTTTGTGGCCTCCACCATTTTCAGAGTGCTCGGCAGCTGCTTAGAAGATCCTATCGCTGCTGGTTTTTGGCACAAGATCAGACGAGGTTGGGTTTTTAAAAAGCTGGAATATTGCATCACCTGACCTTTCCTAACTATAATAGTGAACAAGCCATAACCCTATTAGGCTAATTAAGGTCTGAAACCTTAGCCAAACTTATCTGAGCACACAAATCTCCAAGGTGCCCAAACTTTTGCATCAGCCCAGTTTCCTTTTTTGCAATTTTTAAAATGTAAAACATGACAATACATAACTTTAGGCCTTTTAGTGATCATTTCATCTTCAACTTTCTTAACTATTCACAATAACAGTAATTTTGACCAGGGGTGCCAAAACTTTTACATGCCACTGTAAATTTGGTACGAATAACAGCAAGACAGGCAGCACAAAACTGGCTTGAAAAAAAGATTCCCTTCATAATTCCCCCTGATCCAAAATATCATCTGGAGGGTTCCTTTAAGCCTGTAACACTATACAGCCACATGATGTCATTGTATTAGAAGGATTGGGGTGATGATTCAGTGATTGCTGTGATCCGTCATCTGCACTGTGAATCCTCAGGAGGCATCCATATCCTCCATCCTTGGGCATGTTGTTCAGAGATCCCCTTGTTCATAATCTTCCTAAGATCTAAAGTGTTCCGATAAATTTTCGAAAACTTTTACTCTTTTTTTCTCTTCTTTGGCACGAGCCCTCACTATTGGGTAATGCCCCGATCCCGTCCAGCAATGTAATTGTGTTAGAAAACTGGAAGAAAAGATCAATTTTCTACATGAAGAAATATGAGCTCCACTCTCTACCAGCGATGATCAGCAGCCATTACTTCTCCAAAAGTGACCTCAAAAGTGAGTAATCCATCTCCATCCAACCCCCGGACTTGGCGGAGACCCGACATTACACTCACACTTCTGGACGGATGGTCACCCCTAATCAACAGGAGGGAACACACTGATCCTGGGATTAAGTGGGTTGGAAGTCCCAGGACGATGACTGGTGGGCATAGAGTGAGCCATGGCCCAAACTGTGAGCTTCTCATATCCATGTAGGTTAGACTGGTTCATGGTGTGTCACAATAGTGAGCAGAATCCACACAGTGAATGGCATGAACCACCAAGTGTTGTGCCTTCTAGTAATGCAATAGCCAAGATGTGTACCTCCTAGTAGTGTAACCCCCAAGCATTGTGCCTCCTATTAGTGTAACCCCCAAGCATTGTGCCTCCTAGTAGTGTAACCCCCAAGCATTGTGCCTCCTAGTAGTGTAACCCCCAAGCATTGTGCCTCCTAGTAGTATAACCCCCAAGTTTTATGCCTCCTAGCAGTGTAACCTCCAAGCTTCTGTCTTCCTACCTCACAAGATTTGTGCTTACTAGTAGTGAAATTCTTCAACTTTGTGCTTCCTAGTAGTGTAGTCTCCAACCTTTGTGCCTCCTAGTAGTGTAGCTGATCTTTGTGACTCCTAGAAGTATAACCCCCAAGCATTGTGCCTCCTAGTTGTGAAACCCCCAATTGTTGTGCCTTCTAGTTGTGAAACCCCCGTGCATTGTGCCTCCTAGTTGTGAAACCCCCAAGTTTTATGCCTCCTAGCAGTGTAACCTCCAAGCTTCTTTCTTCCTACCAGTGTAACTCACAAGATTTGTGCTTCCTACTAGTGTATTCTCCAACCTTTGTGCCTCCTAGTAGTGTAGCTGATCTTTGTGATTCTTAGTAGTGTAACTCCCAAGCATTGTGCCTCCTAATAGCCAAACGGCCAAGCTGTTATACTGAGTATCTTTGTGTCTCAACTGTGATTCACAACCCACAAGATTAGAGCCTACGTACCGCCCTGGAATCAATATTTTTGTGCTTTCCTTAAAAGACTGTAACCACTGTCCTTACCGGCCTTATTCTGAGTAAATTTGTCTTCCTCTTTTCCGCTCTTTTGCTGTTTCTCATTCTCCTTCCCATTTTCTTTTCTCCATTCTCTACACCTCATTCTTTCCTCCTTCCTCCTTCGTCCATTCTTTTTCTCATTTCCTCATTCTTTACCCCTTCCCTTTCTTTCCTCTTATTCCCTCATTACTTTCTCTTTTTTTTTCAGCTTTCGCCTCTCATTTCTTCCATCATCCCTTCCTCTCATTTCCTTCTTTCTCTTTTCCACCTTTCTTCTCCCTTTCCGCCTTCTTTCTGTCATGTCCATTTCCTCCTCTCATTTCTTTTCTCCTCTCTTTTTTCCTCTCATTTTCTGCTACCCGTCCGTCCTCCCATTTTCTCTTCTCTCCCACCTTTTCCCTATTCTTTGCTTCCACTTCCGCCATTCTTCCTCCGTCCATCCGCTGTTTGTCAGGACCTGACATCTCCACTCTGTACTATGTGTTTAGCAGTAGAAGCCACACATGAAATAATCGGCGCACTGTCCGCCAGCCGCACAGTCTTCATTTTGAGGAGATGAGTCACCGGTGATGACATTTTGGGTGATGGTTCTGACGGGATGAGATACAGTAATAAATTACTGGACTCCGTGATCAGAGGAATATCAGACTGTTCCGCCCGGATTCTGACGCTTACGGGACTGTTATGGAAGAAGTATCAGATGGACGGGGACGGAATTACATGGGATATCAATGTAGATTTCTCACCTTGATACTTAACTCAGAATTATACCCTGACTCTTTTTTTATAATTAACTCTTTATCTTCACTGTATAGAGAGAATGAGAGAAATGATCAGGATGAAGAGGAGCCATAAAATGCATCAAATTTTCTAAAGCCGCTCTTTATAGTGACTCTCCATTTTGATTTACAGAAGAAGACTTTGCTATTCGCCTGTTCCTGCACGAGTGCTGCGCCGGGCGCCCTTTTACATTGGCATTAGTACCGCGCTATGGTTCTCTGTAAACCTTGTGAACTTCTCTGACATCTCCACCCTCGGCTTTTTAAGGCAGAGCTCAGTTGCTTGGGCATTAAGTAACATAGTTTGAGTTTCCTAAAGTTTGTCAGGAGTTTGCTGCTACCACTTGGCTCAGCTCCGGCCAGGTATCTGTCACCTCTTCATCTCCTGACTTCCATGCTACAATCAGAGATATTTCCAAGCTTAATCTAATACTGTATACATAGATGTTATTCACATTCAGCAAGTTACCAACTTCTCACAAATGTTTAGACCTAGCCTCTGTAATCAAGGAAACGCATCTCCCAATCTCAAGTTTGCCTACACATCATTGTATTCCTGCAATTACCTATTGCCCTGCTGGAAGAGGCTTGCATAGGACGCCAATTACACAGGTACGTGTGATGCACAGTGTCTGGCTTACAGCCTATCGATGACGGCCATATTATTAGATCAGGCGGCTGCCCAGCACTATATACGTGCACCCCACAAGGACAGAGGCCCTAGTTCACCCAGCCAACACTAAGGGGCCTGGCTGCATCCTGCAAAAAAAGGAAAAATGTGCATTAAAAAATAATGTATA
Source organism: Phyllobates terribilis (assembly GCF_046119375.1). NCBI lineage: Eukaryota > Metazoa > Chordata > Amphibia > Anura > Dendrobatidae > Phyllobates > Phyllobates terribilis. The sequence goes on along the minus strand of NW_027362764.1, from coordinate 19,312,656 downwards.
AGATAAATACATTACATGAGGTATTGGTCGATATTTTGGCCAAAATACAAAAGCTCGCAACCTGCCTCAAGGGTCCTCACACTTGCGAATCCTAACATGTATTCAAAACACATACCAGGAATATACCCCCATGATAAAGGCGGGGGCAGCACAGGTGCAAAATACTGATGAGAACAGCTACTCGCAAACCTCCCAATTCATAGAGGGAGTGGCGGCCTAGTAAAACTGCACATAAATGAGGCTTGCATAGGGCGCCAGTCACACAGCTACGTGTGATGTACAGTGTCTGGCTTACAGCCTTTTAATGACTCCCTGACTATTAGATCAGGCATTTTTTACTAGGCAGCCACCCACTACATGAATTAGTAAGTTTGTAAGTGGCTGTTCCCATCAGTATTTTGCACCTGTGCTGCCCCCGTCTTCATCATGGGGGTCTGCTGCATCTGTTTTTCTCCCTGCTAGAAGAGGCCAGACTGCATTTACTTCTCTATTACATTGCTACTATCAACCATTGCCCTGCCAAAAGAAGCCAGACTGCATTCCTGTGATTAACTGTTTTCCTGACAGAAAATACCAGTTTCCTATCTTGGTACTCTTTCTGTGTGTATCCACACAATTGTCTCTGCTTTATCTGTGCTACCTGCTCTGCTTTGTTTAACTGCAGTCCTGCATATACTGCTGTCTTGATCTTCACTGACCGACATGTCTTCTGATAATACCTGCTTCCCTGCAACTCTGGTCCACACTGCTGTGCTAACCAACCAGACAGACCTATGGCTTAGAGAGTATACAGGTGGGCCCACAACACAAACGTTCTAGATGACATCCACTCAAACACCATCTCCGCCTTAGATAAAAAAAAAAAAATCTTTAAAACTTTGAGACCTTCATTCCTTCCATCATTTTATACTTCCATTTAGATGTTTCTTAGGTTTATATCTGTTTTCCTAAAGCGAGAAGAGGAATGATGACGGATATGACGTCACTGAAAGCTTCTCGCCTCCTAGAAGGATAGAAAGATCATCTATAGATACTTTCATGCTCGGCATTCCCAGGTAGGCAGACCATTCAGGAGTCTGTAGGAATGCGAGGAGACAGCAATCATAGGCTGTAATATTGTCACATTTGGGAAATATAGTGAAATAAATCACTGACAAGTAAGAAATCATAGTACGAAGAACGGCCTACATTTGTGGGTGATATTTTAGGGTTGGGGAGAGTTGCCCTCTAAGAACCTTACTTTTGACTAGAACATTTAATAAAACGTAACAAGACATCATTATAACGCTGTACTGGACACCCTGCTGACTGTACTTTATCATATCTTCTTAAAACGAATGTCCAGGATTAGAAAAAAAACATTTTTTTTTGCTGTCTTCCAAAAACAGTGCCACTCTTCTCCACAGGTTGAGTCAGGTATTGCAGGTGAACCACATTAATTTCAAGACAAAACTCTTGGACAAGAGTGGACTGTCTCTACAAGAGATCAGAAATATATTTCCAATTCTAGACAACCCCTTTAATTATATGAAGAAAAAAACAAAAAACAGAAGAATAGAGAATTTTTCAGTGTTTTGGGATTTCTATTACACGGACTTGAAGGTGTGAAGAAATCTCGATTCTTTCACTCCAGTAAAAATATTATTGCGTCCATATAGTGGAGATGCGTTTTTAATCAGGCTGTCTTTGTGTTGGCCCAGGCCTCCACATACATTAGACAGTGTTTCACTTTCTGGCACGTTGTGAACGTTGGGGGGAGAGTCCAAGTCATTCATCTCAATTCCCATAATATCGAGTCATATTTAAATAATATCAGTCCGCTAAATCTGCACCATGAGGAGGGTTACGAGAGGATCGCGGGGATGTAGCCGGGGAAGGGAAACCTCGCGCACGCTCGTAAAATGAACATTTATGGTGAGAAAATGAAATAAATAATGACGGGCGAGAACCACCCATAGGGGAATGAAACGATAATTGATTCCATTTGTTTCGATTTCACATCCAACAATAAAATTAGTAAAGTAAATTAAAAAGTGGAAAGAAGAAAAAAAAAAAATGAAAAATAGTTGAGAAAACAAAAACAACAACAACAGCAAAAAAAAATACATGCTAAATGATGGCCGCAAAACAAAAATATATAAAAGCTACCATGGACGTACAACTAAAAATATATGTAATAAAGACGATAAGATAAAAAAAATACAGCTGAAATTATGATTCTAAATATACAGGTAGAAACTAAGACCATGAGACCAAATCGGTTCCGCAAGGCCAAAAACCAGGTGACAACCAGGGAAAGTGCATCAAAAATACATTACAAGGCACTAAACCACTGGATGATCCATTATAAATGTCACTGATAACAGTCGAGGGGGTCAAGCACTTTCCACCGCTGCCACCAGTTTATCAGATGGAACGCAACTCCGCTGCTTCCAATCGTCAAGACATTTACGCAATTGACTGTCGAGTGATGGACAAGGTCGCGGCTGCTTCGACTACTAGGCCGGTTATTTGGGAACTGTCACGAGTGTGTCAGAGGTGACAGACAGTCGCCCTGCGGTGGCTTGCAGGAGATCTCCACGTTTGGCAGTGTAGACAGCTGTCTAGATAGGAGGCTGTGTTTAGGACCCAGCGACTACCTCCCATTAGTCTGGGTGTATATATACCTGGTGTGTCTAGGTTGGCATCGTCGGTTATACTCATTTCTATTCGGAACTTGGCTGAAGCAGCATCATGTCCTCTCTGGAGTCTTGAGGCCGTGTGCCCTGTTGGAGTTCTTCTAAAAGCTAAGTTATTATTCCCCTGTGTTGTCTTCCCCTTTTGTATTTAGAGTGCTAGCAGAGGTTGCCTAGTGCTCATCTCCTTCCACCCCCAGCTATAGCCTTACGCCAGGGATAGTAGGGCGAGGCACGTGATTGACGACAGCTGCAGAGGCTGTATAGGTACGTTAGGGGGAGACAGGGTGACGCTAGTCTAGATTAGGAGGTCACCTCTTCCCCCTTTCTCTATTGTCTGGGCTCCCTTTCCCCTCTGTGTTGCTTTCACACCTGGCATGACAGGAACACAGTGAGCGTATGGTATATATATATATCTCCGATTCCAACGCATGGAATATATACAGTACGGTGTAAAATAAGAACTACTAGATGCCACCACCAATCGTTTATACAGGCCGATTGGACGCCCATTACAAGTAGCATATGGCTTCAGGGGTGCAGTTTACAGAGCAAGAGGAACAGAGCTAATAAATTGTATATATTTTAATCCGGAAAGCTAGGCAATGTTTTTAAAAAAATATACAAAGATGATACAAAATGGGAACTAAACAATACGATGTATACAATTACATGAAATAAAAAGGAATAACTAAAGAAAATTACTAAACCTGATGTCATAGAAATGGCTCATAGATTAGTGGAGGGAGGAAAATGGACAGAATCCACAGCAAGCTGCACCTTCCAGGACCGACAAATGACCAAACCCAAATTTTGCTTTTTATTAGATCAAAATTACGCCCATATACATCCCATTGGTGAGCTCACGTGGGGGCTAATTGAGGGACGTGCTAGGTGCTTTCAAATTTTATGAGATCCCCAACTTACAGGATATCTTCCCTCCTGGAGATCCCAGGTAATAGATATTGTCGTCATGTTTCTTATTGTGATTTTACTTGTCTATAGAGATGAAACATGGCATCGATAGCATAATCCATCTGATCAATATTAAGTTGGAGGGATTCTGCTGGCCTTACGGTGATGAGAGTGAATGAGTTCTGATTGTCCCTTCACTATGACACCAAAAATATGTCTCCCATAATTATCGGATTAATGCAAACCCCAATATTCAACACTGACCTCTGGCTCCGACTGGTCTGAGATCAGTGCTTTGATCAGAGGAAGTTATTTCATTTAGAAACATACTTCCCCGCCGCTGTGAAAGAGAATCTCAGCCTTGGTGCCTTCTTTCCAGCAAATCTCTATGCTGTAATTACCTGGTCACTGCAGGGGCACCAACTTCAATGGAGATTGAAATGACAGTGCTCTCCCTCTCACTTCCCCTGTTTTAATTAGTTTTTCTCTTTCTCGGTTATAACTAGTTTCTCTTTTTCCCAGAAACAATTAATCCCATAATATGTTGAATGAAAGGGTGACATGTCGTCCCCGCCCCCCCCCCCCCGGAGATGTCTGTATGGATTTTAATTTTTCTCTATGACAATAACTAAATTATTTATCATAATCAAAATTATGGCTCACCTATTATGATGGATTCTTTAAGCCGTAGGTCAGGATATACAGCACGAACTGGAAGTGTATTGTAGGTGCACCAAAAAAGTAGAGTTAAAAGTTGTCAAAATCGGCAAAAGTAGTTTTGGTTCTGCAGATCAGTTTAGTTCAGCATGGAACAGCAGAACTGGACAATCTGGGCAGCACCTGGAGCAACAGAGCTGGATAAGCTGGAAGGTACCTGGAGCAGCGTGGAACAGCATAACTGAATAAGCTGGGCTTCACCTGGAGCAGTGTGGAACAGAGCTGGATAAGCTCTGCCCGGTCCACTTGCACAGAGATGTCTGACACAGATTGTACATGATATAAGACTCAGGGTGGGCCCTTTTCATTATGAAGTAATTCCTTGTTATGTCCTTCCCACTCCGGTTGTGCTGGGTCTACCCTGGTTGGTGAAACATAATCCGGTAGTGGATTGGCAATACAGGGAAATTGTGGAATGGGGAGATTACTGTCATGAGAACTGTTTAAACATTTCCCTTTCTGTGGTCTCTACGTAGACCTTACCTGCGTTTTTGTCTGGTTTTGAGGATGTTTTTTCTGAGAGGGTTGTCAGGATTTGCCTTCTCATCGTGCGTATGACTGTCCTATTAACCTGACCCCCGGAACTAAACTACCCAAGTCCAGATTGTATAATCTTTCTGGTCCTGAGAGACAAACTACAAAGGATTTCATTGCTGAGAGTCTGGAGAAGGGACATATCAGACCTTCATCTTTTGCCCATGGTGGCAGGGTTCTTCTTCGTTAAGAAGAAACCATGGGGGTCTCCGTCCCTGTTTAGATTTCCGGGAATCTAATCAAATCACCCTCCAAGATCCTTATCCTCTTCCTCTGATTCGGGATAAATTCAACCAGGTTGTGGAAGCTAAAATGTTCTCCAAGTTGGATTTAAGGGGAGCCTACAATCTGGTTAGAATCAGAGAGAGGGATGAATGGAAAACAGCTTTCAATACCCCTGAGGGACATTTCGAGAGTCTGGTTATGCCTTTCGGTCTGACCAATGCACCTGCAGTTTACCAGCATTTCATAAATGATATTTTCCATCATTTGGTGGGGAGGTTTGTGGTGGTCTATCTGGATGATATTTGGTTTACTCATCTGATTTAGAGACACATCGGTGGCATGTTAAACAGGTTCTACAGATTTTAAGAGATGAAAAAACTATATGCCAAACTAGAGAAATGTGTTTTCACTGTTCATGAGGTGCAATATTTGGGGTACCTGTTGTCATCATTGGGTTTTTGGATGGATCCGGAAAAGATCCATGCTGTACTTGATTGGGACCATCTTGAGAACCTGAAGGCATTACAGTACTTTCTGGGCTTTACTAATTTTTACTGGAGATTTATCCAAAATGATTATAATTGTGAAACCCCTCAGTGACTTGACAAGAAGGGGGTCAGATTTCTCTAAATAGTCAAATGCCATCAAGCAGGCTTTCTTCTCTTTAAAGAGATGTTTTGCCACAGCACCTATACTCAGTCAACCCGATGTCTCTCAACCTTTCATCATAGACGTTGATTCGTCGGATGTGGGGGTTGAGGCTGTGTTGTCTCAGGGTCAATCCCCTGGTAAATGGCGTCCATGCACTTTCTTTTCCAAAAAGTTGTCTCCGGCCGAGAGAAATTATGACGTGGGTAATATGGAGCTTTTGGCGATTAAACTGGCTTTCGAGGAATGGCGACATTGGTTATAGGGTGCAGTCCATCCTATTACTGTTATCAAGGACCATAAGAACCTGTTATATCTTCAGTCTGCTAAACGTCTCAAACCTAGGCAGGCTAGGTGGTCTCTGTTTTTTTTTCTAGGTTCAATTTTGTTGTCACTTTACATCCTCTGGTTAAAAACATCAAGGCTGATGCTTTATTCCGGAGCTTCCCTGGTGGTAGTGACCATAAGAACCCTGTCCATATTTTAAATAAGGGGATGGTCATTTTGGCCTTGTGCCCTGACCTGGAGTTGGAAGTGTTGGAGGCTCGGGGGGACGCCCCTGCCTCCTGCCCTTCGGGGAGGTTATTTGTACCATCTAATCTGTGCTGTAAAGTAATTAGGGAACATCACAACGCTGTGCTTGCTGGTCATCCAGGTAGTAAGGCAACTGCGGACCTCCTTTCTCGTAGTTTTTGGTGGCCGGGGTTGCATCAGGATGTGGTTGAACATGTGCCTGCTTGCAGTACTTGTGCGCATTCTAAAGTATCGCATACCCGTCCGTCTGGTTCTCTTCTGCCGCAGCCTATTCCTAGCATTTCATGGACACACTTGTCCATGGATTTTATTACTGACCTACCAGTATCTGCAGGCAACACTGTGGTTCTGGTGGTTGTAGATAGCTCAGTAAGATGGTACATTTCATCGCATTACCGGCACTTCCGAATGCCAAAACTCTTGCTCAGGTATTCATTAATGAGATCGTGAAACTTCAAGGGGTTCCTTCCAATGTGGTGTCAGATCGGGGACCCAGTTCATTTCTAAATTCCGGAGAGTTTTCTGAACTCGACTGAGGGTGCAGTTGTCCTTTTCCTCTGCCTTCCATCCTCAGTCAAATGGACAGACTGAGTGCATAAATCAGAATTTGGAGACTTACCTCAAGTGCTTTGTCTCTGAGAACCTGGAGGATTGGGCATCTTACCGTTGGCCGAGTTTGCTATAAACAATCATCGCCAAGAGTCTACTTGCAGGTCACCTTTCTTTGGTGAATACGGTTTTCATCCACAGTTTGCTACCTTTGGTGGTGGAGGGGATTTCGAGAGTTACTGAGGAGGAGCATTTTGCTTCGTCACTCTCTTCTGTGTGGCGGGGGTGGGGGGGGGGGTTCAGAGTAATTTAAAAATCATGGGAGTCAGATACAAACGTATGACTGACAGGGAACGCTCGCCAGGTCTGGACATACGTGTGAATGAGTTGTGTGGTTGTCTACCAGGAATATCAAGTTGAAGGTTCCTTCCTGGAAGCTGGGACCTAGGTTTATTGGTCCCTATAAAATAACCACCGTCATTAACCCAGAAGTTTCACGTTTCGTCTGGAGTTACCTCAGGCTCTTAGGATCCACTATGTGTTTCACAGGTCTCTGCTCAAGAAGTATGTAGTACCTCTTAAACCCTCCCCCCTGTCGCCACCCCTAACCATGGATGGTGGCAATTTACAGTTCCAAATTTCGAAGATTGTGGATTCTCGTCTTCAGCGTCGTTCCCTTCAGTACTTGGTGCACTGGAGGCGTTATGGTCCAGAGGAAAGGATGTGGGTTTCAGCATCGAAGGTGAATACCCCTAGGTTGGTTAGTTCATTCCATGCCTCTCATCCAGAGAAACCTGGTCCTGATTGTCCGGAGACCACTTATAGAAGGCGGGTACTGTGACGGGTGTGTCAGGTTTGAAAGACAGTCATACGGGATCCGGCTGTAGAAGGTCGCTGCAAACATCTTCATTATCCATTATACTTTCATTATCCCTTTCTCTCTAGGACGCAGCAGTGATCTTCACCTTGCTTGGGGATTATACCTTTAGGACCCAGTGGTGATCTTCACCTTCTGCTGCTAATTATCACATCCTTGCTGGATCCTTAAATACACCCAGTTTCTCTAGTAAGTTGCTGGTGATAAAGTTTACTCTTCTATTCAGGCCTGAAATTCTTGTAGTCGGCTAGAATTTCCTTGGAGCTCCTTTGTGAATTGTAGCCGTGTTCTCTCCAGTGTCATCTTAAAGCTAAGTGTAGTGTTTGTTTCGCTGGTTTGTACTTTAGTTTGCAGTTGGGTTGACTAGTGCTCACCCCTTCCCCTCCCTACCTAGGGCCTAGCTCTAGGGTCAGCTAGGGCTAAGGTATCCTGCTCAGCGATAGGTGCAGAACTTATTTAGGGTCGATAGGGAGTCAGATCTGTGTCGTTAGTCTCCACTCTCCATTTCCCTAGTTGTAGGGCTCCCTCCCCTATTCCCGTCACTATACGCTGAGTTCTCCGTATACCTAGCGTGACATTACGTGACTGATATCAGCCTCTTATAATGCTCCAGTACTGATATAACCTTCAGACATTACACCATATGTGACTGATAACAGCCCCTTTTATAACGCTCCAGTACTGTGAATCTTCACATTTTGAGGCTGACTAACAGTCATAAATCGTGCAGATGCAGGGACTCAACTTAATATATGAGCACGCCTAAGATACTCGAAAAGCACCCGAACGTGCACGCTCGCTCATCACTCAGCATCTAAAATTCACATAAACACAGAAAACTAGTTGTCTCTTCTTCGCAGGGTATAGAGTGTTCATTTCCAGTGAGCACAATGACCCCGGAATAAAAGAGCTCAAGTTCTTGGGCCCATAGGCCAACATAACAACCGCCCAGCAGTCCTTGGGCGCATACCAAGTTCTCCTCCTGCACAATACTTTAGTCGGTCCTCTTGGTTAGAACTGCAGAACTAATGTCCATCAGAGTCCTTGTTCCTGAAAACAATGAGCCTTAGGTTCACAAAACAACAGTTGCCCAACAATCCATGGGCAGATTCCAGTTTCTTCAACCCGGTAGGGACATCGGATAGACCATTTGTCTCCGTGGGTCTGCATGACCCTGGCTTCACCAGTTTGGAGACTCCGACACAGCGTCTCCAAGTTCTTTGTAGTTAAGGCCCATTGGCCAACACATCAATAGCTCCGGCAGTTCAGGAGCACAGCCATGAAGTCGATCATCATTCCTTTAAGACAAGGGTACAGTTCACACAGTCCTGACCCGGCTCGAACTTTGGTTTGTCCGCTTGCTCCCCTCCTCTTTTTGCAAACAACTGTCCCTTAAAATTGAACGGGCCCGTAGTCCATTGAGGCAAACTTCATAGAAAAACAGGTTGCAGAGACCATGGGTAGATAGGACAGAGTCCATGGGCCAATGTGCACAGTCCACAGAGACAGAAAGGGTTTGAGACCTTAAATGCTTCACAGTCCCTTAATCCAGCAGGGGAATATGCAACCTTGCATAAAACAACTGGGAGGGGGATAAACACAAACTTTTTTCTGTCCTGGCCAACACCTGGGTTTTTCCGGCACACTTAGGGCCTTCAGCCCTCTTGAACGCAGAACAGTTCCTTTAGTGGATCTCTTCATGCAACAAGCACAACTGAGCTTGCCAAGTAAATTTCCCTCCTGGTTCAGGCATCTGTGTTATTCCCTCCTTCTTCAGGGGGCTCTGGGGACAGCCTCCATCTGCTCCCTAGTGCCGGGTTTCCAGGTGCCCGGGCTGCAAGTGACCAAGCTTCGGATAATGCCGGAGCCCCCGACATGTAGAAATGGACTACGGCCCCCTGCGTCACTTGCACCATCACCTGCTCTCATATAGGATGTGGAGGCCCCCATATGTGATGGTCTCAACTCGAGCCTCCTCGATGTGCCTCTCCCAGGGCCTTCCATTCTGCAGGAAGGGCTCATCCTGCTCCCTGCCTTCCCGGATCATGCCTACGGCATTCCACCAATGTCACCCCTCCATTTTTAAGAAGGTGACCATGGTACCGACTGTCAGCTCCTGCAAACTTCAGGGTAGGTGGTCCCTCTTGACTGTCCACTGGTCAAACAGAATGCGGTGGCGAGTTCTGAACTCTTCTATGGACCCCAGATTGCTCTGCAAGTCATAAGTGATGACCTCCCACTGGCATGCAAACATTCAGTACCTTATGGCTAGTGGACCACCTAGCATGTCCCTGGCTCTGATTCTGGCCCATCTCCTTCACTCTTCTGTCCAGCCCAGGCCCTTTCAGTCAATCACCAGCTGCCGGATCCCATCCTCAGTCTTCAGGAACCTGCTACCTCTGCTGCTCCATCAGCCTGCTCCGGTTCCTGCATTCTTCTGGTCACACCCTCGGAGACCTCGCTCGAATCCGCCATTGCTTCATCCTGCTGCACCTTTGCCGACTCGTTATCCATAAATGGCGTTGTCTCTTCTTGCTTCTGAGGCCCGTCATGGTTCCACCTCTTCAAGGATGTGCCTTCTCCCAACTGCCAGTTTCTTGGGAGTCTCCACCCATTGTAGAAAATCAGAAAGGAACAGAACCGTTTTAGGCGGGTCTCTGTCCATCTTCCCCTATATGCCAAAGGACATAATGTGCCTGGAAGCCCCTATGTCAGACCTTGGGCCTCGGATGTCACAGGCGATTCCGCACAGAATTCTAGTATGGCGCCCCACTGCCTCGAATGGTAGACACATGCTGACCCTAGCAGCCCACTGGACTTGTTGCTTCACTTCTTTATCTCCTGACACTACCAGGAAGTGCCCACCTTTTATTAACACTAGTTCCCACCCACTGGCTAGTTCTATCCATTAACTATGTCCAATCCTGTAGACTAAACCTATTGTCCTTCTTATGTCCTATGCGGTTGCTAAACCACTTGCTATATATACAGTACGTAACTTATCCCTAGTCTCATCCTGTGCTCGCTCAGCACTAGGAGCTATTCACATTGTACATTAACAGTATATGATGCGCATTACCATCACGCCATAAAGAAGACGCACGTCTCTATTCACATTACATAAGGAAACCGCATAACACTGTACACATAGTGCGGGACAGTCCACCATTATTACAACTCCTTATCCCATCCGGAGCCGCTATATATAGGCTGTTAGCGCTGCTCGAGTGGGACCCGGAGACCCCACGCTGCTCCGCGGAGTCACTGCAGCCATTTCCGATCGTCCTCTTATATGAAGGACGAGTCTCGTGTCGGACGGACGGCAGCTCTCACTTCTTCCCCTTTCTGAGAACTCTGCTTTCCTGCTTATCATTGTGATGGAAGAGTCCATTGTGCTGAACTGGGGCCGGCGTGTGCCGGGTTTCCTGCCCCTTGCTAGAGATAACGAGATTAATGAGGCTGAGGAGGACCTGGGAGCAAGAGGCAGATTGTCACCTGCAGTCCTATGTAACACCACAGATAACACAGTGATAACTCTCTGAGTACAGATAATGTAGTAGATGTCACCTGCAGTCCTATGTAACACCACTGATAACACAGTGATAACTCCCTGAGTACAGATAATGTAGTAGATGTCACCTGCAGTCCTATGTAACACCACCGACAACACAGTGATATCTCTCTGAGTACAGATAATGTAGTAGATGTCACCTGCAGTCCTATGTAACACCACAGATAACACAGTGATATCTCTCTGAGTACAGATAATGTAGTAGATGTCACCTGCAGTCCTATGTAATACCACTGATAACACAGTGATAACTCTCTGGGTACAGATAATGTAGTAGATGTCACCTGCAGTCCTATGTAACACCACAGATAACACAGTGATAACTCTCTGGGTACAGATAATGTAGTAGATGTCACCTGCAGTCCTATGTAACACCACAGATAACACAGTGATAACTCTCTGAGTACAGATAATGTAGTAGATGTCACCTGCAGTCCTATGTAACACCACAGATAACACAGTGATAACTCTCTGAGTACAGATAATGTAGTAGATGTCACCTGCAGTCCTATGTAATACCACTGATAACACAGTGATAACTCTCTGAGTACAGATAATGTAGTAGATGTCACCTGCAGTCCTATGTAACACCACAGATAACACAGTGATAACTCTCTGAGTACAGATAATGTAGTAGATGTCACCTGCAGTCCTATGTAATACCACTGATAACACAGTGATAACTCTCTGAGTACAGATAATGTAGTAGATGTCACCTGCAGTCCTATGTAATACCACTGATAACACAGTGATAACTCTCTGAGTACAGATAATGTAGTAGATGTCACCTGCAGTCCTATGTAATACCACTGATAACACAGTGATAACTCTCTGAGTACAGATAATGTAGTAGATGTCACCTGCAGTCCTATGTAATACCACTGATAACACAGTGATAACTCTCTGAGTACAGATAATGTAGTAGATGTCACCTGCAGTCCTATGTAACACCACAGATAACACAGTGATAACTCTCTGAGTACAGATAATGTAGTAGATGTCACCTGCAGTCCTATGTAACACCACAGATAACACTGTGATAACTCTCTGAGTACAGATAATGTAGTAGATGTCACCTGCAGTCCTATGTAACACCACAGATAACACAGTGATAACTCTCTGAGTACAGATAATGTAGTAGATGTCACCTGCAGTCCTATGTAACACCACAGATAACACAGTGATCACTCTCTGAGTGCAGTTAATGTAGTAGATGTCACCTGCAGTCCTATGTAACACCACAGATAACACAGTGATAACTCTCTGAGTACAGATAATGTAGTAGATATCACCTGCAGTCCTATGTAACACCACTGATAACACAGTGATCACTCTCTGAGTACAGATAATGTAGTAGATGTCACCTGCAGTCCTATGTAACACCACAGATAACACAGTGATAACTCTCTGAGTACAGATAATGTAGTAGTTGTCACCTGCAGTCCTATGTAACACCACAGATAACACAGTGATAACTCTCTGAGTACAGATAATGTAGTAGATGTCACCTGCAGTCCTATGTAACACCACTGATAACACAGTGATCACTCTCTGAGTACAGATAATGTAGTAGATATCACCTGCAGTCCTATGTAACACCACAGATAACACAGTGATCACTCTCTGAGTACAGATAATGTAGTAGATGTCACCTGCAGTCCTATGTAACACCACAGATAACACAGTGATAACTCTCTGAGTACAGATAATGTAGTAGATGTCACCTGCAGTCCTATGTAACACCACAGATAACACAGTGATAACTCTCTGAGTACAGATCATGTAGTAGATGTCACCTGCAGTCCTATGTAACACCACAGATTATATGGAGATTATATTTCCAAGCTCTTCTGCATTTGTGTGTTTACAGTCAGTGATCTGTACTGGTCGGTGTGTATATAGTGACCTCTACTGGAAATCTGATGTTACTATTTTTGCTTTTTCTGATAGCTGCAGATCCCCGTATTTTACTACTGATATCTAACATTAGGCCTCAATATATTTCATATAATTTGATGCAACTTGGACATTTTATGTTTAGTTCTTTTGTAGTTATAATTTCCAGTGACATTCCCAATGAGAATGTTCTAGTAGCACTTTCGATGAGCATAACCCTGTGGCTCTGAAATAAGTGATATTTGCGGTGAGAATGTGCTTGTGGTACTTGTGGGAAGAATTTCCTGGAGGCACTCTCACTGAGAATGTCCTGGTGACATTTATAGTGAGAACATCCTGGTTGCACTCATGGCAAGAATGTCCTGCTGGCACTCATGGTGAGAATGTCCTGGTGGCCACTGTGGTGAGAATGTCCTGCTGCCACTCATGATGAATATATCCTGCTGGCACTCATGGTGAGAATATTCTGGTAGCACTCTCAGTGAGAATGTTTTGGTGGCACTTTCGAGAAACTCCTGGTGGCATTAATGATGAGAATGTCTCTCTAGCACTCATGATGAGTATATCTTGCTGTCACTCATGGGTGGAATGTCCTCGTGACACTTGTGGTAAGAATGTCCTGCTGCACTCATTATGAGAATGTCCTGCTGGCACTCATGGAATATATCCTGCTGGCACTATATCCTGGTAGTTCTCTTGGTGAGAATGTCCTTGTGACACTTCTGGTGAGAATGCCCTGGTGGCACTCTCGGTGAGAATGTGTTGTTGGCACTCTCATCGAGAATGTCCTGGTGGCATTAATGGTGAAAATGTCCGTCTGGCACTCATGATGAGAATATCCTGCTGTCACTCAAGGGTGGAATGTCCTGGTGTCACTCTCGGTGACAATGTCCTGGTGGCACTCTCATTGAGAATGTCCTGGTGGTACTCTCGGCGAGAATGTCCTGGTGGCATTAATGGTGAGAATGTCCCGGTGGCACTCATTGTGAAATTGTCCCGGTGGCACTTATGGTAAGATTGTCTTGGTGGCATTCTTGGTGAGACTGTCCTGGAGGAACTCTCGGTGAGAATGTCCTGGTGGAACTCACGGTGAGCATGTCCTGGTGTCACTCGTGGGGATATTGTCCTGGTGGTACCCTTGCTGAGATTGTCCTGGTGTCACTCGTGGTGAAATTGTCCCAGTGGCACTTGTGGTGAGAGTGTACTGGTGGCACCCGTGGTGAAATTGTCCTGGTGGCACCCGTGGTGAAATTGTCCTGGTGGAACTCGTGGTGAAATTGTCCCGGTGGCGCTTGTGGTGAGAGTGTCCCAGTGGCGCTCTTGGTGAGAGTGTCCCGGTGGCGCTCTCAGTGAGTGTCCCGGTGGCACTCGAGCTGAGATTGTCCTGGTGGCACTTGTGCTGAGATTGTCCTGGTGGCACTCGTGCTGAGATTGTCCTAGTGGCACTCGTGCTGAGATTGTCCTGCTGGCACTCGTGCTGACATTGTCCTGGTGGCACTCATTCTGAGATTGTCCTGGTGGCACTCGTGCTGAGATTGTCCTGGTAGCACTCGTGCTGAGATTGTCCTGGTGGCACTCGTGCTGAGATTGTCCTAGTGGCACTCGTGCTGAGATTGTCCTAGTGGCACTCTTGCTGAGATTGTCCTAGTGGCACTCGTGCTGAGATTGTCCTGCTGGCACTCGTGTTGAGATTGTCCTGCTGGCACTCGTGCTGAGATTGTCCTGGTGGCACTCATGCTGAGATTGTCCTAGTGGCACTCGTGCTGAGATTGTCCTGGTGGCACTCGTGCTGAGATTGTCCTAGTGGCACTCGTGCTGACATTGTCCTAGTGGCACTCGTGCTGACATTGTCCAGGTGGCTCTCGTGCTGATATTGTCCTGGTGGCACTCGTGCTGAGATTGTCCTGGTGGCACTCGTGCTGAGATTGTCCTAGTGGCACTCGTGCTGAGATTGTCCTAGTGGCACTCGTGCTGAGATTGTCCTGCTGGCACTCGTGCTGACATTGTCCTGGTGGCACTCGTTCTGAGATTGTCCTGGTGGCACTCGTGCTGAGATTGTCCTGGTGGCACTCGTGCTGAGATTGTCCTGGTGGCACTCGTGCTGAGATTGTCCTGGTGGCACTCGTGCTGAGATTGTCCTAGTGGCACTCGTGCTGAGATTGTCCTAGTGGCACTCATGCTGAGATTGTCCTGCTGGCACTCGTGCTGACATTGTCCTGCAGGCACTCGTGCTGAGATTGTCCTGGTGGCACTCGTTCTGAGATTGTCCTGGTGGCACTCGTGCTGAGATTGTCCTGGTGGCACTTGTGCTGAGATTGTCCTGGTGGCACTCGTGCTGAGATTGTCCTGGTGGCACTCGTGCTGAGATTGTCCTGGTGGCACTCATGCTGAGATTGTCCTAGTGGTACTCGTGCTGAGATTGTCCTGGTGGCACTTGTGCTGAGACTGTCCTGGTGGCACTCGTGCTGAGACTGTCCTGGTGGCACTCGTGCTGAGATTGTCCTGGTGGCACTCGTGCTGACATTGTCCTGGTGGCACTCGTGCTGAGATTGTCCTGGTGGCACTCGTGCTGACATTGTCATGGTGGCACTCGTGCTGACATTGTCCTAGTGGCACTCGTGCTGAGATTGTCCTGGTGGCACTCGTGCTGAGATTCTCCTAGTGGCACTCGTGCTGAGATTGTCCTGGTGGCACTCGTGCTGAGATTGTCCTGGTGGCACTCGTGCTGAGATTGTCCAGGTGGCACTCGTGCTGAGATTGTCCTGGTGGCACTCGTGCTGAGATTGTCCTGGTGGCACTCGTGCTGAGATTGTCCTGGTGGCACTCGTGCTGAGATTGTCCTGCTGGCACTCGTGCTGACATTGTCCTGGTGGCACTCGTGCTGAGATTGTCCTAGTGGCACTCGTGGTGAAATTGTCCTGGTGGCACCCGTGCTGAGATTTGTCCTGGTGGCACTCGTGCTGAGATTTTGTCCTGGTGGCACTCGTGCTGAGATTGTCCTGCTGGCACCCGTGCTGAGATTGTCCTGGTGACACTCGTGCTGAGATTGTCCTGGTGGCACTCGTGCTGAGATTGTCCTGGTGGCACTTGTGCTGAGATTGTCCTAGTGGCTCTCGTGCTGACATTGTCCTGGTGGCTCTCGTGCTGACATTGTCCTGGTGGCTCTCGTGCTGACATTGTCCTGGTGGTACTCATGCTGAGATTGTCCTGGTGGCACTCGTGCTGAGATTGTCCTAGTGGCACTCGTGCTGAGATTGTCCTGCTGGCACTCGTGCTGACATTGTCCTAGTGGCACTCGTTCTGAGATTGTCCTGGTGGCACTCGTGCTGAGATTGTCCTGGTGGCACTCGTGCTGAGATTATCCTGGTGGCACTCGTGCTGAGATTGTCCTGGTGGCACTCGTGCTGAGATTGTCCTAGTGGCACTCGTGATGAGATTGTCCTAGTGGCACTCGTGCTGAGATTGTCCTGCTGGCACTCGTGCTGACATTGTCCTGGTGGCACTCGTTCTGAGATTGTCCTGGTGGCACTCGTTCTGAGATTGTCCTGGTGGCACTTGTGCTGAGATTGTCCTGGTGGCACTCGTGCTGAGATTGTCCTAGTGGCACTCGTGCTGAGATTGTCCTGCTGGCACTCGTGCTGACATTGTCCTGGTGGCACTCGTTCTGAGATTGTCCTGGTGGCACTCCTTCTGAGATTGTCCTGGTGGCACTCGTGCTGAGATTGTCCTGGTGGCACTCGTGCTGAGATTGTCCTGGTGGCACTCGTGCTGAGATTGTCCTAGTGGCACTCGTGCTGAGATTGTCCTAGTGGCACTCTTGCTGAGATTGTCCTAGTGGCACTCGTGTTGAGATTGTCCTGCTGGCACTCGTGCTGAGATTGTCCTGGTGGCACTCGTGCTGAGATTGTCCTGGTGGCACTCGTGCTGAGATTGTCCTAGTGGCACTCATGCTGAGATTGTCCTGGTGGCACTCGTGCTGAGATTGTCCTGGTGGCACTTGTGCTGAGATTGTCCTAGTGGCACTCGTGCTGACATTGTCCTGGTGGCACTCGTGCTGAGATTGTCCTGGTGGCACTCGTGCTGAGATTGTCCAGGTGGCACTCGTGCTGAGATTGTCCTGGTGGCACTCGTGCTGAGATTGTCCTAGTGGCACTCGTGCTGAGATTGTCCTAGTGGCACTCGTGCTGAGATTGTCCTGCTGGCACTCGTGCTGACATTGTCCTGGTGGCACTCGTTCTGAGATTGTCCTGGTGGCACTCGTGCTGAGATTGTCCTGGTGGCACTCGTGCTGAGATTGTCCTGCTGGCACTCGTGCTGACATTGTCCTGGTGGCACTCGTACTGAGATTTTCCTGGTGGCACTCATTCTGAGATTGTCCTGGTGGCACTTGTGCTGAGATTGTCCTGGTGGCACTCGTGCTGAGATTGTCCTAGTGGCACTCGTGCTGAGATTGTCCTGCTGGCACTCGTGCTGACATTGTCCTGGTGGCACTCGTTCTGAGATTGTCCTGGTGGCACTCCTTCTGAGATTGTCCTGGTGGCACTCGTGCTGAGATTGTCCTGGTGGCACTCGTGCTGAGATTGTCCTGGTGGCACTCGTGCTGAGATTGTCCTAGTGGCACTCGTGCTGAGATTGTCCTAGTGGCACTCTTGCTGAGATTGTCCTAGTGGCACTCGTGCTGAGATTGTCCTGCTGGCACTCGTGCTGAGATTGTCCTGGTGGCACTCGTGCTGAGATTGTCCTGGTGGCACTCGTGCTGAGATTGTCCTAGTGGCACTCATGCTGAGATTGTCCTGGTGGCACTCGTGCTGAGATTGTCCTGGTGGCACTTGTGCTGAGATTGTCCTAGTGGCACTCGTGCTGACATTGTCCTGGTGGCTCTCGTGCTGACATTGTCCTGGTGGCACTCGTGCTGAGATTGTCCTGGTGGCACTCGTGCTGAGATTGTCCTGGTGGCACTCGTGCTGAGATTGTCCTAGTGGCACTCGTGCTGAGATTGTCCTAGTGGCACTCGTGCTGAGATTGTCCTGCTGGCACTCGTGCTGAGATTGTCCTGCTGGCACTCGTGCTGAGATTGCCCTAGTGGCACTCGTGCTGACATTGTCCTGGTGGCACTCGTGCTGAGATTGTCCTGGTGGCACTCGTGCTGAGATTGTCCTAGTGGCACTCGTGCTGAGATTGTCCTGCTGGCACTCGTGCTGACATTGTTCTGGTGGCACTCGTGCTGAGATTGTCCTGGTGGCACTCGTGCTGAGATTGTCCTAGTGGCTCTCGTGCTGACATTGTCCTGGTGGCACTCGTGCTGAGATTGTCCTGGTGGCACTCGTGCTGAGATTGTCCTGGTGGCACTCGTGCTGAGATTGTCCTGGTGGCACTCGTGCTGAGATTGTCCTAGTGGCACTCGTGCTGAGATTGTCCTAGTGGCACTCGTGCTGAGATTGTCCTGCTGGCACTCGTGCTGACATTGTCCTGGTGGCACTCGTTCTGAGATTGTCCTGGTGGCACTCGTGCTGAGATTGTCCTGGTGGCACTCGTGCTGAGATTGTCCTGGTGGCACTCGTGGTGAGATTGTCCTGCTGGCACTCGTGCTGACATTGTCCTGGTGGCACTCGTGCTGAGATTGTCCTAGTGGCACTCGTGCTGACATTGTCCTGGTGGCACTCGTTCTGAGATTGTCCTGGTGGCACTCGTGCTGAGATTGTCCTAGTGGCACTCGTGCTGACATTGTCCTGGTGGCACTCATTCTGAGATTGTCCTGGTGGCACTCGTGCTGAGATTGTCCTAGTGGCACTCGTGCTGACATTGTCCTGGTGGCACTCGTACTGAGATTGTCCTGGTGGCACTCGTGCTGAGATTGTCCTAGTGGCACTCGTGCTGAGATTGTCCTAGTGGCACTCGTGCTGACATTGTCCTGGTGGCACTCGTACTGAGATTGTCCTGGTGGCACTCGTGCTGAGATTGTCCTAGTGGCACTCGTGCTGACATTGTCCTGGTGGCACTCGTTCTGAGATTGTCCTGGTGGCACTCGTTCTGAGATTGTCCTGGTGACACTCGTGCTGAGAATGTCCTGATGAAGGGGCCAATGACCTATACTTTCTCTTTGATTTGCTGGATGACACTGTCTACCCAATTGCCACGGTTGGCACCATATTTTCCCTCTACCCAATGACCTCCATGATCTCTTCCATACGGTTATGGCAGAGTAAAGTCTTTTTTTCTGAACTTGTTAGTTCCGGATTCAATCCCGACGTCTGGCAGGGAAGTCGAATGAGGACGTTGTGTGCGCGGGACATGGGTAATGATCACAGCGGCCTTGTCCTCTCCTCATCATCCCCCATGAAAGTCATGTTTATATTGAGGGGATTAAGCGGCTTGATTGGCATCTGGTGGGATCATCTGAGGCGTCTGTGGAATCCACAGATCCCGCTGTCCTTCAGTCTGTTCTCTCTGCTCTTTATAGACTACAGATGTGCGCGGCTTTCATCTGCTGACTAGCATTGAGCGCCTTCATCTGATGATGGATGATGTCACTGGTTGTCATCGGGTCATTCGTACCTGTCAAGGATGGGCACACAGACCTCTTGGACCCTTGTGGAGGAGGGGGGGGGGGCAAATTATTTTTTTTATTTCATATTCGCTTTGCTATTTTTACACTTTTCTATTTAATTAATTTAAAACCAACAACTTTGTAAAAGTCTTTATGTTTCAACTCTTCACAATTTCAAGATCTCTTCTTGCCGCCAGTGAATGGGGGGACATTGTGCTCTCTGACAGGTGGATACAATTGTATCCAGTGTAGAAAGTGAACAAAATCTCTCTGCTGCTTTGCTACAATGTATCAAGCCCTTGTCGATAGAGGCGTGGTGTGAACAGTGAGCACTGGGATGAGGCGTCCGCAGTTGGGGCGTCTCTGGAGGAAAAAGCTGCCGCCCTCCAGGAACTTTGCTCTCTGCTAATAGACCACCATAAGGAGAGAGAAGAAACAGCAGATAATTTACCTTTAAATATTATGGAAAGAGAAAATCTCACCTCGTCCGGAGATCAGATCATCCTCGGGACACGATCATTGAAGTCTCAGGATCAAGATGTTCTTCAACGAGAATGAACCAGAACATTTTAAGGGTTCACAAAACTTTCTAGGCCAACAGTAAATTGTCAGATTACAGAAATCTCCCCCTCTCTGTATAAACGATCCGCACATGTGAATTCTCTCCATGGACAAATGACCTCATGTTTGGTGAATATCTGCTCTGCATCCTCAGAATTCACGTAGCCGCACCCCAAGACGTCAAAGAGGGAAGCGTGTCCACCCGCCCAAGTCCTGTACGCCCTCGCTCCCAGTTATGTCATACACTCAACACAAGAACCCACCTCCAGAGCGCATGTCTCCGAAGTGACACGTCTGCATCCCTTCTGGTGTAACAAGGAGTTAATAATATCATGGGAGATATAGGGCAGCTATAAGGTTAATGTAGGCACCCCTGGTGGTCTATGGTTATTGTTAGTATGCCTGGTTTTCTAGAGTTAACTGAGGTATACTTGGTGGTCTAGGGTTAATGTGGCCACCAATGGTAATGTAGGGTTAATGTCGCCATCCCTGGTGGTGTAGGGTTAATGTGGCCATCCCTGGAGGTCTACTGTTAATGTGACCATCCCTGGTGGTCTAGGATTAATGTCACAAACCGTGGTAGTGTAGGGTTAATGTGAACATCCCTGGTGGTGTAGGGTTAATGTGGCCATCCCTGGTGGTGTAGGGTTAATGTGGCCATCCCTGGTGGTATAGGGTTAATGTGGCCATCCCTGGTAGCATAGGGTTAATGTGGCCATCCCTGGTGGTGTAGGGTTAATGTGGCCATCCCTGGTGGTGTAGGGTTATATGTTACCATCCCTAAAAATAACGGTGCCCAACAGAAAATGGTCTCGAAAATAGTGTGAAATCGACATTGCTTGATAAATGGTAAAAGTGACAACTCTTGTGCACAACATAATAATAATAGTTTTAGTTCATCCCCCAAAAAAGTGCTTCCTCTAGTAACAATGCTCTGTGTGTCCCCTCTAGTAATAATGCTCTGTGTGCCCCCTCTAGTAATAATGCTCTGTGTGCCCCTTCTAGTAATAATGCCCTGTGTGCCCCCTCTAGTAATAATGCTCTCTGTGCTCCCTCTAGTAATAATGCTCTGTGTGCTCCCTCTAGTAATATTGCTCTGTGTGCTCCCTCTAGTAATAATGCTCTGTGTGCCCCCTCTAGTAATAATGCTCTGTGTGCTCCCTCTAGTAATAATGCTCTGTGTGCTCCCTCTAGTAATATTGCTCTGTGTGCTCCCTCTAGTAATAATGCTCTGTGTGCCCCCTCTAGTAATAATGCTCTGTGTGCCCCCTCTAGTAATAATGCTCTGTGTGCCCCCTCTAGTAATAATGCTCTGTGTGCTCCCTCTAGTAATAATGCTCTCTGTGTGCCCCCTCTAGTAATAATGCTCTCTGTGCTCCCTCTAGTAATAATGCTCTGTGTGCCCCCTCTAGTAATAATGCTCTGTGTGCTCCCTCTAGTAATAATGCTCTGTGTGCTCCCTCTAGTAATATTGCTCTGTGTGCCCCCTCTAGTAATAATGCTCTGTGTGCTCCCTCTAGTAATAATGCTCTCTGTGTGCCCCCTCTAGTAATAATGCTCTCTGTGCTCCCTCTAGTAATAATGCTCTGTGTGCCCCCTCTAGTAATAATGCTCTGTGTGCTCCCTCTAGTAATAATGCTCTGTGTGCTCCCTCTAGTAATAATGCTCTCTGTGCTCCCTCTAGTAATAATGCTCTGTGTGCCCCCTCTAGTAATAATGCTCTGTGTGCTCCCTCTAGTAATAATGCTCTGTGTGCTCCCTCTAGTAATAATGCCCTGTGTGCTCCCTCTAGTAATAATGCTCTGTGTGCTCCCTCTAGTAATAATGCTCTGTGTGCTCCCTCTAGTAATAATGCTCTCTGTGTGCCCCCTCTAGTAATAATGCTCTGTGTGCCCCCTCTAGTAATAATGCTCTCTGTGCTCCCTCTAGTAATAATGCTCTGTGTGCCCCCTCTAGTAATAATGCTCTGTGTGCTCCCTCTAGTAATAATGCTCTGTGTGCTCCCTCTAGTAATAATGCTCTCTGTGCTCCCTCTAGTAATAATGCTCTGTGTGCCCCCTCTAGTAATAATGCTCTGTGTGCTCCCTCTAGTAATAATGCTCTGTGTGCTCCCTCTAGTAATAATGCTCTCTGTGTGCTCCCTCTAGTAATAATGCTCTGTGTGCTTCCTCTAGTAATAATGCTCTGTGTGGCCTCTCTAGTAATAATGCTCTGTGTGCCCCCTCTAGTAATAATGCTCTGTGTGCCCCCTCTAGTAATAATGCTCTGTGTGCTCACTCTAGTAATAATGCTCTGTGTGCCCCTCTAGTAATAATGCTCTGTGTGCCCCCTCTAGTAATAATGCTCTGTGTGCCCCTCTAGTAATAATGCTCTGTGTGCTTCCTCTAGTAACAATGCTCTGTGTGCTCCCTCTAGTAATAATGCTCTGTGTGCCCCCTCTAGTAATAATGCTCTGTGTGGCCTCTCTAGTAATAATGCTCTCTGTGTGCCCCCTCTAGTAATAATGCTCTGTGTGCTCCCTCTAGTAATAATGCTCTGTGTGCTCACTCTAGTAATAATGCTCTGTGTGCCCCTCTAGTAATAATGCTCTGTGTGCCCCCTCTAGTAATAATGCTCTGTGTGCCCCTCTAGTAATAATGCTCTGTGTGCTTCCTCTAGTAACAATGCTCTGTGTGCTCCCTCTAGTAATAATGCTCTGTGTGCCCCCTCTAGTAATAAAGCTCTGTGTGCCCCTCTAGTAGTAATGATCTCTGTGTTCCCCCTCTAGTAATAATGCTCTGTGTGCCCCCTCTAGTAATAATGCTCTGTGTGCCCCCTCTAGTAATAATGCTCTGTGTGCCCCCTCTAGTAATAATGCTCTGTGTGCTCCCTCTAGTAATAATGCTCTGTGTGCCCCCTCTAGTAATAATGCTCTGTGTGCCCCCTCTAGTAATAATGCTCTGTGTGCTCCCTCTAGTAATAATGCTCTGTGTGCTCCCTCTAGTAATAATGCTCTGTGTGCTCCCTCTAGTAATAATGCTCTGTGTGCTCCCTCTAGTAATAATGCTCTGTGTGCTCCCTCTAGTAATAATGCTCTGTGTGCCCCCTCTAGTAATAATGCTCTGTGTGCTCCCTCTAGTAATAATGCTCTCTGTGTGCTCCCTCTAGTAATAATGCTCTGTGTGCTCCCTCTAGTAATAATGCTCTGTGTGCTCCCTCTAGTAATAATGCTCTGTGTGCCCCCTCTAGTAATAATGCTCTGTGTGCTCCCTCTAGTAATAATGCTCTGTGTGCTCCCTCTAGTAATAATGCTCTGTGTGCTCCCTCTAGTAATAATGCTCTGTGTGCTCCCTCTAGCAATAATGCTCTGTGTGCTCCCTCTAGTAGTAATGCTCTGTGTGCTCCCTCTAGTAATAATGTTCTGTGTGCCCCCTCTAGTAATAATGCTCTGTGTGCTCCCTCTAGTAATAATGCTCTGTGTGCCCCCTCTAGTAATAATGCTCTGTGTGCTCCCTCTAGTAATAATGCTCTGTGTGCTCCCTCTAGTAATAATGCTCTGTGTGCTCCCTCTAGTAATAATGCTCTGTGTGCTCCCTCTAGTAATAATGCTCTGTGTGCCCCCTCTAGTAATAATGCTCTGTGTGCTCCCTCTAGTAATAATGCTCTGTGTGCTCCCTCTAGTAATAATGCTCTGTGTGCCCCCTCTAGTAATAATGCTCTGTGTGCTCCCTCTAGTAATAATGCTCTGTGTGCTCCCTCTAGTAATAATGCTCTGTGTGCTCCCTCTAGTAATAATGCTCTGTGTGCTCCCTCTAGTAATAATGCTCTGTGTGCTCCCTCTAGTAATAATGCTCTGTGTGCTCCCTCTAGTAATAAT
Organism: Phyllobates terribilis; assembly: GCF_046119375.1. NCBI lineage: Eukaryota > Metazoa > Chordata > Amphibia > Anura > Dendrobatidae > Phyllobates > Phyllobates terribilis. The sequence goes on along the minus strand of NW_027362764.1, from coordinate 19,288,551 downwards.
GCTCTGTGTGCCCCCTCTAGTAATAATGCTCTGTGTGCCCCCTCTAGTAATAATGCTCTGTGTGCTCCCTCTAGTAATAATGCTCTGTGTGCCCCCTCTAGTAATAATGCTCTGTGTGCTCCCTCTAGTAATAATGCTCTGTGTGCCCCCTCTAGTAATAATGCTCTGTGTGCTCCCTCTAGTAATAATGCTCTGTGTGCCCCCTCTAGTAATAATGTTCTGTGTGCTCCCTCTAGTAATAATGCTCTGTGTGCTCCCTCTAGTAATAATGCTCTGTGTGCCCCCTCTAGTAATAATGCTCTGTGTGCTCCCTCTAGTAATAATGCTCTGTGTGCCCCCTCTAGTAATAATGCTGTGTGTGCCCCCTCTAGTAATAATGCTCTGTGTGCTCCCTCTAGTAATAATGCTCTGTGTGTGCTCCCTCTAGTAATAATGCTCTGTGTGCCCCCTCTAGTAATAATGCTCTGTGTGCCTCCTCTAGTAATAATGCTCTGTGTGCTCCCTCTAGTAATAATGCTCTGTGTGCTCCCTCTAGTAATAATGCTCTCTGTGTGCTCCCTCTAGTAATAATGCTCTGTGTGCCCCCTCTAGTAATAATGCTCTGTGTGCTCCCTCTAGTAATAATGCTCTGTGTGCTCCCTCTAGTAATAATGCTCTGTGTGCTCCCTCTAGTAATAATGCTCTGTGTGCTCCCTCTAGTAATAATGCTCTGTGTGCCCCCTCTAGTAATAATGCTCTTTGTGCTCCCTCTAGTAATAATGCTCTGTGTGCTCCCTCTAGTAATAATGCTCTGTGTGCCCCCTCTAGTAATAATGCTCTGTGTGCTCCCTCTAGTAATAATGCTCTGTGTGCTCCCTCTAGTAATAATGCTCTGTGTGCTCCCTCTAGTAATAATGCTCTGTGTGCTCCCTCTAGTAATAATGCTCTGTGTGCTCCCTCTAGTAATAATGCTCTCTGTGTGCTCCCTCTAGTAATAATGCTCTGTGTGCCCCCTCTAGTAATAATGCTCTGTGTGCTCCCTCTAGTAATAATGCTCTGTGTGCTCCCTCTAGTAATAATGCTCTGTGTGTGCCCCCTCTAGTAATAATGCTCTGTGTGCTCCCTCTAGTAATAATGTTCTCTGTGTGCTCCCTCTAGTAATAATGCTCTGTGTGCCCCCTCTAGTAATAATGCTCTGTGTGCTCCCTCTAGTAATAATTCTCTGTGTGTGCTCCCTCTAGAAATAATGCTCTGTGTGCCCCCTCTAGTAATAATGCTCTGTTTGCCCCCTCTAGTAATAATACTCTGTGTGCCCCCTCTAGTAATAATGCTGTGTGCTTCCTCTAGTAATAATGCTCTGTGTGCCCCCTCTAGTAATAATGCTCTGTGTGACCCCTCTAGTAATAATGCTGTGTGCCCCCTCTAGTAATAATGCTCTGTGTGCCCCCTCTAGTAATAATGCTCTGTGTGACCCCTCTAGTAATAATGCTGTGTGCTTCCTCTAGTAATAATGCTCTGTGTGCCCCCTCTAATAATAATGCTCTCTGTGTGCCCCCTCTAGTGATAATGCTCTGTGTGCTCCCTCTAATATTAATGCTCTGTGTGTGCCCCCTCTAGTAATAATGCTCTGTGTGCCCCCTCTAGTAATAATGCTCTGTGTGCCCCCTCTAGTAATAATGCTCTGTGTGCCCCCTCTAGTAATAATGCTTTGTGTGTCCCCTCTAGTAATAATGCTCTGTATGCCCCCACTGGTAATAATGCTCTGTGTGTGCCCCCTCTAGTAATAATGCTCTGTGTGTGCTCCCTCTAGTAATAATGCTGTGTGTGCTCCCTCTAGTAATAATGCTCTCTGTGTGCCCCCTTCAGTAATAATGCTCTGTGTGCCCCCTCTAATAATAATGCTCTGTGTGCCCCCTCTAATAATAATGCTCTGTGTGTGCTCCCTCTAGTAATAATGCTCTGTGTGCCCCCTCTAATAATAATGCTCTGTGTGTGCTCCCTCTAGTAATAATGCTCTGTGTGCCCCCTCTAGTAATAATGCTCTTTGTGCCCCCTCTAGTAATAATGCTCTGTGTGCTCCCTCTAGTAATAATGCTCTGTGTGCCCCCTCTAGTAATAATGCTCTGTGTGCCCCCTCTAGTAATAATGCTCTGTGTGCCCCCTCTAGTAATAATGCTCTGTGTGCTCCCTCTAGTAATAATGCTCTGTGTGCCCCCTCTAGTAATAATGCTCTCTGTATGCCCCCTCTAGCAATAATGCTCTGTGTGCCCCTCTAGTAATAATGCTCTGTGTGCCCCTCTAGTAATAATGCTCTGTGTGCTCCCTCTAGTAATAATGCTCTCTGGGTGCCCCCTCTAGTAATAATGCTCTCTGTGTGCCCCCTCTAGTAATAATGCTCTGTGTGTGCCCCCTCTAGTAATAATGCTCTGTGTGCCCCCTCTAATAATAATGCTCTGTGTGCCCCCTCTAGTAATAATGATCTGTGTGCTCCCTCTAGTAATAATGCTCTCTGTGTGCTCCCTCTAGTAATAATGCTCTGTGTGCCCCCTCTAGTAATAATGCTCTGTGTGCCCCCTCTAGTAATAATGCTCTGTGTGCCCCCTCTAGTAATAATGCTCTGTGTGCCCCCTCTAGTAATAATGCTCTGTGTGCTCCCTCTAGTAATAATGCTCTCTGTGTGCTCCCTCTAGTAATAATGCTCTGTGTGCCCCCTCTAGTAATAATGCTCTGTGTGCCCCCTCTAGTAATAATGCTCTCTGTGTCCCCCCTCTAGTAATAATGCTCTCTGTGTGCTCCCTCTAGTAATAATGCTCTGTGTGCTCCCTCTAGTAATAATGCTCTGTGTGCCCCCTCTAGTAATAATGCTCTCTGTGTCCCCCCTCTAGTAATAATGCTCTCTGTGTGCTCCCTCTAGTAATAATGCTCTGTGTGCCCCCTCTAGTAATAATGCTCTGTGTGCCCCCTCTAGTAATAATGCTCTGTGTGCCCCCTCTAGTAATAATGCTCTGTGTGCCCCCTCTAGTAATAATGCTCTGTGTGCTCCCTCTAGTAATAATGCTCTCTGTGTGCTCCCTCTAGTAATAATGCTCTGTGTGCTCCCTCTAGTAATAATGCTCTGTGTGCTCCCTCTAGTAATAATGCTCTGTGTGCCCCCTCTAGTAATAATGCTCTGTGTGCCCCCTCTAGTAATAATGCTCTGTGTGCTCCCTCTAGTAATAATGCTCTGTGTGCTCCCTCTAGTAATAATACTTTGTGTGCTCCCTCTAGTAATAATGCTCTCTGTGTGCTCCCTCTAGTAATAATGCTCTATGTGCCCCCTCTAGTAATAATGCTCTCTGTGTGCTCCCTCTAGTAATAATGCTCTGTGTGCCCCCTCTAGTAATAATGCTCTGTGTGCTCCCTCTAGTAATAATGCTCTGTGTGCCCCCTCTAGTAATAATGCTCTGTGTGCCCCCTCTAGTAATAATGCTGTGTGTGCTCCCTCTAGTAATAATGCTTTGTGTGCTCCCTCTAGTAATAATGCTCTGTGTGCCCCCTCTAGTAATAATGCTCTGTGTGCCCCCTCTAGTAATAATGCTCTGTGTGCTCCATCTAGTAATAATGCTCTGTGTGCCCCCTCTAGTAATAATGCTCTGTGTGCTCCCTCTAGTAATAATGCTCTGTGTGCCCCCTCTAGTAATAATGCTCTGTGTGCCCCCTCTAGTAATAATGCTCTCTGTGTGCTCCCTCTAGTAATAATGCTCTGTGTGCTCCCTCTAGTAATAATGCTCTGTGTGCCCCCTCTAGTAATAATGCTCTCTGTGTGCTCCCTCTAGTAATAATGCTCTGTGTGCCCCCTCTAGTAATAATGCTCTGTGTGCTCCCTCTAGTAATAATGCTCTGTGTGCTCCCTCTAGTAATAATGCTCTGTGTGCCCCCTCTAGTAATAATGCTCTCTGTGTGCTCCCTCTAGTAATAATGCTCTGTGTGCTCCCTCTAGTAATAATGCTCTGTGTGCCCCCTCTAGTAATAATGCTCTCTGTGTGCTCCCTCTAGTAATAATGCTCTGTGTGCTCCCTCTAGTAATAATGCTCTGTGTGCTCCCTCTAGTAATAATGCTCTGTGTGCCCCCTCTAGTAATAATGCTCTCTGTGTGCTCCCTCTAGTAATAATGCTCTGTGTGCCCCCTCTAGTAATAATGCTCTCTGTGTGCTCCCTCTAGTAATAATGCTCTGTGTGCCCCCTCTAGTAATAATGCTCTGTGTGCTCCCTCTAGTAATAATGCTCTGTGTGCCCCCTCTAGTAATAATGCTCTGTGTGCTCCCTCTAGTAATAATGCTCTGTGTGCCCCCTCTAGTAATAATGCTCTCTGTGTGCTCCCTCTAGTAATATTGCTCTGTGTGCTCCCTCTAGTAATAATGCTCTGTGTGCCCCCTCTAGTAATAATGCTCTCTGTGTGCTCCCTCTAGTAATAATGCTCTGTGTGCTCCCTCTAGTAATAATGCTCTGTGTGCTCCCTCTAGTAATAATGCTCTCTGTGTGCTCCCTCTAGTAATAATGCTCTGTGTGCCCCCTCTAGTAATAATGCTTTGTGTGCTCCCTCTAGTAATAATGCTCTGTGTGCCCCCTCTAGTAATAATGCTCTGTGTGCTCCCTCTAGTAATAATGCTCTGTGTTCTCCCTCTAGTAATAATGCTCTGTGTGCCCCCTCTAGTAATAATGCTCTGTGTTCTCCCTCTAGTAATAATGCTCTGTGTGCTCCCTCTAGTAATAATGCTCTGTGTGCTCCCTCTAGTAATAATGCTCTGTGTGCCCCCTCTAGTAATAATGCTCTGTGTGCTCCCTCTAGTAATAATGCTCTGTGTTCTCCCTCTAGTAATAATGCTCTGTGTGCCCCCTCTAGTAATAATGCTCTGTGTTCTCCCTCTAGTAATAATGCTCTGTGTGCTCCCTCTAGTAATAATGCTCTGTGTGCTCCCTCTAGTAATAATGCTCTGTGTGCCCCCTCTAGTAATAATGCTCTGTGTGCTCCCTCTAGTAATAATGCTCTGTGTTCTCCCTCTAGTAATAATGCTCTGTGTGCTCCCTCTAGTAATAATGCTCTGTGTGCTCCCTCTAGTAATAATGCTCTGTGTGCCCCCTCTAGTAATAATGCTCTGTGTGCCCCCTCTAGTAATAATGCTCTGTGTTCTCCCTCTAGTAATAATGCTCTGTGTGCTCCCTCTAGTAATAATGCTCTGTGTGCCCCCTCTAGTAATAATGCTCTGTGTGCTCCCTCTAGTAATAATGCTCTGTGTGCCCCCTCTAGTAATAATGCTCTGTGTTCTCCCTCTAGTAATAATGCTCTGTGTGCTCCCTCTAGTAATAATGCTCTGTGTGCCCCCTCTAGTAATAATGCTCTGTGTTCTCCCTCTAGTAATAATGCTCTGTGTGCTCCCTCTAGTAATAATGCTCTGTGTGCTCCCTCTAGTAATAATGCTCTGTGTTCTCCCTCTAGTAATAATGCTCTGTGTGCTCCCTCTAGTAATAATGCTCTGTGTGCCCCCTCTAGTAATAATGCTCTGTGTTCTCCCTCTAGTAATAATGCTCTGTGTGCTCCCTCTAGTAATAATGCTCTGTGTGCCCCCTCTAGTAATAATGCTCTGTGTTCTCCCTCTAGTAATAATGCTCTGTGTGCTCCCTCTAGTAATAATGCTCTGTGTGCCCCCTCTAGTAATAATGCTCTGTGTTCTCCCTCTAGTAATAATGCTCTGTGTGCTCCCTCTAGTAATAATGCTCTGTGTGCCCCCTCTAGTAATAATGCTCTGTGTTCTCCCTCTAGTAATAATGCTCTGTGTGCTCCCTCTAGTAATAATGCTCTGTGTTCTCCCTCTAGTAATAATGCTCTGTGTGCTCCCTCTAGTAATATTGCTCTGTGTGCCCCCTCTAGTAATAATGCTCTGTGTGCTCCCTCTAGTAATATTGCTCTGTGTGCCCCCTCTAGTAATAATGCTCTGTGTGCTCCCTCTAGTAATAATGCTCTCTGTGTGACCCCTCTAGTAATAATGCTCTGTGTGCCCCCTCTAGTAATAATGCTCTGTGTGCTCCCTCTAGTAATAATGCTCTGTGTGCTCCCTCTAGTAATAATGCTCTGTGTGCTCCCTCTAGTAATAATGCTCTGTGTGCCCCCTCTAGTAATAATGCTCTGTGTGCTCCCTCTAGTAATAATGCTCTGTGTGCTCCCTCTAGTAATAATGCTCTGTGTGCCCCCTCTAGTAATAATGCTTTGTGTGCTCCCTCTAGTAATAATGCTCTCTGTGTGCTCCCTCTAGTAATAATGCTCTGTGTGCCCCCTCTAGTAATAATGCTCTCTGTGTGCTCCCTTTAGTAATAATGCTCTGTGTGCCCCCTCTAGTAATAATGCTCTGTGTGCTCCCTCTAGTAATAATGCTGTGTGCTCCCTCTAGTAATAATGCTTTGTGTGCTCCCTCTAGTAATAATGCTCTGTGTGCCCCCTCTAGTAATAATGCTCTGTGTGCCCCCTCTAGTAATAATGCTCTGTGTGCTCCCTCTAGTAATAATGCTCTGTGTGCCCCCTCTAGTAATAATGCTCTCTGTGTGCTCCCTCTAGTAATAATGCTCTGTGTGCCCCCTCTAGTAATAATGCTCTGTGTGCCCCCTCTTGTAATAATGCTCTGTGTGCTCCCTCTAGTAATAATGCTTTGTGTGCCCCCTCTAGTAATATTGCTCTGTGTGCTCCCTCTAGTAATAATGCTCTCTGTGTGCCCCCTCTAGTAATAATGCTCTCTGTGTGCCCCCTCTAGTAATAATGCTCTCTGTGTGCCCCCTCTAGTAATAATGCTGTGTGTGCCCCCTCTAGTAATAATGCTCTGTGTGCTCCCTCTAGTAATAATGCTCTCTGTGTGCCCCCTCTAGTAATAATGCTCTCTGTGTGCCCCCTCTAGTAATAATGCTCTCTGTGTGCCCCCTCTAGTAATAATGCTCTCTGTGTGCCCCCTCTAGTAATAATGCTCTCTGTGTGCCCCCTCTAGTAATAATGCTCTCTGTGTGCTCCCTCTAGTAATAATGCTCTCTGTGTGCCCCCTCTAGTAATAATGCTCTCTGTGTGCCCCCTCTAGTAATAATGCTCTGTGTGTGCCCCCTCTAGTAATAATGCTCTGTGTGCCCCCTCTAATAATAATGCACTGTGTGTGCCCCCTCTAGTAATAATGCTCTGTGTGCCCCCTCTAGTAATAATGCTCTCTGTGTGCCCCCTGTAGTAATAATGCTCTGTTTGCCCCCTCTAGTAATAATTCTCTGTGTGTGCTCCCTCTAGTAATAATGCTCTGTGTGCCCCCTCTAGTAATAATGCTCTGTTTGCCCCCTCTAGTAATAATACTCTGTGTGCCCCCTCTAGTAATAATGCTGTGTGCTTCCTCTAGTAATAATGCTCTGTGTGCCCCCTCTAGTAATAATGCTCTGTGTGACCCCTCTAGTAATAATGCTGTGTGCCCCCTCTAGTAATAATACTCTGTGTGCCCCCTCTAGTAATAATGCTCTGTGTGCCCCCTCTAGTAATAATGCTCTGTGTGACCCCTCTAGTAATAATGCTGTGTGCCCCCTCTAGTAATAATACTCTGTGTGCCCCCTCTAGTAATAATGCTGTCTGTGTGCTCCCTCTAGTAATAATGCTCTGTGTGCCCCCTCTAGTAATAATGCTCTGTGTGCCCCCTCTAGTAATAATGCTCTCTGTGTGCCCCCTCTACTAATAGTGCTCTCTGTGTGCCACCTCTAGTAATAATGCTCTGTGTGACCCCTCTAGTAATAATGCTCTCCTTGTGCTCCCTCTAGTAATAATGCTCTCTGTGTGCTCCCTCTAGTAAAAATGCTTTGTGTGCCCCCTCTAGTAATAATGCTCTCTGTGTGCCCCCTCTAGTAATAATGCTCTGTGTGACCCCTCTAGTAATAATGCTCTCTGTGCCCCCTCTAGTAATAATGCTGTGTGCTTCCTCTAGTAATAATGCTCTGTGTGCCCCCTCTAATAATAATGCTCTCTGTGTGCCCCCTCTAGTAATAATGCTCTGTGTGACCCCTTTAGTAATAATGCTCTCTGTGTGCCTCCTCTAGTAATAATGCTCTGTGTGCCCCCTCTAATAATAATGCTCTCTGTGTGCCCCCTCTAGTAATAATGCTGTGTGTGACCCCTCTAGTAATAATGCTCTCTGTGTGCCCCCTCTAGTAATAATGCTCTGTGTGCCCCCTCTAGTGATAATGCTCTGTGTGCCCCCTCTAGTAATAATGCTCTGTGTGCTCCCTCTAATATTAATGCTCTGTGTGTGCCCCCTCTAGTAATAATGCTCTGTGTGCCTCCTCTAGTAATAATGCTGTGTGCCCCCTCTAGTAATAATGCTTTGTGTGTCCCCTCTAGTAATAATGCTCTGTGTGCCCCCACTGGTAATAATGCTCTGTGTGTGCCCCCTCTAGTAATAATGCTCTGTGTGCCCCCTCTAGTAATAATGCTCTGTGTGCTCCCTCTAGTAATAATGCTGTGTGTGCTCCCTCTAGTAATAATGCTGTGTGTGCTCCCTCTAGTAATAATGCTCTCTGTGTGCCCCCTTTAGTAATAATGCTCTGTGTGTGCCCCCTCTAGTAATAATGCTCTGTGTGCCCCCTCTAATAATAATGCTCTGTGTGTGCCCCCTCTAGTAATAATGCTCTTTGTGCCCCCTCTAGTAATAATGCTCTGTGTGCTCCCTCTAGTAATAATGCTCTTTGTGCCCCCTCTAGTAGTAATGCTCTGTGTGCCCCCTCTAGTAATAACGCTCTTTGTGCCCCCTTTAGTAATAATGCTTTGTGTGCTCCCTCTAGTAATAATGCTCTCTGTGTGCTCCCTCTAGTAATAATGCTTTGTGTGTCCCCTCTAGTAATAATGCTCTGTGTGCCCCCACTGGTAATAATGCTCTGTGTGTGCCCCCTCTAGTAATAATGCTCTGTGTGCCCCCTCTAGTAATAATGCTCTGTGTGACCCCTCTAGTAATAATGCTGTGTGCCCCCTCTAGTAATAATACTCTGTGTGCCCCCTCTAGTAATAATGCTGTCTGTGTGCTCCCTCTAGTAATAATGCTCTGTGTGCCCCCTCTAGTAATAATGCTCTGTGTGCCCCCTCTAGTAATAATGCTCTCTGTGTGCCCCCTCTACTAATAGTGCTCTCTGTGTGCCCCCTCTAGTAATAATGCTCTGTGTGACCCCTCTAGTAATAATGCTCTCCTTGTGCTCCCTCTAGTAATAATGCTCTCTGTGTGCTCCCTCTAGTAAAAATGCTTTGTGTGCCCCCTCTAGTAATAATGCTCTCTGTGTGCCCCCTCTAGTAATAATGCTCTGTGTGACCCCTCTAGTAATAATGCTCTCTGTGCCCCCTCTAGTAATAATGCTGTGTGTTTCCTCTAGTAATAATGCTCTGTGTGCCCCCTCTAATAATAATGCTCTCTGTGTGCCCCCTCTAGTAATAATGCTCTGTGTGACCCCTTTAGTAATAATGCTCTCTGTGTGCCTCCTCTAGTAATAATGCTCTGTGTGCCCCCTCTAATAATAATGCTCTCTGTGTGCCCCCTCTAGTAATAATGCTGTGTGTGACCCCTCTAGTAATAATGCTCTCTGTGTGCCCCCTCTAGTAATAATGCTCTGTGTGCCCCCTCTAGTGATAATGCTCTGTGTGCCCCCTCTAGTAATAATGCTCTGTGTGCTCCCTCTAATATTAATGCTCTGTGTGTGCCCCCTCTAGTAATAATGCTCTGTGTGCCTCCTCTAGTAATAATGCTGTGTGCCCCCTCTAGTAATAATGCTTTGTGTGTCCCCTCTAGTAATAATGCTCTGTGTGCCCCCACTGGTAATAATGCTCTGTGTGTGCCCCCTCTAGTAATAATGCTCTGTGTGCCCCCTCTAGTAATAATGCTCTGTGTGCTCCCTCTAGTAATAATGCTGTGTGTGCTCCCTCTAGTAATAATGCTGTGTGTGCTCCCTCTAGTAATAATGCTCTCTGTGTGCCCCCTTTAGTAATAATGCTCTGTGTGTGCCCCCTCTAGTAATAATGCTCTGTGTGCCCCCTCTAATAATAATGCTCTGTGTGTGCCCCCTCTAGTAATAATGCTCTTTGTGCCCCCTCTAGTAATAATGCTCTGTGTGCTCCCTCTAGTAATAATGCTCTTTGTGCCCCCTCTAGTAGTAATGCTCTGTGTGCCCCCTCTAGTAATAACGCTCTTTGTGCCCCCTTTAGTAATAATGCTTTGTGTGCTCCCTCTAGTAATAATGCTCTCTGTGTGCTCCCTCTAGTAATAATGCTTTGTGTGCTCCCTCTAGTAATAATGCTCTCTGTGTGCTCCCTCTAGTAATAATGCTCTGTGTGCCCCCTCTAATAATAATGCTCTCTGTGTGCCCCCTCTAGTAATAATGCTCTGTGTGACCCCTTTAGTAATAATGCTCTCTGTGTGCCTCCTCTAGTAATAATGCTCTGTGGGCCCCCTCTAATAATAATGCTCTCTGTGTGCCCCCTCTAGTAATAATGCTCTGTGTGACCCCTCTAGTAATAATGCTCTCTGTGTGCTCCCTCTAGTAATAATGCTCTCTGTGTGCTCCCTCTAGTAATAATGCTTTGTGTGCCCCCTCTAGTAATAATGCTCTCTGTGTGCCCGCTCTAGTAATAATGCTCTGTGTGACCCCTCTAGTAATAATGCTCTCTGTGCCCCCTCTAGTAATAATGCTGTGTGCTTCCTCTAGTAATAATGCTCTGTGTGCCCCCTCTAATAATAATGCTCTCTGTGTGCCCCCTCTAGTAATAATGCTCTGTGTGCCCCCTCTAATAATAATGCTCTCTGTGTGCCCCCTCTAGTAATAATGCTGTGTGTGACCCCTCTAGTAATAATGCTCTCTGTGTGCCCCCTCTAGTAATAATGCTCTGTGTGCCCCCTCTAGTGATAATGCTCTGTGTGCTCCCTCTAATATTAATGCTCTGTGTGTGCCCCATCTAGTAATAATGCTCTGTGTGCCCCCTCTAGTAATAATGCTCTGTGTGCCCCCTCTAGTAATAATGCTCTGTGTGCCCCCTCTAGTAATAATGCTTTGTGTGTCCCCTCTAGTAATAATGCTCTGTGTGCCCCCACTGGTAATAATGCTCTGTGTGTGCCCCCTCTAGTAATAATGCTCTGTGTGTGCTCCCTCTAGTAATAATGCTGTGTGTGCTCCCTCTAGTAATAATGCTCTCTGTGTGCCCCCTTTAGTAATAATGCTCTGTGTGTGCCCCCTCTAGTAATAATGCTCTGTGTGCCCCCTTTAATAATAATGCTCTGTGTGTGCCCCCTCTAGTAATAATGCTCTTTGTGCCCCCTCTAGTAATAATGCTCTGTGTGCTCCGTCTAGTAATAATGCTCTTTGTGCCCCCTCTAGTAATAATGCTCTGTGTGCCCCCTCTAGTAATAATGCTCTGTGTGCCCCCTCTAGTAATAATGCTCTGTGTGCCCCCTCTAGTAATAATGCTCTGTGTGCCCCCTCTAGTAATAATGCTCTGTGTGCTCCCTCTAGTAATAATGCTCTGTGTTCCCCCTCTAGTAATAATGCTCTCTGTATGCCCCCTCTAGCAATAATGCTCTGTGTGCCCCTCTAGTAATAATGCTCTGTGTGCCCCTCCAGTAATAATGCTCTGTGTGCTCCCTCTAGTAATAATGCTCTCTGGGTGCCCCCTCTAGTAATAATGCTCTCTGTGTGCCCCCTCTAGTAATAATGCTCTGTGTGTGCCCCCTCTAGTAATAATGCTCTGTGTGCCCCCTCTAATAATAATGCTCTGTGTGCCCCCTCTAGTAATAATGCTCTGTGTTCCCCCTCTAGCAATAATGCTCTCTGTATGCCCCCTCTAGCAATAATGCTCTGTGTGTCCCTCTAGTAATAATGCTCTGTGTGCCCCTCTAGTAATAATGCTCTGTGTGCTCCCTCTAGTAATAATGCTCTCTGGGTGCCCCCTCTAGTAATAATGCTATCTGTGTGCCCCCTCTAGTAATAATGCTCTCTGTGTGCCCCCTCTAGTAATAATGCTCTCTGTGTGCCCCCTCTAGTAATAATGCTCTGTGTGTGCCCCCTCTAGTAATAATGCTCTGTGTGCTCCCTCTAATAATAATGCTCTCTGTGTGCTCCCTCTAGTAATAATGCTCTCTGTGTGCCCCCTCTAATAATAATGCTCTGTGTGCTCCCTCTAGTAATAATGCTCTGTGTGCCCCCTCTAGTAATAATGCTCTCTGTGTCCCCCCTCTAGTAATAATGCTCTGTGTGCTCCCTCTAGTAATAATGCTCTGTGTGCCCCCTCTAGTAATAATGCTCTGTGTGCCCCCTCTAGTAATAATGCTCTGTGTGCCCCCTCTAGTAATAATGCTCTGTGTGCTCCCTCTAGTAATAATGCTCTGTGTGCCCCCTCTAGTAATAATGCTCTGTGTGCTCCCTCTAGTAATAATGCTCTCTGTGTGCTCCCTCTAGTAATAATGCTCTGTGTTCTCCCTCTAGTAATAATGCTCTGTGTGCCCTCTCTAGTAATAATGCTCTGTGTGCCCCCTCTAGTAATAATGCTCTCTGTGTCCCCCTCTAGTAATAATGCTCTCTGTGTGCTCCCTCTAGTAATAATGCTCTGTGTGCTCCCTCTAGTAATAATGCTCTGTGTGCCCTCTCTAGTAATAATGCTCTGTGTGCCCCCTCTAGTAATAATGCTCTCTGTGTCCCCCCTCTAGTAATAATGCTCTGTGTGCTCCCTCTAGTAATAATGCTCTGTGTGCTCCCTCTAGTAATAATGCTCTGTGTGCTCCCTCTAGTAATAATGCTCTGTGTGCTCCCTCTAGTAATAATGCTCTGTGTGCCCCCTCTAGTAATAATGCTCTGTGTGCTCCCTCTAGTAATAATGCTCTCTGTGTCCCCCCTCTAGTAATAATGCTCTGTGTGCTCCCTCTAGTAATAATGCTCTCTGTGTCCCCCCTCTAGTAATAATGCTCTGTGTGCTCCCTCTAGTAATAATGCTCTGTGTGCTCCCTCTAGAAATAATGCTCTGTGTGCCCCCTCTAGTAATAATGCTCTGTGTGCTCCCTCTAGTAATAATGCTCTGTGTGCCCCCTCTAGTAATAATGCTCTGTGTGCTCCCTCTAGTAATAATGCTCTGTGTGCTCCCTCTAGTAATAATGCTCTGTGTGCCCCCTCTAGTAATAATGCTCTGTGTGCTCCCTCTAGTAATAATGCTCTGTGTGCTCCCTCTAGTAATAATGCTCTGTGTGCCCCCTCTAGTAATAATGCTCTGTGTGCCCCCTCTAGTAATAATGCTCTGTGTGCCCCCTCTAGTAATAATGCTCTGTGTGCCCCCTCTAGTAATAATGCTCTGTGTGCCCCCTCTAGTAATAATGCTCTGTGTGCCCCCTCTAGTAATAATGCTCTGTGTGCCCCCTCTAGTAATAATGCTCTGTGTGCCCCCTCTAGTAATAATGCTCTGTGTGCCCCCTCTAGTAATAATGCTCTGTGTGCCCCCTCTAGTAATAATGCTCTGTGTGCCCCCTCTAGTAATAATGCTCTGTGTGCCCCCTCTAGTAATAATGCTCTGTGTGTGCCCCCTCTAGTAATAATGCTCTGTGTGCTCCCTCTAGTAATAATGCTCTGTGTGCTCCCTCTAGTAATAATGCTCTGTGTGCTCCCTCTAGTAATAATGCTCTCTGTGTGCTCCCTCTAGTAATAATGCTCTGTGTGCTCCATCTAGTAATAATGCTCTGTGTGCCCCCTCTAGTAATAATGCTCTGTGTGCCCCCTCTAGTAATAATGCTTTGTGTGTCCCCTCTAGTAATAATGCTCTGTGTGCCCCCACTGGTAATAATGCTCTGTGTGTGCCCCCTCTAGTAATAATGCTCTGTGTGTGCTCCCTCTAGTAATAATGCTGTGTGTGCTCCCTCTAGTAATAATGCTCTCTGTGTGCCCCCTTTAGTAATAATGCTCTGTGTGTGCCCCCTCTAGTAATAATGCTCTGTGTGCCCCCTCTAATAATAATGCTCTGTGTGTGCCCCCTCTAGTAATAATGCTCTTTGTGCCCCCTCTAGTAATAATGCTCTGTGTGCTCCCTCTAGTAATAATGCTCTTTGTGCCCCCTCTAGTAATAATGCTCTGTGTGCCCCCTCTAGTATTAATGCTCTGTGTGCCCCCTCTAGTAATAATGCTCTGTGTGCCCCCTCTAGTAATAATGCTCTGTGTGCCCCCTCTAGTAATAATGCTCTGTGTGCTCCCTCTAGTAATAATGCTCTGTGTTCCCCCTCTAGTAATAATGCTCTCTGTATGCCCCCTCTAGCAATAATGCTCTGTGTGCCCCTCTAGTAATAATGCTCTGTGTGCCCCTCCAGTAATAATGCTCTGTGTGCTCCCTCTAGTAATAATGCTCTCTGGGTGCCCCCTCTAGTAATAATGCTCTCTGTGTGCCCCCTCTAGTAATAATGCTCTGTGTGTGCCCCCTCTAGTAATAATGCTCTGTGTGCCCCCTCTAATAATAATGCTCTGTGTGCCCCCTCTAGTAATAATGCTCTGTGTTCCCCCTCTAGTAATAATGCTCTCTGTATGCCCCCTCTAGCAATAATGCTCTGTGTGCCCCTCTAGTAATAATGCTCTGTGTGCCCCTCTAGTAATAATGCTCTGTGTGCTCCCTCTAGTAATAATGCTCTCTGGGTGCCCCCTCTAGTAATAATGCTATCTGTGTGCCCCCTCTAGTAATAATGCTCTCTGTGTGCCCCCTCTAGTAATAATGCTCTCTGTGTGCCCCCTCTAGTAATAATGCTCTGTGTGTGCCCCCTCTAGTAATAATGCTCTGTGTGCTCCCTCTAATAATAATGCTCTCTGTGTGCTCCCTCTAGTAATAATGCTCTCTGTGTGCCCCCTCTAATAATAATGCTCTGTGTGCTCCCTCTAGTAATAATGCTCTGTGTGCCCCCTCTAGTAATAATGCTCTCTGTGTCCCCCCTCTAGTAATAATGCTCTGTGTGCTCCCTCTAGTAATAATGCTCTGTGTGCCCCCTCTAGTAATAATGCTCTGTGTGCCCCCTCTAGTAATAATGCTCTGTGTGCCCCCTCTAGTAATAATGCTCTGTGTGCTCCCTCTAGTAATAATGCTCTGTGTGCCCCCTCTAGTAATAATGCTCTGTGTGCTCCCTCTAGTAATAATGCTCTCTGTGTGCTCCCTCTAGTAATAATGCTCTGTGTTCTCCCTCTAGTAATAATGCTCTGTGTGCCCTCTCTAGTAATAATGCTCTGTGTGCCCCCTCTAGTAATAATGCTCTCTGTGTCCCCCTGTAGTAATAATGCTCTCTGTGTGCTCCCTCTAGTAATAATGCTCTGTGTGCTCCCTCTAGTAATAATGCTCTGTGTGCCCTCTCTAGTAATAATGCTCTGTGTGCCCCCTCTAGTAATAATGCTCTCTGTGTCCCCCCTCTAGTAATAATGCTCTGTGTGCTCCCTCTAGTAATAATGCTCTGTGTGCTCCCTCTAGTAATAATGCTCTGTGTGCTCCCTCTAGTAATAATGCTCTGTGTGCTCCCTCTAGTAATAATGCTCTGTGTGCCCCCTCTAGTAATAATGCTCTGTGTGCTCCCTCTAGTAATAATGCTCTCTGTGTCCCCCCTCTAGTAATAATGCTCTGTGTGCTCCCTCTAGTAATAATGCTCTCTGTGTCCCCCCTCTAGTAATAATGCTCTGTGTGCTCCCTCTAGTAATAATGCTCTGTGTGCTCCCTCTAGAAATAATGCTCTGTGTGCCCCCTCTAGTAATAATGCTCTGTGTGCTCCCTCTAGTAATAATGCTCTGTGTGCCCCCTCTAGTAATAATGCTCTGTGTGCTCCCTCTAGTAATAATGCTCTGTGTGCTCCCTCTAGTAATAATGCTCTGTGTGCCCCCTCTAGTAATAATGCTCTGTGTGCTCCCTCTAGTAATAATGCTCTGTGTGCTCCCTCTAGTAATAATGCTCTGTGTGCCCCCTCTAGTAATAATGCTCTGTGTGCCCCCTCTAGTAATAATGCTCTGTGTGCCCCCTCTAGTAATAATGCTCTGTGTGCCCCCTCTAGTAATAATGCTCTGTGTGCCCCCTCTAGTAATAATGCTCTGTGTGCCCCCTCTAGTAATAATGCTCTGTGTGCCCCCTCTAGTAATAATGCTCTGTGTGCCCCCTCTAGTAATAATGCTCTGTGTGCCCCCTCTAGTAATAATGCTCTGTGTGCCCCCTCTAGTAATAATGCTCTGTGTGCCCCCTCTAGTAATAATGCTCTGTGTGTGCCCCCTCTAGTAATAATGCTCTGTGTGCTCCCTCTAGTAATAATGCTCTGTGTGCTCCCTCTAGTAATAATGCTCTGTGTGCTCCCTCTAGTAATAATGCTCTCTGTGTGCTCCCTCTAGTAATAATGCTCTGTGTGCTCCCTCTAGTAATAATGCTCTGTGTGCCCCCTCTAGTAATAATGCTCTGTGTGCTCCCTCTAGTAATAATGCTCTGTGTGCCCCCTCTAGTAATAATGCTCTGTGTTCTCCCTCTAGTAATAATGCTCTGTGTGCTCCCTCTAGTAATAATGCTCTGTGTGCTCCCTCTAGTAATAATGCTCTGTGTGCTCCCTCTAGTAATAATGCTCTGTGTGCTCCCTCTAGTAATAATGCTCTGTGTGCTCCCTCTAGTAATAATGCTCTCTGTGTGCTCCCTCTAGTAATAATGCTCTGTGTGCTCCCTCTAGTAATAATGCTCTCTGTGTGCTCCCTCTAGTAATAATGCTCTGTGTGCTCCCTCTAGTAATAATGCTCTGTGTGCTCCCTCTAGTAATAATGCTCTGTGTGCCCCCTCTAGTAATAATGCTCTGTGTGCTCCCTCTAGTAATAATGCTCTGTGTGCCCCCTCTAGTAATAATGCTCTGTGTGCTCCCTCTAGTAATAATGCTCTGTGTGCCCCCTCTAGTAATAATGCTCTGTGTGCTCCCTCTAGTAATAATGCTCTCTGTGTGCTCCCTCTAGTAATAATGCTCTGTGTGCTCCCTCTAGTAATAATGCTCTGTGTGCCCTCTCTAGTAATAATGCTCTGTGTGCCCCCTCTAGTAATAATGCTCTCTGTGTCCCCCTCTAGTAATAATGCTCTCTGTGTGCTCCCTCTAGTAATAATGCTCTGTGTGCTCCCTCTAGTAATAATGCTCTGTGTGCCCTCTCTAGTAATAATGCTCTGTGTGCCCCCTCTAGTAATAATGCTCTCTGTGTACCCCCTCTAGTAATAATGCTCTGTGCGCTCCCTCTAGTAATAATGCTCTGTGTGCTCCCTCTAGTAATAATGCTCTGTGTGCTCCCTCTAGTAATAATGCTGTGTGTGCTCCCTCTAGTAATAATGCTCTGTGTGCCCCCTCTAGTAATAATGCTCTGTGTGCTCCCTCTAGTAATAATGCTCTCTGTGTCCCCCCTCTAGTAATAATGCTCTGTGTGCTCCCTCTAGTAATAATGCTCTCTGTGTCCCCCCTCTAGTAATAATGCTCTGTGTGCTCCCTCTAGTAATAATGCTCTGTGTGCTCCCTCTAGAAATAATGCTCTGTGTGCCCCCTCTAGTAATAATGCTCTGTGTGCTCCCTCTAGTAATAATGCTCTGTGTGCCCCCTCTAGTAATAATGCTCTGTGTGCTCCCTCTAGTAATAATGCTCTGTGTGCACCCTCTAGTAATAATGCTCTGTGTGCCCCCTCTAGTAATAATGCTCTGTGTGCTCCCTCTAGTAATAATGCTCTGTGTGCTCCCTCTAGTAATAATGCTCTGTGTGCCCCCTCTAGTAATAATGCTCTGTGTGCCCCCTCTAGTAATAATGCTCTGTGTGCCCCCTCTTGTAATAATGCTCTGTGTGCCCCCTCTAGTAATAATGCTCTGTGTGCCCCCTCTAGTAATAATGCTCTGTGTGCCCCCTCTAGTAATAATGCTCTGTGTGCCCCCTCTAGTAATAATGCTCTGTGTGCCCCCTCTAGTAATAATGCTCTGTGTGCCCCCTCTAGTAATAATGCTCTGTGTGCCCCCTCTAGTAATAATGCTCTGTGTGTGCCCCCTCTAGTAATAATGCTCTGTGTGCTCCCTCTAGTAATAATGCTCTGTGTGCTCCCTCTAGTAATAATGCTCTGTGTGCTCCCTCTAGTAATAATGCTCTCTGTGTGCTCCCTCTAGTAATAATGCTCTGTGTGCTCCCTCTAGTAATAATGCTCTGTGTGCCCCCTCTAGTAATAATGCTCTGTGTGCTCCCTCTAGTAATAATGCTCTGTGTGCCCCCTCTAGTAATAATGCTCTGTGTGCTCCCTCTAGTAATAATGCTCTGTGTGCTCCCTCTAGTAATAATGCTCTGTGTGCTCCCTCTAGTAATAATGCTCTGTGTGCTCCCTCTAGTAATAATGCTCTGTGTGCTCCCTCTAGTAATAATGCTCTGTGTGCTCCCTCTAGTAATAATGCTCTCTGTGTGCTCCCTCTAGTAATAATGCTCTGTGTGCTCCCTCTAGTAATAATGCTCTGTGTGCCCCCTCTAATAATAATGCTCTGTGTGCCCCCTCTAGTAATAATGCTCTCTGTGTGCTCCATCTAGTAATAATGCTCTGTGTGCTCCCTCTAGTAATAATGCTCTGTGTGCTCCCTCTAGTAATAATGCTCTGTGTGCTCCCTCTAGTAATAATGCTCTGTGTGCTCCCTCTAGTAATAATGCTCTGTGTGCTCCCTCTAGTAATAATGCTCTCTGTGTGCTCCCTCTAGTAATAATGCTCTGTGTGCCCCCTCTAGTAATAATGCTCTGTGTGCTCCCTCTAGTAATAATGCTTTGTGTGCTCCCTCTAGTAATAATGCTCTGTGTGCTCCCTCTAGTAATAATGCTCTGTGTGCTCCCTCTAGTAATAATGCTCTGTGTGCTCCCTCTAGTAATAATGCTCTGTGTGCCCCCTCTAGTAATAATGCTCTGTGTGCTCCCTCTAGTAATAATGCTCTGTGTGCTCCCTCTAGTAATAATGCTCTGTGTGCTCCCTCTAGTAATAATGCTCTGTGCGCTCCCTCTAGTAATAATGCTCTGTGTGCTCCCTCTAGTAATAATGCTCTGTGTGCTCCCTCTAGTAATAATGCTCTGTGTGCTCCCTCTAGTAATAATGCTCTGTGTGCCCCCTCTAGTAATAATGCTCTGTGTGCTCCCTCTAGTAATAATGCTCTCTGTGTCCCCCCTCTAGTAATAATGCTCTGTGTGCTCCCTCTAGTAATAATGCTCTCTGTGTCCCCCCTCTAGTAATAATGCTCTGTGTGCTCCCTCTAGTAATAATGCTCTGTGTGCTCCCTCTAGAAATAATGCTCTGTGTGCCCCCTCTAGTAATAATGCTCTGTGTGCTCCCTCTAGTAATAATGCTCTGTGTGCCCCCTCTAGTAATAATGCTCTGTGTGCTCCCTCTAGTAATAATGCTCTGTGTGCTCCCTCTAGTAATAATGCTCTGTGTGCCCCCTCTAGTAATAATGCTCTGTGTGCTCCCTCTAGTAATAATGCTCTGTGTGCTCCCTCTAGTAATAATGCTCTGTGTGCCCCCTCTAGTAATAATGCTCTGTGTGCCCCCTCTAGTAATAATGCTCTGTGTGCCCCCTCTTGTAATAATGCTCTGTGTGCCCCCTCTAGTAATAATGCTCTGTGTGCCCCCTCTAGTAATAATGCTCTGTGTGCCCCCTCTAGTAATAATGCTCTGTGTGCCCCCTCTAGTAATAATGCTCTGTGTGCCCCCTCTAGTAATAATGCTCTGTGTGCCCCCTCTAGTAATAATGCTCTGTGTGCCCCCTCTAGTAATAATGCTCTGTGTGCCCCCTCTAGTAATAATGCTCTGTGTGTGCCCCCTCTAGTAATAATGCTCTGTGTGCTCCCTCTAGTAATAATGCTCTGTGTGCTCCCTCTAGTAATAATGCTCTGTGTGCTCCCTCTAGTAATAATGCTCTCTGTGTGCTCCCTCTAGTAATAATGCTCTGTGTGCTCCCTCTAGTAATAATGCTCTGTGTGCCCCCTCTAGTAATAATGCTCTGTGTGCTCCCTCTAGTAATAATGCTCTGTGTGCCCCCTCTAGTAATAATGCTCTGTGTGCTCCCTCTAGTAATAATGCTCTGTGTGCTCCCTCTAGTAATAATGCTCTGTGTGCTCCCTCTAGTAATAATGCTCTGTGTGCTCCCTCTAGTAATAATGCTCTGTGTGCTCCCTCTAGTAATAATGCTCTGTGTGCTCCCTCTAGTAATAATGCTCTCTGTGTGCTCCCTCTAGTAATAATGCTCTGTGTGCTCCCTCTAGTAATAATGCTCTGTGTGCCCCCTCTAGTAATAATGCTCTGTGTGCCCCCTCTAGTAATAATGCTCTCTGTGTGCTCCATCTAGTAATAATGCTCTGTGTGCTCCCTCTAGTAATAATGCTCTGTGTGCTCCCTCTAGTAATAATGCTCTGTGTGCTCCCTCTAGTAATAATGCTCTGTGTGCTCCCTCTAGTAATAATGCTCTGTGTGCTCCCTCTAGTAATAATGCTCTCTGTGTGCTCCCTCTAGTAATAATGCTCTGTGTGCCCCCTCTAGTAATAATGCTCTGTGTGCTCCCTCTAGTAATAATGCTTTGTGTGCTCCCTCTAGTAATAATGCTCTGTGTGCTCCCTCTAGTAATAATGCTCTGTGTGCTCCCTCTAGTAATAATGCTCTGTGTGCTCCCTCTAGTAATAATGCTCTGTGTGCCCCCTCTAGTAATAATGCTCTGTGTGCTCCCTCTAGTAATAATGCTCTGTGTGCTCCCTCTAGTAATAATGCTCTGTGTGGTCCCTCTAGTAATAATGCTCTGTGTGCTCCCTCTAGTAATAATGCTCTGTGTGCCCCCTCTAGTAATAATGCTCTGTGTGCTCCCTCTAGTAATAATGCTCTGTGTGCTCCCTCTAGTAATAATGCTCTGTGTGCCCCCTCTAGTAATAATGCTCTGTGTGCTCCCTCTAGTAATAATGCTCTGTGTGCTCCCTCTAGTAATAATGCTCTGTGTGCCCCCTCTAGTAATAATGCTCTGTGTGCTCCCTCTAGTAATAATGCTTTGTGTGCCCCCTCTAGTAATAATGCTCTGTGTGCTCCCTCTAGTAATAATGCATTGTGTGCTCCCTCTAGTAATAATGCTCTGTGTGCTCCCTCTAGCAATAATGCTCTGTGTGCTCCCTCTAGTAATAATGCTCTGTGTGCTCCCTCTAGTAATAATGCTCTGTGTGCTCCCTCTAGTAATAATGCTCTGTGTGCCCCCTCTAGTAATAATGCTCTGTGTGCTCCCTCTAGTAATAATGCTTTGTGTGCCCCCTCTAGTAATAATGCTCTGTGTGCTCCCTCTAGTAATAATGCATTGTGTGCTCCCTCTAGTAATAATGCTCTGTGTGCCCCCTCTAGTAATAATGCTCTGTGTGCTCCCTCTAGTAATAATGCTCTGTGTGCTCCCTCTAGTAATAATGCTTTGTGTGCTCCCTCTAGTAATAATGCTCTGTGTGCCCCCTCTAGTAATAATGCTCTGTGTGTGCCCCCTCTAGTAATAATGCTCTGTGTGCCCCCTCTAGTAATAATGCTCTCTGTGTGCTCCCTCTAGTAATAATGCTCTGTGTGCCCCCTCTAGTAATAATGCTCTGTGTGTGCTCCCTCTAGTAATAATGCTCTGTGTGCCCCCTCTAGTAATAATGCTGTGTGTGCCCCCTCTAGTAATAATGCTCTGTGTGCCCCCTCTAGTAATAATGCTCTGTGTGCCCCCTCTAGTAATAATGCTCTGTGTGCTCCCTCTAGTAATAATGCTCTGTGTGCTCCCTCTAGTAATAATGCTCTGTGTGCCCCCTCTAGTAATAATGCTCTGTGTGCTCCCTCTAGTAATAATGCTCTGTGTGCCCCCTCTAGTAATAATGCTCTGTGTGCTCCCTCTAGTAATAATGCTCTGTGTGCTCCCTCTAGTAATAATGCTCTGTGTGCTCCCTCTAGTAATAATGCTCTGTGTGCTCCCTCTAGTAATAATGCTCTGTGTGCTCCCTCTAGTAATAATGCTCTCTGTGTGCCCCCTCTAGTAATAATGCTCTGTGTGCCCCCTCTAGTAATAATGCTCTGTGTGCTCCCTCTAGTAATAATGCTCTGTGTGCTCCCTCTAGTAATAATGCTCTGTGTGCCCCCTCTAGTAATAATGCTCTGTGTGCTCCCTCTAGTAATAATGCTCTGTGTGCTCCCTCTAGTAATAATGCTCTGTGTGCTCCCTCTAGTAATAATGCTCTGTGTGCTCCCTCTAGTAATAATGCTCTGTGTGCTCCCTCTAGTAATAATGCTCTGTGTGCTCCCTCTAGTAATAATGCTTTGTGTGCCCCCTCTAGTAATAATGCTCTGTGTGCCCCCACTGGTAATAATGCTCTGTGTGCCCCCTCTAGTAATAATGCTCTGTGTGCTCCCTCTAGTAATAATGCTTTGTGTGCCTCCTCTAGTAATAATGCTCTGTGTGCCCCCTCTAGTAATAATGCTCTGTGTGCCCCCTCTAGTAATAATGCTTTGTGTGCTCCCTCTAGTAATAATGCTCTGTGTGCTCCCTCTAGTAATAATGCTCTGTGTGCTCCCTCTAGTAATAATGCTCTGTGTGCCCCCTCTAGTAATAATGCTTTGTGTGCTCCCTCTAGTAATAATGCTCTGTGTGCCACCTCTAGTAATAATGCTTTGTGTGCCTCCTCTAGTAATAATGCTCTGTGTGCCCCCACTGGTAATAATGCTCTGTGTGCCCCCTCTAGTAATAATGCTCTGTGTGCTCCCTCTAGTAATAATGCTTTGTGTGCCTCCTCTAGTAATAATGCTCTGTGTGCCCCCTCTAGTAATAATGCTCTGTGTGCTCCCTCTAGTAATAATGCTGTGTGTGCTCCCTCTAGTAATAATGCTTTGTGTGCCTCCTCTAGTAATAATGCTCTGTGTGCCCCCTCTAGTAATAATGCTCTGTGTGCCCCTTCTAGCAATAGTGCTCTCTGTGTGCTCCCTCTAGTAATAATGCTCTGTGTGTCCCCTCTAGTAATAATGCTCTGTGTGCCCCCTCTAGTAATAATGCTCTGTGTGCTCGCTCTAGAAATAATGCTCTGTGTGCCCCCTCTAGTAATAATGCTCTGTGTGCTCCCTCTAGTAATAATGCTCTGTGTGCCCCCTCTAGTAATAATGCTCTGTGTGCTCCCTCTAGTAATAATGCTCTGTGTGCCCCCTCTAGTAATAATGCTCTGTGTGCCCCCACTGGTAATAATGCTCTGTGTGCCCCCTCTAGTAATAATGCTCTCTGTGTGCTCCCTCTAGTAATAATGCTCTGTGTGCCCCCTCTAGTAATAATGCTCTGTGTGCCCCCACTGGTAATAATGCTCTGTGTGCCCCCTCTAGTAATAATTCTCTGTGTGCTCCCTCTAGTAATAATGCTTTGTGTGCTCCCTCTAGTAATAATGCTCTGTGTGCCCCCTCTAGTAATAATGCTCTGTGTGCCCCCACTGGTAATAATGCTCTGTGTGCCCCCTCTAGTAATAATGCTCTGTGTGCCCCCTCTAGTAATAATGCTCTGTGTGCCACCTCTAGTAATAATGCTCTGTGTGCTCCCTCTAGTAATAATGCTGTGTGTGCTCCCTCTAGTAATAATGCTCTGTGTGCCTCCTCTAGTAATAATGCTCTGTGTGCCCCCTCTAGTAATAATGCTCTGTGTGCTCCCTCTAGTAATAATGCTTTGTGTGCCCCCTCTAGTAATAATGCTCTGTGTGCCCCCTCTAGTAATAATGCTCTGTGTGCTCCCTCTAGTAATAATGCTCTGTGTGACCCCTCTAGATATAATACTCTGTGTGCCCCTTCTAGCAATAGTGCTCTCTGTGTACTCCCTCTAGTAATAATGCTCTGTGTGCCCCCTCTAGTAATAATGCTCTGTGTGCCCCCTCTAGTAATAATGCTCTGTGTGCTCCCTCTAGAAATAATGCTCTGTGTGCCCCCTCTAGTAATAATGCTCTGTGTGCCCCCTCTAGGAATAATGCTCTGTGTGCCCCCTCTAGTAATAATGCTCTGTGTGCTCCCTCTAGTAATAATGCTCTGTGTGCCCCCTCTAGTAATAATGCTCTGTGTGCCCCCACTGGTAATAATGCTCTGTGTGCCCCCTCTAGTAATAATGCTCTGTGTGCTCCCTCTAGTAATAATGCTTTGTGTGCCTCCTCTAGTAATAATGCTCTGTGTGCTCCCTCTAGTAATAATGCTGTGTGTGCTCCCTCTAGTAATAATGCTTTGTGTGCCTCCTCTAGTAATAATGCTCTGTGTGCCCCCTCTAGTAATAATGCTCTGTGTGCTCCCTCTAGTAATAATGCTCTGTGTGACCCCTCTAGATATAATACTCTGTGTGCCCCTTCTAGCAATAGTGCTCTCTGTGTGCTCCCTCTAGTAATAATGCTCTGTGTGCCCCCTCTAGTAATAATGCTCTGTGTGCCCCCTCTAGTAATAATGCTCTGTGTGCTCCCTCTAGAAATAATGCTCTGTGTGCCCCCTCTAGTAATAATGCTCTGTGTGCTCCCTCTAGTAATAATGCTCTGTGTGCCCCCTCTAGTAATAATGCTCTGTGTGCTCCCTCTAGTAATAATGCTCTGTGTGCCCCCACTGGTAATAATGCTCTGTGTGCCCCCTCTAGTAATAATGCTCTCTGTGTGCTCCCTCTAGTAATAATGCTCTGTGTGCCCCCACTGGTAATAATGCTCTGTGTGCCCCCTCTAGTAATAATGCTCTCTGTGTGCTCCCTCTAGTAATAATGCTCTGTGTGCCCCCTCTAGTAATAATGCTCTGTGTGCCACCACTGGTAATAATGCTCTGTGTGCCCCCTCTAGTAATAATTCTCTGTGTGCTCCCTCTAGTAATAATGCTTTGTGTGCTCCCTCTAGTAATAATGCTCTGTGTGCCCCCTCTAGTAATAATGCTCTGTGTGCCCCCACTGGTAATAATGCTCTGTGTGCCCCCTCTAGTAATAATGCTCTGTGTGCCCCCTCTAGTAATAATGCTCTGTGTGCCCCCACTGGTAATAATGCTCTGTGTGCCCCCTCTAGTAATAATGCTCTTTGTGCCCCCTCTAGTAATAATGCTTTGTGTGCTCCCTCTAGTAATAATCCTCTGTGTGCCCCCTCTAGTAATAATCCTCTGTGTGCCCCCTCTAGTAATAATGCTCTGTGTGCTCCCTCTAGTAATAATGCTCTGTGTGCCCCTCTAGTAATAATGCTCTGTGTGCCCCCTCTAGTAATAATGCTCTGTGTGCTCCCTCTAGTAATAATGCTCTGTGTGCTCCCTCTAGTAATAATGCTCTGTGTGTGCTCCCTCTAGTAATAATGCTCTGTGTGCCCCTCTAGTAATAATGCTCTGTGTGCCCCCTCTAGTAATAATGCTCTGTGTGCTCCCTCTAGTAATAATGCTCTGTGTGCCCCCTCTAGTAATAATGCTCTGTGTGCTCCCTCTAGTAATAATGCTCTGTGTGCCCCTCTAGTAATAATGCTCTGTGTGCCCCCTCTAGTAATAATGCTCTGTGTGCCCCCTCTAGTAATAATGCTGTGTGTGCCCCCTCTAGTAATAATGCTCTGTGTGCCCCCTCTAGTAATAATGCTCTGTGTGCCCCCTCTAGTAATAATGCTCTGTGTGCCCCCTCTAGTAATAATGCTCTGTGTGCTCCCTCTAGTAATAATGCTCTGTGTGCCCCTCTAGTAATAATGCTCTGTGTGCCCCCTCTAGTAATAATGCTCTGTGTGCTCCCTCTAGTAATAATGCTCTGTGTGTGCTCCCTCTAGTAATAATGCTCTGTGTGCCCCCTCTAGTAATAATGCTGTGTGTGCTCCCTCTAGTAATAATGCTCTGTGTGCCCCTCTAGTAATAATGCTCTGTGTGCCCCCTCTAGTAATAATGCTCTGTGTGCTCCCTCTAGTAATAATGCTCTGTGTGTGCTCCCTCTAGTAATAATGCTCTGTGTGCCCCCTCTAGTAATAATGCTGTGTGTGCTCCCTCTAGTAATAATGCTGTGTGTGCCCCCTCTAGTAATAATGCTGTGTGTGCCCCCTCTAGTAATAATGCTCTGTGTGCCCCCTCTAGTAATAATGCTCTGTGTGCCCCTCTAGTAATAATGCTCTGTGTGCCGCCTCTAGTAATAATGCTCTGTGTGCTCCCTCTAGTAATAATGCTCTGTGTGTGCTCCCTCTAGTAATAATGCTGTGTGTGCTCCCTCTAGTAATAATGCTCTCTGTGTGCCCCCTTTAGTAATAATGCTCTGTGTGTGCCCCCTCTAGTAATAATGCTCTGTGTGCCCCCTCTAATAATAATGCTCTGTGTGTGCCCCCTCTAGTAATAATGCTCTTTGTGCCCCCTCTAGTAATAATGCTCTGTGTGCCCCCTCTAGTAATAATGCTCTGTGTGCCCCCTCTAGTAATAATGCTCTGTGTGCCCCCACTAGTAATAATGCTCTGTGTGCCCCCTCTAGTAATAATGCTCTGTGTGCTCCCTCTAGTAATAATGCTCTGTGTGCCCCCTCTAGTAATAATGCTCTGTGTGCCCCCTCTAGTAATAATGCTCTGTGTGCTCCCTCTAGTAATAATGCTCTGTGTGTGCTCCCTCTAGTAATAATGCTCTGTGTGCCCCCTCTAGTAATAATGCTCTGTGTGCCCCCTCTAGTAATAATGCTCTGTGTGCCCCCTCTAGTAATAATGCTCTGTGTGCCCCCTCTAGTAATAATGCTCTGTGTGCTCCCTCTAGTAATAATGCTCTGTGTGTGCTCCCTCTAGTAATAATGCTCTGTGTGCCCCCTCTAGTAATAATGCTCTGTGTGCTCCCTCTAGTAATAATGCTCTGTGTGCCCCTCTAGTAATAATGCTCTGTGTGCCCCCTCTAGTAATAATGCTCTGTGTGCTCCCTCTAGTAATAATGCTCTGTGTGTGCTCCCTCTAGTAATAATGCTCTGTGTGCCCCCTCTAGTAATAATGCTGTGTGTGCTCCCTCTAGTAATAATGCTGTGTGTGCCCCCTCTAGTAATAATGCTGTGTGTGCCCCCTCTAGTAATAATGCTCTGTGTGCCCCCTCTAGTAATAATGCTCTGTGTGCCCCTCTAGTAATAATGCTCTGTGTGCCCCCTCTAGTAATAATGCTCTGTGTGCTCCCTCTAGTAATAATGCTCTGTGTGTGCTCCCTCTAGTAATAATGCTGTGTGTGCTCCCTCTAGTAATAATGCTCTCTGTGTGCCCCCTTTAGTAATAATGCTCTGTGTGTGCCCCCTCTAGTAATAATGCTCTGTGTGCCCCCTCTAATAATAATGCTCTGTGTGTGCCCCCTCTAGTAATAATGCTCTTTGTGCCCCCTCTAGTAATAATGCTCTGTGTGCCCCCTCTAGTAATAATGCTCTGTGTGCCCCCTCTAGTAATAATGCTCTGTGTGCCCCCTCTAGTAATAATGCTCTGTGTGCCCCCTCTAGTAATAATGCTCTGTGTGCTCCCTCTAGCAATAATGCTCTGTGTTCCCCCTCTAGTAATAATGCTCTCTGTATGCCCCCTCTAGCAATAATGCTCTGTGTTCCCCTCTAGTAATAATGCTCTGTGTGCCCCTCTAGTAATAATGCTCTGTGTGCTCCCTCTAGTAATAATGCTCTCTGGGTGCCCCCTCTAGTAATAATGCTCTCTGTGTGCCCCCTCTAGTAATAATGCTCTGTGTGTGCCCCCTCTAGTAATAATGCTCTGTGTGCCCCCTCTAATAATAATGCTCTGTGTGCCCCCTCTAGTAATAATGCTCTGTGTGCTCCCTCTAGTAATACTGCTCTCTGTGTGCTCCCTCTAGTAATAATGCTCTGTGTGCTCCCTCTAGTAATAATGCTCTCTGTGTGCTCCCTCTAGTAATAATGCTCTGTGTGCTCCCTCTAGTAATAATGCTCTCTGTGTGCTCCCTCTAGTAATAATGCTCTCTGTGTGCTCCCTCTAGTAATAATGCTCTGTGTGCTCCCTCTAGTAATAATGCTCTGTGTGCCCCCTCTAGTAATAATGCTCTCTGTGTCCCCCTCTAGTAATAATGCTCTCTGTGTGCTCCCTCTAGTAATAATGCTCTGTGTGCTCCCTCTAGTAATAATGCTCTCTGTGTGCTCCCTCTAGTAATAATGCTCTCTGTGTGCTCCCTCTAGTAATAATGCTCTCTGTGTGCTCCCTCTAGTAATAATGCTCTGTGTGCTCCCTCTAGTAATAATGCTCTGTGTGCCCCCTCTAGTAATAATGCTCTGTGTGCTCCCTCTAGTAATAATGCTCTCTGTGTGCTCCCTCTAGTAATAATGCTCTGTGTGCTCCCTCTAGTAATAATGCTCTGTGTGCCCCCTCTAGTAATAATGCTCTCTGTGTCCCCCTCTAGTAATAATGCTCTCTGTGTGCTCCCTCTAGTAATAATGCTCTGTGTGCCCCCTCTAGTAATAATGCTCTGTGTGCCCCCTCTAGTAATAATGCTCTGTGTGCCCCCTCTAGTAATAATGCTCTGTGTGCTCCCTCTAGTAATAATGCTCTCTGTGTGCTCCCTCTAGTAATAATGCTCTGTGTGCTCCCTCTAGTAATAATGCTCTGTGTGCCCCCTCTAGTAATAATGCTCTGTGTGCTCCCTCTAGTAATAATGCTCTGTGTGCTCCCTCTAGTAATAATGCTCTGTGTGCTCCCTCTAGTAATAATGCTCTGTGTGCTCCCTCTAGTAATAATGCTCTGTGTGACCCCTCTAGTAATAATGCTCTGTGTGCTCCCTCTAGTAATAATGCTCTGTGTGCTCCCTCTAGTAATAATGCTCTGTGTGCCCCCTCTAGTAATAATGCTCTGTGTGCTCCCTCTAGTAATAATGCTCTGTGTGCTCCCTCTAGTAATAATGCTCTGTGTGCCCCCTCTAGTAATAATGCTCTGTGTGCCCCCTCTAGTAATAATGCTCTATGTGCCCCCTCTAGTAATAATGCTCTGTGTGCTCCCTCTAGTAATAATTCTCTCTGTGTGCCCCCTCTAGTAATAATGCTCTGTGTGCACCCTCTAGTAATAATGCTCTGTGTGCCCCCTCTAGTAATAATGCTCTGTGTGCCCCCTCTAGTAATAATGCTCTGTGTGCTCCCTCTAGTAATAATGCTCTCTGTGTGCTCCCTCTAGTAATAATGCTCTGTGTGCCTCCTCTAGTAATAATGCTCTGTGTGCTCCCTCTAGTAATAATGCTCTCTGTGTGCTCCCTCTAGTAATAATGCTCTGTGTGCTCCCTCTAGTAATAATTCTCTCTGTGTGCTCCCTCTAGTAATAATGCTCTGTGTGCCCCCTCTAGTAATAATGCTCTGTGTGCTCCCTCTAGTAATAATGCTCTCTGTGTGCTCCCTCTAGTAATAATGCTCTGTGTGCTCCCTCTAGTAATAATGCTCTCTGTGTGCTCCCTCTAGTAATAATGCTCTGTGTGCCCCCTCTAGTAATAATGCTCTGTGTGCTCCCTCTAGTAATAATGCTCTCTGTGTGCTCCCTCTAGTAATAATGCTCTGTGTGCTCCCTCTAGTAATAATGCTCTGTGTGCCTCCTCTAGTAATAATGCTCTGTGTGCTCCCTCTAGTAATAATGCTCTCTGTGTGCTCCCTCTAGTAATAATGCTCTGTGTGCTCCCTCTAGTAATAATGCTCTCTGTGTGCTCCCTCTAGTAATAATGCTCTGTGTGCTCCCTCTAGTAATAATGCTCTGTGTGCCCCCTCTAGTAATAATGCTCTGTGTGCTCCCTCTAGTAATAATGCTCTGTGTGCTCCCTCTAGTAATAATGCTCTGTGTGCCCCCTCTAGTAATAATGCTCTGTGTGCCCCCTCTAGTAATAATGCTCTATGTGCCCCCTCTAGTAATAATGCTCTGTGTGCTCCCTCTAGTAATAATTCTCTCTATGTGCCCCCTCTAGTAATAATGCTCTGTGTGCACCCTCTAGTAATAATGCTCTGTGTGCCCCCTCTAGTAATAATGCTCTGTGTGCCCCCTCTAGTAATAATGCTCTTTGTGCCCCCTCTAGTAATAATGCTCTGTGTGCCCCCTCTAGTAATAATGCTCTGTGTGCCCCCTCTAGTAATAATGCTCTGTGTGCCCCCACTAGTAATAATGCTCTGTGTGCCCCCTCTAGTAATAATGCTCTGTGTGCTCCCTCTAGTAATAATGCTCTGTGTGCCCCCTCTAGTAATAATGCTCTGTGTGCCCCCTCTAGTAATAATGCTCTGTGTGCTCCCTCTAGTAATAATGCTCTGTGTGTGCTCCCTCTAGTAATAATGCTCTGTGTGCCCCCTCTAGTAATAATGCTCTGTGTGCCCCCTCTAGTAATAATGCTCTGTGTGCCCCCTCTAGTAATAATGCTCTGTGTGCCCCCTCTAGTAATAATGCTCTGTGTGCTCCCTCTAGTAATAATGCTCTGTGTGTGCTCCCTCTAGTAATAATGCTCTGTGTGCCCCCTCTAGTAATAATGCTCTGTGTGCTCCCTCTAGTAATAATGCTCTGTGTGCCCCTCTAGTAATAATGCTCTGTGTGCCCCCTCTAGTAATAATGCTCTGTGTGCTCCCTCTAGTAATAATGCTCTGTGTGTGCTCCCTCTAGTAATAATGCTCTGTGTGCCCCCTCTAGTAATAATGCTGTGTGTGCTCCCTCTAGTAATAATGCTGTGTGTGCCCCCTCTAGTAATAATGCTGTGTGTGCCCCCTCTAGTAATAATGCTCTGTGTGCCCCCTCTAGTAATAATGCTCTGTGTGCCCCTCTAGTAATAATGCTCTGTGTGCCCCCTCTAGTAATAATGCTCTGTGTGCTCCCTCTAGTAATAATGCTCTGTGTGTGCTCCCTCTAGTAATAATGCTGTGTGTGCTCCCTCTAGTAATAATGCTCTCTGTGTGCCCCCTTTAGTAATAATGCTCTGTGTGTGCCCCCTCTAGTAATAATGCTCTGTGTGCCCCCTCTAATAATAATGCTCTGTGTGTGCCCCCTCTAGTAATAATGCTCTTTGTGCCCCCTCTAGTAATAATGCTCTGTGTGCCCCCTCTAGTAATAATGCTCTGTGTGCCCCCTCTAGTAATAATGCTCTGTGTGCCCCCTCTAGTAATAATGCTCTGTGTGCCCCCTCTAGTAATAATGCTCTGTGTGCTCCCTCTAGCAATAATGCTCTGTGTTCCCCCTCTAGTAATAATGCTCTCTGTATGCCCCCTCTAGCAATAATGCTCTGTGTTCCCCTCTAGTAATAATGCTCTGTGTGCCCCTCTAGTAATAATGCTCTGTGTGCTCCCTCTAGTAATAATGCTCTCTGGGTGCCCCCTCTAGTAATAATGCTCTCTGTGTGCCCCCTCTAGTAATAATGCTCTGTGTGTGCCCCCTCTAGTAATAATGCTCTGTGTGCCCCCTCTAATAATAATGCTCTGTGTGCCCCCTCTAGTAATAATGCTCTGTGTGCTCCCTCTAGTAATACTGCTCTCTGTGTGCTCCCTCTAGTAATAATGCTCTGTGTGCTCCCTCTAGTAATAATGCTCTCTGTGTGCTCCCTCTAGTAATAATGCTCTGTGTGCTCCCTCTAGTAATAATGCTCTCTGTGTGCTCCCTCTAGTAATAATGCTCTCTGTGTGCTCCCTCTAGTAATAATGCTCTGTGTGCTCCCTCTAGTAATAATGCTCTGTGTGCCCCCTCTAGTAATAATGCTCTCTGTGTCCCCCTGTAGTAATAATGCTCTCTGTGTGCTCCCTCTAGTAATAATGCTCTGTGTGCTCCCTCTAGTAATAATGCTCTCTGTGTGCTCCCTCTAGTAATAATGCTCTCTGTGTGCTCCCTCTAGTAATAATGCTCTCTGTGTGCTCCCTCTAGTAATAATGCTCTGTGTGCTCCCTCTAGTAATAATGCTCTGTGTGCCCCCTCTAGTAATAATGCTCTGTGTGCTCCCTCTAGTAATAATGCTCTCTGTGTGCTCCCTCTAGTAATAATGCTCTGTGTGCTCCCTCTAGTAATAATGCTCTGTGTGCCCCCTCTAGTAATAATGCTCTCTGTGTCCCCCTCTAGTAATAATGCTCTCTGTGTGCTCCCTCTAGTAATAATGCTCTGTGTGCCCCCTCTAGTAATAATGCTCTGTGTGCCCCCTCTAGTAATAATGCTCTGTGTGCCCCCTCTAGTAATAATGCTCTGTGTGCTCCCTCTAGTAATAATGCTCTCTGTGTGCTCCCTCTAGTAATAATGCTCTGTGTGCTCCCTCTAGTAATAATGCTCTGTGTGCCCCCTCTAGTAATAATGCTCTGTGTGCTCCCTCTAGTAATAATGCTCTGTGTGCTCCCTCTAGTAATAATGCTCTGTGTGCTCCCTCTAGTAATAATGCTCTGTGTGCTCCCTCTAGTAATAATGCTCTGTGTGACCCCTCTAGTAATAATGCTCTGTGTGCTCCCTCTAGTAATAATGCTCTGTGTGCTCCCTCTAGTAATAATGCTCTGTGTGCCCCCTCTAGTAATAATGCTCTGTGTGCTCCCTCTAGTAATAATGCTCTGTGTGCTCCCTCTAGTAATAATGCTCTGTGTGCCCCCTCTAGTAATAATGCTCTGTGTGCCCCCTCTAGTAATAATGCTCTATGTGCCCCCTCTAGTAATAATGCTCTGTGTGCTCCCTCTAGTAATAATTCTCTCTGTGTGCCCCCTCTAGTAATAATGCTCTGTGTGCACCCTCTAGTAATAATGCTCTGTGTGCCCCCTCTAGTAATAATGCTCTGTGTGCCCCCTCTAGTAATAATGCTCTGTGTGCTCCCTCTAGTAATAATGCTCTCTGTGTGCTCCCTCTAGTAATAATGCTCTGTGTGCCTCCTCTAGTAATAATGCTCTGTGTGCTCCCTCTAGTAATAATGCTCTCTGTGTGCTCCCTCTAGTAATAATGCTCTGTGTGCTCCCTCTAGTAATAATTCTCTCTGTGTGCTCCCTCTAGTAATAATGCTCTGTGTGCCCCCTCTAGTAATAATGCTCTGTGTGCTCCCTCTAGTAATAATGCTCTCTGTGTGCTCCCTCTAGTAATAATGCTCTGTGTGCTCCCTCTAGTAATAATGCTCTCTGTGTGCTCCCTCTAGTAATAATGCTCTGTGTGCCCCCTCTAGTAATAATGCTCTGTGTGCTCCCTCTAGTAATAATGCTCTCTGTGTGCTCCCTCTAGTAATAATGCTCTGTGTGCTCCCTCTAGTAATAATGCTCTGTGTGCCTCCTCTAGTAATAATGCTCTGTGTGCTCCCTCTAGTAATAATGCTCTCTGTGTGCTCCCTCTAGTAATAATGCTCTGTGTGCTCCCTCTAGTAATAATGTTCTCTGTGTGCTCCCTCTAGTAATAATGCTCTGTGTGCTCCCTCTAGTAATAATGCTCTCTGTGTGCTCCCTCTAGTAATAATGCTCTGTGTGCCCCCTCTAGTAATAATGCTCTGTGTGCTCCCTCTAGTAATAATGCTCTCTGTGTGCTCCCTCTAGTAATAATGCTCTGTGTGCTCCCTCTAGTAATAATGCTCTCTGTGTGCTCCCTCTAGTAATAATGCTCTGTGTGCCCCCTCTAGTAATAATGCTCTGTGTGCTCCCTCTAGTAATAATGCTCTTTGTGTGCTCCCTCTAGTAATAATGCTCTGTGTGCTCCCTCTAGTAATAATGCTCTGTGTGCCTCCTCTAGTAATAATGCTCTGTGTGCTCCCTCTAGTAATAATGCTCTCTGTGTGCTCCCTCTAGTAATAATGCTCTGTGTGCTCCCTCTAGTAATAATGCTCTCTGTGTGCTCCCTCTAGTAATAATGCTCTGTGTGCCCCCTCTAGTAATAATGCTCTGTGTGCTCCCTCTAGTAATAATGCTCTCTGTGTGCTCCCTCTAGTAATAATGCTCTGTGTGCCTCCTCTAGTAATAATGCTCTGTGTGCTCCCTCTAGTAATAATGCTCTGTGTGCCCCCTCTAGTAATAATGCTCTCTGTGTGCTCCCTCTAGTAATAATGCTCTGTGTGCTCCCTCTAGTAATAATGCTCTGTGTGCTCCCTCTAGTAATAATGCTCTGTGTGCCCCCTCTAGTAATAATGCTCTGTGTGCCCCCTCTAGTAATAATGCTCTGTGTGCTCCCTCTAGTAATAATGCTTTGTGTGCTCCCTCTAGTAATAATGCTCTGTGTGCCCCCTCTAGTAATAATGCTCTGTGTGCTCCCTCTAGTAATAATGCTCTGTGTGCTCCCTCTAGTAATAATGCTCTGTGTGCCCCCTCTAGTAATAATGCTCTCTGTGTGCTCCCTCTAGTAATAATGCTCTGTGTGCTCCCTCTAGTAATAATGCTCTGTGTGCTCCCTCTAGTAATAATGCTCTGTGTGCTCCCTCTAGTAATAATGCTCTGTGTGCTCCCTCTAGTAATAATGCTCTGTGTGCTCCCTCTAGTAATAATGCTCTGTGTGCCCCCTCTAGTAATAATGCTCTGTGTGCTCCCTCTAGTAATAATGCTTTGTGTGCTCCCTCTAGTAATAATGCTTTGTGTGCTCCCTCTAGTAATAATGCTCTGTGTGCTCCCTCTAGTAATAATACTCTGTGTGCTCCCTCTAGCAATAATGCTCTGTGTGCTCCCTCTAGTAATAATGCTCTGTGTGCCCCCTCTAGTAATAATGCTCTGTGTGCTCCCTCTAGTAATAATGCTCTGTGTGCTCCCTCTAGTAATAATGCTCTGTGTGCCCCCTCTAGTAATAATGCTCTCTGTGTGCTCCCTCTAGTAATAATGCTCTGTGTGCTCCCTCTAGTAATAATGCTCTGTGTGCTCCCTCTAGTAATAATGCTCTGTGTGCCCCCTCTAGTAATAATGCTCTCTGTGTGCTCCCTCTAGTAATAATGCTCTGTGTGCCCCCTCTAGTAATAATGCTCTGTGTGCTCCCTCTAGTAATAATGCTCTGTGTGCTCCCTCTAGTAATAATGCTCTGTGTGCCCCCTCTAGTAATAATGCTCTCTGTGTGCTCCCTCTAGTAATAATGCTCTGTGTGCCCCCTCTAGTAATAATGCTCTCTGTGTGCCCCCTCTAGTAATAATGCTCTGTGTGCTCCCTCTAGTAATAATGCTCTGTGTGCCCCCTCTAGTAATAATGCTCTGTGTGCTCCCTCTAGTAATAATGCTCTGTGTGCCCCCTCTAGTAATAATGCTCTGTGTGCTCCCTCTAGTAATAATGCTTTGTGTGCTCCCTCTAGTAATAATGCTCTGTGTGCTCCCTCTAGTAATAATGCTCTGTGTGCTCCCTCTAGTAATAATGCTCTGTGTGCTCCCTCTAGTAATAATGCTTTGTGTGCTCCCTCTAGTAATAATGCTCTGTGTGCCCCCTCTAGTAATAATGTTCTGTGTGCTCCCTCTAGTAATAATGCTCTGTGTGCTCCCTCTAGTAATAATGCTTTGTGTGCTCCCTCTAGTAATAATGCTCTGTGTGCCCCCTCTAGTAATAATGCTTTGTGTGCTCCCTCTAGTAATAATGCTCTGTGTGCTCCCTCTAGTAATAATGCTCTGTGTGCTCCCTCTAGTAATAATGCTCTGTGTGCTCCCTCTAGTAATAATGCTCTGTGTGCTCCCTCTAGTAATAATGCTCTGTGTGCCCCCTCTAGTAATTATGCTCTGTGTGCCCCCTCTAGTAATAATGCTCTGTGTGCTCCCTCTAGTAATAATGCTCTGTGTGCTCCCTCTAGTAATAATGCTCTGTGTGCCCCCTCTAGTAATAATGCTCTGTGTGCCCCCTCTAGTAATAATGCTCTGTGTGCTCCCTCTAGTAATAATGCTCTGTGTGCTCCCTCTAGTAATAATGCTCTGTGTGCCCCCTCTAGTAATAATGCTCTGTGTGCTCCCTCTAGTAATAATGCTCTGTGTGCTCCCTCTAGTAATAATGCTCTGTGTGCCCCCTCTAGTAATAATGCTTTGTGTGGTCCCTCTAGTAATAATGCTCTGTGTGCTCCCTCTAGTAATAATGCTTTGTGTGCCCCCTCTAGTAATAATGCTCTGTGTGCCCCCACTGGTAATAATGCTCTGTGTGCTCCCTCTAGTAATAATGCTCTGTGTGCCACCTCTAGTAATAATGCTTTGTGTGCCTCCTCTAGTAATAATGCTCTGTGTGCCCCCACTGGTAATAATGCTCTGTGTGCCCCCTCTAGTAATAATGCTCTGTGTGCTCCCTCTAGTAATAATGCTTTGTGTGCCTCCTCTAGTAATAATGCTCTGTGTGCCCCCTCTAGTAATAATGCTCTGTGTGCTCCCTCTAGTAATAATGCTGTGTGTGCCTCCTCTAGTAATAATGCTGTGTGTGCTCCCTCTAGTAATAATGCTTTGTGTGCCTCCTCTAGTAATAATGCTCTGTGTGACCCCTCTAGATATAATACTCTGTGTGCCCCTTCTAGCAATAGTGCTCTCTGTGTGCTCCCTCTAGTAATAATGCTCTGTGTGCCCCCTCTAGTAATAATGCTCTGTGTGCCCCCTCTAGTAATAATGCTCTGTGTGCTCCCTCTAGAAATAATGCTCTGTGTGCCCCCTCTAGTAATAATGCTCTGTGTGCTCCCTCTAGTAATAATGCTCTGTGTGCCCCCTCTAGTAATAATGCTCTGTGTGCTCCCTCTAGTAATAATGCTCTGTGTGCCCCCTCTAGTAATAATGCTCTGTGTGCCCCCACTGGTAATAATGCTCTGTGTGCCCCCTCTAGTAATAATGCTCTCTGTGTGCTCCCTCTAGTAATAATGCTCTGTGTGCCCCCTCTAGTAATAATGCTCTGTGTGCCCCCACTGGTAATAATGCTCTGTGTGCCCCCTCTAGTAATAATTCTCTGTGTGCTCCCTCTAGTAATAATGCTTTGTGTGCTCCCTCTAGTAATAATGCTCTGTGTGCCCCCTCTAGTAATAATGCTCTGTGTGCCCCCACTGGTAATAATGCTCTGTGTGCCCCCTCTAGTAATAATGCTCTGTGTGCCCCCACTGGTAATAATGCTCTGTGTGCCCCCTCTAGTAATAATGCTTTGTGTGCTCCCTCTAGTAATAATGCTCTGTGTGCCCCCTCTAGTAATAATCCTCTGTGTGCCCCCTCTAGTAATAATGCTCTGTGTGCTCCCTCTAGTAATAATGCTCTGTGTGCCCCTCTAGTAATAATGCTCTGTGTGCCCCCTCTAGTAATAATGCTCTGTGTGCCCCCTCTAGTAATAATGCTCTGTGTGCCCCCTCTAGTAATAATGCTGTGTGTGCTCCCTCTAGTAATAATGCTCTCTGTGTGCCCCCTTTAGTAATAATGCTCTGTGTGTGCCCCCTCTAGTAATAATGCTCTGTGTGCCCCCTCTAATAATAATGCTCTGTGTGTGCCCCCTCTAGTAACAATGCTCTTTGTGCCCCCTCTAGTAATAATGCTCTGTGTGCTCCCTCTAGTAATAATGCTCTTTGAGCCCCCTCTAGTAATAATGCTCTGTGTGCCCCCTCTAGTAATAATGCTCTTTGTGCCCCCTTTAGTAATAATGCTTTGTGTGCTCCCTCTAGTAATAATGCTCTCTGTGTGCTCCCTCTCGTAATAATGCTTTGTGTGCCCCCTCTAGTAATAATGCTCTCTGTGTGCCCCCTCTAGTAATAATGCTCTGTGTGACCCCTCTAGTAATAATGCTCTCTGTGCCCCCTCTAGTAATAATGCTGTGTGCTTCCTCTAGTAATAATGCTCTGTGTGCCCCCTCTAATAATAATGCTCTCTGTGTGCCCCCTCTAGTAATAATGCTCTGTGTGACCCCTTTAGTAATAATGCTCTCTGTGTGCCTCCTCTAGTAATAATGCTCTGTGTGCCCCCTCTAATAATAATGCTCTCTGTGTGCCCCCTCTAGTAATAATGCTCTGTGTGACCCCTCTAGTAATAATGCTCTCTGTGTGCTCCCTCTAGTAATAATGCTCTCTGTGTGCTCCCTCTAGTAATAATGCTTTGTGTGCCCCCTCTAGTAATAATGCTCTCTGTGTGCCCCCTCTAGTAATAATGCTCTGTGTGACCCCTCTAGTAATAATGCTCTCTGTGCCCCCTCTAGTAATAATGCTGTGTGCTTCCTCTAGTAATAATGCTCTGTGTGCCCCCTCTAATAATAATGCTCTCTGTGTGCCCCCTCTAGTAATAATGCTCTGTGTGACCCCTTTAGTAATAATGCTCTCTGTGTGCCTCCTCTAGTAATAATGCTCTGTGTGTGCCCCCTCTAATAATAATGCTCTCTGTGTGCCCCCTCTAGTAATAATGCTGTGTGTGACCCCTCTAGTAATAATGCTCTCTGTGTGCCCCCTCTAGTAATAATGCTCTGTGTGCCCCCTCTAGTGATAATGCTCTGTGTGCTCCCTCTAATATTAATGCTCTGTGTGTGCCCCCTCTAGTAATAATGCTCTGTGTGCCCCCTCTAGTAATAATGCTCTGTGTGCCCCCTCTAGTAATAATGCTCTGTGTGCCCCCTCTGGTAATAATGCTTTGTGTGTCCCCTCTAGTAATAATGCTCTGTGTGCCCCAACTGGTCTTAATGCTCTGTGTGTGCCCCCTCTAGTAATAATGCTCTGTGTGTGCTCCCTCTAGTAATAATGCTGTGTGTGCTCCCTCTAGTAATAATGCTCTCTGTGTGCCCCCTTTAGTAATAATGCTCTGTGTGTGCCCCCTCTAGTAATAATGCTCTGTGTGCCCCCTCTAATAATAATGCTTTGTGTGTGCCCCCTCTAGTAATAATGCTCTTTGTGCCCCCTCTAGTAATAATGCTCTGTGTGCTCCCTCTAGTAATAATGCTCTTTGTGCCCCCTCTAGTAATAATGCTCTGTGTGCCCCCTCTAGTAATAATGCTCTGTGTGCCCCCTCTAGTAATAATGCTCTGTGTGCCCCCTCTAGTAATAATTCTCTGTGTGCCCCCTCTAGTAATAATGCTCTGTGTGCTCCCTCTAGTAATAATGCTCTGTGTGCCCCCTCTAGTAATAATGCTCTCTGTATGCCCCCTCTAGCAATAATGCTCTGTGTGCCCCTCTAGTAATAATGCTCTGTGTGCCCCTCTAGTAATAATGCTCTGTGTGCTCCCTCTAGTAATAATGCTCTCTGGGTGCCCCCTCTAGTAATAATGCTCTCTGTGTGCCCCCTCTAGTAATAATGCTCTGTGTGTGCCCCCTCTAGTAATAATGCTCTGTGTGCCCCCTCTAATAATAATGCTCTGTGTGCCCCCTCTAGTAATAATGCTCTGTGTGCTCCCTCTAGTAATAATGCTCTCTGTGTGCTCCCTCTAGTAATAATGCTCTGTGTGCCCCCTCTAGTAATAATGCTCTGTGTGCCCCCTCTAGTAATAATGCTCTGTGTGCCCCCTCTAGTAATAATGCTCTGTGTGCTCCCTCTAGTAATAATGCTCTCTGTGTGCCCCCTCTAGTAATAATGCTCTGTGTGCCCCCTCTAGTAATAATGCTCTCTGTGTGCCCCCTCTAGTAATAATGCTGTGTGTGCTCCCTCTAGTAATAATGCTCTGTGTGCCCCCTCTAGTAATAATGCTCTCTGTGTGCCCCCTCTAGTAATAATGCTGTGTGTGCTCCATCTAGTAATAATGCTCTGTGTGCTCCCTCTAGTAATAATGCTCTGTGTGCCCCCTCTAGTAATAATGCTCTCTGTGTCTCCCCTCTAGTAATAGTGCTCTCTGTGTGCTCCCTCTAGTAATAATGCTCTGTGTGCCCCCTCTAGTAATAATGCTCTGTGTGCCTCCTCTAGTAATAATGCTCTGTGTGCCCCCTCTAGTAATAATGCTCTGTGTGCCCCCTCTAGTAATAATGCTCTGTGTGCTCCCTCTAGTAATAATGCTCTCTGTGTGCTCCCTCTAGTAATAATGCTCTGTGTGCTCCCTCTAGTAATAATGCTCTGTGTGCCCCCTCTAGTAATAATGCTCTGTGTGCTCCCTCTAGTAATAATGCTCTGTGTGCTCCCTCTAGTAATAATGCTCTGTGTGCTCCCTCTAGTAATAATGCTCTGTGTGCTCCCTCTAGTAATAATGCTCTGTGTGCCCCCTCTAGTAATAATGCTCTGTGTGCTCCCTCTAGTAATAATGCTCTGTGTGCCCCCTCTAGTAATAATGCTCTGTGTGCTCCCTCTAGTAATAATGCTCTGTGTGCTCCCTCTAGTAATAATGCTCTGTGTGCTCCCTCTAGTAATAATGCTCTGTGTGCTCCCTCTAGTAATAATGCTCTGTGTGCTCCCTCTAGTAATAATGCTCTGTGTGCTCCCTCTAGTAATAATGCTCTGTGTGCCCCCTCTAGTAATAATGCTCTCTGTGTCCCCCCTCTAGTAATAATGCTCTCTGTGTGCTCCCTCTAGTAATAATGCTCTGTGTGCCCCCTCTAGTAATAATGCTCTGTGTGCCCCCTCTAGTAATAATGCTCTGTGTGCTCCCTCTAGTAATAATGCTCTCTGTGTGCTCCCTCTAGTAATAATGCTCTGTGTGCCCCCTCTAGTAATAATGCTCTGTGTGCTCCCTCTAGTAATAATGCTCTGTGTGCTCCCTCTAGTAATAATGCTCTGTGTGCTCCCTCTAGTAATAATGCTCTCTGTGTCCCCCCTCTAGTAATAATGCTCTCTGTGTGCTCCCTCTAGTAATAATGCTCTGTGTGCCCCCTCTAGTAATAATGCTCTGTGTGCCCCCTCTAGTAATAATGCTCTGTGTGCTCCCTCTAGTAATAATGCTCTCTGTGTGCTCCCTCTAGTAATAATGCTCTGTGTGCCCCCTCTAGTAATAATGCTCTGTGTGCTCCCTCTAGTAATAATGCTCTCTGTGTCCCCCCTCTAGTAATAATGCTCTGTGTGCTCCCTCTAGTAATAATGCTCTCTGTGTGCTCCCTCTAGTAATAATGCTCTGTGTGCCCCTCTAGTAATAATGCTCTGTGTGCTCCCTCTAGTAATAATGCTCTCTGTGTGCTCCCTCTAGTAATAATGCTCTGTGTGCCCCCTCTAGTAATAATGCTCTGTGTGCCCCCTCTAGTAATAATGCTCTGTGTGCTCCCTCTAGTAGTAATGCTCTCTGTGTGCTCCCTCTAGTAATAATGCTCTGTGTGCCCCTCTAGTAATAATGCTCTGTGTGCTCCCTCTAGTAATAATGCTCTGTGTGCCCCCTCTAGTAATAATGCTCTGTGTGCTCCCTCTAGTAATAATGCTCTGTGTGCTCCCTCTAGTAATAATGCTCTGTGTGCTCCCTCTAGTAATAATGCTCTGTGTGCTCCCTCTAGTAATAATGCTCTGCGTGCCCCCT
Source organism: Phyllobates terribilis (assembly GCF_046119375.1). Classification (NCBI taxonomy): domain Eukaryota; kingdom Metazoa; phylum Chordata; class Amphibia; order Anura; family Dendrobatidae; genus Phyllobates; species Phyllobates terribilis. Next base: position 19,247,342 of record NW_027362764.1, on the reverse strand, counting down.
CTAGTAATAATGCTCTGTGTGCCCCCTCTAGTAATAATGCTCTGTGTGCTCCCTCTAGTAATAATGCTCTCTGTGTGCCCCCTCTAGTAATAATGCTCTGTGTGCTCCCTCTAGTAATAATGCTCTGTGTGCCCCCTCTAGTAATAATGCTCTGTGTGCTCCCTCTAGTAATAATGCTCTGTGTGCTCCCTCTAGTAATAATGCTCTGTGTGCTCCCTCTAGTAATAATGCTCTCTGTGTGCTCCCTCTAGTAATAATGCTCTGTGTGCCCCCTCTAGTAATAATGCTCTGTGTGCTCCCTCTAGTAATAATGCTCTGTGTGCCCCCTCTAGTAATAATGCTCTGTGTGCTCCCTCTAGTAATAATGCTCTGTGTGCTCCCTCTAGTAATAATGCTCTGTGTGCCCCCTCTAGTAATAATGCTCTGTGTGCTCCCTCTAGTAATAATGCTTTGTGTTCTCCCTCTAGTAATAATGCTCTGTGTGCCCCCTCTAGTAATAATGCTCTGTGTGCTCCCTCTAGTAATAATGCTCTCTGTGTGCTCCCTCTAGTAATAATGCTCTGTGTGCTCCCTCTAGTAACAATGCTCTCTGTGTGCCCCCTCTAGTAATAATGCTCTGTGTGCTCCCTCTAGTAATAATTCTCTGTGTGCCCCCTCTAGTAATAATGCTCTGTGTGCTCCCTCTAGTAATAATGCTCTGTGTGCCCCCTCTAGTAATAATGCTCTCTGTATGCCCCCTCTAGCAATAATGCTCTGTGTGCCCCTCTAGTAATAATGCTCTGTGTGCCCCTCTAGTAATAATGCTCTGTGTGCTCCCTCTAGTAATAATGCTCTCTGGGTGCCCCCTCTAGTAATAATGCTCTCTGTGTGCCCCCTCTAGTAATAATGCTCTGTGTGTGCCCCCTCTAGTAATAATGCTCTGTGTGCCCCCTCTAATAATAATGCTCTGTGTGCCCCCTCTAGTAATAATGCTCTGTGTGCTCCCTCTAGTAATAATGCTCTCTGTGTGCTCCCTCTAGTAATAATGCTCTGTGTGCCCCCTCTAGTAATAATGCTCTGTGTGCCCCCTCTAGTAATAATGCTCTGTGTGCCCCCTCTAGTAATAATGCTCTGTGTGCTCCCTCTAGTAATAATGCTCTCTGTGTGCCCCCTCTAGTAATAATGCTCTGTGTGCCCCCTCTAGTAATAATGCTCTCTGTGTGCCCCCTCTAGTAATAATGCTGTGTGTGCTCCCTCTAGTAATAATGCTCTGTGTGCCCCCTCTAGTAATAATGCTCTCTGTGTGCCCCCTCTAGTAATAATGCTGTGTGTGCTCCATCTAGTAATAATGCTCTGTGTGCTCCCTCTAGTAATAATGCTCTGTGTGCCCCCTCTAGTAATAATGCTCTCTGTGTCTCCCCTCTAGTAATAGTGCTCTCTGTGTGCTCCCTCTAGTAATAATGCTCTGTGTGCCCCCTCTAGTAATAATGCTCTGTGTGCCTCCTCTAGTAATAATGCTCTGTGTGCCCCCTCTAGTAATAATGCTCTGTGTGCCCCCTCTAGTAATAATGCTCTGTGTGCTCCCTCTAGTAATAATGCTCTCTGTGTGCTCCCTCTAGTAATAATGCTCTGTGTGCTCCCTCTAGTAATAATGCTCTGTGTGCCCCCTCTAGTAATAATGCTCTGTGTGCTCCCTCTAGTAATAATGCTCTGTGTGCTCCCTCTAGTAATAATGCTCTGTGTGCTCCCTCTAGTAATAATGCTCTGTGTGCTCCCTCTAGTAATAATGCTCTGTGTGCCCCCTCTAGTAATAATGCTCTGTGTGCTCCCTCTAGTAATAATGCTCTGTGTGCCCCCTCTAGTAATAATGCTCTGTGTGCTCCCTCTAGTAATAATGCTCTGTGTGCTCCCTCTAGTAATAATGCTCTGTGTGCTCCCTCTAGTAATAATGCTCTGTGTGCTCCCTCTAGTAATAATGCTCTGTGTGCTCCCTCTAGTAATAATGCTCTGTGTGCTCCCTCTAGTAATAATGCTCTGTGTGCCCCCTCTAGTAATAATGCTCTCTGTGTCCCCCCTCTAGTAATAATGCTCTCTGTGTGCTCCCTCTAGTAATAATGCTCTGTGTGCCCCCTCTAGTAATAATGCTCTGTGTGCCCCCTCTAGTAATAATGCTCTGTGTGCTCCCTCTAGTAATAATGCTCTCTGTGTGCTCCCTCTAGTAATAATGCTCTGTGTGCCCCCTCTAGTAATAATGCTCTGTGTGCTCCCTCTAGTAATAATGCTCTGTGTGCTCCCTCTAGTAATAATGCTCTGTGTGCTCCCTCTAGTAATAATGCTCTCTGTGTCCCCCCTCTAGTAATAATGCTCTCTGTGTGCTCCCTCTAGTAATAATGCTCTGTGTGCCCCCTCTAGTAATAATGCTCTGTGTGCCCCCTCTAGTAATAATGCTCTGTGTGCTCCCTCTAGTAATAATGCTCTCTGTGTGCTCCCTCTAGTAATAATGCTCTGTGTGCCCCCTCTAGTAATAATGCTCTGTGTGCTCCCTCTAGTAATAATGCTCTCTGTGTCCCCCCTCTAGTAATAATGCTCTGTGTGCTCCCTCTAGTAATAATGCTCTCTGTGTGCTCCCTCTAGTAATAATGCTCTGTGTGCCCCTCTAGTAATAATGCTCTGTGTGCTCCCTCTAGTAATAATGCTCTCTGTGTGCTCCCTCTAGTAATAATGCTCTGTGTGCCCCCTCTAGTAATAATGCTCTGTGTGCCCCCTCTAGTAATAATGCTCTGTGTGCTCCCTCTAGTAGTAATGCTCTCTGTGTGCTCCCTCTAGTAATAATGCTCTGTGTGCCCCTCTAGTAATAATGCTCTGTGTGCTCCCTCTAGTAATAATGCTCTGTGTGCCCCCTCTAGTAATAATGCTCTGTGTGCTCCCTCTAGTAATAATGCTCTGTGTGCTCCCTCTAGTAATAATGCTCTGTGTGCTCCCTCTAGTAATAATGCTCTGTGTGCTCCCTCTAGTAATAATGCTCTGCGTGCCCCCTCTAGTAATAATGCTCTGTGTGCCCCCTCTAGTAATAATGCTCTGTGTGCTCCCTCTAGTAATAATGCTCTCTGTGTGCCCCCTCTAGTAATAATGCTCTGTGTGCTCCCTCTAGTAATAATGCTCTGTGTGCCCCCTCTAGTAATAATGCTCTGTGTGCTCCCTCTAGTAATAATGCTCTGTGTGCTCCCTCTAGTAATAATGCTCTGTGTGCTCCCTCTAGTAATAATGCTCTCTGTGTGCTCCCTCTAGTAATAATGCTCTGTGTGCCCCCTCTAGTAATAATGCTCTGTGTGCTCCCTCTAGTAATAATGCTCTGTGTGCCCCCTCTAGTAATAATGCTCTGTGTGCTCCCTCTAGTAATAATGCTCTGTGTGCTCCCTCTAGTAATAATGCTCTGTGTGCCCCCTCTAGTAATAATGCTCTGTGTGCTCCCTCTAGTAATAATGCTTTGTGTTCTCCCTCTAGTAATAATGCTCTGTGTGCCCCCTCTAGTAATAATGCTCTGTGTGCTCCCTCTAGTAATAATGCTCTCTGTGTGCTCCCTCTAGTAATAATGCTCTGTGTGCTCCCTCTAGTAACAATGCTCTCTGTGTGCCCCCTCTAGTAATAATGCTCTGTGTGCTCCCTCTAGTAATAATGCTCTCTCTGTGCCCCCTCTAGTAATAATGCTCTGTGTGCTCCCTCTAGTAATAATGCTCACTGTGTGCTCCCTCTAGTAATAATGCTTTGTGTGCTCCCTCTAGTAATAATGCTTTGTGTGGTCCCTCTAGTAATAATGCTCTGTGTGCCCCCTCTAGTAATAATGCTCTGTGTGTGCCCCCTCTAGTAATAATGCTCTGTGTGCCCCCTCTAGTAATAATGCTCTCTGTGTGCTCCCTCTAGTAATAATGCTCTGTGTGCCCCCTCTAGTAATAATGCTCTGTGTGCCCCCTCTAGTAATAATGCTCTGTGTGCCCCCTCTAGTAATAATGCTCTGTGTGCTCCCTCTAGTAATAATGCTCTGTGTGTGCCCCCTCTAGTAATAATGCTCTGTGTGCCCCCTCTAGTAATAATGCTCTGTGTGCTCCCTCTAGTAATAATGCTCTGTGTGTGCCCCCTCTAGTAATAATGCTCTGTGTGCTCCCTCTAGTAATAATGCTCTCTGTGTGCTCCCTCTAGTAATAATGCTCTGTGTGCTCCCTCTAGTAATAATGCTCTGTGTGCTCCCTCTAGTAATAATGCTCTGTGTGCTCCCTCTAGTAATAATGCTCTGTGTGCCCCCTCTAGTAATAATGCTCTGTGTGCCACCTCTAGTAATAATGCTCTCTGTGTGCTCCCTCTAGTAATAATGCTCTGTGTGCTCCCTCTAGTAATAATGCTCTGTGTGCTCCCTCTAGTAATAATGCTCTCTGTGTGCTCCCTCTAGTAATAATGCTCTGTGTGCTCCCTCTAGTAATAATGCTCTGTGTGCTCCCTCTAGTAATAATGCTCTCTGTGTGCTCCCTCTAGTAATAATGCTCTGTGTGCTCCCTCTAGTAATAATGCTCTGTGTGCTCCCTCTAGTAATAATGCTCTGTGTGCTCCCTCTAGTAATAATGCTCTGTGTGCCCCCTCTAGTAATAATGCTCTGTGTGCCCCCTCTAGTAATAATGCTCTGTGTGCTCCCTCTAGTAATAATGCTCTGTGTGTGCCCCCTCTAGTAATAATGCTCTGTGTGCTCCCTCTAGTAATAATGCTCTCTGTGTGCTCCCTCTAGTAATAATGCTCTGTGTGCTCCCTCTAGTAATAATGCTCTGTGTGCTCCCTCTAGTAATAATGCTCTGTGTGCTCCCTCTAGTAATAATGCTCTGTGTGCCCCCTCTAGTAATAATGCTCTGTGTGCCACCTCTAGTAATAATGCTCTGTGTGCTCCCTCTAGTAATAATGCTCTGTGTGCTCCCTCTAGTAATAATGCCCTGTGTGCTCCCTCTAGTAATAATGCTCTGTGTGCTCCCTCTAGTAATAATGCTCTGTGTGCTCCCTCTAGTAATAATGCTCTTTGTGCCCCCTCTAGTAATAATGCTCTGTGTGCCACCTCTAGTAATAATGCTCTGTGTGCTCCCTCTAGTAATAATGCTCTGTGTGCTCCCTCTAGTAATAATGCTCTGTGTGCTCCCTCTAGTAATAATCCTCTGTGTGCCCCCTCTAGTATAATGCTCTGTGTGCCCCCTCTAGTAATAATGCTCTGTGTGCTCCCTCTAGTAATAATGCTCTGTGTGCCCCCTCTAGTAATAATGCTCTGTGTGCTCCCTCTAGTATAATGCTCTGTGTGCCCCCTCTAGTAATAATGCTCTGTGTGCTCCCTCTAGTAATAATGCTCTGTTTGCCCCCTCTAGTAATAATGCTCTGTGTGCTCCCTCTAGTAATAATGCTCTGTGTGCTCCCTCTAGTAATAATCCTCTGTGTGCCCCCTCTAGTATAATGCTCTGTGTGCCCCCTCTAGTAATAATGCTCTGTGTGCTCCCTCTAGTAATACTGCTCTGTTTGCCCCCTCTAGTAATAATGCTCTGTGTGCCCCCTCTAGTAATAATGCTCTGTGTGCTCCCTCTAGTAATACTGCTCTGTTTGCCCCCTCTAGTAATAATGCTCTGTGTGCCCCCTCTAGTAATAATGCTCTGTGTGCCCCCTCTAGTAATACTGCTCTGCTTGCCCCCTCTAGTAATAATGCTCTGTGAGCTCCCTCTAGTAATAATGCTCTGTGTGCTCCCTCTAGTAATAATGCTCTGTGTGCTCCCTCTAGTAATAATGCTCTGTGTGCCCCCTCTAGTAATAATGCTCTCTGTGTGCTCCCTCTAGTAATAATGCTCTGTGTGCCCCCTCTAGTAATAATGCTCTGTGTGCCACCTCTAGTAATAATGCTCTGTGTGCTCCCTCTAGTAATAATGCTCTGTGTGCCCCCTCTAATAATAATGCTCTGTGTGTGCCCCCTCTAGTAATAATGCTCTGTGTGCCCCCTCTAGTAATAATGCTCTGTGTGCTCCCTCTAGTAATAATGCTCTGTGTGCTCCCTCTAGTAATAATGCTCTGTGTGCCCCCTCTAGTAATAATGCTCTGTGTGCTCCCTCTAGTAATAATGCTCTGTGTGCTCCCTCTAGTAATAATGCTCTGTGTGCCCCCTCTAGTAATAATGCTTTGTGTGCTCCCTCTAGTAATAATGCTCTGTGTGCTCCCTCTAGAAATAATGCTCTGTGTGCTCCCTCTAGTAATAATGCTCTGTGTGCTCCCTCTAGTAATAATGCTTTGTGTGCTCCCTCTAGAAATAATGCTCTGTGTGCTCCCTCTAGTAATAATGCTCTGTGTGCTCCCTCTAGTAATAATGCTTTGTGTGCTCCCTCTAGTAATAATGCTCTGTGTGCTCCCTCTAGTAATAATGCTTTGTGTGCCCCCTCTAGTAATAATGCTCTGTGTGCCCCCACTGGTAATAATGCTCTGTGTGCTCCCTCTAGTAATAATGCTCTGTGTGCCACCTCTAGTAATAATGCTTTGTGTGCCTCCTCTAGTAATAATGCTCTGTGTGCCCCCACTGGTAATAATGCTCTGTGTGCCCCCTCTAGTAATAATGCTCTGTGTGCTCCCTCTAGTAATAATGCTTTGTGTGCCTCCTCTAGTAATAATGCTCTGTGTGCCCCCTCTAGTAATAATGCTCTGTGTGCTCCCTCTAGTAATAATGCTTTGTGTGCCTCCTCTAGTAATAATGCTCTGTGTGCCCCCTCTAGTAATAATGCTCTGTGTGCTCCCTCTAGTAATAATGCTGTGTGTGCTCCCTCTAGTAATAATGCTTTGTGTGCCTCCTCTAGTAATAATGCTCTGTGTGCCCCCTCTAGTAATAATGCTCTGTGTGCTCCCTCTAGTAATAATGCTCTGTGTGACCCCTCTAGATATAATACTCTGTGTGCCCCTTCTAGCAATAGTGCTCTCTGTGTGCTCCCTCTAGTAATAATGCTCTGTGTGCCCCCTCTAGTAATAATGCTCTGTGTGCTCCCTCTAGAAATAATGCTCTGTGTGCTCCCTCTAGTAATAATGCTCTGTGTGCTCCCTCTAGTAATAATGCTCTGTGTGCCCCCTCTAATAATAATGCTCTGTGTGTGCCCCCTCTAGTAATAATGCTCTGTGCGCCCCCTCTACTAATAATGCTCTGTATGCCCCCTCTAGTAATAATGCTCTGTGTGCCCCCTCTAGTAATAATGCTCTGTGTGCTCCCTCTAGTAATAATGCTCTGTGTGCTCCCTCTAGTAATAATGCTCTGTGTGCTCCCTCTAGTAATAATGCTCTGTGTGCCCCCTCTAGTAATAATGCTCTGTGTGCCCCCTCTAGTAATAATGCTTTGTGTGCTCCCTCTAGTAATAATGCTCTGTGTGCCCCCTCTAGTAATAATGCTCTGTGTGCTCCCTCTAGCAATAATGCTCTGTGTGCTCCCTCTAGTAATAATGCTCTGTGTGCCCCCTCTAGTAATAATGCTCTGTGTGCCACCTCTAGTAATAATGCTCTGTGTGCCCCCTCTAGTAATAATGCTCTGTGTGCCCCCTCTAGTAATAATTCTTTGTGTGCCCCCTCTAGTAATAATGCTCTGTGTGCCCCCTCTAGTAATAATGCTCTGTGTGCCCCCTCTAGTAATAATGCTCTGTGTGCCCCCTCTAGTTATAATGCTCTGTGTGCCCCCTCTAGTAATAATGCTCTGTGTGCCCCCTCTAGTAATAATGCTCTGTGTGCTCCCTCTAGTAATAATGCTCTGTGTGCCCCCTCTAGTAATAATGCTCTGTGTGCTCCCTCTAGTAATAATGCTCTGTGTGACCCCTCTAGATATAATACTCTGTGTGCCCCTTCTAGCAATAGTGCTCTCTGTGTGCTCCCTCTAGTAATAATGCTCTGTGTGCCCCCTCTAGTAATAATGCTCTGTGTGCTCCCTCTAGAAATAATGCTCTGTGTGCTCCCTCTAGAAATAATGCTCTGTGTGCTCCCTCTAGTAATAATGCTCTGTGTGCCTCCTCTAGTAATAATGCTCTGTGTGCCCCCTCTAGTAATAATGCTCTGTGTGCCCCCTCTAGTAATAATGCTCTGTGTGCTCCCTCTAGTAATAATGCTCTGTGTGCCCCCTCTAATAATAATGCTCTGTGTGTGCCCCCTCTAGTAATAATGCTCTGTGCGCCCCCTCTAGTAATAATGCTCTGTATGCCCCCTCTAGTAATAATGCTCTGTGTGCCCCCTCTAGTAATAATGCTCTGTGTGCTCCCTCTAGTAATAATGCTCTGTGTGCTCCCTCTAGTAATAATGCTCTGTGTGCTCCCTCTAGTAATAATGCTCTGTGTGCCCCCTCTAGTAATAATGCTCTGTGTGCCCCCTCTAGTAATAATGCTTTGTGTGCTCCCTCTAGTAATAATGCTCTGTGTGCCCCCTCTAGTAATAATGCTCTGTGTGCTCCCTCTAGTAATAATGCTCTGTGTGCTCCCTCTAGTAATAATGCTCTGTGTGCTCCCTCTAGTAATAATGCTCTGTGTGCCCCCTCTAGTAATAATGCTCTGTGTGCCACCTCTAGTAATAATGCTCTGTGTGCCCCCTCTAGTAATAATGCTCTGTGTGCCCCCTCTAGTAATAATGCTTTGTGTGCCCCCTCTAGTAATAATGCTCTGTGTGCCCCCTCTAGTAATAATGCTCTGTGTGCCCCCTCTAGTAATAATGCTCTGTGTGCCCCCTCTAGTAATAATGCTCTGTGTGCCCCCTCTAGTAATAATGCTCTGTGTGCCCCCTCTAGTAATAATGCTCTGTGTGCTCCCTCTAGTAATAATGCTCTGTGTGCCCCCTCTAGTAATAATGCTCTGTGTGCCACCTCTAGTAATAATGCTTTGTGTGCCCCCTCTAGTAATAATGCTCTGTGTGCCCTGACTGGTAATAATGCTCTGTGTGCCCCCTCTAGTAATAATGCTCTGTGTGCTCCCTCTAGTAATAATGCTCTGTGTGCCCCCTCTAGTGATAATGCTCTGTGTGCCCCCTCTAGTAATAATGCTCTGTGTGCCCCCTCTAGTAATAATGCTCTGTGTGCTCCCTCTAGTAATAATGCTTTGTGTGCCCCGTCTAGTAATAATGCTCTGTGTGCCCCCTCTAGTAATAATGCTCTGTGTGCCCCCTCTAGTAATAATGCTCTGTGTGCCCCCTCTAGTAATAATGCTCTGTGTGCCCCCTCTAGTAATAATGCTCTGTGTGCCCCCTCTAGTAATAATGCTCTGTGTGCTCCCTCTAGTAATAATGCTCTGTGTGCCCCCTCTAGTAATAATGCTCTGTGTGCCACCTCTAGTAATAATGCTTTGTGTGCCCCCTCTAGTAATAATGCTCTGTGTGCCCTGACTGGTAATAATGCTCTGTGTGCCCCCTCTAGTAATAATACTCTGTGTGCTCCCTCTAGTAATAATGCTCTGTGTGCCCCCTCTAGTAATAATGCTCTGTGTGCTCCCTCTAGTAATAATGCTGTGTGTGCTCCCTCTAGTAATAATGCTCTGTGTGCCCCCACTGGTAATAATGCTCTCTGTGTGCTCCCTCTAGTAATAATGCTTTGTGTGCCCCCTCTAGTAATAATGCTCTGTGTGCCCCCTCTAGTAATAATGCTCTGTGTGCTCCCTCTAGAAATAATGCTCTGTGTGCCCCCTCTAGTAATAATGCTCTGTGTGCTCCCTCTAGTAATAATGCTCTGTGTGCCCCCTCTAGTAATAATGCTCTGTGTGCTCCCTCTAGTAATAATGCTCTGTGTGCCCCCTCTAGTAATAATGCTCTGTGTGCCCCCACTGGTAATAATGCTCTGTGTGCCCCCTCTAGTAATAATGCTCTCTGTGTGCTCCCTCTAGTAATATTGCTCTGTGTGCCCCCTCTAGTAATAATGCTCTGTGTGCCCCCACTAGTAATAATGCTCTGTGTGCCCCCTCTAGTAATAATGCTCTGTGTGTCCCCACTGGTAATAATGCTCTGTGTGCCCCCTCTAGTAATAATGCTCTTTGTGCCCCCTCTAGTAATAATGCTTTGTGTGCTCCCTCTAGTAATAATGCTCTGTGTGCCCCCTCTAGTAATAATGCTCTGTGTGCTCCCTCTAGTAATAATGCTCTGTGTGCCCCTCTAGTAATAATGCTCTGTGTGCTCCCTCTAGTAATAATGCTCTCTGTGTGCCCCCTCTAGTAATAATGCTCTGTGTGACCCCTCTAGTAATAATGCTCTCTGTGCCCCCTCTAGTAATAATGCTGTGTGCTTCCTCTAGTAATAATGCTCTGTGTGCCCCCTCTAATAATAATGCTCTCTGTGTGCCCCCTCTAGTAATAATGCTCTGTGTGACCCCTTTAGTAATAATGCTCTCTGTGTGCCTCCTCTAGTAATAATGCTCTGTGTGTGCCCCCTCTAATAATAATGCTCTCTGTGTGCCCCCTCTAGTAATAATGCTGTGTGTGACCCCTCTAGTAATAATGCTCTCTGTGTGCCCCCTCTAGTAATAATGCTCTGTGTGCCCCCTCTAGTGATAATGCTCTGTGTGCTCCCTCTAATATTAATGCTCTGTGTGTGCCCCCTCTAGTAATAATGCTCTGTGTGCCCCCTCTAGTAATAATGCTCTGTGTGCCCCCTCTAGTAATAATGCTCTGTGTGCCCCCTCTAGTAATAATGCTTTGTGTGTCCTCTCTAGTAATAATGCTCTGTGTGCCCCCACTGGTATTAATGCTCTGTGTGTGCCCCCTCTAGTAATAATGCTCTGTGTGTGCTCCCTCTAGTAATAATGCTGTGTGTGCTCGCTCTAGTAATAATGCTCTCTGTGTGCCCCCTTTAGTAATAATGCTCTGTGTGTGCCCCCTCTAGTAATAATGCTCTTTGTGCCCCCTCTAGTAATAATGCTCTGTGTGCCCCCTCTAGTAATAATGCTCTGTGTGCCCCCTCTAGTAATAATGCTCTGTGTGCCCCCTCTAGTAATAATTCTCTGTGTGCCCCCTCTAGTAATAATGCTCTGTGTGCTCCCTCTAGTAATAATGCTCTGTGTGCCCCCTCTAGTAATAATGCTCTCTGTATGCCCCCTCTAGCAATAATGCTCTGTGTGCCCCTCTAGTAATAATGCTCTGTGTGCCCCTCTAGTAATAATGCTCTGTGTGCTCCCTCTAGTAATAATGCTCTCTGGGTGCCCCCTCTAGTAATAATGCTCTCTGTGTGCCCCCTCTAGTAATAATGCTCTGTGTGTGCCCCCTCTAGTAATAATGCTCTGTGTGCCCCCTCTAATAATAATGCTCTGTGTTCCCCCTCTAGTAATAATGCTCTGTGTGCTCCCTCTAGTAATAATGCTCTGTGTGCCCCCTCTAGTAATAATGCTCTGTGTGCCCCCTCTAGTAATAATGCTCTGTGTGCCCCCTCTAGTAATAATGCTCTGTGTGCCCCCTCTAGTAATAATGCTCTGTGTGCTCCCTCTAGTAATAATGCTCTCTGTGTGCCCCCTCTAGTAATAATGCTCTGTGTGCCCCCTCTAGTAATAATGCTCTCTGTGTGCCCCCTCTAGTAATAATGCTGTGTGTGCTCCCTCTAGTAATAATGCTCTGTGTGCCCCCTCTAGTAATAATGCTCTCTGTGTGCCCCCTCTAGTAATAATGCTGTGTGTGCTCCCTCTAGTAATAATGCTCTGTGTGCCCCCTCTAGTAATAATGCTCTGTGTGCTCCCTCTAGTAATAATGCTCTGTGTGCACCCTCTAGTAATAATGCTCTCTGTGTCCCCCCTCTAGTAATAGTGCTCTCTGTGTGCTCCCTCTAGTAATAATGCTCTGTGTGCCCCCTCTAGTAATAATGCTCTGTGTGCCCCCTCTAGTAATAATGCTCTGTGTGCCCCCTCTAGTAATAATGCTCTGTGTGCCCCCTCTAGTAATAATGCTCTGTGTGCTCCCTCTAGTAATATTGCTCTCTGTGTGCTCCCTCTAGTAATAATGCTCTGTGTGCTCCCTCTAGTAATAATGCTCTGTGTGCTCCCTCTAGTAATAATGCTCTGTGTGCTCCCTCTAGTAATAATGCTCTGTGTGCCCCCTCTAGTAATAATGCTCTCTGTGTCCCCCCTCTAGTAATAATGCTCTCTGTGTGCTCCCTCTAGTAATAATGCTCTGTGTGCCCCCTCTAGTAATAATGCTCTGTGTGCCCCCTCTAGTAATAATGCTCTGTGTGCTCCCTCTAGTAATAATGCTCTCTGTGTGCCCCCTCTAGTAATAATGCTCTGTGTGCCCCCTCTAGTAATAATGCTCTGTGTGCTCCCTCTAGTAATAATGCTCTGTGTGCTCCCTCTAGTAATAATGCTCTGTGTGCTCCCTCTAGTAATAATGCTCTGTGTGCTCCCTCTAGTAATAATGCTCTGTGTGCTCCCTCTAGTAATAATGCTCTGTGTGCCCCCTCTAGTAATAATGCTCTGTGTGCCCCCTCTAGTAATAATGCTCTGTGTGCTCCCTCTAGTAATAATGTTCTCTGTGTGCCCCCTCTAGTAATAATGCTCTGTGTGCTCCCTCTAGTAATAATGCTCTGTGTGCCCCCTCTAGTAATAATGCTCTGTGTGCTCCCTCTAGTAATAATGCTCTGTGTGCTCCCTCTAGTAATAATGCTCTGTGTGCCCCCTCTAGTAATAATGCTCTCTGTGTGCTCCCTCTAGTAATAATGCTCTGTGTGCCCCCTCTAGTAATAATGCTCTGTGTGCTCCCTCTAGTAATAATGCTCTGTGTGCCCCCTCTAGTAATAATGCTCTGTGTGCTCCCTCTAGTAATAATGCTTTGTGTGCTCCCTCTAGTAATAATGCTCTGTGTGCCCCCTCTAGTAATAATGCTCTCTGAGTGCTCCCTCTAGTAATAATGCTCTGTGTGCTCCCTCTAGTAATAATGCTCTCTGTGTGCCCCCTCTAGTAATAATGCTCTGTGTGCTCCCTCTAGTAATAATGCTCTCTGTGTGCTCCCTCTAGTAATAATGCTCTGTGTGCTCCCTCTAGTAATAATGCTCTCTGTGTGCCCCCTCTAGTAATAATGCTCTGTGTGCTCCCTCTAGTAATAATGCTTTGTGTGCTCCCTATAGTAATAATGCTTTGTGTGGTCACTCTAGTAATAATGCTCTGTGTGCCCCCTCTAGTAATAATGCTCTGTGTGTGCCCCCTCTAGTAATAATGCTCTGTGTGCCCCCTCTAGTAATAATGCTCTCTGTGTGCTCCCTCTAGTAATAATGCTCTGTGTGCCCCCTCTAGTAATAATGCTCTGTGTGCCCCCTCTAGTAATAATGCTCTGTGTGCCCCCTCTAGTAATAATGCTCTGTGTGCTCCCTCTAGTAATAATGCTCTGTGTGTGCCCCCTCTAGTAATAATGCTCTGTGTGCCCCCTCTAGTAATAATGCTCTCTGTGTGCCCTCTCTAGTAATAATGCTCTGTGTGCCCCCTCTAGTAATAATGCTCTGTGTGTGCCCCCTCTAGTAATAATGCTCTGTGTGCCCCCTCTAGTAATAATGCTCTGTGTGCCCCCTCTAGTAATAATGCTCTGTGTGCTCCCTCTAGTAATAATGCTCTGTGTGTCCCCTCTAGTAATAATGCTCTGTGTGCCCCCTCTAGTAATAATGCTCTGTGTGCCCCCTCTAGTAATAATGCTCTGTGTGCTCCCTCTAGTAATAATGCTCTGTGTGCTCCCTCTAGTAATAATGCTCTGTGTGCTCCCTCTAGTAATAATGCTCTGTGTGCCCCCTCTAGTAATAATGCTCTGTGTGTGCCCCCTCTAGTAATAATGCTCTGTGTGCCCCCTCTAGTAATAATGCTCTGTGTGCCCCCTCTAGTAATAATGCTCTGTGTGCTCCCTCTAGTAATAATGCTCTGTGTGTCCCCTCTAGTAATAATGCTCTGTGTGCCCCCTCTAGTAATAATGCTCTGTGTGCCCCCTCTAGTAATAATGCTCTGTGTGCTCCCTCTAATAATAATGCTCTGTGTGCCCCCTCTAGTAATAATGCTCTGTGTGCCCCCTCTAGTAATAATGCTCTGTGTGCCCCCTCTAGTAATAATGCTCTGTGTGCTCCCTCTAGTAATAATGCTCTGTGTGCTCCCTCTAGTAATAATGCTCTGTGTGCTCCCTCTAGTAATAATGCTCTGTGTGCCCCCTCTAGTAATAATGCTCTGTGTGCTCCCTCTAGTAATAATGCTCTGTGTGCTCCCTCTAGTAATAATGCCCTGTGTGCTCCCTCTAGTAATAATGCTCTGTGTGCTCCCTCTAGTAATAATGCTCTGTGTGCTCCCTCTAGTAATAATGCTCTGTGTGCTCCCTCTAGTAATAATGCTCTGTGTGCTCCCTCTAGTAATAATGCTCTGTGTGCTCCCTCTAGTAATAATGCTCTGTGTGCCACCTCTAGTAATAATGCTCTGTGTGCTCCCTCTAGTAATAATGCTCTGTGTGCTCCCTCTAGTAATAATGCCCTGTGTGCTCCCTCTAGTAATAATGCTCTGTGTGCTCCCTCTAGTAATAATGCTCTGTGTGCTCCCTCTAGTAATAATGCTCTGTGTGCCCCCTCTAGTAATAATGCTCTGTGTGCCACCTCTAGTAATAATGCTCTGTGTGCTCCCTCTAGTAATAATGCTCTGTGTGCTCCCTCTAGTAATAATGCCCTGTGTGCTCCCTCTAGTAATAATCCTCTGTGTGCCCCCTCTAGTATAATGCTCTGAGTGCCCCCTCTAGTAATAATGCTCTGTGTGCTCCCTCTAGTAATAATGCTCTGTGTGCTCCCTCTAGTAATAATGCTCTGTGTGCTCCCTCTAGTAATAATGCTCTGTGTGCCCCCTCTAGTAATAATGCTCTCTGTGTGCTCCCTCTAGTAATAATGCTCTGTGTGCCCCCTCTAGTAATAATGCTCTGTGTACTCCCTCTAGTAATAATGCTCTGTGTGCTCCCTCTAGTAATAATGCTCTGTGTGCCCCCTCTAATAATAATGCTCTGTGTGCCCCCTCTAGTAATAATGCTCTGTGTGCTCCCTCTAGTAATAATGCTCTGTGTGCTCCCTCTAGTAATAATGCTCTGTGTGCCCCCTATAGTAATAATGCTCTGTGTGCTCCCTCTAGTAATAATGCTCTGTGTGCCCCCTCTAGTAATAATGCTCTGTGTGCCCCCTCTAGTAATAATGCTCTGTGTGCTCCCTCTAGTAATAATGCTCTGTGTGCTCCCTCTAGTAATAATGCTCTGTGTGCCCCCTCTAGTAATAATGCTCTGTGTGCTCCCTCTAGTAATAATGCTCTCTGTGTGCTCCCTCTAGTAATAATGCTCTGTGTGCCCCCTCTAGTAATAATGCTCTGTGTGCTCCCTCTAGTAATAATGCTCTGTGTGCTCCCTCTAGTAATAATGCTCTGTGTGCTCCCTCTAGTAATAATGCTCTGTGTGCCCCCTCTAGTAATAATGCTCTCTGTGTGCTCCCTCTAGTAATAATGCTCTGTGTGCCCCCTCTAGTAATAATGCTCTGTGTGCTCCCTCTAGTAATAATGCTCTGTGTGCTCCCTCTAGTAATAATGCTCTGTGTGCTCCCTCTAGTAATAATGCTCTGTGTGCCCCCTCTAATAATAATGCTCTGTGTGTGCCCCCTCTAGTAATAATGCTCTGTGTGCCCCCTCTAGTAATAATGCTCTGTGTGCTCCCTCTAGTAATAATGCTCTGTGTGCTCCCTCTAGTAATAATGCTCTGTGTGCCCCCTATAGTAATAATGCTCTGTGTGCTCCCTCTAGTAATAATGCTCTGTGTGCCCCCTCTAGTAATAATGCTCTGTGTGCTCCCTCTAGTAATAATGCTCTGTGTGCTCCCTCTAGTAATAATGCTCTGTGTGCCCCCTCTAGTAATAATGCTCTGTGTGCCCCCTCTAGTAATAATGCTCTGTGTGCTCCCTCTAGTAATAATGCTCTGTGTGCTCCCTCTAGTAATAATGCTCTGTGTGCTCCCTCTAGTAATAATGCTCTGTGTGCTCCCTCTAGTAATAATGCTCTGTGTGCTCCCTCTAGTAATAATGCTCTGTGTGCCCCCTCTAGTAATAATGCTCTGTGTGCTCCCTCTAGTAATAATGCTCTGTGTGCTCCCTCTAGTAATAATGCTCTGTGTGCTCCCTCTAGTAATAATGCTCTGTGTGCTCCCTCTAGTAATAATGCTCTGTGTGCTCCCTCTAGTAATAATGCTCTGTGTGCTCCCTCTAGTAATAATGCTCTGTGTGCTCCCTCTAGTAATAATGCTCTGTGTGCTCCCTCTAGTAATAATGCTCTGTGTGCTCCCTCTAGTAATAATGCTCTGTGTGACCCCTCTAGATATAATACTCTGTGTGCCCCTTCTAGCAATAGTGCTCTCTGTGTGCTCCCTCTAGTAATAATGCTCTGTGTGCCCCCTCTAGTAATAATGCTCTGTGTGCTCCCTCTAGAAATAATGCTCTGTGTGCCTCCTCTAGTAATAATGCTCTGTGTGCCCCCTCTAGTAATAATGCTCTGTGTGCCCCCTCTAGTAATAATGCTCTGTGTGCTCCCTCTAGTAATAATGCTCTGTGTGCCCCCTCTAATAATAATGCTCTGTGTGTGCCCCCTCTAGTAATAATGCTCTGTGCGCCCCCTCTAGTAATAATGCTCTGTATGCCCCCTCTAGTAATAATGCTCTGTGTGCCCCCTCTAGTAATAATGCTCTGTGTGCTCCCTCTAGTAATAATGCTCTGTGTGCTCCCTCTAGTAATAATGCTCTGTGTGCTCCCTCTAGTAATAATGCTCTGTGTGCCCCCTCTAGTAATAATGCTCTGTGTGCCCCCTCTAGTAATAATGCTTTGTGTGCTCCCTCTAGTAATAATGCTCTGTGTGCCCCCACTGGTAATAATGCTCTGTGTGCTCCCTCTAGTAATAATGCTCTGTGTGCTCCCTCTAGTAATAATGCTCTGTGTGCCACCTCTAGTAATAATGCTTTGTGTGCCTCCTCTAGTAATAATGCTCTGTGTGCCCCGACTGGTAATAATGCTCTGTGTGCTCCCTCTAGTAATAATGCTCTGTGTGCTCCCTCTAGTAATAATGCTCTGTGTGCCACCTCTAGTAATAATGCTTTGTGTGCCTCCTCTAGTAATAATGCTCTGTGTGCCCCGACTGGTAATAATGCTCTGTGTGCCCCCTCTAGTAATAATGCTCTGTGTGCTCCCTCTAGTAATAATGCTCTGTGTGCTCCCTCTAGTAATAATGCTCTGTGTGCTCCCTCTAGTAATAATGCTCTGTGTGCTCCCTCTAGTAATAATGCTCTGTGTGCCCCCTCTAGTAATAATGCTCTGTGTGCCCCCTCTAGTAATAATGCTTTGTGTGCTCCCTCTAGTAATAATGCTCTGTGTGCCCCCACTGGTAATAATGCTCTGTGTGCTCCCTCTAGTAATAATGATCTGTGTGCCCCCTCTAGTAATAATGCTCTGTGTGCTCCCTCTAGAAATAATGCTCTGTGTGCCCCCTCTAGTAATAATGCTCTGTGTGCTCCCTCTAGTAATAATGCTCTGTGTGCCCCCTCTAGTAATAATGCTCTGTGTGCTCCCTCTAGTAATAATGCTCTGTGTGCCCCCTCTAGTAATAATGCTCTGTGTGCCCCCACTGGTAATAATGCTCTGTGTGCCCCCTCTAGTAATAATGCTCTCTGTGTGCTCCCTCTAGTAATATTGCTCTGTGTGCCCCCTCTAGTAATAATGCTCTGTGTGCCCCCACTAGTAATAATGCTCTGTGTGCCCCCTCTAGTAATAATGCTCTGTGTGCCCCCACTGGTAATAATGCTCTGTGTGCCCCCTCTAGTAATAATGCTCTTTGTGCCCCCTCTAGTAATAATGCTTTGTGTGCTCCCTCTAGTAATAATGCTCTGTGTGCTCCATCTAGTAATAATGCTCTGTGTGCCCCCTCTAGTAATAATGCTCTCTGTGTGCTCCCTCTAGTAATAATGCTCTGTGTGCCCCCTCTAGTAATAATGCTCTGTGTGCTCCCTCTAGTAATAATGCTCTGTGTGCTCCCTCTAGTAATAATGCTCTGTGTGCTCCCTCTAGTAATAATGCTCTGTGTGCCCCCTCTAATAATAATGCTCTGTGTGTGCCCCCTCTAGTAATAATGCTCTGTGTGCCCCCTCTAGTAATAATGCTCTGTGTGCTCCCTCTAGTAATAATGCTCTGTGTGCTCCCTCTAGTAATAATGCTCTGTGTGCCCCCTATAGTAATAATGCTCTGTGTGCTCCCTCTAGTAATAATGCTCTGTGTGCCCCCTCTAGTAATAATGCTCTGTGTGCTCCCTCTAGTAATAATGCTCTGTGTGCTCCCTCTAGTAATAATGCTCTGTGTGCCCCCTCTAGTAATAATGCTCTGTGTGCCCCCTCTAGTAATAATGCTCTGTGTGCTCCCTCTAGTAATAATGCTCTGTGTGCTCCCTCTAGTAATAATGCTCTGTGTGCTCCCTCTAGTAATAATGCTCTGTGTGCTCCCTCTAGTAATAATGCTCTGTGTGCTCCCTCTAGTAATAATGCTCTGTGTGCTCCCTCTAGTAATAATGCTCTGTGTGCTCCCTCTAGTAATAATGCTCTGTGTGCTCCCTCTAGTAATAATGCTCTGTGTGCTCCCTCTAGTAATAATGCTCTGTGTGCTCCCTCTAGTAATAATGCTCTGTGTGACCCCTCTAGATATAATACTCTGTGTGCCCCTTCTAGCAATAGTGCTCTCTGTGTGCTCCCTCTAGTAATAATGCTCTGTGTGCCCCCTCTAGTAATAATGCTCTGTGTGCTCCCTCTAGAAATAATGCTCTGTGTGCCTCCTCTAGTAATAATGCTCTGTGTGCCCCCTCTAGTAATAATGCTCTGTGTGCCCCCTCTAGTAATAATGCTCTGTGTGCTCCCTCTAGTAATAATGCTCTGTGTGCCCCCTCTAATAATAATGCTCTGTGTGTGCCCCCTCTAGTAATAATGCTCTGTGCGCCCCCTCTAGTAATAATGCTCTGTATGCCCCCTCTAGTAATAATGCTCTGTGTGCCCCCTCTAGTAATAATGCTCTGTGTGCTCCCTCTAGTAATAATGCTCTGTGTGCTCCCTCTAGTAATAATGCTCTGTGTGCTCCCTCTAGTAATAATGCTCTGTGTGCCCCCTCTAGTAATAATGCTCTGTGTGCCCCCTCTAGTAATAATGCTTTGTGTGCTCCCTCTAGTAATAATGCTCTGTGTGCCCCCACTGGTAATAATGCTCTGTGTGCTCCCTCTAGTAATAATGCTCTGTGTGCTCCCTCTAGTAATAATGCTCTGTGTGCCACCTCTAGTAATAATGCTTTGTGTGCCTCCTCTAGTAATAATGCTCTGTGTGCCCCGACTGGTAATAATGCTCTGTGTGCTCCCTCTAGTAATAATGCTCTGTGTGCTCCCTCTAGTAATAATGCTCTGTGTGCCACCTCTAGTAATAATGCTTTGTGTGCCTCCTCTAGTAATAATGCTCTGTGTGCCCCGACTGGTAATAATGCTCTGTGTGCCCCCTCTAGTAATAATGCTCTGTGTGCTCCCTCTAGTAATAATGCTCTGTGTGCTCCCTCTAGTAATAATGCTCTGTGTGCTCCCTCTAGTAATAATGCTCTGTGTGCTCCCTCTAGTAATAATGCTCTGTGTGCCCCCTCTAGTAATAATGCTCTGTGTGCCCCCTCTAGTAATAATGCTTTGTGTGCTCCCTCTAGTAATAATGCTCTGTGTGCCCCCACTGGTAATAATGCTCTGTGTGCTCCCTCTAGTAATAATGATCTGTGTGCCCCCTCTAGTAATAATGCTCTGTGTGCTCCCTCTAGAAATAATGCTCTGTGTGCCCCCTCTAGTAATAATGCTCTGTGTGCTCCCTCTAGTAATAATGCTCTGTGTGCCCCCTCTAGTAATAATGCTCTGTGTGCTCCCTCTAGTAATAATGCTCTGTGTGCCCCCTCTAGTAATAATGCTCTGTGTGCCCCCACTGGTAATAATGCTCTGTGTGCCCCCTCTAGTAATAATGCTCTCTGTGTGCTCCCTCTAGTAATATTGCTCTGTGTGCCCCCTCTAGTAATAATGCTCTGTGTGCCCCCACTAGTAATAATGCTCTGTGTGCCCCCTCTAGTAATAATGCTCTGTGTGCCCCCACTGGTAATAATGCTCTGTGTGCCCCCTCTAGTAATAATGCTCTTTGTGCCCCCTCTAGTAATAATGCTTTGTGTGCTCCCTCTAGTAATAATGCTCTGTGTGCCCCCTCTAGTAATAATGCTCTGTGTGCCCCCTCTAGTAATAATGCTCTGTGTGCTCCCTCTAGTAATAATGCTCTGTGTGCCCCTCTAGTAATAATGCTCTGTGTGCTCCCTCTAGTAATAATGCTCTCTGTGTGCCCCCTCTAGTAATAATGCTCTGTGTGTGCCCCCTCTAGTAATAATGCTCTGTGTGCCCCCTCTAATAATAATGCTCTGTGTGCCCCCTCTAGTAATAATGCTCTGTGTGCTCCCTCTAGTAATAATGCTCTCTGTGTGCTCCCTCTAGTAATAATGCTCTGTGTGCCCCCTCTAGTAATAATGCTCTGTGTGCCCCCTCTAGTAATAATGCTCTGTGTGCCCCCTCTAGTAATAATGCTCTGTGTGCCCCCTCTAGTAATAATGCTCTGTGTGCTCCCTCTAGTAATAATGCTCTCTGTGTGCCCCCTCTAGTAATAATGCTCTGTGTGCCCCCTCTAGTAATAATGCTGTGTGTGCTCCCTCTAGTAATAATGCTGTGTGTGCCCTCTCTAGTAATAATGCTCTGTGTGCTCCCTCTAGTAATAATGCTCTGTGTGCTCCCTCTAGTAATAATGCTCTCTGTGTGCCCCCTCTAGTAATAATGCTCTGTGTGCCCCCTCTAGTAATAATGCTGTGTGTGCTCCCTCTAGTAATAATGCTGTGTGTGCCCTCTCTAGTAATAATGCTCTGTGTGCTCCCTCTAGTAATAATGCTCTGTGTGCCCCCTCTAGTAATAATGCTGTGTGTGCTCCCTCTAGTAATAATGCTCTGTGTGCCCCCTCTAGTAATAATGCTCTGTGTGCCCTCTCTAGTAATAATGCTCTGTGTGCTCCCTCTAGTAATAATGCTCTGTGTGCCCTCTCTAGTAATAATGCTCTGTGTGCTCCCTCTAGTAATAATGCTCTGTGTGCTCCCTCTAGTAATAATGCTGTGTGTGCCCCCTCTAGTAATAATGCTCGGTGTGCCCCCTCTAGTAATAATGCTCTGTGTGCATCCCCTCTAGTAATAATGCTCTGTGTGCCCCCTCTAGTAATAATGCTCTGTGTGCCCCCTCTAGTAATAATGCTCTGTGTGCTCCCTCTAGTAATAATGCTCTGTGTGCTCCCTCTAGTAATAATGCTCTCTGTGTGCTCCCTCTAGTAATAATGCTCTGTGTACCCCCTCTAGTAATAATGCTCTGTGTGCCCCCTCTAGTAATAATGCTCTGTGTGCTCCCTCTAGTAATAATGCTCTGTGTGCCCCCTCTAGTAATAATGCTCTGTGTGCTCCCTCTAGTAATAATGCTCTGTGTGCCCCTCTAGTAATAATGCTCTGTGTGCTCCCTCTAGTAATAATGCTCTCTGTGTGCCCCCTCTAGTAATAATGCTCTCTGTGTGCCCCCTCTAGTAATAATGCTCTGTGTGCTCCCTCTAGTAATAATGCTCTGTGTGCCCCCTCTAGTAATAATGCTCTGTGTGCTCCCTCTAGTAATAATGTGCTCTGTGTGCCCCCTCTAGTAATAATGCTCTGTGTGCTCCCTCTAGTAATAATGCTTTGTGTGCCCCCTCTAGTAATAATGCTCTCTGTGTGTTCCCTCTAGTAATAATGCTCTGTGTGCTCCCTCTAGTAATAGTGCTCTCTGTGTGCCCCCTCTAGTAATAATGCTCTGTGTGCTCCCTCTAGTAATAATGCTCTGTGTGCCTCCTCTAGTAATAATGCTCTGTGTGCTCCCTCTAGTAATAATGCTCTGTGTGCTCCTCTAGTAATAATGCTCTCTGTGTGCCCCCTCTAGTAATAATGCTCTCTGTGTGCCCCCTCTAGTAATAATGCTCTGTGTGCTCCCTCTAGTAATAATGCTCTGTGTGACCCCTCTAGATATAATACTCTGTGTGCCCCTTCTAGCAATAGTGCTCTCTGTGTGCTCCATCTAGTAATAATGCTCTGTGTGCCCCCTCTAGTAATAATGCTCTGTGTGCCCCCTCTAGTAATAATGCACTGTGTGCTCCCTCTAGTAATAATGCTCTGTGTGCCCCCTCTAGTATTAATGCTCTGTGTGCTCCCTCTAGTAATAATGCTCTGTGTGCCCCCTCTAGTAATAATGATCTGTGTGCCCCCACTGGTAATAATGCTCTGTGTGCCCCCTCTAGTAATAATGCTCTCTGTGTGCTCCCTCTAGTAATAATGCTCTGTGTGCCCCCTCTAGTAATAATGCTCTGTGTGCCCCCACTAGTAATAATGCTCTGTGTGCCCCCTCTAGTAATAATGCTCTGTGTGCCCCCACTGGTAATAATGCTCTGTGTGCCCCCTCTAGTAATAATGCTCTTTGTGCCCCCTCTAGTAATAATGCTTTGTGTGCTCCCTCTAGTAATAATGCTCTGTGTGCCCCCTCTAGTAATAATGCTCTGTGTGCGCCCTCTAGTAATAATGCTCTGTGTGCCCCCTCTAGTAATAATGCTCTGTGTGCTCCCTCTAGTAATAATGCTCTGTGTGCTCCCTCTAGTAATAATGCTCTGTGTGCTCCCTCTAGTAATAATGCTCTCTGTGTGCCCCCTCTAGTAATAATGCTCTGTGTGTGCCCCCTCTAGTAATAATGCTCTGTGTGCCCCCTCTAATAATAATGCTCTGTGTGCCCCCTCTAGTAATAATGCTCTGTGTGCTCCCTCTAGTAATAATGCTCTCTGTGTGCTCCCTCTAGTAATAATGCTCTGTGTGCCCCCTCTAGTAATAATGCTCTGTGTGCCCCCTCTAGTAATAATGCTCTGTGTGCCCCCTCTAGTAATAATGCTCTGTGTGCTCCCTCTAGTAATAATGCTCTCTGTGTGCTCCCTCTAGTAATAATGCTCTGTGTGCCCCCTCTAGTAATAATGCTCGGTGTGCCCCCTCTAGTAATAATGCTCTGTGTGCGCCCTCTAGTAATAATGCTCTGTGTGCCCCCTCTAGTAATAATGCTCTGTGCGCCCCCTCTAGTAATAATGCTCTGTGTGCCCCCTCTAGTAATAATGCTCTGTGTGCCCCCTCTAGTAATAATGCTCTGTGTGCTCCCTCTAGTAATAATGCTCTGTGTGCCCCCTCTAGTAATAATGCTCTGTGTGCCCCCTCTAGTAATAATGCTCTGTGTGCTCCCTCTAGTAATAATGCTCTGTGTGCTCCCTCTAGTAATAATGCTCTCTGTGTGCTCCCTCTAGTAATAATGCTCTGTGTGCCCCCTCTAGTAATAATGCTCTGTGTGCCCCCTCTAGTAATAATGCTCTGTGTCCTCCCTCTAGTAATAATGCTCTGTGTGCCCCCTCTAGTAATAATGCTCTGTGTGCTCCCTCTAGTAATAATGCTTTGTGTGCCCCTCTAGTAATAATGCTCTGTGTGCTCCCTCTAGTAATAATGCTCTCTGTGTGCCCCCTCTAGTAATAATGCTCTCTGTGTGCCCCCTCTAGTAATAATGCTCTGTGTGCCCCCTCTAATAATAATGCTCTGTGTGCCCCCTCTAGTAATAATGCTCGGTGTGCTCCCTCTAGTAATAATGCTCTCTGTGTGCTCCCTCTAGTAATAATGCTCTGTGTGCTCCCTCTAGTAATAATGCTCTCTGTGTGCTCCCTCTAGTAATAATGCTCTGTGTGCCCCCTCTAGTAATAATGCTCTGTGTGCTCCCTCTAGTAATAATGCTCTGTGTTCCCCCTCTAGTAATAATGCTCTCTGTGTGCTCCCTCTAGTAATAATGCTCTGTGTGCCCCCTCTAGTAATAATGCTCTGTGTGCCCCCTCTAGTAATAATGCTCTGTGTGCCCCCTCTAGTAATAATGCTCTGTGTGCTCCCTCTAGTAATAATGCTCTCTGTGTGCTCCCTCTAGTAATAATGCTCTGTGTGCTCCCTCTAGTAATAATGCTCTGTGTGCTCCCTCTAGTAATAATGCTCTGTGTGCCCCCTCTAGAAATAATGCTCTGTGTGCCCCCTCTAGTAATAATGCTCTGTGTGCCCCCTCTAGTAATAATGCTCTGTGTGCTCCCTCTAGTAATAATGCTCTGTGTGCTCCCTCTAGTAATAATGCTCTGTGTGCTCCCTCTAGTAATAATGCTCTGTGTGCTCCCTCTAGTAATAATGCTCTGTGTGCTCCCTCTAGTAATAATGCTTTGTGTGCTCCCTCTAGTAATAATGCTCTCTGTGTGCCCCCTCTAGTAATAATGCTCTCTGTGTGCCCCCTCTAGTAATAATGCTCTCTGTGTGCCCCCTCTAGTAATAATGCTCTGTGTGTGCCCCCTCTAGTAATAATGCTCTGTGTGCCCCCTCTAATAATAATGCTCTGTGTGCCCCCTCTAGTAATAATGCTCTGTGTGCTCCCTCTAGTAATAATGCTCTGTGTGCCCCCTCTAGTAATAATGCTCTGTGTGCCCCCTCTAGTAATAATGCTCTCTGTGTCCCCCCTCTAGTAATAATGCTCTCTGTGTGCTCCCTCTAGTAATAATGCTCTGTGTGCCCCCTCTAGTAATAATGCTCTGTGTGCTCCCTCTAGTAATAATGCTCTGTGTGCTCCCTCTAGTAATAATGCTTTGTGTGCTCCCTCTAGTAATAATGCTCTGTGTGCCCCCTCTAGTAATAATGCTCTGTGTGCCCCCTCTAGTAATAATGCTCTGTGTGCTCCCTCTAGTAATAATGCTCTGTGTGCTCCCTCTAGTAATAATGCTTTGTGTGCTCCCTCTAGTAATAATGCTCTGTGTGCCCCCTCTAGTAATAATGCTCTGTGTGTGCCCCCTCTAGTAATAATGCTCTGTGTGCCCCCTCTAGTAATAATGCTCTCTGTGTGCTCCCTCTAGTAATAATGCTCTGTGTGCCCCCTCTAGTAATAATGCTCTGTGTGCCCCCTCTAGTAATAATGCTCTGTGTGCTCCCTCTAGTAATAATGCTCTGTGTGCTCCCTCTAGTAATAATGCTCTGTGTGCCCCCTCTAATAATAATGCTCTGTGTGTGCCCCCTCTAGTAATAATGCTCTGTGTGCCCCCTCTAGTAATAATGCTCTGTGTGCTCCCTCTAGTAATAATGCTCTGTGTGCTCCCTCTAGTAATAATGCTCTGTGTGCTCCCTCTAGTAATAATGCTCTGTGTGCCCCCTCTAATAATAATGCTCTGTGTGTGCCCCCTCTAGTAATAATGCTCTGTGTGCTCCCTCTAGTAATAATGCTCTGTGTGCTCCCTCTAGTAATAATGCTCTGTGTGCTCCCTCTAGTAATAATGCTCTGTGTGCTCCCTCTAGTAATAATGCTCTGTGTGCCCCCTCTAATAATAATGCTCTGTGTGTGCCCCCTCTAGTAATAATGCTCTGTGTGCCCCCTCTAGTAATAATGCTGTGTGTGCCCCCTCTAGTAATAATGCTCTGTGTGCCCCCTTTAGTAATAATGCTCTGTGTGCCCCCTCTAGTAATAATGCTCTGTGTGCCCCCTCTAGTAATAATGCTCTGTGTGCTCCCTCTAGTAATAATGCTCTGTGTGCCCCCTCTAGTAATAATGCTCTCTCTGTGCTCCCTCTAGTAATAATGCTCTGTGTGCCCCCTCTAGTAATAATGCTCTGTGTGCCCCCTCTAGTAATAATGCTCTGTGTGCCCCCTCTAGTAATAATGCTCTGTGTGCTCCCTCTAGTAATAATGCTCTGTGTGCTCCCTCTAATAATAATGCTCTGTGTGCTCCCTCTAGTAATAATGCTCTGTGTGCCCCCTCTAATAATAATGCTCTGTGTGTGCCCCCTCTAGTAATAATGCTCTGTGTGCCCCCTCTAGTAATAATGCTCTGTGTGCCCCCTCTAGTAATAATGCTCTGTGTGCTCCCTCTAGTAATAATGCTCTGTGTGCTCCCTCTAGTAATAATGCTCTGTGTGCCCCCTCTAGTAATAATGCTCTGTGTGTCCCCTCTAGTAATAATGCTCTCTGTGTGCCCCCTCTAATAATAATGCTCTGTGTGCTCCCTCTAGTAATAATGCTCTGTGTGCTCCCTCTAGTAATAATGCTCTGTGTGCTCCCTCTAGTAATAATGCTCTGTGTGCCCCCTCTAGTAATAATGCTCTCTGTGTGCCCCCTCTAATAATAATACTCTGTGTGCTCCCTCTAGTAATAATGCTCTGTGTGCTCCCTCTAGTAATAATGCTCTGTGTGCTCCCTCTAGTAATAATGCTCTGTGTGCTCCCTCTAGTAATAATGCTCTGTGTGCTCCCTCTAATAATAATGCTCTGTGTGCTCCCTCTAGTAATAATGCTCTGTGTGCTCCCTCTAGTAATAATGCTCTGTGTGCCCCCTCTAGTAATAATGCTCTCTGTGTGCCCCCTCTAATAATAATGCTCTGTGTGCTCCCTCTAGTAATAATGCTCTGTGTGCTCCCTCTAATAATAATGCTCTGTGTGCTCCCTCTAGTAATAATGCTCTGTGTGCCCCCTCTAGTAATAATGCTCTGTGTGCTCCCTCTAGTAATAATGCTCTGTGTGCTCCCTCTAATAATAAAACTCTGTGTGCCCCCTCTAATAATAATGCTCTGTGTGCTCCCTCTAGTAATAATGCTCTGTGTGCCCCCTCTAGTAATAATGCTCTGTGTGCTCCCTCTAGTAATAATGCTCTGTGTGCCCCCTCTAGTAATAATGCTTTGTGTGCTCCCTCTAGTAATAATGCTTTGTGTGCTCCCTCTAGTAATAATGCTCTGTGTGTCCCCTCTAGTAATAATGCTCTGTGTGCTCCCTCTAGTAATAATGCTCTGTGTGCCCCCTCTAGTAATAATGCTTTGTGTGCTCCCTCTAGTAATAATGCTTTGTGTGCCCCCTCTAGTAATAATGCTCTGTGTGCCCCCTCTAGTAATAATGCTCTGTGTGCTCCCTCTAGTAATAATGCTCTGTGTGCTCTCTCTAGTAATAATGCTCTGTGTGCTCCCTCTAGTAATAATGCTCTGTGTGCTCCCTCTAGTAATAATGCTCTGTGTGCCCCCTCTAGTAATAATGCTCTGTGTGCTCCCTCTAGTAATAATGCTCTGTGTGCTCCCTCTAGTAATAATGCTCTGTGTGCTCCCTCTAGTAATAATGCTCTGTGTGCTCCCTCTAGTAATAATGCTCTGTGTGCCCCCTCTAGTAATAATGCTTTGTGTGCTCCCTCTAGTAATAATGCTTTGTGTGCCCCCTCTAGTAATAATGCTCTGTGTGCTCCCTCTAGTAATAATGCTCTGTGTGCCCCCTCTAGTAATAATGCTTTGTGTGCTCCCTCTAGTAATAATGCTTTGTGTGCTCCCTCTAGTAATAATGCTCTGTGTGCTCCCTCTAGTAATAATGCTCTGTGTGTCCCCTCTAGTAATAATGCTCTGTGTGCTCCCTCTAGTAATAATGCTCTGTGTGCTCCCTCTAGTAATAATGCTCTGTGTGCTCCCTCTAGTAATAATGCTATGTGTGCCCCCTCTAGTAATAATGCTTTGTGTGCTCCCTCTAGTAATAATGCTCTGTGTGCTCCCTCTAGTAATAATGCTTTGTGTGCCCCCTCTAGTAATAATGCTCTGTGTGCCCCCACTGGTAATAATGCTCTGTGTGCTCCCTCTAGTAATAATGCTCTGTGTGCTCCCTCTAGTAATAATGCTCTGTGTGCCACCTCTAGTAATAATGCTTTGTGTGCCTCCTCTAGTAATAATGCTCTGTGTGCCCCCACTGGTAATAATGCTCTGTGTGCCCCCTCTAGTAATAATGCTCTGTGTGCTCCCTCTAGTAATAATGCTTTGTGTGCCTCCTCTGGTAATAATGCTCTGTGTGCCCCCTCTAGTAATAATGCTCTGTGTGCTCCCTCTAGTAATAATGCTCTGTGTGCATCCTCTAGTAATAATGCTCTGTGTGCCCCCTCTAGTAATAATGCTCTGTGTGCTCCCTCTAGTAATAATGCTCTGTGTGACCCCTCTAGATATAATACTCTGTGTGCCCCTTCTAGCAATAGTGCTCTCTGTGTGCTCCCTCTAGTAATAATGCTCTGTGTGCCCCCTCTAGTAATAATGCTCTGTGTGCCCCCTCTAGTAATAATGCTCTGTGTGCTCCCTCTAGAAATAATGCTCTGTGTGCTCCCTCTAGTAATAATGCTCTGTGTGCTCCCTCTAGTAATAATGCTCTGTGTGCCCCCTCTAGTAATAATGCTCTGTGTGCTCCCTCTAGTAATAATGCTCTGTGTGCCCCCTCTAGTAATAATGCTTTGTGTGCCCCCACTGGTAATAATGCTGTGTGTGCCCCCTCTAGTAATAATGCTCTCTGAGTGCTCCCTCTAGTAATAATGCTCTGTGTGCCCCCTCTAGTAATAATGCTCTGTGTGCCCCCACTGGTAATAATGCTCTGTGTGCCCCCTCTAGTAATAATGCTCTGTGTGCCCCCTCTAGTAATAATTCTCTGTGTGCTCCCTCTAGTAATAATGCTTTGTGTGCTCCCTCTAGTAATAATGCTCTGTGTGCCCCCTCTAGTAATAATGCTCTGTGTGCCCCCACTGGTAATAATGCTCTGTGTGCCCCCTCTAGTAATAATGCTCTGTGTGCCCCCTCTAGTAATAATGCTCTGTGTGCCCCCACTGGTAATAATGCTCTGTGTGCCCCCTCTAGTAATAATGCTCTTTGTGCCCCCTCTAGTAATAATGCTTTGTGTGCTCCCTCTAGTAATAATGCTCTGTGTGCCCCCTCTAGTAATAATGCTCTGTGTGCCCCCTCTAGTAATAATGCTCTGTGTGCTCCCTCTAGTAATAATGCTCTGTGTGCCCCTCTAGTAATAATGCTCTGTGTGCTCCCTCTAGTAATAATGCTCTCTGTGTGCCCCCTCTAGTAATAATGCTCTGTGTGTGCCCCCTCTAGTAATAATGCTCTGTGTGCCCCCTCTAATAATAATGCTCTGTGTGCCCCCACTAGTAATAATGCTCTCTGTGCTCCCTCTAGTAATAATGCTCTCTGTGTGCTCCCTCTAGTAATAATGCTCTGTGTGCCCCCTCTAGTAATAATGCTCTGTGTGCCCCCTCTAGTAATAATGCTCTGTGTGCCCCCTCTAGTAATAATGCTCTGTGTGCCCCCTCTAGTAATAATGCTCTGTGTGCTCCCTCTAGTAATAATGCTCTCTGTGTGCTCCCTCTAGTAATAATGCTCTGTGTGCCCCCTCTAGTAATAATGCTCTGTGTGCCCCCTCTAGTAATAATGCTCTGTGTGCCCCCTCTAGTAATAATGCTCTGTGTGCCCCCTCTAGTAATAATGCTCTGTGTGCCCCCTCTAGTAATAATGCTCTGTGTGCCCCCTCTAGTAATAATGCTCTGTGTGCCCCCTCTAGTAATAATGCTCTGTGTGCCCCCTCTAGTAATAATGCTCTGTGTGCTCCCTCTAGTAATAATGCTCTGTGTGCTCCCTCTAGTAATAATGCTCTGTGTGCTCCCTCTAGTAATAATGCTCTGTGTGCTCCCTCTAGTAATAATGCTCTGTGTGCCCCCTCTAGTAATAATGCTCTGTGTGCCCCCTCTAGTAATAATGCTCTGTGTGCTCCCTCTAGTAATAATGCTCTGTGTGCCCCCTCTAGTAATAATGCTCTGTGTGCCCCCTCTAGTAATAATGCTCTGTGTGCTCCCTCTAGTAATAATGCTCTGTGTGCTCCCTCTAGTAATAATGCTCTCTGTGTGCTCCCTCTAGTAATAATGCTCTGTGTGCCCCCTCTAGTAATAATGCTCTGTGTGCCCCCTCTAGTAATAATGCTCTGTGTGCTCCCTCTAGTAATAATGCTCTGTGTGCCCCCTCTAGTAATAATGCTCTGTGTGCTCCCTCTAGTAATAATGCTCTGTGTGCCCCTCTAGTAATAATGCTCTGTGTGCTCCCTCTAGTAATAATGCTCTCTGTGTGCCCCCTCTAGTAATAATGCTCTCTGTGTGCCCCCTCTAGTAATAATGCTCTGTGTGCCCCCTCTAATAATAATGCTCTGTGTGCCCCCTCTAGTAATAATGCTCTGTGTGCTCCCTCTAGTAATAATGCTCTCTGTGTGCTCCCTCTAGTAATAATGCTCTGTGTGCTCCCTCTAGTAATAATGCTCTCTGTGTGCTCCCTCTAGTAATAATGCTCTGTGTGCCCCCTCTAGTAATAATGCTCTGTGTGCCCCCTCTAGTAATAATGCTCTGTGTGCCCCCTCTAGTAATAATGCTCTGTGTGCTCCCTCTAGTAATAATGCTCTCTGTGTGCTCCCTCTAGTAATAATGCTCTGTGTGCTCCCTCTAGTAATAATGCTCTGTGTGCTCCCTCTAGTAATAATGCTCTGTGTGCCCCCTCTAGTAATAATGCTCTGTGTGCTCCCTCTTGTAATAATGCTCTCTGTGTGCCCCCTCTAGTAATAATGCTCTGTGTGCCCCCTCTAGTAATAATGCTCTGTGTGCTCCCTCTTGTAATAATGCTCTCTGTGTGCCCCCTCTAGTAATAATGCTCTGTGTGCCCCCTCTAGTAATAATGCTCTGTGTGCTCCCTCTTGTAATAATGCTCTCTGTGTGCCCCCTCTAGTAATAATGCTCTGTGTGCCCCCTCTAGTAATAATGCTCTGTGTGCTCCCTCTTGTAATAATGCTCTCTGTGTGCCCCCTCTAGTAATAATGCTCTGTGTGCTCCCTCTAGTAATAATGCTCTCTGTGTGCCCCCTCTAGTAATAATGCTCTGTGTGCCCCTCTAGTAATAATGCTCTGTGTGCCCCCTCTAGTAATAATGCTCTGTGTGCTCCCTCTAGTAATAATGCTCTGTGTGCTCCCTCTAGTAATAATGCTCTGTGTGCTCCCTCTAGTAATAATGCTCTGTGTGCTCCCTCTAGTAATAATGCTCTGTGTGCCCCCTCTAGTAATAATGCTCTGTGTGCTCCCTCTAGTAATAATGCTCTGTGTGCTCCCTCTAGTAATAATGCTCTGTGTGCTCCCTCTAGTAATAATGCTCTGTGTGCTCCCTCTAGTAATAATGCTCTCTGTGTGCCCCCTCTAGTAATAATGCTCTCTGTGTGCCCCCTCTAGTAATAATGCTCTGTGTGTGCCCCTTCTAGTAATAATGCTCTGTGTGCCCCCTCTAATAATAATGCTCTGTGTGCCCCCTCTAGTAATAATGCTCTGTGTGCTCCCTCTAGTAATAATGCTCTCTGTGTGCTCCCTCTAGTAATAATGCTCTGTGTGCCCCCTCTAGTAATAATGCTCTGTGTGCCCCCTCTAGTAATAATGCTCTGTGTGCCCCCTCTAGTAATAATGCTCTCTGTTTCCCCCCTCTAGTAATAATGCTCTCTGTGTGCTCCCTCTAGTAATAATGCTCTGTGTGCCCCTCTAGTAATAATGCTCTGTGTGCCCCCTCTAGTAATAATGCTCTGTGTGCCCCCTCTAGTAATAATGCTCTTTGTGCTCCCTCTAGTAATAATGCTCTCTGTGTGCTCCCTCTAGTAATAATGCTCTGTGTGCTCCCTCTAGTAATAATGCTCTGTGTGCCCCCTCTAGTAATAATGCTCTGTGTGCTCCCTCTAGTAATAATGCTCTGTGTGCTCCCTCTAGTAATAATGCTCTGTGTGCCCCCTCTAGTAATAATGCTCTTTGTGCCCCCTCTAGTAATAATGCTCTGTGTGCCCCCTCTAGTAATAATGCTCTGTGTGCCCCCTCTAGTAATAATGCTCTGTGTGCCCCCTCTAGTAATAATGCTCTGTGTGCCCCCTCTAGTAATAATGCTCTGTGTGCTCCCTCTAGTAATAATGCTCTCTGTGTGCTCCCTCTAGTAATAATGCTCTGTGTGCTCCCTCTAGTAATAATGCTTTGTGTGCCTCCTCTAGTAATAATGCTCTGTGTGCCCCCACTGGTAATAATGCTCTGTGTGCCCCCTCTAGTAATAATGCTCTGTGTGCTCCCTCTAGTAATAATGCTTTGTGTGCCTCCTCTAGTAATAATGCTCTGTGTGCCCCCACTGGTAATAATGCTCTGTGTGCCCCCTCTAGTAAAAATGCTCTGTGTGCCCCCTCTAGTAATAATGCTGTGTGTGCTCCCTCTAGTAATAATGCTTTGTGTGCCTCCTCTAGTAATAATGCTCTGTGTGCCCCCACTGGTAATAATGCTCTGTGTGCCCCCTCTAGTAATAATGCTCTGTGTGCTCCCTCTAGTAATAATGCTTTGTGTGCCTCCTCTAGTAATAATGCTCTGTGTGCCCCCACTGGTAATAATGCTCTGTGTGCCCCCTCTAGTAATAATGCTCTGTGTGCCCCCTCTAGTAATAATGCTGTGTGTGCTCCCTCTAGTAATAATGCTTTGTGTGCCTCCTCTAGTAATAATGCTCTGTGTGCCCCCTCTAGTAATAATGCTCTGTGTGCCCCCTCTAGTAATAATGCTGTGTGTGCTCCCTCTAGTAATAATGCTTTGTGTGCCTCCTCTAGTAATAATGCTCTGTGTGCCCCCTCTAATAATAATGCTCTGTGTGCCCCCTCTAGTAATAATGCTCTGTGTGCTCCCTCTAGTAATAATGCTCTCTGTGTGCTCCCTCTAGTAATAATGCTCTGTGTGCCCCCTCTAGTAATAATGCTCTGTGTGCCCCCTCTAGTAATAATGCTCTGTGTGCCCCCTCTAGTAATAATGCTCTGTGTGCCCCCTCTAGTAATAATGCTCTGTGTGCTCCCTCTAGTAATAATGCTCTCTGTGTGCTCCCTCTAGTAATAATGCTCTGTGTGCCCCCTCTAGTAATAATGCTCTGTGTGCCCCCTCTAGTAATAATGCTCTGTGTGCCCCCTCTAGTAATAATGCCCTGTGTGCCCCCTCTAGTAATAATGCTCTGTGTGCCCCCTCTAGTAATAATGCTCTGTGTGCCCCTTCTAGTAATAATGCTCTGTGTGCTCCCTCTAGTAATAATGCTCTGTGTGCTCCCTCTAGTAATAATGCTCTGTGTGCCCCCTCTAGTAATAATGCTCTGTGTGCCCCCTCTAGTAATAATGCTCTGTGTGCTCCCTCTAGTAATAATGCTCTGTGTGCCCCCTCTAGTAATAATGCTCTGTGTGCCCCCTCTAGTAATAATGCTCTCTGTGTGCCCCCTCTAGTAATAATGCTCTGTGTGCCCCCTCTAATAATAATGCTCTGTGTGCCCCCTCTAGTAATAATGCTCTGTGTGCTCCCTCTAGTAATAATGCTCTCTGTGTGCTCCCTCTAGTAATAATGCTCTGTGTGCCCCCTCTAGTAATAATGCTCTGTGTGCCCCCTCTAGTAATAATGCTCTCTGTGTGCCCCCTCTAGTAATAATGCTCTGTGTGTGCCCCCTCTAGTAATAATGCTCTGTGTGCCCCCTCTAATAATAATGCTCTGTGTGCCCCCTCTAGTAATAATGCTCTGTGTGCTCCCTCTAGTAATAATGCTCTCTGTATGCTCTCTCTAGTAATAATGCTCTGTGTGCCCCCTCTAGTAATAATGCTCTGTGTGCCCCCTCTAGTAATAATGCTCTGTGTGCCCCCTCTAGTAATAATGCTCTCTGTTTCCCCCCTCTAGTAATAATGCTCTCTGTGTGCTCCCTCTAGTAATAATGCTCTGTGTGCCCCCTCTAGTAATAATGCTCTGTGTGCCCCCTCTAGTAATAATGCTCTGTGTGCCCCCTCTAGTAATAATGCTCTGTGTGCTCCCTCTAGTAATAATGCTCTCTGTGTGCTCCCTCTAGTAATAATGCTCTGTGTGCTCCCTCTAGTAATAATGCTCTGTGTGCCCCCTCTAGTAATAATGCTCTGTGTGCTCCCTCTAGTAATAATGCTCTGTGTGCTCCCTCTAGTAATAATTCTCTGTGTGCTCCCTCTAGTAATAATGCTCTGTGTGCCCCCTCTAGTAATAATGCTCTTTGTGCCCCCTCTAGTAATAATGCTCTGTGTGCCCCCTCTAGTAATAATGCTCTGTGTGCCCCCTCTAGTAATAATGCTCTGTGTGCCCCCTCTAGTAATAATGCTCTGTGTGCTCCCTCTAGTAATAATGCTCTCTGTGTGCTCCCTCTAGTAATAATGCTCTGTGTGCCACCTCTAGTAATAATGCTTTGTGTGCCTCCTCTAGTAATAATGCTCTGTGTGCCCCCACTGGTAATAATGCTCTGTGTGCCCCCTCTAGT
Source organism: Phyllobates terribilis (assembly GCF_046119375.1). Classification (NCBI taxonomy): domain Eukaryota; kingdom Metazoa; phylum Chordata; class Amphibia; order Anura; family Dendrobatidae; genus Phyllobates; species Phyllobates terribilis. The sequence goes on along the minus strand of NW_027362764.1, from coordinate 19,213,040 downwards.
AATAATGCTCTGTGTGCTCCCTCTAGTAATAATGCTTTGTTTGCCTCCTCTAGTAATAATGCTCTGTGTGCCCCCACTGGTAATAATGCTCTGTGTGCCCCCTCTAGTAATAATGCTCTGTGTGCCCCCTCTAGTAATAATGCTCTGTGTGCTCCCTCTAGTAATAATGCTGTGTGTGCTCCCTCTAGTAATAATGCTTTGTGTGCCTCCTCTAGTAATAATGCTCTGTGTGCCCCCTCTAATAATAATGCTCTGTGTGCCCCCTCTAGTAATAATGCTCTGTGTGCTCCCTCTAGTAATAATGCTCTCTGTGTGCTCCCTCTAGTAATAATGCTCTGTGTGCCCCCTCTAGTAATAATGCTCTGTGTGCCCCCTCTAGTAATAATGCTCTGTGTGCCCCCTCTAGTAATAATGCTCTGTGTGCCCCCTCTAGTAATAATGCTCTGTGTGCTCCCTCTAGTAATAATGCTCTCTGTGTGCTCCCTCTAGTAATAATGCTCTGTGTGCCCCCTCTAGTAATAATGCTCTGTGTGCCCCCTCTAGTAATAATGCTCTGTGTGCCCCCTCTAGTAATAATGCTCTGTGTGCCCCCTCTAGTAATAATGCTCTGTGTGCCCCCTCTAGTAATAATGCTCTGTGTGCCCCTTCTAGTAATAATGCTCTGTGTGCTCCCTCTAGTAATAATGCTCTGTGTGCTCCCTCTAGTAATAATGCTCTGTGTGCCCCCTCTAGTAATAATGCTCTGTGTGCTCCCTCTAGTAATAATGCTCTGTGTGCCCCCTCTAGTAATAATGCTCTGTGTGCCCCCTCTAGTAATAATGCTCTGTGTGCCCCTTCTAGTAATAATGCTCTGTGTGCTCCCTCTAGTAATAATGCTCTGTGTGCTCCCTCTAGTAATAATGCTCTGTGTGCCCCCTCTAGTAATAATGCTCTGTGTGCTCCCTCTAGTAATAATGCTCTGTGTGCCCCCTCTAGTAATAATGCTCTGTGTGCTCCCTCTAGTAATAATGCTCTGTGTGCCCCCTCTAGTAATAATGCTCTGTGTGCTCCCTCTAGTAATAATGCTCTGTGTGCCCCCTCTAGTAATAATGCTCTGTGTGCCCTCTCTAGTAATAATGCTCTGTGTGCCCCCTCTAGTAATAATGCTCTGTGTGCCCCCTCTAGTAATAATGCTCTGTGTGCCCCCTCTAGTAATAATGCTCTGTGTGCCCCCTCTAGTAATAATGCTCTCTGTGTGCTCCCTCTAGTAATAATGCTCTGTGTGCCCCCTCTAGTAATAATGCTCTGTGTGCCCCTTCTAGTAATAATGCTCTGTGTGCTCCCTCTAGTAATAATGCTCTGTGTGCTCCCTCTAGTAATAATGCTCTGTGTGCCCCCTCTAGTAATAATGCTCTGTGTGCTCCCTCTAGTAATAATGCTCTGTGTGCCCCCTCTAGTAATAATGCTCTGTGTGCTCCCTCTAGTAATAATGCTCTGTGTGCCCCCTCTAGTAATAATGCTCTGTGTGCCCTCTCTAGTAATAATGCTCTGTGTGCCCCCTCTAGTAATAATGCTCTGTGTGCCCCCTCTAGTAATAATGCTCTGTGTGCCCCCTCTAGTAATAATGCTCTGTGTGCCCCCTCTAGTAATAATGCTCTGTGTGCCCCCTCTAGTAATAATGCTCTCTGTGTGCTCCCTCTAGTAATAATGCTCTGTGTGCCCCTTCTAGTAATAATGCTCTGTGTGCTCCCTCTAGTAATAATGTTCTGTGTGCTCCCTCTAGTAATAATGCTCTGTTTGCCCCCTCTAGTAATAATGCTCTGTGTGCCCCCTCTAGTAATAATGCTCTGTGTGCTCCCTCTAGTAATAATGCTCTGTGTGCCCCCTCTAGTAATAATGCTCTGTGTGCCCCCTCTAGTAATAATGCTCTCTGTGTGCCCCCTCTAGTAATAATGCTCTGTGTGCCCCCTCTAATAATAATGCTCTGTGTGCCCCCTCTAGTAATAATGCTCTGTGTGCTCCCTCTAGTAATAATGCTCTCTGTGTGCTCCCTCTAGTAATAATGCTCTGTGTGCCCCCTCTAGTAATAATGCTCTGTGTGCTCCCTCTAGTAATAATGCTCTCTGTGTGCTCCCTCTAGTAATAATGCTCTGTGTGCCCCCTCTAGTAATAATGCTCTGTGTGCCCCCTCTAGTAATAATGCTCTGTGTGCCCCCTCTAGTAATAATGCTCTGTGTGCCCCCTCTAGTAATAATGCTCTGTGTGCCCCCTCTAGTAATAATGCTCTCTGTTTCCCCCCTCTAGTAATAATGCTCTCTGTGTGCTCCCTCTAGTAATAATGCTCTGTGTGCCCCCTCTAGTAATAATGCTCTGTGTGCCCCCTCTAGTAATAATGCTCTGTGTGCCCCCTCTAGTAATAATGCTCTGTGTGCTCCCTCTAGTAATAATGCTCTCTGTGTGCTCCCTCTAGTAATAATGCTCTGTGTGCTCCCTCTAGTAATAATGCTCTGTGTGCCCCCTCTAGTAATAATGCTCTGTGTGCTCCCTCTAGTAATAATGCTCTGTGTGCTCCCTCTAGTAATAATTCTCTGTGTGCTCCCTCTAGTAATAATGCTCTGTGTGCCCCCTCTAGTAATAATGCTCTTTGTGCCCCCTCTAGTAATAATGCTCTGTGTGCCCCCTCTAGTAATAATGCTCTGTGTGCCCCCTCTAGTAATAATGCTCTGTGTGCCCCCTCTAGTAATAATGCTCTGTGTGCTCCCTCTAGTAATAATGCTCTCTGTGTGCTCCCTCTAGTAATAATGCTCTGTGTGCCACCTCTAGTAATAATGCTTTGTGTGCCTCCTCTAGTAATAATGCTCTGTGTGCCCCCACTGGTAATAATGCTCTGTGTGCCCCCTCTAGTAATAATGCTCTGTGTGCTCCCTCTAGTAATAATGCTTTGTGTGCCTCCTCTAGTAATAATGCTCTGTGTGCCCCCACTGGTAATAATGCTCTGTGTGCCCCCTCTAGTAATAATGCTCTGTGTGCCCCCTCTAGTAATAATGCTCTGTGTGCTCCCTCTAGTAATAATGCTGTGTGTGCTCCCTCTAATAATAATGCTTTGTGTGCCTCCTCTAGTAATAATGCTCTGTGTGCCCCCTCTAATAATAATGCTCTGTGTGCCCCCTCTAGTAATAATGCTCTGTGTGCTCCCTCTAGTAATAATGCTCTCTGTGTGCTCCCTCTAGTAATAATGCTCTGTGTGCCCCCTCTAGTAATAATGCTCTGTGTGCCCCCTCTAGTAATAATGCTCTGTGTGCCCCCTCTAGTAATAATGCTCTGTGTGCCCCCTCTAGTAATAATGCTCTGTGTGCTCCCTCTAGTAATAATGCTCTCTGTGTGCTCCCTCTAGTAATAATGCTCTGTGTGCCCCCTCTAGTAATAATGCTCTGTGTGCCCCCTCTAGTAATAATGCTCTGTGTGCCCCCTCTAGTAATAATGCTCTGTGTGCCCCCTCTAGTAATAATGCTCTGTGTGCCCCTTCTAGTAATAATGCTCTGTGTGCTCCCTCTAGTAATAATGCTCTGTGTGCTCCCTCTAGTAATAATGCTCTGTGTGCCCCCTCTAGCAATAATGCTCTGTGTGCTCCCTCTAGTAATAATGCTCTGTGTGCCCCCTCTAGTAATAATGCTCTGTGTGCCCCCTCTAGTAATAATGCTCTGTGTGCCCCTTCTAGTAATAATGCTCTGTGTGCTCCCTCTAGTAATAATGCTCTGTGTGCTCCCTCTAGTAATAATGCTCTGTGTGCCCCCTCTAGTAATAATGCTCTGTGTGCTCCCTCTAGTAATAATGCTCTGTGTGCCCCCTCTAGTAATAATGCTCTGTGTGCTCCCTCTAGTAATAATGCTCTGTGTGCCCCCTCTAGTAATAATGCTCTGTGTGCTCCCTCTAGTAATAATGCTCTGTGTGCCCCCTCTAGTAATAATGCTCTGTGTGCCCTCTCTAGTAATAATGCTCTGTGTGCCCCCTCTAGTAATAATGCTCTGTGTGCCCCCTCTAGTAATAATGCTCTGTGTGCCCCCTCTAGTAATAATGCTCTGTGTGCCCCCTCTAGTAATAATGCTCTCTGTGTGCTCCCTCTAGTAATAATGCTCTGTGTGCCCCCTCTAGTAATAATGCTCTGTGTGCCCCTTCTAGTAATAATGCTCTGTGTGCTCCCTCGAGTAATAATGCTCTGTGTGCCCCTTCTAGTAATAATGCTCTGTGTGCTCCCTCTAGTAATAATGCTCTGTGTGCCCCTTCTAGTAATAATGCTCTGTGTGCTCCCTCGAGTAATAATGCTCTGTGTGCCCCTTCTAGTAATAATGCTCTGTGTGCTCCCTCTAGTAATAATGCTCTGTGTGCTCCCTCTAGTAATAATGCTCTGTGTGCCCCCTCTAGCAATAATGGTCTGTGTGCTCCCTCTAGTAATAATGCTCTGTGTGCCCCCTCTAGTAATAATGCTCTGTGTGCCCCCTCTAGTAATAATGCTCTGTGTGCCCCTTCTAGTAATAATGCTCTGTGTGCTCCCTCTAGTAATAATGCTCTGTGTGCTCCCTCTAGTAATAATGCTCTGTGTGCCCCCTCTAGTAATAATGCTCTGTGTGCTCCCTCTAGTAATAATGCTCTGTGTGCCCCCTCTAGTAATAATGCTCTGTGTGCTCCCTCTAGTAATAATGCTCTGTGTGCCCCCTCTAGTAATAATGCTCTGTGTGCTCCCTCTAGTAATAATGCTCTGTGTGCCCCCTCTAGTAATAATGCTCTGTGTGCCCTCTCTAGTAATAATGCTCTGTGTGCCCCCTCTAGTAATAATGCTCTGTGTGCCCCCTCTAGTAATAATGCTCTGTGTGCCCCCTCTAGTAATAATGCTCTGTGTGCCCCCTCTAGTAATAATGCTCTCTGTGTGCTCCCTCTAGTAATAATGCTCTGTGTGCCCCCTCTAGTAATAATGCTCTGTGTGCCCCTTCTAGTAATAATGCTCTGTGTGCTCCCTCGAGTAATAATGCTCTGTGTGCCCCTTCTAGTAATAATGCTCTGTGTGCTCCCTCTAGTAATAATGCTCTGTGTGCCCCTTCTAGTAATAATGCTCTGTGTGCTCCCTCGAGTAATAATGCTCTGTGTGCCCCTTCTAGTAATAATGCTCTGTGTGCTCCCTCTAGTAATAATGCTCTGTGTGCTCCCTCTAGTAATAATGCTCTGTGTGCCCCCTCTAGCAATAATGGTCTGTGTGCTCCCTCTAGTAATAATGCTCTGTGTGCCCCCTCTAGTAATAATGCTCTGTGTGCCCCCTCTAGTAATAATGCTCTGTGTGCCCCTTCTAGTAATAATGCTCTGTGTGCCCCTTCTAGTAATAATGCTCTGTGTGCCCCCTCTAGTAATAATGCTCTGTGTGCTCCCTCTAGTAATAATGCTCTGTGTGCCCCCTCTAGTAATAATGCTCTGTGTGCTCCCTCTAGTAATAATGCTCTGTGTGCCCCCTCTAGTAATAATGCTCTGTGTGCTCCCTCTAGTAATAATGCTCTGTGTGCCCCCTCTAGTAATAATGCTCTGTGTGCTCCCTCTAGTAATAATGCTCTGTGTGCCCCCTCTAGTAATAATGCTCTGTGTGCCCTCTCTAGTAATAATGCTCTGTGTGCCCCCTCTAGTAATAATGCTCTGTGTGCCCCCTCTAGTAATAATGCTCTGTGTGCCCCCTCTAGTAATAATGCTCTGTGTGCCCCCTCTAGTAATAATGCTCTCTGTGTGCTCCCTCTAGTAATAATGCTCTGTGTGCCCCCTCTAGTAATAATGCTCTGTGTGCCCCTTCTAGTAATAATGCTCTGTGTGCTCCCTCGAGTAATAATGCTCTGTGTGCCCCTTCTAGTAATAATGCTCTGTGTGCCCCCTCTAGTAATAATGCTCTGTGTGCCCCCTCTAGTAATAATGCTCTGTGTGCCCCCTCTAGTAATAATGCTCTCTGTGTGCTCCCTCTAGTAATAATGCTCTGTGTGCTCCCTCTAGTAATAATGCTCTGTGTGCCCCTTCTAGTAATAATGCTCTGTGTGCTCCCTCGAGTAATAATGCTCTGTGTGCCCCTTCTAGTAATAATGCTCTGTGTGCTCCCTCTAGTAATAATGCTCTGTGTGCCCCTTCTAGTAATAATGCTCTGTGTGCTCCCTCTAGTAATAATGCTCTGTGTGCTCCCTCTAGTAATAATGCTCTGTGTGCTCCCTCGAGTAATAATGCTCTCTGTGTGCTCCCTCTAGTAATAATGCTCTGTGTGCTCCCTCTAGTAATAATGCTCTGTGTGCTCCCTCGAGTAATAATGCTCTCTGTGTGCCCCCTCTAGTAATAATGCTCTCTGTGTGCCCCCTCTAGTAATAATGCTCTGTGTGCTCCCTCTAGTAATAATGCTCTGTGTGCCCCCTCTAGTAATAATGCTCTGTGTGCTCCCTCTAGTAATAATGCTCTCTGTGTGCTCCCTCTAGTAATAATTAGTGTTGAGCCACCCCCGTAGTGTTCGAGTTCGGTTCGGTTCGTCGAACACCTTCGAACACCGTTAAAACCAATGGCAGGCAAACAAAAACACATAGAAACACATAGAAAACACCTTCAAAGGTGTCCAAAAGCTGACAAACTGCTCAGAAGACACAACTAACACATGGAAAAGTGACAAGTACATATAGTCATGCGAAAAGAAAAGAGGTGGAGGAGTAAAAGGAGGGGGAGACACAGATATAGGCATGTCATGCCCTTCTAAAATCCAAAAAGTGAGAAGCCGAGACGGCCAGTCCGCTCCTGCCCGTGCCACCTCCGTGTCGCCGGGTTTGTGCCAGAGCCGCGGTGAACCCTGACGGCCAGCCCCCCTCTCCCAATACTGGTGCCTGTCCGCTGGTGGGTCGAGAGAGCCCCCCTGTGGTGGAGGCAGCTCTAAGCTTTTTAATTTAAATTGTCCCTCTAATTTGAATGAATACACTTTAAATCCATTTACAAGGATCTATTGGAGGGCAAGTCTCATGCCAGCAGCCGCGTAATTCCAGCTCCAGTAGCGTCCACTAAAGCTGCTGCAGTTAAAAAGCTTTTATAAGGATCGAGCTCGGCTGTCCACCGCAAGGCATCCTAGTGCCAGTCCCAGCCCCTATGCCTTGGGGTGCCTCCTGATGCTCTTCACTAAGTATCCCGTGGTCCCGAAGCATTTCCTTTGAAAAAATTAAGTGTCCAAACTACAGGTGGTGTAGCTTGCTTAACAGCCGGGATAATCCGCTGACTAGCAGACACTGCTACTAGGCACAAAGTATTTCCTGGGCTAGATGCAGTTAAAAATTTGTAAGTAGATACTCTCGTTGGATGCTGAGAAAGCATTCCATAGAGTCTCCTGGCATGCCATATATGATTCTCTTAAAAAGCTTGGGGTAGGGGTCTAGGGGACCCTTTTATAGCCAAAATCACGGCCCTGTATCACAATACGTCACCTAGGCTGAAGATAAATGGAACTGTAGCACCGAGGGCTCGGTTGCTACAGACGTATTGCACCTCACCCAGAGGTGTGATATCTCACTCTCAGATAAGGATGGAGTGTGGATCAGGACCCGACACCTGCATGCATTACACCACATTGCCGTGGGGCAGGGCGACCAATATGCCCCTGAGATGGGCACGACAGTCCCTGTCCCTGGCTGGAGTGGGGGGAGGGAACACTGAGGAAGGGGAACCCTGCAGTGCAGGAGCAGGGAGGAAGCAGTTCCTGGGTGCATTGAGAAGGGAGTATAAAAGGTGGGCACCATCTTAGTTCAGTGCAGAGAAGTCTGAGCAGAAGTGGCAGGGAGCAGGGGCTCTGCATGAGCTCTGCTCCGGAGGCGGGCCTAGTAACAGAGGCCCAGGCCTGCAAGAGGGAGAAGGAAGGAAGAGGAGCGGAGAAGGCTCCAGGAACGAGGAATGAAGGGATCCCAGGGGTGCGGACGGGCGAGTCGCCACCGCACGCCCGAATCCACCTGCGTGGAGGGGTCAGGCCAAAGGGGGAGACCGGTCCCCGAACCAGTGGAGGCAGGAAACGACCCTCAGCTAGAAACCGGAGGCTCTGACATTTTATGTGGCGCAGCCCCTTGCTCCACCCGCTAGGAAGGCACCACATAGGGTCAGGGAAACTGGCGCCAAGTTTACCAAGAGGAGGCCCGAGGCAGCCGGACAGAAGTGTTGGTAAGAAAGGCCAGACAAAGGACACACAAAGGGGGTCCTGTGAAGCGCTCCAAAGTTATCTGGGAGTTGTCTGAGCCCCTCACCTGGTGAGCACAGTACGACGTGGGCAGCCGTTACCTGCAGACGTGGTCTGGATAATAAGAACTGTGAGTAAAGGCCCCGAACTGCATCACTGACTCCGTGTCGTTACTGCTGCTGCCCTGCACCATCACCCCCATCCTCCGCATACACTGCCCTGAGGCTATACTCCTCCCGTGGGGAGTTATGCTACGCTCTGCTGCACCCACAACACCAGCCTTAGCGGTCTGCCCTGTAGCGGCGGTTCACTCTGACCGCAATCCACGGGTGGCGTAGTCGGACATTTAAAAATCAAAACCACATAAATAGTTCCGCCACTGGTTTGACCGCCCTGAGCCACGGAACCGGATCGCCGCCACGAAGACTACAACCACCAGCATCCACCAAAAAGGGTCCGGCTCCGGGTGTCCCAAGGCCCAGGGGGTGCGTCAGAACATTTTCATCACCTTTCACAATCACCAATGGGACAAGGCAGGGATGTCCTCTGTCCCCTCTCTTATACATCCTAGTGACGGAGCACCTGCTCTCATCAATTCGCCATAACCCCAATATTAGGTGGATTGAGGTGGGAGGCACCGAGTACAAGTGCTCTCTATTTGCTGATGATGTCCTAGTATATATCACTCAATCACATATATCCATCCCTGCTGTTATGGCTGAAATAGATCACTTTGTTACATGGTCAAATTTTAAAATCAATGCAGCGAAGTCTGAGGCCCTCGATGTCTCCCTCCCCAAATCCATATAGGATTCCATCCAGTCCAACTTTCCCTTTGCCTGGCCCTCACAGGGTATCAAATACTTAGGAATTCCTATTCATAGAGACCTCTCCCATCTATGTTATCTTAATTTTGGGCCCTTTATTGAACAATTCCATACAGACCACGGTTGGCAAGTTAGAACTGTAAGATTCACTACGTGAACCACTGGTGTTTTGTGGAAAAGCACATGTACACTGCGTTCCAAATTATTATGCAAAAAGTGTTTAGGAGTGATAAGGGAAGAATTTGTTTGTCAGTTAAACTCATTGATGGTGATGTGTGTCAGGGCTCTTTATATCACTGTAAGCAATTGCAGACACCTGTGCTAATTAGTTTGGCAGGTGTGTCCAATGAAAGGCAAGACTACTTAAGAAGGCTGTCTCACATTATTAAGCAGCCTACATTTTCTGCCAAAATGGGAAAGAAAAAGGATGTGTCGGCTGCTGAGAAGCAACAAATTGTGGAGTGTTTAGGTCAAGGCATGACTACAATCAACATTGTGCGATGATCAGGATGAAGTGTCTTGGCAATCAAGAAGTATGTAGCTGATTCACAGTACACACGTGTGCGTGCTGATAAGGGCAAATTGAGGACTCTTTCCTACAGGCAATTACGTCAGGTTGAAAGAGCAGCGGCAAAAAAGCCTTGTCATAGCAGTAGACAAGTTTTTGAAGCTGCTTGTGCCTCCAACGTCCCCCGAACAACAAGATGCAGGGTCCTTCAGAGGTTTGCAGCTGTGCATACGCCATCCTGTCGACCTCCTCTATCCACTTCACACAAGCAGAAACGGCTCCAGTGGGCCAAACATTACATGAAGACTGATTTCAAAACTGTTTTGTTCACGGATGAGTGCCGTGCAGCGCTCGATGGTCCAGATGAATGGAGTGGAGGATGGCTGGTTGATGGCCACCCCACGCAAACACGGCTACAGCGCCAACAAGGAGGAGGTGGAGTAATGTTTTGGGCTGGAATCATGGGGAGAGAGATTGTCGGCCCCTTTAGGATCCCTGAAGGCGCTAAAGATGAACTCCATAATGTATGTGGATTTTCTCAAACAGCACTTCCTGCCATGGTTCAAGAAGAAGAACCGTGTATTTCACAGCAAGATCATTTTTCTGCATGATAATGCACCATCTCATGCTGCACATAAAACATCTGCATCTCTGGCTGATATGGGCATAAAAGGGGACAAACTTATGGTGTGACCCCCATGCTCCCCTGACCTCTACCCCATTCAGAACCTTTGGAGCATCATTAAAAGGAGTGTCTATGATGGCGGGAGGCAGTTCACATCTAAGCAACAGCTCTGGGAGGGTATTCTGTCCTCATGCAAAACAATTGAAGCAGAAACCATCCAAAACCTGATAAATTCAATGGACGAGAGAGTTCAGAAGCTCCTTTCGAACAAGGGGTCCTATGTGAAAATGTAACATCACCTAGAATAAAGTTTTGAGTTGAAAACTGTTTGATTTCAGTTTCTAACAACCTGCTAATGCTTATAATTTCAAAAATGACCATTTTTTTGGTCTTTATTAAAATGAAAAGGTTGATCGAAAAGTTTGGGGGATCTAAGAGTGTGGCAACCCAGCAGTCATGATTACTTCGAATTCTGACAATATGAGGGTCATGCTGCAGGTAGTGCAGCAAGAAGGCACTTATGTGTCTTGCGCATCTCGGAGCCCCAAAATTATTTTCCGGGCTAGATGCAGCTAAAAATTATTTTTAATTTTAAATCTGGTGAAGCTTATTATAGATGGCCTAATAGGATCAGTGCTGCACACTGCTACAAAGCCCAAATTATTTTCCAGTCAAGATACAGATAAACATGATTAGTAATTTGAAAGCTTAAAACGGTTGGTAGGGTGATTTTAACCAATCATCAAGCTTTTACTCTCCCCAGGATGACACAGGGGTAGAAAAGTCGTTTCGGATCCATGATTTGTTCATCTTTATGAACGTGAGTCTGTCTACATTATCAGTGGAGAGCCGCGTGCGCTTATCTGTCAGCACACCACCAGCAGCGCTGAACACACGTTCAGACAGAACGCTGGCTGCGGGGCATGACAAGATCTCCAAGGCGTAAGTGGCTAGCTCCGGCCATTTATCCAGATTGGAAGCCCAAAAAGAGCAAGGGTCCAGTGACACAGTCGTGGCTTCAATGTTTACTTGGAGATACTCCTGTACCATCGTCTCTAGGCGTTGACTATGTGTCAGATTTCTTGTCTCCTGTGGCCTTGCAAAGGATGGGCTAAAAAAGTGGTGAAATGATTCCGCAAAATTGATGTTACCAGCAGATACTGTGGTTCTGTTACGGTTTGAGTGCTGAACACTTGACGGTCCCACGGTTGGCAAGTTGGAACTGTGAGATTCACTACGTGCACCACTGGTATTTTGTGGAAAAGCACATGTAAGATTCTGCAACAGTCTCTGCTGATACTCCTGCATGCGTGCATCCCTTTCTATGGCAGGAATAATTTCTGCAAATTTACTTTTGTACCGGGGATCTAACAGTGTGGCAACCCAGTAGTCAGGATTATTTCTAATTCTCACAATTCGAGGGTCATGTTGCAGGTAGTGCAGCAAGAAGGCACTCATGTGTGTTGCGCATCCAGGAGCACCAAGTCCCTGTTGTGTTGGTGGCGAGGTAACAATCATGCTTCCTTCCTCTGTCCTCTCCCCCCAACCTCGCACAACAGAAATGTGATCAAGGTCTCCCTCATCTGATGAGTCTTCCATCAGTTCGTCCTCCACTTCTTCCTGGGCTCCTGCACCTTCCTCACTAGTTTGGCTGCTACCATGCGCCCTGGTAAAATCATCTCCCCCACCCTCACATGCCTGCCGCCTTGGTGCTGCCGACCGTCTGGACCTTGCAGATGTTAGCCCTTCCGCATACAACTCCTCCTCCTCTACTTCCTCCACCTCCTCTTGTGCCACCACCTGACTCCGAATTCTGTTTAACATGTGCTCCAGCATGTAAATCACCGGAATAGTCATGCTGATAATGGCATCGTCAGCACTAAACATCTTCGTCGCCATTTCAAAACTGTGCAGAAGGGTGCATAGGTCCCTGATCTGAGACCACTCCTCCAGCGTGATTTGCCCCACCTCTGAATCTCGTTGGCCCAGGCTATACGTCAGAACGTATTGCACCAGGGCTTGTCGGTGCTGCCACAGTCGCTGCAACATGTGCAGAGTTGAATTCCACCGGGTAGGCACATCGCATTTTAGCCGGTGAAGTGGCAGGCCCAACGACTTCTGTAGAGATGTAAGTCGCTGAGCTGCGGGATGCGAACGGCGGAAGTGAGCACACAGCGACCGTGCCCTCTGCAGAAGGCCATCTAGTCTGGGATAGTGGGCTAAAAATTGCTGGACAACCAGGTTCAACACGTGAGCCATACAAGGCACGTGTGTGACATTGCCCCGGCGAAGGGCCGCACCCAGGTTTGCAGCATTGTCGCACACGGCCTTCCCTGGTTTCAGGTCCAGTGGAGACAACCATTCATGAAATTGGTTCTCCAGAGCTGACCACAACTCCTCAGCTGTGTGACTCACATTTCCCAGACATTTCAATGTAAAAACCGCCTGATGACGTTGAGCCCTACTGCCAGCATAGTAAGGAGGTGTGCAGGATCCCTTCTGCGCAGTTAGAAAGCTTGTGGCATGACCAGACAGGCTTTGGGTGCAGGTGGAAGACCGAGAGGAGGTTGAGGAGGCAGAAGCAGTGGAGGAACTTTGACATAAAGAGGATTGACGCACAACTCGTGGGGACGGCAAGACTTGGACAGCAGCCCCTTGTCCTGCTGTCACCATAGTTACCCAGTGCCCAGTCAGCGACATGTAACGCCCCTGTCCATGCCTACTCGTCCAAGTGTCTGTGGTGAAATGCACCCTGTCACACACAGAGTTTCTCAAAGAAGCGGTGATGTTGTGTGCGACATGCTGGTGGAGCGCAGGCACACCTTTCTTTGAGAAGTAGTGCCGACTGGGCATCTGGTACTGGGGCACTACGACGGACATAAGGTCTCGAAAATCCTCTGTGTCCACCAGGTCTCGAAAATCCTCTGTGTCCACCAGGCGGAAAGGCAGCATTTCTGTAGCCAAGAGCTTGCAGATGGTGAAATTCAACCTCTTAGCTTTCTCATGGCTAGGAGGAAATGGTCTTTTACTTGTCCACATCTGAGGGACCGAGGGCTGGCTATTGTGCTTAGACGGGGTTGATAAGGGTGTCCCCGGCAAACTGCCGGTCTGTGAGGAAGATGCAGGCGGACATGTTAGGTTGCCTTGATCCAAAGGTGGTGCTATCGATGTCGGACAGCGCTCAAGACCAGCTGGTGTTACCACCTCCAAAGAAAATGATGACCTGCCAATCACGCTGGCTGTTGCGGGTAAAGAGGTGGCAGGTCTGCGCCCCAAAACAGGTGTGACTGCTGTCCCCCCAGTCACAGAGGATGAAGAGGCCGCGGATGCACAAGATATGGCAGACGGTGGTTGGCCCGGCCGGCTAGACCGCATTGTAGCACACTGAGCTTCCCACTGCAACTTATGCTTCATGTCCATGTGCCGGTTCATGCATGAAGTACTCAAACTATGTATTTTTTGGCCTCTACTTAGCTTTTGCTGACAAATGTTACAGATAACACGAGTTGGGTCATCTTTATCGATCTGAAAAAATGCCCAGGCTATGCAAGGCTTAGCACCCATGCGACCTGAAGAGCCACCACGACTTGTGGTGAGAGGCAGAGTTGTGTTTGAGGATGCAGTTGTTGACGTGCTTCCAGTACTACGTCTCTGTCCAGGAAGGCGCAACCTGACCTCGTCGTCACTAGCATCTTCCTCCACCTCCTCTGCTGACCTCATCTCTTGGCTGACTGTGGGTTGACAGTAAGTGGGATCTCCGACCTCATCATCATCACCCTGTGCGTTATCACACCCGTCGTCCTCAGAGCCAACCTGTTCCTGCCCTGACAAAAAACTAAAGTTGTCGCTCCAATCAGGTATTTGAGTCTTATCATCGTCTTCCTCATTGTCTCCACCAACAGGAGTTACAGTTTGGGAATAAGGGTCTACATTATGGTCAGAACCTTCTGCGTCTGGTCCTGGATCCAACTCATAAAGATTCTGGGCATCAGTGCAGATCATTTCCTCGTCTGGATTCACAGAAGCGCTGGAGTCGACCTCTGATTCCCAGGCTATAGTATGAGTAAACAGCTCTGCAGACTCAACCATCTGTTCTACCTCATACTCAGACGGGCAGCTGGAGATTTGGGAGCTGTGAGGAAGCAAGTGCGATTTGGGTGACACCTTTGAGGACTGGAGTATTTGTGATGTTGAAGTTGATGTGGAGGAGAGCCCACTTAAAGGAGCACTTGATATCCGTTGAAGCACCTGCTGTTTTTGTGCCTCATCTGGAATTTGTAGCGATTGGCGTGGCCGTAAGAAAGGGATCTTATCACATTGTCCGCTAAAAGAAGTAGACATTTTAGTTTGGCTGGAAGATGGTCTTTCTTCTGCACCTACCCCACGGACACAACCTTTTTTCCCCTTCCCAACACGCCTATTCCCCTTTCCACCAGTAGCAGGCCTTTTTCCACTCATTTTGGTGGTTAACTAATTCACAACTCTGGAGTTGTTTGCACAAAAAAACAATGGATGGTAACCGAGCAGAGCTGAGTGGCCAAACTGTGGTATTAGGCCAAAACTATTGGCTGGGTTAGATGCAGAAAAAAATTATTTTTAATTTGCAACCTGATGGAGGTCAGTATAGATGGACTAATAGACCAAGTCCCACACACCGCTAGAAGCCCAAATATTTTTTCAGAGCTAGATGCAGAAAAAAATTATTTTTAATTTGCAACCTGATGGAGGTCAGTATAGATGGACTAATAGACCAAGTCCCACACACTGCTAGAAGCCCAAATATTTTTTCAGAGCTAAATGAAGAAAAAAATTATTTTTAATTTGCAACCTGATGGAGGTCAGTATAGATGGACTAATAGAACAAGTCCCACACACTGCTAGAAGCCCAAATATTTTTTCAGAGCTAGATGCAGAAAAAAATTATATTCAGTTTGCAACCTGATGGAGGTCAGTATAGATGGACTAATAGAATGATGCTATGCCCAAAAGATTTTACTTCACTAGGTGCAGTAAAAAAATTGGTATTCTATACACAGGTGGTATATCTTGCAACACAGATAGGCTACTCCACTGACTAACACACTCTGCAATAGGCCAAAAAGGATTAGCTTTGCTAGATTCAGCCAAATGCTGTGAAAAAAACTTGCACAGCACTGGCACAGACCTGCCTGGCAAAAACTGATAGGAACTCATGTAACCTAGTCCTGAAAAGGACTCCAATTACAATTAGTCTTTACTCCCACAATCTATCTATTTAAGAGCACAGACCTGCCTGATAAAAGTCGTAGGAAATGCTGTCACCTAGTCCTTAAAAGGACTGCAATCACAACTATTCCCTACTCCCAAGCTATCTGTATATTTGTGCGAAAATTGGCTTGAAATTAACAAGGTATAGCGCACACAGCAACAGCGGTGCCATCTAACACGCAGCTGCAGCAGTGAGAAAATGGTGGCGACGGGGAAAATGGCTTGGTCTTATAGGGCAAGGACATGTGACATACACTGCCAATCACACATGCCCTTGCTTGTGTGAAAAAAAGCACTTCGCTCCGTGTGTGCGCTGCTGATAGGCTGACAGATTGCACCTCCCCACTGCAAATGCGGGAAAGAGAAAAAAAAATGGAGATCTTCATTATTCCTGCAGAGATCCATCCCCTGCCCCTCCCCCCGCCCCGCTGTACACTCAAACTGCGTATTAACATTAATTTTCATCATTACTGAGAAAAAATCCATTTATGATTTTGGTGCACGAACAGTTATCGAACATAACCTCGAACAGCCGAATTTTTCTCAAATTGTTCGTGTTCGCCAACCGGCTCGAACACCGCCCAAAACAGCTCGAATTTGAGATTGGCGAACAGTTCGAGTAGAACAACGCTCATCTCTAGTAATAATGCTCTGTGTGCTCCCTCTAGTAATAATGCTCTGTGTGCTCCCTCTAGTAATAATGCTCTGTGTGCCCCCTCTAGTAATAATGCTCTGTGTGCTCCCTCTAGTAATAATGCTCTGTGTGCTCCCTCTAGTAATAACGCTCTGTGTGCCCCCTCTAGTAATAATGCTCTGTGTGTCCCCTCTAGTAATAATGCTCTGTGTGCTCCTTCTAGTAATAATGCTCTGTGTGCCCCCTCTAGTAATAATGCTCTGTGTGCTCCCTCTAGTAATAATGCTCTGTGTGCTCCCTCTAGTAATAATGCTCTGTGTGCTCCCTCTAGTAATAATGCTCTGTGTGCTCCCTCTAGTAATAATGCTTTGTGTGCTCCCTCTAGTAATAATGCTCTCTGTGTGCCCCCTCTAGTAATAATGCTCTCTGTGTGCCCCCTCTAGTAATAATGCTCTCTGTGTGCCCCCTCTAGTAATAATGCTCTGTGTGTGCCCCCTCTAGTAATAATGCTCTGTGTGCCCCCTCTAATAATAATGCTCTGTGTGCCCCCTCTAGTAATAATGCTCTGTGTGCTCCCTCTAGTAATAATGCTCTCTGTGTGCTCCCTCTAGTAATAATGCTCTGTGTGCTCCCTCTAGTAATAATGCTTTGTGTGCTCCCTCTAGTAATAATGCTCTCTGTGTGCCCCCTCTAGTAATAATGCTCTCTGTGTGCCCCCTCTAGTAATAATGCTCGCTGTGTGCCCCCTCTAATAATAATGCTCTGTGTGTGCCCCCTCTAGTAATAATGCTCTGTGTGCCCCCTCTAATAATAATGCTCTGTGTGCCCCCTCTAGTAATAATGCTCTGTGTGCTCCCTCTAGTAATAATGCTCTCTGTGTGCTCCCTCTAGTAATAATGCTCTGTGTGCCCCCTCTAGTAATAATGCTCTGTGTGCCCCCTCTAGTAATAATGCTCTGTGTGCCCCCTCTAGTAATAATGCTCTGTGTGCCCCCTCTAGTAATAATGCTCTGTGTGCTCCCTCTAGTAATAATGCTCTGTGTGCTCCCTCTAGTAATAATGCTCTGTGTGCTCCCTCTAGTAATAATGCTCTGTGTGCCCCCTCTAGTAATAATGCTCTGTGTGCTCCCTCTAGTAATAATGCTCTGTGTGCTCCCTCTAGTAATAATGCTTTGTGTGCTCCCTCTAGTAATAATGCTCTGTGTGCCCCCTCTAGTAATAATGCTCTATGTGTGCCCCCTCTAGTAATAATGCTCTGTGTGCCCCCTCTAGTAATAATGCTCTCTGTGTGCTCCCTCTAGTAATAATGCTCTGTGTGCCCCGTCTAGTAATAATGCTCTGTGTGCCCCCTCTAGTAATAATGCTCTGTGTGCTCCCTCTAGTAATAATGCTCTGTGTGCTCCCTCTAGTAATAATGCTCTGTGTGCTCCCTCTAGTAATAATGCTCTGTGTGCTCCCTCTAGTAATAATGCTCTGTGTGCTCCCTCTAGTAATAATGCTCTCTGTGTGCTCCCTCTAGTAATAATGCTCTGTGTGCTCCCTCTAGTAATAATGCTCTCTGTGTGCTCCCTCTAGTAATAATGCTCTGTGTGCTCCCTCTAGTAATAATGCTCTGTGTGCTCCCTCTAGTAATAATGCTCTCTGTGTGCTCCTTCTAGTAATAATGCTCTGTGTGCTCCCTCTAGTAATAATGTTCTGTGTGCTCCCTCTAGTAATAATGCTCTGTGTGCCCCCTCTAATAATAATGCTCTGTGTGTGCCCCCTCTAGTAATAATGCTCTGTGTGGTCCCTCTAGTAATAATGCTCTCTGTGTGCTCCCTCTAGTAATAATGCTCTGTGTGCCCCCTCTAGTAATAATGCTCTGTGTGCCCCCTCTAGTAATAATGCTCTGTGTGCCCCCTCTAGTAATAATGCTCTGTGTGCCCCCTCTAATAATAATGCTCTGTGTGTGCCCCCTCTAGTAATAATGCTCTGTGTGCCCCCTCTAGTAATAATGCTCTGTGTGCTCCCTCTAGTAATAATGCTCTGTGTGCCCCCTCTAGTAATAATGCTCTGTGTGTGCCCCCTCTAGTAATAATGCTCGGTGTGCCCCCTCTAGTAATAATGCTCTGTGTGCTCCCTCTAGTAATAATGCTCTGTGTGCCCCCTCTAATAATAATGCTCTGTGTGTGCCCCCTCTAGTAATAATGCTCTGAGTGCCCCCTCTAGTAATAATGCTCTGTGTGCTCCCTCTAGTAATAATGCTCTGTGTGCCCCCTCTAATAATAATGCTCTGTGTGTGCCCCCTCTAGTAATAATGCTCTGTGTGCTCCCTCTAGTAATAATGCTCTCTGTGTGCTCCCTCTAGTAATAATGCTCTGTGTGCCCCCTCTAGTAATAATGCTCTGTGTGCCCCCTCTAGTAATAATGCTCTGTGTGCCCCCTCTAGTAATAATGCTCTCTGTGTCCCCCCTCTAGTAATAATGCTCTCTGTGTGCTCCCTCTAGTAATAATGCTCTGTGTGCCCCCTCTAGTAATAATGCTCTGTGTGCCCCCTCTAGTAATAATGCTCTGTGTGCCCCCTCTAGTAATAATGCTCTGTGTGCCCCCTCTAGTAATAATGCTCTGTGTGCTCCCTCTAGTAATAATGCTCTGTGTGCCCCCTCTAGTAATAATGCTCTGTGTGCCCCCTCTAATAATAATGCTCTGTGTGCCCCCTCTAGTAATAATGCTCTGTGTGCTCCCTCTAGTAATAATGCTCTCTGTGTGCTCCCTCTAGTAATAATGCTCTGTGTGCCCCCTCTAGTAATAATGCTCTGTGTGCCCCCTCTAATAATAATGCTCTGTGTGCCCCCTCTAGTAATAATGCTCTGTGTGCTCCCTCTAGTAATAATGCTCTCTGTGTGCTCCCTCTAGTAATAATGCTCTGTGTGCTCCCTCTAGTAATAATGCTTTGTGTGCTCCCTCTAGTAATAATGCTCTCTGTGTGCCCCCTCTAGTAATAATGCTCTCTGTGTGCCCCCTCTAGTAATAATGCTCTCTGTGTGCCCCCTCTAGTAATAATGCTCTGTGTGCTCCCTCTAGTAATAATGCTCTGTGTGCCCCCTCTAGTAATAATGCTCTGTGTGCTCCCTCTAGTAATAATGCTCTGTGTGCTCCCTCTAGTAATAATGCTTTGTGTGCTCCCTCTAGTAATAATGCTCTGTGTGCTCCCTCTAGTAATAATGCTCTGTGTGCTCCCTCTAGTAATAATGCTTTGTGTGCTCCCTCTAGTAATAATGCTCTCTGTGTGCCCCCTCTAGTAATAATGCTCTCTGTGTGCCCCCTCTAGTAATAATGCTCTCTGTGTGCCCCCTCTAGTAATAATGCTCTGTGTGTGCCCCCTCTAGTAATAATGCTCTGTGTGCCCCCTCTAATAATAATGCTCTGTGTGCCCCCTCTAGTAATAATGCTCTGTGTGCTCCCTCTAGTAATAATGCTCTCTGTGTGCTCCCTCTAGTAATAATGCTCTGTGTGCTCCCTTTAGTAATAATGCTTTGTGTGCTCCCTCTAGTAATAATGCTCTCTGTGTGCCCCCTCTAGTAATAATGCTCTCTGTGTGCCCCCTCTAGTAATAATGCTCTCTTTGTGCCCCCTCTAGTAATAATGCTCTGTGTGTGCCCCCTCTAGTAATAATGCTCTGTGTGCCCCCTCTAATAATAATGCTCTGTGTGCCCCCTCTAGTAATAATGCTCTGTGTGCTCCCTCTAGTAATAATGCTCTCTGTGTGCTCCCTCTAGTAATAATGCTCTGTGTGCCCCCTCTAGTAATAATGCTCTGTGTGCCCCCTCTAGTAATAATGCTCTGTGTGCCCCCTCTAGTAATAATGCTCTCTGTGTCCCCCCTCTAGTAATAATGCTCTCTGTGTGCTCCCTCTAGTAATAATGCTCTGTGTGCCCCCTCTAGTAATAATGCTCTGTGTGCCCCCTCTAGTAATAATGCTCTGTGTGCCCCCTCTAGTAATAATGCTCTGTGTGCTCCCTCTAGTAATAATGCTCTCTGTGTGCTCCCTCTAGTAATAATGCTCTGTGTGCTCCCTCTAGTAATAATGCTCTGTGTGCCCCCTCTAGTAATAATGCTCTGTGTGCCCCCTCTAGTAATAATGCTCTGTGTGCTCCCTCTAGTAATAATGCTCTGTGTGCTCCCTCTAGTAATAATGCTCTGTGTGCTCCCTCTAGTAATAATGCTCTGTGTGCCCCCTCTAGTAATAATGCTCTGTGTGCCCCCTCTAGTAATAATGCTCTGTGTGCTCCCTCTAGTAATAATGCTCTGTGTGCTCCCTCTAGTAATAATGCTCTGTGTGCTCCCTCTAGTAATAATGCTCTGTGTGCCCCCTCTAGTAATAATGCTCTGTGTGCTCCCTCTAGTAATAATGCTCTGTGTGCTCCCTCTAGTAATAATGCTTTGTGTGCTCCCTCTAGTAATAATGCTCTGTGTGCCCCCTCTAGTAATAATGCTATGTGTGTGCCCCCTCTAGTAATAATGCTCTGTGTGCCCCCTCTAGTAATAATGCTCTCTGTGTGCTCCCTCTAGTAATAATGCTCTGTGTGCCCCCTCTAGTAATAATGCTCTGTGTGCCCCGTCTAGTAATAATGCTCTGTGTGCCCCCTCTAGTAATAATGCTCTGTGTGCTCCCTCTAGTAATAATGCTCTGTGTGCTCCCTCTAGTAATAATGCTCTGTGTGCCCCCTCTAGTAATAATGCTCTGTGTACCCCCTCTAGTAATAATGCTCTGTGTGCCCCCTCTAGTAATAATGCTCTGTGTGCCCCCTCTAGTAATAATGCTCTCTGTGTCCCCCCTCTAGTAATAATGCTCTCTGTGTGCTCCCTCTAGTAATAATGCTCTGTGTGCCCCCTCTAGTAATAATGCTCTGTGTGCCCCCTCTAGTAATAATGCTCTGTGTGCCCCCTCTAGTAATAATGCTCTGTGTGCTCCCTCTAGTAATAATGCTCTGTGTGCCCCCTCTAGTAATAATGCTCTGTGTGCTCCCTCTAGTAATAATGCTCTGTGTGCCCCCTCTAGTAATAATGCTCTGTGTGCCCCCTCTAGTAATAATGCTCTTTGTGCTCCCTCTAGTAATAATGCTCTGTGTGCTCCCTCTAGTAATAATGCTCTGTGTGCTCCCTCTAGTAATAATGCTCTGTGTGCCCCCTCTAGTAATAATGCTCTTTGTGCTCCCTTTAGTAATAATGCTCTGTGTGCTCCCTCTAGTAATAATGCTCTGTGTGCCCCCTCTAGTAATAATGCTCTGTGTGCTCCCTCTATTAATCATGCTCTGTGTGCCCCCTCTAGTAATAATGCTCTGTGTGCTCCCTCTAGTAATAATGCTCTGTGTGCCCCCTCTAGTAATAATGCTCTGTGTGCCCCCTCTAGTAATAATGCTCTGTGTGCCCCCTCTAGTAATAATGCTCTGTGTGCCCCCTCTAGTAATAATGCTCTGTGTGCTCCCTCTAGTAATAATGCTCTGTGTGCTCCCTCTAGTAATAATCCTCTGTGTGCCCCCTCTAGTAATAATGCTCTGTGTGTGCCCCCTCTAGTAATAATGCTCTGTGTGTGCCCCCTCTAGTAATAATGCTCTGTGTGCCCCCTCTAATAATAATGCTCTGTGTGCCCCCTCTAGTAATAATGCTCTGTGTGCTCCCTCTAGTAATAATGCTCTCTGTGTGCTCCCTCTAGTAATAATGCTCTGTGTGCCCCCTCTAGTAATAATGCTCTGTGTGCCCCCTCTAGTAATAATGCTCTGTGTGCCCCCTCTAGTAATAATGCTCTCTGTGTCCCCCCTCTAGTAATAATGCTCTCTGTGTGCTCCCTCTAGTAATAATGCTCTGTGTGCCCCCTCTAGTAATAATGCTCTGTGTGCCCCCTCTAGTAATAATGCTCTGTGTGCTCCCTCTAGTAATAATGCTCTCTGTGTGCTCCCTCTAGTAATAATGCTCTGTGTGCTCCCTCTAGTAATAATGCTCTCTGTGTGCTCCCTCTAGTAATAATGCTCTGTGTGCTCCCTCTAGTAATAATGCTCTCTGTGTGCTCCCTCTAGTAATAATGCTCTCTGTGTGCCCCCTCTAGTAATAATGCTCTGTGTGCTCCCTCTAGTAATAATGCTCTGTGTGCTCCCTCTAGTAATAATGCTCTGTGTGCTCCCTCTAGTAATAATGCTCTGTGTGCCCCCTCTAGTAATAATGCTCTGTGTGCTCCCTCTAGTAATAATGCTCTGTGTGCTCCCTCTAGTAATAATGCTCTGTGTGCCCCCTCTAGTAATAATGCTCTCTGTGTGCTCCCTCTAGTAATAATGCTCTGTGTGCTCCCTCTAGTAATAATGCTCTCTGTGTGCTCCCTCTAGTAATAATGCTCTGTGTGCTCCCTCTAGTAATAATGCTCTGTGTGCTCCCTCTAGTAATAATGCTTTGTGTGCTCCCTCTAGTAATAATGCTCTGTGTGCCCCCTCTAGTAATAAAGCTCTCTGTGTGCCCCCTCTAGTAATAATGCTCTGTGTGCTCCCTCTAGTAATAATGCTCTGTGTGCCCGTCTAGTAATAATGCTCAGTGTGCTCCCTCTAGTAATAATGCTCTGTGTGCTCCCTCTAGTAATAATGCTTTGTGTGCTCCCTCTAGTAATAATGCTCTGTGTGCCCCCTCTAGTAATAATGCTATGTGTGTGCCCCCTCTAGTAATAATGCTCTGTGTGCCCCCTCTAGTAATAATGCTCTCTGTGTGCTCCCTCTAGTAATAATGCTCTGTGTGCCCCGTCTAGTAATAATGCTCTGTGTGCCCCCTCTAGTAATAATGCTCTGTGTGCTCCCTCTAGTAATAATGCTCTGTGTGCTCCCTCTAGTAATAATGCTCTGTGTGCTCCCTCTAGTAATAATGCTCTGTGTGCCCCCTCTAATAATAATGCTCTGTGTGTGCCCCCTCTAGTAATAATGCTCTGTGTGCCCCTTCTAGTAATAATGCTCTGTGTGCTCCCTCTAGTAATAATGCTCTCTGTGTGCTCCCTCTAGTAATAATGCTCTGTGTGCCCCCTCTAGTAATAATGCTCTGTGTGCCCCCTCTAGTAATAATGCTCTGTGTGCCCCCTCTAGTAATAATGCTCTGTGTGCCCCCTCCAATAATAATGCTCTGTGTGTGCCCCCTCTAGTAATAATGCTCTGTGTGCCCCCTCTAGTAATAATGCTCTGTGTGCTCCCTCTAGTAATAATGCTCTGTGTGCCCCCTCTAATAATAATGCTCTGTGTGTGCCCCCTCTAGTAATAATGCTCTGTGTGCCCCCTCTAGTAATAATGCTCTGTGTGCTCCCTCTAGTAATAATGCTCTGTGTGCCCCCTCTAATAATAATGCTCTGTGTGTGCCCCCTCTAGTAATAATGCTCTGTGTGCCCCCTCTAGTAATAATGCTCTGTGTGCTCCCTCTAGTAATAATGCTCTGTGTGTCCCCTCTAATAATAATGCTCTGTGTGTGCCCCCTCTAGTAATAATGCTCTGTGTGCCCCCTCTAGTAATAATGCTCTGTGTGCTCCCTCTAGTAATAATGCTCTCTGTGTGCTCCCTCTAGTAATAATGCTCTGTGTGCCCCCTCTAGTAATAATGCTCTGTGTGCCCCCTCTAATAATAATGCTCTGTGTGCCCCCTCTAGTAATAATGCTCTCTGTGTCCCCCTCTAGTACTAATGCTCTCTGTGTGTTCCCTCTAGTAATAATGCTCTGTGTGCCCCCTCTAGTAATAATGCTCTGTGTGCCCCCTCTAGTAATAATGCTCTGTGTGCCCCCTCTAGTAATAATGCTCTGTGTGCCCCCTCTAGTAATAATGCTCTGTGTGCTCCCTCTAGTAATAATGCTCTGTGTGCCCCCTCTAGTAATAATGCTCTGTGTGCCCCCTCTAGTAATAATGCTCTGTGTGCCCCCTCTAGTAATAATGCTCTTTGAGCTCCCTATAGTAATAATGCTCTGTGTGCTCCCTCTAGTAATAATGCTCTGTGTGCCCCCTCTAGTAATAATGCTCTTTGTGCTCCCTCTAGTAATAATGCTCTGTGTGCTCCCTCTTGTAATAATGCTCTGTGTGCCCCCTCTAGTAATAATGCTCTGTGTGCTCCCTCTATTAATAATGCTCTGTGTGCCCCCTCTAGTAATAATGCTCTGTGTGCTCCATCTAGTAATAATGCTCTGTGTGCCCCCTCTAGTAATAATGCTCTGTGTGCCCCCTCTAGTAATAATGCTCTGTGTGCCCCCTCTAGTAATAATGCTCTGTGTGCTCCCTCTAGTAATAATGCTCTGTTTGCCCCCTCTAGTAATAATGCTCTCTGTGTGCCCCCTCTAGTAATAATGCTCTGTGTGTGCCCCCTCTAGTAATAATGCTCTGTGTGCCCCCTCTAATAATAATGTTCTGTGTGCCCCCTCTAGTAATAATGCTCTGTTTGCTCCCTCTAGTAATAATGCTCTCTGTGTGCTCCCTCTAGTAATAATGCTCTGTGTGCCCCCTCTAGTAATAATGCTCTGTGTGCCCCCTCTAGTAATAATGCTCTGTGTGCTCCCTCTAGTAATAATGCTCTCTGTGTGCTCCCTCTAGTAATAATGCTCTGTGTGCCCCCTCTAGTAATAATGCTCTCTGTGTGCTCCCTCTAGTAATAATGCTCTGTGTGCCCCGTCTAGTAATAATGCTCTGTGTGCCCCCTCTAGTAATAATGCTCTGTGTGCTCCCTCTAGTAATAATGCTCTGTGTGCTCCCTCTAGTAATAATGCTCTGTGTGCTCCCTCTAGTAATAATGCTCTGTGTGCTCCCTCTAGTAATAATGCTCTGTGTGCCCCCTCTAATAATAATGCTCTGTGTGTGCCCCCTCTAGTAATAATGCTCTGTGTGCCCCTTCTAGTAATAATGCTCTGTGTGCTCCCTCTAGTAATAATGCTCTCTGTGTGCTCCCTCTATAATAATGCTCTGTGTGCCCCCTCTAGTAATAATGCTCTGTGTGCCCCCTCTAGTAATAATGCTCTGTGTGCCCCCTCTAGTAATAATGCTCTGTGTGCCCCTCCAATAATAATGCTCTGTGTGTGCCCCCTCTAGTAATAATGCTCTGTGTGCCCCTCTAGTAATAATGCTCTGTGTGCTCCCTCTAGTAATAATGCTCTGTGTGCCCCCTCTAATAATAATGCTCTGTGTGTGCCCCCTCTAGTAATAATGCTCTGTGTGCCCCCTCTAGTAATAATGCTCTGTGTGCTCCCTCTAGTAATAATGCTCTGTGTCCCCTCTAATAATAATGCTCTGTGTGTGCCCCCTCTAGTAATAATGCTCTGTGTGCCCCCTCTAGTAATAATGCTCTGTGTGCTCCCTCTAGTAATAATGCTCTGTGTGTCCCCTCTAATAATATGCTCTGTGTGTGCCCCCTCTAGTAATAATGCTCTGTGTGCCCCCTCTAGTAATAATGCTCTGTGTGCTCCCTCTAGTAATAATGCTCTCTGTGTGCTCCCTCTAGTAATAATGCTCTGTGTGCCCCCTCTAGTAATAATGCTCTGTGTGCCCCTCTAGTAATAATGCTCTGTGTGCCCCCTCTAGTAATAATGCTCTCTGTGTCCCCCCTCTAGTACTAATGCTCTCTGTGTGCTCCCTCTAGTAATAATGCTCTGTGTGCCCCCTCTAGTAATAATGCTCTGTGTGCCCCCTCTAGTAATAATGCTCTGTGTGCCCCCCTCTAGTAATAATGCTCTGTGTGCCCCCTCTAGTAATAATGCTCTGTGTGCTCCCTCTAGTAATAATGCTCTGTGTGCCCCCTCTAGTAATAATGCTCTGTGTGCCCCCTCTAGTAATAATGCTCTGTGTGCCCCCTCTAGTAATAATGCTCTGTGTGCCCCCTCTAGTAATAATGCTCTTGTGTGCTCCCTCTAGTAATAATGCTCTGTGTGCCCCCTCTAGTAATAATGCTCTGTGTGCTCCCTCTAGTAATAATGCTCTGTGTGCTCCCTCTTGTAATAATGCTCTGTGTGCCCCCTCTAGTAATAATGCTCTGTGTGCTCCCTCTATTAATAATGCTCTGTGTGCCCCCTCTAGTAATAATGCTCTGTGTGCTCCATCTAGTAATAATGCTCTGTGTGCCCCTCTAGTAATAATGCTCTGTGTGCCCCCTCTAGTAATAATGCTCTGTGTGCCCCCTCTAGTAATAATGCTCTGTGTGCTCCCTCTTAGTAATAATGCTCTGTTTGCCCCCTCTAGTAATAATGCTCTCTGTGTGCCCCCTCTAGTAATAATGCTCTGTGTGTGCCCCCTCTAGTAATAATGCTCTGTGTGCCCCCTCTAATAATAATGTTCTGTGTGCCCCCTCTAGTAATATTGCTCTGTGTGCTCCCTCTAGTAATAATGCTCTCTGTGTGCTCCCTCTAGTAATAATGCTCTGTGTGCCCCCTCTAGTAATAATGCTCTGTGTGCCCCCTCTAGTAATAATGCTCTGTGTGCCCCTCTAGTAATAATGCTCTCTGTGTCCCCCCTCTAGTAATAATGCTCTCTGTGTGCTCCCTCTAGTAATAATGCTCTGTGTGCCCCCTCTAGTAATAATGCTCTGTGGCCCCCTCTAGTAATAATGCTCTGTGTGCCCCCTCTAGTAATAATGCTCTGTGTGCTCCCTCTAGTAATAATGCTCTGTGTGCTCCCTCTAGTAATAA
Organism: Phyllobates terribilis; assembly: GCF_046119375.1. NCBI lineage: Eukaryota > Metazoa > Chordata > Amphibia > Anura > Dendrobatidae > Phyllobates > Phyllobates terribilis. Next base: position 19,186,352 of record NW_027362764.1, on the reverse strand, counting down.
TGCTTTGTGTGCCCCCTCTAGTAATAATGCTCTGTGTGTGCCCCTCTAGTAATAATGCTCTGTGTGCCCCCTCTTATAATAATGTTCTGTGTGCCCCCTCTAGTAATAATGCTCTGTGTGCTCCCTCTAGTAATAATGCTCTCTGTGTGCTCCCTCTAGTAATAATGCTCTGTGTGCCCCCTCTAGTAATAATGCTCTGTGTGCCCCTCTAGTAATAATGCTCTGTGTGCCCCCTCTAGTAATAATGCTCTGTGTGCCCCCTCTAGTAATAATGCTCTGTGTGCCCCCTCTAGTAATAAGCTCTGTGTGCCCCCTCTAGTAATAATGCTCTGTGTGCCCCCTCTAGTAATAATGCTCTCTGTGTGCTCCCTCTAGTAATAATGCTCTGTGTGCCCCCTCTAGTAATAATGCTCTGTGTGCCCCCTCTAGTAATAATGCTCTGTGTGCCCCCTCTAGTAATAATGGTCTGTGTGCCCCCTCTAGTAATAATGCTCTGTGTGCTCCCTCTAGTAATATGCTCTGTGTGCTCCCTCTAGTAATAATGCTCTGTGTGCTCCCTCTAGTAATAATGCTCTGTGTGCTCCCTCTAGTAATAATGCTCTGTGTGCCCCTCTAGTAATAATGCTCTGTGTGCTCCCTCTAGTAATAATGCTCTGTGTGCTCCCTCTAGTAATAATGCTCTGTGTGCTCCCTCTAGTAATAATGCTCTGTGTGCCCCCTCTAGTAATAATGCTCTGTGTGCCCCCTCTAGTAATAATGCTCTCTGTGTGCTGCCTCTAGTAATAATGCTCTGTGTGCCCCCTCTAGTAATAATGCTCTCTTTGTGCTCCCTCTAGTAATAATGCTCTGTGTGCTCCCTCTAGTAATAATGCTCTCTGTGTGCTCCCTCTAGTAATAATGCTCTGTGTGCCCCCTCTAGTAATAATGCTCTGTGTGCCCCCTCTAGTAATAATGCTCTCTGTGTGCTCCTCTAGTAATAATGCTCTGTGTGCTCCCTCTAGTAATAATGCTCTGTGTGCCCCCTCTAGTAATAATGCTCTCTGTGTGCTCCCTCTAGTAATAATGCTCTGTGTGCTCCCTCTAGTAATAATGCTCTCTGTGTGCTCCCTCTAGTAATAATGCTCTGTGTGCTCCCTCTAGTAATAATGCTCTGTGTGCTCCCTCTAGTAATAATGCTCTGTGTGCCCCTCTAGTAATAATGCTCTGTGTGCCCCCTCTAGTAATAATGCTCTGTGTGCTCCCTCTAGTAATAATGCTCTGTGTGCCCCCTCTAGTAATAATGCTCTGTGTGCTCCCTCTAGTAATAATGCTCTGTGTGCTCCCTCTAGTAATAATGCTCTCTGTGTGCTCCCTCTAGTAATAATGCTCTGTGTGACCCCTCTAGTAATAATGCTCTCTGTGTGCTCCCTCTAGTAATAATGCTCTGTGTGCCCCCTCTAGTAATAATGCTCTGTGTGCTCCCTCTAGTAATAATGCTCTGTGTGCCCCCTCTAGTAATAATGCTCTGTGTGCTCCTCTAGTAATAATGCTCTGTGTGCCCCCTCTAGTAATAATGCTCTGTGTGCTCCCTCTAGTAATAATGCTCTGTGTGCCCCCTCTAGTAATAATGCTCTGTGTTCTCCCTCTAGTAATAATGCTCTGTGTGCTCCCTCTAGTAATAATGCTTTGTGTGCTCCCTCTAGTAATAATGCTCTGTGTGCCCCCTCTAGTAATAATGCTCTCTGTGTGCCCCCTCTAGTAATAATGCTCTGTGTGCTCCCTCTAGTAATAATTCTCTGTGTGCTCCCTCTAGTAATAATGCTCTGTGTGCTCCCTCTAGTAATAATGCTTTGTGTGCTCCCTCTAGTAATAATGTTCTGTGTGCCCCCTCTAGTAATAATGCTCTGTGTGTGCCCCTCTAGTAATAATGCTCTGTGTGCCCCCTCTAGTAATAATGCTCTCTGTGTGCTCCCTCTAGTAATAATGCTCTGTGTGCCCCCTCTAGTAATAATGCTCTGTGTGTGCCCCTCTAGTAATAATGCTCTGTGTGCCCCCTCTAGTAATAATGCTCTGTGTGCTCCCTATAGTAATAATGCTCTGTGTGCTCCCTCTAGTAAATGCTCTGTGTGCTCCCTCTAGTAATATGCTCTGTGTGCCCCCTCTAGTAATAATGCTCTGTGTGCTCCCTCTAGAAATAATGCTCTGTGTGCCCCCTCTAGTAATAATGCTCTGTGTGCTCCCTCTAGTAATAATGCTCTGTGTGCCCCCTCTAGTAATAATGCTCTGTGTGCTCCCTCTAGTATTAATGCTCTGTGTGCCCCCTCTAGTAATAATGCTCTGTGTGCCCCCACTGGTAATAATGCTCTGTGTGCCCCCTCTAGTAATAATGCTCTCTGTGTGCTCCCTCTAGTAATAATGCTCTGTGTGCCCCTCTAGTAATAATGCTCTGTGTGCCCCCTCTGGTAATAATGCTCTGTGTGCCCCCTCTAGTAATAATGCTCTGTGTGCTCCCTCTAGTAATAATGCTTTGTGTGCTCCCTCTAGTAATAATGCTCTGTGTGCCCCCTCTAGTAATAATGCTCTGTGTGCCCCCTCTAGTAATAATGCTCTGTGTGCTCCCTCTAGTAATAATGCTCTGTGTGCTCCCTCTAGTAATAATGCTCTGTGTGCCCCCTCTAGTAATAATGCTCTGTGTGCCCCCACTGGTAATAATGCTCTGTGTGCCCCCTCTAGTAATAATGCTCTTTGTGCCCCCTCTAGTAATAATGCTTTGTGTGCTCCCTCTAGTAATAATGCTCTGTGTGCCCCCTCTAGTAATAATGCTCTGTGTGCCCCCTCTAGTAATAATGCTCTGTGTGCTCCCTCTAGTAATAATGCTCTGTGTGCCCCTCTAGTAATAATGCTCCGTGTGCTCCCTCTAGTAATAATGCTCTCTGTGTGCCCCCTCTAGTAATAATGCTCTCTGTGTGCCCCCTCTAGTAATAATGCTCTGTGTGTGCCCCCTCTAGTAAGAATGCTCTGTGTGCCCCCTCTAATATAATGCTCTGTGTGCCCCCTCTAGTAATAATGCTCTGTGTGCCCCCTCTAGTAATAATGCTCTGTGTGCTTCCTCTAGTAATAATGCTCTCTGTGTGCTCCCTCTAGTAATAATGCTCTGTGTGCCCCCTCTAGTAATAATGCTCTGTGTGCCCCCTCTAGTTAATAATGCTCTGTGTGCCCCCTCTAGTAATAAATGCTCTCTGTGTCCCCCCTCTAGTAATAATGCTCTATGTGCCCCCTCTAGTAATAATGCTCTGTGTGCTCCCTCTAGTAATAATGCTCTGTGTGCTCCCTCTAGTAATAATGCTCTCTGTGCCCCCTCTAGTAATAATGCTCTGTGTGCTCCCTCTAGTAATAATGCTCTGTGTGCTCCCTCTAGTAATAATGCTTTGTGTGCTCACTCTAGTAATAATGCTCTCTGTGTGCCCCCTCTAGTAATAATGCTCTCTGTGTGCCCCCTCTAGTAATAATGCTCTCTGTGTGCCCCTCTAGTAATAATGCTCTGTGTGTGCCCCTCTAGTAATAATGCTCTGTGTGCCCCCTCTAATAATAATGCTCTGTGTGCCCCTCTAGTAATAATGCTCTGTGTGCTCCTCTAGTAATAATGCTCTCTGTGTGCCCCCTCTAGTAATAATGCTCTGTGGCTCCCTCTAGTAATAATGCTCTGTGTGCTCCCTCTAGTAATAATGCTTTGTGTGCTCCCTCTAGTAATAATGCTCTGTGTGCCCCCTCTAGTAATAATGCTCTGTGTGTGCCCCCTCTAGTAATAATGCTCTGTGTGCCCCCTCTAGTAATAATGCTCTCTGTGTGCTCCCTCTAGTAATAATGCTCTGTGTGCCCCCTCTAGTAATAATGCTCTGTGTGCCCCCTCTAGTAATAATGCTCTGTGTGCCCCCTCTAGTAATAATGCTCTGTGTGCCCCCTCTAGTAATAGTGCTCTGTGTGCTCCCTCTAGTAATAATGCTCTGTGTGCTCCCTCTAGTAATAATGCTCTGTGTGCTCCCTCTAGTAATAATGCTCTGTGTGCCCCCTCTAGTAATAATGCTCTGTGTGCCCCCTCTAGTAATAATGCTCTGTGTGCCCCCTCTAGTAATAATGCTCTGTGTGCTCCCTCTAGTAATAATGCTCTGTGTGCCCCCTCTAGTAATAATGCTCTGTGTGCTCCCTCTAGTATTAATGCTCTGTGTGCCCCCTCTAGTAATAAAGCTCTGTGTGCCCCCACTGGTAATAATGCTCTGTGTGCCCCCTCTAGTAATAATGCTCTCTGTGTGCTCCCTCTAGTAATAATGCTCTGTGTGCCCCTCTAGTAATAATGCTCTGTGTGCCCCCACTGGTAATAATGCTCTGTGTGCCCCCTCTAGTAATAATGCTCTGTGTGCTCCCTCTAGTAATAATGCTTTGTGTGCTCCCTCTAGTAATAATGCTCTGTGTGCTCCCTCTAGTAATAATGCTCTCTGTGCCCCCTAGTAATAAGCTCTGTGTGCTCCTCTAGTAATAATGCTCTGTGTGCTCCCTCTAGTAATAATGCTTTGTGTGCTCACTCTAGTAATAATGCTCTCTGTGTGCCCCCTCTAGTAATAATGCTCTCTGTGTGCCCCCTCTAGTAATAATGCTCTCTGTGTGCCCCCTCTAGTTATAATGCTCTGTGTGTGCCCCCTCTAGTAATAATGCTCTGTGTGCCCCCTCTAATAATAATGCTCTGTGTGCCCCCTCTAGTAATAATGCTCTGTGTGCTCCCTCTAGTAATAATGCTCTCTGTGTGCCCCCTCTAGTAATAATGCTCTGTGTGCTCCCTCTAGTAATAATGCTCTGTGTGCCCCCTCTAGTAATAATGCTCTGTGTGCCCCCTCTAGTAATAATGCTCTGTGTGCCCCCTCTAGTAATAATGCTCTGTGTGCCCCCTCTAGTAATAATGCTCTGTGTGCCCCCTCTAGTAATAATGCTCTGTGTGCCCCCTCTAGTAATAGTGCTCTGTGTGCTCCCTCTAGTAATAATGCTCTGTGTGCTCCCTCTAGTAATAATGCTCTGTGTGCTCCCTCTAGTAATAATGCTCTGTGTGCTCCCTCTAGTAATAATGCTCTGTGTGCCCCCTCCTAGTAATAATGCTCTGTGTGCCCCCTCTAGTAATAATGCTCTGTGTGCCCCCTCTAGTAATAATGCTCTGTGTGCTCCCTCTAGTAATAATGCTCTGTGTGCCCCCTCTAGTAATAATGCTCTGTGTGCTCCCTCTAGTATTAATGCTCTGTGTGCCCCCTCTAGTAATAAAGCTCTGTGTGCCCCACTGGTAATAATGCTCTGTGTGCCCCCTCTAGTAATAATGCTCTCTGTGTGCTCCCTCTAGTAATAATGCTCTGTGTGCCCCTCTAGTAATAATGCTCTGTGTGCCCCCACTGGTAATAATGCTCTGTGTGCCCCCTCTAGTAATAATGCTCTGTGTGCTCCCTCTAGTAATAATGCTTTGTGTGCTCCCTCTAGTAATAATGCTCTGTGTGCCCCCTCTAGTAATAATGCTCTGTGTGCCCCCACTGGTAATAATGCTCTGTGTGCCCTCTCTAGTAATAATGCTCTTTGTGCCCCCTCTAGTAATAATGCTTTGTGTGCTCCCTCTAGTAATAATGCTCTGTGTGCCCCCTCTAGTAATAATGCTCTGTGTGCCCCCTCTAGTAATAATGCTCTGTGTGCTCCCTCTAGTAATAATGCTCTGTGTGCCCCTCTAGTAATAATGCTCTGTGTGCTCCCTCTAGTAATAATGCTCTCTGTGTGCCCCCTCTAGTAATAATGCTCTCTGTGTGCCCCCTCTAGTAATAATGCTCTGTGTGTGCCCCCTCTAGTAATAATGCTCTGTGTGCCCCCTCTAATAATAATGCTCTGGTGTGCCCCCTCTAGTAATAATGCTCTGTGTGCTCCCTCTAGTAATAATGCTCTCTGTGTGCTTCTCTAGTAATAATGCTCTGGTGCCCCCTCTAGTAATAATGCTCTGTGTGCCCCCTCTAGTAATAATGCTCTGTGTGCCCCCTCTAGTAGTAATGCTCTCTGTGTGCTCCCTCTAGTAATAATGCTCTATGTGCCCCTCTAGTAATAATGCTCTGTGTGAACCCTCTAGTAATAATGCTCTGTGTGCCCCCTCTAGTAATAATGCTCTGTGTGCCCCCTCTAGTAATAATGCTCTGTGTGCTCCCTCTAGTAATAATGCTCTCTGTGTGCTCCCTCTAGTAATAATGCTCTGTGTGCTCCCTCTAGTAATAATGCTCTGTGTGCTCCCTCTAGTAATAATGCTCTGTGTGCCCCCTCTAGTAATAATGCTCTGTGTGCCCCCTCTAGTAATAATGCTCTGTGTGCTCCCTCTAGTAATAATGCTCTGTGTGCTCCCTCTAGTAATAATGCTCTGTGTGCCCCCTCTAGTAATAATGCTCTGTGTGCTCCCTCTAGTAATAATGCTCTGTGTGCTCCCTCTAGTAATAATGCTCTGTGTGCTCCCTCTAGTAATAATGCTCTGTGTGTGCTCCCTCTAGTAATAATGCTCTGTGTGCTCCCTCTAGTAATAATGCTCTGTGTGCTCCCTCTAGTAATAATGCTCTGTGTGCCCCCTCTAGTAATAATGCTCTGTGTGCTCCCTCTAGTAATAATGCTTTGTGTGCTCACTCTAGTAATAATGCTCTCTGTGTGCCCCCTCTAGTAATAATGCTCTCTGTGTGCCCCCTCTAGTAATAATGCTCTCAGTGTGCCCCCTCTAGTAATAATGCTCTCTGTGTGCCCCCTCTAGTAATAATGCTCTGTGTGTGCCCCCTCTAGTAATAATGCTCTGTGTGCCCCCTCTAATAATAATGCTCTGTGTGCCCCCTCTAGTAATAATGCTCTGTGTGCTCCCTCTAGTAATAATGCTCTCTGTGTGCTTCCTCTAGTAATAATGCTCTGTGTGCCCCCTCTAGTAATAATGCTCTGTGTGCCCCCTCTAGTAATAATGCTCTGTGTGCCCCCTCTAGTAATAATGCTCTCTGTGTGCTCCCTCTAGTAATAATGCTCTGTGTGCCCCCTCTAGTAATAATGCTCTGTGTGCCCCCTCTAGTAATAATGCTCTGTGTGCTCCCTCTAGTAATAATGCTCTCTGTGTGCTCCCTCTAGTAATAATGCTCTGTGTGCTCCCTCTAGTAATAATGCTCTGTGTGCTCCCTCTAGTAATAATGCTCTGTGTGCCCCCTCTAGTAATAATGCTCTGTGTGCTCCCTCTAGTAATAATGCTCTGTGTGCTCCCTCTAGTAATAATGCTCTGTGTGCTCCCTCTAGTAATAATGCTCTGTGTGCCCCCTCTAGTAATAATGCTCTGTGTGCTCCCTCTAGTAATAATGCTTTGTGTGCTCACTCTAGTAATAATGCTCTCTGTGTGCCCCCTCTAGTAATAATGCTCTCTGTGTGCCCCCTCTAGTAATAATGCTCTCTGTGTGCCTCCTCTAGTAATAATGCTCTGTGTGTGCCCCCTCTAGTAATAATGCTCTGTGTGCCCCCTCTAATAATAATGCTCTGTGTGCCCCCTCTAGTAATAATGCTCTGTGTGCTCCCTCTAGTAATAATGCTCTCTGTGTGCTCCCTCTAGTAATAATGCTCTGTGTGCCCCCTCTAGTAATAATGCTCTGTGTGCCCCCTCTAGTAATAATGCTCTGTCTGCCCCCTCTAGTAATAATGCTCTCTGTGTCCCCCCTCTAGTAATAATGCTCTCTGTGTGCTCCCTCTAGTAATAATGCTCTGTGTGCCCCCTCTAGTAATAATGCTCTGTGTGCCCCCTCTAGTAATAATGCTCTGTGTGCCCCCTCTAGTAATGATGCTCTGTGTGCCCCCTCTAGTAATAATGCTCTGTGTGCTCCCTCTAGTAATAATGCTCTCTGTGTGCTCCCTCTAGTAATAATGCTCTGTGTGCTCCCTCTAGTAATAATGCTCTGTGTGCCCCCTCTAGTAATAATGCTCTGTGTGCTCCCTCTAGTAATAATGCTCTGTGTGCTCCCTCTAGTAATAATGCTCTGTGTGCTCCCTCTAGTAATAATGCTCTGTGTGCCCCCTCTAGTAATAATGCTCTGTGTGCTCCCTCTAGTAATAATGCTCTCTGTGTGCTCCCTCTAGTAATAATGCTCTGTGTGCCCCCTCTAGTAATAATGCTCTGTGTGCCCCCTCTAGTAATAATGCTCTGTGTGCCCCCTCTAGTAATAATGCTCTGTGTGCTCCCTCTAGTAATAATGCTCTGTGTGCCCCCTCTAGTAATAATGCTCTGTGTGCCCCCTCTAGTAATAATGCTCTGTGTGCCCCCTCTAGTAATAATGCTCTGTGTGCCCCCTCTAGTAATAATGCTCTCTGTGTGCTCCCTCTAGTAATAATGCTCTGTGTGCCCCCTCTAGTAATAATGCTCTGTGTGCTCCCTCTAGTAATAATGCTCTGTGTGCTCCCTCTAGTAATAATGCTTTGTGTGCTCCCTCTAGTAATAATGCTCTGTGTGCCCCCTCTAGTAATAATGCTCTCTGTGTGCCCCCCTCTAGTAATATGCTCTGTGTGCCCCCTCTAGTAATAATGCTCTGTGTGCCCCCTCTAGTAATAATGCTCTGTGTGCTCCCTCTAGTAATAATGCTCTGTGTGCCCCCTCTAGTAATAATGCTCTCTGGTATGCCCCCTCTAGTAA